>NC_134118.1:8392500-11040000 GCF_040939455.1 Microcebus murinus
GTTTAGTCCCTACATCTTAGAAATGGGAATAGGGATGGAGGGAATGTTTGCATGTGACAGTTGACTTGGTCTAGAAACTGGAGAGAGAGAAAATTTATAACCCCAAAAGTAGAGCAGAGTGCGAGGAATCAAAGAAAAGGAGCTTTAGATGAAAATTCGGGGGATGATTTATCATCCTTACAAATACAGCCAGTCATTGACATAGAAAGGGGTTACACTATCTCTATTCTGGAACATAGCCAATTTAAAAAAATACATTTGATATATTTCTACCCTTCCCTGTCCCCCTCAAGAGAACTTTCAAAAAATTTAATTGCAAATGAGATGTGCAATTTTATGGTACGTGAACAAGGAAGAATATTTGAAATACATGAATTTAAAAACTGCTAGATATTATAGAACACAATGTTTCTTGTTAATACAATTTTACAAAGAACATTTATATTAACTGCCAATATGGTTATTTATACAAAATAGTTACATATTTTCCCCACAGTATTATTATAGTTTCCTCAAATTGTCATTTTATAAGTAAATATCAAGACATTCCCCCCTTTGTGATACTTTTTAAAAGAAAGCATTGTGGGAGTGGTAGAATTCCAACCTTACTTTATCCGATTTATCTCAAGGAAATGTAAAATTATTTGATAAATAGCAATTTAAATTATGAAATCAATGTCTAGGAGAGTGATTTTCTAAAGCCAAAATCACAGATAAAAAAGATTTCAAATTGATGATGGATTGAGTCCCTTAGTATAGTAGTCAAGTAATTAAAGTAAAGACACGCTGATCTTTAGGAATAGGCAAAATAGGCAACCACTTTTAGTCAATCAGTGATCTCAAGGTCACTTGGCAGGACTTCATGCATCCTCAAGTGCACTCCAATGTTAAGATATCCTTTGAAGCTCATTCACCCAATGGGTTTCCATGGAAAATGACAATATGCAGCACAGCTGACAATATAAATTGGCATCAGTCATTTTCGCAGGATGTGAATGGCAAACAGAATGGGACAGAAGAGAGGTCTCAGTCCTTCCTTCCTGCAGTCCCTGCGTCCCCTCCAAGCCTGCTCTGCCTTTGCTCCCTCACGTGTGATGAAAGTCTGCCAGGCTCTGCTTCACACTCTTCTTTGAATTCCCATTGGGAATGCATTGGGAGGCAGGCAATTAGCAAAACCATTAGATACCCTATTTTGTAAATTCCCAGTGGAATTTCATATATGTGACCATTTGAGGCCACATGTCCTTGCCTCTATCTTGCCCAGAACCTGAGTTCACGTGTGTACTTTGCTTTCCTGATCCCAGCTACACCCTGGCCCGATGAGGATTCACCCGATAGAATGAGAAGTTCCAAATTACAGCAGTTGAAAAGGGAGATGGCTAGAGAAGCCACAGCACGTGCTGAGAATTTGAGAGAGAGAGAGAGAGAAAGAGAGAGATGGCTTAGGTTCTCAACCTGACAATGCCTGAGGGCTGGGTGAGTAGAAAGGGAATCTTGAATATTCTGAAGATATAACATGGTGGCACTAAAAAGGTAGCTAATGCCTGTATTCTAAATGGCAGTTAAATGAAATGTGTGACAGATGCAAGAAGGGGCTAGGAAAGACTTTGGATGGGAAAAAATAGAAATAATTATACAACTGGATGGTAGGACAGTTAAACTAATGGTGAGTGATTTAATTGCACTTGAGAATTTTCTCCCTTTTAATTTCTAACTCTCACTGAGATTATTGCAAGACTGATAAGAGGAAAGGAAATGGATGTAACAAATTTTATGCATTATTGTTTAAGCAGGCATAGTTGCACTTACCAATACGTTGAGATTTGAGAATATTGAGGGATCCAACTCTCCTTTGCCCTATTTTTTCCTGGGAGTTGAGGATTACAGTTGTTGCTGTGCTCCTTTGCTAGACATCACATGGTAGCATCTTCCAAGGATGCAGAATGGCTGTTAGGATGCTTCTGTGGACATGTGTCACTTAGGGTTTTTTGGTGGTAAGCAACAGAAACCATCTCTGACTAATTTGAACAGAAGGATTTTGTGAGCCCTGAGAATTGATGGTGGGAATAGGCAGAAACCAAAGTGCCTGGAGTTACAGAGGTTGGAAACACAGTGTATCATAGGAGCAGTCTAGTTCTGATACAGCGATTGCCACCATGATGAGTAATTGCCAAGTGTCCTTTTTACCCTTACTTTGCTTATTCAAAATTCAAAGTCCTAGGAGAGAGCATTTGATTGACCATGCATCTGCCACTTGCCTGCCTCCTGGCTTTACCACGGGGTAGGAGAAGCAGGTTCTGTGGAGCCCTCCTAGTTTCTATAGTTGGAGAGAGGAATCTGGAGTTACTGGCCCATCAAGACTATTCACAATGATACTAGGAAACTGTGATGCCATTAGGGACGGGAAATGGATGCAAGACAGCAAAAACAAATAAGCCAAAAAAAAATATTTGATATATGTTCCCCAAGGTCCATATGTCTTTGGTTATTTACTGATCATATCTTGTTGTTAATAATGTCAGTACAACTTAAATGAAAATAGAATGGTATATGCATAAATAGTTGGATGTAAAATAATTTATACAATATTTTGCTTAGGAGTTATATATAAAACACGAAAAATTCTTTATGTATCTTTCTATTTATTCCTCCTCAATCACTGAAAAGCATATTTGCTGAACAGTTTTATTTTTTAGGCAATATGCCAGGTGTGAGAAATATAAAAGTAAACAGAACAGAGTGAAAAATATCTATGTTTATGAAATATATTATGTCAGCAAAGCTAAATTGAGGGCAACTACTGGTATATCCCAAAGACATTGCAGGTTTGGTTCCAGATCACTGCAATAAAGCAGATATTGCAATAGTCACGCACATTTTTTGGTTTCCCAGTATATATAAAAGTTAAATTTACACTATACTATAGTCTATTAAGCATGCAATAGTATCAAGTCTAAAACTAATGTACATACACCTTAATTAAAAACTACTTTATTACTAAAAAATGCTAATGATCTTCTGAGCCTTCAGTGAGTCATAATCTTTTTGCTGTGAAGGGTTTTGTCTCAGCGTTGATGGCTGCTGACTGGTCAGGGTGAGGGCTGCTGAAGGTTTGGCTGTGGCAATTTCTTAAAATAAAACAACAATGAACTTTGGCTTATTGATTGACTCTTCCTTTCATGAAAGATTTCTCTGCAGCATATGATAATGTTTGTCAGCATTTCACCCACAGTAGAACTTCTTTCGAAATTGGAGCCAATCTTTTCAAACCCTGTTGCTTTTTTATCAACTAAGTTTGTGTGTGATATTCTAAATCCATTGACACTTCAACAGTGTTCACATCTTCACCAGGAGAATATTCCATCTCAAGAAACCACTTTTCTTACTCATCTATAAAAAGCAGCTCCTCAACTGTTCAAGCATTATCACGGGATTGCAGCAATACAGTCCCATTTCAACCTCTGCTTCTAATTCTAGCTCTTTTGCTGTTTCTACCACATTTGCAGTTACTTCCTCCACTGGAGTCTTGAACCTTTCAAAGTCACCCATGAGAATTGGAATCAACTTCTTCTAAACTGCTATTAATGTTTATATTTTGACCTTCTCCCATGAATTACTAATGTTCTTAATGGTATCTAGAATGGTAAATAATTTTTAGAAAGTTTTCAATTAACTTTGTCCAGATGCATCAGAGGAATTATTATCTATGGAAGCTATAGCCTTACAAAATATATTTCTGGAATAATAAAACTTGAAAGTCAAAATTACTCTTTCATCCATGGCTGCAAAGTAGATCTTGTTAGTGGGCATGAAAAAAACATTTATCTCAGTATACATTGCCATCAGAACTTGTGGGTGGCCACGTGCATTGTCAATGAGCAGTAATATTTTGAAAGGAATTTTTTTTTCTTTCTCAGGAGTAGGTCTCAACAGTGGGCTTAAAATATTCAGTAAATTATGGCATGAAAAGATAGGCTGTCATCCAGCATCATTGTCCCACTTACAAAGCACAGATAGAGTTAGCATAATTCTTAAGGACCCTAAAATTTTTAGAATGGTACATGAGCATTGGCTTCAAGTCACCAGGTATGTTAGCCCCTAAGAAGGGAGTCAGCCTGTCCTTTAAAGCTTTGAATCTAGGTATTGACTTCTCTCTAGTTATGAAAGTCCTAGATGGCATCTTCTTCTAATAGAAAGCTGTTTCACCTACATTTGAAAATCTATTGTTTGGTGTAGCCATCTTCATCAATGATTTTAGTTAGATCTTCTGGATGACTTGCATTAGATTCTCATCAGCATTTTCTGCTTCATCTTGTAGTTTTGTGTATGGAACTGGGCTCTTTCTTTAAACTTCATGAACCAACTTCTGCTACCTTCAAACTTCTTCTGCAGCTTCCTCATCTCTTTCAGTCTTTGCAGAATTGAAGAGAGTTAAGACCCTGCTCTGGATTAGGTTTTGGTTTAAGGGAATGTTGGGGCTATTCGGCTCTTCTATCTGGATCGCTCAAACTTTCTCCATATCAGCAATAAGGCTGTTTTGCTTTCTAATAATTCATGTGTTAATGGAGTAGCACTTTTAATTTTCTTTGAGAACTTTTCCTCTGCATTCACAGCTTGGCTAACTGGTGCAAGAGGTCTAGCTTTTGGCCTATCTTGGCTTTTGATGTGCCTTCCTCACTAAGTTTGATCATTTCTAACTTTTGATTTAATGTGAGAGATGTGTGACTCTTCCTTCCTTTGGAACAGTTAGAGGCCATTGTAGGGTTATTTATCGGCCTCGTTTCAATATTGCCTCAGGAAACAGGGAGGCCTGAGGAGAGGGAGAGTTGGGGGAATGGCCCATTGGTGGAGCAGTCAGAATATACACATTTACTGATTAAATTTGCCACCTTATATGTGTGCGGTTTATGGTGCCCCAAAACAATGACAATAGTAACATCAAAGTTCCCTTATCACAGATCACCATAGGAGATGTCATAATAATAAAAATGTCTGAAATATTGTGAGATTACCAAATTGTGACACAGAGACATGAAGTGAGCACATGGTATTGGAAAATGATGCTGAAAGACTTACTGCAGGGTTGCCACAAACCTTCAATTTCTGAAATATGCGGTATCTGCAAAGCACAATAAAGCAAAGCACAATAAAATGAGATATGCCTGTCTTGAGATTATAGTTGATTGACTCAGATTAACCTGGCACTCTTGAGAAAGCAGTTTTTTGTCATAAAAGATTTTTACATCTACTTTATAAATACCATTTCTTTGAGCATTCCTAGATGTGTGGGAAAAGCAGGAAAACCATGTGTGTGTGACTTACCTTATCTGAGGATTCGTGAATTAAAAGTTGCCTAATATAAACTCAGACCTTAAGTGAAAAAACTGAGATAGAAATTTAGGTTTTCTGATACATCAGTGATGTGGTCAGTATCTTAGCAGTTGGACAAAAAGAAAAAATTACTTTTTTTTCTTTTAACCTAGTTCCCTTTAGATATTGGGAAAAGTTTTTAAAGAAAGTACTTTTTGGCTATCAGAATAAGAGACTGCACTATGTCAATGAAATTCCATATTAAATTCAAACTTCACAAAGCTGTCTTTAGCCATCATTTGACTGGTTCTTTTGTTGCAATTTCATTTTAAGAAAGACTAAGATGCCTCCCGAGAAGGGACTAATTCCAAGGAAAGAGACAGTCAGGCACACAAGCTTGATCTCATGCCAATATCTCAGGGCCAGAGAGGAAAGGTAGTTTTGATTACAGTACAGTGTTTGCCAATCATATTGTCCTGTGGTCTAATCCTCAGGCATTCATTCCTGGGACTCAGGGACAGGAGCTTGGAGTGAAAACTGGAGATCTCCATCAGTTGAGGGGGCCTCGGTAGCTCTACCTGGTGCTCTGTGTAAACGGAAGGGCAGTATGTGGCAGGGTGGGGTGGAGAGGCCACACTCCGTACCCTTCACTTGGCATTGCTGATGGAGTGTGGGATGGGCAGAGGTGTGAGTTCAGGTTTGATCAGAGTCAGAGAGAATACTGGGGAGAAATGGCCTGGCCAACAAGGGGAACCAGCAGGAATCAGTGTGAGGGGCAGCAACAGTCACTTGGGGTGGCCCCGCAGCGGTTCTGGAATTGATGGGAAGTAATTTTCACGTGGCTCTGTGGAGCAGAGGTGCCACCAGTGGTGTCATGATGGATGTGGAGACATTTGTGGTTTGAAGAGCATCATTACCAGCATAGAATTCTTGACAGCAGGCAGCGACGCAGAAGGCTGAACAGTAGAGAAAGAAAATGGCAGGTGTCCCAAAGAAGCTGAGAGGAATGAGTTCCGAGCATAAGTGATCTAAAGCTTTAGATCTTTCCAGAAGACATGAGGGGTAGTTTGATTTAAAAGAAGGAGAGCCACAATGGTTGTGCATGAAGTAGAGGAATCCTGGATTAGTGTTCTAATTATGGCCCTAAATTTATCTTCAGACCACTGTCGCTATTAGAAATACACATGTACAAAAACTTGTAATAAAAATAACATATAAACATTTGTGCTAAGTGCATAATTCAAAGTGTCTGAGCAAATATGTGATGAGAATTGTTTTTCCCCATAGTGCACGTAGCCTAGATTATTTTAGAAGTGATATTGTATAAAACTGTTTACACTGTTCTCATTTATAGCTGTTTTTCCCTTAAGATGGAAAACAGGTGTTATATAAAATTTATGGAACATTTAAAAATATTTTTTGCTTTGGGACATCTCAAGTATTATTAAGAAAAAGAAAATGTATAGGGAAATCATTTGCTTTAGGTTTATTGAACTGACCTGGATTTGTGTCTTTAGATACCATTTGGCTCCTAAGTGATTTGAATCTCTTTCATTGATTTGGAAGGCTAAAAATAAATCCTCAGGAAAGAATCCTTCCTGCTGAGATACAGAAATATTTTATATAGATATTAGATGTATAAATATCTGGTCAGTTTATATAAATCAATTTAAGTTTCCTTTCCTGTCCTCTCTTTTGTTTTTTAAGTGGAACAACAGAATTCTAAAACAATGTTTGTACAGTTAAGAAAGGGAATTTTAATCAAACATTATAATTTTGAGAATGTCAACAGAATAAGAAAACTTAATTTTTTTTTCTCAGAAGGAACTACCTACCCCCAGGTAATCAGACGGTTTTTCTGGGGAAATCAGCAGAATGTCTACTTGTGTTGTCCTTTTCTGTTTCTGTTAATGCTAAAATTGACGCCATTGGTAACACCTGACCAACTCTTAAGCATAGTCATTTTTATATCTTCTCTTCAAATTGAAGTTAGCGAAAGCGCCAATGTAGGACTTTGCAAAATAATATTTTCTAAAATCTGTCACAATCATTGTTTGAAGAAAGAATCTTTATAAGAATCATTTTAACTTCAGGGATATTACTTTATTATTGCAGCTCATTGATGACAGAGGGATTCACACACTTAAACTGATTAAGTTTATATGCCAACAAAATTCATATGCTTTTAAAATAAAAATGTGGGCACAGGGGTTATTTGATTTTTTCTTCCTAATTTTCGTGAGTTCTAAGTATATTCTAGTTATCAGTCCCTTATCAGATGCATAGGATGCAAAAATTTTCTCCCATTCTGTAGGTTGTCTGTTTACTTTCATGACTATTTCTTTGGCTGTGCAGAAGCTTTGTAGTTTGATCATGTCCCATTTATTTATTTTTGTTGCTGCTGTGATTGCCTTTGGGGACTTCTTCATAAACTCTTTGCCCAGGCCAATGTCTAGGAGAGTGTTTCCAACTTTTTCCTCTAGAGTTCTAATAGTTTCATACCTTAGGTTTAAGTCTGGCCTTTATCAAAAAATCTCCAAACAATAAATGCTGGCGTGGTTGCGGAGAGAGAGGAACACTCCTACACTGCTGGTGGGACTGCAAACTAGTTCAACCTCTGTGGAAAGCAATATGGAGGTACCTTAAAGCGATACAAGTGAATCTACCATTTGATCCAGCAATCCCATTGCTGGGCATCTACCCAAATGATCCAATGACACTCTACAAAAAAGACACCTGCACTCGAATGTTTATAGCAGCACAATTCATAATTGCAAGGCTGTGGAAACAGCCCAAGTGCCCATCAATCCAAGAATGGATTAATAAAATGTGGTATATGTATACCATGGAGTACTATTCAGCTCTAAGAAACAATGGTGATATAGCACATCTTATATTTTCCTGGTTAGAGCTGGAACCCATACTACTAAGTGAAGTATCCCAAGAATGGAAAAACAAGCACCAGATATATTCTCCAGCAAACTGGTATTAACTGAGTAGCACCTAAGTGGACACATAGGTACTACAGTAATAGGGTATTGGGCAGGTGGGAGGGGGGAGGGGGGGCGGGTATATACATACATAATGAGTGAGATGTGCACCATCTAGGGGATGGTCATGATGGAGACTCAGACTTTTGGGGGGAGGGGGGGAAATGGGCATTTATTGAAACCTTAAAATCTGTACCCCCATAATATGCCGAAATAAAAAAAAATGTGGGCACAGGGATCTACATGATGATGAAAAGGATGCTTAAGAATCTTAGAATCTAGAAATGCCAGAACTAGAGATCATATGGCTGATTTTATAGAGGTCCAATGACTTTGCTAGTATAAACACAGATACATAGAGAAAAACATCAGTTTTCTGATACATTAGTGACATAGTGCCTATCTTAGCAGTTGGACAGGTCACTGAATTGTTCACCTACATCTTCTTAAACATTAGGTGAAATTTTTAAAAGGACTTTTTTGTTGCCAGAGTAAGAAGTTTCATTATATCAATGAAATTCCATATAAATTTAAAACTTCATTAGACCACCGTTTTAACTGTAGTTTCATAGTTGTGTTTTCATTTTAAGAAAAATTTTACTAGAAATTTTTTTATGACCTTAGTATTTATTTATTTATTGTTTTTTTTAGAGACAGAATCTCACTTCGTTGCCCAGGCTGGAGGGCAGTGGCATGATCATAGCTTATTTCAGCCTCCAACTCCTGGGCTCAAGTTATCCTCCCACCTTAGCCTCCCAGCAAGCTGGGATGCCAGTGTGTGCCACCATGGAATGCTAATTAAAAAAATAGCAAACTTAAAGTGGGATATTGCTATGTTGCCCAGACTGGTCTCGAACTCCTGGCCTCAGGAGATCCTCTTGGCTCTTCCTCCCAAAGTGCTGGGATTACAATTTGAGCCACCTCATCTGGCCTAGTATTTCATACTTTTAGTATATGTTTTTTATGCTTAGTATTTTATGCTTTTAGCATAATTTAGATTATTCCTTAATCTCCAAATAATTCCATTTATAGTTTCTTTTGGATATTTTTTTTTCTATCAAAAAGAATTTAACAGAAAATAAGATTTCTTTAGCTTTCATTGGATTAACTGACCAAAAACCTTATTAAAAATGGTAAATCATGAGATAAAGAGTTTGTCTATAAATTATCAGATTTTTTTAGAGAAAAGATGATTAATTTTGTCTAAATTCAATCTATCAACCCATTATATTGATTGTTTTAATAGCAAAGTGTGCTTCAGTGTGATGAACAGCATTATTACCTGAGTGAACCCTTAAATACAATGCATAAATATAAATAATCTTAGATCCACGAGGAAGACATATTGTTAAATGCATGAAGGCACAATTGGAAAGATTAGAGGGACGATTGATATCTAATGTCAGATACTTCGTATTTTGAAAGGCAATATTCCATACAATATACACACAATTTACATATACATATACATACAATATACATACAGTATTCCATACAATATACATACAATTTATGTATTGTATACATAAATTTATGTACAGATAATATAATGCTGCCAGGCAGGAAAGAAAGCCTGCTTTGATATAACCTTTTGGAAACTTTTAAATATGGGGGAAAAACCAATATATTTATTACTTAACCTTTGAATTACCACAATTACTTAAGTACTGGAGGTGTCTTCCTGTTTAGGAGTTGGGTGTTTAGGGACGTGCTTCAACTCATTGAGGATTCTGGGTCCAGCAGCTCAGGATGCACGAATGCCTTAGGGTACCGAGGGATAAAACCCTGAGGCAATTACGCACTCAATAGCACTCTGGTGGTTTGTGAGCTAAAGTGCCTCATAATTTACCATGAGGAAGGGCCTTGGGGGAAGAAAGAATATGGCTCAATTAATTAGAACTTGTTAGCAAACTTCAACTGTTACCCTATTTAGATTTTCAAATCACTGATATATCAAATACCCACAAGATTTGGAAAGGAAGTAGGAACAAGCAGCCCAGAAAGCTAATTTGTCCGACATGGCACCAGCTCTGGAGCATTGTGTTAGCAGCAGACCAGTTTGCACAGGTTAGCCTTTCCAGAAAGAAGAAAAGGGAGATGGTACCACATTTCTATCTTCCTGTTTTTAACTTCCTGCTTTTAACTCTTCTGTTCATGTAAGTTTCAGTTTTTAGGTGAGTTTAATAAACTTGATGACCACCTATGGATTCCTATAACAGCCTAATATTAATTATTGAAGGTTATATGGAGTTCTATTATGGGTTTTGGTTTGCTATTTAGTCATTATATCTTCATGTGGTTATTGTTGGCATTTAGAAAAGTTAACAATTCTTTATGATTATCTGGCTGTTTACCAAGATATTATTCAAATAATATCTTCCTCTTTGTTCTGAAGGTTTTTCAAGTCAAATTTCTTATGTTTTCATGGCATGGAATCATATTGTCTTCAGATAATTACATAACATATAATATTTTCAATAATTTTAGTGCACGTTTCCCTTATTTTTGCCCCAACTCCTTGGCCAAGATTTCCAAGAGAATGTTGGCTAATAATGTTGATAGTGGACATCCAAGTCACAGTTGTGTTTTGTCATTAGGTTTTATTGTTTGTTTGGGTTTTTGTTGTGGTTTTTGTTTTTAGTATAATGAAGACTCAATTTAAGATAACTATTTTTATCATATTAAGTATTATTGTATTTTTAGCTACCTTTTGTTTAAAAATATTTGTAAATCAGCACCATGAAAACACTATTTGAATGGATTTAGTATAGCATGTTTGGGTCTGACATAGTTCTCACTGCTCTATATTCTAGTGCTATCCCCAGATTTGCACATTTGTGTTTCATATATTTATGTAAACTGTCTCGTCCCATGGATATTTAAACTTGAGATATTTGTATTGGATTTTCAAAGTAGTGAAAACGTGATGTTTTCACACATTTATTTATAAAGTTCATAGGAATAAAATTTCATTTTAGTTTTCTAGGCTTTATGCCTTTAAAAGGAATAATGTTCAGAAGAATATCCTATTTTGTAAAAATTTAGTGCATGACTATAATCATAGAATATAAACTGTTTAGTTATTTAGTTTTCATATGTTTACTTAGTTTATAACATATTATAGGAAACGTGGGGATTGGTAATAAAAAGCTGAGCTGAAGAAGATGGATTTATAGGAAAGGGACAAAATGGGGCCAATAAAAACCTCCTAAGGAATAGATAGTTGCATTCGGATTTTCTTCCTCTCTGATTAATGTTGCTGATTTGAAAGGAAGTGATTGCCTTGTTGAGTCAAGACACTTGGGTGATTTGTACTAACCTTCCCCTGGTGGGCAATTTCATTCTCTCCTATGGCCCCTGAGGAACTGCATGGGTGCCCACTGGAGGGTTACCTGACCAAAGTTCATGTACAGTGCAATTTAAGTAAAAGCCCTGATTATGTTCTATGCTGCTCTGAGTTAAATGATAGGAAAACATGATATGTGTGGAAGGGCAGAAGGCAAGTGTCTGTGTTTTCCTCCTCCAGTTCAGTAAAAAGTGCACAAGAAATGCATTAAGTGTTGCTGATTCTAAACATCAAGCAGCTATTGCCAGGAGGCTGAACGCAAAAATAGAGTACCAAGAGTATTGACAGTACCAATTTATTGATTTATTACTTTATGTATCACATCTAATTATGTCAATATAGAACTACGCTTCTATATATATGTGTATATATGCATATGGCATTGTCATTATTCTTCTGAAAATCACAAAGAGTTAAATATCAGCTATATTAAAGCCTATTGTATTTGTATTGCTAAATGCCCTACTTTAAATTTCTCAGTGGGTCTGTTAATTTTCCTGTGAGATGATTTGAGATATATCCAAAAGCATACTCTGAATGATTAGGACACTTCTAGGAATTTATTCTATTAGCAATCTACCTTCTGGTAATATACACCCTCTCCTAAAACCATCTCATTTTATTAAATCCTGACACCATCCAATGAAACACAAGCAAAAGGAGCTAGTGCTAAGATGAAGTCCATTGTTTCCAAATTTATAACAGTTTCCATGTGCTTCACCATTTCGAACTCTGCCTGCTGTGTTCAAATTATTGGCTTACTGGGGCAAGAAATACCAATAGAAAGCAATAATAATTTTAATATTTGACAGCATTTTCTTATTCAATTCATAGGCTGATTGATGTTATAGCAAGCAATTGGCAAAATAATGTTATAAATAATGATAAATACATTACAGTTTCAATATCTCAATTGTCTCGCAAGCATGATATCTTACTTCTGAGAGCATCCTTCGTTTGAAACAAAAGTATGCACACAAGATGCAGCCCCCAGCTCTTCCTGGAGATCTGATCATGCTTACCTGGCACTATTTTTTCCCCATATTGTTTACTGCCATCTAGTAACTATAAAATACACATTTATTGTGTTTATTTTTCCATTCACAGAATGTAAGCTCTGTGATGGGGGAAGATTTTCGAGTGTTTGGTTTTACTGCTGTAGTCACATAATAAGTGCTCAGTGAGTATTGATTGAGTGAAGGAATGGATATGCAACATCATACAGTGACACTGTACAACAACGTGCTAATAAATTTGAGCAAATACACTAGTTAACTTGATTGTGGACTAGTGAAGAAGATTGGATTGTGTTATTCATGTTACTAAATTGTAACTTACAGGAGGCTGAAAAAAAACATGGAACATCCCTCTATGCCTTTGTGTCTTTTCTCCTTTATCCAGGCTTCTCTCTCAGTTGACAGTCTCTTCACCTTTTATTTTTGACTTGGCTAATTCCTAATCATGTTTCAAAAACTTCCATCACGTGGCGTTTCCTCCAGGAAGTCTTCTTCGAAGCTCCCAGGAGGGCTGGGTGCTTCTCCCACCGGCCCAAACAGACTCTGTCCTTTACCACCGTGTTAAACCGAACTAGCCTGTGCGTATGTAGCTTCCTTGTTCTCAGAGGGTTTTCTTGTTTTGTTTTTTAAATTCAGACGCGGTGCTTGGATCCTAGAAGCGCCTGATTAACCAAAAAAGTCGTGGGGTGGTGAAGGAGATCAGAGAGGGAAGTAGGAACAGAAAGGAAGAGAGGAAGAAAAAGTGATGAAAGATGATAACTTGTCACTCATTTTAATCAAGAAAGAACCAGTGAAAAGATTAGGGGATTACAACAGGTTTCCAAGAGAGATTTATTTAGTATGGAATTGAGATCATGTTATGAGCTGCTCTGGGTGCCAGGCACTATTCTAGGTTCGGAGGGTGATGCAGTGAGCAAAAAGGTAACTAACGTCTTTGCCCTCATGGAGTTTATATTTTAGTGGTGCAGACACACAATAGACAAGTATAGACTGTATTTGTAAAACAATACATAACAGAAGTTAAAATATAATATAAAATGCATACACATTATAAAAATACATAAATTCTATAAATATGTAATATAATATAGAACTTGAGGATATTTAAAGGGAATCAGTACTAAGAGTGTCAAGGGTTTTTTGCTCAAGATACCCCAGAATTCTTTCCTTGTGAAGTGCCGTGGCCGGTACCCCAGACAGGGAAACAGGAGCAATCACTGCAGGAGCAGCGTCTGTCTGTAACTGCACACGAGTTCCTCACCCCACGCCGAATGCAGAAGGAGCAATTTGCACAGTCCTTGCTCACGCCCATCTCCTTGTTGGGTGTGGAGACATCGAATCCTGAAGGGAGACTTAGCAGCGTGGCTCCCACTGGGCAAGCTTCTTTCACGCGAGCCGGCCGGGACCCCAACATCTCAACTGACGACAGGGATGAAAATGGCTCAAGAACCTAAAAACCAAATACACTTCTCCAGACTTTTGGTTAAAAACGTCTTGTATTGTTTCACTCACCAAGGTCTTGATTATCTTGGTAATATTTACCAACCAATTATTATAGTGGGCAAAGAACTTGAGTTCTGTGTTGGACTGGGGGACACCTCCGAAGTGTGGGCACCAGTAGCTGGCCGACGCTGGTATGGCAATATACTAAGAATATGCTACCCTCTCTGCTCTAATATAGGTTAATTATTTTGCCAGCATCTGAGAGTGTAGAGTGTCACAGGGCTTCGTCGAAGAGGAAACAAACAAACAATTACAGAGAATGAGAAAGAATGGCTGTCGTTGCAGTACATAAGACTTTGATTACACACGACCAAGATTCATACCAGCCTAGTAGTTGTTGACAGATAAAGTAACAAAAATGGAACTCATTTCTTTTTTCTTTATTGAGACCTCAAGGTAAGGCAGACTTTCAGTTCTTGTACTTACTACATTGACAGAACAGAGACTGACAGCAAAAATGTGTCAGCCCAGAAATAGAAATTAAACGTAGGTTCACATCAAAATTTCATTTAGCTTTGGAGAAGGAGCTGCTATTTGGATTACTTTTGATCCTGAAACAAATACACTATGGAATATCACAGTGTACCTGGTATGTATTAACCCTTCCCTGTGAGCCATACTTTTAAAATCATTGTTTTTACTCTACAATGCTTTATTTCTTTTGTAGTGTTTGAGGGAACTTGAATTATCATCAGAGGAGGTTATACTTTGCTGAATGCAAATTAGTAGCAACAGACATATACATTTCAGTCTGCAGGAAGTATGGCACTAGATTGGGAAAATTGATAGCAGACCTTTTTCCATTACAAAGTCATACCCGATGCTATAGTTTGGTCATGGTGATGAGGGCAGAATACGTGGGAAACGGGAAGTGAGATTTTGGTGTGTGTTGTTGAGATTGTTGATGTGTGTTGAATAAATTTCTGGCTAAATCATTTGTACTTTCCCTTTTTGTTATGTAAGTTGACATAAACATGCTTATAAATAAGCCTCTCCCTTCCTTCCCTTCTCCCTCTTTCCTTTCCTTCTTTCCTCTCTGTCTTTCCCTCTCTCTTCCTTTTCATTCAACTATCAACATGGAAATTTTGCAACAGTTTCTCATAAATAAGACTTCACTAAGTTGGCAAATGGAATTCTGGACACAATAATATGATATGCTTAGTGAAATACAAGTGACTAAATACAGTCAACAGTGAACTCCACACATCATTATAACCCAACTACATCCATTTTTGGAGTATATCCTCAAAATACTTTGACTTAATTTTTTGATTATTATTCTAAAGTCTAGGTTTGCTAATTTTTTCATTAACTTTTTAGCAACAGAAAGATAACATGAACTTGTTTCTTGAATTACCTTTTCTGACCTTTTGCAAGATGATAATTACAAAAAAGGGAGGCCTGGAAGACTTGTAAAAAAATTAAACTTATAAAAGAGCTAAAACGGTTCTTCTGTGCTGGTGTCGATTTCAAAATTAACATTTTGGTTCATGTGCTTCTAATAATCACTGACCCTTACCTCGTGTACTTTCCACAGGAAATGAATACAGCAGAAATTACTTTGACCCACTGATGGATGAGGAAATAAACCCAAGGCAGTGTGGGATGGAGGTCAGCAGAGAAGGTGAGCTAGAATTAAGTATGTAATTTTTGTGTCAGAATATTCTTTTCCATTCATGAAAATGAGGTGACAAAGATCACACATGCAGTTCCGTTTAGATTTTGCAGCTTACAATTTAAATGGTAAGTTTTAACCGCTAACAACATGATGGGCAGTGAAGGTAATTTGTGATCAAGGACAGCAAGCTGGTCAGAGGAAAGAGGCAGCGGTCTGCTCTCATCCGACGCTACCGTAAGCGGTTGGGGCCTTCATAAGGCCCGTGCTAGCATCTGAGGACCGTCATCACTTGACAGATGCATCTCTGTTCTTCGAATTTAAAATGAGCATTCTTTGTTAAAATGCATCTAGCACATGAGATTTCCATACAGAAATTCCATACAATTTCTTTCATCACATGCATGGAACCACCACCTAAGTTTTGAACCATGAAGATGCCATGGTATGATAGCAATCTCATCTTCTGTAATCGTGAATCTAGTTGCAGTTGTAAAACAACAATTCAAAAGTGCTCTTTAGGTGCACACCATTATGTATATTTTATAGTTATAAAATGCGTTGGGGTTTATAAAGATCATTGGTGAGATATTGACAGTGACGAATGCTACTTAGAATTATTTGCAATCCAGAAGATCATACCCCACTATTGGCTACCAGTCATTAAATCTGTACTTTTTTAAAATTTATTTTTCATTATTATTATTATTTTAATTCAGGATATTGTGGGAGTAAATCTGCACTTTTTAATGAAAGACTGGGATGGATTCTTACACACACAAAAAGGCTCAAGCACAGTGCAATGGTTGTTTTGCTAAATAGCTCTCAACCTATTTTTTTGTGTGTGATTTTTAAAATTTCAGAATATTGCAGGGGTACAAATGTTTTGGTTACAAAATTGCTTTTGCACCATTTGAGTCAGAGTTATAAGTGTGCCCATCCCCCAGATAGTGCGCATTATACACATTAGGTGGGAATTTATCCATCCCCTCCTCCCCGCTCCCACCTGCTTGATTTCCAATGTTATTTCCATATATACAAACAAGTGTTGATCACTTAGCTCCAATTTAGTGGCAAGTGCACGCTGTGCTTGTTTCTCCATTCTTGTGATACTTTACTTAGAAGAATGGTCTCCAGTTCCATCCAGGTTAATACACAAGGTATTAGTTCACCATTTTTTATGGCTAAGTAGTACTCCATGGAATATATATAGCACATTTTATTAATCCACTCGTGTTTTGATGGGCATTTGGGTTGTTTCCACATCTTTGCAATTGCAAATTGTGCTGCTATAAACATTCAAGTGCAGGAGTCTTTTTTATAAAATGTCCTTTCTGCTTTGGGCAAATACCCAATAGTGAGTGGAATTGTTGGATCAAATGGTAGTTCTACTTTTCATTCTTTGAGGTATCTCCATGTTGCTTTCCATAGAGGTTGTACAAGTTTGCAGTCCTACCAGCAGTGTGTGAGTGTTCCTATCTCTCTGCATCCATGCCAATGTTGGTTGTTTGGGACTTTTTGATAAAAGCCATTCTATTTTTAAGTGGTGCAGAATCCACAGATACCACCAAAAGACCTATGTATGGGATAAGACAGAGACTTGTTCTCAAGGCCAGTTTTCACAGGTAGCTCAAAAGTCTAGGTGAATTTGAAATAGGAAAATCTCAACCTTTGATTTGCCAAACACCTTTGAGGGCAGAGAGACGATTCCAGTGACTTTTGGGCAGGGGCATCAGTGGAATTATGGATTGAAGTCTGTTTTAATTTCTCAGGGATCACAATACATAGTTATATTTGGCAGAATGTTTGTCATGCAAGGACTCCCTAATTTAGGTAAGGTGACTTAACCCAACTCCCGTGGCTCACTTGAGGTCTCCTCTTTTAGAGCAGGCAGCTCATTCTCTGGCTGCGCCCACAGATCTGTGCTGGCACTGCGGGTGGGGGACAAGCGGGGGCTGTCCCTCTGCCTGGCTGAGGGTTTGCCGCCAGCCTTCTTCCTGCTGAGCCCTGGCTGGCTGTTTTTACTTCCCCCACTTCCCCTTAACTGCCTTCCCGCGTTTTCTTCCCTTCTGCTTCCCATTTTCTTCCCTCATTTCTTCCTCAGTGTTTTTCTTGCTCTTCTCTCTCCAAACTTCTTTCTTAACTGGAAAGATTTACTTTTAAATATGAGTTGAAAAACGTTTTTATATTCCTTGTCATTGGGACAGATCGAACACTTCAGATTTCTTCTCCTCTCAAAATAGGCAAGAATTTCAATATTTTTACTTCATCTATGCTATTTGTTTTCCTCCTACAGCTTAGGAACTCATGGTTGAAAAAAAGATTTTCTCTAGTCTCCTAAATTTTCTATGAGATAAGTTATGTTTCATTTTCCTTGAACCCTGTATGCTATAAATATGATATAAATGAAGTGCAATGGGCCAAATGTGACTATTAAAAGATCAGTTTGCCATACATTTCTGCCAGCTTCTAGAGTATTTTCATGAGCAATTGTACACAATGCACACTCCTCATAGCCAAGCTCCTACTCTGCATATGGTATCAAGAAATGAGAATTTCATGGAAACTCCATGTGGGAAGGGACTCTCTGTGTCTTGTTCATTAGTTGCTATATTTTCAGCAATTAGTGCCTCATACATAATAAGTATGTGATACATATTTGTCCAAAAACCAACGAATAATGTACAACCCTACACTTTGATATTAACCTCTAAACTTAATATGACCAGATAGCAGACCTGTGAAGATTAACCTGATATTCATTATAAGATGAATTGTAGTTTATAATATTCCATTATCAAACATAACACTTTTATATCAGATATTTGAAAATACTTTTGGGGAAAATAAACAGTGGCTCTTTGACAAAGATATTTTGTGATGTGTTGACTTTCGTAAGGATCATAACCTGGACTTTCCATAAACTACTGTCATGACAAATTGGCTTTAAATTGAACTGCCAGTTTCACCAGTGGATGTTATTTTTATGAAATCTATTTAAAGGATACTATTTCCAGAAACATTAAGATATGTATTATATGTACTAACATATTATATAAATAATATATAATATAATAATTTAGTAATATTATAATACATCTTTAAAGAGGGGACTTGGTTCGAGGTGGGATCAAGTACTCCCGTTAACTTTGGATTACTTCTAGTAATAGCTTCCATTGGTGAATTCATTCATTCAGTGCAGAACAGCAATTGGCCAAAAGCCTTGCCTCTGCCAGTTTCGAGATTTTGTCTCAATGTCCAAGTGATGGCAAAATAAGAAACTCTCAGTGATATGAACCATTGTCTTTGGCAGGTGAGATGGGGAGGGCAGTGGAAGAAACAAGGAGATGCAGGAGCAAAGAAAGAGAGAGAGCTCAGCTCAGCAGCCTTCCAAAGGAGCCCTGTCTTGAGTCTGTAGTTCATGCTGGCTTTTTTATCTTTTTGCTGAGCACTCAGACCTTCACAGCTACTGCATTTAGGGGGTCAGACAGTACTAATTAGCACTCGTATCTTCCCACTTCCTCTGCAGAGCAGGGCTAAAGATCACACAGGCACATGACAGTGGGGCTGCTGGGCGGGCCCCAGCTCTGCAGTTCACAGAGCTTTGGGTAGCAGAGTTTTGGGAACACCCCAAAGGTCTGTTTGCTTCCATCTGTCTCCTTTTGGTTGAGATTATTCTCATATTTATTTGTTTATAATCTAAACTCTACTTCCAAAATAATTTGAGACAGCTTACAATAGAAGCATAAGTGCACATGGTTATAGAAAAGTCCAAGTAAAGATGAAAGGGGGATTTGAGAACACCTAGGAAAGA
Organism: Microcebus murinus; assembly: GCF_040939455.1. Taxonomy (NCBI): domain Eukaryota; kingdom Metazoa; phylum Chordata; class Mammalia; order Primates; family Cheirogaleidae; genus Microcebus; species Microcebus murinus. The sequence continues at coordinate 8,412,095 of NC_134118.1, forward strand.
AAGAAGTCAGTGTATGAGAAACACAGGACAATAATATTATTATTGTAATTAAGCACTCATTTTTACTAATACTTTGAGTTTCCTGGAAGTCAAGGGACAAGGGGAAACACTGTAGACAGGAAACTTGCAATGTTTAATAGAAATGACACTCTTTTTCAGTGTAAATAACTCACTATCCCCACTATTTTATTGTTTTACACTAAATTCCAGAAGGGCATATAGCATTTTTTTTTATATAGTAGACATTGTAAAAATAACAAATAATTGCTTTATCATTAATTCTGTGTAATGAATGAGTGTAATAATTCATGGTAAAGTAATAATTCCTGAAAATGATTTAATGAAATAATAAGTAACCGTTTACTTAATATATAATATGGATTTCAGTGCTGCTATATAGTAGATGTGTAACATTTATTATTTTCCAATTTTGTATATGACCTGATATAGGTAATGATAGTTTATAAATTAGAATTCTCCAAAGAGGCATAACCAATAGGATCTCTCTCTCCTGCTAAGATATATCTGTATACAAAATATATGCATATTACATAGCACATACATATGTATATGAGAGAGGGGGGAAGAGAGAGAGAGAGAGAGAGAGAGATTTTTGAAGAATTGGTTCCCTTGATTGTGGGCCTTGGCAAGTCTATTTGTAAGGCAGGTTGCAGGCTGGAAATTCAGATGAGAGTTGATGTGAAAATCAGGTAAGAGTTGATGTTATATTCTGGAGTCTGAATTTTGCAGGGTAGCAGACTGGAAACAGGAGTAATTTCTATGGTGCTGTGTGGAAGCACATTCCTTCTTCTTTGGGAAACTGGTCTTTTCTCTTAAGGGCTTCAACTGAGCATATAAAGGGCCTACTCATGTTATGGAGGGTCATCTTCTTTACTCAAACTCTACTTATTTAGATATTAACCTTTAGTCAAAGTCTATCCTTGTAAATGTTAATGACATATAGAAAATACTTTCACAGCAAATCTACATGGGTGTTTTGATTAAACAACTGGGCACCATAGCCTAACTAAGTTGACACATAAAATTAATTATAACAGACTGTCTCTAATAATCATTTATTAATTCATAATACTTCTTCAAAGAGTGATGAGGGCCTGTTAATTTGATGTATTAAATGTGTTCTCCTAATCACCAAACCTTAACTCTGCAGCTTTCTCTTATCACCTTGGTTTTTTTCCTTTGGCGTGCACCCCAGTTATTGGTTAAATATTTATTGCTATAATTATCTTTAGTGGTCGTCTTCTCCACTGGACCTTAAATATCCTTGGGATCTGGCACGGTGCTTGGCTCACCTATGATGTTCAGTTTATTTGCTGACATGAAAATAGTAAGATCTAACACGCCTCATAAGCTGTGGCCTCTGAGCAACTCCACTGCCCACACTCAATCCCAAGTGAGCCTCAGCTCCTGCCTGGAACGGCTGAACAGCTTTTGTCCTCATCCGCCATCTGGAGTGATTATCTTTAGAATCAAATCAGATATTGCTACTTCCTTATTGAAGCCCTCTCCCTGCTGCCTATTGCGTTTAGGGTAGAGACCAATACATGTTTCAGCCTCATCTCCGATCTTTTCCACTCGCTCACCATGCTCCGGCCACACTGGATTTCTTTTTGTTCCTTGTAAGCATGGAGCTATTTTCCTCTTGAACACGGAACCCTCACAGCTAGTGGGACAACCTCCTTCCCTCCTTCCCTGGCAGTGTCATCTCTTCACAAAGGCTCAACTTAAATGTCAATTCTTAACTCCCTTGACTAACCTACATGATTCCCCATGTATACCTCCTTGATAGAACTCATTACAATGGCCGACAAACTATGGATTGGTGCAATTATCTGTGAAGTGTGTCTCTCCCCTATTAGACCATCTGCTGGACACAAGCGGGCACAGATCATGTCTACTTTGTTCACCAATGAATTCTTAGAACCTAGCACAGCAGTTGGCAGAGAGCAGGTGCTCAATAAATATCTGTTGAATTAATGAATAAATGAGTAAATGAATTTAAACTGCCAAGCACGGTATCTGACACATGGCGAGCCTCCTGTAAACCTCAGTTATTATTACTTACTGAGCGCTCAAGGAATGTGTTAGGTTGGATACGGTAACTGTCCAACCAATACAAATCTCTCCAAAGCAGACATTATTATTCCCATTTTGAAGATGAGAAAAACAAGCTTGGGGAGATTTAATATCTTTCCTAAGATCACAGGTCTGACAAGTGTGGAGTGGAATTCAGAGTCTACCTGTCTCTGACACAGTCTGTTCTCTTTCCCTCAGGAGTTGTGTTTGACCTGCCGGCTTTCTCTGCCCTTCCCTTTGAGGAGGACTTGTGAAGGGGAAAGGGAACAGTTTAATCCAAATAGTTGAATTTGAATTCGAAGGGGCTATTCTCTTGCCCTTCATGTCTGTGTTATATAATCTTATCGTCCCTTCAGGAATGAGTCTACTGGGGGCATCTTGGAGGGGTGGTTTCTCAGAGAAGCAGAACTTCTATAGCAACTCTTGGTTAGGTTCCTCACGTTTGGCTTCCTCTATGACGATCCTCAAAAAGTTGTTTATAACTTATTATTTCATGGTGAAAACAAAAATATTAGATCAGAATGACAGAACTCTAACTGTTGAAAAATTAGGCACTTCATACAATTACTAGATAATTAACAACAAACAAACAAATAGACCAGGCATGCTGGCTCATGCCTGAGATCTCAGCACTTTGCGAGGCTGAAATGAGAGGACTGCCTGAGCTCAGGAGTTTGAGACCAGCCTGGGCAACATAGTAAGACCCCGTCTCTACCAAAAAATTAAAAACAATTAGCTGAGTGTGGTGGTTCATACCTCTAGTACCTACTGCTCAGGAGGCTGAGGCAGGAGGATTGAGCACAAGAGCTGAGGCTGTAGTGAGCTGATTGTGCCACTGCACTCTACCCCAGGTGACAGTGCAAGATGTTGTCTCACAAAAAAAAAAAAAAAAAGGAAAGAAATACAATAACAACAAAACACCATTCAAGCACACGTGAGTGGCTACTCTTTCCTGAGTGCCTGTTCTTCATCAGCCATGCAGGTATGTGCTTTATGAGTGTCATCTTGCTGACCCTCAAATCATCCAGTTTTCTGGCCATGGAGATTCAAGCTCAAGGACTCTAAGAAATTTCTCCAGTTTAGATAGCTAACCACCTGATATTTGGGTGCAGATTTGCCTAATGCCAAGCCTGTGCCATGCTGCCTCTCTCCAGAAGATGGTCTGTCTATATTTAATCCCACTGGGGCTTTTATTATATCTGCAGAGAACCCCACATCTATGGGTCTGGTATTGCTTATTGTTAGCTTCTCAATAAGATTATTTTATGAGCCATGTATAAGCTTTATAAGTTTTGTAGCTATCCCACTAAGAGTTATACAGTTACAGTCAATGCTGGAATAAAGGTCCATGCTTCCTTAATGCATAATCTTGCAAAACATCTTTTGGGAATGGCCCCTCTCCCCTTTCCCTGAGTGTTGGCATAGTAGTAGGTTTGTGCTGGCCCTTAGCAGGAAGAGAACATTTGCAAGTCAACTGATATTTGAAAAAGTCATATTCAGGGTGCAATGAGTGGACAATCCTAATTTCACAGACCCTTTTCTGTCATTCTCTCAAATATTCCATTTCCCCCCACAGTGTAGGCTTTCCTGTTTAGTCATTTCAAGTCCATGAATATAGATGGCATTGGATTTTTTCCAACACTGGTGTTCAAGGGATCTCAGGTATGGACAGAAGGGGAAGACCAAGAATTTTCAGGACTTTTAACTTAAAGAATGAAAACGTCAGAAAGGTCTTAGTTTAAACAATTATTTTGATTGCCTTCCATGGGAAGGGGAATATGTTTAATCTATTGATGTGTGCATGTATGTTCTAATGACTTGGGTGGTCATCCAACTTGCATCATTCATGTTTGGTTTTTTCTAGTGGCAAGAGATCCACCTGGATGAACTTTTAACCTTCTTCTGGAACTTGGTCTTTAGGATTAGTTTTTTGGGTGTGTGTGTGTAATGACACGGCCTTGTTGCTTTAAATTCACAGAAGAACTAAGACATTCTTATGTTTACTATCATATTATCATATTATGTTTACTATCATATTTACTATCATATTATATTAATATAATAATTTCTTTTTGTAATTACATTTTCATATCTATAAATTAGTTGATGAGAAAGTTATCATAGCATGTATAAAAGAATCCAGGACCATTTAAGTTTGTTGTTTCTTATATATACATAGTAAAAATATGATATATAGAAAGTAGCTAATCGAAGACACTCATTCATTTTGACCAAATGCTTATATGTTCCATTGTATGATTTGACAAACCATAATTACTTGTTCTGAAATTATTCTTGAGTAATAGACATCATAATCCATTGAATATGAGATCCTTTTTGTTGAAGTATCATATTATGCATGTACTGCAATATACATTTAAAAATAATTGTTACAATTATCAATGATTTAGAAAAGGGCTTTTTTTTTTCAGAACAAAGCAGCATATTGAGTAGAATTTGTATCTATGACCCATAATATAACTAAATAACCATGATGATTAATATAATAATTTCTTTTTGTAATTACATTTTCATATCTATAAATTAGTTGATGAGAAAGTTATCATGCATATATTCTTTTAAAACCCTAGAAGGTGATGATAGAATTCTCTATAATCGATTAATGAAGCTGTTTGATGAGAGTGGACAAGAAGAACCCCAAGGTAAGATACTAATTATTTTCAATTTTTTATCTTAACATTAGTTGTGAATTGATTGACATGGTTTCTTGCATATGCTAACCTGATTTGATGGTTGCAGATATTTAAATGTAACTAAAGTTTTGGGGAAAAGTAATTATGGCGTAATTTCTTATAATTGCATACAATATATAAAATTAATGGTAAAAATGATTTAAGATTTATTGCAGAATCTTAAAATGGCATATTTAGATTCACTAATTTATGAGGCTACTTGCTTTTTTAAAAAAAATAAAAAGACCATGCCTTAGCTTTTAAATAAATGCTTTTGTGTGATAGAAGACAAGCAGTATATTGTACTCAGCTTTAGCGTGGGAATTTACTTGCAACTGTTAGGCTCTTTGAATAAAAAAAATTTATATGTATTAAACTAAGAGATTAAAGGTAATCTCTTAAAAACTAAATTCTTAATTTAACACATATAAATTCATTTCAGAACCAAATTGTAGTTTTTGCCAAAACACTGAATTGTTGTATGTACACATATTTGAATTCATGGGGAATAATTCTATTACATTTTTTTCACAGTGTGAGCTTAGTGCTTTTCAAAGTGTCATTCTGTCTTCGTTATTAAAACAGCTCCTTAAAGTACATAAGAGGACAGGGCTGATCATGATTAAGCCTTCTAATCATTATTATTTCTGTTGAATTTGTGCTGAGGCTTTGTCATTTACTAGCTCTGTGACCTTAAGCTTCGTTTGCCATTTCTGCCAAATGGACATATAGCACCTGCCACATGGAGTAGTTATAAAGATTAAATTATTACATGAGCAGATATGATAAGGACATATCTAGAATAATAAAGTTAATAACCATAATGCTATTGATAAAAATATTAATACCAGTTAAACATTTGAGTGCTTACTAGGTACCTGGTAAGGAAATGTCTCAACTATCCTAAACACTGTTCTAAATAAGACAAATATTAACTTACTTAAACCCCATAACAAACTAAAGGTTATTCTCCATTTTTGATCCCCATTTACAGAATAATACACTACCAAGTTTTATTCCCACCCAGGGTACACCTCCTCCCCTTTACTGTTTTGCTATTAGTTAGGATAGCCAACATTTTATTAATTTTTGGCCTTTATAAACAAAGTAAAGCCATTTTTCAAGCCAGCTATGAACTTATTTTGAGGGATCCTGAATTCAAATGGTGTATTAGGATTATCCAGAAAAGTAGAATTTAATTGAACCAATATATACATACATAGAAATTTATTTTAAGAAATTGACTCACTCAGTAGTGGGGGCTAGCAAGTCCAGAATCCTTAGGGAAGGCTGGCAGGCTGGAGAATCAGGTAGGAGTTGATGTGAATTCAGGCAGGAGTAGAAATAGCAGTCTTGAGTTTGAATGTCATAGGGAAGCAGGCTGGAAACTCAATAGGTTTTCTATGATCTGATCTTGAGGCAGAACTCTTTCTTCTTTGGGAAATCTCAGTCCTTATTCTTCAGGCCTTCAGCAGATTGGAAAAGGCCCACACACATTGTGAAGACTAATCTGCTTTACTCAAAGTCTACTGATTTTAATATTAATCACATCTAAAACATACCTTCACAGATGCATGCAGATTGGTGTTTGAGCAAACAACGGGGCACCCCAGCCTAGTCAAGTTGGCACTTAAAATTAAGCAACACAAATGCTTAAGTTAGGAATTTATATGTTTAATCTAATTTTTGAACCAGCAAACGTATCGAAGACCTTTCAGACCTTCAGTGCTAGATATTGAGGAGCACACTTTTATCCCTGTTATTTACCTTCCGTTCTGACAGCTCTTTCAGCTCGGACCCTTTGAACCCACCCAAATCACACATTTACAGATAGTCCCTAATAGAGCTTCCAAAATCATTTGCAGGCTTATGAGAGCCTCATAGAATGTACAGACTAGTCAGGTACTTTATCAGCTGTTTCGTGCATGAGGATATAACTGACACCTAGAAAGTGTAAAGACTTACACAAAGTAATACAGGATACTAGCGAGCAGAGAAGGCCAGAGGTTCTCTGCCGCTATAGCTGGGCGCTCTCTCCAGTACCCCACTTCATTTCCCACCTGCAAAAGAAGCTCTCTTCCAATGATTCTTGTTAAAATTCTAGTATTGGAGACATGGAAAATTCCATATTATACCTTCCAGCATTTTTTAGAGAATGGAAGAGAGAGGAATATTTTATATTTACAGCACACATCTGGCTAGATGAAAAGATACATTTTGTAGATGATACTGTTTTCAGATGATGGAGAGAGAAGTTGAGTACACATACCATTTGTATAAATGCTGGCATTTCTATGCAAATAAACAAGGTAGCCCAAATAAAGTGCCTCTGTGTGCAGAGCTCGGGACTGTTCTCAGGGATCCTAATGGGGGAAAATGATCCAGGAGCTCTGGCTTCCCCTAAACCCATTCATCTCCCAAGCTGGATTCTGCAACAAGGCGAGTAAGTGGTAAGTTGTTGAAGTAAACAACATGTAATATTAACGCGCGGAAAAGCACAGCATCCACACTTCAAGATATATTTGGTAAGTGGGAAAAAAGCTTTAATGCACAGCTGTACTTTGCTCACTTTGTAAAGATTATGAGCTGAACAAAGGTGGTTGTTGTTGTTTAATCTTGAAATTTCTTCTGTGCTTTAGTGATTTCCCAGTACAGGAAACAGAAAATGATTTGCTAAATTGTAGAATATGAAAAACTAAACTTTATCGCATATAAGAATAAAAGTAGTTAGGCTACTATGTGTTCAGCCAACAGTAAAGTGACAAAGGCAAGCAGAATTCCCTGTGATCTTTTTGGGGTAAGCAGATGAGGGCGTCCAGGAGGAGACGTTGGATTCTGAAGCACCTACGAGTTTCCATAAGAGTCATGAGATCCACAAAGAGGCAGATGAAGCCACTCCTGCTTACCGTGAGGAGTTTGAAAGATGTGCTCAGAAGGACATCATTCTGCTCGGAAGTTCTCCATTCGAACAGATCAGCATTAAGAATATATCAAGACACGTAAGATAAACTCTCTTTTAAAAATGATAGTTGAAACCTCTGTCCTACACATTGTCTACTAATTCTGCTTACTGGTGCACCCTCCCTAGACCACACGATTTATGAGTCATTGAGCTTTTTTCTTATATTTCATACACATTTTACCAGACAGAATTATATTCCTTATCAATATCTATCCTGGTCCTTGTCCAATGTAGTTTCACTTTATCTGGTTTTATTTTGTACTGGAGTGCTTATTTCTAGCATATTATGAAGTAACTTAATAAAACCTGAAAGCAGCATAAACTTACTTGGATATAATTAAGAAACTTCTTGGACTTATTAGCACAAATGCTGTATTATTATGTGAATATTCTAGTATTTCTGAAGTCACCATTTAAGGAAATCAATGTAGGCATTCTTGCTGTTGTGCCTTGTGCCACACAAGAGAGTCTGAGCCTTGGATTGCCTTGACTTCAGAGACACCTATTCTGATCTGTATCTTTAGGTTCTGATTCTGTGTAACGTAGCATTATGTGCTCTGATCCAACAAAGAGAGGAGAAGTGTTTCTTTTATGTAGTCGCCTTATCTATCTCAAATAAACACACAAGAATTTCACTTCGAGCTCCAGGTGTGTGTGTATGTGTGTGTGTGTGTGTGTGTGTGTGTGTGTGTGAGGGAGAGAGAGAGAGAGAGAGAGAGAGAGAGAGAGACAGAGAGAGAGAGAGAGAGAGAGAGAGAGTGAGAGAGAGATTTTTGTGTGTGAAATGTAAGCAGATTCATGCTAAAGAGGAAAATATTTCACCAGGTAAAAAATACTATTCTCAGTGGTATCTTTTGTAACAACAGGTCAAGGGTGGAAATATTATTTCCAACCTCAGAACTGAGAGGAATAGGTTAGTTGGGTTAAATTTGGAGTGTGGAAATTCCATAATAGCATCTAATTTCTTCCTTTGTGCCACTTAGATCTGAATATCCTGGGCACATTAAGGTTATGTCTATTTTGAGCTTTTTCAAATAAGTGACCCGAATTAACAAGTGCAGCCTTTCCTAACATAGTCACCTAGATGGCTCCAGTAGTGGGTTGAATTGTGTTCTCCAAAAATATGTGCAAGTCCTAGCCCCCAGGACCTGTGAATCTGACCTGATTTGGAAAGAGGGTCTTTGCAGGTATAATTAAGTTGAGGATCTCCAGATGAGATCATCCTGAATTTAGGGTGGATCCTCAATCCAATGTCCAGTGTTCCTTTAAGAGAAAGGAGAGAGATTTGAGACACAGACACACATGGAAGGGAAGGCCATCTGACGACTGAAGCAGAGATTGGAGTAATGTGCTTGCAAGCAAAGGACCTCCAAGGACGGCCACAGTCACCAGGAGCCAGGAGAGAAGCACAGGATGGATTGTCCCCTGGAGCCTCGAGAAGGAACCAATCCTGACAACATCTTGATTTCAGACCTCTGGCCACCAGAACTGTGAGATTATAAATTTCTGTTGTTTTAACAAATTCGTTTTACCAAATTTGTGGTAATTTTGTATGGCAGCAATAGGCAACTGACAGGACACTGAGGTATAAAAAAGGATGCATGGCCTTGCCTAGGCATATAACTCCATTTTCGAAACAATTGTTTTTCAGATGTATATACTGATACGTTAACAGGTCAACATTTCCATTTACTTTTCTTGTACCGTGTAGTGCCATTGTATGTGTTTCAGTTTGCATGACAGACTGGAGTGGGGGAAGGGAGCTGAGCTTAGGGATCAGATCTCTGTGTGAGCCCTGGCTCTTCCACTCATAGGATGTTGGGTCACAGGGAAGTCACTTAACTTCCCTGACCTCGATTTCCTCATCCGTAATTCAGGGGAAAACAGATGCTATGTCATTGCATAGTGTGGAGCAGGCGAAGAGTCATCCCTACAGAAACTAGCACAAAGCATCTGGTTAAATGGCAGGAGGCACTGCAGAGAGCAAAGATTCGAAGGCCCATTCCTAGGGTGATGCCTGTGATGTTTTCATGCTCACTGTGTGGGGAAGTTCCCTGAACATGCAGGGCAGCATCATGTGCAGGAAGAAACTTCAGATTTGGTGTTAGAGCTCGTGGCTTTCATCCTTGATTCTGATATTTATATGAATTTAAGCCTCTGTGTAAAATAGGGACAGATAATTTGAACCTCCTACGGTTGCTGTGGGGATTAATGAGAGGTGTCCAAATGCCTGGCAGTTAATGTTTTCCTTTCCTTGTGAGTCATTTTATATATTTGTTGAGACCACCACCTACGCTTACTTTTTGTTGCCTTTGCAATAGTGAACTGATAATTATAAAAGGCAAGGTGTTTAAATGGAGATGTGGGGTGGAGGGGTCCCAGCTGGGACTCGTGTTGTTGACAGGCCACTTCTCTTAAACTACTTGCCTGTAACTGCTGATATATGTGGTGACTGGGGTGATTGCTTCTCATCCTGACATTAAAGGGCCTTGTCGTGGGTGGATGTGGGGTGACAAAAGAATCTAGATTGCAAAAAGAGATGTGGCCCTTTACTCAGAAGTTGCCCAGGAGACTGAGCTGGGAATTGTCTGGTGTGGAGATTGCTGTTTGAAAACAATTGGGATCTAGAGAGCCTGACAGTTTATTTGCATCTTGGAGTAAAAAAAAAAGAAACAAGGAAAAAAAACCTATGTGCATAGTGAAAGGACACTCTTAGTACACTTTATGAGATTTGAGTTTCCAAGCACACCTTCTATGTGACCCTTTTTCCCCTCCAGACAGAGTAGAATACAGAGGGATGAAGAATTTACCTTCCCACTTTGCAAAAACATCGTGTATAACTGTGTGTGTGTGTGTGTGTGTGTGTGTGTGTGTGTGTGTGTGTGTGTGTGTGTGTGCATGCAAGTGGTTGTGGATGTGTGTGTTGGGCCAGGGAGTGTTACAGAGTCCCTGAGATGGGCATCACTTACTTCCCAAGAACCTGATGGGAGATTTACTCTGGAGTCACCCTTTAGTTAGCATTGGTGATAGTGATGTCAGCAGGGATACAATGACACCTGGAGCAATAGGAACCATCAGCCAGGACTGAGCTGATGTAAGTGGACTTCCAGAGGTACCTGGAGGAGGAGAACTTTGCAATTGGCTGAGGTCTCATGATGAAGGTGGGATCTAAGAGCCCATAAAATCTGGTCGTTAATGTGATTACTTTTTAGTCCTCACAAATCATCCCACATAGGATAGGCTGGGTCTGGAAGCATCTTGGAAAAGTTCTCTAGCTGAGCACTTCTAGTCTAAGGCAAGGGAGGTCGCAGGGGATCTCAGAGCTCCATGAGATTAGGAGGGACAAAACCAAGAGCAGGGCGGATTGTAGGGCCAGCGGGGAGGCAACGCTCCAGGAGTCAGTTGAGAGGCTCCCATTTCAAGGGCCGTGCAAATGATGAAAGATCATTTTGTTGTCATCAGAGGGGAATTTGGTTGCTCAAGTATATATAGCTACTTTAGAAATGTTTGTGCTGACTTTTTATAGTCCACTGACATTGGAAAGCTTATAGGGAAGATATTATTAATATGACTTAGGTCTGAGAATTATCTAGTAAAGAGTAAAACTAATCAATTAAGTGCATAGTTTTTACAAGTGTATTCACAGAGGAAATCCGGGGAAACAATAATACATTGTTTTTCAAAGAAATATTGAATTAAAAATAAAATTATTTTGTTTTACGTTTTAGCTACCAGGAGGAAGTGTTTTCCTGGGCATTTTCTAATATTTACTATATGTTATGTACCTATTCCTAATCAGTTGCAGATAACTAGGTTTTCCTCTAAACTTAAATTATGAACAATCCATACATTTAGCTTATTCAATTAGGAAACTATGCTTTAAGGAGAGCTTTTTTATTTTTTTGGTGATTTGTATGTGGCATTTTTTAAGGTTTTGTCTTTATTTTAAAAATAAAATATAGCATTTAAAGTAGTAGTAGAATAAATACACTAGCCAAAACTAAGCATATTCCATGGAAGCATTCTGAAAAATAAGCCAAGGTATATTGGCAAATAACCCCACTTTTCTACATTCTTTATAACTGCCTGACATCTGGCAATGGGCAGGAGTCAAATATAACTTTGTGAAGTAGGTGACTGTCAAGTCTGAAATCTGATTCTTAAATATGAGAAAAATTTTAAAATGTAAAATCTATAATAAAATCTCCATAAATTAAGGATGGATTTCATAAGTTACTTTAACAGATTAAGTAGTATATTTTCTGTAAGCCAGAAACTTATATTCTACTTTGTGGTTAATATAGGAAAGTTTTTGGAGGGAAAATTTTATTTTTTTAAAAAAATCACTTGAAACATTTAGATGAGTTAAACTTCTATTTTTTTTTTTTAACTTAACGAATATGATAGCTCATGTATCACCCCTTAAACATTGCATTGGCTATAATAATATATATAAATTAAAATGTAATGAATACAAACATAAAGAGAAAGAGTAAGAGCACAAACATCATTTCATGGTAAAAAAAGCAAAAGAAAAAAGAAAAACAACAGTGATTTCCCACATCTTAATTCACGGGAAACAATAATGACAGCGTCATGCCTCAGAGTTTGCTAGTCTCTGTCACAGTCTAGGCCTTTTCTGAGGTAGGCAAGAAAAGTGCTGTATTATTACAAATGCGAAAGACGGCTGTATAGAGCAGAAATATCATTTTACATGTTAAAAGGCTTATAGAATCGTGAAAGTTTTAACTGAAAGTTTTAATAACTTGGTTAAGTCTATACCAGACAATTTTACAGTCTAATTTATAGCACCCCAATTTTTGCATATTTGGCTCCTTTTTATTTGTTATTTTATTTATTTATTTTAAAATTTCTTAAAAAATTTTTTTATATTATTGTTTTTTATTTTAGCATATTATGGGGGTACAAATGTTAAGGTTACATATATTGCCCTTGCCCCCCCACCCCCTTTGAGTCAGAAATTCAAGCGTGTCCATCCCCCAAACATTGAACCTCTTACTCATTGTGTTTCTATATACCCATCCTCTCCTCCCCTGTCCCACCTGCCCAACACCCAATAAATGTTATTCCTATATGTCCACTTAGGTGTTGATCTGTTAATACCAATTTGCTGGTGAGTACATGTGGTGCTTGTTTTTCCATTCTTGAGATACTCAACTCCCCAGAACATTCAGAAGACACTGAGATGAAGGCATTCTTGCCAAAGCTGACCAGAATTGAAGGAGAAGCAAGCTACCATCTAGAATGAATAAACACACTTTAGTGACATTATCTTTGCTCTCAAAATGTTTACCTGGCAGTCACAATTAATTATTTATTTTTAGTGTCAGGTCACATTTTATAAGCACCTCTGAGCAAAAAGTTTTAATTTTATTTGCAAAACAAAACTGATAACCAGGGGGAGTGAATCAAGATAGCGGACGAGAAACACCGCCAGACAGAGTGTCTCTGCAGAAAAGACAGATTCTAGGAGAAATCAGAAGAAAGAAGCAAGAAGATGAGCATATGTCGGACAAGGGTCAGAAGGAGGGGTACCTGAGACCATGGGAGACTCCACGGGGAGGAGGTTGCAAAGGAGAACTGGAAGCTGAGACCTCCAGAGCAGCCTGGAGACCAGCAGCAAGGGTAGGTGGTGTGGTTAACTCTCCCCTCCCTTGTATCTTGGACTGCTGGTGGGCTCTCCAGTGGGTGGAGAGACCTGCAGACACCAGCCCGGAGATGGCCACCGCCAGTGAGCGGTAAGCCTCTAGCGGACATGGCACCAGACTCCCAACTCCTGCGAGGCACCTCCCTGTTCACAGACCCAAGCCCCGTGGCAGACGCAGTATTGCCTCATTCTCCCCTCCCCCATCTTTATCAGCGGCTGCCAAGACAGACAATATAGCTACCAGCTGGAGGCACCTCTAGGGAACGGGACCTTCCCTTTTGAGGCCCAAGAGCTGACTGAGGGGAACTCAGATGGTGAGCTCCCTACCTGCCAGCCCTCCCAGGTGTTGCTGGCATGGTGATCCCAGGAGAACGGGGCAGACCCTGAGGCTGAGAGACATCGGCCCAGCTTGGGCTCCCCATGGGTGAATTGGGACTGGCACTCCTCTCCATGGTGGGGTTAGGGATTGAACTCCGGGGCCCAGAGGTCAGACCTACTGACCAGATCCCATGCACCCAGGTCTCGCATTGCCCAGGGCACAGAAGGGATATTCGTGAACAGCCTGCTGAGGTGAGTGTGCCTTCAGGGGCAGATCAGCATCCTTGAGGGCAACCCTCCACCCAAAAGGGGGGCATGCACCCAGCCTAGGCGGCGACCCTGCGCAGGGAACCTCCCAGCCAGCATCACAGCCAGGGGAGGCCCGGTGGCGTGAGGTCTGGCCTGCTGGCAGAGGCCCAGGAGTAGCTGCAGAGTTGGGGAGGGTGGAAAGAAGCCAGGCCCATTCCAGACTGCAGGTCTCAGACAGCCCCACCCCTACACACAGACTCTCTGACTGAGTGGGGCCATTCCAGCCCCTCCCTGACAGTTTTTCCTGGAAGCAGAGAACAGAACTTTGACCCCTGCTAACGACACTGGTGGTGCCTGAGGGCAGGGTTACCCAACCCAGCTCTACCCAGACTCACTTCCAGACCAACCTTCACTGAGAGGGAGAAAAGGACACACCTGAAAGTCTCAGGCCCCACCAACCACCTGAGGCACTACAGTGCCTCTCTACAGGAACAAGAGCTGATAACAGGACACAAAAACAGCAGTGTAGCCTGTTCCTTCAAGCAAGCGCCACCTACTGACAGGGAGGACATCCTGCACACCCTTTTAACAGCACCTACTGACTCATCATACAGGGAGTGGTCAAATCTCACCCACAAACACCACCTAATGGCTCAGAGACTAAACAAGGCGTGTGAATACCCAAACGAAAACTTAAAGGAAAGAAGCAATAACTATCGAGATGGGAAGATATAAGCGAAGGAACTCAGGAAATATGAAGAACCAAACCAAAACCACACCCCAAAGAGGAGCACCAGCCCCTTAGAAACAGACACCAACCAAAATCAGGCAACCAAAATGACAGAAGAGGAATTTCAAATGCGGATCATAAGAAAATTCAATGACCTACAAAAACAAGTGGATAACCAACACAAAGAAAACACAAAAAGACTCCAGGACCTGGAAGAAAAATTCACTAAAGAAATTGATACAATGAAGAAAGCTTTCACCGAACTCTTAGAAATGAAGAATCAATTCAGGGAAGTACAAAACACAGTGGAAAGCCTCAAGAACAGGGTAGATCAAACAGAAGAAAGAATTTCAGAGATTGAAGATAACACCTTCTAATTAAATAAATCAGTCACAGAGATAGAGCAGAGAAACAAGAGAAAAGAGCAAAGCCTACAGGAGATGTGGGATTATGTGAAGAAACCTAATGTAAGGGTCATAGGGTTACCAGAAGGGGAAGAAGACAACACTCAAAGGTTAGACAAGGTATTTGAAGATACGATAGAGGAAAATTTCCCAGGCCTTGCTAAAAATCTCGATATACAAGTTCAAGAAGCTCAGAGGACCCCTGGGAGACTCAATGCAAACAGGAAGATGTCATGACATGCAGTCATCAGACTGACCAAAATATCAACTAAAAAGGCCCTTCTAAGAGCTGTAAGATGAAAGAAGCAAGTGACATACAAAGGAAAGCCAATCTGAATAACACCAGACTTCTCTAATGAGATCTTACAAGCAGGAGAGACTGGGGCCCCATTCTCACACTTCTGAAACAGAACAATGCCCAGCCTAGAATCTTATTCCCTGCAAAACTAAGTTTTATATATTAAGGAGAAATCAAGACATTCTCAGATAAGGGAAGACTGAGGGAATTCACCAAGATAAGACCAGCCCTTCAAGAAGTACTCACAACAATGTTATCCACGGATCAGCACAATAAACACTCATGAATATAAATCTACTCAAAGCTAAAGATCAAAGCCCAGATACCACAATGGCTCAAGAGAGAAAACAAAGCAACAAAGTTCAACCCAACATAATGAACAGAAATCTTCCCCACCTGTCAGTTATCTCAATAAATGTGAATGGCTTGAACTCCCCACTCAAGAGACATAGGCTGGCCGAATGGATAAAAAAACACAAGCCAATTATCTGCTGTCTTCAGGAAACACATCTAACCTACAAGGATGCATATAGACTAAAGGTAAAGGAGTGAAGAACAATATTTCAAGCAAATGAAAGCCAAAAGAAAGCTGGCGTGGTGGTGCTGATTACAGGTAACTTAGTTTTTAAATCAACAAAAGTAATAAAATACAATGAAGGTCACTATATAATGGTGAAGGGTACAGTTCAACAAGAAGACATAAAAATTCTAAATATATATGCACCCAACCTTGGTACACCCAGATTCATAAATCAAACTCTACTGGATCTAAACAAATGGATAAACAACAACACCATAATAGAGACTTTAACACCCCACTGACAGCACAGGACAGATCCTCCAAACAGAAAATCAACAAAGAAATAATGGACTTAAACAGAACCCTAGAACAAATGGGCCTGACTGACATTTACAGGATATTCTACCCCAAAACCACTGAATATACGTTCTTCTCACCAGCTCATGGGTCATTCTCTAAGATTGACTATATTCTAGGGCACAAGGCATGTCTCAAACAATTTTTAAAAAATAGAAATTATACCATGTATCTTTTCAGACCCCAAGAGAATAAATGTAGAAATCAATCCTAACAGAAGTCTCATTTCTACACAAAGTCATGGAAACTAAACAACCTTCTGCTGAATGATCACTGCATAAACAAGGAAATCAAGATGGAAACCAAAAGATTATTTGAACTAAATGACAAAAGAGACACAAGTTACCAAAACCTGTGGAACACAGCTAAAGCACTCCGGAGAGGAAAGTTTATTTCCATAAATGCGTATATCCAAAAGTCGAAAAGATCACAAATAGACAACCTAATGAATCATCTCAAAGAGCTGGAAAAAGAAGAACAGACCAATCCCAAACCCTGCAGAAGAAGTGAAATCATTAAGATCAAATAAGAACTAAATGAAATTGTCAACAGGGAAACTATACAGAAGATTAATAAAACAAAAAGTTGGTTCTTTGAAAAAATAAACAAAATTGACACACCATTAGCTAGACTAGCGAAAAGCAGAAAAGAAAAATCTCTACTAAGCTTCATCAGGAACAATAAAGGAGAAATCACAACTGATGCCACAGAGATACAAGATATAATTTATGAATACTACAAAAACCTCTATACACACAAACTGGAAAATGTGGAGGAAATGGACAATCTCTTAGAAATACACAGCCTCCCTAGGCTCAACCAGGAAGAAATAGAATTCCTGAACAGACCAATATCAAATACTGAAATTGAAACAGCAATAAAAAAAACTTCCTAAAAAGAAAAGTCCTGGACCAGATGGTTTCATACCTGAATTTTACCACACCTATAAAGAAGAACTGGTGCCTATCCTGCAGAAATTATTCCAAAACGTCGAGAAGGATGGAAACCTCCCCAACAGGTTTTATGAAGCAAACATAACCCTGATACCAAAACCAGGAAATGATGCAACAAAAAAGAAAACTACAGACCAATATCCCTTATGAATATAGATTCAAAAAAAATCTCAACAAAATCCTAGCCAATTGAATCCAGGAGCTTGTCAAGAAAATAATTCATCACAAGCAACTGGGCTTCATCCCAGGGATGCAGGGATGGTTGAACATACGCAAATCTATAAATGTAATTCACCGTATATACAGAAGCAAAAATAAAGACCATATAATCCTCTCAATAGACGCAGGGAAAGCATTTCACAAAATTCAACACCCTTTTATGATAAGAACGCTCAACAAAATAGGCATAGACGGGGCTTACCTAAAAATGATACAAGCCATATACGACAAAAACACAGCCAATATCATACTAAATGGGGAAAAATTTAAAGCATTCCCACTTAGAACTGGAACAAGACAAGGTTGCCCACTATCTCCACTTCTGTTCAACATAGTGCTGGGAGTCCTTGCTACAGCAATCAGATAAGAGAGCAGAATTAAGGGCATTCAAATGGGAGCAGAAGAGATCAAACTCTCACTTTTTGCTGATGACATGATATTATACCTAGAAAAGACCAAGGATTCAACCAAGAGACTCCTTGAATTGATAAATGAATTTGGTAAAGTCTCAGGATACAAAATCAGTATACAGAAATCAGAGGCATTCATATACGCCAACAATAGTAAAAGTGAGAACCAAATCAAAGACTCAATTCCCTTCAAAATAGCAACAAAGATAATAAAGTACCTTGGAATATATTTAACTAAGGAAATAAAAGACCTCTATAGAGACAACTATGAAACACTGAAGAAGGAAATAGCAGAGGACGTAAACAGATGGAAGAATATACCATGCTCATGGGTTGGCAGAATCAACAAAATGTCTATACTACCCAAAGTGACCTACAGAGACAATGCAATCCCTATCAAAATACCATCATCATTTTTCACAGATATAGAAAAAATAATTTTACACTTCTTATGGAACCAGAGAAGACCTTGTATAGCAAAATCAATCCTATGCAATAAAAACAAAATAGGAGGTATCAATTTACCAGCCTTCAAACTATACTACAAGGCTATAGTCATTAAAATAGTATGTTACTGGCACAAGAACAGGGACATTGACTAGTGGAACAGAACAGAGAACTCAGATATAAAACCATCCTCATATAGCCAACTAATCTTAGACAAAGCAGGCAAAAACATACACTGGGGAAAAGAATCCTTATTCAATAAATGGTACTGGGAAAACTGGATAGCCACATGTCGAAGACTGAAACAAGACCCACACCTTTCACCTCTCACAAAAATCAACTCACTCTGGGTAACAGACTTGAACCTTAGGTGTGAAACTATTAGAATGCTAGAGGAAAATGTTGGAAATACTCTTTTAGACATTGGTCTAGGCAAAGAATTTATGAAGAAGACCCCAAAGGCAATCACAACAGCAATAAATATAAACAAATGGGACCCGATC
Organism: Microcebus murinus; assembly: GCF_040939455.1. NCBI lineage: Eukaryota > Metazoa > Chordata > Mammalia > Primates > Cheirogaleidae > Microcebus > Microcebus murinus. The sequence continues at coordinate 8,430,923 of NC_134118.1, forward strand.
AAATTAAAATGCTTCTGCACAGCCAAAGAAACTGTCAAGAGAGCAAACAGATGATCCACGGAGTGGGAGAAAATTTTTGCAAGCTACACATCTGATAAAGGGCTGATAACTAGAATCTATTTAGAACTCAGGAAAATCAGCAAGAAAAAATCAAACAACGCCATCAATAAATGGGCAGAGGACATGAACAGAAACTTCCCAAAAGAAGACAGAATAATGGCCAACAAACATATGAAAAAATGTTCAATAAATCTAATCATCAGGGAAATGCAAATCAAAACCACAATGAGATACCACTTAACTCCAGTGAGAATGGCCTTTATCAATATTCCCCAAACAACAAATGCTGGCTTGGATGTGGAGAGAGGGGAACACTCCTACACTGCTGGTGGGACTGCAAACTAGTTCAACCTGTGTGGAAAGCAATATGGAGATACCTCAAAGGGATACAAGTAGATCTACCATTTGATCCAGCAATTCCACTACTGGGCATCTACCCAAAAGATCAAAAGTCACTTTATGAAAAAAGACACCTGCACTCAAATGTTTATAGCAGCACAATTCACAATTGCAAAGCTGTGGAAACAACACAAGTGCCCATCAATTCATGAGTGGATTAATAGACTGTGGTATATGTATACCATGGAGTACTACTCAGCTTTAAGAAACGATGGTAATATAGGACCTCTTGTATATTCTTGGATAGAGCTGGACCCCATTCTACTAAGTGAAGTATCTCAAGAATGGAAAAATCAGCACCACATTTACTCACCAGCAAATTGGTATTAACGGATCAACACCTAAGTGGACATATAGGAGTAACATATATTGGGTGTAGGGAGGGTGGGAGGGGGGAGGAGGGGATGGGTATATACAACCACAATGAGTAAGATGAGCTATGTTTGGGGGATGGACACGCTTGAAGCTCTTACTTGAGGGGGGAGGGGGGAACGGGCAATATATGAAACCTTAACACTTGTTCCCCCATAATATGCTAAAAAAAATAAAAAGAAAAAAGGAAAAAAAAAACCCTGATAACTATTGTTACTCTTTTCATTAAGGTTTATTTTACATACCATATTTTTTCCTTTGCTGCCACTGATATTTTTAGTTGATATTAGAACATAAAATACTCTCTATCCTTCTTTTCCTCTCTTTCAATAGTAGGTATTATTGAAGCTGATAATTAAGCAACTGGAGTAACTGAAGAAATTTATGTCACTAAAAACTAAAATGTATGAGCCCACAACATAATAGCAACATGTGAATGATTAAAGCAATTAAAATTCTGCAGTCAGGCAAAATGAGATGGTCTAAGCTTGCATCCCTGTTGGTCAGGAATGGGTCAAGGATACATTTTATATGTCTAGATATTGGATGGGCTGAATCTTCTTCAAAAATCTCCATGAACATAATTTCTTGGACTTGAATATTCAGTACAAATAGGTTGTCAGAGAATTTGAAGTTGTATTATTGAATAAGAATCTGAAGTGTGGAAATTCTTTATTTCTGTTTAGTGGCAATAGCATTTCCTTTACTACTCAAGTGAGCCCTAGGATGTGGTTGGTTCGTGTGCTCTCATGAAAGTCAGCAAGCCTCACGTGCCAGAGTAGGAAGCTGCCCCACTTCTCCAAGGACCAGGGCAAAGGAAGAATGTGTGTTGTCATTATTTGGAGGAGAGGAAGTCCTCACTTAACATCATTAATATGTTTGTGGAAACTGAGACTAAGCAAAGTGATGTATAATGAAACCAATTTTAACACAGGCTAATTGACAGAAACAAAAGTGAAGTTCCCATGGCTTATTTCTGGTCAATAAAAAAATCAACGTACTTCTAAATAAAGACCAAAGCACTTTTAATATTAAACATTGAAAAAATGTGGGCTACACATAGATTTAAAAAAGAGTAATAAAAAGTACGAAAATTATTCACCTAATTATTCTAGTTCAGGGTCACCGGTGGGTACAGCCTGTCCCAGCAGCTCAGGGCCAAGTCAGCACCCAGCCCTGGGCAGGACACCGTCCCATCAGAGGGCACACTTACTCCCCAACACACACTCAGATGGGCACCATGTAGACACACCAATGAACCTAACATGCATATCTCTGGGGCGTGGGAGGAAAACAGCGTACTCAGAGAAAGCCCACGCAGACACAGGAGAACATGCAAACTCTGCACAGACAGTAGCCCTGGCCAGGAACTGAATTGATTTTCTTTGTCATCAATATTATAACAAAACAACATGGAATGAAATGATGTTTTTCGAGGACTTGCTGTCTAGGTTTCTATATGCTCATGGAGCCATTTGGAGGAAAAGACTCAATAGGACACTGGAATAATCTACAGTAGATTTGCATGTTCGATTAGCTTCTTTTTAAATCTTATTCTGAAACTTATGTATTTAAAATTATAGTAAGTGGTCCCTGACTAACCTCCAACTCCTGTCCTTTATTTTTCGTTTGGATATGCTTCACCACCAAAAGCAATCAAGATGTTTCCTTAAAGTTCAAGGCAAGCTCAGCTGGCTGACAACTGACCTTTTGGCCTGAGATCTTTTTAGCTTTAGTAAACCAAGTCAATATTTCTGAAACAAAGACATTGATGAAAGAATTTTTTTGTTTGTTTTAGAGCAAAACATGCCAATTTTTGTAGAACTTTACTGCAGTTTCACCATATTGAGTATGCCACGTTCAACATGATCTCATTGCACATAATTTGAAAACAAAACAACACCAGTTTGACGAATGATTTAATAATTTCGCCCTCTTCTTTGCCTACCTATTTCCATCCCCTTATAAAGTTTCTGGTATAACCAAACTTTCTTCAGAAATTCAGCCTGCAATTATATGTCAGCAATGAATTTATGGGCCTCAAACTAAAAACTTGTGCTGTGCAAGACTGCATTGTTTTCAAGAGAAGAAGACCCCCATATTTGATATTAAACATACATAATAATATTTTAGTAATAAAATCAAGATGCTTATGCTATATTTCATGAGTTCCTTTAGAGAAAAGCCCATATCTTTTTGTCTTCACCACCAAGCACAGAGCCTGGCAGAAAAAAGATGTTTACCCTCTTTGAACGTTTGTTCAATGAATGAATGAATGAATGAATGAATGAGTGATGCAGATAACTAGTATGACAAAATTATCATGGATATCATGGGCATATAAGTATTCTTTGATATTAATTTTCTCTAATAGAGTTATAATGTCATTATGTGGAGTGTTATGATTTGGTACTTTCATGCATACCATCTAAATTACTTTTTAAAATATTTAAGTGTCATAGAACAGAGAAAAAGTCACTTTAATAATATAATAGCTGACATTTATTGCATGCCTACTGACACTATTCTAAGCACTTTACATAATTTAACCTCACAGCTCCCTTAAGAGGATACTGTTATTATTCCCCTTTCATAGAAGAGCAACTTAAAGGCACAGAAAGGTTAGGTAACTTGGGAGAGGCCTTACAGCTAATAAGTTGCTTAGGCAGGATTCAAACTTAGGCAATCTTAAGCATCACACTATATTGCACGAGAGGTTGTAGTTTTCAAAGAATATAGCTTTTTAATATAAAATTTTCTTTCAGTCATCTACTGCTTTACATTTTTTATTTAATTTTTTTAATTTTAGCATATTATGGGGATACAAATGTTTAAGTTACATATATTGCCTTTGCCCCACTTGAGTTAGAGCTTCAAGCGTGTCCATCTCCCAGATGGTGTGCACCGCCCTCATCAGCTGTGAATATACCCACCCCCTCCTCCTCTCTCCCACCTGCTTGACATGCAATGCATGTTACTACTATATGTGCACTTAAATGCTGGTCGGTTAATAACAATTTCATGGTGAATACATGTGGTGCTTGTTTTTTCCATTCCTGGGTTAGTTCACTTAGTAGAATGGGCTCCAGCTCAATCCAGGATAAATACAAGAGGTGCTAGCTAGATCACCATCGTTTTTTGTGCCTGAGTAGAGCTCCATGGTATACATATACCACATTTTATTAATTCACTCATGTATTTATGGGGACTTGGGTTATTTCCACATCTTTGCAATCATGAATTGTGCTGCTATAAGGTGGTGAAATGCCACTTTACATTTTGAAGGGAATGACATTCAGGCTAACTAAGTCCTTTTGACATATTTTAAGTTATTCTGTAGTAGAATATGAACCAACATGTTTTATGAGGCAAGTGATAATATTCAGTTATAATGTTGCAAATGACAAAAATTTCCCCCTTTTTAAGGCTAAATAGTATTTCAGTGTGTGTGTGTGTGTGTGTGTGTGTGTGTGTTTATCACAGTTTTTAAATCCGTTTATGCATTGATAGACAGGTTGATGACATATCTTGGCTATTGTGAACAATGCTGCAATGAATATGAGAGTGCAGATATCCCTTCAACATATCAATTTCAGTTCCTTTTGATATATGCCCAGTATTGGGATTACTGGATCATATGGTGGTACTATTTTTAGTTTTTTGAGGAACATACCATTTTCCGTTATGGCTGTACTAGTTTATATTTCCCCCCATCACTGTATAGGAGTTCTTTTTTCTCCATAACCTTTCCAGTACTTATTCCATTCTCTCTCTCTCCCTCCCTCTCTCTCTCTCTCTCTCTCTCTCTCTCTCTCTCTCTCTCTCTCTCTCTCTCTCTCTCTCTCTTTTGGATAAAAGTCATTCTAACACGTGTGAGCTGATATCTTAGTGTGCTTTTAATTTGCATTTCTCTACTAATTAGTGATGGTGACCTTTTTTCCCCCCTTATACCTATTGGTTATTTGTACATCTTCTTTTGAGAATGTCTATTCAGGTCATTTTGCCCACTTTTTAATTGAGTTATTTGTTTTCTTGCTATTGAGTTGTTTGAGTCCCTTATATATTTTTGATATTAAGCCCTTATTAGATGTATAGTTTGTAAATATTTTCTCCTTTTCTGTGTAGAAGCTTTTTAGTTTGACACCATTCCATTTGTCCATCTTTGCTTTTGTTGCCTGTGCTTTCTGGGTCACATACATAAAAGGGTTGATGGGGTCACCACTCAGCCACTGGGGATGGGTAGAGCCAGATCCTGTCACCAAGGGTAATCACAGACTTTTGGTTGCCTCTTAGTTTGGGGAAGACTTAAGGAGAGCATCAGGGCTTAGCTGTACCATCTCTCCATTGCGTGGGCAGGGCTGGGCAGGGCCAGATGCTGAAAAAAAGAGAAAAGGCCTGCAGTTGCCTCTTGACCTGGGAAAGACTTAATGGAGCACCCAGACTGTATGTGGAAGCTGGCTAGGGATTCAAACCTGGTAGATCCATAGACTGTGTTTCCTGCAGCATTATGCTACTGGCTGGTTTCTCCAGTGTGGTGCCTCCAATAGCTGAAATGCAGGGCAAACACTAAGATCTGCATGCTGGTCACTCTGAGTCCCATTCTTGTTATTTGTTTCTAACTGACCCCAGGTGGTCTATCCCTGCCAGTACTCCCAATGTTTCCATAGGATGAGACAGAGTGAACCTCCTATGAAGGGTCCCAGAATGGTAGGGAAGCTGAATGTCCACCTTCAACTCCCCTTTCCCACTAGATGCTGTGAGTCCTGGGGAATTTGCTGTGTGTAGTGCCATGCCTGCTTGGGTGAAGGGTGGTACAGTCAAACAGAACTATTCCTCTTGTCATTTGATTGCAGCTTTTCTTGGTTGTGTGTACCAAGAGGTGTCTTAGCCTTACTCTGGTGTGTTCTGGATATTTCCAATGGTATTCTTGCCTGTGGATAGTTGCTAGTTGGATTTCTGTGGGAAGAGTGAAGCCAAGGAATTGTTATTGCACTATTTGCTGATGTCACTCCTCCATTCCTTTATTTTGAAAATATACAGTATTTAAAAAAATTAACTAACATCCTCACCCTATTTACCATTGAGTTCATGCCTTACATACATTGTCTCACCTTAAAACAAAAAGGACTGTAATTCCCCAAATATATAATATATAACAATAAGACATTCTTCTCAATAATGCTTAGCTGTGACATCCTAGCTTTCTCCAGTGTGGGCTTCCTTTCCTTTAGGAAGCCCGATTGCTCATTCTTCTCTTCTCATATTTGCTTTCTCTGAGTAAGTGTCCTGTCTCTTTTTCATGCTTTGTACTCCTTGAAGTTAAAAACTTTCTTATGTTCATTTGTGTGTTTTTCTACCCAAACACCCAGCCTGTAGTTCAATATTACTACTTTGATATTTACTGAATAAGAGTTTGACACATAACACACTGAATGAAGGAATAATTGCAAAAAATATGAATCATTTACCTTCATACTTATATCTTTGTAAGGCTATGAATTCACTTAGAGTTTTCATATGTTAAGACTAAGCAAAGTGAACCACAAGTCTCTATGATGTCACTATGGTGTTGTTGATATTTCTGTTTGTATTCACCAACTTGGGCTGCCATATAGAATACAGTAGACTGGAGAGATTAAACACCTTAAACAACAGTACTGGGGGTTGGAAATCCAAGATCAGGGTGCCAGCATGGTCAGTTTCTGGAGAGAGCCCTCTTTGTGGCTTGTAGATGGCTAATCTTGCATGACAAGGAGAAGGAACAAGTCCTTTGATGTCTCTTCCCATAAGGGTACTAATGGCCTCATGAAGGCCCCACCCTTATGACTTCATGTAAACCTAATTATCTCCTGAAGACCTCATCTCTGAATACCGTCTTATTGGGGGTTAGGGCTTCAACATATGACTTGTGGAGGAACACAATTCAGTCCGTAGCTTTAAAAACACCAGATTTTCATGAAAACTTTTCTACATAGATCTTAGCTCATGAAAAATTCATTTACCCTGAGTACTGAAGGATGTGCTTGTTTCACAAACGTTTCAGCTGAAGTGCTTCTAGTTGCTGAGTGCTTTGCTTATTTTAGGATAGGGCTTTGGATAGGAGAGGGGCCTGAGGCTGAGAAAGAGCACTGCTCAGAGATGGGTGGACTGCCAGGGCCCTAAGAGGTTGTACTTCTTCTTGTTATCAGAGACCCAAAGTGCTTCTAAATAGTCCAGCAAGAAGATTTTGATATGCACTTTTAGGATAGACAAAGCAAAATAAAATTGCTTATTTTATTGCTAATATTCATAAGTTTTCTTCAATCATTTGAAACCTTATATATACCTTAATGATTCTGTGCCATTTATCAATTTGGAAAAGGTTGAAATCTTCTCACACATATTCTGAATATGTACGATTCCATTGTTGCTATTTAGATTGCTCATGTTGAGTGTTTAATGTGCCAGAGTATATAATGGTATAATGGAACAGAGTTTGAGAAGAAACAGAGAATAAATTTATATTTATATCCATGTGATTGAAAATTTCCAGCAAGACTAATGATTCGACTCTTGGCTTCTGTAAATATAACTTTGGATTACCTTCATGCCCAAAGAAACGAAACTTACTCGTGTGTGTGTGTGTGTGTGTGTGTGTGTGTGTGTGTGTATGTATGTGTATATGTGAGACAGAAGGAGGGGGGAGGGAGAGCAATTTGTCAGTAAAATTGTTTAAGGATCAATAGAATGAAAAAAGGGAGATATTTGAGAAAATAATCTTAATGAAAATATTTTAATGCATGTCCTATCTACCAAGTCTGTTGAAATGTGAGTTCCATGTAGAACCTGCAAAAATCCAAGGAAAACTCACAGTGTGCTCAATCCTCTAAACCCAGGATGTTGGGTATATTTACAAAGACTTCAACAGGAACTGTTAGGCTGCAGGAAGCCCTGTTTTCAAAATGTCTGCATAACACCAATTAATATTAACAAGAATTATATTTGAATATGAAGAGAAACAGCCTTCTTAACTTTCACTTCTCATTTTTTTCCTCTAATAAGTTATTGCTGACCACAATGTTCATTAGTGGCATAATAAAAAGGAGCTACTGGTAAATAATCATAACCCTTTGTAGTTGCACAGTGCCTTTGATCAGAGCAGCTCGGAGCTTTCATGACTCATTAATCTTTGAACTACCTCAGTGAAGTATAACGATGTCAAGAATTACTAACCTCATTTTGTAAACAGAGAAACTGAGGTTTTTGGGAGAAACTATCCCAAGTTAGTCAATGATTAAATGACAGAGTCAGGGATATGATGTATAAACCAGAGAAAATCAGGGCAAAGATGAACAGTGCTCAACAGAAACCAGTAGCTTCTGAGAAATTGCGAAGAAACTTTATGTGATGATCGGAAACGACATTGCTTTAAAAGACATGATTTTTATTTAGTTTTTATTTCTAATTATTTCTTCCATTTACTAATAAAGAGCTGTTTATAACTTCCCATTAAGATCACTTAGTATTGGACCATTTCCTTGAGAACTTCTCTTTTTGTATTTTTTCTATGTGCAGAAATAATGTGCATTTCCTATGAAATAGTTCAAGTTAACAATAGAAGAAAAGATAAAAATAATAATATATGTATACAAGAATATATCTGTATATATATAAATGTCCACACCAATTAAACATAAATCTACCTCATTATCCATTGATTTTGAAGAACATCATGAAAAAGATATTGTACAATGTTCATATGCACAGAGTTTAACAGCATAGATCCTGCAATATTGTTATTATTATTTATCAAAAGCCAATTCAGTTCCAATTAGAAATGACACTCAGAAGATTTTTCCAAACAGATTTCAAAAGAAGCAACTCGTTGCATGGTTTATTAGAAGAATAAAAGTTTATCTTTTACGTGATTATTTTCCATTACTTCTTTACTCTGTTATAGTTACTTAAATTTCTGAATCTTATGCCTCGGGCCCCCTGTGGAGTGGTGGAGTTATAAGAGCAGGGGTTACCTCATTTGAGCACATGCACACACACATGCACATACAGAGAATTTTGTATTTTATGTCTTTGTCCCCACTCTTTGCTTCCTAGCATATAACAATTTTACACATAGCAGACCTTCAATATTGTACATTGATTTCCTTCTTATTTGGCTGAGGGTTTATTTTCCTCATATTATCAGTTTTGTTTTTATGGTGCACCAAGTCTCTCTTCTTTGGGTTCCTCAGATAAAATCCAGAGCCACTGCTATTTAAATGTGATCCACCAGTCTCTCTCAGGTACCTGAGGTGCTAATAAAAATGCATATTCCTTGGAACAAGCACGTACTTACTGTCTCATCACCTCAGTAATGACAGGAGCCCTAGAATGTATGATTTAACACAAACCCTCAAGGAGATTCCTATATACATTAAACTTAAGACCCTTTCTTTTCTTATAATAATAGTTAATACTTTTACAGCACTTACTATGTCTAGGCATTATTTTAAGTACTTTATGTATAGTACTGTATTTAATTCTTACAAAAACGTTTGAGATGTTATGAAAAAAAATCCTGCTAAAAACATGAATTCTTACCCTCCAAATATATTGATAATTCACTAACTATAAATGAGATGACAACATTAAGATCCATAGATATGAAGCAATGTTTCAGATTTAATTGATAGGAAGTTGTAAAAATAGTACATAAGTCACCATAGTGTCTGTGGAAAAAAGGAAAAAATAAAAATATAATATAGATAAGTCCTGATTCCTCTACCCTCATATTGAATTACTTTTTAAAAATTATCACTAGAGCATTTAAATTATTTCATTGAGATCTTTTTACTATGATAGAGTAAATTTATTTAATTTATCTCAGGACTCAGCCATAGATAGATAATGAAATATTTTCATGAAAATTTTAGAATTTATAGTTATTTTTCTATTGCTAGTTTTCAATTTTAGATTCTTAAAATTTGCTAACTAATTAATTATCTCAAGCAAAACAATAAAAAATTTTCTCCAAGGACATTTTTCAAACAATCATGGAAATTGGAATATAATCCAGGTATTAGAAGATATAAGAAAAATATATTGCTGCTACAGTTATCAAGACAGTGTAGTATTGGTGAAAGAATTTAGACGCATTGATCAGTGGAACAGAATAGAGAGCCCCTAGATAGATTCCCACAAATATAGTCAATTGATTTTTTCACAAAGGGGCAAAGTCAATTCAGTGGAGAAAAGATAGTTTTTTCAACAAATGGTGCTGGGACTCTGGATATCCACAGGCAAAAACGTGAATTTAGACCCAGACCTTATACCCTTCACAAAAATTAACTCAAAAATGGATCATAAACCTAAATATAAAATGAAAAACTATAAAACTCCCAGAAGATAATATAGGAGAAAATCTAGACAACCTTGGGTACAGTAATGACTTTCTAAATACAATACCAAAGGTAAAATCTATGAAAGAAATAATTACTAAACTGGAATTCATTAAAATGATGCCTTCTGCTCTGCAAAAGACACTTTCAGGAGAAATAAGACAAGCCACAGACTGGGAGAAAATATTTGCAAAAGATGTATCTGATGAAGGGCAATATGCAAAATATACAAAGAACTCTTAAAACTCAATAATAAGAAAATAACCAGATAGATATACAAAAGGATGTTCAACATCATATGCCATTAGGAGATTGCAAATTAAAACAACAGTGAGATACCACTACACACCCATTACAATGGTAAAAATCCAGCCCACTGACAACACTAAACACTTGTGAGAATGTGGAGCAGCAGGAACTTACATTCATTGCTGGTGGGAATGCAAAATAGTGCAGCTACCTTGGAAGACAATTAGACAGTTCCTTATGAAACTAAGCATACTCTTACCATATGATGAAGCTATTGTGGTCCTTGGTACTTATTCAAACAAACTGAATTTAGGTTCATACAAAAACTTTAGCATGGCCATTTATAGCAATTTTATTCATTATTTTCAAAACTTGGGAGCAATCAAGATATCCTTTAGTAGGTGCATGGAGAAATAAAATGTAGTATATTCAGACAGTGGAATATCATTTAGCACTGAAAAATGAACTACCAAGCCATAAAAAGACATGGAAGAAACTTAAATGCATATTACTAAGTTAAAGAAGTTAATCTGAAAATAGCTACATAATGTACGATTCTAACTACATGCCATTCTGGAAAAGGCAAAGCTATGGAGACACTAAAAAGATTAGTGGTTGCCAGGGGTTTGGGGACAGAAGGATGAACTGGTAGAGCACAGAGGATTTTTAGAACAGTGAAAATACTCAATGTGACACTATATTGGATACAGGTCATTATACATTTGTCCAAACACATTGAATGCACAACACCAGGAATAGACCCTAATGTTAATTATGGGCTTTGGATGATAATGATGTGTGAATGCAGGTTCATCAACTTTAACAAATGTACCAGTCTGGAAGGGGTGATGATTGTGGGGGAGGCTCTGTGTGTGGGGGAGAGGTTATAGGGTACATAAGAACTCCTTGTATTGTCTGTTCAATTTTGCTGTGAATCTAAAACTGCTCTAAAAAGCAAAGACTATTTTTTTAAAAAAATGAGTGCTAAATATTAAAGTGTGATACCATTATGGCTATGAAGAAACTGTCTCCTTCATAAGAGATGAATACTAAAAAATTTCATGGTTAAGTGTTGAGGTTTGTGATTTACTTTAAACTTTTCCAGCCTTTGCATATATGTGTGTGTATATATATATATAGAAAGAGAGAGAGAGACAGAAAACAAACATTGCAAAATTTAGCTATTATTAAATCTAGATAATGGGCATATGGTTATTTAATTATACCATTCTCTCTTCTACTTCTCTACATTTTTTACCTTACAAATAATTAAAAGTGAAAATAAACACTTTTGTTTTGATTACCATACATTAGTTCAGTTTGGAATGTCTGCCCGCTGAGACCATCTAACTCTCCAGTCCCCAATGGTGGCAGAACATCAGAGCCATCTGGGATGACTTATGTCAATTTTTGTGTGGGAGAGGGGAGTGGGACCTAGGAGTCAGTATTTTTAAGAATACTAATATATATCAAGAATACTAATATGTATCAATACTAAGATGTAATCTAATATGTATAAAGAATTGAGAATCCCTGCTCTAAGTTTTCTATTGTTAGTTTCAGGAAACGAAAACATGATGTAATGAACAACTTTTTAAGGCACCTGCAGGCTCCAACACGTACCTATCAGCCATTTTCTAACTAGAGGTAAACAGTGCCATGGTGACCTCAGCTGCTCAAACTCCAGCAAATCATAATAATTTCTACCTGATAAGGTTATATATGATTGATAGATAGATTGATCATATGTATTTAATTTACTGGAAGTTAAATTTATTGGGTACCTATCATTTGCCAGGCATTGGGGCAGGAATTTCCATGTCACTTAATTTATTTCTTTGCATAAAACCATGGAAGTCGGATGTGATGATGGTTCAGATGAGGAAATTGAAGCTGAGAGGCTGAATTCTTGGTGCCCCCGACCTATTTCCTTGACTCCTCAGAGTTCCATTTGTCTTAGCTTTTGAGGCTGATGCTATAGCATTTGGTCATAGGAGGTCGAGCCTGAACATTCCTTCCAATCTCTGTGTCTGTGTATTCTTTCATTCTCCATAGCTCTCCTTTACTCATTAAAACTCAAGTCTCACATTTGAGAGAACTGATTAAAATATATTTAAACAGCATTCCATTCACATTATTTTTTAAAAAGCACTTTTTACTGTAGATTTAGAAACCAACAGAACTGTTTTAGGTAGCATAATTTCTGACTGACTAATTGAATCTGTACAAAATACATAAAGCAAACCTGAAACAAACCTCCATCAATTTTTCGCCTTTTGATGTAACATATTAACAATATTTTCAAAAATGAACCAAATGGAGTAATTAGCTCCCAGGTGGAGCAAATGACTCTAATGGCCATCTCCCACACATTCCTTCTGTGGAAAGACTGAAAATGAAAATAAAAACGTGGCAGCTGATGGGTTAAAGCTCTAGGTCTGTCTCATTAAGGTTTGGTGTGTTAATACCCAGCTTACCTAACAGGAGAAGTTCAAAAAGAAGAGAGAATGGGCACCTTTCCTCTAGGCTGCCAAAAGCTCTGCTGCAATAGACCATAGGATTCCAACAGGGCTTGGCTGCCTGTAATCGCATGGAGAAATATTTTATTTTTCTGCTCTTTGATTAATTCAGTTTTTGTTTGGTTTCAATTCCATTATTGTAGCAGTATAAAATTATGAGTAAAATATTCGAATTGTAGCTGGTGGGAGTCAACCTTTTTATGCTTTGAAAAGGAGACATGACCTATGGGATGAAGAGCCTGCCTCTAGGGGTTAGGAGGTCTGAGTTCTTTGGCTAGCTCCAAGTTACTTGGAGCAAATACGCAAGCAATCTGGGCCTTAGTTTTCACATTTGTAGAGAAGGCTGGGTTTGATCATCTTTAAGGTTCTTTTCAGTTCTAAATTTCAATGATACTACTTCATATTTAAATAGAACAGTTACAAAAGGATAGCAGATAACCCTCAAATCCATGATATGGCCGATAGGATTATTATTTCTTCAGCCATATTATTTCTTTGATATTTTATAATTTTTATTATTTCTTTGAGATTTCCTTCTTTATGGTTAATTATACTTTACGTCAACATTTCTAAAATGTTTTTGAGCATTAAAACTACCTGTTGTGCATATTAAGGTGTGGATTCTGGTTTCTTTGGTTTAAAGTATGACCAGGAATTTACATTTTAAATAAGTCTTCCAGATGATTCTGATGCAAATTGTCCTCAGGTGGTGCTCTGAGCAATTTTTTTACTATAATTTGGCTGAGCAATGGTTCTTAGACTTTTCTAGCAATCAGTCTTCCTTTTGCTGTTCATAGAGGGGTCACTATTGCACTAATTCTTACCCTGGGAGAAGACCCTGACAGTGTAGAAGGTGACACAGTGGTCAATATAAAAATACTAGGGAAGTGTATTTTAAACAGCTGTACAGGTGATTCCAAAATGGCTCTTTGGTGGTGATTGGGTTGTGGTGGCCCAGAGGGTTGCTGGGAGTTTGACTCCCTCCTCGGTTAAGGGCCACTGACTTAAATAATATGATTATTTGTATGAAGCATTGTATAACTCAATTAAAATTATTTTGACTCAATGTGTCTATTATGTTGTAATATCTCATAGAAAACAGGCAAAGCAAAAAGTCTTTTTCAATGGAAGAAGTATCCCTGATCCTAAAATGAATTCATCCCTTCTCACTCTGGGGCATAACTCTCTATCACTCTTTAAATCCCCCGTTCTCCTTAGGTACCATTCTAAACCAGCTGTTCATTCTCTTTTTCTTACCTTCATAATCTTTTCAAGAACTGACTTTTTTGCTTTTTTGGTTTTGTCTATTATTTGTTCATTTTCTATTTAATTATTTTCTGTCCTTATTTTTGTTATTTCCTGTTGTTGTGTAACTCTGTGGATGTAGAATGGACACCTCCTACTCCAGATTTACTTCCTATATTGAGACTGGTGGTGCCACATACACACACCAAGAGAGTGTGAAAAGGTTTTTTACATAATGAGGTTTTCTGGGGAGAGCAGGCAGGCTCACAAGCACATCCAAAGATGGCTTGAGAGAGCAGAAAGGGCAGACTAAAATTGGCTTTTGTTGTGATTCAGGGTGAGGGGGGTAAAATACCCTACATGTGGCAGGTACTTGAATGATTTAAACTTCCTACTGGTATCAAAGGAGGGGGTGCCTGGGGTTTCTTTTTGGCTTATCTACCTGTGGAATAAAGAGGGGAGGAGAGAGGGGTAGGCTTGAAAGCTGTCTGCAAACATCAAAAACAGTGTCAGACTTTCTTAGACCTGTCTTCTGTGTACTTAAATTTTTTTTTTTATTTTCAAGGTAAAAATTGCTGTTTTAATACCTCCCCCAATACCCAAAATTGACTTTAAAAGCTATAAATTTTCTTCCAGCAAAGTACTTCTTTACTGCATTCTACTAAGTTAGACATGTTATGCTTTACTTATCATTTGGTTCAACATATTTTAAAATTTCTCCTTGAACTATGAATTCTTCAGATGCATGCTCTTTAATTTCCAAATATTTGGGCAGCTTTTCTAGATATCTTATTGTTGTTGATTTCTATTAATAATTTAATAAAGTTGTGATCAGAGAACATGCCTGTATGATAATTCTTTGAAATGTATCAAGACTTATGGTAAGACCCAGCATATGGTTTGTCTTATTTCAAGTTCCATGTACAGTTGAGAAGACTGTATATTAGGCAGCTGTAGAGGGTAGTGTTCTATAAAGGTCAAAAGAGCAAGTTATTTGATAATGCTGTTATAATCTTCTACATTTTGACTGATTCTTTTGTCATTTTCTATGAATTATTGAGAGAAGGATATTAAAGTCTTCAAGTATGATTGTAGATTTGTCTATTTTCTCTCTTTAGTTCTGTTAACTGTTATTTTCTGTATTTGGAAACTTTATTATAACTTGCATATGTTTTTAATATTATTGTTTCTTCTCTTTTATCATTATGAAATGCCCCTCTTTATCCCCAGTAATACTTTTCATCTTGAGATCTAATTTATCTGATATTAATATAGTCACACTTGATTCCTCATACTTAGTGTTTGCATGGTTTATACTTTTTCATTCCTTCACTTTCAAACTGTTATGGTAAAGATATGTTTCTTGTTAACAATGCATAGTTGGGTCTTGGTTTTTTATTGAGGTACTTGAATGATTTAAACTTCCTACTGGTATCAAAGGAGGGGGTGCCTGGGGTTTCTTTTTGCCTTATTCACCTGTGGAATAAAGAGGGGAGGAGAGAGGGGTAGGCTTGAAAGCTGTCTGCAAACATCAAAAACAGTGTCAGTCTGATAATCTCTGCCTTTGTATTAGAGTATTTAGCCCATTTACATTTAATAAAATCATGATTAAGAATATCATCCAGTTATTTGATTTCTATTTGTCTTGTTTACTCTTTGTTCCTCTATTTCTTTCTTCTTGCTTTGGGGAGGGTTTGTTTTGTGGTAAATCAGTGGTTTGTGGTTTTTTTTTTTTTTTTTCGTATCCATTTTATCTATTTTATTGATGTTTTTGTTGTGCTTCCTTGGGATTTTTTTCTTTAATGATGTTCTAGAGATTACAATATGTATATTTAACTTATCGCAGTCTGACTTCAAAAATATTTTACTGCTTCAAAAATTTTTAAGAATTTTACAATAGCATATTTTCAATTATGAACCTTCCATACTTTCATGCTTTGTGCTGTTGTTATACATTTTACTTCTATAAATGCTGTCATCTCCCATGCTGTGTTTTATTATAATTTTACTTTAAATAGTCAATAAATTTTTAAGGAAATTGAAAGACATATATATCATTTAAAATGTAACTGGCAATCATTTTGTACAATGCTTTATATTTACCACAATATTATTATTTCTCATGTCCTTAATTCTTTCCTGCAAAACTGGATTTTCATCTGGTGTCATTTCTGTTCAGACTATTGAACTTAATTTAATATTTTTTATGGTCCAGGTCTCTTGTAGATGAATTCTTTCAGCTTTTCTGTGGTTGAAATGTCTTTATTTTGTTTTCATTTTAAAGGATATTTTTGTTGAACACAGAATGTGGACTGAGGGTTTTTCTTGTAGAACTTTAAATATGATATTCCACAGTCTTCCGGCCTCCATTTCTTACTTGTAAAGTTGGTTGTAATTCTTATATTTGTTTCCTCATATTGTTTCCTGTCAATTGTCATTATTTGAAGGTTTGTATTTGCAAGTTTACCTACTCACTAAAACTTATTTGTAATTTCCAAATCAATAATTATGGCACTTTTATCATCATCCATGGACTTGTGCAGAGTGGCAAAATTTTGAGTCACCTGATGTGCAGGTTATTAGCTATGATTGAACAAGGTGATGCTCCACCTTCTTGTGTCCTTGTGAATGGAGTCCTTTTTGTGGTCTACTTAGTGCCACATTTTTTGCATTTTTGTGCTTTTTGTTGGTGATTTCACTGTTTTAAATGGCCCTCAAGTGAAGTTAAGTCTGTTGAATGTTCCCAAGAATAAGAAGGCTTTGATGTGCCTTCTGGAGAAAATATGTATATTAGACACACTTCTTTCAGGCTTATAGTGCTGTTGGCCTTAAGTTCAGTATGAATGAATCAACAATACAGCACATCCAGGAAATGGAAGAGGAAATTCACGTACTGTACATGAGGCTGCTTCACAAAATGCTAAAGCAACATTTATACTGTTGATGAAGCAATGGAAAAGTGGTTAAATTTGTCAATGAATCCATGAGATGATGACTGATAGAAGCATAGAGGGCAGCATTGAGTCTAAAAGCTAAAGAAATTTATAGTCATGTTACGTAAGTTCAGGAAACCCACCTGAGTTAGTGCTGTCTGACTTGCATGTTTCATAAGGTGAGACAATGTTAAAAAAGTTAAACTTGCAGGTGAGACAAATTCTTCATATTAGAATTTAAGAATATCTGCTAAGTGTTATACAGGAAAAGTGTTATGTGGAAGAACAGGTTTTCAATGATAGTGAGACTGGTTTGTTTTATAAGGATATTGGCAAATAAATCTGTATGACACAAATAGTATTATAATTGATGAAAATGCTGGGACAAGAAGCTCTCACAAACTGAATCCTATATTTCCCCTAGGCACAATAGTTTCATATTCACTAATCCAGTGTTTTCAATGACTTTATACTACAAATAACAAAAATCAAGTGTAAGTCTTTGGTTTGGGTGCTTTCAAGATTTTTCTCTTTCTTTGATTTTCATCATTTTGGTTCTGATGCTCCTTAGGTTTGTTTTTCTTCTTATATTTACTGCATGAGGTTTGCTGAATTTCTTGGATCTTTGGTTTTTGTCTTTTGTAATTATGCAAAATTCTTAGGCATTACTTCTTCAAATATTTCTTCTGCTTCCATTTTTTTCTCTCACATTTTTTCTGGGACTCCATGTAAGTTAATTCATCTGGTATTGTTTCACACATTTTGGATGCTGACTTTATTTATTTATTTAACTCTTATTTTTTTTGTTGTAGTGCAGTTTGCAATAATAGTAATCTGTCTTCAATTTTACTTTCTTTCCCCAGCTTCATTCAGTCTACTGATAATTCTACCGAAATAATTTTTCATCACTATCTTACTGTTTATTGGAATGATCACTTGGCTCTGTTTTGTAATTTCCATCATCTGCTTGTGAAGGTTGTTTATCTTTATCAACATCCTTTAACTTATTTTTCATAGTTATTTTAGAGTCCTCAACTAATAATTTCAGCATCTTATCCATCTCTGGGTCTGATTCTATTGACTCCTTCCTCTCTTGATGATAGGTCACATTTTCTTGCATTTTTTCACCTTGTAATTTTTTTTTTAATGAATGCTACAATTCTGTGTAAGTGAACAGTAGAGACTGAAATAAAAACATTAATGCCAATAAAAAGCGTATTTTTTCCTCTGTCATGTAATTAGTGCTGCAGTTGATTTAATCTGTAAGCACTCAATCAGCTGTTTCTGGGTCTTCTTGTTGTGTTAGGTAAATTCAACCCACCACTGTCTTCAAATTATCTGATGTTGGGATCAGAGCTTATGATCTGAGTGCCTAGAGGGTTTGTCTCAGCCTCCCTGCCATGACCCTAATCTTTCTCATGAGCACTTGGTGAAGGCCTATAGAAAATAACTGGTGAATGGGTGCAGACCCTTCCCCTCTTCCTCCTCCTGCTTCTTCTCCTCCTCCTCCTCCTCTTCCTTCTCCACTTCCTCCTCCTTCTCCTCCTCCTCTTCCTTCTCCTCTTCCTCCTCCTTCTCCTCCTCCTCTGCCTCCTTTTCCTCCTTCTCTTCCTGCTCCTGCTCCTCCTCCTCATTCTCCTCCTTCTTCTTTTCTCTCGTCCTCTTTTTTCTTCCTCTCATTTTTTTTCTCTTCTTCTTTTCTTTCTTCTTCTTTTTGTCTGGAGCATCTTTGGCTTATAAATATTCATCCTAAGGCCATTCCTAGCCTTAGAAAATCAGAAAAATATTCAGTTGTGTCCTTCTTACAATTTTTGCCTGCTTCTACTGCTCTGTAAAGGATGGAAGTAGCTGTGGGTTTCTTTTCTCTTAGGAGATATTCGTCATTTCTGGGTTTTATTTGTCTTTCTTTGTGACCTCAGCTCTCAAATAGGCTTAGAAAACACAACCCTATGATATGATTTTGTAGGTTATCCAGCTTATTTTTATTTTTAGGGTGGGAGGAACATTTTCTTGAGACTTTTATGTCTTAAGCAGAAGCAAAAGTCTCCCTTGTCTGTATCTTTAAATTCTCCTTTTCCTTTGGTTTCTCTCTCTACCATGCTTTTATTTCAAATCAACCTCAATTTAAAAAGAAATAAACCAAAACAATGACAACTCTTTATTGTTCATGCATTCTTTTCTCTTGAAGGCCATAAATATTTATCTCCCTTCACCTCCTAAGCAAGCTAGAAAGAATAACATCTCCTCGACTTCTCTGTTTCCTTTCCTCTCAGTCTTTTCTCAACCCACTGGTTTTTAGTTTCCACTATGGCCACCACTGAGACTATTCCTGTTCCCATGTCCTGCAATTATCGAATCAGTCACTTTTCAATCTGTATTTTATTTGACCCATTGCATTTGAAAGATTAAAAATGTTCTGTTTTTCTGAAAATAACACATTGCTTGATTTTATGGCTTCTCTTACATTTGCAGGTCCTCCTTTACTGCCTATCTTTAAAAGGTAGGCTTTCCTGGAATTCTTTCTTTTGCTGCTCTATGCATTTACGATAGGTCATCTCACCCATGTTCAATAGCTTCAACTTTCAACTGAAGACTCAAATTTATATCTCCAACCAAGATCTCTGCCACGCTTTCCAACACCACTGGATGTTCCATTTCTTTCCCTGTTCCCACTTGAAACCTCCTTTTCTTGAATTCTTTATATCATTAACCACTTCGGTACCACCGTCGACTATAGTCGATAGCCACAGATGAACGCGCACAGCGACTTTAGCCAATAGCCGTGATATGACTTTCTAATTTTTCATTTATCAAATAAAATTGTGAACATTTAAAAATAACGTAATGAAAACATATATGTGTATGTTACCTATTATGATTTACATTACAAGTAAAGCTGCCTGTAAAATAAAACAAGCTTTCAGTGCTTTCAAGCTCTCCTCATCACACAAGAGCAAAACGGATTCATCGTCAATGCACAACACAAACTACCCTGCGGACTGTGAGTGCCGGCTGTGGGCAAGGTTTCACAACCGGTGAGCGCCATACAGAATGACACCATCCTCTATGTGGTTTTCCACACTAGAAATCTAGCTGTCATCCTCAATTCCTACTTTTTCATTAATTAAATCAGCCACCCAGTCCTATCCATTCACCTGCTATGCATTTCTCTAATCTCACTCCTCCTTGCCAGTCCCACTGCCACATCCCTGAAGTTCCAGCCTTAGAAGCTCTCACCCTGGCTGCACCTTCTTCTCCCATTTCTCTGCAGTGTACCCACACTGCTGCTAGAGTCTTTGTAAAATGACAATCTGACCAGGTTGCTTTTCTGTCTGAAACCTGTAGTCATTTTCCCTTTACCTATAATGCCTAGCACCTAAGAAACATTCAATATTTTTGAAAGAGTGAAAGTTCTTTTAAAAGTTTTCAACCTGACCTCCTACTTTTCATTTTATAGTTCCAAGAATAAACTTCCTTGACACTGACACATTATTTCCCCCCCTTCTTTTTCCTGAGATGTTTACCTTGATGATTTCTCCCAGTAAAACTCGGGTGGTCCTTCCCTTCAGTTCTAACTGACCTTTGTAGAAACCTGCACTTTAGCGATTATCTGTAGATTAGACTCCCATAAGTGATACACTTCTAAAACAGGAGCTTTGCCTTTTCTACTTAGTATCTTGGCACCTAGTAAAGTGTCTGGCATATAATAAAAACTCAAAAACATAGAAAGAAAAGGGTGTAAGTTCAAATCAGGTAATGACATAGTAAATCAAGAACCTGTTAGGGCATACTAAAGCCTGTAGAGTTGGCTTCTTTATCCTTTATTAAGGATACTTTTCTTTAATTAGGAGGAAATCATTTAAGATTGAAGGCACATTAGGGAGGCTGTGATAGGGGCAGAAGATGATAAGAACATAATGATTATTTTCAATTTTTATTATTTGTTTCGATTGCAGAAGAGGTAACGAATAAAGAAAGTATCAGAGAAAAGTAGTTGGAGTTTTTTTTTTCTTTTTCTTTTCTTTCTTTTTTTCTTTTTCTTTTTCTTTTCTTTTCTTTTTTTTGAGACTAGCTATATGGTGAATGATGAGCACAAATAAGAAGAAACCTCACATTCTATCATTAATGTAGTTTAGACAGCAAGAGGGAGCTTTGCTGATTCTAAGAGCTTGCCAGAGGGTCTGGACAGTTTAGGTCTGATCAATACCTAGAGGCTGTGTAAGTAAAAGAAAGTGCAGAAAATTCTAAGAGAAGAGAGAAAAGTCAAGGACATGTCAGCAATTACACAGTAGCAGCTGACTTGATGAGATAAGGTGTTTTTTATGCTTCTTTAAAGTTTGCTTTATTCTATATCTTGATATATTCATGAAACATATATTAATAGAGTAATTAGAACACATTAATCATTGGCCTTATGATTTTAATAATGAGGTAATTTTTTATAAAACATATATACAGATGAGTTGTGAACTTCAGCACTTTTGTGGTCAATTGTGTTGGATGAGTATTATGGTTCCGTATTTCCATATGGTTCCATTCTCAGTGTACCACATGGTGAGAGTGGTTTCCAGAAACAATAATAACCATCTTGTAATTTTTTTGTAAGGGTTAAATTTGCCACTGATGTAGCTTTTAAGCTTTCCCTGTGAGGCATGCTCCAATTTCTTGCCTTCTCTTTTCTTTCTTTCTTCTCTCCAAAAATGCTGACTTACTCCTTCTTTTAGCATGTGCAATGATCGTAGCTACCTATTGAACTTTTAAATAATTTGGTGTGCCTTTATTTTTGTCATTAATATATTGTTTCTGAAGGACTGGGTGATGAATGATGGGAATTAGAGATATAGAAGCAGGAATTTTAGGAATGAGAAAGGGTGGGGTGGCCCATGAAGGAAGAAAGGCCATGAAGTCTAAGCGGAAGCACATGTATCTGTTGTAGTTTGGATCCTCTGACATTGCCTCGGAGCATATTTTCCCCTGTAAGAAATCTTAACTAAAATGATAATATATAAATATCTGATCTTTCCCATTTTTTTCCCCAAGTGATTAAAGGAAAACATAATTTGGCATAAATGCATTCTTTTAAATGTAAAAATCTGTTTCATTGCTGAACAGTATAAATATTAACTGTGCAAACATTAACAAAATTCCCTTACTAAGGGAGTTCAGTGCCTGCCACGTTCCAAGAATCGAGCATAAGCTACCTTAAGAGTGTCGTAGCCGTGCTCCCTGCTTCTGTCCTCTCTGCTTCAATCTATTTCAGAATCAGTATCTAAGGTATATCTCCCATCATTTAATTTCCTTGGTCAGAAATCTTAAATAGCTTCTCACAGGTGTTCCCTGCCCAGGTAATTATTTTTCGATGGAAGCATCACGATGCAGTGGAACGAACTTGGGTTTCAGAGTCAGACAGCAATAGATTCAAATAGACTCTAAATCTTATGACCTGTGTGGACTCAGACAATTCAATTAAGCTCTCAGGGTTTGGGTTTTCTGATCGATAAAATAGGGATAATAATTCATATCATATAATGTTGCCACAACTATTAAGTATAATTAAAGAGCCTATCCAATAAATGGTATTAAAATAATAAAAACATTAGCTATGAAATCATATAATAATAATTCCGTGTCCTCATTAGTCAGGAAATTCCTGTTTTATCTATTAACTTCTATTCATTCAGCAGTTGATCTTATACTGCCCTGGACCATTCTTCAAATGTACTTTGCTGCACTGCCTTAATCATAATTTTCTTATGGGTAAAGGGCTTATTTGTATCCTCTATATAATGGGGGCTTAGAAAGAAATACATGTTAACTTGATGTTAAAGAAGAAAAATTTATTAAGCACCTAAAATGTAAAAGCCACTTTTTACACACACACAAACATGCACACACACGTCACCATTACTTAGAATGATTCTTATTTAATTTACCTGATTCTATAAAATAATTTATGAATTACCTCCATTCCTCTGTTTATCTTGTCCTGTGTTTTAGTTCCATTATTTTACATTAAAGATCTCCATAGGTACAGCTTCCCAACAATTCTCCTTGTTTTATAATAGAACTCTCAATAGGTATGATATCCAAGTTGGGCTATCAACCTGGTCCTCCCCGATGAATTTCAAGGCCTTTTTTGAAATAATTCTAATGACATGTAATATAAAATATTAAGGAAGACTTAAGATGAATAGCCTCAATGCCAAGGGAGACACAGACAGGGTGCCAAAAGTTAATCACCATATGTTTGAAGAGCCCCACAAGTAGCATGGTCCTAGAAAAAAATTAATAAATATTTTAGAGCTTCCTAAAATGATTTTTCTCATTTTTGAGAAATAAGTTTTATTTCGAAAGTTATATGTATTTTTACTGGAAAAAATACCTGGTAAATGGCTTTTTTGGTATCTAAAAATGTCATTATATTCATACTTCTGCTACCTCCTCTTGGCTTCAATATTGCCAGGTAATTAGTGTAAGCCAAAATTTACTAACCAACTTTAAGATTTTTGTGAATATGAAAGAAGAAAATGTATGCAAAGCAGTGAATAATTCATATTTTAGAGTTGTTTTTAAGGTTTTTTTAAAAAAATTATACTTCATGTTAAAAATGTTATTACAGGATCATAGAGGTTTTTCTAAAAAAAACCCTGAACCATTGAGTCTTTTATATCATTTTTATAATTTAGGCAAAAGAATTACTAGCTATAACTCCATCCAATTTTACTGTTCAATAAGTCTTCACAAATTTAACAGTTTTGCCAGGATGATGAAGAGCTTTGAAAGCATCACTGTGACCACCGTGACAATTATTTTACACATGCTTAATTTTCCAAAGCTTTTGCAAAAAGGTAACGTTTATGAAGAAGGTTCAATTAGAGAGCATTCATAGAAGACTCTGGTGTCTGATCCGTCCTTCTGGAAACTCACACTGTAAAAAATGTTCTGCATGCACGAATAGGTTCTCCTGCTACATGTTTTGTCTCTCTTGAGTCAATTCAATGAAGAGTCAATGCAGCAGGGTTCCCTTAGGGAAATACGGAAAAGGGAATCGGCCCGCGGTAAAGATGCTGAGCTGCAGAGTAATAATCACGAAGGAACATTATTTGGGATTCCTGGACCCAACATTCCACTCTGATGGTCTCAAACTCAATTTTTAGTATTTTAAGAGGTTGAGGCAGAAATGTAATATTTAAACTTTTTCTTAGGGTTCTGATTCCTCAACTAGTTCCAGCAGTGTCCGGTGAAGGACGTCAGTGCGGTTGCTGGCCCGTTATTAAGGGCGGTTTTCTGATGGCAGCTGCTTAGTAAGTTTCCTGTTGGACATCCCAGTGGACATCACAGTGGACGTCCCAGTGGACATCCCTCGGAGGATGGGGAGCCATGAATGCTTATGTTAGTTTTTGTGAGAGGCATGCAGAATCAGCTAAAAAAAATTATACATCATTATGCATTAAAAATAAGAACACAGCCAAAATAACATCAACACAATTAATCACATTGATAGAAGTCTTATCAAATATTCAGTCTATACTCGCATTTCACCAGTTGTTCCCCAAATGCCCTTTACTACATGTTTGTCCAAACCAGAACCACGTCAGGACCATAAATTGTCCCACAAGTCAGCTTGACATACTGCTTAGGTCACATGTACCTTAGACATCCTATAGAAAAATTTGTCCCATTGCTACCTGCCAGAACAGTTATTCATTTTTGAATATTTTATTTTGTTTTCCCTAAAATAGAATTTCTACTAAAAAGACAGGAAATATATAGAAGAGTTTTAATGGCATCTTAGGTCATTGGTAGCTACATTTCTCACGTTGAAAGACACAAAGCATGATTTGATATTTAAAGTCAGAAACAACATTATTTTTTTTTTCTTTTGGCTGCAAGGTATATCTCAATAAAGCAGTTATTTAAAAATAACTTAGAAATTAGATTCAGGGAATTTGCCAGTAATGAAAGCTTTCATGAATTGGTAAAGCAGTGTATTCATTCTTCTTTAGGTCTTATACTTTTCCTACTCTCTACCCAAATATTTGTTTCATATTTGCTTTTACATCATATACCTTATCAACTTGTGTCTTTTCTTCTATATTCCTCTATTTGTTAAGAAAACCCATTCTTCTAGGGGCCTGGGATATGACTTCCATGAGGTTTAAGTAGAAAAGTTGTAAGCAATGAAATGGCAAATTAGAGAGAACTTTCATTGTTTCATGATGAAAACTTAAACATGATCTTCACTTGATATTTGGGAACCATGGACTTTTTAATTTTGTTTCTTTTTGGAGATTTTAATGCTTTCTGGTTTTTGAAGTAGCAGATTTAAAAAAAAACCCCAAAAAACAAAGTAGTGTTATGACCAACATGTGGCAAGTATTTTATACCATAGTGTGTCAAGCCCTTCATGGATGAACTAAATATGAAGAAAGAATTTTTTTGGTTTCTTTATTGACAATAGTGTATATTCACTCCTTGTTCTGGTGTTTGAGGAAAAAAATATGAAGTTTAAAGTACCTGAACATTCTAATGGATTTGGGTGAACATGCTTCCCTTCTTTGGGCAATAATGAAACTCTTCACCTTTTTCCTAGGCATTACTGCATATTATTCTTTAGCATAATGCTGATTGGGTTAATTCTTCAATCTAAGTCACTTTATGAGTCCTGTTAATCATAAAATGTAGAGGACATATTTAAAGCGAATTCTTTATTAAAGTTATACCCTCCAAAGGAATAGTTCTAATCTTACCTATGATCAACTTTTGATTTTTATTTCAATCGCACATATACATTTTCAATCATCATGGTGGAATTATTAATGATATCACACATGTAAATTTTTTATATATATGTGTGTATATGTATATATATACACACACACACACACATATATATATATATATAGGATTGACAAATGTAAAGGTTTCTGGTGCTTATATACTTAAATGTATAATTTTTTTTGAAAACAGAAAATTAAAATGTTTAAATGACCAGAGAGCACATTTCTACATAGAAATGTAGAGTATCATATATTTTCATGCAATATTTTGCTAAAATACATTGGTTTATTGCTTGTATTTATGGGCATGGTTCATGCACATTTTAGTTTTTAGAAGAAAGTCAAAGATAATGTTGGATTCAAAGGCAATTTTAATATTACTGTTTTGGTATTTACTAAGGTTTTATAAATTTGATATATGGGATTCCAATATAGAGATGATTTTCCATATAGGCCTATGCTGTTTTTATTTTTAAATATATAATTACAGTGTGGCAATGATTTTCTTTATGTTTGACTATTAACCATTGTTTTTGAACAGAGTTGATTCAAATTATATAATATATAATCATAGCATATAAAACTCAGAACTGATTACCGTACGGGTTAGGTGCATACACTCTGAAGGTCAACTTTCTAGGCTTGACCTCTCCTTGCTATAGCTATTTCCTTACTTGTAAAATAGGAATAATAATATCAACCTGAAATGGTTAACGTGAGGCCTCTGCAGATTGGTGCATATAAAGTCTTTAGATTAATGCCTAGTGCATTAGAGATATTCAATGAATATTAGCTGGAACTGAATTATGTCCTTCATTTCTTCCTTCTCACTTACAGTAGCCATTACCACAGGCAAGAAGACCATGAGTTTGAATATTAACATACAAGTAAAGTATTCAGTAGTAGATAAAATGAAAAGTAGACATCTACTGAGTTTTGTAGGATCCAGATGGTTCTTTGATGACTTCTATTACTTGTCAAAAGAGGGACTTGAGGAACCAGAAATAGTTTTCAAGGATTTATAGCTATTTATGGAAAATCCAGCAATATTTGGAGGGATTACCTTGTCTTTTTTGAAGAAAGAAGCCTCTGGAACAATCTTACAGTCCCTGTGCTATTACTTCATATTGTTGTTAGAAAGCATAGTACAGACTAAGGATATCTAAAGAAATAATTTTGAAAAATCAATATTTAATTTCTTTAGTGATAGTTAGGAATCTTTTGAATTTTGTTTTGTTTGAATGCTACATGAATAAGTAAAACATTACCATCTTAATTTTTGGTTTGTCAACAACATTTACTGACAAGTTTTGCCAAATTGTTCCCTGTTTATTTCCTAGTTATAACAAACCATCACTTACTCAAACTAATAGTATCTGGTGGAAATTCTAGCTTGCAAAATATTACAAAATAAATTTTTATACAAAAGTAGAATTATTTTTATATGAAAGAAGAACTATGACTAAAGCTGCATGAAATATTTATTGCATAATAAAGTTTGTGATAAAATCTTCTTTATTGAAGAGATTATACCAAATTTTAATCCATTCACTATTAACAAATAATTGATGCTTTTCAAATACTTGAAAGGATTTGCAAATAGTTGATTCTATGAGGAAGTTCATTCTCTTTGTAAACCATCCTTGTTCTGTTTGGTCATTCTTGTAAAATGGCTAGTGCAAAGGGAAATTTCATAAGATTTGGTAAGGTTTTACTGTCTTAGCATTTGTATTCATTTCCAAAGGATCATATACATCATTGATCTGAGCCTTAATTATTTTCACAAGGGTGTTTGTTATGGGCTAGTAATAGAAAATACATGGGGTCAGTGAGTGAAAAATAACTGTCAGCCTCTGAAGGTAACTTCTCGCAAGGCAATAAATGACTACATAAGGACCAGTCATGATGGGTAAGAGCTGAACCACAGAGTCAACAATAGTCACCACCATGTACTGTAACCTTGGGCAAATGCCTTAAGGTCTCTAAACTTCAATTTACTCATGTTTGAAATAATTATGACACAGAAGAGTACACATCATAGGGCTATTGTGGAGATTAAACGATATAACATGTACAAAGGATTAAATGATACAATGCATGCAGAAGTGCTTAGAGGTGTCTTATGGGGGGACTTTGTTAATTTCCATCACCTCATTCCATCCTTTTGCTGGTGACAGCTAGAGGCTCTGCTCTCTTCTTTTACCTAGCACTGCCAGACCCATGTGTCTGATTCCTACTCACCATTGCCATTTGTGTATCTTAAAAACACCTCAAATTTAACATGTCCAACATGGAAGCTTAAGTTTTGTTCCTCAAAACACTGTACTTTTCTATCTCAGTAAATGGCACAACAGTCCATAAATGTACTTAATCCAGAAACTTGACGTTCACCTCTGGTTCTGTTTTCCCTCACCTTCCTCATCTACTCCAACAGCAACACCTTATAGCTCAGTCAAGGGGTTCACTCTACAGCTTGTCCCGTGTGCACCATTTGCCTCTTGGTAAGCTCACTAGCTTCAATCATCCCATGACTTCTGAATGAGTCTATCCCTCCATAGCAGTGGAAATTTCTAGAGAGCTTTCACTTGCGGAGGAACTAAGTGAGATTATGGGCACAATGTCCATTATGTTACTTCTTCCCTCCCAGATTGAGTCTTGCCCTCCTCTGCTGTGTTCTCCACCACAGAGGCTGGGGCTCCTGAGCCCTCTGGCTTTTGGTTGCTTCCTGTCAAAGGGGAGTTTTGGTCAGGAATAGGAGGGAGGGAAGGGGGAGGAAGAAAGGGAGGAGAATATTTCCTCTGTTACTGTATGGTTAAGGTTGAGTCTTAACCTGGCAGAAAAATATCTCATCTACATAAGTCTCTCTCCTGCCAGAGTGGTGACCACTCTTTCCCCTTAACCCTTCAAAAGCCTAGATGTAGAAACAACCTACCTTATAGTTCCTTTAAATCCACAGCTTTGTAGTAATGCCTTTGGAAATAAATCTTCCTCCTCAAATCATCTAATTTTGGGAGTGCATCTATTTCTGTTGAGACCCTAACTAATACAGGCACTAAACATGGGTTTTCTTTGCAGTTAAGCCACAGAAAGGTACCTGCTGTACTCTAATCTGGCAATACTGCACCCCATCTTGTTGGTATGTAGGGTGTTATACAATCTGGTCTCTTAGAGTTTTAACTGGAAGTCTAATCTTTCAGTTTTTCAAATATGCAAAAATATCTCCTACTCTAGGGCCTTTTCACATGCTGCTCTCACTGCCTGAAACAATCAATTTCTCCCAGTCTCTGAATGGCTAACTCTTCTTTTCCATCAGGTCTCATTTTAAGTGTCATTGTCTTCTCTGATCACCCTCTGCTACAACCTTGCCCCCTAAAATTGTTATTTTCTATATTATCCTTTGGATTGTGTCATTCATCCATTGCACTTGCCATACTCTCTATCATTTTATTCGTTTCTTAAATTTATTTGTTTGACTTATCATATCTACCAGAAAGAAAGCTTCATAATATCAGGTATGATATGATTTTTATACCTCTGTATTCCTGGCTTCTAGCACAGTGTCTGTCATAAAGCAAACCCACAATAAATATTTGTAGAATGAGAAGCTAGATGAAGTACAGTATCTGCTAGTGCTCAATAAATAGAGACCATCATTGCTATTGTGAAATCTCACATGTTCTGATTAGTAGATGATAAACTTCAGAATATCTACTGCATTGAGCCATACTATTTTATTTTATCTCACAGACCTATTTCAGAGAGACTTTTGGCAGAGTTGGGTTAAGAAACAAGCATAATATATAACATGACATATGACCCTGGCAAGTTTTCTCCTCTGTACTAACATTTTGCAGTCTTTTGAATTTCCTATATACCCTTTTTAAGGGATATGTGTGGAGCTTTCTTTTTGAACCATCTCATCTCTCACTCTGGGGGCAACAAGCTGCCATCTTGTGAAAAGCCCATGGAGAGGCCCATGTAGTGAGGAGACATAGCCTTTGACCACCAGCCAGCAGTAAACTAAGGCCAACAGACACGCCGCGACTGAGCTGGAAAACGGATTCTCCAGCCTCATTTGACCTTGAGATGACTTCACACCCAGTCCACAGCTTGATTACACCTTTGTAAGAGACCCTGAGCCAGGAAAACACAGCCAAGTGGCTTCTGGATTTCTGATCCACAGAAATTGTGTAAGATAGTAAATGTTTTTTGTCTTAAGTTGCTAAAGTTGGGGTAATGTGCTAGAAAGTGATAAATAATGCATATTTTGGAACCTGGACAAGGAGTGCTGCCAAAATAAGACCTAAAACATGAGCATGACATTGAAACTACACAGTGGACTTTGAGGAGAGTGTCAGACTTTAAGTACCTTGAAGATTTTACTAGAAACTTCATGATCTTTGAGAAGTGGAGTGAGAGCTTACAGGAAAGTGAGGAAAATCTCATTGGAAAGTGGAGGATGGGAAATCTTTATTACAGAGCGTCAGAGAGTTCAGCAATCTGGTGTGCAAAGTAGAAAAGTAGAAATGTGAAAAGCAGAAAATGTACTTAGAACTGGATTATCTCACTGAGGAGATTCCCAACTAGAGGATTGCAAGTGCCACCTGGTTTCCTCTTGCTGCTTCTTATGGGATGTGAGAGGTGAGAGATGAACTGAAGGAAGGACTGTTCAACAAAATGAGTCATGACTTGAAAGAGTAAACAACTTTTGTCAATTCTCAGCCTCTTTGGATGGCAAACCATGCTAAAATGAGGAAATGGCTTCTGAACAAAGATCAAAAACAAGGAAAATAAAGCTCAGAGATGAAGTCAAGAGTGTTGTGCTCAGATCTTTTGTCAAGACCTCAGAAATATCAAAGACGGTACCTCAAAATACTATTCGCTGAGACAAAAGGAACTCTAAAGAGATTAGGGTTGAGCCTCACGGTTCCCCTCAATCAAATGATAGGATTTCTAGCGAGTCGGAGGGGATCGTCCCTCATCCTGCCAGTGGGAGGCCAAGGTAGAAAATGTCTCATTTTGAAGATATTGGTGGGTTTGATCTTTGTCTAATGAAGTAGACTCCAATAAGATTCACAGGTGACCCACAGAGTTTTAAAAGAAATTATGTAAGCAGAAAAATCACCTGCTTGGACTAAAAGGCACAGAAAGAAAACAAAATGAAGAGGTTTTTGGACAACCAAAGACCTACTGGCAGGAAGTAGGCTGATGAAAAGACTTAGCTGCAAAGATGTGCTGCCTTTCATGAAAGAACAAAGGAAAATTCAGAAGATGGAACCCACAGCCCAGAGGACAGGGCTGAAAGCCGTGGAGAATTATTCCCAGACCTTGAGACTTCATCAAAGAACATCCAATATATTTGCTTACCTGGATTTCATAACTGCTGCCCTCCCGTTATTTATTCACATCTTTGTGTATTTCTCTCCTACATTGTATTGGGTTTAATCTGTGTGACAGAAAGCATACAGCAGAAGTAATGGTGTGTCATTTCAAGATTAGGTTATTAAGAGATGACAGCTTCCATCTTGTGTGCACGTGCATGAGGGTATGCTCTCTCTCTCTTTCTCCTCCTTTCCATCATTCACCTTCTCTGAATATGTTGATATTTGCCTGTATAGGACCCTTTAAGGACCTCTGCAGGAGTATTCTTAATAGGATTTCTATACATTATAATTTGCATAGAATAGTATTACATTATGCCTATTGTTTTAGCATAATTAAGTTACCCCTTTTACTTCCAAAATGCCATGGATTAGGTAATAAATTATATGACTAAAATTGCTATTGATATCTTTCATATCCTAAAAATCGACCCATATGTCCATTTATATGTTCTAAAACCATGCCATTACGGTGTGTGTGGGTGTAGGGGTGTGTTTGAAGGAAAATAGGCAGAAAGAGGCAATGAAAGTTGTGTTGTATGCACCAAGCATTTCTTCTCCTTTTGTTATGTTGTTTACTATTCCCTCTACCTTCCTGCCCAAAAAGTGGCTAAGGAAGTGAGAAAAGTCAAGAACCCATAATAAGGTAGCCGCTAAGATATAACTCCCATTTCTCATTTGTTTCTGAGAACCTATTAACCTCTGAGGGTCAGCATATCCTGGTCTTAGAAAAAACAGTTTTTACATAGACATTTCAAGTGTGTTTTAAATCCATTTTATTTTTATTTTCTTTCATGTAGGATTTGAAATTTGAAGGGGAAGGACTCAACCAGTACATTCCTATGTCATGTTTAAAGACTGACAAAACGTTTAAGAGGTATGTTCCTTAATGTTAGATTTAGTGTGTTTTCTGTGTGTGTATGTTTTGCTATGGATTAAATGTGGGCCAATTATAGATGACAGAGACTCCCTCGTTTGATACCCTGAGTGTCAGGTTTTTGGGAACCATCACTCCATTTCATCCTGGGATATACTCAGGCCCCTTCTCACTTATGGTGTCGGGATGGGGCGTTAGAGAAGTACGATAGCTGGGAGTCGTGTCTTTTTTATCGTCTAGAAAATATCAAATTCCTCAGTTCTGTGTAGAAACTTCCAAGGTCTGGATGTCGTCTCGGCTCCTCCATGCCAATGTCGGAGGCACAGGGGTAGCAGGTTCCCAGACAGTTCCCAAGTTGGTTGGTCTCACGTGGAATTTCGGGCTTTACCCTTAGGACTATGATGGTCATAACAAGAGAGCGAACATTCCTTGACATCAGTTTCTCATTGGTTAAGAAGGAATAATAATACCTTGTCAGATCACTTTAAGGGTCGAATGAGATAAGAAATGCAATGTGTTTGAAAGGGTGCCTTGAGTATGCTGAGCGCTGGCTAAATACTAGTTAATGCTGCACACCAGTGGTTTTCATCAAGGATCAGTTTTGCACCCCCACTCCTGCCCCACCCAGGGGACATTTGGTCATGTCTGGGATGCTTTTTGATTGTCATGACTGGGACTGGGGGAGTTGGTAGTGGCAGGAGACCAGGGCTCCTGCTAAGCATTCTGCAATGCACAGGGCAGCCCCCACAGCAGAGAATTATCTGGTTCAAAATGTCAGTAGTGCTGGGGTTGAGAAGCTCTGCTACACATCAGTGCTGCTTATTCAGGGCTGTTTTCTGAACTCATAACCCTCCTAGCAGTGCAAATAAGATGTCACCAAAGTGAGACCTGTCTCCTGTGAGGATTATTTACCACCTGAGAGAAAAGCCTGGGGAGATGGGATTGTATATTACCAAGGCATCACTTGGGCAATTAGGTGGCTGAGGGTAGAGGTCCGGGAGCTGTAGAACAGCATGCCTCCCTTGCTCGGGATTTCTGATGACAGGACTTTATACCGAGAACATGGCCAGGGAAGTCTACAGGACTTTATATGCCAGAGCATTAATTCTGGGCTAACTTGCAAGTGTGAAAATAGGAACCAACCTAAATATCCAACAATAAGCGATCATTTAAATAAATTACGGTAGACACTTAGAATTAACTACCAGATAATACCCAAATATTATGCTGTAGTAAAAATAAAAATCTTATGGAAAATGCCTATAATATACCAGGTGGAAAATACGGGTTACAAAATAGTATTTAAAGTGTCAGTCACATTTGGCAAAGAAAAAAAAGTGTGTCTAGCTACCCAGTATGAAGAATAGATGTCAGCATTTTCCAGTGGTTATCTGTGGGCTGTGGGCTAATGGGTGACTTGGAGGGGGGGGGTGCTTTTTATATAATTAAAAAATGTTTTTTATAATGCACAGGCACATATACTTGCATAAGTATATGAAATTAATAAGTGCTCTAGAAGAGGGAAAACAAGAATAAGAACATGCCTTAGGACCTAATGCAAAAGTGAGCTGATGTCTGGTTCTGGCTTCGACCTAGAATATGATTGCTCCAAGGAGACACAAATCCCCAGATTTATCTCGAGGTGCCCGGTATCAGGTTAAAGATGTGACGTAACCTTTTGATGCACATTGTTCTCCTTTTTCACTTTAGGGAAGGTATTTTTAGAAAACCTTTAATTACAAAGAACAGGGATTGTAACCAGGGACTGTTTTCTTTTTTTCTTTGGGATTATAATCACGAATAGTTCTAATTATTTAGATTACGTTTTTAGGATATTTCTGAGTGTTTTACAATTCTTGTCAAGAGAACAAAGAAGGAAACTGAGGAAACCATCTCACTGTGGTTAACATAAAATGTTTGATGTTTACTAATGAAATCTGTTTACCTTTATAACTGTATAATAGGGCCATTAAAGACAATAGATACAGTAGTTTAAAAGTAATAAAATTTACAACAAAGTGTATTTAATTTGAAATTGAATTGCCAGCAAATGGGTGTCCTAATGAACCCTTGTGTCAATGTAGCTCTAACCAAATTAAGGGAAATCATTTGTATCACAGGAAACTAAATCAGCAATGAGACCCAAAAAGGCTATTCCTCTGGTGGGGGTATAGTCATTGTCACAGATGGCCCTGCTGATGGAATTAAGCTTAAGTCAGGAGAAATAAGATACAAGATCCTTCTTAATTCAAATGAATTAGGGAAGGCAGAATACTATCAAGATTTGCGAAACTTAAAAAAAAAAAAAAAGGAAAAGGAAAAAAGAGCCAACAATGAACAAGAACCTCAAATATAGTCAAATATAGTTGGTAAATTCTAATGAGGGGGTGGGGTGGGGGGAAGCCTAGAAAGCATTTTGACGGTGGAAATAGATCTTGATCTCTAGCCATTGCATTAAAAAAAGAAAAAGTTTGAAGTTTATTTCATATTAACTATTATTTTTTTCTTCAAAGTTTGTCTAACAATTTATAAGATTGAAGGAGGATTGAGGATAGAAAATGAAGTGGCAAAAAGTCTTATCAAATATTTGCTCTTCTGTTAATTTCTAAAACAAGTGACATTTTAATTGTTGGGAGATCAGTAGCTAATACAGAAACTCATATTTTACAAGGTCATGCTTGCCCTCCTCACTTGAATTAACTGTACCACCTGTAATGTGTTGTCTAATTTCTATATAGTTAATCAGGCAATATGTTTAAGGAAAACATCCAATTGTGTTGTGGTTCCAAAGGCAACCCTTTTTGTGACTTGATTATCAATCTCTCTTTCATCTTTTCTTTTTTATAACTGCTGCAGAACTCCAAGTCAGCCATTCACTGCAGACCTAAATGTTAGCAAAAAGGACAGCATAGCCCAGCTTGGCATCCTCAAAGAAGTAACTAATGACTCAAAGGGAGCAGCAGGACTCTGCTGGAAGGTGAGGCTCTTGCCTCTGACTTTTTCTCTGATGCAAAATGTTAAATGATGAGATCAATTGTATTGACAGTGGCCTGCTGTGCTTTTCTTCCTGTAGGACTCTAGAGAAACAGAGTTTTGGTAGGTCTTAATAAGTGTTTTTTGACAGAATTCTATGCTGAAATAGAATGGTGGAAAAACCCTCAATGGCAAAGCTGCTGGAATTCCTCAAAACAGAGTGTCAGTGGGACCAGGCTCAGTCCCAGTAGACAATGAGGCAGGCCTGCCACCATGCAAATGAGACAAGGCTTGAGATTTGATGAATCTTCTATCTCCTTTTCCTACTCAGCTGACACTTGCTTTGAGGAAGGTTGTAAATGCAAGAGAGATTGTGGTATAATTCCTCAGACTGGCATTTCTGCCCCCTAGTCACCATTCGATTATCTTCCAAATTGCTGTGTTTCAGAGAGATAAAGATTTTTTATGGCTTGCTGACTTGAAACAACCACAAGAGCCGGCAAAGAGAAGGCTAAGCGGCCATGCATAGTAATTCCATTGGTAAATGACAAAATCTTTGTTTGTATGACATTTCCAAAATTACTACAGAAGATGAATCTAAAATACAAAATGTCACATTTGGCATGCAAAACTATCACAATATATTTCAGTATAAAATTCATAGAGGCGTTTAATTTAGAATGTGTTTAATAACTCAGTCTGCCTGCATCAGTAATCCTGCCTTGAGGTTTAAAAAGATTGTCTTATTTATTCACATGGTGTTAATTTTTCAAATATTTTTGGAAACCAAAATATTAAGGTTAAGTCTTTATTGTTAATTAAGATTTTCTAATTAAACCAAAAATAATTGTTATTCTGATTAGTTTTTAAGTATGATTTGTACGAAAAAACAAAGGAAGTTGAACAAGTTTCACTGTTTATTTAACTGTGATTTAATTCCAGAAGCATTCTATCTATATGGAAATATGTATTATCTCTCATAAAATAAAGTCTATGCAGGATTTGAAAGTACTTACTGTTGGCTGCAGATTAGCTGGTGGTGCCACCAACTTGGGTGGCCAAGAGAGTAACTTCCTTCCCAACTTGACATTATTTTTGCTTAAAGCACAATGTAACAGAGGATTCTTCGAAGTCAAATTATTATTCTGAAAACTATTAGGGACTTGTGAGTATAGAAAATATGATTTATCAACATTTGAGTTATTATTAATCCCTGTTTAATTTTTGTTTAATCTGAAACAACAGTCCATTAAAAATCTTATCAATCCGTATAAACTTTTCAGTGTGTATTAAAAATGAAAATGTCCTGCTTCTCTCAGCTGTAGGTGAGCAATGAAATTCAAATATTCTGTAAAATATCCGTGAGTCATGTCCTTTGGTTACATGCAATTTGTGCTAGTTTTAGGAAAAAGCACATACAAATGCTATTCCCTTATTTCTTGACTCTCATTTGAAGCCTAGGGGGCAATTTGACACGATGTTGAAAGCACAGAAGTATTGCATCGGGTGAGGGCTCAGTCTGACCCGTTTTGCACTTCACCTGTCAACGTGGCAGTATGGTGCAGTGATTAGTGCTGTAGGTCAGGGCTGTCGCCTTTCAGACTCCGAGTTTGAAGCTTACTGTCCATGTTCACCAACCTCAGCTATCTTAAAAGGCATGCTGTGTGGTTTTTACAGGTGTTTGGTTTCCTGTTAATTCTATCTTATTATAATAGATGAATGGTTTCTGATGTCACGGATCATTAACATAGCATGCCGGAAACCTGGCTAAACTTTCTCTCCCATCATTGGCAGTTTTGCCTTTTGACCCCCTAATTATACATCGTATGTCCTCATCTGTTATCGTTGCTAATACCTGACAATTACAGGTTGAGTAAAAATAATTGTCTACTTTCCCCCCCTGAGAAGCCCTTTGTCGCTAATTGTGTGGTTTTACCCAGCTCCTGCCCGACTCCGACTCCAGACCCCGGCCTGCCGTGGACGCTGCTCGGCCCGGGTCACCTGAGCCCCTTCAGATACACATCAGATGTCTGAGGGGCCTCAAAGACAAGGCTCCGCAAGGCTCTTACCTCCTCAGAGTGTCCCTGCTTGGGCGACTGGGGGGCCGTGTCTCGCCCTGGTGGCAAACGCAGCAGCTGCAGACCAGAACACACGCAGTCGGGCACGGCGGCAACTTCTATGACGTGGGGCTGTATTTCCACGAAACCCTTTACGTGGTAAGCTGCTGCGCACACGTGGGCCCTTCCTCGTGCTTGGCGCCCCTGCTCTCCCCGCCCGCCTCCGCCTCTCACCCCTGCCCCTGCAGCCGCAGACGCCACGCTCCGCGTAGGAAACACGCAGGGGCTCGTGCATGCGGGCGCACGCGCGCATTCCCTCACAGGTGCGCCGGGAGCACCCACGGCGTAGGAAGCACGGTCACGGGCCATGCACGAACGCCCTAAATCCTGTGTAAACTGGAGATGCCGTCCGCATTTATCAAGAACATATTTTATGGCCTCTTGGTATAGTCTTTGCCCTTTTCAGAATGTGCAAGCTCAGAGGTGGCCGGCACGTGCCCTTCCTACGTAACTCACGTGTACGTGCGGAGGCGGCCAGGGACGCTGATTACAGGTGAGAACCAGACCGTGGGTAAGAAGAGAGTCGGGGGACTGATCAGGACGTACAGGATGGGTAGAGGGGACAGTGCTGAGAGAGGAAGCGGCAGGTGAGACTGGGGAGTGATCCTGCGTGCAGCCGTGAGAGGGGAGTCGGAGAGCATCATGTTACCCCGGGAGGCAGGAGAGGAAGGCCAGTTCCAGTTCCGCAGGTGTGAGCACCCCACACACATATCATGCCTCCCGGAGACCTGCAGCCCCAGAGAAAAGGAAGAAACCGGGCTGAGTTAGGCCCAGACTACTCATCTCATATGGATACATTAGGTGCTGGGCATGGGCATAGGCAATTCACATATAGAGAATTGCCTTGTACACTATTAATTTGAATTTCTAAAAAAATATGTAAGAATCAATATAAGTATCACAGAGTGATATTTAAGAAGAAAATAATTTTTCTCTAAAATAGGAGTGTACTTTCTCCAGTTCCCCTTTAGGTTTTCTGTTTAAAAGTATCCTTTTTATTAATTTTACTATGTGGTATTTCACTAAAGGTGATAATATACTCTTCACATGAATATATTTTTTAGATAATATATTTCATTTATTCTGGCTAGTGAATGACCAGCTGAAAAAATTTAAATGGAAAATGTAGCCATAAAAATGAGCAATTTTGTCAAGTAGATCTATAAACAATGAAACAATGATGTCAGGATTTACCTCCAATATGTGAGAAGGAAACAGATTTTCAACCTTCATTTTTTCCCACCTTAACTTTTTAGATGTACAAAACCCTTAAGGACAGTGGCTACTTTTTTTGTTTCTTTTTTACTGAGCAGCAACTTCATAGCAAATTGTGAGAAATGAAAAAAATATAGTGTCAATAAAAGCCACACCACTAAATAATACGTGCAAAGTCCCAGATGACCACTTTGTAGTTCAGAAGTTGATAGGGATTAAAAACAAAAACAAAAGCAAAAAATGGCCTGTTGATGGGAGCCAGGTACTGTACAGACATTTAGTGAACATCACAGATGTAGGGAAGGAAAAGATTTTTTTTTTCTTATAAGGTTCATGGCTGAGGTCCCTATAACAAAGGGCAGTTTAACAAGAGAAGAGCATAAAATTTTATTAAATATAAATTTAATAAAGTCCCAGGGGAGCCTTCAGAAATAAAGATACAAAGAAACAGGTAGACTTATGTATTTTTATACTTAGGTTTGAAGAGTGGGCAGTCCCGGAAAAATATAATTGG
Source organism: Microcebus murinus (assembly GCF_040939455.1). Lineage (NCBI taxonomy): Eukaryota > Metazoa > Chordata > Mammalia > Primates > Cheirogaleidae > Microcebus > Microcebus murinus. The sequence goes on from NC_134118.1 coordinate 8,469,931, forward strand.
AGGACACAAAATGTGATCTAATGGTAAAAAATTGGGAGGAACTTAGCAAGGACTGTTTGTTCAGATCCTTCTTGGCATCTGTATGTCTTCAGTTCCTTTCCTTTGGATATAGAAAGGGCACCTCTCAAATGAGGATCTGCTTCAGGGAAGAAGGGGATCAGAAGGTGAGAGTGAACTTCCTGCTTAATATCTTGAGGTTGCAGGTCCTCAACCCCACCAGAGCTTAGCTCTAAGCCATATCCACTGACAGTTTTAGATATAGTTTGGGGAACTGGTAGTAATGATAGTAGTAAGGACACCAGAAGTCTCTGAAAGAGACACTTAAACTCTTTCTGGGAACCAGTTCTTCCTAAGGGAAAAGGGACCCCTGACAAAATTCACTCAGAAAATAAGCAAACCTCAGTTGGCTCACCTGTGAAATAGGTATAATGATGTCTGCCTACCACAGACATGTGAGAAATGGCTGGGCTGCCGCTCGCAGAAATACACAATGTCAATACATTGTAAAAATTCAGAAGCTTCCTGTATTATTATTGTTATAATTATGCAGTCTCTTTGATAATGAAGTCCAAAAATTTTTACCCGCTGGACTTTTCTTTTAATTAATATGATAAATGCATATCTTTCAGATAACTTTCAAATTAACCTTTTGTTGAGAACAATGTAGGTTAACGTTTTTTTCTCCCATAAAAGATCTCAAAGGCCTTGTTAGGAAGCATGGAGTGTATGTGAGGGGTGTTAGCCTAGGTTGCTTATGGGACCCTTTTCTGCTGGGGGTGCCCACTGACTGCCAGACCCAGGATTTGAGGACAGGTGTCAAGAAAGCATCAGGTATACATCAGCTCCTGAACTGAGGGCTTGGTTCTCACTCTTTCCCTCAGGAATGTGGTGGTAGCTAAGAATTTAGTTAATAATTTACAAAAGGATCCAATCAGCACCTAACAGGCAATTACATGCTTTTGTTGGTACATTTTAATCAAGTACCTAAAATTTTAAAGCATGAAGCTAGGCTACAAAAAGAAGTACCATGAAATGAACTTGCTTTTTAGATCCATTTGCACACATAACTGTTTACTTTGAAAGGCAACGTGAAGTGTTTTTATTATTGTTGTAATTTGTTTAGATGTCCACATGCTGGCTCTTCTCGTTAGAATATGAACCACATCTACTGGTGTGCTTGCTTGGCGGAGGGTATTCCATGTGAGCCCTTAAATGATTATAACAGAGTATCCTACAGATAAAATGCCAGGAGGGGTCAAAGGATGAAGAAATGCATCAAGGACATCTTCAGGAAGAGGGGTAGGAGCACTAAGAGACTGAGGTTGCACAGTGTTAAAAACTGCAGCCAGTCTGCAGGGAAAGCAAAGCCTGGCAATTGCTCCAACAATAAAATATGTTTTCCCTTCCTGCCAAACAGAGCAAAAGTATCTTGAGCTAGTTGAAATAGGAACCCCAAATTTTCTTCCCCTGTGTCAGAAACAAACAAACAAACAAAAAATAATTACCTCCTGCCACAGTCAAGGAAAATTTACTCTTTAACAGCCTGACAAAATGTCACAGAATTACATTCATCCCTTGGTATCACCTAGCAAACTCCTGGATCCCCAAAGAAATACACTAGGCTGTTTCACATTCAGTATATATAAGAAAAGTATGAAATGCAGGGCAAAAACAAAAACAAGAAAAGCACCAAAACATCCAGAACTTGACAGGCATGAGAAGTCATCTGAGGCTTTTTGCTTTCAAAATAAAAATACTGCTGCTCAAAGTCCTGTTCGTTCCACTGGGCTCTGCCCAATAACATCAAGTTTTTTCACTAACCACACAATTCTGCCTGCCAGTCACTCAGCTGGTAGTTTGTTGGAGACTGACAGTTAAAACAGCAAGTTTTCAAGCAATGCAATTTTGTAATAACAGGAATACACTCACCCAAACACATAAGTGCACATTGTGTATATAATTGATACAGGGGCATTTAAGATACTTATTTCATTGCATTTTAAATACAAGTCTAAGACAGGTTCATCTCTCCTCTTGCTCCATGAGTCCGAGAAATTGGCTTCTGTAAGTTCGTTTGGGAGTGCTGGGCTTCTTAAGAATTCTAACTAGAGAGAGACGGTCATCTATTCCGGTGCAGTAAGTGGGAGCTGAGGGCCATCACCCAAACGAAAGAGCAAAGTCTCATTTCAGCAGAGCTCTGAGTCTGAGGAGATGTCTACGTTACACACCTGCAAGGTTATATCGCTAAGAATTCTTGGGATGAGGGTATGATGTTCTAGCATCAAGGGTGGCTTCCCTTCAACATCAGGCTGGGCCCAGAGGCAAACATTTGAAAGTTAAGTGAAAGGGATGCTTGTAAGTGGTGTAAGGCACACTATCGTTTCTTAGAATTGAGTAATATTCCATTGTAAATATATACCAAATTTACTTATGAATTGATGGACACTTGGGTTGTTTCCATGTCCTTGCAATAGTGAATTGTGCTGCCATAAACATTTGGGTGCAGGTGTCTTTATTATAGAATGTCTTATGTTCTTTTGGTGGATGCCTAATAATGCTATTGCTGGATCAAATGGTATTTCTATTTTTAGCTCTTTGAGATATCTCCAAATTCTTTTCCACAAAGGTTGCACTAATTTGCAGTCCCACCAGCACTGTAAAATTATCAAGTCCATTTATAACAAACCCACGGCCAATGTTATCAGCTTTTGACAATAGTGCACTGTGTTTCTATTTGAAGTGGAATTTATGAACAGTTGCACAGCTAAATAGTATTTTTTTAAATTCTGTCTACTTAACAGCCCATAATGTCAAAGAAGACCAAGAGAATGCTAAAGGAAGAAAACAGATTTTTTAATGAGGATTGGGAATTGCAATATTGTTTCTGCTAAAGATAAGATGATTTGCTTGCTTTCGGATACTGCAGTATCAACATTAAAGAAATTCAATGCTCATCAGCATTATAACACTCAGAGGGACCACAGTATTTTAAATTAGAGGGAGAGTCACAAAAGGTTATATTGCAGAAATTAAAAGATGAAAAGCAAAAGCAAAGACCAGTCTTTTAAGCAGCAATCAGACCTGGAAATAATGCCACTGAAGCAACTGATAAAGTAGCTTATATGTAGAAATTGTGAAAGAATGTATTGTTGACAGCGCAAGATACTTGGACCCTGATAATATTTCAAAGTACAAACAATTACCTCTTTTAAGGAGAACCATAACTGGTTGGCAGCATGAATTAGCTTTTAACTTAACAGAATGACTTTATGCAATACTTCAAAAGGAAAATATATGTTATTTTTCAATCAGTTTGGATGAATCAATGTAGATTCCAATGTAGAATCATGATGCTACTGACTTGTTGCAGGTTTTATACTTCATTCGAGTCATAACAAAGATTTTCTTTGCTTTGAAGAGTTACACACTTTGGGCACTCTTGCAGACAAAACACGGGAAATAGATATCTAAAACAACTTTCAAGATAAATCTCATGAAGTTGGACCAAATTTGGCAAATTGAGTGAGTGTAGGTACAGATGGTGCAGATTCCATGACAGGAAAACATGAAGGGTTTATTGCATAGATAAAAAATAGTATTAACATATCCAGATGCTCTCATTTCTTTTCATTGTATCTTGCATCAGCAAAATCTCTGTGCTAATGCTACTATTTTAAGTGACACTTTGCAGCAAGTTGTAAGTATTGTTAACTATATTCTTGCAAATGCAACATGGCATCATCAGTTTTGTAACATGCTAAGGTTGAAAAATGAGGTATTCAGTGTGGATTTGCTGTATCATTCTAAAGTGCATTGGCTATTGCAGGAACAGATGTTAGCCAAAATTTTATCTCTGGGAATATAGATAACTTAAAGTTTATGAAGAAGAGAATCAGCAATGTGAATTATTGAAAGATTTCCGAAGGCATGCAGCATTTCAGTGTGATACATGAAATCAAAACAATTTGAATATTTCTTTGCAAGGTAACACTAAGTCTATGTATGATATGTGGCAAAAAAACCCAAAAAAACAAAAACCAAGCATTAACAAAAAAAGCTATCTTTTTTCAAAACACTTCTTCTTCAAAAGGAAATTTCAGGTGAATATTTTCCCCAGTTAGCAAAGGTCACTGATGAGCAGGATGATAAATGGGGATCACTTGAAGAATATGCAGCTATTATAGACCTATTAATTGGAGAATACAAAGAAAGATTCACTGACTTTTAGAATTATGGCATCACACTTAAATTAGCATTTCAGCCTCACCTAGTTGATATCACCAAGGCATCTAAAGAACTACAGATGGAATTAATTGAACTTTCAATAGATGACATTTTAAAGTCATTGGTTTTTTGTTTGTTTGTGTTTTTTTTTTTTTTTTTTGAGACAGAGTCTCACTCTGTTGCCCAGTCTAGAGTGCTGTGGCGTCAGGCTAGCTCATAGCAACCTTAAACTCCTGGGCTCAAGCAATCCTTCTGTTTCAGCATCCCAGGTAGCTGGGACTTCATGCATGTGTCACCATGCCCGGCTAATTTTTTCTATATATTTTTAGTTGGCCAATTAATTTCTTTCTATTTTTAGGAGAGATGGCATTTCCCTCTTGCTCAGGCTGGTTTCAAACTCCTTACCTTGAGTGATCTGCCCGCCTTGGCCTCCCAGAGTGCTAGGATTATAGGCATGAGCCACCGTGCCCAGCCAAAAGTCATTGTTTGATGCTAAGTAAGATCCAATTGGAATATGGAAAAATGCAGTAGAGCAGTAGTCCCCAACCTTTTTGGCACCAGTGACCAGTTTCATGGAAGAAAAGTTTTCCATGGACTGGGGTTGAGGGTGGTGGTTTGGGGATGTTTCAAGGGCATTATATTTATCGTGCACTTTATTTCTATTATTACGTTGTCACTTGCCACTTATTGATAGGGTTTTGATATGTGTCTGCGAGCAATTGATTTATTATGGTTTCTGTGCTGTCAAACTTCTCTGCTAACGATAATCTGTATTTGCAGCCGCTCCCAGTGCTGGCATCACCGCCTCAGCTCCACCTCAGATCGTCAGGCAGTAGATTCTCCTAAGGAGCGCGTAACTTAAATCCCTCCCAAGTGCTGTTTACAGCAGGGTTTGTGCTGCTGTGAGAATCTATGCCACCCCTGATCTGACAGGAGGTGGAGCTCAGGGTGTGATGTGAGTGATGGGGAGTGGCTCTAATACAGATCAAGCTTCGGTGACTCGCTTGCCTGCTGCTCACCTACTGCTGTGTGGCCTGGTTCTTAACAGGTCGCAGACCCAGTACCGGTCTGTGGCCTGGGTTTGGGGACTGCAGCAGTAGAATACCCAGGCCGTTGGCAACATGCCTGAAAAATGCTTTCTTTATTTTCAACCACTTGCTGCTGCAAATCTACATTCTCCTACCTAACCCAAATCAAGACACTCGTAAGGTCACAGATGACCGATACCCATCCGGAGGATCAGCTGAAACTGCAGACCTCCATGCTACAACCAAAGATTCAAATGCTTTTTGACAAAAAGAAGACACAATAAAGTCATTAAAAGGTTAGTTTAACTTTAAAATTAACAAATAATTTTCATCTTTTAAAATTACGTATACTTTGTACTTAACTGCTATGGTTAGATTTTTACAAAACAATGTACAGTTTAAAGTATAGCTAATTCAAAGTTACTGAATGGGGCCTTATTTGAATACAGCTAAACAATGCAGCCTTCCAACATTAAAAGGTTCCTACCCTGAGATATACAAATAACAAGAAACTTGTTTTTCTCTAAGCTCTGTTTAAAATTGCATTTCTCCTAATAATATGCAACGAATTCCTATAATAGAAAAATATGGTAGTTGAAATTAAAAATTCAAAAGACAAATCATACAGAAGATTAGACCCTCTGAACAGAGAGCTAATGAAGTGGAAGGCATGTCTCGGGAAACTTCCTTGGCTACAGGACTAAGAGATAAAGAGATGGAAAAATTGAAGTGAAAAGTGATTTGCAGTGATTTGCAAAGACAGATGAGAAGGTCTGACATTCATCTCATACAATTTCCAGAACAGAGAATAGAGAGATCGAGGAAGAGACATTACATGGAAAGACAACAGCTGTTCATTAGTTTCCAAGGCTCATTGGAAGACATGAACTCTCAGATTAAGGGAGCAGAAATTCTGAGCAGGACTAAGTAAACAAGTAACAGGAGAGGACTGAAGACAATTGAACAATATATTCAAAATTCTGAGGGAAAGCTGATTAAATAAAGCTGGCTCCCCTAACCTGTCTATCATTCAAGAGCTGGTTCCAGGGTGTTGCGAATGAACAGGAAAGTTTTTGGCTAAGAATACTGTGTTGGTTTCCCACGGCTGCCATGAGAAAGCACCACAACCCTGGTGGCTTAAAACCACAGAAACGTATTGTGTCATGGCCAGAAGTCCGAAATCAAGGTGCTAGCAGAGCCACACTCCCTCGGAAGGTGCCAGAAAAGGAACTGTTCTCTCTTCTCTCCTCGCTTGTGGGAGTCCCTGGTGTTCCTTGGTTTGTAGACGCCTCACTCAGATTCTCTGTCCGCACACGATCTTCCCCCTGCGTGTCCTCACATCTTGCCTCTCTGCCCCCTGTGTGTGCCCACGTTTCCCCTTTCTATGAGGGCGCCAGTCATATCTCATGAGGCCCACCCTAATGACCTCATCTTAACTTGGTTAAATCCCAAAAGATCCTGTCTTCAATGAAGGTTACATTCTGAGGTACTGGGGGTTAGGACTTCAACATATCTTATTTTGGGGACACAATTCCACATCTAAGAATTATACACTTAGCAGAACCTTGCTAAAAGAACTGACAAAGGCTATCTTTCAAGAGTTAGGAAGAATGCAGGAACTAATGACATCTCTGTAGTTTTTTAAAATTTCTGTGTTTGAAATATTTTATAATTTTACAAGGGAACATTAAATAAACAGTATGCTTTTTTCTATTTAATTATAATAAAATATTAGGCAATTAAGAGCATTTGAATTAGAAAGGAAAGAATAAATGATCATATAATTTGTATAATTAAATGGTTATTTCTCCAATTAATTATTTAGTAAAAACTCAAACTTCAGTCAAAACGCTGGAGTTAAGACATCTCTACTTTTCAAAAGACAAATATACCACAATTTGGAAACCACTGTTTTAGACAATTCATAAATGTCTGAGAATCCATTTCTTGTAATTAACAAGATGAAAAGTTATGGAAAACATTAAATTAGAAAAATATTATTATGGGAAAAATGCACAGATCTTTTGGAAGTTTGGTGAAAGATCATATTCTTTCTTCAATTGTACTTGGTTTTTAATACAATACAACTGACTTTGTTGTATAAGTAAATACAGATTTATTTAGGCATGTATAGAAGATTGAAAGAGAAATGTGTTAAAGTAATTTTTAAAAATGTAAAGTCAGATACGAATTAAGAATTGGGATGATTATTTTCTTTTGACTGATTATCTCACATTATCATGCTTTTTGGGGGACATTTAAAAAAATTATTATGAAATTTTGGCAATGGTATCAGAACGGAAAGAGCCTTCTGTTAATTTTTAGCTATAACTGTTATGCTCACAATTCTCTTTTTCATTGGATGACAGAATTGGCAAACTTTAGAAAAGGATATAACTAATAGGTTAAAGAAGCAAAACCAGCAAAATTCAGGCAAAGAACATTGATTAATGAATTTTAAAAAATTCTTAAAGGTCGTGTACTCAAGTTTGGCTAAGCCTCAGGCAGATCTAATGAACATGACCAGGCCCCTCTGTATGGAGTAGGTAACCCATGCTGACTCCAAACTTGCTGACATTACAGGGTTATTATTTCTGGAAGGATGTAGCATTTTGGAACAATTTCTCTAATGATTCCATTAAGACCATGATTTCCTTCAATTTAGGGTTACATATTTCATTTTTCACATTAGCCCACACCACAAAGAAAATAAAACTAGGTCTTGAATTGAGTGTCTGTATTAGCCAAAGGAAAAAAAAATTATTTGATTTTGATGGTACTTAACCCCATTTTATTTGATAAGTACATCTGTTTTTTGGATCATGTGTCAGTATGTGAATGATGAAATTTAATGACTACTAGTTTAAAGGCAAAAAAAAAATGATTTTGCTTACTCTAAATTATGGCAATATTAAGGGTTCTTTGAGGAAGAAGTAAACAGATGCCATGATAAAAACACACTCTGTAACCAAGAAGCCGCAGAAGCAGGATCTCAGAGACCAGCATGTGACACACAGGCTTCCATACGACAAAACCACAGTGAGCAGACGTTGTTAGTCTCTTACTTTCAAGAAGATCTGCTCTTTAATTATTTGTGATCAGATGAGGCTTTTTCTTTGCACAAGGGGAATAAAATACATTTTAATTATTTATAAAATCTTTTAGGAATGTTATTGGAAAAAGTTTCTTTCTGTATATTTAAATATTAAGAATAAATACTGGAGGCCGCGACATGTTTAACTGTGTGCCCTACAATCTGACTTGAATTCTGGTTTTAAAATCTATTTAGCAATGTCGGCCGGGCGTGGTGGCTCATGCCTGTAAATCCTAGCACTCTGGGAGGCCGAGGCGGGAGGATCGCTCAAGGTCAGGAGTTCAAAACCAGCCTGAGCAAGAGTGAGACCCTGTCTTTACTAAAAGTAGAAAGAAATTAATTGGCCAACTAAAAACATATATAGAAAAAGTTAGCCAGACATAGTGGTGCATGCCTGTAGTTCCAGGTACTCGGGAGGCTGAGGCAGCAGGATTGCTTGAGCCCAGCAGTGTGAGGTTGCTGTGAACTAGGCTGATGGCACGGCACTCTAGCCTGGGCAACAGAGTGAGACTCTGTCTCAAAAAAAAAAAGGAGTAATATCCAGTGTGGAATGGTAAGACGCTGGCATTGCTATAGTATACATCTTAGTCTGTTCAGGTGGTTATAATGAAATATCATAAACTGGTGGCTCTTAAACAACAGAAATTTATTTCTCACAGTTCTGGAGACTGGAAGTCCCAAGTCAAGGTGCCAGCAGATGCAGTGTCTGGTGAGGGCCCACTTCCTGGTTCATAGATAGCACCTTCTCACCATGTCTTCACATGGTCAAAGGGGCAAGGCAGCTCTCTGGGACTCCTTTTGTAAGGCCAGTGCCCATCAATATATAAGTGGGTTAATACAATGACAACCGACATTTATTTTTCACAGTACTGGAAGGCCAATAAGTACAATATCTAGGTGCCCACAGATCCAGCCCTTGATGAGGGCTGTCTTCCTGACTTGCAGATGACCACCATCTCATCTCGCTGTGTGCTCATGTGGCCTTTCCTTGACATCTGTGCAGGTAGAAAGAGTGAAATCTGTCTGTCTTTCTCTTCTCATAGGGCCCTAATCTCATGACGATTGTCCCACCCTCCCGACCTCATGAAAACCTAATTATACCCCAAAGGCCCCACCTCCAAATATCATTGCATTGAGGGTTAGAGCTTTAACATATGAATTTTCAGGGGAGGGAGGGAGGCACAAACACTCAGTCTATAACACTGTGCAAATTAGAAGTAAATTTTAATAAGTGAATAAACATTTCAAAGTAAGGGAAAATACATATACAAGAGTCAAATATGAAAACCTTCCAAGTAGCATTCTTGAATTCATACCAGCTTGCTTGCATTACTGGAAATCTTTCAAGTTTGGTGTTAATTCAAATGAAAGTTGCTGGATTAATCAAAGGTTACTGCAATGTACAGGACCAAATAGATTAATTTTATTTGTATTACATAATATATTCTACATGTTTTGGTTCATTCATTTGGCTACCAATAACCTATTGTGGTAGATTAAAGATTGCCATCAGATCTTTGCTGCTCCTACCAATGAAGAAGTGTACTTCCTCCCTCAAATCTTAGGGGGCTCTGTGACTATTTGACCAATAGCATGTGATGGAAGTGAGGTTGGGTTTCAGTTCAGGCTCTAAGAGACTGCCAGCTTCCATTTTCTATCTTGTTGGTAATCTTGCTTTTAGAGCCTTGAGTTGTCATGTAAAAACTCCAGCTACCCTATTAGAGAGACCAGAAGGTAAGTTCCTGTGACTATAGGAGAGAAAGAAAGATAGAGATGGAGAGAGAGGGGGGAGGGGAGAGAGAGAGAGAGAGAGAGAGAGAGAGAGCACTAGCATGAACACAAACACCCAAGCCTAGCCAAACCTCCATTTGTCCTTGCTAGGGAACAAGGCATGTAGGTGACGCTGCCCTGGACCCTCTACTTCAGCCCACCTACCAGCTGCACAGCAGTACCAAGTGACCCAGTTGATGCCCTGTGAAGTGTACGAATTGCTCTTCTGGGTTGTGCCTGAATTTCTGATCCGCATAATTGGGAGATGCAGTAAATGTTGTTGTTTCAAGGCACTACGTCTTGTCTTTGAGCAGTTTGTTATGCAGCAGTGGGTAACTGAAGAACTTATTTAGCCCCTTCTGTGTACTTTATCAAGTGCTGGAGAAATAAATAGTGCTCATGGTCTGGATAACTTCCACAAATTGGACTTTTTGTGCTTTAAAGGCAAAACAAAAGTTATCTTATTTCTATATTCAGCCAAAGGCTTTTGTGTTTTTGTGTGAAATGGCTTATCGTTAGTTATGCTACGTGCATGTGAAAGGTAGGTGTGAGGGATGGATGTGGATCCATATGGGACTGTTGTGGACAGACTTGTGTTCCCCCCGACCCCCTGCAATTTGGAAGTTGAAGTCCTCACCCTCAGGACCTCAGAATGAGACTGTATTTGGAGACAGGGTCTTTAAAGAGGTATTTAAGTTAAAACGGAGTCACTGGGATGGGCCCTAATCCAACATGGCTGCTGTCCTTATAAGAAGCAGCAATGAGGACACACACACGTGAGCAAGGCCATGTGAGGACACAGGGAGAAGACGACCGTCTGCAAGTCTAGGAGAGAGGCCTCAGAGAAACCACCCTGTCCACATCTTGACCTTGGAATTCTACTCTCTAGAATAGTGAGAGAACAGATTTCTGTTGTTTAGACCACTGGTCTGCGGTACTTTGTTATGGCAACCCTAGCAAACCAATTCAGGGGATCTTGAAGAACTAGTCACAATATATTTTTCTTTTCATTTTTCTGGTAGAAAAGAAGGAACAGCAAAAGACTTCAACATTTTAGAAATTAATATGTGCATTTGGCTTCATTGAAATAAGCTTAATTTGTGTCAGGAGGGAGGTCTGGCTTCCATATTCCCTATAGGCATAGCCACACTATGTGTAGGAAGTTTTGGCTAGTTGTAGGGTACACACAGGTACCTCTGAGAAAACCACAAAAAAAAACCTCACTTAAACTCTCTGTGCTGTTAGACTTTTCTATGCATGTATAGAATTTTAAAAAGTATACCAACCAGTTAATATTTATGTATCAGTGTGGTAAGGTGTCATTATTATAGTAGTAGATGGGCACCATTTTTGTTTTACTGGAGGGAAATCCAATATGAATAAAATAGCAACTTTTCAAACATGACATTTAATCCATGCATGTAAATCAAACTGAGAATCTATTATTCATTATTAAAAGGGTGGCATATTTTTATTACACTGAGAATGAAACACAAACACTGTGAAAAATTTAGTGCCTTTTCTTGAAATTTTAAGACACTTATCATATAGCCATCTAGCCGGGACTGGCACTCACTTTAAAATATAGCCATGAAATTAATAAGTTTGAAGTTTTATGCTCGAAGAAAGGGCGCTCAATTTCAGTGAAATAGGCAAATTTATTTTTTATTTAAAGCTTCCTAAATACTTAAGATGGTCAAGTACTTTGGTAACGCTCCAGTTCCAATATGTATATGAAGAATATAGTTCATATTCTTGTCATTATTAGTCATGGCCACCATGTTCTTCCCTGAGGTGCTTTCTGAAAACTGCATATATCAGAAACTGATTAAAATGACCTAAAGTATTAATTCTTAAAATATGATGAACCCAACATTTTGCAAGAGGTTATTTTCTACGTGACATTTAATATCTAAGAATTGAAATGATTTTAATAACTCATAGGAAGCAGTGGTCTTAGGAAGACTAGAGCCTGAGTATGATTGCTGTCATTGATTATTGGTTATTACTGTTAATAGTGGAGAGCCCTGGAGTATATCATATTGTACAGCTTTAGAAAGATTTTTTTACATCAGTTGGAGGAAGACTCTTTGTGTCAGTTCTTGAAAGGGTCACTTCTGCTAGTTAAGGGGACTCCCAGAGTTGTGAGAATCTTGATGGCAAATGGCTCTTCCAGATGGCATGGGCAGTCATGGACATTTTACTCTCAGCCATGGTCTCTCCCAATTCACCCCTAACTTGCCTCCCACTGCTACCACTACACACAGACCTCTCCAACCTAGCAAGAGGATACCCCACCCCTTTCCACCTCTCCCCCAACAAAGTAAACAAACACAAACATGGCCCAAAGTGTTGTCATTAAGAGCACATCTTTAGCGTGTGGATGACCAGAGTTGGAATCCTGGTTCTGCTACTTACTAGCTCTCAACACTTTAGGAAAATTATTTAAAATCTTTGGCTCTAGTCCCCTCCTTGGTGAAATGAGAATCTAACAATATCTAATTCACAGGGATTTTATGAGCATTAAATAATGTGACATATAATCAACTGCTTAGCATAGTGGGTTGCATGTAGGAAATAACTGGTAGCTATAGTTATTTTCTCATTATAATAATAATCCTCCATGAAGAATGTTCTCTGCTCTCCTCTGCACAAGAACTTTCCCCAGTCCTTCAAAACATTTCTTAAAGAAGTCTTAGTTAATCCTGCCTTAATTCTCTCTTCTCTAAGAAAATGCAGTTTACACTAAATTTGATGCTATTTTGGCTCCACTTCTTGCTATTGGATGATGTGAGAGGTTTCAAGGCATCGGTGCAGAAAGTCACTTTGTCACTGTATCACTCACTCCGTGGCAGAAGAGGGAGAGTAGTATTTATTGAGTGCCTGCATTGTGCTGGTTAGATCGCTATGCACTTAACACACAGTGTCAATGCAAACTTCCCACAACCCAACCCACTGTTACACCCATTTTGCAAGTGAGAAAAACTGAGGTTTTACAGATGAAGATTTTGCTCAGATGTTTAAAGCTGAGATTCGAATCAAATTGTCAAAGAGTCCTCAGTCCAAGCACCAAGATTCTAAACCCGCTGTAAAGGAGGCCACAAGAACTGATATATTGGTTTTTCCTATCTGTAACTTACCCACCAATCCTCACAATTTTCTTTGTATTTTTGTTAGACTTGTTTTTAGTTCTAAAGCCAAACTTCTCTCTGTTTTCAGTCTCTCCTTCCTGTCTCTGAAAGGACAGGCTCTGTATCACGTAGTAAACTAACATTGGGAAGGAGGCGGTCACACTCCATGACATTGGCAGGTGGTCACTTAATCTTAGGAATCTTTGTCAGCACTAGAAGGCAAGCTTCTTGAAAGTAGGGACTCTGGTCTTTTTTGTTCACTGCTGTTTTGCCAGCACCTAGAAACGTGACTGTCTCAAATATTTTTAAAATGAACGAACAAATCTAAGAATTCCAAAGAGTCACACTGAGGTCTTTCAAGAGACAACTATTGACTGCCTTTTAGTGGATATTTTTTTTTTTAACCTTTCAAAATTGTTGGTGTTTTGTACAGATTCACATTCTTTATTTTACTGGGAAAGCTTTCCTAATGCTATAAATCCATCTTTGTCCTTTGTGTCTGTTCTCTACGTCTGTTCACATGCAATGTATTCAGAGTTAAGAATGCCCTAGTTACAAAATAGTAGTTCTTGTTCACTTGGCATGCAATTCAACAATCAAATCATTTTGAATTCTCTAAAGAGGAGGAACTTGCTTCTATATTTGAACTCACTCACATTCAGAGGGAATATGTTTTAATATTTCAACATCTATACAAAATGCTTTACAATTACTTTTAAGGCATTAATTCTCACATGAACACAGAGGGAAGTCACGCAGGACTGAGTAGGGCAAAGAATTTCTCCAAGGTCATGCAGCCCGTTAATTGCAAAGGATAGGCCTGGCTATCTTTTCCCATCATCTGCCTCGTACATGCACCAAGCAGAAGTCAATAACTTTGAACTTATGAGGCTCTCAAAGCTTATGGTGGTAGCAGGGAAAAGATTTATGTTCAAACAAAAACATCACTAAACTCAAGGACCAATAAAGGTCAGTCTGGCAAACTGCCAATCAGATCACATCAAGCCTCTGCTCAAGATTTTTCCATTGCATTTAGATCTTCCCTGCATTTGAGTAAAATGCAGATTCCTTACCTGGGCCTTCAGGCCTTAAATGGTCAAGCTTCTATCCCACTCTCTACCTTTATTTCATCCTATTTATGAGTTTTATTCTGTTCATTTTCCAACCACACCAAACTCATTCCTGCTGCAGAGCCACTGAGTTCACTGCTTGCCTCCTGCCCAAGCTTATCCTTCCCGCCTTGATGTGCCAGTTCTCTCCCTTACACAGGAGGTTCTTAGCAGAGTAGCCCCCTTCTCTGGTCATTTTCTTGTCCATCACTATTTATTTTTATTATTTCAGTATCAATTGTTACAGGTGAAACGTTTATCGCTACTGAGGTCTTATTTATTTGTTCCCTTCCCCAGTAGACTATTGCTCAGTGACAGTAGGAAGCTCGTTTGTCTCAATTATTTTTATCTTCAGTGTCAAAAATGGTATTTAAGTGCAAAATGGACATTTAATAAATGTGTGTGAATGTGACTGATTAAAGGGAAGCCACAAAGTCAGATACATTTTAATATAGTCAAATCAGCAATTCAGTAGCTGGAGAAACCTGAGCAAGTCATCACTTTCCCAAATCTTTTTTTCAATCACCTGTAAAATGGGCTAATGTCAGCAGCATAACAGGATTGACATGCAGATAGAATGTGATAGATAATGTGCACATAAGAGCTTTGTAAAATATAAGATGTTGCACAGGCATTCATTGCTGGAGATCCTTGGTGCAATGTGGGCTGCCCAAAGGGAAAATGTCGATTAGCAATTATTGCCAAAAGTTTTCTCCTTTCCAAATGATATATTTGCATGCTCCTTGTAAAGCCATTTGTGGTTAATTTGTTGGTCTTTGATCTAATCAGGCTGCAGATGTTCAGAAATGCCGTCTTTTTGTGCATTGAGGCTCACTCACTGGGGTTTGTAAAAGTAATGGGCTGTGCCCAATTTTTCCCCAATGTGCTCAACTCTCAGGGACAATGAAAGGAAAAATCTATCTTCTGCCTAACAAGGAGAAACTGAAAAGAAAATTCAACTTTTTGTTTTCACAGTCCAAAAAAAGAAAAAGAAAAAGGTAGGGAGAAGGGGAGAATCCCAGAACTGAATTTTCTAAATGAAAATACTCAGATTTTTTTTCCATCTCTTTCAAATGAAATAGTTTTACTTGGACATTCGAGTAGCATGTGAAGAGATGAGTTATGACATATTGGGGTTGAGGTCAGATAATGAAACTATGATATAATGAGAGGACATACCATATATTTCCTCTTAATTTCAGTTATGCTTGATAGAAAATGGTGGAAAGGTCATATTGTTTAACCAGTAATTATTCAGGTATGACTCAGTTTAGTTTTAGACAGAAATGTAGTTGTCCTAAGCATTTGAAGTTAATCAGACACATGATCAAGGGCTCACAAACCTGTCTTGCTTATCTTTGTGCACAGTAGCTGGTGATTCTCAAAGTATAGGCTGAAGGATCACCTGGTTCACTATTACCGCAGCATTAACATTCAGAGTCCCAAGCCCCACCCAGACTAACTGATTCAAAGGTAAGCATGAGGTCTGGAAATCTGCACTTGTGATAAGCACAGTTGTGTCACTCTTATACAAACTAAATTTGAGGACTGCTAGTTTAGGGTCTTAAGGATATCATAGTATGGTGGTTGGTATTTCTCAAATGATTAAATTAGTTGTTAGGACATTGTAAGATTAGATTCAGGGACTTTAGGTTTGAGAGAGCATAGAATTGTACCCTTCACTTAAAGAGAATTTTTATTCCAAATTATTCATTTTGTAAGATATGCGGTAAACTTCGCCTTTCAGAAAGATTCATTCTGTAAGGATCCTCGGTAGTAGGTTTTTATCAGGGTAAAAATGTTTTTTCTTGGTAAGCTTGTCTGCTTTGGATATCTGAAACCAAAATGAGCAATTTAGGAGAAACAAACAGGCTGGATCCAGGGAAACATCTGGAGAAGGAACTCTAGCTTCTCAGTTTGTAGGAATCATGGAAAGCAATAAATAGAACAGAGTAGAATGACCTTGAGGTCTTTCACCATGAACCCAAGGTGGACTATCAGTTGTTGGCCCCTCTGCATTCAGGAAGCATAGCATGGATGGCTCTGGGCAGACTGCCTAAAAACAGTCCTAGCTCTCTACCTCTGTAACTGTTTTGTATGGCCTTGGATCAAGTCTTTCTTGGCCTCAGTAGTGTCATTTGTAAAATGGAGTCAATAATACAATCTAATTCATAGGAATATTTTGGTGATTGAGCTTGTGAGGATACAGTGCTTTAAAAAGTGCCTTGCCTTTAATAAAGAAATGTTAACTGTTGATAGTATACAAACTGTTAGGTTTAAGGAATTTAAAAAATAAATTTTCTAAAGCAGGGACCTGAAACATTTGACATGAGAGCACTTGTTTTCCAATGGAAGTGATGGTGTAGGAAGTAAGACTCTCTCTCCGTTTATTCGGAAGCCATGATAGTCACAGTTGCTGCTACCCTATATCCTTGGATCTTTGGGCCAAGATAGGTTTCTAACAATAATTAGTTTCTCTTATCCCACAGAAAAACGACTGGGGATTAGAGCTCATTTACCTACTGATTTATCTTGGCTAAGGGAATGGAAGAAAAATATAATGATACTACTAAACTCCCACTGGATAACCTAGGTCACCTTGTACAGTGGCATCAACTCCCACTCATCTGTCCAGGCTTGTCTGCCTCAAAAACAACCTTTTGCTATTTCTAATGCAAATTAAGTCCATGGATTTACTTTCTTGACTACCCCTATTCTCCATAGAATGTCAGACCCAGAAGATACCATTGAGTTTATTTTCCATTCTATCTGCCCCATGCCCTGAGTCCTGGGACCTGTGTCTGGGCTGGGTCCCATCTGTATCTCTGCCTGTACATCTGCTTGAGAACATGTGGATTACAAATGATCACCACAAAGGTCTTGTCCAACTGAAGACAAGATTCTTTGATTATAATGAGCAAACCACCTTGGGGGAGGAAGAGGGATTTCCTGATGGAAGAGCTGCCAAGAAAAAATAATAGACTCTGTGTGTGTGTGTGTGCACGCATGCGCATGTGCACATATGCAGACCTTTGAGAAAATAATTTTGACAACAATAATTTTGACAGTGTTTAAGATGTATGTGTATATCTGACATATGTTAATATATTTCTAAGCATGTGGTTAATAAGAGATAAAACTAGAAAATTAGGTGTTGGTGAGGCTGCATTAGGGTCTTGAATATGATGCTAAGGGACTACAATTTATATGGTAAACTTAAGGTTATGTCAGTTAGGCTTGAAACAGCTTACAAAGCAGCCAAAAATAGAACTTATAATGAACCAATATTTCCAGAAAATATTTGTTCAGTGCCAGAGATAAAAGTAACTTTATGTGACTAGAGTGCAGAGCAAAGAAGCTGGGCAAAGAAATGACAATTAAGTTTTTTGTATGATGTATATTTTTATATTACATCTGGAATTTCATGAAACGGAAATATGTATACTTGGGTAAGCATGTTTCTTTAACAGCCAATAATGAACTTTTTTGTTAGATATCACGGATGAGTCTTTACTGTTAAGATTTCCTTTATCTTTGATTTGCATCATTTTGACTTTGATTTGCATAGGTGTTATTTCCTTTATATTTTTTCAGCTTGAGATTTTCTGAGTTTCTTGGTTTTGTAGATTGATGTCTTTCATCAATTTTGGAACATTTTCAGCCATTATCTTATCAAATATTTTTTTCTGCACCATATACTTTCTCTTCTACTTTTAGGATTCCAATTACATGTGTGTTAGAATGTTTGTTATTGTCTCACAGGTATTTTATGTTCTGACTTATTTTTCTATTTTACTTATTTTTGCCTTGAGCTTTAGTTGGGATAATTTTCATTAATCTCCCTTAGAGTTCACCTGTCCTTTTTTTGAAGTGCCCATTTCTACTGTTAAGCCCATTTAATGGTTTTATCATTTCAAATATTTTATGTTTCTGTTCTAAAACTTTTTAAAAGTTCTTATATTTAAAAGTTTGAAATATTCCAAACTTTCATTGATTATATCCATCTTTTACTCTAATTATAATTATAATAATATTTAATAATAATTATTATTATTCTAATTATAATAGTTGTTTAAAGTCTTAGTTAATTTCAACATCTGAGTCATCTGTGGGTCAGTTTTCATGGGTTAGTCTTCATAGAGGCTGGAATAGAAAATATTTATCCCCCATAAGGGGCTGATCTCTCTGCTCCAATCAGGAATAGAGTTAAGTTGGGATTGGGTTGCAGATTTAGTTGGTTTTAACTTATTTAAAGCTGGTTCCAAAAGCTCTAAGTTGTAAAAGGTCCCTCCTGCCTGCTGTGCTTGGTGTCCACGTCACCGTGGGATTCTGCTCTGCTGTCCAGCTCTGCCTTAAGAGTTCTGTGCCACTGGAAATCTTTCTTTGCCTCCCTGCCTAGACTCAATTGCCCACATGCTGCTAAGCTCTTGGTAAAAGTCCTAAGGTTCAGAATTAGTAAATCCTGAGGACTTGCTCTGTGTCTGGGCTGATATGTTTTCGATATTCCACATTAGCCCAAGATTGTTAAAAGTTCAGCCAGTTTTTCCTTCCCCTGCAACATCCTCACCCAGTGACAGGTCTGCTTCCTCACCTGTTCCCTGGGAAGGAAGCTGCCTCTAGTCTTAGCTCATATAGGAAGACCTTCTCTCTCTCTGAGATTTAGTTTTCCCTAAATTTCTTTGTGTCTTCAGCTCCCTAATGGGTTCAAAAATATGCATAATTTTGTAATTTAACTGTTTTTTTTTCTCATTTTATGGTGGGGGCATTGGGCATTCATGACCCTCTTCATCATAACCAGAAGCAGGATTTTGAAGACTCTCTGTTTTTGAAATCACTTTATCAATATATTTTCTGATTCTAAAAATAGTAATCGTTACAAAAAATTTTAACAATCATTAAAATGCACCATATTTCATGAATATGCATTTTCATCATTTATTCTAGTCCTCTCTGGATTACTTTAATTTAAAAGTATTTGGTGTTTAAGTGGAAAGAATTTTGCCTTCTCTTCCAGTCCTCAGTCTTCAACATTCCCTTTTGCTTCTTGGATTCCACTTCTTTTCCTCTCACCTTTCACAAGTACCTTTTGTGATATGGAAGATTAAATGCATCACCCTTATGCTATGCAGTGAAATTTGGCTTGGTTGTATCTCTTTCTTCCAAAGGAGTCCTCTCTATGGCCAACTACCAGGATCGTCATGATGAGATGGCACTCATACTTGGGGGAGACCAACACATGTATTTCTTACAATATATAGCATTTAATTACAAATCTACTGAAAAATACTTATGGAATGTCACATCATAGGATCCCTATGGAAATATTCAGGTTTGTGGAAAGGATCTTCTGAGAGGTACAATGAAATTTAGTGATCTTTCTTGCCAAAGAGGAAAAGAATGAGTCCTTGGCTACACACTGCAGGGCAAAAGATCTCTCCTGTAACACACAGCAAAGGCAAGTCACTAAAAGAATATATAGAAATATGTAAGATAAGACAGCTATTGTCAAATAAAGTGAATTCCTTTATTTAATCATTTGTGGCTCTTGTCCTCCTTTTCAGTCAGTATCAGTAACTAGACTGGTCTTGTCCATATGCTTATTTATTTCAGGGGCTGTCAGGGTATTTGCGATGACTCCTCTGTCTTATGGAATGGGTTGAGGTGAATTTCCTCTCGTGCACTGTCACAGTGCTGCGTGGCGATTATATATTCTGCTTAGTACACTTGAGCTATTTTTACGCACAAAAGGATGCTGATGTTTTACATGTTTACATGTGTATTTTAGCCTTGAAATTTTTCCCTCTTTATTAAAATAAACAAACTATAATCTAAGCCATTCTAGAAGTAGTTGGCATATAAAGTCTTAAATAAATAAATAATAATGCACGTTTCATATTTTTCTGAGCATGTTTGTATTTACTGTCTAAACTGATAAATGTATCAACTCTGAGAAGATGATACTTATATCCTTGTTTTTTACTGATGAGGAAACTCAAGTTTGTGGATACTTAGCTACAAAAAGAGAAGTGACTTGCCCAAGACCACAACAAAATTCATGGTAGAATTGAGTCAATACTGAACAAATTCTTACTTCATCTACTTTGAATGTATTGCCAGATATGACCAATTTAGGACAATAGGGGCACTAGTTTTAATTTCTAAATGCAGGGATAAAAATAGATGAAACTATTGTTAATAACATAGGTTCAACTTTATTTTTCAATGATGGCCCCAAACAGGTCTCTGACTCCATTTATCCTCCTCCTCCTCATTTAACTTTTATTCTCTTTTATCACAAGGGTTACTCACAGCCAACTAGCCAAATGAAAAGTACAGCTTGATTAAGGATCTCTTTTGTCAGTAATTTGTGCCTAATGTTTTTAGCTTTCCCATGGGCTGTTGTAAAAAAATGGTAAATCTGGTTTAAATGAAACCTGATCCTGTTAATGGTTTAATAGCAGCTGCCACAGGGTTATGGTATTTTTCAACAGATGCCTCTATTTCATTTTGTATCTAAACTGAGTCTTAGAATATTTACATGAGTCATATAAAATAACCTACACAATTTTTGTTGACTATATTGTTTTAAAATAGTCTCCAGTAAGACTTTATCTTTATCCATTTGTAATAATTCACACAAGATTTAAAAAAGAAACCCAAGGCTATAATCTGTTCTTTTAAATTTTAAGATTATCCATGTCATGATTTTCCTAATTTTTTTTTAAATGCCAAGAAATAGACTCCATCTCTCAAAGTCTGGGGACTTGAAAAGTGGCTTGGTTAATCTAAATTTTCATTCATCTTTGCAATTGTTTTTATTTAGCACAGGCACATTGCTTATATAGTAATGTGCATTGTAGTTCAACTGAAGTAAACAGAGGACTCACAAAATTAAATGAGACTCTATTTTTTTCTTCAAGAGGTAGACCTTGTAATAATAATTCAAGTTATCGTTATGGGTAGGATTAGTTCCTCTGGAGAGTTTGTTCAACCACTTTTTTTATTTATTTTTTTTTATTTCAGCATATTATGGGGGTACAGATTTTAAGGTTTCAATAAATGCCCATTTCCCTCCCTCCCCCCATAAGTCTGAGTCTTCATCATGACCATCCCCCAGATGGTGCACATCTCACTCATTATGTATGTATATACCCGCCCCCCTTCCCCCTCCCACCTGCCCAATACCCTATTACTGTAGTACCTATGTGACCACTTAGGTGCTGTTCAGTTAATACCAGTTTGCTGGTGAGTATATGTGGTGCTTGTTTTTCCATTCTTGGGAAACTTCACTTAATAGTATGGGTTCCAGCTCTAACCAGGAAAATATAAGATGTGCTATCTCACCATTGTTTCTTAGAGCTGAATAGTACTCCATGGTATACATATACCACATTTTATTAATCCATTCTTGGATTGATGGGCACTTGGGCTGTTTCCACAGCCTTGCGATTATGAATTGTGCTGCTATAAACATTCGAGTGCAGGTGTCTTTTTTGTAGAGTGTCATTGAATCATTTGGGTAGATGCCCAGCAATGGGATTGCTGGATCAAATGTGTTCAACCACTTTTAAAAAAGCATTTATTCTGTGCAATGCACTTGTGCTGGGTACATAAATGATACAAAGATCAAGGACAGGTGTGAAACAATGGCTATGATGGAAGATAGCAATAGTTATACAATAGGTAGTTATGCAATACAACAGAGCTCAGGCAAAGAGGAACGAATACAGAATATCATGTTAATTAACATATTACAAGCTTGATTTCTAAAGCTCATGAAGTGCAGAATCTTGAACGGGCAGGGTCAAATTTGTCTTTTTGCGTGGGTCACATTTTCATAGTGGTATTGTTGCTCAATTACCTGGAGCTGGCGGGGTGAGTCATGTGAATACACCCAATAGTGAATTTTCAAGGGCAAACAGCAGGAGTTCAGACCAACTGTTTACTTAATTCTAAATTGTCTACAAGCATCAGTGAATATGGTGTGTTTCTAAAAGGACAAGCATCCCAATCTCCCCTTGTCTTTATATCTTTCCTAGGTACTTCCTCAAAAGAAAGACGCGAAACCTGGCATGGCTTTCTTGTTTGAACTCTTTCTCCTGCGTGGAACATGTGCTCACCTCCACCAGGTCGTGGGCTGGGCAGTGTTCCCTTTGTGTGATAACAACTTCGACGTAGTGGAGGGAAAATTCAAGTGTCCCCTTCTCCGAGGACCTTATGACCAGAAACTCAGCAACTTCAGGATAATTGAAGATTTAATTTGTCTGGACTTGGACCACTGGCTGTGCAATCTCTATTTTCAGGTTTGCAGTGTGATTTTGTAAGTAGAGAAGAACTTAAACTTCTTGTTCAGCTGCTTCTTTCTAGCCTTTAGTTTCTTTTCATGCTATTGGAAATTTTAATAAGTCTCATGAAACGGTAAAAATAATTACATCTTTAATACTGATTTCTGATAACGTAGAATCAATTGGTATGTAGAAATAAAGAACACAATGCTAGAGTTAGCAGGGAACTTAAAGATCATTGAATACGATCTTCTGTATTGTGAATGGGCCAGAACTGCTGCCCAAGCCTCCTGGCTCTCAGTTCGCAGTCTGTTGCAGGGGGAGCAGGGTGTGCAGCTTCATCTCATCAGTATGGGATAGGGCTGCTATGCTTCCTTCCTTATTGAATGAAAGTACTTACTGCATTTCTGTTGTGTGTTGACTATTGCCTGCTCCAGGGCTACAAGAGAGAGAAGCTGTGGCTTCTGCCTTCCAGACTCTTGCTGTCTATCTGATGAGACAGACATATGTTCATCTAAAGAATAACTAACGATCCCTATTTCTACAGGACTCATGAGTGGCCATCACAAAACTATCTTCCTTTGGCATACTACTTCAAGGCATGCTGTCTTGGGTTTACCTCTAGTATTTACAACAAACAAACCAAAAGCACTTGGGCATACATCATGCATTTGTATATATTTGGCATTCTGGTTATTTTCTAAACAAGGCCTTGAACAGAAATGCCATTGCATATATTCATTCTAGGCAAACACTACAGAGGATCCAGAAAATGACAGCATCCATTAAGCATAAACCATTCCAACACATTTGTAGTCTATTTTTGCCCTATATCCAAATTTTTTCTTCCTGATTATGATGTTTTTCCAGGTGGCCTGTATTATAACATCCATGAATTGTTCTTCCTTACCTACACATTTGATTTTTTTAATCTGTCTACCTACCTACCCATGTGCCTAATGAGAGAACTATTAAATATGGATATTTCCAGGAAACACATGTAATTTTGGCCTTCAAACAAGCAGCTAAATATGCTTGTGTGATGGTCTTCCTGTTTCCTATTTAGTTTGAGTAGAATTATCTGGCATTTTCTCCCCTTTTAGCTAATTTTCTTATTATCAGGTTTTACTGAAATATCTTGTTGGGACAGTCTAGGTATGCTGTTAAGAAAGTAATTCTCACATGAATATATGCCTTTCTGTTCATTCTGGAAACAGGACTATCCCTGATAAATCTGATTGTACATTAGAATTATGTGGGGATCTAACTGGGTTCTACTCTCAGAGATTGTGATTCAATTGTTTCGGGTTGGGGCCTCAGGCATCAGAAGTTTTTTAAAAGCTTCTAAGAATCAGAAACATGATATAAATAACCTTGAAAAAGAAGACTATAGTAAATGAATGCAAAGAAGTTATTGAAAAATTATCCAAATTTTGAAGATAATTATAGAAAACCCACAACAAAATATTTTAAAAATTGGTGACTTGAATACTGTACTAAGAGTCAAAATAAATTTAAAATTAAAATATAGCCATAAAATAAAATTAATTTTGGTTTAGTTCATATGAAAGGCATCTATAATTTTTAACTAACTTTTTCACTAATTGGTGCCTAAAATTCTGTGTTCTATAAATTATGGCATGGAGAGTCAGACCTAACTTTGTTTCATAAAAGACAATTTATGTAGTACTGCTATGAATCATAAAGATAATTTATATTTAAGGTTAAATCAAGAAGTGATGCACAAAAGTTACAAGATCAAGAAAAGTGATTGTTAAACAACATAAGAATCATTTGATTTGACCAAAATCTACTTGAATTTGAACATATTACTAAAATTTTCCTCTTTTTGTTCTGACTTCCCATTTTTAGAAAAAGCCTTGGGGGAAAAAAAGTAATAAAATGATTTATCTACAGAGCCTAGTTTGCTCTCATCACTATAAATGGATGTGATTATCCATTAACATTCTTATTTGATGGACAATAATAGAAATTTTATCCCTCCGTATATTTCATGGGGGGAGACTTATTTATGAGAGTAGTAAAATTAGGCAAGATTCATGATTTTCTGATTGTAGACAGAAGAAGTAGGAATGGAGATGCTTCTTTTTCATGAGGACAAAAACAAAAAAAAATTCTTATCTGGAAACCCCAATGTGTAATTCTAAAATATGTGAATTTTCCCAATGTGAGTTTTCTCAAATGGAAAAATTTCTGAACAAGTAAATGTTGGATTTACTCAAGAAAAGAAAAACTTGGAAGTGGGAGGAGAAAAGACATGTAATGCAGATGATGAGATAGAAAAGTGATTTTTACAATACAGCCTTAGAGGAGACTAAAGGAAAACAAGACAGTCCAGGTGAATACTGATTTTTCCTTTTCCGAGTCAGTCAGTGGGAGGAAATGGCAGCGTCTGAAGCCATGAGGGAAATCGGTTAATACCAAAGAAATTCTTTCTTTGTCATGCAACCAAACAAAATCACATAGGTTTAAAAAACTGAATTTATTATTGACCTTTTGGATTATTTAAATTGTCTCATTGTTCTTGAGAAAAACTGTGTATGTAATAGTTTCAACATTTTAGATAACAGATTTATCTCTTCATAGGTAATTAAACTTCCTTTGCATTTGGATGATCAAGAAAACCACGAAAGCCATACTCAGCTTTCCCCGGAATTTCCGGTTTTTCTAATGGCTAAACCAGAGACAGCAGAATCAGGGGTGGACAATACCGCTGGCCTCTCAGAGAAAGAAATGGAGAGAAACAGGCGTGCATCAATGGATCATGAAGCTGAAGGCACTTTGCATTCTTCTTGGGGTTGGTTGACTTGTTTTTCTCACCATTTTATTGCTAATATTTCAAGTTGTGTAATATTAAACTGGTTAAGAAGTATTTATTCTTTATTAATGTCTGATTTTCAATATTATGCCATTTAAAGAGAATATAATCATTGACAAGAATATTAGTTTTTAGATCGCATTTTCTATTAGACAAGTCAATATGAAATTACTTCATTGAAACACAAGTCTTTCTCCATGGTCTTACTGCTTTAAAATTTGTTTTTTAGGTTTTTGGGGGATTGAGTACAATTTGACTTCTTTTGGTCCTTATTTCTAAATTTTAGTCTTTCTTGCATTCTCACGGGATTGCTAACCAAAAAATGGCTATGAAAGATAAAATGTTCTCAGAAATAAGTTCTAAAATAATATTGTTTATTTTATAAGACTTTGATTTCCAAGACTCGTTTAATCAAGCATTAAATAAGTAAATAAACTATTTTGAAACAATCTACAAAAGTTCCAATTTATGGAGGAATATACTATTAGAGATTACTATAATTTTTATAAATGAATTATTTTCTTTACCAAAAGACTCACAGGAGTCTTAATGAATAAAACCCTCTGTGAACGGATCCTTGATTCCCTTTTCAGCCTTCTCATATTTGTTATCAATCATTTCATATGTATTTTCAAACATTTTTCTACATATATGTGATCTTAAACAATGGATATCTTTTCTATGTTTTTAAAACTTATGTAAACGTATCATACTTTGTATCTGCTTCCTCAACTTTTATTTTCTCTCAACACTGTCTTTAAAATTTATCTATCTCTATCACCTATCATATCTATATTTCTAGTTTATTGATTTTATTGTCATAGAAAATTCCTTTGCATGAATATAAAAAAATTATGTATTCTTGTTGTATCCAGTTATATTGTAACCAAGGCTACCATGGTGATTTTTGAACATATTCTCCTTGTGCACATGGGTGAGAATTTCACTAGACCATATACACCCCAGAATGGAGGAATCTGAATAGCTGAATCACAGCGCATATACTTCCGAAATTTGTAAGCTAGTGTGATATTGCCATCAAGCAGTGCCTCAGTTTACTCTCCTAAAGTCTGTGTAGGAGAGTTGCTTTGGCCTACATCTATCAACCCTTACTATTGTAAAAATTTGTTAGGTTTTGCCAATTCAATTGCCATGAAATACTGTCTCTCATTGTAATTTTCCTGAATACAAGCATGTTAGAGCATTTTAAAAATATACGTATGTGTGCGTATATATATGTGTGTGGATATATATATATATATATATATATATATATATATATATATATATATATATATTCCTGCTGACCATTTGGGTTTTATCTTCTGAGAATTGCCTGTTCCAATGGTTTTTCCACTTTTCCTTTTGGTCATTTGTGTTTTTCCTCATCCATCTGTAAGAGTTGTGATATGGTGCTTTGTTTTCAGGTGACGTAAGTGGTAGGAAACCCTTTATTTTTGGATTCAATTTTTTATTGTTATCAATTATCTAATCATTCTATATAAATTTAATTCATCAAAAAATAATTAAATTAACTTGGTCTTAGTATTATTTTGTCTTTTTAATTTTTACATTTATTTCCCTTTGTTACAGTTTCATGGAATAGGCAATACAGTCACATTGTTCAAAGTGAAACCTACCTCTCACCTCAGGCCCCAGCAACCTAGTTCTCCCTGGAGAACACCAATGTTTTTTGTGTATTATTTAATAGATGTTTTATATATTCATAAGAAAAGACATAGAACTATTATTATAAATTTGAAATACCACTAAATCTGTTTTCACATTCCTCTTTTCATTCCTCACATTGATTAACACTTGCTGTCTTATTTTTCTTTATTAGTCTTGCTTGAGTTTTATTTTTCATTCTTTTCCAATATACAACTGATGCATTTGCCTTCTATAAACTTCTACACTGATTTTTTTTTTTGTTTTCTATGTGTTTGTTTATCCTCTTAGCTTTTTGATTTACCTACTCTTATTTTCTTCGTATTTTCTCTTGGGTCACTTTTTTAATCTCTTTGATTTAGAGCTTATTTCATTTATCTTCAGTCTTTCTTTACCTGATAGGGTGTCAGTTATGAGTGGATCTGTCCATTTTCTTCCTGTAAGTCTGTTAGATAAGGCTTTATATATTTTAAATCTGTCCAACGCATCCAAGTTTATAATTGTTATAGTTTTAAGGATGATA
The DNA here is from genome assembly GCF_040939455.1 of Microcebus murinus. Lineage (NCBI taxonomy): Eukaryota > Metazoa > Chordata > Mammalia > Primates > Cheirogaleidae > Microcebus > Microcebus murinus. Next base: position 8,497,602 of record NC_134118.1, read on the forward strand.
CTATTCTTTTCATATTGATGTAGTCTTCTATTTGCCTATTTAAAACTTTTGAATTTACATTCTATTTCTTCTGGTATTAATATTACCACTTGAATTATTCTATGATAAGTATTTTCATGACATACATTATTTTTTTACACTTTATTTTAAAATTTTAAAGTTTATCTGTGGTACAGTTTGAATATGTATTAGTTAACCAAACCTGGATTTTATTTTTATAGTAAAGACAAAATCTGTATTTTATTTTTGTATTAAAGACAAGTTAAAGGGTATAAAAATACAGTTAGATAGAAAGAATAATTTACAGAATTTGATAGTACAATAGGGAAATTATGGTGAATAATAATTTATTGTGTATTTCAAAATAGCTAGAAGAGAAGATTTGTAATATTTCTAATGAAGAAAAGATAAATGCTTGAGGTGATGGACATTCCAATTATCCTGATTTGATTATTATATGTTGTATACAAGTATCAAAGTATCACATGCACCCCCAAATATTTACAACTAATTGATATGAACAAAAAACCAGAAAAAGACAAGTAGATATATGTCTTTTAATAGATAAGTTTAAATTTTTTGAAATTATTCTTATTACTATTGCATTGGCTTGTTGATGAAATCTTAATTTCATATTTATCATGCTATGTCTTTTCTTTTTAAAAATACTTTCATTTCTGAATTTCTCTTTAGCCAAAAATAATTTTATTTTGCTTATTCTCTGCTATATGTAATCTACAGATTTTATTAATGACTTTAGATGTTATCCTTAATTTTTCCATCTACATATTTAATTATAAAATATCTTTAAACATCTAAGTTTATTCCATATTTCTATTCTCTTCCTGGATGTCACAGGACTTTTAGCATGCCTTACCCATTAGACACCTCCTCTCACTATTGCTATTATTGGCTATGCTTTCAATTTCACTTTTTTATCAAGCACAGCATTTAGTTTTTTATTTTGTACCCAATAAAAAGTTAATTTACTGACACATTGTGCTAATTAAAAATATTATTATTTTTAATATAAGACATTTTCACACTGTTTCTATTTTTCTTCTTGTTGAAATGAACCTTCAGTAATTCATTTACAGTTTGAATCTCAGCCATTTTATATCTGAAAGAGTCTTTACTTCTTCTCCTACTTTTGATAGATCATTTATTCATGTATAAAATTCTAGGGTAGTAATAATTTTTTTTTACTATTTTCTCCACCGTCTTCTTATGTCTTTTTTGTGGTGGATCAGAAATCGGCATTAGGTGAGCAGCCACTGAAGTATCTTCAAAAGGAGAGTGGTGTATTTCAATTTCTATTTTAGGTGGATCCCTCATGTATTTTTTAGGAGTATTATTTGAGAAGGGCATATTTAAAAACAGATCAGTTAAGAAAAGTTTAGAGTAGTTCAAGTAAAATATGAGGGCTTCAAGTAGGAAATTCATAAAGTATTAGAGAAGTACAACAGAATGACCATAAGAATAATAATAAAAATGACCCTGTGATTCCATTGGGTACTGTTGGTGAACAAAAACAAACGATTTTAGTCACTAGCACCTTTAATCCTAGCTAATCGGGAGGCTGAGGCAGAATGATCACTTTAGGCCAAGAATTTGAGACCAGCCTGGGCAACATAGGGAGACTTTGTTTCCCAAAATGTGAAACTTAGCTCAATACAATGATATATACCTGTACTCCCAGCTACTTGGGAGGCTGAGGCAGAAGGATCACTTGAGTCCAGGACTTCGAGGCTGTAGTGAACTATGATGGTGCCACTGCACTCCAGCCCGGGTGACAAAGTGAGACCATGTCTCTAAAAAGAAAGGATAACAAGGAATAGGATGTGGATACCAGCCAGCAGATGATAGAAAATAAAGGAGAAGGATCAAGATTAGGGGAAAAAAATCACAGGCATGATTTGGATCTACTGGATTTAAGATTTCTATATTATATTCAAATAATAACGTTCAATGAACCATTGGGAACATGGGCATGAAGCTCAGGAAAGAGATGGAGAGTAAGGAGGGAGACCATCTTCATTGTTAGAGCAGCATAAACACGGGGACTCTCGCTGGAACTGCCCAGTGGTTGAATTCGGGGGGAGCGTGTGGGAGGATAGGGGTGTTGGGGGAGACCGCAGGGCAGGGAGACGGTGAGGTCTCAGAAGGCTGCTTGATCCCTACCGTAATAGCCAGACACAAAGTCTACACTATTCAACTTCCTGGGTGGCATCTCCCTTTCCATCTTGTTCTGCTGATCAGCTGGGTAACATGGAACTTCACAGGGGACGATATATATTTCCTAAGTTGTTACTGGAGTTTTCCATGTCCCTTAGAGATTATGCCTTGTTGGACCAAGTACAATTCTGCTGGTTTTATGGATTAAGTTCTAGAACCTCTGCTTTCCTGGAAGGGGGGCAGGTCCACTCTAAGTCCTGGGCCTCCTTATTCTACACCTGACCTGCTTCCTTGTGAGTAAGCCAATACTGTCAGCTAATGACAACCGGGATACCACCACCTCCACCTCCAGATAACTAAATATCATTTTAGAGAGTGATATATATATCTGGAGATGTTATGTTGAAATTTTATGCACACAGTACAGATATACATTAAATATGTCACTGGTTTTAAATAAATATTTGTAAAAATAGATTAGAAATGATATGTATTGAAGGTAGGTAACAAAGTGCACAGTTATAAAGCAGTTTGATCAAAGTATATTGTTTCTCACACTTTAGAACTTGGATTTGATTTACCTGTAGCCAGAGAAGATAAGTGACCAACAACACTGTCTGGTTTTGGTAGGTAATGAGTAGAGTTAGTGGCTCTCAAAATACACAACTTTAAGTTGACTTCAAGCATTTTATGTTGGAATTTAATAGGCTTAAGACTTTAATTTTTAAATTTTAAGCGCAAATATCCAAAGTGGATATCAATTAAAGTGCCAATATGCTTAGTGTGGACAAAGAGAAGGTGAGGATGTGGGAGCATAACATGAGCCTAAGACCTCAGCTGTCTGAGAAAGAGCAGAGAGTGTCATCGAGGGGCCCTTAAACCAGAGACCGCCCAAAATCAGAGTTAGCTTCATTCCAAATTTCTTTGTGGGGCAATTCTGTTGAGAACATTCATGAACATTGTGGTTAATTCTTATTCAGTTATCTCTGCAGGAGAATGGCTTTTACGCCATGCCTTTATGTTGAATTAGATTAATCAGGCCTTTTGACTTGAGGGTCTGGAATGCCCTTGCTCTGTGAAAACAAATTTCTTTAACATTAGCATATTGTCCGTGTAACCTGGGAATCTGAGATGGTAGAAAGGGAGAAAAAAGTCCAAACCCTTTCTGATGGTTGAAGATCATCTTCCTGAGATAAAATTAATAATTCAAAAACTATAAAAGGAATGAATATGATTTCATTATATAAAAGGATAGAAAGTATGCCATTTTTTGTTTAAACATCAAGTTCAAAAGTCAAGTATAAAACCACTATGCGAGACACTATAAAATGCATGCCTTTGCAAAATAGATTTCTTTCTTTTTTTTTTTTCTCTCGTGTTTTTGGATTAAGTATAGAGCTAAAATTATTATTTTAGAATTTTTAACTTTTGAGAAAGTGGGTTCTCACTTAACTGATAATATTTCAGTGATATTGACATTTTAACCTAGTTTTAGGATGCTGAACAGAAGATGAGAAGCAATTACTCTTGGACCATTTTTCATCAGATCATTTTTGCTTTCTAGTTTTCCTGAGGGTAATGGGGCTGTATTTTCCGCACCTACTGCACTGTGCTACGAACTTGGCCTTTGGACTGCTGCTCACAGATCCCCTGAAAGGAGGACAGGTGGTTCTCCAGAAAGCATGAATACCAACACGTTAAATATGAGAATACTACATATCATAAGAAAGAGAGTCTTTTATGCTTGAGGAAAATGCTTTAGAAAAAATTGATTATTCATTTGCTCTTCTCTGAGCTGGAGACTGATTCAAGCCTCACATTCAAAGACTACAGACGGACCTTCTGCTCCTATTCTGAACAGATTTATACAAAAACAGAGCATAAAGTCTCTGAACTCATATCTTCGTTATTGCTTATATGTATTTATTTTTCTTAGAAGCTTCCTAAGCATATTATTAGTGGTTAATATCCCCCATGGGTTTGTTTTCTAATATATCAGTGCTGTAATACAGTATGCTGTTTCTGCCACTGATATGTTGCTAAGAGATTTAATAATGGGTAAACAAACACAACATGTGGTAATTCATTTCAAATTAAAAGTTTATTAAACTCTGGCTTGATGACTTTCTGGCTATTTGCAATTAAAGGAGCAAACCTTAGGGAAGGGGTGACCACGTGGTGTGTTTATGGCTGCAACATTTCTATATGAGAAATGAGTATATGATCTTCCACAAGCTGTCCACACTGATAGGCTCCATATGTAATCTGTCGAATCGACATACTGTCCCCAAATCATGAAAAAGTGACTTTAATGGTCACTTACAAGCACACACGTGTACAAATGTGTGCACATACATGTGCACACACATACACACCACTAGAAGATTTCAAATTTAATCCCATGGCTGATGTTTTAAGTGGCAATCAGCTTCGTAAATAGGTGAATGCCTGAGGCCAGAAAATATTTATGAAAGGCTGGAAGAAAAGACTTATAAGTTTTGGGTTATTGCCATCTTTTAGGCTGTTTTACATTTCAGGGAAATATTTGGTATGCTTGATAATTTTGGTTTGAATATGCCTACATTGCATGAACAATGGTCTCTGGCAAGATCTATGTATGTTTTTTGATGTAGAATTCAATTTAGGGGAATTTTATCATGCAAGCATAAGAACAAATCATGCTGTTAAACACCATGGGATTATAAACCAAAATAACCTCCAGGGGCTTACTTGAGCTCAAGCCCACTCCATCATGAGATATGTATTAATATATATCCACATGTCCAGTAGGTGATGGGAGTGCACACTAGCACTCTGGGAGACCCGCAGGCCTTCTGGGAGAGAATTCATACTTGGAGAAGAAGTGAAACAGATGCAAAATAACTGAATAACAAAGACTTAGTTGTTAGGTGAAGGGGCAGTTTTGGGAAATTTATGTTATCTATGAATTCTGTTAGTTTTCTAGCCTAGTCATGTCATGGTGGAATTCTCAGAGAGAGAGATAACTGCATGGAAACACTCTCAAACTTGCAGAAAGAGGGAACCATGTTATTGAAATTCTAGGAGACATGGAACTATACCATATGTTGTAGTAGTATATACTCTCCTATGAGCCAGTGAGGCATAATATATGTATAATATATATATTATATATTATACATATATTATTATATATTAATTATATTAATATATAATTACATATTATATATTATATATATATATATATATATAGTAGTTCCCCCTGATCTAAAGTTTTGCTTTCTGTAGTTTCAGTGAGCCATGGTCAACTGCAGTCCAAAAATAGGGGAATACTGTACAATAAGATATTTTGAGAGAGAAAAAGAGAGAGATCACATTCACATAACTTTTATTACAGTATATTCTCATGATTATTCTTTTTTATTCTTAGTTGTTGCTGTTAATCTCTTACTGTGCCTAATTTATAAACTAAACTCAATCATAGGTATGCATGTATAAGAAAAAACAGTGTGTGTACAAAGTTTGGTACTATCCACTGTGTCAGGCATCCACTAGGGATCTTGGAATGAATCCCCGATGGATAAATAACGGGAGACTACTCTACTGTGTTCTATATACTACAACTCTGTAATCCAAGGTATTACAGAGGCCACTGTAGGCAGAATATATGAATAGAAATGAATATTCATGGGCTCATGTGAGTCATATAGGTAGATCCCAAAAATAAATTGGTGAGCTTTTGAAAGAGATTGAAATTTGCTTGAACTTCTTTTAAAATATCCCATTTTATATCTATACTGATATGATCTGGGGAATGATGTGTTAATCTCACAATTTTGTCTTAGGGTTGGAATAGTTTAGAGTTCAAAAAGGAAGCATAGATGGAAATTCTTTGGGGTAAAAGGAAAGTCAGAGCTAAGTGAAGAAGTCAGATGGCATAAGGTATATTTGAAGAACTATAAAGAACCATTGGACTCCAGGATCTATTGGGATGAATTTGGGCAATGAGCATTTTAAGACAAGAAATCCAGTAAGGAGGCCATTCATTGCCTTAGCCCAGAGAAGAGATGGTATAGGCCTGAAGTAGAACATCGCTGTGTGGTGCAGTCCAGAGACATGCTAAAGTTGACCCAACAGAATTTGGAAAGTGAATAGTTGTGTCATAATGAAAGACATGAAGATCACAGGCAAGGGTATTTCTATCTCAGGTATCCAGGAAGACAGTGTTGCCCTTACCAGAGGTAAGAGACTCAAAGAAGCGGGTTTCAGATAAATGGCAGCCAGTTACTTTTGGTCACACTGAGTTTCGGTCAAAGTGAATTTAAAGTGCTAGGGGAAATAAAGAAGACAATGCCTTTCTTGGAGTTGAGAAGATGAATTTAAAGCTCAGGAGGGTCATGTGGCATCATCTTGATAGATGTGGAGATTATAACCACAGGAACGAATAAGTTTATCAAGGAGGAAAAAGGAGGACCAAATTAATTGTAGGACAACCTTAATTTAAAGGACAGAGGGGAAAAAAGGATACAGGAAATTGCCAAGAAGCAATCTGAAAAAGTAGGAGAACTAGGAGGTGAGGCAAAATGGAGACCACGGAGTTTATAAGAGTCTCAGGGAGGGACAGGGTGGTCATATCAGTAAAGTACTCTGTTGTGGCACTAATCAAACTTTAATTTGCATATGAGTCACCTAGAGATCTTGTTAAAAGGAAAATTCGGATTCAGTACATCTGAGGTGGGCTTTAATTCTGAGTTCCCATGTGCTGCATATCTGTCTGTCTGTCTGTGAACCTCACTTTGCTACAGCCAGGCTCTGGAAAGATTGACCAGGATAAAGATGAAAAGACAGTTTGCCTGCAGCGCTTCTAGCTACTCACCCCTCTATGCCCCCATTTAGTTAGCTAAGTCTTAAAAAATTCTCCATAGAGAGACTCCAACTCCATCAGTGCAGGGATCATGGTTTTGGCACATAATAGATTTTCAGGAAATATTTGCTGAATGACCAAATGAATACCAACTGGGATCAGAGCTCCTTTCTGTGTTAAGCAGTCAAGCAGGCAGTTTATGTATTTTATATTTTAAATTAAATACAGTAAAATTGACTTTTTTTAGAGTGTACAATTCTATGTAATTTAGCACACAGGTAGATTTGTGTAATCACCACCATAATCAGAATAAAGAAATATGCTATTATCCCCCCAAAACTCCCATGCATTGTCTTTTATACGCACGTCCTTCCTCCCTCCCCCCGCCCCTGCCCTGCATCCTAGGCCCTGGCGCCCACTGATCTCTTTGCCATCACAATGGAAATTGTCATACACTACGTAACCTTTTGTGGAGACTGATGCCTTTCACTCAGCATGATGCCTTCAAGATTCATAAGAGTTGTTGTGGTATCAACAGTTCATTCCTGTTCGTTGTTGAGGAACATCCCATGGTAAGGATGTCCCATAGTTTATCTGTTCACTTATTCAAGGGCACTTGGATTGTTTTCATTTTTGGCAAGTATGAATAGAGTTCATATAAATGATCATATACAGGCTTTTGTGTGATTATAACATTTATTTCTCTGGAATACATGCCTAGGAGTACAACTGCTGGATCGTATTATATGTGTATATTTAACTTTATTAGAAACCACCTGTTTTGCAAAGTGACCGTACCATTTTGTATTTCCACCAGCAGCCCAGGAGAGTTTCAGTTGCTTTGCGTTCTTGTCAGCACTTAGTATTGGCAGTTTTAGTAAAGTCCTTGTAATTTGTGTGTAGTGGCATCTCATGATTTTAATTTATACTTCTTTGATGGCTAATGTACTTATTTGACACCCATATGTCTTCTTAGGTGTCTGTTCAAGGATTTTGCCCATAAATGAATTGTTTGTTTTAATGTTGAATTTTGAGAGTTTTATTCATTCTGGTTACAGATCTTGTATGTGGTTTGCAAGTACTTTCTCCGTGTCTATAGTTTACCTTTTTATTTTAACAAAGTCTTTCACATAGCAAAAGTTTTGAATTTTGATTAAGTCCAATTTTTCAATTTTTTAAATAGTTGTACCTTTGATGTCATGTCCTTGAACCCTTTGCCCAACCCCAGTTCACAAGATTTTCTCTTATGTTTTCTTCTGAAAGTTCTAGAGTTTTGCATTTTACATTTAGATCAATGATTTATCTGAAGTTAGCTTTTGGGTAAGGTGTGAATTAAGGTTGAAGTTTTTGCATATGAATGTCCAGTTGTTTCAACACCATTTGTTGAAAAGATTCTTCTTTCATCTTTGAATTGCCTTTGCGCTTCTGTCAAAAATCAATTGCCCAGATATATATGGGGTTCTAGTTCAGGGATTTATTAGGAGGCCCGGTGAGAGGACTCTGCCTGCTGGGTACTGTTATGCCTCACACAAGCCATGAAGCAGACGAGGAATGAGCAGAGCACAGATGCAAAGGAGCTGATGGCACTTAACCCTGAAGCTCAGGAACAGGAAGCCAGGAGCAGACTGGTCACCGAGCTTGGTTGGTAGCTCAGTCATGCAGAAACCTACTGTGTGATGGTGAGAGTCTGTATCTGTGATCAGTTTTAGTCAAATCTCCATATCATGTTCCCCAAAGGTCTGAGGCCACCATTCCACATGTCAGCTAAGGAAAGACAGTTTTGTTCAGACACTGTTAATGATCCCAGACTAGAGATGTATATTTTTAGTTAATAATTGTTCAGTCATTATTCTATTCTTATTGAAGAACCGTGAATCTGATGTGTGGAAACACGTGACTTTGCTTTTGACAGTTGGAGCTGACTTTGTGTAGAGACTGTCCCAAATAATTTCCGACTATATTATTATTATATTCCCATTATATATTATTATATTATATGTTTCTCTAATCACTTTCAGAGAGCTTTTAAGGAATGAGTACTTCTATAAAATATATCCATGATTTTAAGAATTTGGAATTGTCACTTCAAGTCAGACTCACCATTTGGTGAAATGTTGAGGCAATTTTTAGACTTTGAGTATGGCGTTTGTTCTCTTGGATTTCTTGATTTTCAAAGAAGTGGATCTGAGTCCTTTATCTCAGTGCAAAATTGAGCTTCAGGGAACCACAGTATGCTTCAAATGATTAATCTGCATAAAAAGCTAATTACCTGCAGTTTTAAAATGCCTTTATTTAAGATATGTAAATGCATCAAAATATTTTAAGTCACAGAAACACTTCAAAGTATTTTGAAGTAATTTAAATCTTTTCTAAAGCTTTCATTGGTCAAGATAAATCCTCCCTTCCTACCTTCTTCCTTCCCTCCCTTCCTTCCTTTCTTCCTTCTTTCCTTCCTTCCTTCTTTCTTTTTTCTTGGCAATGAAGTTGTCACCTTGTAACTTTATTTACAAACTGAATAAGACTTCTAATAGCTGCAACATTAAACCCCCCAAATTGGGGCTTAGCTGGGAAAATTCCACACAGATGTTAATTGGAGGTGTAGTAAGTATTGTGCCATTAATGGATTTCTTTTAAACATTATTATAATTTGTTTTAATCTTTGGCTTATTTTGTGAGGTTCTTTACCATCCATCATGGCTAATTACAACAATGGTTTTTTTGTTTGATCCACTTCAATCTCAAAGTCATTTCTGAAAACTGCTGGAATTGAAAAAGCTTTAAACAGTCATGCAGGTCTTTAATTGTAAATTAGTTTTGACAGGACTACGATGCAGAATTCTGCCTGCTTCCAAAGTGATGCTGGCTGACAACTCCTGCCTGCTTCAGGAGCAGAGCAACATGTGGAAGGAATTGTTCTTTTACATTTCACAGCTGGTCATTTCCTCTGCAGGGCAGCCTCTGACCCCTCTGAGAGATCCTGACACCCATAAGGGAAGTGTTCCCACTGATGTAAAGGAAGTGGGGAAGCAGTTTAACGCCAAGAAAGGAGGGAGGAGGGTGAGCACAAAAGATCTGGGGGACAGAGAGACAAGATGGGCTTAAAACGTTTCCAGCAGGTTAGAATCTTTGCTGCATCCTTTCGTGAAAGAAGCTCGAAAATCTGTTTATTTGAGAGGGTTCAAAACATTATGAGGTGGTTTTGAAGCTACCTTTTTAATATTGCTTTTTTTTTTTAAGTGGAAAGGGCAATAAAAATGAAGGTGTCACATGTAAATGATCAGAATCTAGATTTGAGAAAAGGTTACAAATATGTGTTTGCTGCCCTATTCCAATCTGTTGGTGTGTGAGGTGTGTTTCTAATTAAGAGTGTGTGTGGATTAGATCAACAACATCAGATTGTAGCTTGTGTTTTCAAGACATTTTACACCTTCAACATGTTATTTGGTCTTATATATTCATCACAGTCAATTTATCCTGTGTACTTGTGCTATTAAACAGAACAATAAGAAAACATAAAAGGGCAATTGGGTTGTATTATCATTCAAGCTGGTTTGGCATTCTTTCCAGTGAAGCAAAAGAGACCATTTCAAAACTCCTCAAATTATCGATATTTCAGGAGCCACTAATTAAGTCATTTTTGAAAGTACTTCTTCTTTTTTTTTTTTTTTTGAGACATTTGAAAACTTTTTTCAGGATACCTACTTTTCTGAGTGCACTCTTTAAAGCAGGGGTGGTGAGAATTTACTTTCCCCACCCTCCCACCCCTTCCTCATTGTGTATGTGTGTGTGTTCCTCAACTATTATGGTGACTATGTTAACAAAGGCAAGCATGCCATGTGTATTCAGCAATCACTCATAAAAATGAACTGTCCATGAAAATAATTCTATTTTTCTTTGGCCAATTTCTCTCATTTAATGTTTGGATACTCAGTGCCTCAGAATTAGACAAATGTCCTTGCAAAATGATAGTGCAGAAGTGGACATTGACCACAAATACTATTGTAGTTCTTGACTGAATATGAGCCACGGCAATTGACCTAACAGGGAAAATTGGAGTACTTCTAAATAGCCTCAGGAGCAGAGGCTTAGGAGGAAAGAGTTACTGTGGAGCTATGACAAGACATACTTATCTTTGGTTCCACTATTCAATCTGGACATTCCCAGAAGTACCCATAGCTAAATGCACAGTCTGGATAAGTTGGAAATAAGGAACTGCAGGGATAAAGTGTACTTTTGGTCTATTTTTACTAACATGTGAATTATGATGAAAGAAACCATGACTGGCTAGTGAGAATTCACTCTGTAGACATGACAAAGTAGCAGCCTATCTGACTTGGCCTTACAATTGCTCCAGTTTGTATTATTGGGTTTTTATTATAGGCTCTTTCTGCAAGTTCATAGCCAGTAGCATCTCCTTTGGTTCAGTACTGTCCTTCACAAACTGATAAATCCACAAGTGGGAATGAAAAATAAATGAAATTGTAAGACCTCACACACAAATAAATGGGCTCATTAACTCTTTTTAAACATAAGGCTGGCTTTGGATACTTAAATGGCATGACTGATTGAGTTCTTCGTTTTCCAGTATCCAACACATAAGCATGCAATTGACTTTGTTCAATGTGGAAATAATTGAAATGGAAATTGGCAGAAAAGGATAGTATTTTTGTCCATAATGATCTACCCAATCTAATTAGATGAACCGTATGAAATAGGAAGTACAAATTAGAAAAATAGGATTTTAAGTCAAATAGTTAAATTTGGCACCCTATATTATGAGGTAGGAGAAATATCAGTCTCTTTTGAAATTATAATCATTTTATTAGAAAATTAGTCTATTCTTGAATGTTGACACCATGGCAATGATGCATGTAGGAGTTCATGCTTTGTAGCACCGATATTTGACATACTGTCCTTGGATGGTTTGTGTTAGTAGAAGCCAAAAAGTTTGGCCCACTTTTATTTGCAAAGCCATAGCTGTTTTGTTGTTGTTTTTGTTTATTGAGATCATTTGCTGCAACTGATTAAATAAGCACTGGACCTTAACCAATTCATCAGAGTCTTGAGCATTTAGAATTTTGTAAGCTTGGAGTTTCAGTTAAAAAAATGTGGCAATACATCTGACATGCTTATAAAGAAACAAACAAGAGTTATCATATTAGTCTTAGACATCAGTGGCTCCTGTAATATATCAATAGTTAAGAGAAAAGGTTGTGAAAACATAATTTAGTGAAAAAAAGTGCAGAACCCTAAAGCACACATATTTCTCCTTAATTCTGTTCACCCTCTCTTTCCAAACAGCTTCTTATTAGATAGTTTCCCCGTAGGTAGGCTGGCATATTGTCTTTATCAGCAAGTGCATCTTTGCCAGCATTAAATTATATTAAAAACACATACACACGTAAAACTTCCTAAGGCCAAATATTTAAAAGATGTAAGCATTCTTTTAAAACACTACAGCATTTTCTTCTTGAACCATAATTAATAGTATCCTCTTCTACCTTCACTTAGGCTTTTAAAAAAACATCTTCCCCGCCCCCCTTTTTAGACTTGCAGATATCAAGTGTCATGTGTGTGACTAATTTCTGCAAAATGAAGTTTTAACTAGATGCAGAGAACTGGTTGTTGGGAAGACCAGGAATTCATCATTCAGATACATCACCCCACCCTTAATAATATACATGTTGTACCAAATAAAACCAATTGTTGTTGGGTATGTTGTCTGCAAATATTTTCTCCCAGTCTATAGCTTGTTTTTTCATTCTCTCAACTGGGCCATTTACAAAGCAAAGAGCTTTAATTTTAATGGGTCCAATTTATTAATTTGTCCTTTAGTCTAAGAACTTTTTACCTCACTCTAGATCCTGAAGATTTTCTCCCATTTTTTGGCTAAAAGCTAATCAATTTTGAGTTATTTTTTAAACAGGGAGTGAAGTTTTAGGTCAATTTTCTTTGCTTTGGCTGTGTAATGACTCCAGTACCATTTGTTGAAAGGCTGTCTTTCCTCCATTGAATAACTTTTACCCCTTTCTTAAAAATCAGCAGTTGGGCATATTTTTTGTGGTCTGATTTCTGGCTTTTCTGTTCTTTTTTTCTATTTATTATGTGCCTGTCCCTCTGCCCATACCACACAGGCTTGATAACTGCACCTGTATAGAAGGAAGCTTAATATCAGATCAAGTGACCTCTCCCATTTATTTTTCTTTTTAAGATTGCTTTAGCTATTTTATGACCAGTGCCTTTGCATGTAAATTTTAAAATAAACTTGTCTGTGTCTATGAAAAAACTGTGCTGAAATATAGCTGGACTTGCATTAAATTTATAAAACAATTTAGGTAAAAGTGACATTTTTACCGTGTTGAGTTTTCTAATCCATGAACATGATCTGTGTATGCATTTATTTAGGTTCCATATGATTTTTTTCATTAATATTTTGAAATTTTGATCACAAAGATCCTGTACATGTTCTGTTAAGGGTATACCTAAGTATTTAGTTTTCTGTGGAACAATCATAAATGGTATTAGGTTTTTAATTTTATTTTCCATAGGTTTATTGCTAGTATATAGAAATGTGATTGATTTTTGTGTGTTGATTTTGTATCTTGCAACCTTGCTGAAGTCAATTATTGGTCCTATGAAATTTTGGGGCAGATTCCTTGCAATTTTCTATGTTATCTGCAAATAGCAATGGGTTTATTTTTTTCTTTCCAAACTGTATGCCTTTTATTTCTTTTTCTTGCTTTATTGTAGTTGTTAGAAATTCCAATACTATGTTGAATAGCAGCAGTAGGAGTAGACATCCTTGTCTTGTTCTTGATCTTTGTGGGAAAGCATTCAGCCTTTCACCATTACATATGATGATAACTGTAAGTTTTTTAGAGATGCTTTTTATTAAGTAGAGGTAGTTACCCTCTATTTCTATTATCATAAATGGTTTTTGGGTTTTGTCAAATTTCACTTTGTATTAATAGATATAATCACATGACTTAAATTCTTTAGATTATTGTTATGATAGATTTCAGATAATGAACCTGTCTCACAAACCTGAAATAAATCCTTTTTGGTCATAATGTATAATTATTTTCATACATTATCGAGTTCAGTTGTTAATGTTTTGTTAAGGATTTTTGCATCTAATCTTCTGAGAGATAGTAAGTAGTCTGTAGCTTTGTTTGTTTGTTTAATGTTCTTTCTTTGTCTGGTTTTGGTGTCAGATTTATAATGGCCTCATAAAATGAGTTAGGAAGTATTCCCTTCTCTATTTTCTAGAAGAAATTGTACAAAATTGGTGTTAATTCTTCTGTAAATATTTGGTAAAATTATCGAGGGAAACTGGGTGTGAAGTTTTAAAAGGAAAAATTCAATTTGTTTAACAGCTAAAGACTGTTCAGATTATCTATTTTATCTTGATTGAGTGTTGGTAATTTGTAGCATTTGGGGTAGGTACTCATCAATTTCTTCTAAGTTTTTGAATGTATGAACATAAAATTGTTCAAGATATTCCTTTTAATGGCTGCAGTATCTGTAATTTAATTCATGACATTGGTGTACTACATCTTCTCTCTTTTTATCTTTGTTCATCTTGCTAGAGATTTATCAAGTTTATTGATTTTTTTTGAAGCACTAGCTTTTTGTTTTATTGATTTTCTTTCTTTTCCCCCTATTTAATCTCATTGGTTTCTGTACTTATTCCTATTATTTTCTCCCTTCTACTAGATTTGAATTCATTTTCTCATTTTCTAGTTTCTTGAGGTGAGACTATAGATTATTGATTTTTTTTTAATTTAAGCATTTAGTGTTATAAGTTTTCCTCTTAGCATTGTTTTAGCTGTATCCCATTAACAGTGATGTGTTTAATTTTTATTTAATTCAATTCTATACCCATTTTTATTTTCTTTTAGACTCCATATTTGATTTCTAGATTATTTAGAAGAGCATTGTTTTATTTCCATGGGTTTAAAAGGTTTTCTTTTGTCTTCATATTATTGATGGCTAGTTCAATTTCATTATGATCCCAGAAAATATTTTGTGTGATTTAAATTCTTTTAAATTTAATGAAGTTTGTTTTATGGCTCAGGTTATGATATTTGTAAATGATATATGGTTACTTAAAAATATGTGTCTTGAGTTGTTCTTGGGTGGAGTGCTTTACATGTGTGTATGTATATGTGTGTCTGTGTGTGTATCTATCTACCTGCCAATCAGATTTTTTTTGTTGTTTATGTTATTCAAATGATCTATATCCTTACTGATTTTCTGTATAGCAGGACTATCATTTTATGAAGAGGGAGTGTTAAAATCCTTATAATTAATTGGGTAAGATTGTTATGTCTTACTGGAAAATTGACAATTTAATCATGGTATCTTGTTCTCTCTGGTAAGATTCTTTGTTCTGAAGTCTATTTTATCTGATGTTAATATAGCCAATGCTACATTTGAAAAACTAATATCTGGAAGATATATCCCCCCTCTCACTTTTTTTTACTTTCAACCTACCTACCCCATTGAATTTGAAGTATTTTTCTTATATATAATACATATAATACGTAGTCAGGTCTTGTTAGGTCATGTATTTTTTGGTTCACTTTGCTAATTTCTGTCTTTTAATTGAAATAGACCATTTACATTTAAGGTGATTATTGATACATTAAGGCATAATCTTCCATTTAACATTTCTTTTCCCCATTTTTCACTTCTCTTTTTTACTTGTCTTCCTGTGCACTTCTTAGGATTCCATCTTGATTTCTTTATAGTTTTTTTCATCATATTATGGGGGTACAAATGTTAAGGTTATGTATATTGCCAGTTTTTGAGCATATCTCTTTATATCATTTTCATAGTGATTGCTCTGGATATAATATATATTTGTAACTTATCACAGTTTCACAGTTTCCTGGTGTCAAAATTTTACCACTTTAGGTCAATTCTTCTGTTTCAGTTCCTTTACATTTCCCACTTTTACATATCCTTGTCTACAGTAATACATAGTGTTATAATTTTTATTCCAATCATAAAATATGATTTATAAAACTCATGAGGAAAAGGGTAGTGTATTATATATACTAACATTTGATGTTCTTTTGGCTTTTCTTTTTTCTCCCAGATGCTCCAAGATTCCTCTGTTTACCATTTTCTTTCTATTTGAGGAACTTTCTTTAGCCATTCTTTAAGGGTAGGTCTGCTAGTGACACATTCTTCTAGTTTTCTTTCATCTGAGAATGTATTTTCCCTTCATTCCTGAATGATAGCCATCAGATATAGATTTTTTTGGTTGAAAATATGTTTCTTTCAGTAATTGTACAATATTGTGTTATTTTGGTCTGCATGATTCAACTTGTGCTTCTGATGCCCGCAGTGAACCTTGCTGGTCATGCCTAAGAGACAGAAAGCTTCCCCAGGTGAGGCCACTTGGTGCTTCTGGGTGAGGCAAGGCAGTCTCTGGCCTCAGGATGCTAAGAGGCTTCCTGTGTCAGGCACTTGTGATGGGATCCCCCTGTTGGTGCTTCTCAGCCACTTGTCTCAGTAAGGGAGGGATGTCTCAAGTAGTATGGAAGAAGCCACTATCTGCAGATAGGGTGAGGTCAGATGTCAGGTGTGTTGTGTGGGGTGGGGAATGGAGCCTAACATGCCCTGCCACATGTCATTGCTCCTGTCCTGGGGTCTCCAATCATTCCACTTACTTTTTACACCTTTCAGAGTTCTCCTTTGGTGGCCTCTTTCATTATTTCCAGGGTTTATAGTTGTGCTTAGTGGGGAGGACAAGGAAGAAATGACTTTATGCCATCTTTTCTCACCAGGAAGTTCTTCTGTTGTTTTTTGTTTATACTCAGGGCCTTTCAGCATTTTCAGCTTCTCAGCATTTTATTCAAGGTTTGAGGAATCCAAAAGTAAAAATAAGTAATTTTGGTAAAATATAGATAACATAAAATTTACTATTTTAATTATTTTTAAGTATACAGGTTAGTGGTATTAAGTGTATTCACATTGTTACACAACCATCACCATCATCCATATTTGGAATTTTTTCATCCTGCAAAACTGAAACTCTGCACCCATTCAACAACTTCCTGTTGACCCCTCTCCTAGCCCTGCCACCTCTATTCTGCTTTCTGTCTAAATGAAATTGCCTACTGTAGGTACCTCATATTAGTGGAATCGTGAAGCATTTGGCTTATTTCACTTAACATAATGTCTTCAAGGAAGGAGGTAAAATTTAAGGTAAATTTTTTTACTCACTGAAGTGTTTTAAAACAGTTTTGTGGAGAAGAGTTTAAAATTAGTAGCTAACTTGAGACCTTGAAAGCTATAAATTCTGGTATATAGTATGAGCTCAATGGCTTTAGCCATTACTATTATTTTCTGCAGGGTTTTTTTATGCATTTTTTTCTTCTCTTTAACATGAATAGCTAAAAGTCTGCAGTTAGGTCATTGAGTCACAGTTCTGTTTTTGTTCCTTTTTGTGCAAACTAGTTTCTCTTAAGATCATCACCCCTCAGCTCTAATGTCTGCCCACTGGCAACGAGCAGCAAAGGATCAACAGAGACAATCCAGATGAGTGCAAACTTGGTAGAGGAGCAGAACCTGGATACGGGTGCCAAAGAGGCTTAAATTCAGATCTTGACTCTGTCCTTTAATATCCTTTGTCAAGTTCCTTAATCTCTGAGTCATTGTTTCTTCACCTATAAAGGGGAGATAACAAGCCCTACTTGAATATTAGTAATATTAATACTTTATGCAAAGTGTCATATACGTAATAGGTGCTCATGAATTCAGCCCTGTGTTATTGAGTTGATTCCCATAATATTAGACACACTTGGGCATGTCTGCACCCTGCTTAATCATGATATTGGGCAATGACTCCCTTTATCTCTACCTGTAATTTTCTTTTAGCAGTAGGGAATTACTAGTGGGTAAAATAATTTATTATTCCAAATAGCTTTGGATGTTCTAAGTTCAGTGAAAGTGTTAATTGATGATAACCAGAGAAAGCTCATGAGTAGCATATTAAAATTTCTGCATTCATCCATTTTGCTTAAGATGGAGAGTTTAATATTATTAAGAATGAGGAAAAAAGAAGCTGACTTTCATAAAAGGATAGAATCTTCTTAAGTATGGCAGCAATAGGTGATGTTTAAACACTATTCTTGGAAAGAATAACCAAGCATATTCTTGCTCTTACATTATAATAATATTTCATTTGGCAAGGCATGCATGTATGAGTCTATATTTTATCTTATGAATGCAAAATATTTAGAGATTGCTACTGGATTGGTGTGATGGCAAAAATATTTACAGATCTGTACTAGCAATAAAGTTAAAATAACCTTGAATTAAGTAACTAACATATATAAATGTTTTAATAAACTAAAAAATATTGTATAATGTATTATTCTCAATCAACCAAGTGAATATTCATAAATGGTACCAAGGGGTAACCTGTGTTAAGGACCCATGTAGAAAGATGAGGCTTAGTGGTTTGGAGAAAGTGAATGTAGGGATGGTCTCATTGCATTTCTGCTGCCAACGGTAAGCTTTTTTACATTTCTAGGAAACCAGTTTATTAAATATTAGGTACATTCTACCTTTTTTACTAAATACTTTGAGCTTTGAAGGGAGTAACTCTGGCTAAACCTAAGCTCCAATTTTATAATTCATGCCTTTTGTCAACAGTTAAATTTTTGAAGATCAATTTGTTCATTAATTCTTCTCATGAAGGCAAGATACTTTTGTGTTTCTTGACATTATAACGAACAGTAATCTATTTATATTTGCAGCATCTATGAAGTTGCTGTTTATAGGTAAACATGATATAAGAGAATCCAATCAACTCGTTATCTACATTTGGGTAATTTCTAGTTTATTGACTTAATATCCTCAAATGTTAGATTATTATAGATATTTGGCCATAGTTCTGAATGTAGTTAAAACATTTCTCTTGACCAGAGACTAATTTTTTTAAAAATCACATTTCAAAAATTTTGAGCATCTATTTCTGATGTAAATAAATACGTGAATACTAAGATTGTATTCTGTGGTTGCAGCTATAGTTGTTGCAACGTTATTGAGAATTTGTAGTTGGTGCTTATTTTGGCCTTTAAACTGTTCATTTGTGCCGTGAACTAGATTATGTGCTTCTAACTGTCAGTTAGCTGAATGCATTTCAAGTCAATTTACTAAAATAGTCACTGTTAAGCAGTATATTTGGACAGAGTTGACACCTTTGACATTTTCTAAAATGGCAAAAATAACTGTATTTAAGGTTATGATTTATGAATGTTGTGTGCCTCCAGAACTTCCATTTGATTATGGTTCTCAGTTTAGCTGCTGAGACTCTTTCCACAAACTGCTGAAGGGGCAACTAATTAGTGCTGTGTGATCAGATATTTAACACAGTCGAACACACACATATAAACACACACATAAACACACAAAAACATAATATTGATTCCCAAAATGACCACCTTCTTGTTGCTTCTTAGAATTGCCTTTGTCTCACGAGAGTGACAGAGTTGGGACCACAGTAGAAGCAGAGTGTAAGGAAAAAGTAAGATTTATAGTATCAAACTGCCTTTATGAAACACATATTCTTTGGTATAAATAAGAAAAGCAACTTGCAATGATTAGAAAGTATTTTGAATCCTTAGTTGTCTTTTAGATTGCTGGCCTCTATTAAAAACTTCTTAAAATAATAGATAGTTTTAATTCCTCAAGCAAAAGAAAAATTATATAATCTTAAAGATTTTCCATATTTATTATATAGATGTGGCTTGACTATGGGGAGAAAAAGAGCAAAATCTCGTGTATTGCAAGTTTTAAATGTACCAGGCTAAGGTTTACTTAATTAGAACCTCGAGGCAATAAAGGAGCCCTTTTTAAAATTCTGTGATTCTTAATATGCTAAATAATGCAAAGCTTCGACTCTTCAAGCATGAGACACACATCTGGCAGCTTAACATTTAAATTACAGGAGCAAAAAAACCCCTCACTTCAGTAGTAATTTTCTCAAAGAAAAGAATAGAAAATATATTACAACTAAATTTAATTTCTTTTTAGATTTTGTCTTGTCTAATTGCAGGCATTTTTCTAGGTTCTTTGTATTTATATTTTTACAAATCTTTTTTGTACATTTTATTAATCTTTGAGATGCTTCTCACCGTTAGAGCTCTTGAAAAATTGTGGTGCAGTTTACTTAGCAAATTGTTTTGAGAAATCTATCTGATCCCAAGTAATAAAGACATGGTATAATAAATAAAGGGAAAATGAAATTTCAGAGACCCATAAAAATATTACTGACAAAAAGGCAACATTTTTCAGTTGGCTCTACTTTCAAGCTTTAATTTTTTTTCAGTATTAATGTTTTCTCTGTTTTGTCATTTTCTGGCCGTTTTTCATGCAAAAGTTATTATAAGCAGCACACTTTCTTTGTATTTCTCCAAAGGACAGTGTCAGATCCTTGATTAATTTTACAAAGGTCATTTGGAAAAACCATTAAAAATATGCCAAGTAAAAAAGATTAGCACAACACAGGGAAAATACATTTTTATAAACATATGCATTTATATATAGATAGGGTACTGTAACATTATACAATTTTGACAAGTGTTTTCCTTGTGCACCTCATGTTTTATTAAAACTATGACTGTTCCATTTATTTTTTCAGGGTGATACCAGCTGACACATTCCCAAGGCATCAGCAGGTTAATGTTATTTGTAAACATTTTGTCTTTTCCTCAATATAAGAGGATCTGATATTTAAATTGAGTTGCAGTTCTATAAAATACAATGGATTTAAAATGGACTTTCAGAATAATCAACGCACACTTAACGTTACTAGTGCATAACATGCATGTCAGCCCATGACAAATTCATGTATTAATTTCTACTTTTTAATTTAAAAATTAAACAATACTGCAACTTCCAATTTTTGTCATGGTAAAATAGCTGGTACTGTACTAGGTCTTCTGCTAAAATCAACTATTAAACTGGAGAGAACATATGAAGCAACTGCCTTGGGGCACTACCATCAGAAAGCATAAGACTGTGATCCCTGAAAGAAGAGAAACTTCTGAGCAAACTCTATAAGGTGAACACTGGCTCTCTTCCCAGGTTCAATATTCTAACTGTAGAGTAGTGAACTGGAGTCCAAGCAGAGAAAGTCCCACTGAATGAGGAGACAAGAGTTTAGCATCCAGGGAAGCTGAAGCAGTGGGAATCTGCAGAGCATGACTGAGAGGGGATGTCAGTATAAAAACTCCCCCATGAATCCTTGGTTGAGGGCTATGCTGTACATAATCATAGTAAGACCCATTGAAGCTTTGTGAAGTGACTACTTCTTACAGGCTACTATAGATCCAGGAATGGAACAGAGATTTGAAAGTTGGAACAGAGGTAGAGTTCAAGTCTAGTCAGGAAAGGCATGCTAATACCTCATTATCAATTCAGTCAGAAAATTGAGATGCCAAAATCTGCATATTAGAAATAAATCGTACACTCTAGAGTGGTTTACTCTAAACTTACCCAAAGTAAGCCACACCAGCAGAGAAGTTAGAGTTTGAGGTGGAGTGTTGTTAAGTTAGAGTGGCTTGGAAACCCTTGTTTTTCCACAAATGTGCTGTAACAAAATATAAATCAAGCTTACACAAGTTTAAAGGGATTCACCAGTAATTGAACTTCTTACTAAAAAAAAAAAAATCAATACTTTTGAGAGGAAGATATCAGAATCCAGAGTCTTCTGCAATGTCCATTATACAATCTACAATTACTAGACATGCAAAAAAAAAAAAAAAACCCAAGAAAATATGAACCTTAGGCAAGGGAAAAAGTGAATAACCTCAAGATAATTCAGATATTAAATTTAGCAGAAAAAGATATTAAAATATCCATTATAAATATGTTCTCGAATTTGAAGAAAATACTTCAACTCGTGGTTAGGCATATCAACAGAGATATGGAAATTATTTTTTAAAAATGCACAGAACTGAAAATTCAAGAATTAAATGAGAAATGTATTGGGTAGTCTTTTTTTTTATTTCAGGATATTATGGGGGTACAAACATTTTGGTTACAAGCAATGACTTTGCCTTGCCCAAGCCAGGGCTAGAGGTGTGCCCTTCCCCTATACAGTGCACATTGCATCCATTATTTGTGCGTTTACTCAGCCCCACTCCCCACCTGACTGACACCCAGTGAATAGAATATTACTACCATGTGACCACCTTAGTATCGTTCATTTAGTATCAATTTGCTGGTGAGTACATGTGGTGCTTATTTTTCCATTCTTGTGATACCTCACTTCAAAGGATGGACTCAAACTCTATCCAGGATAATATAAGAGGTGCTAGCTCACCATCGTTTTTTGTAATTGAGTAGTATTCCATAGTATACATATACCACATTTTATTAATCCACTCATGGATTGAAGGGCTCTTAGGTTGTTTCCACATCTTTGCAATTGTGAATTTTGCTACCATAAACATTTGAGTGCAGATGTCTTCATTATAAAATGTCTTAACAGCAAGTTATAATAGCAGAAGAAATAACCAATGAACTTGACAGAACAATAGAAATTAACCAATCCAAAGTATAGAAAAGAAAAAAAAATGTGAGAAAAATGAAGAGAATCTCAGAGACCCATGGGCCAATATCTCATAGTATGACATATATGTAATGTAAGTCTTAGAAGGAAAAGAGTAATACAAGGAAAGAAAATGCACATTTAAAAAGTAATAACTGAAAAATTTCCAAATTTGATGAAATATATTGACTCATATGTGTTGAATACCCTCAGTGAAGCTCCCAAAAAATAAATACAAAGAAAATCACATCTAAGGGTTTTATAGTCAACTGCTGTACACCCAAGGTAAAGTGAAAATCCTGAAAGTAGGGAAAAGAGGAAACAAACATGTCATGGGCAAGGAAACAATGATGTGAAAAATGGTTCACATTATCAGAAACAATGAAGATAGGAAGTCACTGTAATGGTATATCTGAATGAGGGAAAAAAATGTCAATCCATAAATTTGTATCCAGCAAAAGTATTCTAAAAACATTGAGGGTGAAATAAAGACATTTTTGGGTGAAAGAAAGCTGAAAGAATTTTTCTCCAACAGATTGGCACTACCAAAAATGTTTAAAAATGTTCTTTAAGTGGAATGAAAATGATGCAAGGTGATTTATACAGAGGAATGGAAGGATACCAGAATTACAAATTTATGTATAAATATGAAAGACTAATTTTCCTAATCATTTGCTTAAAATATAATTTACTTTCTTATTTCAAAATATTGAGGAGATACAAATAATTTAGGTTACATGGATTGTTTTCGTAATGTTTAAGTTTCAGCTATAGATATGTCTGTCACCCAAATAGTTTTCAAATTACCCATTAGGTTGGCTTATTTCTCTCCCCTCTTCCCCTTCCCCCTAGTTCATTTCCACTAGATTTTACTTCCCTCTGTGCAGATGTGTGCTTTTTGGTTAACTCCAATTTAATAGTGTGTACATGTTGTGTTTGTTTTTCCATTCTTGAGATACTTCATTTAGGAGAATGGTCTCTAGTTCCATTCAGATTGTTGCAAAATGTATTATTTCATCTTTTTTTAGGGCTGAGCAGTACTCCACGATATACATATAGTACATTTTATTGCTCTACTCAAGAAGTGATGGGCATTTGGGTTTATTTCATATCTTTGCAATTGTGAATTGTGCTGCAATAAACATTCAAGTCCAGGTGTCATTTTGATGAAAAGTCTGCTTTCTTTGGATTAAAGAAAAATAAATTTTTGTTAAAAATAGTAAAAATTAAAATAAAATAATGCAAAAAAAAAAAAAAACAACAACAATAGTCTGCTTTCCTTTTGGGTAGATATCCAGTAGTGGGATTGCTGGATTGAATGGTAGGTCTACTTTTACTTCTTTGAAGAATGTCCATAGTGTTTTCTATAGTGGTTGTACTAATTTTCAGTCTAACAACAGTGTGTAAATGTTCCTTTCTCTCTGTAACCAAACTAGCATATATTATTTTTGGATGTTTAAATAAAACCCATTCTAACTGGGGTGGGGTGATATCTCATTATGGTTTTGATTTGCAATTCTCTGATGATTAATGATGTTGAACATTTTTTTTCACACGTTTCCTAGTCATTTGTTTTTCTTCTATTGAGAAGCTTCTGTTCATAGCTTTTGCCCACTTTTAAATAGGTCTGTTTGTTTCTTTCTTACTGATTTGCTTGAGTTCATTGTAAATTTTGCTTATTAGTCCTTTATTGGATGTGTAGCTTGTGAATATTTTCTCCCATTCTGTAGGTTGTCTATTTGCTCTGTTGATTATTTCCATAGCTGTGCAAAAGCTTTTTAGTTTAATCAAGTCCCATTTATTAATTTTTGTTGTTGTCATGATTGCCATTGGGATCTTAGTCACAAATTCTTTGCCTAGTCCAGTATCTAGAAGAGTTTTTCCTACATTTTCCTCTAGATTTCTTATGGTATCATGCCTTATATCTAAGTGTTTTTTTATCAATCTGGAATTAATTTTTATGAGTGGTAAGAGGTAGGGGTCCTGTTTCATTCTTCTGCATGTGGCTATCCAATTATCCTAGCACCATTTTTTGAACAGGGCTTCTTTTTCCCAATGAATATTATTGTCTGCTTTTTCAAAGATTAGTTGGTTGTAGGTAGATGGTTTTATCTCTGGGTTTTCTGTTCTATTCCATTGGCCTATGTATTTATTTTTGTACCAATACCATGATGTTTTGGTTACTATAACCTTGTAGTATAGTTTGAAATCAGGTAATGTGATATCTCCAGGTATGTTCTTTTTGCTTAAGATTGCTTTGGCTATTAAGACTCTTTTCTGGTTCCAAAAAAACCAAAGAATTATTTTTTCTAGATCTGTGAAATATAACTTTGGTAATTTGATGGGGATTGCATTGAATTTGTAAACCAGTTTGGGTAGTATGGACATATTAACAATGTTGATTCTATCAATCCATGAGCATGATATGTTTTTCCATTTGTTTGTATCCTCTGTGATTTCTTTATTCAGAGTTTTGTAATTCTCCTTGTAGAGATCTTTCACCTCCTTGGTTAGGTATATTCCTAAGTATTTTATTTTCTTTGCGACTATCATGAATGATACTGAGTCTTTTATTTGATTTTCAGCTTGACTGTTATTAGTATACAAATGGTATTGATTTAAGTACATCCATTTTGTGTACTGAAACTTTGCTGAATTTTTTATTTATCAATTCAGTAGACTCTTGGTGAAATCTTTAGAGTTTTCTAAATACAGGATCATATCATCAGCAAAGAGTAATAGTTTGACTTCCTCTTTCCCAATTAGGATTCCCTTAATATTCTTCTCTCGCTTGATTTCCCTTACTAGGACTTCTAGCACTATGTTGAGTAGAAGTAGTGACAGTGGACATCTTTGTTTTGCTCCAGTTCTTAGGGGGAAGGAATGTTTTCAACTTTTCTGCATCCAGTATGATGTTGGCTGTGGCTTTGTCATATATGGATTTTATAATTCTGAGAAATAGTCCTTTTATGCCTAGTTTGTTGAGGGCTTTTATCATGAAAGGGTGCTAGATTTTGTTGAATCATTTTTCTGCATCTATGGAGATAATTATATGGTCTTTGCTTTTGCTTCTGTTTATGTGGTGAATTGTATATATTGATTTACATATGTTGAACCATCCCTGCATCCCTGGGATGAAGCCTACTTAGTCATGGTGGATTATTTTTTTGATGTGCTAGTATTTTATTGAGGATTTTGCATCTATATTCATAAAGGATATTGGTCTGCAGTTTTCTTTTTTTGTTGTGTCCTTTCCTGGCTTTAGTATTAGGTTAAATAAAATAAAATGCCATTGTGAGGTGGGGTTATAAGGCATGTATAGATAAAAGGTATGAGAACAATAGCTTAAAGGTTGTAGCAGGCGAGTTTTAATTATACTGTTGCAAGGTTATTATGTTTGAGAAGTATGAAGTATGAAGTGGGCAAGGCGTACTGTCAGGTATGAAGTGTGAAATTCTATAGCATTGACTCTAAAAAGACTTGGATAATTTTAGGATGCATGCTATTAGCCTGCAAACAGTACCAACCTAAAAGATATAGCCAAGAAAATAATAGAGAAAATAAAATGAAAGACTAAATCATATGTATAATAAATAACCCTAAAGAAGGCAGGAAACATTTAATAGAAAAACAACAACAGGGCCGGGCGCTGTGGCTCACGCCTGTAATCCTAGCTCTTGGGAGGCCGAGGCGGGCGGATTGCTCAAGGTCAGGAGTTCGAAACCAGCCTGAGCAAGAGCGAGACCCCATCTCTACTATAAATAGAAAGAAATTAATTGGCCAACTGATATATATATAAAAAAAATTAGCCGGGCATGGTGGCGCATGCCTGTAGTCCCAGCTACCCGGGAGGCTGAGGCAGAAGGATCACTCAAGCCCAGGAGTTTGAGGTTGCTGTGAGCTAGGCTGACGCCATGGCACTCACTCTAGCCTGGGCAACAAAGCGAGACTCTGTCTCAAAAAAAAAAAAAAAAAAAAAAAAAAAGAAAAACAACAACAAAAAGAGCAAAAGAGACAAAACAACAATGAATAGCAAAATAGTAGACAAACTCAATTATATACATAATTATATAAAATGTTAAAACTAAATAAACATAAGAGCAGGGATTGACAATCTGGATTAAAAAGCAAGACTCAACTATTTGCTCTCTACAAGAGATGCACCATAATGTTAAAGATAGAAATAAGTTGAAAGTGAAAGGATAGAAAAATGCATGCCATGGAAACACTCTATATGATAAAGCTGGTGTGGCCACATTCATCTTGATTTTTAGAAATCCAATAGTAGACTTCAGACAAAGACAAGAGGGGTGACTCATTAGAAAGATATTACAGCCCTGAATAGCAGAGATTAAAAATCATGAAACAAAACCTTTTGTTGTTGCTGTTGTTTGCACATTTATTAAATGACCCAGTAATTCCACTCCTATATATGTGCCCCAAAGAAATGAAAATATATGTCTACAAGAAGAATTGGACATGTATTTTCATAGCAGCCATACTCACAATAGTCAAAACTTTGAAACAATCAAATGTCCTTTAATAGATGAATTAATAAAAAAAATGGCAAGTTCATTCACAAAAGGGATTACTACTCAACAATAAAGAGTAATGCACTTCAACACAGATGAATCTCAAAATACCGTACTGAGTGGAGGAAGCCAGAGCCTAGAGTGCAAATACTGCATTATTCCATATATGTGAAATATTGTATCAGAATTCTAACTTATAGTGCTAGAGATCAGATCAACATTTGTTTGATGTGTGTGTGAGGAGGGTTGGGGGGGGGTGTATAATGACCGCAGAGGTTACAGAAGAATTTTTTTGTATGATGCAAAAATGTTTTATGTCTTACTTATGCGGGGTGTTACATGGGCAAATACATTTGTCAAAACTCATTGAACTTCACACTTAATATGTGTACATTTTGTTGTATGTAAATTATAATTCAACACTTTGATTAAAAAATTCCAGCTGGGGCCGGGCGCGGTGGCTCAAGCCTGTAATCCTAGCACTCTGGGAGGCCGAGGCGGGCGGATTGCTCGAGATCAGGAGTTCGAAACCAGCCTGAGCAAGAGCAAGATCCCGTCTCTACTATAAATAGAAAGAAATTAATTGGCCAACTAATATATATACATATAAAATTAGCCGGGCATGGTGGCGCATGCCTGTAGTCCCAGCTACTTGGGAGGCTGAGGCAGAAGGATTGCTTGAGCCCAGGAGTTTGAGGTTGCTGTGAGCTAGGCTGACGCCATGGCACTCACTCTAGCCTGGACAACAAAGCGAGACTCTGTCTCAAAAAAAAAAAAAAAAAAAAAAAAATTCCAGTTGGAATCAGGTATTCTGAATTTAGCCAGGGTTAATGCAGGATGTGCACTTGCAAAGCTGCTAGTGACATCCTCATTTGATAACAACGTTTAGAGGCTACAAAGAATGAGGTGGTCCTTGGCCTCCCCCTTTCACATTAACATGCCACGCGGGGTAAGCGTGGGGAGGCGAGGGCCATGTGCAGGGAGTCTGTGGCGAACCGACAGCTCTCCTGTGTTGTAGGTCTCTGCCTCCAGGCTTGCATTATCGAGTCATATGTCTAGCCTAGACCAATAATAAAAAAATATTTTCAATATCTTTAGAGGCTTCACCGTGGTTTCTTTCAGGCTGGTCCTAAAAATTGAGAAAGGAGGGCACAGCTTGATTATATTTGCCTCTCTTTCTGAGTCTTGTCATTCTACTCCTTCTTCTTCTTGCAAATCAGGGCTATTGATCCCTTCAAGATCTGAGCGGGGGCAGGGATGGGAGGCAGAGAAGGTCTTTGATATTGTTGTGACCACAGGAGTTGTCAGGTTTTCACAGCTGACCGCTTCTTGCGTGGGGCACGTGTAGACTTTCTTTGGACACATCCTTTCCACATCCTTCTCTTTGCCAGGAATCTCTCCCTTTGGGACGGTCTCTTACCACTCCTTCATTAGAATAGGCATCTGGCAGTGCAGTTGTTCTCTATGAATAGGACTGTCAGTGCTGAAAATATGAAAGTAATTGTAAGTGAATGGAGAAGCATGGTAGAACACACACAGAAAGGAGGAAAGTGAAAAGAGAAATGAATATCGATCCAAGCAAATCAACAATGCCAAGAAATGGGAAGGAGGAAGTAGAAAAGTAAAATTGATGCAAGGAATGAAATAAAATAAATGATTTTTATAATAATACGATAATTCCTCAGTAAAAGACACTGCCAAACTGATTTAGTAAGGAAAACCCAGGTATAGAGTGCTTATAGTAGACACATAAGACAGTGATAAAAAAAAGTTGAATACCTGTGGATGAATAAACTGATACCAGAAAATTAAAGCACAGATAAAGGTGGAGAGGTGATATCAGCAGCAGGCAAGTTGATATTCAAGGTTTAAAAAGATCTAAACAGCAAAAGAAGGACATTTTGTGATAATAAAAGTATAATTTAGGAAAAAGATGTAATAGTGATACAACCAATATACACCAAATAACAGATGAGTTGACTATAAAGCCTAAGAGGTTTTTTATGGGGAATATATACAAACTACAATAACAGAAGTCACTTTGTCTGATGATAATCTAGTAGCATTATAAATTAATCATTCAAATTCAAAAGTGATCTATTTGTGGCAAGGATGTGGGGAAATAGGTTTTCTTTTATGTTACTTGTCAAAATGTATTTTTTTATACATTTTTTTGAAAAGCCACCTGGCAACATCTGTTAACATTTAAAATAGGAAAACTCTTTGACCCAGCAATTCTACCCTGAAAATCTATCCATAGAAATAAAAGCACCAATATGCATGGATCTACGTACGTATAGGGATTTTATTGTAACGTCCTTTTATACATGAAAATAAAATGAAGAAGAAAACTGAATATTCACATGGTTAAATAAATTATGCTACAATTGTACCATAACATACAGCCATTGAAAAGAATAAATTTGAGCTATAATTATTGACTGGAAAGGAATTTCATCAGATATTATTGAGTGAGTGAGGAAAATACAGGGAGGCATGTAAAATATATAATCTTTTTATGCAAGGATGAAAAATACCTCTATAAATGTATATGTCCATCAGTTAATCTGTATGTGTGCATATCTGGTTATATGAACATGAAGAGAAATGGGTTATGTGGGGGCAGGTGAATTGCAGAGGCGTTAGGGGATTGTGGATGGAAGATATGAAGGTGGGGTCAAGGAAAAAAGCCATTTTAAGAAAAAAAATTACATGCATAGTTACAACTCATAGAGATGACCATAATTTCTTATTGAATGAAAACACAAGTTTATAGAAAAGCATACAGCATGATGATTCCATTTCAGTTAAAAGTCCTCATCTTTATCATCTATTTATGTATCTATGTATCTACCTACCTACCTGTCCATCTGTATGTCTATCTATCTACCTAACCCTCTGCCTATAGCTTCCTATCTATCTAGCTCCATCTGCCTGCACCTGCTGAGCTGGGATGTGATGAAGGCTCAGGCCAGAGAGGAAAGAACAGCCATAAAACTGATGAGAAAGAAGAGAATGTGGCAATGATGAGATGTGGGTGGCAATCGAATAGGAAAATTCATGGAAGACAGAAAATGTTTGAATCAGAATGGCTTGGAGAAGAGCAAAGTCATGGAAAGAAATAGGAAATGTAAGGAAGGAGCCCCCCAAAAGGGATGCAGGTCAACTGTGGTTTGTTTTTTAAATATTTTTTAAAATTTATTTTCATTTCAGGATATTATGAGGGTACAAACATTTTGGTTACATTTTATGACTTTGCCTCACCTAAATGAGGATTAGAGGCATGCCCTTCCCCTCTACAATGCTCACTGCATCCATTTGTTGTGAGTTTACCCCCCTCCCCAGCCCCCTAATCCTTGGAGAATATTACTACCAGGTACGCACCGTAGTGTTGATCAGTTAGTGCCAATTTGATGGCAAGTACATAGCACCTCTTATATTCTCCTGGATAGAGCTTGAGCCCATCCTCCAAAGTGAGGTATCACAAAAACGGAAGAATAGGCTCAACTGTGTTTTGCACATCTGAGCCTGAGTTGTCAGCAGGGCCCAGGTGTCATGGCTGCTCACCTGGGAGTGGGAAAGTATGCAAGAAAATCATGCAGGAACCTCATGATTTCTTTATTTATTTACAGTCTATCTATGCACTGTTTGATTATGTAGTATGAAAAGATTTTTGTAAGCTTACAGGCAAAAGGAGAAACAACGAAGGAAAACATTGATACACGTGTCTACATACGACTAAAAACTACATCTTAACACACACACATCCACACGGACGCACACACAAGCACACAATTTTCAAAAAAATTAAAAAGGGACACTTTAAACTGAGAAAAATATTTTGAACTATCATATAAGGCTGAGTTAACATCTTCAATATGGGAAGATACAAATTACAAAGAAAATGCTAACTATTCCAGCTGAAAAAAAATGGGGAACTGGCATAGGAGGAAATTTATAACATAAAAAGCATAAATGCTCAGCAAACATAGAAATATTCAGATTCATTAGATTTCCAAGATTGCAGATTAAAATAAAAATGTAATGTTATTATTTTGTCTACTAAGTAGGCAAAACTGAAAAATATGTTGACAGTTTTGGCAGGCATGTGGATAATTGGGTACTTTCCTACATTGTTGGTTGCAGTATGAATTTTTAGAATTGTTTTTGTAGTGCAAAGGCAAAAATTCTAAGTGTTTGATTTAGTATTCCTGATCCTAGATATTCATTTTAAGAAAATCAGCACAGATGAAGATTAATTTTTTTCTAAAATTTGTCCAACATGATATAAATATCTAACCAGAGGAGGATAGTTAAATGAAACCATATGATGTACTAATATTCAGTGATTAAAAATCATACTTTGGGGAATATTTAATAGCAAGTAATAAACACAGTATATTAATATTAAGCATAAAGAGGGATGCAAACTATATATATGTTATGATCACAATGAGTTAAAAATTGTATTATATATACATTTATATAATGTATAATTATATAATGTACATTATTATATAACATAAATAATTATCTAATGTCTATATATGATTATATATTTTTATAGATAGGAAGGTCAGTTTTAGAGCAAAGAACATTTTACATAAGAATAAAGAAAATATTAAAGACTTCTCATAATCTATTTCTTTGATAGGGACTTTATTACCTTAACATGAATAACATTACTACATTTTAATAACATATGAGGATATAAGTTCCATTAAGTCAGAAATTATTCCTACCAGGAAGAATTTCTAAGATGGTCCTCCAAAGATTTACAAGCTCTAATAAGTTATACAAGTCACAAGGGAGATTATCTGGGTGAACCTAAACTAATCACATGAACCCGTAAAAGCAGAGAGCTTTCTTGGGTGGCAGAATAGAAGTTAGAGAGCTTCGTGGAAAGGACACGATCTGCTGCTGTTGACTTGAAGGTAGATGGGGCCACATGGAAAGTGTGAGAAGACAATTAATCTTATAAACAACCAGCAAACCTGAAGAGGACTCCAAGACCCGATGAGAACTTCAGTCCTGGCTGATACATTGATTTTGGTCTTGTGACACTTACGTAGAGAAACCAGATGAGCCTTGCTATGCTATGCCCAGAATTCTGAGCCACACACACACAAAAAATGCAAGATAATGGATGTTGCTTTAAGTCACTAAGTTGGTGGTAATTTGTTCTAGCAGCAATAAAATGAATACATTGTCCAAAGTTTAAAAATGTATGTAAGTAAAAAATGGGGTACAGTTTCTCAGGGAAGGTACAACAGAAGGATTAAATGCATGGGCTTTGAGGTCTAATAGAATTGAGACTAAATTTCAGATTTTTCGCTAATTAGTTGTCTGATTTGAGGGAAGTTCTTTGATTTGAGCCTCAATTTCCAAATCTGTCAAATGGGGCAATCACTATTTTAACAGTTAGGGTGTGTGTGTGTTAAGTAAATAACATAAGATATATATATATATATATATATATATATATATATATAGTCTTAGAATATACTAAAATAATACATTCTATTATATCACATTTGGTATTCCAGGTAGCAGCTATACACTAAGAATGAATTATAAGGCTTTGAAAGGAATAATACATTCAGAACCTAAATACAAATGTTTCCTATTTAATACATTACCATGTCTTTTCCTTCCTTTCTCTCTTGATTTTGACCATAACAACCTCCCTGCCAACAAATTCTGTTTTAGACTCAAAAGTAGAGAAGCTCTTCCCAAGGTTTCTGTGATCTCATCCCACAGATGAGACCAGGCATCTCAGGGGAGGGAGGCTTGATGCATCTGGCTTCCCTTAAGAAGGAGATTTCCCAGTATCTGCCTTAAGCTTGGCACAGTGAACTGGCAGCAGGGTAAAAAACCAAACGATGACACCATCTCTTTCCAAAATGTGTGAGCCACACAGACTAGGCTGGGGTCATCCTTAGAGAGGAAAAGCTTTCTGAAGCATGGAGCTCATGTCCTCAAAGCTTTATACTACTGAGATCCCATTGCCCTACAAGGGCAATTCCAAACGGCAGGGGATAGCAGCAGCATTCAGTCTCTGGAGGACAGAAACAAAGCTCTGACTGCTCAGGGTAACATGTATCCTTTTTGAAAAACAAGCATTAGGTTAACCTCCTCATCAAAGCTGTGGCTCTCCAAGCTCTAGCAGCTTCTGGGCCAGGCAGGGTATTTGTCACAAGACCCTGGGGACCGATCTTGGCATAGGAGTTCTGAACTGAGAGGTCAAGCCCGTGACCTGAGAGGTACACAGCTGCAGTGATGCCCATGTATGTGATAGCGCCATTTATTTATTTTTCATTCAAGAAACATTTGTTGCGAAAGTTCTCTGTGTCAGGGACTGTGGCAAACATATTACAAGAGAAACAAAGGTGACCAAGACACATTGTCTCCAAGGAGTTTGCAACCTAGAACATTGCTCTCCACTGAGGACGTTTTGTCCTCCAAGGCTGCAGTCCCCAATCCCATCTCGGACTGGCTGCAGAACTCTCCTCCGCCACCTCTCCATGCCCCTAGTCCTTGGAAAAATTGTTTTCTGTGAAACTTAGGAACCCAGCGGGCCCGGGCGCACGGTAGGTGAGCATCGGGCAAGCATGTTTACAGCCGCCCTCCCCAGCGCTCGCATCACTGCCTGAGCTCGGACTCTTCTCCAGTCCCACATCCGTGGAAAAATTGTCTTCCACGAAACCAGTCCCTGGTGCCAAAAGGGTTGGGGACCGCCGCTCCAAGGGATACCCGGCAATGTCCAGAGACATTTCTGGTTGTCACAAGTGTAAGCAGCAAGAGGGCTGGGGAGGGGAGCAGTGCTGCTGGCATTCGCTGGGTAGAGGCCAGGGACGCTGCTAAACAAAGCACAGGACAGCCGCCACAACCAGGAATTACCCAGGCCCAGAAGTCAATCGTGCTGAGAGTGAGAAACCTTGACCTAAAAGAGGTCATGAAGGATATGAAAAAGGTAGCTCAGGTGAGAAGCACTAGATGAGGGCAGAGAACAAAACCTCTAATCTCAAGGTTTTTTACTGGACCCATTGATACGAGGTGCAGGGGGCCTTTGAAAATGTGATTAGAAACATAGCTGATGATGCTAGAGAATGCTACTGGATAAGGGGGGGAAACAGACACAGAGCTGCTTGTGCATTACACCCCCAAGTGCGGCTGAGAGTTCCACTTGAAGTTCAGACACTGAATACATCGAAACTGGGACTTAGAACAGCTTGGAGCCTCCTTGTTAGAATTATATTTTGTAGCCCCACTTGGCAGGCCTTTTGTAAACTCTTAGATTTTAGCAGTATATGCTTACATATCATCTGAAGTGAAAATTTGTAATTTTTTTCCCACCTTTTTGGTTTTAACCCTAGGGAGCATTTCTCATAAAATTGATCCCTGCCCTATGGATTGTGATCTCAATCTCTTAAAAGAAGACCATGAATTACATTCTAAGGTAAGTTGAAGGCTGTAGAGGTTGTCTTCAGAAAGACCATGAAAACATCAGGCCCTGATGATTAATGACGATGTCTTAAAATGTATTTCCAGGTAGAAAGTAATTTGGTCTTCAAAGCAGGTTTTAAAGTGCAGGATATTCTAAAGCAGCTGATGTTCAAGAAATAAGCAATGGCAATAAATTTCTATTACATTGCAATCAGACTTCTTCAAGCTATTGACGACTTGAGTTAAATGAATCAGTCCATAATTATAGAGTCTTTTCAACTTGGGCAGCGTGATCAGAAAATGTTCTGATTGTGCTGTGTTACAGTGACTTATTTGGCATGATCCTGGCTGCCATGAAATCTGTATGGAAACAATCTCGATAAACTTACATAAATTTAGTAGGCTGGATTTCCAAAACATTGGCTGAATTTAATTTACTGATATTACCAGATGCAGTTTTTAGACAATTAACCATTTGCAAAATTTATATCTACCTAGACCAAGTGACTTGGTCTACAAGGTACTAAGTTTTAAGTATTCAGATTTAGCCTGGTTAGAAAATTGAAGTGAGATGATTGTTCACCCCAACTGGTCTCCCTCTTTGTAGGAGTTATCTGAATCATTGTTTTAATTCTCTACTTTCCTGACTTAAGGAATATAGTCTATAAAACCAATTTTCATGCTTTTCTCTCAAGACTGACTTTAAAGTCTTTTTTTTTTTCCCATCTCTAATTTGTGGATCACCATCTAATCAAATAAATGACTGAGTTTTTAATGTCTAGATGACTACTTATAGCATGTACAACTGTGATTGTTGCTATGTTGAAGACCTATAGCACAGTCTGTGTTAAAGAAGAAAGCTTAGAAATCAAATTTTAGTGGCATTTGTAACAGTAAGAGATAACATTTACTGAGTGTCAGGAAATAACTAGGTACTGGCAAATATTCTCAGTCCACATCAAATAACTCATTCTCATAACAAACTAATGGGTGATGATACTATTATTATCATCATTAACCCCATTTTACAGGTGAGAAAAACGGAGAATCAAGAGATAAAGTAAGTTAGCAAAAATTACATTGAAAAAGTGTATAGCTGCCTTTGAACCCAGACTCTCTGTCTCTACAATCCATATTTGTATCGATCATGAAATAACCCTTTCAAAAAACAGCTATATATTCCTTTATCTTTTCAGTCAGGTTTATTTTTTCTACTTTTTGGTTCCTATAGCCTTAATTTAAAGGCTAGAATATAGAAGCCTAGGGGCAATCCTTTAGGAAGGGAAAAAAAATTGGTGAAGTAAACCTCACATCATTTTAGTAAGTATTATGTATTAGGTACTTGTGTGTATGCTCTTTGGGAAATTAAAGAAAGGATATGTGTTCATGAGACTTCAAGAATATTATAGATCCAATATTAGACTTTTAAATATTTTTATAAAATTCTCATACCAGTTGTTGACCTTAAACTTTGGGGTTAGAAGCAAGGCTGAAGTAGGCAAGGTGGGAATGAATAATATATTCACCCTAAAAACTTAAAATTCTTCTCTATATTTTCTGAGTTGACATGTTCAATTAATGAGTTCTCTTTTTCATTCTATTTTTAATATTATATTCCAAAACTTATGAGTCAATTACAAGGGAGAGTAAATTCTTCCCTGGGGGTCAGGCACGTTGGAAGTGTATCTTAACTCTGGCTTTCAAAAGCAGCATATGCATGCCGGGAACATGTCTCAGTAGTATCAGTGCTGAAGGAAGACAGAAGCAGAATCACCCAAGTTATAAGAAACTTAGTGCTGTGGGTAAGGGCAGTTATACCACTAAGTATAGACATACCACTCTCTTGACAATAAACAGCATCAATCTGAGACTCTGTGCTCCCATGTAAGCATTTTATTCCCCCCCCCATCTTCTCTTGGTATCAGAAATTAATTTGAATCTTCAATTAATTTTAAGGACTTTAACCTAGGCAATTCATAGAGGGGCTGTGTGAAAATGAAGTTAATATTGAACTTGAAAGGTGAAGCATAAATTTTTCACGTGAAAATGATCAGAGAATAGTCTAAACTTCTCCCAAGCAGCCAGGGATGCTAGTTGTCCTTCAGTGAACAGAAACAGAAGCCCGAGGGCACTCGGTAAGTGAGGAGTCTCTCCAGGTACATCCTGAGCTACATAGCCAGCACCGTCTCGTTTTCCCCTGCATACAGTCAGTGGAAGCCCGTCCTGTACAGTTCTCTGGTAAACACATCGCACATGAATTAAAAGAAAGGGGAAAGAGTATTCCTGCTGGATGTTCTCAGGACCTAGGCTGGATTCAATTCAGAGCTGTGACTTTTTGGGGGGCTGATAACAGCGCCCACGGAAATGAACGTGGTGCTCTATTTATTTGCTTTGATATTTCAGATGCACCTGGTATTTGTTGTGGTTATCTGTGACTTACAATTCTATGATCTTATCAACACAAGCCTCTTAGCAAAGTGTCTCCACCCCAAACCTTCCTCCCTGCCTTCCTAAAAAAACGGTGAGCATCACTCGGACCGATGTTAAAGCTTCCACGGCTGCTCACTTCTGCTCTTCCCAGGCAGTTCAAAAGCATTTGTAATCCTCGGGATTCAGCCCTTTATTCACTGTTTCCTCTTTCTAAGGCTCTTTCTTTTGATGAAAACAATCCCTTTGCCCTTCATCTGGCCAGATGGGCAGGTGAACAGTTCTTCTCAGAGACCCACACAAAGACCCCGCAAGGGGTTTGAGGAAGAAATGCTGTTGCTAAGTAGAGCTTAACTGTGCTGACACCGTAATGCTTTTCCTCTGTGCTGGTGTCACTGCCTGTGAACTGCAAGCTGTCTCTACACACACTTACCTGCCACTGGTTCCGACAACCTCACCCTTCTCCAAGAACCAAATGGCTGGCCCATGAAAGGAATATTATGGCAAAGGGGCGAAAACCTCTAAACTCTATATAGGAACCCTGAGCTTTGCTGTATATGATGTGGTACAATTAAATGGGCTTATATGTCACGAACTTGGACAACTTTGAGACTTATTTCCTATAAGATTTTCTACATAAGATTTTCTACATTAACTTAATACAAATGCCATAATAAATGCACAGGAAATGATGTTAAACATTCATTTGATCATCTCTGCTGTACCATATATGGTACCAGATACTACTTTATCATTAATATTCTAAAGCATTTAAGTGCTATTCTCTCATCCCAGAAGAATTACATAAGTACATAAATTATATATACATACACACACACACACACACACACACACACACACGTGCAAATCTGAGGTTGTCTTCGCAAGAATCCTGCTGTGTAGGATAAATACTGTCTCCCATTTTCAAGTTAAAACTCTTCAATTTGTAGAATTTAAATAATTCATCTAAATTCACAAAGTAGTAGGAAGACTTGCATGTGTCTTCTGACCATCTTCTGACTACTCTTTTCACTGTAACACTATATGTTTTAGGTTTTCAAAATTTCTTAAAACATTTTTTGCCTCTCAATATATGATGTGTTTAGAAGAGTGCTCATTCATTGTTTCCTAGCCAATGTTGTGTTTGAATGGCAATATCCAAAAACCAAATTTTCAGTTCATGAACTTCAAAACCAGAGTCTGGTTTTGTTTAAAATTTATGTTTAAATATTTGTTCTTGACTTCTGTAGTGGGTCAGAATATTGGTATCCATACACGTAATATATATACAATGTGCTGTTCTAGAATAAATTTGCACCACCAATTTATCTTTTAAAGTATAGATATTCAATTTATCTTTCTCCATCTTTTTTTTCATGATGATGTTCTTTGGTTTCAGGATACAGATGGGACTTTTAGTTGTAATGGGCTAGAGCATATGTTTGCTGTCTTTTGACTGTTGACAATATTGTAAAGCATTATTTTTTAGGCATAGATTTAAGATACAACTTTGTGCTTGGTGGATTGTTTAGATTATTAGAGTGTCTCCACGTGAACAGATTCACACTCCCTGGTACTCACCTGGGAGTTTCCCTGCACACGTTTACCTCCTTTTTGAAATCAAACCTCTTCTTTCTTTGTGCTTTTATTCTTTTTTTGTGGTTCATTTCTTTGGAGATGAACTATTTTCCATGATTTTATATCTCACAAAAAACCCCTCTGAAGGATATTTTATTGCATTAATTTAGGTATTCCTTAAAGAAAATATTAAGGTTCAGATAATTTTTGCAATTTATAGAATTCACAGGTGTTAAAGAATGACTTTGCAACTAGCGATAATGTCTACTCTTGTTATTGTAATATAGGTACTTAGGAAAATGTAGCTACTAGGAAATGGCCTAGCAGCTATTTCTTGAGCCTCTACTATGTTAGGTGCTGTAAAAGGTACAAAGAAATATGCTACATCCCATTTCCACCAGGAATTTAGTTTGAAGAAACAGTGCAGATATTCATAAATTAACCAAATAGAAAGCAATTTAATGCCCTGTATTATGAAGCACCTATACTTTAACAAATCAGAAGTTTTAGTGGGGAAACCAAATCTACAGTGTAGTTCTTGATAGCCATTTCAAATTTCTGTCAAGTGAGACTGAATAAAATATCTAAGCAACTCATAAAGAAATGCCATTAAATTTAAATAGCTAGAAAGGCATATTTTCAGCAGTCTGGCAAGGTATGCCAGTCAAATATATTTAGCTGGGGCAACTAAAAGCTCTCATTTTTTCAAGAATTTCAGTACTCTTTAATTTACTTTAGGAATGGAGTAATTAAAAATACCAACATTGAAAAATCTGATCAAAAATACTTTTATTGGTATAGGAGCTCTAGAAGCTAAGAAAGATGAAAGGGCCATAATGAAAGGTATTTTAAATTGATGACTGCCATAACTGGATTTTATTCTTAAGGTAATCAAATCAATTTATTTCCTAATGAAAGAAATGAGCCTTGTTGAGTTCTCCAGGTATTTGATGACATATCTACTTCACCTGGGTTTTACTCTAAGGTTTTCCTGGTTACTACAATTGTCAACTCAAAGCAACATTTTGCAATTGCATTTTGTGATTTGGAGTGTGGTTTCCAGAGTCATGCTGAAACTTATATGAACCGATATTGGTGAATTTCAACCAACTGGCCTCTTACAAATACTGTTTAAAAACATTTAAGAAGAATCTAAAGAAAAGGATAGAAGAATTTCAACAGGACTATCTTGTAAATGCAAGCCATGCCTAATTTTCTACTTCTCCAGGCTAGCAGTTTTCAAATTATTTTTTTATCAGTAGCATTTTGTAATAAAATCTTACAGGAGATCCCAATATATCAAACAGGCAGAAATTGAACTGTTTTGGTGAGAGAGGGAGGAAAAGCCCCGCTAGGTTAGTTAGCTGTCCCCTCTCCCTACTCCCTATGGTAACAGAGCTCCCGACAATCCTAGGTTGAACTACAGGGCTCAGTCTGTCTTTTGGATATACCATCATGACTCACACGAGTCTCTCAAGTTCCAGTAAATTAGCTCCACAGACATTATATAAGTCCTGAACTTAAATTTATGCTGTTGATAGTCATAGGCTATGGGACTCAGGAGCTACTGGTGACAATGCTAGAATAAAGTGACCTGCTGAAGCAGAGAACAGAGGTGAAGAGAGTCTTGGTGGCCTTCCCGTCCTTGGTTCTTGTGGTTCTGAAGTCCAGCTGCCTCTCTGCTGGCTGGTTGTTCAAACCTTCCTTCACACACCCTTTTGCTGAGAGCCAGTTCAAGCTGCATTTCTCTTACTTGCAACCAAAAGTCCTGATTAAACACAAATGCTGTAACCGTAGTTATGCAGGTTTTTTCATTTCAACAAAATTTACAGAAGCTGTTCTATGTGAGATAATACAAAAAAGTGAACACACTGTTGTATTTACCATTATAGACATAAGAATTTACTGAGAGAATCTGGGGTCTGAAACACTAATTTCAATGTAAAAATTAGGGCCAATGATGTTTCTTCATGATCAATTATTCTATAAGTCATTCTGTGGCAAATGTCACTGAAACCAGGTGAACCTTCTATCTGCTATTAATAAAATACTTCATTCTTTCATTTTTCATTTCTTAATTTCTCTGACAAGGGGGATAGCCTGACTGATCATTCTGAGAAGGAAAAATCAACTATTTGGAGAACTGGAGAACCTGGAGATTTTTCACGGGATATGTCTTACTTGGAGGAACTAGAGGAATACCGATTTTCAGTTTGGTGAGTGCCCATATCCTGTTCTTTTATTTTCAATTTAAAACTCATTGAATCCAACAAGTCTTTACTTGGTCTATTCTTTTATTATTTATTTTTTCAACAAATATTGATTGCATGCCTATTGTAGGCTGTAGGATATGTATCCTGACATGGAAAAGTTCATAGTCCAATGAAGGATGCGATGTTTAAAAACACCAAAGTGTTGTAATAACGGTATTATTTTTTTAAAAAAAATTGCACAAAGTACCATGTGTACAAATGGAGAAGATGATGGCAAAATTTCCTGGAGAATGGAGAAGGGTTCTTAGGAAAAGTTTGCACCAAGTCTTGGGTATAAGACTGCAGTGAAGAAATGGTGACAATTTGATGTGTGCAGAAGCTGGAGATGGAATTGGGGTGGGGTGGGGAAGCTGTGGTTGATACATGCTGGAACCTTCAGTTGACTTAAGATCTAAGCAGGTCATAATTATTGCTTTTTCTGGCTGGTGGTCTGTATATGGGTCTGTTTATGTAAAAGTACATATAACAAACAGGAAAAATGCCACAAGAGAGTGAGCAGTGATGGAGCCTCTCAGAGGTAAGGAGTGTAGGATTTTGCAATACTGCTGTCCCTTAATGGTGGTGGGAGGAATGACAGTGGCCATGTGCCATAGGGAGTGACCTAGGAAAGAAGAAGCAACAGTAGCTATTCAAAGTCATCCATCCCTACCCTCTGCCTCCCCACCCACCCCAAGACCTACTCCCACAGTGGTTTTCCCACAGGGCATTTTTCTGCCCTGTGACTGATTCTCAAAGAGTTTGCTCTCACTCTTCCATCCTGGAATCATCCCTTGGAGGACATGGTATCAGCTCAAATTTCTTTTTCCCAGTCACATTTTTTACAACTCCTACTGGCTGTCACTTAGAACTCTAAATGCTTTCAGCAATGCTTCTTGCAGCAGCTGGAGTGTGGCTTCCAGGCTGAACAGTGAGTTATTTTCTGCAGAGAAACAGGTCTGTGCCTAAGAAGCATCAGGCAGAAGAGAAACCAAAGGAAAAAAATACATAGTAGATGCTATTTTCAACTAAGAAAAAGACATGCTTCCTGTTCTTCAGAAACCCTCAGTTTGTGATAGTCTCTAAGGGGAGGGTGACGTGTACACATCAGATTTACTTTGACAAAATAACTGCCAGAACAGAAGTACCAGGTGCTTACTATGGTGTGTAGATGAAAGGGCTGGAGCTTCTGCTGGCTGCACGCAAAGTTCTTGACCCTTATTTGAGGTTCACCAGGACTGGAGAAAAACTCCATTAAGCCTCAGGCTCCCTGGCTCATTCAGGCTCCTTTAGGCTCCTTCATTCTCTCCATTTTCCAGCCTTTCTCTGATGACTCAGCGCCCTGTGGCTCTTCAGGACTGGCCTTTCCAAGTCTAGAATATGCAGTGTCAAAATTCTGTTGTTATTATAAACATTGAGTTAAAGGCTGAAAAGTTTCTAAAAACTCAGAGCTTCAGTTTCTGACTGATCCTTTTTTAAAAAACATTCAGAATACTACAGAGGTACAAACGTTTTGGTTACATGGCTTGCTTTTGTACTGCTTGAGTCGAGGTTATCAGTATGCCCATCACCCAGTTAGTGTACATTGTACCTGTTAGGTATGATTTCATTACTTTCCTCCTGTGCCCTCCCACTCGCATGATTTCTCTTGAGTTTTTACTTCCATGTGTGCACAAGAGGGCTGATGGGTTAGTTCCAATTTAATAGTGAGTACTTGTGGTGCTTGTTTTTCCATTTCTTAGGTATTTCACTTAGAAGAATCTCCAGTTCCATCCAGATTGTTGCAAAAGGTATTAACTTATCCTTTTTATGGCTGAGTAGTACTCCATGGTATACATATACCACATTTTATTAATCCACTCATGAATTGATGGGCACTGGGTTGATTCTACATCTTTGCAATTGTGCTGCAATAAACATTCTAGTGCAGGTGTCTTTTTGATAAAATGACTTTTTTTTTCCTTTGGGTAAATACCTAGTACTGGGATTGCTGGATCCAATGGTAGGTCTATTTTTAGTTCTTTGACAAATCTCCATACTATTTTCAGTAGAGGTTGCACTAGTTTGCAGTCCCACCAGCAGTGGGTAAGTGTTCCTATCTCTCCGCATCCATGCCAACATCTGTTGTTTTGGGACTTTTTAATAAAAGCCATTCTCACCGGAGTTAGGCGATAACTCACTGTGGTTTTCATTTGCATTTCTCTGATGATGAGTGCTATTGAGCATTTTTTCATATTTATTGGCCATTTGTCTGTCTTCTTTTGAAAATTTTCTGTTCGTGTCTTTTGCCCACTTTTAATGTTTGACTTTTTTCTTGCTAATTTGCTTGAGTTTTTTGTAGATTCTGGTTATTAGACTTTTCTCAGATGTATACCATGTGAATATTTTCTTTCATTCTGTAAGTTGTCTATTTGCTGTTGATTGTTTCCTTAGCTGTGCAGAAGCTTTTTACTTTAATCAAGTCCCATTTACTTATTTTTTGCTGTGATTGCCCTTGGGAGTCTTCTGTATAAATTCTTTGCATAAGCTGATATCTAGAAGAGTTTTTCCAACATTTCTTCTAGAATTCTTATGGTTTCACGTCTTAGATTTAAGGCTGTGATCCATGTTGAATAATTTTTGTGAATGGTGAGAGATATGGATCCTATTTCAATCTTCTACACATGGCTGTCCAATTTTCCCCGCACCATTTATGGAATAGGGATTCTTTTTCCCAGTGTATATTGCAGTCTACTTTGTCAAAGATCAGATGGCACTATGATGATGGTTTTATATCTGGGTTCTCTATTCTGTTCCATTGGTCTATGTTTCTATTTTTGTGCCAGTACCATATTATTTTGGTTACTACAGCCTTGTAGTGTAGGGCCATTTGCTCTAAGGTCTCATTTAAGTCCAGTGTTTCTTTATCAATTTTCTGCTCCCAGCTTCTGGGCAAAGCCACCAGGGAGGGGCTGAAGTGGCCCCACCTAATCAGAAAGTCTGCTTGTAGAGGCAGAGCTGCCTGAGATTCACACCCTGGCACTTTGGAGCCAGCCTTACTCTTCTCCAGCCTCCCCTGCTCTGAGGATTCCCCCCCTGGCATCTTCTGGCAGTCAGGAGCTCAAGCCAGCCAGGATCCCTTATGACTATGATGTGGGATGGGAGTTCCCTGCCCAGGAGTCTGGCCTTAGCTGAGAGAGCGACCCTCCTGTGAGGGGAGAAGTTCCCTGTGAGCACACTGCAGCTAGGATCCATACTGCACTCTCCCCCCCCCCCCCCCCCCCCGCCGATCTGCCCGAGCAAGTTCCCTCGTCTCCCAAGACTAATTCACTAATCTCCCCTCCCTGCCCTAAACAATGTGATTGAGACCTGGGGATATGGGATCTGGCCTGCGAGTCTGTCCCTGGGTCCCCCAAAATCAATCCCCGACCATGCCAGGGAGATACACACTGGTCCCAATTTGCCTGCAGGGTGTCCAAGCAGGTTCAATGTCCCTCCTCCTCAGGTGAGCCCCACTCTGATGGAGTTGCCAGGCAAGCAACACCAGGGAGGGCCAGCAGGCAGTGAGCTCACAGTCCAAGCACCCCTCAGTACACTATAGTTCCACAGAAGGAA
Source organism: Microcebus murinus (assembly GCF_040939455.1). NCBI lineage: Eukaryota > Metazoa > Chordata > Mammalia > Primates > Cheirogaleidae > Microcebus > Microcebus murinus. The sequence continues at coordinate 8,542,020 of NC_134118.1, forward strand.
AGTTCTGAGCCCACTCTCTGCAGAAGCCTCAGTGTGGTGTCTCAGTTGTCTCTCTCAGCAGCCAAGGGTTGGGGAGCAGAAGGGGAGAAAAGAGTCTGGAGGGAGGAAAGAATAGCTCTCTGGTTGTGCCCATCCCTCCCCTGGGAGGCCACCCACCCAGAATGTCCAGGCAGTGGAGTCATGAAGGTCACCAGGGACTTGCTGGATCCCTGTGGCTCCTACAATCTGGGCCAAAGTTGGGAAATGCTTTGTGGGAATTAGCAAGATGAAACCTGAGGAGTGGAAGCCCCCTGGAAAGGACAAAGGCAATGGTGGGTGGAGAAGCAATATGGTGCTTGCCATCCTGGCTAGATTCTGTGGGACAGGAAGCACCCCAGGGTGGCCGGGAGCCTGGTGCCCTGTCTGTAGGAAGCTCCTAGCTCACTGGTGGCAGCAGCCTTGGGGTCATGTGGGCAGAAGGTCCCTCCAGCAGCTCAAGAATCCACTGTCCATCAGAGATACGAGGAGTGAAGAAACAAACCACTCCACCTACCCTTCTCAGTGGACTCCAGGCCTCTCAGGGGTTTATTTCTGTTGATACCTTGCTCCTTCCTGTTCTGCTTCACAACTTCTTCCCATGGAGTCTCTGGTAGGTTCTGCCATGTTTCCCTTGGGATTGTACCTGATCTGTGTTTGTTTGTTTGTTTGTTTATTCTTTTTCATCTAAAACTTGTCCTTCTTTCTGAGACTATCTGGCAGCTGGTGTCTCTGGTCCGCCATCTTCCTGACTGACCCTTTAAGACGCAACGCTCAAGCATTACACTGCTGCAGTAGGCTTGTCCTGAGGCTCTAGGTCACACCAGGAACTGGCAGCTGCAGCTCTTGGGGCTAAACCCTGTCCTCCCTCTCTGTAAATAATGTTTAACTGGAACTCAGTCACTTCCATTTGGTTACTCATTGTCTTTGGCTGTTTTCCCCCACAATGGCAGAATTAAGTCATTGGTGCAAACTCAAGGTAGCCCACAAAACCTAAAATATTTACTATCTGAGTCTTTACCAAAAAAGTTTGCTCATCTTTGCTTGACATTGACTTAGATGCTTCTCCACTGTTCTCTCATGGCACCCCTCATAGTATTTTAAAATTTCTAACATTACTTATTTTTTAATTGACAAGTAAAAAGTGTATATATTTATGGCGCATATGTATACATTTGTGCAATGACTAAATCAAGCTATTAATATTTAACATATGAATTACCTCCCTTACTTATTTTTTTGTAGTGGGAACACTTAAAACCTACTCATTTAGCACTTTCTAAGTATACAATATATTTTTATTAACTGTAGTCACCATGTTGTAATAGATCTCTTGAACTTAATCTTCTTATCTATTTGAAATTTTGTACCCTTTGACCAACAACTTCCAACCCTCCTCGTCGCTCAGCCTCTGGTAATCACATTCTACTCTCTGCTTCTATTAGTTTGACTTTTTTAGATTTTGCACTTAAGTGAGATCATGCAGTATTTATCTTTCTGTGCCTGGCTTATTTCAATTAACATAAATATCTTCAAGCTCATCTGTGTTGTCACAAATGACAGGATTTTCTTTCTTTTTTTTTAAAGACTGAATAGTATTCCAGTGTGTTTATATACTGTATTTTCTTTATCCATTCATCTGTCACTGGACACTTAGTTTGATTCCACATCTTAGCTATTACGAATAATTATGTGATCAACATGGGGACTATCACATTATTTTTAAGATATTTATATGCTTGTCTCCCACACTAGGCTGGGCTTTTTATGCATTTTGGTCATCTGTTGATGTATGCTGAATCAACTGAAGTCTTAGTGTTTTGAAACAATCATTTCATTTGCTCACAATTCGAGAGCTTGGAATTCAGGCAAGAAACATCATGAAAAACCTTTTCTTTTGGTCAAAATAAACCACAGGGCCAGCCAGAGGAGGAATAGACTCCACCTCTGGATGTGAGAATAGAAAAGTGACATTGTAAAAAATCACGTTGGAATGGAAAATACCGGGTGGCCATGTTTGGAAACACAGTCTACCACATTTTGGCGCAGCTCCTAAGATAGGGTTCAACAAATATTTGTTCAGCAAAACAAACAAGTTAAAAGAAACTAAAAGGTGTAGGCTTTGTAGATAGATCAACCTGGGTATGAATTCCATTTCTGTCACTGCTGTGTAATCTTGAATGATTTGTTTAACTTTTTTTTTTTTTATTATTCAGGATATTGTGGGGGTACAAACATTTTGGTTACATGAAATACATTTGCCTCGCCCATGCCAGAGCTATAAGCGTGTCCCTCCCCCATACAGTGTGCCCCATTTCCACTAGCTGTGGGTTTGCCCCCCCAACCACTAGTTGTAGATTTGCCTCCCCACCTCCCACCCTCCTACGTGACTGGCACCCAATGAGTATCACTACCACCTGAACGCCTCAGTGTTGATCAGTTAGTACTATGGACTTTCTGAAGCTGTTTTTTCTTATATCAAACTGCACTAACGATTCCTGTATTGTGGGATTTGATGGTTATTGTGAAAGTTTAGAGATAATGTGCATAAGATACCCTGCGCAGTGACTAGAACATGTGGATTCTTAATAAAGGCAACTATCGTTATTGACATTAATAATAATATGTTTCAAGGAAATATCTTTCCAAAGGTTAAAATAGAGGGCACAGGTGACTGTGACATGATTTCTCACTTTTCACATCTGCCGTCCACACTGAGCACTTTCTGACATCAGGCCTTTGCACTTAATGTCCCCTTTATTTGGAATGTTCTCTCAGTTCTTAGCGGTGAGGTTGGCTGTACATATTGCTGGTCTCAGCTCAGTTTTGCCTCCCCGGAGAGGCCTTTCCTGACTCTGCTGCATAAAGTAGGACTCCCCTCTATTCTGTCTGTTTACTTTCACGTCACCCTGTTTGTTTCCTTTGAAGAACTTACCACAATTTGAAACCTTTCATATTTATTTCATTTATTTGCTCATTTCTCTTTCCTCCCACTAAGCAAAAGCTACAGGCAGGAATCCTTCTGGTTTGGTCACTGAGTCTGCAGGCCCTAGCCCTGGAGTACCTGGTACTTATTTGATCAGTAAATATTAATACTTATCTCTCTGTCTATCTCTTTCTGTCTCTTTTTCTCTCCCCCACTTCCAATCCCCTTGACGATCATACTTATTTATTGACTTCAAATCTCTTCTTTCTCTTGAAATAGCTGCCATTAAAAAAAAAGGGGGGTAGTGATACGGGATAATTAACCACTATACACGTTTCTTTTTAAACCAGGGTTGAGGATATGGGGGATGCTTGAAACCTCTATAAACTTCTGTTTTAAATGGCCTGAGTACAATCTGAACAATTTCCTTGATGTTTTATTAGAGCTGGTAAATCATTTATTGGGGAAGCCTTTACCTAAATCCTCTCCAAATCCCCATAAAAGGCATTTAACACAAAATACTGTACTAACCAGCTTCAAAGATACATATGTTGTTGGGTGGGAAGTATTTTCTCCAGTGTGGCAAGTTTAAATGTCTGTGTTTTTTTTTTTTTTTTTTTTTCCTGTGTCCTATATGCCCTGTCTCACACCCAATCTAACTCCTTCCTCCTGGTCCAGTGCTTCCTTTGAACATGTCAGTTTTGGTGAATTTGATAGATCGTGAGAGCTTCAGTAAATCACAGGTTCTGATTTTTTTCCCAATGTATAAGAACTTTATCTAGTCAAATGCATGTTTCTGGCTTCCAGTAATTTCTAAGAAATGCTTCTAAAATATAATTTTAGGACTGTTGTGCTTTTCTCCTCAACCACAAGGATACTCAATTAAGTTGCTCAATTAAGTGTGTAAATGAGACTCTATTCCTACACATCTTACCCTAGCTTGCCTGTTGCCAGTAGCATCAGGTAATCATAGGTGACAGTCCTTGGGGTCATCCTTGGTAGAGTCTGTGTCACAGCTCTCTTTACTGGGCTGCCAGATCTGTACACATGATGCCTACATTTTTTTCATTTGATATATGTGCTTGTGTAATAGTTTGACTATCTTTGGCTCATATTTTAGATAATATGAGATCTCCTAGGTATTTCTTACTGCTTTTGTACATTGCAAGCACCTAATAAATACTTTTTGAAATAATATATAAAAAGAAGCTTAAAATAAGAATATTGGTATTTCCAGAAGAAAGTTTTAGAGAAGAAACCAGTGGTGCAAAACTTGAGACTGACTTTAGACATTCTGAAGCAGATTATGGTGACTATCATTTGTTCCTATGGACGTGTTTCTCTTCCCAGAGTTTCTTTACTTCCCCTGTTTTTTAATAACAGATTCCCCTACTCCATCTCCACACATACGTACTACAAGGGGTTAGCTGTGATGTATGTTATGTTCCCAAGACCACTATGATTGGCCCAGCAGTGCATGTATGACCTGAACCAGGCCACCCAAACTTTTTCCTGAGATTTTATTAATATATTTTGTTACTTAGAAATTCCTTTTCCTCCCCAAGCTCTTAAGCTGGAATGATGTCAGTTTATCAACTGACATGATGTTGAATGATGTGGCCGGAATGATGTGGCCAAGACGACTGTTTTACCAGCCATACTTTCTTGACCACCACTTGTTAATATTTATCATTTCTAGCCCATTTTTAAATAGTAGATGTAGGAGTCTCATTGATGCTTTGTAGGTGGCACATATGTATTCTGCTCTACAGAAAGGAAAGCAAATGAAAACATCAGTCCCAGAAACTACATGATAGACATGAGCCTATATGGGTAAATGATACACATATATGAGAACATATATTTCAGGTCAGAATAGATACTGTCCACTGGGAAGCTTTGATTTAATTTTTTTTTTTTTTACCTATGGGAAGAAGGACTTCAGAGAGAAAGTGAGCAATGTCCATTCAGTTAATTACATAAATAGCCACACATTTACCTGTGTAAACAGAGCTATATAATCTCATTGCCTGTGGAGCGAATTGGGTCCCCTGCTTGCTAATGTGGTACCTTAATCTTTGCATAGTGATTTCTACAAAGAAGTAAGCCAGATTATGTGTTAAGTACCTCTGAAAGTTCCACTAGCAACTGCTTCAAAACAGTAGATATCACTCCGGTGGTTTAAAGAAGTTAACATAGTTTTCAGAGGTACCTAACTCCCAACTGGGGAGAAGCCTTGGTAACAAGACAATCTTAAAATGTTTCCATTACTAGTCAAATGTGACCATGTGGGTAAGCAACCAGAGAATCACACATTTTTAGAGCAGAAAGGGATCTCAGGGATTACTTAGTTCAGCCCTGTCAGTTTATGCAAGTATAAAGCTGAGACCTACAGAAGTTAAGTGACTTAACTTCTTAGGTCCTTCAGCTGATAAGTAGTGGAAATGACACTAGAACCCACTTCCTTCCAATCTTCATCCAGTCCCAATTATAAAAAATAAACTATCCCTAGAACTCTGCTGGTCTTTTTATAGTTTCCTGTTTCCATCAATTGCAAGCTGCTTTGATATTTATCAATATGTTGATGAGAAAGTGCTGATTCTTGGGAAAATGCAAACAGTGAATTAATGTTAGTTTCCTCCTGCCACAGGGGTAGGGAATGGGCAGATCCAAGATGTTTACAATACACACATTGCTGGCCATATAGATCCTTTTGTGTTCTTGGCCAGTAATTTATGTGGCTAACCTGAATGCACTGCTTAGGTATGGGTTAACTCTACACAATGCAACAGGAAAGTTATTCTTTAATAAAAGTGATACACTTTCCTTTTTATAACACACATGTGATTTGACATTAAAATAAAATGCAGATGCTTCTTTGACTGGTGTATTCCCTGTTGTGCTTTTCTAAAACACCTTCACATATGGTCTGCCTCATTCCTGAGAAATGACTTGTTGTTTATGTCATACAAACAGAACAGATTGATTTTACAGTGAGTAAGGAGGTTGATGAATTGTACGTTGGAGAGAAATCCTTGTCTCTGCAATCTAAACACTTGAAAATAAATGTTGCCTTTTAGAAAAGGCTCTCATGATATACCCATGATCCTTTCATTTCATGCCCCCTTTATAGTGGCTAAATAGATACACACATGCAATCTCAGCAAACAGAAAGGATAGTTATAATCATCTCAAAATATCTTTCTTTTTGCTGTGAAACATATCCTGAAAACTAACGGGTCAGAAAATGGCAGAGTTGTCTCAAAAGAACCAACCCAAATATCAACTCCCACACTGCATCTGTATTATGACCGGAACAAAACATTTCTGATCTTTGGTAGACAAGTAGTATTGTTTTCTTATTTATCAAGTGAATCTTAAATAGAAAATTCTTATGCTCAGAAGGTTTCTTTCATTTCTTTAGAACTTTCTGCACAATACAGTGAAAGTAATGTTGTGTGTTCACTGCTCTGACAATAAGTTAACCATGTCTATTTGTGCATAATATCTCTGTTTATAAATATGTCTCTCATACTGTTTCTTTGGTACTCACAATAGCTTTGTGATACTGTCATCCCAGTTTTTCTGATTGTATGTCTGAAGTCCAGGGAGACTAGAGGGTTTATTTATCAACATTCAATCCATACCTCACTGTTTTTTTCCATATAGCATGCCACTTCCCTAACTAGCCTCAGATTCATATGCTGACATTAATTGGTGCATTCTGCAGCTTTTAAAATACAATGTCTTAAAGTATACTCTACTGGTATGTGCCACAGAGTTGGCTCGATGTGGAGTGAGAATGGGATGCCATGGAGGAAAGATGCTAAGTGAGCCCTAGAATGGTTCATCAGAGCAAAATACCTATGGAGGCCTGTTTCTGATAGTAATTTATCAATGATTGCGTACAAGTAGGTGTTTGTTTACTGATGTCTTTATCTCATTAGGTGTGGCTAAAACATGGCCATATATTTGTGCTGAAAAGGAATTAATCTTAGTGGCTAAAATTATAGGCTCGGGGGACATAAAACCTAAAGTCAAACAATTTAGCTTTACAAATTCATGGTTGGGTAAACTTAAACAAGTTTCTCAAACTCTTTGTACCTCAATGTCTTTATCTGTAATAAAGAGATGATGATCTGTAATAAAATGATGCTCATAGCATCTGCTTCATCTTAGTGAATTCATATACGTATGTAAAAATTGGAATAGTGTTAATGCTTATAGCATATAGCAAAGACTCAATAACTGTTTGCTGTTATGATTAGCTCAGTCTCCCTCCTCGCTAATGTTCTCCACAACTCTCTGTTCTCTGGCCTATATTGTAACTATTAAAATAATGACCTGTTTATTTTGGAGAAACAAAGTATTTGGTATTAACTAAGAGATCTTCATCATGAAAACAGATGTTAACAGTAGAAAAACAATATCAGAGTGGTAAACATGATGTGTTAGTTTTTTGTTGCTTTAGAACAAATTACAAAAAATTAGCAGCTTAAAATAACACACATTTTAAAAATCTCACAGCTTCCTTGGGTCAGGAGTCTGGGCACAGCTTAGCCAGGTCTTCTTCTCAGGGTCTCACAGGGCTGTAATCAAGGTTTTAGTGGGGCTGTGTTTTCATCTGGAGGTTTAACTGGGGAGGAATCCCCTTCATACTCATTCATGTTGTTGGCAGAATTTATTTCCTTGCACTATATGATGGAGAGTTTGAGCTTTTTTCTGTCTATGGCCAGGAGGCTGTCCACAGTTTCCAGAGGTCACCTGTATTCCCATGCAACGTGAACTTCTTCTCTATGGCTGCTTACTTCACGAAGCCCACAAGGGAGTCTCTCACCTCAGGGAAGGCCAGGAATGTTCAGTGCTCTTGGATGAGCATTCTGTTGCTCATGGCTGAAAGCAATCTTCCTGAGGCAATTAACCTGCCTAAACATAGTGCTGGTGTGGTGGACCCCCACGCACACCAAGGCACAGGTGTGTGTTCTTTCCTTCAGTATTTAGCAGGTTTACATGGTGTGTGATATTTTGGACATGTAATATTGGAATCTCTTTTAAAGACTTTTATCTTGTTAAGTCAGGACTGCCCATGATAGTCTCCCATTTCATTTCAAAACCAACTGATTTGGGATATAATTACTTCTGCAAAATCTCTTCACCTTTGCCATGTTCCATTATCCAGAAGTAAATCACAGGTGTCACCCACACCCCGGGGGTAGGGGTCACACAGAGCATGCACACCAACACAGGGATCATGGGGCCTACTCACTGGGTCCGCATCTGTCTGCCGTGCAGGAAGACAATGGACAGGCTGCTGGTCCTTGCAGCTCAGGGTAACTGCTTGTCTACTGGTGCTGTAATGAAGATTGCAGCATGAAGAAGATTTCAATCCGCTTTGCCTTTTGTTGACATTTGTATCTGCGTCTTCCCTAAGTGTGGGCCAGAGGCTGAAATGGCCCAAGTCCCTGGTTGATCCCTGGTGGCCCAACTCCTGCATTCCATAAGCTCCCTTCTTCCTCTCAGAAGACTTTTTATTTTCACCTTACTTTCTTTGTGCCTTGGTCACATGGCCACCAAATACCATTTTTCTCTGTGGCTCCTCTCCTACCCATATTATCTCCTATACAGGTTTATGTTGATTCTGTTTCTATGAATATAATTTCTTCTTTTGGTTTTAAGTTTCATGTCAACTTTTTATACCACTCTTGGTGCTCAATAAAGTCATTTTAAAAGCTATTCTCTAACAGGGTTTCTCCCTGGTTATCATTTTTTTATATATATACCTGTGAAGCCATAATAGCTCTGATACATGGTCTCATTTCCTGGACTCCATAGACCTCTAAATTCCTAGGGTGATTAAAAAAACGGCATCACCTTTTTCCTCATCTATGTCTACATAAGAGAAATAACAATGTAGAGTCAACTGACCGTTGACCCCTACTAGGGAAATTTAAGGCTTTGATCCCTCTGATCTCCCTTTTGTTTGACAGCAGTTATGGGCTGTGCTAGACACTGCTGGCTGCACCCCAGTGGCCATCCCCTCCCCACCTTTCTTACTGAGGATGGTGCAGCCAGTGATTCTTGCACATGGCATACACTTTCCGGTCCACCATACACTGTCAGTGGTCATGGGCCCAGTTCTGGCCAGTGAGATGTGAGAAGATACCAGCTTGGGCTTCTTTCCTTTCAGAAGGGAAGCAAGCAAATAGAACCCCTATTTTCCACCCTTTCTTTCCTTCCCACTGGGTCATTGCTATAAGGATGTGATGCTGGAAGCTTCTGAAGACATGTTGCATGATGAGAGGGAAAAAATGGGAGAGAAATCAATGCAGCATTTGGCTGTGTTAAGCCACTGCTTATCACCTCCCTCTACCTATTTGAAAGTTTCTTTTACATGAGATAATTAAATGCACTATTGTTCTGTCCTCTTGGATGAGCATTCTGTTGCTCATAGCTGAAAGCAATCTTACTGAGGCAATTAACCTGCCTAAAGGTAGTGCTGGTGTGGTGGGCCCCCCACACACCAAGGAGCAGGTGTGTGTTCGTTCATTCAGTATTTAGCAGGTTTACATGGTGTCTGATATTCTGGACACATAATATTAGAATCCTTTCATATTGTCTGGTATCCACCAAAGCATAGCATATAACTAGTTGCTTTTTAGTTCAGCACGATTTGGAAAATGAGCACAGTATGGTGCAGGAACTTCTTCTCCATAGATACCACACTGATTCAGTTGGGGAGATGGAGAATGAGGTGAATAGAATTAATTTAGCCAACTGTCTGGAAACCTAACATGACATCAGTGATAAGATTTAAATATCCAGGAGCTTCAGATTATAAGTCAGTCCAAATTCAAGCTGCATGATTTAAATGATGAAAGGGCAAAGCTGAGCATGAAGCAATGAAGGGATTTATTTGATGCAAAAACTCAAATGACCAGTAAAATAGATAATGTGCTGTTGTAATAGTTTGCAAACAGCATCAAGAAAACAATTGAGTGGGTGTATTTTGAGCTTCAGGCATTGTAAATTCTTTCACTCTCATATACTTTATGCCTTCTTTAATAAACTGAAGAGTCTTGGGCCAGCTTCATCGGTGACGGTAGGTGGTCATTCATTTCACAATCCACTAATTTTCATGATTATTCAGTATTTTATGTTACCCAAACTGCTTTGGATTTTGTCTTGCTCAAATTGTAATATGGCAAGAGCTTATATGATTTCAGAATCATTAATTCAGTAGGCGTTCTCAACATACAGGAGTTGATCCCCCACATCTCCAAACATGAACAAGAATGTAAGGGTCTTAAATAAGCTGATGGTACATCAAAATTTCTGAAATATATATCAATGGTGTATTAACCTCGTGTATCTTGTTGAAAAGATGCAGAATGCTTAGAAAATTCCTGGGAAGGGAAACAATGGGCATCAATTATAGTGTAATCCAGCCTTTGAATGTGCCTTTACCTTAAATTCAACTGAGTTCTTAAATAACATGGAACAAATAGTAAAGATGAGGTTATTTAAGGTTTTAATATGTTTGATTTTAAATATTTTCTGTGTATGAGATTTTATAGAAATTTTCCAGGAATGCACTGCAAGGCCTCCTAGGATTATGCTTCAGTGGTTGGCCCCTCCTTTCTGACATATTCTTCCCTATCTAAAATCTGACGCTCACTGACCGCCTCCTGCTGGGTTCTCATGGATTCTACGTAAATACATTCAGGGATGGGCTACTTACTGTCTTTCAAAGCCGTAGAATACATTTTGAGAAATGTTGACAGTTAAAAAGTTCTTTCTAATATTAAAATATGTGATTCTGTTTTTCAAATTATTAGTATCAGTTTGACTAATTAAAATCCCACATCAAAAACCAATCTCCTTATTGCTCTATTTACGCTATGTACATATGTATATATGCATTCATCTAGCTTATGTATGCATTTATCTCTCTCAAGCGGTAAGGACTCATTAAATATCAGTTCGATCCATTAGTTATTGATTCTTGCATCTTAATTTCAAAATCCCTCACCATCTTCTTATCTAGTAGTTCCAATAGTGATTAGAAATGTATCCTTAACAATGTACAACTTTACACAGGTGCTTTAGAGGAACTCAAGGATGGGCAAAAATGTAGTTTCCACTTTTTAGGAACCCCTAAACTCATGTATACTGTTTTCATTGATGAACTAAAATATACCATGGTACCAAACAATCATTTATGGATTTGGTAGACATTACTTTGCCCCCACCCCCATAACAAGTTCTCTCTTTCCAGATACACAGAAGACTCCCTATTCCCTTTGCAGTTGACTGAGTTCATTTGAATTTTTCTAGCCAGTTGATTAAAGGCAGAAATGTTATAGGGGTACACATGTTTTGGTTATATGTATCAATTTTGTTATGCTTGAGTCAGGGTTATAAGTGTACCCATCACCCAGATAATGTTTACTGTACACATTAGGTAGGTTTTTGCCCATCCATTTTCCCCTCCTGCCCCCTGCCTGATTTCTGCTGAATTTTACTTCCCTCTGTGTACATGTGTGCTCATCAGTTAGTTCCAATTTAATAGAAAGTACATGTGGTATTTGTTTTTCCATTCTTTGGATACTTAGCTCGCGTTAATAATCTCTGGCTCCAAATTGTTGCAAAAGGCCTTAATTCATCCTTCTTCATGGTGGCATAGTACTCCATGGTATACATATACCACATTTTATTAATCCACTCATGAATTGATGGGCACTTGGGTTGATTACATACCTTTGCAATTGTGAATTGTGCTGCAATAAACATTTGTATGCAGGTGTCTTTGTGATAAAATGACTTCTTTTCCTTTGGATAAATACCTAGTAGTGGGATTGCTGTTTTGAATGGTAGGTCTACTTTCAGTTTTTTGAGCAATTTCTATGCCGTTTTCCATAGAGGTTGTACTACTTTGCAGTTCCACAAACAATGTATAAGCATTTCTCTCTGCATCCATGCCAGCATCTATTGTTTTTGAACTTTTTAAAAAAGGCCATTCTGACTGGAGTAAGGCAATATCTCATTGTGGTTTTAATTTGCATTTTCCTGATGATTAGAGATATTGAGCATTTTTTCATATTTTTATTGGCCATTTGTCTATCTTCTTTTGAAAAGCTTCTGTTCATGTCTTTTGTCCACATTTTAATGTTTTTTTTTCTTGTTTATTTGCTTGAGTTTTTGTAGATTCTGGTTATTAGCCCTTTTTTGGATGTATAGCTTGCAAGTATTTTCTCCTATTCTGTATGTTGTTGATTTGCTCTGTTAATTATTTTCTTAGCTGTGCAGAAGCTTTTTGATTTAATAAATTCCAATTTATTTGTTTTTGTTGTGGTGATTGCCATTGGGGTCATCTTCATGCAATTTTTTGCCTAGGGTGATACCTAGAAGAGTTTCTCCAACCTTTACATTTTCTTCTAGAGTTCTTATGGTTTCATGCCTTAAAAGTAAATCTTTTATACATTTTGAATTAATTTTTGTGAACAGTGAGAGATATGGATCCCGTTTCATTCTTCTGCATGTGGCTATATAATTTTCTCAGCACCATTTATTGCATAGGGCTTCTTTTCCCCAGTATATATTGTGGATTGCTTTGTCAAAGATCAGTTGTATGTATATGGATGGTGTTATAAATGGGTTCTCTGTCTATTCCATTGGTTTGTCTCTTTTTTTGTGCCAGTAATATGTTTTTTGGTTACTGTGGTTTTCTAGAATAGTTGAAGTCTGGAATGTGATCTCTCCAGATATGTTCTTTTTGCTTAAGATTGCTTTGGCTATTCAAGCTCTTTTCTGGTTCCAAATGAAGCATAAAATTATTTTTCCAGGGTCTGAAAAATATGAAATTGGTGTTTTGATGGGAATGCATTGAATCTGTAAATTACTTTGGATATTATGGACATTTTAAAAATGTTGATTCTACTAATCCGTGAGCATGATATGTTTTTCCATTTGTTGTGTCCTCTTCTATTTCTTCCTTAGTGTTTTGTAGTTCTCACTGTAGAGATCTTTCTTCTTGGTTGAGTACATTCCTAGGTATTTTATTTTCTTTGTAGCAATTGTGAATGGTACTGAGTCTTTGATATGACTCTCGGCTTGACTCTAATCAGTGTATAGGAATGCTACTGATTTGTGTACATTGATTTTATAACCTGAGACTTTGTGGAATTTATTTATTAATGCCAGGAATCTTTTAGAGTCTCTGGGGTTTTCTGGCTAGAATATCATATCATCAACAAAAAGCAATAGTTTGACCTCCTCTTTCCCTATTTGGATACCCTTTATTTCTTTCTCTTGCTTGATTGCTCTGACTAAGACTTCCAGCACTATGTTCAATACAAGTGGTAACAGTGGACACCCTTGTCTTGTTCCAGTTCTGAGTGGGGATGCTCTCAACTGTTCCACATTCAGTACAATGTTGACTGTGGGTTTGTCATATATGTCTTTTATAATCTTGAGATATGTTCCTTCTATGCCTAATTTGTTTAGGATTTTTATCATGAAAGGTGCAGATTTTGTTGAATGCTTTTTGTGACTCTATTGAGATGATCATATGGTCTTTGTTTGTGCTTCTGTTTATGTGGTGAATCACATTTATGGATTTATGTATGTTGAGCCATCCTTGCATCCCTGGGATGAAGCCCACTTGGTCATGGTAGATTAATTTTTTGATGTGCTATTGAATTCACTTTGCTAGTATTTTATTGAGGATTTTTGCATTTATATTCATAAGGGATATTGGTCTGTAATTTCCTTTTTTGTTCTGTCCTTTCCTGAATTTGGTATGAAGGTGATACTGTCTTGATATAATCAGTTGGGGGGATTCCCTCCTTGATGTTATGGAATACTTTCTGCAGCATGAGTACCATTTCTTCTTTCTAGGTCTGGTAAAATTTGGCTGTGAATCCATCTGGTCTGGGGCTTTTTGTTGTTGTTGAAAGGTTTTTTGTTACTGCTTCATCTGATTTCTTGTTATTGGTCTGTTCAAGAATCCCTGATTGAGTCTTGGGAGGTTTTGTGTTTGCAGGTATTTGTCCATTTTCTTTATGTTTTTGAATTTATGTGTGCAGAGATTTTCTGCATTCACAGGTGGTATTTTGTATTTCTGTGGTATCAATTGTAATATCTCATTTTAATTTCTGATTGTACTTATTTTGGTCCTTTCTGTTCTATTCTTGGTTATTCTATAGCAAGAGGTCTCTCAATTTTGTTTACCTCTTAGAAGAACCAACTTTTTGTATCATTCATTTTTTGTATTTTTGTTTTGTTTTGTTTTCCATTTCATTTAGTTTTGCTCTGACCTTAGTTACTTTTTTTTCTTCTACTGGGATTGGGTTTTGTTTGCACTCCCTTTTCTAGTTCCTTGAGACATGTCATTAGATTGTTGATTTGTGATCTTTCAGTCTTTTTGATGCAGGCATTTAAGGCTATGAATTTTCTCCTTAGGACTGCTTTTGTTGAATCATATGTATTTCAGTAGCTTCTGTCCCCTTTGTCTTTCATTTCAAGGAATCTTTTGATTTCCATCTTAATTTCATTATTGACTCAATAATCATTTAGCACCAGATATTTAATTTCCATGACTTAGTGTAGAATTGAGTGTTTCTCTTGGAGTTATTTCTATTTTTATTCTACTGTGGTCTGAGACGATACACAGTATGATTTCTGTTTTCTTACATTTGTTGAGACATGTTTTGTGGCCTAAGATATCATCAATCTTGGAGAATATTCCATCTGCTGATGAGAAGAATATATATTCAGTATTTTAGGGGTAAAATGTTCTGTAAATGTCTGTTAGGCTCATTTGTTTTAGAGTCTCATTTAAGTCCAGTGTTTCTTTCTTTATTTTCTGCCTAAGTTACCTATCCAGTTCTGTCAGTGGGATGTGGAAATCCCTGGCAATTATGACACTTCCGTTGACCTCTTTGCTTATATCTAGTATGGTTTGTTTTATGAATCGGGGTGCTCCTGTGTTAGGTGTATATTTAGGATTGCTATTTCTTTTTTTTATTTCAGCAATATTATAAGGATACAAGTATTTAGGTTATGTATTTTGCCCTTGCCCTCCACCTCGAGTCAGAGCTTCAAGCATGTCCATCCCCTAGACAGTGTGCGCTGCCCCCATTAGGTGTGTATATACTCATCCCCACCTTCCCCCTCACATCTGCCCAACACCTGATGAATGTTATTACTATATGTGCACTTAAGTGTTGATCAGTTAGTACCAATTTGATGGTGAGTACATGTAGTGTTTGTTTTGCCATTCTTGGGATACTTTGCTTAGTAGAATGGGTTCCAGTTTTATCCAGGATAATACTAGTGGTGCTATATGACCATTGTTTTTTGTGGCTGAGTAGAACTCCATTATATACATATACCATGTTTTATTAATCCACTCATGTATTGATGGGCACTTGGGTTGTTTCCACATCTTTGCAATTGTGAACTGTGCTGCTATAAACATTTGAGTGTAATATGTCTTTTTTTATAGAATATCTTTTGTTCTTTTGGGTAGATGCACAGTAATGGGATTGCTGGATCAAATGGTAGTTCTACTTGTATCTCTTTGAGACATCTCCATATTGCTTTCCTAGAGGTTGTACTAGTTTGCAGTTCTACCAGCAGTGTATGAGTGTTCCTATCCCTCCACATCCATGCCAACATTTATTGTTTTGTGCTATTTCTATTCCTTCTTGTTGAATTGCTCTCTTTACCATTATATAATGGCCATCTTTGTCTTTGTTTACAATTGTTGATTTAAAGTCAATTTTATCTGACATGAGAATAGCCATACCTGCTTTCTTTTCTTTTTCAATTGCATGGAATATTTTTTCTATTCCTCCATGTTGAGTCTGTATGAGTTGTCATGGGTTTGATGTGTTTCTTGGAGACAGCAGATACTTAGGTTGTATTTTTTCTTCCAATCAGCCAGCCTATGTTTCTTTAGTGGGACAATTTACACCATTTATGTTGATTGATAGTATTAATATGTGGAATGCTGTTCTGTTAACCCTGTTAGGTAATAACTTGTTGCTTTGTTTTACTTCTTGTGGTATTGTTTTATATGAGCTCTGAGCTTCAGTTGTTGGGTGATTTTATATTGTTGGATGTCTATTGTGCTTATCTGTGTATAATGTAGATCTGAATATTTCCTGTAGGACAAGTCTGGTCTTGAGAAATTCCTTCAGTGTTTGCTTGTCTGGAAAAGTTTTTATTTCTCCTTCATATATGCAACTTAGTTTTTCATGTACAAAATTCTAGACTCGCAGCTATTCTATTTAAGAAGACTGAAAAAGGGGCCCCAATCCCTTCTGGCTTGCAAGGTCTCAGTTGAGAAGTCTGCAGTTTAGCCTGATAAGTTTTTCTATGTAAGTCACTTGATGTTTTTATCTCACAGCTCAGAGAAGTTCCTCCTTCATGTTGACTTTGTCCAATATGATAATTATCATACGTCTTGGTGATTGTGTCTTTGCAATGAATTTCCCAGGTGTTCTTTGAGCTTCCTGTACCTGATTGTCTAAATCTCTAGGAAAACTAGGGAAGTTTTCCTCAAATATGTTTTCCAGCCCTTGTGTATTTTCTTCTTCATCCTCAGTGATGTCTGTGATTCTCATATTTGGTCATTTTACATAATCCCATATTTCTTTTAGGCTTTGTTCATTTCTCTTAATTCTTTGTTCTTTATTTTTGACTGACTGTGTTAATCCAACAGAGTTGTTTTTAAGCTTGGAGACACTTTCTTCTGTCTGGTCTAGTCTATTCTTACAATTTTCCACTGTGTTTTGTATTTGAAGTTCTCTCTCTCTTTAATATATTGATCTCTTTAGTGAAGTTTTTTTATTCATTTCTTGAATTGTTTTTCTGGTTTCTTTGAATTGGTTTTCCATTTTCTCTTGGATTTCGTTGAGCTTCCTATAGTCCATATTTGGAATTCTTTATCTGTCATTTCAATATTTTCATTTTGCTTGATATGTATTGCTAGTGAGCTAGTGAGATATCCCTTTGGGGGTGTGCTGTTACTCTGATTTTTCATACTTCTGTAGTTCTTTCACTGATTCCTTATCACCTGGTGCAGCTGTTGCTTCTTATCTTTGGGTTTTCATTGATTTAGATGGGGCTTCTCCCCCCCCCCCAACTATCCCCTCAAGGGCATGACTGTAGTATATATTGGGTGAGAGCCTTTGGCTTAGCTTGTGGGTACTTTGATGACAATCTAGGTTCTGGATGGATGCCTTTGTTATACATATTCTTAGCATGTTGATTTTCTCAGTTGCTAGTTGTTTGTAGGCTGTACCAGTCCTTAGCAGCTGGGATTCAGCATGCAGCCTACAGTCTCTGAGCTTGGGAGGGTACTTGCTCTACAGAGTGAGTGTCCATGCTCATTCACTCCACAAGGTCTTAAAGTCCCCACTAATGAATTATTCATACACTGAACATATCTGGGAAAGCTTCCCATTTACACATCTTGATATCCCTTAAAGGGCTGGAGCTACCTACATGTAGGATTTCCCAGTGATGGCTTCTGACAGAAGGCAGCCCTAGAACACCTTTCTTAAGTCACCCGCAGTGACACAGGCAAAAAGCTGTGGGCAGCCATTTTGTGGAAGTATTTTTAAATTGAGAAAATTCCAGATGCCCCAGGATTTTTCATTCAAGAATGTTCACATGTATGTTGCACTATGAGGGAGAAAATGGGTTTATATGATAGTCATAATGTTACATTAATCAATTGTCAGTCTCGCTATTCATTCCCCTCTAATACATATACTCAAAAGAACCATCTCCTTCTAGTATGTTTTGGAAAAACTAATCATTTCTCTTCTGCTCCTGAGTTATTGTATATGGAGAATCTTTCCCAAGACAACAATGCTTCTGTTTGAACCTCCTAACTCCTGTCGTTTCCTAATCACTCTCTTGCTGCTGTTCCATGGAGTCCTTTGGGATCACTGTTTTCCTTGGTTGTGATACTTCTGTGCTGATCTCAGTGGATGAGTGACGTGGGTCAGGCCACACCCCTCTTTTCTTTACTGGCCTTTCATAAATTCCCCATAATACAATCAGAGACTAGGAAGCTAACAGATTGATTAAAAACATTTGGGTCACTGAAGAGAATACAATATAGGAGACTAAATTAAAAGCTTAATGTTAAATATAACTGTTCTCTAAGTTCAGGGGAAAAGAACCAAACTTTGAAGTAAACCATCCATAAGATATTCCACCATGGATATTTCTCACTTCCTAATCCTGACCTTGGTCACAAGATCTGCCTTTCTTCCTTCTTTTTTGAGAAAGGCTTTGCCATCAACCTTCATAGTATCCATTTTTACTTCCTGTCTGAAAATCCAACCCTCTATATGGACTATGATTCCTGCTTGACTAATCCACAAGCCCCCATAGACTTCAGCAGGAAACTTCCCAAAGATGGCTTTGACCTTCAAAGTACAGTCCTATCCTTGGATTCTGTTAGCTTTAGGTACATCTCTGTCTTCTGCTGTTCCTGATGTTCAGCAAGTACCTATTGTATTAAAATCAAACAAAACATCTTACATGCACGTGTACACACTCATCTCACAGAGAACTCAAAGTTCTTAGAAAGACATCAGTCTATGCCAGCCCCGACAATCAAATCAATTTCTAAGCATTCTATATTCTTTCCTTGTAACATCTCCAGCAAACATCTCTTTTTATCATTCCTTTCTGTGGCTAAATTATTGTGATGATCATTTTAGTAATAGTCTTAAATCTAGCAGACAGCATGTTGAGAATATTTAGTAGGCATGAATTCTCAGTGTCAGAGAGGTGTAGTTCTTTGACATGGCCAGTGAGTCATGTGGCATACACCTGCCTGGCAGCAAAGAAATGAATTATGCTGAGGCCTTTAGAAATGTCAGCTCTGCTTCAAAAGCACAGGGGAAGAGTTTCTTTTTTACTTTTTTCTTTTCGCTACTTTGGGAGAAACATTTGTTGCACCCTATGGAGCTAGAACAGGAGAATTGGGCTCAATAATAGTAAATCTTAAATTTATCCTTATCTTGGGTACCCTTCTGATTCTGGCTGATAGCAGAATGGAATCAAGGGAATAACTTAAGAACAGCAGTTCTCAGGATATTTTAAATTAAAGTTGTTTGGAGATTTATCAGGTCTCAGAAGACTCCTCTCCATAACTCCATTTATGGATTTAGGGATAGAGACTGTTATTCTTATTTTTAATTTCATTTCTGACCTTCCTGCATGCACACACTCTTTTTTGCTCTGTCTCTCTATCTTTTCCCAAATATTTCAATTTTAATTTTGCTCCTCAATATTCAAAGCAAACAATAGAGCAAATGGTTTGAAAAAAATGGCTTGGCTTACTTTGGGGTGTATCTGTCTCATATCACCCCACTTTACCTCTCCCTCCACAGATACTATTAAACAATCTTTCTCCCTCTATTGACCAGTTCTTATTTTGTTTCAAGCATACACCATGCTCCCCCTTCTTATACTATTTTAATAACATTCTGGCATTACCATATATTGGTCCCATTGCCCCTCTATCTGCTGTTTTATTTTGCTTCCTTTCACCTCTAAAACTATCATCTATTGGCAGCTGAGCCTCAAATCTAGATACCCCTTGAGTTCTAGACTTAGCTTGACTACCAGCTCATTATTAGTACTTCAAAGTCAAAAGGCAACAAAGTCACAGACGTTTCTCATCAAGCAGCTCTGTGTCCTATTCTGAGAAATACATGAGATTTGCAAATGGTCTCTGCTGCACCCATTCAAAGGTTTGGAGTCTCTTGGAATTTTTTCTATCTTTATTCTCAGCATTGAATCATTCATTTACTCAGCAAACATTTGCTGGGCACCAATGATTGTGCTAGGTTATGGAGATAACAAAGATGAATAAAATGTTTATATAATCATCACAATGTGTTTGATGTATGTTCTTGAATTTTGTGTCAATATTAAAGCATGTGTTGTTGTTTTGTGAGTTTACATGGAAGATATTAGGCTATAGATAGCATTCTGTTTCTCATGTTTTTTACTCAGCTAGATGTCTTTAAGTTCTGTGTTGATGTATACTATACTCTAATAGCTAATGTAATGCATGCAATAGTCTAACAGATTCTAATGGCTACCCATTGTTTCCTGGTTTACATCTATATATATATTTTTTTTTTTCTTAGTGGGGGGGAAGGTAGACTACTTCCAATTCTACTAGCAGGAACAGGATTGAAGTGAACATGTCTCTTTGTAGTCTGTACTCCTGTGTGAGAATTTCTCTAGGAAATATACCTAGGAGTGGGATTGTTAGGCCATGTTGAACAATTGTACTTTATTTGACTAAGTAGTTGCAGAATAGCTGAATGAATCTTCTACCACAAATAGTGCATGAGGAGCCTATTTTCTCACACACCCTCCTACATGTAGCATTATCCAGTTTTCTAGTTTTTGACAATATGATCAATTTCAAATGACACTCATTGTTTTAATTTGCTTTCTCTGATTAAAAATCAATTTGAGTGATTTTCCATCTACTTGCAGTTTCTCCTTTTCCAAGTAGTTTGCTCACATACTTTATTCATTTTCCATTGAGTTTTCTGTATTTTTCTTGTTAATATGTGGAAATTTCTAATACATTCTATGTATTTGTACCTTGATAGTGTCAGATTTTGCCAAACCTTATTTCCATCTGTCATCTGCCTATTCAGTACTTTTTCTCAAGTAGTCGTATGTCTGTTAATCTTTCTCTGTTGACCCTTATTAAATTGAAATCCTTAATTGTAATGTTATCTAGTTCTTTGCTTTTTCACCTTAGAGTTTACACTTTTTTGGGGAGATTATGTTCAAAAAATATTCTTCTCTATCTTATATCATAAAGACATTTTCTTCTTCTAAGATTATAACTTACTATTTACTGTTCATTTAATATATCAAACTATTTGGAGTTCACTTAACCCAACTTTATTTTTAATCCATATAGTAAACCAGTTTTACCTTTTCTATATCTTTTTTATTTTTATTTTTTTGAGACAGAGTCTCACTCTGTTGCCCGGGCTAGAGTGCCATGGTGTCAGCCTAGCTCACAGCAACCTCTAACTCCTGGGCTCAAGCAATCCTCCTGCCTCAGCCTCCCGAGTAGCTGGGACTACAGGCATGCACCACCATGTCCAGCTAATTTTCTATATACTTTTAGTTGTCCATCTAATTTCTTTCTAGTTTTAGTAAAGACGGGGTCTCGCTCTTGCCCAGGCTGGTTTCGAACTTCTGACCTTGAGCGATCTGCCTGCCTTGGCCTCCCAGAGTGCTAGGATTACAGGCTTGAGCCACCATGCCCAAACTTATGTCATTTATTTATTATATGGATGAGGAAACTGAAGCTTGGAAATTTAAATAATTTAGCTCATAACATAAATAAGTAAAAGTCAGAGCTGCGATTCTTATCTTAACCTCAAAACTCTTCAAAGATCTTTCCTCCCTTCTACTTTGCAGTCCCCTTGAAGGCATTGACAGGTGCAGTGTCATGTTTTTATGATCAATATCACTGAGAACAATGACAGCCACGTGCAGTTGCTCAGTATTTGTTGGAGTTGCAGTATTTTGCCCTATCACTTTTTTTTTTTACCCTCTGTAGATTATCATAAAATGCTGTAGAATTGCCTTTTCATCCACTCTGCTGACAAACACTTTCCCATTTGATTAGATTGGCCCCAGCATCTGAAGGCTGGACACACTCCAGCACTCGCTGGTGGAGAGTTGACACTGCCATTTGACTTGGAGAGCAGCACTTTGGTGGCACTAATGGAATAGGTCCCGTAACTAATGGGAACAGCAGTGGTGGGTTCAAATCTGGGACACATTAAGGTAATTGTGTGGACACAACAGCTTTGGAGGCATGGATCTTCATGTCCGTCTTCATGCCGCATTGGTGCCGTGTCCTGACTGACAAGCTGTCTGGTGATGCACCCGCAAGCTTGATGAGAGCTGCTGTCTCCTTATCCCACTGCGCGTCGTTGGAGTGCATAGCATGGCGGAAATTCAGTTCCAGACGTTGGTTTTCTGCCACAGACAAAAGCATTTGGATGCCTCTGCGATTTTTCCAGGTGTTGGCCATGTCTGATCTAACTTTCTGCCAGCTCATAATGCAATGTGACTCTAGTAAGGAAAGTATCAGCTCTTATCTGAGCCAGTTTGCTCGTGTATTTCAGCACAACCATCAGCATGTGTCTGGAAGATTGCCTTAGAGATTTTAGTAGTGGATGGCTATCTAATAGAAAAGAAAAGGCTGTCCATGAGAGCAGAATTCAATTTTTATGATGATGATTAGAGCTTTGGCCGTATTTTGAGTTGGGGATAATGCAGGGGAAAAATATCAAACAGAAATATCAGATTAAGTCTTCAGTCCTCCATACTATCTTGTGCAATAGAATTTAACTCCAAAAACTTGTGGCAATATTGATTGTGGCCTTAGATGTCTGGATATAACCAGGAATTGGGAGCCAACAGGACACGCCAACCTGAGGAAGTCTGGAACTTTGTTCTAGGAAGAACCACAGCATCATAGCAAGCTCATTTATTCATCCTTTCATGTATGAATACAACACTTGCTTGTGAACAGTGACTGTGGACTCAGTGCTGGGGATACAAAAATACATCAGATGCAACCTCCACCGTCAAGACAGCAACGGTTCACTCAGAGCCACTACATCCATTATGGAGGATATAGGAGTACTGTCTTGCAGATGTAGTAACAAAAAGTCAGAGAATTTAAGTAGCTCACCAGAGTTTACTCAGCTAGTAATTATGAAATCTAGGAGTTGATTCCAGGCCTTATAATTCTAAGTCATGTACTCTTTGCACAATGATGCAGCTATTGGGTATTGATGACCCCATCATAAGGAAACTGGAGGAATAGGTAAAAACTTTATTCACTGAGGATGGAGTTTTAAAACAGGGTAATGATCCACTGAAGAAGCAGAAGATAGAGAGTTCTGCTTAGTAGAAAGCAGTTACTAGAGAAGTAGGTACAAGCACAGAATGGAGCCTATGGCAATACTTTCTGTACCAAGCCAGGAGACATCTCTTATGGGTCTTTTATTGGAATTCTGCTTCCTGGGGGGAGAATAGACTTTGGATTTGGGAGTAGGGCTGGTGAACAGCCAGGCCAAGAGATTTTAAGGATGTTCCACTACTGAGTTTAGAAAGCTAGGTTTAGAAAGCATGGAACAATCAAAATCAGCTTATCTTTTATCTAGTTTGTTTTGAAGAACTATATTTTTGAATGACTTCCTCAAAGTATTTGGGTACTATTTCATTTCCACAACTAAAAGCATCATCAAACCTCAGAGTTAAAAATGATACTTTAGCTAACCAAACATTTGCAGCCAAAAGTTGAACAAAACACGTTATGCTTCATATAGGCCAACTATAATTATGCAAAATATAAGGTTTAACTCACAATTGCCATTGGTTTGAAGTGGTTTTATTCTTCTGTGCTTTTGTGGGATGTCCCTTGTAGACATTTGAATCTATAAATATGGCTTAGCTTCGTGTTTAGGAGCACAAGCTATGCAATTTACTACTTAGGTTCACATCTTGACCGTCAATTAATAATGTCCTTCCCCAAGTTTAACCTCTCTATACCCCGGTTTTCTGAGGCATAATGATTGATACTATCTTGTATCTCATAGCGATATGGTAATGATGAAATGAGTTCCTACAAACAAAGAACATAGAGCATGCCTAGCACCCATTAAGTCTCTTAATAATGTGAAATCTTATTCCTACGGGCTAACCCAAATTCTTTGTAATACTTTCTCCAGCTGCAAAAATTAAAAAAAAACAAACAAAAAACCCCCCAGCTACTTCAAGACATGTAGAGTTTTTCTAATATGCCAATCATTTAGTTAGATATGACCTTCTTCTAGAAGAATTAGAAATGTCTAGCTATGGAGCATTTCCTTCTCCATACCCCAGGTGGGCTTTGCAGTAAGATGTAGCATACCATTGTACCCTCTCTATGGTCAAGCTTAAGAATCTTTAAGTCCGTGGTAGGGCTATGTCTCTTACCTTTGCCAACTAATTCCACCTCAACCAGGAATACCCAGCACCTGTGGAGCTGGCTAGGAGCCAAGTGCTTACTCCTATTCAATTCTACCCTAAAAATTACTGATCCCAAGTAGGATTATAATCAGAGGCAAGAGAGGAAGGACTCCCCAGCTCTGCCCTAGTGCCACTGCTGAGGTTAATCTGCCTTAAAGCATATCTAAGATAGTCCACTGAAGAGGAGAATTCATTTCCAGGTATATGAGGGCCCTCTTTTGTTAGGGTAACATAGGGAGATACCTAGGCTGTTCTGATGGATGTTTGGCTGATCTTCATGGGATGGGGTTGTTGAGCTGTGTGGTAGAGAGACAGAGTGACTTGCCCCTATGTTGCACATAATGTAGCTTGTCTTTGCATCTTTAGCAGTAGAGAGAGGGGCCCTGGGTGCATATAACATACATTAAGATAAAATACTTCATAAAAAGCATCAATGAATCACTTTGTTCCTTCCATACCAAATTAAATATGTTTTGCAATCAATTTTGCTCTCTGTAAACATGCATAATTTCTAGTTTCTCAGCTTACTTAGGTTTCCAGATGAGCCTAAGAAGACATTGCAAGGAACTATATACCTCCAATGACTCATAGGGACTCCAGTGAATAGGTTAATACAGACATGGGACATCACAGAGAATATTCAATATTACATATTACTTTTTTAGATTTTTAGAATGATCCATTCTCTTTCACCTTTTTAGCTACCATAATGCTGTATTATGTATTTATTCTCCTTGTATAAGCATTGAAAGGTTTCTATATGACAACCTTTGTGAGAATTCCTTGATTATCCTAGATAATACTCCTCTCTGTCTCTCTTTCTTTGCAAAATTGAGAAATATTGCAATTGTTTTTTCTACTGATTTATCCACTTAAATTTATCAAGTATATACTATGAGTCAGGCACGATTGTTGAAGCTGGGAGTATAGTAATAAAATCTTTTTGAGATTTTAACTCTCTGGGTCTGAACTATTATACAATTCTTATTATTTACAGTGCCCCGAACATTAAGATGGTAATAGACTCTTAATAACTAATTATTAATTAAATTAATTTATGTAAGAGAAAAATCTTTCTTCTTCATCTGCTATTGTATTTTCCAGTTAAACAAACTGATTAACAGCAGTTTTAATATGAGAAGTAATAAATGTAAAAAATCATAGCTAATCCCACCGCATGTCCATTCTGGGTTTCCCTTCTCCCCCTAGAACCTCCAACCTCAACCACACCATGTACATTCACACACACCTGGCTACAAGTTATAGCCCCAATGAGTTGAGTTGGTAGAATCACATTTGTTCTTGTGGCCTGAGTTACTAGCTAATGTTCTCTGCTTTTGCCCACCAAGAATATGAGAAAATGTAAGGGTAATCAGTGCTGTTCTTCAGATACAAAACAATCTGGTCACAAAGTTCTCAGCATTGTTTAAACCACTATATATTAATAAATTGCTTGGTTTTTTTTGTTTGTTTGTTTTTTATTTCAGCATATTATGGGGGTACAGATTTTAAGCTTTCAATAAATGCCCATTTCCCCCCTTCCCCCAAAAGTCTGAGTCTCCATCATGACCATCCCCCAGATGGTGCACATCTCACTCATTATGTATGTATATACCCGCCCCCCTCCCACCTGCCCAATACCCTATTACTATAGTACCTATGTGTCCACTTAGGTGCTACTCAGTTAATACCAGTTTGCTGGAGAATATATCTGGTGCTTGTTTTTCCATTCTTGGGATACTTCACTTAGTAGTATGGGTTTCAGCTCTAACCAGGAAAATATAAGATGTGCTATATCACCATTGTTTCTTAGAGCTGAATAGTACTCCATGGTATACATATACCACATTTTATTAATCCATTCTTTGATTGATGGGCACTTGGGCTGTTTCCACAGCCTTGCAATTATGAATTGTGCTGCTATAAACATTCGAGTGCAGGTGTCTTTTTTGCAGAGTGTCATTGGATCATTTGGGTAGATGCCCAGCAATGGGATTGCTGGATCAAATGGCAGATTCACTTGTATCGCTTTAAGGTATCTCCATATTGCTTTCCACAGAGTGCTGGAAGTCTTGGCTACAGCAATCAGACAGGAAAATGGAATCAAAGGTATCCAAATAGGGGCAGAAGAGATCAAACTTTCACTATTTGCTGATGATATGATATTGTATCTAGAAAACCCCAAAGATTCAACCAAGAAACTCCTGGAACTGATCAATGAATTTAGTAAAGTCTCAGGATACAAAATCAATACACAGAAATCAGAGGCATTCATATACGCCAACGACAATCTAATTGAGAACCAAATCAAAGACTCAATTCCCTTCACAATAGCAACAAAGAAATTAAAGTACCTAGGAATATATTTAACCAAGGACGTAAAAGACCTCTATAGGGAGAACTATGAAACACTGAGGAAGGAAATAGCAGAGGATGTAAACAGATGGAAATCCATACCATGCTCGTGGATCAACAGACTCAATATCATCAAAATGTCTATACTACCCAAACTAATCTACAGATTCAATGCAATATCTATTAAAATCCCATCAGCATTCTTCACAGATATAGAAAAAATAATTTTATGCTTCATATGGAACCAAAGAAGACCCCGAATATCAAGAGCAATTCTAGGCAACAAAAACAAAATGGGAGGCATTAATATGCCAGATATCAAACTATACTACAAAGCTGTAGTAATTAAAACAATATGGTATTGGCACAAAAATAGGAATATTGACCAGTGGAACAGATGTGAGAATCCTGATATAAAACCATCCTCATATAGCCATCTAATCTTTGACAAAGCAGACAAAAACATACGCTGGGGAAAAGAATCCCTCTTCAATAAATGGTGCTGGGAAAACTGGATAGCCACCTGCAGAAGGCTAACACAGGACCCACACCTTTCACCTCTTACAAAAACCAACTCACGCTGGATAACAGACTTAAACCTAAGGTATGAAACTATTAGAACTCTAGAGGAAAAAGTTGGAAACACTCTCCTAGACATCGGCCTGGGCCAAGAGTTTATGAAGAAGTCCCCAAAGGCAATCACAGCAGCAACAAAAATAAATAAATGGGACATGATCAAACTACAAAGCTTCTGCACAGCCAAAGAAATAGTCATGAAAGTAAACAGACAACCTACAGAATGGGAGAAAATTTTTGCATTCTATGCATCCGATAAGGGACTGATAACTAGAATATGCTTAGAACTCACGAAAATCAGGAAGAAAAAATCAAATAACCCCATTAAAAAGTGGGCAAAGGACTTGAACAGAAACTTTTCTAAAGAAGACAGAAGAATGGCCAACAAACATATGAAAAAATGCTCAACATCTCTAATCATCAGGGAAATGCAAATCAAAACCACAATGAGATATCACTTAACCCCAGTGAGAATGGCCTTTATCAAAAAATCTCCAAACAATAAATGCTGGCGTGGTTGCGGAGAGAGAGGAACACTCCTACACTGCTGGTGGGACTGCAAACTAGTTCAACCTCTGTGGAAAGCAATAAATTGCTTCTTTTATTCCTCATCAGTCAAGATTCTCTCATTCTTTCCCAGTAAATCCAATTTAATATGAAAATTAACTGAAGGCAGAATTTACCAAACTACACTTCTTTATAAAGGGCAAGGATTTAACACCCTATGGATGATTCTTTTTCCTGGATTTAGGAAGGTAAAACTCTTGAGGAAGGAATTCCTAGGTCAAACACTATGAACTTATTGTGATCTTGAGGTTGTGACCTTCCTTGGAACTCATCAAGAGTGTCCTGTCATGTCTTTAACCTTTCAATTCAATCAAGAAGTTAATTTGAGGATGTGGGTGCAGAGAAGTTTATTTGGTTCTTTTCTAAGAATTTCTTTGGAGATTCAGCATTTCAATGTCTCTGAGGTTCTTGATCAATCTATTCTTAAAATATAGGATAAGTTATTTTTATAGGGGTTTTAACTAGCTACTGACATAATTTGTCATGCACCGTTTACCAGTTAATCCCTAAATTACTCTTATCTTTGAAGTTTTCTTTAAATGAAGGAAGACACTTTGACCTTTTGCATCAAATATGCTATTCTTTTAAAAAAGGAAGAAATGCCAAATAGGAATGGCTGTGTTATTTTTATACTTAGCTTGCTAGTTTCAATTCATATTTTTTTAAATGATAGTTTTAAAAGAATTGAAAGCAAAACATGAAAGGCTTCCTGAAATAGATTTGTGTTTTTGGTATCCTCTTCATTCCTGGAAATATATTTACATGCATTTACATATGGGTTTAAAATTTTACTGTGGTTTTCAAACAATTAAAGCCAAAATCCTAAGGCTTTGTGAACCAGATCTCTGTGAACTGCTCTCTTCCTGGAAAGAGTTTTTTGTGTTCTTGCAAATAAGTTTGAGATTACTAGTTGACAATCTACAGGGGATTAATTAATGGGTTGAGGATGATCATGGGATGCTGGAAATGAATAAGCTTTGTCTCTTGTATCTGCACATCGCACATGAACTGCTACAATATCTTCACCTTGCAGTGGTGCTGCCATAAGTAGCAGTGGAGAGAGACTGTTTCTCATTCAAACTCACAAAACCTGGTGAGCGAGTAGGTTTCCATTCACTGCTAGGAAGGGGACATTTGAATATTAGTCCTTTTCAAGGAGCTTTTTTTCCCCCTTCCAGGCACAGAGTTCACATGATACGAGAATCTCGGGAAGTCACAATTCTGGTCATGCTGTTTGTTCTCTGCTTTGACTGGCTTGTGTGCTATTGTGATTCTCTCCCCATATTGTGTAAGAATCTCTCTGATGTGTTGCGAAAATTTAGAGGTAAAAGAAATTCTAAACTGAAAGAACTTACATGGGAATGTTCCTTAGTGATTAGATGATTAGGCATTGGCAGTAACACCATTAAATGTCTATTCTTGTGTTAGGGACCGACCTTCCACAGCCCCACTGGACAGAAAAGCAGAGATATCGAGGATGTAATTACACAAGAGGAGGTTTATTTTCTGGCTAGCCAGGGTCCAAGCCCCAGAGCACCAACGCAGTGGCCACTCTTGCAGGCAAGGACCCTGACTGGGGTTGCAGCGTGCCTTTTATCCCTATGGTGCATACACTATGCGGTGGCTGATCACGCGTGGATCATGCATTGACCTTTAACATGATTGGTTGGCTGGTAGCCCCACTATACAGGGGTTCAAACAATGCAAAGTTGGCGCAAACAAGCAAGCAAGCAACGGTTTCCATGGCAAGCAAGCAACAGTTTCCAGAAGCCGGATGTTGGTTCTGGCTTCACTGGGGGTGTGGGCCTTGCAGGTATGCAATGTCTCGACCCCTCACATTTGATAACCTGGAAACAGGCAAATTTAAGATTGTTTCCCAAGTAAGACTGGATATAGTTTATTTTATGTAGGCACTTCAAAATAGTAAATTTAATAGAGATGATAATGGAAGTGGTAATATTTATGTTCTTATTAATGGTATGTAGAATTTATATCACACTATAGTCATGCTGTTTTCATGCATATTAGTCAATCTAAGCAACTCATGGGGGAATATATTTCAAATTTTTTTTTAGCATGCAAAAAATTGTAGGTCAGGGATGGTTACGTGCATTATCCATACAGGATAATTTTATCTCCATAAAGTGCCCAAATACTATTAGAATTTATTATTCATGGCAGGTTTAACACTTGTTTGCAGAAGACTACTAAAATTAGAGTAGATAAGTGCTTACTGAGCACTTTTATTCTTCTCCCTTTAGAATGAAAATTTCTAAGTTAATTTGATAAACTGGCCCAATTTGGATCCTGTGACACCAGTGACTTTTCACAAGTTGCACAAAATAATTCAGGAAACTTTTCTATTTTTTCCAGCCAATGTTCCAAAAGTTACGAATATTCTTTAAATGAGCTGATTCATAAGAGGCCCATGGGTGCTTACGTTAATCCAGCTTCTCCAGAGAAACCGGATATATAAACACACACACACACAGACAGACATGAAGAGATTTATTATGAGGAATTGGCTCATGCAACTGTGGGGCTGAGAAGTCTCACCATCTGCTGTCTACAAACTGAAGAACAGGAAAGCAGGTGGTATAATTGAGTCTGAGTCAAAAGGCCCGAGAACCAGGGAGCCAATGTTATAAATCCCAGTCTGAGAATGGAAGATGAGATGTCTCAACTCATGTAGTGAGACCAGAAAAAAGGACTGAATTCCTCTTTCCTCCACTTTTGTTCTATTTAGGTCCTCAACAGATTGAATGATGCCTACCCACAACTGGGGAGAGCCATCTACTGTACTAAGTGCACTGATTCAAATGCTAATTTTATCCTGAAAGGCTCTGGTGGGCAGACACACCCGGAAATAATATTAAATCTGGGCACCCCTTGGCCCAGTCAAGTTGACACATAAAATTAACCACCATGAGACCCCTTATGTCAATGGGCAGAGGGCATTCCTTAGGATATTGTATGGAAAATTTGTGACTGAGTTTCCAAAATTTGCTCAGTAATCATTAAAATAATGATGAAGTACCATGTGAAAAAAGAATTATTTTTATCAATGAATAAACACATTTGGGTCAATTTCCAGCTTTCACTTGGCAGTGGTAAGTGTGAAAGTTTAATTTTTATAAATCCTGTTGCTAATATTCAATGTATTTAGGCATTTTTTGTGTACATTCTCAAAATTGGGTAACTTCTCAGTTTCTAATCATCATCGTTTGAATTCAATATGATATACCATATGGCAACATTTCCAGTGGATTATAAGTCTCATATTTTCTCAAGATGGCACTTCCTTGTGTAGAATCTGAATGTTGTGTTATTGACTTTTAGTCCTACACTTTGGTATAAATCTTTACCTTCTGTGAGAAGCTGATTACTTCAGACAGAACCTGTGGATATTCTTCTTGACAATTAGTAAGAATTCTCTTCCTTTTCTTAGTTGACAGAAGGCTAATTCCTGTGACAAATTTCCATTCTGTCTTATTGACAAAGAATTTCTCATGGGTCGTTGTAAACATTACATTTGGATCACTCAACAGCAATCAATTAAAAGTCTTTGCATGGACTGTCAATCTCTACATACAAGGCAATTTGTCTGAAAAAAAAATTACAAACCAAACTATTAAAACAAATAGTGCAGTTCTTCCTTATATAAGCAATACATTTTTTATTTATAAAATGTATATCTCTAAGCAATAGTTATAGAGCTCTTAGATCTTGCAAGCTCATCAAATATTTCCTTTATCATAATAAGACATAGGCTGGTGGATAATATTTTGACAAAATGCCTAATCTCAACTGTATTTAGGGTCGAGCATTCTTCTGTTCATGTTTTGTTTACTTTAACATGGAAGAATTCAATTCTTTTGAAATGTGAATTTCCAGGAACTACACTAACGGGCATCTATTCTTTGTTTTGCCTCAATCTCATAGTTTCTAGCATTAGTTTTGTTCAAGCTTTAGGACTGAGACTGCCTACTAGTAGTACCTAATAACTTTAACTGCTTGATGGTGTTTAGATTTCTTTTAAACACCACAGTCAGACTCATTCTTTTATACTCTTCTCTCCAGAGGGGCCTTGCCAGATGGTTCCTCTGCTTAGAAACTCTTCCCTCTCCTTTTGTTCTTGTTACCTTCTACTCATTCTTCTGATAAGCGTCTTCTCTACATCCCTATTTTGATTCTCATAATATGTATCTCTCCTTTGTAATACCTACCATTGGTGCAATTTACCTTTATTGGTAATTTATTTTATTAATATCTCTCTACCCTTACTAGACTAAAATTCTGTGATAGAAGAGAATATATCTTTTTTCCTAACTATTGCATTCCCAACCATTAGCATATGAACATTGGAATTATATGCATATAAATTCATACACTTAAGCAGGGGTCCTCAAACTACTACGGCCCACGGGCTACATGTGGCCCACTGAAGACATTCATCCCACCCTACAGGTGTTTTTGCCACTGCTCCCTGTCCTGCTTAGCAGCCGACTGGTCCTGGGCCCACAGTGCACATGTGTGAAATGTGCACTGCACCCTCCAATGGCCCTTCAATGGTCTGAGAGACAGTGAACTGGCCCCCTGTTTAAAAAGTTTTAGGACCCCTATGTGACTTAAGAGATATATCAGTTACCCAGTGCAGTCTATCCACATTCACTCTCTGGTTATGATTATTTACATCCTTTCTACTTGCAGATGTACTACTCTCTCACCAAGAGTCTTATTCTGTTATGACATTGGGGTCAAATCCTCCAGGTCTCTTCACATAAATCAGGACCAAATCTGAATTAAGCTTCTTAGATACAGCCACTGAGATACAGCTTCTCTTGATCCAGGGATCAAGAACTAAAAGAACTATTTACCTGCATTCCTGTACCCTTATGCACATTTGGAAGGGTAACCATAATGGACTCTCCCTTCAAAAGGTGAGGGACAAGCAGCTGGCATTAATTACTGTTCCATAGCAATTCTGAAATCCAGCTGGACACCTACTGTTGCCAGGTCCCTCTATTCTAGGGACAGGGACAATTTCTTGATTAGGGTTCTGTTATGTTCCTTGAAAGGAGTTCCTAAGCCAGTGTCCTCTTATGCTCTTAGCTTCCCCTCTGGGCTCTTGGCTCCAGCCTCTGAGATGTCTTTCACATTTGGTAAGAAATTGCCCATGTTTGCACCTAAGTAGCTTTTTTACCATGTTTCTTGCTCATAGAAAGTTGGGGGCCCAGAAGCCATTTTTATTTTGAAGTGTCTCTTCTGTGACTTTACAATGCTGGTAAAAGTCGCTTAAAAAGTTCATGTGCCAGATGAACTAGATCTACTACACTGGACTCTCATATAAAAGCCACACCCACCATTCTTTTTGAAATAGCCCTGTTCTCCTCTGGGTGGCAGGTCACAATGCTGCGAGACAATATCTTTAAGATTCACAGAGGCCCCTTTCCCTGCTGGGAGGATCTCCTAGACACTATCTTAAACCATTTTTGGGTCTTAACAAAGGGTCTTACAGCCATACACCCCTTATTCTTTATTCGGGAGCCATTTCTTACCGGGACATCTTTTGCTGGTTGAAGAGACAAAAGATGAGAAAGAGTTTTATGTACCAACTCAAGAATCTTGTTCTCTTTATTATTTCTAAATTGAATAGTTCCTTAGCTCATGTCTTTCTTACAGCACTTTGTCATACACAGCAAGAAGCACCAAACCAGCAAGTTCCATTCTCTCCAAAGTTCTTTTTAGCCAGATCTACAAGTTCTTTATGCATTTTTCTACTTTCCAAGTTACTATAGGTTTTTAAATTGCTCCACCTCTATATACTATGGGGGACCAGTGTGCTCTAGCAGTTTCTCACTGCTTTTTCCTTCTACTGCAAAGTCACTTTGCCGCTTTTGTATGCTTCACCCATAACCCATCTCCTGCCAAAGTCAATGCCACAGGTTTTAGATTTTTGTTATGACATCACATTTTTGGTATCCCTTAAAAAAAATCAGTTATCTATTACTACATTTTAAAAACATCATTTTATTTGCTCCCAATTCTGTAGGGCAGGAGTTGGAGCTAAGTGTGTTGGACAGTTCTTCTGTTTGCCCTGCTGGGATGACTCTTGGCCACAATTAGCAGCAGCTCAACTTGGGATGGATGTTCTCTGCAGGTTTCGCTCATATTTTCCGGGTGCCAGCTGCCTGCCTCTCTTCCATATATGTGCTGTCTCATTTTCCAGGAAGAAACCTGGGCTTCCTCACGTGATGGTCTCACCATTCCAAGAGGCACAGGCAGAATCTGCAAGGCCTCTTGAGACCTACCTACACTCACAGGTTATACAACATCAATTCTTCTATAGTCTGTTGACCAAAGCAAGCCACAGGCCACCCAGATTCAAGGGATAAGAAATAAACTCTACACCTTGTTGAGAGGAGAAAGAAAGTCACATTCTGAAGGTGTATGTGCATCGGGCTGGGGGGATTTTTGTAGCCATCTGGGGTTTAGTCGTAAGCAGAGCCACCGAGAATGCCACAGGATGTGGGCGTGTGATAGGAATTACACTGTGCACACATGTGTGAGAGCTGGAGGAGTGAAGGTCTGATACAGAGAGGAGGAGTATCAGAGGAGAAATCAATAATGAATCACCCTGAAACATGGGATTTGTGCACAAGTTGAGCTTACAGGAGAATCTGAAGGGCCAAGCACATGCAATAACCTGAGTGGAACTGCAAAGACGAGCTCATGGAACCATCTGTGGGCAATGTGGCCTCTTGAATCCACTACCAAACATCTGGTGGTGGGTGTGGGCCCACTGTTGGCGCACAGCATCAGCATCTAGTGGAAGATCTATAACCAGGTTAGAAGAGGGTAAGACAGACTGGATTCCCCTGAGCACATTTGTGTGTCACCATCTCTGTAACAGACTACGGCAAGGTCATCAGAAGATAATGACTGCTGCTCTGAGACCTGCCTGTCCTCCCTCCCTCCTCATCCTTGCCCAGAGACCACTGGTGCCCTCCAGCCCAAGCAGGAACCTGAACAGCGTCTTCTCATGTGGACACACTTCCCTGTCCCCATCCAGGCCACGGCACACTGCTTCTGCAGCTGGCAGGATGGAGAACCTGGCAACAGGTGGGCACACGTATCTGTAACCTGTGTCGTGGATAGAGCCCCTGGGAGCCTAGGTGGGTCTTCGAGGAGAAATTTCCCCATGTCTAAGGAAGTGTGACATTAAATAGCAAATTAAAAATAGCACAGCAGGTGGAGAAAGGATGACTATAGAAGAAAGGAGGCATTTTATAGTTCAGTACATTTAACATGCTTTTTCCCTGCCATTTGAACAAGGAGCCCTACGTCTTTATTTTTTACCGGTCCCTGCAAATTATGTAGCAGGCTCTGACTTTTTAATGACTAGATTAGGCCTGATTTTGAGAGATTCTAACCCAAAATGCTGCAGGGAAGGAGATTTCTAGGAAATGTAGCTTTGAGCTCATCCAAATTGATGCCCAGCACAGGAGAGCATGAAACAGATTCCAAACCATGGCCACAGTATTGTGGAATGCTGACTGTATTCTTAGTAATTCTCTGAACACAGGGGCCTGTATACAAGTAGACATATGGACTCTGGTCCTGTTGCAATGAATTCTATTTACCTGTTTCTGCGCAAGCTGTAGAATTTGGCAGACCACCGGACATCAATTAAACACATAGTGTCTTTAATTGAAATTGCAGTTTGATGTTTCCAGTTTGAGTCTTACATAAAAATGAAAGAACATTTTCTTGCTCTAAAACCTTTAATCTTTCTAACTTAACATAGGATCCTACCAGTATGCTGCTTGTTGCCATGATATATCAAGCAGCCACGACGTCCCAGCTACAGATGCATATTCATTCCTTCTTTTATTTTATTGTTGACTTTGGCGTCAGTGCACTCACAGCAAGATTGTATGTTCCATAGCTATGTTTTAGCAGTTTTTTAATTTCAATCGTTGCTAGAAGCACTGCATTGGAAATCAGACACTTTTAGTACTTCATTTATTGTTGACTGATTCATCCTTCTTGTATGTTGATGCAGAGTCACTCTAATATGGTTTTCTGGTGTGAGTGCAAATGCTAGTGTCTCCATGGTCTACTTCGTGGCGACTTACTGGCTTAGAACTGACTGCGCCAGCAGTACTGCCTGGTGGCATTTGGTTCCCTGCTCTTCATTAAATGGCAGAAAAGAACAGAAAAGAGGAATACTTGAACTTCTTGGCTGAAATGGTTTCTGAATATTTTAACAACAAAAAAAGCTAATTCAAATAGACCTCAGGCCTCAGCTTCCCATGGGAATGACATTGCTCTGATATTTAAGTGATGCTCTTGAAATCGTCTAATAAATGCTTAAGACTTATTCTAAGTTGTGCAATTTCTAGAAAAATATAAGTATTTTCTTCCTTGAAATACTTAAAGATCCTCGAAATCCAGTATTTAAAATTCCCTGGTTTTAAAAATGTAATTTTCACTGATCTTCTACCAGGTGCCTAGGAGAGTGCCAATTAGATAAATGGCTTTTATGAATTTTTTAATATTAAATATTGAGTGAAAAGTAAGTATTATCCCAGGGTATCCTAATTCCCCAAACAATTGGCCTTACTTTTTCATTATACAAGAGCATTTAAAAGGAATTGGACCCTAAGGTCTAAATAAACCCATTACTAATTCTTTCTTATAATATTTAATATTAATATTCACAGCAGTTATAATAAACCAATCTTGGTTTATGTTAAATTTGCCCTATTTTCTCTATTCAATAATTAAAATAGAGTATTATTTGTACAGGATTCCGGAAGAGAGGTCTGAGGAATATTTTAGACTTATGTTATTGATACTGTTTCAAAACGTTTAATGTATTCCCCTTTTCCTCATTAGTTGGGTAATTATCTTATAAAATTCTTTGTTTATTAGAAATTAATTGAAAAATAGTGCAGAAAAGGCACCCAGCAGCGTGTTGGGCATTCTGGCTGTCCCCACAGGCCGCAGGAAGACACCTGAGGAGCCTTTCTCCTCCCCCTTCATGGGCACCTGTGACCACACTCCACTTCCTTGTCTTCTTTTTTCGTAGCGGACACCCTGTCAGTGGGTACTAAACAGGAAAGCAGTGATTCAGTTATTTTACTGCTGTGACGAGGTGGCTTGAGTCAGTGGAGCTATTTGTTTCTCCGATTTTTCCCCACAAGAAACTCTTTGAGGTAGGTATTATTATTCTTGTTTTTTAAAGGGGAAGAAGTTGCTGTTCCAAGTCCTTTACCTCCTTCCACGCGGCTGGTAAAGGGCCGGCTGCTTGGAGACTAAGCTCCGTGATCTTTCCACTCCAGAGACAGAAAAGTCGAGAAGACAACCCCATGTACTGTTTTCCTGCTTTTACTATCTTGAAGCCCAGCACAAAGATGTGGGCACATCCGGTGTCACCGTGCTGTTGGTGGCCCAGCGCCTGCGTGAACTTTCCCGTGAGTGGAGAGTCATTGTTTCAGATTGGCCACCTGAGAAGCCCTGTGGTGCCACACTGCGCCTTTTGTCATTTAGACATGGCCTGGACTAAGCTTCAGTGCACGTAATGCCTGCTAGCTTCAGTACTTAGTGTGCCTGCCTGATTTATTTGTTAGCTTATTTGTTTATTAAGTCAAACTTTTCAAAGAAAACCTTATGGTGAAAGAAAGATTTTTCTTCAAGGTTGTGAGTTTGGAAGCTTTTAAGAGCCTGCTCTTCTGGGTGTACAAATTCTGTATTTTGGGCCATAATAATTTGGCCCAAAATAAAACATCATGATTTTTTTTTTTTAAAGCAAAAGGAACAGATTAGATTTTTATTTTCTTTTTAAGAAGTATGTGATTCAGTATATCAGCACTTGCAACTCTGATGCAGGTGGGGCAAAGGCAATATATGTAACCTAAACATTTGTACCGCTGTAATATGATGAAATAAGAAAATAAAAATTAAAAAAAAGAAAAAGGCAAATGGGTCTTTTAAAAAAATTTTTTAATATTCAAGTCCTTTTTAGGGGGAAAATATTTCTTCTCTCTGTGAGGCTAGGTTCGCCCTGTCACTCTGCCTCTTTTGCCTTCTCAGATTTTTCTTCCGTGCTGTTACAATCCTTAAGCTCATATTCTTTTGCCAGCCCAAACCCTGCCAGTCCTTGAACGCCCATCTCAAGAACCATTCTCTCAGCAGACAATCCTTAAACATTCACAGCTAAAGTGGCCTCTTATCTATTCCAAACTTTTAGATCTTACCAATTAGATGATTAATAATTGGGATGTGGTTTCTCTTCTCTCCCCAGGGAAAAGGAAAGGAAGGACAGAGATCATTGCATTTCTGCCCCATTGATGTCAGTGCCTAAAAATAGCTGGCTGAGTCATAGATGATGAATAAAAGAATATCTAACGTATCCGATTAAAGTCGAACTTGCAAAGGGAAGAACTGTCCTTTCCTGCAATTTGCAGTTAGATGTAACTTCCTGCTGTGTGGCATGAGTTTTTAGGTGGCATGGCTTGCAGGATGGTAAACTGCCTCAGTGGAATCACTGGGAGCTTTATGCTTGCTTGGGGCACTTGGAGAGTCACAAGAAAATAAGAACCTATGTTGGAGACAAGGAGAGTCGTTCCTGACAGTGGCAGTATAAGCAAATGACACTTGCTATTTGTTAATCCTGTGCAATTAACGGTGACACGGGAAAAATGTGGTTTGCCGGACTACAATGTGATCATAACATGTCCCAGGAAATCATGTCGGCTTTAATCGCAGGTGTGAAATTAACCAATGCTATTTTCATAAATACTATAATTAACCCAGATTTCCAGGAAGAGTTCTTTAAAGTCTATAGAATTCTCTCCTTATGTATTTACTTCTGAAGTGGCGGGCGTGCCCCAAACAGGATTTCTCCATGAGTTTTTGACCCACTCTTAATTCTGAGCAAAGTGGTAAATATGAAACCATGTTGTGTATCTAAACTATCCCTCTTTTTTTCTATGTGTTTTAAAAATGTGTGTTGCGTGTTTTTGTTAGTGTTTAATTTTGCTTCTAGTGAAAACGTTCTCTATATTTGGCTCTGTTGTATTTGCCACTTAAGAATGCAGAATTTATTATTATGTGCTTAAAGCAATCATTTAACACTGACATTTTAAGTATGACAATAATCCAAGTAATTGTTACCCATTCAGTTAACTGAAAACATCTTTACTTCCTGAGACAACTAATTATAATGCAGTGTTACTATCTTTTAATTGTAGACATGTTTGTTTTGTGTTTATTTTGGTTTAGGCTGTCTTCAAGGACATCCCTAGTCTCAAATTTGGCAATCTGCCCTTATTCTCTCTGTGTTGCTTTCTGAAAATAAATGAAAGCACTGTGGCAACAATTTTGAAGGAAAACAAGAGGATTTTTATTTTTCATAAGCTTTGCTCATGACTTCAGGACACTAGATTAGGAGCTATTTTTAAAACTATCTGATCAATTGCTACATAAATAGGGATTAAATTTCTAAATGTACTCAAAGAGTCTAAAAGATGAATTCAGATATCTCAAGTACTATTTTGCTATATAGCTCTTCATCATTGGAGAAAGGTGATGTTGCTCTTTTGGCTTCCTAAGACTTGGATTCAAATTCCCACAATGGCTTTTACTCTCGAGGGCAGTTCTAGTATGATCTGCTCTATAGGGGTTATTACACTGTCCTCTCATTTTAAAAGTCTCATAAATTTAGGAATATTCGATTTCCTAATTTAGTATTAAATGTTTCCATGTGGAGCTAATTTAGAGGGCAGTTAGGTATCTCATTCATTTCTTCACATCATACGATATCCTTCTTTTCACTTCATACGCTGTACACCTAAATTACCTATTGAGTATTTCGTTTTATTTTCACCAAGTTGGACCTAATAATTAATGTGGTAGTTATCAGAAATAGTACAGGAAACGTAATATTTTTGCATAATAACAGATCTTTACCATATTTCTAAATGTATTTGCGTGGGCCTTGTCTGTGATTGCCTCTAGGCAGGCGTAATCCTAGAGCTGTGAATTGCTTCTGATCACACACACACACACACACACACACACTCACATACACACATACACACACACTCAGACACACTCACACACACACACACACACATACACACACACTCACACACACACACACACAGCAGCTTTGCTGGGAAAATATTTTGCTAGGAAATCTCATGGCAGCTTCTTGGAATGACACTTGGTGCTTATGATATATGCAGTGTGCATTTAGTAATCATTCTGTCACCTGCAGAACACAAACACATGTAGCACTAACCCCAGCCCCAATATCTAAATTAGTAAATGATTCAATTATTCTTTCACTTTTGCCATTCAACTGAAGGAAGGTCCTGAATATTTAAAACAAAACTGGCAAAAACGTGGGTTCTTTGGTTTTCTGGCTTTTAGTGACATGATGAACATCGTCAAGACAGACATGATGTTGACCGTGTTCCTCATTCTTGTGATATTGTTTTTTGATTCACTTTAATTTTGTTTACTCAGTAGACTTTTATTTAATGCCAGTCCCTATTCTAGGTTTTGCTAGATTTTAGAAATGAAATGGTCAATATCAGTAAAGAATACCTTTAAATTGCAAATAGGGGGGAAACCAAATACCAGTGGCCTAAATGAGGAGGAGTTCAACTTTCTCAGGCAACCAGTAGTTGGTCAGAAGGCAGTTGCTTGTATTCTTTCTGCAGCGTGGCTAGGTCAGGGTTCCGGCTTAGCTTCTTGGTGAGACTCTCTTTGGACTCTTCATGATTTCAGGAGCTATAAATACCAAGGTCACATTCAAAGGTGGGAAGAAGGGCTAGTGGAGAGGGAACTTATTCATGTTTTTCTCTTCTACTAGGGAGAGGATTCCCTTTCTCAGAATCCCTTTGGCAACCCTCTCCTTGCACCTCATTGTCCAGAGCCAGGTTATGTAGCTGCTCTTGGTTACAAGGGGAAGTTGGAAAAAGGAATATCTAGATCGTTCTTGCCCCTACAGTTGGAGGTGGGCAAAGAACAGCTGGATTGGAAAGTGATTCTGGATAGCCAACTCATATTTGCCACATGGTTTGTGCAAATCTTATTACAATTATTATAATTTACTGTTTCTTTGTTGATTCACAGAAAATAGGTTCCCAACCCAACCCTGCCCCAACAGAGCAGTCTTAATATTCCTAATATTTACATTAGGATTTATATTAGGATTTGTTTTAGTCCATTTGGGCTGATGCATAATAATACTGGGTAGCTTAAACAAGACACATTTATTTCTAGAGAGTGAGGAGTTTAAGATCAAGGTGCTGCTAGATGCTGAATCTGGTGAGTGCTCTATTCCTGGTTTAGAAATGGTCGTCTTCTCACTGTATCCTAATATGGCTGAGAGAGTAAACTCTAGTCTCCTTCTTTTCTTATAAGGGTATTAATTCCATCATGGGAACCCAATCTCATGATTTCATCTAAACCAAATTATCTCTCAATGTCTCCACCTTCTAATACCATTCCGTGGGGGTTA
Organism: Microcebus murinus; assembly: GCF_040939455.1. NCBI lineage: Eukaryota > Metazoa > Chordata > Mammalia > Primates > Cheirogaleidae > Microcebus > Microcebus murinus. Next base: position 8,583,095 of record NC_134118.1, read on the forward strand.
GGGTTTCAGTGCATGTATTTGGGGAGGGAGGTACAAACATGTAGTCCATAACAGGATTCTTTGATCACAGTGACAAAGTTTAAGTTACATTTGTTCAAACATTTTAAAAAAAATTATAGAAGTGAGTAGTAGTAGCAGATAAAGAATATAGTTAGCCACTGGCCTCAGGTATGATTTGACCTAGGGACTCAATCACTCTAACTGTTAATGGAATGCTTTTCCCTATTGTCATAATCTGACATGGAATCATAGCTGTTTCCATCTCATTCAGGTCTCATCAAACGCCACCTTGACAAAATGGCCTTCCATGTTCACCCAATAGTCAATTTGTATCTCATTATCCTGATTTGTATACTTTGCATAGCACTTATCAGTTTCTGACATGGTCTTAATTTTTAAGTTTTATTGACATCTGTACAAAAAAATCTGCACATGTGTAATGAATACAACTTGATGAGTTTGGATGGATACATACATCTGTGATCCTATATTGGTGGAACCATATCATCTTTTGGAGATGACCTTAATTTTAAAAGTAAGCTGCATGAACAGATGACTTAGGCTGCCATGATACCTGCCACTGGTACACTGGAGTCCCTCTCTGAGCTAACACTATGTCAGCACAGGGAAGGGGGTTTCTTATGACCAGCTGATGGAAGAGGAAAAAGAACAAGCATAGTTTGCAGATGATTGGTGCAAGTGGAAACAGATCATTACTGCATTTCAGCCCACTCAGGGGTGCCCCTGCACCACAGCAGCAGGGGAAAGTGTCCGTGGGGAGCACTCTTGCAGGTGCAGCTACTTGTTACCTTTGTGTTGAAAGTGGAGTGGCTCAAAGTAAACATCTATAAGGGCTCGTGACAAAGACAAATGGCCTAGATGGTTGGACAGGGGCCTGAAAGGAAAAAGATGAGAAAATATGGAATAAGAAATTTGGGAGAAGAGGAACGTGGATTTACTGTTGAGTGGATACAAAGTCTGAAGATCTTTGTACTGCAGGTTAATATCCACAAGTAACATCCACTCTGGAAGAGGCATTAAACAAACAAGTAGCCAACATATCTTAGATGTTTAACCTCAGCCAGTCTCAATAACGGACCACCTCAGTACTGGCACAGTGGGTTCATGAACCAGATAGACAGGTAGGCAGGGATGGAAGCTATTTACAAGCTTTAACAGTATGGGCTCCAATTCACCATGACTTATATTAATGTTAGCTACTGCTACCAAATGTCTACCCCTCACTGATAGAAATAAATGCTGCCCCCAATATAGCATCTTCCCCCAAGGAGACCTTACAGCCACTTGGCAAGTTGAGTACATTGGGCCCCTTCCTCCTTGGAAGAGGTAACAATTCAGCTTGAAAAGGAGCAGTACATATTCCAGATATGGGTTTGCATTTATTACCAACTGGGCCGTGGCCTGTATCACTACCGGAAAATTTAGTGTTTGATCATTAACCTAGAATGCCATGCAACGTTGCCTCAGAATAAGGGGCCCATTGTCTTGTAAAGGAGATGCAGCTGTGGACACATGACCCACTAATGCTCACATTTCCCACCATCCAGCCCGAGCCTGAGAGGAACGTACTATTTAGGAGCCGGGAACCTCAAGGCTTGAAGATCAGAACACCACACCAAGCGAGCTGCCTAGACCAGGAGAGACGCCACCCAGGGATCACATGTGGTGGAGGAGGGGGATAAAGAGTTTCCGTTATGATCTGGAGATCCACTGCAACAATTGCACTGCAGCAGTGCAGCCCAGGTGTCATTGTCCTCACTCGCCCTTCTCCATTAAGTTTCTGAGCAAACAAGACTGACCCAAGTCCTGGAGGAACAGTTTCTAGATAGTGTGAATTTACCATATGCAGCAAGTGAAACTGAGTGGCACAAGGGTGGGCAGTAATGGATTCTCTGGTGTGTCACCCAGGTCCTCCCTAAGGCCAAGACCCCAGCCTTCAGTTCCTGGGAATATTGGCTGCTGAAGACTCCGATCTGAGGACCTTTTTGGGAATTCTTCTTGGCCACAGGAAATCTCCTCCAGATTGTGCTCCTCCCTAGGGCAACTAAACTTGATGCCTGACTGATATGGAAACACAAAGGTCTGGTCCCTTTGCCTCAATGCGGGACAACACTCAGGGCCACTCTAACTCCAGATCATCAGCAAAGACCTCAGGGGTCGGGTCCTCCTGCTCCTCAGTTCCCTTCTGGCTTTCAGCACGGGCACAGGTCCAAGCTCTCCCCTCAGCCGCCTCCTGCACGCAGCCGTGCCTCAGTGGAAGGCAATTGCTTAGTAGGAGAGAGCTAAACATTTCTGTGACTTATGTTTACCTTGATGTGCTACTTGGCATATGCTCTCTGATTTTTGTCCTCTTTGAACCATTGTGCTTCAGAAAATGCATACAAAAGGTATTGAAAATAAAATTTATTGACTTTATTGAATTTTGTTTATGGTAAATTTTCTATGCACTAAATTTTATTTGTTTTAAACTTTAAATGGAAATTTAGGTTTAGATTTTAGGATATACTGAAGTGTGCTTCAGTAAACGCATATGTAAAATATTGATAAATGCCTATATAAAAAACATAAACGATCAATAAACTGATCAGTTACACTCAAAATAACAGGAGGCTTCCTGTCATTTTTATACCTCAGAGCTCTAGGTGACAAAAATAGCACATTTTTTGGAATGTAAAAGTATATATACAGCATTAAATTAGCGAAGTATTTTGCAAATTGCCATTGTAATTTTGTTTCACAGTGATATCCTAAGATTATTGCATCAGGTGTGGCTTCCTGTGATGCTTTTATAGTATGTTTTAAAAGCTCCTTTTAAAAAATATGCAGGATCATTTATTAAAAATATAATTAAAATATAAATTTGAGGATGCTAAACTATTTATAGAAATGAGACCACTATTTAGATGTTTTATAGGGTATTTATTATTATTATTATTATTAGTTTTACTTAAGAAAGTAACTTCCTTACAATCCTCCACCCGTTGTAAATTCACAACAAAATAGGTCAGCTTCTCATTACCTCTCTTTCCTATCTTGGTCATAATTTCTGACATTCTAGTTCGGTTCTACTAGGTGCATGATCTATGATTCTTTTGAGAATGTGGCTTAAAGGTTAGGTTTGTCTGCCCGGGGGAAAGGGTTAGTCAAAGCAGACATCATGGAAGGTCAGTTTCCAGAAACATCCTGCAGTATTTGGATATTTGTGGATGTTTGAATGTGTGTGCACACATATTGGTACAGAGACTCAAAAATTACTCAGAAGGAATTTAATTAGCTCTTTAATTTCTAGATTTCCTCAGAGCTATCAACACAAATTACTTTTTATAATAGGTGACTAAATAAAACAACTCAGGATTAAATTGGAAAGCAAAAGAATTAATATATTATATCGTGTATTTTGTGCATTAAATTATGAGGGCTTATTTTCTTCTATTTTGGGTCTTTTATTTAGAAGTTTTAAAAGAAGATATGGATTAAAAATTACTAAAACTACTCTGGACATAATTGGAAGAATTTAAATTTTATTTCTATAGCAAGAATGCTTCCTTGGAAGCAGCTGGGAGTAGAGAGTGAAATTCAGATTATTTTCATTATTGTTTGGAAAATATTACCATTATTATTATTAATAATCATGGTGATAAAAATAAGAATAGTTCTATTTGGCTTATATTAATTGACCATTTAATATAAGACAAATATGCTAATAGCTTTGCATGTATTATTCTATCTTTTCATTGCTCTATGAACATTTGGAATAGGTATTATATAATTAATATTATTATTATTTTAGAGATTTTGAGTATTTTACTTAGGTTTACATAGCTACTTTGTGATGGAGTTGATATCCAAACCCCATTCCATCTGATTTTATAATTCATACTTTTAAAACTATACTATACATTTTTCTTTAGATACTCATTTATTCATCAAATATGTGTGTATATATTGCATATACTGCTAAATAAAGCTCATTGTTTGTGCCACATACACTTTAAGTTCAAATCAATTCAATTCAGTTGAACCATAACTTCCTATGCAGTGGTATGAGTCACCCATTGTTCCAGACACCAGAATGGCAGGGATGATACCCTGAGACTTCTTGTCAACATTTGGTTATTACTTTTTTCTAATGTGTTTTCGTCTTCATTTCAACATGAGTCGTATCTGAATTAGACTGTTAAGTTAGGGTGGGATGAGATGAGACCCACATTGTATTTCACATGTTCCCACATTTTGTTAGGAAAGGCAAAATTAGACTCAATCCCACAGCCAAATCTGAGTGTTATGGTGTGCTCTATGTGCAAACAGTTAATCAACCTCTGGTTTAACTCCTATCTACACTGGGAATATATTTTTCTCTTTCTCTTGTTTTCAATGTATCTGTTGTTGTCAGTGGTTTGCGTTGCATATCCAGTTCTTGGCTCCTTACTGCAAAATACCTTTTTATCTAGTATATATAATCCAAACTGTGGTTTCAGGGAAGAGATAAAGAAGAGAATCCAAAGCTATGTCTTGTCTTTCTCAATTTAAATGTCTAAGCTACTTATAGGCACCTTTAGAAGAATTATAATGTGATTCCTTACACTGAAATGTGTTTTCCATTGCCTGCAATAGTGGATAGAAAATTAATAGCCAATTTTGTGATTTGAAATCACTTTCTTTGTCTAGTTAGTGACCCCCACCCCCAGCTTTGTAAACAACATTTCTTTAAAAGCTGCATTCATCTTCATAAAAATCTGATATAGTCTCTCATTTGATCCTCATAACAACTTGAAGAGGTAGATGGTATTATACAATCCTCTATTTTCAGAGGAGGCATCTGAGGCACAGAGATTAGATAATTTATAAAATATCGCAAACCTTATAAATAGAAAAGCAAAAATTCAAGCTGGGATCTCTGCTGTCACCCTGCATATAGCTCTGTCTCCCCTTGTCCTTCAGTTTAGGTAGCTCTGTGACTCTTGGGGTCCTGAAAGGCTCCTGATGATATTCTTCTAGTCAAGCCGTGAAGGGTTTTTTTTTGTTTGTTTCTTATACTGCTCTGTTTATGCATTATCACACAGCTCATCAATGTAATTGTTTTCAAAGCTAACTGCTTTTACATTATTGTTCCAATTATTAATAAAACTCCCATTATGCATAAATTATTTAGCCATTTCCACTTATATGAAGTGCTTTGTAAACATTTTAACTAATTAGGCCAGGCAAATATCAGCAAGGTAAATGTTCTCCTTACTAACAGATGAGCTGCAAAGCCAAGTGACTTCCTTAAGCTAGAAGGTAAGTTGTAATAATAACTGCCAAAACTCAAACATTTCTGCTTCCTGTTTGGGTACTGTTGTTCAGTCAGGGGCAATGGCTGTCCTTAGCTTTCATACATCCTAATTATTGTAAAGCACTAGCCCTGTATTTATTCATCCTTGACTCCTAGAGAATTTCTCTTGGAAAAATAGGTACATTCAAATATCGTACCCAGCAGTTATTACCAGAGAATGTTATTAAAAATATTATTCGCAAATGACAAAATGAATGTTCTAAAACAGAAACACACAACACATATTGAATGAAAACTGTATTATTTGCAAAAAGACAGTTTTTGGTCCCCTTTACTGCAAGTGGTGAAGTTTGCTTTCAGTTTTTTTTTTTGTTTTTTTTTTTTTAATACTCTGGATAAGTTTCATCTCTCCCTGCCCCCTCCAAAGCTTTCCTCTCCTATCAGAGACTGCCATCAGAACTAACAGCCTAAAGAGTTTGGGAGTCTCTTTGGATTCCTTCAACATACTTCAATCGCTGTTTTCTCATTAGAACATTTATACTTTTGTGCCTCAGTGGGAATGATCAATTATTTCAATGTCAGTAGTGATAATATTACCCCTAAGATTTAGCAATTTTCAAAGATCTTTTAACTTAATTAGAGGCATTTGTTATAAATTGAATTAAACCTGTTAAAAGTGCAATGTGTCACATTAAAAGTATTATACCCAAATTGACCAAGAAGATGCAATTTTAAGGGGAGAAGTCCAGTTTAAAAATGCTAACATCAACATAAACTTGTGAAGTTTCTCATTTCATCAAGTTTTCTGAAAGTTGAAAGAATAGATAATTTTATCAAGAACATTTCAGAAAATGTATATGTACAGATACCTTTAAAAAAAGACACATATTTTGCAAAAATACTTGAGACAATGAAGACAAAACAATAGCAGATTTTAGCATTTTAATAACTTTGTTAAAAAATAAAACTGATGTCATTTATAATTAATAGGTTAATATTAATCCAATTAATTGGCACATGATTATAGTATTGCAATAATTCATTTTGTTTAATGCTTTTTCTTTCCAAATTAGTGTTTCCTTATCTTGACATATTTTACCTCATTTTCTTTCAAACATGGTAACACAGCGAACTTGCCCAGAGTTCTTACCAGCAAAATCACTTAATGACACACTGCTGTGTGTTTATTAAACTTTCCATAACTATCATTTAGAAAATACTAATGATGGCTTTCAAATTTCTTAGGCACCAAACAAACATTAATAAGTTGGCATAGGCATACAAGTATTGAGCTGAATGTTAAAGGAATAGGCCCATTGACTGAAACAAGTTATAGTTTTAGCAGAAGCCATTTAGTAAACGATGTATTTAAATAATTTATTCATTTAGCACATATTCACTTTTAAGCACCTACTATGCAGAAAGCATGGTGCTAGTACCTGGGGATAGAGAAATGGCCCCACCATACAGTTCCTGCCTTCATGGAGCAGGGTTGCTAATCATGGACATCAGTTTGCAATTTAACTGAGTTCCAGTATAACTTCTAGCTGTATGTGGGTGACCTGTAATCCTCCTTCCTGCTGTCTCTACCAACCCCCATGCAGTCAGAACAGCATGAGTTGTGGAAATGCACGAGTTTTGGCATAGGACTAAAATCAGGTTCAAATCTAGATTCTGATCTTGGTCTGTCTCTTAATAGCTGGATGGTCTAATGCAAGTAATTTGCATTTAAAATTCCTCTTTCCTCATCTGTATGAGTATAGTATCACCTGTCTTCTAAATTGGCCCTGTAAATTAGATGTAATTTATGAAATGCTCCCAATTCATAGTGTATTTAATACATAATAGCTGCTGTTATTACATCTCTATTATTGTCTATGCAAAAATACTCTCGCTTACCTTCAAAACACTTATCCATGAAGGATTTTTCAGGAAAGCAAATTTAGGAGGAGGATTTGTCCTGATCAGGTGAGTTTGCAGCCAGTTCGCAGCATATGGGAAAAGAATCAACAAGCACTTGAGTGTCAATTGCTCAGTGTCAACACAACAGATTCCATCAAAGGAGAAATTTATATCAAACCTAGTCACCAATATTTTTATAATTTTTAGGTTTCATATCATTTCCACACCATTCTTACGGCTTCATATTACCATGTTTGTGACTTCAAACTTCTATTTCCGGTTCTAGTAACGCTTGAACTCCATTTCCATGAGGACAGCTGATTATTGGGCAAATTCTCATGGATGTACTATAAGCATTTTCCATAAATAGGTCAATATGAGTTTATTTTTTCCCCTCATTTTCTGCTGTCCCTGACCTAATGCCTTTTTTCTGATATGTTTTCTTCTCCATCACCTATGATGAGCTACCTGAGCCAGAAACCTTGGAAATGACAACTTCTCTTTCAGCCCCCATGTTCAAAAAGTCTCCAAGTCCTGGTAATTTTAGTTTAACATCTCTCAGATCCACCCCCTGGTCTTTGTCCCATGACCACTGTAATTCCTTTTTCCTCAAAAGGGCTTCTGGTCACATGTGAGAGTGTTATGGGTTGAATTACATCTCCCCTTAACACTATGTTGAAGTTCTAACGCTCAGTGCCTTAGAATGTGACTTTATTTAGAAATAGGGTCATTGCAGATAGAAGTTAAAATGATGTCATACTGGAGTAGACTGTGCCCTTAGTCTAATATGGCCAGTGTCCTTATGTGTGAAGAGACACACGGAGGGAGGACAGCCATGTGAAGACAGAGGCAGAAATTGATGCTATGCAGCTACAGGCTGATGAATGCCTGAGGCTACCAGAAGCTGGAAAAGGCAAGGAAGGATCTTCTTCTAGAAGCTTTGGAGGGAGACTTCTAGCCACCAAAACTGTGAGAGAATAAATTTCTGTTGTTTGAAGCCACCCATGTTGTGATTACAACAGTCCTAAGAAACTAATACAGAGGGCAAGAGAGTTCCTTGTTTGGGACCTTCATGCACATTCAGGAAGTTTAGTTCCTTTGCCAACCTTTATGTTACTGTGACAACAAAGAACATTCACATCCATAGATCTGAAGTCTCTGGAGTTCTGCCCCAGTTGGTCAGTACTGGAAAGCCATTATCTATAATGGCTCACCATCCTTTCTGTCTTTTAGTCTGGACCCTCCTAAACCTTTATTTATTCATTCTGTAGCCAGAGCACTGTTTCCAAAATACAAGCATGATACTCCCTTCCTGACTCTCCCCCTCCACCCCAAAATACTTCTACGGCTACCGATGGTGTCAGGATAGTATCAAAACTCCTTAATATGACTTATTCCGACTAGGCCTCTTCACAACTAGTATACTTCTACCTCTCCAGCTTTGCACTCTGTCACCAGCTTCCCCTACTTGGACATTTTCTAACCAATCCACTTGTTTTCAGAAACAGGACTTTATTCTTCTGAGAGCTGCATATGTAATGGAATGCTCCCCTCCTTTCCAGCCCATTGCTCCTCTCATTGGTCTAATTCCTCCTAACTTTGTAGAGCTCAGAAGAGAACCAGTTGGAGATAGGTATCTGTCCTGTGTTTTCTTGAAGCATTTTGTACCTTACCAAAGCAATACTTATCACACTGAATTTTAGCTCTGTGTTTTATTTGATTTGTTACTTGTCTGTCTCTACCAACAGACAAAAACTCTGTGGGTTGAGTGGCAACATTGTTCAGCGGTGCAAATCTAGATTTCATCCAGATTAGCATTCTATTGCTGCTGGAACAAATTTCTACAAATGTTTGAGTTAAAGCAACACAAACTTTGTTTTACAATTCTGAAGGTCCAAAATCTAAAATGTGTCTTACTGGGCTGAAATCAATGTCAGCAAGATTGCCTTCATTCTGGAAGCTATGGGGAGGATCTGTTTTCTTGCCTTTTCTAGCTTCTAGAGGCCATACCCAGTCCTTGGACCAGCTCTGCCTTTACAGTCAAAAAATTCATGCATAACCTTCTCACACTACACTTTTCTGGCTCTCCCTTGGGTTTTCTATCTCTTCTTCCTTCTTCAATATTTTAAAGAACCCTTGTGATTACATTGGGCTTACCCAAATAATCCTGATTAATTTCTCTATTTTAAGCTCAACTATTTAGCATCTTAATTCCCCTTTGTCACATAATTTCACATGACCACAGGTTCCAGGGATTAAGGCATGGATATTTGGGGGCCATATTCTGCCAGTTATACTATCATGAAGCCTGACATATATTCATTTAATGGCGATCTGTTGAATGAGTGAGTTGTATTCAATTCAGTTCCAGTTAAAGATGCTCACTTTCAATTAGCCTAGAGTTTCTTAGTTCTGGGGTTTCCTGCTAAAGTGATTCAGTAGGTGACTGATGAGGAGTCTTAACAAAAAAGCAGGAGACACTAGTTAGAAACCTTTTTGTTATCAATTGTGCTAACGTGGGCAAGTCAATTCATTTGTTTACACTTTAGTTCAGCTTCTGCAAAAGTTTGAGGGAATATGATGAGGTCTTCTCCAATAGTTACATGTTACGACCTATGTATATTTCTTTGATACTGTGATTCTAGTGGTTCTCTGAAAAGCTTAACATTAAGTCTTAGAAAGCTTAAAAAATCACTGAGGATATTCATGCTGTAAAGTTTGCTTATTAATGGCATATGGTAGAAAGTAAGAAGTATTCAATAAGAGAATTGCTTATAGATGATTATAATAAGAAAAAACACTTTAATTTTAGAAATGCTACATCTAGAATATGTTTGGTTATGCCAGAAGAAGGAAATATGGAAATTTTAGTGCCATCTATTGGCAGGGATTTTTAAATAAGGATTATTATGCACAGCTGATGTGTGACGAGTCTTCGTTGTATCCACATTCTTAAGGATTCTTATTCACTGTAGAAGAGAGTTTAAGAATGCATTCCATGCTTTTTTTCCAAAGCAATTTTGGTCTTTTTTTTTGTTATTATTATTATTACACTGATGGATCATAGAAATCTTGTTTGAGTTCAGGTCTCTATAAGGACTGGGCATGGAAGGGGGATATATGTGTGTCATATGAAATGTGGCTGAAGTTCAGAGAAATAGGTTTCATTTAATAGCTGAATACTGGATGACCTCACCATTCTTCTCACCCTCTGGCAGCTCACCCCGTGAGCAATAGAGGAGCTGTCTGCATGCACCGAGGAGTAGCGCTGGCCTCAATGTGATTTTGCAGTGATCTGTGTGCTCTATGGCTTCCTTCATAACCAACAAATCAATTCCCACTATGCGTATTACACACACCAGTGGCAGGGGCCATTTATTATCCTTTTGATGGTCATACTCTTTGTACATAACCAAGAAAGATTACAGAGGAAGGAGAGAACAGTTGCGATGTGGATGAAGAGATCCCACAATGGCATTGCATTTTATAATGTGCCCTGCATGTTTACAAGAATAAAAAAGATGTTTTCTTTCCAGATAGTTTTGAAACATGGAAACACAATTATTTTGAGTGAAAAATATTTCAAAAAGAATAAATATATATAGAGAGTAGATATAATTCTATATAAGCACGCATTTAGATTTCAGGTGCAAATTCAAAATGATTAAAAGAAAAGGACTACTATGTTTTGTTTTTATTTGGGCATTGTTAAGAAGACTATCCCTGATTAGCTTTGTTCAATTAATGAGTCTTTTGATATGTCATTTTATTTGGCATCATCTAGTGTCAATTGATTCTTTTGTTAATTTCTAACTTTGCAGTATATAAATTTTTAAACTCTAAATGATTGATTTAAGTTTTTTCCTAATTCTTTAAATCATATGCTGTAGTTACCACTGTTGAACAAACAAATAAAAACAAATATTGAATTATGTTGACTAGGTACAAGATAATTGAATATTGAATCAGATATAAATGGTACCTAGTTAGTATTATTTGTCCTAAATCAAAAGACTGATAAACAAATACATGTATTTATCTGCATATGAGTAGGAAACATTTTATTAGGGAGACCAATGGTAAAAGTATGACTTTATAGTGAGTTTTGTGCAGAAGCACTTAAACTGCTTAGTTATTTATGTCAATAGATATGAAAAGAACAGTGGAAATTTCCGAAGGTCAAAGAAGTTACTGTCTTCTCTGTTTTGCATCATTTGAAATTTTCCAATTTTTTGCAAACAACACAATGCCAAATCTGTATTTGATTTCCCCTTTCCTTTGAAGAGGCAAAACAGTGACAGAATAATTAACTAAAGAGAAGATCACGTGCTGGATATTTTGCTTTAGCAGTGTAGAAAGTTCTGGGTTTCATGTCACATGATGGTAAATGTAGTGAGATATCCTGGGTTCCTTCTGGAAGAGAGCTAGTCCCCTGAGTATATCACTGTATGTAAACTAAAGCCTCCTGGGATCTGTTTCTTGTTTGTTTCATGTGATGGCAAAGCATGCTGTACCTGGCTTTCAGTTAGATGATGTTCCACACCTTCATGACTAAATACACACAGGAACTGCAGAAGGAATTGTCAATGTCATGTTTGGTGCCTCCTTTGTTCTGTGCAGACCACAAAGCTCGGGGTGCTAATAATAGTGGCTTGTCTTTTATTTATTGATATTGCTGCTATTGTTAGTTTTTTCTTTCCTTTTTTTTTTCTCCCAAGAGTCTTGTTTCCATCGTAATTTTCTTCCCATGGTATAACTATCATCATATTTGATAATCTTCAAAGAGATAAACTTTTGTTGTAAAAACTCTTGAAGACACCCATGAATTCCAATTCTGTTCCACAACGCGGCTCTCACTTGCTGCCATTAGTCAGTAAGTCACTGAACTACTTACTCTGGTACTAGTTTCTCCTTTGGTAATGTGTTTATTATTGGGACTATTTTGGGTTGAAGAATTTACTGTATCATTCTAGAAATTTTTCTAGAATAAAATTGGGCAAGCTACTATGAAATTTGGAGCCTCATTATCACAAAGATCAATTTCTGGTTTAATATAACACATGGTATAGGCCAATGCTATTTACTGTTTTAAATAACAAATATTTGCATATCCATGTTTCTATCTCTTTAAAAAATAAAAATAATCATATCATCATTTAGAAAGGTTTTCTACATTTTGGGGGCTTAATAGAAGCTCAGTTTATTTCAGAGTAGCACTGGCAAACATTGGAAGAAGAGAAAGGAGAAGAAGCAACAGATTGAGGGTTTTTTTTTTTTCTTGTGAAAGTACCGCAGTGATAACAGTGTTCAAAGTGTTTTGCATCTGTTAACCTAGTTGTCCTCCTGACCCTGGGATGTGAGTACTATTACTACTAGTTTCTTTTTTCAGGTGAGGAAACAAAGGCATAGAGAGGAATTAAACCCAGGCCATCAGATCCCAGAACTTCTGGTCACCATGCTATGGTGACTCTACTGTATTTTACCTCCACATATTCTTGGGACTGGGTAGAGAATGATTTCTGGTTGTTGATTTATTTTCAGATGGTCTCTTCATGTTGTCTCTCAAAAAAACTCTAATTTTGGAAACTTTGACATCTCTTGCTCTTAATGCTAAATATAGAGAGGAAAGCAGAGCTGAATCAGAATACTTTGTATGAGATCCTTTCTTATTTAGTTTCAACAGAAAAATGTCAGTATTGTATTGAGGAATAAAAGAGTTCTCAAGTTTGAATTGTTATTCATAGGTTTTTAGTGGTATATTATTAAATGACTCATTTTCATTTTAACAATGAAATAGTTGATCTTTAACAATTACATGCAAATAATTAAGTCTAATTTTTTATTAAGGTACCTCAAACATATGACAGACATTTATTTGCATATGGATGAATAATATAATTACCTCTTCCTAGAACCATTTTTCACTTTCTTCTTCTTTCTACTTTTCCCTTACTTTTATTTATCCTTCAAGTCATGCCTTAGCTGTCATCCCTATGGGAAGCCTCCAGTGACCCCTGTACTAAGTGACTCACTTCTATTATTTATGCTTATACTATCCTATGTCCTCCATTATTTTAATTACTTTTGTTCTGTTTTAATTTTTATTTTTTTTAATTTCAGAATATTAAGGAGATACAAATGTTTTTACATTGTATAATGCTGAAGTCAGGGGTTTTAGTATGCTCATCACCAGAATAGTGTTCATTTTATCCAATAGGTATGTTTTCATCCCTTACCCTTTTCCCACCCTACCCCCTTCTTGGTTTCCAATTTCCTTTACATCTCCTTGTGCCCATGTATACCACGTATCCCTTAGCTTCTACTTATCAGTGAGAACATGTGGCGTTTGTTTTTCCATTTCTAGATACTGCACTTAGGATAATGGTCTCTGGTTCTATCCAAGTTGCTACAAAAGACATTATCTCATTCCTTTTTTATGGCTGAGTAGTACTCTATGATACATATATACCGCATTTTCTTTATCCACTCATGAATTGATGGGAAATTAGGTTGATTCCATATCTCTGAAATGGTGAATTTTGCTGCAATAAATAAACATCCAAGCACAGGGTGTCTTTTGATAAAACGACTTTTTTTCCTTGGGGGACATACCCAGTAGTAGGATTGCCAGATTGAATGATAAGTATACTTTTATTTTTTGAGGAATTTCCATCCTGTTTTCCATAGAGATTGTACTAATTTGCAGTCTCACCAACACTGTGTAAGTGTTCCTTTTTCTCTGCATCCATGCCAACATCTGTTCTTTTTTGACTTTTTAGCAATGGCCATTCCAATGTGGGTCAGGTGGTATTTTATTGTGGTTTTACTATGCATTTCCCTGATGATTAGTGATGTTGAGCATTTTTTTCATATATTTCTTGGCCATTTGTCTACTTTCTTTTGAAAAATTTCTGTTCATATCTTTTACCCACTTTTTGATATTTTTTCTTGCTGATTTTTCTGAGTTCTTTGTAGGTTCTGGATATTAGCCGTTTGTCAGATGAATAGTTTCTTGAAAATTTTAACTCCCTTCTGTAGGTTGTCTATTTGTTGATTATTTCCTTTTCTCTGCATAAGCTTTTTAATTTAATTAGATCTCATTTATTTATTTTTGATGTTGCTGCATTTGCCTTTGGAGACTTAATCATCAATTCTTTCCCTAGGCCAATGTCTAGAAGAGTTTTTTCTATGTTTTCTTTTAGAATTTTTATGGTTTCATGCCTTATATTTAAGTCTTTTTCCATCTTTAATTAATTTGTGTATATAGCAAGAGATCGGGGTCCTGTTTTAAATCTAATCTTAAACAAGAGAAATCATTATAGGTAGGTGAGATAAGGTGGAATGTATTCTATATTTAAAAATTTTTTTTAAAAAAATGTTTAAGGTTTATAATAATTTTCATATTTTTTAAAAAAACTGTTTAATTGTGATAAAATACATACAATGTAAAATTTACCATCTTAATTATTTTGAAATATACAGTTTAGTGATAAGCATATTCACATTGTGTGCAACCAATCTCTAGAACTTTTTCATCTTGCAAAACTGAAACTCCATACCATTAGACAGCAACTCCCCATTCTCCTCCTCAGTGCCTGGCAACCACCACTCTACTTTTTGTTTCTATGATTTTGACTACCTCAGATACCTCCTCATAGATGAAATCATAGAGCATCTATCCTCTTGTGACTGGCTTATTTAATTTAGCATAGTGTCCTGAAGGTTCATTCAAGTTGAATACTTTCCTTCTTTTTTAAAGCTGAATAATATTCTATTGTATGTATATACTGTATGTTATTTATCCCATTCATTTGCTAATAAACGTTTATGTTGTTTCTACACCCTGGCTATTGTGAGTAATGCTGCCATGAACACGGGTACAAGTAGCACTTCTAGACCCCGATTTCAATTCTTTTGGATATATATCCACAAGTGGGATTGCTGGATCACATGGTATTTCTAGTTTTAATTTTTTCAGGACACACAAAACTGTTTTCCATAGCAAATTGTACCATTTTACCTTCTCAAAAATAGCTTACAAGAGTTCCAATTTATGCAAGTCCTTGCCGAAGCTTGTTATTTTCTGTGTTTTGTTTTAGTGGTAGCCATTTGAATGGGTGTGTGAGGTGATAGAACATTGTGGTTTTCATTTTCATTTCCCTAATTCTTGTTTCTTTATGTTCTCTTTTAATTATCCATTATGGCAAAAAGAAACATAAATAGTTGTGAATCCCAAATATTTGGAAATAACTTTATTCAATTTTACTTTTATGATGTCTTCATTGTTATTTTCAAAATATTTTATTTTTGATTGTGCTTTAAGCCCAGACTTTATCTATTATTTCTTTGTAGCTGTTCTTCAGGTGGTGATAGTAGTAGATCTGGAAAATTCTTCAAACATCTCCATTTTGTGCTGGTGTCAGTATTTTCAGAACTTCAATTAGCTCAATGGCAAAGCCAGGGCTTCTGGTACATTATCCTGCTGATGGCTTCTCTCTGGTTCCTGAGGCTCTACCTGCATTACCTGGGCCAGTGGCTTTTCCTCCAGGCCATTTCAACTCCTGTTACAAAGTGAGTACTTTCCCCTGAAAGTCAAAGGAATGCATTTTCACCTTGATAGGACAAATGAAAGTACAAAACACCTCTCCCGTGCATTTACCATAAGACCTAAAATGCAGGTATGATTTGAAAAGACAAAAATGCCTTTATCTAAGAGCAAGAACTTCTATTACAGTTATCATCTCATCTTATGGGCCTGTATATACAAGTACATAACTGGTACATCAATATTTATTTAAAATTCAGCAGATTCAAATACGTTCTAATATCTGAGCAGGATCCAAAAAGGAATTTAGCAACAATGCCTTATTCTATTTTGATTTTATCAGAGTGACTTAGGCTGAAGGTATTTTAGAAGTAACATAAGTGTGATTTATCACCTATACACAGAGAAGCAAAGATTGCTTCTTCTGCAAAATGATTGAATTCAAACAATTACCAAACTCAAGCCCAGGCAGCTTTCTGGGCCATTATCCTCTGGAAAAAGATGACACTTTAAAGGTTATCTCTCCATAAACATGATTCCATAGACACTATAGATAGACAAACAGATAGACATCTATACAAGTAAAATTCATTTTCTCAAATGTAGATGGTACAGATAAAAATAAAGATGTGTGTATATTTTCAATTAAGAAGATTGCAAAGAACTTTAAGACTTTATAAAAATAACATGTGTTTATATATATATACAGATACACGTATAGTTTTTGATAGTTTTATAGAATTAAGACAAATATATGAATATGTTATAGAATACGCAAATTTATGTATATTAAATGACTGCAGTTTCAAGGAGTAATTTTTACATGGATATTCCCTCCCTTCCTCCTTTCTTTCTCTTTCCCTTTTTCCCAAGGTTTCCAAAGCAGAAAGGACATGTTATATGTTTGGGTTGTTGCTTTTTGTCATCTGCTCTTTTATTCTTTAATAGAAAAGGAAGGCCTATCTTTATTAACTGTTAATAAAATGAGACTGCAGAAAATATCTTGATAACCCAGTTTAGCCCATTTCTTAAGCAAAAGAGGATATAAGGTATTGTAGGATATTTTACTGGGTATTGTCTCAGTTGCAGGCTTGAATCACACATTAGCTCTGTGTCTTATCTTAGCTGTGAAAAATGGCAATAATGACACCAACAACAATCATTTCTTCTGTGCTCACTCTGGGTTAGATACTATGTTAAGAAAGGTATGTACATTACTTTATTTGAGATTCACAACAGCATAAAAACAAAGTTTAAAATTTCCTTTGAAGCAAAGGTCAAGAAGTGAATAAAATAACTTTTTTTAGTAGGGAGTTGATAAGTAGAATGCACAAGCAGGATTAACTATTGAAGAGCTCTACATAGGCTAAAATTAAGAATGAAATGAAGTCTCACCTTGCACAGAAAGATGGTACCAAAGCTTGGGCCAAGGGTGCTAGAATCAATAGGCTCACATTGGATTTAACCCCTAGGACCTCCGGTTGTGTCAAATTGGCCCTTTCAGAACAACCAAGAAATAAGATATCTTACTTCTTGGTTGTTAGTAGTGGCAGTGTTTTTGTTGATGTATTTGAGAATCTCACTAGAGGAATCTCAAGTAAAACTAATCAGCTATGCTAAAATTCTGAAGAATTTTTAGATTTATATCTATCTCTCATTTCTGTTAGAAATTGACCTGTTAGAAAGTCCACTGGTGTGTTTTGCATTTTAAATAGCCTACTAACCAGTTCTGTGTGATCTGCAGGGAAGTTCTTAGTCAATAGAATGCTCTCTCAGGGGCTCAAATTGACATACCTTCTATGGTTCTACATGACACCTGTAAGAACAATGAACAGGGCAGAATTTGCCTTTTCCTTGAGAGTGAGCTGTTGAGGTGGTACTAACTAACGCTAGGGTTGGAAAAAGATATGAAAATTTCTGACACTTAATTCTGGGGTACTGTTAAGTGTGCCAAGTTTTCTGTATTTAAGAGAAAAAGAAACAAAGGACATTGTTCTTTAAATTGTTTTGTGCCTTTGGCCTTTTGTATAATTTCTCTTGTTTGCTCATATGTGATTGCTTTGTTTTTCATCAGATTCCATTTTTCTCCTCACACTGTTGAGCTTTGCTACCCAACTTCTTCACTTCACATCGGAGAGGAGTTGCCTGTGGTCGTGGCTGGGCCTTTAATGCTGAACGCAGTCGTGTTGCTTTTGGTTCTGATCAGATGGGGCTGTCGGCTGCTGTTTGCCTCCTGCCCTGATGCCTTGTCAAAGTTAATCACTACCATGGGCCTATGGACAGTTCTAGACCCATTGGCAGTGTTCATAGTGGATACTCTCCTGGGGGTAAGTCAAATAAAATAATTGGGATATGAGTCCTTGGCATAGAATTTAGCTTTAGTGCATGAATCGGTGGGCATGGAAAGTTTCAATAATGATGAACATCCAATATTCATCTTAAATTGAAGTTAAGTTTTTCCTTATAAAAAATCATGGATGTCTAATAAAATCAATTTAAGTGTAATTTTAACTATCTGAAATAAACCCTTGTAAAATAAGCAGGAAATCATGTTGGAGATCAAATCCCAGCTTGCTGTAACATTTTCAAAATTATTATAAAGAAGTTTTCTTTTGCAACTTTTTTTTGATAACTTTATTTCTAATATTAATATTAAGGATTTCCATAGGCAAATTTTGCAAAAAAACGTTCATTCAATTGGTTAGGTCACTTATCTGCTTTATGATGTGATATTCTTTTTAAATAAAAACACTCTAGAATAAGAGCTTTTAAAACATTTCTAAGTAATAAATAAATTTTTAAAAATCACCCCATAGGCATTTATTTTGACTTTTGTGATGATTATGAAGTGACAAACATAGTGAGTGCATTTCACCCTAAAATATATAGTTTTAGCATTTCATGGATATGAATGATGTACTCAGGTTCATAATAACATATAAATAATGGTAATGATGATTCTAATATTTGAAGAGTGCTTTATATTTTTCAAGAATCTTCATGCAATAGATTTAATTACATATTAACAACAATGTATGTTGACAGGGCAAGTATCTCCTTGTTTTACAACTGGGAGAAACCAGACGCGTAGAATTACACATCTTATCTGTGGCCTTATAGCCAATTTGCATTGCACCTAAGACAAGGAACCAGATTTCTGAATTCTGAGACTGTTGCTTTTTTCCATTATATTAAAATCTCTACTTCAAATTTTCAGTCAATATATTGTTCTGTGGAGTTAAACGTGTGCTGTCCCTGATGAAAATTATTTGTTTACATCAAATATTTAATTTGCTCATGAATTTGGGGGCTACAATATGAGGCAAAATTGGTGTGGATATTAGTGTGAGTTGATTGCCGCATGCAAATCCAAATCTCTAGTTGCTCTGAATTTGTGAGCTTCCTGGTGAGTGTCACTGGAAGGTGCTGATCTCAAACCTTACTTGGCATCAGAATCTATTGGAGGTTTGGTAAAACACAGATTGCTGGACCCCACTCCTGGAGTTCCTCTTTCAGCAGATCTGTAGTAGAGCTCAAGAATTTGCATTTCTAACAAGCTCGCAGATGACATTGATGCTGTTGGTTTGAGAACCGCTGGCATCATAGCTGCGTAGGAACGCTCTGATGCGCAGTCTGAGAGGACCCAGAAATGGTAACACAGCTTGGAAGATGCCAGCTCCAGCTCAGCCACTACTCAGCGGGGCATCCTTGACTGTGCTGCCTATTGGTCACGACCTCCAACTTAAAATTTAGTAACTTTGTCTAAGCTCCATTTAGGTTGCCAATTGTTTTAGATTGAATTCTCAAAGCAAAATGAAAGACATTGGCAAATAATGGGATAATTCAAGCCAAAAACCACTTTAACTTGGAGTCATCAAAGTTTTAAGCAATTTCAATGTGCAAAAGAAGGAAAATATGAATTTTAACTAAATTTTTATGCTGTAGACATGGTCATAAAATATAGCTCCAAGATGAGAGCAGATGGATACTAGGATCAATATGATCAAATATTCATTTATAAAATCATCTTAATATATGCAATAATATTCCACATCTGGTATATTTCTCCTTTAAGAAGAAAAGGAAAAGTTTCATATCGAGATCATAGAGATGGGTTGTTTCGATGGACTCTACTTGTTAACTGTATTTGAAATTGATTCTACCATCAATAATGTGCTTTTAGAACTAAAAACCAATTGCCATCCAAACTGCATCTGTGAAGATATTTCACATCTTGGGTGCTGGAGTAGGCAGCTAAGGCCACAGGGACTGCTGCTGTTTCTGTCTCTCCATTTCAGGCCATGCTATGCTGTGGCAATGTTTCCCAAACTTTAAGGTGCTTGCAGTTTCCCAGGGGTCATGATTAAATGCATGCTCTGATTCAGCAGGTGCAGCCTGAGACTCTGCATTTCTCGTAGATTCCTAGGTGATGCCAATGATGCTGGTTCCATGGACCACACTGAGTAGCAAGGTGCTAGATACTTGACTGAGAAGGTCCCTCCCTTCACTTTGCTGCTTGCTGGGCTGAGCCTTCATGTGCTGAGGACTCCTGGGCTGTTCTTAAAGAGACTGAGATCCTTTGGATCCACTAACGTCTTTCTAGATTTCATGTGAGAATTCTGACTGCTTATTTCTGAGTGGAAATGACTTCTGCTAGAAATGCTTACAACCTGCCAACAAGTATGATTGTTGATTCTCATGGTTTAGATCATTTAACATTATTAAAATGAACTAAAATGCTGCATGTCAAGCCCATCAATGATCTAGTTTCTAGTTCCAATGCTAGGCATGGGAGGTAGAATCGTGTGCCAAGGAAAGCTCATCAATATTGAAAGGCAGACCACTCTGCAAAACCTCAGTACCATTGAACACCCTGACAACATGGCGGAACAGGGAGCGTTTTGAGTCAGAAATAGTTGTGTTTTCTACCCCATCTCTAAGTATTTTTCATCCTGCTGATTAGCCACATTCTGATTCTGAGTGGATTGACCCGGAGCAGCCAGTTTCCATTCACATGCCTACCTCTCTCATTCTCCAGGTTAGCAGGAAGGAGACTGCTGTCAAGGTTTGTTGAGCAGATGTGGAGTGGAGGGCGTCTGCATTCTGGGAGGATCACATTCCTTGGCATCTCACCATTCTCCCAGAGGCCTGGTGTATGTACTGAGCAGGCAAAAGCTACAACACCACATGGGAAGCCATTAGGGGAGGATGAGCAGCTGACCCTGTGATCTTCTGAGCTCTCCTCAGAAGGATGTCTGCAGCCCTCCTGGAATGGCTTTTCTTATTCCAGTCGGGTCCCTTAGGTAGATTAATAGCTGACCAGTCCACTGCATCCAAGGCAGCTGACAAAATGAGCAGACTTACTTTACTCCGGGACCTCTGATGTAATCTATAGGAGGGTAGCCGCCATCATGGCCATCTCAGAACCGGGTCACAGGTCCGCGTAACCTGATGGAAGCTGACTTGGATTCTCACAAATGAGCAGAACACCCATATTTCTCTCCACTTGGAAAGAAAAGCTAGAGGTTTGTTCCAAATATGCACAAATTATTCACCCTCCAGTATGAACCCTCCATCATGTTTCATTGCAGATGACATCTACTTTTGCTGTCTTTTAAAAATTTCTAACACTAAAAATTTCTAACGTAATCCACAGATTGGCAGCACTGGAGTCCCCTGGGAATCTGTGGGAAGGCACTCAGATACACCTGATTGAATCAAAATATGCATTGTAACATGTTCTTCAGGTGATTTGACGCGCACTGAAATTTGAGAAGAGCTGATCTAAAGCAGTGGCTCTCAAAGTGTGGTCCCCAAACCAACAGCATCAGCATCTCCTGGGAACTTAATAGAAATGCAAAATCTCAGACCTTGCACCAAATTACTAAGTCAGAAAGAAACTCTGGGGAGGGGCCCAGAAAGCTGTCTTTCAGCAAGGCTTCCAGGTGATTCTCATGCTTTTTAAAGCTTGAGAATTGCTTCACGTGGGATTCTGATTACCATGGATTAAATGCCACTCATGAGACTCAGGTTGCCTGAATTCATACCTCCATGTCCTTCAGCATTTCCTTTTAACAGATAAAGTTGAGGATGATCTGGATTTGATCCAGGTCAACCAGCCCAGAGAGATGCTACCTAACTTTACTGATATTTTCTATTCTGAATGCATCTTGTTCATGGCAATCTAAAAGGAGATGTGGCAGGTAGATTGGTTTGAGGCTGGAGTGCTGAGGGGCTGTCGATGTTGGTAGTAATGCTTTTCTAGTCTCTCAGTTGCTGACTCAGAGGTTGGCAATGCATTGATGATACTATGTTCAATGATTCCATTCAGCTCATACATTCTTTCTCTGCCTGACCTCTAATTTGGGTAAAAAGTAGAGGAAAGATTTGCTATTGAATGTTTTACTTGATCAGCATATAGTTATTGACCATATATATTCTCTGCACAGGATTTTAAAACATACAGCATAAATATGGCATTATTACTGCCCTTGATAGTGAGATAAGAAAAAAAAAAAAAACCACAAACACGAAGATTAAATAAAGGTATAATGCAAACATGGTCTTTTAGCAAATAATTCTTGACATTACATGTCTTAGTCTGTTTTGTGCTGCTGTAACAAAATACCAGAGACTGGGGAATTTATAATGAACATAATCTGGAGGCTAGGAAGTCCAAGATGCAAGAACCTTCTTGCTGTGCCATCCTATGGCAAAAGAGCAAATAGAGTCTAAGAGAGGTCAAGAGATTGAACTTGAAGCCCTATGCCATTTTATAATTGTCATTAATCATAAACACCTCTCATTGCCCCCCCCAACACTGTTGCATTGGGGGTTAAGTTTCCAGCATATGCTTTTGGGGGGACACATTGAAATCACAGCACTCCATTAGAATGACTATGGTGTAGTAGAAATACACAGATTTGGAGTCAGTAGGAGGTGGGTTCTGGTCCCAGCTCTGCCATTTGTCTGCTATATGATGTTGGATAAGTCAGTTAACCTCTGTTTTCTCTTTCCCTCATATGCATAAAAAAGTAGTTATGCCTACAAATAGTAATAGCTACCTTACTCATTTCACGATAATGTTGGGAGAATCAAAGGAGAGGCTAACTGGGAATAAACCTTGAAAAGTCTACATACAACATAAAAGAAATGAAGGATTATAATGAGATCATAATACCATGTGGATGACGTAAGATGTAAGAGCCATTGTCCCAGTGTTTAGGCTGGCACTTAACAATCGATTTGGGAAATGGAAATATACAGTTCCCCCCCCAGGATGTAGTATGGGCAGTGTGCGAGGAATGCCATTTGGGAAGTACAGGGCACAGTCTCTTATATCCGTCAGATATAAGAGATGCCACCTTTTTAAGGGTGCCTTTCCTGATAGCAATACTTAGTAACACACTTTTATCTGTCTTATACCATTTTTCTGCTTTATATTTTTCTTCCTAATATGATCCTCTGATATATCATATACAATAATTTACTTAATTTTAATCTTGCATGTAGGCTTACTACAATTTACATGCCCCTTCCCTACTTAAATGTGAGCTAAAAGAAGGTAGAATTTTTGTCTAATTTGATTTACTATTTTATCTTCAGTGCCACATGACAAATAGTAAGCATTCAACACATGTGGGACAAACAAAAGATGAGCATCTATTGATGAGATTATGTTACTGTTATCAAACATGCATCTTTTTTTGTTTCATTGATGAGTGCCCTGTCCATTTCATTACATTTAAGAAACAACAGAAAGGAGAATTACAAGGCAGCTCTTACAATCTACAACTTAAAGTCTTAGCAAAAGATCCACATTTTGCAAGGAAGACTTATTAACAAGTACAGAATATCAAAATAAAAGTTTTGGGGTGGTGGTCAAAGAAACAGTAGCTGAGAGTTGGAACATCTAAATTCTAGTCACTGCTCAATCACTAAAGTTTGTTTTGGTATAGGGAAAACACAGAGTCGCCTTTCTAAGTTTCTGTTTTCATCTGCGGCACAAGTGATTTGGATAAGCTAGTTTTAAATGTGCCTTTTTAAGCTCTAATTACATAAATGCCAGTTAAAAAAACTAAACAAATTCTTCCTTGTTTCTTGCATTGGAGAAAAGATACCTTACTTTACATTTATATTGCATATTACTTTCACTTGATAGCAGGAGAGTCATAATTAAAGAACATTCATATTTTATAAAACTCAAAGGTCAATGATGTCAAATGATAATACTGTAGGTCCTTAGAAACTTGTGTTTGTTTTATAAAACCCCATCATCTCATATTCATTTCTAATGTGATATAGAATATGTCTTTCCTTGTCTAAAATAAGGACTTATTGTTAAATTAACTTAATGTAAACTTTTCAAGCTCATATCAAGTAGCCTGATAACTCTTTTATAAGTTTCTAAAATAAGCCATCTCTTTTATGCATAGCACAAATTAAATTCCTATCAAATCTGCTTCAGAAAAAAAAGAATATTTCTACCACCATATTTAATTTCTTCATATCTTGTGCTCATTAAATCCAAAAGTTAATAGTACATAAATAAAACATGGCTTTTACTTTATGAATTGCATGTCAAGTGTGAGCATTTAAAGGCCTAAAGGGAAAATGAGAAAAACCTGGTAAACCAAGTGTGCAAAACCCAACCTTTTTTTTTCTTTTCCTTTGTGCACCTGAAGGTCTGGCAATATTCAGTGCCTAGAAGATTTAATTTAAAAATAAATGATAGTGTCATAAAGTCTTTGTGTATTTAAATTCCTCTAACTTGATGATACGTGTTTTCATTCTTACTTTTTCGGTCGTGTCAGCGGCTTACACCTAGTGGGGAGACTCCTGTAGCTGATGCAGCAAAACTCTACTGGATGTTTGTAAGGACCATGCAACCGGGCCTTCTTGGCGTGGTGATCACAGGGTTACTTTACAGCCTCCTGTTCATCATTTCTTCTTTGATTTTCTATGTGTTCTGTCTCAGGTAAGGTGCTTCAGTTACTTTGTTTTTAAGAGTGTTCAGCCTCCAGACCTGTTGTTACACAGTTAGGTTGTGAGACCACGGTTAAAGAAGAGAAGTTACACCATGTCCACATTGCTAAGGTAGACATTTTTAACATCTGTCTCAAAGGCCAGCCGAAAAATTATTCGACTTTTAGGAAAATATTTTCTGCGTGGTAGAGACAGTGCTATTAATAATTGTACTATGAATTATTAGACTTGTTTCTCCAAACCAGGAACCAACAGGAAACAAGGAGTAAGCTTTTGATATCCAATGACATTCTGGGAAATTTCCTGGGAAGCTTGTCTAAAATTAATTTTTCTCCTTCTTCAAACTTGCTTTCTTCTGACGTTTTTCATTCCTGCCAAAATCACCAGTAGAAGAATCATCTTTCGGTTTTGATCCTGAATATCACTGGGTCATCAATTAAGCAAGCACTGTGTTTGTGTGAAGAAAGACAAGAAAACTGACAAATACGAGGCAGTATGAAACTAGGAGGTTGTTTTACTCTTTTGCTTGTTTCCTTTGCTGTGCAGAAGTTTTTATTTTGATGTAGTCAACTTGTCTATTTTTGCATTTGTTTCCCATACTTTCATGAAATCGTTGCCAAGACCAAAGTTGTGAAGCTTTTCCCCTATGTTTTTTTCTAGTACTTTTCACAGTTTCAGGTCTTATGTTTATGTTTTCGATCCATTTTGAGTTGATTTTTTGTGTATGGTGTAAGATAGGGTCAAATTTCACTCTTTGGAATGGGGATATCCAGTTTTCCCAGCACTGTTTGTGGGAAACAGTTTGTTAAGACTGTTTGTTCCCCATTGTGTATTCTTGGCACTCTTATTGAAGATAAGTTGACTGTATATGCATGGATTTGTTTCTGGACTCTCCATTCTGTCATATTGATCTATGTATGTCTTTATGCAAATACCACACTGTTTTAACTACTGTAGCTCTGTAATATAATCATGTAATTCCACTTCAAGGTATTTATCCAAAATAATTGAAATTGGGATTTCAAAGAGATACTAGCATTCCCATATTCATTGGAACATTAGTCACAATAGCCATGATGTGGAAGCAACCTAAAGGTCCATTAATAGATGAATAGATAATGTGGCACATAATCCAATGGAATATTATTTAGTCATAGAAAAGAAAAAAATCCTGCAATATGTGACGACATGGATAAGCTTTGAGGACATTATACTAAGTGAAATAGCCTGGTCATGTAAGGACACAGACCGCATGATTCCACTCACATGAAGTGTCTAAAATAGTCAAACTCATAGAAACAGAGTGATTTCTAGGGGTTGAGGGTAAGGGGAAATAGAAAGTTGCCACCAATGGCAGCTGAAAGTGAAGGAGGGGATGACCTTTAGTATAACCTGAAGCTTTGGAGTTGGGCAGTTGGGGGCATGGCCATAGCAATCTCAGAGGCAGGAAGTAAAGAGTAAATGTTTATGGGAGATAGATAATGAGTTAACTTCTCTTTCATGATGACTTTTCATGTTGAGATATCTTTGATCTTGCCAAGGGAAAATATGTTATAAGAAGTTGGAAAGATGAGTGTAGAGCTTAGGGAAATTAATATAGATTTTAGATTTGTATGGTTGAAGCCTTGAGTTTGCCTTGAAAAGTATAGACTAACTCTCAGTGGACTGACTGACTGAAGGCTGTGGACATAGAGTCGGTACTTAGCGACAATTTTCTTTTTTTTTCTTTTGGCAGAGCTATGCTATAAATGGAAAGTAGATAGAAAAAGATATTTCAAAAAGTAGTTTTTACAATATGGGTGTAGTTTGAATATATTTCTATGCGGAGATGAAAATGCTAAAGAAAATAGAAATATTGAAAGTACCTAAGCAGGAGAGGATAATTGAGTGAAGTCTCTGAAGACACGAGGTAGAACGCAGGTGGAGACAAACCTTGGATTTAGGGAAAAGCTCTTGTGTCTTGATGTGATAAAGAAAGAGGTGGGAGTGAATGCAGAGGGTTGGGGGTTTGTGGCAGGAGGATGTTGAGGGACTTCACATATGATAGTCATTATTTTCTATGAAAGGGGGAGTGAACTCACTGCTCAAGTCTTCCTTCAGTAGACTGATCGTTCTCTGATGCAGCCTTTAGGTCACTAACCTAGCTGTAGTAAAATTGCCTAATTCTCCAGGGGATGTGTGTTGTTTAGGCACAGGCTTGGTTTATATTTTGACATGTCATAAGCAGTGTATGTCATCTTTCCAGAGCACTTACTTTCTCAGGGAAGGGCTGACAGTCTTCTCCGATCACTCAGTTTTCATTTGACCACTAACTCGTCATGTGGCCCTAGGCAAGGATGTTCATTTGCTAGATTTGAGGCATTTTCTTGAGTAACATGATAACAAAATAATGTATGTGTAGATTTTTACAACAGGCTCTCCATGAATAATCACTCTATTATTTAAAATGGCTAGGTTTCCCAGAGAAGTTAAAGAAATGAAATAGCATGGCATGTAGTTTAGACTTTGGTAGGATTTAAAAAAATTATCAAATGTTTTGTCTCATTTATTTCCACATCAGAAAAATCCCTCTTACTCAAAACAAAATGAATATTTACAGTGATACTATTGTCTGAGGTCTATGTTTTTCTTATCTAGATTATTTGTAAAGTATAAAAAAGTAAACATAGAATTTATGCACCAAATAAATATGATTTAATGTTTTGCTACCTAAAGCAAATGGGTAAACACCCATTAAAATATTATGATTAACCCGCAGGGAAGTATGGGTAGGAAGAGTGGGAAACTCTGTTACAGATAGAGAAATTATTAAGTTTAATGCAAAGATAGATAGAATGCCTGGACAGCATGGAGAATGAACCTGGAACAATTCGGGAGAAATAAACAAGTTTTTTTGCTCTTTCAACCTAGCCCTCATTGTCTTCCATGCTTAACCTGTCCTGTCCAAACTAGGTGTGCTTAGTTACCCCACACAGGGATTGCTTGTATTTTAGAAGCAGATGCTTTTAAGATTCCTTCAGATAATGATAGAATTACATTTATCTCCCACAGGGAAAATGTCGATATTTTCCATATGAATAAATCAAGTCACTCTAATACATCAGCTGAAAATATCTCCTTACTGCTGTTTGCAAAGTATCTCTGAAAGGGTAGATAGCTGGCCAGCCCAGTCCTCTTGTGAAGCAAGCACTGTCCATAGCACATGCATGCAGGGGAGTGAGGTTTTGTTCTAGCATAGCATCAGTTAAAGAGACACAAATCGTAAGAACTCATCTTAGTGAAAAATGGCAATGTGGATTTGTGCATGTTGGCTGATTTAGGCTAGCATCCTTAATCAAAATATGAAAGCCATAACCCTGAACCTTTCTGAGTCTTCGAATCAGTGCTGTAGACACGGTAGTGATAACATGGCTACACTCACACGAGCACAAAGGAGATGGAGTCTGTTGTGCTGGTTGTTAATAAAGAATTTTGTCTCGCTCTGGGCACTGGATGCTCCACATTATGGAGCCTGGCTGTGCAAACTCAAGATTGTACCCTATTGAGTTTGGCTGATTGGATCTCATTCTTCCAAGAGCCCGAGTAATTTCTTGCTGAAGGGTTTCTACTAGAAAAATTCTCATTCTCTGTGGTTCTGAAGGGAGAGTTGACTGGGACGCCAGTTCCTTGCCTCTGTGCTGAGTATAATTATTTGGACTTGAGTTTATAGTTTGAAAAAAGCATTAACATTTTAAATTATTTTTTTCTTATTCTTGGAAGAATATATGTTTTCTATGAAAAAATTGAAACTACAAAAAAAATCAGAGAGTAAATTAAAAAAAAACCAGTAATCTCATCATTTAGTCAAAGCATTGTTAATGTTTTGGTAAATTTATTTCAACCCTTTTCCCCACATACATATATTTTTACAAAGTTGAAATTATATACTATGTATAATTTCATATGTTGATCTTTAACTTAATATATGTGATAAATATTTTTATATTCTTTATTACCTTCACAAATATTTAATGCCTTAACTTTATTTTATACTGTATAAGCAGTATAAAATATTTAAATACTTCTTTATTGCTGGACAATAGATTGTTTCACATTTTTGTGCATCTTATAAATAATTCTGATGAGCATTTTAAGGCATAGGGTCTTGTCTACATTTTAAATTATTCTTTGAATAGAATCCTAGATACCCAGAAATAGTGGTTCAGAGAAAATAATGTTTCTAAGACAGTTGATAACTATTGCAAAATTGTTTTCTAGAGAAGTTATGTGGGTTTATACTTCCACAAAAACATGAGGGAACTTACCAAACTATGTTCCATTGTGTGATAACCTTTTTTAATCTAATAGAAGAAATGCTATTTCATCCTTTTCTAAATGTGCATTCTTTTATTTACTAGTCAGTAATCATTCTTAATATGCCTATTACTAATTCATATTTCCTTTTCTGTGAATTGTCTTTAAGTGTCCTTTTGTCTTCCTTTTTCTATAGGGCATTCCAATATTTTTCTTACTCAATTATGTAAGTTTTATATATATTTACAGTAATAACCCTTTTGCCATATTTTTAACACATACTTTATTTGCTGATTATCATTTAAATTTATTTTTTGATTTTTAAAAAACAGTTATTTAAAATTCACTTGAAGTCTTTTATAATTCTGTGACATTTAAATAATTCTTAAATTTAAAAAATTCTTACCTTTTAAACATTTTTGTAACTATTTTTATTTTTATAAAGTTTGAATTTTTTTATTAAACTGCTTATCATAAGCTATGTAGAAATCATTTGATGAGGATAGTGTCAAGTTGTAAAAGAGACATTGTTTTATCTTTTATTTTATTGGCCTTTTCTGTAAGTTGGTATTATCTTTAAAGAATAGCAGTTTTGCCATTTTATGTTACTGGGCTTTATTTTAAGTAATTTTAACTCATCATTTTATGTTTCCAGTACTATGGACAGAGTGAGCTTCTTTTTTCTAGAGATCCTTTTTCAAAATTTTCCTTTTTCCCAAACTTTTATAAATGACTATCTATAGATTTTGGCATAAGGGAAAAGCCAGGAGGCCCATCCGTGACTGTCAGAGTGTCTGGCCTTGTAACATTCCTTCTAAATAAAGCCTCCGTTGATATCATGTGAATCCTTTAACTCAAAATACTTTATCTAAAGAGTACAAAATATTACATATTTCTTTATAATATGCAAATAAATCACAATTTAAATGTCAGTTAGATTTGTTTAAACTTTGTGTAATTCTGAAAGCTGTACACAAATCTAAAAGACTTGGTAGTCAAGTTAATTAGTTTTGGGGGGTGCTTATGTCTTCTTAATCATTGACTTAATAGTTCCAAATAGCCTTATACGTTTTAGCTGCTGTCATTTATTACTTAGGAAAATTAATTTAGATTAAAATAATTTAAAGACAGGTTTTGATGAGACTATTATGAGCATATTCATTGTCTAGGGAATACGCATGAGATAATCAAAGATTTTCCACTTTCTGAAACTTTTCACTGTCATCTTTGTCATGAAACTTCCACAGTCATCTTTGTCATGTTCTGTGGTAAAAGCAAAATATTATTTACCATGTAGAGGGAAGACATCTTCAAATTTTTGTAATTAATAGATAGCTAAGCAGTTTTTATCTCCTGAAATTGTCACCGAGTTTATGGGCACTCCATGCTCTGATAGGCAGAAATGGACTGTGCATATTACGACATGCTCAAGTAGGAATAGACATATTTCAAAGATTTAGCTACTACATTGTGTCAGCTCCAGTAAACTGAATAATTGTAACACAAATGGCTCATTGCTCTGGGTCCAGATAAATTCACTGAATGCCCATTTGCTGAAGGCCCATTGATGTCCCCCCTCTACGCCAGAGTGACCCTGACGTGGGCAGTTGAGTCTATGCTGTATGCTGACTTTCCTTCCATCTTTTTGTTTCCTAGCAGACAGAGTACTCTGTCTGTTTTTACCCCAGCTCTTTCCATCCGTAGCTCCAAGGACCTAGGCAGAGATAAGCTGAACATTCCTTGGGATGATGTTTGTTCTCTTATAAACATAAAATAAAAACTGGTCAGTTAGTTAGTCAGTCATTTGATGAATTGACTTTTCGTAAATTAGCCCCCTTCGAAAACCTGTAGGATAAAGAAGCTAATCTATTGGAACTTCTGTTTTCATCCCAAGCATATGGGAAATGGGGCATATGAGTTTTGACCAATGGCAAGCAGATGTCAAGAAGGTATGTGTACCTGAATGAAGCAACAAGGTGCAGGTTGTCTGGTTGGCACAGTCCAGAACCTTGTTTTGAGCTTATTTTAGGTCACTGGTATGAGAAGTTTCCTTTTCCACTTTCATGTAAGTACTTGCATCTGACAGCACAGTTAATATGCATGGGCCAGTGCCACACCCTACTTTTCTCTGTCAGCAATATATGTAATCTCTAAAATTCTTCTTGAAGAATTTTCAACATCCTTTTCACTAAAGCAATTGAGCAAACGAATAGCCAAACAAAAAGAGCATGTATTTTGGGTTGGTGCCACAAACCAAGGAGGATCACATATCCATAAAACTGGTCTCTTGAACTCTCTGCACCATGTATTTTAATGTTACATTGGTAGTCAAGCCAGAATGAAACAGAAGTATTGTGGAAAATGACATGAAATTCTTGAAGTAGGGACCGAGGACAAGGTTATTGACTCCATGATTCATCCTTCTCTTCTCTGTATCAAGAAAAGTACCTGGAATACAACAGAATGCAACAAGTATTTGTTGAATGAAAAACATGAATAATCAAATGAGTACATTTTCTTATATGATGAAGACATACCTTCCCTTTCAAATAAAATGTAACTTACAGGCTGCATGTTCAAATGACACCTGTCCCCAAGTGTTTTTCATTTTGTGAATTCTCAGCCAGAATGTAATGAGGAAGTATGAAAAGGTATACACAGCTCTTCCGTGTGTTAATTTGACTTATCAAAGTGATCAGAATAGGTTTTTAGTTTGACTTTTTTGACAACATCCAACTTTAAACAATACAATACAATGTGAAAAGAGGAATTAAGAAGTGTCAGAACAACATGCATAGCAGGAGAAATGCAAAAAAATTCATGTATATGAAAAATCCAAAGAACCCAGGGCAGTAATAACCATGTCATAGATGCAGAATGTTTTCTAACTCCCTTTTTCACAATTATCCCCTCTAACTTGGTATTTCCAAATCTCACTTCCAGGACCCTCAGCCCTGCTCTTCTGCCTCCCCCCCCCTCCCCGCACCCCCCCCCCCAGGTACTCTTTTCTCTTTAATGATGTGTTAAGTGGGTTAATATGAGGCATGCTTAGATGCTGAAAACTGCAGATGAGTTCCTAGTGGTCTTGGTCACACTTGCAAAAGGGCTGTCCTCTGCAAAGGCACAACGACAGAAGGTAACTCAGCGTTTAGTTTGGGTCCAGTGCTTAAGCAGCAGCTTTCTGCACCATTGACATTGATCATGCGGCCTCTTAGCAGCACTGTGCTTTCCCAGTGGCTAAGACCTCACCAAAATGAGTTCGATTTGAGAAAGTATTGCTGTAGTTCTTCAGGTTTACCTTACTCTAACAGTTTGAGTTTCCCTAGTGTAGATCCCAAAACAGACCTACCTGCATAATCTAATAAGTCAGTACCCTTAAAGGAATATAAGACAATATGAACTGGTAGATCTGATCCTTATAACCCTTAGAAATAATAGAGTCTGAATCCTAACCAATATATTACTAGCTCTCACA
The DNA here is from genome assembly GCF_040939455.1 of Microcebus murinus. NCBI lineage: Eukaryota > Metazoa > Chordata > Mammalia > Primates > Cheirogaleidae > Microcebus > Microcebus murinus. The sequence continues at coordinate 8,615,591 of NC_134118.1, forward strand.
AAAATCTCAGAAGCTCCAAGTATAGGTTCAAAATTTTTCCGTCATATGCCATATAAATTGGCATATGGAAGTTACACAGAGAGCTTTCCCACTTCAGGCATTTGTCTGGTCTTGGCAGTGAATTTTTAGATATGACATTCCTTAGATATGTAGACAACAAAAAACACCAAGTAGACAAATGAGACTACATCAAACTTAAAAACTTCTGCCCATCAGAAGAAAAGGCAACCTATCAATGGGATAACATAATTAAAAGTCATATATCTGATAAGTGGTTAAAATCTAAGATATAAAAGGAATTTCTACAACTCAACAATGAAAAACAAATAACTCTATTAAAAATTGGCAAAGGACTTGAACAGACATTTCTCTAGAGAAGATATCAAAATGGCCAATAAACACATGAAAAGATGCTCAACATCACTAATTATGGGAAAAGCAGATCCAAACCATGATGAAGTATAATTTCACACCCACGGGATTACTGCTATCAAAAGAATAGAAAATAACAACGTTGGAGAAGATGCAGAGAAGTTGGAACCCTTGTACACTTCTGGTGGGAATTAAAAATAATGCAGCTATTATGGAAAATAGTATAAAGGTTCCTCAAAAAATTAAAAATATAATTAATTACCATATGATCCATAATCCCACCTTCTGGGTATATATTCAAAAGAATTAAAAGCAGTGTCTCTAAGAGATGTTGGTACACCCACATGCATTGTAGCATTATTCAAATAGCCAAGAAGTGGAAGCAACCCAAATGCCCATTGACAGATGAATGGAGAAAGAAAATGTGGTGTATTATACAGTGGAATATTATACACTCTTAAAAACGAAGGAAATCTCATCATGTGCTATGGCATGGTTGAACCTTATGGATGTTATGCTGAAGACAATAAGCCAGAGAAATACTGTATGATTCCACTCATATGAAGTATCTAAAGCAGTCAAAATCATAGCAACAAAGAGTAGAAATGTAGTTACCAAGGACTAGGAAGAGGGAAAAGGGTGAACTTGTATTTAGTGGCTATACAGTTTCAGTGTTGCAAGACTAAAAACTTCTAGAGATCCATTACACAATAATATGAATATATTTAATGTTAGTGAGCTATACACTTGAAAATGATTAAAATGGTAACAAAAATTACATTTGTGGTTAATTTTCCTCTAATGAATGAGTGTGATACAGTTGTTTAATTTCTGGTTTGAATCTTGGCTGTGTTACTTACTAGCTGTGTGTCCTTAGACAATAGTTCTGCCTTTTTGACTCTATTTCTTTATCTTTAAAATGTGGATAATAAAATCAAGCTTAAAACTTTGAGGAGTAGACAGTGTATATGAAATGTTCATTAAAAGTATTTACTAAATAAATATAAACATTGATTATTATTATTCATTTCTATTGTCAGTGTGAAAGCAGCTAATGAGATATGTTCCTTAAAAATAAATTAATGTGCTTAGTGTATTTCTAACTAAACTGTAACTTAGGCAATTATGTTTAGTTTTGTAATTTAGTTCTTTTGAGCTGAAAACATAAATTTAGTCCAAAAATTTAGAACTTTCAATTAACTTTTACAACTCCACATACATATGCCAAAAAGACTTTGCAATTGACATTTTGGAAAGAGACTCATAGTCTTCTCTTCCAAATCACTCTTCATCTGGGGGTCCCCATTTCATAAATCCAAGATCACCCATCAAGTTCTGAAGGGGCTTGGGAGGAAAGAGAAAGGAAAGAAGAAAGGAAAGAAAGATACCTGGGAGCTTTCTTCAAATCCTCCCTCTCACCATCCCCATATCCACTGTCTTCAGATTCTAGAAATCTAGAATCTTCAGATTCCTTAGCTCTTGAATGTGTTCATCTAGGTCTGTCCATAAAGCAACTTTCCTTGTCTGATATGCCCTAATTTCTCCCTGACTTACTCTAACACTCACTTTCCAATGAGTCTCCTTATACTCCCTCTTGTTCCTTTCAAACTACTCTCTTCACTATAGCCAGAATGATTTTTAATCTAAAAAAGTGTGTGTATAGGTATATATATCATTAAATATGAAACGTCCGTTTTTGAATCAAATGTGTAGTTTATCATCTCTGAAACAAGAAACAGTACAATTAATCAAAATATGTGCCTAAACTATCCACACGGTTTTGCCATCTTAACAGTAGCTTGTTTATGCCAACAGCAAAGAAACCTGGAGAGTGAGTGGCCATGAAATTGTGAAAGGCATTTTCCACAGCTTTGTGAGAATTGAATATTTTTCTTTGCAAGAAGTGGTCCAAATCCTGGAAAGAGTGGCAGTCAGTTGGTGCAAGGTCTGGTGAATATAGTGGATGACAGAGAGTTCCAAGTCCAGCCTCTGTAGTTTGAGAAGCATTGTTTGTACTACATGTGGTTTTGCCAGAGGATTGGCCTGTGTCTATTGACCAATCTCAGCTGCCTAATCTCAAGCATCCTCATCATTTTGGCCAGTTAGATGCAGTAGACATCAGCTATCATCGACTGACCAGGTTTCATGAAATACCAGTTCTGCACCACCAAACAGATACCATTTGCTTTTTTTGATGAATATTCGGTTTTGGATGTATTTTGATGTATTTGGATGTATTTTGACACTTCATCTTTATCCAACCATTGTGTTGAATGCTTATGATTATCAAAAAAATCTATTTTTCATCACATGTAATGAAACAGTGTAGAAATTGTTCACCTTTATGTCGTGACAGCAAAGAAAGGCAAGCTTCGAGACGATTTCTCTTTTGATGCTTGTTTAATTCATGTAGTACCCATCTATTCAACTTCTTTACCTTGCCCATTTGTTTCAAATGGCCCAAAATTGTTGGAATAGTAACGTTACACCTTGCTGCTAATTCATGCATAGGTTAAGATGGATTCGCTTCCACTACAGCTTTCAGCTAGCTCATCATTATGCTCCTTAGTCTCAGGTCACCCACGTGGATCATTTTCAAGATTAAATTCACCAGAATGGAACTTCTCAAACCATTGATGTACCGTGCGTTCATTAGCCACATCCCTCCCAAACACTTCATTGATATTTCAAGCTGTCTGTGCTGCATTGGTTCCTTAACAGAACTCGTATTCAAAACTATTGTGAATTTTTCACTTATCGCAAAAATTGCTCTAAAAAAATTGAAAGATAATCACAAGCCAAATGTGCATTTGAAAGAATGAGAATGTACCTTCACAATAAAAAAAAAAAAATACCAAGAAGTGTCAAAGTGAAATGTCAGAGATATCAATTGTCAAACTGTCAAACTTAATACTTACGGAAATCAGACATTCCATACTTAATAACCTAATATATCACATCTTCACTTAAACACATATAGTAGCTTCCTACCACTCCTAACAACGCGCGTTCACTCTGCCTGGGCGCTGCCTTGCCCGTGTGGCACTGCCGTATTGCTCTGCCTCCCCTCATCACTGTGTAGTCCTCCCCTCAGCTCCTCCTGCCTCCTTCCTGGAATCCTCACCCCCCGCCCCGCCCCCACTGGCTGTGTTTACCATCTCTTGTATTCTTAGTACTTGACTTATACCAGGTGTTAGGCTGAACCCAGAGGCTGGTGGGAGGCTCCATAGGAACTTTCCCTTTAAACTGGCCCCACCTTTTTGAGCGCTCCCCAAAGCTGACTATAAAAGCCCTAGATGCCCACTATTTCTGGGCCAATGCCTTCCTGGCCTCAGTCTGGATGTATGCAGACTTTAAAATAAACTTATTTTCATCTGCCCTGGCCTCATGTGTTCCTCCCTTGGTTCTAACAGTAGGTATCTGTGAATATTTGTTTACTGAGTGAATAGGTTAGTGAGGAGTGGATGAAGAGGATGGCTACGCCCTTACAAACCTGAGACTACATATATTTAATACACCGAGGGGTACTGACTTCATAACTAGAAACCTTTGCTAGGACTGCCTCTGCAAGCAGTCGCGGGTGGGAGGGGGAGTTCTTGACTGTTTCCCACTGTGTGCTGAGTAGTGTTATTTTCTGAATTGCTTTTTCCTTTTTACAAAAATTTTATTGCCCTTTTTATTCTCTTTCTCTTCTTTTCTTTCTTAAATTTCTATCTTCCTCTGTTTACTATGATTTCAATCCAAAGCCATTTGAACGTCAATTATTATTAAACAGAATTGTGAGTACCCCAGGCTCTCTACAAAACAAACAAAAACTGTCTTCATACGTCTCAATATGTTCACTTCATACACCTCACTTAAAGTACTTAACAATTCTGCTGAAGAATATGTGGATTTTAGCATGTCAAAAATAAGAATGAACTTTGGCAAGCATAAACCGGTTGTGCCAAAAGCAGCTTGATTCTTTATATGCTTTCTGCTCAGAGCTATACTGTGTCATTCTGATGCAAATATGTCAGTAGGTAAATAGTTTTCCAACTTGGATCGTAAACACATAGACTATTATATATGTAAAGTCACACTGCCAAACTCACTTGTAACTTTTGGAGTTAGAAATAAGCAATTATATTTGATTCTTTTTCATCATATATATTTGCATTTAGAGCTATTTAAAGTTACAGATTCAATCCTTTTCATGACTCTTAAAATATTATATTAGCTAAATGTTCACACTTGTCCTTTTTAGCTTTAAAAGAAATGTCACATACTAGGTTTCTGTAAATGACCCATATTGAGATGTGAACCAAACATAATAGCTTCTGCCAGTCACCAAGCAATGAATTGCTGCAAATGTAGGACACAGGGCAGAGGACTTTGTAAATTACTTTGTTTCATTGGCCATCATCAGAACCTGTGGCATGATATGTGACCTATTTTTATAAACAATAATGCCTAAGGCTTTATGGACAGGTGGAATGTAGTTTCTCTTTTAATTACCTTTTGAAGAAATAATTTAAAAATATAAAAATTTTCAGACATATCAAATAGTTATATTGTTAAAAGAAACCAAAATTTTTAACCATCACCATATAAATATGTGCACTTCAATAAAATATTATATAATTTTAGCTTTTTATTAAAAACCCTCAAACCTACAAAAATTGCAAGAATATTGCAATGAACTTATGTATCCTTCTCCTAGTCAATCATTGTTAAAAATTTTCCATGTTTGCATTACTTTTTCCTCTTCTCTCATCTAATATGACCCAATATCTTCAATTTTATATAATTCAATATGATCTTCACACACGCAAATGGCAGAAAATGGGTGAAAATATTTGTGTGCATTTGTGTGTATGTTATTGGTAATTCATTTGAGAATAATGAACTTTCATAACTAAATATGATTATGACAAATTTGACAAGTTTAAACTTAATATTTTCTTAAATATTGATATACAGAAATGTCTATTGCTCTTTCATCAATATAACCAATACCCCAAAATAAATTGAATAATAATAATAATGATTATGATGTGAAACTGGGACTGTTTTTACATTGTTTATCTTTACAGAAATTCTCCTGACATTTAGTTAGGCTCTTTAACTTCTAAAGAGAACCAGAAAAACAGAAGTTCAACAGATATGCTAAAGTATAAAATATCCTTTTATTTAAAACTATAAAGTATTTCACTTTTAGATAAGTGTTATATTGCTTGGTTGATTACATTATCAAAAGAATTACATAATTATCAATGTTCAACTTATTTTTTTATTTTGCATATTCAACTGTAGAGTATTTTATCCTTGTTGTGTAATCTGGCTTTATAACATTGAAAATACGTTAAAAACTTACAAAAGTTGGTAAATTGACTCATTAACAACCTATCATGGAGCTTTTCACTGGAAAATGTCACTTAAAATAGCAAAACTATTGTTTTTTAAATAAAACTAAAATGCAATTAATCTTTGTGCAGCTTTCCATATTTCAGTGTGCCATTTTGTTCTCTGTGAAAGCATTTGTTTACCATCCTGTAGATCCAAGATTGGATGTTTACATAATTATTCTTTCACATAGAATGAAGGAGGAATAAAGAGGAGGCAGACATTTTCTGGGCAAAAGGAACAGAAGCCAGAAGAAACAGGACTGTGATTCCTAATTAATTCAAAGTTAATTGCATTGTTGATAATCTTGCATTTAAAATCTTCATACAGAAAATGTTTATGGCAGCAAATTGACAGTAATTTAACTACATTAAAATCTTACCACCATTAAAAGAAAAAGATGAATGTTACTTTAAACAAGCTTAAGAGAATGGTAAAGACTACTTCTTGTTTAACAAGGCAACTAGTAAATCATTCAAATGGCCAACCTAGAGTCTCAAAGCTTCGTTAGAGCAGTCACTGTGTTTCAAGATGGCACCAAGCCATATGGCCTGTCTTGGGCCATCAGTTAGGCTGAGTGGCAGTTTTGCTTTTATTTTCACTCTGTGATGAATGCAAAATAGTTGGGGGGAAAAAGACACATAGAAGTTCTTATCTGGTAGCAGAGTCAAACCTATTCTACTGCTTTGGAAAGGTAGTTTCCAAAACTATCTTTGATAGAGGTAGTTAGAGGCAGATAGAGGTAGTTAAATGAAAGTACCCGTTGTATCAGTTGTTCTAACTGAAGAGTCAGTATGATAGAATGAAATGAAATTTGGAGTTAGTTCTGAGTTTAGATTCTGTTTCAGTTACTTATAAACAATAATGCTAACTTTTTATTTTAGTATATTAATATGTAAAAGGCAGGATGAAGACAAGGTTTTAATAACACAGTGGATGTGAAATTTACTGTCATAATAGGAAAGCAATAAATTCTAGTATTAAATATCTTGACTATTTAAAGCAAAAGATAATTATCCTGATCATTGAACTAATATACTTTCAATTCTCCATCTTGAATATGTAGAAATGTACATAGTTATGTGATGTCCAGATATCTTGATGGTACAATTTTTATTGTAGGCATTTTCTAAAAACTTTTCAAAGGGCAGTATATTGATGTGGATACATAAGGAATTGTGGTCTGGCCTGTGGGTGTTAGTGGTGCAATTCTGTGCTTCTTAAACTAGTTCCAGATATACATGGTGAGACAAATGTACACTAAATTACAAGGTAAATGTGATACTTCTCCAAAGTTTCAATTATGCTCCATGTTTTGAAAAAGAAAATGTATTATATTAAATATTGGTAGATTAGGGCTAGTATGTACATTTTCTATTCTCTGACTTCAAGGGTATTTAATGGAAAAGTTTATAAGTATTGGCCTAATTAATGTTTATAATACTCATCTAAATGTCACTTAGCAATATAAAAAAACTAATATTTCTTATTAGAAATATTAATATTTTGTTATAATACTGTCACTTTATTAGTAAAACAGGAAAAACAGTGATTTTTCTAAATTAAAATTTGGAGTTGTTTTGAAAAGCGGAAAAAGATTAAATGAGCAGTGCATCAGGTTAGGTGCTTTAGCAAATTGATTCATTCATCATTCAAGCTGTGAAACAACAAACCAAGTGATACCTCTGTGCTGACTGAATTGGTCCAGTGGGATTCCTTCCATGGGGTTCTAAAACCAACTCATGAATGAATCCAAGAATGAACCTAAATTTAAATTTTCTTTAAATAATTCCCTCATATATGCACTAACTTGGATATGCATAATCCAAATTAATGGCTACATATTTCTCAATTTTCTAGTCTATTCCTTAGACATCAAAAATCAGAAGCCTTAGGGTTATTAGGAAATAACTACCAAAAAACCCCAGACAGTTGTTGTTGGGTTGTGATATATCATTGAGGAAATTATTAAGTAATTTCTGGAATCTTAATCATCAAATAAATTTCTGAAAAAACAAATGGGGAAAGTAAACTAAAATAGTTGATAAAAGAAATATAAGTTATTTAATACTGCAATAAAAAAGTAAACAATATTAGGGTAAATAAAAACAGATTATTTTGTTCTTAGGTTGCACAATGATTCTTGGATATTAGATGTATTTCAGCGCATCCACAGTGAAGAAGCCAAGTTCTTTATACCATATGATTTGGAGATTTCCAATCAGGAGCTAAGTTACATAGTGAAGAGATCAGAGCAGTGGAGAGGAATCACTGGTGAAAGAAGGAAGGTGAGTTGGGTTGAAGTAGATTTGTTTCACTGACTGTACAATATCAGCAAGTTGACACTATCAGCAAGTTGTTCAATTTTCTCATGTTCTTGAAGCTATTTGCTATGTTATTTAACTACTACTATCATACAATCTTGCAACTTGGCTTTATATATTTTTTAATTAGTCAAAACAAGGAGACTAGACCAGATGGTTCTTGTAGTTTAGCACTATTATTTTCTAACAGAAATAGTTATTAATATCTGCTGTACGTACACTGTGAAAAAACATCAGGGTTGTGGAAAACACAAAAGAAGCTAGTGACAGGGTTGAAAATGTCCACACGTGAAGAGAGTGTTGGCTTTATTGTAGCCTCGGGTGGACAGGAGTAAGGGTCTTTCTGCCTTTCTCCTCTGATGCACTTGGATTCAATGCCCTGGATTCTCTTCCCTTCTTCCGGAATCTTTTTTGACTTCACTTTCTCCATCAGCTGTTTCTGTGTCAGTGCCTCCCAGGGTTCTGTACACACTGTATTTTTGTCAACCTTCTTTCAAACTGTCTTCCATACTGCTGAAAATTCTCAAAAGCATATATCTGCAGGAAAAACCTAATCCAGTAGCTTACTTGATGTCTCCAGATTAATATCCCAATGACACCTATGATCCACTGTTGTCCAAACAAAATCTACGTCGTTTAATTAATTAATTAACACATGCACTTCACCTGTATCATGAACCCCATAGCACTTACACGTCTACAAACTCTGTACATAGCATTTTCATCCACTCTGAATCCTAAAGGTCCCAAACTCAGAGTTTTTCTAGACTTTTCCTTGTCTCCTAGGCTTTTCTTCTATTTGAGCCTCAAGTCCTATTGATTTTACTCTCTTCATATCTTTTCTTCTCTATTCCTTCTATAGCTACAAATATCTAGGCCCTCGATGCCCAACTGCTGAAGATCACCAATGCTTTGCTAATCACTCCACCTTCACTCCCACCTTGTTGTGGCCCCAGCTTTACACTGTTCATGAATTCATTTCCATCAGAGAGAGATTTCTAAAATGCAAATGTGACCCTACATGCCCCTTTCATAAACGCTTCAACAACTTCCCATTGCCTGGTGAACAAAAGCCAAAATCCTGACTGCTGAGCAATTGCCGTTGGATCTGATTCTTTCCTACCCTTTCAGCCACATCTCCTGCGTCCCCTCTGCCTCTTCCCATCCAGCATGCTTCTGACCAAAATGTGATTAATCCATATAAAAACATGACTAACTCACTAGCCATCTCATAGTGTTTCATATGCCTGTACAGTCCTCTCTGTTGGGAGGGGCATCTTCCCAACTTCTCACCTACAACCTGGCAAACTAATCATTCTTCCAAAGCTCAGCTTGAGTGCTTTCTCTGTGGGCTCAACCCAGAAAGGATCATTTCGTTTTTGTCAAAACTGTCTATCTTACCTGACCCTTCCAGCATCCAACACACAACTTGAGAATTGCCTATTCACATGTCCCTCTTTCTTTTTCAAATAAGATCTCCTTATGGAATGATAGAGTGGCTTCTCCATCTTTGTGTCCTCAATGTCTAACAGAGTGTCTAGAACATAGCACCGATTTACTGGCTGTTTGTTCAATACATAAAAGAATGCATGTATAAATGCTTGAATAATTGAATATTTTAGTAAGCCCATAGAATGAACATATAACCCACCTCATCCTATCCCCTAATTGATAGAAATTTAATCAGCTTTAAAAAAATTTTCCACATGGATTCACTCTTAATACACTCAATATGCCTTAAGTTTTATTTATTTGATAATCAATATAATGTCACTGCAGGCATTTTCAAGATCACTGTCCCTAACTTGAAGCAAAACAAATTTTATGTTACTATATATTTATTCTGATTTCTTCTTTTTCAAAAATACTTGACTTATAGCATAATTTGTAAAAGGTCTAAATTTTTGAAATTATCCTAAAAATTAAGCAAAGAGCATTTCCTATTTAGGATAATTTCACAGTACCTAGAGTAGGTAGAGTGCATTTTATTTTATCATTAAGTTTCACAACATTGAAGTTTAAGAATTTGAAAGCAATCCAAAGCTGAATAGCAAAATAATTTGAGTTAAACAATATTATCTAAAAATAGAAAACATAGGAAAACAGAATTATTTGAGTATTCAATATTTCTATTTTAGCAAGAGTTGGGAGAGAGCCAAGAGAAAGAGAGACAGAGAGAGAGAGAGAGAGAGAGAAACAACACTAATACCTAGATGCTAAAAGGAAAATTTAAGGAGGCCATGAAATTATTTAATTATTTAAATTTAATATTTATGCCCTTTTTTGTAAAATGATTTAGCTGACCCATGATGGACAAGACTAGAACTCAGAAAGAGACCCCAGACCCTGAGTGTCCATAATTATTTGTGTAGATATTCAAATAAATCAAAGAAAAGACAATTTGATTCAATGTAATTAAAGTAAACAATTTAATCAAAGCCATTTGAGTCTTAAGTAAAATATTTTGGCTTCAGTTTAATTGGACACTTAATGGAAATTCATATATCTAGATAAATGGCTGCTGTTCCCCCTAAAAACATCTATAGAATCAATCACCATCAGTGGTGGGAGTCATAGAGATCATTTGAAAATCTGTAGAACACTTGTTATATCTTGTTGTTAGGATTATGTTTGTTAAGCATACACAAACATTCCCAAACTTAAATGTATAAGACATATATATTTTATTTGTTCATTATATTTGCACCATAAATATTTCCTCTTTCTTAATAATTACTTTTTATGTTTTTCTTCTTAAGCTGTCCTGTGTTTGCCTGTTTAGTTTATTTTTATAGGGAAGCAAAAGAACCCTGTTGAATAATTAATATGCTAATCACAAGATATAATGCCTGTTTAATTGAGAACAATCATCTATAGTCTAACATGCTAAATTAAGAGTAGAATAAACATTTTAATATAAAAGTATTTCAAATAAGTAGCCTAGGATTCTTGTGCTTTAAAACTTTGATCTAGATATTTGCCATAGTGGTGGCTATTAAGCATGTGCTTCTCATTTTTATGATCTGGAATAAAAATTGCCCCATAAATGGACACTTTATAATATGCTTAATTTCCTTTTATTAAATTGATAAATGTAGAAGCACAGAACACATTTACAGTATGGTGAGAATTTAGGATTATTGTATTTTATAATTTTTATATTGTTCATACACATAATTTGTCATTTGTGCAGAGACAGCCAGTTGATAATTTCAAAGTATTTTACAATTTTTTGATAAGGAAAAGGTCACTTTTAGTAGTCAGAAAAGACATCATTCTATTAAACTAATTTGCCTACATGCAAATTTTGTCATTTTTACCTCATTAACTATTTATCATGGAGTAAAAACATATATATTCATGAAGGGGCAGCTCACAGCCTGATGGAGCTGGAACTAATATTTTGCAACTCTAATGATTTTTTGCATCCTTAATTAGATAGCATAAGGTTGATATGATTAGGTCAGGATGTAGTGTTTTTCATTAAAATACATTTTAGAAGCTGTATTCATAATCTGCCCTTGCAATTAAATAATGAGCCTATGAATTTAATATTATCGACCCAATTATTATCCCATGCAAACGTATACCTTCAATAAATTTGTGCCGTAGGACCTTCATTAGCAACAGAAAGAATGATATTTCTAGGTACATAGATTGAATGGCTATGGTTAAACTTATATAATTGTTTTAAACATATCAAGAAGCCAAGCTTCAATACCTAGGCATTTAATTCCAAAATGCGTCTTACTATTTGTTGAAGACTAATTTACATTGTAATTATTTTCTTAAAGAAACTACCACTTTAAAACAGGCTATTGAAGCTCATAAAAATAGCAGGATATTAGGTAGAGGTGGAAGATTGGAGAAAGTTGTGCATCATGGGACAATGGAGTGTAAATTTAGAGATCTATTCAAGAGCAAAATTGGAAAGCATAAAAACTAAAATGTCTATTTCTCAAGTGTCTGTATTATCTGAGAACAACCATAAGCAATTAATGAAGATTATTGTTTTTGTTGTTGCATGTTAGAATAGTTTTTGGTAATAGATGGTTTGCAATCGGAGTGTGTAAGGTACTCTGAGAAGGAGCTGCCTGTCTCTTATTGTGAATGTGTGCTGGGAAACACATACACACAGAAAATACAAACCCTGTTCCCTCTTCCTTTTATAAGAGTCTCTACTGATCTACTGCTTTTGTGGGACAGCAATTGTTTGAACTCTTTAGTTCATTCTTGATGAAATTTCATTATGAAGGTTATATACAATTTATAATTTTTTAATAAAAGGAGATAATTAAGAAAAATTGACATTTAGTAATGAATTATATAGAGAGGTAAAACTAAATATTGCTAACTACACAGCAAACTGCAGACAATGTGTTGATCTGACTACAGTGTTTTCCTAGAAGTCACGTTCATTTCTGTTTGGAGAACATAGTAGGGATGGGGAAGAAAGCTTTGACTGGAGTCATGAAAAGCAAAGTGTTAGCCAAGCAGATAAAATGGAGGCATACTGATGGGAATTTGGGATGAGAAATTTAGACTTTTCCATGTAAAAGGAGACAGTGATAATGGTATAGTGGTAGGAAATACCAAGGCAAGTTTGAAAACTAAAAGCAATTTGTTTGGGCTGAACAAAGGTGGTGGGGGGCGGGGGCCGGTGGGAAGATGAGCAGAAATAGACTGAGAACCAGAAATTGCCCTAATGTGGGGACTACATATTTATCATAGGCAATGGGGAGCTACTGAAAGTTTTAATAAGAAGAAATAACTCATTCAGTTAAGAATCTGGGTTGCCTTTGCATTTCTGCAAATTGCTTATTTTAAAGTTCTAATACTTTTACCTCTTGGGAAGTAAGTAGGTTAATGTACTCTGTTTAATACATAGTTTAACTTTCCACCATTAAAAGTTGTTTATCCATTGGAATGTCTGAATTATCCTTAGAGTTTTCTAACTACCCAACTCAATTCAATCCCACAATCACATTTGAGTTCTGTTTTCTGTGTCATCCAGTATTCATCATTCTGATCTGCAGTGGAGGAATCCTCCCAAGGCTTTGAGCAGTTTACAAGCTTGATGGGGACTTGAAAGTAGATGAGGATAAATAAAAAGCCAAATTGGACCTAGCCAAATTTGAAATTAGGAGTGGAAGGTATGTGGAAATAGAAACCAGGAGTCAGACTGAATCCAAAATACTAGATGAGAGAGTGGTGACTACTAAACTAAGAACTCTTGATTTTTTTGTAGGTTCAAGCATAACTGGTTGCCTTGATCAGAGGAGGTGGGAAGCAGGGGCCCAACTCAACTAGAACTAAAGGGCATCTGAGATAGCAGGCAGCAAAAGAAGGGTACTCAAACAGTCTAGATATAACACTTCTGGTGCCCTGATTGCAGTTCCAGTGAAATTTTATACTTACAGGCTTTATCTATGTTGCCTTCCACCTCTAAATTCACCAAAAGGCTTTCGACACCAAGTCTCAGGCACTGAATTGAGTACCCACAAATAAGCAATAAGTATTTTGGATGCCCAAACAGAATTCTTAGTAAAAGAGACATAAACAGGCAGGTAGGAAGGTCAATGAACTGTTTTTTGATAAGCAGTCAGTAGACTAGGTACTACTTTTTCTTTTTGCATTGAAGAATTACATTAATTTTTTTCAGCAAAGAATATATCTTAATTACCTTAGTGAATACAGCCTAAGAATATGTCTAAATGCTCTTAAACAAAGGGGCTTCTGTTCAGTAATCAAGTATATATTCTGAACTCCAAATTTAGTGTTACTTCCTTCTTGCATTAACAAAATTCCCAATTCTGCACAAGCATGAAAACAGTTATCTTTTAAAGGGTTTTATATGAATGTGGATGGTAATTAAAACTACTAACATTGTACAAATTTCAGTTCTGGTACAATGAAGAGATTGATATTGACCCAACTAATTTGAAAATATGTCTTAGCTATAATTTAAAATATATATATATATATATATAAGGAGAGTAATTTTTAAAACATATATAACAACTGGCATTTTTCTTTTCCTTTGTTTTTTAAATCAAAATAAGTAAGGAGCAGTGAAAAATGTTCTCTCTTGGTATGGTAGTTTTGGTTAATTGATATGCATTTCTCCCTTGATCTTTTTTATCTCTGAATTTCTTGGATGTTTGTTTATAACTTACCCAATATATCGTTAAACTTTTGAAAGGTCATTTGGCCATAAAGAGATTAGTTTCTTCTATAAAATGAAAAGTATAGATAACAACTAATAAAGGAATCACTAGGAGTTTTCTGAAGATATCTTAAATGTTTGAGTTTTAAGATTGACAAAGAACTATTAGATTTTGCTAAGTACTTTCCCCCTTCATTCTAAAATCATTTCTATTTGAAGTGAAGTGTAATCCATATGTTTTTGATTCATTAACACGTAATTTGTTATTAGCATCCCTTTACTAGAGTGCTATATAGCAGCCTTTTCATCTTTTTTATAAGCTTATTTTCTTCAGACACAGGAAATCAAGTTTTTCTAAGAGTAAACAAACTTAAACTCAAAGAGACATGAGAGGGTTTTGTTTGTAACACAGCACCTATTAGCTTTGAACTACCTCTATACACAGTATGCAAATTTTTTCTTTAGAGTTCCATAAAAATTGGATATATGTATTAATAATTAACTGAGACACAATATTCAGATTTCTGTTTTATTATTTACTGAAACTTCCTACTATTTTGCACCAATTTCTCCTCATGATAAAACAGCCAGCTACTAACATATTAATGAACAAGTCATTAATGACAGTTATTTAATTGCCATCTTATTATTTATTCTTATTAATAATGCATGAGCTACTTATCTTTTAATAATTATGTGGTGGGAAATGAAATTTAATGTAAAGCATTAAACAATGTCCTTTTCTTTTTTGTTCTTTTGGAAGTACAATGTTCTTTACTAGGAAGAATGAAAATCACTTTTTCATATCTTATTGGTACTTGAGACACACAAGTTCTCCAGCATTACTTGCATCTGTGTAGAATTTAATGAAACTAACATACGACTTCATCTAAATACCATCTCTCTAATTGCTCTTAGTTATTTTAGTTTATCTAATTACTATTATAGGATATTTTTTGGGCTTATCACAGTCACAAAGTTTGGATAAATCAGTATTGCAAAAGTGCCACCATAATATCACTGCCTGCTAAGAGAAAGCATTTGACTCTTCACACTTGACATTTTTAGTAAATAAATCAAAGGAAAGAAAACAGATCTCAGAATTTAAGACATATTTTCTTAGAAACGAAGGAAGGGGAGAAATAAATGGCTATCACCATGGGTCAGGCACTATACAGGCAATTTATATGCTGGTTCTTTTAATTCTCAAAGCAAATATACATGGCTGTTATTATTCTCATTTTATATATGAGAAAATGGGGGCTCAGAGAAATTAACTTCCTTTATTTATCCATTGATTTCCCACTTTTTTATTGATTCTTTTTGATGTACTAGGCACTTTTGTTAGGTGCAAATGAAAGTAAGATAATACGGTGTCTTTTTCCTCATATTCTAGTAGGGAAGATAAATAGGTGAGAAAGTAACAGCAATACAGTTGGAGAGTGGAATAATAGAGCTACAGGCTGAGTGATGAGGTGGCAGCTTGAACAAAGGTGGCGTTTGAAGGAATCAGGAGAAGATGATAGAGATATTTAAGATGAAGAAAGTTCAAGGACAAATTGGGTGCCAAAAGAAAGGGGTACTCCAGACAGAGGATGCAATGTCATTGTATTTTGAAGAATGGAAAAGGGTTTAGTATGGCTGGAATGTAACTGAGATACGCAACACAGAGCACAGTGCCTGGGTGGGAAGGCAAGAAATAGATAGATGTAAAATGTCTGGATTTAGCTCGACCACTTGATTTCCTGATTGGTCTCACCTGGGGTTAGTATTATTTGTCAATATCAAGATAATTTTTATCAGTCTCAGCTCCCTATTTTGCCAGACAAAGCCAGCCTCCTGCCCACTACACATATCCCTAAATAAGCCTTCTTAAGCCACCCATCCCACATTCAATGACTAGGGCTCCCATTTGACTGGAAAAGAAATGGTTTTCTATCTCTTTTCTCCATATGTTTTTCTAAACTTTTATAATACTTTGGCTTGTGAAACTTTAGGATTCCTTTCACATATCTTAGAAATATAAGTAAAAGACTTCAGATCATAATATGATGACAATAGTGATCAACTAGCTCTTATTCATCATTTCATTGAAATAATTATGAAAATACTCCAAGACATACAAAAGAGACTTATAAGACATGAATTGACATATAATACAATGCCAAATATTAAAATATCAGTGAATGATTATCCAGACTTCATATAATTTTCAGTACATACAGAAAAACATTTTCAGTAATGAAATAATTCTTTGACATTTGAAATAGCAGAACTGAGCAAATTAGGGAAAATAAAGAGCTCACCTCCTCCCTTTCCATCCAACCACAAAATATCACTCAGTAGGCACACGCATACATAATGAGACTCAGTCCTCAGCTCATAGGAAATCTAGACCACCACAGGCTGAATGAACAGGACTACTTTCTGCTATGTCTGGGGTCATTTCAAAGCTTCACATGCCAACCTCTCCTCCTTAGTATCTCACTTTCTGTGTCCATTCCAAAACCACAGTTCCCAGGAATTCAATGTGAACTAATGCCAGAATGACCCATGGCAGACTGTAAAGTGAAGTCAGAAATTGGAAGGGAAGAAAAAAGGAAGATAAAGATTGAAAGTACCACCTAGATTCTGGAAAAACAATGAAATAAATATAAGAAAATTTCTAGAGATTAGCAGGTATACTGAGTTCATAGGTAAAAATGAGTCAGCAGATATCAGAAAATTAATGAAAAATGCCAACATCTATCTTTTGTTTTTGTTGAACATTAAATTACTTAATTACTTAGAGTATTTAATTCAATTATTAAATTTAATATTTTTAGGAAATGTTAAATATAATTTTATATCATAACCTTTTTCACTTAACATTTAATCAAGAGCATTTTCCATATTATTTAAAAATCTTTAAAACATAGTTTCAGGGTGTATGGTACTTAATAGCATAAAAGCATCATAATTTAGCAATATCATTATATTGTTGTTAAAATATTAAATGTTTAATTATAAAGGATTTTCAAAATCCTAAAAGTATTTAAAAAGAAAGTACAAGCAAGTCACCATAAAGGCACAAAACTCTAGCTTTCTCTTTGCAACTCTGATGTCAGAAAATAATGAAATAGTGTGGCAAAGCTTTGGGGAAAAATAACTCTAAACTCAGCCAAATATTTACACGAAAACAACATAAATATTTTCTGTTGTATTCAAAGTTTGAGTAATTATACAATTTACAAATTCTACCTCCCACCAAGAAGAAAAAAATAGTTATAGAGCTAACTTAATGATGAATCAGAATTAAGAAATGAGAACTGCAGCCACCTAATTATTGATTCTATTTGTAAAATATAGATTGTATTTATAGAATTTTTGACAATTAAAAAGGGTTATAGATTTTAAAAATAATTACTATGGGAGGTAGCATATAATGTAAATAATATTGACAAATCAATACTGAACTGATTCTAAAAAATTCAAGAGTATATTATCAAAAAATGAGAAGTGAGTGGGCAGTAAGTACCCCTTACATGATGAACATGCATATATTGTCAATTAGAATGTAAACTAGTAAAATCTTTTTGGAAAATAATTTGACAACTATTATTATAGGAATAATAATATTTTAACCCAAGAATTTTACTTCAATAAATTTATCTTAATGAAAAAATCAGAAATGCACGCAAAAATTCAAAAGATGCTTATCATAGCAACATTTAATGAAAAAAAGGAAAGAAAATAATGTATGATTGAAAGCTTGTTGAAATGTGACGTGTTTATACATTAGAATATTTTACATTCTTAAAAATTATGATTTCTAAATGATGTCAAACATGCTCTTACTCAAATGTTAAATGAAAATATTGGGATATAAAGTTATATATATATATATGGTATGCTTTGTGTGATTACAAAGGCATACATAAAATTGTCATAGTAGTTATATCTTTCTTTAATGTAGAATTATAGGAAATTTATGTTATCTTCTTTGTGCTTTAATAAATTTCCTACTTTTTAATGATGAGCAGGTATTATTTTCATATTTTAAAAGAAGGACCTATAAAATTGCTCTTTAAAAGGAAAAAGTATCAGGCACAGTTTAAAGTCCTTTATACGCCGCCATCTTGTGCCATTCAGGAGCATCCGTTCTGCAGAAAGAACCTGACCGAACAGGCAATTCATATGGTCATGCTCGCAAATGGATGTTTGAGCCACAGCAATCTGTCTGCTACATATTGGCCTCATTATTGTCTTCAGGCAGAGAGGAAGGAAAATCCTGGTGAGCACTGATGTTGTAAGAAAGCACTGGCCAATGTGTTCATAGCGTGGTGTCTTCTCATGCATTCTGATGGTTCTCTTTCAAGATTTGGTGAATCATGTGCCTTGCTTAACTTGGTGACAGAACCTAGTCACACTCTGTTTCTCCTGATGAGCTTTGGTTTGTTGTTCTCTTTGCCCACGATTTCCCCTTTCCAATTAGAAATGCAGTTTGGTTTCCTTTGTCAACCGCCAACAGCAGCAGTTGTGGTTTATGCCTTGATTAGGTCCTAAAACATAGCTAAGCTGCTGTGACTGTCCCTGCTGTACATTTGGCAGGAGCAGAGTCACCATGTGGTATGCCAAGTGACACGCACTGCCATCTACATTTCGTTCCTAGTTTTCTGGCTGGTCCCTTGGCTTCTTCTCAGACAAGCTGTTGGAAAAGCTCTCATTTCACTCTACATCCTGTTACCAGGTCAGTCTGCAACTCATCTGTCCCCTTGCTTTAGATACTTGCTTATTTTAAATTTCTTGCCACGAAAGTATGTTTCTGGGTTTTTTTGTTAAATAATTCATGATTTATACTATAAATAAACCCTGCCTTATCCAAAGGCTTGGTCCTTCTAGTTTGCCTTCAAATCTTTGGTTTCTCACATTTTCCTAATAGACCTTTCCTGGGACTCTTCTAATTGTCGCAGTTCCACATAGAATTTATTTATAGTTGTGAACAACATGATTATTTTTGTCATTAAAATGGAATGAACCTTTTGAATAAGTTTTCCTTTAAATTTTTACAAAGAATGCAGTTCTTTAAACTTTCAGTTTTCTTTTAAAATTTTATGGTTTTAGATAGTGTAAGATCCAAAGTATAGGCCAAGAAAATCCAAGTACTCGTGATTAACTAATCTTGATCAAGAGGTAGTTGACCTCAAACTTTGGGAAGTCTATATGGAAAAACAGTCACAATCTTTTCATGATAGAGAAGCTTGTATATGTTCCATGTACATTAGTTCAAATTATACCATTTTTTAATATCACATATTATCGAGGAATTTTGAATTTCTAAACCAATTTGTCCCTTTAGCCATAGGAACAAATTAAAAGACAATTTCTTTTAATGTTTACATCCTACATTTTATATCTATGGTTTTCATTTCTTAATATAATTCTCATGCCTATATATCCTAGGAGTAAGCTAAAACCCCTTTTAAAGGAAATCTTGAGCATCCTTTAAAATTTAGCTGAGAACCTCACAATGACCAGCAGACCCTAGTAAAACAAACATTTCTATCACTTCAAATATTATCATGGAAATAGAAACTTTAATTTAAAAATAAAACTCAGAGAACTTGAGATTACTGAGAATGCATTTTTGGACTCCAGTTTAAGAAGCAATGCTCCAGGTACGTACAGGTACAGACTTGGGTGGATTCTAAAGAGCTCAGCACAATATAACCTTCTCACATACTCAAATATTTGCTTTTCCCCAAATATACACTGAATGTTTCTATCTCTTGCCCTTTGCAGTCATATTTGTTTTATGAAGTTCCCTTTTCCACAACATTGTCCCATCAAAATATTCTGTGTACCAGGGCCAGGTTGGCTATCAGCTCCACCATTCAGCTTCCTGGGGTATGCTTGATCAATCTGATGGCAACCAACTTTCCCATCTCTGTGCATGCAGAACAATCGAGAAAGAATTTTATATTGATTATATTCTGATTATATTTTACCTTTTTCACCAGATGTCATTTCTTTTCTTATTCATGGAAAGATCCTTCAGGGTTTTTATGTTTGTTTCTTTCCCCTGTTTCTTTAGGATATCCAATTCTTTCCCTATGCCAGAGTAGGATCTCTCCTATATTAAATATTCAAGTGATGCTGACTTGACCAGGATATGCCTGTGGAGGTCTGCTTCCTCATGAGGAAGTTATTTCTGGTTCTGCTTTTGTTTGGCTGGGGCACTAAGGCTTAATAAGCAGAAGGGAATCACCTCTTAGTTCCCATGATACCTCAGGTAAATCTCATAGAGACAAAAATACCCAGTTTCTCCTTCAGATCTTTCAAGGAATCAGACTGCTATGTAGAATATTTGGGTTGCTTAGAATTTATGAATAACTAACTATATATACCCATGATCTATATCCTTCTTGTAACCCTGAACAATCCAAGCCATCTTCCTTCATCCCTGCTCCCCACCCCAGGATAATTTTTAAGGGATTTTAGAGCAAGATAGCCAAGAGGACTTCAACCCCAAGGTTCAATAATTAATGCCAAGACAAGAAAATGTTATCAATGGTGTGATAATTTTTTTCTCTTGAGCTTCGTAATCGCTCTTAGGATCTTCTATTATTACATACCACACAATCATGTAGATGAAATGACACTGAAGATCACCAGGATTGAAAGAAAATAGATTCTGTTATGATAATTGCACTTTTCTGAGCTTTCACTTTATTTGCCATAGCTTCAGGTTCATGGAAAACACCTACTACCATTTTTACTTTAAATATCAATATTTTATAAGGTAGTACTTTTTATCTTATTTAAAGAATATAGAAAAATTTCAATCTTGTGGCACACATATTAATTTGATATAAGCAATGGCACAGATTAACCTAATTAGCAGTTTACTATCATCCTCTTAATTACCGTACCTGGAAGAGAGTTGTTATTTTCTGCAATACTTAAACTGTTTCGCCAGAGTCCATGGGCAGTCATGAAGAAATAGTGCACTTTATTAAAAGTTTTGCTACAGCTCATGCAGAGGTTTGTTGTTACAAACTAATGATACTCGATAGCCCTCAAGATAATTTTACAACAGTGCTCAGCAAATGCTGCATCTCTATTTCCATTTTTCTCAACTCCTCCAAGATAATTTGTGTCCATGAGGCAAACTGTTGAAAATTTATGGGAAAGAGGGTCCATCAACCAAGGGACTGGCACAAATGAAGCAGCAAACACTGATGTTTCTGTCCTATTTGCATTGCCAAATATTTTCAGTTCCTGTAGGCAGGACATGCTGCATGTGCTACTTCAAATCAAGGAAATTTGATTTACTTTACAATTTGATGCACTTACTTACTATTCATCAAAAATAATTAATATCAAGTCTAAGTTCTACAAATAAAATGTGACATTCAGTTTTTCCAAGGAATAACATTTCAACCCCATGTATTTCTTGTGTTTTGTTTTGTTTTGGTGTAGGGATCTCACATCCTGCATAGTGTCTATTTCATGTATTGGATTCATTGACAGGGCCACTATGTTCTTTCTGTATGAACCAATATTAGAACACAGTAAAAACACTATATTGTAACTTTACGGCTAAACCAAATCACCCAGTAGCTTGAGGTAGTGGTAATCTGTCCTCTCCTTCCTCCCTCCTTTCTCTTTCTTCCTTTCCTCTCTTCCTTCTTTTTTTTTTTATTTTTCATTATTTGAGTAATTCTATGCGTAACCACTTACTTGTTGTTGTGCAGAAATCAAAGATATAATACATAATCCTCATGCTCAAGGACTTTGTTAGTTGCTCCACTATAATGATGTTGGTAAAGTTAAGTTCTTTGAAATGATCCCATCAGCCACTGGTATTCCTCATTTTCAATATACAGGAAAATTGCCACTAGTACATTTTTTAAAAGGAATATAATAAGAAAACAGGATGACAGTAGCTAAAAAACTGAATTGAAACATATTTTATTAATTATATATTCTAATGCCCACACTTAGCCAATCCTGTCATTTCTGAAGGCACAATATAATGGTGGAATAGGCTTCTGTGGTTAGCCTTTTTCCCCTAAGATAATGTTATGAGTTCATTGCTTTAACAAACGAAGATCTATGCAGTGTAAATAGACAACTTATTTCCATTAACAGACATAACATAAGGGGCATAAGAGATTTTCACATGTTACAAAAACCAGAAACACTTATCAAATATTTCTTTATATTATTCTCCTTTATTGTTTTTGATAAAATCTTCTCCAGCTCCAACTAAATTTATAATTGCTTCCCAGTGAGTCATGAAGCAAGAAAGTTATGCTGTTAGATAATTATAGTGGAAGGAAAGTTTTATACCTGCCTTGATGTTTGGTGCAGAATTACCTTATATTGTAGAAGTGTTACATTACACGAGTGGATGGATGAGCCTGTTGCTGACCATGTGGGAGTGCTGAAAAAAATCATCACAGCAAATGAAACCTTCTGTGGAGAAGACTATGCTTTGTCACTGGTTCTTTAAAAAAAAAAATTAAAACCTAAAATATTTTACTTCTATCATTTAATAAGCACTCATTTGAACAGCCCATGGAACTATAATCAATTTGTAGATTTTAACTTAAAACACTAAAAAGAATAATAGTACCTTACATTAATATCACACACTGAAGTCTTCAACATACTGTCACATTATTTTATTTGTTCCCCAAAGAAATGTTGAATAAGTGTCACAGGCAGGGCTCAAATCTAGGATGATTTTCCAGCCATGTGCTTTACACACATCAGAATGTTTCAGGAAAGGAATGAAAACCTCTTGAATAAGAACCTTTTTTTTTTTTTTTTTTGAGACAGAGTCTCACTTTGTTGCCCAGGCTAGAGTGAGTGCCGTGGCGTCAGCCTGGCTCACAGCAACCTCAATCTCCGGGGCTCAGCGATCCTACTGCCTCAGCCTCCCGAGTAGCTGGGACTACAGGCATGCACCACCATGCCCGGCTAATTTTTTGTATATATATTTTTAGTTGGTCAATTAATTTATTTCTATTTTTGGTAGAGACAGGGTCTCGCTCAGGCTGGTTTCGAACTCCTAACCTTGAGCAATCCGCCCGCCTCGGCCTCCCAAAGTGCTAGGATTACAGGCGTGAGCCACCACGCCCGGCTGAATAAGAACCTTTTATAAATAATATTTAAGTAAGTTACATGAAATTTTGCACTCAATTTGAAATCTAGAAATGATGAACAATAAAAATGGCCTGTACCAGATGTTCAATCCAGAAATCTCAGTTTATTTGCTAAAACAGCAATAGTCAGGGTTAGGGAGTGAGAAATTTAGTTTAGTTTTTTTTTTTTTTTTTAATTCTGTATCAATTTGGAACCGCAATAGTGATCCAAAAAACACTGCTCCTGTGGTGAGAGCTAGTGAAGAAATATTCAGAGGACCTTGATGAGATCCTATGAGTAGGGAGACTTTTCCTAATCCTATAAGACCACTTAAAGGACCAGGAAGACAGTTTTTCCATGGACTGGGGAGCAGGAGGCTTGGGGGGATGGTTTGGGGGTGATTCAAGCACATTA
This sequence comes from Microcebus murinus, assembly GCF_040939455.1. NCBI lineage: Eukaryota > Metazoa > Chordata > Mammalia > Primates > Cheirogaleidae > Microcebus > Microcebus murinus. The sequence goes on from NC_134118.1 coordinate 8,639,384, forward strand.
CGTTTATTGCACACTTTATTTCTATTATTACATTGGAATATATAATGAAATAATTATACAACTCACCGTAGGTTGGGGACCCCTGCTCTAGGGTTTTCAGTGTATTTGCAGATACCCCATAGTTGTTTCGCTACAGCCAAGTGGTTTCCTGGCCAAAGTTCTTTGAGCTTCTTTTTCCTGAATCTTCTGATCCCTCCACAACTTTCTTTCTATGAGACATAACTAATAAATGCTTATACACACACATACACATACACACACACACACACACACACAGAGAGAGAGAGAGAGAGAGAGAGAATGAGAGAGAGAGGGTTGAATATACAGATCGTTCCCTCCTTTTCTCCTCATTTTCTACTGTTTCCTTAACCCACTAGATTTATTTATTTTTATTTTTTTTATTTCGGCATATGATGGGGGTACAGATTTTAAGGTTTCAATAACTGCCCTTTCCCCCCTCCCCCCACAAGTCTGAGTCTCCAGCATGACCATCCCCCAGACGGTACACATCTCACTCATTATGTATGTATATACCCACCCTCTGCCCCCCTGCCCAATACTATTACTGTAGTACCTATGTGTCCACTTAGGTGCTGCTCATTTAATACCAGTTTGCTGGTGAGTACATGTGGTTCTTGTTTTTCCATTCTTGGGATACTTCACTTAGTAGTATGGGTTCCAGCTCCAACCAGGAAAATATAAGATGTGCTATATCACCGTTGTTTCTTAGAGCTGAATAGTACTCCATGGTATACATATACCACATTTTATTAATCCATTCTTGGATTGATGGGCACTTGGGCTGCTTCGACAGCCTTGCAATTATGAATTGTGCTGCTATAAACATTCGAGTGCAGGTGTCTTTTTTGTAGAGTCTCATTGGATCTTTTGGGTAGATGCCCAGTAATGGGATTGCTGGATCAAATGGTAGATTCACTTGTATCGCTTTAAGGTAGATTTAAATCACTGCATAAGCTACATATTTGAAGACATGGGAGTTTAAAACCCCTGCCGGCAAGCCTGGGTTTATAGACTTGTTATTTCTATTATTGCTTTATAAACGACAGTGTTTGAAGTGGAGCATAGGTTAAGTAAAAGTACGCTGAGGATCTCAATGGTTTTGGAGTTTGGAAGTGATAGTCTTGAAAAACACACTTGATTTTTGTGTGTGAAGCAACCGGATTTGAAACACACTTGTGCCGCTTTCCAGATTGTTTTAGTTTAAGAAAGGACTCTTCTTTGGAAGCACAGATGGTGCTTTTAAGGACTACATGTTACTGGATTTTTAGCAGCAAGTTGAAACCCTGACACAGTCTGCTAAATAGAATTGACCCATTGGAAGAACAAGGAAATGACCAGTCTTAGTTTAGTTTCTTTTTAAAACCTTTATCCTCTGCTTATTTATCATCAAATAAATCACTGATACATTTTCTTTTCCTGAGTGGCAATGCTCTCTTAAAGGAACCAGGAAAATTACTTGATTTCAGATTGCTGTGATCATTTCACTTGTCCTCTAAATATTTAGTCTCTTCCATTTTAAACAAAAATTGGGCATCCTCATTTAGATACCTTCTTTAATCCACTTGATATATATGAATGTAACCATGCATTACAGTTAACATTCTAAGATACATCTAAGGTCTAGTATATTACTTCCTTTCATAAAGTTTAGTTTTTAACTTGGAATGCTTTATATCCTCCCATTAAGGAAGGATACATCTTCTCCAGCTAAATGTAAAAAAGTGCTTTTCTAGATCCTGATATAATTAATGCAATGTTGCTGGTACTACTACTGCTACTGTAAATAATTTCATAAAGCACTTTCACATATGTGGTTTCAAAAAGTTGCCATAACTCTAAGAAAAAGATTTTTTTTTGTAATTAAAGGCTTATGAGAGGCTCCAGGACTTGGGCAAAGCTACCTGTAGGAGGCCAAGGCTGGACTCAAATTTAGGTCTGTTGACTCCGGTAGCCCTGTTGTATCTCTTCCCTTCAGTTATTTGAATTTGGTAAGAATGTACAATATGACATTAAGATATATTTCACCAGAGATTTAAGAACAGAGGTCAATAGTTTGTTGAATATGACAGTTTAAACTATTTAAATTAACAATTAAAAATAATTTCTCCAAATCTAGGTTACCATCTTCCTTTCAAAAGCATTTACTATGGATATGACCCATCACAGTAGGGGATGATCCCCATGAGAAGACAGTAAATTTTAAGTCACATCCCTAACTTCAAAGAGCTTACAGTCCTACTGGGAAAGATAGAAACTAGCAACACTAAAGGAAAACAGAAAACAATTCGAGACAATTATTAATGTGACAGTGAGTCAGTTTTGTTGGAGTTGAATCACAGACTGTGTATGTTAGGTAGGGGTGGTATGAGAAAATTTGTTTCTTTCTTACAAATCATACAAAAAAAATGTTGAGCTTTTACCGCTGAAGAGGTAATCTTCAGATATGGTTGCATCCTAGGATGCCAGCAGTATCCTCCCTAGTGTCGTCTTCCTTTCTGGGGCTCCCAACAGCTGCTACTGCCAGCCAACATCTACTTTCAAACTCTAGTACAGTGTGGAGAAATTCCCCTTTTCTTCTGTATTTCAACATAGCTCCAGTAGGCCTGAACTTCAAAACAATTTGTTAAATACTTAGAACAACAGGCAAATGAGATGAACACGTAAAACATTTTGAGCTTACAAACCACAGTTTATGGTCCTCCCACAGCTCATTTTCTCAGCGGCCGCCCCTGCCCTGTTAAGCATCACTCAGGAGACACGGCTACCACACCTTTACTTCTAAGGGCCTATATAATTTTTAGGAACTTCCTACTTCCTTGCTTTTTAACTCTCAGTTTGCTTTTAAACAAAAGAAACTCTTTACACGATCTCCTAGGGTCCTTGATGGTGGCAAACTAGGATTTTTATGGAGTTCATTTTCTGGTCTGAGAGACACATTTTTTTTTTTTCTCCCTGAGGTGATTCAGAAAAGTATGCTGACTGACAGGATGAATAATCTGAATTCAAGGGGAAGTACGTAATTTTCAAAATTATCCCATGGCAAGCTAAGTGATGTGGCAATACCACATAAGCAATTATGATGTTCCCACAATAGGAATTATATATTTATATTATCAGGAAATAAAGAGAGGTAGAGTTATACTGTTGGGTCACAGGAAGGGGACAGTTTGAAAAAATGGTAAGGGTTTAATAGGCTACCTAAAGGATGAAATATTAGAAAGGGAAGATGCTCTTATTTAACATGACATCTCGAGCCTGTTAGATTTCTGGAAATATAACGTTATTTTGCCAAGAATTAGAAATGTGCCTGCTAGTGAGCCTTTAATCAGCAGTCTTTTAATTAAAAGAATGTGAGAAACAGAGGAAGGCAGAAAGAGGTGGCTTGAGCCCAGGTCATCCCTGTCCCAAGAGGCATCATGTTGCTTACAACATCAATAAACCTTCTTCTTTAAAAGAATTTAGTCTGCAGGCAGCAAATAAAATTTTATTTTTCCTTCACACATAAAATTCATCCCAGACAGACCACCAGCTTGTAGTTAAAAAAAAAAAAAAACCAAAAACCAAAAAAGAAAAAAAAAAACCTTAGGGTTTATTTGATGTTACAGGTCAGAATATTAAAAGTCACATATAGGAATACAATTATGTATGTTAATTTCCGTTCATGAAAGTCATTACGGAAATGGGAAGCCCATATATTCTCATTGTATTTCTTATCTGACAAACTTAAAAAAAAAAACGTAATGTTTATAAAGAAATCTTAGAAGGTGGCAGGTATTTGACAAATCCTCTCAAAGGAACCAGTCATATAGTTATCCCCAAACACAGGCCATATCACTAAGAAATAGACAAAGAAATCTGAATTATTATTACATGGAAGTTACACATCAGAAGCTCTGTGTACTGTACAAAATATCTGGGAGAAAAAGTCTTCAGTCGGTTGGTCAATCAGTGAATATGTATTGAATACCTACTAGGTTTTTATAATGAGTATTAGTGGTAGTTAACAGTGTCTACTGTGTCGAGCCACACATAAGCACTTCACATGGATTATTTAGTTCTCAGAGTCACGCTGTTAGGCAAGTGCAATTACAGGTGAGGGTCCCAAAGCACAGAGAGGTTAAATAACTTGCTCAAGATCACACAGCTAGGAAGAACATAGTTGGGATTTGAAATCAGGCTGTATGAATTCAGGAACTATTTTCTTCAGTAAGATTTATTTCTCTTTAAGTCTATCTTACAACCCACAAGTTCCACCCCTGAATATCTACTTAAGAGAAATTAAAACAGGCATATGGATGTTTGTAACTGTGTTGTTCACAATAGCCAAAAAGTGAAAATAATTCGAATTTCCCTTAATGGGGAATGGGTAAACAAAATGCGGTATGGTCATACAATGGAGTAGTATTCACTAATAAAAATAAATGAACTTCTAGTACCTAATAGAAGATAAATGCATCTCAAAAACATTATGCTGATGAAAGAAGTCATATGAAAAACATCACTGTGGTAGGCAGAATTCTAAGATTGCCCTTTGAAATCCCACCCCTTGTTGCACATGCCCTGTGTAATGCACTACCCTTGAGTTTGGGAAGGACGTATGGATGTGATGGGACAGTCACTCCTGTGATTAGACTGTGTCCTCTAGCAAAGGTGGAGAGATTATGAAAATATAATTAGGTTAATCAAAAGGGAAATTACCCCTAGTGGGCCTGACCTAATCAGATGAACACTACTAAAAGAATCCAGGTATTCCCTGAAAGGAGGGATTCCAAGTGGTAGAGATTTTTTCATTGACCTTTAAGAAAACATGTTATGAGCTTCCCATCCAGGGGGCTATGTGGCAAGGACCAGAGGAGCTAAGAGCAGCCTCCAGCTGGACAGCCAGCAACAAAACACAAACTTCAGCCTTATACCCATGGGAACGAGATTCTGTCCGAAACCTCAGTGACTGTGGAAATGGATCCTTCTTCCCTCGTCAGTCTCCAGATGAGAACACAGCCTGGCTCAGACCTTGAGCAGAGGACCCAACTAGCCTGGACTTCTGTCCTACAAAAACTGGGATCAAAAAGAGTATTGTTTTAAGCCACTAAATGTGTAGTAATTTGTTACAGAGCAATAAAAACTTAAATACACCACTTATTATATTATTATATTATTATATGTATGTAAAATATCCAGAAGAGGCATCTAACCCTGAGAGTAAATCTGTAATTATGGATAGAAAAACTAGAGCAAAGGCATCATTGCACTATAAAGAGTGTGTGTGTACAGGTGTGTGCCTAAGTGGCGCTGTCTATGAATTGACACAATTCTGAGTCCACCACCAGCTGGTGCAAGTGTGGAACAGATCCAAAGAACTCCAGTGAAAGCTTTGAGAAGTGAACAATATAAGCCCAAATCTTGGACCAAACTCTGGGGGGCACATGCGTGTAGCAGATCAAAACAGCACAGCAAAGTCATAGAGAGCTGAACTGCCCTTGGATCCACCATCAAAAGATGAGGCAGAACTACCTGGGTTGATTGCCTGCTAAAAAACAAAAACAAAAGCAAACATCCACCCACCTTCTCCAGAGGTATTTAAAAAGTCAAGGGTACGATCCAAAATTACTCAATATGTTGATACAAACAACCAGGAAAATCTGACCAGTTCTCCAGGGGAAACATAATCAACAGACGCCAACCCTGAGATGATCCAGGTGTTAGAAAGACTTTAAAATCAGCTACGTTGATCATCTTTCATGAAGTAAAGGTGAACTCTTTGGGATAAATGGAAAGATAAACATTTTCCACAGGGAAGTAGAAACAATAAAAAAGACCCAACTAGAAACTTCAGAACTGAAAAATATGAAATGTGAAATAAAAATTTATTTCGTGGGCTCAATAATAGACTCAAGATGACCGATGAAAAAGTAGGTGAATTTGAAAATAGTTCAATAGAACAGCAAGGTGGGATGAAGGTCATGGCAGAAACCTACAAGGGTCACAGCCCTGACCAAGCGGAAAACCATATTGTGAGTTACAATAGCAGGTGAGCTCGGCAGGGCAAGCAGTGACCAGGAAGTACATTGCTTTAAAGACCGGAGGACAAGAACCAGGGTATCTCTTCTGACTCTTTGGAGAGGAGCAGAGGAACAGAAGAGACGATTTTAAAGATCAGTAAATGAATGAGCCATTTAAAAAGGTCTCTGTGAACTAGCTATTATGGTGGATTTCAAATGGGAAGGAAGAAGAAGTTGAAAATGGCACCAGGTGTTAGATCTGAGCAGTTGGGGGATGGTGTCGCACTGTTTACTGCCATGATGACCAAGGTCTGAGAACTTCTTTGTCAAAGGAGTAGAGTGGGTGGGAATCAGTGGTTCTGTCCCAGCCTTGTGAAATCTGGGTTGGGTAATAGATGTCAACGTGCAGATGTCAAATAGACAGTTGGGTATAAAGCTGTAGCTCAGAGGAGAGTCTGAGAACATGGTATAAATCTAGGTCATCATCACCTACATGGTGTGTTAGGTCCAGGAAGAGAATGTTAAGAGAGGGCTGACAGTTGACAGGGAGAAGAACACAGTCCCATGGATGATGTTTAGAGGCCTTGCAAGGAAAAGGAATGAGCAAAGGGGTCTGCATGATGGTGTAGCTGACATCAGCGTATCTTACCCAGGAAAGAACTTAAAACGTTTGAGGTATTTATCCCAGTCCAGTGGCAACACATAGATGTGGTTGAGATGAAATTTCATAGACTTGACAAAAGTGAAAATGTCTGTGATTTAGGCAATATTTGGGGGATTTACGAAAGGAGAAATGAGAAAAGCATGCTCAGACACACTGAGAATCAGATATTCACTTTCTGTTCATTTCCTCTAGAACTTGATGAATCTGGGACAAAAGCTCCAAATTGAACAGCTGGAATGTGATATCCATCACACACACTGTGGAAGCTCGAGCTCCCATCGTTTTGCATCCCGTGTATTAATAAGTCTTAGGGATGGAAAAGGAGGAAATTTAGTTAGGGGAATGTTGTGTACTTCTATGTGGGATTATGAATCCTTAATGTTATTGTCTGTACTGATGTTTGTTGGACTGGGAAGAGGCAGCTGGCTCTCTGTGGTTTTCACACAAAGATATCCACCTCACCAGGCTATCACAGTGAGAAAAATTTTAAATGCATAAATGAAGATGGATCATTTTCCCAGTCCCATTGCTTCTCTTTGTGGTGCTTTTTGCCCCGAGATTACACAAATGGATGGTTTTATGGCCACCGAACGTAGCACAGCTGTAGATACAATTTATAATACAACAAGAAATTGTTCAGAAATGAGGGGGATTATGGAAACATTATCTGTGTAATGCTGTCAAGTTCAAAAGCTCCATGTGTCACCCTACCCCATATAGCACAGACTGGTCACATAAGTTAGAAATAACCTAGAGCTACTTTTAAATTATAGGCATAACTCCTTAGAATATTGTTGGCATTGCGCTTTTCTTCTTTTCTTCCTTTGTTTTCTTTTTTCTGTTTCTTCTTTTTTTTTAATATTTAGTTTGTGCCAGATGCAAAAGAAAAAATTCTTTTATCCTTTGTCATTTTCTGTAGATCTTTTCCCTGAAACTAGGGCCAACTTAGTGGGCCCTGGTGTGAGGTCAAGCTACCAGTATACCAACCCATTGCACCGGAGTCATCGAAGATGCAATTTTCCTTGCAATCCACTAATTTTTCAAAATGATGGAGTTTTACAGTTATTCATAAGGAAGCCCCAGGAGCATGAAACAATATTGAAATTAAGCTTAGTGTGTGAAAACATTATGTACTTTCCTTCCAACCCCTCTGCATTTATGTCTCTGCTCTCTGAGTGATATCGCTGCCGTAAAGCCTCACAGCTACACTGGAGTGTGTCACTTTGCTTATACCTAGGGGTGTGAGGCCCTTGTAAATCTTGGCTCTTCCACTGCCAGGAGCTGATTAAAGTGTGCTGGCTTGCTCTGTGCTCCGCTCCTTCCTGCGTCTCCACTGTCGTTGCCAAGTACCAGCAGTCACTGACAGGGCTCCCTGGTCTGCCTCTGCCAACTGAAATGTTTTGAAATTAAAAATCTGAAGAAATGGTGCAATGAGTGCTTGATCAGGTGGTTTCTCCTTAGGAAACTGCTTAATGGCGGAAATTCAGCACAACCTCCCAGTGGCCACTCCAGCACAGAACTTGAATTTAAAGAAACAGGATTTCTTTCTTCAATTAGACAAATATATCCCAATATGTCAAAGTGAGGACCTTTGTTTCTTCAGATATATATTTATTTTTGAACAATATTTACTGAATTTCTTACTCTAAGTGTAATGCATGCTCATTCCAGGAAAAGTTGGAGAACACACAAAAAGTATACAGGAGATAATGAAATGCTCCATAATCTTACCAGAATTTAGGTCACGCTGTGTATATACTCCAACATGTTTGGAGCATTTTCCAGGGTTATTAAAGAGTCTATGAAACTGTATCAGTATTTATATAATAGTCCATTGCATGGAAGTACCAACGTTGATATAACTTATCTCCTATTAATGAGTACTTGAGTACTTTTCCTCTTAATTTTACATCATTATGAATTAGAAACAATGAACATCTTTGTATGTAAATCTTAGTCCACATATTGAGAGAAGTGTAATCACCAAGCCATAGGATATGAAAATTCAAAAGACCTGATATCAGACTACACTCAAAAATGTAATAGCTTACGTCATCACCAGCAGTGTAGGGGAATGTGCATTCTAACTCATCATTGCCAGCACTGAGTACCATTTAAAAAAAAATAACTTTGCTAATTTGAACTAAGATTTCATTACCTTAATCTGTATTTGTTTGATTGCTGGTGTATCTGAATTTTTTCACATACTTAATGCCTGTTTTCATTTCTTCTGTGAATTCTTCACTTATGACATTTGCCTATTTTTTTCTATTTGAATGTTAGTGATTTTCTTTTTTTTTTTTGAGACAGAGTCTCGCTTTGTTGTCCAGGCTAGAGTGAGTGCCGTGGCGTCAGCCTAGCTCACAGCAACCTCAAACTCCTGGGCTTGAGTGATCCTTCTGCCTCAGCCTCCCGAGCAGCTGGGACTACAGGCATGCGCCACCATGCCCGGCTAATTTTTTCTGTATATATCAGTTGGCCAATTAATTTCTTTGTATTTATAGTAGAGACGGGGTCTCGCTCTTGCTCAGGCTGGTTTTGAACTCCTGACCTTGAGCAATCTGCCCGCCTCGGCCTCCCAAGAGCTAGGATTACAGGCGTGAGCCACAGCGCCCGGCCGTGATTTTCTTTTTAAGTCAGAGTTCGTTGTAGATTACAGCTATACTCTTTTTCATTTCTTATAATTTCTTGTTACAGACATGTTTCCAGTTTGTCACTGGCCTTTTAATAGCTATGATTTTTTAAAATTGAGCTATTTTTAGGGACTTACATTTATCTTTCTGAATTCTTTCATTGCTTTTATGGTTAAGTCTTTCTCCACCTCCAACATTTGTTGAATAGTTTAAGGACATTGTTATTTTTTAAAATGGTTTTGCTTTAAACATTTAAAACTTTGATGTATATGGGAATTTATTAATCCCTTCTATATTACTTCTCTATCAGTCAAGTTTATCTCTTAAATATTAAATATGTATATATTTATACTCTAGGATCTATTAGGGGGCTAAATAGTCCATTACATCCATTTTCAATTCTTGTAGACTATCATATTTTAATTATTTCTTATTAATTCTTATGTCTAATCATGCAATCATATCTATCCTCATTATTCTGACATTTGAAACATTACATACAATTGCATATTTTTTTCTTTTAGATCACTTTTAGTATCTTATTGCCAGGGTTAGAAAAAAAATATCATTAGGATTTTGACTCAATTTGCTTTAAAGCTATGGGCAGTCCTCACTTGGTGCAGTTAATTGACATTCATACTATGGGACTGTGCAAGGCCACTGTTCCATATACATAAGTTTTAAGGAACAGAGTACTGTGCAAAGTAAGAACTGCCTGTATAAATTAGGTTGTGAATATATACTAGCAATAATCTAATACAGAAGCAACATTAATCCCCAAAATATTTATAACTTTCATTGTCTTATCCAGGCACATTAATTAATATTTTCTAAGTCTCTCAGGGAAATACTACCATGTTCCTTATATAGGTTGGACATATTTTAAGATATATTCCAGTTATTTAAATTTACTTTAAGTGAAACATTGTTTTCATTAGATCTTGTAACTAGTCATACTTTTAAATAGAAAAATTACTAATTTTGTACAAGTTTAAATAGCACTAATGATAACAAATATCACTTGTTTTTAAATTTAAATTGTAATATCTCTCATGTTTCATTGCTGAGAATTATGTTGGCTCTTGGTTTAAGGTAAATAACTATATTTATGTTAATAAAAAGGATCCTTCTTTTTCTGGTTTTCCTAGAATTTAATTGGAAATGTATTCTGAACATCATAAATACCTTTTTGGCTTTTATTAAGGTTTTAGATTAAGTTTCCCTTTGATGTAGAATACTACAGTAATATATTTACCAATATTCAAATAATTTTGTGTTTTGAAGAGAAACTCTACTTAGTTAAAAGAAATAATTCTTTTGTTGCACTATCAAATATTTTCCCTAATACTTATTGAGAATTTTTAAAATTATATGGTAATAAGTGAGTTGACCTATTATTTCTTTTCTTTATACTTTTATCTCTTTGTTTTAGATTTTATGATCATGCTAGATCTATAAAAATTACCTTTCTTTTGGCCTGAAAGTATTTAAATGGCATGAGACTATTTCCATCTTAGAAAAAATTTTATAGTACTCACCAATAAAGTACCCTGGCATAAAGCTCTTTCTGAAATAATTTTTTGGGAATGTATTAATTTTCTTTCTTGGTTGAGGTTTCCTTCTTGTGTACTTGGCTTATTTGGGGAGAATTTATATTGTCTTTGAAATATTTTCATCTTTGTCGAGACTTACAAATATAGTTACAGAATGTAATATGTCATTTTATTAATACAAAACCATTTTCTGAACCAGCATTTCTCTGGAGTATATGCTCTCTTGCTGTAAAACCTCCTGCCTGCCTTAAGCTATCAGTTATTTCTGTGTGTCCTCAAAGAGTCCTGGGTGCTCAGGAATAAGACCTGTCCAACTGACATCATCCGTCTGCCTGCCTTGGCCTTCCTGGCCGCCAAGTGCACTTTCCATTGAGTACCATTCCTGCAATGCGCAGTATCTCCCTCTAGGTACCCCTGCTTCTACTGGCGAATGCAACAGCTCTCCCAGGTATTTTTTGCTAATTCCCTCTGGTCATTGATGCAGATTCATTAAGTTCTGATGTCCTCAAGACACAAAGACATTGATGGAATTTAAGAGGTAACTTTCCACCCTCTCTAGAATTATACTCTCCACAAGATACTTAGGAGCCAGCAGAGGAGAGTCTCATTCAAGAAGTCTGGGTTGGCCGGGTGTGGTGGCTCATGCCTGCAATCCTAGCACTCTGGGAGGCCGAGGCGGGCAGATGGCTCAAGGTCAGGAGTTTGAGACCTGCCTGAGCAAGAGTGAGACCCCCGTCTCTACTAAGAATAGAAAGAAATTAATTGGGTAACTAAAAATATATAGAGAAAATTATCTGGGCATAGTGGTGCACGCCTGTAGTCCCAGCTACTCGGGAGGCTGAGGCAGGAGGATTGCTTGAGCCCAGGAGTTTGAGGTTGCTGTGAGCTAGGCTGATGCCATGGCACTCTAGCCTGGGCAACACAGTGAGATTCTGTCTCAAATAAAAAAAAAAAAAAAGTTTACGTCGAAACCCAGAGCATTCCACTCATTTAACCCACCTCAAAATAAACCAGGAGCAGTGCATGTAACTTCAGTGTGAATTGACAGGAAGCTGGAATTGAAGACAAGTCAGGGTGAGAAAGACCATCTTGTACCCAGAACTAGCTCTCCCTGTTGACCAAGACTTTGCTAATGCCCAAGGCTTGTCTTCCTTTAGCATGAGTGCTTCCTGAAGGTACTGCTCAGCTCCTGTAGGAAGATTTCTGCAATCCAGGCACATCAACTGGCTAAATAGAACCCATTGGCAAGCCAGAAGAAAACATACAGAACTTAGTGCAGAACTTGTGTTCTTCCACTATATGCAGCAGACTCCATTTCTGATTCATAAATTAAATTACATTTATTTTATCTATTTTTATCCCTTACCTAGATTAGGCGAGGATTATCTTGTTTGCTTTGTTCTATTTAAATGTGTACTTAAAGGTTTTATGTATCTATTTAATTTCTTTAATTTTTACTTTTATAATTATTTATATTCTCTTTAAAGGAGTACTTTTAAAAATTTCTTTGATATCTTTATTGGGCATCTTAAACGTTTGGGTCCACGAGTCTGTCTATAAGTACACATTTTGTCATATTATCTTATATGTCATTGTATGATATCCCGCTGTTATTTTCTAAAATATAATTAATTGCAGTTTTGATTTCTTTTCTAACCTAATATGTATTTAGAAGATATTTAGAAGATACTATTTCTTGTGATATTGTTGTGTTTTAAATTTCCAAATGGTTTGATGTTTTCCATTTAAATTTACATGATTAATTCCTAGCTTATCGTACACTGAGAATGTGTATGGCTTGTATATTTTTTCCCTGAAAATTTTATTGAGGATTTCCTTCATGGTCTAACACATGATTATTTCTATAAATGTTTAATGTACACTTGAAAAAAAGATTATTCTCTGTTTGTGGGATTTATAGTTTGATATGTCTTTTTCTAGGGTATCCATTAATTCAAATTGTATTTATTAGTATATTAAAATACCTATGTCTTTGTTTTGAACACTTATATTCCAAAAATGCAAATGAGAACTCAGGACTTTTATTGTAGTGATGTTACAATTCTCTTATATTTCTAAGAATTTGGGGTTTATATTTTTTCTAGAGCTAATTAATAATCAGGGCCATGATTTTACCTTTTAGGGATAGGGAATGATTCTTTTTTCCCTTCGAATCCTATTTTGTATGCAATTGGTATTTCCATAATACTGTTTTTATGCTTTTGTGAATTTTTTAGCATAGCATACTAGTGATAAGTGCAAATTTGGAGAAAAACTAGAAGAGTTTAAATAGTGATTGTGCCTATTTGACTTCTTGTCTTCATTTCCTCATCTGTAAAATGAGTATGTCAGTTAGGATCTTTTAGCCGACTCCAACTCAGCTTAGTTTGGCTTCATCCTGTTTCATTCTTTGAGAATTCCTCTTCTGTCTCTCCTCTATATGTTGGTTTCTTCTTCAGGATGGCCTTATGCAAAGCTGCGAGAGGCTCATTGCAGTTTAAGGCTTCACATCTGTAGACAAAGATGTATCCAAAACCAAGGACACTTTTCTGGTCAGTTTCCCTTTGTAAATATGATTGGCCTCATAAAAGTTCAAGATTGAGTAGGGTTTCCATGAAGCCACTCCACAGATTGGAAGTCTGGTAAGTTTTTCCTGAGCAAGGCTACAAGGTGATATCTTAATGAAAATTGGGTCTGTTGGGATGGAAAGAGCAGAAATCAACAGTGAATGACCATAATAGCACTTACCTCATATTAGATGAGGGCATCTTACTAAAGCAATTAGAAGACCATCTGTCACCTTGCAAGTGCTCAATAAATAAAAATGCTATTATTACTAACCTTTTCACATTGCTTTTTATTTCCTTGTGAGCAGTTTGTATTTGAATTTTGTAAATCTAGTCTGGACTTTGCTCTTTCAATAGGAGAATTTATATCATTTTCTGCTATTCCTAGAATTTCCATTTACTAATTAGTTCTGTCATGTTGTTTTATAAACTACTAGGCATTCTGTCTTCCTTTACATGTCCTTGATTCTGTGTCTTTTGCTGTCTGAACTGTGTATTTTCTTATTCTTCAGTGATGTGTAAAGCATAACTGTTATTCTTAAAATTTTATAAGTAGCTAAATTTAAGATTAAGAATTGAGCCTCTGTTTAAGATTTAATTCGAGCCTCCATATTTCTTCTAATCTCTTTAAAGATCAATGTAAGAATATAACATAGAGACTTTTATCCGTGCTTTTGTGACATGAAGACAAAGCATGCTTTTATTTCTCCTCCTCCATTCTCTGGTATTTGTTTATATCATCTTGGGTAATAGAAGCAATTATTAGTTTTGGGTGTTTTTTTTTTTTAAGTAGTTTAACTTTTTTTAAGAATTCACAAGACCACGGCTTTCCCATGTGGCCCTTTGGCCATATCTCCTGGCTGCCCCCTTCATACTAGTTTTCTTTCCCATTAAAGAGCGGCCAGTGCATCTCTCCTGTACTCTGCATATAGTCTGGTATCTCACTGCCGTAGAACTCAAGAAAATATGAAAACAGTTTTCCAGAAGAAAACAGTCCAGGAAATGCAACTCCACACAATGAAGACAGCCGTTTATATTGTCACGCTCAGTAGTTTGCTCACATTTCTTCAGAGGCCTCTGTTAACAAATGGAATCATGCTTTTCCTTTCAATATGCAAACGGTCCAGTAAAATGATTTCCCAAAGACAAAAGATTAGCCTCATATCTAATATGAACTTAAATATGTACTCTATGAGAAACACAGACGTGATATTTGGCCTCGACAATGCAGCGGCGTCCTTCTCAGTGTTTCCACTTAACAGTGTGGGTGTACAATCTAAAACGTGGCACACTATTGAAGAGGAAAAGGGCTGAGTTTAAAGCAATAATAATGTAATAATCAAAGATGGCCTTGTCATTCATCATTTCCTCCTATATTTGCTAAAGTCTTGAAATTTAGAACTGTGGGCTCCAACCCCCCGTTCACGGACTGGTCCCAGTCGATGGCCTGTCAGGAACAGGGCCACACAGCAGCAGGTGGGCCGTGGGCGAGAAAGCTGTATTTACAGCCTCTCCCCGTCACTGGCATCACTACATCAGCTCTGCCTTCTGTCAGGTCAGCGGTGGCATTACATTCTCCCAGGAGCTCGACCCTGCTGATAACTGCGCATGCGAGGGATCTAGGTTGCATGTTCTTTCTGAGAATTTAATGCCTGGTGATCCGAGGTGGAGCTGAGGTGGTGATGGTAGCTGGGGAGCGGCTGCAAATACAGTTTGTCATTAGCAGAGAAGTTTGCACAATAAACGCAATGCGCTTGAATCATCCCCAAACCATCCCCTCCACTTTTTCCAGCTGGAACATGGACAAATTTTCTTCCATGAAACAGGTCTCTGATGCAAAAATGGTTGGGGGCCACTGACCTAGAAAGCACAATGAGGGCACAGTGTCCTTGGGAAGCCTATCTGTCACACAGCAGGTGGGATAAGACATTCATGCCATGACCTCAGTTTCTAAATTCCTTTAGAATGGTGCAAATATGGGAAGAGATCAGAAAAGAAGAAAAGATCGCATATTTTGGAAGCACCCAAGCTAATGGTAATATGGCAGGATAAAAAAACATCATTTAAAACTGAGTTTGAATGGAGACATTCTGCTTTCTGAAAAAGGCTGGAGTTGGGAGGGTGGCATAAAACAAAGAGCAACACCACAAAGCCTCTGCCAGTCTTCCATGCCACGAAAGCGACAGCAACTCAGAGTAGATGGCCATTTGTATCAGTCATTCTTAGATGTGCAATCAAGCAGCTTCCACCAGAGGAAAAGTAGAGTTCATCATGGAACTAAAAATATAAAACAACACATAAAAAATATCCAATCTTGAAATATATATTCAGGAGAAATGTGCAGAGAAGTGACAGTTCCTTTAAGGAAGAAAACCTAATATCCAATATAAAGAGATCACATGTCAGTACCAGTGGAGTAATGATTCTCAGATTTATTTTTTTCTTTACAGACAGGGTCTTGCTCTGTTGCCCAGGCTAGAATGCAATGGTGTCATCATAGTTCACTGTAGCCTCAAATTCCTGACTCAAGTGCTCCTCCTATCCTTCCTGAGTAGCTAGGACTACAGGCTCTGGTCAGCACAACCGGCCGATTTTTCTATTTTTGGTAGAGACGGGGTCTTGATATGTTGCTCAGGCTGGTCTCAAACTCCTGGCCTCAATTTATCCTCCTCCCTCAGCCATCTGAGTAGCTGGGACTACAGGCATAAGCCATCACTTAAAATATTAATTTTTTTTTTTCTAGAGACAGAGTCTTCCTGTGTTGCCCAGGCTAGTCCCAAATTTCTGGTCTCAAGTAATTCTCCCACCTCAGCTTTCCATAGTGCTAGGATTACAGGCGTGAGCCACCAGTCCTGCCCTTAGATTATTTTGAAGAAGTTATACTTAGAAAAAAAAAATCAGATTATAAAAATCACTTTGTTACATTTACCTTAAATTACTTTGTAAACAAAATTCTAACTTTAATGTCATGTTACTAATGCTAAATTAAATGCTAAATTACTTAAGTATAATGATCTAGTTCCTAAAATAATAATTGTTGTTCTAAGATAATAATAGTGAAAAAAATACAGATTTAGTTGCACTTGGTTTGTCTTATTTCATTTATGCATCACTATGCAAACTAAACTATAATTCTCATTTTCCTAATGGGAAAATTAGGCTCAGGAAGCTTCATATAAGTGACTAAAATGCCATTCAAGCCTTGATCTTTCTTGTCTGTGTCCAGTGAGTGTTTGTTTTCACTATACTATACTTAATGTTGTCAAAATAGTTCAATGAAAATGATTAGTTTTTCTTAGGAACATATGCTTTCCAATAACCATTAAAATAAAACACAGCAGCTACCCACAAATAATCACATCACCTGGGTCCAAGGCAATATTGATCAGTCACACGACAGGAAAGGCAGGGATTAAAATTATTCAGAAAATCCAGGGTAAGATATCTCATGATACAGCAATGTGTCATCAGTCATCATAATTGCAAAATGGATGCAAATTCAGATATGATCTTTTGCAAATCAATAAAGCTTCTATTCCTATAGTTCCTCACGTGCCTTTTCCTAGCATTGTTGCGGTTACCATGAATTCTTCAAGGTTACATTGATCACACAGTTGATATTACTGGAAGCTGTGTTTTGAATGTGCAATTTTGGCTCATTAATGAAGGAGCTTCTGCAGGTCATTGCAAGGGGGCAATGAAACTAAAATGCTACTAATAAGACATCACGGAACTAGGGACCTGCTTGACTCTTTAAAAATCATTGAGAGTGCCAAATATCCTTGACAGTGAATCTGGCATTAATCGAGCCACTGCTCTGTCCAGCTCTGCAGTAAATACCTTGGAGAATATAAATACATATAAAGTATGTAGTAAAGGAGCTTACTAGCCAGGAGTGTAAGACAAAAATTAAACACATAAAACAATCATAGAGCAAAGAGTAACAGTTACAATTAATTGCTCAATTGTTTTGTATGGTTTAGAAGCGCATATACAACTCTTGAGGAAATATATGTGCCCATATGATATGAGGCATTTCTACATATCAAAAAGTTTCAGAGGTAACATCACTTCTCCAAGAGTTTGTTTATATCAGAGAATTTATTTGCCTCCAAATGAATCCGTTTTATTATCACCTGAGGAACTATTGGAAGCAAATAGCCCTTAGAATTGAGCTCAATAAAAAGAGTGCACTGATAAATTTTTTCTGGCCCTTTGGCACAGCTGTTCTGCCTGTATCAAATGTGATCAACAGGTCTCAGAAGACCACCCTTCAAATCAGGCCCCTCCACATCAGCACAGGCGAAGCCTGTGTGTGTCAGGTTGTTTGTTTTTCTCCCAGTATCAAACATCAGGGAAATGACAACTCATTTTTAGAAGAAAGTTTTCTTTTCATGAACGCATTCTTTACTCACACAACATGCTTTCTGAACATTCCTGGAACACATAGGATGCACGACAAATATCACTTAATTGAAACAATGCATAATAGTAAATAGCACTAGCTTATTTTTTATAATGCTTATAGATGTGTAGATACCTTATTATGATTGAAAGAAAGGCACTGATAAAATATGCTAACTTGGTTTTTAGAAAGTCATTAAAGTAAGGAAAGTTACTAATGAGGAAATATTATGAGCTGATAATTTTTATTTTATTTATTTTATTTTTTAAATTCAGGGTATTGTGTGAGTACATTTTGGTTACATGAAATGACATGAAATGAGCTAATAATTTTTAGAACCCCAAAAGTCAAAACGGCACAGAAAAGTGTGATTTCAAAATGGAAATAAAGTTTGTCATTTAACTGGCAAAAAATCTTGGGGCAGTTTTTGGTTTTCTTATTGGTTAGGGTTATGAGTTGCAAAGAACAGAAATACCCTGGACATTTTAAGAAGAAAAGAATTTATAAAGGAGGCTCATGGCTAGAAGCAGATCTGGGAAATGTGTTAGTTTTTTCTCTATCTGTACTCCTGGAAGGCACCCGGTTAGGGCCTAGAGTGTATGTTGAATGAACCTGTCTGCAGGATTTGCCATGGAGCTCCATGCACTCCATGCAATATGCTCAATTGAGCTAAATTTAAGTCAATTAAAACCTTGATAGGAATCAGTTATGGGTTGCTTGAATTTTTTTTAGCATTTTTGTATAATCTTTAGCTTCTGCTAGCATATGTAAGAGGAAAAATGAATGGATGAATTTTTGCTCTGTTAAATACTCATTGATCTAATAAATACTAGGCAAATATTTAATATGTAATGTTAATTTGTAGAGAAACAAAGAGGAATCAAATTTTTGCCTTTAAGATGCTTTTATAGAGGAGGTGTTGAAGTATGAACCCTTTGATAATTAGTCTCAGGTGGCTTTGTAGTTGACAGTTATGAACTCTAGGACATTCTATTCATATATATTTACTTTGGGATATAGTAGAATTATTTTCCATTGATTATATAATTTTGGATATGAAACCTGGTAGAGATGAGTTGGAAGAGAAATAAATACAGACCATTTCCCTGGAAAGTAGGTAGTCACACTGTGCCTTTGATGGCCAGGTTGAAGTATTCAGTCACTGTGTAGTTTATGTGTGGTTTGACTGAATTATTATTTACTAAATTTACCAATTACTTCTTACTGTTTGAATGTTTAAAAAAGCAGATAAAAATTAAATTTGTAGGCCGGGCGCTGTGGCTCACGCCTGTAATCCTAGCTCTTGGGAGGCCGAGGCGGGCGGATTGCTCAAGGTCAGGAGTTCAAAACCAGCCTGAGCAAGAGCGAGACCCCGTCTCTACTATAAATAGAAAGAAATTAATTGGCCAACTGATATATATATAAAAAATTAGCCGGGCATGGTGGCGCATTCCTGTAGTCCCAGCTACTCGGGAGGCTGAGGCAGGAGGATCGCTTGAGCCCAGGAGTTTGAGGTTGCTGTGAGCTAGGCTGACGCCACGGCACTCACTCTAGCCTGGACAACAAAGTGAGACTCTGTCTCAAAAAAAAAAAAAAAAAAAATTAAATTTGTAAAGTTTGAAAGTCAACTAACCCCTGTTCTTAGTTTTAAAACTAACTTCAGACGAATTAACCTTAAAGTAATGGGATTTAGGGTCTCTAGCTAACATAGATTAGCTTCTGGAACATATACTAGGACAACCGGGCCATTCTGGGTAGCAGAATGTGGTGAAATAAAACCATGAGCAATGGGGTCTGCCACACAGAGTGCTGAACTGTCAGCTTTTCTCAGATTCTGTGGCTCAGGCACCCGCCAAGCAGGAGATTTGCGATGAATAGCGCCCATATTGATTTTTCCATAATGGAGTGTAAAAGAAAAATGGACAGGTTTTGTTGCAGGTATTTTCATGGGGTACTAAATTGGAGGATTAGTTGCAAACAGCAGTACTGATAAAGTCTGCTGTCCATCTTGATGGTTGGGTCTTTCTATTAAAATGACACATAAATAACCTATTATAGCCCCCACCCATGGAAATTCAAATGCACCTGTCAACTTGATAAAGCACTTGCCTGGAGGGAAGCATTGTTTACATTTTCACTCCATTCTTCAGAAAAAGTGAGATTCTAATTATTTCTCCCACTGTAAATTAATGCTGACTATGACGGTTAGCATATCTCTGTATTGTTACATCTTTTGGAAAGTTAAATAATAGAACTGATCCATCATGTATTATGCAATGTGTATTTTATGACAGCCTTCCCTGGGCTCTTCCATCTCCTCTCTATATAAATGCTCATTTCTTCGCTCACTTGTGTGCTTTCTGCATCTTTCTCTCTTTTAGCCCTTGAGAAATCTTTGTTGATACCCAGTCAGTTCTGAAACTTTGAACTTCCACCCTCTTCAGCCTGATTTGTTTTTTTCCTTTATTGAAAAGCACATTTATGACTTTCATCTGACAACTACCTGTTCTCAATGATCATATTCCAATATATAATATTTAGTCTCCTCCTGGGATATTTTTCCCATTAGATACATCATGTCTGAAGACATATCATTTGGTTATATTCAGAACATCTGACTTTTAAGTATTTGAGTTAATTTTCTTCAGAGTAACTCACCTTTTCCTTGTTCTTCTTAACTCTTACTTAATATCTTGCTATTTCTTGGTTAATACTTGTGATACTCACGTTAAATTATGCACCTTATAATAAACCCTTACCACTTTCCCCAACTTAATGCATGTATTTCTCCTTCCAGGAATCCTTCCACACACACTCTAATCTCTACAAAAAAAAAATCTTCATAGGCAGAAAGCACATAGGAACATACACTCTCTGTGAATTACTGCAACAACCTGATACGACTTACCTAAGGTCACCTTGAGTATAATCTTACCTTATACTCCTGAATCCAGAGATTTCTTTTGTTTCCTATACATAAACACTCATTAATACTTTTTGTCAATTGAGAAAGCTCCTTGTGTCCACTAAGTGACTTTGGAATTAAAAGTACCTGAAAGATAAAGATTCAACAGATCGAAATTGCAGCTGCTGCCCATTTGAAGACCCCTGCTCAGCCAATTCAAGAATTGTGATCAAGCAGAATCCTACACCTCGTGCACTCTGAGCACCACCTTCCAGATTTTTCCTTACAGTTTCTCCTGGGTCAATCTTTCCTAATGCTTGTTTCTTTCTACAAGTAAATTCCTGCTCAAGTTCAAAATATTACACTACAAAATCATTACCAAACTTAAATTGGGCATTTTCTACATAAACAATTTGAAAATCTGTACATACTCTTTTATTGAGCTAATTTAGCAAAAGCTAAATTAATGACGATAGCTTTTAGCTAAAAATATTAAAGCAATTTAATAAGTTCATTATTTTTAACATGATTTTGGAAATCAATCTTTAATAATTAATTTGTATGTCTTTACAGTTTCTATCCAATTTTCTCAATCAAGGGATATTATTGTATTTTCATAGCCTCCAAGGAAATATACTAAATGATTTGAAAAAAAATATCTTAGTATATTATCTGTCAATTATTTTATTTACAATTCTTTTACACTATCTTGGAAATTATATTTGTTATAGTAAAAATTGGACCATCAGTTTAGCCTCCTCTCTGTCTTCATTCTTGCAAAGGAAATGGGTGGATTGAAAGGGGG
Organism: Microcebus murinus; assembly: GCF_040939455.1. Lineage (NCBI taxonomy): Eukaryota > Metazoa > Chordata > Mammalia > Primates > Cheirogaleidae > Microcebus > Microcebus murinus. The sequence continues at coordinate 8,660,936 of NC_134118.1, forward strand.
AATTGAATGTCCTAGTTAATGTTTTTGGTTCTCTTAATACATTTAAGAGCTAATTAATAGGTCTGGAAGAATTAATAGATAATCTGAAATCAACATACTCTGAACTGTAAACTAGTGCCTAGGTGCTGATTAGGCTGTCAATAAAAAAAAAATGAAGCTATAGTATTGACAAAGATAGTAATAGAGTGTTGATAAGGGGTTTTAGCTGTTTCCAGATTCTTTTAATCTGACATTGCCTAAAATATAGATTAGAGCATTCTTTAATTACCCAGAAATTAGAGGTGCTCTTGTCTATGTGTGTGTGTGTGTGTGTGTGTGTGTGTGTGTGTGTGTGTATGAAAGAGAGACAGAGAGAGAAAGAGAGGGAGAGAAAAGGGATAGAGGGCATAGTGATATTCTATCCTTATTTAATCACTCCATTTGTCACTCAGTCCCATGTCAAGTAACCAAATAAATCAGAGAAACTAGACAGTGCTGCATACCATCATAAGTCCTCTGTAATAAACAATGTACAAATCCTACTGGTTCATTCTCTTCATATAAAGAGAGATGCTTATTCTGTCTAGTTAGTGTACCTCTAGTAGTGTTATAGAACCAAATGGCAGATGAGTTTCATGCTAAAAAATAATCTTTTAACAAAAGTTTTGGAATTTTTTTTTTCTTTTAGACATTGAGATGGAAATGCTTGGTATTTATAGTTCTGTCACTTTAGACTTGATTTTCTGGTTCTTAAGATGGACAAATCGATGGCTCATGTTTATTTAGTTTGGCATTGGACTGTTTCAAAATAAAACAAAATTGAAGAAAAAAGATCTGTTAAAAATAGGTTTATCATGGTTTTCTAATCTGTAGGCACTCAAAAGCGAAAATATTGACTTATATAATATCATACACCTCAGCCTTGAATTTCTTATCCATTGCCATTCTAGTGTATCTTCATTACTCTAATATACTGTATTGTATTTCAGATTGGAATTGTTTTAGAAATAACTGAGTCCAATACAGATGCTCCTTGACTTACAATGAGGCTATGTCCTAATAAACCTATTAGAAGTTGAAATACCATAAGTTGAAAATGCACTTAAAACACCTAACTTGCTGAACATAATAGCTTAGCATAGTATACATTAAATGTGCCCAGGACGCTTACATTAGCCTACAGTTTGGGCAAAATCATCTAACACAAAGCATATTTTCTAATAGAGTGCTGAATATCTTTTGTAATTTATGGAATACTGTAATGAAGTGAAAAACAAAATGGCGGTATGGATACTTGAGGTAACAGTCTCTACTGAATGCATATATTGCTTTTACATCCTTGTAGTCAAAAAATTATTAAGTCGCTGCTAAGCTGGAGAATATACTTCATTTTATTGCTGAGGAAAGGGGAAAATGAAGAATCTTGTCAATGATAAAAATCTAGATCTAGAACTTTGTTTTTATAACTATTGAAGAAGACTGTGTTCTAGAGATAAGGAAGGACTGTAAGCTGGGAACGTAAGCAAACGTGTAATCAATGATTTATTAATATTAAAATGAATGTTAACATTAACTGTATTTACAAACTTTATGGTCACACTGCAACTAATCAAACAGACAAGTTAACATCCTGGGTTGGTCGATGTTGCTCCATTATCACCAGGCCTCCTCTGTTTTTCTGTTTTTGTTTTAGATGAGAAGTCAGAGGTCTGACTTTACATGTATTATATTTCAGATATTATGTATTTTAAGATGTAGAGACACTGGATTCCATTATTTTTCCATGAAGAGTGTTTCTTCTGGTTTTAGCAGACAGTTAAATTATTAGATTATCATCTTTAACTTCATTATCCTAGTTTTAAATTTTGCAAACGTAAATCTGAAGAAAGCTCAAAGTATGTCCTAAGCCACTCTAACTTGAAGGATCTCAAACTCCAAATTCAGTCTCCACTGTAAATCTTGTTCAGGTTTGGTTTAACATTTTTTAGTGTTGGGTCTAGCCTGGGTCTTACTTTGCGACGTGCGACTCTTACTCCTAAGTGGTGGCCTTCCTTCTCCCTCAGTTGAATGCTGGGAATGTCGTTAGTTGTTAATGGTATATCTTTACTCTGGTAGGGTGAGAACTCCAACCTATCAACTTCTCAAGACACTGCTCTTCTCACAGTACCACACCACCTATAGCATCTTTCCTCTGCTTTTGACCTCATAGCAGCTGCTATTTGAGCCTTGGGTGGTCTCACATTGCATGTGGATAGCCCAGCTCTCAGATGCAGACTCATAGAACACCCCTACATGTACTTCTGAGATTGCCAATTCCTCACCCTATAAATTTCAGCCACGTAAACTACCTCAAACTCCGCCTCAACTCATCAGGACCTCAATGTTCTCTTTGAATTCCAGCTTTCAGCACTGTGATTGGGAAATCATACCCAGGAAGAGATCTGGGTCACCACAAAGTTCATCTTTGGGGTTTCACTTTCTTCTTGGGAGTCTTGAAGTACTTTTTGTAAAATATCTAAAATCCTGAAATAAAATTGGAAATATATGCACCCAACATTTGGTCACCTAAAATATAAAGCAAATATTAACAGAACGGAAAGGAAAAATAGACAGCAATATAATAGTAATAAGGGACTTCAATACCATACTTCCAACAGTGGCTTGTTCATCTAGACAGAATAACAATAAGGAAACAGTGGATATAAACAACACTATACACCAAATGGACTTAAGAAACATAAACAAAATCTTCCATATAAGAGTACTAGAAGACAAATTCTTTTTTTTTCTTTTCTTTTTTTCTTCATTTTTTTATTTCAGCATATTATGGGGGTACAAATGTTAAGGTTACATATATTGCCCATGCCCCCCTCTTCCCTTGAGTCAGAGCTTCAAGCGTGACCATCCCCCAAATGTAGCACATCTCACTCATTATGTTTGTATATACCCATCCCCTTTATAAGAACACAAAAAACATTATCTAGGATAGATCATATGTTAGACATGAGAAATAAAAATAAAATTCTAAGCTCCCCAACTAATTGAACAGACTCCCACTTGGCCAAGGGGATTCCAGAGAAACCTTAAACAGAGTTCCTAAGGGTTATATAGAAACCAACTCTTTCAAAAGACTTGCCAAACTCCCCTTTCCTTTTTCATTCTCAACACAACAACCAGCCAGCATTTTCCTTCTTGATAAGAGACCACCAGCTCTGATTATGACCATGGACTGGTTGTGGCCAGTTTAGAGAGGCTGCACACAAGATGCCTTTGTGTCCTCTATTTCAACTTTTGATGTAAAGAGCCTAACTTTGATGCATTGAAATGTTAATTATCCACCCCAAAGTGAACATGAGACATATATAACATGCATGTTTGCCTACTATGCCTGTGTGCATCATCCCCTTCGTGAATATTCTGTTTAATATGTATGCTTAGACAATCTGTTTGTCATAAATTCCTGTTCTACCCTTCCTTCCCTGGAAGTGCCTGCTTCAGGTTTCTGCTAAAGGCTACTAGTCTGCAGTATGGTAAGCCTATAGGCTGCAACCCTTTATAGGAAATAAAGCTCTGTCTCAGCTGCAAAAGCATTATATGTAACCAAAATGTTTGTACCCCCATAATATTCTGAAATAAAAAAAAGAAAAGAAAAGAAATAAAGCTCTGTACTCCAGATTTGTGAACCCTGTGATTCTTCATCCGACAAGCCACAAAGCAAGTCTTAACAAGTTTAAGTAGACTGAAATCATATTAAGCATCTTTTCTGACCACAATATTATGAAACTAGAAATCAACAACAGAAGGAAAATTGGAAAATTTACAAATGTGTGGAAATTAACATACTTCTGAACAACCAATGATTCAAAGAAGAAATAAAAAAGTAAATCAAAAAATATCTTAGACAAATGAAAATAGAAATGCAACATGCTAAAATCTAAGAGATGTAGCAAATTACCACAGTATGCACCTACTTTAAGAAAAAAAACAAGATGTCAACCTAGCTTAACACCTCAAGGAACTAGAAAAAGAACAAACTAAGCCCAAAATGAGCAGAGCAAAGAAATAGTAAAAATCAGAGGGGAGAAAATGAAATAGAAACTAGAAAAACAGTAAAAAAAAAATCAATAAAACTAAGAGTTTGTTTTTTGAAAGATAAAGAAAATCTATAAATCTTTAGACTAAGAAAAAAGAATAAAATTAAAAATAAATAAATATAATAAAAATTTAAATGAAATTATAAATGAAAGAGATATTACAACTTATACCACAGAAATATAAATAACATGAGATTATTGTGAATAACTATATTCCAACAAGTAAAATAATCTAGAAGAAATGAATAAATCCTAGAAATACATGACTTACCAAGACTAAATCATAAAGAAATAGAAAAACTGAATAGACTAATAATGGGTAAGGAGATAAGAATCAGTAATCAAAAACTTCCCAACAAATAAAAGTCCAGGACATGATGGCTTCACTGGTAAATTCTACCAAATATTTTAAAAAGATTTAAAACAAATCCTTCTCAAACTCTTCCAAAAAATTAAAGAAGGAACACTTCCAAATTCATTTACAAGGCCAACATTATCCTGATATTAAAACCAGATAAGGACAATACAAGAAATGAAAGTTACAGGACAATATTTCAAATGAACATAGGTGTAACAATGCTTAACAAAATACTAGCAAACCAAATTCAACAGAACATTAAAAAGATCACACATCATGACAAAGTAGATTTATACCTGAGATTTATCCCCTAGGATAAAAATTATATGATCATCTTAATAGATGTGGACAAAGCATTTGACAAAATTCGATATCATTTCATGGTAAACACTCTCAATAATATAAATATAGAGGCAATCTACCCCAAGGGAATAAAGGTCATACATAAAAAGCTCACAGCTAACATCATATTTAATGGTGAAAAGCTAAGAGTTTTTTCTCTAAGATCAGGAACATGATAAGGATACCCACTCTCACCATTTGTATTCATTATAATACTGGGAGTCCTAGCCAGAGCATTTAGGCAAGAATAGAAATGAGGCAGCCAAATAAGAAAAGAAAGAGTAAAATGATTTCTGTGTGCAGATTATATAACCTAATATATAAAAAACTCAAAATACTCCAAGAAAATACTGTTAGAACTAATAAACAAATTTGGTAAAATTTCTTGATACAAAATCAAAATATAAAATTCAGTAGCATTTCTATGCTACTGAGAATAGATCTATTCAAGAATGAGTCATTCAAGAATGAGCTATTCAAAAAATAAATCAAGAAAGCAATACCAACAATAGCATAAAAATATAAAATACTTAGAAATGAATTTAACCAAGGAGATGATAGATCTGTACACTAAAAACTACAAAACATTGATGAAAGTAATTGAAGAGACAAATAGATGGAAAGATAGCCCATGTTCATGGATTAGAAGAATTAATATTTTTAAAATGTCCGTAATGCCCAAACCAATCTACAGATTCAATGCAATTGTTATCAAAATTTTAATGGATGTGGAAACAACCCAAGTGCCCATCAATACATGAGTGAATTAATAAAATGTGGTATATGTATATCGTGGAGTTCTACTCAGCCACAAAAACAATGGTGATTTAGCACCTCTTGTATTATCCTGGGTGGAGCTGGAGCTCATTCTACTAGGTGAAGTATCACAAGAATGGAAAAACAAGCAACCACGTGTACTCACCATTAAATTGATATTAACTGACCAATACTTAAGTGCACATATAATGGTAACATTCATCAGGTGGGTGTGGGGCAGGTGGGAGGGGGAAGAAGGGGATGGGTAAATACACACCTAATAGGTGCAGTTCACACCATCTAGGGGATGGACATGCTTGAAGCTCTGAGTTGGGTGGGGCAAAGGCAATATATGTAACCTAAACATTTGTAGCCCCGTAATATACTGAAATAAAATAAAATAATAAATAAATAAATAAAAACAAAAAATTAATGGCATTTTAATACAAATAGAAAAGAAAAACAATTCTAGAATTCTTATGGAACTACAAGAGACTCCAGAGAGCTAAAGCATTCTTGAGGACAAAGAACACTACCTGATTTGAAAATATACTATAAAGCTATAGCAATCAAACCAGCATGGTATTGGCATAAAAACAGACACATAGACCAAGGGAACAGAATAGAGAACCCAGAAAAAAATTCATACATTTATTGTCAATTGATCTTCATCAAAGGTTGCTAGAACATAAAATGGTGAAAGACCAGACTCTTCACTAAATGATGTTAGAAAAACTGGATATCCACATGCAGAAGAATGAAATTGGACATTTATCTGGCACTATATCAAAAAATCAACTCAAAATGGATTAAAGACTCACACATAAGCCATGAAACTATAAAACAACTTGAAGAAAATACAGGGAAAAGACTTTTTGATAAGAGTCTGGGCAATCATTTTTTGGACATGACCCAGAAAGCACGGGAAACAAAAGCAAAAATAGACAAATGGCATCAAACTATAAAGCTTCTGCACAGCAAAGGAAATGATCAACAAAGTGTTGATTCTTTCCACAAATGGGAGAAAATATTTTCAAACCTTACATCTAATAAGGGATTAATATCCAAAATATATAAGAAACTAAAACAACTGAATAGCAATAAAACAAATAATCCAATTAAAAATGAGCAACAGACATGAATAGACATTTTTCAAAAGAATACATACAAATGGCCAAAAATTTTATGCAAAAATATTCAACATCATTAGTCATCAAGAAAATGCAAAGCAAAACTATTATACAATGAGATGTCACTTAACACCTTTTAGAATGGCTATGACCTAAAAGACAAAATATAACAAGTGTTTGCTGAGAGTGTGAAGAAGAGGGAACCCTGGTACACTATTGGTAGAAATGTGAATTAATACAGCTTTTATGAATAATAGTATGAAAGTTCCTCAAAAATAAAAATAGAACTACCATGTGACTGAGCAATCCCACTTCTAAGTGTATGTCCATAGGAAATGAAATCAGTATGTTGAAGATGTATAATGTTGATTGCAGCACTGTTCACAATCACCAAGGTACAAGATCAACCCAAGTATTCATCAGCAGATGAATAGATAAAAAATGTGGTATACATACAAAATGGAATATTATTTAGCCTTAGAAAAGAAGGAAATCCTGTCATTTGCAACAACATGGATGAACCTAAAGGTCCATTATGAACCATTATGCTAAGTGAAATCAGCCAGGCACAGAAAGAAAAATACTGCATGATCACACCTATATGTGAAATCTAAGAGTTGAACTTATAGAAGCAGGGAGTAGAATATAGTGGTTGCCAGGAGCTGGGGATGGAAGATGGAGTAGGAAATAAAGTGATGTTGGTCAAAGGTTTCAGTTAGACAAGATAAGTAAGTACTGGAGATCTGTTATACAGCTTAGTGACTACAGGCATCCTTTGGTGTGCTTGAAGGATTGGTTCCACGAATGCCTAGTATATCAAAATCCACCCATACTCAATACCCACAGTCAGCCCTGCAGAACTCGTGTGTACAGAAAGTCAGTACTCCATATACAAGGGTTTCACACCCATGAGTACTATATTTTCCATTCACATTTGGTTGAAAAAATTCTGGTATAAGTGGACTTAGGCATATGAAATCCACGTTGTTCAAGGATCAACTGTATAGTTAATGATAATATATGGGATATTTGAAAATTGTTAAGAGTAGATGTAAATGTTCTTAGCATGCATAAATAATTATGTAAGGTGATATATATGTTAATTAGCTTGATTGTAATAATCATTTCACTATATATATATATCTCACAACATGTATACCATAAATATATATAATTTTTATTCATTAATTGTACCTCAATAAAATTGTAATAAATAAAAAATAATAAAGTAAATAAAAAGAAAAAAACAGACACAAAAGAATATGTTCTGTATGGTTTCATTTATCTGAAGCTTAACGGTAGGGAAAATGTTGCTGTTGGTAGAAAATCTGAATCATTGTTGGTTCATGAAGGGGCTGCAGAAATGACAGGGATTGGTGATAGGTACTAACTGGGATGAGGCCTAAGGAAACTTTGGGGGAGCTGAAAATGCTCTATACCTTAATCTGAGTGATATTATTGGCATTTATAACTTTTACCTTCAAAGACAGGTTTAAAAAGTAAGAAACACAAAATGCATGACTATTAGACCTGGAAAATACTTATAAAGTTATTTAATCCCATTTCCTCACAACTGATAAGTAAACTAAGACCCAGAGTTAATTAGTGACTGAGACAGAGTATAACACAGATGTTCTCTGTCCCAGAGTGTCATACAGAAAACAAAGTCAGGATATTATTCTTCATAGTCAAGTCCTCTCCAAGCTCTTGAGCTCTGTAGCACAACCCTGACAATAAAAAATATAGATAAAGCTATTGAATATATATGGGTACTTTTTCCTTTCAATTCACAATTTTAAAACGTGTCTTTTAGGGAGGTGGTAGAGACAGAGTTTAAAAGCCTGGATTCTGGGGTCAGATGGCCTTGCCATTGTATTTTTACTCCACTGTTCACTCCCTCTTACCTATGATGCATGTAAGAGTTCTTGCTTGTGTTAGTTCCCTGTAACTGTGAAATTAAAGTGCCATAAATTAGGTGATTCAAACAACATCAATTTACTGTCTCACAGTTCTGAAGACCAGAAACCCAAGATCATAGTGTCAGCGGGGTTGCGTTGTTTGGATGTCAACAAGGGAGAATCTGTCCAAGCCTCTCTTCTAGCTTCTGATGGTTTCCTCGCAATCTTTGGCATTCCTTGGCTTGTAGATGAGTCACCTGGATCTCTGTCTTCATGTTCAATTACAGTAAAATCCATAGTATTTCAGCCGACCACACATCCTAAATACTCAGCTCCTCTTCCCTGGTTCCTGCTGCTCCAATCTCAGCTAGCTCTTCCTTTCTCACTGGGTTTCAGTTCTTCTGACCTCTTTGGTTTTTCTTTGAACACAAGGCAAGTGCTGTAGTGTCCTCTTATCTCTTATTCTTATTATGCTGTTCCCTCTGTTGTACACATGACTCACACCCTCACTTTATTCAAGTCTCTAAATAGATGTCTCCTCAGAGAGGATTTCCTTGAATAAAGCAGTAGTCTGAATAAAAGAGCAATAAATAGCCCTCCCCATCCCACTACCTACCCTGTTTCTTTTTCCTCAATAGCATTTATGACATACTTAGTTATTTATATCTGTCTTCTTCCCCTAGAATGCAAGCTACAGATCAAGAACTTTGTCTCTTTCATTTAATTCTTTGTCTCCAACATTTCCCTGGTACAAAATAGGATTTCAATAAATACATTTTGAGGGATGGTTGAATGAATGAAAGAATGTGCTTTAAACAGAGCCTTTTACATAATGAGCCCTAAATAAGTATTATTTATAATTCTTATTCCTAATTAATTTTTCCCAAAATAGTCACTGCTGTGATCAATTTTCTGTATGCTTTTTTTCTTCTCTTTTATCCTGCTCCGGAAATGTCATGCTCAAAGAGAGAACTACATTCAAACCAAAGACAAGATCCAGTGTTCAAGTGTGATGATAAAATGGGATGCCTGGCAAATATTCCTCGAAATCTTAAAAAGTGTAAGCACTCTGGAAGCCTAGGCTCACTGAAAGTCACCAAATTAGAAGTTCGGTTAACAGATGAAGAGTGAATTCCCTTATTCATTAATTTCATAAATCAATAATATCCATCTTCACATGTGTGGCCTTTTTTCCTTCTTTCCAAGTTCCAGCCCAGCGGAGATGTCCGCATGGGCTGTCTATTTTCATCATTTCCAGATATGATTTATCCCTCCTCAAATGCCTAGAATTTTAAACCTCTGTCAGAGCATTCATCACTTACTAGTTTTAAATTGTCGTTACTTGCATTCATATCTCACTTGCCTTACTAAATTGTAAGTTTCATGAAGGCTAGGAAAGTGTATTTTATCTGGTCCTTGAATGAGTGACTCAGAAGTGTTTTTGAATAATGAAAAAGGACTTAATTAAAATTAAGCAAACAGGAAACATACTTATTTCTTTTTATAGTTGTGAAAAACAACTGTGAAATAGTCCTTGCTCCTCTAAGAGGAAGGTAATAAATTAAATAGACTCATTTTTTTTCATTAAACCATTAACATCCCTATCCACTTATTGCATGAAGATGGACTTGGATCATCTTTTCTTGTCCCTTTGGTGTTATTGAAGGTAGAGATGTGGTTTTACTTTCCTTATTTGAGACTTATTATCTATAAAATCAAGACTGTAACCCTTTCATACTTGTAGGGCTGTTTAATGAGCTAATCATCATCATACAATGCATTGTGACTCCTGGAGTAAAGGCATTCTATGCGTGCAAAGGGGTATTATTCTAGAAGAGTTATGACATGGGCAGTCTTTGGCTCGTGGGTGGTGTAGGTGGAGTGAGGTGATGAGACAGCAACAAACATCACTGAATGTAGAAACAGGGAGTGAAAACTTGCCTGGTGGGATGCTGGTGGAGAGTTGGCCTCACTGAAACTGCTGAAAGAATAGCAGCATTATTTCAGCATTATTAGAAACTTAGAAACCCTGCCATAAAAGAACAGTAGGGTCTTACATATCAACTTTTCATTTAGCAAAAATGAATTGATTGCAGTAGCTTCAACGGTAGGCATGATAAAAACCAAACCAAAAAAGAAAAAAAAAAACAGATTGCCTTAAATATTAAATCCATTTAAATCACTTAGTTCATTTATTTATTCCTTCAGCAAATACATAAATTAGTGCTTCTCATGAGTCACGCCCCATTTCCTTTCCTCATGAAACTAACCTTTGTGTGCAGAAGGACAGACAACAAATATGTAAACAAGTAATTTGGTTAGTAGCAACACTTGGAGGAAGGGTTGTTATGAAAGTGAGGCATAGGACATAGCTGAGGGTGGAGGTGCTAGTTCCTTTAGGGTGATCAGGAAAGACCCCACTGATAAGGTGACTTTTGAGTAGTGTCTTGAAAGAGAGAGCCAAGCAGGTATACAGGGAAGACATGTGCAGTAGCTATTGCAAACCTCATGGAGGAGCATGCTCAGCATTTGATGTGAGTTCATGCTTGCTGCTGCTAATCCCACCTGCTAGGTGTACAGCCAATTGATACTACTTAACTTGGTTATCGGAATAAGTTTGGTTGCAGTGTAAAAAAATATGCATTCATAAGTCACCTAATTTTGTTCCTTTCAGTTGACACAAAAAGTATCTGGGCAACTAAATTTGAGGGTAATTTATTCTGAAAATAAGGTAGGGTACACACACCCCCCACACAGAGATAACTCTGGTATTAGTCACCAGCATGGACAGAAGGCCACCCTTTTGGATGAGTAATGTCCAGGCAGAGAGGAAGCACTGCCTGTTTCAATGCCTTGTACATCAAAGCAGTGGTAATGGTGCAGCTACATACTTTAAGAAGAAAAGGGCAAGTTATCGTCATATGAGTAGACATCTGAAGCTCCTTCTACCAATAATTTAGTGGCTTAGTGGCTCTAGCAGACTATAGTAAAGTTGAGCCAGGTCTGGGCACCACATTGCAAGTCTCCTATTTAGAAAGGAAAATAAATCATAGTCAGATTTGTTTTCTTTTGATAATCGTACTAACACAATTGGACTAAGTCAAACCAATTGTTTTTCTTCGGTTCTGCCAGATCAGGAACTAAGCTATTAGAGCAAATAGATAACCTTCAAATTTCATGTCCCACCTCCACAACCACTCCTTCTGGAATTCAAGGGAAGATAAAAAGTCTCTTTTTAAATTAGAATATCTGAGTGTATTATACAGTTCTCTGGGCTTGATTTATGTTTTACATAATCTGACTTTAAAATTTAAAAAGTTCCTTCCTGTATCTGTAGAGGGTGGAGTATAGGAATGGAAAACATCTCTGGCTTTGTCATTATGACTTCTTTGTATTTAAACAATGCATTCGCCACCTGTTGGATTATCAGAACAGTGGGCGACTAGAGGTTTTTTTTTTTTTTTTTTTACCTTTCATCTTTCTGTTCTCACTCCCACATACCTGATTTCCTACTCCACTCCTAATCTCAGATTTGTGGAGGACTGTTTTCACCCTTGTAATCCATCGTTCATGTCAATAGGTAATGTTTCATGTGTGCAGTGAAAAGTGGCAGAGCGAAGTCACTCTACGCTTCTACTTGTTCTGAAACTAATCTATAGCATGTTCATATTACATAGAGTTGCACTGCTACCATTATTAACATTTCCCTGCTTATCTATAAGCAAAAGCCTTGCAAATACTCCCAAGACCTGTGACTTTCTACTTTCATGAAATGCCCTGCATCTTTTTCTTGCATTTATTTCTGTTTCCAAAAGTTTTGAGAATGTCATAACTGGAAGTTAAGTTCTTTGTGTTTCATATGGATTTTGCAGTAATGGTATGAAAAGCACATCTTTCCACTAACAGATGCAAGATGTGAAATTGTTGGTTACCAAAATTAGAGATGTTCATGATAACAAAACTTACTATATAATGTGTACACAAACATACATGGATATATATTAACTTTCTGCAAATTGCATAATTTCTATCTAAATAAAGCACAGTAATTTTGTTTAGAAGTATGGCTTTCTGGCAATGCATCATAGTTTATTGCCTTTCTCCAAATTGGTTCAAATTTACTTAAGTGCTTGTTCTATACTCCTAATGGTTATGTTAAAGAACGAAACATCAAGTCATAATCATTTTACTTACCTAATTTATTTGTAGATAATCTTCTATTAACTTTTTGCTCTTTTATTCCAAAGCAACACACAAAATGAAGAAATATGCAAAATTGCTGATATACACAACCTGCATGAAAATCAAAATATCAAGATAAAAATTAATAACATCAAATATGTATATGATTCCCAAGTGTCTGACATTATCCAAGGTTTTAGTGTTTAAGTCCAGGTCATTGGCTGGATTCTAATATGAACCAGCTATGTCTTTGACCAAAAAGTAGAAACTATAGATGGGTCAAGGGAGAGCATTCATTTTTATCATTTTGAAAACCCTCCCCTACTATGTCTGTTGCATTCTGTGAACAGGAGTTAGCATTTTTTTACTAGACACCAATCTTTGAATTTTTGACATTTTTTTTGTTTATACTGGAATAAATGATATTGTGGAACTATAGACACAATCTTAATCATGCATTTACATTTGTTAATTTTAAAGGAAGATATCACTTTCTAAGACAAAATGAAGCATTTGTGGGTAAGATGTCCATTTTACTGAGACCCAGTTTTTTAATGAATTGTTCACTCTTGAAGAAATGGTGACTAAAATCACAATCATCAAGGCATAACTCACTTGGAGTTCTAAGCTTTAAATACACAGGAGACCAACTGGATCATCCAGTATGACCTAATTTCCTGACCCTGGTTCCCTCTTGCTGAATTTCCATACTTGGAAACTGAGTGCACATTTGAATGAGAAAAGAAAAGAAATCCACCCAAGAGTGGTTGGTTAAAAATGTATCTATGCAGTAAATCTATACACCACTGTGTAATTATAATAACATAAACAACTCCACTATAAGGACATTCACATCAGACCTAATTTCATGCTGAACTATTATAATGCAATTAACAGCCTCATAGTCCTGTTTTAATTAAGCTCTGTTGTGAAATATGCAGCATTTGAACCTGTTCCGGCCTGTTTCGTCTACCATTGAATTACTGTCCTTAACTTGTTTTTCTGCTGAACAACGAATTTCAATTAAGGATTACTGTTCATGGGTCTGGCATTTTGTAGGTTCTCCTAGGTTTTTGTGCCTCCAGATCGAGGCCAACTTTAGCCCCTCAGATGTGTCCTATATGTGTAATCTCTCGACTCACTTGTCTCAATAGATTTACTAACTCGCGCTGGGCTCTCCTAGAAATGAAGGGACATATTTGATTGGTTTAATGAAAGAGATTTTAGATGACAGGAGAGAGACTTGTGGAGCTAACTTCAGATTATGTAGGGCACAGTAGCTATCTTCTGATGTATCATTTTGCAGAAATCCTAAATGAACTCTAAATTTCCATGGATGTTATTTAGTCTGCCAAATAGTTTAACGATTACTCACTAGAAAATGAAAAACAAAGACACATACAGAAAATGCAGTTTATAGAAAAATCATATCCTGCTTCCTTCTTTGTATCCCTCACCTCCTCTAGGCAAGAATGTGCAGGGTGTCTGGTATTTGCCTTAACAGATCTTTCCCTTCCTCTATTTGGATTGTCTTCATGACCTGAAATAAAATTAAATGAGAAATATTATTTATGAACATTCAATTTGGTAATTGAATATCACAGGTCAGTTTGCTGAGCAGCTGGCTCCTCAACGGCTCGTTTTAAGGGCATAGATCTCAAAGTCAAGCAAACAAAGTGGCACAGGTTCACGTCCACCCACACCGATTGTTCAGAAATGAGTCACATGACCTAAGAAAAAACAAATGGTGATTTCTTCATCACTCCCCACTTCAGTATCTGTCCTCTGATCAGCCTCCCTTCAGGTTTCGTCCCTATTATAAAACATCCATGTTCTTCTTCTTCTTCTTTTTTTTTTTCTTTACCTTGCCCTACTTTCTTAACCCTGGGGAGAATTTTAAGAAGTTTTCAAAGCTAAGCATCCCCAATTGCTTGAGGCTGTCTTTGGCTGTAAGTCAGAGTATAAAGCAATTACCCCGTAGGGTAGGGTGTTTTCATGGCCAATGTGAGCACGTTCCATACGTCAGCAGATAACTGAAAGTATCCTCTTCTATGTGAACATCGGGTTCAGAACGTTAAACCTTTTCTACTGAGGTTTTATGGGTCACACACCCTCAATTCTGTCACTCTGTCCCTTCCTCCTTTCCGAAAAGTGGGTGTACTCACGCAGCTGTGTAGTAGGGTCTAACTTGGCTCACATGCCTTGCTGGTCATAGGTGTTTTGAGTGTCCTGTCTTAAGAACAGCTAACTAGAAATTTTGGAAATGACCACAGCTGCTTTAGTATGGACCCCTAAGGTCCAAAGAAAGGAGAAAAAAATGTATTGCAGTATCTTTCCTAGTTAATCTTCAATTCAAAGAACCTTGAGAGCTTTCCATGGCACTTTAGTAGAACCGAAAGCCTGAGGGAATTTGGATGTTGCCTCTATTTCTGCAAAGTTTCCACCCGGACCACAGATAGAAAAATCTTCCCTCAGAGCCTTCCATATAAGCACTTACCTGAAGGGAAAATTCAGCGCCCAGGATCATGTTCAGACACGTCCCCGTTCTGCGGCAGCTCACGCAGACACAAAAACAACAGCGCTCTATGTAGTCAAGCAGTTTACCACATGGTGTAATCAAAAGTGCATGGGCTGTGGAGTCAGACTAACCCGGGTTCAAATGATTAGTGTTGGGTTCTCATGGGGCTACTATGCTATACTGCTCTTTTTCCCATGAACTTTTGAGAAAATTAAGAAGGAAACTCAGGAACCAGACCAAAGGAAATAGACATATCAGCCTTGTTACTGATAAAGCTGTTTGGAAGATGTGGCTCGAGGTCCCCAGTCAGCTTGAGACTTCATCACCCCATAAGGGGGGGGGCGCTCCTTGTGGAAGAGGCTGCTCTTGTCAAAATGATATTATGGGTAGGCTGAGAATATAGGTACTTCCAGGGGCAGCCTGGATCCCAAAAAATGAGAAAGAAGGGACAAAGTAAGATCTTTTACTTTCCTATTTCAAATTCACCAGGGAGGGAAATACTTAAAACTTGAGAAGAGAGGCCAAGAGTATAGGGAAATCTTTGATTAAAGAATACAGATTATCTTTGGTAAATATCATTGCATAACTGTGTCTTTGAGCAAGTTACTTGGCATTTCTGAGCCTCAGTTTCTTTGTCTACAAAATGGAAATAATAATACCAACCTGAATTGTACATATTAAACTTCACACACAATATATATACATATATATATATAAACATGTATGTGTGTGTAGGATATTAACTGCCACCAAAACTCTTAAGGCCTGCCACTAAATAATACTGACTCACTTTCCAGTCTACCCACTCTCCCCTCCTTTTCCTCCTGGACACTCGGTCAGTCAAAGATGTCTTTCGACAGAAGGCAATTCACCCCTCTGTTTCCTAGGATTAGGGATGGGTAGAAAGGAGAGGGAGAAGGAACTGCATATCAAAGTGAGTAAAATCAGTGTTGAAAAGCTATTCCACACAGTTTACTGCCCACATTTTCAAGGCCACTGACCCTTTGAAAGGAATCTGCTTCCAAAGCAAGAGCTGCCATTCTACATACAAATGTATCCATCTTTGTATTTCTGTAAACATGCACATGCCATCCCGGGAGCAACCCGGGTCTGTCCCATGTCGCATTTCCCAGACCGAGAGGCTCCCACCTACCTGACTCCTGCCTCACTTGTCTATTGCGGAGTAAGTGGAGACCCTGGGATTCTCGGGACTGTGGCACCCTTGTTCCCATCTCATATCTTTTATTCTGCTTGGCCTGAAGGTAAACCTTTTACATGCAGAGGCTGGGGAACAACAGGGAATGGGCTGATCCCCGGGGGTGGGGGAGAGAAGGAGAGACCTAGTAGCACCTGGCCAGAGCTGCGTGCACAGGCTGGGCAGCTGGGAGTCCCCGTTTGGATCGTGCTTCCGTGCACAGACTCCTTGCAGGCCTGAGGGGCAGGTCATCACCATCTGCACCTGGAGAGGCGGGTGCTGCTTAATGTCCTCACCAGGTTGTCATGCAGAGTAAGAATTAATTACATAATTCGATTTATGTTACCATAGTGGTTACAGCAGTTTTGACATAGTTTAATGAATTTTTCTTTAGACATATCCGATGCTCATTGCCGAGACCTGCCCTGCCTGCTTGCGACAGCCCCGTTTCCATGGCATCACTGGTCTCTGGTGGCTCAGGCTTGTTGTCATCTTTGAGATGTCTTTCACTGGCACCTCAGATCTAGGTAGCATCCCCAACTCTGCTGCTTCTTCCTCCGAAAAAGAAATCGTGGACTTGGACTCCACCCTAGTTGTGTTGTCAGTGCCCAAACTTAAACAGAGTCTCATTTGTCCACATTTGGCGAGATGGTTTCTAAACTCTCATCCTTCTGGTCCGCTCTCCACGCTGTCTTCGGCCTATGACTGTAAAACACGTGTCAGGACAAACCTCTTTTCTGCTCCATAACTTCCAGCAGCTTCCCCCGTTTGTGAACCACATTCAGAGTGTCTTAGCATCAGAGTCTTCACAGTGCCAAGTGACTCTCCAGCCACATGTCCTTGTCCCCAAACTCCTCCCACCATCCAGTCCAAGGGGCCATTCACTGGTCCTGGGATCTGCCGTGGGTTCCTGCATCTCAGTGGCTCCGCGGGATCTCCTCTGCTGGAAGCACCCGGGGCACTTTTCATACCCACTGAAACCCCACTGAAACTGTGAGACCCCGCTTGGACCTCACCTCCTTGATCAAGTTCCTTCAGCACAATCGTCACAGTCAAACTTGTTTTAGGTTAAATATATACCAGTCTCTTCCTGTGAATTTATGCTAGGCTTTTAGTTCCTGAAGCAGTTTATATTGTCTCAAAAACCTATCATAGAATGCATCCTCATGAAACCTATTTCTAATCACAATAGAACTTGGGCTTTCCTCTTCTTACAGCCCTATCAAGACATTTACAACTTGTTTTTCTATCCCCATCTGGATTTTAATTACATCTTTTTATTTAAAAAAAAATCACTAGAATCTTGGGAGTTTACTATCAATTATAGACTTGAACTAAATCGTAATTGGCCAGAATTATCTTTCATATTATTAAATCTTTCAATATTTCCAAGATTAAGTTATTTGTACTTCTCCGTAGATGTCCAGTAATAGGATTGCTGGATCAAATGGACAAGAATGGAAAAACAAGCACCACATTGTACTCACCATCAAACTGGTGTTAACTGATCAACACTTAAGTGCACATATAGTAATAAGATTCATCAGGTGTTGGGCAGATGGTGGGGGGAGGAGAGGATGGGTATATTCACACCCAATGGGTGCAGTGCACACTGTCTGAGGGATGGACACGCTTGAAGCTCTGACTCAGGTGGGGCAAAGGCAACATATGTAACCTAAACATTTGTACTCCTGTAATATTCTGAAATAAAAAAATGAAAATAATAAATAAATAAATAAGTTGTTTGTAAATCATCTTGGGGGAGTTAGTTTTGGAACACACGTTTGATATGGGCTTTCCACAACAACAGATGATTGTTTTCTGCCTTAGAAAGAGCCAACGAGGAAAGAAATCCATTGAAAACTTTCCTCTGTCTACTTCTGAAACCATTGGCATCTTTGAATATGGAAATTGGAAATTTTGGAAAGCATCTATATAGCTTGGCAGTAGTAGAAAAAGATAACACGGATATATGGATACCAGACGGCTTGCAGCCTCAAAGTATTATAGTCTAATCTTCATTGCCCAAATTTTAAATAAGCACTAGAACTATGTCTTTTGAACTCATTCATAAATCAATTAACATTAATGAAAGCCCCACAGGCTACACTATATTAGACAATGAAATTGTTACCTGAGAAATCCTACAAGAAAATAAAGTCCAGTAAGTATTAATACCAAAGTCAGGATTGCCATGAAGGAAAAATAATAGGTAAATACGTGCAGTATGCAAAAACCCTGCCCTGTGCACCTTGTTAAAAATGGGTCTTTAATGTCCCTTGTCCACTGTAATAGTGATGCCAGAGACTTAGCGCTTAGCACAGCACAAGTAAGTAAAAAAGAACAAAGGTTTATTTTGGATGAGAAAGCACAAACACCCATTCATAAAACCATTCGTAAGCATTTTTTTTTTTTTTTAATCAACAGTGTCATTGTCACAGCCTGCTTGATCTTCCTACTTTGGGTTAATATGGGAGCCAATTACAGCTTCATCTGTGTAGAATTAACTTTATGGAGCACACACCGGGGATTTGTCTATCTTCACTATTTAGATATATGCCATAAAAATATGCATGGAATGGAGTGCAAGCACTGCAGATGGCAGAGACTTTCAGATTTATTGTAAAATCATTTAAAATCGGTTATGCTGTTGCCAGAAGTTAATTAATTTTTTTCTGTTATTTTTTTTTTCTGGGGCTGGGGGGCTGGGTTGGGTGGGGGCTGTGTCTCACTAGGTGGCAGTGTATGATTACATCTGGAAAAGCCATGACATCAAGTCCAGTGTCTCCAGCTGTGACCTCCAACATCAAAATGCAAGATCTGTGTCTGCACTTGGTCCAGGAGATACTACCTCTCATGTGGCTGTGTACACAGTCTATCCCAGTGGGTTCCAAGAGCTGTACCGCCATTTTCTGAGGATCCCCAATGGTGCCATTCTTGAGGTACGTCTATATGATCATATTATGATGCAGTCCTGTGTATTTTGTAGTGCATGAATGTACATATGTATATTCATATACGTACATGTGTGTATGTATGTGTGTGTGTTTATACTTGATTTCAAAGGCTTCAGTGTTACTTTGCAAACATATTGTAACTTATGCTATAGTGGGCTAGAAGATGTATTTTAGTTTCTGCCTAAACAAACAAAAATACTATGTAGGAAGAAAAGAGTTTATGTGCATAACTATGTTGAAGAGAGACAAGAAACCAGTCAAGTGAAATGATTCAGCATTCTGCCTGCAATAACTTTTACTCAGCTAACATTTGTAAACATCAGCAGGTTGATGAAAAGGAATTCTCTGAGTCTATGGACAATCCCATGCCTCAGAAAGTGCACAGTCTCTTGCTTAAATGATTTCACACTAAATGACCGAGATCCTGACATTTCTGATTTTTTTTTCCTCCATGAGGAAAATTTTCAAAAATAAAAAATATGCCCCATTTCTAAATCTCTAAAAACATTTTTTAAGTAGCATTTGGCAAAGATCTTAAAGTCATGCTTTCTCTTTAAAAGTCAGAGTCTTTAGGGGGGCTGATTTTGAATTTTGTTTTTTTTCTTTTAAATATTATATTACATCATATTCTCTGAATCCAAATTCATGACATATTGAAATCTGAGGCTCTGTCCCATGAAAATAAGTGTTGTTGAATCATTAAGTCTGAAGGAGTGTTATTACTTGGAGGAAATGAAGGGTATTTTTTTCTCCAGAAAAATGAAGAGATATATATCACCATGGTTCCTTGGTCATGTTGGCATGCAAAAATCACTTAACATTGGCACAGTACTAGCTGGTTAGAATTTGATGAATATTTCTGTTCCCACCACACTTAGCTTGTGAACTTTAACTATTGTCATTTTTTGTTATGAAGTTGATGAAAGTGTGTCTTCATAAACATTCCTTTCAGTTGTAACCTTGGAGAAATTTCAAACTGTTTAGAGGCCAGTCCTGCAGATTTGGAGCTTCTCCTTTCTACCACAGCAGCCCACAACATTGTTTGGGTACTTGAGTGAGTCACATGGGCACTCTACTCAGAAAAGCACAGATGTGCAGGAATAGATTCCCCATCGGCTTGCCCTCCTCTCTCCCATACCAAGGTGTAACCTAAGAGGGAATTGCATATACTGTAGCAAAGCACCAGGTAGGCAGGTTATGACTGTATCCAAGGCAATTCTTTGGGAGTTTGGGTCACAAGTTGTTATCAGCCTTCTGCATATTAGCCTTTTCAGACTTCTGAAACATTTGCTTTAGTAACTACTTTGCAGAACGAACTGTCAGGACTTAAGATTTTTAAAAAATTTGCATAGCCGTGTGATTAAATATGTATGCACATGGTGCACTAAAATAACACAAAAAGCAGAGATTCTGGGTTTGTCTGCCCTTCTGCTACTAAACATCTTGTAGCTCCTATAGCCCTGGGGCCTGAGCAGAAAGCCTGGTGTAAGGTGGTGTGGTCTCCTGAGCAGAGCGACCACCAGGGCCCTTCGGTTCGCTCAATTCTTTATTTGCTCTGTAATCTTGGCTTAGTCATTTTTCACTACTCTGCCTATTTCCTTATCTGCAAAACTGGGTTATGAATACTTATACTACCTGGCTCATAGGGATTTGGGGTAGATTAATGAGATAACATCTGCAAAGTACTTTTAGCTCTCTTTAAAAAAGGTACAATAAAGATTACAAAGTATTATGGATCATGCACAATTAAATTCACTCAACTTGTAAACATTTTTTCAAGTACTAATAGTAACATTATGCTAAAATAGAATGAACTCACTTCTGGAAGAACTGGGCCACAGGGCAACAAGTGTTATTGACCCATCTGACTCGTTTATTGCCCGTGTTTTCCACACCATTGCCTTATACGACAGTCATGGTGGAAGTGCACCTGGGCATTGGTAGGAGCCTGTGCCCCCAGCTGAAATTCCAGCAAGTACTAAATTGGCTTTCCCCCTTTATCAGGTCCCAGCAAATGTACAGGGCCTTACCCACCACTGGGTGTACAGTCTGTACTTTCCCCTCTATTTCTTCATGCTTTACTGTATCTGCATCCTCTTCTATGGCACCCATGAAATCCACTTCAAACTGACCTATCCCCTTCACGCTTTCTCTGACATCACGCGTACTATAGTTTATTCTGTGCCATACTAAAATGTATTAAATTATGTCTCCTAGAGGACAGGAGCTATAAAAACAATACCAGTCCCAAGGCAAATTGAGGATTAGGCAAATTTTCTTCCAGGCATCTGTCTGGCTATTCAACAGTCATCTTCCTTTCCTTTATATCTCTGTTGACCCCTAACAAGTACTGCCAGGTTTATTATTGATCTTTCAAAGTGGCAAAACCTGAAATTGGAAGGGATTTGACACTGGACTTTTGCAACCTCGGGGAGAAACAAAATCCATGTATTATCTTTCCCAAAATGTACATTGTAAAGAAATTTGAAATAGGATTATACTTTCTAGATGAAAGAAACAGTCCTTAAACTTTTAAAATGATGGTTTATAAGCAGTCACTTACTTGCCTGAAACTTAATTTCGACCTTTGAATTCTATTTCCCTATACTGTGTACACACTGATGCTCAAGGTTATCTGTTGAATTGCATTGAATTTCTGGATTCCAAATTATGCTGAGTGATAGGCACCACGAGATCTTAACCATCAATGCCCATAGTGAATTCAGGGAACCTGCACTTAGGAAATGACTTAGATCCACTTAGAGATACCTGTGAGATCTATGCCACATTTAGGTCAGATATTCTGATTTAGGAAGACACAAGCAGCTGTGTGTGGACCTAATTTATTTATAAATTAGATATGGCAATAAATAGGGAATAAAAATGGATAAAATTTTACTTCAGCATTATAACCTGAACTTTATTCTCTAGTGTTTTATGGTGGATTTTAAATAAGGTGCCGGCCGTGTTATCTAAGTTCCTCTTGCATTTAACACCGCTCTAACTTGTAACGAGTGATTTTTAAGCCTTTCCTAATTCTGATATGAAATATAGGTCATATAGTAACCTCGTCTTCTTTTTTCCTCAATAAAACCCTAGCACTTTGAGTGTAAGGCAAATTATTTTCAAGTTTTTATTTGTGTAGAAAGCTACGCTTTTGGGGAAAAATGATTTCTCCACTAAGGAGGTCAGATTTCATGAGTCTGACGTAGACGTTATAGGAAACAATATTTCCTATGCATATGTGTCCATAATGTTTTTCATCCAGGCTTGCGACCCAAGATGACACAGCTCTTAACGGTGTTCTACATATTTTGCTTTAAAAGAAAAAAAAACAAAACACACACACACACACAAAACCTCCACCGCCTGTCAGAGATGGTCATTGGTCGGCCATGCGATTAGCTCTCTTGTTTCTACTTTTATCAGCCTCTCTGGGCTTCCTGGATTCCTTCCATCTACCTCTCCACAGAGCATCGCTTTGTCTCTTTGTTCCATAGTAGGGTTATCTTGAGGTATTTTGTAAGAATAAAGTCACTCTAAAGTTTTTAGTGCTACAAAACCTAGAAACCCAGGCGAGGTTGGTGCAGATTCATCAAGTCACAAATAAGCTTCCCAATCCCAGGGTATCAGTCGCAATTAAGAAAGTCCTTGGAGCATTAGTTGGGGCGGAATGGGAAAACGATTTTCTGTCATTAGAGGCAGTGTCGCCTGGTGGTCTGGGCGGAGAACTGGGAGTCAGGAACTGAGCGCTCCAGCTCGGGCTCCGCGAAGCCCTGGCGCGCCCTAGGCAAGTGGCTGGGTCTCGGGAGGCCGGGCTCACCTACTTTGAATCTCCCATTTGAAGGCTCCTTACCCAGGGCCAGGGGATACACAGCAGGAAGGCTGATTCCTTGTCTGCAAAATTAGAATATTAATACTTGCTAAATAACAGATTAACCAATTAGTGATTGCTAAATGCTAGGCTGATAGCAGCAGGAGAAGAAAGGAGAAAACGCAAAACCGAAACATAATTTTATTGCTACACGGGTTTTACTCAGCTCTGGGTTTTTCTGCTTCTTTTTGGGCAATCAAGTGACCACACAGTGCAAAGAGCCGGTGTATAGAGTCTGGACCTTTAATTTCATTCCCCTCCAGCACCAGCAGATGAAGCTGACTGTCTCCCGCAAGCCTGCATGAAGCTTTCAATACGTGGAAGGGAGGAAACCACATTTTGTCCTTGAATCAGTGAATTGCAGGGCAAGACCGCGCACAAATAATTGAGAGTTTTTCAGCTTTGATTTTTCTATTTTGATTTCTTCCAGAAAAGATTTAGTGCATTTGGAAATTCCCAAATGCATATTCTACAATGACCGATTTGCAATATATAAATGTGTGTGAGAGAGACAACAGTGCAAGAAGAGTGAAATAAATACGTACAGGAATGTGGGAAGAAAATCAATAGAAAAACACACACAAAAAATGGGTCCTATAGATAACATTCATTAAACTAATATAAATTCTTGATGATATCATATATTTTCAAGGAGAAAACTGCTTCATCGGTTTTTCCTTTTGTTGAAAGTCATTGCACACAGGGAAGAGCAAAGCCATCCTTCTTTTTCCCATTGTGCATAAGTGTAGGCTACTTCGAAGATAATATTAAAATGAATTCATTTATACAAAATGGAAGAAAGACACATTTTCATTCACCAAATTTAGAACACTTGATATTTTGTGCGCAACACCTGCCTAAGAATAGGCAGTATGTTCCTTGGGCACATTTGCTTATACAACAATATTGAAAATATACATTAAAAGAAAATATTAATAGCTATAGTTAAGGGGGTTGCATAAAATATTGCTAAAAATATCAAGTTCACTAATATCTTTTATTTCTGGTTTTCAAATTCAAGCTTAGTTACCACTTCTATTGATTTTTTAAAATAAAGTCCTGATACTATTTTGTTTTTTCTTTCACTAACTAATGATTAGCTGTTTTAACTAAACTGTAAAGGGTCATCATTTTGTTATATGTAAAACTTATACCTTATTATAAGCAACATGTTAGAAAAAAACAGAATGCAAAAGCAAAGAGAATTCAATTAGCAGATTAGTATTAGAATATAATGTCAGTTATAAGACATTTTCCTTTCACACTATCATGAAAAGTCTTACATAGACATATTTGCTAATCATTTAAATATATATAGGAATTTAGCTTCCTTTAAAAATTACTTGACAAAATTATTATTCTCATATGCATTTGCCAAAATAAGTGACTTTTGTCCATAATAATTGGGTCAGTGCAACTTGCTGTGAAATGGTTAGCTTTTCACAAAAAATAAAGAAGACTCTCATCTCAACCTTCATTTATCATTTTATATGTATTACTGGTAACCCAAAGAGGAAAAGTTGCAGTTTTGTATTTTTTTTAAATCTAGCACATTGTAAATTTAAATGAATACAATAGATTTCAGACACATTTTCAGAAAATGCAATTATTTACTTTTATAAAGCTATTTTAATGGTAAGGTAAAAAATATTAACTTTTAGTGACTTACAGTAATTTTACTATAGGTATGTTTGGTTTCCTTAGAAAATCATGAAGAACTGTTTTGATTCCATTTATTATTTATTGAGATGTGATTATTATAAACAGCGATTCCACAGGTTTTTTCTAAAATAACTATTATTATCAAATCTTATAAAATATTAAATTTCTCTATACTTCATTTGTACTTTATTATGCAGTAATCAATTATTAGTAGTGCCTGCTTTATATGGACCTCATATTTTAAATTTTTATAGATATAAGAAAAAAATCAGATACATATTTTTGGAAAATATTTTTACAGATAAAATAATTTTAAGCATTTTAGATTTTCTTTGAATCTCCAAATAGCTGGAACTTATGAAGGATGTAGAGAAGAACTGTTCTAATTTTGCCTTCATATAACTATTAGAAATAATAGATGAATGTATGATATATTAGATAAGAAAACTTGCCTTGGATTTTCAGTCATAAGAGAATCATAAAAGGTAAAAGAGCAAAGAAGCAATTCAAAAATAAACCTTGACATATGAACTAAAATATATGGTTGAACATCTAATAGAAACACTAGAGAGGTGAAAAATTAAATCTTTATTAAATAATTTATTAATATTGCATGTTTTTCCTTGATTCAAAATATATTCACTATTAATTCTGTATATTTTTCTCAGTTGAATTGCATTTCAAAAAAGATATTAATATCTTGAGGGGTGATCTTCTAAATGTGAAAAAATATTTTCATGCTTCTTTTGATTTATTAACCTTAATTTACTATAACATTTGGAAATTTTTTGAGTTTTTACCTTATAAATATATTTGATAACCATGTAGCCAAAAGTCAATGCTTGAGATGAGCATTTTCAGAATATGTGATTTTTATCTTGACTCCATTTGACAAGGTTGCCTAATACTGATTTCTAATAAAGTCAAAGGTAATTCACTCATGAAAAACAGAAAAAATAACCTTAAACATATTATTCTTATATATTTAAGATATTTATATAAGTATATAAATATAAGAAGATATAATATTTCTGTATTTAAATATATTTAATATAAATATATATCTTCTTATATTTATATACAGAAATATTATGAAAATATTTTGGTGCACTTTGGAATTGTGTCAATATTAATGTAAGGACTATCTAAAATATATTGATTTTTCTTTTTCAGAATCCACAGATAGTGTTAGTTTCCCTATTTTAGCCTATGGAATAAATACTTCCATAATTACTTGAAACAATTATTTAATGATAATATGATAAAATAATGTTAAAAACAGTTGCTTCGCATCAGTTATTTCTATATGTTTGTATCCTATAAATTGTTTTTAATCTCACATTTTCTAAAACACTGACATAAAATTGTATAAGCTTATCTTATGTGCAAAATCACACATACTATGCTGAATGACACTTAAAAGGAAGGAAACAGTAAAGGTAGCTTATTTTCTGAAGCAATCTTGACACTAATGCTAAATTACAACTTGAAAACATCTAGCATTTTTACCTTTATGAGAAAAGGCTTTTTACATATTTAACATAATTCCAGGGAAAATAAACTAGAATTATGTATAAAGATATGTACACTGTAACCAAAGGGCATTTATATTCCCCTGTAGAATACTTACAATGATTTTATTGCCATTTTGTGTCATTTTCTAAAGGATATAAAATACAGCTGGTAAACAAACTAGACTTTAGATTTAAGTTGACAGCTTCTCCTTCAGAAGCAATATTCAGATATTTAATCTTAAGAACATTGAATAGTTTACAACCAAGTAAAGTATACTTTTGCAAAAATAGAAGATTGTGTGCTTTGGCTTATAATTTTTGCAGCTGTGATGATCAACACAGCCACCACTACCAACACCCAGCATCCCTAAATCCCAGAGAATAAATCCAAATGTCGACCCTTAGTTCAATTAACCCCTGGAGGAAATTAGCCTAACTAAGTGCTCTACTTTTTCAAAATGCAAAACATCCTTTCTCTAAAATGATGATGATTCAACTTAGTACTTACAGGGTGCCATATTATTTCTAGTTCTATTTTTGAAATCTACACTTTTAATCTAACTTTAATAGACTCTTTCCTCCTAGTTCAGATTGCTGCTTTTCAGGTGTAGCAATCTGAATTCCGCTGAGGAGAACTTGCACTTCATTTCAGAACCATCATGGGTTGTACTGGGCCTCCAAATATTGCTGTCTTGCTGCGGTCAGTGAATTAGTGCTATGAATACGTAAGTCCTGTATTAAGTGGGCAAATGGAACAAAAACTTACTTCAAAAATGCTATTTCTACTTTTTTCTTCCCCCTCCTCATGCCTCTTACCATATTTATAATGTCTGCAGTGTAGCTTTCTCAAGATTGTGTATTTTGGGCAGCTGCATATGACCCACCCCACCAGCTCGATTATAAATAAAGTCAATTTCATCTTTCCTCATTAGATACTTGAGGATGTACCTACCCTCATTAGCAAGCAATTACCTATCTCTTTCTAAAGTCCTGCCTTAGCCAGAAAATTTTTTAAGAAATCCAGATACTTGTTTTTATCAAAGAAGTCAGTCCTGCTTCAAGCACAGGACAGAAGGAGCTTACGCGTGTCTTTGCCTCCACTGCTACATGTGTCACCGCTGAACACTAGCTTGGCACGGTCTGAAAGATCCTGTCTGTCTTTGTGGAAATCACTTTCAAGTCATTCTGCATGGCAATGACACAGTGGTGTCCCATGCTCATATTCTATTAGTTCACAATCCTAAATTTCTAACAGCGTGGTGGCGGAGTCCTCAGTGGCTAGTCGCATCCTCAGTGGCTTCAGCCTCAGCCACAGGGTGTGCAGATCTAGTTTTCCTCCAGAAAAAGTTGATTCTGACAGCTTTTTCCCATTTTGTTGTTGTTGTTTTCACAGAGGGGTAGAATTTTCACTGATGCCCCATATTATTTCTTAAAGATAGAGTCTGGCAGTGGAATTACTAGGTCAAAGAATATGAGAATTTAAAAGGGTAGATGTTTATGTGTATGTAATGTGTGTAGACATTTGTGTGTGTGTGTGTTTGTATCTGAATTGCCCTCCAGATATATGAACTAATTTATAACCGCAACTGCAGTGAATTAAAAGAGTACCCAGGACTCTGATAGTCTTTTTGGCTGTAGACACACAAACTACACTTCTATAACTTAATGAGATAATGCTGTTTGAAATATAAAACCACTTGGATATCATAGTTCATCATTCTTTTCTGCCTTTGAAAGATGCTACATGACTAGGTCAATTTTTTGTTTATTTTCAAAGCATAGCACATTTAAGTACAAATTTGTAGTGAGACATAAGTTGTTTATAGTACTTGTTTTCTAGCAACATTTCTTCCCATTAATCAATGAAATTATAAAACAAAAGAATATTATTTGCTTTTTTTTAGCACACACATCACTTGAAACAAATTACTACACAGATTGCTAAAAATTAAAAAATGCTCTCAGAACTCTTTATCATCACATTGTAGCAATTGGAAAGTGAACTGGTTTGCATGGAGTTAACTTACAAGTAACAAAAAAAAAAATAAGCTTTTTAGCAACTGCGATTGAGGCTGGTTTTATTTTTATTCCCTCTTCCCCAAACCTATCAGGCCAAAGTATATTTGTTAATTTGATGTATATCACATGAACGTACAAATCATTTTTTGCAAGTACACTTTGATACATTACAGTAGCAGCTGTGATGAGGATAAGAAGAATAGTTATACATTTGGGAGCAAATCAAAAGACCAGAATAACCTGGAAGGCTACATGCTGCTGGTCCATAATCCTGCTCTGTGCAGCCAGGTAGAGAAATGTTCCCAGGGAATTAATCCAAACAATGACCAGGAGGTTTCTCAAAAGTCCAGCAAATAAAACCATTCCTGCTCCCATTTTTTTTCTTGCCCAAGTACTCTAGACTCTTTAAGGAATTTGTAAGGAAATGTCTCAACAATTCATTTCCTAGAAGATAAAGTGATGATTAAGGTTGTTACTCTGAATCTAATTCTCAACAACAAAGAAACTTTGCAGATGACAGGAAACTTAGAAGAAAGTGACCTTGTCATTCATGTTGGAATTCATTATTCTGATGTAGGTGCAGTGCTATCCAATTTGATATTCAGTGAGTGTGCTTCAGAAGTTCAGAGAAGAAATGGCATGATGGATCTGAAAGGGAAGGCATTTTGAGAGTACTGGAAAAAGCTCTAGAATTGCAATTCTGGCTTGCATTTTTAAACAGTCTTGATAATGAAAGAGGAGAAGGCATCTAAATATATGCCGTGGTGCACATAATGTTTCCCAGCAAATTTAGATTTTAAAAGATCATATACAAAGAAGTAGAAAGAAAGGTATATAATAAAGAATAAATGCAGGAGATGGTTGAGAAGAATGGCAGAGAAGCAAATGATGGAAAAGGACTACACAATTTCACATGGGGGGAGTGGACTCTGAGAAAGCCTGGCAAGAGAGATTCAATAGGATGTGACACATCAAGGATATCTGGTTTTCTTGATACTGTTGAGATGTGTATGTCAAACACCTAACCCATTTCTGCTTACTCACGAAGGGGACTTACTAACTCATATAAATGGGAAGTGCCATAGCTATTCTGGTAGGTTGACTGAATTCAGTAGTTCCTAGGATGTTGTCACATCTCTTCTCTCTCTTGTCCATCTACCTCGGCTTCATTCTTGAGAATGTTTTCTTCACACAGTAGCATCACTTCAGGCCTTTATCATTCCTAGTCCTCACCATCTTGGAAGATTTTATTTTCCTGGTATTACAAACAGTATCTTTTTCTTCATCTGCCCACCCTGGGAGAGGCTTTATGATTGGCTGCCCATATGATTTACAGCCTCATAATGAAATGGAAGAGTAGCTCTAGAAGGAGAAAATGGCTTCTATAGCCAAAGAAGAGCTTGTCAGATAAGCAGATGTCCTCTTTGCTACCCAGAGAAATACATTCAATTTGCCAATTTACATCTAGCTGTGGCTCTCTGCCTTTCTTGTCTGAATAGCCTTCAGCACAAGAGGTCATAAGTTCTAGGGAAAAGCAAGTCTTCAGCAGAATGCTTGGAAATGTTAGATACCTTTAAGATGTAGGAGAGACATACAAAGTCAGTGAAATTGGTGATTATTATAAACAGTCTAGGAAGAAACCCAAACTGTGTGTGACAAGTGAAACAGGATGTTGGCATGGCTGTTAGTTGTGCTCAAGGATAATGAGTCTTGTATATACAGAAAGCTTCTCTAGGGACGATGAGTTCCTACTAAAAGGAATGTTGTCTTGTGTTTTCCCTCTGACAGTTTTTGGTTTTTATGCATTTCATCACACAAAAGCTATTAATGGCAAAAAAGAAAATTCCAGTCTTGTTTTTGATTTTGACATTTTTGGTTTCAGTAGAATCATAAAAATTAACTTCTCAAATGTATTTTAAGAACTCACTATGACCCCATGTTCTGTATTATTAAATATATTTATACAAATATTGCTTTATATTTTGGGTAGGGTTGTTATAAAATTATTGTGAAGGTCAGAAATGAAACTGAAACATAAAATCTAAATTATAAGCTTCTGTTAAACTAACTGTGGAATTAGGACAATACTACGGCATTTCAGGGAATTTCCAAGCTATAATATTTCTAGGGGAAAAATAGGGAAAAAAGTAACAACTGTTGTTTATTCCACCTAAACATTTCTTTGAAATGTGGTGAGTTAATATGTGCCCATTCTATCACTACTTTTCAGGTGTTTGGTGACATCAGTGGCTTAAAACTTGTCCACAGTGAAGTGATCACAGCTATTCAGGAGCATATAAGTGAAATGGACACTGTCCTGGGAAACACTTTTGATATTAAATCAAGAGAAATGAAAAGAACACATTAAAATAAAAAGGTATATTTTTTTCTGCTGGTTAAATACTTAACTCATTGCTATCAAAGAGTGTTAGCAACTAAGAAGGAACCATTCAGTGCTATTTTCTTGCTGTTTTCCTAAAGCTCCACCAAGCTGGACACGTCGTCGTGAGAAGACTGCATTCAGCTTCTTTTTCAACCCTACTGCCTTTTAATATGTTGACTAGAGTCATTAATGGGTATTAGAAACAACAGCTAGAAGTCATGATCGTAGAAAATATGCTCTCAGAGGGGAAAGAAATCACTTCCATCTTTGCTAGCCCAGAAAGAGCTACTTGGCTACTCTGGAATTTGATGAGGGATAGCATGCCATTTTTAACAGTTTTTGACAGTAGTAGTATTTCCCGTAGAGCAAACAGGAAATTGGCTGGAAGATGATTAAGACCAAATTCCCTCTCTCTTTCATTTAGCTGGAAAATTTCACATTTTGTTCTAGAAGGAACTTTAAAAAGTGGGAAAAATTAAATAACAACCAAAAACTTTAAGTCATTTAAATGAGTTAGTTTGCAGAGTATGTATTTTGTATTTTAAGATAACAACCACCAAGCCCAAACTGGCTGACCCAGATTTGGCCTCTTTGCATTCATCTTACCTCTTTTTAAAGGTTTCAAAGTAGCACAGCCCTCTTTCCAGTTCCTATATTAATATAATCCTTTTTCCTCTTTACTTCCTTGCTTTCCCTGTCTTTCAGCTGAAGATATGAAATCAGATGTATGATCACAAATGGACAATGAACCATCAGTGGATTGATAGCTCATAAAAAATCCTGTTTCATTGAGAATTTTTTGTCTTCTTTATAAAACAGTAAATACAGTGAATATCTAAGCCCTCTGGCCTTCCTCTGCACCTTTAAGGGAGGATGGCAAGTATTTTTTTAGTCAAATTTCTCAAACAGAAAGCAGTGCTTATTAGAGGGGTCAAAACTGATGCTGGTAATTAGAAAACATGTGAAAACATGCAATCTTAGTGATTTTTCAATTCTCAGCTTTAATCATTGTCTAACTATTATGATAGCATCAGTCTTACATAATAAGTTGGCATTAGGATTACATAAGGTGTTCCCTCTGTTGGCAGAAATTAGCAAATGATATATATATATATAAATACAGTATATATATATATATATATATATATATATATATATATATATATATACATGCATATACATATACTGTCAATACTTTTAGCCTGTATGGCTATAACTGAAAGTCCATCAACATACATTGGTATCTTTGTCAACAGATCTCAACTTTACAGAAGCTAATAAACATTCTAAACAGGTCTAAATAGTTTAGTTGTCATACCTGCTTACCTTAGGCTAGAATCTTCCTTCAGATACCTAAATGTCACTATCACTGACTTCCTTCCTCACTTCTTCTCCTGCAATATAAGTACTCATAGCTCTGATCACCAGTTATTTACCTCCACGTTTACTTAACAGTGCATGCTACTTTGTATGCTAATT
This sequence comes from Microcebus murinus, assembly GCF_040939455.1. Classification (NCBI taxonomy): domain Eukaryota; kingdom Metazoa; phylum Chordata; class Mammalia; order Primates; family Cheirogaleidae; genus Microcebus; species Microcebus murinus. Next base: position 8,693,276 of record NC_134118.1, read on the forward strand.
ACATAGTTTCACTTTTCCCATTGCAGCATGATTTACCTGTTAACAGAAAAATTTCTAAATGCATCCTTCTATTAACAGAACTTAGCATAGTGTTGGGTGTAACTGAGTGGGAACTCAATAAACATTTGCAGTTGGAAGGACGGTGGAAAGGAGAGGCAGGGGTGGGATTCAGGCCAGATCTTTATCGTGCTCTTATTTATAGTATAAAAAAGGCGCAACAAAAAAAGAAAATATTCTGAGAAGGAATAAATGTACACATGTAAGTAGATTTCTGCATCTTAGGCTGTATTTTGTTAGATTATTAGGTCAAGTCAATAAATCAAATTTAGTGGAAAAGGTGCTATGATAATTTTTCACTGAGCTGCCATTTACTCAATTGAGTTAATAGAAATACCTGCGCATTTTGTAGGTGTGTCCCTTCTATTTCTACTTCGCTCGCTTAAATTTAAGCCTTGTGGAAGGCAGGGATCATTGTCTGTTTTATTTATGTGACTTCCTCAGTTCCTGACACTGTACTTTGAATTAGTGAGTGCTCAGTACATTTCTAGTTGGATGAAAAAATAAACTGATATATCAAATTTCACTTAAGTTTATGTTCAATGTGCTACGTGACTGTGAATTGAATAAGCAATATAGAAATCAGCAATCAATTAATACTTTTCTTTTTTCATGTTTCCTTTAGGAAATTGGTGGCCCCAATGGAAGGATGAGTATTATTAATAAAAGCAACATTTTCTGGCCCTGAAGAATGCCTATGGCCACAGTGTATTCCCTAATCCAAAGCATATTTTACTACATTATTTCAGAGTATGAGCTGTTCAGTATTTTAAAATAGAAGTCTGTGGAATGTTTTGTTGCTGTTGTTTGCTTTATATTTGTTTCTCCTGCCATTGAACTTTTCTGACTGAGCATTAAATATTAAGTAACAGGTTCAATATTTGAGTTTGTCTAAAGCTTTCATAATATTATATATACACATAGGTGTTTGGTGGGTGGAAATTTACTAACATGTTCTCATGCATTCTCTTTTCTTGTTATAAAGAATCTATCTGATGAACTTTCTGGGCTCAGTGCTATAACTCAGTCCAATGTTGAAATAATATTTTGGTACTGTCTACATCTTAAGTAAACTCTGTGTTTGCAATGGCATTGAAATAATCTATTTAATTTTGACTTTTTTTGTTGTACATGTGTACTTAGTTTCTTTAAAAAACAGAGAGAAATAAAGTAACTTTATTCTTATAGTCAATTCCTCTCATTTCCTGTATCCCTTTATGGAATGCAAATAATTCCATGAATAAGGAGAGATGGATGTAGTTTTTGCAAACATATGCTCTGTGAGAGCTGAGTTCTAATGTGAAAGGTACCAGTATAATGGCCCCTTAGGAAAGTACACATATTTATACCCAGTACAAAATATTATTTCACAATTGAAGATGGGTTTCTGGGTAATTATATATCTGTAAATTTAGTCATGAGTTTTTTTCAGTCTATTAAGGATAATTTATAATGCTAATAATTATTTTTCAAGAATCTATTAGTGAAATAATACCTATAAACTTATACATATATTCTAAGTGATTTCATTGGTAACGTCATCTCTAGTTTTATGGTGAATTACTAATTGACTTGTGTCATTCACACTGACTTTTTTTCTCCTACAGCGATAATACACAATACAAAATATGATTATAATTAAAAACTGTAAATAAGAAATTTTTAATAGATCATTTTTGCTAGTACCTACTGTGCTCTTATTGCCTAAATAAATTATCTACTTGGAGTTCAATTCTATTAAGGAGTAAAAATATAAATAAAAAGGAATTAAACATTGAAATCCTTGCTGTAAATTTAACAGTAAGATCTATTAAATGTTCTTTATATAAGCTCAGTGACAATAGATAGATTATATTAAGTGTCAGTTAAGCAAGTGGATGAAAAATGAGTGATTTTTATCCTTCAGTTAAATATGGTGCTAAGTGGTATGTGCTAGCATTAAAAGCAAATTACTTATCACTTCAATAATCACAGCATGAGAGCATTCTATTGGAAGCTGTGTTTCCATTCTTTCTTGGTCCTCAGTTTTATTAGATAAATCAACTGATAATGCTTGGATAAGCAGAATAAAAAACATTGATGGCATTATGGAATTTTCATTTTATAAGTGCTTATTGGAGATATCTCCAAAATGATTTTTCTATATATTTCAGTCATTAGGAATTCTCACATCCAAACTATATATACACACACACACATGCACATATATGTACACACATGTTCGTCTGGTACAGCCCCCTATGTGAAGCACAGATACTTTCTACTATATCACTTCCAGTAGGCCTTCTAGCTTTTTCTTCTGAAGCCGACTTTATACTTTCAGTTGTCTTTTTCTGAATGTTCTCAGTTGCCCTGATTTTTCTGTTCAACTAATTCTGTACTCAACATGAGGACATAGTGTGATTTTCTTAATAGTCCCCTCCGTGAAAGCAACTAAAGTAGTTCCAACCAATCTCTTAGGTGGAGTTTTATCAGCGTCCACTTCATGGGGCTGTTGCCAGGGGTATCAGGGATGATGAATGAAATTTGTGAGCTATTGTTATTGGCTAGGAAAATTAATGAGTGAAAGAAGGGGGAAAAAAGGAAGAAAGGAACAAAAATAAAGGGACAAGAAAGGAAGAAATTATGGAAAGATGGAAAGAAACAAGAAAGGTTGAAAAAAAAGAAGGAATACATTTCCAGAAGTAAGGTTATTAAGTCGATGGGTAGGACATTTAAAATTTTAATATATATCAATTTTTCTTCAGAAATATTGTACCAATTTCTACTTCAACCACCCATAGTAGTTAAGATAACCTTTTTCTCCATACTATTGCTAGTAATGGATGTTAATAATAAAAATATTTTCTTATTAAAAGGGTGAAAATATTTGATTAGAAATGCTGCCCATTTTGTATGATTGATGAAAATTTATAGTTTTATTGTTGGAACTCATTTGTTCTTATTTATAATAGCTCTTTACATATTAAGTACAGCAAAACTTTGTATATAGCACTTGTCACCAGATTATGCCAAGATTCTCAGTTGTCTAGTTTGCTTTAATATATATTTTGGCATATAGAAGTTGCCAATTTTTATGCAGTTTAATTTGTAAAGGTTTTTTGTTTTTGTCTCAACATGGTGTAAAAATAGTTTATCATTTCCCTGATACTTTCAAATGCCACTTTCTATAGATAATAAGCACATTTCTATTATTTTTTTCCCTGGAAAGTGTTGCTGATTCATTATTTTCTACTTTTATACTAGTTTAAAACCTCTTTAATTAATATAGCTCATAGGTGAATCAAGGACATCCTATGAATAAACTGCATGCTACTAAGAAAGATTTGCTGGCAACCTGGGAAGAAGGAGGAGGGAGAGAAGAGAGTATGTCATGATGGGGAATCTTAGACCTAAGTAATGGATACATGAGAGTTCATCAGATACTACTTTTTCTACTTTTGAGTATGTTTAGAGCTTTTTATAAGAAGTTAAGATGGTCATAGAATGTGATACACACAGAACAGGTATGATGTAATGTTGTATATTTATTAAGGTTTAATTTTTAAATAATAAATAATGACATGAGGAAATGTTCAAAATACGATGTGGAGTGAAAGGGTGGGATGCAAATACTATGGTCCCAATTATAAAAAATACATATTGTACAGAAAGAATTTGAAAGAACACATGTAGATATGTTGATAATGGCTATAGGTGAGGGTTGGGATTATACATTTTATAATTGTCTTATTCCTATATTTTCCACATTTTCTCCTATGAGCTTATGATACTCATATAATTAGTGCTGAAACAGCACATGTAATTTTAAGCACTAATAAGGAAAGTATATATGATATCACCTATATAACCAAAAGCTATATTACATGTATAAACATTGCATGCCTAAGAGAGATGTCCCAACTTGGCATTCTGGGAACATTTCAGAAGACAAAGCCTGTATGAAATGGAAAAAGAAAGCTATAAATAGCGAACAAGCTTAGATAAAAATATAACAGGATGAAAAAAGGATGGGGAATGTAGTAAGGAAAGAGTAATGAAAACCAAAAATGCAACTGTACAGTAAAAGGGCATCTCAGAGACTTGAAAGGGCAGATTTGATGTTGCAGAAAATCAAATCATGTCAATTGCATGCATCCTCCCCTTGCTGTCTACCACCGCCTGCCTTCCCAACTCACTTCCCTGAACCTGACTCTGACAGTCCTCTCCAACACCCTAATTCATGGACTCTATCACCTTTTCCCTGGTTCATCCCTTTTTTGTTCTCTTTTCTTCTTACCCAGCTTAATTTCCACAGTCAACCGTGATCATCACTCCTTCGTTTGCACCTTCTATTCACCTCTCTCTCACCTCTCATTACCTCTTATAACCTAGAGACACCACAGCCCTGGTTGGACCCACCTGTGCCTAATTTGTGCCTACACCCCTGCAATTAAAAGCAGCTGGAGAAAAATACACATTGACATTGGCCAATCTCACTTTAAATTTGTGACGACAGATCTCAGGTGACCTTTAACACTTCCTGGTAATCATGTAATTTTAAAAAATACCATTCACCCATCCACTATCCTGACTATTATCGCATTTTATTTTCTCTTCCCAAGCCTGCAACACATCTTTCCCTAGCCTCACTCTCAACTGATAAACTGGCCTTCTACTTCACTGGGAAAATTGGAGCAATCAGAAGGGAAATTCTGCAACTTCCTGCCACTCCATCTACCTACCTTCCAGCACCTGCACACACAGGGTGCTGCATTTCAACTGTCACCCTAGCTGAAGGAACTGTGCACATTTCTAAAATTGATCCTTACACTAAGGCCTACGTCACCTCTTCCACTCCATCGATTTTTTCCTCTCTTTCCTACATTGTCATATTTTTACCTTCCATTTGATAATATAAACTTGCTGTTATGTCTCCACCATGGGAAAAAACTTATTTCTGTTGACCCACACTCTTTATATCATCTCTTATTTCTTTGCTTCCCTTCACAAAAAGATTCCTTGGAAGAGTATTCTTGCCGCCTCAAATTCTTCTCCTGCCGTGTTTGCCTCAACCCACCCTTGTCAGGATTGCACGCCTATGCTCCGTGGACACTGCTGTTACCAAGGCCAACAATGACCGCCACCCCACCCGCATGATGGTAGACCCAATGGTCAAGTCTCAGTCCTCACCCTACTTGATTTAGTAGAAATATTTGACATAACTTAGCACTTTCTCACTCTTGGTGCATTTTCTTCACTGACTACCAGGACACTACCCTTCTCCTATATGGCTGCAGTTCTTAGTCCCTGATGCTATATTCTCCCCTTTTCTCCTACTTTTTCATGTTAAAGTGCTCTGGGGCTCAGTCTTTGGTTCTTTCCTCTTTTCTCTCTCCATTCATTAATGATCTCATTTACTAGATGAGCTCCTGCAATAGTTTGAATGTGTCCACTTGGACATTTAGGCGTTACCAATGTGACGGTGTCAGGAGGTGGGGCATTCAAGAAGTATTAGGCTGCTCCCTGGAGAGTGGAATTAAGGCCCTTATAAAAGAAGCTTCTCCTTTGCACAGCAATTAGCTAGCTTGCTCTTCTACTCTTCTGACCTGTGAGGACACGGCATTTGTCCCTTGTGCATTTCTGCCATATGAGGAGGCAGCAAGAATCCCTTGACTAGATGCTGACACCTTGATCTTAGACTTTCTAGCCTCCTGCACTGTAACAAACAAATTTCTATTTTTATTAATAAATTATCCCGTCTGTCGTCTTGTGTTGTACAGCAGTACAAATGGATTAAGGCAGGTGACTTCCAAGTTTATATCTCCAGCCCAAATCTCTCTTGCAAATTTCAGCTATATATATATTTCCAAGTGCCTATTGGAAAAACATCTCAAATGCAACTTGTTCCAACCCCAACTTATTATTTTCACTCTAAAGTGGCTAATCCACATTTTAATGCATCTCCAAAGATCAATCTTCTGTTTGTTCAAACCAAAAATTTTGGAGTTAAACTGGGTGCTGTGGCCTGTGCCTGTAATCCCAGTGACTTGGGAAGCTGAGGTGAGAGGATCGCTTGAGCCCAATAGTTCAAGACCAGTCTGGGAAACACAGTGAGACCTTGTCTCAAAAAATAAATAAATAAATAAATAAATAAATAAATAAATAAATAAATAAATAAAAAGCCAGGTATGCTTGTGCACACCTTTAGTCCCAGCTATTTGAAAGGCCCAGGAGTTCGAGGCTACAGTGAGCTATGATTGTGCTACTGCACTCCAGCCTGAGTGTCAGAGCAAGCCCATGTCTCTAAAAATTAAATAAAATAAAGATAAAATAGTTTTGGATTTTTCCTGAACTCCTGTATCAGTCAGGATAGGCCAGTTCATAGTGCAGTAACAAATACTACCAAAATCTCTGTGGCAAAAACAGCGAAGTTTCCATGTCATGCCACATGTCCATTGGGGAAGGGGAAGTTGGGGGGGTCTTCTCTGCATTATTGTCATCTTCTTTCTGTGCCCAGATTTATAAAGTAAATCACTCTTTACAACACCATCAGTTGTCATAGCAGAGAAAAAAAGATAATGTGGGGAAGCATATCTTGCTCTAAAAGCTTCCAAGCAGGAGTAAGATACATCCCTGCCCCTCACAGGAGCCAAAGAAGTTAAGTGGTGGAATACAGTCAAGAGGTTAGCCAGACATCATTGTCTGTACTGACTCTACAGTGCAGCTCTGCCTCTCCTATCAACCATTTAGAAACTCTGTTGGATATACTTTGAAAATAAATCTTATGACTTATCACCTACTTCTCTGCTACCACCCCAGTCTGAGCCACTGTAATCACTTTCTTGGGCTTCTGCAATTGTCTCCTTACCAGCTTCCCTGCTTTTGTCCTTATGCCATGTTGACCTACTTTTAAGGCATTATCTAATGTAATTCTTCTAACATAACTCAGCCCAGCGGACTCTCTTGCTCAACTCTCCATTAGTTTAGCATAAAAGGCAAAGTCCTAACGTCACACCCCATTACCTCCTCTTATCACATTCATGGATATTTTTTCCTTCACTCAACTCTGCTCTATCATTCTGGCTTTTTTCTTACTTCCCCAAATACCTGTTCTTTCTGTCTGGAAGACAGCACCATGTTTTCTGTTCTAGTCGATTTCCGTACAGCTGAATCCCCCCAGAGGTCCACTTGGCTAACTCATCTCTTTTGCCACTTTGAACAAATGGCACCTTCTTGTTGAAAGAGAACCCTTACTCCTCTATTTGAAAATTACATCTCACACTACTCCCTCCAGAGAGATCCTTCTATATCTGGTAAGCTTTTTCTTTTCATAGTCCCACAACCTCTGAGTATTGTATAATTTCGTCTGCAGATCAATTTAACTCTTTTTACTTATCACAATTTTAGCCTTTCACCCACGCACAGCACAGCCGCTGGAGATCCAAGCACTTAAAGGGCTTTTAAAAGCATCCACTCATCAAAAATTCTCTTGCTAGAAAATACGTGTAGAACCAAAATAGAAGGAAAAAAGAAAACTCAAACAAACAAACAAACCACACATCGCAACAACCCCCAAAACAAAACAACAAAAAAGGATGTTCATGTTTTATAATGGCAAAAAAAATTATATTTTTTGGTGCTACTGGTGAATTTATAAGAATATCACACACCTAGGGTTCTCCATAAGAAAGAAAAGAATCACTAAATTGCATACAACAGAAGTTGTACAATAGGTATCCAGATAATAATGCATTGGAAACAATAAAGAAATTATGAAAGTTTATATTAAAAGAACATATGTGTAAGAAACTTTTTAAATTACTTGTGGGCCAAAGAGGAAATAAAAGTTGCAATCATAAGCTATTAAGAAATTAATGATAATGAAGCAATTAGATCATTAGTTATGAAAACTTATGAGATGTGGCCAAAGCTATATTAAGATAGAAATACTTTTATTGTTTAAAAACATAAGTCAAGAAGCTGGAAAAAATTTTTAAAAAAAGAAAAAACCTTCAAAAGGCTAAAGCCATTTAGAAAATAAGCATATTAATTAACGATTTTTTAAAAAGTGATAAAACAATATTTGTTTCCTCTTCTGGTAAGATTGACAAAGAAGAGGAAAAAATTGCAAACATACAGCATTAGGAATCAGAGAAGTGTGACATTATCACAAACAAAGAAGAGGTTAAAATATAACGTGTTCTTCTATCAAGACCTCGAAGTGGCTATAGCAATTCCACTCAGGTCTCATTGGCCAGGATTCAGTCACATGGTCCCAAACATGTCTCCCTAAGAAGAAATGGTTTAATATAGTGTCTATATAGTGTCTATATTTGCTTCTGTAAAGGGCCAGATAATAAATATTTTAAGTTTTGCAGGACATACAGTCTCTGTCACAAGTCTTCAACTCTCTTGTTATATCACAAAATCAGCTGTAGGCAATATGTAAAGGAATGAGCATAGCTGTGTTCTCCTGATAAAACTTTATTGACATGTGGCAAGCTGGATTTAGCTGACAAGCCACAGTCTGCTGACCCTTGCTGGTACATAGCAGTGGTTTTGACACAGTATAATAGTAGCCATGGAACTACATCTGTAATGTATTGTAAAGAAAGTAGATAATTATTTAAAATCTAACTATATTTTTATAAGAATCTGTCTATCTTCATACCTGCAGATATATGTGTGTGTATATTTACATTAAAATAATGGAAGGATATATACCAAAATATTAGCACTGGTTATCTGTTGGTATTTCAGATGATTTTTTTTTCTGTGTATCTACATTTTCTAATACTTTTATAATCACCATACACTAAATGAATAATAAATGGAGTAGAAAGAAGAGTGAAGGAGATCTGAGCAAATGCAATTTGAGATGTATTTTGAAACTGCATTTATTATCAAAATACAGGCACAGGCATAAGTAGAGAAAGCAGGTGAACTGAAAAGAAAGTCTAAAAATAGGCCAGGCATGGTGGCTCACACCTATAATCCTAGCACTCTGGGAGGCTGAGGCAGGAGGATTGCTTGAGCTCAGGAGTTGGAGACCAGCCTGAGCAAGAGCAATACCCCGTCTCTAATAAAAATAGAAACAAATTAATTGGCCAACTAAAAATATATAGAAAAAATTAGCCAGGCATGGTGGCACATGCCTGTAGTCCCAACTACTCAGGAAGCTGAGGCAGGAGGATGGCTTGAGCCCAGGAGTTTGAGGTTGCTGTGAGCTAGGCTGATGCCATGGCACTCTAGCCTGGGCAACACAGTGAGACTTTGTCTCAAAAAAAAAAAAAAAAAAAAGAAAGTCTAAAAATAGGCATGAAAAAGTATAAGAATTTAATGTTTGGAAAAATGTCTGGGTGAATATAATATGATAATATATTAAAATAAAATTCTGAGTGCATAATGATTGTTGAATAAATATTTATTCAATGAGTAAGTTAAGCTATTAATTAAATATTGATTAATTCAAATATTTTTACACAGGGTATTGTATATAATTTAATTTTTTGAAGGTATTGTGATTATATCTTCTGTAGAAACTATTTTCTATATAGTCAAATATATCAGTTTTTTTCCTGTCTTGTCCCCCCTTTACACTGAGCATGTTCTGAATCATGAAATGAAAACATGTTCTTTTCCCACTGTTCTGTGGTTCTATTTTTTTAGAATTAACACTTCAATTCCTGGAGAACTTACCTTTTGGAGGAAAGACTCAGCCTCATTTTCTTTTTGCTTAACCAATTTTCCCCAGACCATTAATTTCCTAACACTTCCTTTCCCAACTAAACTGAAATGAAAGGGAATTTAATCTTGCCCCCAACTACCCAAACTGACTACCAGGGCTGCCCTCTATGGGTTTATGACAATAAAAACTCTAACCCCTCAGGTTAGATAATCAGATGTATGATAATTAACTCTATGAGTAATTATTGTGTTATGCAAATAAACAATGCAGATGAGTCATTTCATTAAACAAGCACCATGGGGTCATTAGGTTTTGATCTCTGTCCTAGTCTTTTGGGGAAAAATACCTTCTATGAGCTGCTCTTCTGAACTGGCAATAAAACATCACTAGTAGGTTCGCATTAAGCTGGGTAATATGCAGACTGCTTGATTTGTATTGAATATGTGTCTGGTGGTTGGGGCCCACTGTAATGAACTAGCCCACAAATCACAGCTTAATGGGAATCTACTTTTACATATTGCTTAATTAAAAGTTGTGAGCTTATTAACATGTGTCTTTGGCACTGAGCTTTGGGGATGTAATCTCTGTGCAAATAAGACTAGGTTGTAAAAGTTTTATAGATTGACGATGATATTATAGTCCATACCTTAATAACCCATTATTTCCCTAAAGAATTTTCATACCTTACACTTTTCTTTTTGTTTTCAATGTGTAGGATGTATTGCAATATGTACTGGTATCAAAAGAGGGCTATATCTTAAATAGTTCATCTGAACATCTTTTTATCATTTAATCTTATTAGCAAAGCTATCTGGAAAAAAGTCTCACAGCTCCTTTCATTAGAGAGGCTGCAGGTAGTATAGATCTATTAGGTATGAGTTTCCAGAATTCTGTTATAAATCTCTATTTTCAAGGATTTATAATTCAGCTATAAAAATTTTGCCCTAGGCTTCAACTTGGAATACAAGGTCTTAGCCTGAGAGAGTACATTGTTAACACATGAAAAAAAAATTATGTTGTTGTTTTCATCTTACCAAAGTGAAAAAGTAATGGCATGTGACCATTTTCAAATACTTTCTGATAAGCCACTGTAAGATAGTGTTTGGAGTTTTTTGTTTGGTTTTGTTTTGACATGACGTTTTACAGTATGTTTGTTTGTAATTTTAACAGAGACATTTGGTGGGGTTTTTTAATGTCAAAATAAAAAAAAAATGTCTTCTGTGGGACTCCCATGACAGTAGACTAGACATGTCTGATCTCCATTGGTGGAAAATTTGATGCAGAATATTTCTGGAGTTTTTGCATTGAAGTATTCTCAGTTTACTAATTCTTATCAATATTTGGAGAAAACAAAAGTTTTATTATTCTAAAGAATTGAACCCTACTATTATTGCTTGGGGCAATGGGTAAATCCATCATAATTAAAAATTCAAATTGACATCCCAGGATAACAAAGTATCAGAGACCTTTGCGTGATGGAAAAACTGTGGGAAAGGACCCAGGCCCAGGCTCTGTTACTAAATGGCTGTGTGACCTTGTGACATTTATTTGAATGACCTGCACCTGTTTCCACATGCTTCAAAATAGTCTGAAGATAAAATGATTTGTACCTTTCAGAATTTAAAAATTTTATATACCTGCTAATCACACATAGCTTGCTAAATTCACCAATGACTTCCATCTCGCTAAATCCAACGAACACCTCAGGCTTCAACTTAATCTCTCCATAGAATTCTAAACAGATAACCACCCACCCTTTGTGGACACATTGGCTTCTAAATTACCTAATTAACATCAAGTATTGGTAGTTCTCTTTTTCTCCTCCGTACGAGTCTTCTGTTTTCTTCTCATCTCAGCTTGTTCATTATATGTCAAAATTCACAGGATGCTTCGGTAGACTTCTTTTGCTATTTTATACTCACTCTTTAAGGAACCTGTCCTTCCCAGTGACTTCAAATGGCAAGATATACCATCCCACTAATGTTTTTTTGGGAGCCCTTATGAATTCCAGATCTCTTAAAGCCAAATGTCCACAGAGCACTTCTTCTAGAACGAATGCCTCATTGTCATTTCCTAGTTTCCCCACCTCTGGCTCAAAAGCTTTCTCCCTTCCCTGTTGAATATATGGCTCCACTTTCTACCCAGTTATTCAAAGTTCTTGGCTGCATCCTAATATGATTTTTCCCTCTCACACTATAAGCCATCAGTCAAATTTTCAAATCTTCAAATGACTTTGTTTCATTTTATTACTAATCTCATTTCCTTAGTGTAGGCCATTAAGAAGACAGAATAATGGCCAACAAACATATGAAAAAACGCTCAACATCCCTAATCATCAGGGAAATTCAAATCAAAACCACAATGAGATATCACTTATCTCCAGTGAGAATGGCCTTTATTAACAAGTCCCAAAACAACAAATTGGCATGGATGTGGAGAGATAGGAACACTCCTACACTGCTGGTGGGACTGCAAACTAGTTCAACCTCTGTGGAAAACAATATGGAGATACCTTAAAGCAATACAAGTAGATCTACCATTTGATCCAGCAATCCCATTACTGGGCATCTACCCAAAGAACAAAATACACTCTATAAAAAAGACACCTGAACTCGAATGTTTATAGCAGCACAATTCACAATTACAAAGATGTGGAAACAACCCAAGTGCCCCTCAATACATGAGTGGATTACTATTACAATACATGGTATTAGTAATTAGTAATAGTACATGGAGTACTATTCAGCTATAAGAAACAATGGTGATCTAGCACCTCTTGTATTTTCCTGGATAGAGCTGGAACCCATTCTACTAAGTGCAGTATCCCAAGAATGGAAAAACAAGCACCACATGTACTCACCAGCAAATTGGTACTAACTGATCAACACCTAAGTGGACACATAGGAATAACATTTATCGGGTGTCGGGCGGATGGGAGGGGGAGGAGGGGATGGGTATATACATACATAATGAGTGCAATGCGCACCATCTGGGGGATGGACATGCTTGAAGCTCTAACTCCAGGGAGGAAGGAGAGAAAAGGCAACACACGTAACCTAAACATTTGTATCCCCATAATATGCTGAAATTAAAAAAAATAAAGATCTTCTTTGGTAACAAATCCAATCCATTCTCCCTCCCTCTGCCCTATTCAATTCAGTTTCCAACTTGTCTGCAGACTGACACTTAAAAAAAAAAAAAAAAAGTAACTCTACTCTTGTCACTAGCCTGCTAACATCATTCAACAGCTGAAATATTACATTTAACCACTTCGGTACCAGCGTCGACTATAGCCGACAGCCACAGATGAACGTGCACAGCGACTTTAGCCAACAGCCATGATATGACTTTTCTAATTTTTCATTCATCAAAATAAAATTGTGAACATCTAAAAATAACGTAAGGAAAACATATAGTGTATGTTACCTATTCTGATTTACATTACAAGTAAAGCTGCCTGTAAAGTAAAACAAGCTTTCAGTGCTTGAAAGCTTTCCTCATCACAAGAGCAAAACGGATTCGTCGTCAATGCACAGCACAAACTAATGCTCCGACTATGAGTGCCGGCTGTGGGCAAGGTTTCGCGGCCGGTGAGCGCCGTAACAAAGTGGTTAATCTAAGATCTCAAATCTCTGCTGCACAGGGCACCCTGTGATCTGAGTCTCTGGCTTCATCCCTTGTGATATCCCCAGTTATTCTCCCTGCTCTGGTTCTCTCGAGTTTATTCCATATTCTCAATGACATCCTCGCTTTTCTGCCTTGGGCCCTGCCATGCCATGTTCCTTCTACCTGTGACTCTCTTGTCCTTTCCCAGGTAGCCCTCCATGTTCTTGTTGGTGGAGGAGCAGGAAGGCAGCCCTTGGAATGGGATCCCCATGCCGTTCTATTTTTCTAGGCTCTAAGGCTTATCAGAGTAAGGTCCTTTTCTGTCTTTCAAGAATCTGACTCCAGCTCCACTTGGTGTCTGGCCCATGGCAGGTGCTTGATGAAAACTTACTCTCTGACAGACTGCAGAGTCTAAAGTCTTGCAAGAGGCAGAGGCCATCCAGGTCTCATAGCAATGTCTGAGACTCTGGGATCAGTGGGAAATATACATCCCACTTACCATTGTCTGAAGCTATTATGCCATTTTTTTTCCACAAGATGGTAAAAACAATTAAGCAAATAAGCAATAGCTGGTGACAACATGATCTGGGCCCTGGGTTTATAATAATCAGAGTGTAGGGGCAGGACTTGCCCAAGGCTATCAGGCAGCTCACAGTAGACATTGGAGACCAGGCTAGCCCTGCAGTGCTAAGGTTTCCATTTACTAATGACTATATTTTAGATGGGCACCTTCTCTCCCCAGATTCATCTTCTCCCTTTCATGTAGTTTCTTTTGTTCTGATTGTTTACATATTGCTAGGGTCAGTTATTTCTGTAAGGGAGAAAAACCTTATTTAAAAAAGATAGTAAATTTTAGCAACTTTATGTATTACATCTGTCTATAGTTATTACATTTTATAAAGAAAAACATGAAAAGCTACAGTTTGACAACATAAAAGATTCTCTAATTGTGGAATTTTGAGCCTTGCAGTTTGAATGGGACAAAGATTCTGAGGTAGCTTTCTGTGAAATTCTAGAATCACACCAAGAAGGTAATACAGAATTTATATGAGTTCGTTTCTTAATTGAGAACTTCTACAACTTTAGGAAACCTGCTGTGCTCTGAGCCTCTCAGGGAGCAAAGGTCCCCACCTGTTTGTCTCCATTATAGGCATTCTTCTAAGGTTTCAGGGCTGAGTTTTAAATCAAGGTACATTTTATTGACTGTGGTAAAGAAAATGTCAATAGACCATGAGAGCTGAAAATACTGCTATTCTCTACACAGAAACATAAATGATATCATTAAAAGTGGTATAGCCCATACCTCATGTGGACTTGGCAAATATTATAAATGTATATGTATGGCAGGTGCATTCCACAACTGAAATGTGGACTGAGATAAATGACCCTTGAGTCCCTTTCCAACTGTTGGTTTCCATTAATCTAACATTGTATTTAATTGCACAAAGATAACATTTCTCCAAGAGGGGATTCATTTAGCACCTACGCCATTGCAAAGAATTAATATGACTGATTCTATTGACCTGAACAAAGAAAAATGGTGTAGAATGACCTGGAAGTCCAAGACCATTGAAGCATGGTGCCTTAGCAACATTAAGGAGATTGTCAAGGAAGTGACGGGTCCCAAACCAGGTGACTGACTACCTGGAAATCCATTCACATCTGAAAATCATTTAAGTCCATTCTGTTTTTCAACAGGTCCCCTTTAAATGAAGCAAGGAAGGCTGGTTTATGGCAAATGAACAGAAAAGACTTTATTCTAACATCTCAGGCCAGGTTTTTTCCCCCCAGTTGTATGCATAGAGGAGCTTAACAGGAAAGCCATAATTTTCATGATGGTAAATGAAAACACCTTCTATTTTAGTAAAAAGGCTAGGCAAAATAACAATCAGTCACTTTGCTGCCCATCATAGGCTGTTAGCATGACACCATTTTCATTTATGTCAATCTTGATTTCTTTGCAAAAACATGCTTTAGAATAGAAAAATTATTTCAGATTCACTCCTAGTATAAAATGACTAGAAATATTGAACAGACTTAATATTCACTATATTAATTTTATTGAACAATTCTAGTCTAAAACTGGTTGGACCCCACAGAGGCTTATCAACTTATAACCCTGACTGTGGTTATTTTTGTCAACCATTCACAATATTTATAAGCCACATACTACACTCCAAGAATTGTGAATTATAAATATGCATAAGACCATATTTCTACTTTTAAGTATTTATAATTGTTTGAGGAGTCAAGATGTATGAAAGAATGCAATATTTATCTGCTAAATAGGATTTCTAAATTATCGCAGCTAAATTCCAATGAGTGTCAATTGATCAATGAAGCATAGATAGAAATGTTTTCTTTGGAGCTAATCTCATGGATATAACAAAACAGAAAACAGCGTTAGTAAGGTCAATCAAATAATGCCAGATTCTCTTCTCATTTTGCTTTCTTTTCTTAACTTACACCATGACCAAGTTCGAATTGGTTTTGAGTAGCCTCAAACTTATTGAATAATTATAGTGCTGACCATAGATTAAAAATAGGTTCAAGTAAGCAGATTTTATGTTAAATATGGCTTGATCTTGGAGAGTTACTGTGCTTACCTTGCAAATAGAGGTAGAGAGAAATGTACTACCTATAGAGAGCAGAGGACATTGCATGTTATGAGTGGTGGGCGGGGATCACTGCAGAGCCATGGCCACTATTACTGGAGTGCCTGGCTTAGGGACCTAGGGAGGGAAGATCCATCAAATACTCATATTACACAAATCCGTCTCACTATTTGCTTGCATGTATCTCATCACCACGCAGGGTATCCTGTGAATGTGTAATGAAAATTAGGTCTGAAATGTATCTGAAAACTTCCCTGAAGATCCATCCCAAAGGATGCTATTGTTGAAGCACATATGCCAAAGTGTGCCTAGAATGCTTATTAAGAAGGCATTTCTCCAGCTATTGACATGCACACCGGGAAGCATGTGCTCCACTTCCTATCACTTTATATGACATTACTTTATTTTTCTCTCACCCTCTTTTCTTTCCATAGCATGCTTCTTGGCCAAAGCTTCCTGTTAAAATATTATGAAGCTTAATAACTTCCCAAATGTCTCTATAGGTATCCAATTATAATATGAAAAATAAATATTTCTAAGACTATAAGAAGAAAAGGGTATTCTCTAAAAAGGTCATATAAAATATGATGAACCTGTTTAACTTAGGTTTACCAATTTGATTTCATTTTGAAGCGTGACGTCACTATTAATTCACCTGATTTGTGAATATATGAGATTATATATGCTTTTAATTCTAATCAGGGACATTAAATATATTTTTGATTAATTTATATTCATATGAAATGTTCCTATTTTAATGGAGTCTGTAGGTATTCTTCAGGGAGAAATCAGCATTTTTATGTGAAATTAGGTGTATATTGCTTAATCAAGGCTTTTTCAATTTAATTTACTCACAATAAGTATTCATGTGGGTTCACTTTCCAGAGACCCTTTGTTTCATTATAGCTAATAATTTTTGATGCAGTCATAGCTAATTATGAAAGAAAAACTAATGAAGCTTCTCATGACATAGTAGGATAACTATTTCTGTTAAATAACTATGCTCTTGTTGATATAGTACTTTCAAAAAATGTCACAAAATGTGTAATATGTTTAAAAACATACAAATTGCATATCTCTTTGACAGAATTAATTCTATTCTATTTAATCCCATTTCTTAAACTTTAATATTTACTACGCACAACATTTATTCCTGTTAAATTTGCAGTGGGAAAATAAACTAGTCAATACTCTGTTACTTTAAGTAACTATGATCTTTCAGTATATACCATATATGAGATTTTACTACCGAATCACCTAGATCGTTACATAAAGATGTAGAAGTATATCCATAATGCTTTTTAAAAAGGAACTAGCCCATTAATGATTCTTTATTATTATTTTTTCAACATATTTGAATAGCAGCATTTCTTTTGAAAAATTTTATACATTTCCCCAGGTAGGTAAGAAGTTTAGATTAAATCATATTTGCAACCATGTAAAAAGCAAATTACAAGCATGATATACTACACTACTACCATTAATAATAACTGAAATACACTTAGTTACCTTTTGTGTGTATGGCCTAGTTAAATCTTTAAATACTCCAATAAGATGGGTACTGTTGGTTTTACTATATTTATCCACAAAGAAAGTAAGACTCGGAGTGAAGAAACCTGCCTACGTTCCCAGGGTTAGAGAGTGGGCCAGCACTGTGGACTTCTGTCCCACCAACGTTCATGTGTTGAAGTCCTAACCCTTAGTACCACAGAATGTTGCTGTAGCTGGAAACAGGGTCATTGCAGATGTAATAAGTTAAGAAAGGGTTACACTATAGTAGGGTGGGCCCCTAGTCCAACAGGACTGGTGTCCTCACAAAAAGAGAGACATACAGAGACACAGACATGGGGAGAATGCCAAGTGAAGATGAAAGCGGAGAGCTACAAGCCCAGGAATGCCAAGCATTGCTGGCATAACACCAGAAGCTAGAAGAAAAAGATAGAACAGATTCTCTCATGACCCTCAGAAGGAACCAACCTTGCTGACTCCTTGATTTTGGACTTCTGGCCTGCAAAACCATGAGACAACTTCTGTTGTTTAAGCCACTCAGTTTGTGATACTTTGCTATGGCAGCTGCAGGAAACTAATATGGGCATCCAAGACCCACAATGCGAGCTGTGTTGCCATCACAACCCTGACCGCCTCTCTCACAAGCAACTGTCTGTTGCCACCTGAGCCACTCCCCTTCCGTCCAACTCCTCTTCTAAGAGAAGTTGAGTTCGTACCTGTGAGGGTCTAAACCATTGGTTGGAGGTCCTCTTGTTGAACCGATAATGACATTCTTCAAGGGGAAGTGCATAAATTTTATTCACATGAGGCACAAATGTAATTTTTAATTCAAGTTTTTATTTAGAATATATATTTTAATGATAAATGTTTAACATTTAAAGTAGCAAGTTCCCTTGATACTTTAAACTCAAAATTATATCCCAAACAAGATAGTGAAGGAAACCTCTGAAACACTGAATAAAATCAGTTGACTACACAATAGAACACATATTTTACCTAAGCAGATACTGATCATTTAGGATAAATACAGGTAGCAATTTTCCAATTCATATATGATTACTGCTAAAGGCAAAATTAACCTGACTTAAGCTTGGGCATAGCTCAATTGAAAATGAATAATATTATTATATTGAATTTTAAAACATTACAAATTTCTAAAGACTCTGAACTTGACTGTTAGAAATTTTAATGGTGGAGGATTTGGGTCATAATTTTCCATGGTATGACTTTAGTAAGGAAGTTTTCAGAAGCAGGCTCCAGGTGATAGTTAAGTCTAAGTCTCTCAGATTTATAGCATCAAAACCACTAACTCAACTACGACAGACTGTGGTACTCAACTGGCAGTCAGGAACTAAGTAATTACCCTCAAATAAGTCACCTGATTAAACATCTGAAATGTTTTGCTATCAAAACCATTTGGAGCCTGTTATGATTAATGGGTCACATTTCTTGCCAAATGTTGATTTCAAGCAATTCCTAATATAAGTCTTTCTGGATGACTTAAAAACATAATCTACCCATCAAAATACTGCAATAATTTATTTGACACTTTAGAAAATAGTTTATGGGATGGCTATTAAAAATTTATGTCTCCTAACTGCTTAAATAACTTACATATTTTGGATCATTTTAATGATTGATTATTAAATTTATTGATCACTAAAACTCTTGTTATCTCCTTTTAGAGAACTCTTCCAAAGCAAGTTAAGCCTCTCTAAAGCTTTCATTGTCTTTTCATTGACTTTTGGCTCTGTGAATAGAAATCTGCAATGGATCTAGCTGTCTGGGCCCAACAGAGATGAGATGCATCCTCACATTAAAAATAGAAAATGTGTATGGTTGTCAGTCTTCCTTATTCACCAGTCTGAACAGGAATGCTATCCTTGAAAATCACACAATAATCTCAACCACTTTAAAATCATGATATCTATCCCTTTTCCTGTAAACTTACCTGTTAACTACTTGAACCCACTTTAGATAAACTGAATACTTACCATGGAAATTATTTATTCTAGGTTTCCTTTAGAAGTGAGCATTAAGATTAACTGAAATCATCCTTCCCCAGCTCTCTATGAAAACAGTAATCTGGGTGTGAAAGTATGAGAACAGGCCTTTGCCGGCACTCACACTTGTTAAGGTGACAGCACATGCTAACTGCTTGAAGGAATTTCTCTAAAAATCTCATGAGGCCGAGACAAGAAGGAAAGGACTTGGAAGTCCTTTGACTCACAGAGTTAAAGGTAAAAATGGGTTTAGGTCATATTTGATTTCCTTCTCTACCTCATAGACATGCCCGTGGCCACAACAGCCACACCAAACAGGGATCTCACAGTGTCACTTTGGGGGGAAAACCATGTTAACAAGAAATGAAATTATTATTATAGCTGTTTCCTAAGAGGGGATAGTTGAATGAGGCAAAGACCACGGGCCCTCTGCTGGGTGCCTTCTGGCAGTCACATCTCATGTGACAAGGAAACAACTCCCGTGAGTACAGCACCTCTTGAGCTGCATATGACTGTGGCTTCCAGCAGTTCCCTGAATTTGCAACTAGGCCAAGATCAACTGTAGGAAAAAATTGGTCTAGTATAGTTTAAATTTCCCTGACAGGTTAGAGCAGAGATTCACTTAACCCGTTTCAACTCCCATGAAGTACATAACACCGGTCTTCTACATATAGATGGACATTTGAGAAATTACGCCAAGCATTTGGAGAGGTACTACAGTCCCAATGAAGAGGACTTTATCTGTGGAACAAGAGGAAGTGATTTCTAAGAAATAAAGTTACTACTAGGAATAGGTAAAATAAATAAATAAATAAATAAATAAGGAAATCAATATAATTATTGCATCTATAAAACAAAGACAAACATAATGATAGCAAAATTTAAGACATAAACATTTTTTCCAATCTAATTTTTTTTTAAATATTAATTTTTTTATAATGGGAACAATGAATACAACTTTGAATACTGCTAAAATCTTAAGTGGTAAAATTAAAGACAAAGTAAAGTAATTCTCCCAGAAATTAGAGGGACAAACAAAAAGGTGAATGGATTAGAGCAAAGTTAAGAAAGCTGAAAATAACATGGATAGGATCTAACACAGAGAGAAGTGAAGAGAAACCCCAGTGAAAATTATATCACAGGCTTGGAAAGCAACCGATACAGAGCTGAGCCACAGCATAGAGATTCTGAAAAGAAATCTCCGATTAAAAAAAAAAATTGTGACATTGAAAAAAATCTGTGATCTTTAAATATACCAAGAAGAGATTTATTTACTCACAGAGAGTTTAGGAATGGATTAATAATAGATTTACAGAAGACTGAATAAATGGAAAAAAATTGAGACAATTATTATCTCTTCTGAACTGAAAAAGTTTTATACAAAAGGTAATTATAGTATACTGCTTCTTTGTAGTACACTGTACTGTGCATAATATGTATAAAGTTATAATAATGTAAGTGATAAATATGGATGTAACCAAAATATATATTTCAACCACTTTAAGAGAGTTGAAAAAGAGGGAAAATATGTCTGTGTTTGTGTGCAGAGATGTAAAAAAACACAATCTTTTTGATGTAAATAAATAATAGATAATAGCTGAAACTGAAGAATCAAGTACCAGAATTATAAGCATATTTACTGAAAGAATTGAATGAAAGTGATTGCCTCTGAAGAGTTGAAATTAAAGGTAGTGACAGGGGTACTTTTTTATATGTGTTTTAGTTTGTAACTTGAAAATATATTATGCATATATAAAACATACATGTATATATGCATGCATATGTGTATATATTTAAAGAAGATGGCCAAATTGGGAGGATTTATTGGTATATCATAAACATATAAACACATTTCCAAGGCAGTAAGTATAGCCTCTCATTATCCTTTTTTTAGAAAGAAAAAAAGGCCCATGTGTCATGAACTAAAGAAGTAAAAGAATTTTGGGTATTTTGTCTTAAACAGATATTATTTGGTCTAGTAAAGAAATAAATGTGCACAAATGTTCTAATTTACTAGAGAAAATTAAAGTCCTTATAAAATATGGTTCTTATAGCAAATTATAGAGATAAAAGGAAAAGTGAATAGTATTTAAACAAAAATATTGCAGAATATAAGATTATAGGCATAAAACCAAGAATACTAGTTCCCAAGGATCCACAAACTCAGATTCTAAAATTATATTTAAGGAATTACAAAACGTTGTTAATTCTTTTTAAATTTCTGTTTATCAGTTTTAAATGAACCATTCATATTATTATGATATAAAACTATAGGTGTTCAATGACACTTTCTACAATATCAAGTAGGATGAATGGAAAAATTAATTCTACAACCACAAATTAATGACACAAATATAAAATTTTATTGTTAAAAAATTCTATATTTGTAATAATATTAAAGAAGCTTCGTTTGATGACCTATAGTTTCCACTTGATGCTGTGAGTCATGATTTTATTCTTCAATAAACTCAAATAGTTCAAGAGATGAGGTTTGATGTGTCTATTTTAAATGATCTTAAATTTCTGAGTTCTCTAGATTTTAGTTGCAAACAGAATAATATCTTGGGTTTAGTGTAGCTTATCTCACACAATTTTCCTTCCCATCTTCTGACATTTATCTTCAACATGGAAGAATATTCATTCGATCTCCATTATTGGTAGGATATTTGACATGTGTTTTAATATCTTTATCTGGAAGGAATGTTTCTGAAATGGTGGCAGCCTTGTCTTTCTTTGATCTTTTTGCTCACAGGAAAAACATACTTGGGAAAAGTTGGCCTTTATTTAAACTTTTTAATGCATGCTTCCTCCATAAGAGATTGGAACAAGATTATGATCAGACTCCACATTTTCTCATTTAGATTCTTTTTTGGTTTTCTTTTACCACTAGAGTGGACAAACATTCTGGTTTGCCTGGACCAGTCTCAGTTTATGCCTGTGGCAATGGTGTAAGTTTTAATAGTGCTTTTTGCTCTTGATGCTTTTGCAGTTTGGACAATAAATTATGTGATCACCCTACTTTAAAAAATAGACATTATTTTGCATATTATACATACATCAATAAAATTATACTTTGATACTTCCAGTCATCAAATTTCAGCTCTTCAAAGAGAAGTAACAAAAGATTTTACCCAAAAGCAAAGAGTAGGCATAATATAAGCTGAGAATGAAGAATTGTTTTTTAATATGTGGACTGTATTCCTATAAAAGACGGAGGTTTGAGGAGATGCTGAGGGAATGTGAATGAAGTAGGGAAGTGAATGATGGCTGTGACCAGTTAGTGGGGGGTGTTTGCAAACTAGCGATAATAGGCATTGTTGCTATAGACTGTGTCAGGAGCAATTTCCAGTGAATGTTGCCATGGGAGACAAGATGGTGGAGGGTAGGCGGTAGGTGTCATGGGGTGGGAGAGAGGGTATGTGGATCTAGTTGCTTTTTCATGTTTTGTGTCAATCAATTCTCCTGCATGTCTCCTCATAGAATTTTTGCTATTATTTTTCTCTGCATATTTTAGATATGTTTTAAGACTCTGAATATCACCAATAGTGCATACTAAATATAAATCCATGTCCAATCTGGAGGAAAAAATTTAAAAGCTCCAAAGTTATTTTTATGCCTCCTACACATGAAAGAGGTTAGTGTATTCCTAGATTTGAAGAAACTAGTAACCTAGAAATACAAAGATTCTAAAGAAAAAAAGAAAATAAAAATCAATATCGAGAGATTGGTGAACATAAGATGACAGCATGATATAATTTAGCACCAGAGCTATTATTCTCATAGACAGTGTTTCTAAAAACGTGGCCAGGTTGAAAGTAACCTTCATCAGAAGCTTGTGAAGCACATATCAGAAATGCAAACCTCTGAGAATGGGACACAGGAACTTTTAATAAATTCCATCCAAGGATTATTACCTATACCCAAGTTGGAGAGCTGTGCTTCTTGAGAAATAGCAGCATATTATTTTACTGGAACAGACATATGAGCCAGAGGGACTCACAGAAAGAAATGAGTCATGGCAGAGTTTTACTCTCTGCAGAGACTGACAGGAAAGACTACCCACGTGCATCAAAACTGCCAGCGATTGTGCATTCTGTGAGTAGGCAGGAATTGTTTTAGATAATTGTTGATGGATGGATTGTATCTCTGGAGAATTTGAAAGTCTGCAAGGAAACAAAAGGATTTGGTGTGCAATTTTTGCTTTGTTTTTCAATTGAATTTCATAATTATAGAAAAATTTCTGGGAAATAGTAATGACTAGATAAACACAGTGATAAAAATTAAATTTGGTGTTAGACACTAAATCTTACAGCACCAGAATAATGAGTACTAGGCATGTGGCAGGGTAATCTCATGACATCTAGAGAAAGAGTTTGAAATACTGATCAAAGAGCTTAAACTAAAAATTTTTAGCAAAAAGAAACAGAATCCTGATAAAATTCTAAAGTTGAACTTAATGGAGCACAATGATTCCATGGCAAAATAAATTTACATAAAGTAATTTTGGAAGGTATTCAAAAAACAAACAGAAAGGTCAGGAATAATAGTTTGAGTTATAAATACAAAACATTTGCATACAGTTTGCATGATGGATATAATAAATTGGACTGGTAAGGCTCAAATCTGGAATTCAGGACTTACATAATCTTGGACATATTACTTCACTTTTCTGAGTTCAAGATTCTTTTATAAAAGGAATAACAGCAACAACAATAATATCAATGCAAGTTAAGTGATATAAAGATTGTAGTATTTCAGTATCGCCACTCTTAAAGGAAAGTTTAAATCGTGATACAATACCATTCCAAAGACATCAACAAATCTTAAAAAAGCCTTGTCTAATAAAACAAATATGGTAGTAAAGGAATATATGTATTAAAAATAAACAAATGTGTTTAAAGGGTTACATTAGCAACAACATACTTTAAGAAGATAGTCACTAGTGTGTACATCTGTGCAGGTGAATATCGGCATCTGATGGAGACAGCAATGAATTAGGCACCTCTTGTGTATCAGTTCAAAATCCTCTGGGTACCACCTCTCACACCAGCCACTGCTGTGGCAACTGGTTTTGTCCAAGATTTGTGCAGCCGCATGCAGTAGCAGTAGTGTCTTGCCTCGAGGTCAACAATATAAAATTTTGCTTCCTACCCCAGGACTTCTCAAATTCCACTGCTGACAGTGCCCATGGGAAACTTTTTTATAGTAACCAATGATTAACCTGGAAGTATGGGGAAGTTACTGCCCTTGAAACCACCCATGACCAAGGGAGTAATGACCATGGTTAAATGCTTCCTACATGTGTTTGAAACAAGTGGACAGTTCTGCAATACACTTCATTAGTCTATTCAGAAGGTTGTAGTGGATGAAGCATGACTTCCGTGAATGGTGGCCAACTTGATAATACATTCTTGCATTGGTTTTCATTAATTCCTTCTTATCCCTCATGTCATATACTCCTGCTCCTGGAATCCCATTGCCCACAAAAACTACCTGCACTTTCATTGTTTGGGAAAACTGAGAGTAAAAGAATAGATATCTGAATTGGTCCTACCATGCAGACCTTTAGGATAGGATATTAGAGCTGAGTGACCTACCGGTGAGATGTGACTAGTAACTCTCTTGCTGGTGATGAGTACTGACAACTCCTGGCATGTACAGCATCCCAAATACTAAGACTTTGTATGATCTAGGTGATTGATGTACAAAGAGAAGTTGAAACACTGGGTTATGTGGTAGCTGTGACACTTAAAACACTTAAAGACAATTATAATTAAAAAGACTGTAGCATTGCCTAGTTTTCCTATTTTTCTATGGTTTTTAACTATTTTTTGAATCCTAGGAAAAGAAAAGAAAAGAAAAGTAAAGAAAAGAAAAGAGCCAAGCCAAAGAGAACCAAGAATCAAGGGGTAGAAAGGCTGAGAGCCCAATCACCATGACTTCCAATAACTGGCTTCTAGAATTTGTGTTTTCATGTCCATCAGCCTTACGCTTTGTTAGGTAAGAGATCTGGATTTTAGGTATGGAATGAATTTATCAGGGCATAGACCCTAGGTGATGAATTTCTGGGTCATCCCACTAGGAAGAAACTTAGTGCAGGACTATTCTCCAGTCAGCCTTGGTCTGACCAATTCTTTCCCATTTCTTGCTTGTCCTTCTCAAGAATAACTGTGGAATGTGTCGGGGATGCAATATCCTAAGGTCAGATAGGACTGGCTAGAAGAGCCCAGGCTATGTTCCAGTCCCTCCTAAAAACAAGATATCCTTCAGTGCTTTAGCTCAGCAATCCATGTGACCCTACGGCATAAAACTGAGGGTGGCTGCTTTCTGAGGCCCCCAGACCCTGTGCCAACAAGTCTGCATCCTCCTCTGGAAGCTTTCCTCAGCCCTGGGGGACCAGCCCACAATAGACTTCTGTGGTCTCTCGCTGCCTGTAAGTAATAAATCAGCTTTATGCAATATGTATGTCCTGGAAGGATTAAATACCAGTCCCTTGTACCAATGGTGACATTTTTAATGCATCTCTCTAGTGGTTTTTCCCTCCTTTCCTCTTTCATTCCCCTGTTTCACATGTCTGCTTACTGGGATTACCTTCCAATTTGCCAAAGCCCCAACATTCAAGTGAATGGAGCCTAAGATGATCAGGATGACACTAAATGGGAGAAAACAACAGAACTGATGCTGTATCAGTTCAGTGTGGATCAAGATTAACCATGCAGGCAGAAAGAGGATCTGGAGTCTGCTTTCTAATTACCAAACAGACCTAAAGATGTGCTGATAAACTTCAACCCAACTTCAAGAATTCTAAGTCTGTGAGCAACTAAGAAAATCTTGATTGCCTTTATTATATATTGACTGGCTATCCATTTAATACAACTACAAAAACTGTGACTTGTTTTAAATTCTTCCATGAGATGAACTGGCAAGTTACAGAAAGGAAATGGAAATTGTGGAAAAACAGGATTTTTCTTCTCTGGAATTAGAAATAATAAAGGGGTTTAATGGTGGGTTGAGTCAACATGTTCCCCAATTTTTGAAAGTAGATTTTAAAATTCTCAGATTAAAAATAAGTATGATTCTATTTGCAGAAACCCTGAAGGGGATAAAGCTAAAAAATGAAGGAAATCTTTAAAGAATATAATATTTTTATAACTTGAGGTACATGTAATAGGATGCAATAGGAGACAATATTAAAATCATTCTATGCATGTGTCAAAGAGTTTTTGATGAGTTTAGATGTTAAAGGACACTTCTAGAATACATAAAGAAATACACAATATCAAGAGTGATAAAACAATAGTATGATGCAAATTTCTAAGAATTATGTCAACATTGCTTAAGCATAGAGCAAGCAGACAATTTTAAACAATGTTAAAAACAGAAAAACAAAATTACTTAAAATATATTCTTGGAGACAGAAAATGAGGAAGGAAAGAGTGAGGCTTCTGTCTAGAAAATATAAGCAAAACAAATAAATGGTAGCAAGCTAGTAATGAAATAGTGACATATTCAGAGGCTAAGGATAGCCACACCTAACCAATATGGCAGGGAGGAAAAACTTAAAAAATCATTTTGGGATATACTTTATTTCCAAAGATTGTTTGCATCACTTCTGGGTGATCGAAATGGTTTCTTTGTCAAACTATCTGATTGTGTTTGTGAAGTGTAAGACTTAGTAAATAAAATATATCTTTCATTTTTCTAGATTGTATAATTGAAGGGCAACATTTTCTTTTACTCACAGAGGTAAGCAAAGTTCTTAGAGATGGCACTAGCTAGCCTAGGAATCTAGGTATGAGATGTGTAGGCGTGTAGAAAATACACACACAAGTATATATTAACACAAGCTAGTAAACTTTAGGTCACAAGTAAGTATGGTTTATACATAGGAGGCTATGAGAAGCAATTTATTGGGGGCAGACAGAAAGAGAGCCATGGGATTCCCAAGCCCAGACAAAGGAGTGTGGGAAAAGGTGTCAGGCTTCTCTGAACCATCCAGGAAGTCTTTGTAAGGCAGACAACTTAAGGGATGTTAAAATGTCTACAGATGTGTAAACCTCGTCATTTCAAGCATGTATTTATCCCTGAAATTGAACCCATGTGTGTCGAGTCATGACTATAGATTTCAAAGGGAAACAGGACTGAACGTTTCTGTTCCAAGCAGGTTTTTTTTTGTAGTAGCAGCTGCATTGGTTTTAAGATAAGGGCTTCTTTATCCGGGCAGATGCGGCAGTCATCAGAAGCTAATTTGCTGGGATATTCACATATGCAAATCATGTCACAATGCTGAAATGCAACCACGTAATGACTGGAAAATGTTATACTCATAAATCATACCACCACGATCATCAAAATTTCCACTCAGCCAGGACAAATTCAACAGCATTTATGTCTTTCCAGCTTTTAGCCCATAAAAACTCTGTGTTTTTGGAGAGTGTGTTACACTGGTGATCTTAAAACTCCCAAGTCTGGTATAATGAGTCCTCAAGTGCGTTATAACTTACCAGTAATTACATTTCAACATATCTGCTTTCAGCAGTTAGTGTTTTATTCATAAACATTTAAACACTGAATTAGGCATAAAATAAGAATGTTGGCAACAACCCGGCTTAATTTCATTAACTATTAGGTAAACTTAGTATTTCTTCTTCAAATAATCCTTGGTTTTGAATGCTAAAGATGTAATGAACTTCATGGTTCATAGCATCTGACATTGCTTAATTAATGGGTGCATTTATAGTACATAGGCCTTGGTAATTGATTTATATGCATGATTTGCACATACAGCTGTTAGTTCCTGTAGGAAAGTCATAATTCAAATGTGTGCATACTTTGCAGATACGGGAAAAAGAAAAAAAATTTGAACTTGACAAGTTCCCCCAAAACATGATAGCAAATTAATAGCTTTGAAGCAAACCTACAGGATGAAGCATTAAGGTTATAGTCTTGAATTTTAACAACATGTGCATTTCAAAAGGTATTGAGAAAATGCTTTTGTTTCTTTTAAAATATTTACCTTCATAAAGAATAAGAATTGGTTTACTTGTCTTCTGTTCTAATCTATCTATCGGAAGGAAAATATTAGAGTATCTAATTGACAGAGTCAGTATCATTAAAATATAGCAAAACCTTGAGACATTCTCCTATGTAATAACTGGTCCTTTCATTGGTATGAAGGCCAAAAATGACTATATGCGAATTTATATGTCTTATTCTGTAGACATGAAAGGCCTACACCATTTATAACATTTGAGGTTTAAGTAACATCCTCCTAGAAGTAAGGATAGATTGCCATTTACACTCTCTTGGCTAATTCCCTACGTGGACAATAATACTAATTTATAAGCAAGCTGCCCTTCAGTGAGGGCACAGTTTGAAATGGTGAACAAGGAGAAACTAATAGATCTTCTGAGCAGACGTGGCTGCTCCCTTATATAAGAAATGATTTGTAAGACGTTGTGAGCACTGTGTCTGCATTTCCGCCATTGCACCCTGGGACCTATCCTATCAGGAAGAAACTACGCTTTCTCTCTCTCTTCAGGGTCTTGGGTTAAGTCTTCTCTAAATGTCAGACGAACATTTTATGGGCAGGCACGGTCTTCTGTTTTTTTTTTTATCTTGCACAACAGATGACTTGTGAAAGCCAAATTGAGGGGTCAGAACTGAAGAATAACTGAGCCCCAAGGGCAAAATTTGCCTGCAGCCTTTAAGAAGGTTGAGGCAGAGAGAAGGTTGTTTCTGGATTCTGGATTGACCCTTGCCCGAGAGAAGAGCAGCGTCCTCTGGCTTCCGTCCCGTCCTGTGCTGCGGCCCACAGAGCACCTGATGCCTCTCACTTACTGTGCTGTTTGCCAGGGTCATTTAACACCTTTCCCCACACCGTCGATGGCGACTGGCCCTGTCCCCCTTTGCTAGCTGCTGGATGTATTTCAATGAGGCTTTCGGAAAACACTTGCAAACATTACCAGTTGTTTTTTTTTTTGTTTAAGGCAGCTATCAAACTGCTTTATTGTACATTAAAACATTCACAGCCCGGGCACCTTGATGGCTTTCACCATGTTGGCCCCATTTCCTGATGCTCCGAGGCACTGCTTAGCTTTTCACTTTCTAGCCCCATACTCTACATCTGCCATTCTGACGCCTTCATTCATCAGAAGGCAGGCAGTTGTAAATTCTTCCAAGGCCTTTCCCACACATGCCCATGCGCACCCACACACGTGGGCCCGCACAGCTGCAATTTCTCTCGCACCCACCTGCATGAGGTGGGGAGGAGAGGCTGTGAACAGCGAAGCTATTGGATTTGTCTATGTACTGATGCCCTTTAAAATCATGTAGTGGTTCTTTGATTCTTTACCCTTGGAAGATCTAGAAGCTGTAAGTATACCATCTTCCACAGTGGACCATTTATTGGTTTAATCTAACAAGCACCCCATTTGAGAGACTGCATATCTAGGGTGAGTTTACAGCAATTTGTAGTCTAGGTAGGAATCAATTTCCATCACAAAGTTAACATGATGAAAGGTAGAAGCTGGACTGAGATGCTGTGGCATCTTCTGACAGAGGAGTCTTTAACAGATGTTGGCATTTCTGGACAATCCCTACCCACACGCCCTGCTCATATCGGGTTTATGTCCCCAAACCTGCATTGTCAGGACTGGAGATGAGAAACAGCAACACATGAAATACACCCATGCTCTCTTTGAAGGAAACCTGAGGTTTGCAACTCAATATTCTCATATACTGGGATTTTGCTTTTGGTTCAAGTTTTCAAGTCTTAGGATTAATTCTAAACTCTTTCCTCGTGCCGTCATTTATAATTTCCATTATATAGTTAATCAAGGGACCACAAAGGTGACTTGGGTGAAATGTTAAGTCCACAGTAGAGAACAATACAAATAATTAACTTCAAGTCAGTGTCCCGGAGTCTAGTAAATGACAATTTTTTATGTAACTGTGCCACATACAAGGTTAATCTTTATACATAGCCCAGGGTCATTATTTGGTACCTTGGGAAATTATGGTAGCAACAACCACTACTCTTCATATGTGGAGCATGTCTCAATTCAAGTACCTTCCCAAGCATTAGCTCATTTGAGCCTCCAAATAATCCTGTCACAGATATTAGCTTATTCCTTTTCTATTGTGACAGAACTGGGGTGAAAGTGGTAAAATAAATGAAGCTAGTACATACATTTAAATCTTTTAAATTGCAAATCGTATGACCTTTCTCTTACACCAAACTGCAATTCATTATTATTCCTACATCTTAAATCTTAATTATAAAAAATATTTCTTTATATAGTTATTTATAAATTTTAACCTTTAACCTCTTAAACCTCAAAAATGAAATATAATTCTCCTTATAAAGTCATGTAAGAAGAAAAGTTATTGCTGGCTCTCATGATCATAAACACTTAGATGAGAGATGATAAATTCAATAGTAGAGTGGACCCACAATCCTTACATAAAAGTTTGTAAAGGTAACCCATTCATTCATCTGTTCATGTTTCCTCCCTTCTTCCCTTTGTCCCTTCTTTTGTTCCCCTTTTCTGTCTGTCTTCTTTCCTTCTTTTCTTCTTTCCTTCCATTTAAAAATGTTAATTGAACACTTACAATATATGTGCCAGGCACTGCCACTTAAAGGGGTAGCTGAAATACTGACACTTTAAGGTAATACTGGTGAAAGTTTACTGAAGATACCAGCAGAGAACGCGGCAGAAAAAACAGTTCTGTGAATAAGGGAAGTTATGTTCCAGTTGGACAAGTGTCACATCTCTCTGAGTTTCTTGTTTGTTTGTTTTTAACCTGAGAAATGCAGGGATTAGAGTGGATAATATCTAAGAGTTCTACAGCTCCTACCTTTTATTAAATTGAATCCCTCTGCACAAGTTTGGCCTTAAGAAGAGCTAAATATCATGCCTGGGTCTTAATGTTTTTCTAAGTGGTCAATAAAGTATTGAATGAGCCACTATAGGAACCTAAGAAATGCCATAAACCAGTATGCAACGTAACAGCATAAGCCAGTTAGGAAGATTCTACCTGGTAAAGATTTTCTAGAGTAAAAGAGTTTTACTTCAATTTTTCTAAAATCTATAAATATCTGTAATGAAGCACTTCTTGCAATTCAAGTGAGCCTTGAGCTACTGAGCTTTGAAACTTAAACGTGTAAATATCAAGAAGGCAGAGTTACCATTTCTTGAGTCCCTGTTAGGTTCTCAGGCCTAAATTAGGTACTTTGATGTAAATGAGCTCATTACATAGAATGCCTTGTAGCTTCTCAGATTGGCTCCCAGTTACTGGCTATAAAGATTACTTCTCTTGTGGGTGTTGTTAGTATTAACCACGCCACATGTACTCGCACCTTCTTGGGGCTCATGTGCTTTGCTATATTCAGAATGTTCTCTTCAGTTTTCTCAGCCCACACATTTGCTACTGCCTTCTTTTTGTCTTATTTTCTCTCTCTCTCTCCATCTCTCCTTCCCTCGTTTTGTTCTGCTCTTTCTTCCTTCAACAAATGCTTATCAAGCATCTACTATGTACCATGCACTATTCGTTCATGCTATGTCTATATCAGTGAAGGAAACAAAGATCTTGATCTAATGGCTTAATTGGAGACCTATTATGATTTGATACAAGCATACTGGATTGTTTTAAGTGCTATGAATAAAAATAAAATAGGATGAGAACAAAGACTGTGACAGTTCTTGTCCTGTCTTTGCTCTGCCCTGTGTCATTATCCTGCTCCAGGGGCTCTCTTTCCTCTGGCTTCCAGAATTCTAACCATACCCGTTCCCAGCCTGAGCCTCAGCACTCCATGCAAGCTTCCCCAGCGTCTCGCGCCCATATGC
Organism: Microcebus murinus; assembly: GCF_040939455.1. NCBI lineage: Eukaryota > Metazoa > Chordata > Mammalia > Primates > Cheirogaleidae > Microcebus > Microcebus murinus. The sequence continues at coordinate 8,725,584 of NC_134118.1, forward strand.
ATATCTTTTCATTTTTCTGAACTCTTCTTTTGCACTTATTATTAGCACCAAAGAGTTTAGAACCTAATTACTCTCTAGTTGTTTTCTAAGTGATAGCTTGGTCACTCAGCTTGATTGCAGTATCTTTGAGAGCAAAGAACATGAGTTATATTATGTTTTTATTTCTCATCCTCTTGCTTAGGAGCAAACACAGATTGGGTGCTCAACCAGTTCTCATAAAATGATGCTTACAGAAACATTTTATAGAACCATGAAGATATCTTATGGAAAAAGGCATCATAACAAGCTTTAATTAAGCCCTGATGTGCTAAAAGCTATGCAGAATAGAAAGTGAAAATACTTTTTTCCACTTTGATACTAAATGTTCATAGGGCCATAAATTTTTATATAACATGGAGTTTTTTTTTTTTTTTAACTCTTCTTGACTCACGGATTTCTTTAGCAATCTGATGACAGTCTATGGATCTGCTCTCAGAATAACATTTTTAAATATACAAAATAAAATAATTAAGAGTACAAAGGAAACTGACTATATTAAAATGAAGTTATCAAAATATAAAGGACTTTGATATAGCAATGCACATACTTACTGCCTTCTCAATCTATTAAGTATTAAGACCAATCAGTGGGTCTAGTGGCAGCCACAATGACTGAGGAACATGGATCATATTTCAGCATATTTGTAACAGTGAGAAATGAAAATACTTGTGATTTCTACTGGTGACAAAATCATAAGTACCTCTAATGCTACTATGGTTTTTTTTTTTTTTTTTTTTTTTTTTGAGACAGAGTCTCGCTTTGTTGCCCAGGCTAGAGTGAGTGCCGTGGCGTCAGCCTAGCTCACAGCAACCTCAAACTCCTGGGCTCAAGGGATCCTCCTGCCTCAGCCTCCCAAGTAGCTGGGACTACAGGCATGTGCCACCATGCCCGGCTAATTTTTTGTATATATTAGTTGGCCAATTAATTTCTTTCTATTTATAGTAGAGACGGGGTCTCGCTCTTGCTCAGGCTGGTTTTGAACTCCTGACCTTGAGCAATCCGCCCGCCTCGGCCTCCCAAGAGCTAGGATTACAGGCGTGAGCCACCGCCCCCGGCCACTACTATGGTTTTTAAGCTATATTAAAAATGAAAGGAAATGATAAAAATTTCTGTTAATTACTAGTAAAAAGAAACAAATAATTCTTCCCATCCAGGGCAACAAAGTCGCTGAATTCTCTTGAGGGATTCTGGGTGTGTGTGTGTTCGTGTGTGTGTGATTTGTAAATTTCAGGTAAAGAGCCAGGCTCTATAATCTTCTGTGATAGAGGGTCTTTAGAATTCAAATTAAAAAATATTCTTAGGAATCACAAGTCCACGCTAAGCTGTAGGTTAAAGCTTAAGATGTGAAATACAAACGACTGAGAGCAGTTTGACATACTGAAGAAAGACAAAATGAATCCTATGAATGCATGCTGAAATTAAACCCAGCAGGTAGACCAAGATCCTGCGTGGGTTTCAGTTGATACCGCACATCAGCGCACTCAAACACGTTGCCTTTCTGTTTCTGCTGCAAGGAGGTCTTATTGGAAACAATTAAATATGTAAATGAGAACTGGGAAATAGAGCTGGGGATTTACAGAATATTTAGCCATGTGCTATTTTTATAAATTCCAAGTTTTTGCTTCTTAACAGCAGGACCTACCCCGGGTTTAGATCCCCAGGTTTTCCGTGGGTAACAGGATTACCTTTACTTAATTTGATCAAGTATATTTATTCCGAAGTTATCTGTGGTGGAAATTTCCCGAGTTCTGCTTAAAGTCATAAACACACCTTTATTGGGCTAAATGGACGCCTTACTATTTACACATACTATGAGGACCTGGGCTCAAGTGGGAACCCTACAGACTACGAGGATGCTGAAAGTGAAGCAACCATTACAGAAGGAACAAATTTTCGCAATCCAAAGCAGTTGGCTAGACTCGTTACCTCATAGACTTTGGAGACCGCACTGTGTGAATTTAAAGCCATGAAACTTATGTTCATTCCATAAGGTAAATCAGGTTTCTTACGGTGTTTATATAGAGATGTGTTTTTGGTGAGTGAAACAGCTTCCCTTCATGCATCCGAATAAGGTGGGTAACTCTATAACAGACACATCTCTTCAAGCCATATTGCCTAGGAAAGGTTAAGCAATACCTGAAAAGTCAGGAAGAAGGACGACTCACGCTGAACCCAGTGTGGATTTTTCCTGGGAGCTGTGTAACCCTGGGAGAGGACTGTGACTGGGGCTAGCGGGTAGCTGTGTCCCCAAGGGCACCTGAGAAGGCTTCTTTCCATGTGCACATATAGACAAACGTCAAGGAGTGGAATCCGGGGAAAGTGTGTAAATTTCCAAATAAATGGGGTGAGACATGTTTTTAGGCAGAGGGAAGATACATTTCTCCCTTAATATTACTTTAATTAATTAACTGAATCATGCAACCACTAAGGTGAGTTCATAATTTGTCACAAAACGTAAGTCAAAGTAGGAAAATTCATGTCATTTTAATATCACATGAAGAAAGAAGACTATCCAGTTGAATCAACTTGGTATTGATATATATGAGAGACCTAGAAAAGCATATTCCTATAGTTTAAATAATAATAGTTTAATTTTTTTAAATTATTGTGATCATAAGACAGTGAAAACATTTTTAAACTTTGGTTGAAAGCATAGTTAATGTGAAATTAGGACAGGTATCTTTTTTTCCCATTACATTTCACATCTGTGGTAATACTTTCTCCCACCTCAACAAAAAATAACACCATATATCAAGCTAGAAAAAAGTACCTTCTTATTACCAATTTGGTATTTAGAATCAGAAAGAAATAGTTTCAGTCTAGGTGCTATTCAGTTTTTGCTTTTTTTCTATTATCACCAACTTGTTTTATCTCTCTGAGCCTTAGTTTTCTTACTTTGAAAGCTATTGTAAAAGCAAATGTTGCAGAGATTAAATGTGTTAGTACATGTAAAACACAGTGCCTTTCACTTAGTAAATCCTCAAACAGAATACAACTCTTATTAGACAATTTTCTAAACTGGGTATTTCAGGAAGCATTCAGCCATTGTGGCCAAAGTTCTAAAACATGCCTCATGCATGTTTTAGAACTTTGCACGTGCATGCATTTGCAAGGGAAGTTTTTGTGTTCAGTGTCTTCAGGGAGTCTTTGGGGCTCTACAAGAAAAAAAAAGTGTTGTTATTAAAAGTTTCCAAAGTTTAATTTATGAAACTGATAAAAAGCAAATATTATCAGAGCTGATCAGCCTGTGGCTGTGAATAGGTGTTGCTGGCATTATTTAGGTAAACATTGCTGCTGTATGCCTCTAGCTCTTGAGGAAGGCAATCCATCCTGATCCTATGTCTGGAAGTCTTGGAGACCAGCACATTTGGGGTCAGAACCAAGCCTGTGCCCTGTCAGTGCGTTCCCTCTCTCCCTTGCTAGGTCCTTCCTGGGCATGCACTCTTGCCTAAGTATGTTCTGCTTCTCCGTGTCCCCGACATTCCTGAAGGGCCATGGAATCCATTCAGGTAGGTTCCCAACGCTATCCTAAGCTGTAAAGCTGTGCAGAAAAGAAGAGGTAGCCCAGTCTCAGTAGAGGTCAGACTTTGTTCCTGGGTCCTGGTGAGACAACAGGTGCCCCATTGCTCCCACCTATTAACAGCTTAGCCCTTCCCTTCCTTTATTCTCCCCAGACCCCTCAAACAATGAAAGAAAAAGCACAGAAGCCAATTTGACCATCTTCTGTTCACTAGCCCTCTTTCCTCACAGAGCTCTGAGTCTCCACTGTCCATTCTCAGATGAACCCAAGCGGCTTCCTCAGCTTCCTGTCTCTAGTGGCCCTGTGCAGTAATCAAGGCTCCCTCTAGGAGCTCCTTAGAATTTCCCCCCAAACACCAGCCAAGTTCTGATCTGGTGGGGACAGTCCAACTGCAAGGTGACAAGACATATTTGTTTAGGATTGCCTTTACCCCAATCTGACTGTGTAGAGTGGGCAGTTCTTGCTCATTCGTGGAAGCCAAATGTCTCATTTTATGGTCCTAGAAAATTACTGTCATTTCATGCAGAATGAGAATGATGTGATGTTAAGTCTGTGATTAAAAATAAGTTTCAAGTAAACAGGTTTCTGGGGGGAGAATCTCATGGCTGTGCAGAGGGACTACAGTTAATTCTAAACATGGCATATTTTAAAACTATTATGAGACAATAATTTTAACAGTTCTACAGATGATTAAAAAACCATTTTCTAAAATATTCTCACTGGAGTTTTTTTTTAAAAGAAAACATTTAATTGCTCCAATCAAGCATAACTATTTTCTGCTTATGGTGTAATTTGTATACTCTGATCACACGGTGTGTGGCTATTTGTCATAATTTTATAAGTGTATATTCCCCACTGTAGTGATTGGCTATCATTAATTGTGAATAATTCCCTGCTCATTAAAGTCCTGCAAAAAGATGGCAAAACCAGGCCTAGCAAACAAGAGGAGGATGGGAAGCCTAATTGAGTCCTCTCTGTATGTGAACACCATGTTTCCCAAGACTTTATAAACTGCATCCATTTGGGAGGCATTTAAAATGATACAAATTACTGACAAAAGCCAGCTTTTCCAGGATTTCTCAGGTAAAAAACCAAGCATTTCTGATGCTTTCTTTGCTGCAGGTAGCAATTACTTTATGCAGCTCAAACTAGCTTTACTTTTAAATATTTAAACCTCCTGCAACCCTTCTTTGCATCGTATAGGTTAAACCATCCTGACAGGAAACAGGAAACTGCATAAAGATTGTCCCAAAGGGACCATTTCAAAATATAGTAATCCCATTACCTAGTTAGGGAACATCAGATGCTCACACTGTGCAAATGGCTCAGAAGATGAAAGATCTAGAAGTAACATCTATCTGCGCAGCCTAGTAAGCGCCTCAGTATGAGTAAGTTGTATGATGCTGATGAGAACTAAAACAATCCAGGTTTATTTAGAGTGGAACAGAATCCAGGACAATGGGAGCTGAGTGCAATGCTAACCATAAACAGCTGTAGTCAGCTCTCTGCTATACGTTATCTATTTCCTTGCTACAATAAAAACGTCTTATGGCATTTGAACTTTGTAAGAGATAGCCTATTCCCCTGTGCATCTTCTTCACTCCTTTCAGGTGAGCTCTTTTGTCTGTTTCCCCCATTCTTACCTCCGCTTTCTGTGCTTCTATGTGTGGGATTCCACCTTGTTCTGCAAACTCTCCTACTCATTATTCAAACGGTTCCTGAATTCCCACCACTTTCTCCTTAAAACTTTTAATAAATCAACCAGAACAGCTCACAGAATGCTGTTTAGCCTTTCTATGGAAATAACTGGGAGAGTAACAGCTGTTCTCTGGCTCTCTCCTCTTGCCTTAGACCAATAAAGGTGCTGCCTCTACATGCATCTTTGGAAATATTTTGCCTACTCCTCTAATGGATGTATTTGTTAATGTGATCGTGTTTTTCAAGTCAAATCAGTAACTATGTATTAGTCCCTTATTATTGACAAGGTACTTCTATCCAAATCATTGTTGAACACTACCAGGTGTATACATAATATTCCATGGCATTTTGGGCAAATGGGCTTATGTTGTGATCACTGCCATTATCACCAACATTATCATTAGGAAGGCTAGAGGTGTCCTAGATTTGGTTAAGAAAAGAATAGCATCATCAAAGGCCCCATAAGTTGTGACAATTGGTCTTATGTATCTTAATATAAGCAGAGAATCATAGCTCCCTTGGGGACAGCACTTTCCTCTCTGTTTATCTGTGTGTGTGTGTGTGTGTGTGTGTGTGAGTATGTGTGTGTGTGATTCCCCTGTATCCATGCAATATATTAATAATAACATGCAAATTAACCCCAAGTGCCCTGACACTATAGACATTCAAATTTCTTGACTCTCTTCCTTCAACTGCTCTCTGCATATCACCATTTGTCTTGTTGCACTTCCCTGATTTTTTTGCCTCTTGTTGTGACCCCTGTCATTGAAGGGCTCCACACTTGCCCTTCACAATGGACAAATGGATGTGAATTTAACTCCCATTTCTTCTTGAGCAGGATGACCCTTGCACTCTGGCTCAGTTTCTCTCTGGATGTTGCTGGTCATTCCATAAACTTACCTATTCTAAGCTCTCAGAATTCCATGTTTTCTAGTCTTGTCTTGGAATCCTAAAGAGGTGGAGAGGCAGTAATTAAACATTATCCACTTACTTGAATAGTCAACTATGAATAAACACAACTCCTGTTCCTGAGGAGTTCATGGTCCAGATGAAAAGATAAATTTGTGAACATTATTAATTATATAATATGATAGTGCAACAACAAATGTATGTGAAAATTGCTGTGGCTGCTCAGGAAAAGTTAGTAGTGCTTTAGTAAAGGATATTTTGAAAATGTTTAATTAAACTAAAAGGAAAAGAGATTGTCCCAATTGAAGCATTATCTCAGTTACATAAATATATAAAATGAAACATTTCTATTATAAAATATTTATCATGTTTTGCAGTCTCTTCCTCATAAATTTATTTGCAAAATATCTTTATTTAGATGTGAGTAGGATAGTGTCTTGGTTCTGACAAAACGAATCAATTTTTACAGTCAGTTTAGAGGAAAACATCTGGTGACAAGTTTATGTCAGTTGGAAGAGTGCCTTAAGATGTTAGGATTCAGTTGGATATTTTCATCTCGTATTGGTTGGAATCTTCCCTCATAGGTACATATTTTCTTCTAGAGCAAACTGAATCCCACATATGCACAAGAAATAAAAAATATATGCCATTTTGTAGGGTTATCTAATAATACAAATAGTTTAAAATATTTGTAACTATTTAAAAAGAAATTGTGCCAAACTACTGGATTCTTCTATTCAAAGATATTAATAAAAAGAGAATTAGATACAAATATGGAGGAAGGAGAAATGATAATAGAAAATCATAGGCCACTGTTTCATTATATAGAGAACATCTTTACATCAGTCTAATGGTATAACCTGAAAGGACTTAGGAAAAACTAAATAGGGGATGAAATTCATTGGTTTGTAAGGAGTTGAATATACATGTGAATTGATGGGGCTGTTTGTAAATTGAAAGCTATTATGAAAATAAATTCACGTATTACTTGCATAATTAAAAATATTATTAAAAAGACATAATGGAGGAGTCCTTATTGCAGAAGTCCAGGATCCATTCCATTCCTCATACAGATTTCTACATAGAGCCCTTTACTCTTGATTTTCATAAAACTTCTATTTTTATGTCCATTTTGGAGAATATTCTCAATTTTTTGTTATGAACTCAGCATTTTGTCATTACTGTACAGATGCTTTTAGTAAAATTGGTAAGGAGCCCCTCAACTACAATAGGTTTTTCTGGTTAACTTTCTTTGCTATTCTTGCATTTGTACATGTTTATTGTATATGACCCACTCACATTTGTTGTATAATTAATCCTAGAAGCAATCTGTTTTTGCAGCTTCATCTCTCTAAAAGTAAAAAGGATAAAGCTCAGGGGTTTGATATGGGAGATAAAAAAAATTTAGACTGAAGAAAAGATAGAATACTTTAAAGAAAATAATAAGATTTTAAAAATCTGAATCTGAAAATTTACAGCTAACAATTTAGCTAAGTAATGAAACTAAACTCTATTCAGTACCAGATAATTGGCAAAAAAAAATACTTTATCAACACACACACACACACACACACACACACACACACACACACACACACACAGAAATCTACCTGTAGTGAGGAAGTAAATTGGATTAAAGTGTAGAGCTCAGGATTTAAAAATGTGTGGTCTCCCTGCTCCTCTTTAAAGCCAATGTCACCTTCTCTATGCTAGATCACATACCTCTTCATTGCCTTTAAACATCTTTCTATGCTAGATCTTACTCTTTAGGATCTAGAGACAGGCTGAAATACTTTCTATTCTAAAACAAAAGCAGATATGGGTCCTGTTTCATTCTTCTTCATATGGCTATCTAGCACCGTTTATTGATAGACTTTCATTTCCCCAGCATGTGTTGTTGTATGCTTTGTCAAAGATTAGTTGGCTGTAGGTGGATGGTTTTATATCTGGGTTCTCTATTCTGTCCCATTAGTCTATGTCTCTATTTTTATACCAATCCCATGCTGTTTTGGTTACTGTAGCCTTATAGTTTAGTTTGAAGTCTGGTAATGTGATGCCTCCAGATTTTCTCCTTTTACTTAGGATTGCTGTGGCTACCTGGGCTCTGTTCTGGTTCCAAATGAAGTGTAGAATTATTTATTTATTCTAGATCTGTGAAATATGACATCAGTATTTTGATGTGGCTTTCATTGAATTTGCAAATCATTTTGGGTAGTATGGACATTTTAATAATGTTGATTCTATGATCCATGAGCAAGATATATTTTTCTTGTTTGTGTCCTTTGTGATTTCTTTCCTCAATGTTTCACAGTTCTTCTTATAGAGATCTTTCACCTTCTTGAATGAATATATTCCCAGGTATTTTATTTTCTGTGTAGCTATTGTGAATGGTATTGAGTCTTTGCTTTGTTTGACTCTCAGCTTGACTATTATTGGCATATAGAAATGCTACTGATTTGTGTACATTGATTTTGTAACCTGAGACTTTTCAGAATTTACTTACCAATTTCAGGAGTCTCTTGGTGAAGTATTTGGGGTTTTCTAGATACATGATCATGTCATTAGCAAACAGTAATATTTAGATCTCCCCTCTCCTGATACACTTTCTTTCTTTTCCTTGCCTGATTACTCTGGCTAGGACTTCCAGCACTATGTTGAATAGAAGTGGTAACAGTGAGCATCCTTGTCATGTTCCAATTCTTAGGTAGAATGTTTTCAACTTTTCTCTATTCAGCATTATGTTGGCAGTGGGTTTGTCATATATGGCTTTTATAATTTTGAGATATGTTCCTTTTATGCCTAGTTTGTTGAGGATTTTTTATCTTGAAAAGTGCCAGATTTTGTTGAATGATTTTTCTGCATCTATTAAGATGATTATTTGGTCTTTGTTTTTGCTTCTGTTTATGTGATGAATCATATTTACTGATTTACATATGTTGAACCATCCTTGCACCCACAGGATGTAGCCCGCTTGGTCATGGTGGATTATTTTTTTGATGTGCTAGTATTTTATTGAGGAGTTTTGCATCTATATTCATAAGGGATATTTTGATCTGTGGTTTTCTTTTTGTTCTGTTCTTTCCTGGCTTTGGTATCAAGATTATACTGGCTTCATAAAATGATTTGGGAAGAATTCCCTCCTTCTCTATGCTATGGAATAATTTCTGTAGTGTGGCTACCAGTTCTTTTTTGTAGGTCTAGTAGAATTTGGTTGTGAATCCATCTGGTCTGGGGCTTTTTTTGTTGTTGTTGGAAGATTTTTTATTACTGCTTCAATTTCATTGTTCATCATTGGTCTGTTCGGGAGTTCTATTTCTTTCTGATTGAGTCTCAAGAGATTGCATGTTTCCAGGAATTTGTCCATTTTCGATATGTTTTCTTGTTTATGTGTGTAGAGATTTTCATAGTATTCATGGATGATGTTTTGTATTTCTGTGGTAACTTAATTCAAGATGTATAAAAGACTTAAATAGAAGGCATGAAACCATAAGGATTCTAGAGGAGAATGTAAGAAAAACTCTTCTATATATCAACCTGGGCAAAGAATTTATGACTAAGACTCCAATGCCAATCATAGTAACAATAAAAATAAATAAATGGGATTTGATTAAGCTAAAAGAGTTCTGCACAGCTAAGAAAAATAACACAGCCAACAGGCAACCTACAGAAAGGGAGAAAATATTGCAAGCTATAGCTCCAATAAAGGGCTAATATCCAGAATCCACAATGAGCTCAAGCAAATCAACAAGAAAAGAACAAACAACCCCATTAAAAAGTGGGCGAAAGACATGAACAGAAGCTTTGCAAAAGAAGATAGACAAATGGCCATAACTATATGAGAAAATGCTCAATGTCTCTAATCATCAGGGAAATGCAAACTAAAACCACAATGAGGTATTATATGAACTCTGTTAGAATGTATTTTATTAAAAAGTCTAAAAACAACATATGTTGGTGTAGATGCAGAGAAAAATGAATGCTTATACTGTTGGTGGGACTGCAAATTAGTACAACCTCTATGAAAAACAGTATGAAGATTTGATCCAGCAATTCCACTACTAGGTATCTAACCAAAGGAAAAATATGTCATTATATTGAAAAGACACCTGAACTTGAATGTTTATTGCAGCACAATTCAGAATTGCAAAGATGTGGAATCAACCAAAGTGCCCCTCAATTTAGGAGTGGATTAACAAAATGTGCTATATGTCTACCATGAATTACTATTCAGCCACAAAAACAATAAATTAATATGTTTTGGAGTAATTTGGATGGAACTGGAGACCATTATCCTAAATGAAATATCATAAGAATGGAAAAACAAACACCATACATACTTGCTCGCTATTAAACTGGAAATAACCAGTGAGCACACATGTGCACAGAGGGATGTAAAACTTAGTGAACATCAAGCAGGAAGAAGGGGTGGGGCAAAAACCTACTTGATGAGTACAATGAACACTATTTGGGTGATGGACACTCTTATAGCTCTGACTTAAGCATTAGAAAAGCAATCCATGTAACCAAAAATATTATCCCCCTTAATACTTTGAAATAAAAAAAACAAAACAAAACAAACAATAACAACAACAACAAATCATGACTGTTTTCCCCCAAGTCTTTTGAACATGTGCATCTAATATAGAACTCAAAAGCCACTGTGGCTATTTAAATTTAATAGCACAACAAAGTGACTATAGTCAATAATAAGTTATGGTATACCTTAAAATAAACAAAAGAGTGGAATTGGACTGTTCCTAACACAAAGAAGTGATAACTGCTTGAGATGATGGATACCCCAATTACTGTGATTGATTAATATACATTGTATGCCTGTATCAAAACATTACATGTACCCTATAAATATGCACAAATATTATGTACCCATAATAATTAAACATTTAAAATAAATAAAACAAAGCAATACAAACACCACTGTTCCATTGACCTTGGATTCCCGTCTAGCAATGGCCTTTCTCTGTTCTTTTTGCTTCTAAACTTCTCAAACATGAACAGGTAGGAGGAATTCCACAATTAAGGGCTCAATCCCTTGCTTCCCATCCAATACTTAACACAGCAATCTTTCTCCTACTCCATGTAAACCAATCTCCTTAAGGCCACCACTGTACTCTCATATAGATGCTTTTAGTTCTTATCTTGCTAGATTGTCAGTTTCACTTACTGTTGTTGATTATGTCTTCTTTAGAACTATTCCCTTGATTTTATACCAGACTTTTTGATTCACCAATTTTTCCCACCACTCTTTCCCTCATTCCTTTGTGGGGTTTTTCTCCTTGGCTCACAATTTTAAACATAAGCGTTCTTTTGGTTTTCCTTAGCCAATTTCTTTTTCTATTATTTCTTCCTGGACAAACTCATGGCTTTAGATTATGTATATGTAGATAAAACTTGATTTATACCTTCAAGCAGAATAATTGTCCTGGGATATAAATTTTCGTACCCAGCTGCCTGCCTGACATAACTATTGAAAGGGCTCCAAAGCACATTAACGTTAATAAGTCCAAAGTTTAATAAATTGCACTCCTTCCCCAAAATGTGTTCTTAATCTTATGCTCTCCATCTCAGCTGGTGGATCTAACAGGATCATGTAAGTAAGAAATCTGGACTCACTATCAACTCCTACATTTTTCTAATGCTTAATACTACCAATCAATATTAGTAATTAATGATTTTGCATTTTAAAATATCTTTAATTCTTTCACTTTTTCTCCATACAGATTACCACTGCCCATCTTGGGCTCTTAAGATCTTTCTTGGCGCTATTACAGTAGCCTCCTAATGGGTCTCTTTGCCTTCATTCTTGGTGTATTTAAATATATATATCATGATCCTTACATAATATCAGTGCTTGAGCTGAAGTCAAAGCTCTCTTACTCATATCAATGACTTCCTGGTGCATGTGGCACAAAATTCAACTTTCTTAAAATAGCATAATGGCCTTCCTCTGCCTAACTGTGCCTACCACTGGCCCCATCCTCTCACACGCCTCACTCAAATGCAAGTTTTAGCACTGCTAACCTATTTGTAGATACTTGCAAACTGACTCTCTACTGCTTCTCTTTCACATACTCTTCTTCCTACCCAGAACATCTTTCTCTACATATTAATTCTTTGCCACTCAGCTAGTCCTCATTTATGCTTTTATGACCCAACTCTGGGATAGTTCCACTATAAACCTTCCCTCCCTCTTCTGGGCTCTATTAGATCTGCCTCTGTGTGTTTCCAAAGCAGCCTTTGTAGGCCCTTTTTACACTTTAAATACATGTTGCATATAAGTGACTCAAAGGTAAGGTCATTTTCAATGTTGTGTTTTAGCACTGAATGACATTTCTTCAGAAAACTTATGCAACATCTTCAGATTAGAACCACACATGACAGGTTTTTTTTAAACTGTATTATAGTTGTTATAAGTGTTTTCTTATGAGAGATCAAAGTACAATTTTTGATAGTATAATATAAAAACTAAAATAATTTGAATATATAAACTTTTGTTAGAGAGATTTCAACCACATTAATACAAATTTGTATTTGCTTTCTCTGCCCAATGTAGAGATCTGCATAAAATTATAGTATCACAAAGCTGACCTTAAAGATAATCTATCTCCACTAAATAGCACATGTTTGACTCTCTAGAACAAAACACTCACCAACTGTTCACTAACATGTACTTAAACACCTTCAGTGTTGAAGGACTCACTTCCCCAAAGATTAACCAATCATAAGTTGAAACACTTTCACTGTTTAGTAGGTTTTCCTTGAACACATCAGAATCTGTCTTCCTGAAAATCCTGTTTTTGTCCCCATGTCTCTTTTCCTCAGGTCAAACAGAGCCAGTCTGCTCTTCTTCTACTTGGTATGACTTCAAAAAGAGTCACCTACTGGGTAATATGGGACCACGTCTTCTCCCAGCTTTCTTTTAACCTTTTTTTTTTGATGATTCTGTTTTACCTTTCCTTCACTGTACTATCATCATCCAGGTTACCTTTCTTCCAGTGCCTATTTCCTTCTTAAATATCTGAGTGTAGACCTGAATTCAGTGCTTCAGGAGGCTCTGACTGGCACGCAGAAGAGAGAGTCACTTCCTCTCCCATTCTAGATGCTACATATAATTATAATTCTATCATTGTCTCAGAGGGGCATTTGATGCCTATTAGTAGGTATAACATGTTACTGATACCCTAAATAAAATAACTAATGTGAAGGAAGTCTCTTTTGTCTCAATGGTGGTTTCAAAGGCCAGGGAGGACATCGTTAACGATGTTTTGCAGTGTTGCCTATGATGTAGAATACAGCTGTGCTGCAGAGACTACCAGTTCATCCCCAAACCGCTTCTTTGCTGACACCCTACTCTTCTACCCCACTCTCATGTGTTCTACTCTATTTCTGCTACCTCCACCCACTCCTGTGAGTCCTCCTTATTTCTACATCAGCCATGTTTCTACCTTGTTCATGATCTACTCTTCAAACTCTCCACTGTCTTTTCATGCATTAAGTACTTTTTACCTTCTCTGACCTGTCTCTAACCATTCAGCCATCTATGTATTTAGCAAATATGTTTTGAGTTCCAATAATGTGTTAGAATAGTTAGCCAGCCTTTGTGATAGATTCAATAAGATGTCTTTATTTTGCTAAATCAGATTGAAGTTAATCAACACATCAAAGGTGAATACTTGTTTGGGCAAATAGTGAAAGTCAGGAAGGGGCAAGGGTACCGGTGGTTAAAGAGGAACCTAGAATGCCTAACAGAGATATGAGTGAAGGAACATAGTGACAATGTGAAAAGAAGATAATGGGATCAGAGAGGATGATGCTAGGTTCATCACACAGCGTTCTTAACAATCAAATAATAGGTCACATGGAAAGGAGAATTTAGGAGATTTTGTGAGCACAAACCAATAGGTTAAATACATTATGAGGTATTTATAATTTAGAATAATATGCAGCCATTAAAATTCAACTTTTCCATAATATTTAGTATTTATAAAAGTATATTCCTAGTTAATATAAAAGAAGAAAAAAATCATTAAATACTATTATAATAATTATTATAAGAGGATCCTAATTTTATAACTTGTATTAAAAATAATAAATATATAACAAGATATTGTATTATTTTATAAATAAAAGAAGGAAGAATAGAAATTAACAAGAATATCAGAATTATGGGTAATTATCTTCTTTATGTAGTTCTGTATTTTTCACATTTGCTATAATATAATACAAAATGCCTTACATTTATGATCAAAGAAAATAAGTGCTATTAAATATAAGATAGCTCCACTGACAAATTCAATAAATGCCTAAAAAGACAAGGGACTTACATGTTTCATAATTTAGATATCACATGGATAACATGTAAAAATTGCACTTATAATTTGATTTCATGATTTATGTTGTATTTATAATATTACAGAATATTAAACATAAATAAATAAAAGATGATGTAAGAATTTAATGTCTAACTACCTTTATGAAGAAAGTACTATTTCCCCTTATTTCTCTCTTATAGCACAGCCCAATCATTCAAGCATACTTTTAAATAGCATTTCTTGTATTTGAAAAGTTATTGAGTAATCAAACAGTGACCTTTTGTGCTCCACCAAGAAATGCAATTCAGCTTTGTATGGCATCCACAGTAATCAATATCCTATTATGATCACAGATGAGATTTTTATAACTGAGACACAGCAGCTAGAGTATGAGACACACTTTTGTTTTCTCTAATGCTAGAAATTGGTGGTTTTGCATAAGAAACAATTTTAACTAAGGGCATCAAATTATTTCTCTTTTTAAACAGAACAATGAAGCTTTAGATTCTATCCTAATGTTACGAGAATAGGGTGCATTACCCATCATGCAGACATTACATCATACAGACTTATCCATTACAAAGAGTCAAAATAAATATATGAATCTCCCTTCATCTTACATATACATTATGGATGGGTGTGAAAAGATTGATGTGTGTTATCATGCCACTCATGGATCAGACTACAGGAATGCCAAGAGATACTCACATGTAGAGTTGATTTGATTATAAGGTGGCATTAACTGACTATCTAACCTGTTACTATGATAGTCAATTAGTTTGTTAACAATGATCAAACAAGTTCTGTAAATCAACACAAATACGTCTGAAATGCTTACAAGGCACTTGAAAATATGACAGTTTTGGAAGTACAATCCAGACAAAGGGTACACTGTTGATTTTAGTCACAATGGGCTTCCAGGGCAAAGCAGATCTTTTTTTTTTTTTTAATTTAATTTTCAATTTTTTTTCATTTCAGCATATTACAGGGGTCCAAAAGTCTAAGTTACATATATTGCCTTTGCCCTTGCCCTTAGTCAGAGCTTTAAGCATGTCCATCCTGCAGATGATGTGCACTGCCCTCATAAATTGTAAATATACTCATCACCTCCTCACCCCTCTCACCTGCCCAACTCTCAATGAATGTTACTATTATATGTGCACATAAGTGTTGATCAGTTAATACCATCTGGATAGTGAGTACATGTGGTGCTTGTTTTTTCCATTCTTGGGATACTTTATTTAGTAGAATGGGCTCCAGTTCTAATCAAGATAATACATGACATGCTATATCACCATTGTTTTTTGTTACTGAGTAGAACTCCATGGTATACATACACCACATTTTATTAATCCACTCATGTATTGATGGGCACTTGGGTTGTTTCCACATCTTTGCAATTGTGAATTGTGCTGCTATAAACATTCAAGTGCAGATGTTTTTTTTATGGAATGTGTGTTTTTTTTTTCCTTTGGGTAAAGCTCAGTAATGGGATTGCTGGATCAAATGGTAGTTCTACTTTTTGCTCTTTGAGATAACTCCATATTACTTTCCACAGAGGTTGTACTAGTTTGCAGCCCCACAAGCAGTGTATGAGCATTCTTATGTCTCCACATCCATGCCAACATTTATTGTTTGGGGAAATTTTGAAACACACAGCCTCCCTAGGCTCAATCAGGAGGAAATAGAATTCCTGAACAGACCAATACCAAGTACCGAAATTGAAGCAGCAATAACAAACCTTCCTAAAAAGAAAAGTCCCAGATCAAACGGTTTCACAGCCAAATTTTACCAGACTTACAAAGAACTGGTGCTATCCTACAGAAATTATTTCACAACATCAAGAAGGAAAGAATCCTCCCCACCATATTTTATGAAGCCAACATCACCCTGATACCAAAACCAGGAAAGGACGCAACAAAAAAAGAAAACTACAGACCAATATCCTTATCAATACAGATGCGCAAATTCTCAAAAAAATCTTAGCAAACTGAATTCAGGTGCTTATAAAAAAATAAACCATCACAACCAAGTAGGCTTCATCCCAGAGATGCAGGGGTGGTTCAACATACACAAATCTATAAATGTAATTCAACACATAAATAGAAGTAAAAATAAAGACCATATAATCCTCCCAATAGATACAGAAAAAGCATTTAACAAAATTCAGCATTCAGCATTAACAAAATTCAGCATTAACAAAATTCTTACCGTTTATGATAAGAACACTTAACAAAATAGGCATAGATGGGACCTACCTAAAAATGAAAAACCCACAGCATGGTACTAGCACAAGAACAGAGACATAGACCAATGGAACAGAATTGAGAACCCAGATATAAAACCAGCCTCATATGGCCATCTAATCTTTGACAAAGCATACAAAAACCTACACTTGGGAAAAGAATCCTTATTCAATAAATGGCACTGGGAAAGTTGGATAGCCACATGTAGAAGACTGAAACAGGATCTGCACCTCTCACCCCTCACAAAAATCAACTCATGGTGGATAACAGGCTTAAACTTAAGGCATGAAACTATAAGAATTCTAGAAGAAAATGTTGGAAAAACTCTTATAGACATTGGCCGAGGCAAAGAATTTATGAAGAAGACCCCAAAGACAATCACAGCAACAACAAAAATAAATAAATGGGACCTGATCAAATTAAAAAGGTTCTGCACAGCCAAAGAAACTACCATGAGAGCAAACAGACAACCTATAGAATGGGAGAAAATATTCACATCTGATAAAGGGCTGATAACTAGAATCTATTTAGAACTCCAGAAAATGAGCAAGAAAAAAATCAAACAACCCTATTAAAAATTGGGCAAAGGACATGAACAGAAACTTTTCAAAAGAAGACAGACTAATGGCTAACAAACATATGAAAAAATGCTTGACATCAGAGAAATACAAATCAAAACCACAATGAGATACCACTTAACTCTAGTGAGAATGACTTTTATTAAAAAGCAGATCTAATAGAACTTATACAGCAGACTACCAGTTGGCTTTTTGATGAATTCTTATTTTTGCTAAAAGGATTAGGACAATTAATTTTAAATATTTATTTGAACTTGCATATAACCAAAGATTTATCAGGTTTCTTACATTGATTCTTGGATAAGACATGTTTTGGGAATTCATCATCAGAATATATGTTTCAGAATATTGCTAAAGCAGTTGTTTTTTTAACATTCTAAATTAATATTTGATATTTTTATCTCAATAAATAAATATAGATATCAGGAAGACAAAAAAAGTACTTTTACAACCCATCAACAAGGTGAATACTTTGGGAAAACTCTCAGCTAGTAGCTCCATAAACCAAAAAAAAAAAAAAAAAATGAATGTACAAAGACTAGAGTATCATCACTAGACACAAAGGTTGAACTTCAAAACCACTACTTGCCTTTCTAGCCACTGAATAAGTTCTAGAGGGAAAACAATCCCTAATGACTCTTTACTATATATGGCATTTAAATAAACCAGACAAAATAAACAAGCAAGTACTTTTCTATAT
Organism: Microcebus murinus; assembly: GCF_040939455.1. Taxonomy (NCBI): domain Eukaryota; kingdom Metazoa; phylum Chordata; class Mammalia; order Primates; family Cheirogaleidae; genus Microcebus; species Microcebus murinus. Next base: position 8,743,604 of record NC_134118.1, read on the forward strand.
ACTGAAGAGAGACCATAAATCTAACCCATATATTCTTTATTTTTTAGTATATGTCCCTATGACCTTTCATTACCGTGAAATCTAAATGTTTTAGCTTAGGGTTTATTGCCTCATAGTGACCAAGAAAGCAAAACAACTAAGTTATGCCACTCTGACTCGGATGAAGTTTGCTTTCTGTTCTGACAATTATTACATCAATGGCACCGGCTTCTTTACAAGTTCTTCGAGTCAATATCAAGTCTTATAAGGGAGTTGCACGGCTTTCGCAGGAAGTCTAATAAATACTTGACCATGTTAGGCATGGGATTAAGGAAGAAATCCCAGAAGCAGGAGTGCAGAATCATTGTTTGGAATTACGCTCCAAAAAAGGTATTGAAAATAATAATAACTAATATTAATCGAGTGCTTGCTGTAGGTAGCCTCTGTTCTAACTTCTTTATACCTATTATTATTTTTCATCCTCACAACCACACTATGGAGTAAATAATATTCTCATATTACAGATGAGGAAACTAGGACACAAAAACACTAAATAATTTGCCCAACATTACTTATCCAGGAAGTGCCCAAGCCATGGTTGAACTTGGGCAGTCAGCCTTTAAAAATCTCCTAAGCTTTCTTTCCCCCTGTTCAGGAACAATGTAGCAAGGAGTAAACCATCTGTTCCTCATAGTCATTTGTTCCTTGAAACAAGAGTAATTTTCTCTGCAGAGCAAGGAGGGCTTGGAGTTGGCTCCTTTTATGTGCAGGAGTGTGATCTAGTGCCCTCTAGAGGGCAAAAGAGGAGATTAGGAGTGATGTAGTTTTATTTATGAACACAAGCAGAAAAATCGCATTAAGAAAATAAACACATGAGTGTTGGAAAAATCTACACTCTGATAATTAAGTTTTGCTATCTTTTAAATTTTAGTAAAGTTACTCATCTTCCTGTAATGTGGAAAGGGTAAATTTCTGGATGTTTTGCAAATGAACTGCAGTCAAAATGATAATGCTAAAACATGGAACATTAGGTAGTACATAGCAAAATATTAAAATGTCAAAAGTAATCATTTAGGTAGTCCAGCTTTCACAGAGGCATGATTGGAAGACAGCACAAATCACTTTAAGCATGCACAAATAATAGAGAAGATAATTAGTGAAAAACACATTGTTCTTTTGCAGGGAGACTTGGTATCACTCCAATCAACATTAAATTAGGTCATCTGCATAGTGCATAAAGATACTCACAAGCCCCAACAACCTGGCCTGGTTTTGCAGAAATCTGATCTCTCTATAAACCAGTGTTTTGTGGATGCTGATAATAAAGACTTATTTTTTCCTCTAAGGCAGAAAAAATATATCACTAATATTTTAGATAATTGGTACTCATTAAATAGTTGATAAATTAGTGATTGAATTCAGGTTCTAGTTATACTATAAAGGTCAAATACTCTTTAGTTCTTTTTTTATGTATTGTCTAACTTCTCGCCCATCTTTGCTGAACTAATGAAATGAAGATATCCATCATGATGTAACTGTGAGCAGGGGGGATCTAAATTACCTTCATCTGGCACCATTCCAATATACTATAAATGAGGTAATTGTCCTTGACTATAAAATTTGCATTTTCAAGACTTAATTGCTATCATTACATCTTTTTGTAATTCTATTAATTTAACTGAATGGAGCGTTTGGTTTTATGGTTAAAAATTTGCATTAAAACATTGTACATCTAAATAGAATTTTAATATTTTTATCTAAAACTCTACATGGTTATCCCAGAGGAGCTAAATAATTTCTCAAGAAAATGTAGGGAGCTGTCAACAAACAGGTTTTACCTTCAGTGATCATTAACAGACCTTCAAGTCACCTGCGAATGCTTCATTCCGGGATTTGAGAACTCACTGAGGCCATGCACTGTATGGATTCCTTCTACTTAATCATTAACAGGAAATCTATTAGCCATAGCCAAGGCATGGCTGGGTGCCCTTTTCTGTAATCATCTTGGTGCTTGAGATGTTTCCCTCTTGAATGGGTCACTCTACTTGTGCATGTGTTTTGGTTCAGTTGCAACACAATGTCTTCACTGCTTTCTCTCCTCCTGAGCAAGGTGTTTACATTTGTGTGTCTGATCTTCTAGTCATGGTTCATTGTACAGACTAGTAAAATGCTATAATTCTTCACTCCTACTGGAGGGCGCAATTGAGAAAACTTTCCACCTTAGCCTTTGTAACCCTTGTGGTCACTTAACAACTATCCAGCCGTTTCTTAATAAATTTGAATGTGCATGTGGAGCCAGTCTAGCCAATTAACACAGTCACTTTCTTAAGTAAAGTTGCATAAAATTGCAGTTAATGAAATTACCTTTTCTCTTCACAATTCTCCAACCCTTTAGACCTTTGAAAACTACCCTCATCTTGGTTTTCAGGATGAATGAAGTTGGTTAAAAATGAAAGGACTGGGGGGCAAAGTCTCATACAGTAAAGTTTGGAAGGAGGGGTGACAAAACCTCCAAAGCAGACTTTGTTTCAAACATTTTCTGGTGATGGTGAATTCTCCTGATTTCACTAACTGTGAGGATGAATGTTTTCATGCACCTTCTGATGCCATTTGTATCAGGGAAAGATAGCAAATATTTACAGAAAGCAGATCAGGAAATGTATTAGGGACAAGATGAGCCTTGGGCATACTTTATGCCAAGCACTAATTTTGAAGATGAGGGCCAGACAGCCAGAAAGGTCTGCGACTCAACCAAGGATTTCTAGGTAGTCAGTGGCACAGAAAGACCCAGCAGCCAGCATCCATATCATGCTTTCCTTCTAACGCCAAAAGCTCTTCTCCTGAGGATCGCTGCAGACTACAAATAAATTAATGTGGCCTGGGAAGGTTTATTAAGAAGTGGTTGACACTAGTCCCAGCTGCCTGGGTTAGTTGCTCATCGACCAGTCTGACTACCTGATGGACATTCCTCTATATATTCCCAGACCCAACCCCTGAAGCCCAGTAAGTTGAAGGACGTGTGTCTAATCAACATGAAGCCACATGTCCACCAAACTGTCACACCCACAGATTCTACAGATGATATCACTTTCAATTCATTCAGGGACATTTGATGAAATATGACAACTCCTACCTCAAAATAAATTCAAGATGTGCTCACCGAAATATAGTACAGTGTCGTATTATTGAGCATATTATGATGTCTCTACTTAGTGATGGCATCAGGAGAGAGTAATATATGAAAGGAAAAACATATTGATTAGTGTCTCTAAAACATAACTATGTTATCCTTTTCATATAGTATAGGGCTCTTTGACTGAATGAAATCTATTATTTCAATCCTTGAAACTATTCTACTAGTATTAAAGAAATCAACCAATTATCTTTAGGTTAATATTTACAAGGATATTTCCTGGTGAAAGAGGAAATAAATTTCTTTATCTCTGCCCTTTTTGCCCCAACTCATCCTCACAATGAGATTAATTGTAGCTTAGTATGCACTGTGCTTTGTGTCCTTGTACACAATAATATTTCAAGAATCCCACAACTGACTCACTTAAAGAAGGTTATATATATAATCACAGACTATTGCCACCAGGGGCCAAAAGGAAAGGACTTTGTGTAAACCTTGTCTATATCTTTCCCTCCCTCATTTCCACTGAACGCTTGAACTCAAAGAAATCCACTTCAATTTAATAAACATTTATTGAGCTTCGACTATATTCTAAGCACTGTACCAAGGGATGGGATCTGAGAAATAAATAAAGCATATCCCTCTGTCTAAGGAATATATTCAATTTGTCTGGATAGCTAAAACTGTTATTACTTACCTACCTCTTCTATGTTACTTTGAGTTTTTAAAATTATATTCTAACTCCCAAGCTATTTCATAAAGAAGCTGGAGTTTGAAAACACACCTTGTTCTTTATATTCTGACCAGTGTGAACACATATCCTGCTAATGGTGACTTATTCTTCTTGTCATTGAATAATTAATAATAGCACTCCTTTTCCTTACCGAGATGATCTAGTTTGAATGATAAATTCTGTCTTCACAAATAGTGCCTGGCCCGCTGTTGGCTTAGAGACCAAAAAGAGAACAGCAGGAAGGGTAGAGCTCTATAGCCTAAAACCTGTTTGATCCCTGCTCCAGCACTGGCCAAATGATTGCAGGTTAATCCCTTAACCTCCTCAGGCTTTAACTTCCTAATCTGCAAAATAATCAGGGTGACACCAACACCATAGAGCACAGAGTCGCTGTAAGACCAAAGGGCTTCAAATGCTGGAAAGAAATTTGCAAAAATGAAGCACCATATAACCATTCCAGTAAATAATTGTAGTTGGTGACTATGGTACAGGCCATATAGAAAGTCATAGATCCCAGGAATGGAAGGAAGTGCACTAAGGTACAGCCAGTCTAATCCCTAATATTCAAGTCTTTTGTATTCAAGACTTACTGAGCCATTAGCCAAATGTAACTGAATAATGATAACAATGATAATATTCATTGCTATCATTTATTGTGTCTGTATGATATTCTATCAGCTGATAATATATAAACTATTACTAAACCTCACCTTTTTCCATTTTATTAATATATATGGAGAAACTGAGGTTCAGAGAGGTTGAATAATTTATAATGAGCACAAATTACCAAATGATAGAATTAGGTTTCAAATAGGCACTTTCTACCATTTCCAATGGCCTTTTAGTGTAGACCTGCACTGGTGGGAAATTCCACAGCTAAGAAGGGACCTTTTCCAAGATAGGATTTATGTTGTTGTTTTCCTTTCTAGCTGGAATGATCAGACGAGCTTTCTAGACAGAGTCCACAGACCTGAGTTGCAGGGTTACATTCTCACCTCTGCCTTCACTTAGTGATGAAGACTTGGGTAAGTTTCATAACACCTCTGGAAGCCAGTGTGCTCCTCAGAAAAGTTAACATTATCTTTGCTTCCTGCCATTCAAAACTATGAGAATAGGATGAGGTGCATTAATACAAAGGAGGTAAATGACCCTTGAAAAATTATACAGCAGTTACTGTAAGAACTGGAAGCAGAAACAAGACCCTAGCCATAAAGGAACTGACAAAGCAAGCAAGGGCTGAGAAAGGAGCCAGAGTTGCTGAAAGTCAGGACGTTACAGTATGCCAGCACCCCACTATCCATGCCTGGTTCAAGGACCAACTGTCTAGATCTCAGTCAGTTCCTTTCCTTGAAATATCTTGACTCTGCTTCTCCAACACTTTGAATTCTCTACAACTTGGTTATTGTCAAGACCCACAAGTCTGACATTGAAGCATTATCCCCAATGCCACTTTATTCCCACGCTGAACTTGAGAGGTTAAAAAGGGAAGCAATGAGTTTAAAATTTTTGCTAAACTATGAGTATGTCATACTTGGTAAAAGTTATTACATATTGTGGTGTCGAGCTAAAAATCTACCATGCCGACTTTTGTATTTTGATATCAATGGCATAACATAAAGTTGATTTTTTAGAAAAGCGGAAATAACATAATAACTAGAAGTATATTCTCTAAAGCCAGCCTGTCCAGGCTTAAAGTTTGCTGGCTGAGTGACCTAGAACAAATGATTGAATCTCCATTTGCAATTGTTTCCTCACCTGTAAAATGGGACAACAGCATTTACCTCATAGAGTTCATAGAAAGAATAGATGAGGTAATTCACATAAAACTGTCAGAACAATACCTGGCACATAATAAATGTTCAATAAATGTTGGCCATTATTGTATCCAGCACCAGGTCATGACGAGTCACCTTGTTGGCACTCAATAAAATTGGAGTTGAAAAGAATGATTGACTCAAATGAGTAGCAAACAATGACACAGCATTTCATTTAAGTTTGTTTTAATAAAATTATCCCCAGAGAGGCATACCAAAGAGCAGACTCAGACTTTTGTGGAAATGAAATGGACATACATGAGAATTGCAATATTCAACAGCAAAAAATTTTAAAGGGGCTGAGTTTCTGTCTGAGGACTGTTGCAAGAGCTCAGAAAGTAACCTGGTTGTTACAAAGTGAGAAATTTTCACAAATGGAAAACTTCAAGGTTTCAGAGAGCATTTAAAGTATTGAGTCAAGAGAGCTGCTTCCAAAGGAATAAAAACCTCTGCTGTTTTTCACTTAAAATATCAAAACAAATAGCAATGATGAAACTTATTATTTTAATCAAGCTTCCACATTAAAAACCTGCCTGCCTCTCATCACCGGGCCAAATATCACTGCAGGAGTGGTTTTGATATTCTGCCATCATGTGTGTTGAAATGTAAAGTTTGATGTAAAACTTCACCCTGGCAAACAAAGGTCTGTGTATTTGGAAACAACCAACTGGCATGCTGAGTCACTGGCTTCCATCTCGTTATCTGATGTAGCTCTAGCTGGTGTGTCAATCCAGTGACTGAGCCAGTGGTTCAGAGCATCTGTACTGCCAGGACCATATTGCAAGATAGGCTGCAGAGAACAGCCAGCATCTGAAACTAGCTCCAGTGGGTCAACCCAAGTAACCAGCATGTCATTTTTTAAGAAAGTATTCCCTGCATTCTGCAATGTCTGGGACATTCTGCTGTTAATAATAAGAACATTTTCCTTCCACACATGTGTACTACAAATTGTTCCCCAACTTGCTTGTTCCAATTTATTCTTCCACTAGTAGTGCATGAGACTCCCATTTTTTAAACACTTTTGGCCTTCTCATTTTACATGTGTAACTTTTATCACTTGGATAAAAACACAAGATATCTTAATATAAGTTGTGAGTCCTCTTTGATTAGTGAGATTAATTATCTTTTCTTACGTTTGATAATCATTCACTTTTCCTGTCCTGTGAATTGCCTATTTGAATACTTTGCTAATTTTTATATTGGATTGTTTCCTCCTCTTAGGATTTATTAGATTCCCTTATACATTCTAGCTAATCTTTTTTGGTTCCCTAGATTGTTTTCTTCTCTAGTCTGTATCTACTCTTTTTTGCCCCCTTACATGTCTTTTAAAATACTTTTATTCAAAAATTATCTCAAACATATAGAAACATATTAAGAATAAGAATAATACAAAGAACACCTCCACACATTGTACTCAGATTCATTTCTTGTTACAGTATTTATAGATACAGATGTGTTTATACATATACAGTATATATGCATATGTGATATTTTGTGATATTTTATGTATCTATGATATTTTGATATATACATGTTCTTAATTTTAATGCATTAAATTTTTTCAGGTTTCTTCCTCATGGCTTGTGTTTTGGGGCATTAGGGGCTATAGTAACTAAAACAGCATGGGACTGGCACAAGAACACAGATATAGACCAATGGAACAGAACTGAGAACCCAGATATAAAACCATTCTCGTGTAGCCATCTAATCTTTTACAAAGCAGACAAAAATATACACTGGGGTAATAATCCTTAAATAGTGCTGAGAAAATTGGATAGCCATGTGTAGAAGACTGAAACAGGATCCACATCTCTCACAAAAATAAACTCACAGTAGATAACAGACTTAAACCTAAGGCACAAAACTGTAAGAATTCTAGAAGAAAATGTTGGAAAAACTCTTATAGACTATGGCCTAGGGAAAAAATTACAAAAACCCCCAAAGGCAATCACAGCAACAACAAAAATAAATAAATGGGACCTGATCAAATTAAAAAGCTTCTGCACATCCAAGGAAACTGTCATGAAAGCAAACAAACAACCTACAGAATGGGGAAAAATATTTACATTCTATACATCCGATAAAGGGCTGATAACTAGAATTTCCATGAAACTCAAGAAAATAAGCAAGCAACAATCAAACAACCCTATTAAAAAGTGGGAAAGGACATGAACAGAAACTTTTCAAAAGAAACGAACTAATGGCCAACTTTAAATTATTTTTAAACTTTACTTTTCAAATTAATTACATTATTCTTATATAATAATCATTTAAAATGTGTTAAGATTCCATTTTGGCCTATTATATAATTAATTTCATAAAAATAATACGTACTTGAAAGCATATTTTGTATTTGTTTGATATGTATACATAGATATGATTAGATGTATTGATTACATTGTTTAAATTTTTTGTTTTGCTTCTAATTTTTTAACTTACTTGAGCTATTATTTCTGAGAGGTATGTGTTAAAATTTGTTGCTATGATTGGGAATTGGACATTTTGTCACTTTTGCTTTATATTTTGAAGCCATGCTTTTCTGTTACTGAACTATTGCTAGATTATAAATGTTATAACTTCTGGATATATTGGTTCCTTAATCATCATCTAGTTTTTCATGACTATGCAGCTCTTTCCCTGAATTCTATTGTCCTGTAATAATTTTGCTATACCACATATCTTTTGTTTGGAATTTAACAGTTTTTTTTTCTCTTTTTATCCTTTTATCTTCAAACTTTAGATCTATTTTAGGTTTATCTTTTGTAAAGGGCATAGTGAGCTATGTTTTTAAAATCTATTGTAAATCCTTTGCCCTTCAGTAAATGAATTTAACTCATTTATATTTATTATATGATAAATATATTTGGACTTACTTTTTATCATTTTATTAGTTTTATCATTAACATTTCTTTTTCTTCTTTCTCACTCTCTGTGCTCTTTTAGATTAATAAATTTGTATTAATTTTTTATTTGTCATTTCCAAACCTATAAATTATATTTCCTTTATTTTAAGGGTTCACTTATTTTAATATTCATGCTTAACCATTACATTTTCTATAAAACATTTGGGATTTTAGTATTTTTATTCCATTTTTGAAATCAGAAGGACCTCAATAGTCTTTAATCATACATTGGAAAGCCTCTAAATCACAAAAGTCACCTTCTTTAAATTTTTTTAAATTGATTTTCTTCACACTTGTCAATTTATTCTATCAGTTTTTATGTTCATTATTGTTTCTTTTATCTCAGACTTCTCTTCCCTTTTGTCCCCTTACATATTTTTAAGGATATTTAAGGATATGGTATACCATGTGTATGGTAATGCCTCTTACTCATTTCATATGAAAAACATCAGCATTAGGTAATGATTAAAAGCTCAGGCATTAGGCCGGGCGTGGTGGCTCACGCCTGTAATCCTAGCACTCTGGGAGGCCGAGGCGGGTGGATTGCTCAAGGTCCGGAGTTCGAAACCAGCCTGAGCAAGACCGAGACCCCGTCTCTACTATCAATAGAAAGAAATTAATTGGCCAACTAATATATAGAGAAAATATCAGCCGGGCATGGTGGCGCATGCCTGTAGTCCCAGCTACTCGGGAGGCTGAGGCAGGAGGATTGCTTGAGCCCAGGAGTTTGAGGTTGCCGTGAGCAAGGCTGACGCCACGGCACTCACTCTAGCCTGGGCAACAGAGTGAGACTCTGTCTCAAAAAAAAAAAAAAGAAAAGAAAAGAAAAAAAGAAAAAGAAGTAGTAAATCATAGAGACCAAAAAACTCTAGTCTAGCCCTCTTATTGTAGATAGGAAAAATGACCAAAGAAGTTAACAATCTTCTTCAAGTTTAAAAAAAAGCTAGCTTAGATTTAAAATAAAATAAAAAAGAACTAAAGAACTAAGAGCAAGATTATCTTATGTTCTTTCCAGTATACCAAAACTATACATTAATAATAAAAAATAAATAAATAAATAAAAGCTCAGGCATTGATGCAAATTGGGATCAGATCTGTCTCTATAATTAGAGATTCCTGATATTGTGAAAATTGTTAATATAATAATAATTCTACATCTCTGTGTAAGCATGTAATAATCATTTTTAGGTCATAGGGGAAAATAAAAATTGAATAAGATAATATAAGGATCTTAGGACATTGCTTGTTATATGACAAACATGCAATAAATATTGTTAGTTTTGTTTCTACCCTGCTTTTGTCCCTTTTATTCATATATTTAATTTAGAAATAATGTTAAGTTTACCAAAAGTTACAAAAGTGGAGCATCAAGGAGTTTTGGGGAGTATGTTGCAAACTCAGTGCTTCAAAAATGTAGTGTTTATTTTTATAAACAGATCTTTGCCTACATTACCACAGCAAATCATTAAATTCATAAAGTTAATAGACACATTATCACTCTAAACCTCAGACCATTCAGGTTTTCCTAAGTGTTACAAAAATGTTCTTTATAGAAAAAAAAAAAAATCCAGTTTAGAATCATGAGTTGCCTTCAGTTGTCATATCTTTTAAGTCTCCTTCAGTTTGGAATAATTCCTGATGCTTTTCTTGATTTGTATGTTCTTCACACTTCTCAATCTTATAGATTATTTTGAAGAGTGTCTCTTAATTTGGGTTTGTCTGATGTATCCTCCTAATTAGATTTAGGTTATAAATCCTTGGCAGGACTATAGCAGCAGAGACACTGAATTCTCAGTGCATCTTGTCAGGGGTCACACGGTCTCAATTTATCCCGTTACAGGAGATCAAAATGATCACTTGATTAAAGTGATATCTGCCAGTCTTCTTCATATAAACTGACTCATTTTCTTTTTTTGACTGCGTTGGCTTCACCTTAGGTAAGCTTGTACTTTGGTTCCCAGATTCTTTTCGCTATATGGTTCTGAGCTAAGACTGGCCACAAGGGAAATCTGAGCGAGATCTGGAAAGCAGAAGTGAAGTGGCAGCCATGTTTATGACTGGACGGTCAATGTCATGTCAGATGCTGTGGCAGTTGCTGAACATTCTTGCAAATCTGCTTTCTCATCTGGTTAACATGAGTCACCACCAGAATCAACAGCTTCTCCAGTTCCTACTGGAGCTATGCCAGGTTCATGCTTAGTTTTGTGAAAAAAGGCATCAGCTCCTCCTGCAGATTACCTCCTTGTCAACACTGGAGACAATGATGGACTGACATGGGTTCAGATGCCTGGGTTCCAATTTTTCCCTAATGTCCCCACTTCACAACCATTTTTCTTTCCTCACTGCCTGTTTGCTGACTTCTAGCCAGCAACAGAAGCAGAAGTAAAAGCCATACTTAAACTGCATAACCAGAAGCCATGATTGTGTAATTTCGGCCATAAATTCTTTATTCCATATTGCTTCTAGTACTTCTGTTTTCCTGATCAAACCCTGACTGTTAGAAGTATAAAAATATTTATATTTTTCAATCTATTTAGAAAACCATGGATATAGCTCTCATTTCAAGCCCAAACCATGAAGTTCATCCTTGCTTTCTTTTCACCATATTTGTAACTTGCAAAGCTTCCATCAGAATCAGTAGAGTTACTTACATGATGAATTCCCCTGAATATTACAAACCTGTTATAGGTATTGCTGTCCCCTTCCCAGTGCAGACCCTCCTCTAACTCAAGCCTGCTTACTGCTCCACACAGGTGTTCTCCTTGCTCTGCTTGGCCTCTCACCTTGCCCATCAGGATGGGCACCCTACTTCTCACCCTACTAGGATGCTGGTACCTTATTCCTGGACTCCCCCTAAACCCCATGTCCACTCTCTCCTCATTCTGCTCAGACTTTGAAAGCCTGTACACCCACTTTCCTTTTCCATCTCTTAACCCACACCTGGTGTGGATACCTGTGTTGTTTGGTCCCATCTAATGGCTTTAAGACAATTTTTCAAGAAAGATAAGGAAGAAGAAGAGGACAAAAGCTTGAAATTATGTTTATATAATAGTTCATCTTGAGTAGCTTTCCTTTTTGTAAACATATTTGATTTATTAAAGTTGTACATTACAAAACCTGGTTTCTTTAAGCCTTTAAGTTCACCTTAGACACTTTGCTATTTTATTTTAAAGTTAAGTATTTTTCTTACAAAAGTAACATTTTCTTTTACTTGTTTTTGGATTAAAATTCAAATAATTCACTTTAAATAGATTACATTCCTCTAATCAATCTGTTCCATCAATGAGCAGGTTGTTCAATTGCCTTAATGCAAAAGCTTCATTCATAAATTTAACACATTTGATACTTTAGCCCTCCAAATGTCCAAGATTTATACCCCAAATGCATAAAACTTTTTGAGTATTTTAGCAACTCATATAAATCTAATACATTAAGCTTAGAAATACAGGAAGATATAATATCTCAAGCATTCCAATATTGTTTATAAACTTGCAAAATTATCCTATACCTAAGACCTTCAAGTCACAAGAGTTAATAAGCCAGGTTTTCTTAGATATCACAAACATTTTAAATAATGAACACGCAGATTATTTTAAAGTGAATATAAAAATATTATAAGAGTTTGTTATACTCTATGACTTCTGTGTTTAACTCTGAAGTTTCCCAGAGTTGTAAAGTTACTTAGCTAAGTTTAAGAACACATTTTTGTTTGTTTGTTTTTTGAGACAGAGTCTCACTTTGTTGCCCAGGCTAGAGTGAGTGTCTTGGCATCAGCCTAGCTCACAGCAGCCTCAGACTCCTGGGCTCAAGCAATCCTCCTGCCTCAGCCTCCCGAGTAGCTGGGACTACAGGCATGCGCCACCATGCCCGGTTAATTTTTTCTATATATATTAGTTGGCCAATTAATTTCTTTCTATTTATAGTAGAGACAGGTCTCGAACTCCTGACCTCAGAGCAATCCTCCCGCCTCGGCCTCCCAGAGTGCTAGGATTACAGGCGTGAGCCACGGCCCCATGCCTAAGAAACACATTTTAAAATCAGGTGTAGGACTTGGTGCCAGAGGAGGAGGAGCACGAGGATGCAGCTGTGACCGTGGTCCAAGAGGGAGCCGTGGCTGCTCTGTGGCCTTGGGGACCACGGGAGGCAATCAGGCCTGGGGGGCGTGTCGCTGCGGGGGCTGGGGCCTCGCATCCCTGGAGGGTCCAGGCCCTGGGCAAGGGCCTGCCCCCATTGCGTCCCCTAGCCCCTCCAGGAAGACGGTGTGAGGTTGGCGGCACCAGAGGGCGGAAGGCACCAGTCGGCCTCCCCTTGCACTCACCTCCTCTCTGACCCCCACTCTTGGAGGAGGCAGCTGCCTCCTCTCGCCCGCGGACCCCACCCCTCGAGGGGCTCTCCCCTGCAGGGGCTGCTTGAACAGAGCGAAGACAGCCGCCATAGGAGAGTATGGGAGAAGCCACGAGCTTGGAGTTTTCTTCAGTTGGTGCCATGCTGAGCTGGGCAGAGAGACCATGGCAAATTTTTTGCTCCAACCAGGTGCTGGGACCTCTCTGCTGGACTCCTGGGCCCCCACAAAGTCGTAACTCACTGGAAAAGAGGTGTTTAGACAGGAAGGCCTGGTTTCTAAACAGTGGGTATCAAAAGCTTCAACTCTTAAAGTTATGAGGTTTGCCTTCTGCTCTTGGGACTCTATTGGAATCTCCTTTGCCCAAGGCTTCGGACTTTTTCACATTTCTGCCTCAGCAACAGAGGATAAAAGACATGTTGTGATGGATAAGCCACAAAAGTAAGAAATACAGCTGTGGACTACAGGCCTCCAAAGAAGAATCGAGCCTGCTGAGGATCTAAGCCAGACACTGGAAATTTCTGAGGTGTTAAGAGGAAATTATGGAGGTACAAACATTGTGGTTACATGTTGACTTTGCCACATCCCAGTCACGATTTGAGACACGCCCTCCCCCCCAACAACGCTCACCGCATCCATTAGTTGTGAGTTTACCCTCTGGAAGCCCCCTGTCCCCAGAAAATACGACTGCCATGTAAGCACCTTAGTGTTGATGAGTCAGTGCCAGTTTGCTGGCGAGTACATGTGGTGCCTATTCTTCCATTCTTGTGATACCTCACTTCAGAGGAGGGGCTCAAGCTCTATCCAGGAAAATATGGGAGGTGCTAGATAACCATCGTTTTTTATAATTGAGTAGTATTCCATTGTATACATATGCCATATTTTATTGATCCACTCATGGATTGACGGGCACTTGGGTTGTTTCCACATCCTTGCCATAGTGAATTGTGCTGCCATGAACATTCGACTGCAGATGTCTTTATTGTGGAGTGACTTTTGTTCCTTTGGATAGATGCCTAGCTGCATGCAGATGAATGAAGCTGGATCCCCACCTCTTGCTTCTTACAAAAAAATCAATTCTAGATGGATAACAGACTTAAACCTAAGGCATGAAACCTTAAGAGTCCTAGAAGAAAATGTTGGGAAGACTCAGACATTGACCTACGCAAAAAAATTATGAAGAAAATTCCCAAAGCAATCACAGCAGCTACAAAAATAAATAAATGGGACCTGATCAAATTTAAAAACTTTTGTACAGCCAAGGAAACTATCATTAGAGGGAGTAGACAACCTACCGAATGGGAGAAAATATTTACCCTCTACACATCTGATAAAGGGCTGATAATAAGAATCTATCTAGAAGTCAAAACAAAATCAACAAGGAAAAAATCAAACAATCCCACCAATAAATGGGCAAAGGACATGAACAGAAGCTTTTCAAAAGAAGACAGAATAATGGCCAGCGAACATAAAAAAATGCTCAACATCTCTGATCATTATGGAAATGCAAATAAAAACCACAGTGAGATATCACCAAACTCCAGTAAGATTGGCCTGTATCAAAAAAACCCAAAGCGACAAATGCTGGCGAGGATGTGGAGAGATAGGAACACTCTTATACTGCTGTTCGGACTGCAAATCAGTACAACCTCTGTGGAAAATAATTTGGAGATACCTCAAAAAGCTACAAGTAGAACTACCATTTGATCCAGCAATAGGGTTGTATTTTAAATCCAGGACTCTCTGATTTCGAACAATATGCTTAGAAAAAAACTAAATATCTAAGAAAAAACTATGAATATACCATTTCATGATTTTCTTTTGAAGGATTGTGCCTCTTTTTCATTTTAGCTTTCTGAGGAAAGTTTTTCACATGGTGTATTTTGAAAATACTTTAGCAACTCCAGTATATACAATTTTTTAAAAATGGCATTAGGGAAGGAAACAACCATTCTCAGGAATAAAGCATCTGAGGTTCTTTGTTTTTTTCCTTTTCCCTTCTTCTGTATTTTTACATATATTACATAAATGGGAACCAAAATTTCCAAAATAGCTATATCCTTTGTTAGTGAAGAAATAAGCCTTCCATTTTGAGATCTGTTTAACTTATTTAGTTAAATTAGCAAAACAATGTTCATTCTGACTGATTCTAGACTCCAGTTGCATACAGTTGGACACTTGATTAGTCTAAGGAATTGAAGTCTATGTTGTTTTTATAATTTAGATGTTTTTAGGTAGTTTCAGAGACAGGTTGAGATATAAGTATATTTGTGTTAAGTTACAGCTTTTAGAACTTCTTCCACATGGCATTTATTAACTTTTAGTCACATCTTTAGCAATATTTTTTCAGAATTCGTTAAATATGCCAAAAAAAATTGTAGGCAATGGCGGTGTAGTGGCAAGATACCTTCATTTCAAGTCAGAGAATTTAAGTTGAAATCTCAGCTCTGCTTCCTATTTACTGACTATGTAAATTTGGGCAATTAATTTCCTCTCTGAGCCTTAGTTTTCTCATCTGTAACATGACAGTAATTATTACCTCATATAGTTGTTGCGAGAATAGCCTGAGATAATAAATGTAAAAGTACTTTGTAACTAAATAAATTCCATCATAATATGAAGAGAAACCCTAAGAAAAAACATACTAAAAACCAAAAATCAGACAGACCCAAATCAGGATCCCAAATCGATATTAATACTCTATGTTCATTGCAGGGCTATTTACAACAGCTGAGATATGGAAACAGCCTGAATGTCTGCCAACAGATGAATGGATAAAGACAATATGGTATATACATACACTGGAATATGATTCAGGATATGAAAATATAAGTAGAACATTTCAAGTGAGAATGAAGAAAATCAGGGGCAACCCAGATGAGGTTCGATTTTCATCTACCCAAATCAGAAGATAAAACAGGGAAACAGCTACTAAAGAACTGGGTAAGGAGTTGTAGGACTAAATCCCAGAAGACAGTGAAGACTTCTGGGCCCCCATGCTCAGTGATTGTAAGAATGATCCCAGGGTACCTAGTATTTACAATTTGGGTAGAATCACACTGAAACTTTAAAGTGCTCAAGTCTCAGACCCAGCCTGGCTTATCTAACCTCTGAGCCAACATCTTAAAATATCAAGTTTTTGAATAGGGTAATTGCAATGCATTTGATTTTATAATAGCTTTCTTCTAAGTTAGAGGTGTATGTTTTCTCTCTTAATTCATGGCTTAATTCTCTCTTGCTGATAAAAAGAGTGATGCTGATTCTAATATTTTTCCTTTTTGATTATTTTAGAATATTAATTTGTTTTTCATTTCCTTATGTTTTGCAATTTTGCTGAACATTTCTAGATATAGATTGATTATTAATTTTCTGTTGGGTACTTACACTTGTTCTTTGTTCTGAAGACGTTATGTATTTATTAAATACTGCAAAAAAGTCAATAGTTATTTTTAAAAATATTGCTTTTCCACTGTTCTGCACATCCTCTTCTTCTAGCTCCCGTCTAAGACAATTGTTGGAAGCTCTTAACTGATCTTCCATTTTCTCTTCACTTTTTCCCTTTTTAATTGTGTCTCTTTAGCTCTGTCTTAGGTTCTTGTTAGATTCCTTAGCACTATTTTGCAATTAAATAATTCTCTCTGCTGCCATGTATAGTCTAGCCCATCTATTTTATTGAAAGCTCTTTCTTTTTTTTTTTTAATACAGCATTCTATGAATTCTAGAGGCAGACAACTCCTATATATATTAGTTTTGTGACCTTGGATAAATAACTTCTTTGATGTAGCTCAGTTTTCTCATTTTCAAATGAAGGTAATAATAGTACCCACCTCATTAGATTGTAGTAATAAACTCAGACATCTAAAGTATTTAGAACAGCCCCTGGCACATGCTCTCATGATTAGCTCTTATTATAATTATTTTATTATTAAAAATTTTACTTTTCTATATTTCAAACTATATTATTATTTTATTCACATGTTCTTGATTCATTTATACCTGTTTTTGTTTCATAATATTGTAAAAAAATTGAATCCATATTTCCTTTTGAATATATAATGCATACATCAAAAGCCTTTTTAGACTCATCTACACAATTAATTTAAGCTATAACAAATTTTTATTCTAATTGATTTTAGCTTTCTGTCTTCACTTTCTTAGGTTATTCACATTCCTTAGAAATTTGGCTCATGTGCTAGTGCTAAGTGGGACTATCCCACAGCCTTAACTCTTCCTCTTGAGATAACTTCTCCCTGTCTTCTGTTTATATCTATGGCCCTATGCCAGCACAAGGTCAAATCATAGAAACAATTTCCCTGATTCAAAACAATGCTGGGGTATCACACATCTAATTGCCAACCTCAGAGTGTAGCTTGACTAGGTCCTGGTAGGAAAATTGTATTTGGTCCCTCGACTTATGATTTTTTAAAAGTCATGGCTGTAGACATAGCTCAGTGATGACATTTTGTCTAGTATTCAGGTTTCAAATTGTAAGGAGGCTTTTTCTTTTTTTCTGCCAGTTATACTTAGGGCACAGTTAGTCTCCATTTTCCTTCATGAGATAAACTCTCATCTGCCTGGCCTACATTAAACTTTTCATTTCCTATACCCCTCACCCTTCACCACCACTTTATGTTTCTGCTCTCTTTATTGCCACAAAGGTGTTTATTGCATTTTTGGTCATGGCTATGTCCTCTTAGTTTTTCTCATTTTATATTTTTTGATCTTCCATTTGCATGTGTTTAAAGCAGGGAAGGTATTTGAAGCTTCACCTGCCTACACAATGTCTAGATAGTTATGTTTCACTTGTCTGGACTTCATTCAGTTCTCTACTTTAAAATGACATAAATTGCCAGTGAATATGTTGTCTTTTTACATAACAAGTAGATATGCACACCCAATACACATGCACGCACACACACACACACATACACACACACACACACACACGCATAGATCACTCCCCCAGGCTTAGAATACTGAGCATTTCCTGCAATATTTATGCAGCATTAACAAATCAATGCCTATATTTTCCCATGATGTTAGAAACCAGTTAGAGTTTTGTCACTTTTTCAATTGTGTTCTTGGAAATGTACTAATGTGCTCCAAGCTAAAAATAATAACAATAATAAAATTAAAAATGAAAAGACATGGATTTGCCAAAAAAAAATCTTATTTGGGCTTGTTGACAGAGTTGATGGAGACCCTCATTCTTGAGGAGACAAAAGAGGATAAGAACATGTCTTAACCTCCAATAGGCTATGTCTCTTCATTTTATGAATGCCAGGACCTACTACTGTTTAATCCAGTTTGTTATTGAGATGAAATATCATATTTCCAATGCTTTAAAGAGATAACATTTTCAAAGTTTTGTTTTGTCTTTTTTGAAAGAGGAAAACAAGAGTGGCAAAACAATGACCTTTGAGAGTGGATCATATTTCAAAACCATGGCTCTGTTTTGTCAACAAAAGCTAGAAAACACATTGTCACTTCTAAAACTGCTTAATCTTTACTGATTTTTTAAAGATGTTTTAAACAATAAAAATATTAAACGGGAACCATTTTAGTGATTCCAGTCAATAAGTGGCACATATCTAAGTGAAAAATGTGGAGAAAACCAGTTTTGTAGCATTTTTCTGACCATCAAGCTTTGTCAAAAAAAGAGGATGAAGATAACCTTTGGATTGAGTCTTGAATCCTGCAAATCCTACCTCTTCTCCCAGATGCAGCTATTTACATGGGAGAGCTGGCCTGGGATCATCTTAGATTCTGTTGGAGACAGCCTCCTAAAGAACAAATAATACTAAATTAAAATGCCACGTGATTAATATTATAATGGTATTAGGCATGAGATTCTATGGGGCTGTGTACACAGAAGAGGCCACTAATCTATACTTTTAGGGATACTGTGTGTCACCTTAATGTGTATGATGATTCAAATTCAATCTTGAAGGTAACGGGGAGAGAAGCAGTGAAAGGCAGGAGGACAGGCCAAGGTCAACTGTAAGAGGGGAAGCTGTTTCCACGGCAGGGAGGGATGCATCTGCCTCAAGGCAATTGTTAAAAAGGAATCCCCAACAATGTAGGAGGGGAAAATGACTCACAAGAGTCCCATGAAATACCTGTCAAATTCAACAGAACCACCACAGTCTCCCAAGGGTACCTGCCTAATGAGACCTTCTGCTCTTTCCTTGTCTGCCCAATCTTCTCTCTCTGTCCCATCCTGAAGGGTCCAATACCAAGCTCAGTGGGAGGAGGAAAAGAAGTAAAAGTATAAGGTGTGAGGGGGAGAAAACAGCCCTCTCATTACAAGGCCCATGCTAGACACACTCAAAATGCCTTTACTTATTGAATTTGAAGTTTGTACCATTATATGCAGATGATCTTTTAAATCACTGAACAGAAACTGATCATTATTATTTGCCTGTAACCAGAGACATGAGAAGATTTGTCAAAAAATTTCATCCAGTGACAGGAGAAAAACAAGCCCAGTAGAATACATGTGAAGGGATATGGGAAATCAAAATAAAAACCCTTTAAGATTATACCCGGAAAATTATATGTCTTTTATGTAACATTTATAAATGTAAAATGGAATGAATAATAATACTTACCTTGTATGGTTGTTGTGAGAATTAAGAGAGACAACATGTGTCATAACAGGGCACATCTGGCTTAAGGGACGTGCTTGTTAAATTATTTTGGTAGTCTTCCTATTTTACATTATTCATGTAAAATTGCAAGACTTGAATAGAGACCTGAATAAATTAGTAAAAGGGAGAAACAAGTTACAACAGAGAGACAGAAATGGAAAATCCCGCTGATCTGCTCATTATATACGTTACATAGGGAAGACCCACATGATGGCAGAGGCTAAGTGGCGGAGGGAAAGGGGGCATGAAGTCACCATTACTCAGAGGCAGCAAGAGGTCTTCTCTTTAGGCCGTCAAGACAGAAATATCAGACAGACAGGGCTCCATCTTGGGCCTGGGAAGTTTGTTCATTTAGCCTGTCTTGTATTTATTCAGCTAAAAATCTTTGCTATTTTCTATGCAAGTCTCTGAGAGAGAATAATAGAAGTCATAAAAAGAGAGAAAAATAATCCTGTTAAAAATTATTCAATATCAAGTTTAAAAATTTCCCCTAATAGTCCATTAAATGACTCACTTTCTGAAGTTGCTTTCATGAATACATGGTATTTAAGGATATGACTCATATTCTTGGCAATAATGCAGGTTTGTCACATGAAGATAAAAGAGTTGAGATACATACAAAATAATAATGGGCTGCTAATGCAGAAAAGGGTCTATGAAATTGTGATGAGACTTCTGTTTATATGGCAATATTTCGTGGACTTTGGTGCAGCCCATGATTTATATTGGGGCCAAAATGTCATAAACCAGCCACGATGATCTACATTTTCCTAAAATATCTGATCAATTCCCTTCATATTTCTATTTTTTTCTCATTTTCATAACATATCTAGTTAATTCTGTATTGAATTCTGTATTGAATTGATAAGATGTTTTGACACCATTTGGATGCAATCAAGCAACCTTTATGTCCACTAGATTTTTAGTTCTATTACCAAAAAGGACATTTTCCTCGTCAGCATAAACTTAGATGTATGAGACCCTTAGAAATTAACTTCATTGTGTTGATTTTAATCTACTAATGCAGTTTACTTTTCTGTCGGGGAGCAGTGTACTTATTACAAAAGAAAGCTACTTTTAGTATCCCTCTCTATATATGGTAGGTTTTACATTTATACCAAACGTCTACAAATAAGGTTTCAGTATTTATGTTTGCTGTTCCGTTATATTGTTTTCCATTGATCTGTTTTTACTGAGACTGATGGGAAAAGCTATGAGATATTGAGATTATTTTGAACTTCCTTTTAGATAAAATATATCACTACATTTAGTCATGGTTTGAAATATATATCCAAGTGGGTTTAGTCAATGTTTAGAGGTTCAAATTCTCATGCAGGAGAAACCAATCATGTTTATAAGAAATCAGAGTGATGCCTGATGATATTTAAAGGGACTGGAGTGAAATAAGAGCTGATACAAATAGATCAATGAATATCATCAGAAGTGTAGATAATTGAATAATTGTAAAATGACATCGCTTATCCCTTTAACTGTTTACTAATTACATCAATCACTCTGTGTGTGTGTGTGTGTGTGTGTGTTTATAATATATGTACTTTGGTTATTTTGTTTCATCCGGTCTCCAAGGAAATTGCAGTTTGGCATTTCCCTTAGGATATTTCATGGTATGGATGCTAATTTTATTTATGCCTTATGTAAAAACTAATTGCACAAAGAGGATAAATAACAATTTAGAACCAGTTCAAATAAATGCTATTACTTATAAATTAGGGGAGGTAATACCTAGAATACAATTAACTGTTTTACTTACATGGTTACTTAATATGGTTCCAACAAGGAAGTACCTTAGGCTAGAACACTGTGATGAGTACATTCTGCTTTATTGGATTTCCTATGTTTATATGATGTCAAAATATTGTCTTTGAAAAATGATCTATTTATTTAGTCACTGTGCTAAATGATTTATATGAAAGTAGTTGTCTAATGCCAAAAAGGTAGAAGCTACGTGCTTGTCACCTGAATATTTGGGTACTGTTTTAACCTCATTTGTGTATATATTTTGATACTATTATATATATATATATATATATATATATATATATATATATATAATGGTGTTGTGTAGCCTGCAAAGTTGACTAACTCCACAAACAGAGTATCTCAGAGAGGATTCTAACAGAAACCGATGAGGCAGAGCTCAGTGCTGCTTTGCCTCACTCCCTAAGTGTAATTTCTTTGCCTCCTTATTCCTCAGCACGTTTTTTAATCTACATATTTATTTTTAATGGATAAATACAATTGCATATATTTATGGTATATAATAAGCTGTTTTGACATATGTATATATTGTGGAATCATCACTAAATCAAGCTAATGAACATATTCAAAACCTCACATACTTAGGATTTTTTTGTGGTGGAAACATTTAAAATCTACTCTCTTAGCAATTTTCAGCTACACAATACATTGTTGTTAACTGTGGTGACCGTGTTGTACAATAGATCTCCTGAATTTATTCCTCCTAACTGGAATTCTGCACCCTTTGACCAAGATCTCCCCATTGCCCACAAAGCCTGGTCTCTGACAACCACCGTTCTACTCTCTGCTTCTACCGGTTCAACTTTGTTTGATTCCACGTATAACTGAGATCATCCTCATCTTTTTAGCTCTATCATATAAGTCATATTTTACACAGTAAACTCAATCTGTATAATGCTGACCAGTGGAACTTCCCAATTCTGGTTTGATAAACTATACAAAGCAGCTGGCAGAGAAAGCCACTCACTCTAGGGGGACATCCTACAATCAATGTCATTTCTAGATTGGACCATGTCCTCCAGTATTTGAATATGGCCATCCTGAGAGTTCTGACAGTTTGAACTATTGCAATTAGACCCCCTCTGATCAAAAGAGATCATCCAAAATGTACTTATAAAATATAGTTGGAGTTTGAGCCTGCACTAGTCATCTAATTAATCCAATTACTGCAGGGCATCTGTTTGGTGATGTGCTCATTCTTCCTTTGGGCAAGTTGAGGCTGTGTTTGAACACACCCAAGGTGTAGTATATTGTCTTCTGAGTCATACTCTGGAGATAGAGATTAATAATACATACTCTGGTATGTATTATTCAGATTAAATAGAAACTTCAGGTACGTGTAAATTATATAGATTGAAAAGCATGGGGACAAATAACTCTGTACTTGTTCAGATATATATTTTAAAAATAGAATTTCTGAATACCTGGATACCTAGAGGAAGTATTCTGATCAAATACTCAGATTTCATCTTCAACAATTTCATCCTTGGACCACAGATCTGATTCCTTTTCTGGTATAGCAGTACTTTTTTTTCTTAATTCCACCTAATAGTTGACCTAGAGAATCCTATTTTCACTTGATCTCTAACTTGGGAACCTGGAGGAAGAGCAGAAGTAATAACAAAAGCCAACTTAGCTTCTATAACTTAATAGTTTACTTACACTCTTCTATATAATATTTGAAATATCGAAATTCAAATTTAAGATTCAAGAGCAATAGCCAGAAATTCTGACTTTGAGTTGACAGTAATGTGAGCTCCTTCATTCATTTACTCATTCATTCTTTCATTGACAAATAACCCTGTGCCAGGCCCTGTGGTGGTAGCCAGCCCATTTGACACATCCCTGATGCAGGGACAGTGATGGCTGATGACATAACGATCACTACTAGGGGACTGGCATTTGGAAATGAAGGTGAAACAAAATGGCAGCTGCCTTTGGTTCACATTCAGGCTGTACCTGGGGGCTAAAAAGGTTTATCTGAAGTCTTCTCTGGGGGGTCCTGGAAGGAAGTGAAATGTACCAGAAAGGGCACCACTCCTTCTCAGTTAGTGTAGCAGCCTCCACATTTTTAGCTCCATTTAAAGGGATTGTGTTCACTCAATTATCACTTGCTTTTCAGAACAAGGAAAGGTTAGTGTGAAAACTCTGAGAAATTACCAATGAATGGTGGAAGAAGTAGGGGAAGGGAAAACAAGAAGCATAATAATTCAGTTCTAATTCTAGCAGAAAGAGAGAGAGAGAGAGAGAAAGAATGGGGCCAAGTCTTCTTTGAGTTTACACACCCAAATCCTTTGGCTCAGGGGCCGATCACGCAGATTAGAGGTTGCTGGGTGGAGTGGAGCCAGGGCTCCTCCTGTTGGGATGGTTGGCTGTGTCCCCCAGGAATGCTGACTCACATGAGAAAGAACAAGGGGAGGATCCCGTCGTGCCATCCTGCAACCTCAGCCCCCACGGCATGTCTGGCTTGCACAGGCCAAGGGCCTGTCATTCAGTGGGAGATCAGGTTGAGGCCAAAACCCTATATTGGCAGCAAAGCAAGATACCAGTCTCTCAAGTAAAACTTGCTGTTTGTGCTGCATTGGCCTCTATTTAAAGCTGATCAATCCTGGTAGTGCTTCTGTCACTATAAACTGCACTTCCCAGAGCTGTATTTTTAAATAGGGAACTGCTTACAATAGCCATTTACAACTGTATGCTGTTTAATTAGCCAGTCTGGGCAGTGCTGCAGGCATAGATCACTTTGCTTTAAAGATTTGAGAATGTTAATAGTACAGTATATCATTTTAATTATTACTGGATTAATGTTGTGTCTCAGAGTACACCTAATGCAAATCATGAGAAATGGCCTAAAGTGACCCAAGGGTTGTGCAGTATTAGAAAAGTAATAGTTCTGATACTTAAATATAAGGACATTTTCTTTGTTCAAATGTCAGTCACCATTCAGCAGCTGGGCTTTGTAGAAGGAAAGCTTTTGTTTAGTTTATTCATAGCAGTATTCTGCACTTCTGCACCAGTGGCTAAGAATGGCCAAAGAGTTGGACTAGAACTACCTGTCTAATGTGGTAGCCACTGGCCAGGCACACGAGCCAATATGCACTTGAATGTGACTATTCACATTCAGGTTTGCTGAAAGTAGAAAACGCACACAGGATTTCAGAGACTTAAAAGAAAAAAAGGTGTAAAATGTCTCATTAATTTTTTTTCGAACTGGTTATATCTTGCAATAATAATATTTTAGGTATATTTTAAATAAAAAACAGGATTAAAATTAATTTGACCTTTTTTTTTAGTGTAGCTACAAGACAATTTCAAAGTACATAAATGGCTCACATTTGCAACTCAAATTGCATTTCTTATGGACAGTGCTGAACTAGACTTCTAGGAGACAAAACTCTAGCCAATAATAAAAGTGCATTTTAAATTTCTTGCTTATTATCATTGGTTATATGTTAGGAAACTTTTAGTCTCTTATATATAGGATATTTATTAATATATATGAGATCCATATATGAGACTATAAGATATTTATCATACCTATATGAAACTGTTAGTGTCATATATAGTATATAGAAGAGACAGTAAGAAGATTAAATTTAAAAGGGAGAGAGAAAGAATGCTAATTTCATATAGTAACACCAGGAAAGGTAACAAGCAAGCCCAAACAAACTTTTCTCTCAGTATTACGGCCCATGTGTCAAAATGTAACCCCATTCAATGTACAGGGTTTACAAATATCATTCAACAGATCGAATGTGTCATTAGCTGTCTCCCTTCTCTGGCAGGAATCCACCAAGCACCTTGAGGTGTGTCCTGTCCCTGGAGATCGAAGTGTCTGAAGCTAATGAAGAACATTAGGTTATTTAAGGCTGATTTAAAACGAACTGGCCCATAGAATCAAAGGGCTTAGAAAGAAGCTAAAGAGCTGGCACACAAGAGATAATCAGTTGGGAAGCCATGGAAGCTTCTAAATGCCATTAATATATAGAACCAGTGGTGAAAGAAAACTGAAAAAAAAATTTGCAGGGGCTTATGATACATGCAAAGTTTTAGGAAGTTAGAGAAGGGAAAGCTATGGAACTAACACATTCCAGGGAAGAACAGCCTAAAACCTCCTCACTGAGCCTCGCCTCGGCCACCACCGTGCTGCCACTTGCTGAAAAAGCGTCATGCTGTCAGCAGTGCTTTAGAGCATGTCGTGATCAACGCTCTGCAGCAAACCGTGATCCGACCCGGGAAGCATGCGCCTATGTAGGAAACACCGGAAAACATGGCTTTGACTCTACACCACTGAATTTATTATCTTAAACAGATTTGAACATTCCTGTACGCCCTGCCCACCGCCTACCCCTGCACGTTTGTTTGTCAAGTGCCCACTTTCTTAGGGGATAGGAGAGCCAAAAGTTTGTGGGGGCAGAACAAGGTGACAAGTTCACTTTAAAGGACATGAAAAATAGTTATCATAGGTATCTAATTTAAACAAACAGTATTCTAAAGACATTTTTATAAGTATTTAAATTTCCGATTAATGTGTCCAAGAAATTCGCAGTCATCTGCTCTGGAAAGCTAGATTTCTCAATTCAGAGTCTATTGTGTGGTGTGGACCTAGGTGAAGAGGCAGAAAACAGACCCACTGTTACCGCATTAGAAATGTGCAGGGCATGTGACTGTTGCTTCTATGCTAATAAATAAATAAATAAAAATAAATACCTAAATGTATATGGGAATTTAAATCCGACAACAGGACATAGACGTTTTACATGGAGTGTTCCTAAGCTTTTGTGCAAAGCCTCTCTGGGTAACCGCAGCATCTGCAAGGAAGCAGACAGCTTTCTATTCTTTAGCCTCAAGCAGACCTTTTTTAAATGATTGTCCTGATCAATAAAAATCCTGAAAAATTATCCCTTAAAAAATATTTCATTCCCTTGTCTATCTATAAAGAAATATCATCAGGAAGAAAAAAAAAAAAACATGTAAGTGAGACTCTGCACATGGTACTTTAGGGATTTGTGGCATAAAGTTTCCCAATTTGCCATGGTTCATCTTTCCAGCTCAAATCTAGAAAGACTGGTTTTAAAAAATTCTCATTTTTATGAAGACTTACATTGAAAGAGTTAGGTCACATTGTAAGGGCCTTTAAATAATCATAAAAACACCGATGAAAAATAACAATGGTTCAACATTTATTGAGTGCCTAATATACTCAGCAGCAGATATTGTACTAAGCACACTGTATCTCATTTAATTCTCACAGCATACCCAAGAGCTACACATTGTGAACTCATTTGATAGATTAAGACGCTGGAGCTCAGAAACCTGTAGTAAATAGCCCAACAGGCAGAAATGTCATTTAGTCTTGGATTTGTCTGACCACAAATTATGTTCACTTGCTTTTATGCCACACTTTCTTCCATATACATCTTTTATTCAAATAATGTAAATGCAGGATACTGTGTAAGAATGGTATTCCCATGCACCACTTCTATGATGAAACTAAGTAGGGTTTTTTTCCAACGTTTTGTATTTTTTTTTAGCTATATTTATTTGCTTTAATTAGGAGGAAAATAAGTTTCCTGAATCTGAGGCTGCATCTTCATGACATTTATAAATTCTACTGAAAAATGAAAGGAGTTGGTAATCAGCTCATCTTGGATACACAAACCTAAACTGACTTGACTTAATCAGAGGAGGTTAAGGCCTGCATAGTCCAATACGGCAGCCACTAGCCACATGAGGACAGCGAGCAATTAAATGTGGCCAGTCCTAATTGAGATGTGCTTGTGAGTATAAAGTACCCAGGAAATTTGAAAGGTTTCACCCCAAATTTAAATTATATTATTTATAATTTTTCCTATTGAATGTGTTGAAAGGGTAGTAATTTGGATATATTGGATTAAATAAAATATTATTAAAATTAATTTTACCTATGTCTTTTGACCTTTTGTTTTTAGCGTAGGCAGCAGAAAACTAAAAAATGCATTTGTGGCTGGCCTTATATTTCCATTGGACAATGCTGGAATAATATCTCAGACTTATGAAATACACACTTATTTTCTTCCCTATCTATAGCACTTTGCAAGGCCTTGGGGACAGAAAGATGAAAGAAACATAAAAAATAAACAAGACCTTCAAGGAATTTACAATTTGGGGAAGAAAACAGAAATGTTTATAATTAGCACAAGAGAGGAAGTGGTGAAAAAGGGAAGGAATAGCCAACTTTAAGTTGCAAATTGGTATTATTCTGCTTTATCTTGGTCACAATCAGAAAAATCTCACCCAGTCATCCCTGCAGAACTGGCCCGAAACAGGGTAACTACGACCAGCAATCCCCAAATATTCCTACTAGTGATATCTCTTGGACTAAAGTTTTTAGAGTATCAATAAAATGAACTTATTTGCTTTGGAAGAAAGCAGTGTGTGGACTATTTTTCACAGTTGGGACTCATTAGTATCCAGGAACTTTCTGCTCTAAATGACAAAGAGTTTCACTGTTTCACTGTCACAAAGAGAAATTGCTGCTGACCTTAGACCTTTTTTTTTCTCTTTTTTCTAGAAAGTGGAATAATGGAGCACAGGACCAGAGTTTGGTATTTGACCAAATCCTTCACAATTATCATGCATGTGTATATAATAAAATTAATTCTGTGTCTCTGCATCATAGCCTACGGCAAGAAGCGTACAATCAGTTTTGTATGTATAATAGATCACAGAGTTGTTCATGAATAATACAAATGCATTGAGCAGATACTAGTGAGAGAGGATGTTTGTCTTTGCATGGAATCGAAGTGAACATGTAATATTGTGATAATATATATTTGATGAATTCAGGGCTGACTTGCCTTTGCCATCCTCTGCTAATTTCCCGACAAGAGTTGCCACAATAATTGAGTTTCCAATAACATTATGATTATTTCCACATGATAATTTAATTGTGGGTATTTTTTAATATTGTAATATTGTAGATTTGTGATTATTATGCATTTGCATGCAGATTTTTTTAGTGACTTGGAGCACATCCCTACATTTATAACTTAATTTTATATATTATTGCAAATATATTTGGGGATGAACTCATTAATGCAAATAAAAAAATGTAGGTCTGTTTAGTCATTCAGCTTTTATTATAAATGGCTGAAAGCCTTGCTCATTTTTTATAACAGTCCTTACAATACTGTGAATAAACCAAAGAGAACCTTAATTCAAGAATGGATTCATTAAAAGTAATGGTAATAGCTATAATAATTACACATTGTAGCATATTTGTTCCACCTAATTGGGATCTAAGATACTATATATTATTCTTTTCAGGATGCAAAAGTTCTGTGTGTGCTATCCATTGACTTTATCATATGAACTCCTTACTAATAAGGATGTAGAAAATGTTGACTCAGAATTTAGTAAGTGGAAAGTAAGCAAAAACTGAAGGAAAATAAAATCCTAGATATAGCATTTATATTATACATCTTAAAAGTCAGAAATAAATAAACTATATGGTAAAGACATTTGAGTTTCCTCAAAAACTCAAATTAGAGTTTTAAGGTAGGACATCAGAAGTAGACCTTTTTTTAAAAGAAAAAAAAAAACACAATGTGTTAAGAAAGATATGAACCCTGACCTTGGTCTTTAGATAAAATAATTTGAAAGTAAAAAAAGAAGAATCAAAAATATGCCTTTCAAAGGCATGCATCCTAACTAAGTAAATATGAAGTTTAAGAAGATTTTTTTATAAAAAGTAGGACAGAGGACTGAGATAACCCTTAGTATAGCAAACAGTCCAAGAAACACTTCCAACAGATACATCTAAAAAATTATGGGCAATAAATTTTACTTTTATATAAGTGTTACTTTTCAACATCAGGAATTGAAGTAGAGATTGTTGGTGCTGGAAATTAGTTTCACTTTCATTTCACTATAGCTATCCACACACTTAAACTGAGGAGAGAAAATGTAAACCATCATTGACACAATGGTTGATCTAGAATTGACTGAATTCTATTAGATATGTTCAAGTTCAATGATTTAGCATAATTCAGCAATTTTTTATTGCAATGCAAATTTCATCCCACATTATCAGAATCAAAATAGTGAATGGACAGTCCATATAAAACATAATTTTAATTTACTGTTTTATTATAATTTGGTTTTAAAATTCATCAAACATTTGAGAATTAATGCTAAGTAGAGTCCTGATTTAGTTACTGTGGGAGGTAGAAGGTTTTCCAAGAATAGTGACTGCCGGAAAGTTCCTATGTTCTTGTTTAGCTGGACAGGACATCAAGGCAAATGAAGGCAGTGGCATAGCAGACGTGAAGCAGAGGAATATCTAGGAAAGGCCAAAATTGAGTATCTCTACTTAATTGGTCTTATAATGTACAGAATTATGAGAAATGGAAAAATGGGGGAATGGCATGATCAAAGATAGGATCATCATGATTAATAGAAAAGACATACCTTTAGAATCAGATAAAATATTAACTTCTATGAGTTGCCCCTATTAAAATGGGTGCAAAAATAGCTACATTGCACAATTAGAACTAAGACCTCTGAAGGAGAATGGCCCAAGTCTTGGCATCTAAAAGGAAACTGAAAGACAAATATTGTAATACAAGGGCTAACACTAATTGAACGCTTGCAAGGCTCTGAATACTTATTCTCTTTTTAGGTAGCTACATATTGTTATCTCATTTGTACAGTTGAGAAAGCTCAGATGCAAAATATTGAGTAAACTGTTCGAGGTCACACTGCTCTTACAATCTAGAGGCATGTCTAGAGTCAAATCTAGACATATCACTCTGGAGGTATCTAAACAAGAGATGTTATAGTATACAAATGTGTAACAGCACATACATGGAAAGTCTCCTACTAGGCTTAATTATTTTAATTATGAATTGACTTATCCAGGAGTGAAGCTTGAAATGTATATTAGGATATATTTTTCTAGGTGAATAGTTCTCCAGGTGTGGTCTTGGAACCACTACCATTAGCATCACCTGGGAACTTGTTAGAAATGTACATTCCTAGGCTGCTACTTAGACCTATTATACCAAAACTCTGAGAGTCAGACCAACCAATCTGTGTTAACAAGATCTCTGGTTGCTTCTGATGCACTCTCAAGTTTGGAAACCACTGCTCTGTGTGATGTGAGAACCACCATGGCATGGTTTCACTTGTATTTTAGGAAGATGACTTGTGACAGACTCAAGGCAGGGAATGCATTAGGAGGACTGCATCAGTTGTTCAGATGAGAAAAACTAAAGGATTAATCCTGGCTATTACCGGTGGAAATCTAAAGACAGAAAGATAAGGGCCAATGATAATAAAAACATGGTTCTATGGTCTGAATGTTTGTCGTCCCCCCTGCCCCCAAATTCCTATGTTGAAACCTAACCCCCAGTGTAATATTAAGAGGCATGGCTGTCGGGAGGTGATTAGGTCATGAGAGTGGAGCCCTCATGAATGAGATTAGTGCCTCTATAAAAGAGACTCGAGAGCTGTCTCACTCCTGCAACAACGTAAGGACAGGGCAAGAAGGTACCATCTGTGAACCAGAAAACAGGCCCTCAGCAGACACCAAATCTGCCATTGCCTTCATCTTGGATTTTTCAGCTTCCAGACCTGTAAGCAATACGTTTCTTTTGTTTATAAGCCACCCAGTCCATGGTATTCTGTTATAGTAGCTAGAATGGGCTAAGACACATGGCAACTGAGCAGAACAAGGGCTGAAGGGGAGGAAATCATTAAAGAAGATATGAGTATCCTTGTCCTGGAAGTCAGGCAGATTTTAATGTCATTCATTAATAGAATGGGAAAACAAGAGGAAAACCAAGGGAAACAGCTATTCAAACTTCCTTAGTCATAGCTATGGTTTTAGAACAGTTAGTAAGTTCTTTTTGACTTGTAGGTCAATCCTGAGTCTATTGTTTTTGTCTTATATAACCCTTCCAATGGTCAGCTTCCAATTATCTTTGAAAGGGTATAAAAAGTTAAACATTTTTCTCTTCCTTAACCTTTCATGAACCTGTGCTCTTTTTGTACCTCCATCATAGGATTTGCTATCTCAAGAGAGTTTTGAAAAGCCGTGTCCTACGCTATTCTCTTCCCCAAGGTGGGAAAAGGAGCTTGGTTTAGTGAGAAGATCCTGGGAAAAGTGCTCAGGTGGTTTATGCTCTACACCTACTCAGTCATCTTTCACTTTCTGAGATGTTGTAGAGAGTCCTTTAGTTCTTTCTGGTTTTAGTTTTCTCATCAAAAAAATGGGGATGGGGATATTTGAGATTACATGAGAAAGGTGTGTGAAAACTTTAAAATGCCATTCAAGTCTAAGCTAGTACTACTGGCTACTTTTTGAGCAGATAACTAAAGCAAGAGAGATTCCCACAGGTGGGAAATGGCTGGAGTGTGGGCTAGGTCACTGGCTCTCACAGCAAATCTGCTTTCTTCTTTGCCACAGTCTCTGAGGAAACACAAGGATTTTTCATTTTTCTTGCCTTTAGTAGGTACACCATGAACAATAAAGCAAGCAACAAATGGAACCCTTTCAAAACTGTCATTTCCAGTAAAGATATGTAAAAATGATCAATCTGCAATTTCACCTTTTGCATCTATTGTCATTATTAGTGTTTGAGCTTGTCTATGGACTTGTGTCTGGACAAGGAAAAAATCCCACAAGAGAAAGGTGGGTGGGGCTTGGGGAGAAGAATCACAGATTCCAGAAGTGTGGTCCTTCATATTACCCATTCGTTTTATAGTTAGATATTCCCAGCAACCAACTAATTTATTCCATCAAGGGAACGGGGAAAAAAGTACAAATGTGAATTCATTAATCATTAATAAATATATCTGAAGAATTGTCAAAAATATTTCAATAATTTTACTAGTATAGATATATCTAGTTAGAAGTAAAATAACTAGTGCAATTTCATATAGCAACAGCATCCTTTAATCTCCATGGCTAATGTCATATTTAATGACCATTGAGTATCCTCATTAAAATTCATATTGAGCTATTACCTGAAAATATCACTATTCTTCCAGCACACCTGTATTCTGATGAGTAAATGCTCACACACATGTATGTCCACTCCTGTGAAAATGGTTGGTACTGGTGATAAACTGCTCCATGATAGAGATTCCGTCACCCCCTAACCCAAATGAGGATTGCTACCTGGCAGTGGCTACACATTGGGCAGGGAGCCTTGTTTTGCTGTTTGCTTTTGATCCTTCAGCAGTTATCCAACTAATTACTGAAGCAAAAGGTGCCTGCGCAGGTTGGCAGCTGCAAATCTACTCTTCACAATATACTGGAATTGCAGCTACTATTAGCACTGTAAGGTTCCTAATAAAAAAATGTAATTGGTAAATTTTATTTAAATTCTGACTCCAAATAAATAACCCAGAAGACTAGGAGTTCCTGACTTGCTTTGTTTTTTAATTCTGTGATCAGAATGGTGTGTTTGTAGCACCTCCTCTTGAGTTCAAGGGGGAGCAACGATCCACACTTTGGTCCAGGGACTGAGAGGCAAAGAATTTCTTCAGGATTAATGACGGGCTGAACTTTATTTCTATCAAAGTAGCAAAGCTCCAGTAAATTAATCCCCAGAAAATGCCCTGATGCTTATTATAGATTTTAAAAGCTGAGAAAAAGTATACACCTCCTGTGATTTGTTTGTATATGCAAAGGTTGCATTTATTCTTATTAGCAGTAATAATGATAGACTCCCGTGGTGCTTTCCTGACACATGTTCTTTGCCCTTCAGGTTCCTTTATGCAGAACAAGAACAAGAGGGAGCACACTGATTTGCATTGGCTTCCCACGGGGATTCCAGAAGCAAGGGGATTTTTCACATCTCCTTGGGTAGTGCCAGATCTCTTTGAGAATGGAATGTCTAAGGAATTACTGCCCTGTACATCATCGGCCAATCAGATTTTCTGAATAATTGCTCAACATTCCATTTGTCTTATTACGTTGTGTATCATTTTAATTTCCTCCAGGTAATTGTATGACGAATCTTTCAGGTACACAAGGCACCCGTTTTCTCCTGTGCAGCAGCTATAAACAAAGAACATGTAGTTCATAAGAAGAAAACAAAAATGGAAGAGTCAAACCATATTAAACAAGCTTAATTTGTTTGAACATATTTTATGCCCCTCATCATCCCCAGTGGTTTCCTGTTGTGAAATGATGCATTTTTCTTTCAAAATTACAAACTGGAGATAAAAAGAAGGCACTTTTACTGTGAGGTCACATTCCAAGCATATTATCATATGTCTATCTCTTATGTGTAGCTTTGACCAGAAGAAAGACCTACTTTGTGTGCATTTGTATTTTTAGAACCATGTGATGGCATAGCCATCTTGAAATTCCTTTCAAAGAATTTGCTACTTACCAAAATTCTGTGAAACATCCTGCCAATCAGTCAGTCATTTTGTCTATAGAATACCAATTCAACTTTTTGACGTATAATTTTCCCATGAGTTTGTCTCTTGGACATAAAAGTGTGTGACTATTTAGGATTTGTTAAAGGATCATTGTTTTATTTAGGACAGAGAGGGTTTCTTCAGTTTGGAAGAAATAGACAATGACTGCTCAACTACAGGAAAGTCATCCTTCAAAACAAGAACCACAGATTGAGCCCTCATTATATAATTATCATAACAGTCATAGCTAACAGTCATGAGTATTTATGATGTCCCAGGCACTCTCCTAAGTACCTTGCATTTATTAATTAGCACTTATAAAACAAATTTGGTTTTCTTATTAGCCAACCTATAAACTGGGGTTTCAATTCCACTTTTTATCAAGAATTAGAGACTAAATTTTCTCCACGAAACAAATTCAATGAATAAGTATAAACTCTTCTATTTTGCATTTCATGTAAAGCCTAAATAGTTGACTGTCGTAAATCAGTTATGGGATGTGACATTATTTTTATTTCACATAAAATAAACTATTAATTATAAGTAATTTCTGATTAGAAATTAACATAACTCCCTTTAAACATAAGACAATAGTTAAGGGAGAGGCATTTGGCCACAATTCAACTTATTTTGAGCATAGACTTTAGGGTAGCAGGGTTGGATTTATGCCCTTGTTCTGTTACATTGTGTAACATTGGACAAATAATTAGCCTCATGAAGCCTCAATTCTGGATCTGCAAAATGAATAAAATGGCACAAACTTCTGGGCATTTCTCTGAGGTGTGAGTTAGTTTTAATAATACTAATTAATAATAATAATACTTTTAATAGAGGCTAGAACACAGTATGCTCACTGAAGCTACTCTTTTTGTTATTGAAATGTAAACACTGGTGATTTGGTTTTTATTTTTTCCCACTTTTTTCTATGGGTACATATTTTTTCAATCAATGAGTACATATAATTTGGAATTTTAATGTTTTTTCCATTTTCTAGTAAATGTTTTTTCCATATTTCTAAAGTCTTTATAATCATAGTTTTTAAAGTCCTTTAAAATCTTAAAAAGTGAAGATCTTATTTTTTTTTTTTGCTTCCAAAGATAAGACCATTCATCTTAGATTTTATTTTGAGTTCTAGAATACCAGTTTGAAAATTATTTTTCCTTGGATCATTCTGTTTCTTCAGACATGCCTTGCAGGCAGTTGGGGGTGGGTGGTTGGACATTTCCAATCAGGTTTGCTTTTATAAGTTTCTAGGTTCACTGTAAGGGTACAATTTCTTTTGATTTTTCTTTGGTGAAATGAATTAGTGTCCCAAGTCCAACTGAGCATTCTTGAATTTATTTGCAAAGCATGGTCTAGTAGAAAGGGCAAAGGCTCTAAAGTCAGAGATGGCTTGGAACTGTGGTTTGCCTCTTTCCTGGTTGATGGCCTTGAAGAAACTACTCACCTTCTCTGTCTCACAGTGTCCTCATCTGCACAATGAAGTTCCTAATATCCACATTTCAGGTTATTGTAAGGATCAAATAATAATATTATAAAATTTTTGCCATTTATTAGTTTTTGATATTTCTTCACCGTACGCTAAAAACAGAACTATTTGCAAAGGTTTTTTGCTATACATGCATATAGATGTATATATACATAAACATACACATATTTATAAATGTAATACAGAAACAGTAGGCATTACTTTTCAAAGCAATGGATACATGGCATTTCATGCTAGCAAACAGGAAGATTGACCTGTGAACGAATGACTTTGCTAAAAGAAATTTTCTGTTGATCAAACCAAATGATATTTATTCAGTCAAGCATTGCAGAGCACTCTCAAATAATTAACTTTGCAAAGTTACACATTTATTCAAAAATTATATTTAATGGAAAACATAAAACATTTAAAAAGTTCTATGTAATCTGTCCATCTCTATTAGTTGTGCATTTCTGTTGATTATTAGACTTTATCAACTCTATTCCAAAGAAGCTTCTCAGACCCTAAATGTAATGGTGGTCTCTGAATAAGAAGTATATTTTATTTTTAATATCAATTTCTGTTTAAACTCGAATCCCTTGTTAGTCCCATTTGTATAACAGATGGTCATTATTTTAAATAATGCAATGCTGTGCTTATGTGAATAATGGGCCTGTGATTCTTAGTTAAAGTAAGAAATTGGGCTCTTTTTTAGCAAGAGGGTCATATGCTTCATAAGTTTATAGAAGACTGGCGATAGAGGTGGCATTGCCTGTAGGGACACATAGAATATGTTGGTGTTGGGTGGAGAGTTGTTGGTTGTCACAGTGATTGAAGGGGTGCTGATATAGTCGAGTATCCTAAATCCAAAAATAGTCTGAAATCTGAAACACTTCTGGTCCCCAGTATTTCTGATCAGGGATACTCAACCTGTAGCATTTAGTGGGCAGAAGCCAGAGGACCCAGTTATCACAACACCATGAGGTTCAGTCTTGCTCTACAAGGACTTGCATGTGGCTCACGTGACTTCTAGATCCTGACTTGAGTAATGTATGAACCAAAAGTTGTTGCTGTTGTCATTATTGTTGTTTTTACTCAGTGTTAAAGGACACTGCATTTTCTGGGAACACAATTGCCACATAAATTGAGAAAAGACTTCACTTTGTTTCCTTTGGAAAATTATCAAGATTTGCTCACCATTTTAGGAAATCACATCACTAACAACATCATTCAGTTCCTAGTATAGCCCGTCTGTATCATTCTCATTTAAAACTCTCACATTCGGGGCATTTCAGCTGTAAACATTTGACTTCCTTGTTATGTCTTCTGCTATTGTTGTGCCTGAACATTTACGCGATAAAACGCACATTATTTATTGTGAAATATTTTCTTTTTATCGCTTCTTTACACTATACTTAGAGCTTCATACTAATGTTATTAAATACATTTTTTGACAGCTTATATTATCCTGAAATTTATTTCATGATGGTAAAGCAGGAATTACACAATTTCCATTATTAAATGGAGTACTGAGTCAGGCAGGGCTGAGAACCACTCATATGGTGGTCTAGAACGCAGACTCGACAATATGTGGCATTATTGGGTTCTAATTCAGTTCTGCCACTTGCTAGCTATGTGACTATAGGCAAGTTCCTTAACCAGATAGAACTGCAATGGTCTCACCTGTAAAATAAGATTAAGAACCTGCTTCAGATGATTGTTGAGAAGATTACATGAATTAAGGCCTACTGTGTCCTAAGTGTTCAAAGCACACGAGCTATAATTGTCCTCAATGATGGGAAGATCCTAAGATGAATTGCACGGTTGCATTTTACTTAATCTTTTTGTTTATTTATTTACGGGTACTTCAAAATACTCTCTGTAATGTAGCCTTCTTGAGGCCATGGTCAAGAGCATGATAATGAGCTTCATGCAAGCTGCTGGACAGTTTCCCAATTCCAGACTTTCATCTCTCTGTTAAAAAAGTGTTATGTGGGTGTATTTGTGATTGGGGGTGAAAAAGACTACTTTGGATGAAGCTTTGGGAACTGGTTGCACAGTGGTGAAGAGAGCGTGTGAGAACAGAGAGAGGTGATCTGACGAGACTCAGAGACGGCCGGGCGTAGGGTGGGGATGAGGAGGCCTTGGGAGGAATGGCTGTTCTTGAGAGATACTGGAAATACAAAATAAAGGTGACAGAATTTTGCAATGGGTTAACTTGGGTAGCATATGAGGTATGGGGAATGTCAGGTTCAATCCCAAATTTCTAACCCGGAAATCTGGCTGAATGGGAAATACTGAAAAAGATCACTATATGTGAACTGATTCAAATTCAACCTCCTCAGAAATGGGAATTCCAATAAAACCCTCCTCATAGGACTGATGGAGAAATAAATATGCTTAAAAATGTGAAGTGGTTATTATAGTATTTGGCACAATTATTCAATGAATGGTGGCTATTATTAGCATAAAATAATCACAACAATGGATAACAAGTTATAGTTTACAAATAATTCAAAATAATCTCATTTTATCAAGTTCATCAATTCCCGGGAATGTTTCTCTTCCCCACCAGAAACAATATGGTGGATACTTGTCTCTTTTCTTGAATTCAGACCATAAAAGGGTGATTTTACCCTACAACTGATTCATTTACTAAATTGTTTATCTTCTGACTACTTACTATAAAAATTTGCATTTAAATCTAGACTTTGGCATAAGATTTGTCTCTTTTGAATCATTTTAAGCAGCATATTTATGTGACCACCTCACTAAGAGATCAACATGTTTTCAGAGTTATTTTTTTTTAATTCCCTTTAAATTCTATTGCAGGGCATTGCAGTTCATGATCATGGTTTGATAAAGGATGCAGTAATGAGTGCTTCCCGATCTCAAACTGTTTTCAATCTTCTTGCTAAAGGAATCATTGATTCTTTTGTGTTACTAGTTATCTTTTTGTTTAAAAAAATTTTTGCTTATATAAGGCTATATGTTAATTATTATTCCAAGGAATCAAGACAAGGAAAAAATTATTATGGGTAGCAGTGGAGAGAGGCTTTATGGACTGGATATACTTTGGTGCTTGGAAAGATGTCTAAGAACTTAAATATGCAGAGAAAACTGAGGAAGACATTCAGCTTCACAAATAGGAGAAACTAACATTATGGTACCTAGGGAACTCTTTCTGTTACAAGGGCTGCCTGTGCTAGTATTTATGTTTCAAGGAGAATAGTGATTGAGGGAGGGTGCTGGAGATAAAAGTGCTTATAATCTCTATTAATCTATAAGTAATCTCTATGAATTAGTTCTGCTTGTGATTTGAGGCAAGAAACCTTCCTTAAAAACACAAAAAAGATTTCTTCTTAATGACCACCAATACCTACGGTACCTTATGGTATCCTGAAACCTACTCATCAACCCGATGTCCTTTGCCACTGCCAGAGTTTATTTACTCACAAATGCTGTGGCTCAGGCCAACACCACCCACTTTTTTCTCTGGACTGATATTCTTTAGCACTTGGCAAATATTAAATCCTACATGATCATGGTAAGTCACTTCCCATAAAAAGATCATCTTCTAATTTAATACAGGAGGCAGATGTCGAAAAGTCTTAATAAAGTGGCTTACCTGTTATAAATATGGGGAGATATAAAGAACAAAACCACCCAAGCTACTCAAGAAGGACCTAGGGAGTTGTCAGGTAGGAAATGACTACTGATTGGAATCTTTTGTTTTTTTGTTTGTTTTAGAGATGAGGGTCTCACCATGTTGCCCAGGCTTGCCTCAAATTTCTGGGCTCAAGGGATCCTCCCACCTCAGCCTCCAGAGTTGCTGGGACTACAGGCATGCACCACCACCTCTGCCTTGATTGGAATCTCATGTATAGACAGTTTTCTAAACAGAAATCATGTGGGGAAGGCACAGGGAAATTCATGAAGATGTGTGATGCAGTGGGAAAGTAACTTAGTATTTTTGAATTGCTGGAGTATAATGTATTTCTTAGAGCAAAAAAAAAATAAAATAAAGCTGATTTAATTGTTATAGGACATATACACACACACACACACACACACAATAGGCATGGGAACTGTGATTTCTTTTAACTGTTTCATTTAGATATAGTTAACTTACAGTACCCTGCACATATTTAAAGTGCACAATTTATTAAGTTTTTACACATGTATGCGCTGGTAAAACCATCCCCATGATCAGGCTAGCGAACATATCTATCAAGCCCAGACGTTCCGTCTGGTCTCTCTGCAGGCTCTCCCGGCCCTCCTCACCCCATCACCAAGCAGCCACTGATCTGCCTTACAAAATAATGGATTGTGTTTTATTTCCTAAAGTTTCACAAAAGTGATATCATAAGGTTTTCTTTTTATTTGGACTTAATTTCAATTTGGCGTAATTATTTTGAGATCCATCTATGCCGTATGTGCTATTGGTCCATTCTTTCACAGCAGCCGTCCCCAACCTTTTCGGCACCAACCAGTTTTGTGGAAGGCAGTTTTTCCATGGACCATGGGTGGGGATGGTTCAAGCGCATTACATTTACTGTGCAGTCAGACCTCTCTGCTAATGATAATCTGTATTTGGAGCCGCTCCCCAGCGCTAGCATCACTGCCTCAGCTCCACCTCGGATCACCAGGCAGTGGAGACTCATAAGGAGGCACAGCCTAGATCCCCCCTATGCGCAGTTTACAGCAGGGATCCCGCTCCTGTGAGAATCTAATGCCACTGCTGGTCTGGCAGGAGGCGGAGCTTGTGCAGTGATGCCGGCATTAGGAGCGGCTGTAAATACAGATGAAGCTTCCCCCACTCACCTGCCGCTCACCTCCTGCTCTGCGGCTCGGTTCCTATAGGCCACGGACCAGTACCAATCAGCAGCCTGGGAGTTGGGGACCACATTTTATAGTGCTGAATAGTGTTCCATATATGCCACAACTTGTTTATTCTTTCATCTGATTGAAATTTTGTTTTGTTTTGTTTTTTTCCAGATTTGGACTATTACAGATAAAGCCACTACAACCTTCCGTGTACAATTCTTTGTATGCACAGGTGTTTCCTTTTCTCTTGAGTAAATACCCGGAAGCACAATGCCTGAGCCTCGTGGTAAGTGCATGCTCAACATTTTAAAAAGCTGCCAACTGTATGCCATGGTGGTGGGACCGTTTTGTGCTCCCACCAGCAACGTATGAGAGTTCCAATCCTACATCCTTGCCAACTGCGGGATAGACGGCTTTTCTTATTTTCAACCATCCCAATAATGGCACAGTGGTGTCTTACTGTGGTTTAACTTGCGTTTCTCTGATGATGGATGATGTCACTCACCTTTCTATGTGCTTATGGGCTATCCATAGGTCAACTTTGGTGAACTGCTCAAACCTTTTGCCCATTTTAAAAAATTAGGCTGTCTTCTTGTTTTTGTGTTTCAACTCTTTTTTATATACACTGTATTCAAGTTCTATGTCAGATATATGACCTATAAATATTTTCTCCCAGGCTGTGGCTTTTCTCCATTCTCCTAATTGTGTCTTTCAAAGAGTAAAAGGTTTTAGTTTTGATTAAGTCTAATTTTACCAATTTTTTTCTCTTCCTTAGTATTAATAATTACGTTTTGGTGTCCTAAGAAATCATTAAATTCGAATCTCTGGGAACAGGACTCAGGCATCATAAGTTTTAAAATCCTCCCAAGTGATTCCAGTGCGTAGCCAAGTCTGAGAACTAGTGTACTAGGTTTGTGCTTCTCAGGCTTCAAATGTGAATTCAAATCACCTGGGGATTTTCTTAAAATGCAGATCCAGATGCAGTAGGATGGAGGTAGGGCCTGAGATTCTGTATGTTTAACAGCAAAAACAAACAAACAAAAATCAAGCAAGGCAGGAAGTCAGGAGCCAGATTGTCCCTGCTAGTTTGAGTAATTTAGGGCTTTGAGCCTGATAATTTCGACAATAGGGAGCTCCTGAAGGGCTTGTAGTGAATGAATAACATGGTTGCATTCGGGTTTTAGAAAGATCATGAAGGATGGGTGAAATGTAAGACTTGAATCAGGGGACCCATCTCACATGTTCTGTAATCTAGGAGAGAAACTGAGGGTAACAGAGTGAACAGCTAAAGAAAAGAGGATGGATATGAGAGTCATTTGAGAAAATTGTGTGACTGACTGAATGCTAGGGTAAAGGAACATAATGCCTATAATGGCTTTGGACCCTACATGAGTTTTGATACCATCACATTTTTCAGTGTAGTAAGAGAGAGTTGGGGTTGGGGCTGTGTTGGCTGACACAGAAGTTGAATTTTAGACACAGTAAGATCAGGAAGCCTTTGGGCCACTCAGGAACAGATTGGTTAAAGGGGTCTTAAGTTCAGGAGGAAGATCTGATCTGGGAGTGTGCATTTGGGAATTAGCAGGTATAAGGATAGTTGAAGCCATGTGTGTGAATGAAATTGCCCACTGAAGATACAGAACATGAAAATAACTTTTTAAAAGGCCTACAAAGGACTGCTTTGCAGGTCACTGAAGTCACATTTCAGGGCCATTGAAGGGCAGAAGCCTGAACACAGTGAATGGAGGGGTGAAGAAGAGTCTCTGCCTTCAGGGTCCTTATTGATCGCCTTGCAGGGTAATTAGCGGGCTGCACGTGCTGACTGCCTGCGATACTGCCCGAGCATCTGGGACTGTCTCCTCAGAACGCTGCCTCCAGAGATGGTTCCCCTCTCATGCCTATGGCACCGGGAAGAATTGTGATGTATAAAATAGGGGGCTGACACTAGCCACTCATCCCGAGTCAAAGGTCAAAGAGAGGGAAAGAACTTCCATGAACACGTTTTTCCGAGGCCCAGCTCACAAATGCTCTTTCTGTGGCTTGGTTGTTAAAACTTCGTCATACTTTTCCCTCGGCCCTCCAGCACACTCTTGCAGGAGAAGGGTCTGCCTAAACTTCAGAAGTGTCTGTCGCTACAGGTTTCTTTTCATAGTCACATTTTTTTGTTGTTATTGTTCTGTTTTCTTTCAATTAGCACACCTTTTTCTCTGGCGTGGACTTGTGCTGGGTTTGAAGGATCATGGCGGAGCTCTCACACCCTACTGAACCCAATCAGAAATATTTCCATTTTCGTTCTGAAGGTGTGAGACAAATCCTAAAATGACCATGTGGGTTTACATGGTCGGTATCATGTGAGGAATATGTCTGCAGGTTGGTAATCACGCTAGGCACGTGTGCTTTCTGGATGCGTTCTCTCTTTTCATCTTTCCCTCTTAGTATAAATTTCATTTTTAGTTCACAATGTCTGTGAATCTATACGCATTTCCTTTAGCTTTGGTGAGGTAAGGGCAAAGTTTCTGCGGGTTTCTTCACTAAATCCAAGCCTGTCAAAGAGTGGGGAAGTACACGCCAGGCCCCTGTGAAAAGGGGTCGTGCATCTTTAAAGAAAACTGCAAGGGAAACCCTAACCTCTCCTAATTTACATACGGTGACATTTTGCAGAAATATTGAAACATTAGCAGTGACATAATGAAATTCTGCCTATCAGCCACAGAAGGAATAATGTTACTGTTAAGGTAACCTGTCCACACTTTGTTATCAAGAAAATATTCTTGCCAAGAAACATATATTTAGTAAGGCATGATAAGGAGGGATTTTTCCCCTCTTATATTTTCTCTCCTGGGCTATCCATCTTCCCCTACAGATTTACTGCCCGATCACTCCCTTTACATGCTAATTATGTGCAGGTCTGGCGAATTTGTTAGTGGTGACACTTCTGGGACCCAGTGGGACTGCAACTCATTATGTGGCAATGTCCAGATATATCAGATATTATTAGCTGTCATTAATCTGCTGTGGAAACACTGAGTGCTAAGCCAGGGAGAGAGGAGAAAAGGGTGTGCAAATGAGGTCTGGAAACAGCCTGAACCCCAAAAGGTCAAAATGGAAATCAGCCAAGAAGGGGGCAACAACCGGCAATGGACGACACTCTGCTCCTGGCTTTTTTACCCCCTTAGCTAACAGGGTGCACCAGGAGGAAGGAGCCAGCAAGCATCACTCAGCCATGTGTTATTTTAATACCCCTTGTGGCCATTTCACCAGCACTAGCCTTTTGCTGTAATTATATACAATTTTACACATTATCTGTTATCTCTCATTTTAGACTCAAAGAAACACTAGAAGTAGGCATTTGACCATGGAACATACTTCAGCTACAATCTTGCATAATAATTCCTAGGACAATGAGTTCTGAAATACAAAGCTTCTTGTTATTATTATTGTTTCAGTTGGTATATTCCTTGGACTCATTGCGTAAGCTATTTCCCACATAAATGGCCCCCCTGTTCCCATTCTTGTCCGAATGCCCAGATTTCTAACTGTTGTTAAAGGATCAGCTTAAATACAATCTTCATAAAGACTATGTGACCCTCTAAAATCCATGTACTCTGTCTTCTGTTCTGCCATGAGACCTTTCCATATTTTAATGATATATAACTATAATTTATATTCTCTGTATCTATTTATCTATCTACCCTTCCATTCATTTATTTTAATAATTTCTTTTTGTAGATCATAGATCTTCAGGGGGAAAAGTTGAGATCATCACATTTTGGCTTTGAGTCTTAACCAAGATGTTTTGGTTCTAGTAAGAAAGATACAAAGTTAACTTTTTTAACAAGGATGCAAATGCATACATAAAAATGATTTGATAATGGATGTGTGCATCATCCATGCGTGTTTAATATATTTTATATGTTTTACATGAACATACACATAAATACACATGCACATCATAAAGGTGTATATTAATCAAAGAGTAGGGGTTTAAACAGTACAGTAAAACACTTCCTTTTCTCTACTTTCATTCATTCTTTGTTGCTGTAAGGGCTTACCTACTCCTTTTTTCCAGTTTATCCATTTCTCAGTGATGCTGTAGTCTGTAAGCAAAAATCCATCTTCACATCCTGAGAGTGATTCAGAGCTCCAACTCAGATGCCTTCTTAATATTGCTCATTTCCTGAAGAATGACCTTACAGGGATTCCCAGGATCGTGTCAAATATTTTTAGTACATCAGCTAAGCAACTTTTATGGTATCAAATATTGTAAAGCACACCAGAGTGTTCATAAATATGAATTAACTGAGAATGTGATTTTTTCCTCCATTGGAGATGTTTCCTAACTACAGCAGACCCGATTAGTACTCCACCCATATCCCTTTAGTTCACCTGCAAAAGAACCTGCAGACAGTTATATTCAAGGTCAATGGCTTCCTACAGTCTTTTGCTCCGGAGCATCCTTTGACTGTGGATGCAACCAGAAGTCAATGTCCTAAGAATGCTCCTAAATAAATCAGAGATGGGAATTGGTAGATAAATACGCCAGCTTCCTTGCGTTTCAGTGGGATGAGTCTGAAATAGGTTCTACTTAGTCTCTGAGACAGTTTTTGGTCTGAGCTTAATTTTGGTCTGAGACAGTTTTGAGACTGAGCTTAATTCCCCATGGTGGTAGCACTTTATTCTCACATCATTACCTTCCACTCGTCTTCACTATGTCACCATGCTCCCTGTGACCACCTCCCAAGTAAACTACATTGACCAAAATCCCGTCTTAGCACCTGCCTTTGGAGGAACCTAAACTATGACAGTACCCCAGAAAGCAGACCATCAATCATGACGGCA
The DNA here is from genome assembly GCF_040939455.1 of Microcebus murinus. Classification (NCBI taxonomy): domain Eukaryota; kingdom Metazoa; phylum Chordata; class Mammalia; order Primates; family Cheirogaleidae; genus Microcebus; species Microcebus murinus. The sequence continues at coordinate 8,788,488 of NC_134118.1, forward strand.
CTCTGGAGCTGGATCACCCACTGATAGGATGGCAGCAAGTTCTAATAATGGTGATAGGTAGAGTAGTGGTAACTCTTGGGTCACAATCACGAGCTCTCTCACCTGTGCTGGAGTATCATAGGACACAGGGAAAGGGAAGCATCAGTACCTGAACAGTATGGTGATAAATGGTCATGTAAGAATTATGGAGTTGGTTGAGTTTTGCTATAAAAATTTTGATGAAAGATAATGATAGGTGGAGTTAACAAGGATACTCAATTTATAGCTCAAGCAAGTCTTTCTTGTTAAAGTCAGATCTAATAGGGAAGGAAAGGGGCTGGAAAACCTGAGACAAAGCCATTTGGGTGCGTACTTGAGAACCCTTTATCCCCAGAATCACTTGAATCCTTTGAGCTAATAGAAGTGGCACCTGCCACCTGCTTAAAACAAAAAACAGCCTCCCTTTGCCTGGAGGCTCTACAAAGAACTCACACAAGGCAGAAGCCTTACAAAATACTGCTCTTTTTCTTTAAGACTTGCTTCCTCTTCCCTTATTATTTGTAGTCCAGTAACTAGAATCAGTTGTCAGCACAGCTTACAGTGGAAAGTATTGTTCTTGGATGGGATGGGAAGCAATAGAGTAGCCATCACATTCATCACAGGTCCTGGGCAATATACACGAGCAGGGAAAGGAAGGATATGCATGGGAATGAATGAATGAATGAATGAGGGTGTTGACACAGGAGGTCCAAAATATAAAACTAGCTAGAGGAGTGATTATTATTATTGGGTACCTTTTAGTGGCATAGGATTTAACATGCTGGCAAGGATATCTGAGTCTGTCTAATTCATTGATGGGATGGCTGCTTGGAGGCGTGGCCATGGCACTGGCCTATGATTAATGAGGTGGAGAAGCTGAAAGTGCATGGCAGGGATAGGGGCATATAAAGCTGAGAGAGGTGGGCAGGGTAGGTTGGATCCCCCATGCAAGGTTGGCGAAGCCCCCAGCCAGCTACATTCACAGGGAAGAGCTCTGTGGACACTTCCTTCATTATGTGATAAAAGCTGCTCGGCGAGAAAGGTAAGCATAGGTGATGGTGGGGGTGATGCTTTGGAGCTCAACTCCATAAGTTCAATGAGAAGGTAAGATTATGGAGTATTTTTTTCCATAGGAAGCTTCTTGTTGGCCATTTTTACATAGCTGTATATACAAAGGCTGTCTGAAAAGCATCCGCCAGGTAACCATTCTCATTATATTAACAATGGCTACTTTCTGGACAGCCTTTGTATTTAATTTCGCATTTGCTTTTGTATGTAATATTGCAGTATACACAATTCTATATATCTACAATGTCTTTTAAAGATGATTTTACTATCTGAACAACACTCCTTTCAATTTATTATATTAACTTAAATATGTGTGATTCTCTAATACTAAAATAATGTGATGGATACTTTTCACATGGTGTTCCCATGTTTCAAAAATCATCTTCTTAAATTCTAAAATATGGCATCATTTGTTCAAATTATACATTTCGAAGGCTAAAAATTATTTCCAAAATGTTTGAACAAATTTATATTACCAAGCACGATATATGAGTGAGTTTCTTAACATCATTGCCAGAAATGGGTATTATCACTGAATTTTTTTCTCATTTAAAAAAATTGGAGCATATAATTTTAAATTAGTCTTTATTTTCACACAAACATGACATAACCCAAATCTCTTCCTTTTTTAATCAGAAATGTTGGAGGCCAGAAAAACTTAACTGATCGTCCAAATGCACTCAGCTGGTTAATGACAATGTCTGAAGGTTAGTTTGGTGTCCAGATATTTTACTTGCATCAAGCTACAAGCTACCTCAATTTAAAATTGTATCTGCCTATCCCTGGCGCTCAAAATGTTTTGGAGTTATTTTCCAAAATAATAAATTGCCGAAGTTGAGAGTAACATGAGAATAATATTTGAATAAATATTTTGGGCAAAAAATGTTCTGCTGACACTTATTCTTTTTTTTATATAATTTTTTAAAAGCTTAAATTTCTTTATATTTTTCCCTCTTTTTGTTTGCTCAAGAAACTGAAATCTAAACACTTATTCTTTAAAAATATTTTCTTCAGTTCTTTTTTTTTATTATTTCGGCATATTATGGGGGTACAGATTTTAAGGTTTCAATAAATGCCCTTTCCCCCCTCCCCCCACAAGTCTGATTCTCCATCATGACCATCCCTCAGATGGTTCACATCTCACTCATTATGTATGTATATGCCCGTCCCCTTCTCCCCTCCCCCCTCCCCAATACCCTGTTACTGTAGTACCTATGTGTCCACTTAGGTGCTACTCAGCTAATACCAGTTTGATGGTGAGTATATGTGGTGCTTGTTTTTCCATTCTTGGGATACTTCACTTAGTAGTATGGGTTCCAGCTCTAACCAGGAAAATATAAGATGTGCTATATCACCGTTGTTTCTTAGAGCTGAACAGTACTCCATGGTATACATATACCACATTTTATTGATCCATTCTTGGATTGATGGACACTTGGGCTGTTTCCACAGCCTTGCAATTATGAATTGTGCTGCTATAAACATTTGAGTGCAGGTGTCTTTTTTGTAGAGTGTCATTGGATCTTTTGGGTAGATGCCCAGCAATGGGATTGCTGGATCAAATGGTAGATTCACTTGTATCGCTTTAAGATATCTCCATATTGCTTTCCACAGAGGTTGGACTAGTTTGCAGTCCCACCAGCAGTGTAGGAGTGTTCCTCTCTCCACATCCATGCCAGCATTTGTTATTTGGAGACTTTTTGATAAAGGCCATTCTCACTGGAGTTGAGTGATATCTCATTGTAGTTTTGATTTGCATTTCCCTGATGATTAGAGATGATGAGCATTTTTTCATATGTTTGTTGGCCATTCTTCTGTCTTCCGTTCTTTACAGATGACTAAGAGGGCCTTCTCTCTTGTTGCAAGAAGTAGGATCACTCAATTTTGTAGTCTTTTACTCAACTGCTGGGCATCCATTTGAATAATTTTCATAAAATAAAAGTGATAGGCTTCTCCTCCCATGCTTTCCTCTCCGTTCCGTATGCTCTTACCTCTTCCTTTGTCCACTGCCATGCCACCTGCTCCCATAGCGCCAGACGTGCATGCTGTCTCGGCAGACTTCTCACTGTGACAGGCCAGAATGTAAATGTTCTGGGGTCAGTTCCCTGAGTTGCTGTTCCTACCCCTGATATGAGTACTGCACTAGTTCTTGCGCCAATCCTACTGCTGTCAGTTCTATACCACTCACTCCTCGGCAGTTAAGTCATGCCTCCTGATATGGGGTCTCGAATCCGGCCATTACAAATTGATTTCCTAACTTCTCTATTTTCTTCTGCCAGCTACAATCTAAGGCAGGCGTCCTCAAACTACGGCCCATGGGCCACATGCGGCCCGCCAAGGACATTTATCTGGCCCACTGGGTGTTTTTGCCATTGCTGCCTGTCCTGCTTAGCAGTCAACTTGTCCCGGTCCCACAGTGCGCATGTGTGGAATGTGCACCGCACTCTCCAACGGCCCCCCAATGGTCTGAGGGACAGTGAACTGGCCCTCTTTAAAAAGTTTGAGGACTCCTGGTTTAGGGCCTGGGGTTTGTTTTTATAAAACTCCTCTGTTATAGAATTTTCTTTACCTTCTTTCCAACTCATTATTTATCCAGCCAATGGAATAATGCTTTAGCCTAACTTTTCTTTAATTTTTTTATTACTTCGTATGCATTGCCCTGACATAAATTCCAATATTTGACTATTTATATGAGGCTGCACCCAAGTTCTGCCTGCCCTTTCCCTTGTAGCCTTCTCCTTTAAACCAAAAGCCTAAATTTTTCTGTTTACAGATAGATCTTTCCAAACAATGACCAAAGCTATTCTTGCTCCCCTATAGACAACTATCCAATGGGATAGGTTATTTTCAAATTCTGGAAATATTGTAGTCAAAGTTCACTGTAGAAAATAGAGATCAATCTAGGTATTTTAAAGGAAAAGGGGCTTAAAATAATGAGGGAGAATGGGGGGACAGGAAACAAGAAGGCAACCCGAGAACTCCTTAGTCAAGAGCAAACAGGTGCAATTCAGGGATCAGGGGGCCACCACAGTGCTGGGTCTGCCCTTTGCAAAAGTCTCTCACTCACATGGCTTTTCTTTGTGTGAGCATCGACATCCAGAAGTTAGCCTTTGTGCCTCTTTACATTTCACATTCCTCATTCCTATCTAGAACCTTACCTGTAAGATAGTCAAGAAAACACAAATTTTGACTTCACAGGTCTGTAGAACAGAGGGGAACATAGGACAAGGGTAGAAGTGGATGCTGAATGCCAATCAACCTGATCCAGCCCGAGGCCTGCGTACTTGGCCTCCTGCCTTCTTCATTTCTCTGGCCTCCCCTTCCTAAGTGAGCTCCCCTGAGCAATATTCCGCTGGAAGGACAATCCCCCCACCCCTTCCCAAGTCACTCCTCTCTGCTGCTCACTCACTGTTTCGTTTCCTAGTGGTGCATCATGCTTTGTACCAAGCCAAGTCAAATGCCTTCCATGAGCATTTAAGCAGGAATGGTTTTGGGTCAGGAATTTAGAGTTCCTAGCCAGTAAGAAGATGTTTTTCTACCTCAGATAACACTCAACTATTCCTCTTTTATTAAACAAACAATCAAGAAAAAAATACAAACTTGGAATGTTCATCTTTTCTCATGCTTCTCAGTTTAATTCCAAATGTTTGATACATAGCTTAAGGGTGCCCAAGAAGTCCCTGAAGAGTGTCCTGCGTGGTGACTGAATTCATTAAGCCTGGTGTATTACTGCTTTCTCAGGGTGGATGTGCGCACCCCTAGGTGTTGTCCAGATGCCTCTACCACATTGTTTCTTTTGCAATGTCCTTCACATTGTTCATTTGAACCATCAAGTATGAGGGTTTGTGCTAGCTGCCTCAAAAAATTCCTCAATGAACTTGCTGCCTGCCTAGACAGGCTTCAAGAACCATTCACAAAGTACAAATATTTGAAGGTTGAGTATGTTTAAAATTCTTTTTTAATCTTATTTTCTTTATAGTTCATGCATATCCATTTACTTAAAAAAAAAGACCCTGTGTATATTTGAGTGTCCACCTTGTTTAAGCAAATGATATGCAGTTCAATTGAGAACAATAACAAAATTGCATGTAAATATGTGGGCAAGGTATGAACAAGAAAAACAGAACTGCTAAAAGGAAAGTCCACAGTGATGTTTCCTATATATTAACAATGTGAATTAAATATCTAGGGCTATTTCCACACACGTATACCCTCTAGTGCTGAAAGATCAGCTTAACTAAATACCCAAAGGCTATAAAGTATCAGGTGTTTCTTTTACTTAAAACCTGGAGTAGCTTTAAGCCTAACTCTTAAGCTAAAATGCCCATGGATGTTAGGAAAGTGGCCTAAACTAGTGAAGCAGATCAGGTGAAACATGAAACATTAGTGACACTCCTTCGTACTGAGGATTAGTAAAGCATGACAGAATCTGTGGTGTACTAGAAAGTTCCTATTCGGTCAATGGGGTTCACTGCTATTCAGAAAGGCAAGTCCACTGTTGCCAGTTTTTCCACAGAAGCCAAAAGTGCAGATTTCTATGGGAAATGTCTTAACTTTCAAATGTGGTTGATTGATGCGATTTATAAATAACATCAGCACTGTAGGCTAACATACACATACCAAAGTGGGCTCTAGCCTGGAGAGACCAGCTTTTGAGTACTTTCTCAAGTTGTCACTGGAACATAGGAAACTCTGAGATGAGGGAGCACTGTACACAAGGAAAACAATCAATTGAGCCGCATTTAGGGGCCACTCAATGCCACTCACATTCTCTATTTAACTCCTCCAAGACCCTCTTTAATGTCATTTTCTCCAGAAAGCTTCCTCTAACCAACCTCCCCCTGCACACCGTCCCACACCCAGACTAAGTGATATGCTTCTCTGTGCTCCCAATGTGACTTGATTTCTATCATCAAAATCCTTCCTAAAGTTCTTGTTACTATTTGCTTAGCTGTTCATCTTCCTGGCTTGACCAAAAATTCAGTACACAGGGTCTTTGGTTATCCATCCCATCATTTTGTCCTTGATCCTTAGAATGAGGCTGGCATATAGTGGATGCTTAATAATACTTGATTAATAAAGAAATTATATATACAAGAGGTGCTATATCACCATTGTTTTTTGTAGCTTAATGGTACTCCATGGTATACATATACCACGTTTTATTAATCCACTCATGTAATTATGGGCACCTGGGTTGTTTCCACATCTTTGCAATTGTGAATTGTGCTGCTATAAACATTCAAGTACAGATGTCCTTTTTATAGAATGCCTTTTGTTCTTTTGGGTAGGTGCCCAGTAATGGGATTGCTGGATCAAATGGTGGATCTACCTGTATCTTTTTGAGGTGTCTCCATATTGCTTTCCACAGAGGTTGCACTAGTTTGTAGTTTCACCAACAGCGTATGAGTGGTCCTATCTCTCCACATCCATGCCAACATTTATTGTTTTGGGACTTTTTGATTAAGGCTGTTCTCACTGGGAATAAGTGGTATCTCATTGTGGTTTTGATTTGCATTTGGGATGGGCATGTACATACATAATAAGTGCGAGTGTATATAAATTATGAAATACAGATATGAATAGGCATATTGTTCTATTGATTGATAGAAGTATCCTGGGACCACACAGCAAGGATTATGGAATAGGATGATGACTATGCATATGAAAATAAAATTAGTATTTAAAAAACTAAGTTTCATGGCCAGATGATCAAAACTGATGTATGTGTATGAATATATAACCAAGTCATCAAGTTATTTGAAAAATATTCACTTTAATTTGGCTTTGATATGTATGTTTGTGGGGCCATGAGGTCAATTATTTTGCTTGGCCTCATCAGTAAGCTTATTTCTAAATTTGAGTAATTGTTTATGGTCTAATTGTGTGCACAATTTACTTCATTGGCCAAATTTGTATTCAAAGTGTTTTGGAGACAGGTCTGGATCTCTCCTCTTCCCTGGAAGTTTAAAGTGAAGCCACTTGTCCATCCCCATTGTTACATGTGAAATGAATTAATACTCAGGGACTCTCAGGTTCCTTCCACAGGACTCATTTTTGTGGCAATTATACAGTAAGTATTTTAAAATATTCATGTACAACATTTTTTTTGTCACCGCTGAACCATTCAACTGACCTAATTTTCTATTCCTGCACTTATTTTTACAATATGTCTAATTGGCCCAGTTGTAGCAAAGAATACACATACTGTTTTAGAGAAAACAGTTTTGAAATCATTGTGGCAGCTTCCTGCAAGTTTCAAAATCAAATTAATTGAAAAAAAATGTTCTAGTCTCAGTCACTTCCCTTATGGGTTAGGAACTAAAGCACTAAATCAAATCAAAGTGAGCTACTTCAGTTGTTCTCTAGTGATTTTATGCCTTAAATTAAAGGAAAAAGTGGGAACAGGTTACCAATACTATTGCAAATTTCAAGAAACACATGCAATTAAATTGTATGGTTTATGGCCCAAGATCATGCTAGTATCATTTAATAATGAATAACCTTAACATAGAAAAGATATAAAGTACAAATGCATTTAGTTGTTTAGGGAGTGATTAAACCAACAAAGCTAGTTCCAAGACAGTCATTGCCATAATCTAGGTATGTGGGCCTCCAACCGAATTGTTAGAAAGAAAAAAAAGATGTTCACATTGTTGCTGCAAATGGTTTATTAGCTGCTGCAAAAAGCAGCAGTGTTGATTACAATAATTATTTAGGGCTTTAGTTTCCATTCCCTGAAGCTTCCCTAAAAATGTGTCCCTAATTTCACTTAAGATAAACATTTTATCTAGTCAAATAATCAATGCAGATTGTTTACAATCTACTCTGCTGCCACAATTGGTAATAAGTGAGAAGATGGCATATCATGGTCACATTTGGCTACCATGAATAAGCCTGGCTTTTAATTCGTTGTCCAAGGAAACCATCTATAGTGAAATGCATGCAGATGTCTGGCACTCGTGCGCACACACACACACACACACACACACACACACACACACAACTACTGAAAAGAAAACCAAAACAATTACCTTTTAACTCGTAACATCAACTAATACTACAACGTTTTTCCTGAATTAAAAGTTGCCAGTATTTATAACAATTATAATAGGCCATGAATGTCCTAAATTAAATAGATAATTAATGTCTTTAGCACTCAATGGACTCCATTATTCAGTGCCTTATGCTGCCAACTGGGACATGGGACAGTTCATCTGATAATTTTGGTTATCTCCACTCAACTGTGTGGATGTTAGGGGTCAGAGAAAGTGAAACAGTTCGGCCCACTTATGGTGTGGGATTACTTTTTAATTGCATAAGTTTCACTTCTAACAATCTTTTCCCAAGAACTTTATACAGCTTCTGAAAAATTGCTAGAGAAGTACTAAAACCAGGACTAAAATAGTTACATGATTTTTTATAATCACTGATCCTTTATGCAATCAGGCTCTTTCATTTCTGTGTATTGACATCATCCAATAGAACATGTTTCGTTCCTTTGTTTAACCGGTATGCCTAATACAGATACCTTATGTAGCACATGTCGTGCAAAAAAGGAATCAAGGATGCTCAAATTAAATCTGCTTTCTAATACTTCTGAGTCATGTTAAATGGGTTAAAGCAAGGATGACTATATCATTGTCCAAACTGGGTTTATTATACAGTGAAATTATAATAATAATAATTACCCCAGGAAAAATGCATAAACTAGAACTGTTCCAGGCAAATGGGGACAGTCCTGGGAAAAATGGAACTTTCTTCCAAAGAATTTATAGTTTCCCCCCATTTCAAACCCTTAGTCATATCGTTTTGATGACAATGCTACATTTCTGATGTAGCACTACTCTTATTACAGCACACACTTAGAATTTTCTCAAACTATGTTGATGATTCTGTGCTATATCATTTGGCCCCTGTGGTAAAAAGGAAGCATTAGTAGGTAGCTGGTGGGGATGGGGCTATAGACTGTGACAGTGGGCATGCCAGCATCACACCTAGCAATCACACTCTCAACCTCATATCAGTTGCAACCGACTCTCATCAACTGGGCTCACTGCTCATTCTTACAACATTTCATGACTTTACGTGGTATTTTATGATTAAGTTTCTCTCAACATAGCTCCTTATTGTAACTTCAAACTTTATAGGGAGACACAGGGAGAAGTTGATTATGTACTGAGTGAGAGCCAAAAAGTCTACCAGCTTTGTTTTTCTTTTTGGGAAGCTTTGTTACCACAGAACAGATCTTCGAGCAAAGACTTCCACTGGGTCCTGAACACCAAATGTCAATGAGTCATTATGAGTAATACGAGGTGGTGTTTATGCCTTGGCCTCTTGGCTGTATCCTGTAGGCTGACAGAAATCAGGCCAACTGAGTAATTGCTATAATGCATTCCCTTTTCATAATATCTGCACTGAATCTTTGTTGCTTTACACTTGAGTTTGCATTCCAGTATCCTTTTATGCCAAGCCTTGTGATTACTTTAGGTCCCTGAGCTACAGGCATAATTATTAATATCTCCCAAGAAGTCACTGGGGACTCTTGAGAGGAAGGAGAAAGAGGGAGAGAAGAATACTAGATGAAGGATTAACATATTTCTTTGGTGATGCAAGTCGAGGATGGAGAGGTGAAATAGAGGATGCTCATTTGCTAAGTATTTAGAAAGTCAGGGGCCTGACGTTTAAGCTCTAATGTTGACCAGATATATGAACAAACATTAAAATGTCAAATAGATTATATATTTAATCTCTATTCATGGCATAGATAAGCTTTGTTATTTAAATTCAAATATTTCTTTTAGTTGAATTATAATCATGTTTGTCAATCCGTTAACTCACTGTGTCATATTTTTGAATGAAGATCTGATTTCCAGATGTCCTCAAAGATCACTTTTCCTGACAACAGTGAACAATTATACTACCCTTGAAACATGCATAAGGAGTACTGCTTGGCCTGGGAGAAGACATCATTGACTAAAGGGAAGGATAGAGCTTATATGACTGAGAAGAGCAAAGTATAGTTAAGTTAGTAACAAATGACTATCAAAATGCACCAGAGATAAAGTAAAAAAAAATACATCACATGCAAAATAAATAAATAAATGATGAGATGTTAGGTAAGTATGATTTCATGATTATTGCAGAAAAGTAAATAAAATCATTTGATTATTTACATTTCTGGCTTGCTTCAGTAGTGTGTCATCTATTACCAGTTCTGTTTATAGAAAACATTGTTTTTGTAAAAACACGCTTGTAATGAAAAATAAAATCCATGAAAAAGGATTTCATTGTGAAATAAACTTGTAGACTCATTGCCCTTGGAAGCATTCTCTACAATAGCTTCGTGTTTCTCAGGGACAAAATTGTGCTGGGTATTTTTGCAAGCCATTTAATGTATTTGTCTTCCAAGGCATTGGTGAAAAAATCAAGGACCAATCATTTTCTTTTCTACTATGGTGTAGTTTATTACTACATTAAATGTTACCTAGTATTTTTTTTTCCAGTTAAACAACTAAAAATAATACTGTCTCCAAAACATTAACATATATGATTAGGCTAATAAGGTAATGTGTGGGCCCTTTATTCTAAAGTAAGCTACTGTAATCCAAACTACAGTCTGTGTATGACAAATGGACAGAGCCATGTGGCCATATGACTGTAGGGTGACAGGGTAGGGTTTTGCATTAGAATATACATTGCATTCATAAAGCCTTCTTTTCAGAAATGTAATTAGCTTTTTTATGAACTGGTAAATATAGTATATAGAATACTCAGGGGATTTCCATATAGCCACATTTATTCCCACACGTCTCTGGGAATCATAAATGGTTGTCTTCCTCTGAAATGGATTAGGACAAATTACATTAGGACATGATTGTGAATCTGATTAAGGTGGAACACAGTTGGGTTTTTTCACTCCTCTGGGATGACCATGTTTTCATATAACAACCAGAAGACGGAGAAGCCTTTGGCAAGATGTTTCAAAGGCATGTTTTTGTATGCATATAAAAAAGAATTTTCATGTTAATTCAAAAATTGGCCCATGCCTTTAATTTCTGTATCAAGCCAAGACAAAGCTTGAAGCACAACCTGCTCTAGTATAGAACACATTTCAACACATTTCAGATACTGATTTGGGGTTTCAATGAAAGCATGTGAAAAAGGAATTTCCATGCATAATTTCTTCCAGGAGAGGAGAGCAGGGTTGAAAGGATTTTCCGTTGACTAAAAATCTTTAAGAAAGAAAGAAAAATTGCTTCATAAATGGTGTCAATACTTTACAGCAATTAAACCTTTTCACACTAGTTTGTGAAACAGTCAACCATAAGGCAATCCAAATAACCTGTGTTATAAAATAGAATCAGGTGACAAATATTTGACATTGACTATAATTGGAAGTTGGAGAGTGATGAGGGGATTTTGATAGTAAGAGAATGTGAGATCATAGTAATGATCCATTTTCTTAGAAATTTTAAAATAAACAATTGAAACTGAAGTGAGCTATTTTCAAATTATTGATAACAAAGGTTTCCTATACAGTTGTGTATGCTTGTAGGGGGATGTACTCTTTGATTCTTGGTCTTCTCATTTTTTGAATGCCAGATCAGTGATTCTCTCACTTTGCTGCATACTGGAATCATCTGGGGAGCTTTTAAACTCTCCATAGCCAGGCCAAGAGCAATTAATCAGAATCTCTAAGAATGGTATTAGCATTCGAAAACAATACACAGTTAATTTTAATACACAGCCCTGTTTGTGAACCCATACCCTAATGCCTCACCATGTTCTAGCAACCAGAGAGTTAACTCTTAACAGAGCAAGATCCTCTCAGACCTGTTTTCATAGCTTCAGTCAATATTTATTCTGGTTGGCTAATAACCACACCATACTGTTTATTAATATATTTTGAATATCATCCCTGCTATCATTCCCATAGATGTATAGTATATGTGCAAAAATATCTGACCAATCTGAAGGCCACAGACAGACAAATTTCCCTGGTTCTTACTGTTGGGCCACTTATTCTTTAAAGACAGGAATTTTATCATGAATTTCAGCCAATTTGTCTAGAACTCTGAGAAGCTGTCTTTCTTTTATAAGCCCCAATTTCCCCTGATCCTTTGGCCCCACCTTTTACGCTAGTGGCCATTAGTTACGGCCTTACTCTCCACAGATTTGTCAACCAGAGGCAAAGCATTGCTGTTCATTTTGATGCTTGACATTTGCAAGCACCTATGCTTTTGCTAGCATGCTCAAACATTTGATTGGAAGTTCTTAGGTATTTATACCAGCCCAACGAGTGAGGGGTTGCTGCATAGAGTTATACAGGTTGTGCTCTGCACAGTTATAGGAGGCACCATTGTATTTGTAGTCACTCTAGATTTTTCTGTGTTGTTCAACCATTTTTTTTCCACGTCATTTTGGATATAATCTGTTGAACTGAATGTTCCTTCCTGGGTTGTAGACTCTAGAGGTTGATCAGTTTCTCCCATCCTGTCCTCTCTTGACTGCTTCTCCTTACTCCATGGCCTTACTGCTGAGGTATCAACTGGCTTCAGGATCAAGGCCCCCTGGTGATATATAACACTGGGAAAAGAAAGCACTCATGTTGGACAAGAACTTGCAACATTTCCCTTGCTTGCTTTCATCGAGTACAAGTAGTAGATAAGACAAACTCATACCAAGTAATTTACAACAATTAATGAAAGTTTGGTACAGCAACCAGCAAAATGAACAGAATGACAAAAAGTCACTTTTAAATACTTTTTAAATGACCTTCAGCTACTCCCCTCATCATTCAAATGTTTGAAGATAGAAAATGCTGCATTAAAGATTTGCTTATAAGATCATGTTTTAGCTCCGTGGACCAAAGACACTATACCAATGCTATTTAAAATAGTAAGTCAGTAAACAGTTTGATCTGTGTTGAGCTAAGATTGTAAATTATTGTATTGTTTTCTTCATTGAGAAGGCATTGCTAAAAAAAGTTAGATGAATAATACGGTATGTTTATGATATAGTCAATTTACATTCTAGCATAAAGTCTTCTCTCATTGAAGACTACTAACAAAGAATTTGTAGAAAAGTACTGGGTCAAAGGTCACACCTGATGCTCCTAATGACCTTGACAGGCATCTGTTGTTTCACTTAAAAAAAAAGGTATATTGCTCTTTTATTTATTTATTTATTCTATGGATATATGAAGACCTTTTATATAGTAGGCACTGTCAAGCATACCCAGATGAATAAGCTATAATACCTGCCCTGGAGAAATTTCAATTAATTCCTAACCTATTTACATCTTGGTCTTAAACCACCCCATTTTTAATAAAGGAAAACAAACCAACATAGTTAAAGTCAGGGAGGAGTACAGCACCAGTTAGTTAAAAAATAGACATTTTCTTTTCCCTTTTTATTTGTCCTTAATATTAATTTATTTTCTTTTTTTATTTCAGCATATTATGGGGATACAAATGTTAAGGTTACATATATTGCCCTTGCTTCCCCTCCCCACTCGAGTCAGAGCTTTAAGCGTGTCCATCGTGTGCCCATGGTGTGCATCACACTCACTATGTATGTATATACCCATCCCTTCCTCCCCATTCCCACCTGCCGGACGCCAGATGAATGTTTGGGTTTTTTTTTTTTTTTTTTTAACATTTTGGTTGCATTTGATATCTTTGCCTCTCCCTAGCAAGGGTTAGAGGTATGCCCTTCCCCTCCACAATGTTCACCACATCCCTCAAATGTGGGGCTACCCCCCAAACCCCGAATCCCTGGTGAACACCACCACCCTTTGAGCACCATAGTGTTAATCAGTCAGTATCAATTTGATGGTGAGTACATGTGGAGCCCATTTTCCTGATATTATGTTGCCTTACTTTGGATAATGGATTTAAGCTTAATCCAGGATAGTGTAACCGGTGCTAGCTTACTGTTGTTTCTTAGAATTGAGTAATATTCCATTGTGAACATATACCAAATTTTAATAATCCACTCATGAATTGACGGGCACTTAGGTTGTTTCCACATCCTTGCAATAGTGAATTGTGCTGCCATAAACATTTGGTGCAGATGTCTTTACAATAGAATGTCTTATGCTCTTTGGGGTAGATGCCTAATAATGCTATTGCTGGGTCGAATGGTATTTCTATTTTTAGCTCTTTGAAGTATCTCCAAATTCTTTTCCACAAAGGTTGCACTAATTTGCAGTCTCACCAGCAGTGTAAGAGTGTTCCTGTCTCTCCATATGACATTTTATTTTCAAATGAAGACTTGCCTCCTTTTTCATCATATGAACTAAAATGTTGATGCTTTGAATTAAATCAAGAACAGATATTAACCAATGGCTAAAATAATTACTTGTAGCAGGCATATAGCTTCCTTTTGTGATGACCATATTTTGATATTTTTTTGTTCAGAAAATCATCACACAAAATTCAGTAATGGTTTACATTAAATAAATATATGTACACTTTAGGAACTAGTCAAATTATATAAAATAATTTCTCCTCTGCTTTTTATCTTGGCCTGTCATAAAAACATATACATTATATGCATGTATGTGTGTATATATTTATATATCTGTGTATATATATTTTTAAATTATACATTTATAACCATCTGATTTATTAATATGCAATGATACGATGCAAAACTAAAGCTATATGGACTAGAATATGCAAAGTCTATTGTCCAAACTAACTATAAATTGTAACTTCCATAGAGTCTAGCATGATACTTAGACTATGATGGCTGTTTGATTAACAGGTGTTCTATAATACTACTGGTATTATTATGACTAATAATGATTATAATTTACATTATTCATTTAATAAAATGTAAAGATTTGTGCTAAGTGATTTACACATCTTAATTCTTCCAAGTTTAAAAACATTTTCATTTCTTGGTACCATTATTATCCCTATTTTTCACATGAAGAACATGACCAAGGTTCTAAGAACATAAAGCCAGGATGGTAAAATTGATTTAAAAACAATTATGGAAATATAATTCATTTAAAAACTTACCTTCAGCTAATTCAGCTCTAACAACCTTCAGTGTCAATATCTCCACTTAGTTTCTAATCTTAGGAATTAAGAGCTGATTGGCCTAGCTTGGCTCAGATATTCACCCCTTAGACCTATAATTACATCAAGGAAAATAATATATTACAGTTTTTGCCTGTCTGACATCCCTTTTGTCTTCTTTTGGAAATAGCATCTCTATTCTTCAATGATTAATCAGCCTTCACAGCTTTCAGTTCATGACTCTAAATTCCTATGGTGGACATTTGCTGAATCAGTGTCAATCCCAGGAAATTTGCTGGAAATTTTAAAATAGCAGTGTTCTCTGTCAGCTCTGGTTGTTGGTAGCCACATTTTTCAGCAGGAGGGAAGATCCTATCCAAGAACAAAGTCAACACAGAGACAGAAAGGAAATATCAATTCCTCCTAGTGTCCATTGAGCATGTGGGTCTAGCCATGCCTGGACTTACAACAGAATTTCAGCCAGTTTGACTTTGGTTTCTGTCACTAGCAGTCAAAGATGGATGCATATGGCAGACACCTACCGCCCACCCCCAGGGAATGTGGACAGCAGGCAGCCTCCAGATGACAGCTCGTTCATGGTCTGCTTCAGCTTCCAAGAACTGCCTTTCCCGAAGTCATGCCTTGCCCAGAGCAGCCCCAATCAGATGACTATGCAGAGTTGAAGTAGAAGAGACTAGCAATTTGGGCCCAATATAGAGCATTTGGACAGTCAGTGTTCATTCAGAGCTCCCTGCCCAGTTGGTAGACATACCATTATGCCTCCTTCAGTGCTCTGCTTTCCCTGCATGCAGCCCTGTTCTTTCCCTGTTCCCTCACTGATGATAATCCTTCATAAACATCACGCACACCAAACTCTCAGCATCTGCCTCCAGAGGACCCACCCTGCAATAATGAGTAGATATCTACTAAATACAAAGTTAATACAGTAACACAGAACAAACAGGATAAACTTTTATGTTAAAAATGAGCACACAGATTTGCAGTTATGAATGAGGTAAGGATAGAAGCAAGAAGGCAATATAAATGAAGAAAAATAGCTGTGTCAAGCTGGCAGATGATTTTATGAAGTTATATTATTGTTTATGCACTAAATAACACTTTAAAAAATGTCTTTCTGAGATTTCCATAATACTCTAAGCAATTAAGAAATGCCAAGGATTGGATAAAGTTATGTTTTTTATATTTCAAAAATAATAGAATCTAACATAATGAGTGAGATGTGCAATGTTTGGGGGATGGTCACGCTTGAAGTTCTGACTCACGGGGTTGGGGGGACATGGGCAATATATGTAACCTTAACATTTGTACCCCCATAATATGCCAAAATTTAAAAAATAATGGAATCTTATCTGGAATTTAGATGTTGGAAATGCAAGGAATTATTAGCTTTATAAATTGATAATTTATTTTTCAAACTTTGATCTTTAAATGTTCAAATAGGTATAGGTTACATTTGGTAATTCAAATAAAAGGATAGACTTTAAACAAGGTTAATAATGGTATATACATGATAAGGACTCCAGCAAACAATAAAACAAGTAAGAGGAAAGTTGGGGCAAGATGCTCCAGGAATTCAACAGTGCATCAGTGGCTTTTATTAAGGTTTTAAAAATAGGTTTTATACTATGATAGTCTAGATTCTATGGTTATGTTCCCCTTTATTCATTCAGAATCTCCTCTGTGTATTTCCTCCAAGTCTAATTCCACAGTTTGAGAATCATAATAAAGATAAACCAAGAATAGATATTTTAAGAGGGGGTTGTGTGATATGTGCTTCCAATAGTTCCACTTCCATTATCCACCTAGGAGGACAGACACACAATAACAGTATTCTCTTAGCGCCTACCATAGTTGTTGAGGATTCTTTTCTATACAAAGATCAAGCAAGACTTTCTCATACTATTTGAGAGATATTTTTATAGAACGGAGGTCCCCTTTTCTCTCCTTTTGTCTTCAACTAGTGGCCTCTGTGCAAAATCTTATTAGCTTTGTGAAATATATTTCTGAAATATATATTAGGGGCTCTTTCTTATTTCTCAGTGTAGAAATGTTCCGCACAGTAGTATTTTCTAGATTTAACAGTTTATGAAGAGATAATAAATGAAAATTGTACAGGAAGTGAATAGTATTCATACCAGAGAATATATGTGTCTAAATACTGATTTACTCTGTCTTTTATGGGCTCAACTCCTTATTAACAATATAGTCACTAGGTGCTATAATATTTAAAGAGATATTCCACTAATTGTGGTGCTGGATCCTAAGTGTCTAATCATTTTAAACAAGGTCCCATTTTTGATGGTTGTCAAGAGGAAAGTTAATTATCCTACGGCATTTTAACATGTAAACAAGCCTTTTGTTACTTCTTTGGGTCAATAAAATAAGTACCCATGGGCTATGGAGAAAAAAATCATTAATGCATGACAATAATCGTATCTTTGTTTCAATGTTAAAAAACAAACAAACAAAACCCACCTTTGGTAGTTGAGATTTCCATTAAATACAAAATTATTTTGCACCCATGGAATTCCTAAGATAAATAGACAGTTACTATCTCTACAGTATATTTCAATGTGTTACAGTTTCTTATCATTTATCAATAATAATTGCATGCCACTGTTTATTGCAGTTTAGGAAGAATAAAAGCTGATCCCTTTATATTTTTTTCTTATTGCATTTTTTATACAAGTTTGTTGATGCGGGTATCAATTTGTAACTGATGATTTTCATAAGAAAATACCTTTATGTATGCATTTGTTGGTTTTCACTGAAGCTGCAATGTCCATACCACTGAGGTTGATAGTAAAGAAATGTAAAATCCTCACTCAAGTTCTCTAGAGAACAACAGTTTAATGGTTGACACCTCTACTCTCTTCTCCTGGATAGCATAATGAAGGCTTAAGGGAAAATATTCAATCTTAGTATTTTTGGATCTCCATTTTCCTTGGAAAATAGTGCCTCTTGAATAATTAAAGGACAAGGGCAGAGAGCAAGGGGAAAAAGATAATTTGAAACAAGTAGAATTTGAATATAGAAAAGCCAGCGCTCCTATGTTACTTCCTTTTTCAAAATTTCAGCAAAACTTTTCTTCCAAAGGTGGGAGCATGGTTAAATAACTTCATCTCTTTTGTTGTGTGAAAATGCAAACAGAATTTTGCAAATGAGAGCTCCCAGTAATGAAATACAAGCAAAGGGAGGCTTTACCAGATTACAGGGCTAGAGTTCAGTAGAATGTACAGTACATGTGTGATGGGGAATCAATAATGGTATGGAGAGTACTTCGCTTCTCATATAAAGTGAATTTTGTTGTGAAGTATTTATTCCATTATTTTTTTTAATGTCCAGATTTAATCCTGTATTCACATTACATCTGCAACGTAATTAATGTGCCTTGAACATACACAACTACAGTCTGGGACTTGCTGGAGACAGAGTACTGGAACGTGCCGGTTGCCCTTGCTTTTGCTGACTGAGTTTTCTTCTGGCTGTTCTTATACTTCTAGCTACTCCTATATGAGCTTTTAACATCACTTTAAAAATATATGTGCCACAGAGTTCTAAACCCAGCCTTCTTATATTTTAGCTACACATGTTCCCTGGGAAGTAAGAGCAAATCTTACTTTTTCTATAACTTAAAATAGTGCCTCTCAATTCTAAGCCTTTCAGTCTTTTTCTCTGAGCCCCAAACTCATAAATTCAGTGTATTGGATATCTCCATCTGAAGGTACTAGACATCTCAAATTCAACTTATCTCCACACCGACCTCATGCTGCATCATTGAAATCCTTTCCAGCTATCTCATTTAATGGCATAAATATACATTAATATGTACAAGGAGGAAGAGTACTAATAGGCATGATTCTTGACTTCCCCTTTCTTAGGGTCCAAATTAAATCTGTGATGAGTTTATGTGGCTTCGACCTCCCTGGTATTTCTCAGATCCATCTCCCCTTCGTCACCATGGTGATGGCCACTGGTTACACCACCGCCTCCTGACTGTTCTGACAGCAATTCATTCTCCACACCGCCAGGAATGTTGGGTCTAAAATTATTTTCTTTTTTCAATTTTACTACTTAGACCTTTGAAATGACAGCCCCTTTTCTCTTTCTTTCTTTTTCTTTTTTTAAGAAATCCTTAAAATCTTGCCTTGAGATGCAAGACCTTTTATGACCTGAGCCCTGCCTACATAATCAGCATCCAAGTCTCTCACTCCTTCTCCACGTTGTCCCCCTCACAGAAATGCAGACCCACTCTTCACTCTCAGTTCCCGGGGCATGCCATATGGTGCTGCAGTGCCAAAAGTTTATTCTCTCTCTTCCTTTCTGCTGGAGTTCCCTTTCCTAACCACCATCCCCCTATAACCCACTTCCTATCCCTCCTTCAGAATCAGCTCACATGTGATCTCGTCCAGGGATCTTTCACTAATCTCCAGACACAGTCAGCAACTCTGGCTGTGTGGCCTCCAGCCTGCTTCTCTTCCAGTGCCTGCTCCTCCTGCAGGATGGCTTAGTGGCCTGACTCTTCTTGAGGCCATGAGCTCTGTAGAAAAGAGGTTGAGTGACTTTTTTTTCTCTGAATATTCTTCATCACACATAGTGCCTAGTACCTACTGATCACTTAATACATGTTCCAGTAAAGGCATGCTCTTTTCATGGAAGAGAGCTCCGTGTCTCAAGGAGATGATAAGTATTTATTCAGAAGGACAGAAAGGAGTTTTATTTAAAAGAAAAATAAAAGTGCTTTAGGACAATAGGTTTTCTTCCTATTCATGAGGTAAATGAATAATTTAGGCATGACAAGAGGACACAGGGACAATGGTCTGGAGTTGGGAGCTGGTGCATATATTGAAGGAGGTGGCAAAGATGTTTCAATTCATACAACAGGTGAACTCAAGAGACAGCCATTAGCTGACTATATTTATACCCAGTTATTTTACTCTTGTTGCCCTAAACCTATGTTAAACATACAATCAATGTTTTCAGGCATTTAAAAATTGATAATTAAAATTTAAAAATTGATAATTAAATTGATAATTAAAAATTATCAATATTTTGGGGTTTGGAAAACACGATCATTTACTTTAGATTCTTTATGTGATATGTATGTGTGTGTATATATGAACACATATATGGATATATTAATATATATATATACACACATTCTTTAACATTTATATTTTCCATAGTCTTTGGTAAAAGATATCATATTGTACTGACAGTTTTAGTAATGACTTCGCCCTTTGCATTCGGATGTCGAGTGTGACTCGACACGGTTAGCAAAAATTATAGACATTAAAATTACTCTTTGAATGTATCAATAATTTGAAATATAAAAAATCCAAATAAATAAGTGTGTATGAAAAGAAACTCCAGTTTTTTATTCTACTGCCGCGCTTTGTAAAATCTGGAGTATTTAAAAAATTAAATCCCGAGTAGAATAAAGAAATCGAGAAAAAAACAAGCGAGTGCAAAGGGTTAATTGTAGCTATGACTTCCTAGAATAAGAGATATGAAATGAAGCATTTAGAAATACAACAAGAATCTTGTTCAATAACTTAGTCAGAGATAAATGATTATGCTTTAAAGGTATTCTGTAATCTATACATCATTATTGGAGACTCAAATCCATGACATTTGACAAACATATTTTGTGCATTCAATTATATAAATTTTGGGTAGAAAATTTAAAAATTTTATGTTCTAAAATTTAGAGAAAATCATCTTAGGTTTCATAAAAATGGTGGACTTAAGTATGTATTGGTCTTGAAAATGTGGAGTTTATAAATATAACTTTGAAGCTGATAGATTACTAGATTTCAGAATAAATACTCTAAAGGGTTTTATTTATATGAAATATTCCATTAAACCATTAAAATTCTCTTTTTGTACATTCAAACTGTAGTCATTCCTATGTATCTACATTGCCTATTTTCAAAAAGTATCAAAGAAGAACATATATTCAGGAAGAAGGAAGAAAGCCATTTCTAATGTTATGCGTTCTTAAAGATCCCAGTGGATGTGGTTGGCAAATCAAATTTTGCTATTATATCTGTAAAAAGGGAATGATCGTTAGTATTCTTGAATTGCTTCACCAGTTTGTATGTTGCTGTGACACCAAGTATGTAATGACTCTGAGTCTCAATTCATTGGCCATAATGTGAGAAAATATAGAAACGAATGGAAAGTGATTTCTCAAGCCGTTCTGTCATGGCAGTTCCTTTTGATATGATTTAGGAAACTACAGGCAGTAGAAAAGCCTCCCTTTTAAATGTCAAATACAAGATTCATTTCTGTACTGCTTTAATCCAAATGTCAGAGTTCTGAGCTGAACCATCAATCTCACCAGAACTTTCCAAGCTTCACGCATCAAAACTGCTGTCCTTTAAGAGAGAAATCCCGATTTGGGGGAACACCCAATATTCAATTTGCATTATGCTTTAAAAATGCATCCATTGCAAGATATGTCGTGTGTAGATTTGACCACTCAGGAGTGGAGTTAAACAATAGTCTAATCTTACCATGAGAATGGCTAATCAAATTAAGAGCATTTCCTTCTACAACTGAAAGACAATCCTTGTTTCAGGGACTTTCATCTCTTTCTGACTTATTTTCCGCCTCCCTCTTTGCTCAATATAGAACAAAGTTCTTTGTTCCTCTCCGTGAAGCCATTTACACTTGTCAAGGTAAAATGACCAAGGTTTGCTTTTTACATTTTAAATGTCCCCCTGGGGTTCACCGTGTCATCCAAAGAGTACCCAAGATTCCAGCTCACACACGCCCTGCAAAGTACAGTTCTCCACCTCCAGCCCACGGGGACCAGAAAATAAGCACATGAGAGATCTGCATAAACAAAGAAATGAAGAAAGATAAGTAACAAACCACGAAAACAAAGAAAGGTCTGAATAATGAGCCAAAATAGCCCCATAAATTTAATTTTTTATGTGTTCCACAAATTCAGGTTATTAATAACAGCGGAAGTGTTTCCCAGTGTTTGGATGGATGCACAGAGGCCTACAAGGTAATCCTCAGCCTCCGCACTAAATCATTCAGTCCCAGAGCAGAACACGCAGCTCAGGTCTGCTCCGCCCGGCTGAGAAGACGCAGTAGGCGACTGCAGAGAGCGACGAAAATGGCTGAAGGTTCAGCACTCAGTGGATAAGCGCCATTGGAACACTGTCCTCTGAGAACACGGGCTCTCTTCCTGGGTGAGGGATTCTTACAAAGAATATTTTTAGACGTATATGCTGCAGAACTTTTCCTTGGCATATATCGCTATAGGGAAAAAAAAGTCCTGTGAGCTTGGATGTATGGAAAAGCTATTTAAGTAGAAATTATTAAATTTAGGAAAAAGTAATCTTTAACCTTCAGGTATACTATATGAAAGAACTGTTCACAGGATAATAATGATTCACTTTCAAGAAACTCAGGGAAGACATTAAGGAAACAGTTTAAGCTGAGTATTAAAAAATTTACCAAATATTCTGAAATCTGCTTTCTCTGGCTGTTTTGAATTAGTCAGCAAAGGGGCAATTTTCTTTTTAGTGGGTGTGTGGGAATGTATATAACTTGCCTCTGACGCGTAAACAAGCATTTCTTCTGCAATGACTTTATTTTTTTGTTGGTATACAATGTGGATTTCAGCTTTCTGTGCACTGAAGAGTTGGTATAGTACTAGAGGTGGAGAACTGGAAGAGTTATTTTGCACTGAAGTTGCTAGGCGAATATTTGGCACCAAAGTGGCTTTGGATGGGGCAGGGGAAAGAACTTGCTGAGGAAGGCATGAGAGCCCAGTAGAAATTCATGGGCATCCAAATCTGAAGACTCTAAGAATGGAAAAGCGTTAGCACAACACAGGTGGCTTCATCCACTAGACCAAGAGGCCTGTCTGTTCTCTCGGCCATGACATCCCAATCACTGAGGTCCCCCTCTCACAGAGCAAACACACAATACGTGCTGGCTGAATGAAGTCATCAGTGGTGACATCTCCAAGTCTACTCAGGAGAACATATTTGATCTGTTTCTTTAAGCTGGAGAAAGAAATATGTAATAGCAGTTTTCTCTTAATTTTTAACGAAGGTTGTGCTAACACAGGGGACATAGCTATACCAGTTAGTGGAATCTGATAAGGATGAGGAAGCAATTATAAATTTTGATACATCATGCCTGGTGTGAGAAATAATCAGAGGTGCATACTCTTGAATAGTAACAGTAGGAGAGCAGTGGGGTTCCCAGCATTAAGAGCAAATAGCATTGAATAGTAACCAAAACTTGGTAATGGACTCCATGGATGTGCTGAAAGTGCACCAAAACTCTTGATGTGGGTAATGATCTGACTTTCAATTTTAGCGAGGAATCTCAGGACATTATCAGTGGAAGGGCACTCTTATAAATCCAGGCCACTGAGAAACACATTCATGGATTTACTGATGTATTTTTTGGAGTCAAGGTTTAGCATGATCAAGGGTCTTCATAGGCCAGGGGACAAGATGGGGACATTTATCATTGTATTTGTTTTATTTTAAAAATTGGTTTAACATAGTCATTAATGTATATATCTTTAATATGTGTCTCCCACCAGGAGCTGCCAATATTTTTGGTGTTGTGGCACGCTTTTGAATATTAGGATTTTTGGTGGCAAGTTTGAAATGATTTAAGGCAATATTATATGGTTTGATAATTAAAATTCAATCACTACTGTGTTATAAGATGTCTTATGGTGATTTTAAAAGCATCCATGTTTAATAAACAATTTACTTGTTTTTCCATGAGTACGGTATTGCTCTTTCAGTCGAAACAGTGGCTGTGTTCTTTTCACTTTTTGACATATTCAAGTGGCAAAATGCCCACATGAAAACTCACAATCTTTTTGTTTTTTATTATTACTTTTTTATATTGAGGTAGAACCTTTACATTTTAGTCTCTACCATAAGATGTTCATAATAACAGCATGCACATTCATTATAGTAGAAATACATTTTACAACTTGCTCAAAACTTAGAGGCATACATCTGAGTTTGGTAATTCTGGTTCTACATATGTTAACAGACTTAAGGGAAAACCACTGACCATCATTTTTAGAGCCCCTAAGTTTGTCCCAGTTTCTTAAGGCAGAAACATTATGCCTGAATTTCCAGTCTCTGCTAATCCAGCTGACAAGACCGGACTGTGAGCAAAAGTTGTAAATGGAACCATTCTATATTGGCTCTACTACCATGTACATTAGTTTATATTGACACTTTTATATTGCAAACACTTACAGAAAAGATGTGCCAATATAATTTGCTTTGTTAAACTCTAGCAAAGAAATTTAGGCAGTAAGGAACTGACAAATGTTCATATTATATCTTAGACTATAAACATCAGTTTTCTGGCTTATTCTCCTGATTAGATTGGCTAGCCCTAGAATATGCAAGGTGTTTTATTTTCCCTTGTACCTGCTCAGCACTGCCCGCAGTTCTGATCAACAGTAGGTGCTGAATGAATATTTGTTGAATGTCATTGAGTATCTTTGCCATGTTTACTTCAATGAGAAGTAAAGCAGAGGCAATAAGAAAAGAGTATGGAAGTGCAATCCCTTGCTAATTGTTATTATTTAGGGACTAATTATCATGTTTCTCGATGCCTTGTATGTCCCAGGTCTAACTCATTTCTCTGCTCATTAGCACCTCCACCACACCAGAGGGTAGATAGGAGTTAATAAAGTGATTATAAGGGATAATATGCAAATAAGCCATACTGGTTTGGTTGTCAGGTAGTTTGCATTTCTTGATTAACAAGAGACTTTGGGCTTACCTTTGAATTTTCACTATTGTGCCCCCTTCGCTGATGAACATATACAATCAAGGATATAGACTTGGTCTACAAGTCTTTGAATAAAAATCAGCAACCACTGGCTGTCCAGCCACCTGAGCTGTGATAGGTGCTTGCACATCAGAGAGAAATAGATTCAGAAGAGCTCAGCGGGCTTTAAAGGCCTTGAAGCAAAATTTGTAATCTGATTGGCAAGCAGTTTAATAAAGCAAAAGTGGAGTTACGTATGTGTTCTGTGTGGTACTACAACAGAATCTCAGTGTCAGCACTTTGTACAGCTGTAGTCTGTTAATTGTGCAAGCAGGAAGACAACCCAAAGGCTCCTTGCTGTCATTTAAATGGGGAGAAACGCTTAGATAAGGACCCCTACATCAGCAAAAGAGGAAGGAGTGGAATTTAGAATGTGAGGGTCACCTAATGAATCTGTTTTATATGCCATACTGATGGTGTGAATCTGCAGGACACAGGTTGATAGAAGGAAAAGAATTCAATGAAAGGCCAAGTCTTTTACAAGCTCAATCTAAAAACAGTTGCTGTTAGATAAAACCAGTAATACAAAAGGATAGAGTTTTAAGAACTAAAGCGATCTAAGAAATCATCAAGTCCAAGACTTCTCAGACTTGGCTGAGTATAAGAAGCAACTGGGAGATCTTTTAAACATAGATCCTGGGGCCCTGGTCTCAGAGATTTTATTTACTGTGCCTGGATAATGGTAAGAGATATCTATGTCTATGTCTACATATTTATGTCTATCATCTGCATATGTCTGTATTATCCATCTCTCTCTACAAAAGTCTATCCATCTAAATTTATTCCTATCTTTATCATCTGTCTACCTATCATATATCTATCTCTTATCTGTCTGCCTATGTCTTAAAGTTCTCGTTGGAAAATTTGACATACCATCAGGTTTGGGGATCATTGATTAATCTGATTTTTCATATTGATAAAATAAGTAAGATTCACGAAGATTGTGCTACAGTCAAGTTATTTTCTGAGCTATGACAAGGGGATCTACTGGTTCTCAGTTCAGCATCCCTTCTCACATTCCACAAATCAAAAAGAGAGAAATGGGAGGGGAAAAAAGGAAGACAACACTCAAATAAGAATAAAGAGGAATTTAGGAAACAGAAATGATTTAAAAGTCTTTCTTGTTTTCCTGGCAACATAATCATCTGGAAATATTTGATGCCAAACTTTTCAAAATGCTTTGATTTCAAAGACATCAAGTACACAGAATGCACAGTGACATGTGAGGGAAAGTGAATCTATCCCCAGATCTCACAAAGTGGCATGTACTTTTGTGAATTCTTCACAGTCCAGAACCTAAATCTCAGCTTTGCAGAATCAGAGACATGTTTAAAAAAAAAAGATACCACAGGCACAAGTTACCAGATTTACATTTAACTGAATGTCATAAAAGCAGTAAGTATAATCCAAGATCTTAATACAATGAAAAAGAGATCAGACTAACAGCCTGGTAGATAATGTTTTTCTTTAACAGCACATTCTCTTCTTGTATTCAGTTGCATTGGGTTGTCATAAGCAGAAGTTTGCTAGATGGGTAGAAAATCCGAAGAGAAAATTATATCTCCATGTCAAAGTATCAACTGGCTACGTTCCCCAAAGTCTCCTTCTCCGTAACTCAGTGTTATTGACTAAGTAGATGGGGCAATTTCTGTAGATTTCTCAGGACAATCCTGGGCAAGAATAGTGAAAAAAAAAATGACTTAGCTCTCTATTAGTTTCCTGCCCTTTGGAATGTTAACTTCTGGCTTCTTTCATTCAGCACAAGGTTTTCAAGGTTCATCCAATGTGTAGCATATTTTAGTGCTTCATTCCTTGTATGGATGTACTACATTGGTTTATCTGTTCATCAGTTGATGGATTTTTGGATTGTATCCACCTTTTGTAAACAATGCTGCCCTGAACATTCATATACAAATCTTTGTGTAAATGTTTTTTCCCATCATTCTTGGGTAGATAACTAAGAAGAGTCAAATTTCTGGGTCATGTGGTAAAGCTACTTTAACATTTTGAGAAACTGCCAAACTGTTTTCTAGAATGGCTGCATCATTTTCCATTCCCACCAGGAATGTATAAAGGTTCTAATTTCTCTACATCCTTGTCAGCACTTACTACTGTCTTTTTGATTAGTTATCCCAGGGGGTGAAGTGATAGCTCATTGTAGTTTTGGTCTGTATTTCCCCAATGACTAATGACATTTAACATCTTTTCATGAGCTTATTGGCTGTTTATATATCTTCTTTGGTTAAATGTCTATTCCAATCATTTTCCCATTTTAAAAATTAGATCATCTCTCTTCTTGTTAGTGTAATGAATCTTTATATATTCTGTATACAGGTTCCTTATATATTTTGTATACATTTTGTATAAGAAACCTTATTATATAAACATTTCATTTACACAAAATGTTTTGCAAATATATTATCCTAATTAGCTTGTATTTTATTTTTCTTAATTTTGACATTTGTAAAATTCAGAAATTTTGAATTTTAATAAAGTCTGAGTAATTTTTTTATTGCTCATATTTTTATGTCATATCTAATTACACTTTGCCTAACCCAAGATTATGACACTTTTTCATGTTTTCTTCTAGAAGTCTTATGGTTTAAGCTCTGATCTATCATTCATTTGAACTTTACCATTTGGATGGTGTGAATTATGAATCAATTTATTTCTTTGCATAGAGATATCCAGTTATCCTAGTACTATTCATTGAAAAGACTATTCTCCCATTGAATGGTCTTGGCACCTTGTTGAAAATCAATTGATCATAATTGTAAGTTTTAATCTTTGGACTCTTAATTCTATTGCATTGGTATATATTTCCATCCTATGCCAATACCACATTGTCTTGATTACTATAGCCTTGTAGTTTGTAGTAAGTTTTGAAATTGGGAAGTGTGAGTTCTCCAACTTTGTTATCCTTTTCTAAGACTGCTTTGGCTACTCTGAGTCCTTTGCATTTCTATTAATATATAAATTTAGAATCCGTTTTTCATTTTATGCAAAATAGGCAACTATTGGTGGTAGGGATTGTGTTGAATTCATAGAGTAATTTAGGGAGTATTGCTATGTTTACAATATTAAGTTACCTGATCCATGAACACAGAATGTCTTTCCATTTTTATTTAGATTTTCTTTAGTTTCTCTCAACAATGTTTTGTGGATTTGAGCAAATATATCTTTAATTAAATTGAATTCTCTGTATTTTATTCTTTGATGTATTGTAAATGGAACTGTTTTCTTATTTTCATTTTCTAATTACTTATTTCCAATGTACAAAAAATGAATTTGATTTTTGGATACTGATCTTGTTTCCTTACCTTGTTGAACTCATTATTATTTCTAGGAACTTTTTAATGGATTCTTGAGGATCTTTTATATAGAAGATCACATGTTATGCAAATAGTCTTATAGCTTTCTTTCTAATATAGATGCCATTTATACCTTATTCTTTCCTAATTGCCCTGACTAGAACCTCCAGGACAATGCCAAATCGAAGTGGTGTCTATAAGGAAATTGCTACTAGCATTTCTATTTTACAGGTCAGAAAGCTGTCACACAAGTTACTTACTATCGAGGTCAAGCCAGAATTTAAATGAGACAAACTTACATGAGAATCCACTTTAATTGTACCTCAATACTGTTAGTTAAATGACCCTGACTAGAACTATAGTTAGTTTAATATATTTTTAAATTTAAATTTATTTATTTATTATTTCAGAATTTTATGGAATACAAATGTTTGGGTTACATGGATTGCTTTTGTACTGCTTGAGTCAAAGTTATAAGTGTGCCCATCACCCAAATAGAGTCCATTGTACCTGTTAGGTATGATTTCAACAATCCCCTGTTCCCCTCTCCCTCCTGCATGATTTCTGTTGAGTTTTACTTCCACCTATGCACATGAGTGCTCATCAGTTAGTTCCAATATAATAGTGAATCCATGTGGTGTTTCTTAATCCATTCCTGGGATACTTCACTTGAAAGGATGGTCTCCAGGTCCATCCAGATTGTTTCAAAAGGTATTAATTCATTTTTTATGGCTGAATAGTATTCCATGATGTACATATACCACATTTTGTTAATCTACTCATGAACTGATGGGCACTTGGTTTGATTCCACATCTTTGTAGTTGCGAATTGTGCTGCAATAAACGTTCAAGTGCAAGTAAGTGTCTTTTTGACAAAATGACTTTTATTTCCTTTGGGGAAAATACCCAGTAGTGGGATTGTTGGATCAAATAGTAGGTCTACTTTTAGTTCTTTGAGGAATCTCCATACTCTTTTCCACAGAGGTTACACTAATTTGAAGTCCCACCAACAGTGTGTAAGTGTTCTTTCTCTCTACATCCACACCAGCATTTATTGTTTTGGGACTTTTTGATAAAAGTCATTCTCACTGGGGTTAGGTGTTATCCCATTGTGGTTTTGATGTGTGTTTTTCTGACGATTAGTGATGTTGAGCATTTTTCATATGTTTATTGGCCATTAGTCTATCTTCTTTTAAAAAGCTTTTGTTCATGTCTTTTGTCCACTTTTTCAATGGGATTGTTTGATTTTTTTTCTTGATGATTTGCTTGAGTTCTTTGTAGATTCTGGTTATCAACCCTTTATCAGATGTATAACATGTGGATATTTTATCCCACTCTGTTGGTTGTCTATTTGTCTTGTTGATTGTTCCCTTGGCTATGTAGAAGCTTTTTAACTTAATTAAGTCCCATTTATTTATTTTTATTGTTGTTGTGATTGCCATTGGAATATTCTTCATGGATTCTTTGCCTAGGCCCATATCTAGAAGAGTTTTTCCAATCTCTTCTTCTAGAATTATGGTTTCATATCTTAGATTTAAGTCTGTTATCCATCTTGAATTAAATTTTGTGAGTGGTGAGAGATATGGATCCTGTTTCAATCTTCTACACATGGTGGCTATCCAATTTTCCCAGCACCATTTATTGAATACAAATTTTTCCCCCAGTGTATATTCCTGTCTAACTTGTCAAGGGTCATATGGCAATATGTGGATGGTTTATTTCTGGGTTCTCTTTTCTGTTTCATTGGTCTATGTCTCTATTTTTGTGTCACTGCAATGCTGTTTTGGCCACTATAACCTTGTAGTATAGCTTAAAGTATGGTAAAATGATACCTCCAGATTTGTGTCTTTTGCTCAAGGTTGCTTTGGCTATTTGGGTTGTTTTTTAGTTCCTAATGAAGCATAGAATTATTGTTTTTGGATCTACAGAAAAATGACAAGTTGGAGAATGGTGGCTGACAATAGACATCAGATGCAAGAGTATCTCAGTAAGAACTTTTAGATGAAAGAGAAGAAAATGAACAAATACACAAAGAGAGATAGGTGTGGGATCTGAGAGAAAGGTGCCAGAATCTTCAGGAGACTCCATGGGAAGAAGTTGTAGAACAGAACAGGAGGTAGCAAGGTATCAGCAGAGATCAACCCCTGGGGGGCTTAGAGTCCAGTGAGAAGGGTAGGTGGAGCAGTTTGTTTCTCTCTCCCTCACATCTCTGACAGTTGCTGAGTTCTTGAGCTGTTGTAGAGACTTTCTGCTTACATGAGCCCAGAGGCTGCTGCCACCAGTAATCAAGGAGCTTCTCAAGGACATAGAACCAGTCTCTCAGCCCTCTGGGATACTTCCCATATCCACAGACCTTAGCCAGAACAGTAGTTGCCATATTATTGCTCTACCTACCATGCACTTTTGTCCTAACCAGGGTGCTTCAACTCTTCAGGTTTCATCTTTCTCACTCCCTTAAAGACATTTCTAACTCTGGTCCAGACTGCAGGAGCCAGAGGGTGATCCGCATGACTCCAGAGCCTGGACAGTCTGGGCGGGTGGCCTCCTGGAGTGAAGGATGGATAAGGCCAGAGATCTTTCTTCCATTCAGATTCTTTTGCTCCCCTTCCCCTCCTCATCCATGGCTGCCAAGAGACAATTGAGCCATCACACTGAGGCTTCCACAGAGAGTGGGGCTCAGATCTTTCCTCTTGGGGTCCTACAGCAGACTGAGGGATACTCAAACCATGAGCTACCTGCTCTCTGCCACCCCCCAGTGCTGCTTGCCCAGTGACTTCATCAGAATAGGGCATGCCCCAAGGGAGAGAGACATTGAACCTGCTTGGTCACCCTGTGGGCAACTCAGGACCAACACACTTCTTCCTGGCATGATCAGGGATTGATCACTGGGGATGCAGGGATGGGCATGCAGGCCAGATCCCATACCCTCAAGTCTCAATCTTTTTGCTTGGTGGCAAGGAGGGGAGATTTGTGAATTAGCCTTGGGATGTAAGGAAGCTGGTGTGGTCAGATCGGGGGGAGATAGTAATATGAGTCCTAACTGCAGTGTGCTCATAGAGCACCCCTGCCCCCAGAGCAGGGCTGTGTTCTCAACTCAGGCAGGGATCCTGGGCAGGGAACCTCCTAGCCTGCATCACAGTCCTAGGGGCATCTCAGCTGGCTTGAGCTCCTCCTGGCAGATGCTTGGAGAAAACTGCATGGCAGGATAGGATGGACAGGAGTGAAAACTGCTCCTTACTGTAAGGGTGTGAATCCCAGACAGCCCTGCCTCCACAAACAGACTTGATGATTGGGTAAGACCACTTCAGCCCCTCCCTGGCAGCTTTGCCAAGAAGCCTGGAGTAAATCTTTGACGCTTGCTAAAATAAATACCTTACCAGATTTTGTGGAACCTAAGGGCAAGCTCATATAACCCACCCCTGCCCAGCCTCACTTCTCTATCTGTCTCTGCTGTAGAAGAGAATAAGGACACACCTGGAAGTTTCTGGGCACCACCTACCTCCTGGGTAATCCAAGTGCTTCTCCTGAGGGACAAGAACCAGTCATAAGACCCCAAAACAACATTGCAGCTTGTTCCTTCTGGCAAGTGCCACCTACTGCCAAGGAGGTCAATTTGCATAAGACCTTCACAGCATTTACGGACTCAATCATATAGGGCATGGTTGATTCTCAACCACAAGGACAACCTACTGCCTCAGAAATTAAATTGGGCATACCATTACAACTCACACTGTTAAGAAGACCACAGGGCTAGGGAAAGAGAAGGAATTTCAAAGACCTCCATCCTCACTTATCAAAGAGAGGTAGAGAATCTGCCCACTCACATAGCTCACCACTCCTACAGCTTACAGACAACTAGTAACTCAGAAAACCACACCAAGGATATCTATAACCAAGGCAACCATCCAGAACCTAGATCACAATCAAAGCACTCACAAGCAAAGCCAAAGGTTCTTACCTAACATGTGCTAGAGACACACCCATACAAGTGAGGCAAGAGGAAAAAGCCCTATCTAAACAAAAGAAAATCCAAAAATAAGAAGCAACATCTTCTCCAGACGAGAAGGAATCAGTGAAAGAACTCTGGAAGTATGAAGAATCAAAGTGAAACGTCACCCCCAAAAGGGAACACCAGCTCTATAGCGATGGAAACCAAACAAAATCAAAATATTGAAATAACGGATAAAGAATTCCAAAGATGGATTAGCTCAATGAAATACAAGAGAAAATGGAAAACCAACACAAAATAACCACAAAAAAATTCAGGAAATAAATGAAAAATTAACTAAAGAAATAGAATTATTTAGAAAAATCAAATAGAATTCAGGAAATGAAAAATTCATTCACAGAAATACAAAACACAGTGAAAAGTCTTAAGGATAGACAAGACCAGGCAGAAGAAAGAATCTCAGAGCTTGAAGACAACACCTTTGAGTTTACTATTTTTAAAACTGATTTATAAATCTACTAAATTGTACATTAATTTATAATTTAAGAATTATTGATTGGAAACTATAAGCGCTGATTGCAATTCCTGGGTTTTAAAAACTTTATCATGTTTTAATAATGAATAAAACAATAATGATATTTTATTATTATTTATTTATTATTAAAACATAATTTCTTTATGATGTTAAAGAAAACCTAGGTTAAAGATCAAAATCACTTGTCTGAGATTAACAATGACTGTCTGTGTAACTTTATACATATATTCCTTTAATTTTTTTAGGGTCCTTTTCCTCTGGGAGATTCATCAGGTACCAATGCCTCTTTTATCTTTAATGCCTTATGAGTCAATAAAATTTGTTATAAAAAATCATTATCAGTTAGTGAAAAATTATCATGATTTTTAAAGATTTCATTTGTTGAGATATATCAGCTACCCTGAGCATTTTGACATGTGCAGGATAAATATTTTATAATCAAAATAAATTGTACTATTTCACAGGTGTATTGGTGCGCTGAGGATATCTGGGCCAGCTTTCCTCCTGGGTTCTGGTCATGAGACCAGCTTCCCTCATTCTCTGTTAGGCCACAATCCTCCTTTTTATTTCTTTGACTTCAGCTTAAAACAGGAGTACTTGAATGCAAAGGAAAGGAAAATCTAGACTTTCTTTTATATACTATAGCTTGAATCTAAAATAAAGAAAAAAAAATTTCTTAGAGTATTTGAGATCCAACTTATATGCCTATTAAATTTAAAAATCAGTATTGTTAATATTAATTACAAGTAAAAAACTCATGACATTTTGTTCTCAACAAAAAAGTAATTTTAACTACTAAACATGAATCTGGCTATTGTAGTGCTCTGTTTTAAACCAACTAATGATTCCAACTGGCCGTGACAGACTCTAGTGTTACTTTGCTAAGTGCTAAAAGAAATAGTTTATTTTAGGACATGATCACTATAAGGTTGGCCAAAACTGCATATCAAGCAAAATTTTAGAAATCAGTAAGTTCAAAATCAGTAAGTTCAGTGAGAAAAGAGACAAACAAAAATTAATTAGGATAGATTTTGTTTTGTAAACAAAAACTTTAAATATTTTAAAATCTTCCTAGTGCAAATAGAAGAGTCAGAGAATGGATTGAGTAACTCAGTTGTCACATGCCAACCTTAGGTATAAATGAAAGAATAAACTGTAATTATTTCATAGGTATGCTATTAGTCCTTAAAATATTTCTGAGAGAATAAAAGAACATGGAAGCTACAATATTCCCCCTCTTTTAGTAGAAGATAACCAAAGTACCAATAAAATGATTGCCTTTCCCAAAACTTTACTTGCCCTTTTTGAACTAAGACTGAGAAAAACAAATATGCAAATAAATCCAAATTAATAACTAAATTGGGGGCATGTGAAGAATTTCGCAGTTAAAATTAGATTATCTTACAATAAATTTTAATAAAAATTTTCATTTTGAAAAATAAGAATCCTTATCGTGGTCTTGGGGAAATGCCTACGACTCTTGTTAAAAAAAAAAAAAAAAGTCACATTGAAAATGAAACCAAAGCAATAAGGTAATATAGTAGATGACAAGAACAAAAGCAGTTAATTCTTCAGTTTTCCACCTCTAGCAGGCAGGCTAATCAGTTGTAATTAAGAGGCAAAGTAGCAGTCTAATAAACAGCACTTGTCACCAGTTGTCATCTTAGTGATCAATTCACACCTTCATCACAATGAGGGGACCCTTCAAGTACTCTAATAACCTGGCTCCTTGGAGCAGCACAGGATTAGGAAATGGATAATGCATTGTTAAGGCTCTAATGAAGTAGAGGGTAAGGAGCTAAACCTCTCAGCTGGGGAGGTAGGGGGTTGAAGGGGGTGGAGAGGCTCGTAGGAGTAAACTTTAATTAAGGTTTTGGTTGACTTACATTAGTTTCTTATTTTTGAACACGTAAAGTTAATTTAAGACTATTCTTCCAATATAAAGTTTCCTCCCTTTCCTCATTTTTCCTTTTCTGATATTCATAGAAAAATCTTTTTGGTCAATCCCTACCGCAAGCTTTTTTTCTCTTTGACAAATTACATTTAGAAGCTTATTTTCATTCATTTTAACTTCTCTCATTTGCTTTTTAAATATTTGTTTTCTCCTAATCACTTAAATACAAATTATAAGGTAATTATAAATTATACCTTTTAAATTTAGCTTATATTTAAATTTAGCTTATAAATTATAAGGTAAATGTCAAGCTTTTCCCTTTCACCACTTAGCCTAGTTTTGTGTATGAACATTAAACAATAATAAAAGCAGTCACAATCTGTACATTACATCATTTGCTGATTCTAAGAGGCAACGGGGCCTTATATAAGTAGAAGAAAATACAAGCAATTTTCACATGTGCTTTATAGGCTCAGCCAAAGCAACCGTTAAGTTCTTCTGCAGCATTTGCTAGTTTGTAAAGGTTACCCTTTTAATGACCAATATAAATGCACCTTTAATGTTTTGAGCATTTCTTTGTCCAACACTGGCAAGTTAAAAAATGAATTAATATGACGGGCACTAAGTGTCTTCTGCCCAGGTACACATAAATCTATGTGGATTGCTTATACCATTTTTCCTTGCTAATGTGGCAGGATGTATTATTATTAAATCAGGCTACAAGGAATGGGGCCAATCCTCCAGTCTCATCCTTGGCTTTGGGCTGCATCATGTAAACATGGTACTAGACCAGAGAAACTCAACATTGTTTTAAAAATTAATGTCATTGTCTCCTTTGGTTATATACTCCAATAGTCTATAATTCTCCACCTGTCATCAATCTGAGAGTGGGGCTTATTCATACATATAAAGTTGTTATTACTATCTACTGCAGCTCAGCAGAATACATTATTTGTTTGACTGGATCTAAACCAATGCAGCTGCAAATGTAAGCTCATGAACTCAGGATTTGTTTGCTTTTTTTGTTGTTTTAAACAAAAACACTCTTCATCATGGCCCTACTTTTAAAAACTTTGCTATACAAAATCTTTTAACTAGAGGATTTGAGATATATAACAGCTTATGAAAGATTTTAGAACACTAAGACTTTGGGAGCCTCCTAATATTTGGCAGTAAAGATGCTAAAATTCATCTTTTTCCTTTGAAAGTCCATCCTTATTATCCAAGTGGAGATTAAACTACCCTACTGTAGAAATAGGAGTGATGCCTTATATTTCTGATTCAGCTTCTCACTGAAGTGACTGCAATAGATTGAAGGCAGAGATGGATAGATATACTACTGCAGTTGTTTTTAAATTTGAACAAAATTTGAAAAAAATTAAAAGAATTAAGAACATTACAATCTGTACTTCAGAAACCAAAAGTCATTAATTTCCATTATTCTCCAAAACGTCAGTTTATCCAGTGGGCTGTGACAGAATCCGTGTATCCATTATCCATCCCATTAGGGCTAATGAGACCTCATTTCTTTTTCTCCCTAAAATCAAATCCAAGGGCCAAGAGGTAGTGTTTTGATGAGATTCTCTTTTCAATTTGATTGTTTAAAAAGTCTGTATGGAGTAAGAATATTTCCCACCACCCAGGCGCCCCCTTTATTCTTTTCTGCAGAGCCCTGCTCAAGGAGCGCCGTACATGGGCAGTATTAGAAGAACAAGGTCAACGTTTCACCTGCTTTTATTTATTTATTTTTCTTTTGTGCTCAACAGATTGTTGTCCTCACAATGCCACACTTGAGGAACACGAGCCAGCCTGCCTCCTCTTAAGATGTCTTGTTGTGAAATATTAGAATAGCAAAAGGCTAATCTATGCATCCATGGGGCAGGGGGGACCGTTTCAGCCCACATTTCACACACTGCAGTCATCAATTCATTGGCTTCGAAAAAAAAAAAAGAAAAAGAAAAAGAAAGAAGCCTGCTCTCCCCTTGTCCAGCTGCAGCGGGCAGGAGCGGGAACATATGCCTGTCTGAAAGAGGACGAGCCGGGGAGGCTTCTCAGGAGAAGGCACACAAAGAAAGCCAATCTCCTCCACAAAGCGTGGAATGACTTAAACACTCTATTGTATTAAATATGAATGAGTCCTCATTGTGGAGCGCAGTGTGTGGGGACCCGTGGTGTCCTCCCATTAGCCACATGATTAACCAGATTACACGGGAAGCCGCTAAGGTAAATAAGGCCAGCCTTCTGTCACTTCCTCCCCCGGGCCTGGCCAACAAGGGGCCGAAGAGCTGGCCCCTTTGTAGTCAACTGGGTGGAAAGAAGAAATAACCATGAATGTCATGCTTGGTAATTAAAAAAGGAGAGGGAGACAGACAGAGAGAGAGCAAGAGAGAGAAAGAAAGTTGTCTCCAGGGGCCATCTATGAGAAACAGTGTGAAAACATCTTTCTGATCAACTAACATGTCAGCATTGTTCCCTTTGACCAGACAGGACTAATGTAACCCTCCCCTAAACAGGCTCCTGTATTCCCTTTTGTGGTCCGGGAGACAAAAACCCACAAAACATGAATTAAAGCTGCCTGACTCTGCTCATTAGGGGTGAGAGTGAGTCATTCTGTGCCTACTAATCTGCCTGCCTGTTAACCCGCTTCCATCTTTCTCCACGTGTGTCTCCTCCCTCCTCCACTCTGCACTCCTGCTCGTTCTTGTGAACAGATAACCGCCCGCAGTTAATTGGTTTATGGAAATTGCACCAAAGTTACAATTCTCGTAGCAGCTTGAGCTTTGAGAAAATGAGAGGAAACGGGAGCCACTTCAAATTGTACCAACGAGAGAAGCGTATATTATCTGAATTCTGACCTGGCAATTCAAGTATCTGATGTGTAAAATGCCTTGTGAAGTATGCTTTAGCTTATTGATATAATATAAAAGTAAAAAACTTTTATTGGTCTTATATATAAAGTGATATCTTTCTGGAGACTAGTAATTACATTAAGATAAATATTAATATAAGCCAAGATGTCTGTTAGCGGGGGAAAAAACAGATGCCAATGTGTGAAAAAACTTCATAGACATAGTGACTGAACACCAAAATATATTGGTAAAGTATAAATTAATAAAAAATAAAGACAGTTTATTTTAACAAACTTTAGAAATTTAAAATTAAAGCCTATTTTAAATAAGTAGGAAGACTAGGTGTTAACATATCTCAGTAAGCATAAACCCATTGCAGAAACTTTTAAACATAGCCATTCATTTTTTTAAATATAATTTTTGTCTGCCTCAGAGTTCTTTTATGATTGAAAATATGGAAATAATTAGTTTTATTTTAAAATGTGTTTATTAGTGTTGTCTCTTCTCTAAAAAGTTTATAGCAACTATGCAAGATGTGAGTCCATGTAGAATAAAAACCAAAAAAAGGTTTCTAAGCTTCCTTTGAGAGCAACATAAAATATACAAATAATTTGAAGGACTCTTTGGAGTGTTTTTAAAATAGATACAATGATCTTAATTATAAGATATAATCACTTATCTTCTATAATGCCTTTTTTTCTAACCATATTAAAAAAATTGTGGTGTAAAGGGAAAGTTGTACCAAATGATAATAGCAAAATTTCACTTTGAGAAAAAATTTCTAATATTTTAACAATTCAGGAAAATGTCAAATAAGTAAAATAAGAAAGAAATTTAACAATTAAATAATAGTTTTGTTATTAATTGATTAATTCATTGATTCAAGAAGTTTTTGCCTGTTCCCTTTCTCCCTGCATTTCCTATACTAGGAGAGGGAATGTCAATGATTCAAGAAATACAGGTTTTGTTTTAGGGGAAGGGAGTCTTTTAAGGACAGAGACCACATTAGATAAGAGATTTTCCTGGGTTATTTAGAGTTTAACTTCTTTACATGAAAAACCATTATTTAACTAAATTTGATGGTAACATTTGTAAACTACTCATTTTTCCTTATCAAAGTTAAGCAATCGCAACTTAAATTGCTTTTGGATCTACACCATTTTGAATTTCAACCATTAGGCTGTCCTGTCAGGGCAATGCCTACCTGTGGTAGATGGTGTGGTCCCAATAAAAATCTTATTCACCTTGTTTTTCACCAACTTACCTAGACTCCTCAGCCATACTGGTGAGTATCTCTTTAACATGATGCAATGATTTCATTTGAGGCAGGAGTCTAAACTGGTTATGGTCTTGAAAGCTAAATTGTCCCTTCCCTTCTAAAATACACCTTGCCCAGTTCTGCTTTTGCTATTATTCTCCTTTATATTCTTCTCTCTAATCTGCTTTCCATTGTGTTGCTTCTTTCTAATCTTGAAAAATTTTTTCACATTAACTGACATTGTATGACAAATATCTTAACCTCTTTTTCAGCTAGTTAGTGAGCCAACTGATCCCAACTGTGACATTAGCATTTTTGTGATTCTTGCTGACTTTCTCAACATATGAGGCTACCCAGTGGTCTGTGTTTTCTCTACAAAGTGTGGCTTGAAAAAAATCTGAAATTTGAGGAATTCTAGAATGTAAGTTTCCAGAAAAGTAATGCTTTCTCAGAGTGAGGCGAAAAAAATAGACCACCAGATGACTCGGTTGTCAGTAAGTATCTTAAAATTTGAGATGCTTGTTACCTCAGCTATTGCCTTTGATTTCTGTTGCTCCTGGAAAGGAACCTAAATGATAAATGGTTCCAGTTATCGTTTTTTCTATCACTGTATGAGAAAGAGATGAAAATTCCTCTTTCTTGGTTTGTGCACAGTTATTTTAAATAAGGTTTGAATAATGAATGAGATGTTTTCAATCTCAAATTTCATATGTTCATTTAGATGTGCAGAAATAAAAAAAATTGGAATGATAAACTATGATATTTCTATATGTTGTTCATATTTAATACACTTTTTGATTTCCAGTTATATCACCAATGGCATAAAAATTCATGTGTTATTAAAACATTTGTCAATCCTTATGGAACCTTTCATTCTCTAAGGTTCTGAGCACTTGTTTTATTTATTTATAGCTAGGATTCAAGTCATTTATCAGATAGAGAATTCAGCATTAAAATTACCTTAATTTCTTCTTGGTAAACAATGACAAACAAGTTTTCATTCAGCAAATTATGTTAAAGACCTGAAGTTAAGCATAATGATCCTAGCTTTCTGGATTATCTGGCTTCAACTCTTCAAGGCTAGTCTAGGCAAATTGATGAGCTGGATTTTCTCTGGAGTGAGAGCATGAAAATTGTATATTTTTTATATATCCCTCTTTTCAGGTGGTTAATGCAGAAAAATCTTATTTGAATCTTAGTTTCCAAAGATGAGAATAATGGTACATCTCAGGTTATACACTCCGTTGTGAAGAATGAACAGTACCTCAATATGTTCATGGGGACTTGGTATGAAATTTATAATAGCCAAATTTATATTAGTATCAAGAACTTAACATAGTAACTCCTTTTTGTGTAGTAATATTCAAGTTCAGTGAATATTGTTCCAATTCTGTAATATGTAAAATCTTTAGGTAGGATAATAAAGGAATTTAATTAAAAATTTCATAGAAAATTTAGTTCTATGGCTGAATAGTCAATTCTTCAGGAGCATTTTATTTTAATAACTTAAATAATTTAATTTCACTTAAGCCTTAGACTTAATTCATTGGTTAGATTTTTTTTTTTAAGTATAAAAACTACTCTCAGGAAGTCCTTAACTCAGTATTTCTTTTCTTTGAAAGACCTTGGTACTAGCTGACATGCTGATATTAG
Source organism: Microcebus murinus (assembly GCF_040939455.1). NCBI lineage: Eukaryota > Metazoa > Chordata > Mammalia > Primates > Cheirogaleidae > Microcebus > Microcebus murinus. Next base: position 8,828,917 of record NC_134118.1, read on the forward strand.
GTTTTTTTTATACTGACATTTTTATTCCTACCACTTTTTTTCCAGAATATTCTTGGGGTACAAATGTTTTGCTTACATGGATTGCTTTTGTACTGCTTGAGACAAAGATAAGTGTGCCCATCACACATATAATGTACACTGTACCCATTAGCTATGATTTCACACATTACCTCTTCTGCACTCCCACCTGTTGATTTCCCATTGAGTTTTAGTTCCTACTGTGCACATGAGTGCTATTCAGTTAGTTCCAATTTAATAGTCAGTACATGTGGTGCTTGTTTTTCCATTCTTGTGATACTTGACTTAGGAGAATAGTCTCCAGTTACATCCAGGTTGTTATAATAAATACTAATCCATTTTTTATGGCTGAGTAGTACTCCACGGTATACATATACTGCATTTAGTTAATCAACATGTGGATTGATGGATAATTGGGTTGATTCTACATCTTTGCAATTGTGAATTGTGCTTCAATAAACATTTGAGTACAAGTGTCTTTTTGATAAAATGACTTTTTCCTTTGGGTAAAAACCCAGTAGTGGGAATGCTAGATCAAATGGTAGATCTCCTTTTAGTTCTTTGAGGAATGTCCATACTATTTTCCATACCGGCTGTAATAGTTTGCAGTACCACCAACAGTATGTAAGTGTTCCTTTCTCTCCACATCCATTCCAACATCTATTGTTTTGGGACTTTTTAATAAAGCCATACTCACTGGGGTTAGGTGATAGTATATCTCATTGTGCTTTTTATTTGCACTTTTCTGATGATTAGTGATGTTGAGCATTTTTAAAATATGTTTATTAGCCATTTGTCTATCTTCTTTTGAAAAGGTTCTGTTCATGCCTTTTGCCCACTTTTTAATGGGGTTGTTTGATTTTTTTCTTGCTTCCTTGCTTAAGTTCTTTGTAGATTTTGGTTATTGGCCCTTTATCTGATATATAGCATGCAGAAATTTTCTCTCATTTTGTAGGCTGTCTGCTCACACTGTTGATTGTTTCCTTGAATATGCGGAAACTTTTTAATTTAATCAGGTCTTATTTCTTTATTTTTGTTGTTGCTACAATTGTCCTTGGGGTCTTTCTCATAAATTCTTTGCTAGGCCAATATCCAGACAAATTTTTCCAACATTTGCTTCTGGAATTCTTATGGTTTCATGTCTTAGGCTGAAGTCTTTTATCCATCTTGAATTAATTTTAGTGAGTTGTGAGAGATATGGATTCTGTTTTGATCTTCTACAAGTGGCTATCCATTACTCCCAGCACTATTTACTGAATAGGGATTCTTTTCTCCAGTATATACTATTGTTTGCTTTGTCAAGGATCAGATGGCAACATGTGAATAGTTTCATATCAGCGTTCTCCATTCTGTTTCTTTGGTCTATATGTCTACGTTTGTACCATTCCCATGCTGTTTTGGTTACTATAGTCTTGTAGGATAGCTTAAAGTCTGAGAAAGTGATGCCTAAATGCATGAGTGCTGAAGCCCTGGACTGGGATCTTTCTGCCCTTATCCAGTAGTGCATTTTTTCTGAGGAGAGGGATGGGCACTCACCCCAAATCGCCACTCCTAGGACCCCCACCATACGCTTCCATCTATTTAGTACATGTGTACTCCCTCATCAATTGAGTCTAGCTCTCAAATCTCTCCCTGGTCTGTGTGTCTGACTCTCCTAGTGTGCATCTCCAGGAAATGCTGGCAGGAAGGGAATTCCAAGACTGTGCAACCCTGTTCTACTACCAGTCCTCAAAGGAAAAGGAGTGGGCTGGACTATCTGTGGGCCCCTCAGCCTGGAACACATGCTTGTTGGGGACAAATGGCTGCTTGTGAACTTTTTGGCTTAAACTGCTCTCTCTGTTGTAATGAGTGAGAGCAAAGCACCTGGTTAGCCAGCATGTCTGAGGTGTTTGGTTACCATGGAACCAGGGGCTAGACTATTCCTCTCCGAATACCACACCTTTATCCAATATTGTGGTTCTCCAGTGGGGTGGATGGGTACAGTACATATAGCTATTTATATTTTGCCTTTTTATCTTTAAAATACTTTTTAGAAATATTCTTTATTCATTCATATAGATCAAATTCTTCTCCCCCTCTTTCTCCTCTTCCTTCTCCTTGTGTTCTTCCTTCTCCTCTTTCTTCTATTAGTGCAATAGAAGTAGCATAATAACATATGATCCATTTTGTATATGCACTGTAATTTATTCAACCAAACATCAATTTATGAACATTTATATGGTTACCAATACACTCCATTTATAAGCAATGCTGCAAAAACTCATTTTGTTCATGTGTATTTTTATATCATTGAAGGTGACCTTTTAGAGCAAATGCCTAGAAGTAAGTTTGTCAAAATTTTCACAGTCATCTCTTGACTGGATGAAGCTTGTGGTCTCATAAAGAAGACAAGAAAGTTTTCAGACTAGAACCTTCCCTGAGTTACTGTATCAAATAGATCAAATTTACCATACTCTTAGAGTGGGCTTTTAACCTATAAAATTTACTTTCCATAAATTTTTATTATGCATTACGTATATTTGCATTGTGATTTTAGATATTAGGTTTTTTCCCTTTTGTTTTGTTACCTTTCTTTAGAAGATACAATTATACATTCATTAGATCTTCTTTGCCTGGCTTCTAGTTCAACTAATTTTTCTCTGAGTCTTTTTACTTTTTATATGATTTCATTTATGTTCACCCAATTGTCTTCCTTCTTTCTTTAATGCATCCTATTGAATTTTATGTCAATTTATCCTCTCTTGGGAATTGTGTAATTTTTGACATGATTTTATCTTTTTGTTTTGTTTATTGAATAAAATCTTCTCCTGTTTCAATTTTTCTTCTTTGTTCATTTTTTAAAAAATTTTGCATTTTTTAAAATATCTCCAAGTATTTGTTTGAAGATATCTGCTATAGTTTGAAATGTTGTGATACAGTTTTTCTTGCTTCATGGTTATGTCTTTTGAGTATTTGCTTTGGTTTTTGTGGATTTCCCAAGGAATTTTTATCAGCTGAAATACTCTGATCCTGGTTTTCCACTTTTTCCTTTTCATATTAAAAAAGCTTTAAGTCTATGCATTTAGTGCAGAGGTTGACAGTGTACACAATTCCTACTTCAATAGCATTCTCACTTGTCAGTGCCACAAAGTAAAATTTCTTTAGTGGTTGTCTTTCAAGATGTCGTTGTGGAGAGAGGGTTGTTTCCTTTAATCAGTTTTAGTTCTCTTATAACTTAAAGATTCCTGAATTTTTCTGTATTTTTGTTTTCTATTTGTCATCTTTTAAAAAAAATTTTACCTGCTTTTCTTCAGAAAAAATGTCTTTCTCTTCTACCACCTCAAGCTCTGTGTACTTTCAAGTATTGCACCTGTAATCAGTCTTCTGATTTAATAGGCTGCTTTTCTCAGTATCTCATACTTAGGGTGGACCTACTGTTTTTTAAAGGGTTGGATTTTGCACCAATTTGAGGTTGTGCTCCCCAACTTGCTTCTTCAACAAAGGCTTCCTGGGTCCTGCTCATGTTCTCCATCATGGTTATAGCAAGATCTCATAATATACTTCTGATTAAAATTGAGTTTATTTTTTAAACTTGCCAGTGATTTGAAATATTTAGTATTCTAGATCTTTTACTTAAGTTGAAGGCAAGTGGTTTTATTTGTGCTTCCTGCTGATCTGTAAAGGTTTGCTTGTGCAGAACAGGCATATGGAGAGATTTAAGGGTAAATAGTCTGGGAAGATTCACTGCAATTATTTTAACAAAGAGGAATTAGTCCAATATGAAGAATTCTTAATCAAATATTATAAGAGAACTGAAAAGATAAGAAAGGATCTCTGATATTCCCTATAGTAAGTGATGAAAATATCTGGTGTTTCCTTTAGGGCTGGCTGAGGGAACAAAAAGATAGGTTGGGGTTACTGAATGTTAAAAGCTTGAAGGAGGAGGAAACCCATAAATCTGGAACTCAAACTTTTGAGGAGGGCACAGCCTGAGACTCATTGATATATCTAAGGGTGCATGATGAAGTAGGCTCTGGTAATACGGAAAAACTGAGAGCAGGAACCAACCATTGTTGCCAAGCTGAGGGACCACTGCCCAGTTGACACTAATAAAAACTAGAAGCACGCAGGAAGAAGCACATCCTTTATTCTCTCACCAACCTTCCTGTCTCCCTTTAGAATCCTATTGCAGGCTTAACAGAGAGTCAAGTGGCAAAGAAAAAAATGTAGATTGCAGAGTACTAGCCCCAGAATCCCAAAGCAGAATGCAGAAAGAGGGTGGGTTTGGAATTTAAAGATAATAACTTAACCTAGTAAAATGCATTTTCCACTTTATTAAAATTCACTGAGCTGTACACTTAATATTTGTACTTATTTACTTATTTCAGTAAAAAGTTACTTAAAAGGGAAAGATAATCCTATATACCATCTCTCCCTCTAGAACTACCCACCCTCCCCCACAAATAATTCTCATGTGAATAGTTGTATGGCTATGGTGGCTTTAAGTTGTGATGGCAGCCATATTTTTGTGTCAATAATTCTCACCGGGCCAGGTACAAGCCACAGGGGGGAAAACAAACAGTTGAGTTCTTTAGTAGTACTTAGGACATAGTCATACAGACAGACATGCTAAACAAAAAAATATATGTATATAATCATATGGGATTGTCTTACCTAAACAGGTATATTCTAATTTCAACATAAAAAGATAATACAGGAAAGATTATAAAGGGTATTTTATCTTTCCAAATAAACTTGTGCCCAACACTAATCTTTATATGTCTAATAACATACTTGTGTTATTGGTGGATTGTTACTCAAATTTAATTATTTTGAACTCTCACAAATTTATTATGTACTAACAACTCTCTTTGAATAAAACAATGTCTTTATTATGTTTTAAAGAGCCCTATCAAATCACTCACAATAGGAATTTTTAAATGTGTATAGGAAAATATTAATTTCCTTCTCTTTCAGTACCAAAGCACCCATCCTTCTTATCATAAACCATGTCTTTTAAAAACTTAGTTAAATTTACAAAAAGCCTTTCAAAAAATTGGCATTTTAAAGACATATAATAAAAGCATGGAAATGTTCTTTCTTGAAAGCAAGGAGCAAAGAAATAAAAGGGATTTTTTTTCTGCTAAGCTTCATGTTTAAATGGAACAAGTGGGAAAAAATTAGGTTGAGGATATTTTCACAGCTGGAATAGCTACAGAAATTTAAATGTTTAATGTAATGGTTATAAAAATAATCCCTAAACTATTTCAATACTGCCAAAAGAAAAAGCAAATGATTTTTTTTTTAAATTATACTATACTGTGGTCTACCAAATTTGGTGTGCATTGGCAGGACTGAGTCCCTTCTCTACTATTCCTACTTCTGTGATTTTGGAGAGTGTTGAAGCACTGTCAGCCTTCAATTCCTCAGACATAAAATAAGTGGAAGAATCCCTCCCCACCTGCCTCACTATGCAATCATCACAAAGATAAGTTTCTCTTTAATGGTAAGCAGAGGCACACCATGCAGGGGCCTCTCTCACTATCAACCTTCCCGTTGTTTAGTCTTACAGATGACTAATATGTAATCCCTAGATTCTAACTAGGCATACAACACCCACAAATTGCTATTTCAGAAACTCTTCTCAATCAGAACAGCATTTGCAGATACAAACATGTATGCAAACACTCTCTTTCCTGAACTCACTATAGACATTACTGCAGGTCCTTCAATTATTTCCACCTCATCATTCCCATTAACACTAATAGGTTTCACCCTTCAGCCCTACCCAGATTTTGTTGCTGGAGCTTTCTGTTCCATACTATACCTAACCCCCTGAAAGGCCTTCCTTGTTTAATTTTTTCTTTTGGGAGTTGGGGTGGGTGGTGGTGGAAGTGGGTAGAGAAGCTGAGAGGTGCCCTAGACCATTGCATAGGGAAGTTCTAAAGGATCCAGGAAGTGGTGGAACATGAGGAAATGTCTGTCTGCTGGAACATCAATAAAAGATATGCAGATAGTTATACATAATGATGTGGCTCCTAAACATAGGCAACATAAGTATACTCACATGGTGAGGACTGACCTTCAGTATTCCTTAGTTGTTGCCATATTGTCCATGGCTTGCTATCTCTATATTTTGGACTCTCCCAAGCTTCCCTCATATTCTCCCAAGCTCAGGAACTCTTTTCTCTGAGTTCCCAAGCTCCTCGAGTTGACCTTCATGTCCTTTCTCCAGTAATTGGTTGGAATAAAGTATAATATCCTCCTTAATTCCTCTTTTAATTATGATGACAAAAAAATTCTTTTTTTTTATTTTGGAAGTGAAAAAAGTTGAACATTGACTCTTTCTTAAAAATTCATACTATAAAAATGTTAATTTATTTTTTTCTTGCTCCCCTCTAAAAATGTTAATTTTAATACAACATGCTCAATTCTCTAACAGAATAAAGAAAAGTTTGACCTCAAGTAAATTTGGAACAGAAAATCATAAAATTAATATATGTCAAGATATTTTCCCTGCAATCAATACAAATTGACTCTCAAAATGAAAGATAGCAACCATTGCTGGTGTAGAGATTGATACTCAGTTCCTTAGAGTGGTTCCTTTGGCTTCAATATCTTTTTCTAAGACATCCTAGAACTTACCTCTTTGACTACTCTTCCCAGTGTCTTGTATGCCTAGTGAACCCATGTTCATCCTCAGATATTGAGGTTAAATGACACTGTGTCTGTGAAATTGTTCTTGATGCTGCCATGAGATTTGATTTTATCCTCTTCAGTGTAACCCCTACAATTTGCATCAACCTCTATGTGTTATATGCATTAATATGATTATATCATAATTGTTTGCATGCTTGTCTAGCTCCTTACTTGTCTGGGAAGCCTTTCAAAGCATGCACTTGTTCTCTTCTTCTCTCTGTCTTCAGTGCCTTGCAGAGAGCCTGACACAATGGAAATATTCACTGCCTGTTGGATAGTCAAGATATGTTCAATGTTGGGTGAATATTTTGATCATTTGGTTTTCATATGTTACATTTGAAGAAATGGATTCTTCTTGTTTGAATCACGTAACTAGAAAATGGAAATGGAGATTCACGCCCAGATCATCTGATTCACGTGCAGGCTTAATTATCTTCCTGTTACTTCTTGTTTCTTCTCTATGATCTTTCTATTCATTTCTAGTATTTCTTTTTGTATTCAATATTCAAAAGTAGGATTTTCTAAAGGACTTATGTATATTTGTGGGATTTCAAGAAGGATCATATGTGTACTTACTGGATGATTCAATAACCTATTGGACATATGAGGGTAGATAACCTATTTGTCTTCTTTCCTTTTCTTTTAACTGCATCAACTGTCTAGCACAGTCTGGCACATAATTCAGTTTTTAATACACATTTTTGAATAAGTGAACAAAAAATGAGCAAATGAATGGATAGGAAGCATATGCTGATGTTTTCTCTGTAAAACTGTTGTCTATTTATGAGGAAGTTTAAAGTTAAGCATTTATACTGCTACTTTTATTTCCATCTTCTAATTATTCTCATCAGGCATACTATCATGAACCCAGATTTTCATTTTTTAATATATAAAGTAAGTGAAAGCATAGGTCACACTGTCTCCCAAATATTTCTTCCACCAAAGTAACAACAACAAAAAAGTCATTAGCAATGGAAACAACTCTTCTGTGAATAAAATGTAGAATTTAAAAACAACAATAACAATAATGGTATTTGACATATATTAAGCACTTGTATTTATTGTATTACATGAATTATCTCATTAAGAGATGGCCTTTGAAATAGCTATCGTTATCCATATTTAAATATGGGGAAGGGGAAGCAGAGACGTTTAGCAACTCGCTAATGTCACAGAGCTAATAAGCAAACAAGCTAGGGTTGGAATTGAAGTCTGTTTGACTTGGGCACTTACCTTACAAACTGCAAGTTCCAGAACTTTTACCAGTGATTTTAAGATACACCAAACAAACTTGGGAATAACTCTAAAATGTTAAACAGATTTTCTTTTTTTACTGCTGGACTTCTTGGGGCCTTTGATATGCTAAAATGCATAGTAAATTTTTGTTAGAGAGATAATATGTTACATTTCTTAAATTTGTTTATTTGACCATGGAAACTTTTATTTCACATGAATAGTATTCCATGAAATATACTTCTGGAAAAGCTACTTTAAAGGTTTAAAAATTTCCACTTTTTTCAGATGAAACCAACTAGTCATAAGTTATAGACTGAGTATAATTGTGATAGCAAAAAATGCCTAATTGCATTTGACTGTGATTTCTAGAAGAGAATATAAGTGTGAATGGAACATTCTATTTAAGCAACACAACTTAAGCCCATGTTTAGTATTGGTGTACTCAGAAAAAGGAATTATTCCTTTTTCAGTGGATTTATGATTAGCCCTTCAGGACACTAGCAAATTATTTGGTATGACATTAATTTGGCCAAATTTTATAGAATGTTTTACAGTTAATGAAGTCCATATATTATTTTATTTAGTCTTCACAAGAACCGTGAAGGTCAAAATTATTCTTGTCTTCATGACAAAGTCGAGGTTTAGAAACATTGTTTTGCCTTCTCAACTTCTCTTGGTTTCACATAGAGATAATGAAGGTAACTCGAGTGCAATTCAGCACTTCAAATTATCATAACGATTCTCTCCGCTCAGACCACACATTTTCCACCTTTGGGAATGGCTGGAGAACATGCCCTGGAATGTTCTTCCAACTCAAGGAGAAAATGAGAGGGACCTGCTCTTGGTGTTTCATCTTTCTTCTTCGTCACCTATGCCTATCCCAAATGTGCCTTTGCTTTCCTTCTCTTTCCTTTTTCTATTTGTACATTTTCTATTTGTACATTTTCTAAAGCTCCTCAATGTGCCAACCTGACAACATGTATTTTCCAATGTATCGATTTACATGTCACCAACTTCTATTTTGTCAACAATAGAGCTTCCAGCCCATGGATTTTTCATGACGTGGCTAAAGAAAGTTCCTTCCAGTGCTTGAGAGATGTTTGGTTTTTCTTTCTCACAGGTCGACTGTTAAATTTGTACTGTACATTTATCAGGGATGCTCTAAATGGTACTAAAGCTGACAGGGAACAAGCAGGGGCTGACAGCTTCACTCCAGTTACAGCTGATTAAAGGCTGCTGAGGCCTGAGGGCCCAGTTTCTAAAAGAGGTCGACTCAGATTCGACCAGAACAATTCCAGCCTGCATCTTTTATGCCGGCTACTGTGGAAATGTCTGAGTTTTGCACTGGTGAAAAGGGCTGGGGAGAATGAAAGCCAGCAGCTTAATAGCATTTACTAGAAGAGAAAAGCATAGTTTGATTAGAAAATAAAATAAATGCGGATTCTAATGTACCCAAATATACAGGTGCACTATGTACACAAACACAAAGATGGCATATAAACTCACAGACATGCCTGTATTTCTAATGATAACCCTTAATGATTATTGCCAACTATTACGATGCCAAGTAATTGTTGCACAAGAATACATAATAATAATAGGCCTTTGATTTGCATAGCACCTTTAAATCCTAAAGTGTTTCACATCTGTCATCTCATTTGATTTTATACAATAATCGCAGAAGGTGAGAATAGGAATCAGTACTCCAATGTTACATCTGAGGAAATTAGAGTACCTCAAGTTTTGGTGACTTGACCAAGTCTAAAAAACTATTATATGGCAAAGGTAATATTTAATTATTTCAATTTCCCACGCATGCTCTTTCTGTGAATCTAGTGGCAATATTTGATACTTACAGATTTAGGCCACTTTCTGCAAACATTAGCTGCACTACAGAAACCGCTCTACTTATTATTGCTTATGTCAGACAAATTATCTGTTTATGAATCTATGACATTCCAAGATTCTAAGTTCCTTGAGGGCATTGACTATGTCCTTTTTAAAAAAATGTTTGTATTCTCAGCTCCTGGTACAAATACATTTGATAACTACCTGTTCAATTGAGCTGAAATGAAGGATTCTTTAAAAAGTAAGTAATTATATCAAACACTACTTTGAAAAATGAGAGGATTAAATAACTTGCATGAACAAATTATTTTGCTACAAAATCAGAGGACATTATCAAGAAAGTGAAAAGACAACCTATGGAATGATGGTAAACATTTGCAAATGTATATCTGTTAAGAGTTTAATATCCATAATGTATACAGGACTCCTGCTACTTGTAAACAAAAAGACAAAAAACTTCATTAAAAAATAGGCAAAGGGCTTAATTAGACATTTCTCCAAAGAAGATATACAAATGGCCAATCATCATATGAAAAGATGCTCAACATCATTAGTTATTAGGGAAGTACAAATCAAAACCCAAATATGATATGATTTCATATGTGATGGGATAGTTAAAATAAAAAAAACAAAGCAAAAATGAGAAAATAATAAGTGTTAGGGCAGATGTAGGGGAATTAGAATCCCCCTACATTGCTGTCAGGAATGTAAAGCGTTGCAGTCACTGTGGAAAACAATTTGGTGATTTCTTCAAAAGCTGAACATACAAGTATCACATGACCTAGAAATTCCACTCCTACGTATATATTCAAAAGACTGGAAAGCAAAGATTCAAACAGATACTTATACTCCATCTTCATTGCAGCATTATTCACAATAGTCAATAAGTGGAAACAACCCATGTCCACCAACAGATGAATGGATAAACAAAATGTACTATATAATTTCTTTTTGTTTTTTGTTAAACAACAGAAATTTGTTTTCTCACAGTTTCGTTGGCTAGAAGTCCAAGAACAAGATGTTGGCAAGGGTGGTTACTTCTGAGGTCTCTCTCCCTGGCTTCAGACGTCTATTTGTGGCTTTATTTGCTCTTCCCTCTGTGTGTGTCTGTGTCCAAATCTCCTCTTGTTATAAGGACACAAATCGTATTGGATTAGACCCCACCCTAAGGACCTAATTTAACTTAATTATCTTTTGAAGACTGTCTACAAATGCAGTCACATTCTGAGGTCCTGGGATTAGGACCTCAATATGTGAATTTGGGGCTGGGACAAAATTCAGCCCATAAACTTAGGAAATTCTAGGGTTTTTGAAACTCTGTGCAAGAAACCAGGGTCAAAGGGACAAAGACCAGATATATTCTTCATTATCCAACAATTTTCTCCTTTTTTTATTTCAGAATATTATAGGGGTATGTTAATCATGGGAAATATAAAAAAGCATTTACAATGATTTAGAAAAGAGAAATGGTTTGCTTCTTCAAAGTTATAAGTTAAATTTCATAGCTATATCTAAAAATCAATGTTGATTTACTTTGGTTAACTAGTCCTTGTGTTTGTATATGTGTGTGTTAAAGAATATTTGGGGATTTCATTAAATATTTTAGACATTTAAATGACCACTGAATCACTTTTATTTTAGCTGTCTTTCAAACCACTTTGTGCAGACGTGGCCACAAAATTAAAGATCATTTTGTTAAATAAAAAAAAAAATTGTATGTACAATGGAACATTATTCAGCCTTAAAAAGGAATGAAATTCTGATTCATGTTACAACCTGGATGACCTTGAAAACATTATGCTAAGTGAAATAACCCAGACACAAAAGAACAAATATTATACGATTTCACTTAAATGAAATAACTGGAATTTGCAAATTCATAGAGACTGAAAATAGATTTGAGGTTTCCAGGGGCTGGGAAAAGGAAAACAGTGCCTAGTTATTGGTTAATAGGCAGAGAGCTTTGATTAAAAAGTTCTGGAACTGGATAGTGGTGAGGTTGCACAACAATGTGAATTTAATTAATGCTATTGAATTGTACATTTAAAATGGTTAAAATGGGAAATTTTATGTTATATATATTTTCCCACAATAAAAAACGAAAACAAAAATCAAAGTGATATGTTATCATATCTGTGACCTCACCTTTGCTCTGAAAATGTTAGTTATGATAATCAAATGGAAGAATAAAATTAATTCCTATTTTCCTTAGAGATTTGTCTTAATTTAGCTCCTTCAACCTATTCTTCTTTGATCTTTCCCCAAAAAGGAATAAAGAGAAGTTTTTTTCAGAAACTTAAAGAATTTAAGGGAAATATGGAAGGTGATAAAGGGTTTAGACTTAATAAGTGTATTTTATTGCATGTGAAGCTCTGAAAGTATATTTCAAATACAATTATTTATGGTCATTGAGTGGACTTCCATATTTTTAATAAAAATAATGCAACATAATAAGAATTAGAATTTGTAGTGAAAAACATTACGGAAACAAACGCTTTTTATTTTCTTAAATAAGGTTAAAATTCCCAAAGTCAAATTTATCCAAAAGGAAAACAAACCAGTTAACACAAGATATTAAAAATTTTTAGGCAATTATTTATTAACATTTTGTGTAGACCCCCCATTTATCATTATAGTGAATTTCCAAATTTTCTACTCTAGAAATACTCTCAAGTAAAGCAATATCTATATACATACTCAGTTATTGGAACTTCTTTACTATATATCCTCAAATATCACTCTCCTTATAAATTGTCTTATTTGGGTTGAAATAAATATTTGTCCTACTAAATCCATAACTTATCCTCTAAAATGCTTACATTTAGTTAATTTGGTGAAAGTAAATAGGCAAATAATTGCTTCATGACATGAATTGGTTAACCTATTTTTCAATTTTAAACCAGTTGCATTATGTAGCTTAGAGAATTATTTTAATAAAAGCCTTTAATTTTAGATTTATATTTAAAGCAACATTTGTTATTATAGTAATCACTTTGTTTCTAATTCCATCTGTGATGTGCCATTACATACATCCTTCCATGTAAAGAGATTTCCAAAGAACATATAATATTTTGCCACTTTTCCTCTTGTCCTCTCAGGGATTCTGGAAAAATTTTACAGTGCTAATTCACAAAGACAGAGAGTTTAAATTTGTAATGTCTTGCTTCTTCAATTGGTGGTTGTTTTTCAAGTACTAAGGTACCTTGCTGTTGCATTCACGCATTAAAAAGAGCATTTAAGAGTAGAAATAGAGTTCACTTTAGCTTCTCCCAGGTTGCTTTTATTTGGTGTGGGTCATTTAATCAGTTCTTTTCTGAAACGTACATAATTTCCAAATGTGTATACAAGGGTGTGTAATTATTTTCAAATGCTTTTACTAAAACCATTGGAGTTTTGTTCTATTTTTTTTACTATTTTAACCAGGAGCTTTTCATTATATTGTCCCACTACATTTTCCCCTTTAAATCAGCCTTCATTTATTAGCACCTGAGGCCTGATTCTCAAAAATGCTGATAAAAACTCCCTGCATAATCCTTAGAAGAGCTTGGCTTAATACTGTACTTATAAAACATGTTTGAAAAAAGAAATCATTGCTTGTGGTTTGAGAATAATGCCAAACATAACTACAATATGTTGAAGAAAAACAAGATGCAATTTTCCTTTGTATTTAACTTTAGGTTTATTACAAAATTTTTTTAAAGTGCCATTTCTCTAATTTGTTTTTAGTAATAAATTTTAGGAAATCGTAATCAAGATATTTCAATGTACATACTAAAGAATTATATTTCAAAATTTTACAATGTATCCTGGGGGAAAAAACTCTCTAAATATGACGAAATCCATACCTACCTTACTATAGAACATTATTATTATGGCTTGAAAAAATAAAATAGTTTTTTTAAAACCCACAAAGTTTCAAAATACCTATTCAATGCCCTTTCACTCATTTTTATTCATTTATTTATTCACTCCTTCAGTTAATATTTGTCAAGTCATGTCAAATTCTATACCAGATTCTGTGCTAGGTGTCTGTGTAAACAAAGAATAAAACACATACAGAGATTACAAGATCTAGTAGGGAAGAGGGCTAACTGAAATAATACGGAATGTAGAGTTCGGTATCAACAAAATGCTTTATAAGATCAAGAATTGGTTAACTGATTCTTCCTAGAGAGTCATGAAAGGCTTTGTTATATAGCCATATGTGCCTTATCCCATGGAATAGGGTTTTGACCAGCAGAGATGGAAGGAAAATGCATTTCAGGTAGAAGGCCTGGAATGAACACAGGCACTGAGAGGTGAACACACATCAAGCATTGGTGAATGTGAGGAATTTGACATGGTGAGGCCACAAGAAGCTATAGGGACAAGGTGGGGGGTAGGATACAAGGCTGGAAACCTAACATGAGGGTCATTCGAGAAGAACACGTATAGGTTCACAAGCAGAGAGAAGTCTTGAAGCTTTCCTTCAGTTTTCTCACCTGTCATTTATCCTTGCACATACTAGAAAGCCTGATTCATGAACACCAACATTCACCCCAAAGTAAGCTATTATAAATCCATAGAGGCAAGTTCTAAGGACCTGTAGCTCTTCAGAGACAGACTTTTCTCCTCCCAATCTTGGATCCAGCACTGCCCTGAAAAACAGAGTCCAGGCCCTTCTGAAGAGCTATGAAAGGGATGAAGCAGGGTATAGCAAACAAGAAAGAAGACTAGATTGAGATGACTAAGATTAAGGCAAGTCCTAAGAGAGGAGGAGGTGGACTAGGAAAGGGACATTGGAATATGAGATAAAGAGATGTAGCGTCCAGACTGAACTGTGAAAATATCTAGTCATAAGGTTTGCAGTACTTCTTTCACCTCTCAGACATCACATTTTCTTTTCTGAACCAAGAGTTGAATTTGGCAATCTTGGATAGCCTTCTAGATTCTATGACTATGACATGTATGATTATGAAAAGAACAACGAAAATTGGGAAGGTTAAATTCAATCATAGTTTTGCCTTTATATATCTTTGAGTATCTCCACTTAATTTATTTATATTTTTAAAAGGTTTATAATTGCTGTATTTACTCTGGGCATTTGTGTATTAGACCCACACTTGGGGTGAATTTCAGACCATCCAAGTGTTAAAGTTTCTTTCTTTATAGCTTCATTGAAATAAAGATGAAACCAGCATGAAAGTGAGCACCCTATTAGGTCTGGTCTCACCACAGCACAAATAAAATGTGTGAGTTTTGGGAGGCTGATGGCAAAAACGACCAAGGTTAATGCAAGGCCAATTGGCCATCTCTTCCTGGGAATGGTCTGCCGAAGATCCTCTCCATGGCTGCCTGGTGGAAGAGATAGTCCTTCTTCACTTACGGAGCTCACCGTGGGCACATCACCTCTACACTTCAGAAGTCGGCATAAGCAGGCCCATAAGCTGCAACCATTAAAAAAAAAATATTTGCATGGCCCGAATCTCTTGTTTTGCAAACAGTTTTCTGTTGTGACCGAGTCTTCCATTTTTCTAGGCCATCTGATAGCCTCATCTAGGCTGGCTAGGGGAATATTTTCTATGAAGGAGTAAGTAAGAACTGTGGTAGGCACCGTGGCAGACACCGTGCAATAACAAACCATGTATTAGTTCTTTCTAGTTTGTCAGATGCTCTGAAACATAGGTGCTATAGTCTCCACTATACAGAAGAGAAAAGATTGAGTTCCAACAGATGAAAGATTTTTCCAAGGGCATATAACTAGCACTGACACAAGGCGGATTTGAATCCAGTTCTATGTAATGCGAAAGTTAGATAAAAATCTAAGTGTGTGTGTGTGTGTGTGTGTCTTTGGATGATAAATACATAGTAACTGCTCCTGTTCACATGAGGTTAATGTGGATTGAATAAGCATAAACAGCTACCTTTTGCTTGTAAGACAAAAAGAATGATTTTCTAGCTTGGAAAAGCACTTCTCCTTCCAATAGAATTATATTGAAGATGGAATCTGCATATAAGAAATCTACATTATAAATGCCATTTACTTTGATAATATTCACAAACTGGATGTGCAAGCCACAGTGGGAAACATTAAAAGAAAAAGAGATGCAGGTGTGTTTTGCAAGTTGCGTTCAAAGGATACTAGATGAAAGATCCTCCTAATTTCTTAGCCATTTGTGTATTTCAGTTCAAATAGCAGAGTTAGCAGTAGCTTCGTGCATGTCTATATGTCTTCGTGCATGTCTCCTTACTGTCTACTCCTCTTCCTTTCTAGTAATCTGGATTTATGGTGCATCTCTCCTTCTCCTCCATCTACAAGGTCCTAGGACATTCAGGTAGCCAATCTGCCCTTAAATATGTCTCTGAGGAAATGGTGCTAATTAGTATTGGAATTTACAGCCTTCCATTTTATTGACTTGTCCTACTTTCTTCGATAATTAACTAATGAGTAAAGTAATGAGCTATGTTAGTCAGTCATGCTGTTCAATTAAACGGCAAATCAATTATTGAAAATAGTTTCGGACAGCTCTAATGTTGGCATGATGTGTGTGTATGTGTGTGTGCATATTTAATGCAAGTGTAATTATGTCCTAGATATTACAAAGTCAGTCTATGTAAGGATGGTATGACTGGAAAGGTCCTTTCTGACTGCAGTGCAAATATTATCAGTCACCAACATGCAAACAAGTGCTGGTATTTGTCTTGGCCGTTATACAGTCTGTAAGTGGTACCTAGCTGAGATATCACAGCTTCTTTGGGCTTATGTCTTACAAAGGAACCTTCAGTGGATGAGTAATAAGAGATAGCAAAGAAAAATGAATCAACTTTTCTCACTTTAAAAAAGAGTTCAGGGTGCCATGATTAAGGTGGAGACTAGATCTAGTTGTGATTTAACTTTTCCTTTTAATCTTAGGTCCTTCATCTTAGATATGTACTTGTTTTTCCTTAATTGCATTGGTGACCTACCCTCATGTTTGAAAATACTGTCTGAAATAGAAGATAGACATATTTCTCAGGCATGACAGAATGACTATGCATACACACACACACACATAGAGCAGAATAAAAGCCAGAGAGCCTTTGTAAGTCTCTGGCCTTGGAGCGTCCCTCAAGGACAGGTGAAGTGACTGTCAGATCCTCACAAGCACTGCTCTCCACCACAATGCCATTTCCGAGTCTTTGCTACTTTTTTTTCTCACTCGGTTCTTTAAGAAGTGCCTGTTACCTGGGCATTTCTGTTTGCCTTACCTGACGCTGGCAGTTTACTGTGGATTTTAAATAGAACACCTTATAGTTTTTCCACCTGCTCTTGACCTTGTAGCAATCTAATATTTTTTACATACATAAATGGTTTAGCCAGCTGCATTTTTAAACATAACACGGCTTAGATCATGAATTTTCAAAGATGTCAGTTACAATATTGAAGAGTATCCAGACTTACAATAACCCCTCGCTATTTTTTTTAAAAGGATCTTTAATTTAAGATCTGCTCCATTCTTATTTCATCTGCATGACAGCTGGTTGTCAGCAATATAGGAGAATAATTAGTATATTTTTCTTTAACATAGTTTACAAAGACTGTGATTTTAGAGTTCTTAAGATTCTTAACAATATCATCTTCCAGAGAAAGCTTCAGTGAAGTCTTAAATGGTAAAAGTTTTGTTAGTGCGCAAGAATGCAATTTGCACCTTCAAAATATCCTCAAATTCTTTAAAGGTGTAAAGATAGTTTTTATCTCCTAAGCTACAGTTTAGAATCGTAACCTTCAAAAGTGATTACGCTCTATTATAGGAACAACAAAGCAAAAAGCAAATCCAAACCAGGTCAAAAAAGGCAACATAAAGTTTTCATTTCCAAGCAGTTTTAATTCTGTGTTTGTGTTCTTGCCTAAGAGGAAGCAGGGAACACAAACATTCCCATATGAATTAAATTAGAATTTACATATGAATTACATTAGAAATATGAGCTCCATCAAGGAATAATTAGCACTGTCCTGGGTTATGTGAAGGCGAACAAAATTAAATAAGAACAATTTCAAAGGCAAGTTTTGTTTTGCCTCTTCAACTGAGCTGGTTTAATCAGTGATAATGACTGAAATAAATCCACTCCATCTAAAGTAATGTAGAGCTTACCATATTGTGTGAAATGCCATTACTGACTTAGTAAATCATAAAGTCAATGAGACTACATCACTCACCAGTCTTTGACATGGTTACTTTGTGCTTAATGCCAAGTGTTAAGGTGGGAGAATTTGATCCAATCAGAAAGGGTAGTGAGGGCTAATGTTTCAAAAATATTCCAGGGAGACATCATAAAAGTCAATGAGACTCTTAGAATCACATAATACATGTTTTGTATTGCATTTGTTGATGTTGTTACTATGATTGTTATTTTATGCTCACAGAGGACAAGGACTGGAATTTCTCTACAAAATGGCAGTTGCTACTAAAGAAATAGAAAAATTAAAATATCAACTGGAATTAGCCCAGTCACACAGACGTGCTTCAGCCACTAAACAGGGTTATGGTTTATGAGTGTCTCCCCTAATGAGCTAAACTCCAGTGACCATAAAACTGAAATATAATTATGACATTAAAGATGCCTATATTTGAACTTAATTATTAATTAATTTAATGAGAGGAGAGGAGGTCGTAAAATTGCTAATTAAATGGCTCTGTAAAACTGCAGACGGTGGAGGATTTACCAAATGATGAATCCCACAACAGTATTTTTGCTATATCAATATCCTATTAATATACAGTATGCCAGAGGTACTGGCTAGGAGGTGGCTGCTAAGTGGTACAAGCTTGCAGCGTGGTACGACCTAGAATTCCAATGACAACAACCTTGAAGAAACTTTAGCCCCTCCATTCAGAATAGGAACTGAAATCTTCTAAATGAACTGAGGAGGTCAGAGCACAGCTCATCTGACTATAATTCCATGGTGACAAAGGACTTTTTGTTGTTGTCGTTGAACTACCGTCTTAAGACTTGTCTTGTGGTGGTTAGAAGTGTCAGGGAAAATTTGTTTTGCACTAATTAGAAGTGTGGGTCTGCAAGAAGTCTAAATATTAATCCATGCTAACAACTAGACAACTCTTCACATACCATGCTTTTGCAAATGCAATTCAATGGGGATTGCAATTCTTGGCAATTAGTGTACTGAGAAGAACAAATGCATGATTTTAGCATGAGACAGACTTCGATTTAATCATCTAGTTGACCTTGGGGGAACACATAAACTTCTCTGGACCTCAGTTTCTTCATCAGTAAAATGGGATAAATGATCCTAAAGCCACAGGATTGCTAGGAAGACTATACTAACAAAATAGGTAATGCACATAGTGATTGATCACTCCTCGAAGATGTTCAAAAACGAGAAATAAATAAAGTAAAGCTGTATGTGTTGAATTAGCACTCTAGGGGAGCGATTTGTGAGATCCCCACACCACACATGGTGAGAAATGGTACCTCAGCATATAGGAGGCAGTGCACAGCAAACGAAACTATAATAGCAGATTTTAATAATAATGAGTCAGTGGGAGAAAAATGTTCCTATTCTTTGTTCAATTTAATTCACAGTAATTTTATTGGGGTACTTTTAACCATATGGGGGTAAAATATGAACAAAATGATATTTAATGACACATTTGAACAATAAGGGGTAAAATATGAACAGAAAAAAATAGCATTTAAGGATACATTTAAAAGAATAGCTAGATGAAATTCAAGGTCATTAGAAACACTGTACACTTGTTCATACAAGCTTGAAGTTGTCCTTATCAATTTACAAAGTATAGTGAACAAATTTTCTTATGATAAAAAGATGATTAAAATGGATTCAAATTAATGTATGATGCTGTTTGAATTACTTAAGTAAATTCAAAGTCCTTGTTCTTTTTTTCCCCAGCATGTTTTATATTATAGCTTTGCCTAGGCATCATAAACTATAATCCTTTTAAAAGCTGGTGGTAAGCATAAAAATAGTAAATAATGAATTAATAAAAATCAACCCAGGAGTGAAGACAAATCTTTTTATTTAATAACAAAATGAATTTAATAATTGATGAATGCCATTGATTATATTTATTTAGAGTGGAAAAACTCATAAACAACCTTGAAAAATTTGGGCTTGCTGAAAATCCATTTATGGATGAGGATTTAACTGTATACATTTCATGTTGAGAATGTTTTAAAGGTCTGCTTATGATTGTGTGATATCTTGATTCTTAGAGTAGAGTTGTGATTAGAATGAAAGTCTGAAAAGATTAATTAACTAATCTTGGATTAGAAAATTTCAAACTAATTGAACAAGGGAAATAATTCAACTCATCAGCCAAGTCCCAGATTGGTATCATATAGCACAAGATGATACGGTATACTGTAACATGACATAATTATAGTTGAACAATGTCACAGTAAAAACTTCAAAGGCAGGGAAGAATCTCTCTCTCTCTCTCTTGCTCTCTCTCTCTCTCTCTCTCTTAAGGTTTGGAATAAGTGGAAGGATTTATGATAGCAAAAATCAGTGAATTAGTAGCATGAATAAGATAAATATTGTGATACACACACACCCCCTACATACGCTCACACTGATATATGAATACTAGGTGGTGGAAGAATGTGAATGTCAGAGGAGTGAACATTTATTCTAAGTACAAGAAGGGACAATTACTTCCCTTATTAATAAGAAGTGGTTATTTGTTTTAATGCTTAATGTTTTGTTAAGTGCTTGATCAACGATAAAGACTAGGGGAACATGAATTCTTATCACCACTAAGCTAGGCAACCCTACGCTAGAACACTCTGTGTCCTCCTAAGCATATATGTTCCCAGAAGTGGATGAATGAGCTCACTCCAGTCTATAGTGAACCCTGTCCAAGTTAGTGAATATGCCTCTGATAATCTGTTATATTTCTAATAAACGAGAAAAGGAAAGAGAACGTTTTTCAAAGGGTTAGAACCCTTTCCTACTCCCTAGAGCTATATAACACAGACATTGTTTCTTACTAGGTTTCTCTTGAAGGGGTCTCAGGAGGTCCTCTGGTAAGCACTTTGATCTTAACATATTGAAATCACAAAGAGATATAAATTTTCTTCTGTTAGATTTGACAATGATTATCATTATATCTTTTTCTCACAGAATCTCCCTGAAAATTGTTTTCATCTTTTGTATTTATTTTACAATTAGCTAAAGTAGAACCAGAATTATCATTTTGTTATTTTTAATGACAGTTTAGTTACATGTGGAGATTAATTTAGGGAGAATCATTTATGTTATAATCTAGTCTTACTTTCTAAGATGAGATAGTCATTTTACTTATTCAAATTTTTAAATGTTTCCCAGTAAAATTATAAAGTTTCTTCATAGAAATTGCACATTGTGTTGAATTTATATCAAGGTACTTTATATTTTTGCTGTTATTATACATTGAATCTTTTCCTCCATAATAATTCTGTTGTTTTTTTTTTATAAGAAAGCAATTGATTTTTCAAATTAACTTTTTATTAACCTTACTGAATTCTCTCTTTTTTATTTTTCCAATTTTTCAGATACTTCCTTTGGGTGTTCCAAGTAGATGAAATTATCTTACTTACAATAACAATAGTTTTGCTTCTACTTTCTCATTTTTTCCCTTATCTAATTGCATTAGCTAGTACATCTAAATATTAATTTTAAAAAAATGGTAGGATGATAATAGTGGACATCCTTCTTTTCTAACAATTAAATATTAAACTGTAACTACATGTAAAGCATAGTGTTAGATTCTTTAAGAGTCAAAGGATGCTTTATGATATTTGGATTGTGTTTCTGGGAAATTAATTACATACTTGTATAAGAGGAGAAGTATAAGTTAATAATTCTAATTTGATATAAAACCTCTGGGTGAGAAAAAGACAAAATGTGATGGAAACTTAGATGAAATAGAAGTGTATTCTTCTTGCTATATTTGCTAAGTTCACATGGTACCAGTGACAGTGATTCTGACCTTAAAGGTAGTGTTTTTTGGTGAGCAGGTCTATGCAAACATACCCCTAAAGGCTGAGGAAGTTGAAAGACTGAAGAAAGAGGTGGAAAATTCCAGTTTCTCAGAAAGAAACATTTAACAGGGATTTATGAACAGAAGCCATGTGTTGGGTGGCCACAAGATGGTGAATTCCCACACCTGCTCTCCAGAAAGTATCCTTTATATAGCAAGCTGTTTTGTATAACATGTGTAGCTGGTAACACCTTAGATTTTCTTGTGAAACTTGTGACCATTAAGGAAGTTAGATAAACATCCTTATGAGTGGTTATCTATGTTATAGGCATTGTTTCTTTATAGGGGGTTATCTATGCTGTGGGACCACCTTGGTATGCAGGAGCCCAACATTGCTCATTGTAGTAGTTTGGCTTCGAGGGGGTGTCCCTTTTGCCATGCAACAGGCTGTTTTCCTACAGATAACATTTGAGGTCATGGGGTCATCTGAATCAAAGAGTCGGAAGTAGAATGGCTCATATGCATAGTTGGCACAGCAGTTCCATGATGATAAAGGAACTGGTTAGCTCCAGCTTTGATGTTCAGTGTGGGCACACGTGCACTCATAATCATTATATACCAAGGACCATCATTCCTCTGTATGCCCAGGATTTATTCCTTGACGTACAACTGGGTGGTTCTTAATGAGACCTTTCATGATTAGAAATATTTATTCATTTTTTGTTTGTTCTGTCTTTATTTTTCTGATGAGGGAACTATATGGAACTAGAATTAACCTTAGTTCCTAAAGACCCATGTTACTCCTGGAGGAGGAACTGCAATTTTGGAAGAGGAGACCTGTTGGAACAAGAACAAAAAGAATCTTCTCGCACAAGAAATCGTTCAGTTGAATAAAAGGAGATTAGTTTATGAGTGATGTAAGCATGCTTAAAGTAATTCTATATTCAGATGTAATAGACGGGTGAGGCTAGGAAATGGGAGGTATAGTGAGTTGAGACCTGTACTACTTAAGCTGAAGTGAAATGGATGTAGTAGAAAACAAGAGATTTTGGAGTTCTAATCTCAGCTTTGTCATTGTCTGGTTGATTGGCCAAAGTCAACTTTTTCAATTTCCACAAGTACCCCATTTATTTACAAAATTAAGAAACCCGAAATAACCCATATTTCCTTTAACTTTAAAGGAAAAACCAAGAATAGTGTCTATTATTAGGTACTTTACAAATAAATCACAAAAATGTAACCACAGCAACAGATATTCTGAGTTACAACACATGTTGGTCTTTATCTATGGCTCACTGCTATTTAGAAAGACAGTT
The DNA here is from genome assembly GCF_040939455.1 of Microcebus murinus. Lineage (NCBI taxonomy): Eukaryota > Metazoa > Chordata > Mammalia > Primates > Cheirogaleidae > Microcebus > Microcebus murinus. The sequence goes on from NC_134118.1 coordinate 8,851,973, forward strand.
TTATTTTTAAAAGCTATGATTTTTTTAAAAGGACATATGGGAACTCCATGTACTCTTCAACAAATAAAAAGCCAAAACATCTGGTGTACCAAATGGAGAGGGAGAAGAAAATGGGCTATTTAGGGAAGCTATCTTTTAACAGTGCAGGTGTATATTGACAATCGTTTGGCTAGAAAAATGCTTTGCCAAGCCAGGCTCCAGATATCCACTTTGAAGGAATTGTAGATAATTGAGAATAAGTTTATAAAGGCTTTGCTTTCCATTCCTAATTATGACATAAAGTTTCTACATACTTGGCTGTTTTACATTTATAGTTCTGCATTTGTAATCTGAGAAGTGTTAAATCTGCTTTGCTTTATAAGCACTTGATCCATTGTAAGTTAAAGGTTACACTGGGGAGGTGATGAAACGCCACATAGCATGGTTCCATAAAGAGAAGACTGAGTTCTTCCTATGTAAAAGAGAATTGTCAAGAAGAAGCTGATCAAACTATTGAACTGACGAAAAAATGAAAAAAAGTCGGAGCTGTGATATCACCCCATGACTACTTCCTTGCATGGCCTTAAGTCAAGTAGAATATCAGTTAAGTCAAGTAGAATATCAAGTAGAATATCACTTAAGGCCTTGCATGGCCTTAAGTCAAGTAGAATATGAGCAGAAAAGGAGTGATATCTAGTTCATTTCTCATTCACAAAATCATCAAATAACATACTACCATTTTATACAAATTTCAAATATACCAAGGAATTTGACAAGGTGTTACTATCATACTAAAACCCTATTGACCATTTAATGGGAAGTATTTGTTCTAGGATTAAATGTAAAATACATTTATATCAATATTTAATAAAACATGTGACAAGGCATTAAAGGATATTAATAAGTGTTATCTCCCAAAATAGTTCTGTAACAAAACTAGTTTATGATACACTAGGAATTTCTTGAATGTAGGAATTCTGAGGATCTTTGATAAGTGAATATGCATTAATGAATCTCCAAGAGAAGAGGAATGTTATGCTGTATCTCCTAAAGGTATTTCATAATGGAGCCCTTGTACAATGACATACGGGCCCAGGTCTCTGAGGTTCTTTCTAGCTCTTAGATTCTATACCTCTATAAAATCTATTTAATCCATTGATTTGAAAAAAGATTCTCAAGGTCCACTCTGTATGGACCACCATATTAGAAGCTGGAGATGGACACAAAGAAGCATTAAACTTAGTATTGTCCTTTAGGACCCAACTGTCTCTAGGGTTTCTAATGAGGGTTATTAGAAAGTAATTTTCTCAATGGCATGAATTTTTGTCTTTTTAAAAAATTGCTGCTGTATTCTCTTATGATACTAGTTTCTGGCACATAGTAGACACTTAGGATGTATACATTGAATGAATGGATGATGGCAAGGGTCATGAAAGCAGTGAGCACTAAAGCAGTGCACTTGGACTTCACTGTTCATTCTGCAGTAAGTAGGAAGGTTCTTGAACAAGGTATATTATTGACTGATCCCCATTTTCCCGGAAATGGTTGTACATGAACTGGCAATAATGTGTTCAAGCTGAATGGCCATGCCACTAGTAGGATGGTGTAAATAAAGTTTACATGTCTTATCCACATCTGTAATTATAATTAATATAAACAAAATTCTCTACATTCACTTTTCACACAAAGATAAGACCTCAGAAAGATGAATTCATTTCATTTCTCAAAGGTCTCCACGTGACATTCTGTTTTTCAAAGGTCTCTTATAGAATGGTATCATATGATGTCTCTGGATGAGTTAGGGACTTTGCCATGAAGTAGAACTGAATTCAAAACTCTCCCACTTACTGTATAATTCTCCTTACATTAATTTTATTCATGAAACTACTAATATTTCAATAAGCCAGGCTACCGGTGAGGTCAGCCTCCTGCTTTGAGGCTATACTATAAATCCACTTCCTTGTATGTCATCAACGAAGAGCTAATTTCCATTCTCTGTTTCCAGGTATTTTAATGCATGTATTTATTGTCTCTTTTGCAATCCTTTTTTTTTTTTTTTTTTTTGAGACAGAGTCTCGCTTTGTTGTCCAGGCTAGAGTGAGTGCCGTGGCGTCAGCCTAGCTCACAGCAACCTCAAACTCCTGGGCTCGAGTGATCCTTCTGCCTCAGCCTCCCGAGTAGCTGGGACTACAGGCATGCGCCACCATGCCCGGCTAATTTTTTTATATATATATCAGTTGGCCAATTAATTTCTTTCTATTTATAGTAGAGACGGGGTCTCGCTCTTGCTCAGGCTGGTTTTGAACTCCTGACCTTGAGCAATCCGCCCGCCTCGGCCTCCCAAGAGCTAGGATTACAGGCGTGAGCCACAGCGCCCGGCCTGCAATCCTTTTTTAATATATCAATCACAGGTTATGTGTATGTTATTTTAGTCTGTTATTTGTCTTTTTCTGGAGTATTAATATTCTAACTTTGATAGCGTCAGTAAATTCTTGAGCTTATTATATGGGGTTGTCTACATCCAAGGTTCACAAAAGGATCCACATTGATAGACATTTAATGAGGAAGATTTTAACCACCACAGTCACAACACCAAACAAACGAATAGACAAAAATGAGACTCAAAGTAAAGGTAAATTAAGTAAATCATCTGTGAAACACCCAGATGTAATAGAAGCACTTTAAGCAGGTCTGATTCTTGGCACAGACTTAGATAACAAATCATATTCTTAGTGAGATATTGGATTTGCATCTAACACACCAAGTAAATATGAAAAGACTGCCAAGTCTCCCCAGCAATCTCATATATTTACATTCTCTGCATTTGGCAATAACAAGGAGAAAATAGGAAGTATTTCAATCTTTAGGAGGAAGTACAGACCATTCAGAAAGAAAAAGAGAAAGCCTGTTTGAGGAATAAAATAAATAATACCTACCATTTAGTGCATGCATATTATATGCCACACACCCTATCATATTCTTTGTATTCATGATTTTCTTTCAGAATCACAGCAACCCAATAAGGAAGATATTAGCTCCATTGTAATATTTCCAGAGACTGAATCTTAGTGGGTAGCTTGCCTGAGATTTGTAGGCTAGTCAGTTGTTGAACTGAGTGTTGGAAGGAGCACTATCTAAGTCCAAATGACTACACTGGTGTGTACATGTTTTTTATATTATAAAAGTAGTAGAAAGTTTAGAGAAAGACATGCTGAAGAAGAGTGTTATAGAAACAGATACTCAGCTAGGCTTTTCTTAATATCTACTTAGAGTATAAAAACAAATTCTAGCCAAATTTGCAAAACAAGTAGTGCAGTTACCTGTATTAAAACAGGTATTTAAAACGGGTAAATTACGTTTACTTATTTACCATGTATTTCTGGTGCTCCTTGCTTTTTTTCCTGCTTAAAACTATTGCTACCAAAAAAGAAACATTTTCTGTTGTTATAGTTCAGTTTATAAGAAGTTGAGGAAGTTATTATCCTAATGTGAATTTGTTATGAGAACTATTAAAAAAACACCTAAGCCAGAATACTATGAGAAAATAGTATCAGAAAACCACCTGGAAACCTTGTTAAAACACACCATGCTGGACTCCCAACCCTGGAGTTTTGGATTCAGCAGTTCTGGGGTGATGCCTGGAATTCTGCATCTCTAACAAGTTGCCAAGTGACACTAATGCTGCTGGCCCAGAGACCACAATGTAAAAACGACTGTGCAGTAAGTATAAAGTTGTTTCAGTTGGTGAAGCCCTTGCACTGTAATATTTTTGGCTAGTGCTTCTAGGCAAGGTAGCTCCAACCATGTCTCAATTTGATGTACAAGAGAAAGAACTAGATCCCATCAGTTACTAAAGTGTTGAGACCTAAACATTTGGAATGGACTTGAGTAGCCTTGAAAGAGGTTCACTTTCAAGGAGGGACAGTGGGAGCCCTGAAAGACAATTCATGGTGTCATTGCAGTAGAGAAAGAAGTCTAGGAGAGTGAGCCTGCGTTTCATAGAGGCAAGATGGTTTCAGGAGCATTGCGGCTACTGTTGTCATAATTTATCCCAAACCAGTGACCCAGGGCATGTGTGCTCTCTGGAAGAAAGATGCTACATTCCATAATCAAAGATTATGATACTACTAATCAAAGAATAAATGATACTACATTTTGAGGTGAAAGCCACATTTCTGTGACAGCTTAGAGTGACTTAATGCAGCAGAAATTTATTCTCCTCAGTTCTGTTGCCTCTTCCAGTTTCTGGTGTCTGCTGGCATTCTTCGACTTGTGGCTGCATCACTCTAATTTGTAGTCCTTTTCTCTTCCTCTTCTGTCAAATTTCTGTCTGTCTCTATGTTAGGACACTTACCATTTGATTTGCGGCCCACTGAGATAATTCAGGATAAACTCCTCTGCTCAGAATCCTTGACTTAATCAAACCATTTGCCTTATAAGTTGATAATGTTCATTCTTTTGCCATATTATGTAATTGCATTGGTCAGGTTCTCCAGAGAAACAGAAATGATAGGATGTGTTTATATATTTTTATGTATTTTATATACATGTGTGTATACATATATATACACATGCGCACACACACACACATATATATACATACATATATATACACACACACACACACACACACACACACACAGAGATTGAGAGATTTATTATATGGGATTGATTTACGTGGGAATGAAGCTGGCGAGCTCAAAATCTGCAAGGTGGCTGTCAGGCTGGTGACCCAGGACAGCCAGTGCTCCAGTTCCAGTCGGAAGGTAACATGCTATAGTAGAGCCAATGTGCGGATGAAGTCTGAAGGTGATTTGCTGGAATATTCCCTCCTTCATGGGGGAGATAGGGCTGGTTGAATCTCCACAAGCAGTAAAGGCAAACATACCTCAGCAATATGTGTGAATTTCAGTCAAGATAAATTGCTGCTCCTTCCATGGGGGAAAGGGTCAAATTAATCAACTCACAACCAGGTGGCTAATTAATCTCCTGGAGGTGTGAAGCCATATTGGGGGTCCAGTAGGAAAGTTAGGCATTCAGAAACAGCAATAGCAAGATCAGCTTTGATGAATAGAAGATGATGCTATTGGATTTATGCATGGCTTCCATTTCTGCCACCATAGTTACTTTGTTTATTCACCCAAAGGACCAGAATTGAGGTAGCCAGTGACAGAGGATGACTGCCGTCATCTGCCTAAGCCATTCTGTCTAGTACTTGTTTGCTGCCTCTTTCTTGGTGACTGTTTACTGGTGCATGTCAACATGCACTGTAAAAGCCATGACACTTTTAGCCTATGCCTATACATTTCCCTAGCCCAGACCCTCTTAACTTAAATTGTCTAGTATTGATCCTTATAGGTCCCTAACCAATCAATAAAATCATTGGCAATGTCCAATGAGTCCATATATGACCTTACAATAGGTCAGGTCCCTTTCCATGCAAGAGAGATGCCAAAATGCACTATGTGGAGCTTTCCTTCCATGGAGCAGTTCCCCCATCTGTCTGTCATGGCTGCCCTGACTGCAACAATAATGCAGCCACGACTATTTTTTGGCTTGCCCTTCCATACCAACCCAACTCATCCTTGAGCCAACTTTAGACTCTTTTTTTCTAAATACATTGTTAACATCTGGTTGACAAGACCTTGTTACGCTCATTGAAAACATGTTTTGGTCTCTGTATATATGTGCATTCATACATAAATACAAATCTATATATTCTATATATTCAAGTATTATGCCTCTGTATGTAAGCACAAATATAAAGAGCATATTCCAGGAGGCTGGACTCAGAAATACATGAGTTTCTGCAAAACATGAAAAATATCAACAGGTAGACCTAACAACCTTTTTATTCTGATCATTGAGTAACATAAACTTCATATCTAAATGCAGAAATACAATTTATATTATTTTATTGTAGTTCTCAGACCAGACACATTTTACTACACATTATAAATAAGAATAGCTCCTATTTAGGAATCATTATCAAAATAAAAAGATATGTAAATAAATCTTACCAAATTAAGTTGAAGAATGCATCATCCTTGGATAATAATTTTACTTAAATAATCCATCAGGTCTCTGATATTTTTTAAACATTTTTTTTCTTCATTGGAGAATAGAAAAACAATATTTTCCAAAATTGTAACAACTTCTAAACAGATAGCTGCATTTTAAAATGCATGTTGACATATGAAACATGACACTCTCTCACTGCAAGAAGCTACTAATGCTGTTCTCCCACCAACTGAAATCAGAGCTGCAATTTTGTATTATTCTACTTGAGAAATGCTAAGGAAATTTGTGAATTCTCATTAAACTCCTGGCATTTTGTGGGAAGGAAAACAACTTCACCTTCAACATAATATTTTATAATTTGATACATGCTTTAGAGGAGAACATAATTCAGATCATTTCACTTTGTAGCTATATTTTTGGGACAACTTAAATCTAGTGTCAATGATCATAAAACATGCAAATAAATAGGGAGGAAAGGATTGGTTTGTAGGAAAGAATTGGTTGGCTTAACCCATGAAGTCTGGACTGTGGAGCACTGAGGGCAGCTGAGGGGGTGATGAAGGATTCCATTGAGTCCTAAGGAGTCTAAGGACAGTGCATGCCTAGGGGCGAGGGGAAGTGTAGAAAGAAAGAATAGAGTATTTCAGAAAGAATGGAGAATTAGTTTGATTTTTCTCCCTAATATTTATGAAATTTTTTTTATATTCTTTTATTTTTATACCCATCTGTAAATTCTAAGGGCCTCCATGAACCATGAATTCTTCTATCAGAGGAAATTTTAGGAACACAGGCAGAGGGGAGACTAATTACAAGACAGGTAAATGTGTGCATTGATCAGGTGAGATGATACACTTTAAGGCTAACAAACTTACCAGTAACATTTCACACTCCAAATTATCCTTATAAATCCCCAAATCAAAGGAGGGAGCCCACATGCATTTAGAAGCTACTGCACAATGCAGTTACCTTGTTAGACAACCCTTTTGAAATATGGGATCCAAGAGAGAAAATACATTAATAAATAGCAGCACTGAAGTTAATGAACAAATGACACAGAAGGCCTTTACCAGTAACAGAGCAGTGATTGAGGCAATAACTGAGTCTGCTGCTCCTCGCTTTTTCTTCTTCTGTGGCTCCTCATTCATTCATTCAATACATATTTCTTCCTAGTGCTGGTTGGGGGTATATGTTGCACATACAGCAGACATGGTTCCCGTGCTTCTGGAGATTGTGGTCATTCAGGGGTTGTAGTTTCTGAAGTGAGAGTTCACGCCATGGTGGGGAGAAAGAATTCAAGATTAACACCTTTCCTATTAGTATGAAAATCAAGGTACATAGTCATTCCTTTTCTATCGGTAATGACAACTGTATATCAATGCTTCAAAGGTTTATTTTTTAAAAGGGGAAGTATGGGGAATAATAAATGTGAGAGAAGGCTAGAACTTACTGTTTCCCCAGAAAGTAAGACAGTGCTAAAAGAACTATGCTATAGAGAGTGTTCAAAGGACAAAGAAGCCACATGAAAGAGTCCTGTCTTAGTCTATTTATGCTGCTATGACAGAATACCACAAACTGGGTAATTTAGAAAGACCAGAAAATTATTCCTTACATTTCCGGAGCCCGGGAAGCCCAAGATCAAGCCACTGGCATGTTCTGTTGTCTTGTGAAACTAGTCAGTCTCTGCTTCAAGAAGGACGTCTTCCAGATGAGAGGATAGCTGTGTTCTCACATGGTGGAGGGGATGGAAGTATGAAAAGGACCAAACACCATCTATCAATCACTTTTATACTAGCATTAATGATTTCATAAGGGTCATGACCCAAACATTTCCCAAAAGGCCCCACTTCTCACTCAACACGGTTGCATCAGAGATAAAGTTTCTAACACATGAATTTTGGGGAAACACATTCAGAGCATAGCAAGTCCCGACTAGTCAAACCTGAGATAATTTGAACATCAAAATAAATTATGATAATAATGCATTATAATTAATTATATAAAAACCTATAAACCCATATGAATATAAGCAAATAAACAAGTAGTGGAGAAGAAAATCTCTTTCCTCTAGTAGAATTCTCACTAATAAATATAAAACATGTGGTTATAAAATAATCAATAAAAAGTAAAACTCATTTTGAAAATTTAATAAGAAACAAGATACTCATGTAATCTCATAGCATCTCTCAATAACTTACTTATTAATCACAGAGAGACTATTAACTCTACAAAATAGAGAACTAGTGGACCCCACATTAATTCGGGCTCCAAATATTACATAAGTACTATTTGGGCTGATAGCATGCACTTTCTAATATTAATAAAATAAACTGAGACAGAAACATCATTTTTGTGATATTTCTTCTAAGAAAGCATAATCTGAATTAAATTATGAGGAAACATCAGACAAACTCAAACTGAGCTGCATTCTACAAAATAGACAAGAAACACAAAGTCAGAGGAACTATTCGAGATTAAAGTTGATTAAAGAGACATTGCTAAACTAAATGCATAATTGTGGCCTTGATCCTGAACTAGTAAAAAAAAAGTAGCTATAAAGGACATTGTTGAGATCATTGATAAAATTTGCATATGGACTGTATAATAAACAATAGTATTTTCTGATTGTTTAATTTCCTGATACTGATAACTGTATTGTGATAGTGTCAAAGAATATTCTTTATTCTCAGAAAATGCAGACTGAAGTATTTAGGGATACAGGGATGTGCTATCTTTAACTTACTGTAATTTGGTTAAGTAAAACTATCTATTTATCTATCTATTTTTGTTTTAATTTAGAGAGATTAGAGAGAGTGAGGAAGAATGACAAAGTAAAGTAAGGAAAAGTGAACAGAAATAGTGAATGGCAAAATGTACATGAGACTTCCTTTACTGATTTTTGCAACTTTTCTGTAAGTTTAAAATTATATCAAAACAGAAAGCCTTATAAAAGTAAATAAATATGAGAATTCTTTAAATTATAAATATATACTAGTAATTTGAAATTAGATGAAATTGACAATTTTCTAGTAAAATACATAACTACAAATGACCATGGAAATATGGAGCAACAGAATAGATGGGTCCAGATGGCATTCCAGAAAAGTATTTATCAAACTTTCAAGAAAGAGATAATCCATAATTTATGCACACTGTTCCAAATGGTAGGAAAAGAAGAGATTAGGAACCTCTAATGTATGAACCTACCAGAGCCTCAACGTTGAATTGAGCTAAGGACCACACAAGAAATGGCATCATTTATTAATTTATTTTATAAGCATGGATATGCAGACAAAAATAAACACCAACCTAGATAAAATAATTACAAAATGAAATCAGAATACTAGAAACATCCTAGCTCTTGATCTCAATCTTGGTAGTAATTACATGGATATATACATATGAGAAATGCATTGAATTGTACACTTAAGATTTGTGCAATTTATGTATCTACCAACATGGAGTGTCGAAACTCAATAAAAAAGTTTGCAAGTGTTCCTGTAGATGAGGGAACTGGTACAACACCTTTGCATGTGTAATCACTTAATTTACAAAAACTCTGTTTCATGATGTTTTAATATATATTATCTCATTTTAGATGTTCAATGGCATTCTAAAAGCTTTTACCCTCACTTGTTCCTGTAAAAATCCATTTAATCTTTGTTCACAAGCATTAAATAATCTAAATATACAATCCTAATTGCAGATGTTGAAAGATTGTGAATAAAAAAATCAACAGCATGAAAGATTTTCCTTTAGCTTGTGTAAATGGCATTTTTGGTTCCCCCAAACCTTATTTTCCCTTAGCATTTCCAGTCTTTTATAAAAGGCTACATGGCATGGCAGCCTCCCAGTGCACTTAAAAAGCTCAGAGGAGCCATCCAATGTATATTAATCCACTGTGAAAACAAATAACCTGAGTGCTCACTCTCTTGCAGCCTCAGCCATGAATGTTGGTGGTTGGTATTGACAGTGTCTGCTGTGTGCCGTCAACACAAAATCCTGTGGACGGGAGTTCTCCCTAAACACTTCAACATTTCTTTTCTTTCTTTCTTTCTTTTTTTATTGTTTCCTGATCTGGTGCACAGGATACATTCGATATCAGTTAGCTTCTCCTCAGTTCAGTGCAAATCTTACCTTTATTCCTCCCTGATGGAGGAATATTATAAAACAACAAATAGTAGCTCTGCTGGATTCGTGCAACAGAACTCTGGGAAAGATCTGGCAACATCAAAGAGAGAATTTTAATGGTTGGAAGGAAACAAATAAAATATAGTCAAACAATAACAACAACAACAACAACAACCACAACAACAAAACCCAGAAAGCCCTTTGCTTTCCAGCATTACATTTACTATGATGTATTTCCTGAAAGCCACCCAAGTATAACTATTTATTTTAACTAAAGTAATCAAGATTAATGTCAGCAGTTATGACACACACTGTTTGCTAAAGAACACATAGAACAATTGCTCAGGGCAAGCTTCATTAAGAAATCAGATAAAATTAGTAAAACTGATTATATTTCAAAACTCAGCAGCAGCTAAAATTGCCATTCAGGAGCTTCCAATTAACACAATAGGTCTTGTTCACAATCAGCTATTGTAATCTCATTAGCTTATTATATTTTAATCATTGTGATATCAGCACAGCAAAATTTATTTTATTTTGCATGGCTAAAGACTGGCTAAATTGGGTGCGTGGCCTACCAGGTATTAGACACACTCAGGCATTTGGAACTTGGCATCTAGTCCATTCTTTTGGGGAATTATCCTGATCAAGTGTCAAATGCACATAGATTTCCCTACTGTAGTATTGAGAAGGCATTCTGGAAACAGCCATCTCATTTGGCATCCAATGATGGGGGATTCATTATAGAGCTGATACTGTGACTCAAATCGTTTTGTAATGGCATTTGGAGAATTGGCAGTTTCTGCAAGAAAGAGAGAGAGAGATTGAAGAGAAAGGAAAAAAAGGAAGTAGAATTCTCTAAGTACCTGTGTTTAACTACTGTAACTCTTTGTTTAACTACCTTGTTTCATAAACGTGTTCTGAAGATACTGGTCATTGCAAAAACACAAAATCTTTTTGTCTTTTAGGTAAGGGTGGTCACAGAAACCTAGAAAACTGGTATTTCATTGATACCAAGTATTGCTGCTGCAATAAGATTATGTTCTGTTGATGGAGACTGGGGTGTGACAGCCATCGACAGAAAGCAATAGGTTGCCCTATTTTCTGGCTGAAAATGCTGTGTGTTTTATGAACTGCCTCTATCTTGCACACCAGGGATGTGTCTGTAGCTAAAGCCATAATAGGATTTTCCTAAATGATACAAAAATACAAATATTCTGTCTAACCAGCTTGGAGAGGTTGCTTATTTTCCAGCAAGTTTTAAGATTGCGTTTTGCCTCCATCTTTGAAGAATATTTTTTTTATTTCACTTTTCCATTATGAGTTTTAAAGGGATCAATGATCACTAATTGTGTTTTGTGAAAAAGAAAACAACAGAGGCAGTGCGCCAATGTACTGCAAATCCTTGTTCTTGGCAGGGCCCTGTACAACTGGAGAGATATGGAGAGGTAAATACTCATAGATGTGTACACTGGGAAATTTAGAATCCTGTAGCCTCAAAACCTGCTATGCTTTTCCAAGTAGTTGAGACTAATTCTATCTTTAAAAAACAGCCACTCAGCTCCTGATACTTTAATGTCCATAAATAAATAAATGAGGAAAAGTGCCCTTATAAATCCCAGGAGAGAAAGTTAAATGAGAATGGAAGATGCAGTCCTTCTGTGACTATCATATTACCATACCTAAGCACTAAAAAGGTGAACGTTCATCATTATTAAAATCATTCAATTTGTGTCTTTAATTATAACTTTTGGGGGCATGAATGGCTCCAGAGAAATTAGTCTTCTATTTGCTCCATGAAAGAATTTAATAAGTAATACATTATGTTAACTGATTTTTAAAAATCCATTTAATTTTTCCCTCAATTCTATTTTAGGATGATGAGTTCTGATATTTCAGAAATTCTTGTCCAGCATCTCTTGCTTAGACAGTCATATCTTTTTGTTTTTTTAAAACACAATTTCCTAGATTTTGTATATTTATTATTTAACTTATAAATTGCTGTCAGTCTTCCATAATTTGAGCCATAGCCTACTTTGCCATGTATTAACCAGCTGTAGTCTCAGATTCCCTTTATGAAAATCCACTCAAGTTGTTTGAATGATGGTCCCAGGCTGCCTTCAAGCCATCGTCTTCATTTCTAGTGGTGATGCTTGCATATTTAGAGCAGCTCAGGTTGTACAATCAATAAATCTCCTCTCCCCTGACTATGCAGATTGATCCCTGTGTGGTATGGGATCAGCATGGGCTTCATGACAAACAGAACTTCTTATAACCCTTCACGTCTATTCTGATGACAATGGATAATTATGCTGAATCCTCATGTGCAACGGTACTTACAAACCACTTTCTAGAATGTGGCTTTGTAAGTAAATCATGAATTTTTTTAACTACATGCAAATAGGGAAGGGAAGATTTGAAGACACAGCATCTTACATTTTACAGTTTCAGACAAAGAAGTCTTTTATAGGAAGATTATATGTGTACATATTAGTATAAATGTGTGTACATACATAAATATTTATATCTACATTTAGAAAGGGTTAGAGCACACATATATATATACATGAGTGTTATTTAGTGAAAATGTGCCAAACATAAAAACACTGAGTTCTGAATATTTATCATGAAAAATATTATTGTTACCATTGCCTACCATTTGTTCAGTGTTCATTGTGGCTGAAATCTATTCAGTTCAATAACTACCTTTTGTTTCTAAGCATTATGTTTGGTGCATGCCATCAAAGACTTTATAAAAGTGTCACAGGCAGATGAGTTCAATATCAGATGACAATGGTTTTCAATGGTTTTTGGTATTCTTATTGATGTCGCTACAGAGAACTTTCTTTAAATGAAATCTTCACTCAAGTAATCAATTTTCAAACAGGTTAGAGCAAAGTTTCTACATTTAAGGTGAAGCTGGGCCCCAAATCCCATTTACTTCTCTTCTTTATCATCACCCAACATTAGTGAAATGGACAAATCACCATAGTATCATCAACTTAGCAGGGGTTCAGGATATTAAAGGAGATCAGGAAAAAATGGTAGTGATCTAAACAATGCTTTCCATGGATGCTCCATGGAGGAGATGAGATCTACTGGGAGGATGAGTGGAAGTTGACAGAAGAGGAAGGGTGGTTATTAAGTTATTATTGAAGATATGGAGGGACGAAAGAACACATGTGAGCAGGAAATTAGCAGAGCATAAACAGGTGATGGGAAGTAATGAACCATGAAGGAGGATACTAAATAACTGAAATTTAGCATCTAGGAATGGGGCTGTGATGAATATTTTTAGGCAGAGATATGGCATGATGAGATTTATATAGTAGATGCAAAGGTCTGGCTACAACGTGGAGAATTAATTTAATGAAGTCAAGACAAAACAGGTGAGCCAGCTGCTTCTGTGCCTATCAGAAACTCCGAGGTCAGCATCCGCCCCATAAAATCTCTAAGGTGTGAGTCATTAAACTGCTCCTGCTGGGCTTAGTGACTAGGGAAGATTCGTAAACCTCTCCAAGTACGGACATCCAGAAATAGTTAGCTCATTTGTTTATTCATTCAATTAAAAGTCAATTATTCTTTTGTTCATTAAACGAACATTTATCTAGCCACCATGTGCCATTCGGCGGTATCTGGGTCATGGGCCATTGCAGAGTTTAATCTGAGCATCAGGGTGTCTTTTTATCATACAGCTTAATATTAGTGGATAACGTTTAATAATTTCTGGCCACTAGGCACAGAAGGTTATAAGCAGGATAGAAGAGCCCTGGAAGTTTCTTTAGTTTTAATCCTATTGCAACCTTGATGAATCACATGAGTGGACTCCAGCATTCACTCACTTTCCAGTTTTTTCTGAACTAATGGTACCCACTGATGCTGGTACCTCCTCCCTGCTGCCATTCTCCCAGAATTTGACATCAGTGCTCATTTTACTGTTTTCATCTTTTACACCAGAGTTTCTCAATTTTGCCACTATATTGACACTTGGAGCTGAATAATCTTTGTGGAGGGCTGTCCTGTGTTTTGTAGGATACTTAGCAATATCCCTGGCCTCTGCACACCAGATACCAGAAATACACTCCTCCCTCTCAAGCCCCTAATTGTGACAATCAAAAATGACTCCAGACATTGCCAAATGGACCCTGGGGGAGAGGGAGGAACCGCCTCTAGTCGAGGATGTTGGTATTTCCCATAAAACATGATTCAAGGTTTTCTTCCACCTGGATGACCTAAGGCCACCGTAGGTAAACACCTCTTCTCATTCACTGTAACTTGTAGCTGTCCACCTCTCAGGTAGAGCGTATACTAGTCACAAGGAGATGTGTGCATAATCCCTGTGCAGCACATATATTGCAATGGCTGTGAAAGTTTTTTTAAAGGTGTTTCATTGGAAGCCAGGGGAAAGTGCACTAGTGTTTGGAATCAGATCATAAAATGTGGCTATATTCTTATAACTAGTATGTCACCGGTGGCTGACCTTGAACCACCACCACCACCACCCCCAGGTGATTCAAGATGCTCCAGTTTGCCATCTGCCAATGAGCTGTTATCATCAGTAAATACAATGAGGCTGCCTTTGAGACTCTGTAGATTACTGAAGAGCTCTTTTGTTTTTGTCCTTTGTTAGTAAAACCAAAGGTATACAAATGCTGAGCTCCCTAAGTACAGAGCAGTTTAATAATTTGCTTTGGCAGGCTGGGGCCATACTTCCATTTCAAAAATTCACCTCTGCACAGATTCCCAGGGTTATTTGGACTCCTGGATGTGTGGTAAGATCTGCAGGAAGTAGCAGAGAGACAGCCAAGTCCCTGCCTTGGTTCTCCTTTCTTTCATCTCTCACAACTAAAATTCTGATTTTTTTCTTTCCTCAGGAAAACAAAATTAATTTGGAGTCTTTCAAAAATCTTGGCATGTAAAATAATGCAACAGAACCCCAATTTTGGGACTGCTGTGATTGCATTCCCTAGTTAAGCACCCTAGATATCAATACTTAATGGTATTCTCTAAGCTCAGCCAGTGAAGAAAATAGGGTTGTTATCTATCAAAGCACATTTTAGTTTCTGACAAGTAAAAAGCAGCATGGGGAATGCAGGAAGGCTGAAATGAAAGCCTAAAAGAAAACTCATATAACATCTGGTGTCCTTTATCCCCTGATGGCCTTTCATAGGATGATATGATGAGCTTGTTCTGATTTAAGACCTGATGATTTGGTTTGAGAAAACAGGAGGAGGGGGCTCGATACAGCCAGCCTGGCAGCAAATTGGGATACAAAAATCTGCTCAAATAATTGGAAACACGACAGATTTTCGTAACTGATGCCAGTGGCATCTTAGTTTATCCATCTCTCTCAGCTGAATTTGTAAAGTGCGTTATCTTATTGGTTTTAAAGTTTCCATCTCACTTATTTGCAGGGGGAAATGTGAGCAAATCAGTCATGATGGATTGCCTAATTTTCTGGGCTGAATAAACCAGTTTTATGAGATTGTTGATTCCTAGGTTATTAGTTAACAGAAACATTGATCGAGTTTTAACCTAAAAAAAAAAGGCTTGCCAAATTATTGCATTTAAAATGTTCCATTATTATTACCACAGTACGGGTAATGAATATGCTAATTAAAGAATTGAGAAAGGGTCTCATAGAGTTTTTTCTTGGCTTTTTCTATTTTCAATCCAAATGCTAAAATTGGCTTGAGACACAGATGTCAGAAGATTAGTAATTACTCCACCAGAAATCATCTTTGATCAAAAAGCCAGAGGAAGGGGCAGAAAAAGATCATTTCCTACCTAGAAAATATAGGTCCAATTTAATCTGTTGCAAATTTTGTACTGTTTCATTTACAAAAGCCAGAAAATAAGGAGAGCCAAATACTATACTGCCATATTTCTTACATTAAATGAATCATTTAAGGTTCACTGGCTGTGGAAATGCACATGGTAATTAACAAGGAGAAGAGTTTTTATTTGTTAATCTGAACATTTTGACAAGGGGTTGAAATCTTTCAATGCTCCTATGGAAGCAGTAAGAATTTAACAAAAATCCACCCCTTTATCATTTTTTTCTCAAATTTGAAGTGCAATCATAAAAAATAAAATTCTTCTATGTCTTGTTATTTTAAAACTAAGAGTTATGATAACTACGACAGTGGCTCAGGAACGATTAACGAATTCAGGCATCATCTTTTGACAGAAAAGATGTTTCTGGATTTTTTTATTATGATTATTTCTTTTCCTTCTTTTATTTTCTGTCCAACTTTTCTTATGGTTGCATTTTAGTGAATATAAATTCTTCCTTGGCAGAATCACAAGTGAAGGAAGTAGTTCCTTTGTAAAAGGAAAGAAGGGAGTTAAAAACTTTTATGCAAGTAGACTTTACTGTGAAATGTTATCTTTTGTTAGTTCAAAGGTTCCCAAAGATATAAATTCTTCAGAACTGCCCCGAGGTGCTGGGGATGTAAATTGAATACTTTACAATTTGTAGACTGCTCCTGCAGTAATGTGTATCTCCTCTGTGAGAGAGTGTTTGGGGATTTTTCAATTACTGGAGTCTGAAAACTCAGAGATTCTTTAGGGCAGAAAAAAAGATTCTTCTCAAAGTTGAGTCACTGATGTTCAAATTAGCTGCCAAAAGCACTATAATGATCTGTGTTCCAGATTCTGCTAAACAGGGAAAAATGGCCCATTTTTGTCAGGGGGAAAATAACCTGCTCTAACGCATCCATGAATAACAGCAGGATGGGTTATGTGATAGGTTGAAAGTGAAATGTATTGTTGATATGTGCCATATGTAATAGACCGATGTCATTTCTAAAACACTCAAATGAGCTTCTTTATATTTTTTAGGGTGATAGCTTAAGTATGGCCGTTAGGCTTACTCTTAACAGCTTTTTACAAAATAATAAATGAAAAAAAATGATAGAATGATATATGTACATTTAAAATTAGACATACTTCAGGATTACATAGAGTACAGCCAGCTCAAAATAAAGGTGCAAATGGAAATTATAATTTTCAAATTTTCATCTAATTCTGCCAACTTTTTCTTACTGTACGTCTTTTCCTCTCATCCCCAATTTGATGGAAATGAATGGATTGTTTCATTTCATTTTTTTCTTACAGTGGAGCTTCTAAGCACTAGTGAAATAATACTAAAAAGTCAGTGGAAAGGAAAAATCACAAAAAATGAACAAAAGAAATAGCTTACCACTGGCACCTTCCCTCTTGATCAGAATGAATTGTGAGCAAAAGCAATCTGAATTAGAATAACACCTATTATGGGATTTTAAACCAAGCTAAAAAATGTTACTAAGGAGTCACCTTTTTTGCCAAATGAGTTATTTTCATTAATATATCTGAAAGGATTTATAATCATTCAATTTTAAATTAAAATGCATGGTTTCGTATTGTTTAAAACAGCTTGTTCTCCTAAGTAGGTCAGCTATTCTGTGTTGTCATTTCATGCAAGTTTTACATCCTGTATAAATGCAAACAGTTTTTGAAAGAAAAAAAAAAGCTAAAAATAAAGCATTCTTTAACTGATAGAGCCAGCCCTTTGCTTATGTTAAGTGCTCAGGAAAACAATCCTACTGGGAAGACTGGGTTTTATTCTACCAGAGAAGAGGAGAGATAATTTTTTTAAGGCTTCATGACCACACAACCTCATAGAACCTTTGATTTACTGGATATTTTCTAACTCTGCTTTTTTAGGAGAAAGAGGTAGAAAATAAGAAATGAAAAGACAAAGCCAAAATGCAATTAGGTGTAACTTGGAGTACTTATAAAGTCAGGGAGGTGGATTAAAACCTTTCCATTTCTAGTTAATAAACATTTATTGAGAAACTACTATGCCCCAGGCAGTAAACTACATGGGACAGATACAAACCTAAAAAATTGATCTTTGGCTGTTTGACCCTAAAATATACTATCAAAACTAAAAAACAAAAAAATCAATTGATGCTGAGAAAACAAAGAAAAAACATTCATAATGTAGTCTTGTGAACTTGGTATGGCTTGTCAAGGAGGATGGGATGTGTACATGGAACAGACAGGAAGAAAAGAAGGCATAAATATGGGCATAAAACAAGTCCTTAGGACAGAAAGACCTGCATGAGGTGTGAAACTGCATGGTACCTGTAGGGAACTACAACATTTCATTATCAGGAGGGTAAACAACAAGTTGTAGAGTTGAAAGAGAGATTGAGGTTCTTGCAGTGACACAGGGTTAAGATCTGAGATATCACCTTCTCATGCTAAATTAGTAGATAGCACATTTAAAAATTAGGTCACATATATTGCCCTTGCCCTCCCCAAGTCAGAGCTTCAAGGGTGTCCATCCCTCAGTTGGGGCATATTACACTCATACGTAACCTTAACATTTGTATCCCCATAATATGCTGAAAAAAAATCATATGACAAAGTGAAGGATTCACCTTTGTTCAATGGCCTACCCTCAAAATATGATACACCAATCAATAAACATCTAGAGTTATGAAAAAAAATAAAATTCCTATTAAATAATCTGAAAAACATTAGGTCAGAATGGCATTTATCAGCAATCATTCTGGCTTTCTAAGTGCATTCAAATTTTTGAAAGCCACCTGAACAAAAGTCAGCTTGCCAAAAGTTATTTACTGAGTGATATGCCAAATGATCCTCAATTCACCAAAAGTCAATTCATCAATTTCTCTGCATGAGCCATTTTGCTGACCTTTCCAAATATATTCAAGAATATGAAGAAGACACCACCTGTGAGCCTTAGAGTTCCACAAATTGAGCATTCTTAGGATTGAATATTCCAAGAAAAAATAGTACTGAAACTAATCACTTGGAAAATTGAAAAAAACAGTTTAACTCGTCTAATTGTCTTTTGGCAAATGAATATTGTTCAACCATAGATGTATTTCTTATATTGACCAATGGTCATGTAAACTTAATAGATTGTTCTATTAAAAGAATTTGGCCTAATATTTTATTATAATTTACTAACTCTGGCTTTCCATTTGATGACGAAAAAAATCAAAGATCACAATAAAAATGTCAGTTTCTACTACAAAAATGTGAATATAATCTTAAAAAATGTTTACTTTTTGTAGGTTTGGAAACTTCTCATATAAAATGATAAAGTGGACTTTATCACTTTATAAAAATGATATAGTTGATGAATATTCTTAAAATCACTTTTCATATAGCTAACTCTGATCCTTTACGTCTATACATCCACACTTAACTCACTTGGTAAAGTTATTGTCAGGTATATATATAGTTTGTAATATGACGATATACGCACTACTATAATCACATTAGCGAACCAGTAGTTCCCTTACTACGTCTTCTTAAAACACTTTAATGACATATTTCCTTTATCGAGGGCAGACTATTTTTTCTCCTCAGTTATTGTAAAAATCTTAAAATCGCAAAACATTTTCCACCCCCTGAGCTTGGTCTGCAACTGGTAGAGGGTTCCGGGTCCCTGGTCAGCACACCCTGCGGTGCAGTGCCAGACTGTGCTAACTGGGGGCCGCGGCCACAGATGTGCCGGCGCCCGTTTCCTGGAAACGCCGGCGTCTCTCTTGCTGCTAGCCGCTCCACTACAAGGATGACACAAGCAGCGGCGGCGGCACTGGCGTTTCCTGGCAAGTGTCCCGTTTCTGGGCTTTGGTGTCTGCTCACCCGCAGCCAGCCCCGTCCCCCCGTCCCCCCGCACGGTGTCCGCGGCGTCACCCGCAGGCCCGGCTCGCCGTGGGCCCCTCAGCGCGGGCGGCCGGAGTCCCGCGCCCCCCGGAAGGGGCCAGAGAGCGGGGGAGGGGAGGCGCTGGGGAACCGCAGCGCCCGCGCGTTCAAGGCCGAGGCCAGCCCGGCTTCCGCCGCGCCGCCCACCGTCCGCGGTGGGGCCCTGCTACCTGCCGGCCCCGCTCCCCGCCCAGCCGGGGGCGCCCGCCCGCCCTGCGCGCCGGGCCTGCGCCTCCCGCGAGCCCAGCAGCGGGCCTGACAGAGAAGAGCTCATCTGTCTGTGAGGAAAAAGCCACGCTGATGGTCCCCTGGTGGATGTAATTGTGCTCATTACTGCCCATTTACATTTCATCACTCGATTATCACAAATGCCTCATTACTGTTGAAAAGGGGCTGCTGGTGAACCACTTGCTCGCCATTCATTCCTCAGCTCGGCGTCTCCAGACGGGCTGACGGGAAAAGGAGGGGCCCGGGAGGACCCGAAAAGGGGCGAAGGTGAAGAAGGTCTTCTATCAGATTTGATTAAAGGCCGCGATTTAAATCGATATTTAATAAAGTGGCTGCTACCACATAACACGGGCAATTCCCCCTGCAGTCGGCGCCGTGATTAGGAAGCCCTCGCCGCCTGCTGCGTAACTCGATTGGGCCTTGTGCGCCGGCCTGGCACCTGTGTCCCTCGCAACCGCGCCTCCAAGGTAATAGGTTTATGAGCCGATGAACAGAGGCGATAGGCTCTAAATGGATTAACTAGGTGTCTGCAGTCTGGTGATGAATATATCAGGCAAAAAATAAAATAAAAAGTCTGCATAAGCAGGAGAGTGATAGGAAGTGCTGACAGACACTTGTGTGTGTCGGGAGCCCCACGGGGTAAACTCTGGCGCGGGGCCTGTCACTCAAGAGCTCTCTCCGAGTGATGGGTGGAGACGCCAGGCCAGGCTGCCCAACAAGCCCGCAGGTGCCAGGACACAGACGCTTGCTGCTGAGAGAGGCTTCCTTCCACGGGGCGCGCCTCACCCACCAGCTACAGCCAGCCAAGAGTATGCTTCCGGAATGGTATATCTTCTGTCCCCATATAGATTGGAATTCCTGAGCTAACTCTGATTCCTTGTAACTGCCTGGAGCACGGTGTTAAGAAAGATTCTGAGGCTATATTCCAGTTCAGTTGAAAACCGATTAAACCGGACTATCAGCTACGGACACAGCTGGGAGGGGTAGGGTGCGATTTCCACATGTGTCACCTCTTCGTTTTGTTCTCCGCCCACCTTATATGCCTGTAAGAGCTGGATTTGTGTATCCTGCAGTTTCAACATGATCATGCAAATACCTGTATATGTATGTGATCGAAAGAGACTCAGATTAAAATCCAATTTAATAATCCTCATCAGGTGCTTGTAAACGAGAGCATGGTATGGTAGATTTTGCCATGAATTTCTAGTATTCCTAAACTCTTTTAAATAGGACCAAAATGATACATTTTTAATTAGGATAAAGCTGGTACAAATGTAGAAATCAATTACATGCCAACTCCCCCTTCTCCCTCCTAGTATGAGCAAGCTATAAATTTGGGAAAGGTGCCATTCACGCAAAAAAAAAAAAAAAAGGGAAAAGCTCACTTACAGACAGCTTTCTAGCATAAAAAGCAATTATTTGTGTGAAGAATATAATAATTAATGATTCAGTAGATTTTGTCAGAACATACACTGATACACAGAGCAGTGAGTGGCCATGCCCTTTGTGAATTATTATGGAAACAATCCTGAAAAAGAGACCAACTATCATTTAGGGAAACTGCTAAATATAGGGTGTGTAATAATATAAGAAAAATTGCTGACACTGTATTCTAATTTGGTTCCAGTGTGATCTGAAGATAAGAATTTGATTTTAAAATGAAAATAAAGTAGATAATTTAAAAACAGCTTCATGGATTTCCGGGAGACATTAAGTCCAATATGGTCCTATGGTGTGACGTTGTTAATGATTTTCTGATATTTCTGAGTTCCATCAGTTGCTATCTCAGTTACCTTTTATTTTGTGATTTCCATTTCCCGCAAACACTAACATACAGGTGAGTGTTGATGAAACTACAGACAGCTATAAAATCTGGGTTTTGGTGTGCCCCACCTGGGGATTGGACACGCTTGAATCTCTGGCACATCTAGGGGAGGGAGGGGGGCAGGGGCAATATATGTAACCCTAACAATATTTGTACCCCCATAATATGATGAAATAAGAGGAAAAAAAATTCAACAACTAGATCTTTGACATTATCTATAAGTGAAAAATAAAAGCTATAGAGAAGTGCTGACTTGCCCTAGAAAAAAATACTAGTTGATGATAGAGATGGACTAACATAAAATATTCTAATACCCAATCACGTCCTTTAATTAATAAACTACAATTGATTCCATGTAAAAAAAAAATCTGTGTCTTCAGTACTTATGCAAGACACGCTGAGAAAGCTAATACAATGTCTTTAGGACTTAAGAATTCAAAAATAACCAAAAGATACTCATGAAAAATCTCAGTGAACCAATCTGAGAGCAGCTGCTGATGTGGGGAAGGGTACACTCCAGTGGTGGGTGAGTACAGTGGATCCTACACAGTGGATCCTACACAGTGGATCCTACGTGGCCTGAGCAGGTGAGCAGGTAGGGCCCTGGGAGCCCTGGCTAACCAGCCAAAACAAATTTCCAGGAAAAAAGTCCCACACTGGGTAGAAAGTGGTGGAAAGAAAATTAAAATGTGACAGGACAAGGACAAAAAAATAAAAGAAAAAGAATATTCAAATAAAACTGTGTGTGAGTGGGAGCGACTAAGAAGATGTCAAAAAGCAAAGAGTCATATCTGTAAATAGTGCACAAGGATAAGAGAGGAGAGTTCTAGAGCTATCCTGGAAGTTCCCTAGAAGTTAGGGAAGCTATCCTAAATCAAGTTACCTCCAAAATATTTAGAAAAATTGATTTCTATACAATTAGCAACATAAAACAATTCGATCAAGCCCATACAATGTTATCTTCTTTAAAAAAGGATTAAATAGCAGAATACCACTCTTATAAACAACAGCCTTCCATGCTCACAAAACAGAGGAAAGCTATTACCAAATATTTTCAAAAACAAAACAACTAAAAACTAAAAATTCTTAAGAAAGTGATACAAGGTATGAAATAATAGCCAAATCATAACTAGAAAATATTTTAAAATGAGGTGACAATAATCCAGAAAGAATCAGAAATTTTTAAAAATGTCCTTTAGATATGAACAGTAAGCTAGAAAGTATACAAGAGTAAATGAACTCAGTAGATAATGCCTTAAATATTACAGAAGATGGAGAAAAATGTTTAAAATCAAAAAGAATGTGAATGATTATAAATATTAGAAAGTGACACACATGACCAATCAATCAAGATTCTAACATAAATGTAATGAAAGTCTCTAAAGAAGAAAACCAAAACTAGGAAGCAGAACTGTAAAATCACAATTCTAGAAACTTTCCTGAAAGAAAAAGATTCCAAAGTGCATGTTAAAAGACATCCTGCATACCTAGGAAAATAAACCCAGAATCACCAAAACTGATATATATTCTAGTAAAATTGTTGTACTGGTAAAGTCATTGGGCATTAAAGAAAAAGAAAATTATTTGAGTTCCAGCCACTTGTAAGATAAAGAAGGTCAGATTTTCATCATATTTTCAGCATACGTTTATAATGCCAAACAATAGAGTATTAATCATAAGGTAGCCCAAAAAAAAAAATAAAATGTAATTGAAAGATTAATATCCAGGCAAATTGGCTTTTACATACAAGGACAGTAGACAAATTGATAGCACGTGAAAGACCTCACACAATAGTGCTCTCATACCCTTTCTGTACTGAATTCTTATAACATTATATTGCCTTGGCAGCCATTTTGAATATAAGCTAGACTTTCTCATACCAGAAGCAGGGCTTAATCCCCTCAACATTTTCCAGTTCTCAGCCTCTTCCCAGTTCCTCAAGATGGTCAACCCAGGTACCTGCTTTGTACAACCTCCTCCTGGTGACCACTTCTATATGGAACAACTGGATACAACCTACTTGACTCGCCCCATACCCCACATGGACTGTGCAGATGTGCCACAGTGACCACCTCTTAATCACAGTGTGACACCACAAACTCGTGCCTGTTTGCTCTAACCCACCAATTATAATTCCCCAACGGAAGTCTGCTTGGATAATGCCCTGGAGCCCAACAAAAGCTTTGGCCCACAGGTCCCTTGCTTTCTCTCTCTCTCACTCCCTCTCCATCTCTGTCTCTGTCTCTTTCTCTACTCTTGCTCCCCACCTGTTAGTTTCAGGTGCATGTCCCAGTCGGTTCCCCACTTCCCATTGGCCCTGTGAAGCAAACCACCCCCCTCTGTCTTAGATCTGTAAGTAATACACTGCTTCTAGTAGTTCATATGTTCTACTAAGCTAACTCTCTGAGTCTCACCTGACCCACACACCTGAACCTCACTTTCCTCCTGGTCAGTTCTCTCCTAGAGAGTGGCTATCTTGGTAGGAATAAACTGGACACAGGTCAGACAAGAGCCACACGGGCATCTTCCAGTATAAACAAGTTTCTTTTGAGAGGGACACGAATCACACGTTGGGCACTTAGGCATTAGGCTGCCTGCCAGAATAAAGAAGTATCCCATGACAGGCACAGGGCAAATACCACAACCACCTCTCCTGGAGCCACATCAGGACAGGGCCAGAGTTTATAGCCAGACACAGCCCTCAAGACCAAATTAGAAAAAAATGTAGCACCTTCCTTCGGAATCAATTACAAAATAAGCTTCAGGCAACCAGTATAACTATAAAAACATCAACATAAAAGTTGGTTGCAAACATGAAATATACATTTATCTATAGAATTGAAATTAAATGAGATTTATAATTTATAGTAACTAAGAACTATGTACATACAGTACGGCCACAAACTATATGAAGAGAATGGGGGAGTTGTATACAAATGTGTTTTAACTGTTTTCAATAATCATATTGTTGGTTATAGCTCTGGCATCCTATTTCAATAATGTGTCATGTAATAACATAATTATATCATCCTGGAATATTAAAAATCAATATGGTGGGGAAAAGAGAGCTACAGCTGTAAGACAAAAGAGGTTAAACAAACATGCGGTAGTTCTGAATTCCAAGTGGAAGTATCTGTATAAAGACACCATATGCTTTCTCTTACTAGTAATACAGAAAGTTATAATTTAGAATTCTAGCTATAAATGTATAGGTCTGTTTACATACGCATTTTCACATTAAAATTTAAGTTCAGAATTATGAGATGCTCACTTCGCTGACAAGAACTTTCTATGACAGACCAACACAGGAGCAATAAATATCACATCCTCAGTACCCATTTCATATGGGCCTCTTGGAGAAATGGCTGATTGCAAGTCTGGGACAGGAAATGCACAACTGAGGAATGTGGGAGAAAGTCATCAGAGATTATGAAAAGGATGCAGAACCTACTTGGGAAAGGTCCTATTGGCCCAAAGTTGGACAACTTAACTACCAATAAGAATAATAACAGCAGTAGGTAGAAACATATCATATGTGTTAAATATATGAATTTATAATCACACACATGCACAGGAGCACACATATACACACGTAACAAATGTGTGACAGAAAAAACAGTCATGGCTAGTTTTAAAGGATGCTAGGTGTCTTAGTCTGTTTTATGTTGCTGTAACAGAGTACCTGAGACTAGGTAATTTATTAAAAAAGAAAAAGAAGAAGAAACTTATTTGGCTCATAATTCTGGAGGCTGGAAAGTCTAAGAGTGGGCAGCCCATCTGATGAGGGTCTCATATTGCTTCAATTCAATGACAATAAGCATAAGGTACTGCAGGCAAGTGCAAAGCCATCACATAGTGAGAGAGGAAGCAAGAGAAAATATCAAAAGCCAAGCTCACTTTTATAACAACTCGCTCTTAGGTAATTAATCCAGTCCCAGGAGAATGAGGACTCCCACAGGAGGGCATTAATCTATTCATGAGGAATCCGCCCTCATGACCCAAACACCTCCCACTAGGCCCTACCTCCCAACACTGCCACACTGGCAATTAAGCTTCCACATGAGTTTTGGCAAGGACAGATACAGTTAGATTATCATTTTGCAATAATGAATGAAGGATCTAGAGTTCCATGTCAACACTGGTAACATACTGAAAAGACACAGTCATGCCTCTTGTTGAAGAATATACCACCACTGATAAAGTGTCCTCCCCAACACTTAAAATCTGACTGTATATGAGTAAGTCTCTAGGTATAACTTGCAGGAAATGTAGAATTAAGAGAAACATGTTAAACTACACTGTGAAAATGCGAACAGCAAAACCCAGATTGTGAAAAATTATAAGAAAATGGTCAAATTTCTTTAGTGACTGCACTGAAAAAAGAAAAAAGGTAGAGAGTTAAACTTTTTGGCTAAAGCTGGTCATTAAATATAGGTATTATTTAAATTTTAAAAAATGTATAATTAACAACTATGATATTTTTTAGTAATTGCACTGTTGGCATTAATTCTGGAAAACTGAAGATGTATCATGTTAACACAAAAACCTATATGCAAATGTTTACAGTAACTCTATTCAGAATAGCCACAAACTGGAAGCAACTCAAATGTTTCACAATGGGGTTTTGGACTTTGGTACATACATGCCGTGGAATACTCCACAAAACACAAGGAATAAAATATTGACACATACAATATGTTGGATAGATTTCTAGGGAATCATGCTGCTTGAATAAATGCCAATCTCTAAAGATTACACACCATTTGATTCCATTTATATAATATTCTCAAAATGACAAACTAGAGAGAACAGATTAGTGATTGCCAGGGGCTAATGACGGGGAGTCGTTGTCAGTGTAATGGATAGTATGTGGGATATTTGAAGGGCTGGAACAGTTCTGTATCTTAATTGTGGTGTTGGCCATACAAAAGTACTCATATGATAAAATTGTATACAACTATATGAACACACACACAAATACAAAAGAGTGTGTGTAATAACTGGTGAAATTCAAATAAATTCTGTGCATTGGACCAATGTCACTTTTCTGGTTTTGATATCGTACTATAATTATGTATGAAGTTACCATTAGAGGAAATTGGGTAATGGGCATAGGGGAGTTCTCTGTACTGTTTTTGCAACTCTTTATTGATCTATATTTATTTCAAAATAAGTTGAGAGAAAAACACTGTCTTTAGAGATATGCATTAGATACTAAAATTATCATGGAAACTAAGAAATTGAATAATAAAAGTAAAGAAAATTGTTTCTCTCATGGTGTAAGAGAAGGATGTGATTGGCATGTGAGGTCACATTAAGAGTTCTAGATGCCTGTCAACATCAATTCTCAGGACCCCGGTGGTTGTTACAATGGTATTTACCTTATAATAATTGTTAAGCTACTCA
The DNA here is from genome assembly GCF_040939455.1 of Microcebus murinus. Classification (NCBI taxonomy): domain Eukaryota; kingdom Metazoa; phylum Chordata; class Mammalia; order Primates; family Cheirogaleidae; genus Microcebus; species Microcebus murinus. The sequence goes on from NC_134118.1 coordinate 8,879,289, forward strand.
TTTGTGTTATGCAATTTTCTGCACTTGAATTATATTTAACAATAAAAATATTTTCAATTAGAAATAATTAGTAGGAAGCCGGCTAGATATAGTGATTATTTGAATATAGGAGAGCAATCACAACATAGTAAATGGTGTGGCTGTTTTCTGAGTCAGAGAAACAATTGTCTAGGTAGCAAGAAGATAATTTCAGTTTTGAATAGTGGTAACTACTTGGAAGCTACAAGACTTAGCAAAAACGGTGGCCTTTGATGTGGCTAAAACTATGATCCACCAGTGGTAGATTTGAATCCTGACTTGGTCACTTACTAGCTGTGTGACCTAGGACAACTTATTTAACTTCTTAGTTATATTTTTCTCAACTACATAATATAATTAATAATATTCTAATAAGATTGTCATGAAAATTAAACAGTCTATATAATGTTCTTGCACAGTTCATGATACTTTACCAGTATTTAGTATGTATTAGGATTGTGATTGTAACCAGTTATGTGCATTTGGTTAGAATGGTGAATATACAACTCTGGCATACTGGGAGTATTGGGCATAGGGTTAGCATGTCAGTTGGTAACAGTTAAAACTACAAGAGGAGATAGGAATAACCTAGGAGAAGGCAGAGAGTAAAGCAAAGCAGTGAACCTAGAGGAGGGCCCTGGAGCTCATCCATAATACAATAGCAGAGAAGGAAGTGGCGCCCACATGAAACCCAACAAGTACAGTAATGGGGGATGAGTGCGAGAAGGTAATAGTATAGTGGATGTCAAGGGAATGGTCTAGACTGTCACTGTGTGCTGCACAGCTCTGGGGAGGGGTATCCAATGTGAACATGGCCTCAGAGTGGTTACATCCATTTCCTGCATGGTCATGGCCAGGACCAACGCAGCTTCATAGCACTGGGGCTTGTGGGATTATTTTCACTTCCAATGCAATATATTATGTGCACAGATATTCTCTCTGTCTTAAATACCTTCTTTTATTTTTCCCACAAATCCCCTTGCCTTGGAGTGTGATCGCAAATGTATGCAACTCTGTGAAGATTTCACTGAAATCTCTAAAACACATTGATTAAGTTTCTCCGTGGTGTCCACATGGTGCCTCAGGGAAACATATTTCTATATTTTAGCATGAATTCTTTATATATTTTTCTTGATCTTAGGCTGAGAACTTCTTGAACACAGAAGCTGTATCTTAGTATCAATAATCCCCTCAATTGCCAGAGCAGGATTCAGTAAGTGTTGGTTGAAAAATGAGTAAATGGACAGAGAAACCAATGCCTACCTCTTCATATGACTCATTGCAGAATCCCAACACAACAGAAACTTGTAAATAAAACCTCAAGATGTCATTTTTGAGCAATGCACTCTGTTCATATTTTTTTTCTATAAAATCAGAAAAGTTGACCCTAAAGGGAATAGTCTAACCAATTGCTATGTTATTCTAACCCAAGGTTGATGCAGACAAAGAGAAGCTATATATGCAAGAACACCCCTCCCAGAAAGGCTAAATCACATTTGGAAGATTTCTTTGGTGGATTTAGAGACGAAGCATGGATGAGGAGTTGAAAAACTCCTTAGCTAAAGTATAATAGCCTAAGTGATTGTCTATTTCTAGGGCCTAGAATACTTAACAATGGGGCAGGGATACTAGGACTCAGTTGGCATAATAAGGGATGCCCAGGACATGCCTGTTCTCTGTCTTTCATATTTTTCTTTTTTCTGCTGATGCTGCTTGTTCTCCTTTTAGATATGTGAATAGCATTCTCATCACCATAGTTTTAATGAACAAATAGGACTAATATCAAAGGCCAGATCTACTGAAAAGGAAATAATGTCCCCTACCATTTACCAAGAGTTCTCAGGCTGTAACATCGAAATTAACAACTTCTCTGAAATGGATTTTATGTTTCTCATTTCCTCTATTTCCAAAGTCTTGAGGGTATACCTCTCCACAAACCCTTGGTACTAACAATAGTGATGACTTGACAAGACCTGTTTGAGTCATAATAAATTTAGTGGACGGGTTAATGGTTTTCACACTGTGCTCTGAGGAACCCTAGATGACACATACATCAAACAACTCCCATTGATGTGTGGGAGGTGGTAAGAAAAAGGCCAAAGACAGATATATTTGGGCTTGTGCATGTCTTACTTGTTTCTACCACAGTGGCTTTACTTATACTTTTTTACTTCTTAGACTTTTGAGAATTTCTTGTGAAGAAAGAGCTCTTCTAGGGGAAAAAACTTTTTTTTTTAAGTTTTTTTTTAAGTTGCTCCTCTGATGGTCTAGCATGTCCTAGAGAACAAGCTGTGGGGAAGATGGGAAGATGGGATTAGAATAGGGATTCATGGTGGAAACAGACAACCTGGAAAAAGAGAGGTATCTGAGGATACTCCAGCAAGTCTTCTGAAGCCACTTTTCTGTCCAAGTATTGTTGATGGAATTTCAAGTATGGTCTGAGCCTTCTGAAAAATCTCCACTTTGGTGACCCTTGAAGGCACCTCATCCACAGCTGAGTTCATCAACTTCTGCCCTTGTATCACTCATCCAATATTCTATCTCTCAATGAAACTCACCTATATTCAGCCAGTCACTCAGCCAGAATCTGGGCTTGAGGGTGGAGTGACCCCTCTTTACTGCCTTCATGAGGATAAGAAGGTCCTCATGTTTCCTCTTGGTGCCATCTTCTCCTGGTGCTCAGTGCCATTTTCTTTTTTCAGCCCCTCAATATGCTCTGCCTGGATTATTGCAATAGACTCCAGATCATTTCCTGTCTCCTGTTTCACCCCCTCCAGCCCAATCTGTCCCCTGAAGACAGTACAGTGTATTCTTTCTAGAACATACACATCACCATGTGTTCCTTGCCATTTATCTTCCTTGTGTGGTTTCTCTCCTGGGAACATCTTCCTTTCCCCCTTCTTCACCTCCCAGACTTGTATAACTACCCTGAATCTATTACATTGTAATTATTTGTTAATGACTTCTCACCTCTTTTAGGCAATGCGGTTCTTCAAATCAGGAACTAGATGTATTCATTTTTGTATGTCAGCAACCAGTATAACAGCAAACATGCAATGACCATTCAGTAAATGTTTAATGATTGAGATTCAATAAATATATTTTTTGTATTACTTTTAGTTCTCTGATTGACTTCTATGTAATGATGCTTTTTTTATATGCATGATGAAGACATGAGTAATGATGCTTTTTGCTGAAGAGAATTTCTTCTATACTCTTTTTTTTTTAATTATTTTTTTTATTTTGGTATATTATGGGGGTACAGATTTTAAGGTTTCAATAAATGCCCATTTCCCCCCCTCCCCCCCAAAGGTCTGAGTCTCCATCATGACCATCCCCCAGATGGTGCACATCTCACTCACTATGTATGTATATACCCGCCCCCCTCCCCCCTCCCACCTGCCCAATACCCTATTACTGTAGCACCTATGTGTCCACTTAGGTGCTACTCAGTTAATACCAGTTTGCTGGAGAATATATCTGGTGCTTGTTTTTCCATTCTTGGGATACTTCACTTAGTAGTATGGGTTCCAGCTCTAGCCAGGAAAATATAAGGTGTGCTATATCACCATTGTTTCTTAGAGCTGAATAGTACTCCATGGTGTACATATACCACATTTTATTAATCCATTCTTTGATTGATGGGCACTTGGGCTGTTTCCACAGCCTTGCAATTATGAATTGTGCTGCTATAAACATTCGAGTGCAGGTGTCTTTTTTGTAGAGTGTCACTGGATCATTTGGGTAGATGCCCAGCAATGGGATTGCTGGATCAAATGGTAGATTCACTTGTATCGCTTTAAGGTATCTCCATATTGCTTTCCACAGAGGTTGAACTAGTTTGCAGTCCCACCAGCAGTGTAGGAGTGTTCCTTTCTCTCCGCAACCATGCCAGCATTTATTGTTTGGAGATTTTTTGATAAAGGCCATTCTCACTGGGGTTAAGTGATATCTCATTGTGGTTTTGATTTGCATTTCCCTGATGATTAGAGATGTTGAGCATTTCTTCATATGTTTGTTGGCCATTCTTCTGTCTTCTTTAGAAAAATTTCTGTTCAAGTCCTTTGCCCACTTTTTAATGGGGTTATTTGATTTTTTCTTCCTAGTTTGCGTGAGTTCTAAGTATATTCTAGTTATCAGTCCCTTATCGGATGCATAGGATGCAAAAATTTTCTCCCATTCTGTAGGTTGTCTGTTTACTTTCATGACTATTTCTTTGGCTGTGCAGAAGCTTTGTAGTTTGATCATGTCCCATTTATTTATTTTTGTTGCTGCTGTGATTGCCTTTGGGGACTTCTTCATAAACTGTTTGCCCAGGCCGATGTCTAGGAGAGTGTTTCCAACTTTTTCCTCTAGAGTTCTAATAGTTTCATATCTTAGGTTTAAGTCTGTTATCCAGCGTGAGTTGGTTTTTGTGAGAGGTGAAAGGTGTGGGTCCTGTTTTAGCCTTCTACAGGTGGCTATCCAGTTTTCCCAGCACCATTTATTGAAGAGAGATTCTTTTCCCCAGCGTATGTTTTTGTCTGCTTTGTCAAAGATGAGATGGCTATATGAGGATGGTTTTATATCAGGATTCTCACATCTGTTCCACTGGTCAATATTCCTGTTTTTGTGCCAATACCATATTGTTTTAATTACTACAGCTTTGTAGTATAGTTTGATATCTGGCATATTAATGCCTCCCATTTTGTTTTTGTTGCCTAGAATTGCTCTTGATATTCGGGGTCTTCTTTGGTTCCATACGAAGCGTAAAATTATTTTTTCTATATCTGTGAAGAATGCTGATGGGATTTTAATAGGTATTGCATTGAATCTGTAGATCAGTTTGGGTAGTATAGACATTTTGATGATGTTGAGTCTGCCGATCCACGAGCATGGTATGGATTTCCATCTGTTTACATCCTCTGCTATTTCCTTCCTCAGTGTTTCATAGTTCTCCCTGTAGAGGTCTTTTACCTCTTTGGTTAAATATATTCCTAGGTACTTTAATATCTTTGTTGCTATTGTGAAGGGAATTGAGTCTTTGATTTGGTTCTCAATTAGATTGTTGTTGGCGTATATGAATGCCTCTGATTTCTGTGTATTGATTTTGTATCCTGAGACTTTACTAAATTCATTGATCAGTTCCAGGAGTTTCTTGGTTGAATCCTTGGGGTTTTCTAGATACAATATCATATCATCAGCAAACAGTGAAAGTTTGATCTCTTCTGCCCCTATTTGGATACCTTTGATTCCATTTTCCTGTCTGATTGCTGTAGCCAAGACTTCCAGCACTATGTTGAACAGAAGTGGAGATAGTGGGCAGCCTTGTCTGGTTCCAGTTCTAAGTGGGAATGATTTCAATCTTTCCCCATTCAGTATGATGTTGGCTATGGGTCTGTCATATATGGCTTGTATCATTTTTAGGTATGTCCCTTCTATGCCTATTTTCTTAAGTGTTCGTATCATGAAAGGGTGTTGAATTTTGTCAAAAGCTTTTTCTGCATCTATTGAAAGAATCATGTGGTCTTTGTTTTTGCTTCTGTTTATGTGGTGAATTGCATTTATAGATTTACATATGTTGAACCATCCCTGCATCCCTGGGATGAAGCCCACTTGGTCGTGGTGGATTATTTTTTTGATAAGTGTCTGGATTCGGTTAGCTAAGATTTTGTTGAAAATTTTTGCATCTATATTCATTAGGGATATTGGTCTGTAGTTTTCTTTTTTTGTTGCATCCTTTCCTGGTTTTGGTATCAGAGTAATATTCGCTTCATAAAAGGTGTCGGGGAGGTTTCCGTTCTTCTCGATGTTGTGGAATAGTTTCTGCAAGATAGGTACTAGTTCTTCTTTGTAAGTATGGTAAAATTCAGGTGTGAAGCCATCTGGACCGGGACTTTTCTTTTTAGGGAGATTTTTAATTGCTGTTTCTATTTCAGCTGTTGAGATTGGTCTGTTCAGGGAATCTATTTCTTCCTGGTTGAGCCTAGGGAGGCTGTGTGTTTCTAGAAATTTGTCCATTTCCTCCACATTTTCCAGTTTGTGTGCATAAAGATTTTTGTAGTATTCATAAATTGTATCTTGTATCTCTTTGGGATCAGTTGTGATATCTCCTTTTTTATTCCTGATGGAGCTTATTAGAGATTTCTCTTTTCTGCTTTTCGTTAGCTTAGCCAATGGCGTGTCAATCTTGTTTATTTTTTCAAAGAACCAACTTTTTGTTTTATTAATCTCCTGAATAGCTTTCCTGTTTTCAATTTCGTTTAGTTCTGATTTGATCTTGTTGATTTCACTTCTTCTGCTGGGTTTGGGGTTGGTCTGTTCTTCTTTTTCCAGCTCTTTGAGTCGTTTCATTAGATTGTCTATTTGTGATCTTCTTGCCTTTTGGTTATAGGCATTTATGGAGATAAACTTTCCTCTCAGAACTGCTTTAGCTGTGTCCCAGAGGAGTTGATAACTTGTCTCTCCATTGTCGTTTTCTTCATAGAAGTTTTTTATTTCCGTCTTGATTTCTTCATTTACGAAGTAATCATTTAGTAGGAGGTTGTTTAATTTCCACGTTTTTGTGTAGAAATGTGAGTTTCTGTTAGGGTTGATTTCTAGTTTTATTCCACTGTGATCTGAGAAGGTACATGGTATGATTTCTATTTTTTTAAATTTCTTGAGATTTTCTTTGTGTCCTAGGATATGGTCAATCTTAGAGAATGTCCCGTGAGCTGATGAGAAGAACGTATATTCAGTGGATTTTGGGTAGAATGTTCTGTAGATGTCTGTCAGACCCAATTGTTCTAGAGTTTTGTTTAAGTCCATTATTTCTTTATTAATTTTCTGTTTGGAGGATCTGTCTCGTGCCGTCAGTGGGGTGTTGAAATCCCCGGCGATTATGGAGTTGCTATTAATCCATTTGCTTAGCTCCAGTAAGGTTTGCTTTATGAATCTGGGTGCACCTAAGTTGGGTGCATATATATTTAAAATTGTTATCTCTTCTTGTTGGACTGTGCCCTTCACCATTATATAATGACCCTCTTTGTCTTTTACTACTTTTGTTGGTTTAAAAACTAAATCGTCTGAAATTAGAACTGCCACACCAGCCTTCTTTTGGCTTCTATTTGCTTGGAATATTGATCTCCACCCTTTTATTTTTAGTCTATGTGCATCCTTGCAGGTTAAATGTGTTTCCTGAAGACAGCATATACTTGGCCTGTATTTTCTTATCCATTCAGCCAGCCTATGTCTCTTGAGTGGAGAGTTTAAGCCATTCACATTTATTGAGAGAACTGATAGGTAAGGTAGATTACTGATCATTCTGTTGGGTTGGATGTTGTTGCTATGATTTCTGTCTTGAGCCATTGTAATATCTGGCCTTTAATATCTTTGGGTTTTGGTTGTTTTTATATCCGTGGATTATTATTATGATGTTCCGTGCATAACGCTGTTTTAAGTACTTCTTGTAGGGCTGGTCTTGTCTTGGTGAATTCTCTGAGCCTTTGCTTGTCTGAGAATGTTTTTATTTCTCCTTCATATATGAAGCTTAGTTTTGCAGGGAATAAGATTCTAGGCTGGGCATTGTTTTGTTTCAAAAGAGTGAGAATGGGGCCCCAGTCTCTCCTTGCTTGTAAAGTCTCATTAGAGAAGTCTGATGTTATTCGAATTGGCTTTCCCTTGTATGTCACTTGCTTCTTTTGTCTTACAGCTCTTAGAAGGGCCTCTTTAGTTGATACTTTGGTCAGTTTGATGACTGCATGACGTGACGTCTTCCTGTTTGCATTGAATCTCCCAGGGGTCCTCTGGGCTTCTTGAACTTGTATATCGAGATTTTGAGCAAGGCCTGGGAAATTTTCCTCTATTATATCTTCAAAAAGCTTGTCCAGCCCTTGAGTGTTGTCTTCCTCCCCTTCGGCTAAACCTATGACCCTCACGTTAGGTTTTTTCACATAATCCCACAGCTCTTGTAGGCTTTGGTCTTTTCTCTTGTTTCTCTGCTGTATTTCTGTGACTGATTTATTTAATTGGAAGGTGTTATCTTCAAGCTCTGAGATTCTTTCTTCTGCTTGATCTACCCTGTTCTTGAGACTTTCCACAGTATTTTGTAGTTCTCTGAGTTGATTCTTCATCTCCAGGACTTCGGTTAAAGTTTTCTTCACTGTGTCAATCTCTTTGTTGAACCTTTGTTCCATTTCTTGGAAGTTTTTTGTGTTTTCTTGGTGTTGGTTATTGAGTTGTTGTTGCAGCTGGGTGAGTGTTCTTATGATCCACATACGAAATTCCTTTTCTGTCATATTGGTTGCCTGATTTTGGTCGGTGTCCATTTCTAGGGGGCTGGTGCTCCTCCTTGGGGGTGTGTTTTCCGTTTGGTTCTTCATATTTCCTGAGTTCTTTCGCTGATTTCTTCCCATGTCGATCAGTTGTTGTTTCTTTCCTTAGGTTATTGTTTGGGTATTCACACACCTTGTTTAGTTTCTGAGGTGTTAGGTGGTGCCTGTGGGTGAAATTGGACCACTCCCTGTATATTGAGTCAGTGGATGCCGTTGCAAGGCTGTGCAAGATGCTGTCCCTGTCAGTAGGTGGCGTTTGCTTGGAGGAACAGGCTATGGTGTTGATTTTGAGTCCTGTTATCAGCTCTCGTTCTGGGCAGAGCTGGGTTGGATAAGCCTGCCCTCAGGCTGTTAGCAGGGGTCAAAGTTCTGTTCTCAGCCTCCAGGGAAAGCTGTCAGGGCGGGGCTGGAATGGTCCCGCTCAGCCAGAAAGTCTGGGTGTGGGGGTGGGGCTGTCTGAGACCCGCAGTCTGCAGCAGGCCTCGCTTCTTTCCACCCTCCCCAACTCTGCAGCTACTCCTGGGCCTCTGCCAGCAGGCCAGACCACAAGCCACCAGGCCTCCCCGGACTGTGATGCTGGCGGGGAGGTTCCCTGCACAGGAACCCCACCTGGGTTGGGCGCACGGCCTCCTCCTGGGAGGAGGGTTGTTCTCTAGGGCACCGATCCGCCCCTGGAGGCACACAGCCCTCAGTAGGCTGTTCACGTATAACCCTTCTGTGCCCCGGGCAATGCTAGCCCTCGGTGCAGGGGATCTGGTCTGCAGGTCCGACCTCTGGGTCCCAGAGTTCAAACTGTATTCCCACCAGGGAGAGGATTTCCGGTCCTAATTCACCCACAGGGAGCCCAAGCTGGATCTATGTCTCTCAGCCTCTGAGTCGGCACCGTTTTCCTGGGAACACGGTGCCAGCAGCACCTGGGAGGGCGGGCGGGGTCCCAAACGGGAAGGTCCCGTTCCCTGGAGGTGCCTCCGGCTGGTGGCTGTATTGTCTCTCTGGGCAGCTGCGGGTAGGGTCGGCGGAGGCATGGAGGAGGCAATATGGCGCCTGCCGCGCGGCTCGGGTCTGTGCACACGGAGGTGCCCGGAGGAAGTTGGGAACCTGGTGCCACGACTGCTACAGGCTCACCGTTGGCAGGCGGCGGCAGTCTCTGGGCTGATGTCCGCAGGTCTCTCCACCTGCTGGGGAGCCCACCAGCAGTCCCGAATGCAGGGGAGGGGAAACAGCAGATCCACCTACCCTTGCCGCTGGTCTCCGGGCTGCTCCGGTGGTCTCAGCCTCCAGTTCTCCTCCGCAGCCTCCTCCCGTGGAGTCTCCCCTCTTCTATACTCTTCAATTGCTTTTTTCATAGTCAATTCCTGAGAGATATTTTTGCAAAGTTGCCAAGAAGATGTCCACTGTAACTGTCCAAAATATGTATGTTTCAATCAGAAATGAATGTATATATATTTTTTGTTTTGTTTTCTACTGTCTAAACTTTTTCTCAGTCCAGTTGGTATCAATGATTAAATAAGATTGTAAAAAATATTTAAAATATTGTTATTTACTTATCACTACTTTTGTTAAATATTACCCTTCCTTGCTTTTTCATGCCTTATGAATTTTAGAAAAATATATCACTTGTTTGAACACATAAATACTGTTACTACAGAAAAGAAATGCTAAGTTGGAAACGGCACAATTGCACCACAACTGGGATAGTAAGTGGGCTCAGAAACCATTGTCTTTTTCAGGAGCTGTTTTCATTTTTCATGTGTGGTGCACCTGTAGATTCCTGGCAATAGGAGTTTTAGGAAGACACCCAAATCCAGAGTCAGCATTGTGTCTCAGTTTGTTGGTTTTCTTGGTGAGTTTTGCCATACTTGTAGCCAACAAGTCTGAAATGCTGTGCTGCAAATGCACAGAAAAGGCAAAAATATGAACACTTGCCAGCACCATGCAACTGCTCTCCTGTGAGCGGGGTTGAAAGCAGTAGTCAAGATGTATAGGGAAATTACACTAGATTTATTTACAGAAACCATTTATGTTGAACTAGCAGTTTCCTATTGTGTCAGCAATTTTCTATTGCATTTATTTGTTACTACACTACTTGGCAAGAGTGCAATCCTATTAAACCTATACAATACATTACATGAAATTGTAATCATTTTCTATTTTATAAAATAAAAAGAACTGTGAAATTTGTACAATTGTGGAGTCCTAATAGAATTTCAAGAGAGAAATGTATAGTCTTGGGCTTGTGGATTCCAAATGCACTTTTTAGTTCTTTCCTTATCTCACTTCTAATGTTTTCTCTTTAGGTGATATGAACAATAACTTACCTAAGAGCCTTAACTTCATGAATCAAACTGAAAAGAAAGAAATCTCTGAAATCAAGTTTTTTGTTCCTTCATAACATTGGCTGAGATTGTATTTTCCACAAACCAACAATCTGAAAGTTTACCATTTTAAAGTGAGCTACTGATGTTGTTCAGGGTCATATTTCACCAAGTAGAATTATTGAAAAAATGAGAATTAAAGTTTAAATTTACATAACTCCATGCCACTCATTGTAGTTATGAGTTCTACCAGACAAATCTGCCTGTTCTTGTCATGTTCTAGATCCAGCCCAGATGCAGGGCTATTATATTTTGGCAGTTTATCTATTTATTTTTTATATCAGCATATTATGGAGTTACAAATGTTTAGGTTATATATATTGCCTTTGCCCCATCCGAGTCAGAGCTTCAAGTGTGTCCATTCCCTGGATGGTGTGCACCACACCCATTATGTGTATATGTACCCATCCCTTCCACCTTCTCCCATATACCACATTTTATTAATCCACTCATGTATTGATGGGCATTGCTAAAATGTCTATACTACCCAAAGTTATCTACAGATTCAGTGCAATTCCTATTAAAATATAAACATCATTTTTCACATATCTAGAAAAAATAATTCTATGATTCATATGGAATCAGAGAAGACCCCATATAACAAAAGCAATCTTAAGCAAAAAGAACAAATTGGGAGGTATCACTCTACCAGAATTCAAATTATACTAAAAGCCTATAGTAACCAAAACAGCATGGTACTAGCACAAGAACACAGACATAAACCAATAGAACAGAACTGAGAACCCGGATATAAAACCATCTTCATGGAGCCATCTAATCTTTGACAAAGCAGACAAAACATACACTGGGGAAAAGAATCCTTATTCAATAAATGGTGCTAGGAAAACCAGATAGCCACATATAGAAACCTGAAACAGGTTTTGCACCTTTCACCTCACAAAAATCAACTCACAGTGGATAATAGACTTAAACCTAAGGCATGAAACTATAAAACTTCTAGAAGAAAATGTTGGAAAAACTCTTATAGACATTGGCCTGGGCAAAGAATTTATGAATAAGACCCCAAAGGTAAACACGGCAACAACAAAAATAAATAAATGAGACCTGATCAAATTAAAACTCTTCTGCACAGCCAAGAAAACAATTACAAGATCAAACACAACCTACAGAATGGGAGAAAATATTTGCATGTTACACATATGATAAAGGGCTGATAATTAGAATCTATACAGAACACAGGAAAATCAGCAAGAAAAAATCAAACAACCCTATCATAAAGTGGCCAAAGTATATGAACAGAAACTTTTCAAAAGAAGACAGAATAATAGTGAACAAACATATTAAAAAATGCTCAACATCTCTAATCATCAGGGAAATGCAAATCAAAACCATAATGAGATATCACTTATCTCCAGTGAGAATGGCCTTTATCAAAAAGTCCCAAAACAATAAATGGTGGCTTGGCTGCAGAGAGACAGAACACTCTTATGCTGTTCATGGGACTGCAAACCAGTGCAACCTCTGTGGAAAGTAATACGGAGATACCTTAAATAGCTACAAGTAGAACTACCATGGAATCCAGCAACCCATTACAGGACATCTACCCAAAGCAAAAAAGACATTCTATAGAAAAGACAGCTGCACTTGAATGTTTATAGCAGGACAATTCACAATTGCAAAGATATGGAAACAACTCAATTGTCCATCAATAGATTTAGTATTTTAAAATGAACTTGTTTCTTAAAGAATTAGAACTTTCTGAAATTAGAATAAACTATGGAGTTGAATTTTTAATTACAGTTGCTTTTCAAACCAGATTGGACTAGAAGATTTTCTATCTTTCTGACACCACAATCGTATGATAACCATAGGCCAACCATACTGCCTATTGGTCCTCAGTGATTCATTGTGGTGACCCTACTTCTATAGGCCACACTGGGTTAGGATTTCTCAATGGATAGGACCCATGTGAACACAGAGAAAGAGTAAAACTTATGCGCTTGTATTTCTTATGAATATTACAAAATGACAATTTATTTTTAATAAAAGTACTTACTACATATAAAATCCCAATTAAAACAGTTAGCTTACTTTTTTTTCATGTGCACATATACTTTTTCCCTTTCACTTTGCAGTTGGCAGTATTTACTGTTTGACAAATTAAACAAGCAGCCCATGCTTTCTTTAGGTGTTCTGAATACTTAGAACCAGGAAATAAGGGAATATCATGAAGCCATTCTGCCCTGTTCTCATGGAGAGTCTAACCAAATTCTAAACCAGAGGGTTTATACTTTGGTTATTTCTGTGAATTGCTTTAAATGCAGCTTTTATTAAGTGGAGCAGATCATTTATTTGTGCATAAGAATTTAAAGATTTGGATTCTTTCCAGTGACTGAGCACCTACAATGCTTGGCCTTGGATTTTGAGTGATAATGAGGCTCTTTAGGTTTCTTCTCTTTCACTGTAGCTCTCATCCAAGTCTGTTAGTTTTCTTCCTTTTTGCTCTCAATATTTTATTCAACCACATTCTCCCAGAACATTCCTTCCGGGCCTGAGGCGTCTGCGCTTTGCTGGGTAGTGCCATTCTCCTCTGTGGTTTGCACCTGGGAACTGACCGGAGATGTGTGGCAGGGCCGGTCACCGGCGTGGGCTTTCTACCCCACAGAAAAATTCCAGGAAGCTTATCCCACAAAGCCTGCATGACAAGACCAGCAATTAACCGCCAGCCTCACATTCTCAGAGCTGTTATATAACTAAAATAAAAAACAAAAAGAGAGAAAAAAGTCATTCTAACAAATACTTATAAACATTAAGGTATACCTCAGCATACTTCAGTGACAAAAGATCTGGCCTCCTAAGAAATCTGGTTTGATTCCCTTAGACCACTAAGTTCCGTACATCTTATAACAAGTGTTACCCCAATCTGTTAAAGAAAACCAGTGTGAAATTAGAAAAGTATTCCTAGCTCTGCTTTAGTGCCTACAGTATCATCGTGTCACACTCACAAGTAGAAAGAAATCTTATCTTGCCTGGAAGTAGTTAAGGAAAGCACTTGCTAAAATGACTTGAGTTTCATCTTCAAGGATCTACTTTTTAAACTTTCCATCCCCTGTAGTTAGCAAGTCAGCATGTGCTAATCCTCTAGAAATAAGTATGTTAAACTGAAACAACTTGATGGGAGGAAGAGGGACAAAATTACAAGCTACCTAGGTGTGTTGTAAAGCTGTTCAAAAAGCAGCTCTGAGCCAGGGTTGTGTGTAGAAATGTACTGCCTGAGTCATATTTTGCTTTAAAATGTTGTAACAGGGCCGGGCGCGGTGGCTCACGCCTGTAATCCTAGCACTCTGGGAGGCCGAGGCGGGCGGATTGCTCAAGGTCAGGAGTTCAAAACCAGCCTGAGCGAGACCCCGTCTCTACCATAAAAATAGAAAGAAATTAATTGGCCAACTAATATATATAATATAAAAATCAACCGGGCATGGTGGCTCGTGCCTGTAGTCCCAGCTACTCGGGAGGCTGAGGCAGGAGGATTGCTTGAGCCCAGGAGTTTGAGGTTGCTGTGAGCTAGGCTGACGCCACGGCACTCACTCTAGCCTAGGCAAGAAATCTCTGTCTCAAAAAAAAAAAAAATGTTGTAACAAATACAGATGAGTTAAACAGAAAAAAAAAAATAGCAAGAAGAAACGATATGTCAGGGAACAGAAGTTTTGGTCCTCATTTGGACAAGGATAGTAACTATCTCCATGTTAGCGCCTAAGCAAAACAAAATGGAATTGTTTGGATTGAAATAACCAAATTGAAGACAATCGAAGACAAACTGAAGGCCCAGTTTAGTTGGTAATTACTTATAATTGCTAGTATACTATTGGCAACGGAAGCTGAACCCTGAAAGCACCAAAAGCTTTGCTTAACATGGTATTCAATCCATTTCCAGATTTTTTTTTTCTTTTTACTTATAGAAGAGTTTTAATTATCTGGTGATATATTTCAGTCTTGGAATTTTTATCCAGCAGATTTGTTTTTTCTCCCAAGATTCTGAGTACAAAGGAATGAATGATAAGGACAGAAGCAACTAAAAGAAACAATATGCAATTTAAATTGTATTTAAATGTCTATGCTATCCAATTCCATTGGGTAAATTCCATTTTCACTAATTATCCTTCAGTGTGGCCAATTTCATGTTATTGTTATATGAGGAAATATATATCAAAGCAAAATGCAACCTCCGTTTGATATAAAACATGAAATGCAGTTTACTTTTTATGAGTTAGTGAAACAAATCATTATTTTAAGATTAGCATCTAAAAACTTTAACTTGGCTTGATTTATTTAAAGTTTTTTAAAAAGTAAAGAAGGGAGAAAGGTAAGAAGGAGGAAGGAGGAAAACAGAAGAAACGAAGGGAAGAGAAGAGATAAAGGAAAAAAAGGAAAGAAAAGTTAGAAAAATGTCCATCTGAAGCATTATAGAAGAATGTGTAAATCAAAGTTAACACTGCCTATCTTTGGTTTTGTGGTATTAAGTACACATAAGGCAATATAAAGGTGTCATGCTTGGACTCATAAAGATCTACTGTAAAGTTACATTAATTGGAAACATTAGCAGCAGGTGTTTTTCTTACTACATATCTATCTTGCAGCCTTAAAACTGCCAGTCTAAATATTCACGTATTTTTCTCCTTGGTTGATTGTTATACAGCAAATAATATTTAACACCAGCCAGATTGACCTTATTTGGTTGTATTTCTTATTCTTTAATGAATCGTTATGCAAAGCAAGGTGTGTGAACATATGTTTTTCCTATCACTTCTTTTATATATTTTTAAACACTTAGTCTGGAATGTAAAACCTCATACGGAAGAAATAACATATTAGTATTGAGGGTATTTGCAAACATGTATGCTATGAATCATATGTTAACATGATAATTACTTCCACACACACATACATACAACTCACAACAAGAATTATTAAAATCATTTAAGGGAAACCTACAATAAATATTTCAACTCGGTTTTTTTAAAAGTAAACATTTTTCACCTAGTTTGTAAATATATCCCGAAAAGAATGAAAAGTTTATTCATGCTAATAATTTTTTCTTTTCTTTTTGTTTAAAGAATCTCTCCCTAAATTCTCCATATACAATTTTAACTCTGGAATAATTATAATGAACAGGGAAAAAAAGAAAAAAAGACAAAGAGATAAGATAAAAAGCCACTGAATCACTAACTAACCAAAAATTAAAAATCTTTATTCCAGGCCCTGCAAGTTAAAAACTTCAGATTCTGAAAGACGAAGGGAAGAAAAAAAAAAAAAGGAAACCCTAGAAAAGAGCCTATTTTATGGAAATGCAAAAGGCCTGCAACTTATCCAGTCTCTCACAAACCTTTCTACTCACTTTCCCTTATGTTACTACAAAAACAAGGAAAGGCCTTTGGGTCACCAATAGGATCAGTTTTTAAAAAAGAAAATTAGAGCATGTTAACGAACAACATATGAAGCTGCACAGCACAAGCATTCCTTGATGGAATTTGAGCCAAGAACCCTCTGGGTCCAAAATATCAGTTTTACCAAAATGCATATTGTCCTTCTAAAGATACAGGTAATAACACTCCATTAAGATTTGTAATATTCAATAAACAAATCAGGAGCAGGTTTCTAGATACAAAATTATTTTATTACTCAAAGGAAACGTGACACAGTCATTTTAAAGGCTCAACAAATACCATGTGTGAAGTTCTCGTTTTGTCCCTGAGAGTTTTGCATGAGGGCGCATTTTGCCTTGTGTTTTTTTCCTTCTTTTCACTGTGACTATGACGGGGTTATGGAGGGGGAAAAAAATGTCCAGGATAAAACCCACTCTTCCCTGTCAGAATAGTGACAATAAAGCTGCCTTGCATGGTAACATTAAGAGAAATATAAATTTGACTAATTTGAGAAACTATATTCCATTTTGGTCCCACAATATATTCATTTGTAAAGCAAATGGTATGGACAAGTTGCTGGCTTAGCTGATTTTTAGGACTTTGTTTTTCGTCTCAGTCCTGCCACTAGTCTGTATATTAATTACAGTTCCTCACCTCGATTCTTTCTTTCCATCTCATTGTATTTATTAGAAAATGCCCCACACTCTTTATTGCTCTTAAATCTTCGGGGAAAAAAGCATCATATAAACTAAAAGAAAGGGAGAGATACAGAGAAGAAATCTAAAGAGTGTCCTGAGAAAACTTAGAATGCACTAGGAATGTAATACTGTGATATTTCTGACATTGCAAGAACTCCATGTGTGGTCAGCCAATTGCTCAGAGCTGCTGGGAAGCTTTTCACAGTACCAGGCCCTTTCTAGCTTCCTCATCCATCATCTTTAGCTTATGGCTTTTGTCCTCAGGTTCACAATAGAGCTGCCCCACCTCCAGCCATCATGGCTGCATTCCAGGCAGGAAGGAGATGTGGTATTGGTAAAAAAAAATATATATATATATATATAGTGGATTTCTCTCTCTTTTGCTATAAAGAAAATAATAGTTTTCCAGAAGCTCTACTCATTTGAGCTTTATCCATCCCACATACATCTCATTGGCTAGAATTGAGTCCCATTATCATCAGTAGACAGCAGGGAGTCTGGAAAGGTAAGGGTTTCTATCAGAATAAAGTCAAGGTTCTGCAAATAATAGAGGAAGGGAGAATGGGCAGGGGGTAGGCAAACAGCAGTGTTCATCCCACGGGATGTGGCTGTGCCCTGTTGATCTTTGTACTTGTGTCGGCCAGCACTGTCGTTGGGAAAGGTAAGTTAGAGGAAGAAAAGGATAGCTGAAGAAGTGAACGAGTGAATCAGTATCTTGGTTGTTCTTGAGAACAGAGGACATTACCACGGTTTGTAACTCTTCTAGTTGATGACGTGCATGGCCCAGAAGAGGCTCTGAGTGCTTGTTCTAGGAAATGAACTTGGGGAAAGCGAATGCGCCTCTGCATCCAGCACACGCACGCAGTCTTGTCGTAATCCAAATGTAAAGCTCCAGGTCAAAGAAGATGCTTGAAGACAATTAAAAAAACTAAAAGAGAATGGGACTTTGACTCCCTAACAAAAAGTGCTCATGCCATTAAAACACATGCGCACAGAATTAAACGTAGGAAAGCCCTATGTGTGAGTTGCTTTGGGGTGATGTTGAAGGTACACTTATAAAATTTTAAGTCTCCACCTCTTTCAGCAAATCTAGCAGTAATATGAAAACATCACATTCATTTTATTTACCTTTGAAACTCATTTCTTTCTAAGTCACCGCGCACTTTCAGCAATAGCTCTTTACTAACTCCCTGGCCCCTTCTTTTTCTTACACCACATCCTGGTTCAAGAAAAAAAATGTCTGACATCAGCATTTCTCTTTTTCTCATATTTCAATGATTATTTCTGTAAATGCCTTAGATGATCAATAAGAAAGTTTAGTATTATTTATTAAAGCATAGAGCAAACACCATAACATATTAATAAATACTGATTCCTGGTGTCTCAAAATTCAGCATCTTTTTGTCTTGAAATTTTATCCTGATTGTAGGAATTTTGTATTAATAAAGTTCTCATCTTATGTTTTCCCCAATCTCGATGGTGATTGCTTTTAAAATGTATCACATGACTTAATATATATATTTATTAATTAGAAGGATGGTGAGCAGTGGCATATTTATATTTTGGGGGTTTTGAAATCTAATATAATCTGAAATAGTGAATTTAAATATCTTGAATATATATTTTATTTCAATCATCTATGTTTCTGAATTCAAGTAATAATGAGATAAATACATTTTGGTCTTGGAGAAGTTATACTTATGAGATGATCATTTTTTAGTTATTCAAAAATTAGTTTATTCTCACTTTTAGCAAGCTGTAGAAATCTAGCATCTAATCAAAGGCTTATAATCAATTCATTGATAAAAACTGAAAACAGTGGAAGTCCAATGAGTCAGGATGGTCATTATCTAATCATTTATTACACTGTTATAAAATGATCTTCCTTCTCCCCACTCCCCAAAACATACATAGTCAGCAATTTTATGCATTAACATGCATACTGATATTATAGCGTCTAACATAAAAAAGAGACTTAAAGACATCTTTTCTAGCTCTCTCATTGTTCCTATAAAAACCTGACAGTCAAAATGTTAAACCATTTTCTGAAGAATCTTTTGGTTGTTTTAGGAAGAGTCAAAAGTTTCAGGACCATGGGGTTTTCCCCTATACCTCCCGTTAACCACAGCAGGTCTCAGGTCATGGAACTTGAAAGTCAGGAGCATCTTGGAGTCATTTGTTCCAGAGGTTCCAGGTCAAAATGAGGCAGACAGGCAACATGGAATAAAGGTTTGCCTCTTCATTCCCAGGGGGCACAATATGGGGCCTGGGGTCTCTATAGCCCATGGACAAGTGACCTACAAATGCCAACAGATTTACTCTGCTAACTGTAGGACATTGACCAAAATTATCATTTTCTATATGTTCCATGCATTGATGGATTTCAACATTCCCCCCCAAATGGAATCCTCCTTATATCGTCCCTGCCTGGTGACCATTCATTCCCCGTGACATGCCTGTGAAAAAGGAGAATGACCTGAAAGATGCGGGGTTCATAGAAGACACTTTGTCCCGGTCCCTGCCTTTGACCAAAGTCCCTCTGCATCTTCTCCTTGTGCGGTAGACTTGTGGCACCCACACGTGCAGGTTGTTTCTAGGTCTCTTTAACAGACCCTGCGTGAATTTAGCTTCCCTGAGAGAGCCCTAGATCCAGACCCCGCTCCTTAAAGTGCACCTCAGCCTGGAATAAAAAAGCCACCTAAGTCATATTGGAAGGTGTAATTTAGAGAAGCAGGGAAATAAAACCATTGTCTGTTGCAGACAGAGGCTCCCAGGTTTTTGTCCAGAGACTCTTGGCTGGACAAAAGAGTATAAACATCATCACAAACTGGAAAAATAACTCAAAGGGCAAACTCTCCTGATGGTGGCTCCTCTTGATTATAAAGGGAAGCACAAATGTATTTAGGCTATTTTTATAAATTATAAAATTAAGTCCTGTGCTCATGATTATGGGAAGAGAATACATCAGATATGCACATACCAGTATATAAATTCTTGCTGCAAAATGAGCCATCACAAAACCCAAGTGGCATAAAAATGTTAGCTTAACCATCTGTGGTGGTTGTCTAGACCGCTCTACTGGCCTTGACCGTGTTCATACATAGGTCCAGGATTTGGGTGGCTGGTGGCTTATTTCTGAGAGCCTGGCCTGGAGAGGCTGAGACAAATTGGGGGAGTCTTCATACCTCTCAGCTTCCAGCAGGCTGGCCAGGGCGTACTCTCACGGCCAGGGCAGAGACTCTAGAAAGAGCAAGCTTAATTGTGCAGGCACTTGTCAACCCTCGGCGTGCCTCGTGTTTGCTGAGTCTTGCGACTCAAGCAACCCCATGGCCAGAGTTGGACGAGGTGGGGGACTCAAACCTACATGGAAAAGGGCAGGGACTTAAGAAGGCATGGCGGGAAATTGGAGCCAGATTTGCAATCTTCTACAAAATATGGCTTTAAATTACATTGTAAATCAAAGTTTCACAAAAAAAAAAATAAGATTTTTTACATTCCTTGGGTAAATATACAATGAAGTGATAAATCTCAAATACCATGATAACTCATTTGCTTTACTGGTAAAAACACTAGTCTTCCCCGTGTTTGGTAGTGAGAATAGTATAATCACTTTTAGTTCTCTAGTGCCTTAGGAGCCAAGAAACTCAAAGTTAAATATAATGTATTGTACAAAAATAAACTTTTGGCATTCTTCTCTTCTTTTGATGTGACTTTGGGCTTGTCTTTTTAATCATGTAATATTATCCCTTTTATTTTATGTAAGTCAATTTTAAATCATTTAATAAAGCAGACAGATTATATTTTGTAAATAGATAATGTATTATCATATGATATGGCAACCTTTAAGGCCAGGTCCGAGTTTGTCTTTGGCATTTGATTTCTGGTGGAATAACTTGAGGGTTTCTACAGGAATTCAATTATAATCAACAGTATAATCAAACTTCTTCGTACTTTTATAATTTATTACCCTTTTTGTCAAAATGTTGCTCCAACCAGACTCCAATCCCAACCAACCACACTTTGTGTGTGTGTGTGTGTGTGTGTGTGTGTGTGTGTAATCTAGAATGTACTTTTGCATTTTTTATTATCGTCTGGTTAGGGGAGAATTAAAATTTTACTTCTCATAAAAGGTCTGCAAAACTCTTCAGTAATATTGAGCTATTTTACATGAGGAAAGGTGGGCATGCTAAGGTCGAGTGATTTACCTCCATCGTGCAACTAATCAACAGCAGAGAGCAAGGAGGGGCCGGGGCTACAGGACTCACTCGGCGTGCGAGCCTTATTAAACCGCACAGACTTATGTATATCTGATACTCAGACTGAAGTCTTGAGGCTGGACCACCACCTCACGCAGGTGGAAACGTGCGTACAAGGCCTGTTAAACATGATATATTCCTAACGCACTGCAATTACCGAAACACCTGTGGCATAGGACTCACTCTGTTCTTGAGGGGAAACGTGCAGCTCATTCAAACAGCTTGCCTTGCATTTCACTGCCCTTCCCTCTGAATGATCTACTGGCTCCGTGTTAGGGTAAATCACAAGAACTATTTCTTAATTATAGTGCCTCTTAGGTGTGACTGTGTTGATTTGTGGGTTTTATTTTTCTTTCTTAGAATTTGTGCTAGTTTCAGTAGCCTGTAATGAAAAAAAAAATGTGTTTCAACTGAGCGTTCAACAGCTCTGAGAAAGCCATCTGCCTAAGTTATCAATGCGTGGAAAACACTCCCACACTGAAATAGGACTCAACGTCTACTTAGAATCTGGAAATTTCCCGCAGAAGTCCTTTAGTTCAATAACATGCCGCAGGCACTTGCTGCCCAACAGGTGGAAAGAGGTTTGAGAGAGCTGTCGAGAGGGCGATTTTCTTTCCATAATGCTCTCAGCCTCAGGGACGCCGGGGCATGTGTTTATACAGTTAGATAGGTTCAATCCCTGATTGTTTCTGAGGGATAAAAGAACCGGTGGGAAAAATATAAATAAATGGAATGATGACATTACAAAGGTGAGAAGAAATAATTCTTACCAGTCAGTCTTCTGGTCAGAAAAAGAAAAAAAAAAAAAGAAAAAAAAAACACATTGCAACCATATTTTTTTTCATAGCTATAATGGTAGTTTTCAGATTTTCAGGATTCTGATGTCTCGCTTAAATTTACTATACAAAAGGTATATTTATAATGTGTCCACCAACATGTGATAATAAGAGATGAGAGCATAGGGCTTGTGAATAAAGCTGGAACTTTTTTCTTCCTTAGCAGGCTATAGAATTTCATCGATGCTGGGCTTTTACTGTATCCACTGTAGGGTCTTGTAAAGAGATAACAACAGAGTGCATAAAAACAAATACTTAGAAACATAACCTATGAGGCTGGAAAAGTGCTCAAAAATAAGGAGAATAGTAAATGCCCATCTCTGGCTTGCAAACCCTGCAACACATAGCAAACTTCCAGAAAACTAATGAATAAACTTGCCTCTAGACAAGAAATGATTTGCCCTAATCAGAAAACTACTTAGAAATAGTTAAATTTTGAACTTAGGTTTCCTGACAGCAGAGTGCCCCTCTTTTTCACCATTTCTTCTCAGTCCATTGACTTTCTTTAAATGAATGGTTTTAGATCAACGCATTTGTTTTCATACTTAGGCTCAGTACTCGGTGTGCTCATTTCCTCCCTGCTTCCTCTTTTAAAAGGATATTTTTTAAAATTTTTAAATATTTTAGAATCACAACAATGATAAAAAATTTTTTAAAAAATTCTATATTCCTGACAATCTACTTATGAAATTCAATATTAAATAGATAAAGAGATGAAATTTCCTTTGCACTCCTTCCAATTTGATCTTAAGAGGACTTTTGTCATTGTGTGTGTGTGTGTATGTGTGTAAATGTCAATAATCTCACACTTTTATTTACAATTTTACTACATCTATATGCTTCTTAAACACATACAGCATTGTTTTGCAAATTAAACTTCATGCTATTATATCATAATACATGTAACCTCCTGACATTTGCTTTCTTGGCTTCAAGATTTCTCATTGTTTATATATTTAGTATTTGTTTGTTATTTTTACTGCCATATACCATTCTATCTTATAGTCCACTTTAATATCCACTCCTCCACTGATGGCCAGTTGTGCTGTGTATGTAATGATCTGATAGTTTCTCCAGAATGTATGGCTTTAGCATTATGTGTTCAATAGTCTGTCCCCTCCCCACTGATCTGCAGTGGGAGCTTGTCAGAAATCATCTTTTGCATATATGTATGATTCTGCTTCTAGGAGCTCTGTTCTATTCCAGGGTCCTATGTGCCTATTTATTATATATATTTATTGTAAGTCTTGATCTAGTAGGGCATGGTCTTTCACCTTCTTATTTTTGACTATTGTGACCTCATTGCTCTTTTGTAGGAAATTTTTATACTTTTGACCCACAAAAACAGTGGGGTTTGGATTGAAATTACATTGATCTTACAAGTTAATTTAGATAAACTGACATCTTTATACTATTGGCTATTCTTATTCATGATTTTTTTCATTTATTCAGGTCTTTAATATTTCTCAATAAAAATTTATAATTTTCAACATAAAGATCTTGTGCATATTTTGTTGGATGTATTCCTTTATTTTTATTTGCAAATTGAATAATTTCTAAAATTTTATATTAATTTATTGGATTATAAAAATAAAATAATTTTTGATGTTCATTTTATTCATAAATCTTACTAAAGGCATAATGTTGGAGTTATAGATGAATTATTTAAATTCTTGGGATTGGCACCCCTTAAGGTAAGAGCAAAGAGAGGAAGGAAAGAGACACTTTTATTTACATTTAAAGGTCAGTTAGAGGAAAAGTGTGACTGGTCATTTAGCAGGAAAAGCACAAGAGGGGCATATCACATGGCAAATCAGCAGAATGTTTCAAAGAACCAATAGTCAACAATATCAAACGCTATTAAGAAGTCAAGCAAAATGAGAATTAATAATTTGATAAGAAATAGGGCAGAAGTTATACTGAAATACATTAAGTGAACATATGAGTAAGAAATAGAAGTATTGTGTGTAAGTGCTTCTATCAAGAAGTTTGAGCATGAACAGCAACAGAAAAATCCGATGAAAGTGTACAGGTGTACATTTAAAAACGTGCTACGTCATTATGAGCGCCTGAAGATGTGTTCAAGTTTTCTGTGCAGATTATTATGTTATCTGCAAAGAATTGTGATATTTCTCTTCAATCATATTTCTTGCCTCTGACCTGAATAAGTGTCTAACTACTCAGATAAAACCACCATGTGGTACCGTGTAGAATAGCTGTGGCGATCACGAACAATTTTTTTCTTATTGCTACTATAAAGAGTATTCCCGTTGACTTTCCTCACCAAGAAAGAGGTCTGGAAGATACTCTTTCTCAGGTTAAGGACAGTCTCTTTTAGCCTCCTATTCCTAATTCACTATTTTATTCCATGAGTGGAATTTGAATTTTATTGAAAGAGTTTTTCCATTTTTGAGAGGGGCGGCTGCTTTTCCTCCTTTTATCTGTTAATGTGGTAAGTTGTAGCAATAGTTTTTCTGAGGTAAATATATTATTGAATTTTTATGGTAGGCACAAATTAGTCTAAGATGAATTTGTATGTTTTTATATTAGTTGAAGAATTCAACTGGCTAATATTTTAAACCATTTGGACACATGTTCATTTAATAAAGAGACTGACCTCTAATGATTTTTTTCTTATACTGCCCTTATGTAATTTCGATTTCAAAGTTATTAATCTTTATAAAATGAGTTAGCCAGTGTTCATTCTTTATTGTCTATTAAAGTTTATGTTAAATGGGAATTCACTGTCTCTTCAAAGCATTAGAACTCTAAAACCATCTGGTTCAGTGAGTTGTGTCAGTCAATTTTTTCGTGTATGTTTTATAACTAACTTTACATCTGATTATGAGTCTTTCCCAGTTTTTCTTTTCTTTTTTGAGATAGTTTGGATAAGTTATATTTTTAAGAGATCTTTCATTTCATGTAAATTTTCAAATTACTTTTATCAAGTTTATCATATTACCTTTGTAATTTTATAATTTCTACTTTCTCTGTATTTGTACCACTTTTTTCAGTATTAATATTCTTAATACTATATATTTGTGACATCTCTGTTTTTTCTTAATCATAGGTTTGTTCATTTCCTTAATATATGCAAAGAACCAACTTTTGACTTTGTTAGTTCTTTTCAACTTACATTTGCATTCTGCTCTAAACTTCATTATTTTCTTTATTCTCTTTTTAAATTTATTCTGTTTGTTTTATTTTGTTTTACCAGTTTGTAACTTTCAACAATTAGCTAATTAATTGTTAGCCCTTCTTTTCTAAAATGATATATAATACAATAACATGTATAGCAATAACATTTCCATCTAAGTATGACTGTAGTGGTAACCCTCATATTTTCAGAGGCAACATATTTTTTTTTTTTTTTTTTTTGAAACGGAGTCTCACTTTGTTGTCCAGGCTAGAGTGAGTGCCGTGGCATCAGCCTAGCTCACAGCAACCTCAATCTCCTGGACTCAAGCAATCCTGCTGCCTCAGCCTCCCGAGTAGCTGAGACTACAGGCATGCCTGGGTAATTTTTTCTATATATATTAGTTGGCCAATTAATTTCTTTCTATTTATAGTAGAGACGGGGGTCTCGCTCTTGCTAAGGCTAGTTTCGAACTCCTGACCTGGAGCAATCCGCCCGCCTCGGCCTCCCAGAGCGCTAGGATTACAGGCGTGAGCCACCACGCCCGGCCTGAGGCAACATATTGATGTTATTCAGTTCTAGGTATTTTCAAGTTTCCATTTTGATTTATGCATTATGCATTTGCATTTGCTGCACCTAGAACTAAATTGCATTATCACAAGTTCTGTGATATCCAATTCTGCTGAATTCTTCATGATGATTCATTTCCCTTTTTTTCTTATAATTTCGAATTGCGAGCTCATTCTTAGAAGAGATTTATCTGTGAGCATCTTTGAAGCATGTGTTGCTACGGTCAGAGAGAACTGGCATTTGCTTTTTCCAGGCATCCCACAATCACTGTATGTGCTTAAGGCAGACCCCAGCATAAGTACTACTTGCAGTTTCTTTGTCTGGGATTTCTTCAATCATGAAGCAGCAAACATTTCAAACCCAGACTCCTCTAAGGGTATCCTCAGGCATCCAAATTCTTAGGGGACATTTTTTTTCCTGCCCTGAGCGCAGGTTAAAACTTAACATTCCTTACATTATCTGCTTGAGGGAAGAATAATAGCCTTCAGAGAATTTTGGAATTATGTGTGTGAGGTGTATACTTCTAACTTTCCATCTTGGCCTTTCTCCCTAAGGCCTTTCCCCCTACTTTATTGACAAATCCCCTCAGAAGAGCAATATAATTAGCATGGGTATTCTGCTATGGTTTTTAGTTTCTTTGTCATATATGGTCCCTGTAATACTGTGGTTGATAATAAGAAATGTATAATTGGTCTTTGTATGGATTCCTGGCACGAGGCTCCTAAAACCCTTAGAATTTTCTAAGTGATAAGAGCAACAAATGCAAAAGAAAAATTTTTTTTTTTTTTTTTTTTTTTTATTGTGAGCTCCTTTTAGCCACACCTGAGTTTATGTAAATGTGACTTTTGGAAGGTCCCTAAGGATAGGGAGGATGGTTGCCAGGGGAACCAAAAATGTAATTAAAGGGTGGGAACTTTTAGCGGTCAATCTCCAACCTCCAGGAATGGAGGTGAAGGTGGAGTTGATCACCAATGGCCAATGATTTAATCAATCATGTCTATGGAATGAAGTCTCCATGAAAATCCAAAAGAACAGATTTCAGAGATCTTTAGCGTTGCAGAACACGTGGCAAGTGGTGCCCTGGGAGAGGGCATGGAAGCTTCACGCCCTTTCCCTATACCTTGGCCTATGCATCCCTTCCATCTTGCTATTCCTGGATTGTATTCTTTTATAACAAACAGGGAAATGTAAGTGAAGTGTTGCCCTGAGTTCTGTCAGCCATTCTCACAAATTTGACTCGTAGGAGGGGGTTGTGAGAGCTTTTGATCTATAGCCAAGTTGGACAGAAGCGATAGGTATACTGGGACTACTGCTTGCCACTGGCTTCTGAAGCAAAGGAGCGGTCTTGTGGGACTGAGTGCCCTAATGCATGGAGTCCGACACTATCTCCAGGTAGATAGTATCAGGCTGAGTTAAATTGTAGGACACCAAACTGGTGTCAGAGAACTGGTCAGTGTGGGAAAGCGCCCCACGCATCTAGTTATAGAAGTATTCTGTTCTGAGTGTGAGCACAGAGAAAAGGCAGTTTAGTAGTAATTTTTTTCTATGCAGTCTCCAAGTATTTTCTCAACATCCTTTTTATTTTTTTAATAGGCTTTATTTTTTAAAGCAGTTTTAGGTTTACAGCAAAATTGAGAGGAAGGTACAGATATTTCCCCTATGCATTCTGCCCCCCACACCTGTGCAGGCTCCCCACGATCAACACCCCCCACCAGAGTGGTCCATTGGTTATGGTTGATTAACCTGCACTGACATGTCGTTATCACCCAGAGTCCACAGGTCACATTCAGGTCCCCTCTTGATATACTCCTTTACATCTTCAAAGCCCAAATATGCATGAAAAGAGGAATGTGTTACATAATATCCTATATTTCTATGTGTTCTACTGTTGGAGTTGTTAAGACCATCTAAGCCACCATTTTAAAAGGAATGGAAATGAAGCTGCAGTGTCACCTTCAAAAATTCCATCTATCAAGTTCTCATTTGCCAGAGGCTCGCTAGGAGCTCGGAAAGAGAAAAGATACCATTTGGGGAAGGAGGAAATAACAGAGAAGAGTGAAATGAAGCCATGTTATGAAATAAGATGATTCATTGACCAGGGCAGACCCCAAGCAGCTGGTGGGCTGGAGACGTGACGTGGACATTCACAGCTCATCCTTTGGTCACAGGAATGCAGATCTCTGCAAGTGAGAGTAGGAATGAACTCCTGGGTGTGGGGCGCGGTGGCAACGCCATTCCTAGATGGCGCCCGCTTCCTGGTCACACCCTACTGTGCGTCTGACAAACAGATGTTCAGCGCATGTGCAAAGCCTTGCCTCCTCCCCTGTTCTGTGTTAGCCAATCAGGATATGCCCCGTGTACTTACTGTCTATATAAGCAGCTGCCGAGAACTCCTCGGCGTCTTCCGCATGTAACTAGCTAAGCAATCCCCATTAAAGCGCTGTCAGAAGAACTCCAGTTGCCGCGTCTTCCTTGCTGGCGAGGCGGGCGCGACACCTGGGTGCCAAGTGTATTTTTTCATTTGGCTTAGCCTGTTCTTGCTGCACAGTAGTCATCAGCGATAACTGAGGAAGAGAAGAATATCAAATTATAGTGTTTAGGATTGTTACAGTTTATGTACCAAATGTTTAATGCAATATATAGAGTTTCTAGGCTTTGCTTTTTCTGGTGTTTTTTTTTTTTTTTTTTTTTGGAGTAAAAATAATGTTTACAAATATGCAAATGCTGCTTAGCTACTTCATTAACATCTGAAGCCTTGTTTTTTACTCTGGCACTCAATTTAGCGTTGTGTACCATCAGCACTAAGGGTCAACATCGTAAGAAAATAACAAATGAGCAGTCGATTCTGTCCATGATCCAAGGGAAAGATCCTGGAAGAGGACAGAGGGGCCGTCCATGCAGGAAGCCTGGACCAGCCTGCCTGAACCCAAACCCTGGCTTCTCTACGTCCTACCTGCTGGATACTGGGCAATTTACCTCACCTCTGTGTGCCTTAATTACTGCATCTGAAAAATGGGGGTAATAACAGTGGCTATCTCCAAAGGTTGTTATAATGATGTAATGAGCTAGTGTCAGTAAACTGCTGAGAACAGTGCCTGCCATAGAATAAACACTCCATAAATGATAGGTATAATTGTTAGCTATTATGGAGAATAACATCCGAGCCAAATACTCCTATAAGCATTTTCTGGTACTACCAGGACTCTAAGCAGACAAACACAAGCAAATTGAGAGAATGAAGAAAGTATGCATATACATGTTTTACCATATACTGTAATCTGTCATCCTTTTATCATCATTACATCTTAAATCTTTTTGAGTAGGGCTCCTTTTTTACTGTATACTCCTAGTTTGATGTATAGCTGCAACTCCGTGTGTGTGACTATGAGAGAGAGAGAACGAGAGAGATTGAGCACAGTGAGCGATGATCACGGCTGAGCCATGCAGACTCCAGTGAGCTGTGTCAGCCAACTTACTGGCTAGAACCCGTTTTCTATGACCTCATTCTGTTTGGTGGCCTATTTACTACTTGTTTTATCCAAAAATGGCCTCTATAAATGCCCATGTGCTGTTGATTATTTTTTTTTGGGGGGGGGGCATGCAAATTACTGAAAAAGAATTAGCTCTTTTCCCACTTAATTTACAGTTAATGCCTTGAAGTACATTTATTGCAGGGGATTGCTTTAAAAGTATTTTAAAGCATTATAGAATTATTTACATGAAATTATGGGTTATTATTTTAATTAGGATACACATTTTAAAAATTGCATAATGCTTTCTAAGTCTAAGAAATGAAAGAAAATTTAAGTATTCTTACCATATTTCAAGGTAGATTATATGTATACCAATTTTCATAAAAATATCAGTAGTATCATACATTCACTTTATAAACTATAATTAAGTGCATTAAACATAAGAAAATAACCAAATAACCTTTGAAGTGAGAGTTGGATGTTTTCTGGGCAGCAAGTGGAGTTTGAAATTTCTTTTGTACATTCAGTGTTGCTTTCCAAAGTATAGAAATTAATAAGATTGAGAACCAGGGAAATGTCAAATAGTAAGGAAATTACATGCACACATTTTATTGTGAATATTTTGAAGAATTTTCTAACAATAAAATCCTACCTTTCGTAATTTTAATGAAACCTTAGGCCAATAAGTTGAAAGAAATACCCTGTGCCATTGTTGACCTACCTCTATCTGCCCCTCAAACCGTGACACAAGCCAAGTGTTAGATTCCTTCAGCCAGTCAGAGTTGAAGCATTGAAGCATTGCTTCAATTGAATAAATATTTTTCATATATCAAAAGAAAAATTGCAATAAGACACCTATGATCACAGATGGTTTCAGTACCTTCAATTTTCTTGGAATAAATAATTTTTACCAGTTTTTAATCCTATGAAGGCACGATAGAATTTAACAACTTTATTCTTACAAAGTCAACAAGAAGTACATTTGAATAGCAAATTAAATGCTTCTCTTTACCTCTTCAGTAAAGCACTTATGATTGTTTACTCTTTATTCACAAAAAGGTTGCTTCAAGACTTCAACTTGTTAATTTTTAAAGCTGTTGGAAATTATTTTCCATTTTTACTCCTTTTGTGAAAGTTTAAAATAAATTAGCAGAGTGTTTCATCTTGAATACTGTCTGCCTAATTTAAATGAAATTTTTAAGACCACAAAATAAACGTAGTCATTCTGTATGCTGTGGCTTACATTATCCTAGATTTAAGGTGTAAATCTCTGTACCAAATTCCACAAAGCAATGAATAATTATTAGTGCTCTCTTGACTGAGGCGATTAGGTCATTAAATATGAAATGTCCGATTTCGAATCAAAAGTGTAGTTTATTATATCTCAAACAAGAGGCAGTACAATTAATCAAAGTATGCTCATAACCATCGACACAGTTTTGCCATCTTAACGGTAGCTTGTTTATGCCAGCAGCGAAGTAGCCTGGAGAGCGAGTGGGGATGAAATTGTGAAAGGCGTTTCCCACGGCTTCCAGTTTTCATCACGTTACAATGTGGCGTAGAAATGATTCGCCCTTATGTCGTGACAGCAAAGAAAGGCAAGCTTCGAGACAGTTTCTCTTCTGATGTTCATTTAATTCATGCAGAACCCATCTACCCAGCTTCTTTGCCTTGTCCAGTTGTTTCAAATGGTCCGATATTGTTGGAATAGTAACATCAAACCTTGCTGCTAATTCACGTGTAGGTTGAGATGGGTTCGCTTCCACTACAGCTTTCAGCTCATCATTGTCTACCTTGGTCTTAAGTCACCAACATGGCTGATTTTCAAGATTACATCACCAGAACGGAACTTCTCAAACCATGGACATACTGTGCGTTCATTAGCCACATCCTTCCCAAACACTTCATTGTATTTTGAGCTGTCTGCGTGGCATTTGTTCCACGACGAAACTCATATTAAAAAATAAGACACAATTTTGACTTATCCATGGTTCCACAAAAATTGCTCTAAAAACGAAATGTGAAAGATAATCACAAACCAAAAAGTGCATTTGCAAGACTGAGGATGTACCTTCACAATAAAAATAAGAGATGTCAAAGTGAAATGTCAGAGATATCAACTGTCAAACTTAGTACTTAAGGAAATTAGACATTTAATATTTAATAATCCAGCATGTTCTGAGCAAAGTCACTTTCAAAGCAAATATAACATTAAAAATAAAAATTTTTAAATGTAAAGAAAAAATGGTTTTGTAGCTTTCTTGCAGTGTATTAGTCAGGAGATATCTTCGGCTGCACTAATGAAGATCACATAGTGGCTTAAACATAATAGAAATTTATCCCTCTTTAATGTAGTAGTCCCAAAGTCAGTATTAAATAACTTATGACTGACATGGCTATTCATGGTGTTGACCGGGGCTCTTCCTATTTTGCATTCTCCCATCCTCAGTGCATGAGTGCCAGTTCTCATCTCAAGCAGCAGCCCCAGAGTCAGTCTCCACACTACCTGCCTAAAGGAGAGAAGGGCAGGGGACACGTGTTAACCTTGGTCCATAGTATAGAACGTAGTCATGTGGCTGTTCCCAGTCCTGCTATTGCTTGCGGCAAATGTAATCTTTACTCTGATTGTCCAAGTACCCCACTAAACACAGGGCTTTATTACCAGAGGAAGAATGTGAAACTAGAAATTTGTGGACAATCCGCTATCTCTGTTATAACACAGTTAAAAAAATGATATATCCCAAATATCTAGTTTACCTCGCCTATGGAAAAACGAATACATTTCTATTTATTTTTATAAGAAATGCTTTGTACTCAACTGGAATGGCAAATTTTGAGTTACTGTCTGTATTTTCAAAAGCCAAGCAGTGAGGCATTTGACCCCCTGAAGTGTATTTCTATTCTTCAAGAATATTTTCCCAGCTTAAACTTGATTTTAGTTTTAAATAATACACAGCTTTTTGTTTGTTTGTTTTTGTTTTGTTTTACTCTCTTTCTGTATCAGTGACACATTTAATACCAATAGTATAACAACATCGATGGTAAAATTAGGTGTTAATATTATCATATTGGTCTGGTTACACCCTACAGTTTAAAAAGCACTGTTAGTGTATTGCATAAGACTAGACCCATGTATACAGAATTTTACTTAAGAGATATGCAGAAAACTTGGAGAAAATAAAAATGTGCAGCATAAATTATGAAAGATCTAGAAAATAGCCCCTTTGATAAAAGGTAGAACTGGAAAGTTTTAGCAGTAAAGAAAAATGAAGGGATGATTTAATAACAATATTTACATCTACAAAGTGTTCTCTCTCTTTTTCCTTCCTTCAAAGTGGTAACCAGGTGCCATTGCATCTTGATCTCAAGTAAGGAAAAAATAAAAGAAATTAAGATAAAATGAAGCACAAAGGATCAGGACTAGATAGACCAAAGAATGCCTTAACAGCAAATTTATCCCAGAGCTCACAGAATTCACTTGCAAGAACCTGGACTTAACGATATGAAAGACTTGCAATGGAAAATACAAAACAAAAGCTTCAAAAATATTTGGGTTGAGTAAGATGGGTATGTAAGGCTGGCTTTGTAGCAGATGTACTGATACCTCATGATATTTCCATGTTTGGAACAATTGCTGGGAAATCCTGCAGATGTTTTCAATTAGAAAACACTTCAAAGTTCAAAATCCTTCAGATTCTCTTATCAAAGAAAGAGAAGTATACTGAGAAAGGAAATTTTATGCTCTTTGATAGTCAATTGGTTTTTCACATTTAAAGCTTTATTATCATTAGAAAGTGTACTAGATACTGGTAAACAAATTCCTAGTTTTCTATAATAAAAATTTTTGCTTTATGTGTAACCCTTGCCATTTTTTCTCTAATATTAACTTCTAATTTTTTTCCAATTATTTTCTATGTACTAGGCTAGACATTTTCTTATATTTTAGTTTGCTAATACTTTCTGTAACCCGGAGTTAATACTTTAATAATATTATTTAACTTTAAATTATCACATATTTTATCAATTAATATTATAATTACCATTAAAGAATTAAGTTATGTAGCTTAAATATTAGTAAACATATTATAACAAATAATATTTAATAAATATTGATGAGAAAACTGAGACTGTGGAGATTAAATGCTTTGCTAAAGGCCATCCATTTAAAAAATAGAGATAGAATTCCACATCAGATCTGAGAGATTTAGAACTCTCTGGTTACTTAGTTGTTCTAGATTCTAATCTCATCTCTGCTCTAATTAAATGAATGATTTTTAGGAAATAGTTTAATTTATGATCTCAAGATACATAGCCCTTTTACACACATGCACTGGTCTCCGAAAGGATTAAGAAAATCTCCTGGGGCCAAGGAAATAATGAAGGTGACAGGGACTTGATTCTGATGTGAAGTCACTCTGGAGACCATCCAGCCTGAAATGTGAGATGCAAGGAGAACAAATTGTGAGAAACCAAATGAATTAAAAGAATCTATCAATGGCAGATAACCAAGATTCTAGCTTGTCTTGGCTCTAAATTGAGGGGTGGGGGAATACCAGCATCTCTAAAACTTCGTAAAACTAAGATAGCCCATACATAGGGTTCCTAGTGGAACCAGAAACTATATTTCTTGAAGGGCCCAAAGATCCTTACAAAGAATTTTTTATAATGTGGACTGGGGCCTCTAGTGTCTCCAGGTGACTGCCAGTGGCATGTGCAACTCCTTTCTGGACAAGCCGCACTTCAAACTGGGCTTCCTACAACGCATTACAACAAATATAAACTCTAATAGAAAAAATAAGTTGCAAAACATTCAATGATAAAAGTCACTATAAAAAAGAAACAATAGAAATAACAGACAATAGAACTAGATACATGAGGATTTCAGGCAGTGCAATTATAAAATGTTGAATAAAACAAAAGTTGTATTAATGTATTTGGAGAAATTATTAATTTAAAAAAAACTCAAGTAAGGAGGAAGAGAATATCAAACATGACCTCAAGTTTGGAAAGAAAACCAAATAGAACTTGTAGAAGTGAAAGATATTTGTTTTTATCTCCCACTCGTTTTGGCATCTGAGGGCTGTCACAAAGTCACCTATATCAAAACTGAGGGAAGAATATCTCAATGTTAACATCCTGTTCAAATGATTTTATCTTATTTTTAAAAAATGCAGCTATCTCATACATTGATTTTTTTTTCTCGTGATGAAAACTCTGATTTTTTTTTTATCAGATGTCTTTATAACATGGTTATAAATCAAAATGAATCTATTGTCTAGGGTTGAGGCCTTGAATATTTCCTTCTCAGTCAGATATGGCTGGAATATGGAAGACAACTTATTGCAAAAGTGTGATTCAACCCATTCTTTTGTCCTTATTCAAACTTATTTGCCACTCATTTCTCAGTTTACATCTGTCTTATAATACATATGGCCTGAACTATTAAACAGAAATCACAAAGGCTATAATTTGATATTTTGGCTTTATTGGCTCCACTGACTTATAGTAACACCTCCAGCTCCTTTAACGGTTTCAAGCCTTGGTTTCCTGAGCTGTCAGTCAGTATAATGAAGCTGAATATTTCAGACAGGTGTCAGATGGATTTAAGGCATATTTAAATGTTATAATTTTTTGGTTCCTATTAGTCATAGCAACTTTCAAAAAATATTTACACTCTCCTTATGTGCTATTTTTTCAAATGATCAATAGTTTACAGGTATCTAAGACTTTAGAATGCATAAATAATGTCTGTAAATTAAAAGCCAAGCTCATTCGACAATTCTGCAATTCTTCTGTAGATTACATTTTACAATATACTATATTTTCATGTTTTGGATGAAGGTCAATTGTGTCATAATCGGATCATAAAAGTAGAATGCAAGACACACTAGTTGATTCCTAATGACAGACTTCATGAATATCTTGAGCATTCAACTTTCTGTGCATCCAACATAAAGCAATGTATGCTCACACTCTGTCATAGACCTGTGGATGACACAGTAGAGGGGAGGTTAAGGCCAATACTTGGATCCTAAGTAAGAGCACACCTGCAGTGAGTATTTGGAGCACCAAACTCTAATAGAGGGTGCTTAGATTAAGACTTTTCACATGGTGAATTTCTACAATAAATGAAGTTCCTAACTTAATTGACCCTACCATATCTCCTCTCCCAGTCTCCTGCCCTAGTCCTCTACCCTATCACAATAAATATGATTTCAACAAAAAATAAGATGATTTATTATATTGTGAAGGGTTTAAACAGTTATTGGGTCCATTAAAGTAAATAGGAGCATGATTTGGCATTTAATACTTTAAAATTTTTCAAAGTGTCTTCAGAAGTTGCTAATCTCTTAAAGTTACACATTTTTGAGAGGGAACAATGTTTTAAATTATCTGATATTGGTAAGAAAATTGGTAAAGGCAGTTGTATTGCTACTTTGGCCATTTTCAACCATTATTATTTCTTATTTTTAATCTTTTTATTTCTCTCTGATAGATTATTTGAATAATTGTCACCTTCCACAAGCTACTGGAAAAAAACTTTTCCTTTACCATTCCCATAACTAGTATATTTTCATGACCATGACATGAAATATAAACATACGATGTAGCACAAACCCAAAATGGCTTTAAACATTGAAAATTTCAATAAATCATATCATGGAAATTCTAATAAAATGTCTCACTTACTAACTTATTATAACACAATAAATGTTATGAAATGGCATCAGGAAGTTACAGATACTTTTCTGACTTATAATTAGTGAAAGAATTTATTATAACATATAACTTTGTTTTCTTTTAACATGAAAAATATGTCTTAAACTGTACTGTTTCATATATCATAAGCATAATCAAATTCAATGTTCCATGTTGGTAATAACATAATCACAGGAATAATATCCATAATCCAATAGGATCATTAACAATTAGAAAATATATAGGTGAAAAATGTAAAAACCATACCAAACAAAAAAATCCTTCTGTACTCATGAATATATAAAGAACAAGATTTAGACAAGAGACTGAAATATATAACATCAATTTCCGTACAAGCAAATTAATTATTTGTTTAGTTTAGGGTATCTGGTTTCTACTGTACAAACCACTCAAAACTACAACCAAAATGAAGAATTAGGGAAACTAAATTTATCTGCCAAGATAATCCAGGTGTATTGGAATATAAATGGACATTTTAAAACAACTAGAGCAAAGTCCTATTGACATTGAATCCATTTACTTTTTGTAGTTTATCATTATTTTTAAAAAGTACAAATCTGAATTCATGTTATTTCACAGTAGCATATATAACAAGTAAATTTTAAAAACATTTTCCTCTACAAATTTTTAGGGTCTTTAGCTACTTCCAAGAATTTACAGTTCTCATGTTCAGATAGTCTCAAGAGATATAGAGCCATAGTCTATATATGTTGTACTACCTCCAGAGGTACTGCAGTAAACCCTGGGCCCTCTTTTCTGAAACTGCACAGAGATGATGGGTTAAACTGTCTTCACAGCCTGTTTAAGAAGCACATGAGTCTCACTTACATGTGGAATCTTAAAAAAGTCAAGCTCATATAAGCAAAGAATTGCCAGAGGCTGAAGAAATGGGAAATGTAGGTATCAATTTTCATTTATAAGATAAATAAGTTCTGGGATCTGATGGACATCATGCTGTTTATAATTAATACTGTATTGTTTACTTGAAATTTGCAAAGGTAAGAGATCTCAAGTGTCCTCACACTCCCCCCCACACACAAAATGATAGCTAAGTGTTGTGACAGATTTGTTAATTAATTTGATTCTGGTAATCATTGCACAATGTATATGTATATCAAATAATAATGTTTTACAACTTGAATATACAAAATTTTTGTTTTCAATTATATTTTAATAAATTTTGAAAAAATAAAAAATAAAAGATGTTTCTTAGAGTGCAATTTGCAGAAATCAAAGTTTTACTCTTTCCTCCATGTATCTGTCCCTGTTATGATTTGCTCAGCAAAGATCAACAAGGCACCTTCCACATCGGCCCTAAAGGAACTAGATGAGGAAGGATTTTTTCCTTTCCTTTATGACACCATCAGGGTGCACCTGTCACCACCCACAGCCCAAGTAAAAGGAGGTTTGGAAAAATCAGTATTTTTAAAACCATAATTAAAATAAAATACTTTTATATAAAACTATAACAAATACTTCATTTTAATAAGGATTATTAAGCAAAACTTTCTCTGAATAACATTCCAAAATTTATGTTCAAATTTAGCATTGTTTTAGTAAAAATCTCCAGAACATAAAGTCACATTTTTAAAAGAAACTAATCATCTGAAACTCAGTTTCATGAGAATAACCGCATAGTTCTGACTTTGTGAAGTAATGACCCTAAGAGACCAGTAGAACCTGAGAACTTGTAGATAGGAGCCACACATCTTCTCACTTTGTAGTCAGATGTTTTGTCCAAGGTGCATCCACTAAAGGCAAGTACCTGGCGATGTCTACCCCTAAAAGAAGAAATAAAGAAGAAATGGAGCCTGAAAACCTCAAGGATGCTCTTGCCAGCCTCACCAGATTGCTGTAAGGTCTTAGGCAAGTCAGTTAACTTTTCAGAACCTTTACTCTCTTTTTATTTTAATGGCAATAATAATTGTGCCATTGGTTATCCAGTTTATTGACATAACGCACAGATCACATGGGTCATATTATAGACCTCCAAGAAAAATATTTTGAAAAATAATATTTTGCATATTCTTCCCCATTTCTTTCAGTTTTCCTCCTTACTAGGACACAAAAAAAGCAATCACCTAAGTACATCTTGTTACTTAAAAAAAGATTTCAAGCTACTGAGTTATCACCAAGACCATGTGAGGAAGATGTAATTTTAACAATTGCTTCTTTATCTTAAATAATATGTGATTGATCGCTCTGAACATAAAAGGCCACGGTAAGAGCAGAAGCCACTTCCCAAAGTCCCTTAGGAGCAGAGAAAGTAGCAGCTGTCCCAGAGGAGCTGTCATTTGTGGAACTGTGTCACAGTTGGCATTAGGTGATCTCTAGAGACTGACGGGTGATGCAGGGAAATTATCTCCAGAGTGTGAGTGGGTAGAAACTTCTGCAGCCTTGGACAGTAGCTGTAGGAGGGGCTCCAGCCTGTCGGATGCCAAGGCTATTGAGAGCTCATGACCCCAGGACCCTCTTGGAAGGAGGCCTTCAGGCAGCATAGGATGAGCAGGAGGAAGAGTAATCTAATCTGAACTCTCCACTGTCTGACTCATATCTGATGTCCAGAGAGCAGTGATTGCAAGACAGGACATCACGACACATATTAAGGCATGAAGCCTGAACAGCATATTCCTAAGACTTGAGTCCAGGCAATGGCCTGATCCTCTCCAGGGATTCATTGGCATACATGATTAGAACTGACATATGAAGAGAAGGGGTGATGCTCTAATGGACCATTCGTGTGTCACGAAGAGGGAAGACAAAACAGTGAAGGATGCTTCAGAAGGGATGATGGAGATGCTTAGATTCCTGCAGAAGTAAAGCCACCGTTTCCCCTGGATGCTTCCTGGGGCAGAGCTCTTGAGCTTCTATTTACCCCAGACATAATCTCAAATTACTAGAGTTAGCCTGTAACCTCTGTGGAGGCAAGGGTTGTGAATCCTTCATCTTCAAGCCCCATCTACCTTTCCTGACATTTACTTCTTCACCCACGACCTGTCACCTTGAGTAGGAGCTCAATATGTATAGTGATTTAAATTAAATTCAAATTGAGGAAGCTGCCAGCTTCCTGACAAATACAGAAAGTGCCCTAAAGCTGCCAGACCAAGGACCAAGGACATTCCATTCTTGAGTAGTCTAAGACCATTGCATCTTGCCTTTGTTGGACTATAGTTGCTATAATTATTCATTTGCCATTTTCACCAGGCACAGGAGCACCAAAAGACACTCGGGTGAATCCTGTGAGTTCCAGTTACATCCTTCACTCTCCTCATGGTTAAAGAGCAATATCAGCTTGTTATGGTTATTAAAATGAATTGTCCAGCAGTATAGTAATGGCTTCCCTTGTCCAAAGTGACCAGCTGGTAATCACAGCTACCAGTTCAGTGGGAAACTTACTGTGTCTCCTGGTGGAAGCATTTCCCCTAGGATTTCTGTTCTGGTAGATGGTAAGAATGTGAAGACAAGAGGCACACATTCCATAAGTGGTTCACCAGGAGTAATGGTGGGAGATTGAAAGTAAATGGGCAGAAAAGGCAGAGCAGGTAAACTCTAAGCATAATACGGCTGGAGTGGCTATATTACTCTAGAATAAGATAGTCTTCAAAAGAAGGTGTATCAGAAGATATAAGAAGAAACTTTTCAAAATGATAAAAGGGTCAGTTCATCAGGGAAATATAACAATTATAAATAAGCATGTACAAAATTTGACAAAATAAAGGAATAAATAGATGATACCACAATTATAGTGACAAATTT
The DNA here is from genome assembly GCF_040939455.1 of Microcebus murinus. Lineage (NCBI taxonomy): Eukaryota > Metazoa > Chordata > Mammalia > Primates > Cheirogaleidae > Microcebus > Microcebus murinus. The sequence continues at coordinate 8,918,805 of NC_134118.1, forward strand.
TAATACTCGCTCTCAGAAATGGATAGAATATACAAGATTTTAAAAATTAGAAGAGATAGAAGATATGAACATTATCAATCACCTTAACCAAATTGATGTTTACATAACACTACAGACATGTGTGCAATATATTTATTTTCAAATGTACATAATATACCTGCCATAGTTGACCATATGCTGGGTGAGAAAACAAGTCTCGATACACTTAGTAGGATTGGGATCACACTGAGTATGTCCTTTGGCAACAATGGAACTGAATTGAAAGTGTATAACCCTGGATATCTAAAAAGACCACAACTACTTTGGAAATTAAAAAAAAATACATACATATTAAAAATAACATTAAAAATACATACAAAAATATCATATATATATATAACCCATAGGTCAAAGAAGAAATCAACAGAAAAATTAGAAAATATTTCAAACTGAATGAAAATAAAAATGTTTATTAAAATGTTGGGAGAGTGGCTAAAACAGTACTTAGAAGAAAATTTCTAGGTTTAGAAATTTATCAGAAAGAAGAAAGGTTTAAAGTCAGGTTCCACGTTTAAAAGCTAGAAAAAGAACAGACTAACCCTAAATCAAATACAAGGATGAACAAAACAAAAGAGTGAAAACCAGTAAGATAGAAAACAGGGAAACCACAGAAGAAACTAACAAAGGCAAAAATGTTACTGTTTGGTGCCAGAGCTGTTCCCTAACTCAACACTTCACCTTTCCCTTGTACCTCATTCAAGTCTCCTCAGGTGTGAGTCCTGGTGATGCTGCTGGTACTGCCTGCCTAAGGTGATCACCACTCACCACCCACCTCCATTGGGATCCCCAGTGCCGTGTGACCAGCACACAAATCCAGCGCTGACATTTCATCATGAGGCTCTGTTTTCTGAGGACACGTCTGAAACAATTGTTTTAGCCTTGTTTCCCCAAAAAGCACAACCTAAGACAAAGGCTTGGGATTGGATGCTTTATTTGAGAAGAGACTTCAAGAAGGGGGATTGAAAGATAGGAGTGTGAACAGGGAAGGAAGGGCAGGTAATACAAGGGTGTGTCCCTGAATTTACTACCACTAAAAATAATCGGTTCTTCTTTCTGTGGGCTCCTCTGAGGTGTCTTCTGAAAAGTGTCTCAAAACTGTTCATTCTGAGGACATAAGGGGAAAGCATTTATGCATCAGCTCCCTCTTGGTCAATTTGGTGGTGCAGGTGTACACTCCTCCACTTGCTCAGCTTGCGTGTGTGTGCGTGCCGAGGGCGGCCACAGGGCTGTTTCGCCCTGCAGGATTAGAGAAGCCCCCGGACAGGACAAGTTCCTACTTGGAACTTGTTAACTGCAGCAGTGACTGTGGTAAGAGAAATGGATCGAGAGGATCTGAAGAGATGTATAAATGTGTCCCAATTCAGACACTTATCACTCTGCCTAAGACTATTAATATGCATTAGAAATTTGCATTCAAATGTAGGCAAGGCTGTGACAGTGTGGCTTGTGAGCATGCCTTTCATATGCAAACCCACCAATACAGAGTCCTTGTCCCAGCTACACCCTTTATCAGACTCACACTCCAGGCCACTATTTTCCTGCCCCAATCACCCCAGGGCTGGGCACCAGACAACTAGGGACAGCACCTAGACCCAGAACCGACTGAAATTATTCCAACTAGCCAATCCCAAACCTCCTTACCTTGTCTTGCCCTAGCCTACATGCAGAAACCACAATAAGGGCTTGTGCCCACATTCCCTTCCACCAACCCTGGGACCTCCCATGGTGGGGTGTGCCCCCTTCTCTTGGGATCTCTGAGTATACCACACTGTCTTTTCAATGGCAATCTCCTGATCTGTTAACTTGAACATACCTGAAGAATAATAAAACCCTTATTTTAAAACAGGTGCCTGGCACATAAAGAAGGCATGTATAAGGGCTTATTGAAATGAAATAATAGAAAACAGTTGCTAAGAAAGAACAAAAAAGCAAAGTATTATCTACTGTCATCCCTTGTATATGTGGATACATACATACACTATACAGAGACTTATGTATGTATGATCATATAAATCAAAATAATAAAATCCATCAATTTTATAGACCAGTAAATCCATATTTGCTTTTGCACAAATTTTGCATTCAATAGTACAGCTGTTTATTAATACTTTTCCCCATTTACAGTGTGACATGGTTACAGGATCATCCACATTCTCTCTACCTACACTGAAAGATTTATTTCAGGCCATGCCATATTAGGGCTCTGTGGGTATTGTCATCTAGAAGTCTTCTGCTATCCTGCTCAACACTTGATAAGTAATTGATGGGTAAGATATTTATGGCTCTGGTACAAATTCTGGAGCCCACTTTCATGTCTGTCAATAAAACAGAAAAAGTTGCCGTCATATCCAGGCCTAAAAATACTGATTTCCAATTTCTTATTTTCCTCCTAACAATCATTGACAATTTGCACACATAAGTTACTCAGGATATTATTTCTATGTAATTTGAAGCTATTTAGCGGCAGCTTCTGCTTAGGAAGCCAATCAATCCATGTGCAAGAGTAGGATCCTTTCTTTTCATTTAAAATAAAAGAGGCTATTTTATAAATTGTCCCTGGGTCTCATTGATTGGCTTAAACCACTTAGAATAAAAAATTTATGAAATTGGATAGAAAAATAAAATTTGTTTCAGTATATCTACAGGATATAATTAATTTCCTTTTTTCAATCAACCATTTATCACATGCCTACTATGTGTTCAGAATTGTTATGTGCTCTATGCAGTCTTATGTAGCTCAACAAAAGTCAGTGCTGTGTGTCTCTGAGGAAAATACGTTTTCACTTGAACAAAAGTATGTATTTCATTTAGAATAGTTGGCAAGAAATTGCAAACAGAATATCATCTCTCTTTTAACATGCAACATAAAATAGTGGTTTCTTATTTCTTGTATTTTTATGGCTTGTTTGACTTGTATTGAAAGATTAACTATGGTCTACAGTTAGAAATTTTCTTAGATAAAAAGTTTCCAATATAGCAACTAATGAAATGCTCCATGGGATCGGGGCTGCATTACGGCGCCATAATTGTGGGCATAATGTGCGCCACTTGCGCGTAAGCACTGTATTAGTCAAATGCCTGGAAACCTGTTCACTCCCATTCCTGACTTGAAAATTACAGAATTATGCTCCCTCTAGGTTCATTTATACACAATTAAACAAAATGTGTGTAATTTTCCAAGTGCAATAATTTGTGTTTCACTAATTTTTTTGAATAGCAAAGTTGACTTGAATAAAAGGCTACTGAGATGTTTCAAGTCTCCATTGAGCTTAGCTTGTATACATTTTAGAGACTGATTTGTTTAAATTCAGCTCAAATAGTCAGAAAAAAGGGTATAGGATTAAATGGCCTCCTTTAAACCAAAGATAAAATTTGCCTAAGTGTAGGGTCAGAAGTAAGGAAGAAGATTGGAAATATTTGGTTTTACACCCTTAGCTATTACTTTCTGAATAAAGAATTATTTTTCAAAGATGCAGAAAATTCCTCTCACATTAAAAAATAAAATCACAATGTTTCCCCTGCAAATAGAAATCCTCATTTTATGTTACTATCCTGTGGTAAACTAACAACCGTAGTATCATTCATATGCACAATCCATTTACCTTTTCAGCATATGGATCATTTGTTCATCTCTATGGAATTTCTGAGAGTGGAAAAAACAGAATGTGTATAAAGAAGAAAATAACAATTTGTAGCAAAGAGAGTATCAAGAGTTCAGCTTATAACTTTACGAAAGCTTGTAGAGAAATACGACTTCAACTGACCTGCCACACTTGCTATTAAAATAACTGGATAGTCTTCATCCCAATGGAAATCCCTTCCCCAAACCATATGGTCCACCATGGACAGTGTTGCATATAGGGTTATTCCTTTACTCCTTAGCAGACAGAGAATGAATTACAAAGAGTGAAAGAAACATTCCTTTATCTTTTGTTTGGTTTCAGAAGGAGGATTGGGAGGAAACAGGAATGTATGTACACACTCGCAGGCACACACACACACACACAGTGTGATACAGATTCAAAATGTTTCATTGTAGCTTTTTACCGAGAGACTGTGTTCTTTAAGCACATCCTGTGAAAAGGCCCTCCGTATCAATCCAGAAAATCATAGTACAGAAAGTGATGGGGATGAGGATGGCCAGAGAAAATAGCACCAAGAAGGCAAGAGTCTTAGTTCTAGAAACCTAGAAACATATTTGTCTGTCATAGGTCCACACAAAGATTTCGGAAACACCAATCTAAGGAATTTTAGAGGAAATCAGCTTCTACCTTGATACAAGGTAAAGCCTGATGTATTTTTCTACTCTCTCAGGAAGCATCCTATCATGGATATTCAATCCTTCTGGGGGGCTCATCACCGCCAATCCATGGTACACTCAGCATGGACTGAAGTGTGTCCTTCTTGGATTCAAGGGACCTGGAGACTGAAGCCAGCCTTTTCTGTGCCCTTGGTAGTCTATGGGCTTAGCTACCATGTAGTTGATGAAAGTTGATTACAAGATGAAGGTTTTCATGGAAATGGGAGGGCTACTTTTAAATAAGAGTAGATTTAACTTTTAGCTGTAATTTTTTTTTTTTTTTGGTGGTAGGTTAATTATGACCAAGCAGCCCCATTCCTAAATTCCTGGCCACAATGCACAAGAGACAAGACTGCACCCAGCTATCCACTAAGAGCAAAGGCTGATGGCGGTCTCTGAGGAACAGAATATGCATCCTCCGAGACCTGCTGGTAGAAAGCCTTTCTTCCATGTATGGAACTAGTCACTATCAAAACACCTAACTCCCATTTTCTGCAAGAGTAAGAACTGCCTGGAAGAAGGAGGATCTGTAACCTTGATCCTCTCTGTCTAGGACCGCCTCTCTCTCACCCACTGGTCTTCAGGAGTGGAGAGGTAACATCAAAGTTGGTTTGTGTCTTACCTATATCTGCTAGGACTGTGTCTCCCTGTAAAGACTGTGCATTTAGGAGGAGACAGGCTATCGACTGAACCTTCTTCCATCTTTTAAACTTAATTATCATTCCTAAATCAGATTAATTAAAATAGGACGTTAGCGACCTTTCTTAAAAATGTCAACTATTTGTTCAACCAGAGGCAGTAATTGTTGAATCACATCTCCCAACTCACCTGAACAGACCAGGAAGGCCAGGGGCAGCCTCCCTCACTGCATGCACCCTGTCCTCCTTTCTTCTAATCTCGCTCCAGGTTGCACTGTCAGAAATGGACATCTCCTCATGGGTCCCAGGCTCACTCCCTCATTTACTCATGTTTGTCAAAATTGTTATATGAAAACGAGAGTTTATTCTCATTGTACTATTTGTTCCTAAAACATAAACATTTTTTTCTCAGTGAGACAGAGTCTAATACTAGAAGTCAAGGAGTTTCTGTAATCAATGGTGATCAAAGACAACTTATCTCTATTTCATTTTCTCAAAGCATGCATTCTAAAATAAGGTAAATTCTTTCTGGTCTTACTTTTTCTTTTGCTTTCTTTCTTTTTCTTTTTTTCTTTTTTTTTTTATTTTGGCAGTTGAGACATTAACACCAGTAGGGTATGCTCCTTTTAGGACAAGGACATCTAAATAAATGTGATAAAAGCCAATTAAGAGAGTCTACCAATTGTTCTCTGAATGATTAGGAGTAGGGACTTTTACTCTTGTTTCCATTTCTTGCAAAGCGTATTACAGAGTTTGGCACAGAGCTATCTATTACTAAAGAAAAGTTTTAATTTTATTTCTATTTTCAAACTTGTGTTAAAAATCTTATCCTAGTGAAGTGTTTCCACCTGGGTTTTATAAACCTCGAAGGTTTCCAATTACCTGAAAGAATACCATGATCTTAAAATTATCTCATAACAAAGTGATTTTTTTAATATACTTTTAGTGTTAAAGACTATGATTTTACATGATCCCTTTAGAATGAGAAAATATTGCTGAAATTGTCTAATGGTCTAGGATTTTTGTTTGACTACTCTGGGAGAGTCACACAATTTTTAAAAACAGTAAAATTTTTCATAGCCCATATGTTCCAACAGATTATGATGTGTGAAATAAGAATGCTGCTAAACTGCTCCTGCAACAATAGTGCATGATCTCCCATTGTCACCCATTGCCAATCAACTCATATGGGGTACTAGATTCTAACACGCTACTTTAAAATCACTGTCATTACTTTGTAGCTATATCGTGTATTATTTCACTCACTTCATATAGAAAGTTATTGTTTGAAACACTGAATTCCAGTTGATATATTACTGTATGAGGACAAATTTGCCAGTAAGAATTTGTGTAGCCACAACTAGAACAATAATTAGCATTTGGCATGTCATACAATAAATATATGCTGTATGAATAAAAGAAGAAATGAACAAATGCATGAAGGAATACATGAACCTAACACATGTTCCAGATTAAGACTTTACTTGACACTGAATTAACAACTTCAGAATGAAGTATTTAGAATAAGTGACTGTATATATTCCTGATCAAACATTTTATCAGATAATGGTGTGTATATGTGTGTGTGTGAATACTGGCTTAATACCAGTCAAGTGTGTCCTGCCTTCTTAAACAGCTGCTATGTGATTTCTCCAGGGCATAGCAATTAGGAATAGCACTAATACAAATTTGAAAGTGCTTAGCACAAAATAGCCATTTCTCTAGACCTGAAAATAATATATATATAATATATATATATATATATATATATATATATATATATATATATATGAAACTGAGTAGAGTCCAAGGGCATTGAATTTACTGTCTTTTGGAGTGCAAGGTTAATCTCTACTGGACATTGGAGTTGATATATAACAAGACCCTTCTGTGACCTAGCTCAATTCAGCAGCCTTAAGATATTGTCTTTCCTTTTTGATTCTGTCCCCTTACTATGTCTAGAAAATGCATATAACCCAGTTATTAACCAAATACCCAACTATCCTAAGGAGTCTGTCCTATCTTAGAAGCAGTAACAAAATATTGAAAAATAAAATGATGAACTGTGACTTCTTGTCCAAGTCAATGGATTGTACAGTCTTTAAAATAAAGCTTTCCAATGTGCAGATTAACATTTCCTGAAGCATTAAGTCAAGTCATACTGTACACAGCTTGATGACTGGATGTAATCAAAACCAGGCCTGCTGTTTTGGACAAGAATTTTCCAGCCAGAGTAAGCACTATTATCGCCTACTCTTGTTTTTCCTGGTTTTCATCTGATTTGCAGGGTAGGAAAACAAATGTTGTAAGCAAGAGAGGGAAAAGTAGGCTAAGTAGGAACTTGCCAGAGATCTGGCTCATTTTTGTCTTACCTTCTCTATATCACAAATGAACCCCTGGGAGCAGGCGTCAATGGCATGCAAATCTAATTGCAAGAGTATAAACAGAAACTACATGGATGTTTCTTGTAGTTAACCCTGTTAATGTCAGACTGGAAGTTGTCCAAATGTCTAATCTCTCATTGAATCAATAGTAACACATTTTAGACAGACGACAGGGTAAGAGAAAGCAGAGAAAGAGTGTTGGAAGACTACCATTTCCAGATTCCTATGGCACGCACAGACGACTTTATTAATGTATGCTCCATGGAAAAGTGGCATGATAAACAAAACGATCTAAAGAATAGAATTTTTGAACCATTTTAAAGTCCAGTTTGGTTCACTTAAATGTTTTCATCAAAATCAAATGGCTATTGGCTTGCTCATTTGCATTCCAAAAAGCAGGGAAAATTAAAAAACAAACAAACAAACAAACAAAAAAAGAACATAAAACCTACCTAATGGTTAAGTTAGGATGTTATCTCAGTGATTCTCAGAAGGTGGTCATGGACCAGCATCGTCATTTGGGAATTTGCTAGAAATGCAAATTCCCAGGCCCTATACCAGACATCCTGAATCAGAAACTCTGATTAGCAAGCCTCCCAGGTATTTCTAATGGACACTAAAGTTTGAGAACCACCGGATTAAGACATAACCCCCAGTTTTTCAAGTGGAGAGGTTCTTTTTAGTGCCCAATTTTCCTAAACTTGAATGAAGTAATTTCAAGTAATGAAGAGGAAGCAAATATATCAAACTAATGTTACTAATTTTTATTTATTTATTCCTTGAAAATGACTGGTTTTATTATAGCAAGTGATTTCAAAATAATTAGGTGAAACTAATATGAAGAAATTATTTTGAGAACTGAAAGATAAATACCTTGGGAATCTTGAAGGTGGATCTGTTTCAGGATTTCTCTACTTCAACAATGCTGATAATATGTGCGGGACAACTCTTTGTTGCGCAGGTCGTCCTGCACGTTACAGGATGTGAACAGCAAGCATCCCTGGTCTTTACCCACTAGAGGCCAGAAGTACCCTTTTCCCACAGTTGGGAAACTTGAATTTTCCAAATGTTCCCCAGAAGGCAAATTGCCCTTATGTTGAGAACCATGATTTAGTTGATCATTTAGAAAAATGTATTTGTCCATCAACTTTAAGATAAACAACAACATCTATTGGGCACTTACTATAAGCAATGCATTGAGAGGACATATTCTACATCAGTGTAGAAATTTTGGTACATCAAAAAGAGTTCTGAACTTGAGAGCAAGTTCTGTTGTGACCCGACTCAGCTACTTTTCTCAAATGTTACTGAGGTAACCAGTTTATCCTGGTCCATGAAATCACAGCTAATCATTTTACTCAAGTTTATTTGTGTCAAACTTGACCCTAAGACGATAGGTAATGAGACACCGTTGTGTACTGGAAAACACAGTGATTGGAACTTAGGCGACATGGCTTCTTGTTTTATTTGTATTACTAATTTACTGTATAGTCTTAGAAAATTCACCAAATCTTTTGAATCTAAGTTTCTACTATGTAAACTGAAGCTGATGGGCTATACGATCTCTAAGATGATCTCTGCTTTTTATATTACTATCAATAATATACATCAGTCATACCCAAGTGTAATTGATATTTAATTACCGGTTATAAAGAACCACATTAACCACAAATATTATCCCTTTGATCTTCCCATCAGCTTTATGTGGAGTCATCACTGACATTTTAAAAATTTTCAAAATAGAGATTTTGAGACCCAGTCACGTGGTAATAACTTCCCAAGGGCACACAATAGTGTCTACGCACCGTAGCAGGGGCCAGGGCCCTGCCCACTATTTCATATTTGTCTTACTTGTATCAAAGCTGGTCACTGGGAGTATCTAAAATGATGGCCACAAAAATATATGAGAGGAGAACGAAAGTCAGCACAAACTACCTTAAAATAACAGCAGGTTTTATTTTCAATAGAATTAATCAAAACAAAGACAACAGAACACGGGTGTAGTATGGGGGCAGTTGCTAGTTTTTAGCATTTATGAAACACTTTTGATTTGTCAAGTATTATTCTAGTGCTCCAGCAGATGGAAATTTCTAGGTCTTGACTGCCTTCAAGAAATTCAGGAGTCTGCACAGTGCACATCTCCTGGAAGGAAACCCTGGGTGGTTTTCCATCAAGCCTCAGTGAGAACAACATAGCCAGAGGCCTCCTAGACATGCCTTCTTTCTTTTGCACTCCTGGGGAACCAGATGGAAAATGAAATTGCAGCAGGGGAAGACAATCAGGAAGACCTTTGCATTAGGGTCCCTTGCACCCCTTAGCCCCTTCCTGATGAAAATAATAAGAAATAAAAATGTGTAGGTTTGTTAACAGACCTTTATTCACACTCTGTCCTCATTCCTTCCTGAGGCAGAACTTTCCATTTATCTGTATAACACTTCAATAGTGGCCCAAGAAGTCTTGCTGGATTTGCAGGTGTGTCTAAGAGGCCTCCTTGGCTTCCAACTTCAACCCTGCAAAGCATAGCTCATGAGAACTTGACAGCAAGTTGTTCTGAGTGGTCTAACCCAGCTACTTTCCCCAAATGTTACTGAGAGAACCAGTTTATCCCGATCCATGAAATCATAGCCAATTATTTTATTCAAGTTCATTCATGTTAACCTGACCTTAGGAAAAGATAGAAGGGGAGAAAAGCAGGATCATCATTTAACAGTTCTAGATTTAATGTCAGTTGCGCTCACAATCTGATGTGAAACATAATTGTTTAGTATCGGTACTATTAAAGAATTAAAAAATTGAGGTGAAGTGACTTTTTTGGCCCAATTGAATCCAGAAAATTAAGTGAATCACCGTCAATATGCCATTGACCTGTCCGTCATTCTTTAGAAATAGCATCATTTTCGACCGTCATAAAAGCCATGGCTTATATTTAAGATTTCCCAGATTTTGTCTGACAATGACTTACTCAAAATTCAGCGGAGCTTGAAGGTCCCATTTCCGCTTTTATTACCTTAACAAGAAGGATCTTGAAAGAAGAAAATAAAAGGTACAGGTGACTTGCATCGTTGCTGTTTGTTTGTTTCTAAACTTGCAAAAAGCTTTGTCAGTGAATTCATAGGCAAATGGCAGGGTCTTCGAGAAGCAGCCCGGCAGAGCGCTGGGACACTGGCAGGTTATTAGTATTCTTCGTGGCTGACTGTTGTCTGCGTCTGCGGGGCAATTATCTTGCTTCAATTTAGGTCACTAATGATATTATGAGACAGTCTGATGGTGGTGTAATTTCTTTTGATGTTGTTTTGTTGCTCTTGCTTATATCAACTCATTGTAATTCCACGAAAGGCTGAATTCTATACTCACCGAGGGAGGGGTGCAGGGGCGGAGGGGGAGGGCTGTGCAGCCACGACACGTGGGGCGCTCGGGCCTGGCAGCTGCGCTACCGCAGGGCGACTTCCGGCCCGCCAAGTCCCTCCACGCCACCCACGCCCCTTCATGTCCCCTCCATGCCCCTCCATGTCCCTCCACGCCCTTCACGTCCCTCCACGCCCCTCCACGTCCCTCCACGCCGCCCAGGCCCTCCCCAAGTCCCTCCACGTCCCCTCCACGTCCCCTCCACGTCCTCTCCACGCCCCCTCCACCTCCCCTCCACGTCCCCTCAACTCCCCTCCACGTCCCCTCCACTCCCCTCCACGTCCCCTCCACGCCCCCTCCACGTCCCCTCCACGCCCCCTCCACGCCCCTCCACGTCCCCTCCACGCCCCCTCCACGTCCCCTCCACGCCCCCTCCACGTCCCCTCCACGTCCCCTCAACTCCCCTCCACGTCCCCTCCACTCCCCTCCACGTCCCCTCCACGCCCCCTCCACGTCCCCTCCACGCCCCCTCCACGCCCCTCCACGTCCCCTCCACGCCCCTCCACGTCCCCTCCACGTCCCTCCACGTCCCCTCCACGCCCCCTCCACGTCCCCTCCACGCCCCCTCCACGTCCCCTCCACGTCCCCTCCACGTCCCTCCACGTCCCCTCCACGTCCCCGCCACGTCCCCTCCACGTCCCCTCCACGTCCCCTCCACGTCCCCTCCACGTCCCTCCACGTCCCCTCCACGCCCCCTCCACGTCCCCTCCACGCCCCCTCCACGTCCCCTCCACGTCCCTCCACGTCCCCTCCACGTCCCCTCCACGTCCCCTCCACGCCCCTCCACGCCCCTCCACGCCCCCTCCACGTCCCCTCCACGTCCCTCCACGTCCCCTCCACGTCCCCTCCACGTCCCTCCACGTCCCCTCCACGTCCCCTCCACGTCCCTCCACGTCCCCTCCACGCCCCCTCCACGCCCCCTCCACGCCCCTCCTCCACGCCCCCTCCACGTCCCTCCACGTCCCCTCCACGCCCCCTCCACGCCCCTCCTCCACGCCCCCTCCACGTCCCCTCCACGTCCCCTCCACGTCCCTCCACATCCCCTCCACGTCCCTCCACGTCCCTCCACGTCCCCTCCACGTCCCTCCATGTCTCTCCACGTCCCCGCCAGCCCTGGGGCTGAGGCCTGGAAGATTGCACCACACCCGGCTCTGCCCTGTCGTGTTTGAAATGATTTCCAGCAGGCCCCCAAAGCAATGGAGCCCTCACTTCAGCAGCTTGCACACTAGTTGAAGTCTAATATATAAGATAGATCATTCGCTTCGGTGCTCTCATCCCCCACCCCTCCTCCTCTCCCTTATGCAGAGGCCTGGTTTGAGGGTGCAAAGCTTGGGGGAACCGCCCGTGCACCGCCCCCTTCCCTGGACAACTTGGAGGCCTCCACTGATTGTTTGATTGGTGATTAGTATAAATACTTTTCTTGCTATTCAGCTTTATTCATCTTTTTATTGCATATAAAGCCACAGTATTTATCTGGAATACGTGCTTTCTGGTGCTAAACGTGTTTTCAGGGAAACTAGGTCTGGGCTGTGTCTGCTCCATGCACACTCTCGCCCTTCTGGCACTGAGGGAGGGTGACCTCGCGTCCGGCACAGACACTGTCCCGGCTGCGGTGCAGTCTGCGGCTCCTCGCAGTAAACCTGCAGTGGACGTGGCACAGCGATGCAGAATCCTCGGCTAGTTTTCTGGTTTGAGGGGAACTGGATAATTCAAAAATACCTACAGGATGAATGAAATATTTAGAACTTTAGAAATATTATTTAGAGAACACAATTTAGATACTAATAGTACTTAGAAAATACTCTTATTATTGACAAGTGTTAATATTCAGGAATAGCACTCCAGAAACATTAATCTATAGACAGCATTAAAAATAAAAAAGCTGAGCTGTATGGTTTTGGTCGTACCATCCATCCAAGGAAGCAATTTCATACCCAACGCCCCCACTCAAAATGGCTTAAAAGCTGTAAAGAGTGCAGTTTAGCAGAAGATTCCAGCTAACACGAGGTTTCCAGCTTCTCCCGAATCACAGGGGTATATTGTCATGTGGGACTGTTGGAAACTTCTAGTCTAAAAGATGGCCAACTTCTCCACATTCATTCGATACAGAAGTCATCAGTCTCCGTGGCCACTGTTCTTAGGACTGTAACTGGCCCTGAGAACCCAATTTTTTATTTCCCAAGATTTATTTGCCCACCTGGTAGGCCAGGAAGCATTTAGGTGTTTGGAAAAGTAGGAGTGTAGTTATTTCTCTTACTGATCTGTGGCTCATCGCTGAAGTTATGAAAGAGGACTGTCACTCCTGAGGATTTTGTCAGAGATCTAGCTATTTAGTATTTATTGGCTTACTAGCTCTTAAAAGTGATGGGAGTAGAGTTCTCAATGTTTTTTATTGGTGCAGTAAATATTTTCCCAACTAGAAGTGTTATCTTTTTTATTTTAAAATTCTTCCCAACATACACTTTTGCAATGAAGTGCTGGTTTTACACAAAAAATAACATTTTTAAACATTAAAATAAAAAAAAAATAACAAGAATAAAGGGATTAGGATTATTGCCTAAAATATGAACATGTGAAACGTTACACATGGTGGATACAGTGTTTATAAACCCGTAAAATAAACATGAAAACCAGAATCCAAGGAAGGAGGCAGCAACTTCCAAGTGTCAGATACTTTACTAGGGCACTGAGGTTAAATTCCTTTCATGGAATTTACATTCTACACGTGTGGCCAGGTCAGAGTTTGCCAAGGAAAATGTGAAATAAATTGTAGAAGGACCACAGAACACTTTTGAAATCTATCTACCCACAATTAGCTGAGTCACTGACTAGACCAGCACGATATGTGGCATATTGACTATGCGATAAGAATTTACAGGCTGGGGTAACCGTAAATGATTTGATTTAGGGAAATAGTACAGCAAAGTCACTTAGAATAATCTGTCCGTAGCTCCATGGAGAGAAGAGTTTTAACATTTCTTTATTTTCACCAGATAAAATTGTCTCATTCAATTGCTTTCTTTCTTCTGCACACCAGTGCAAGGCTAGAGAAATATAAACAATTCACTTGAACAACATACAGAATTTTATAACACTTTTATTTCATGGTCATCGTAGGCCTTGCAGAGTTTTGTTATTATTTTAGACACTATCAAAAATGGGTACAAGAGAGAAATTTCAAATTTTGTTTCCCTGAGAACCTGTAAAGAAATGAAGATAATATAGAAGATTGAAACAAACAAAGGAAAGATGAATACATCTTAATCTCTTATGATTTCAGAGGGACAGAGGTATTATAACATGTTGAAAGCAGCACAAATCTGAGATCGGCGAAATCTTGATACTTGAGAGGGCCTTTCATGAATATCACTTTGTGTTTTTCATCAGCCCGTTTCACCTCTGAGCATCGACTTTCTAGCTTAAAAAATGAATGAGTTTGACTACAGAATATCTAAAATCACTTTAAACTCTAACATGTTATGCTTCTTTTAGAATCAGTTGCAAAGTGAGTTTGGGTTGAAAATAGGACTCAACCACTCTTATTTACTATGCCAATTCCCTAAGCCTTCCTGTCTTTTGGAAACTTTTTCTGTTTGCTTAATTATTTATTTCAATACTACTAACAGCTTCATGTCAATAGTTGAGCCAAGATAGAAAAAAAAAAAAAAAGAAAGAAAGAAAGAAAGAAAGAAAGAAAGAAAGAAAGAAAGAGAGAGAGAAACAGGAAGTAGACACAGAAATACTCTAAACCAGCTTGGTTTTATGTAGTCTTGTTTAAAGAAAACCTCCAAATTCCAGCTGTGTACTGTTTAAATGTCTCCTTAAATGAAAGTGACAGAGGGAGAATAGGATCCAATTAGCAAGAGTTTCCTTCCCTTGCATCTGATAAGTTAACATCTGTGCCTTCTGATAAAGGCACTCTATTTTTTTTTTTTTAGTGGCATTTGCACTATTCATTAGTTCCCTTTTAGTACAAATAGCTGACTCCAAAAAGTGCCCTTGGGCTACAATGAATTGTTAGACAGGTGGTAGGGAGACATCACCTGAGAAGGAAGCCTCTCCAGGTATACATTTGGGTTTTCACATTAACAATATACATGAAACTGTGAAAGAAACTTTATTAGTCACACTGAACATTTTAATAGTCCCAAACAATAATTTACTTAATATTAACATAATAAGGATATGATGATATTGATAACGATGGCAAGGTTAGTTACTAATTTGTGGTTATCCACTGATTCCCTTTAAGGTACATAAAATATTTAAGAAAACACTGTTGTTGTTGTTTTTTTCTCTTGTGATTGTATGCCTGTTTTGGACAGGAAAAATTTTTTCTTTTGCCCTCATTCCCAAATGTCAGGCCCTCAGGTTATATTTTTGTTTGCAGAATTCTCACCCCTCATCTGATTTTTCTGCCAATTTCCCCCTGCTCTACCATGTCCAACAACATCCTCTGGAGTCTCCATCTGTCACCAAGCACCTCTGTCCTTCTGATTCTGCACGTAATACTCGCTCCTCTGTCTTAAAGGAATTCAGAGCACACCAGTTTCCTTGTCATTGGGACTTTTACTAAGAGGTTTCTGGTTCTCACAGTCCCAACCCCTACTTACCATAAGGCCAACGAATAATATCGCCAAACTCTCCTGCGACAACCTCTGCTCTTATTAGGCATGTGCTGTGCAATCATTTCTCCAAGCTCAGTCAATTTTTTCTTCTGTCTATTCACATCCTCTTTTAGAGGCACAAGCCTCTTCCCACTCTGACAGGATTGCTAAGAAATTGAATCCAGAACTTAGTGTTTGAGATAGTTCTCTCCTTACATTCCTTATAGGTTCTGAAATCATAGTTCTGATCACCTGCCATAACCTATGAGGAGACCCATTCCCCTTACAGCAGGAGTTTGAAAAGATGGATTCCAACCATGATAAAGATCTTTACCAGTCAACTTCCAGTTCACTGAGACTCATCACCTTTTTCTTGTCATCGCTGGGGAGATGGTGATGTCCCAGTATTTTTCGCCCAGAAAGTGTAAAAAATACAAAAAAGCTAAGAAGTCATTTTTTAAATTAATGGTTAGCTGACTTACATGTCTATACAACATCCAGACTGCTATCACTCTAACCACTGTGGTGGGCAGGGAATAATTTTGTATTCTTTGCAGTACTGGAAGGCTTTCACTGGAATTAGCACTCAGTTATTGGTCTGGCAAAATATGTTACATGGCATCCTACCATTTGATTGCAAGCAGAGAGAGTAGAAAGTGAGGTATGGGGTGGGCTTCACATTGAATATTGTAACAAGCAAGTATGATTGTGACAATATACTCTGTATACCAAGATAGAGAAATTTAATATCAGCAGTTCCCTTCTACCACAAACAACTCTGAAACTGGACAAAATTGTCGAAAACTACTCCTTTGCAGCTGTGGAAAATAACCACAAGTAAACAAATAGAGAAGTGTCTATTCATGAAAAATTCTTGGGCTCAAAGTAAAAACAGTGGAATCTATTGCATTCTTGCCTGTAGGATGTCCCATTTTCTCCTTCCCTCAATTCAGTTGGGATGGTTGCACTCTTAGGACAGGGTTGGCCGCAGAAATGAGTGGCTTTGTTGCTGGAGGGGGCTAATTTTATTTGGCACAAGGCAAAATCCTATATCCAGGGGCATTGTCAAAGAAAACAGCAAATTTAGAAGGAAACAGAAAAGGAAAACGTGATGGTGGAGTCTTGCTTAGATGAGCAGTGGAATGGTGGACTAACCAGAAATTTAAATGGGAGATCCTGGGAATGAGAGAGCCATAGATGAACTTAGTAGACTCTCTACATGTGCCTGGCTGACTAGGAGGTTGTCAGAGAAGTTCTAGAATGGCCCAGCAGAAGTAAATGCTAGTGCAGATATGAAACCTGCATGACATTTAAATGCATGCCCCAACCACACCCAGACCTGTTGGAAAAAGGTGGAAGTCTTACTGGCATGAGGTGTTTGAGCAAATGCTCTGGCTAGATGATTGCCTAACCACTAAGCTATGCAGGCTAAAGTGTGATTCTTGGGACGTCAGGCTAAGAAATAAAAATAAAAATAAGAATGAAAAAACGAAAAGAAAAAGAAAAGCCTGAACAGAGGCACAGTAGCCACACTCTGTGGAGGGAAAACAAACATAGATATAGTGCAAGAAATGACTAAAAAAGAAAACAAAACAGAAACAGTAACAACCCTTAAGAGAAAATAGTAAGAATCTGAAATTGCTACAATAATCTAAAATCTCAATGTTTTTAGTCAAAAATTGTAGAACATGCCAACAATAGGAAAATATGACATATACAGAAAAAACAATAGGCAGTAGAAACTCTGTGAGTGGGCAAAGGTATTGGCTTTAGCAGACAAGGTCTTCAAAGTAGCTGTCATATATATGTTCGAAGAATTAAAGGAAAATAGGATGATGGTAAATCAACAAATAAGGGTCACAATAACAATAGAAATCATAAAAAAGAACCAAATGGAAATTCTGAAGTTGAAAAGTATAGTAGTGGAAATAAAAAATCTATTACATAAGCAAGAATCTGTGAAGTAAAGATAGAACAATAGAAATTATCCGAATTAAAAATCAGAGAGGAAAAAGATTAAAGAGAAATGAACAGAGACTTGTAGGACAAGAACAAGCCTACCAACTTATAGGTATAATGAGATTTCTCTGCACTAATCACTAATCACACTGCACTAATCTGGCTCAGGGTTCCTGCTGATCATTCTTAGTCATTTAAAACTTCCTTTTTATTTCTCTCTTTGGGAAAGAGTATCTTTAACTGAAGAGATAAGGAATGACGGTGATTATAAAAAATACATTCTGATCAGTGACTTGTTAGCTTTAAGCTAGTGACCAGTCTCTTCCCTGTAGTTAGAACATGAAGACCCTGTTTGGGGTAGAGACAAGCCACATCATGGAAGGGTCCCTGATAAAACTGCTTCTTGGGAAAATTGTACAGATGCTGCTGGGAGCTAATTGGGGGACTTTGGAAAAACGGAGAGAAGAGAGGGTCAGGTTAAAATATTTGAAGAGTAAATTCTTATAATTTCCCAGATGAGATGAAAAATATTAATATAAAGATGCCAGAAGCTCAATGAAACCAAGTAGGACAAATACAAAGAGATCCACACCTACCACATCATAAACCATTGAAAGCCAAAGGCAAAGAGAAAAATCTTAAAAGTAGCAAGAGAAAACTGACTCATTGTATACAGGAGAACAGCATGATTAAAAGTTGAATTTCGTGACTTAAAGGTAGTGCACGGGCAAAAAATTCTGGCAAAAGCAAAACAAAACAAAAAAAACTTGTCCACTATATTAGTCCATTTTGCACTGCTATCAAATACCCGAGGCTGAGTAAATTATTTTAAAAAAGAGGTTTATTTGGCTCATGGTTCTAAAGATTGTGCAAGAAGCATTGTGCCACCCACCATCTGCTTCTGGTGAGGGATTCAAGAAGCTTTTAATCGAGGCAGAAGGTAAAGGGGGAGCAGGGTGTCACAGGAGGAGGGCAGGAGCCAGAGAGAGAGGAGGAAGGGCAAGGCTCTTTTAAACAGCTGCTCTCACGTGAACTAATACAGCGAGAACTCGCTCATCATGATAGGGAGGCTACTAAGTCCTTTGTGAGGGTTCTGCCCCCATGACCCAAGCACCTTCCACCAGACACAACCTTCACCACTGGAGATTGAATTTCAACGCAAGACTTGGGAGAACCAAACCTCCAAAACATATCATCCACCAAGAATTCGACTAAACCATCTTTCAGAAATGAGGAAAGGAGAAATGAGGCATCCCTAGCTAAACCTTGCTGGGAACAAGGTTTATTCATAGAGGACTGAATGATAGCAGAATTGCTTTGCAAGAGATGCTAAAGAGAGTCTCCAGACTGAAAAAGAATCACACCCAATGGTAACTCACATCTAGAGGACAAAATGAAGAGCACTGGAAATGAAAAATAGGTGAGTAAATATAAAAGAATATATAGTTACCTTTTAAAACTTTTTAAAATTTATTTAAAAGTCACAAGCAATAATTGCAACACTGTATTTATGGTTTTATAACATATATACATGTAATTTTTATGAGAATGAGAGCATTAAGGAACAGGAGGAATAGGAGCCACACTAGAGCAAAGATACTATACTTTGCTGGAACTACATCAGTACTAACCTAAGATAGACTGAGAAAAATTATGAGGAATATAGTAATCCCCAGAGCAAAAACGCACACTTTTTACATTAAAAAAGCAATGAAATAGAAAAAAATTAGTCATAATCCATCCATGTCAATAATTACATTAAATGTGAACGGACAAATCACTTTAATAAAAAAAAAAAGCATAGGTCCTAAGGTTGAAAAACAAAAAGTAGGATCCAACTGTCTACTAGAGAAACATGGTAGAGTCACAGACACAAATAAGTTGAATGTAAATACATAGAAAAATATATACCATTAAAATAGTAAGTATAAAAAAGGAGTATCTGTATTAATATCAGAAAAATAGTTTCTAAAAGTAGAAATATTACTAAAAGTGAGACATTTCATGATATAAAAGGGTCAATATATCAGAAGTATACAATAACTGTAAATGTATACATACTTAAAAGAAGAGCATGCAAAATACATGAAGCAAAAGCCAACAGAAATGTAGTATAAAAAAGACAATTCAACAATTAGAATAAGAGTTTCAACATTCCATTCTCAATGTATAATAGAGCAAGTCAGAAAATAGTACTTTTGAATGACACTATCAACTACTTTGTGTTAACTAATAAATAAATACAGAACACTCCACCCAACAACAGCAGAATACACTTTCTTTTCTTTTTTAACACATAGAAATCTCTCAGATTGAACAAATGTTAGGTTTAAAACAACTCTCAATAAATTTAAAAAGGATTGAAATATTCAAAGTCTGTTCCTTACAATAAAATTAGAACTGAACAACATAGAGAATTTGGGGAAATCCCTAAATATTTACAAATTAGACAATACAATTCCAAATAACCCATAGATAAAAGAAGTCACAAGGGAAATTAGAATGTGTTTTGATTTGAATAAAAACTCAATACAACAAAATTTATATTACATCCTACAACGTGGATGAACCTTAAAAACATTATAGGAAGTTTAAAAAGCCAGATGTAAAAAATTGTACATCACATCATTCTGTTTATATGAAATGTCTGGGAAACTCACGTCTAAAGGGACAGAAATAAGCTTAGGTATTCCTGAGGCTGGGGGATAATTTTGAAAAGGCATAAGGGAAATTTTTGGGGTGATGGAAATATTTGAAAATTATTAATAGATTGTGGTGACAGTTGCACAACACTCTAAATTTTCTAAGAATCGTTCAATTGTAAACAATGGGCCCATCTGATGGTGTGTGAATAGCTTAATAGAGCTATTAAACAAAGAAACAAATTTGTTTGAAAACTTTAATATGGTCAAAATCTGGAAAATTTATTTTATAATAAATTGGCATACTTTTGTTTATTTCCAAGAAATAATCCCCGTAAATCTTTGAATAGAAAACAAAGTCATAGACTATAATGTCCTAAATTACAAAGCCCCATTCTACATCGAGAAAAACACAGAATAGCTATGGCATTCCAAGAATCTAGATGAGTGACTACCTTTTGGGTGTTTTTATGTACATAGATAGGTTGAAGCTTATTAATTTAGGATCAACAATTTACTGACAGCTTAAAAGAATTTTTTCAACAGGACATAAAATTGGATCACATGCTCTTCAAATATTTTTCTTTAATTTAAAACATTTAAACATTAAATAATTCTACAGTAATTATTCTGCAATCATTCTGATATTGTGTCAGTTATTTATGTTCAACTCCACTTACTGGATCTCCCTGTTATTTTCCTGCAATAGTTACAGACATAATGCAGTTTTTTTCAAGTTCATGCTTTGGTTTTATTAAGGTATAGCATGAACTTGTAAATTAATTTCAGAAGCTAATCCTTCCAGATTTTTCTTAATTTTCTTTATATAGGATGCAAAAAAAAAAAAATCAGGAAATCACAGTTCTCTAGACTTTTCAAAAAACATTCAATTGTGTTTTCAAAGATATATCTTCTTAGCATCTGGTCTATCTTTTGGTGCTGATGTTTTTTTCTATTTACATACTACTTGATTAAAGTTAATAATTATAATAACAAAAGCCACTGTATAAAAAGATATGGAAATACAAAAGGGAGGTAAACATAGAATTGAGCTGGTGAAAGCCAAAGTGTATGGGTTTTTATTAATCTGGACAATAGGTTACAGTGATGAGGGTTTGTAGCAAGCATTTGCAAAGGGTTTTGCAGGCTATTATTAGCTTTCATGCCACTCTCCCACATTCGCTGTGGAGCTCCTTTCCAGCTCTTGTATCAGTTTTATATTGCCACAGTGAAGCTACACAACAACTGCAAAACTTCAACGTCATGTACAAACAAGCCTTTATTCCTCACTCGTATGGAGCCAGTGAGGGTAGACTAGATGGCTCTATTGAGGTTGCCTGAGTTCCATTTTGTTGACTGGTCCCCACTGCCCCTCGCTGGTTCAAGCATGGCAGCTCAGCTTTGCTCCCAATGTCTCATCCACTGGGAAGCTAGTCTGAGCACTTTTTCCAGGGCAAAGGCAGGGCAAAGGGCAAAGACAGATCAAGAAAGCAAAAGCCTAAAGTGCAAGTTCTTTTTCAAGAGTTTATAGCGAGCCAAAGCAGAGTTATGGGTCAGAAGGCCCCACCCACAGTGGGGAAAGTACATTAGAATCACAAAGCAAAGCGTAAGGTTTGGGATATGGACATTTTATAATTCAATCTGTCACATGCTACTACCCAGGGGACAAAATTCAAGAGCATCACCTTCCTAACACCCAAAACTTACAGTCCCTTTTCATCCTCAGCTACTATATTTCTTTCTGCTCTCCTTTCACTACCAACTCCCACGGCCTCCCCTTCAGCTGGCACTCACTGCTCCAGCCATTCTAGCTCCCCAAACACACTTTGCGAATAAACCATTGTGTCTGTCAAGCTCTCCTCACTTTTCCAGTGCCAATGTCCATGTCCCCAATGCCCTTTCATTGAATCTTTCTTCCTTGTTCCCTAGGCAAATTAGCTGCCCATGGATTCATTTCTTTCCCCATTGCATTGGGACTCAGTTATTACTGGTTGAACCTTTTCCTTGTTACCATTACTCTTCCCTCACACTCCCTCTGAAAAACTTTAAACATAAATGTAATCAACCAGCCACGTTTTCTCTGCTTACACCTGGCGTGTTTAGTGCTGCTGGGGAAAAACCCTTGAACTTTGCTGAGGTTGAGGTGGCTAGCTATCTGTAAAAGATTATGCTGCCTTTTCACAGTGGCAACTAGCTGCTGTGTGCCAGGTCCCTGGACATCTTTCTACATTTCCAGCACCCCCTTGCATCTGCATGAGACTGTATCACTGAGGTTGTCCAGTGGAGTGGAATTATGCCATGTCTAGATGGGTCCATCAGGAATATCTTCTGTGATTCTCCAGGCTCATTCTGTTTCTCTGCTTGCCACCTGGGTGCAGAGAACCCAGCAAAAGACTCGGTGATCCCAAGGATGGTAGAGCCACAAGGTGGAAAGGCGGAAAGAACCTGTCGATCATCACTTAACAACCAGGAGTGAAGGCATTGCAATCACCATGAATTGGGCATACTTGGTTATTGTGTTAGGCCGCTGAAAATCTAAGGTAGACATCTTTGGCAACATATACTATACTACTTAAATAATTGGTATTTATTAATGCCACAAGGTCTGTCACAGGTCTGTAGCTTCCTTGTAGCTTATAGCTGTGGTCACCAACCCCTGGGCGGTGGACTGATACCAGTCTGTGGTCTGGGCCGCACAACAGGAGGTGAGTGGCAGGTGAGCTAACGAAGCTTCATCTGTATTTACAGCCGCTCTGCATCACTGGCATCACCATCTGAGCTCCGCCTCCTGTCAGTCAGCGGTGGCATTAGATTCTCATAAGAGCACAAACCCTACTGTAAACTGCGCATGCGAGGGATCTAGACTGTGCCTCCTTATGAGAATCCAATGCCTGGTGATCTGAGGGGGAGCTGAGGCGGTGATGCTAGTGCTGGGGAGCAGCTGCAAATACAGATTATCATCAGCAGAGATGTTTGACTGCAAAGAGAACATAATAAATCAATTGCTTGCAGACTCATCCAAACCCTATCAGTGAGTGGCAAATGACAATTAAGCTGCATCTGGTGGCAGGCATTATACTGGCTAGTGAGCATCTTACTTCAATTGTGAAGCTGCATCTGGTGGCAGGCTTTAAGTCAGAATGCAACACCTATTTTAGTCTGTCTGTGCCCTGCCCATTAGTTTATTTACCGCTTCCATCCATACCTCTATCCCTCACTGCGCACTTGTCTTGGTCACAGTCTTGGTTAGACCACAGGCTAACCCTAGCAAAAATGAGTAAAAAACAAATGTTGCTGGAGAGCTTCTTTGAAAAGGGGGAAAGAACCAAT
The DNA here is from genome assembly GCF_040939455.1 of Microcebus murinus. Lineage (NCBI taxonomy): Eukaryota > Metazoa > Chordata > Mammalia > Primates > Cheirogaleidae > Microcebus > Microcebus murinus. Next base: position 8,942,109 of record NC_134118.1, read on the forward strand.
GATGACAAAGCAGAAGACTCTAAGACTGCCAACAAAATGAGAGCTACATTTAAAAGAAAATACCGAGTCCTACTTAAATTGCAGGCTCATTGCAACAGGTGATTCACATTCCCCAAGCCTGCTTTGTATAATATGTGGTCACCAGCTATCCAATGAAGCCATGGAAACTTAAAAACTGCTTTTCCACATGGAGACCAAGCATTAAATGACATCAAATGACAAGCCTTTGGATTTTTTCAAAAGAAAAAACCTGAACATGAAGAACAAAAGCAATTACTGAAGGCCACCACTTCATCAAACGTGTGTGCACTGAGAGTACCATTCCTAGTGGCCAGCCGCATTGCTAAAGCTAAGAAGCCCTTCACTATTGGAAAAGAGTTGATCCTGCCTGCCACTAAGGACATTTGCTGTGAACTTTCAGGAGAGGCTGCAGTTCAAAAGATGACATGTGCTCCTCTTTCAGCTAGCACCATCACTAGACTAATTGATGAAATAGCAGAGGATATTGAGGCACAATTGTTAGAAAGGATTAACGGCTCACCGTGGTACACAATCCAGGTTGACAGATCTACCAGTGTTGACAACAAGGCTTGTTTTTGTGCTATATATTTTTCAGGAGGATGTGCACGAGGATATGTTATGTGTACTTTTGTTGCCAGCCAACACCACAGCTGCAGAACTGTTCAAGTCTTGGAATGATTACACAGCAGGTAAACTGAATTGGACATTTGGGTCAGTATGTGCAGGGACGGAGGGGCTGCCATGGCTGGCCGGCTTTCTGGTTTGACTGCTTGGATCAACGAGGTCACTTCTGAATGTGAGTCTTCACACTGTGTCATCCAGAGAGAAATGCTGGCTAGCTGAAAAATGTCACCTGGACATAACAATGTTTTGCAGGATGTGATTAAAATTATCAAACACTTTAGAGTACATGCCCTTAACTCACGTCTGTTCACGCAGCTCTGTGAGGAGATGAACACAGAGCACACACATCTTCTCTTATACACAAAAGTGAGATGGCTTTAGGTTTTTAATTACAAGAGCTGCTCCAGGGATTTATTTTAGAAAAATGGTCACCACTGGAAGCACATTTCAGTGACACAGAATGGGTTGTAAAACTTGCTTACTTGTGTGACACATTCAACCTGCTCAAAAAACTCATTCTGTCATTTCAGGGGAGAACAACAACTGTGTTCAAGTCAGCAGATAAAGTGGCTGCATTTGAAGCCAAACTGGAATTATGGGGGTGATGAGAAAACATTGGGATTTTCGACAAGGTTCAAACATTAGCAGAGATTTTGAAAGAGACCGTGCCAGGGCCTTCTTTCTCCTAGCTGGTGCATGGTCACCTATCTCAGCTTTCCTAAGAGTTTGAGCATTATTTCCCCACCGCAAAAGACCCCCAAACTGGGAAGGAGTGGATCCATGACCCAGGTGCGAATAAGCCAGGTGAATCGGCTTTGTCCGTGCTAGAAGAGGATCAACTGCTTGAGATCGCAAATGACAGTGGCCTTAAAAGTATGTCTGAGACAACTTAAAATCTCCATACATTCTGGATTTCAGTCAACGTGAAATATCTTGAGATTGCCCCCAAACCACTGAAGAGCCTATTTGCATTTCCAACATTTTATACCTTTGTGTAGCAGAATTTTCTGCAGTGACGGCAGCCAAGACGAGATTATGGAGTAGACCATACATAAGCAACACACTTTGGGTGTCACTGTCTCCTATCACTCTTGGATGGGACTGTCAAGTTGCAGGAAAACAAGCTCAGGGATCCCACTGATTCTGCATCATGGCGAGTTGTATAAATATTTCATTATATATTACAATGTAATAGTAATAAATAAAGTGCACAATAAATGTAATGTGCTCGAATCACCCTGAAACCAACTCCCCCTTCCTTTGTACCCATGCTCCCTCTCCTCAGTCCATAGAAAAATCATCTTCCATGAAGCCAGTCCCTGGTGCCAGAAAGATTGGGGTTTCCTGACTTATAATACGGCTCTGTCGTTTCAACACAGGTTCCTGTCCGCGTCCCACTACTCCTTTTAGCAACTGTCCTAGGTTGTTTCTTCTCTCTTCACTTCTCCAACTATTCCCTCTCCCACAGCTCTAATGATTCAGAAGATAAACCTTGTTCCTTTTCACAAAAAGTAGAATTCCTTCCTTCTTTCTGAAATATATGTGCCAAGAAAATATAAAATGTGCCCCGTTTTATAGTGGCTCAGAATGAATCAAATCTCCTTTGACAAGTGTTTAAACACATGAGGAAAATAAACTCTTTCAAGCGCTGATGGGAATTGGCTTTGACTTTCAAGTTTAGACGCAAACTGCTTATAGGAATTGTAAGTCATAAGGCATGGACGAAAACCAGTTATAATGGACATTTCATTAGAATCTTTTTCTGAAGCTATTAAGTAAGATGATAACATAAGATCTTCTTGCTTTAGTAACAGTCTTCTTGGATAAGATTGAAGTTTGCTAATCTTGTAAAGCAATAGCTCTCAATGTTTTAGAATTTATGGCTTATTTTCAAAATCTAGAATGTTAGCATATTTGAAATGATATAAAACCACAGAACAACACTTAATAAGCAAAAATTATAGCACTATCACACTCTGATATAACAGTGTCCAAAAGGGCCTATAGTTATTTTATTATTCACTTTTTCTGAACTGCATTGATTTTGCATAGAATTTCTGCCTTAAATTTGTTCTGTTATACTAATGAGCAACATTCTGACAATTTTTGGTAAACATTAGGCTTGCTGTTTGTTATCAGCTTTTCTTTAGACTAAACTATGGCTCTTACCTCTTGTTTACAAAAGATAACGGTTTAAACTATGCTGTTCTTTACTTTACCAAAATCATTCTATTAGGTTGTCTGTCTCAGAAACATCACTATAACAAAATAAATACTTAGTTTAAGTATCTCCCCCAAATCATTTCCCATTACTAGCCCATTTGTCAAGGGTTCAGAGCATATATATGGATTATACTAGGCTGGCTGAGAATTTTCTGGCAGAGAAATTAGAATTGGTAATTTAAACTTAAAAAAAAAAAGGAATGGAAATAAGTTCTGTTTAGTGACGATTCTATGGGATCCAACTGAAGATTTTCAGAAGGCAAATGAATTTGTAATATCTAAGGCATCAAAGAGAAGGAAATTTTAGAGCATGGAAAAAATTCAAGTCCAGAGAAGATTCTGTTTACTCTCATACTGAAATATGGTTTGTTAAGAGGGGGAAAAAAGATAAAATAAAATTCATGACCCCGTTAGGGTTGCAGGTCCCATAAGATAAAGTTTCCTTCAGTGATAAGATTATGTAGAAAATTTCAATGTTCATAAGTGTCAAAGGATTAAAAAAGGGATAGAATAGAAAAAGCACCATCTAAAAGGAGTGCTGTTTATCTAGCAGAGTAGAGTCATGAAATGTTAAAAAGCCATGTTTCTATCCTTTCTGAATTGCGTGATATCCTCAAGTCAGAAATAATGATCATCTCAGAACCTATACAAAAGGAAGACTGTAGCATTAATTTACCAATCAATGAGCCATTTCGGTTGATCCTCCAAGCAATTGAGGAGAACTAGACATTATTACTAAACAAAAAGCACCATTCTAAATGCCAAGCATACATCATAATTTTAAATAATAAGACCTTACATTTGTGCAGCACTTCAGAGTTTACGAAGCACTTCTACGTACATTATCTCATTTATCAGTCTCTAAAAGAGGAAGAAAAATTTAAGGCTGGGAAAGGGATTAATATCAGTGTTGTGCTGGATAAATGAGGGTGAGTTTCTGGAATAATAGAAGTCCTCAACAAATCTTCATCAGGAACTGACGAATTGCCCATCTCAACTTCATTATCCTTATCATGAGCACTTATGAGAGAAATGAAAAATTGATGAGCACCGTCATAATCAAAGAGAATAAATGTTTCTCTGTTAAAGTGAATGCATAATCTTTCCAGGAATAAAATAACAATATTCATTCATTATTAAATTCTGATAATACTGATACCAAATCTCATTTCAACTAGTATAGGAAATTAGTCATATAGAAGAAAACTGTTTGAACTTGGTGTTGCTAATCTGTATATGCATATATAAGATATCATTCTCCCCTCACCACCTAAAATCGAGTCTTTTGTCTCTCAAAATTGGATGAATATTTTTGGAATCCATTTGGAACAAAATGAGGGCTCATTTTTTAAGAGATACATTGGATACCTTTTAAAAACCAGATTTAGGAAATGTTAAAGGTGCCACATGCATTACTTATAGCAGAAGCTAATGGCATATGACAAAGAAGACTTCTTTAGCCATGAGGTTTCATTAGAATATTGTCATGTTTTCCTTATTATCCCCTAACACACTCTTAGACAAAACCTGCACAAATATGATGTAAGAATGGCAATTTATTGCATTAATTAATTAATCTTCCCTGTCTGATTCCATCAATTATTTTTATTACACTGATGGAAATTAAAATAGAAAATAGTGACATTTTCCTATTGGTGACTTAAAATGTGCATTAGTAATGTATTTAAGATATATAATACTTTTTGTTGTACTCCTAAATTTAGCTTTCAAAGAAATATCAAATATAAGTAAGTAAAATAAAAGAAAAGAATAAATGAAAAAGCTTCAATACTTCTTCTACCAAGAGATAACCACTGCAAAATTCTTGGTTTAGGTTCTTCCAGTCCTGTGTTTTGTGACCATGTGTGTGTGTATCTCTGTGTGTGTTTGTACATTCATATCTGTGTGAATCTATGTGTGTATATCTGTGTGTGTATCAGTGTGTGTGTGTGTGTGTGTGTGTGTGTGTGTGTGTGTGTGGTCTGTAGCTGGGCACTTGTGTAACTCAGCTAAAACTGGTAGGCTTCCATCACAAGTATTAGGGCACAGTTAACAGACCTCACAGCACTAATGCTGAATTAGAGGATATTCTTCAAAGACCTATTATTCACCCTCACAAATAGCTACATTATTAAATATTTGTTGAAAGATAAAAACGGCCATGTCATAAATATCAAAAAAAATCCTATGATGTTGTATCTTCCTGAAAAATCATGATGCAGATGTAACAAGGCTTACAAGATTGAGATTATGGTTTCAAGACTGGTATTTAATAAAGATCATACCAGAATGCTAACAATAACGGTAGTAAGCTTTGAGCACATATCCTGTGCCTAAAAATGTGTTAAGCCTTTCACATATATATTAAGTGTGTTTCTAAATCAAACTTTATTACACACACAGACTGTATTGTGCAAGAGTAGAATTTTTTTTTAACTTTGCCCTGAAATATCATCTTGGCAAAGAGGAGAGGACCATTTGAGAGGGAGGATACTTAGTCTTATCAATTAACTATGCAGGCTCTGGCTTTCAGAAGTCTCTTATAGGTAATATCAAGGAAATTTAAGTTTCAAATTTTTTATTAGTTCCGTTTATCTCCCATGACAGTCCTCTTCCCTGCCCTTCCCCCGTGATAGCATTTGGGATTGATGGCAAATTCCTGGAGTGTCAGGATGGTGGTGCAAGGGCTCCCGGTTCTCTCACCAGGACTGGAGTTTCCTAACTTGGGTGCTGTGTTGGGACTCACTGCTCCATATCTTGGGCCATGATCTCTTTCCTCTCACTGAATTAATGATGTTTATCACTCCAGTGGGGGGCCAAATAGCACCTACAACAAAACATGCATGCTCAACTTGAGCTTAGAACTAAAAATATAAAATCCTTAATGAGATGTTAGCCTTTATCTTTTAATATTTATTTATTTCAGCATATTATAGGGGTACAAATATTTAAGTTGCATATTTTGCCTTTGCCCTGGCCAAGTCAGAACTTCAAGCCTGTCCCTCCCCCAGATTATGTGCACTAAACCCATTAGGTGTGAATATACCCACCCTTCACCTGCCCAACACCCAGTGAATGTTACTACTATATGTGCACCTAAGTGTTGATCAATTAATACCAATTTTATAGTGAGTACATGTGGTGCTTGTTTTTCTATTCTTGTGATACTTCACTTAATACAATGGGCCCCAGCTCTATCCAGGGTAATATAAAAGGTCCTAGATCACTATTGTTTTCTGTGGCTGAGTAGAACTCCATGGTATACATATACAACATTTTATTAATCTATTCATGTATTGATGGGTACTTGGGCTGTTTCCACATCTTTGCAATTGTGAATTGTGCTGCTATAAACATTCTAGTGCCTATGTCTTTTTTATATGTCTTTTTATCCTTTGGATGCCCAGTAATGGGATTGCTGGATCAAATCCTAGTTGTACTTGTAGCTCTTTGAGGTATCTCCATTTTACTTTCCACAGAGGTTGTACGAGTTTGCAGTCCCAGCAATAGTGTATGAGTGTTCCTATTTCTCTGAAACCATGCCAACATTTATTGTTTGGGACTTTTTGATAAAAGCCATTCCCACTGGAGTTAAGTGATATCTCATTGTGGTTTTGTTTTGCATTTCCCTGATGGTTAGAGATGTTGAGCATTTTTTAATATGTTTATTGGTCATTAGTCTGTCTTGTTTTGAATAGTTTCTGTTCATGTCCAAACTGTACAGAAGATCAATATAACAAAATGTTGGTTATTTTAAAAAATAAACAAAATTGCCATGGCTCTTGCTAGATTAATGAGAAGCACAAAAGAAAGGACTCTAATAAGCTCCATGAGGAATGAAAAAGGAGAAATTACAACTGATGCCATAGAAATACAAAAATCATCTATCAATACTATAAAAAACTCTAAGCACATAAACTTGAAAACATGGAGGAAATGGACAAATTCTTGGAAACATGCAGCCTCCCTAAACTTAGCCAGGAAGAAATAGAATTCCTGAACAGACCAATATCAAGTACTGAAATTGAAACAGCAATAAAAAACCTTTCTAAAAAAAAAGTCCCGGATGAGATGGTTTCACACCTTAATTTGACTAGACCTACAAAGGAAAACTGATGCCTGTCCTGCAGAAATTATTCCACAACATCGAGAAGGAAGGAATCCTCCCCAATACGTTTTATGAAGCTAACATCACCCTGATATCCAAACTAGGAAAGGACACAACAAAAAATGAAAATTACAGACCAATATCCCTTATGAATATAAATGCAAAACTTCACAAGAAAATCCCAGCAGACTGAATTCAGGTGTTTATCAAAAAAATAATCCATCATGACCAATTGGGCTTCATCCCACTAATGCAGGGATGGTTCGACATTTGCAAATATTAAATGTAATTCACCACATGAATAGAAGTAAAAACAAAGACCATATGATCCTCTCAATAGACTCAGAGATGTTAATCTTTAAAGCCTGAAATTCTTAAAAGAGAAAAGGATAGTTTCATTTTTCCAGGTCTCCCACCTTTATAGGTAAAAGGAAAAACTTGATGATCAAAGCACAGACCTTTACTCTAAGCTTTAGTGTTAAGAGGAAGAGGGGCATGAAGTAAGAGAAGGCACATAGAACGGGGAAAATAACTCCTGGTACTGGGAGAACCTTAGAAAGGGATTTGCAGGGGAAAAGTCTAGCAAAAGAGCCCTAATCTAACCAAGCCCAACCCAAATGGAGAAGACATAACCTTGTCTGAGGTGTGGAGAGGCAAGGTGAAGGGTATGGAGAAACACAAGAACACTGGTACTAGTTGCTCATCTCTGAAGTATATCCTGGGATGTCTGCCAGCCTCTCATGGACGTCAACATCAAATGGCCCCTGTAGAGCATCAGAGAGGAGAGAGTTTGTCTAGCAGCTGGGCATGAAATCAGCCTTTATGTATGCAGGAATTCTGTGTAATTTTGTCATGAGATATGGATGTTCTGAGAGATCCAGCATGTCAGAAGAGGCCTGAATTTGAGAGAAGATTCCATGAATAAAAGAGGATGGTGGAAATCATGATCCTCATCATTAAGTGTGAGCATGAGATCCAAGTGAGCAAGCCACACCTCACCAAACATGGGAAGAGACAATCATGACCTAGTGGAACAAGGACCTCAATAATCCAGGGGACAGGCTCCTTCCTGCACTGCTGTGAATATGCCTAAATTTCAAGAATTCCCAGGTGAAGGAGGAGTGTTTGAGTGTGACTTATAGAAAGTTGGACTTTGAAATTGACTTTATGTTTATTCCAAACTAGAATAAATGGAGTTTCATTTGTTTGGCAAGTTTAAGTCACTTAGGTAGAAGTTAATAAGGTGTACATATTTAAAATTCACAGAGATCAGTTTCTTAAAGTGCCATTAGTCTTTTGAGGGATTTTGGACTAAAAACACATGCAGTTTCTAAAATTGTCCATTTCTTCGGGCTTTAAAAACTTTTATTTTAATTTTCAAAAGCTAACTTGCCTAACAAATAAGATTTTAATGCCACAGAAAATAAATTTATAACTATCCTCTTGCCTCCAGCAGGGAATCTTCTATTACGTTGATTGAGAAAATCTCTGAGTCACTTTGCTCTTGGAAATAAATATTTATTTTATTTCAGAGCATTTTCCTCTTCTTAATCAATCTCATTAATATCAAATTTCAAAAAATGCTTTTATATCCTTGACCGAAAATGATACATGAAGAAAAGAAAACACAACACTGAAAAAGATCATTTAACCATCATTGTCATGATCCTCTATTTTTGAGTTATTTCAAAGCAAAGCATAGAAAATAGCTTATGCTTCTCCTTGAGTAAATCAACAGAAAACGATGTCCAAAATATTAGGGAACCACCATCTGTACAATGGAATATCATTGACTATTAAAATGTTCATGTTATCCCTAAGTAAAAATGTGGTTTTAATATAGCATGTATTTATGACTTCAGTTCAGAAATGTATTTATTTATCTCTAAAATCTGACCATAAAACTATATATGAAAATGTTAAAACTTGCCTTTTTTTTTTATCTTATTGGAATTCGTAAGCATTTTTAAAAGGAAACTTTGTGCTATAAAGGAAGAGGAAATTTTGACTTTTTAAATGGAAAAAAGACAACTTTTGCATTGTGAGAAAAAAATCAGCAAGTCTGTCCTGCAAACAAAAAAGAAAAAAAAGAAAAGGATAATCCAAGATGTAAACATATACTTGATATTAGAGCAAACGAGGAATTATAAGTTGGAGATTATCTGCCTGAACTGATTCTTAAAATTTTTCTTTTATCTCAGGCAAGTCTACTTATCTTTCCATGTCTCTACTTACCCCTTCTCAAACCTTGTAGTCACAAATTGGCAACAGACACTGACTGCCTGCCATCCCTGTTCTGCCCAGGAAACACCCAGGCAGCCGCTCAGCATGGCTGAAATTTTGAGAGGTTAACACAAAGATGTTGAGATCGAAAGGAACCGAGTAGTTGGAGCTTGCCCCAAGTCATCGAGAGTAATGAAATCCAGCATAAAAACAAAATCTAATATAAATAAAGTGATTCGAAAGAGAGGGCACTCTTAAAACTTAGGGGAGAGTTTTCAGGTGCAAGAGTTGGACTTCTCATTTTATGCTTCTAGTCACTCCTCCTTGGAAGAAGGACATGACCCACACAGAAGGTGGCAACCCTGAAAAGCCAGGAGGGCAGGACATTTTCAGAAGGAAAAATTCAACAGCTTATAATTTTTTTTTTTCTTTTTCTTTTAAAAAAATTTCCCCTAAAGATTAGGAGTGTCAGACATTGACATGAGTCTTGGAGAAATGACCCGTAAAGTAATTAGAAGAGGAATTCCCCCAGGCCCCACCCTCTTGTCTCAGAGTTGGGTCAGATGAAAGACACCTCTGTTTACTTCCTGATCTTTCTAATTTCTGTAACAAGGACCATCCCAAACTCATCTTCCAACAGCTGCTATAACTGAAACTCAAGAGGTTGCCCCAGGCACCATGGCACCTTCTTAGAGCTGCTCGACCCTAATGGATTAGCTTTCCTTAGCACAGGTGGCAATTTAACAGGAGACCAAACTTTTACACTAGTAAGAGACCATTGAAAATAACTTCAAAGACTGCAGGCCTAAAGTAGAGCTAGGAAAACACAAGGTTTTCTAAAATGTGTACCAACTGCCCATCCTCCCACCCGCAGATTCCAAAGGAAAATAATTATGGGAGTAGTGGACATGACAGAGAGTAAAGTTTTAATATAATTTCAAAAATAAAGAAAAAGTAGAATATGTTCATCAGAAGTGCCATTTTTAATCATAAAACAAAGTTTAAGGACCAAATTTGGCTTAAGGATCTAGTTATATTTCAAATAAAATATTACCAAATTTTTGCCTGGGAAGCTTTTTACAAACTTCCAAAAGCAATATCAGGGATTACTTGATTCCTCCTCTGTATATAACATTTCCCATTCATTTTAAAATACCAAAACCCTTAGAAAACAACTACTTATGGTTATATTTTTCATTTATAGCCCAGAATTTTAATTAATTGGCTTACATAAAAGTGCTGAAAAACAGTGTAGAACCACGATATTTCTTAACTTACAGTGAAAGCTCATGAAAGAATTCAGCAAGTAGATGAGTTCAGATAAAGAGCAAATTACTGGAAAGGCAGGTTGGAGGCTGGGAAAATGACTCTGAAGAGCTGACACAAAACACTAAATTACAGGATAATGCACATAAGAGCACTTTGACACACATAAGAACTAAATGTAACTGTTATTAAATGGTTAATTATTAAAAGGTAAGTGATACTTCATATGCAGGTGTTCACGTATACCTGAACACATGGATCCACATGTATATGCATGCATGTACATATACATGATGAACTAACAAAATATTTCCTTAGTCTTTTAAACATCAGATTTTATGAATTTAACTACAGAAATTGAAGTGATTTAGGAATTGAGTTCTTTTTTACATTCTTAAAATAACATCCCAGTTATTGAAATCCATTGAAAGGAAAAAAATATATATACTATGCCTAGCTGGAATGTCAGGGAAATGTCAGATTTGTCTTATAGTTTTAGATTTTAATATCATATTCACTGATCACTACCTAACTATGAGCAACTACCAGAATTATTTTAAAAAGTGGAACAGGTGTGGAAAAGAAAACAACAACAGAAATGAAGGCTTGTTGCATAAGGAAAAATAAAGTCTCAAAATGCTTCATAAATCATATTCACTCAAATTTTGTCTTCTTTATTACATAGAAGAGAAAATAAAAATAAATGTATGGTGTCCATTAAGACATTTGGTGTCATTATTAAACTTTTTATAGAAACAGAATTTCTTCTCTATTCAAATTAAACTCTGCATTTTTGATACCTGAGTGGGACTTTCTCTAATGAATTTACTAACGTTTTACCTAAATTAAACTTGTGATTTCTGTCACGTGCAAGCAAAAGCATCCCAAAGGTTTTGATAATAATCTGAGCATGAGCTCATGGTTGCAAATGTGATCCTTGGACAGATTCCCTTTCACTTTTTTGCACCCCATTTATCTTTCAGGAAATAGTTCATTTTTCCAGCCATGATGCCAACATGGATCCAAGACTCCTGCCTACTTTTTAAATTTCCCAGTACTCATTTTATGTCGTTCATGCAAGTGGTTATGAATTTAGTAGCAGGAGAGGAATAAGCTGGAAAAAAATGCTGATTTGAGCCTCAGCAGGTCCAAGTGCTGTGACATCAACTAGCTGGTTCACTTCTGTGAATGTGATTTCTCATTGTTAAAATGAGGGAAAAGGACTGAATTAGATTTGTAAAGTCAATTTTAAGATTAATATTCTATCATCAAGTAAATTACATTTTGATTTTTGGCACCATGTCATATCCTATAATATCATCATAATTTTTGCGTTATTTTTTGTTCAAGTTATCTTCACAAATGAGCTGAGACATCATGCCATGGAATAGGTCTGGCAGTTTTGTTTGTTTTAAAGGAAATGGAATAAAGATCCTCCAAGTTCATGACTCACTTTAAAGTATGCACCAACTTAGTGACAGACTAGAGAAAGGAAATTAGGACCCTTCACTTCCTAATCAGTGCTCTGAAGTAAATATGTATTTATTTAAGAAAAGTCTTTTCTCAGGAAATGCCAACCATGAATAAGATTTGACCCTGGCAACCATTGCTGGCACATAAAAACAAACAAACAAACAAAAAGGATGGACTACACTCAGTCACACATCCAAATACTTCTGGACATAGATGGGGCCTGGAATAATAGGTATAAATAATCTCTCCCCTTCCAGGAAATAGCGTGCATCCTTCACCACACAAATGACCCTTAAATACAATCTGTGAAGAATGATTAGTAACATCCTCACTCTTTCACTTCATTGAATTATTTTAAAGTATTTGTTATATTTTAAATTATTCATTATAGACACGATGTCAACCAAATATGGCAGAGTTTTCACATAACGTCTGCTCAACAACTATACACATGGGTTTGCGTACAGCATAGATGTTTCTATACCGAGCAATAGAACCTGTTATTTCAATCCCCACTTTGACACTTAGCCTCGTGACCTTCAGCAGATTACTCAAATTCCCTGAGCCTTAATTTCACCATTCCTACCTTACAGGGTTGTTGTAAAGATTAAAGCAGATAACGCACACACAGGCCTGTTTGTTCTTGTATTGTTAATTTTATTAGTATCTCTATCTCTATTTATGTCCCTCTCTTTCTTCTTTTCTCCTCCAAAAAAAAAAGACATGTTTTAGTCACCTTTACCTGCCAGAAGGAATTCAGTTAGTACTGCATTAATTAATACATGATCGTAATTGTGTTAGATGCTTTTCTTAAGCCAGTGACAACTGCTTCCCATGTATCCTGCTTTGACGTGAGTCCTGCATGTGGCCCAGCTGGGCGGATACCAGGGAATGAGAGAACCTGCAGGGAAGAAGAGCTGGAAAGAAGCAGACAGGTTTTAGAAGTAAGCAAAGAAAGAGGAGCCCCCAGAGAGGCCAACATTTTAAAACTGAGTCAAGGGAAAAGTGGTGATGTCATTATCAGAAATGGAAATCACAGAAAGAGGACTAGGGTTAGGTGGAATAAGAAGAGTTCACTCGGGAAATGTTAGCCGTGAAGACATTCACAGGCAGAGCTGCGCCACGCACACAGGACAGTGCACAATGAGAACAGGAAGACGGTGGCCTGGAGGTGTCATCTATTTCAAGGTTTCAGTAAAGCCATAATCTTAAATCAGGTTGTTAATGAAGAGAGAATAAATGTAAAAAAGATGGTTAAGGACAAATCCCTGGGAAAATATCCATATTTAAGAGTTGGAAAGAAAAAGAAATGTCAGTGCTTGATAAATCTGGTAAGCACCATATCCAAGGGTTACATAGGTAAAACTTCAAAGTACCCCTACAGTTAGAAATCATTCCCTTTATACAGGTGATCAACCTGAATGCTGAGAGACCAGAGAAACTTACTGGAAGTCACACAGACTGTATAGGCAATTAAACTAAATGATATCCTTTTTCTTCTCCAATAGTTAATGTTCAGGAAAATATTTTTACACTGACCTATTAGTAATTATAGAAAACACATTTTGATATAGGATCTAGAATAATTTTAAATTAAGCTCTATCTTTCATAAAGGTGCAGACATCACTTCAGAGTTGAAGAAAGAAACAATTAGTTCTTGATTTTCTGTGTAATACACAATGGTAAATATAGAACAGTAGATGACTTGTAAATGATCAAATGGATTTAGAATATTTTTGTGCTCATTGATGAATGTGACAATTTTTTTTTTTTTTTTTTTTTACTTTCTGGCCTCTATATCCAATGCTATGCTAAACTAAGATCTAGTCCAGGGGAAGCCAGGAAAAGTGTATTTCACTGATGGAGAACTTGGTCAGCCTTTCCTGGTTTCGCTCAGCAAAACAGCATTTACAGGGAATTTCTGTGTCTTGAGTTTTCACAGACTTTTTGTACATTTTTTAATCAATCCACATAAGATTCCTCTAAGATGTTATTTTAAAAAAATGGAACTCCAAGTACCTACATCATAATCTTGTAAATTGTTTGCTAAAATCTAGGGCTTTATTCATTTCAACTCAGGAACTACCAAGAGCCAAAATTTCTGAAGGCACCTCAATGATCTGTATTCCTGAAGTGGGAGGACTTCTATCCTGGAATAAGAACTAGGTTAAGAAGCTGACATTATGGTCATGAAAAAATGATTATGCTCATTAGTGTATTTCTCTGTTTAATGCTAAATATGCACATGATTAGCCAAGTTTGTTTTTTCTCAATAGATTGGAATAGAGAAGACATAACATTTTGGAATAAGTCTTACATAATACTGAATGCCTAATACACACTAAGAATATTGTCTCAAGCACTAGGAAAATCATAATAAAAAAGGCAAAAAATAATAATAAAAGATATAATACCAGGAATCAAGCAGCTCAAATTCATGGGGAACCATTAAAATCTCAAGCTCATGCATTACATAATGTGAAGAAGCAATTGCAGAAAGACTTTGAGCTATATGTAATTAAGACAACTTAACTGATCTCTGACCTTAAAAGGGGGCTGCTCTGGTTTGGAAGATGAGTAGCTGCCATTGGCTTTTTTAGAAAAGTATTAACAAGATTATTTTTGTGTGCCTCTATGATGAAGTTAGACCTTCCTAGTGTTTGCTATGTCTAGAATTGCCTGGAAATGAGTCACAATTTAAAAAACAAACAAATAGTAAGTAATATTTCCCCAGTAGCATATGAAGTTTAAGAGAAGGAAGCTTTTATCTCAAATGCTAATTAGAATTAGTATGTATTAATGGAAAAAAGTATCAGCAATTACAGCTATTTTGATTATTTTCCCCGAGAAACACATATAAATAAGTTATTTTTATGTACGTAGTTGTGCAAACTTCTTTCTTTTTTAACTTTACACTATACCATGAGCATTTTTCTTTTCTTTCTTTATTTTTTCCTTTTTGGAAAACTTTTTGAAGACTATCTAAATGTCCAACAAAAAGATGGACTGTTGTTTATTTTAAAATCCAATTATGTTAGATAACTTTTATTTCCACTTTTTGGTCATGATAAACAATATTGTAATAAACATATTTGCACAGAATCCTTTGTCTGTACTGTATCTTTAATCATTTCATGAGGAGAAATTCCTAGAAGTAGAATTATGCTGGATACCTTAGGGGAGATAAAGAATATAATAAACTCCTTGAAGGTCAATGATAGTGACTGACAAACTGTTTTTCAGAAGAGTAGTACAAATAAAAGCCGTCACCAATATTTGATGAGTGTATGTTTCATTCTACCCATTCTAACACTGAGTATTATTGTTTTAAATCTTTGTTAATCTTACTATGCACTTTCAATTCACCATCATTAATTATTAGTGATTAATCATTGATACAACTGATTTGTAACTTCTTGCATATTTAAAAGAGAAAAGTTACAACTATCTATTTTGTTACTTTGGTTTTCAAGGACTAGAATAAAATTTGGCAAGTAAAAAATTCAACCGAAAGCCTTTTCTGTCCTATGAAACAGAATGGTGATATCAGTTCTCAAGGATGAAGGAAAGTAATATTTTTAACATATGCTATATACTTTTATAACTATTTGGGATTTTGTTGTTATTGTAGATGATGAAATTGAATTTACAGACATTTAAGAAAGGTTTTCAGAATTTTTAATTTGCTATGTGGCAATAATGTGATTCAACATTAGTTTTTACTTCAAATTGTATGTTCTTTTGATTATATAATTACAAATAATATTTTAGGAATATTTTATTTTTATTTCTATTGTAAAAAATATATATACAAGATTCATCAAGGGCACTGTCTTCTCAAAGAGCTACTTTCTTAGAAATTAAGTAATGAAAAAAATTTAGTAATGAATTAATTTAGTGGATTAAAAAAAGTTTGCCTAAAAATCTAAATATTACAAAAAAATGACAGGGCAAAGCCAAGTATATTTTAGATGTTATTGAGCCATAAACAGTTTAAAAGTAGTTGAAGTCAGTCACTCAAGTTAAGCATCATTTTTATCTCAATCTAAGAGATTTTCCTTCTAGGTTCATTTCTTCTTAAAATATAAGATATATGATGCCACATCACAGACTCCCTACTTATATCATATAAAGCTTTGATGTTTGATGTTCATAAGTCACAATAAAAGTGAATGATATTGCTATATTCTAGGGTATAGAATTGTTATTTAAGTTTCAAAGTCATAAAAATGATAAAGCAAAGCTGAAATTCAATATTGAGTCAAATATTCCCAGTTTAAGAAGAAAAATAGCTTTTTCTTCAAATATAATTTTTTTACGATATTTGTAAGAACAAATTTACTTTTGAGAATAATAATAGAAAATGAACTTTGATTAATATGTAAAGATGCATCTTTGGATATCAGGAATTTGTATGTATGTGTATGTATGTATTTAGTGATAGATTGAGCTATTTTGTCTCTATGTTTACAAATGTAATATATTTCTATATATAAAAATGGACAAATATTCCAATATATACTTGAAAATATATAAATAAAAGAAATCTATTATCAATTACATATATACTTATTTACAGAATCTCTATATGCTATATAAGCGATACACTTATCATATATAACTGCGCATTCTTTGCATGTGACGAAAGTAAATGTTATTTTCCTCCTTAAAAATAAAAAGTTACCCATTTTATTTGGAATAAAACTAGCACTGAATTTCTTTCAAAGAGAACATTAAATAAATAAGAAAATAAGTGGATAAGGACACAATATATACTCATAAAATCTAGGTTATACATGCAAATTTTATAAAATAATAAAGTATATATACAGAAACAAATTAATTTAACACAAGGCCAATATGCCTCATGCTAAAGAATATATAGACAGCTACCTTTTTCTTTCCTATTTGTATACTTTTTTCATTTGTTGTCTATGAGTAGGGGATAAAATCTTCAAAAACCAAAAATAAGACATGCGTAGGAAAGCAAATAAGTTATTCGCCCTTAAAACAAAGTGTTTACATTGTATTGGAAATAAAATTAGCTTTGAGTTAAAAAAAGAGTACAAGTAAATATGAAAATAAGTGGACAAAGACCCAAAATGTGTGCTCTATTTATAACTTTTGTCTTATGCCTACCACAAAACTTATTTTAATCAATAACACATTAAAGGTCAGGTCCCTTCTCTTGCCTGGTTCTGCAGACAGGAGCAATAAACTTTTCCTGGTTGGATTAAAGGTGATTTTCTCACGGTGGGGCTGTGGTTACCAATTCCAGGCTGTTCCTACCCTGAAGATCTGTAAACTAGCCAGAACTGACATCCTGGCTTAGGAAATCACTAAAGTGCAACTCTGGTTATTAGATAAGGTCTTTCATTGTATTTTCCGAAAGCCAATTAAGTTACGAAATATCTGTTTTAACACTCAGAAACACACATCCTACTTATGTGGTGAGCTAGGAATGCAGAAAGACCAAATGAGATCAAAGGAAAAATTTGCATTTTCTCTTTTTCTTCAGCAAAAATGTCACTAATAATACTTCCAAAATATTACATTGTACTAGTTTCTCGGATGGCTCTAACCCTCAAGCTCACAAAAGTATTTAAAACAGAGACTAAAGAATCTGAAAGAAGCACCTAAATTTAAGCAATTATACATGAGGAAAAAGAATGCTATCTATTTAATTAACATGTCACCTCCTGGAAGGCCAGGTGTTCCTTAGAAGTTACCTATATAAGTATTGATCTATCTAAACCTCATACGAGTTGACAAGATAATGTGGCAACAGAAGCTTTGTCTGAGGGGAAAAATATGTCTAAAGACTTGTTTACTACTTCAACTCCTGTTTAAAAAAGAATCTCACAGTGCTTTCTTTGTTCCTAAGTAGGGTTGTGCTTTTAGTACAAGTTCATGCTTGTAGAACAATCTTACAGTGATTATTTGTTGTTCATCATTTAGATTATGTGGGTTAAAAATATGTTGCAGTTATTGGAGATTTTTAGGCTGTATTCAGCCCCCAATTGTGGATAATATATTACAGATATTTAGATATAATAGAGTTGATATGAGAAAATTTAAAAAGACTGTATGAAATAGAAAAAGTATACCTATATTTATTTAATTATATACATTTATATATGTACGTATATGTACACACATGAAATATAGATATGTATATAGTTATACATATATTGGCATATTAAAATGTGTTTTTATGTGGACGTACAAACTTGTTAGAATTGTTAATGTATTGGAATGGATTTTTTCCTTACTATTTCCTTGAGAAAAAGGAAACATAACTATGACTGACTCATAATTCCCCTATCTGAAAAGTGCTTAGGAATAAAAATGGTTGCATAATCCAGAATAAAAACAAGATTAATGTAACAAAAATATAGATCTGAGTAGCAAGCTTTTGTTGTTTAACCAAATATAAAGCTGTGGACAGCGAGTGCCATCTCAGAAGTTAATCTGAACAAGCCCCAACTATGGTAGACTATTCACCGCCTATGAGAAGCTTTCTTAGGATAACCACTTTACATTGACAACAGGGTATGATTTACTGCTCACTCTCAAGAGTCAGGCAGAAATTCTTAAGATAAAACTAAAATAAAGTAATTTCAAGTTTTGGAAACTAAACATGAAAATGCACTAACAGAACATGAATTGACTGGTAAGCAATAATGATGAGGAGAAATTGAGAAAGCTAACCATTCCTCTGTGAAAGAGAAACTGGAAAACATGAATTCTGGTGAGTAGGAGAATTTAATACAGGGTAAAGCAGAAATGATTGTCAAGGTTCTACCACATCATGAAGAAAATATTCCATTTTATTAATCCATGTGTTCTAATTTTGTGATTTCTTAAATCGGGTTCTTTTACAGCTATCTATTGCTATGTAACAAATCACTCTTAACCTCAGTAGCTTAAAATAATGGTGATTTTAATATCTTGCATCATCTGGGTTTGGCTGGAGGGATTTTTTATTCCTGTGATATCACCTGACTGGACTCGAAATTTAAGATAGCTCCTAAACTTGGTTGGCAGTTAGTGCTGGCTATCTGCAGCCAGCTCACTGGAAGCTTTTTAGGAAGCCTCATCTCTCTTCCACATGACTCCTCCATGTGCTTTGGGCTTCTCACAGAGAACAACTAGGTTCCAAGAAGGAGCATTCAAAGCAGACACATACTGATGCATGAGGACTTATCAAGCTTCTGCATCATGCTTGCTAATGTCCCATAGGTCAAAGCGAGGAGTATGCCAGGCTCAAAGCAAATTGAGGAGAGGACTACACAGGGGATGAATGCAAGAAGGTATGGGCTCACTGGGGGACTCAAAAGTAACATAGTTGTTGTCCCTATATGTATGCGATTTAAGTGCACTTGTTTAAGAAGAAGTGGATTCAGGGTAGCAGGATTGGGTACAGGGAAAAGGCTAGTGAGAATATGCCTTCATCTGGGGAGTAGCTTCAGATTGACCCCATGGTAAGTTTTGAAGCTAAATTTTACCCAGAGTTAATCCAACCTTAAGACAAGGGAGCCACAGGACTCTTCTAACCAAGCCAATAAGTTTTCAGCTCTAGGAAGAGAAAGAGTGGTAAGGTGGCATAGCCTTATCACCCCTTTCCTATAGTTCAGGACAAGTCTCCAGAGAACGGGATGGATATAAGTTATTATCAGTCAACCCTCGCTATAGCTGGGGAAGGAAGCATGGATAGCATCAACTACAGATGTTCACCTATAAAACGTCTCTGTCATGTTCCTGGGAATATTAATCCCAGCAATCTTGATTCCACACATATCATGGAATACTCCTTACTGCAAAATTGTCATTGATTCTGTCTTGAATTCAAAACCTAAGAAACAAAGGACTAGGTCCTTAACCTTGGTAAAGCCTTCCCATGAACCCAAGCCTTTTTATCATAAAGATATTCTTTCCCTCCCTACTCATATTAGAAAGTATTTTAATATTTTTTCTCTCTACTGTTATATTGAAGAACACTTTTATATTTATCATAATTATTATTTTTCTTTCTACTCATACAAGAGAAGAAGAAAAATCCTTAGCATTTTAATTTTTATTTACTTATTTTTAGAAAGAACATCCTAATTTAAATGAAGAAATTATTTTGTAAGTATCAAATACTCAGCCCATAATTCTCTTACTGGATTATGAGAATGAATAAAAGAAGTTGAGAAGAAAGAAACAGAAGAAAATAAGGAGGAGAATTTCTATAAAGAAAACCAGAGGGCTAAGGAAAACCAGAAGGTTCCTGGAAAAATAGGAATGAGGTGTCTTTTTACACTGTAGGGCCTTTATCAAAGAAAAGACAAGATATGCTAAAAAAAAAAAAAATCTTTAATAAAGGCCATTGAAAATGCATTTGTTAATGAAATATCAAACTGGAGATATAATTTAGAGGAATACAAAGGTTAAAATTCTGAAAAGGAAAGCAGTGGTCTATCTTAAGGAAAGAAAATTTTATATGTTATCACAGCTGAATGAAAACAGGAAGAATTATTTGATATATTTATGAGATTTTAAAAGAATTGATACTTATTAGATCATAAAATATATAACCACATTATAGAAATAAAAAAGAAGTTGGACTTTAAAAATAAATGCATATTTGATATTTATAGGATATTGGAACAGAAAGTACAATACTATTTGCATACATATAAGTCTTTTATAAAGTTTAAATTCAGATTGCATGAAACATGGTATATTTTAAAATAACCTCTAGTTTAGCATAAAATGTATAATTTGACAACTTTTTATTCTAAAGACAAAATCTCTGATTTAATGTATAAATTGAATATGACAAATAAAATGATCCTTAGTGTTTTGCTTTTAGCTATAGCAACCATCTAAAGTACAAATTGTAGGAAAAATGTTAAAGAATAGTCAACAAAAACTTAAACCACTTAGATTGGTGAGCTCACTTACCAAACATTAAAGTATTGTAGAGCTACAATAACCATTTAGTGATAGTAAGTGAATAGCTCAGTGGAGAGAATAGAAAGTCAAGGTACACCCAGGTCCACATGGAGATATTTTTAGTATAATAGAATTTGCCTTAAAATCACTTGTGAAATGATGAATCCCCAAATTTCCTCGTTGTAAGTACAGTTCTAAAGTCTCTGTAGTTGATTTAAAAATACAACATCAAATCATAAAGGTACTGGAAGAAAACACATTACTGAAAGAATAAATGGGATAAGAAAATATTTTTTAACTAGAAAAACAATATTCTAATCAAATAGAGTGAAAATATTGATAAATTCTTGTAACAATGAAACATTTCCATCGGTCAACAAACCATAAGCAAAATAATATTTAAAATAACAAATGGGAAAATTGTTATACAAAGGGCACAAAAAATGTTAACAGTGATCTTTAATAAAAATCATTTATAAATCATCAATCAATCAACAATTGAATAAAATTATTCAATTTTATGTATGTGTGTATGTGTGTGTGTGTGTAGAATAAAAATGAGAACACACAGGTATTGGGTAGGCAAAATAACAGCATGCCCAATAACTTAACGGAAAAATAGGCAAATGACATGAATTTTTAAGAAGAGATCCATGTGTAATGAACCCATGAAATTATGCTAAAATCAGTTATGATTTTATAAAGTTAATTAAAATATAAAGTATAAATAAACAGTTTTTTAACCTATCAGGAACAACTTGACAAAGCAAAGTGCTATCTAGACTAGTTTGAGGAAATAGGCACCTCACAAATTATTGGTGGAAATGTTAATTGGTGCAACTTGATTATAGGGAAAGTTAGGATTATTTACAAAATTTTAACATGCACATACCATTAGACCAAGAACATTAGCTTAAAAATACATTTGAAAATGTATATGAAGAAATGTGTTCAAGGATGTTCATATAAGCATAGTTTGGGATTATTATTGGAAAGACTAAAATAATAATAGGCTGATATCATGGAATAGCTTGCAGTTATTTTAAAAGTATATGACAGATCCACCTGTTATCTAATGTGGTTAGAAACAGACATACACACACATGCACATTCATATACATGTTCTTCTATATGCTTTGAATCTTACTTAAAGCATACCTGTTAATAGAATTTGGCTCTGTGGAGGACTAAGTGGGTGCAATACAAAGAAAGTTCTGGAAACAACCTTGGACAAAAAGGATTCTGGGATGGCTGAACCATACGTTGGAATAGTGGAAAACCCTAGTCACTCCGTGATGGACAGCTGCCCAGGCAAGCTACCAGATCCACCATCTGAAAACAATGGGGGCGAGTAATCATTGTCTTGGTCTACCGACGAGATTTCAGGGTTTATTTGTGACTGCAGTCCAGCACTGCCTACAGCAGAAAAATAATAAATATATAAATTTATCACCTTTTCCCCAAATAAGTACAAAATAAATCTTAACACAAGAATTATCTTAAGTTTGATTTTATTATGCTCTATTTTAGGATTTTCTTTTCCTAGGAGAAAATATTTCTCAAAATTTTATGAGTCAGGAAAAACATAAGATTTTGTAAGGTTCCATTTATTGTATGATTTTAACATGCAATTTACCTTTTTTTTTTTTTTTCTTCAAAATCAGCAAGTATTTTGAAACACAAACCTAGTTGCCAGGACCTCTGATGGAGTCTAGGACTATACATATAATATAAGGCCAGCAGTGAATACTTTTTTTTTACAAAATATCTCACAGAAATTGTGAAAACAGAAGAATACGGCTTGTGATTACTTAGATACTTCAGGTTAAGGAAATGTCTAAGTCTGAATCATTGCTCAACCAAAAATCTAGTAATAACCATGTCAGGTAAAGTTCATATTGCACAAAGTGAGGAAACTATTATAGAGATATACAGCTCTAATAATAGGCCTCACTATTTTGAATGAATCTAAACATATAATTTGCAAGTGACACCAAATCATAATGTTTTGTAGTATTCTACTTAAGTCATGAAATTGAATACAAGTTAGCTAACTATTATCTACTCTTGTGAATAACATGTTATCATTAAATAGTGCACTAGGCAAAGATTATCACATCTACTGTGGCAATGGCTTTATTTAAACTTCACCTAAACCGCTAGCAATCATGTTAGCTTTATCCAGAAGAGGGGCACATTTGTGCTCACAAATACACAAATCACTTGATAATAACAATGTCTAAAAATATTAAAAGCTAAAATGTTAGTGTTTTCATTTATAAAATCAACCCCCTATCAGTGCTTTGTTTGAGCCTTTAATGTCTGGAGAATAATCTAATTCACAAAGCTGCAATAGTTTTGGCCTAAATATGAATAGTATATACTTTTCAATAATCAAGATTTTATTAACTGTATCCATGAAAAATAGAAGGAAGTCTATGTTTTATTTAAAAATTCTTTTTAGGCACATGTTTATATGATTTTATGTAGGTAAGCATATTAGGACATGATATTATATATCAAATTTTTTTTTAAATTTTTTAAATTGAAAAATAATTATTCATATTCCTGGAGTACATAATGATGTTTGGACACATATAATGTGTAGTGACCGGATCAGGGTATTTAGGAAATCCATCATCTCAAACATTTATCGTTTCTTTCTGTTGGGAACATTCAATCTAGTTATTTGGAACTATATAGTGCATTATAATTAACCATAGTTATTCTACAGTGCTATGGAACACTAGAAGTTATTCCTCCTATCTAGCTGTAATTCCGTATCCTTTTATGATCTCTCCCAATACTCCCTCACTTCTACCCTTCCCGGCCTCTGGTATCCTCTGTTCTACTGTTTACCTCTAGGAGATCAACTTTTTTTAGCTTCCAAATATGAGTGAGAACATGCAATGTTTAACTTTCTGTTCCTAGTTTATTTCACAAATAATGTCCTCCAATTTCATCCATGTTGCCACAAATTACAAGATTTCATTCTTTTTTATAAACAAATACTATTTCATTGTGTATATGCCACATTTTCTTTGTCTATTCATCTGTTCATCTGTTGTTGTACACCTAGGTTGATTCTGTATCTTGGCTATTGTGAACAGTGCTACAATAAACATGAGGGGTGCAGATGTCCCTTCCATAAAATGATTTCCTTTTCTTCGTATATATGCCCCATAGTGGGGTCACTGGATCATACTGTAGTCATATTTATAGTTCTTTGAGGATCCTCCATACTGTGGCTGCACTAGCTTTACTGTTTTCCTTGTCTCTGCACATTAACCTTCCATCATTCTTAAATAGGGTGAGCTCTGGAAACACCCTTGGAATAAAATATCTTTAGCTTATATAAGTTGTCTCCTTCAAAGTGTCTTTTCTTGTGTTCACACTACTTTGGATAGTCATCTTGTATTCTATTTTGTCCATGAAAAGAAACTCTACATCAACTGACTTCAGTTTTCACACAAATACCTGACTATCAATTCTATTGCAGGATTAAAAATAAAGAAAAGTGACAAATAACCTGGTTGTGTGATCAACTGGATCTTTTGAGAAAATAGTTCTCAATATTCTGAATACTCTTTTAAAATATTTCAAATTCTCACCACAGGCAAGACGCACCTATCTGAAATTTGAAGTGTTATTAAAATTGAAACCTTCAGCTAGCAGTGATTTAATCAACAGTATGAAATATCCAACTATTTATAGAGGGGATTCATTGAGGTTTATCTTTCTGTGAAGTTGCTTAAAAGTTTCCACCCCTACCCAGGTGTCCCAGTGTAGGAAGAGGCGTGTAATGATGAACAAAAGAGCTCTTTGGTGCCAATAACATTATCACCCCAAACTGAACAATGCATATTGTCACAAGGGAATTCTTTCTTGTTTTATCACATTCTTGGAAGAAATTAAGAATGGAAACGCATGTGCTTGCCATTCTCTAATGTATTTGTTAGAAACAGGCTTGACTGGGTGGCAGCGACAAGGAAAAAGGACTTTTCAGTGAAGAGGCTGATTCGCCCCACAGTGGATGCTTTGGATTTATCACAGTAAGAAATGGAAATGAGAAGATGTGACAGCCTTTCTTTGTTCTTAGATATCCAAAGAAATGTTATTTCATTCAGTTGTTTCTGATCAAGTGAAAACTGCTGCTCAATGTCTTCTCCTCTTAGCCTTTGTATGCCTGAGCACATTTTATCTTGGACTGTCTTTGGCTTCTGCCCACCCTCACCCAGGCCCCTCACAACTGGAATGCAAGCTCCATGCAGAGAGGGACTTGGTTTGGGGCATTGCTATACTGAAAATCTGGAGCATGGTAGATAGTCGATCAGTACTTGTTGAATGAATGAATGAATCTACACATTTCATGAGCCACAGAATTCCCTACATAAGTCACAAATTTGAATGTCTCTCAAACGGACACTAGAAACAACTTTAGGATTTGGGGAGAAGAGCTACTATGACTGTTCTATTCCTTGTCTCTGCTACATATCTACTAGTTCAAAATTGAAATGAATCCAAAATGCCAGAAAGAATGATAGTAATAATAGCCGTGCCATTATTACTTATTTCTACAGCAAATCTAGGTTCACTCAACTTAATGACATGTATGACAATTATGTTCATGTTATTCTATTATTTTTAAAGCAACAGATGCATTAAAGTAACGGACACTTAATTGATTATTTTTGTTTTGACTTTTCAAGTGATTTCTGACAAGGATATCCTACAAGACAATGCAATACTGTTCTTATAATGAATGAGAAGTAGCATTTCATTAGCACTTTACAACTTAAAAAGTATATTCATATTTAGTGTAGAGATGAATATTTCTAATGGTAATTTCAGAAATCATTACTCATTTTATTCTTTTCTTCTGATCTGGAACTCTGTAAAATCGAATAGGTTTTAATGTTCTGCTCTATATTTATTAATTGTTTATTCTTTATTTAGTATACCTTTCATATAAGCTGTGGTAGAAGTGGTAGAAAATTTTAATACACAAGGGCTGTCCCAAAAGTATCCAGCCAGGTAACAGTTTTTCATCATATTAAAAATTGCTGGATACTTTCCGGACAGCCCTGGTAAGTTATTTTATTAAATCTTCAGAAAAATCTCATAGAGCTATATTACTCCCAGATTACATTACACAGATGAAAAAAACTGATTCATCAGGATAGAGACCGAATATTCTAAAGTCTGTGTTCTTTCCACTATTTCAGACTGCCACCCACATAATACTACCATGTAAGATTAATGACTGTGAAAAATACTTGGCCTTCATCTCACTGTTCTCTTCCTTTATTCTCACAACTTTACTTTTAGAGAAATCAGTCCAAGGAGAGTCATGTAGTTTGTCTTGCCCATGCATGTTTGTTCTTGATAATTTTTTTCTTGGTATTTTATTCAGCTGTGTTCAAAAACTTATATTAGGTAAAATGTTCTTCTCATATTAGACACAATATATTTCTTAATTGAAAGTTTTCTAGTAGTCAGGAATTTTCATTTTTGCCATTTCATCTCTCTGCTTCTGAATATGGAAAAATATTAAGTCACAAACTGAAGTTCTATAATATCTCTGTTTAATTTCAGGGTAGTCATGCATGGAAGCAGAGTTGGGAGGTAGGGTGAGGAACTCAGAGGGCAAAGATATCAAAAAGATTACCGCTATATTCAGAATTAATTGATTCTGAAACCCAAAATGTTGGCAATAGAATAAATAAGTGCACTTTAATTAATCTGCTAGCTAACTGTTGAAATTTCATTTGGTTATATGTTTTATTTTTTTTTTTTTTTTTTTTTTTTTTTTTTTTTTGAGACAGAGTCTCGCTTTGTTGCCCAGGCTAGAGTGAGTGCCGTGGCGTCAACCTAGCTCACAGCAACCTCAAACTCCTGGGCTTGAGTGATCCTTCTGCCTCAGCCTCCCGGGTAGCTGGGACTACAGGCATGCGCCACCATGCCCGGCTAATTTTTTATATATATATCAGTTGGCCAATTAATTTCTTTCTATTTATAGTAGAGACGGGGTCTCGCTCTTGCTCAGGCTGGTTTTGAACTCCTGACCTTGAGCAATCCGCCCGCCTCGGCCTCCCAAGAGCTAGGATTACAGGCGTGAGCCACAGCGCCCGGCCTGGTTATATGTTTTATAATCCACATTTTTACATCACATGGACTCATTTCCAGTTATACCTAATAGCAAGTTACAAAAATGGAGATTCCTCATTTTCTTGGACGTTGGTATTCCAGTCCTTGTATGTAGAAGGACTTCAGCTATAACCTGTTGTTTAAAACAGTAATGTAATTTATTCAAAAAGGAGCCAAGATGAATATATTCAAACCATCCTTAATTGTCCACACTATTGCATAACCACTCTCATGTCTGAGTTAGTCTAAAAACAAATTGAACTAGATTGAGGAAAGCGGGATTTTAATTCCACATCTGCCAATGGAGAGTTGTGAGACTTTCAGTTTGGTCAATTATGTTTGTAGGACATTTTTGTTTGTGTTAGTAGTTTTCAATCAACATCATCCATAAATTATTTTCTGGCTTCATCCAGGAGAAAGTATACAACCCCCAGAATTATCTATTTTTTGATTGCTACTATCATACCTTCACTTTTTCTTGTTAGTACCCTTACCAAAGCTAAAAAAATAATCTCATAATCACTTGTTTTTCAATCCAGTCAGTGTGGTCATCTTAATAAACAGTACATTTGTAATTTGAGAGAAATTTCATATCTATGGTAGCTATAATGGTTATGGAAAATATGCACTTTACAGATTTGTTTTTGTTTTGTTTTTTCTTTCAGCATATCATGGGTGTACAAATGTTTAGGTTACATATATTGGTTTAAACTGATTTACAGATTTGTTTTAATAGTAAACATTATAATAAAAATCTCTTTAAAATTTTTTTCATATTTTCACTCATATTTAAATATTTTAAGGTAATATGTTATCTATGGTATATGTTGCCTCTCTGAGGAATAGGAGGTATTATAGATATCTGTTTTGAGCTTCTGTTAGTTAGGATCCAATCAAGAAAGTGATACCACACAGCAGTGTAAAAGAGGGAGTTTAATATGAAGAATTCTTGAATTATGATAGAAGTTACTATAAGGATGTAGGTAGAACTCTAAAGGGTTCTCTAGGGATGAGCACGAGTGCTCAAGGATGGGCAAAGTTGGAAATGGGCTCCCTCCCCCCAAGGCTGAAGTCCCCACATCATTGGAGATGGTGTGATTTCTGTCCATGGCTGGCAGAGAAGTTTGCTGGTTTGCCCAGGCCAGAGCTGATCTGTAGTAGTTGAATAAGCAGGAAGAAAACTGTCAGGACATAAGGAAGACAAGGCTCATGGGCAGGCATGCAAAGGTAGTCTGGGTCCTGTTCCAAATGTGAGACCAGCAGCACGGGATATCCCTTCTGGGAGAGACACAGAAAACAACTTTCTGGCTTGCAGGTAAGCAGAGGCTGATGCAACTTTCATGGGCATTGGCAAGTCAGGGTTGGTGGGCAGTTTCTCCAAGACAGTCAGTGTGCCCCTGTAAGCTGAGGCCTGGAGCGTGTGCAGAGGTGCAGGTGAGGCCATTTCAAACCTAGGCCAAGTCACCGAGGAACTGTGTGCTCTGGGACCATAGCTGGGGTAATATGGCACCTGATGGCCTACCCATTTACCTTATTGACCATGTAGCAGGAGCATGAGAAAGCAAAATAAAGCCTACTAGAACCAGGAAGAAAATCTCTCTTCCTCCTACAATGTCCCCACTGCAGCCTCTTCTGACCAAGCTTTACGTAGTGGTCACTGTGTAGGGGAGGTGCTTAAAAAATCCAGTACATTATCCTACAGGTGGTGGTATTGTGGGGTCAATTTGCAGATAAGATGCAGTAAATCAATAACACACTGATCATGAAAAAGATGTTATTATATAGTTGATTTACAAAGTTTTAAAATAGGTTGAAAGGAGTGCCACCAATATTTAAAATTACCTCTTAAGAATAAGTTAAACATCTGGGACATTTCATAGACTTTCTATGAGCACACAAATTTTGTTGCATAATTTACAAGGAATAGTACAACCTTAACCTAATACAGCTACTGAATGCTCTCCAGTGTCTTTCAAAGTATAGGTTTCTTCATGGAATTATTGAATAAACCACTTTGCTAGTCTCACATAAAACAATGACTTCAAATGGAAGGGCATTAGTGTTCTCTCAATATCAATATAATACAAGTTACCAGCACCTGAGACAACTCTCCAAAATCCCAAGCATAAGTTCCTTTAATTAAAGTGGACATGTTTCATGGAAGATACACAAACTCAAAGAAAAGGGAACTAAAGAAAACAGGTTGGGCAAGTATATGATTCTCCATTATAATTGGCTTTTATAACTAAAAAGGATTTTACTCCATATCACCCAAATCCTATTCTAGTTTTAGGTTTATAAGATCTTGAACAGAATCTGGAAACTCTATATGATTCCTCTTGATTAACATTTATTATTAGGAACAAATCAGAAACTCACTTACATCCTCTTAAACCTTTCTGACATTGGTTCTGATTTTGTTTTTGAATTGTTATGTGGAAGAGGAGAGCGGAAATTATTTTTTCAGCCATTCTCCTTAATATAATTACTAGAGAATCCAGTAGGACTGGGAATATATTAAATTATAATTTATGCTCCCATAAGCTTAGCTAGATTTGAAGAATTTATTTTGCCCTAAATACTTGAGCTAGTTTTACATTCTTAACATAGCAACAAACAAAATTTTAAAGAAATCTGTTCCAAGTGATTATACTGCTCCAATTCCCTTCCCTTCCCTGATTGTGAAGAAAGTGTTAAATAGAAGTTTAAATGATTTATATATTGTCCTCTAATTAAAGTGACATCAGATACATTATGTGGAGGAATAAAAGAGATTTAATAATTATTTGACTTTTTCTTTATCTATCAATAAACCATTTATTTATTTATTCATTTATTTATTTTTTTGAGACAGAGTCTCACTCTATTGCCTGGGCTAGAGTGCCATGGCATCAGCCTAGCTCACAGCAATCTCAGATTCCTGGGCTCAGGCAATTCTCCTGCCTCAGCCTCCCAATCTTCCATAGACCCTAACTGCCATTGTTAGTGCAATATTTCAATATAATTTTCCTTTAAATCAATTTAGATGTCATATAGGCTTACTTTTTTAAAAAAAAAGAAATGGTAAATCTATGTGCAATCCTCATTGGAAGGAAGGGCCAGCACACTTCCATCCCATGAGACCAAAACAACAATGTTTAATAAAAACAAATGGCTTTTGACTAGGCATTTTGACTTTATCTAATCTAAATCAATAGCTGAGGCTGAGTGCAATGGCTCATGCTTGTAATCCCAGCACTTTGGGAGGCTGTGGCAGGAAGATTGCTTGAGGCCAGGGTTCAAGACTAGCTTAGGCAACATAGGAAGACCCCATCTCCATAAAAAATAAAAATAAAAACATTAGCCAGGCATGGAGCTACACAACTGTAGTCCTAGCTACAAGGGAGGCTAAGGGAGGAGGATCGTTTGACTCCAGGAGTTGGAGGCTGTAAGGAGCCATGATCGGCGCCACTGAACTCCAGCCTGGGCAACGGAACAAGATCCTGTCTCAAAAACAAAAATAAACCAATAGTTGAGAAACACATGTTTTGAAGACATAGTGAAATCTATTTCCTTGAGCTATTAAGCTAAAGAAAGTCAACTATAATTCCCCCCCGAATTTGCTTCCGAGACTTAGCTTAAGGGCAGCATAAGTGTTTTTCATTTACCAACACCCAACCAACATGCCAGGTGTTTGAACACAAATAGTTATCAATTGGAATATTGTAAGTGGTATTCTGATGAGCTGCAAAAGTGAATTATGTGTATGTACATGTTGACTGTTTTCTTAAGAGAATGAAAGATTATCAATTTTATACCTTGACTAAGGAAAAGTGGTAGATAAACTATACTCATATTTGTAATCCACAGTACTCTGCTAGCACAAATCAGGTTTGAGAGACCATCAGCTCTGGGTGTACCTTGTTCTCTTGCACCATTCAGAATTCTGAAACAGCAGCCCCTACATGTCCTTCTGGAGGTATGTAGAAATGAGCGCTGGGCAACCACTTACACTTGCAAGAATCTACTGAACATGAAAGGGAAAAAATTAAACTGCACATGTGTAAGCTGTTAATAGTGGAAATAAAACACTATGCTGAGTTGTGATCAAGTCTTTCCTAGTATCATTCTGAAAAACACTGCATATCTAAGATATTTCTTGAAAAAATATTCTTTGGTCAATTAAATTTGGAACATTTCGCATGGATTATCCACCACCCACCTAGCACAGTCACAATAAAGGAAAACTGACTAAAGCCGTGAAGAAAGGCTGCAGGAAATAAACTTGTTTCTTTTTTTCCAATATTCAAGAGTTTATCATGCCATTCCTTCACTGTTATTCATTGGTTGACCATTTGATTTCTTAGTTTACCTTGGAATCTTTTTTTCTTGGTAGCAATATTGATGTGTTAAACTCATCACACTTTGGGAAGAGGAAGATTCTTCTAGTAAAAAGAACTTTGTGGAACTGAAGTTTTGTAGAAAAGGATAAGTATGTACAAAGGAAGGAAAAGGAGAAAACATCATTGTTGGCAAGATCCTTTCACCTGACTTAACCTGAACAAAAGTTTCTATTTTCAGTTTATTTGCCCAGATGAGTATTTTTACAATACGCCTGGGAAAAGCTAAGTAGCGTGGGTTGAATGCAATATATTTTTAAAACCTCTTAAAATCACCTGGCAACCAGGAGTCTGTTTCGTCTTGACTATCAAATCACATGTTAGCAAGAAGAAATAAAGGCTTGAGAAGACAATGCAAATTCAAACTCTTGGGCTCTTAACCATTAGTGCAAGACTGGGGTTAATTGGAGTCTTGGCTTAAGGGTACTTTTAAAAAATATATTAAGTGTTATAACATTTTCTCAAAACAAAACAAAATGCAGTGTTTTTTTTTTAACAATTATAGAAATAACCCCTTATAAAAAGTTTCCTGACCAAGGGTGAATTGTAGGAGCTAGATTTTGTAGTATGTATATTGGTGAGTCAAAACTGGTGGGACTCTAATGGGAGGTATCCTGTTTGGACTGCCTCAGCGAAATAGAAGAGAGTAAGAATTTTAGGTATTTAAAGAGAGCAGTCAGGGCTTAAAGCATTTAGAAACATTGCTATTTTAATACAGAAGTGTTCTGGAAATTGCACAAATTTCTCAGATATTGGTGAAATAAGCATCCACTCACATATTCTTGTTGCTTTTCCATTTCAGATCCTGATGGGTTCCTTGGGCACTTGGAATCAGTCCCACCAGAAAACGGTTTCTCTACAGTGTTCTGTGACCAGAGCTGATTCCACCAGCAGCACATTAGACGTAGAAATTTTATTGACAGTGGAGGTCCTAATTATGTCGTTCCCAAGCAAAGAGCCTTTGTTCTATAGCTTGGGTGTTTGCTATTCTTTGGCTCTACTTACCAGATTCGCTGTATGCGTTAGAAGAAAGGTCGTATGGGTCAAGCATTTAGATAAATCATCTGCCCTATATTCACAGAGCACCTATGACTCAGAATTTTATCTAGAATCAACAGGTTGTAAATAAGGAAGACTTAGCACCTATAAGATCTTGTATCATGAGAGAATTGAAGTTGTTCGACTTCTTCCTGAGCCCTGGAAACAAACAAACAAACAGACAAACAAACAAACAGAACACCACAACCAAAAGTTACAATTTTATTGAAATGATGGATCTAGAAGGGAGAGGGGGTATTCTTTGAACTTAGCATGTCAATCTCTTGAAGAGGCACTCTGCCCGTTCCCAAGGGAGAGCCCTGTACCATTGCAACAGGCTTAACACTGGAGCGCAAGTCTCATGCAAAATAGAATTTTCAATGTTCTAACTTATTATGATCACTAAAGTAATGAAGTATATTCTCTTTTCTTCACATGAATGAGCTAAAAATAATCAGATAAAAAGCAGCCACTTTGTAAGCAGCTGAATTTATTGAACAAAGAGGAACAAAATGAAAGCAGAAAGTAAGAATCCTTTATTCCCCTCAAATATCACAATTTTGTGGCATATGTAAATAGATGTTGCATAGCTACTGGAAGAGAGTATTTTTTTCTTAAAGGTAAGTAAAAAACTTTCCTACCTTCCAGAAGTTAGGTAAAATGTATTGCAAAAGCTAGTCTTCATTACACAAAAGAAAATATTTGATCAAAGTTGATATCCAGAGATAGAGTACAGTCAAGCTATATAGGTCATAACGTCATGCTGAAAGCCCCAGGTAAAGGCTGTAAGAGTGAAAGTGAGATCATGTTTTGTTTTCATATTCTCAGTCAAGATGTAGATTCCCCTTTCCTATCTATGACATCCCAGCGCGCACTTTCCTGATGACGTCACATCCACCACTGAGCCCTGCAGGCCAGCAAGGCACCTGGCACTAAACAAATAAAGAGCATTTTGTCAAAATTCCAAAGGTGATGCATTATAATAAATCTAAAAAGCAAACAAACTTGAAGGGTAATTGGAAACTTAAGTTGATCATAAGTGGTGTGCGGCAGGCATAAAATATCTTGTGTCATGAGTGCTTTGAATTTAGGATAAATATGAAAGCTTAAGGCTGATTAATATTCTACATTCAAAGGTTTCTGGGATGTATTTCTTAGAGCTGTGAACCAGAATAAAATTGCAAACAGATCAATTAGCAATGTTTTTGTTTCTATTGCACTGAACCAAACAGAGTAAGCGGGCTCTACAGAAACAAATAGTATTTCCCAAGGAAATTGTGTTGCAAGAACTCAGTTAGGGATGCTGCGTTGGCCAATGCCCAGATGTCTTCCATCACAAAGTGAGAGAGAGAAAACTGCTATGTGGCACTAAACAGAGAAATGAAAAACATAAAAGCAGTTAGCCTTCATTTCCTAAGTGCTACTCCACCCTTTCAAAGTTCTTGTATGATTCTGGAATGGAGGAACCTGACAAACAGAGAGATAATCAAGGACTCTGTTCCAGGAATTTCCCTTCCTTGGGTGTCATTTCTCATCATTCATCTTATTAAACAGTGTGGCATTGTGAGGAATACAGGTTTTCCAACTTTCAGAGGGTCGTGTTAGAAATGGGGTTCAGCCATCATCATGACAGAAATTCACGACTACTTTCTGTCACCATTTCCTTTCAGCCCTTGCTATAGCCTTAGTGGAGAGTTTTCCACAGGCAGGACCAGAAGGTACGAAGTGAAAGGTAGTCAGTTTTGCCCTTTCTCTTTACCATTAATGCAAATAAAACAAGAGAAAGTGGGAGGGAAAACCCTGTTACCGATGTTGCATTAGTCAGGGTTTTCCAAAGAAACAGAACCCACAAAAGGTTCTGTTATAAATAATTGGCTCACATGATTACGAAGGCTGAGATGTCCCGCAATCTACCAACTGCGAAGTAGAGACCCAGAAGAGTCTGTGGTGAATTTCTAGTCCAAACCCAAAGGGCCGAGCACCAGGGGAACTAGTAATGTAAGTCCCAGTCTAAGTATGAAGACTGAACGCTGGGACCGGCTGATGGTCTAAGTCTCATTCCAAGACCAAGGGCCTGAGAAGCAGTAGCACCAGTGGAAGTCCCAGCTCAGAGACAGCAACTTCAGCCTTGCTCTACCTTTGTACCAAATTCAGGCCCTAACGAACTGAGTAAGCACCTCCCCCCCCCCCCATATTGACAAGGGCTGTCTTCTTAGTCTACCGATTCGAATGCTAATCTCTTCTGGAAATACCCTCACAGACACACCTAGAAGTAACATTTTACCTACTATCTAGGCATCCCCTTCCCCAGTCAAGCTGGCACAAAAAATTAACCATCACAGATGCAAAATAACGTACCTTTCACAATCCACGACTGAATGCATTGGCTAAGAGTGATGCACTCAGATCGCCTTTTCACTTCTTGTTCCTTCATGCTGTTATTCATTCATTGCCTCACATTTTGTAATTCCAAAACCATTTTTCCATTTGCCTTTTCTTTTTAAAAGATAAACACCATGCTCTGAGCTAGGAGAAAAACAGATTTAGTGTTGTCATGAAGGATCATGCTGCTTTTCTTGAATGGTGCTTCTAAAATACATGAAATTGGTTAGTTTTATGATGTATGTGTTGAAACATAATGGCACAATACTCTGAGTGTCAGAGATTGGCTTTTAAAAATGATTTTCCATGAATTTTATAGATAATTCTTGGCATAATCACTTGACCCATGCTAATACCTTAATTTTCCCAAAAGCAAAATGAGATCAATAATCCACAGTATTTACTTACTTTGTGGGAATATTTGGGGAGTTATGAGGAAAATGAGTTTAGCTATTTTGAAGAAATTAAGAAAATGTTCTGACAAATGATTATATTGCACTTAGCAGATGAGAAAATAAAGGAAACAAATCTTCAAGTAGATCCTTTACACTTCAAACATTTTAATTGCAACAGTGAAGAGTGTGTAAGAATGGCTTATGTGTCGTATGAAGTTGCTTTTATATGAAGAAACTATTTCATGACACTGAACCAATTATCAAATATTAAAGCCTGCCCTGGCTAAAAAAAAGCTAAGTCAAAACATTAAGTTATATTTGAAATTATTAAATAATAAACAATTAAACTATAGATAATTAACAATTAAACTAGTAATAGTTTAGCGGCAGGCAGTCTTTTCATGTTTATATGGACTTTCTATTTCTTCTTAGGCCAATAACCTGGAATAAAAACAATAGTAATCTAGAATGTTTATCTCATGTCACCTTTCAATTGATATTTGAAAATGCATTAGCTTTTTCTAGTTTAATGAAAAAGCAGCACCATTATTTAACTTTCCAAATATTATAACATAGAATTGAATATGATTTAAAGGACCCGAAATGAATCTCCTGAAATCCACATACAGCAAGTGATCAAAGTGATAATTTGATGAGATTACAGACCATTTACATGACTTTAAAAGGCCTGGATTATTTCTTTAATGACGATTTAACTCTGTAATATCTACACATGTAGTCAGTTTTCTATAACTTTCCTACTATTTTAAAATAAGAAACTCTATGCTGAGACAACAATTTTAATGAGAAATGTAAAAATGCTTATTATATTTGTCACTAGTTTCTTCTTATATAAATAGAATCTAAATCATAACATTTTAAGCCAAAACAGCACTTTTGAAAGTTCAAGTTCTCTTGATCTATAAAAGTAATTTGTGACTGCACAGTAGGCAAAACAAAGGTTACCAATCCATGGCCCAAATTATTAAATAGAAAAGACCAAGGTGGGCATAATTATTTTTACATTTCTGGCAGATGCAATTTTTCACAGCCTAACACTTAGCTGAGTGATGGGAAGGGTTAGGAGAAAGGGATTGTCACGGAAACGTGGATGCATTGCTTGCTGGGATGCAGGAATGAATTTTGATGCTCCACATACAGTTCTCTCTACATAGAAAATCCAAGATATAGTATAAATATGGAAAAACTCCTTTATTCTTGTTTATACTTGAAATGATTTTGGTAATGTAGCTGAAGCTTAAATGCCTGTTAAAAAATACCAAAATTCCAAGGCCAGGCACGGTGGCTCACGCCTGTAATCCTAGCTCTCTGGGAGGCCGAGGCAGGCGGATTGCTTGAGGTCAGGAGTTCGAAACCAGCCTGAGCAAGAGCGAGACCCCGTCTCTACTATAAAATAGAAAGAAATTAATTGGCCAACTAATATATATACAAAAAATTAGCCGGGCATGGTGGCGAATGCCTGTAGTCCCAGCTACTTGGGAGGCTGAGGCAGGAGGATTGCTTGAGCCAGGAGTTTGAGGTTGCTGTGAGCTAGGCTGACGCCATGGCACTCACTCTAGCCTAGGCAACAAAGCGAGACTCTGTTTCAAAAAAAAAAAAAAATACCAAAATTCCAAAAAGGCAAGTTTCAACTGTGGGAAGCATATAGTTTGTGGGTTGCCTCTGTGTCCTTCAGTTTTAGCATCTATAAGAGGAAGAGACTGGATTATATACTATTTAAGGTCCATCAAAATAAAAAACTCTATTATTATTAGAAAAAAGTCTTGATGGATTGATGAATGGATGCATATGTGATAAAGGGAGTACAATAAAATATTAACTAGGTGGAAAGTACATAGAGGTTTACTGTATGTTTAAAAACTTTTATGATAAAATGTTAGAAAATGTAATTTTGATTAATAATATTATATAGTTATGTACTGATACATAAACACTGATATAGGCATTGCATTATTTTATATTCACAGTCACATTTGAATATAATTAAATGTTTTTTCAGCTCTATTTTATTGATACAACTGAGCAAAAAGAGGGGGCTTATCTAAGATCACCCAACTAGTTAGCAGGAGATATTTTAAACAGCCCCTGATGGTTGCAATTAAATTTCAAATTAAGAGTTAATATACACATCCACTGTGAAAAGTAGTCATTCATATTTTAGGCATTTATTAAATGTGTATAGCACCACGATGATCGCAACATGGTTTTATAGCACTTTACAGTTTACAAAGTAGTTTCAAATATGTTGCCTCAATTAATGAAACAAACTGTGTGATAGGTCTAGCAGAAAATATTATGTGTGTATTAGCAATAAGGCTTCTCAAGCCAAAGAAATATCATCACTTACTCAGGGTAACAGAATCAATAAAACACAGATCTGGGCTCAGAACCCTGATTGTGTCCTATTGGAAATGCGTAGATTATGAAAGAAAAAGAAGATGCTGGTTTCACTTACCAGCAACTAACAATCAAATTGGTGAGATATGTTTTACACAGTAACAAGAAAATAAATTCAAAACATTAGCAAACACTTATCTTGATTACATAAAAATTCATATAAGGAACTTATTTACTGAAAAAATTTAAGTTAAGAGAAAAGGCTGCTGTTACTTCCAGATGACTAATCTTAGAATTTGTGACATTTGTGTAAATTCTTTACCAGTAGTTTTATTCTTTATCAGTAGTTCTCAAATTTTCCAGGAAATTGGTGGTAAAGTAATGATTCTTATAAAAAGTGAATCCTGGGATAATTCACTTATAAACCTGAATAACCCATTTCTTTGTACTTAGGACCATCTAATAAAAGTCCATATTGGCCCATCACCATCATCTCAACCTGAATAACCTATTTTTGAAAGGAATATCTCTATAACTGTATCTGCACCAGCCATGAATATTTTAAGAATTTACAGTAACTTTGAACAATGTCAAGTTATAATAACAGAATCCAGACAAAATGAAGAAGTTTTTTTCTTCAAATGAAAATCATAATGCTGGTTGGGGATTAAAGGAATGAAATTATATGGTTTGACTATATTTTCCTGTGTTGATAAAATTTCAATTAAATATATATTTTCCATTGTGTACTTTCATGGAAAAAAGCAAAAAATAAAAATATTAAAACTAAAATGTTAAATATGACAAAATAAAATTATAAGGTCAATTGCAATTGGCTCATTTATTAAGATGTTATTATTGTCACTATTTAAAAAAAAACAAGGGTAAATCTCAGAGGATATAAACAAATGGAAAAACAAATCATGCCCATGGATTAGCAGACTCAACATTGTTATACCACCCAAAGTGATTTACAGATTCAATGCAATCCACATTAAATTACCAATGTCATTTTTTGCAGATCTAGAAAAAATAATGCTATGCTTCACATAGAATCAGAAAAGACCCTGAATAGTCAAAGCAACTTTAAGCAAAATGAACAAATTGAGAAGAATCACTCTACTAGAATTCAAGCTATATTCTATAAGGCTATAGTAAAATAGCATGGTACTGGCACAAGAACAGAGACATAGACCAATGGATCAGAAGAGAGAGCCCAGACATAAAACCATCCTCATATTGTCATCCAATCTTTGACAAAGCAGACAAAAACATACACTGGGGTAAAGAATCCTTATTCAATAAATGGTGTTGGGAAAACTGGATAGCCACATGTATCAGACCGAAACAGGATCCACACCTCTCACCTTTCACAAAAATTAATTCTCAATGGATATCAGACTTAAACCTAAGGTCTGAAACTATAAGAATTCTAGAAGAAGAGGTTGGAAAACTCTTATAGATATCAGACTATGCAAAGACTTTATGAAGAAGAGCCCAAAAGTAATCTTAGAAACAACAACAAAAATAAATAAATGAGACACAAGATCTGATTAAATTAAAAGGCTTCTACACAGTCGAGGACACGATCAATAGAGCAAATAGACATCCTATAGAATGGGAGAAAAATTTGCATGCTATACATCTGATAAAGAGCTAATAATCAGAGTCTACAAAAAACTCAAGTGAGTCAGAAAGACAACATCAAAGAATTCCTTTAAAAAAGTGGGCAAAATACATGAACAGAAGCTTTTCAAAAGAAGATAGACTGATGGCTGATATGCATATGAAAAAATGCTCAGCATATCTAATCACCAGGGAAATGCAAATCAAAACCACAATGAAATGTCACCTATCTCCAGTGAGAATAGGTTTTATCAAAAAGGCCCCAAATAACAGATGCCAGCCTGGATTTGGAGAGAAAGAAACACTTATACTCTGTTGGTGGGACTGCAAACTAGTGCAACCTTTGTGGAAAATAGTATGGAAAAACCTCAAAGGACTGAAAGTTGACCTACCATTTGATCCAGCAATCCCACTATTGGATATTTATCCAAAGGAAAAAAAGGCATTTTGTAAAAAAGTCACTTGCACTCAAATGTTTATAGCAGCACAATTGCAAAGATGTGGAAACAACCCAAGTGCCCATCAATACATGAGTGGATTAATAAAATGTGGTTTAAGTGTACCATGGAATATTAGTCATAAAAAATCATAAACTAATTAATGCCTTTTGTAGCAACCTAGATGGATGTAACAATCATCATTTTAAGTGAAGTATAACAAGAATAGAGAAACAAAAACCACATGAACTCACTACTAAATTGGAACTAATAGGTGAACACTCATGTGCACATATGGTGATAAAATTTAACAGAAATCAAGCAGGTGGGAGGGCGGAGGAGAAGATGAGTGAATTTGTACCCAACAGGCACAATGCATACTATCTGGGTAATGTACACACTTATAACCTCAACTCAATCTGTACAAAAGCAATTCATGTAACCAAAATGTTTGTACCCCCATAATATTCTGAAATTTTAAAAAAAGCAAAAGAAAAAATAAATAAATAAGAGTGAGTTAGATTTTCTCTGAAGACTGTCAACAATCCATTTGCCATTGGTCAAAACCACAGAATGTGTGATTATAGTTATATAAACATGGCACAATATATAGATAATAAGTCAAGTCATAGATACAAAATATAAAATTTTATATAGTTATAGATCATTAACACATAATATTTGAATCTAAAAAGTTAGAATATGACACAATGAAAAATGCTTAAAAATTACAAGAAACATTGAGGTTCTAAAAATGCTTTTCCAAATTTAAGGGAAGCATACCTGCGTAAAACCATTGGAGATTTCCCTTCTCTCCTAATGTCTTCGCTAATCCAGTATGGAAGGTAGATCGTTGGCACCTGAAAAAATTCTTAGGTAAAGGCATTAGTTTCCACATTTCTAATCACTTTAATTGAATGTGTAGTGTGTATACAGAACTATAATCCTGTCCAGAGGTTGCTTGTCAAACAATGTTTTTATTGTAATT
This sequence comes from Microcebus murinus, assembly GCF_040939455.1. Taxonomy (NCBI): domain Eukaryota; kingdom Metazoa; phylum Chordata; class Mammalia; order Primates; family Cheirogaleidae; genus Microcebus; species Microcebus murinus. Next base: position 8,982,738 of record NC_134118.1, read on the forward strand.
ACCTGATTTGTTCAGCTTTAATCGTATTTACTTTTGAAGGTCAGCTGTCCTGCTCAGACATGGTTAGTTGAAGTAGAGAAAAATATGTAACACCCACAGGCAGAAAGCCTAAAAGAAAGCAAAAAGGAAGGGAATAATGTCTTCCTATTAGGAAAAAGAAGTAAAATTGTCACCTCCAAATTATTGCAAACTGACGAATCATTCTTGTACTTCATTAAATTTCATATTCACTTTTACCATTCCATACTGACTTGTAACTTTTGGAGGCAAAGGCTTGTAGCTCCTTTTTAAAGATTTAATCACTTTTAGTCTTGCTAGATGGCAATGATTATGAATCTATTTACAAATGAACACCACCTCTCCTTTCTATGGTTCCCACTTAGAAAACTTGTTTTAAATCAATTTTTCATCATATTTCTATGTATTGATCATTTGATCACATCTTGAAATTTTATCAGCAGGAACCACCTTGCCAGTGGTTTGATCTTGGTATCAGTTTCAAAATGATATTATTAATGGTATGAAGGAGAAGAAAAATGAGAAATAGGAAGGTAAAAGAAAATAGTATTACAAAGCAAATTTTAATGATGGCATAAGAACCTGTAGGAGGATCTGATGGGAGACATCTAAGACAACTGGGCATGTTTTGTACAAGGCAACAAGAAGATATCACACATAAGTGTAGCCAGAAAAGGAAAAAAAATAATAAATTGCAATGTTCTAGTTTTTTATTGCTTTATAACAAATAATCTCCAAATTCAGTGGTTAAAACATCAACCATCATTCTGTTATTCTATTTTATAGTTTGGGTAGTTGGTCAGGCTCAACTAGGTGGTTCTCATTCTCATGTGTATCAGTACTGACAATACCTGGAGCTAAAGCTATCTCAAAAGCTTCTTTACTCACACATCTGGGACTTCAGCTGAGACTGTAAGCCACAACACTTCTATATAGCATCTACAGAGGACTTGGGCTCAGGTTGCCAAAGAAAACAAACATTTTGCTTTCTGACCCTCAGGGAAGTTTCTACCCTTTTGGCACTAGTCAATGCTGCCATCACTGGGTCTGTAAGTACATCAGATTCTGAAGGTTGCATATCTGATCCATTTGACTCTCACACTTAACTGTATTTATCATCTTAGTCTTTATCAGTAATAAAGTTTCTTTTTAAGTGCATATACCCTGCATTTGTTTTACTCCTCAATATATTAAAAACTTGGGTGCTCCTTCAGAGACTCTACCACCTCAATACCTTAATGATATGAGATGCTAAGCAAATATTTGCTAGGGCCAATGATAACTGTTATAGATCTACGCCAGATGAGAAATGTGGATTATACTTAAACTAAATTAATTGAATTTAAATTTCACTCATGAATAGATAAAGAATGCATTACAGAGCCTATCAAACCATTACAAAGGAAATCAAACTTTAAACTAAAAACCAAAAAATCCAGGAGGTATCAGGCAGTCACTGAGAAGACTTCAGGGACAGCTGGATGGCAGCCTTATTGATTTTAAGAACCTTTCAATATGTTTACTTGATTGATACCCTTCACACCATCTAAATCTATCCAATCTTGGCATTTCACTCTGATATGAAGCAACAATGTTGTATTAGATGAGATGCCAACTTGGAGCAGCATTGGCTGAACAGGCTGAAACAGGTGTTGAAGTATTGACTATTTCAACCCTTAGGCATGCTGTAGCTAGGACAGAATAAACTGAACTATGCACATGTGTTATTGGCAAACTACTTTTAATCATGAACTATTGTTGAGTCAAGCCTACAGCTCATGCCATTCGCTTTCCTTATGGCAGTGTGAAATAAAGTGTGTCACAAGGATGCAGAATTTCACATGTATATTTCACAGGACCAAATCCTTATGGATGAAACTGACAAAATGCTCAAAATCTTGGGATTCTGTCTTTTACTTGTCTTTTGTTCATATAGCAGATATGAATGATTGAAATTAGTCAGTATTTTAATTTAATCTTTAACAACTGTAAAAGAAAATCACTTGTGTACCATATTATGAAAGGGAAAATGCTAGACTTTTGATATGGCTATATGTACCTGAATTAGTCAAGACCCATTCAGGAAATCAGAAACTATGTTATATCTTCAAAGCAGGAAATTTAATGCAAAGATGATGAGACAGCTGAGGAGACACAGAAGGAATAGTGAGTCATTCCAAGGACTGGCAGCAGCAGGAAGAAGCGACTGCCCCTGGGACAATGGAAGGACATTGGAGGTTGGGGTCTTGAAAGAATCCAGAAGTCAGAGCTTCATGTTGGAGCCAGAGTAAGGGCTGTCCAGCCTTGATGGGGACCATGAAGTAAGTGGTGGTCTGGTGGTAGCTGGAGACACAAAGAGACACTGTTGCTGTCAGAGACATCCCACACTGGAAGCAGAGCAAGAAAGGGCAAGATGCCCTGGCTTCTCCCCTCTCTCTCCTCTCTTGTCTTCCACTTGTGCCTCCTATTAGCTAACTATGTGGGAAGTGACCCATCAAGGGACCTGGAAATGTTCTTCCCTGAGACAGAGACTGGAGAAGGAGGAAGACAGAGAATGCATGTGAAAGCAAACAGAAAAATGACTCACTCATTAATCTCTTAGCATCAGTGTGCTAAAATTCATGCTTGTATTACACTTGTGTTCCAGCTGTGCTGAAGTGTTGTGCTTTCCCAAACAGCACTGTGTCTTGCCTCTGTGTCTGTGCTCAGAATTGCTCTGTGTCTGGAATGTCCCTTTCTTCTGCACTCACGTGGTAGACAGCTACTCATCTTTTTGTTCGTTTGTTTTTACATTTTTAATTTTTTTATTTCAAAATATTAATTAAGGAGGTACAAGTGTTTTTATTACATGAATATCTTGTGTAATGCTTAAGCTAGGACTTTCGGTGTGCCCAACACCAGAATAGTGTTCATTGTGCCCAAGAGCTAAGTTTTTATCCCACACCCACCTTCCCACCCTCCCCCCTCCTGGGTTTCTTATGTCCTTTATATCACTTTGTGCCCATGTGTACCCATCCATTAGCTCCCACTTAGTAGTGAGAACATGTGGTGCTTGGTTTTCCACTCCTGAGATACTTCACTTAGGACAATGGTCTCCAGTCCCCTCCACAGTGCTGCAAATGACACTATTTCATTCCTTTTTATGGCTGAGTATACTATATATCACATTTTCTTTATTCACTCATGAATTGAAGGGTACTTAGGTTGATTCCACATCTTAGCAATTGCAAATCGTGCTGCAATAAACATTCAAGTGCAGGTGTCTTTTTGATAAAATGACTTCATTTCCTTTGGGTAGATTCCCAGAAGTGGCATTGCTGCAGATACTTATCTTTTAAGATTTGCCACTCTGAGGTCTTTTTAAACACCCACTCCTATTTCTACTAGAATTAGATACATCCTTTTTTTTTTCTTTTGCCTCTATTGTGCTTTCTCTATCTATCTACTATAGTATATCACCATTATAATTAACATGTTTGCCCTCTTCTACTGAATGGTAAGCTCAAGGATTTATTTACTTTATTTAAATGTCTACAGCACCCATTACAGTACCTGCTTTGTAATTCGGTACATAATTGGTTGATGAGTGACTAAATGGTTAGATGGATAATGTGTAGGGTACCAGTAATCTAAATGAATATTTACTGGTGTCATGCCTTGGCAGTCTAGTGTTTACACCACCCTTCTAATCTTTCACTCCCTGATATTGAGATAAATTTTAACTACTTCATTAATTAATTGCAAGAACAAAAAAATTCCTTTCTTCTTTGATAGACACTTTATCAAGTTTCTATTTGACTATAAAAGACTATTTAAGAGCTAAGGAAAGTCAGTAAAGTCTGACTAAATCTTTATTTATTTATTTCAGCATATTATGGGGGTACAAATGTTATGGTTACGTATAATGCCTTTGTCCCGTCTCCCCCCTCAAGTCAGTGCTTCAGGCACATCCATCCCCCAGTTGGTGCCCATCACACTCATTATATATGTATATACCCATCCCCCCCACCTGCCCAACACCTGATAGATGTTATTCCTATATGTCCACTTAGGTGTTGATCAGTTAATACCAATTTGCTGGTGAGTACATGTGATACTTATTTTTCCATTCTTGGGATACTTTACTTAATAGCACAGGTTCCAGCTCTAGCCAGTAAAATACAAGAGGTACTATATCACTGTTGTTTCTTATAGCTAAATAGTACTCCATGGTATAGACAAATCTTTTGATTGATCTCAAATCAATTTAGTTTTTACATGGGTTAGCTTAGTACATATTAAAATAATCTGTATCCTGAATAATATATTTAATTATATAGCTGAGTATCTGTTTTGTAAAACTGTTATTCACTAAGAAAATCACAAGTTAGTAATACGTTTATATATAGGCACTTTCCTATGATATAAAATTGATTTTTTTTTTCTGATTGGGAGAAAAAGAGTCAGTGGAGCTACTTTTTGTTAAATTATACTGATAAGATAGCATTGTAATAAAGTATTTTATACAACATTGTAGGAAGGACTTCACCAAGGCATATAGTCTTTAGGCTAACTAAAGTCAACATGTAGAAAAAAATTAAAAGTTGTAAAGACAAAAAAGTCTAATTGCCTATAACAGAAGGCCTATCTAACTAATAGCAGATTTCTCAGCAAAAACCTTATACTTCATGAGAGAATGGGGTCCTATTTTTAATATTCTCAAAGAAAAGAATTATCAGCCACGAAGTGTATATCCAGATAAACTAAGTTTCATAAATAAAAAAGAAATGAAGTCTTTCCCAGACAAGCAAGTGCTAAGGAAATTTGTCACCACTAGGAAGGAAAAGCTCAAGGGATTTATTGACATGGAAACAAAAGGTTGATACTCACCATCATAAAAACACATAAAACCATAAAATTCACAGTTCTTATAAAAGAGTTTCACAATTGAGAATACAAAGCAATTAAGTAACAATATTATAACAGGAGCAGAACCTCACATAGCAATATTGATTTTGAATGTAAACAGACTTTAAATATCCCACTTAGAAAGTATAGATTGGCAGAATGGATTAAAAAAGAAAGAACCCAAACATATGCTGCTTTCAACAGACTAACTTAACTTATAAGAATTTTATAAACTCAAGGTAAAGGTGTGGAAGAAGATATTTAATGCAAATAGAAACCAAAAGCAAGTAGGAACAGCCATACTTATATCAGAAAAAAACAGACTTTAAATCAACACAATTAAAAGGCAAAGATAGTCATTATATAATGATAAATGGAGCAATTCATCAAGGGGTATAACAATCATCAATATATATGGATCCAACACTAGAGCACCCAGATTCATAAAACAAGTACTACTAGACCTAAGAAAAGAAATCAAAAACAATACAACAATAGTAGGGGACTTTAACACCCCACTGATAGCACAAGGTAGATCATTGAGATAGAAAATCATCAAATAAATATTGGACCTAAAGTTGACTCTAGAATAAATGGAGCTAACAGACATTTACAGAACATTCTACCCCAAAGGTGTAAGATGTACATTCTTCTCATCACTGCATAGAACATTTTCCAAGATAAGACAATATGTCTGGGTACAAAATGAGTCTCAGTAAGTTTTAAAAAATTGAAATCATACCAAATATTTTCTCCAACAACAGTGGAATGAAAGTAGGAATCAATTACAAGACGAACTCTCAAAAACATAAAGATACATGGAATTAAACAACCTGCTCTTGAATAATCTTTTGGTTAACAATGAACTTATGAAGGAAATTATAACTTTTTATCAAATGAATGAAACTAGAGACAAACATATCAAAACCTCTGAGACACAGCAAAAGCAGTGCCAACAGAGAAGTTTATAGTGATAAACACCTATAACAAAAAGATTGAAAGATCACAAATTAATAACATAATCTCACACCTCAAGGAACTAGAAAAACTAGAACAAACCAAACCCAAAGTTAGCATAAGAAAAGAAATTAAAAAAATCAGAACAGAACAAAATTGAAACAAAAAACAAAACAAAAATTTGCTTCTTTGAAAAGATAAGCAAAACTGGTAGACCACTGGCTAGATTAACCAAGAAGGGAAGAGAGAAAACTCAAGTAAGCTCATTCAGAAATGAAAAAGGAGACATTACAACTGATATCATAGAAATGCAAAAGATCATCAAGACTACTATGAACATCTCTACATCCACAAACTAGAAACCCTAGAGGAAATGGATAAATTCCTGAAAACATACAAGCTTGTATCAGGGAGAAATAGAAATCCTGAACAGAACAATAATGAATAATGAGATTGAATCAGTAACAAGAAAATGTCCCAACAACAACAAAAAAGCCCAAGACCAGATGTATTCACAGCTGAATTCTATCAGATGTACAAGAAAGACCTAATACCAATTCTACTGATAATTTTCCAAAAGATTGAGAAGGAGGGAATCCTCCTTAATTTGTTTTACAAAGCCAGAATCACTCTAATACCAAATCTAGGAAAGGATACAATAATATCCTAATGAACATAGATACCAAAATCTTTTTTAAAAATGCTAGTAAGCCAAACCCAAAAGCACATAACAAAGGTAATTCTGTATGATCAAATAGGTTTTATCCCAGAGATGCAAGGATGGTTCAACATACACAAGTCAATAAGTATGATCCATCACATAAACAGAATTAAAAACAAAAGCCATAAGATCGTCTCAATAGATGCTGGAAAAGAATTGATAAAATCCAGCATTCTTTCATAACAAAAACCTTCAGCGACATAAAGGAGCATACCTCAAATTAGTAGAAGCCATGTATGACAAGATTATACTGACTAGGAAAAAGTTGAAAGAATTCCCCCTAAGAACTGGAACAAGACAAGGAATGCTCACTGTCACCACTTCTATTCAACATAGTACTGAACGTCCTTGCTGAAGCAATCAGACAAGAGAAAGAAATAAAGTGCATCAAAATTAGAAAAGAGGAAGTAAATTTATTTTTTTAATTTTTTGCTAATGATATAATCTTATACTTAGAAAAACCTAAAGAAAGGACTTCTAGATTTGATAAATGAATTTGGTAAATTCTAAGGTTACAAAATCAATGTACACAAATTAGTAGCATTTCTACACACCAATAACAACCAAGCCAAGAACTAAATCAAGAACTCAATCTCATTTATAATAGGTGAAAAAAAAATAAAACACCTAAGAATATGTTTAATCAAAGAGGTGAAAGATCTCTACAAGGAAAAAACACTGATGGAAGAAATCTTAGATGACACAAAAGGAAAAATATCCCATGCTCATGGATTGGAAGAATCAATACCATTAAAATGACCATACTGACCAAAGAAATCTACAGTTTAATGCAATTCCTATCTAAGTACCAACATCATTTTTCACAGAATTAGAAAAAATAATCCAAAAATTCATACAGAACTAAAATAGAGTCTGGATAGTCAAAGCAATCCTAAACAAAAAGAACAGATCTGGGGGCATCACATTACCTGACTTCAAATTATACTACAAGGCTATAGTAAACAAAACTATGCATTACTGGTATAAAAATAGACACACAGATCAATGAAATAGAGTAGAGAACCCAGAAATAAAGCCATATATCTACAACCATCTGATCTTCAACAAAGCAGGCAAAAGCATACACTGGGGAAAGGGCAATTTATTCAATCAATGACTGGAAAAATTGGCTAGCCATATGCAGAAGAATGAAACTGGTTCCCTATCTCTCATCATATACAAAAATCAATGCAAGATGGGTTAAAGACTTAGATAGGGGCATAAAAATTCTAGAAAAGAAACTTCTTGGACAATGGTCTAGGTAAGGAATTTATGACTAAGATCCCAAAAGCAAATGCAACAAAAACAAAGATAAACAAATGGGACTTGATTAAACTAAAAAGCATCTTCATAGCAAATGAAATAATCAACAGAATATATAGACAAGCTACAGAGTAGGAGAAAACATTCTGAAACTATGCATCTAACAAAGGACTAATATCCAGATTATACAAGGAACTCAAACAATTCAGCAAAGAAAAAAAAACATTAAAAAGTGGGCAAATGACATGAACAGGCATTTTCAAAAGAAGATATACATATAGCCAACAAACATGAAGAAAATACTCAGTATCACTAATCATCAGAGAAATGCAAATGAAAACCACAATGAGATACCACCTTACTCCTGCCAGTATGGTCATTATTAAAAAGTCAAAAAACAATAGATGTTGGAGCAGATGCAGTGAAAAGGGAACACTTATACACTGTTGGTGGGAATGTAAATTAGCACAACCTCTATGGAAAACAGTATGGAGATTTCTCAAAGAAATAAAAGTAGATCTGTCATTTAGTCCAGCAATCCCAAACTGGGTATCTACCCAAAGGAAAACAAATCATTATATCAAACAATTACCTGCATTTGTATATCTATTGTAACACCATTTGAAATACCAAAGATATGGAATCAAGCTAATTCTCCACCAACTGTTGAGTGGATAAAGAAAATGGGATACACACACACACACATAGACACACACAACATGGGATACTACTCAGCCATAAAAAAGGAATGAAATAATGTATTTTGCAGCAACTTGGATGGAACTGGAGGACTGGAGGTCATTATCCTAAGTCAAATACCCCATGTTCCCACTTATAAGTGAGAGCTAAGCTATCGGTATGCATAGTCACACAGAACATAATTATAGACATCGGAGACTCAGAAGAGGGGAGGTTGAAAGGGGAGTGAGAAATGAAAATTACCTATTGAGCACAATGTATGCTATTCAGATTACAGGTACACTAAAGCCCAAACATCCCCACTGTATAATATATCTATGTAAGAAACTTATTGAAATAAAAAAATCATCAAAAACAACAAAAAAGTCTAATGCTTGTATAAGGAGCACTCTCTCTCTCTTTCTGTCTCATTCTCTCCCTGTCACGTGAGGAGCAATGAGAAGGTAGCCATCTACATGCCAGGAAGAGAATCTTTGCTGGAACCTAACAATGCTGGCACACATATCTCAATTTCCAGCCTCCAGAACTATGAGAAATGCCTTTCTGTTGCTAAAGCCACTCAGTAAGTTGAATTTTGTTATGGTCACCCAAGCAGACTAAGACACTTTACCAATCTAAAGGGTTCCTTTTATTTCCAGAATCTGTTTCAACCAAATGAGCACAAGCTGTCATTGTCCTCACTTGGTTTCCACTAACAGTATAGTCTACATTGTTTTCTATACTGTCCACAACAAATCTTCATGACCTAAACTATAGCAGACATGACTTTATAAGCCCAATACTTAAAACAGTCTCATCACACTTATTAGCATCTTAAGAAAAGTTTATATAATGATATTTAAATTGGTATTAAGTTGAACCATCCAAAATATATTTAAGTGCCACACATAATGTATATCACGAGCTGTGGTCTATCAGAAATTTTCATTGGTGATAATTTGTAAGTCATCTGGCTATTATTTTAGAAAGAAAGTCCAAAACAATATTTTATGTATTCTATGATAGCTGAAGTATGAAAGAAAAAAATCTAAATGTCTAGAGGAATGAAATTTTTAAAAAATTAAGTAAATCACCTTCACATATGAATTAAAGGTTTTGACAACTTACAAAATCTTCAACTTCTGTATCTAATTCTAGTATTCAGAATAATTTTGTAACTGATACACAGTTTCTGCTTTAATATGATGATATTTCCCAATGTATCTTTATTTCTAAATTCCCATTCTCTCTCATACTCAAGCCAATGTTATTTGTATCAAATATCATACTTACCATGGAAATTTGTTTGTAGGTTCTTCTATTTTATCAACTCTCCATTCCAATTTGATCTTATATTAATTTTGCCCTTAAGTCAAATGATTTGGCAAACAGAGACCTTTTAGGGTAAGATTTAAATAGAGGTGGCAAATATTTTGAAATATTTAACAGTTCAAGCTTTTTAGTCATTTTTTCCAAATGTGTAAAATAAGCAAACATACTTAACAAACCAGCAACAGTAAAAAGTCAGTGTACTAAACAGAGACAGTCAACAGCTGGTAGAAAATTGAATTGAACTTTGTCCAGAGACAATAGAAAAAGGAAATTAAAGGCTTCAAATTGCTTATAGCAGGCCGGAGTAAATCCAAATGCATTTTGGGGTCATTAAAACATCTTGAACACTTTTCCAAAGATTTTTGTTTCAAGAAGCCCAAAAAGAAGATTTTGCCAAGCACTACTTTCCTCTCATTGTATTTCATGAGAAATTTAATCCATATGTTTCTGATTCATTTATACTTAAGTCATCAAACAGTTCTTGCACAAGAGCTATTTGATTTCTAAGAAATCATTTAAGCCCTTTATAGAAGTCTGCTCATTTTCTTTGAAGTAAATTTTGCAAAACTGAAAATACTTGACTTGGTGTTTAAACTGAGCTTTTAAGTTTTTGTACAATCATAGAACCTTAGATTTTAGAAGAGATATTAAATGTAATCTATCCCAATATTCAACCCAAAGTAGAATATCTCTTACCAACCTTTGGCAGATAAACATTTGGTTGCTTCTTGATCATTTGCAGTGATAGGGAACTCATTATTTTAGAAGAAATCTTATCCCATCAAGCCTCATTCTCTCCTTTCTCCCATTAAAATTGTTTGGCATTCAGAATATAAGGTCCAGTGTGTGTGAATTGTGACTTATGTCTCTTTCTAGAGTGCTTCCTAGTACCCTGCTGCTATCTTGTTCTAATTTTGATAATTGGTGATTTACCTGATGTAGAGAAGCTAGCTCAAGTTTGAAAGACTAATTTGTTTTAGAAAAGCTTCATCATTTTTTTGTTTAAATATGTAATACGTGTAGATACGTATTTTGCATAAATATTTCTACTTAATCTAGATCACACTTCATAAGAAAATATTACTTCCCTCATTCATGGATGGGAACTGAATTTCACAGAATTAATTGTTTCAATGAAGTCACATGACTGGTTAGTACCTCCTGTATTCAAACCCAGGTCTTGAATGCAAAGTCATGGCTTTATTTTCTACATTGAACTGAATCTCAATTAAAATTCTCCTACAAGGGCTTTGTCTTCATGAAGTAGGTACAGAAACCAAACTGAGTTTCACAAACTTACATGTGTTTCTGCTTCAGAACTGTTTAATTATGTATTAGGTAGAGGCACATAAAAGTACTATTTTTGTCAGCCAAAAATGTCTACTATCTGCAATTTTATATGTTTAACATAGATATACTTGCCTCCATGTTTGCATTAAATTGTGTAGTAGAAAATTTCTGGTATAGCATATATAAGCTCAGTTCATAAACAAACTTGCTCATATTAAAAAATGGTTTCTTAAAAAGTTAGAAGAGAAGAAATAATAGACATTTATCTCTGTGTAAGTACGTAACAGATAATCAAAGTCAACTGCAAATTATGTAGGTAAGAACAGGCTTTGGAATTCTTCCTCCTCTGAATTTATTTAGTGAGCACCAACTATGCAATAAGCACCAGGTCTAGGCCTTCAGATATGAAAATGAATAAGTCACTGTTGCCCTTTCAAAGAGTTTTCAGTTTTTCAATTGAGGTTATTTTCATACTGTCATATTCATATTTTGGCTCAAGTATTCAAATCCTGACTCCCTGGCTATATTTCTGCCTTTTTTGTTTTGTTTTTGTCTAACTCTCTCTTAATTCTCTTAATCACTAGGTGGTCCAATGGTTTTCTAGTTGAAAATGTGACCTCTCTCGGCTCCTTTTAAAAATATTTCTTTAATTTTTTTTGTTTGTTTTGTTTTATGTGTTGGTGACTACCATTGAAGTCTCTTTGGTGGAAAGCATTCTTGTTACAAATAAGCTCTGAATCTCAGTTTCAAAGTTAAGTATATATTACTGCTAAAATTATCTGATCCATCAGAACTTTATGTTGTCCTAAGACAGACAATATCATTTTCATCCTCATAATGAAGTCTTCAAAGAAAATGTCTAAGTACTAGAGTATTAGTACTCTAGTTTCTTACAAAAGTAAGAAATAAGACATCATCTTACTAGCTATAAATATACAAATATTGATGTATAACACAATTAAATCAGAGCCCTCATTCAACATTTATTGAGTGCTCACTGCATTAGTAACAGGAGGACATTGCAATAGACATTTTGAGGCAATCTTACGCTGAAGAACCATTTTTAGGAAGAATAATTTGATAATATGAAAGAAAGCAAGCACCAACACAATATATGTTAAATAATATACTTATAGCTATAGATATGATTAATTATTGAAATGATCATTGTGTTGAGCACCAGGAATGCTTGTATTTCAAGGAAGAATAGGCTATAGCTTGGAAAATGTAGAAGTAGAACATTTTGGTATGGTGAATAAAAATTATGGTGTGGAAATAGATATATATTCTAGGCAAGGGGTATGGATTGAGATATTGTAAGAGACTGACATCAAGCATTTCAACAGGATATACAGAATCAAAAGCAGTAGAGTAGAAGGTGCTTTAGAGATTATTTCATCCAAACATTATGAATTTGCAGAGAATTAGATAAAAGCTCTGGCATTTCCCAGATAGTCTCTAAAATAGCTAGGACTGGATTCCAGGAGCCAGAACCAAATTCAATGCTTTTTTTTTTTTTTTTCCTATTTGTGTGATTTATGTTAATTGGTTTAGGGTATGCTGGAGGGAATGGAAAGAAACAAAATGGAGATTTACACTACAACCATATTCATTGGTAAATTCCAAATTACTGTACTAATTATGATACATTGAATAGATATGTGAACTTCTTGAAATAGAAATATATCCATGGATGTGAAAGTAATGCATCATCCATTTGGTAAAAAGTTTCTATTTAAAAGAAAAACACAAAATGAAATTTCACAACTAAATTCTCACTGTAATAAAAGAAAAGTTTAGCTGGGACTCTAAATGTTTGACTGTGGATCAGACAAGTTCTGGATCCAGGCAAGAAAAAACCTGAAGCTGGGTGGAGTAAGTACAAAGTTTGGCAATGATTATGTTATTGATCTTGGGCATTAAATATGGATTGTATATATAATATAATCCTAAACCAAATCAAAGGCAGTCTTATTTGGGAAACTGTAATTACTATTCTTTTAAATTATGATATCAGGTTGCCAAAGCTCATTAAAAAACATATAGAAGGATCAATCATCACTTGAAAGCTTTGGAAGAGATGTTATAAGAACTATCACAACTGGTTTTTGACTTGGGGCGGGAAGTTGGGCAAGTGATCACAGGATCTTAGAGCTGATATATGTTTTTATTCTTCCATGGATAAAGAAAGATAAAGTTAAGAAATATTATTTTAACAATAAAGTCGGGCAGAGCACTAGTTTTGTGTATAAACTATTAATACCTCATGGAATTGGTTCTTCCTTTATACTTCCTTTTCTTACAACTTACATATTTTCATCTTTAAAATTTACCTCCTAATAATATTAAACATGTTGCAAGTTATATAGAGACAACTTATAAATTGTGGAAGAAATTAGAGTGTGAAGATTATAGAGACCTGCAGTTTTCTGAAAGCTTTAAATACAAAATCTCTCAGGAATTTAGAATCCAATGGAAAACAAAAAGAAATAAAAGGAGAAAGGAAGAGAGAAGAAAAAGTGACTTTCCTTTAAAATAATCATATTTTATTCAGTTAGCAACTAAATTATTTGAAACAGAGATAAAATGGGGGCTGGTAGAAATCCAATTTCTAAAATTAAATTGAATGCTTTTGGTTTCTAGAGGAGATATAGATGCCTAAACCTTTGTGATAAGTAATTGGGAAGATCTAGATTAGAGCCCAGATTCCAGGACTCTTTCCTTGTCACTCTTTCCTTTCCTTTCCTTGTCACAATACAAAGAGCTGCCTCTTTGTATTAAAATGCTAATGACAAGTTTTAACAATAATAATAATAATAATAATGCCATTTGCTGTTACAAACACAGTGCAGGTAGTTGCAACCAAAATATAATTAATTGATGCTTTCAGATGATTTTAAAAACCAGATTGTCATTTTAAAGTGGTATATTTTTATACATTTTGATTATTATACATAGCAGAAACTTTGACCAGATTTGTGTAACTACTAGGCATCCTTACATATGTTATTGCCTTAAATCGTTTCAGCAACCCTAGGAGACAGTCAAATAAAAGTAAAACTCTGGAAGATGAAGTTTCTCTCCCAAGCTCATAGATTTGGTAAGCACAAAGCTAAAACTTGACCCCATGCTCCCTGGAAGCCATTGCTCAGCCCTCTGAGTGTTCTAGCCACAGTAGAGCAAGGGAAGTAATCAGAGGAGCAAAGTGTAAGAACTTTCTTTTATTTTTTTTTATTTTAGCATATTATGTGGGTACAAGTGTTAAGGTTACATATATTGCCCATGTCCCCCTCCCCCCTCGAGTAAGAGCTTCAAGCGTGTCCATCCCACAAATGTTGCACATCTCACTCATTGTGGTTGTATAAACCCATCCCCTCCTCCCCCCTCTCACCCTCCTGACACCTGATAAATGTTACTCCTATATGTCCGCTTAGGTGTTGATCCGTTAATACCAATTTGCTGGTGAGTACATGTGGTGCTTGTTTTTCCATAAGAACTTTCTTAAAATGGTTTATTATCAATGTCTATACAAGTCTATTACTACAGTGTTGAGAAGAATAATTATAAAAATGTGCATAATTTTACACAATTGTTCTATCCTTATTTTTTAGCAAGATACAAAGTTGCTAAACTATAAATGCATTGACACTAGAACCACTCAAATCTAGATACAAATGCCTGCTTTTTTACTATCTATGTTGAGTTGTCACAGATCTTTGCCTATACAGTTGGAATATTAAAGCAATCAATAAAATGACTGACTTTTGTATGAACAAGACTCACATCTGAGAGTGACTTATCAAAGTGAGACAACTAATGCAAGGGGAGCTTTGACTGAGCCTGAATCTTCTGACTCTAGGCTCAGAGTAACTTCTCCTGCAAACATTGCCCAAATGGAAATGAAAATTCCAATATTATCTATTTTTAAATAAATATGTATTATGTATAATGACATAACATTTTGACATGGAACTATTTGGCATTATCTATATAGTTCTTCTAATTATTATATGATAATCATTTATAAAATATTGTTCCAAACTCAAGAAATCTAAGTAGTACTTAAATTCTGACTACACAGTATTTATCCAATTAAAAAATACATATATATGTATATGATCATAGAAACCACACTAAGTATCTGAACACACATATTTAATATTTATTTCTTGAATCTTAAAATATGAGTCTGAATTTAATTGTTTTTAAAATTTTTTGGTCATTCATTTGATGTAATTTTTTTTTATTTCTTCATCTAAGCAAGCACTATATCTCAGGAGATTCCCTGTCATGTTCTGTGCACGTATCACCATACAAGAGGTAAAATAGACTATGCCACACTGATTCCCTATACCTTGATAGAATATGCAACATCAATGCTTTGTTTGTTCTGTTTATCTGTTCTTTCTCTCTGTGTTTCTTCCATCTTTTCAATGTCTTTATTTTCTATTTTAAATGTTCCATCAACATTTGCCATGCTCAATCCACGTTTCCCTCTACAGTTGACTTCATGTAGTCCAGCCTGACTACTGTGATTCCGTGCTGCAAGGTGGATTCCAAGTGTAGGTGACTGAAGTGTTGTAACTGCTACATGGTTTCCTAATGGATGTTTGAAACATCTTTCCTCCCACTCAAAGCTTGGAACATTAACTGCAGAACTAACTCATTTTGGGATTCTTCTGCAAAAAGGAAAATCCTCTTGCTCCCATTGTAAGAGTTTGTTGTGAAGCCCTCTTATGCAACTGACACCACGGGGGGAAGAAAAAGAGGATTAAAAACATCATAATAGGCACAAAAATAAGGCCAATTTTCACATTACACAGCTAAATTGGAAAGGAAGGAAATAAAGACATCAGTGGATAAAATTAATGTAATTGGAGAATACTGCAGTCAAAGTAGTTTGTTTGCTCTAATCTTGTACACGATATAAAAACGCTGTTGCAAATGGACCCCAGCTGCAAGTAATCACAGTCAGAGGCTAAATGGAATCAACAGTGATGATCTGGTAGGGAGGTGAATGCCCATGCAGCTTTTCTTGGAGGAAAATAGATAGTCCCATGACTAATACTTGAGAAATGTGTTGTGACTCTGAAAATTAATTCATATACTGATGCTAAACATTTGAAATGATAAAAAATGTTTGCAGCTCTACAATTATTTTATTTATAATTAAAAAAATAAAATGGCATAGATACCAACCTTGCATGTATGGTCAGCCCATCATCAGAAGAGTCATGTAGGCCTTTTAAGTGTATTTGTACCAAAGTGTATTTGTACTCAGCTTCCCAACTTACCAGTTTTATTCAGATATTTGAGGGGTGATTTTAGTAATTTCTATAGTAATTAAAAATGTCATTTTGCTACTGAGGCCAAACAGAGGGTGCAAAATGTGTATGGATATTTAATAAAATATGTAAAATTTGTTATTTATTTATAGTTGTCTACCTTAACCACTACTGCTGGTATAAGCTTATTCTCACCTGTGTCAGAACAGCCTCTGTACAAATTATTCTCCATCATATATTCTCTTTATATGTTTCATGGAGCTTCTCACAATTTGAAATTGCCTCGATGATATTTGGATTACTTGTCTATCACCTGGGCCATTCCAGAATGGAAGCAGAGTTCTCATCTGTCTCAGTCAGGTATATTTTAAACATACCCATGTCAAAGCATAGGTACGTGTTCAGTATATATTTATTGAATAAAAAACGGAAAGATTTAGTTAACTGGAATTTTTCTTACGCTTGAGAATTACTGACTGAATAGATTTAGGCACACTCCTAAATGATTTGCTAAGACTCACTAACACTTTTGAGGTTATTTCTATTTTTAAGAAGATGACAAGAATATTAAATAATTTATTCTAAAACATAGAGATAACTATTATATGTTCAACATAACCCCTTCTCTGTTCTCCTCAGAGTTAAAATTTACAAAGATGAATTGAACTAAGAATAATGTGATGGTTAAAATATGGGCTTTGATATCAGTGTAACTTGATATCAAACTGGATCTGCTACTTTCTACACATGACTGTAAGCAAGGCGGCTAATCTCTCTGTAGCTCAACTTCTCCAAAGTGGACATAATAACTTTTACTTCTTTGGTGAGTATTGATGCAATGATATATGCAATGCACTTAACACAGTGCTTGGCACATAAGAAGTTTCTCCAAATAGTGACTTTTCTTATTATTGTACTTGTTTGAGTGAATTTTCAAAGAAAGATGGAGTGAAATCTGGGCATGAGCTGACAGCAGTGGTTGTGTGGGTGTGTGTGTGGGTGTGTGTGTGAGCTGTATATGTGTAGTGAGAACATTTAAGATCTACTCTCTTAGCAATTTACAAGTATACAATACATTATTATTGACTATAGTCTCCATGCTGTACAGTAGAACTTATTCATACTATCTCCAGAACTTATTCATACTATCTGAAACTTTGTAACTTCCGACCAACATCTTACCATTTCCTTCCCTACGCCCCCATCCTCTGGTAACTACCATTCTACTGTCTGCTTCTATGAGTTCAACTTTTTAGATTCCACATATATTGAGATCATGCAGTATTTCTCTTTTTGTATATAGTATGAGATAAGGGTCCAATTCATTCTTCTGCATGTGCATATCTAGTTTTCACAACATGTTTTCAAAAGAAAGAAAGAGATTTTCCTTTCTCTGTTATGTGCTCTTGACATCCTTGTCAAAGATCAATTGATCGTAGTGAGTGGGTTTATTTCTGGGCTTTCTGTTCCGTTCCATTGGTCTCTATGTCTGTTACGTCAGTTTCATGCTGCTTTGTTTATTACAGTTTTGTTGTACATTTGGGAAGCAGTTAGCTTGATACCTCCAGCTTTGTTCCTTTTGCTCAAGATTACTTTGGTATGTGAGGTCTTTTCTGGCTTCGTATGAATTTTAAGATTGTTTTTCCTATTTCTATAAAAACTTCTTTTATAAGGATTATATTGAGTTTGTAATTCCTTTGAGTTGTAGGGGGATTTTAACAATAGTAATTCTTCCAATCCATTTAATTTGGTCTTTTAAAATTTCTTTCACCAGCATTTTATAGTCTTAATTGGCCCTATCTTTTACTTTCTTGCTTAAATTTATTCCTAAGTATTTTCTTGTCTTGGTGCTATTATAAATGGGATTTTAAAAAACAGCCCAAGTGTTCATCAAAACATGAGTGGATTCACAAAATGTGATATATGTATACCATGGAGTTCTACTCAGCCATGAAAAACAATGGTGATCTGGCACCTCCTGTATTATCCTGGATGGAGCTGAAGCCCATTCTACTAAGTGAAGTATTACAAGAATGCAAAAACAAGCACCACATGTACTCACCATCAAATTGGTATTAATTGATCAACACTTATGTGCACATATGGTAGTAGCACTCTTCGGGTGTTGGGCAGGTGGGAGGGGGAGGAGGGGATCACATGGATCATATGGATCACCACACCTAATGGGTAAGGTGCACACTGTCTGGGGGATGGACATGCTTGTGGCTCTCACTTGGCTGGGGCAAATGCAATATATGTAACTAAACATTTGTAACCCTGTAATATTCTTAAATTAAAAAAAAATCTCTGGGATGCAAAGATGGTCTAACATATGCCAATTAATAGATCTGATACACCTTATTGACAGAATAAAGGATAAATTCTTATGATCATCTCACTAGATACAGAAAAAGCATTTGACAAAATTCAACACACTTTTATGGTAAAAACTGTCAACATGTTAGAAATAGAAGGAATACCTCAACAAAATACCACATATAATAACAGTATCATAATAAAAATGATAGTATATAATAAAGACATCTGCACTCAAATATTTATAATGGCACAATTCACAATTGCAAAGATGTGGAAACAGCCCAAGTGCCCATCAATACATGAGTGGATTAATAAAATGTGGTATATGTTCACCATGGGGTACTGTTCAGCCACAAAAAAACAATGGTGATCTAGCACCTCTTGTATTATCCTGGATAGACCTGGAGCTCATTCTACTAAGTGAAGCATCACAGAAATGAAAACACAAGCACCACATATACTCACCATCAAATTGGCACTCATTGAATAACACTTATGTGCACATATTGAAGTAATAGAACATACTTTCTCATGCTTTTCTAAAATGTTTTAAAAGTTCTGTCTGAATACTAAAGAGAAAACCTAGTCCTAAGAGGTTGTTCTTGTTATAGTAATTAAAATGAATTTGGATTTCTTCATGAGCAGTATAAAGTGTGATCATGATTTGTTTGAAATAGGCAGCCCGCATCAGGGAATACGACACGCTGTTATCAGGAATTTGAGAACCATCTCAAATTAGAAGTTGAGTTCTGATAGGAAGAATCTTAAGAACCCTTTTAAGATAATTTTACATTTTTTTACTTATAATAATAAAAGTCTCAACTTATCTGTAAGATATATTTCTAAAAATCAGATTTTTAAAAATCTGGTAGAATTTTAATTCTACTTTACAGTCATTCAGTTAATGGAAAACATTATGACGATTTCTCAAAGAAATAAAAATAGACCTACCATTCAATTCAGCAATCCCACTATGGGGTATCTTCCCAAAGGAAAAGAAGTCATTACATCAAAAAAAAAAAAAAAAAAAAAAAAAAAAAACCAAAACCAAAACCAAAAACACCTGTACCCAAATGTTTTCACAGCACTGCAAAGATATGGACCCAACTTAAGTGTTCATCAACTGATAAGTGGATAATGAAAATCTAATTTACATATATAGAGAGAAATATACATATATATACACACACATATACACACACACACACATGCACCACGGAGTACTACTCAGCCATAAAAAGGAATAAAATAGTGTCTTTTGCAGCAACTTGGATGGAATTGGAGACCATTATCCTAAGTGAAATTTCTCAGGAATGGAAAAACAGATACCACATGTTCTCACCTGTAAGTGGGAGCTAAACGGAGGATATATATGGTCATAAAGAACTGCAATAGACATTGGAAACTAAGAAGGAGGGAGGGTAGGAGGGGGAAAGTGATAAAAATCTACCTATCTAGTAAAATGTGCAGTATTCTGGTGATGGGTACACTGACAGCCCTGGCGTCAGCATGATACAATTCATCCATATAACAAAAAAACACTGGTACCCCTAAATTTTTTGAAATAAAAAGAAAAGAAGAAAAGAAAACTAGGAACCAATATTATGCTGCTTCTTCAGGTATCACTGAACAAATGTCTTTCTTAGTTTTTGCAGCTGTGCAATGGGGCTATAATACAGTACCTAGCATGTAAAGATGTTTTATATATAAACTGATGATTGTAAAACACTATATACATGCTAATTACCCTGTATTAGTGTTAAAGGTTTGGTAGTTATACCCGAATCTTGCCAAGAATTCTTTCTCATGGTTTTGAATAAGAGTGTTCATTCACTGCCCCTCCGGAAAGAATGTTGGAGTCCTGAGCTTGATGGCTGGAGATTTAATGTGGCCTAACCTAGTTTTGAAAGAGGTTTCACTACTACTCAGACAGGCTGTGACTATAACACTACTAAAACACATTTACATTCTACTTGAAACTATAAAGCCTAATACCTGGAATGAGTCTACTATGTTGACTACAAAAAGGAGACCTGATGAATTTCCAAATAAGGTGTAATGAAATCTTAGGTTTTTATACCCTGAAATATCACCAATTAATAAATATAAATGATGAAGTCACTCAATTTGTAAATAGAAAATACAGTATTTCCATGTCTCAGAGTGATGTAATGATTATTTGGGGGCATATAAAATTGTTAATGTTTGTAAAATGTCTTAAAATTCTTGGCTAAAAGCAAAATATAGTGTCCCATACATAAAGTAATATGTGGAATTTTTTAAATAAAAAATTGTGGTATGTGTGAAAAAGTATTTAAAAAGAGATCTTCAAATGAATTTTGGTGCACACTCATTAATAACAGAAAATAATTTTTGTTAAAAAGATAAAAAATGTTTGGAACTTCCTTAAAAGAAAGAAAAATATAACTAGCAATTAGCATGTCGCAATCTGTCAAATATTGAGATTGTCTCAACTAGTCTAGGCAGCAGCAAACTTGAGTTTCAACACAATTGTTAAAAATAATAATGCAATCTATAGGAGTTATTGTAGACACTTGTATCCAAAATAGAGAGTTATAGGGTATGATAAGTGGATACAATTCTGAGTAGTGAAGATGGGTTCCAAAACTCCCTTGCCTAATGTCTATGGTTCTGAAACTTGCTTTGCTATTGTGTTTTCCTTTGTTCCCACTTGCCTTGGTCTAATGGACAGGTAAGTTTGGTGCTGTTTGAGTAGCAGGTCATACAGTTAGTCTATAGTCACTTCAATATGATTTTTTTAATAGTACTTAGTGCTTTTGATCCAAAATAAATTGCTCCAAGTTCATGTCTGATAGATTAACATGTTTCTATATTGCTATCAGTTAAAAAATGTACTTTTATGTAAGTTCCTGTACATTTTCCATGGGTGAAATAAATTTGCTTCTTCAGAAACTACATGGCATAAAGTCATGTTTTATTCATATTTCCCTCCCTCATAAAGAATGGGACTATTTTTACATATTTTTGTCTTCTGTGCTTCACCAATAATTTCCTTGCATTTAGAAATGTTCATGATCTCCAAACTACATAATTTAATTTTCATGCATATTAAGGTGTCTCCAAATGTCTAATTGAGGAGAAAACACCATTGCGTTGAGCAGGAGTTCTTGAACCAAATGGCAGTTGAAATATTAAATGTAAACATAGGATAAATAGGTAAGTAGGTAGATAGTAAATCACATATTTCCTTGGTTATCACATCTAAAGTTCTTGAAACTATGGTTTCAAAACCTATAAAATTTCCTCCTTAAGTGCAGAAATGTTGGGAAGTTAAGGACTTAAAAATCGAGTGTGCACCCAATCTATTGGATACCAACAATCAAGAAATTGTTTCTTTAGAATTCCAAGTCTATATATGCACACATACATTTAAAATCTCTTTTATTTGTCCGTTTATTTATTTATAGAGTAAATATTATGGGATATAAGGGATAAAATTACCTTTTCAGGTACTGAAAGATCAAAATGGAAATTAATCCAAATTCTTAGGTTATATCATTTTATATATTATATTTTCAATATATATTTATATTAGATATGTGGTTTACATATGAAAGACTTTGCAAAGCTATTCAAATATTTACTTTATTAAGTACTTATTTTAAATATTTAAACAATATTTTATTAATATATTTATATGAATTATGAGATAGTAGATATTATGAACTTATGTGGGTTTTTTTCCTGTCCTTTAAACCCACATAAGTTTAAAAGAATATAAATCCATATTTTAATCCTCTATATTGATAGTCATAACACACTAAAAACACACCGAATATCTAGCAAGGTGATTATATGTCCATAGCTGTCAAGAAGGGTCTTGACGGGAGGAGAGAAGATAACTACGGATAGCTCCTGTAATGTATTGCTTAATGATTTCACCACAGAGATATTTGGGGAAACTACATGGTTAGTAGGAGGATATAAAAAATGATTTTACTGAAAGAAAAACCATGTCTCTATTTAAATCTCATTTTTTATGTAATTGTAGAATAGAAACGTTTTCATTTATTCAACAATTATTTTGGAAGTAGATGGTCAACTAAGGAGAAGCAGGTCTAAATTAGCAAACACTGGGATTTTTGATTTCTTTTCTTTTTCTTTCTTTCTTTCTTTATTTTCTCCTAGATAGGTTTATCCATTAAATGGTGGAAAATTTAAGGCATGTCAGTACCTAAAAAGGACCCAAATATTCTGAATGTGGTAAATACTAATGATTACACTACCAAGAAGCCAGGGATTTAGTGATTCATTGCCAATCTCACCCCTAGACTCTCTCTATAAGCCTCGCTCCATCCTGTGACTTGGACAACCCTTCCATCCGAAGACAGCACCGCTTACTGCGTTATGTTAAGGAGGCAGCAGCTGCAAATTGCAATATCCTCAGAAGTTCATAGCTGAGACAAAACCCAGTAACTGTCTAGTACCAGTCTCAAACTTCCCTAGTCCATGGTTCAGAGATAGTAAACGTGTTTGAAGGTGGAATGAGAATATGCTTTGACAATTTCAGGGTCTGAAGGTTTGAAGCTCTGTTGCGTCTCTTACTATCTGCGACACTCTGGAAGTGTTTCTAAAATTCTCTAAGCCTCAGTGACTCTGTGATGATAAAATGAGATCATGGAGGGAAAAAAAATAATGGATCAGTGAACTTGTGGCTATTATAATTTTTAATAGAAAAGGCCATGATCTTATGAGGTGAAAGAATTGTGATGATAATTCAGTTTTTTTGACGTTTAAGTCCATTATTCTTTTTATTATTCCACATTATCTCGCATTTGTCTGAAGGTAAGGAATCATAGAGTAATATACACTCATAACTGCCAAATGAGAGATATAGTTTTCTTTGGTTCATGGCAAGCCACAAAAATAGAAGGACATAAAAAAATTCCAATAAATTTATTACAGAAAACCAAAAAAATTATGCAGGTTTTAAAATTTTCTAGATAACCTACAGAATAATGTATAAAAAACAGGGAAGCATTATAATTTATTTCAATCCTGCAGACTCAAAAATAGTTTGTGTATATTGTTTGCTCTAAGAAGAAATTTCATAAATTAGCAACTGGATTTTCTTGGGTTTTTGAAGCAGTATTTCCTTAAGAAGAAAGCAGGCTTCGTTTTTCAGTGACACAGAAAATTCCTATCATTTTTACTTTGTTCCAAAATTATATTAATGGAGTTGTGTCATGGGAATAAATTAAAATGGGGCATGTGGAACGTGGTGGTATTTCTGCACCATGCGGTTTACAGGAAAACAATCTCATTTAGATCATATCGCTGACCGCGTGGCCGACACGGGGGACCACCTGGGGCCCATGTGGAACCTCTCGACACGAATGGGTTCATTCAGTAAGAAACATGTGATTTTTTTTTTAGGAGATTTCATTTAGAATTCTTCAGATCAAGTTTATGAAAGGATCACTTATATTTAGATTAGAATAGGCTACTCCTTGCAGCCGTGCAAATTTCACGTTGTATGTTAAGTCCTGCAGTTTTCTGACAGAAATGCCAGTTGAATGACAATCACGAAAAAAACCCACAAAACAACAACAACACACAAAAAGACAATAACAACACCTAAGCAAAGGAATCAAAAGCATGACCTTTAAATACCAAGAAATCTAAGCTTTAAGAACTTCTGCCTAACCCTGTTGCTCTTACATGTGTGACTTTCTAATGTAAAGGATAAAACACTCCATTATATTAGGCCCTTGTGATTATGTCCTTTAATGTTCAACCCTTTAATCTACATGTAAGCTAATAAGAGCAGTAAGAATGCATCTAAGAACAAATCACAAAAGCAAAAAACAAACAAAAAAAACCAAAAAAAACCCAGATTGCGATACAATTACATGCAGACAGTATTAAATTATAAGAATTGGCGTGGAAGTATTTATTCATGTTTAATGAACTTATAAATGTTAAAAGAGGAGGACATACATTTTTGAAATGTTTCTAGGATTTAGAAGGTTGCTTTAATTATTATTATAGGCATTTTCCCAGAGTGATTTAAATTGTGATGTGAATTTACATATACCAAACCACAGCATATCCAAGAAAACAAAACTTGTGTATGCAATGCACCCATAAGTTAGACTCTCCCAAAATGTGTCTTCTCTTGAGACAGTCTAATGACAAAGATAGTGAATAAATTGAAGTAACTTTTATTTTGTATAATATTTAATTAGTTTGACTAAAAAAAAAACATTGTAAAGAAAAATATTCCAAAATTACATAATGCCTAAATACATCACATAAGTGATGGGGTGTAAATGAAGAAAAAGAAAGGAAGAACACACGATAAAGAAAGTTTTTAGTTAGCATTACTGTATTCAACAAGTTTCAGGCTGGTTTCCCTGGTTCTGTGAAATTGATGCTTTTAGCTTGTAATGCTCCAAAGGAAACAAAACCACCCACTGGGTGTAACAGTCAATATTATTTTGTCTTCCATTTTTCTGCTTTTCCACCCAAATTTTTAAAAATATGCACAGCTTCACAACATACTCCCGAAAGAAAGTATTTATGCCTCCCGAAAGACTATCAGAGTCCAGGACAGCCAAAGGAAGAGGAGGCCAAAGAAAGCCAGCAGAGGGACGAAAGGAAGCAAATGTGACACATTCTCGGGATAAATTCGACAGGAAATCGCACAAGTAAGGCACTCAGCCAACTGCCATATGCCCTGACAAAGATACCAACAGCAGCAGTGAGCCCAGGGAGCTGTTTTATCATTAGCCCCTCACCCAGCAGTGCTAGAAACTCATTTAGCCCCATGCTGGACTTTCATTAGGCCAGACTCGCATCAGATGGTCCCGTGTTTTGGCTCCCGAGCGGTGTGGCCCTTTATTGGGGGAGGCAGCCATATCTCAGCTCAGCAGGGACCCCAGATTGGAGTGTTCCTCGCTGACAGATGCCAGGGCCTCTGCGGAGGCTGCAGTGGCCAAGGGGGCCCGATGCAAGACTATCCTTTATGTTGGCATTTTGTGGCACAAAACCTATGGAAAAGGAAAAAAAAATCTAAACCTTTCAAGTTTGTTTTTAACCTGACTTCTACTGAAAATAAGATGGAGTGGGGAAAAAAAAAAATCCATGAAGCTGAAAGCAAAGAGAAAATGCCAGAAATCTTCACTTGGAATCAGAGCAAAGAGCTGAGCTGACACTAACAATCTTTTTTTTTTTTTTTTTTAACCTCAGGACTGTAATAAAAAGTCAACGAAGCAAGGGATGTCGATATATTCTAATAACAAAGATGTGGAATTTTAGAGGGCCCTTTTTCTTCTTCTTCATAGGGAAGCTATATTAAAAAAATAAACAGAAATAGAGAGCAAGTATTAAAGTCTAATAGATGCACATTGAAAAGATACGTTTCTTCATAAAAGAAACTGAAACTTACATCATACAGTGATGCATGCTGTGATTTTGAGGAAAAAATAATTTTTAAATTGAATTTGCATTCATTTCTTTGAATTCTAATAATTCTATCAAGAATTATAGGTGAAGAAAGAAGACAGCTCATGCCGATTTTTTTTCTATTAGCTTTCCAGGAAGGAAAAAATTGTGTTCAATATTTGAATCACTGATTATTTAAAAAATCATATTATGTTATTATGCTTTATTATGTCATCATCCTTTATCTAAAGGTTTTTCATAAATATAGAACCCAAAATATACCTTTCTGTTAATTTGTTAAGTTTCTATGAATTATAGAAGAAATAACAGATGATCTAGGAGAAACAAAAAACATATTTTTATTCTTTTAGTTCATTCATTGAATTATTTTCATATCAATTATACATGTCATTACTATCTATAAATTAAGTTTTCACTTCAATATGTTATATTAAATAATAGGAAGTTATTTTATATTCAGTTGCACTTCTGAAAATGTGTATCTCAATTCAATTTATACAAAGGCAGCAGCTTGAAAGACGGAGTTTATGAGAAAGAAGCAGGAGGAACTTTTCTAATATCGCTGTATTTTCAAATGAGAAATGTACTTAGTGTATGTTTAGAAGATTTCAGTAAAACATTAGGAAATTACAGGACAATCTCAAATACCTGTGATCTTCTGAACTCTGAAGGTTGGTCAACATGTATCAGAAGGAAAAATGGAATAGTGGTCAGTTTCTCATCTTTTCAGAGATAAGTGCCTAGTTATTGCTAAAGTATTCTGTTCTCCTTCCTCATCCTCTCATGGATGAAGTTTGCAGATATCTTTAGGTCAATGAACCGTAGGGAGCTTTCTCGGTGCAGTGAAGCCCTTTATAGTGTATTTCTCTCCAGGCAGCTCCATTCCCGTATGTCAGGGACATGTGGCTTATCGTCCACTTAATCATCCTGGTTTATGTCAATTTATAGACATGTTAGGGAGCATTGCTGTAGATGGTTCCTTTTACTGAATTCTAAAAACAGAACTTTTGGCATTTTTATAAGTTCTTTCATTTATTTAAATAGTAAAAGTATTTGGAAGAGGAAATCTCTCTCTCTCTCTTTACTAACAATTAATGGTGTAGAAATATTGCAAAATTGTTTTTTTAAGGGAAAAATAGACATGCATACAAGGAAGTATACACCAATAAAACAATCAAAAAATAAATATAAAGCTGAAATTACTGAAATATCATTGATGTTTTAAGATCAGTTTTCTCTGGCTTTTTTAATTTTAGTAAAGCTGGTATAGGTATGTATGAATGTGTGTGTGTTAAAATAATTACCAAGGACCTACAGTAACAATCCCTCCTGCCTGGATGTTTCAGTTGCATTTGACATTGTTATTGTCTGAGACAACAATCTAGCTGCAACGTTAGCAAACTGGGCCAAGCCCTTTGATGCACCACAGGTAACAGAAAGTTGAGCACACGCACACCCTCAAGCAGGTGGGCTGTGTTGAAGCGCCACCTACTGAAACATTGTGTCCCTCAATCCTGCATTCCCAAAGTTGGCATTTACTATAGCATTGGCAAAACTGGTTCAGGGGAAAAAAATTCCAGTACAAATGAAATCCTATTTTTGGCAAGCAGGACTCTATAAGTGTGTCAGCTTCGAACTTTACTGATTACAGCAGTTTGTCTATGCTGAGGAGTTTGTGATCTGTCTTTTCCAAGGAAGAATATAAACTAAAAAGAATACCAGCTTGCATATTCATAAATTGGGTCACTTATGAGCATAGGAAAAGAAAACAGAGGAAACAGGAGGATGGGGAAGTGTTCAATGCAATTTAAACATTTTCAAGATTTTGTTTGGAATGAAATAGACCTGAGTGAAAAAAAAATCATACAATCTCACACACACACACACACACACACACGCGCGCGTATGTACAAAGCTATAACAAATTATATTCATTCTAATGAAGATGATTGAATTAACACTCAAACAGACTTATATGCACAAATTCCCTTTTTTCTTCCTACCTACTCTCTACCCACATATGTGAAGCAACAAAAAGGAAAACGTGTTCAGGAGGAACTGTATATTCTATCTCACTTCATAAGTGAGCAAAAGAAAGTCATCCGGTCACATCGCAAACAACTTGCTCGTGACAGACTGGACAAGCTTCAGTAACTGATCTTGAGATTGTTTGAGATATTTTTAGAAGGTTTTAAGCAGAATGCATGTTGCATATCATGGACATTGAAAATAAAATGGTTTTCTTTCTAAAACAACGACTTAAAAACTATATATTGTAGCATTTCTTCTACAGAGTAGGCTTGCCCTTGATAGGGAAAATCATTGGGTGTGAAAGCATATGCGTTTCTGTTTGTGTAATTTAGGGAAGGGGATTATTTTGTTTTGCTTTTCTTCTGATTCAAATTTGAAAGTTATGCAAGCAACAAATCCATTCTTCATGGAAGTATAGACTATCTATTTCAATAATATACCACAGGCTAATTCTGACAGTGCTAATATAATTCTCTAAGTCAAGATAATTTATTTAACATATATTTAAAAAACAAAAAAAGTAAAAGTTTCCAGGTCTGATATATTCTTAAAGGTCTCTCTGGTAAATATACATTTGCATGATATATATTGGAGCTGAACAGAAGTCTATATAAGTAGAAAACTCATTTGTATACTTAACTCTTATAGTAACACATTTACATAACCTCCCTTTAAGACTGAAATGTTTTATTATGTTGACTTTTAAACTCATATACTTCCAAAGGTAATAACTTTCATATCACATACTCTTTCTTCCCAAAATAACCACTACCTTTTCATTATACAGGAAGTTTAATTGTCAAAGTCAAAATTAAACCATTTTAAAGGATTGGTTTAAAACAACAAAAAAAGTAAAACAAATATTAGAAAATGGCTTAATCCTCTTCCTCGACTATAATTTGTACTATTATGTATTATTTTTTTCAATGTAAAAAACGCCCATATAATTTAAAGATTCAAAATATTTATCCATGTGTAACATTTTAGATGTTGTTCTAATTTATTTTTAGGACATTGTTCTTAAGTAGAATTAAAAGTTTCACCTTTAGGAATCATAACCTTAGCAAGAACTGGGACTTACTTCTGTGGCCTCCACTGAGTCATTTAACTTAAAGAGAATGGGAATTCTTTTCCCTATTATTCATGAAATGAGGGTTATAATAACTATTCTTTCTCTCAAGAAAGCTATAAAAATAACATCCTTAAATCATCAACGTTTTTAAAGAGAGTCATTATTTCAAGACCAAAATGTCAGAACTTTGCTGAAAATGCGAATTTAATTTTAAGCTCAATTAATCCAAAGTTACATCTGGAAATATATACCAATGTCTACGCTAACGTGCTTCCATAAGAAGGACAGCCTCAAAAACACGCCTTTTGCAAGTTTTATGAAAATGACTGACTTAGAACCGGTGCCAGAGTCAGCATTCCACATTATTCAAAAGCAAATTCAAGGATAGGGCTTGTTAAAGGCAAATCTTCATTCTACGATGGAATTTTATTTTAAAGGTTTTCAAATATCTACCAGAAGAGAAAAGGAAAATAAGGACATTTAACACCTGCAGCCCTGAAAAGCAGACCATCTCACCTAACAAACAGAACAGAATGAATCCCACATAAAAAGAAACTTTCTCTTCTTTTATGGTAGCATATGCTGTTCAAAACTGCCTTTGCAAAAGAACATAGTGATCAAAATGCACAAGTGTTTCAGGTCCAGGTCGTAACAACTAACTTCTAAAATAACAAAGCACAGAAGCCAAAGAGAATCATGAACATATTGATAAAATGGATTAGACTTCATCATCTCGTACTGTGTCCCAAACAACATATCATTCATTCATGAGCTCAGCCCTGAGGCAGAAACTGAGTAAATAAACGGATCTTGCCCCATGCTCCAGGGTCACCACTCCCTAGCTTGGCTTGCTCAATGGAGAGCAAATTCCAAAGCAGGGGAGCACCCTGCCCCATTGCTCCCAGTTCCAGCCTGCAGACTGTTAGCAATCCAAGGTAGCTGGTGCTACCTGGCCATGCAACACACACATGCAAATCTGAAATAAAATAAGTGCCTAAACCAGTCTGTCCAGAAGATAAGCAGGGGTATGTTTAGTTGGTTCTTTTTACCATTAGACGATTATTTGAAATAATTTTGCTTTCTTTACAAATCTCAAAGTTGCCTTAATTTTTGTTCTTTGCTAAAAAATCAGTATGTAATCAGGCCCTCTAAGGAATGGTTCTAATTTAACATATTCTGGATTTCATTTAAAGAAATCTGGAAGGACTTTCAAAGCAATGTGACTGTTTCAGAGCAAATGAAAAGTATATCCTAAATGGTATTTGGCAGCAAACATCCCCCAACGACACCATCACTAACTTGTTTGAAAACTATGATTCCCATTAAATGGACAGAACTGCACAGTTTTCTCTCTAAGAAGGTCCTGTTAAGCTCAGTGAAACAATGCCAGAGCTTAAGTCCGTATGGTAAAATGAGGTCCATGGATTAAGCATTTAAGGACTCAGGGAACATACATAGTAAGATGGCACAGATCAAACCTAAATATGTATGTATGCACATATTTTCAATATGCAACATAAATAAGAGCTCCTAGGTGTTGTTATAAGAAATTGTTATTCGGAGTTTATTTATAAATATTGGCTAATATTAGAGGCCTAATCAGAAGATACACCTCTCTGGATTGAACTGCTCTAGGTGCCAGAATTTTGGTAGGCCCTTTGATATATTGCTTCATTAAATTTTCTAAACAACTGTATAGTATTAAGCCATTTTACAAAATAGGAAATGGATGCTCAGGGAAATTAACATACTTAAAATTAGTAACCAGAAAGTAGCAGAGCTCTTTTAGATATTTAAACCCAGATATTTCAGAATAATAACTTCATTTTCTATACATAGCTGTATTACATGGTTTTTAAGCATGGCACATGACCTGGATTACTCCACACTTTGTTGGTTGAAAATTTTTTATGTAAATAATTTGATTTTTATATTTTTCAATTATGAAAATTTACATCTTTATCATCTTATAATAAAATCATAAATACCTCTTCTGTTCCAAAAGCAAATAGCTTGTTCTTTATATAATTATTTCTTCCTATGTTCTCAACTAATAAGATTTTACTAAGAAATATTACTACTTATCATCTTAAATATTTGTAATTTTTTTCTTTATAACAAAATATATCATTAAACAGTACAACTTTTACACTTTTACAGGTTAAGAAAGAAAATCCTATAATCATTCAAAGACTATTACTCAAAATGCTATATATATAAAAAGAAAAGCATACTAAAAAGTTGATAATTAACCCAAATAAAAATGAATATGACATTTGTTTGTGGTTATTCGCATCATTTTTCAAAACTTCAAACAGCAGAATCTAAATGCTTGCCCAAAGTTCCCAATTTTGGTTTTAACTGTAGCTATTTAGCTTGTAAAGCACAATGCTGGCCTAATTTTCAAGCTTTAGACCTTATTAGTGAACAAATTTCTATATTTAGAACCTCATATTAGTAGTTGATTCTTCACATACCTAATTTTTAGTGCCAAGCCCCTGATTTAGGTTCCTAAATGCATATTTCAAACAGCCAACTATTTCTTGCTGTAATTGGATTAACTTGTCTATTATAGATCATACAGTAGATAAGATATGCCAAAACTGTTTATATAAAACTTTAAGACCATGAGTTTCACTCAAGTTGTTATCATAATCCTATGAAAATCCTAAAGTCATCATTGGTAATTGGTTAGATTTATAAGTTAGGTTACTAAATCAACAGATCAAAAATGATATCAATGATTCTTTTTCTTGAATTAAGAAACAGTGTATTTATAATAAATCTACTAGATTTGCAGCACAAAAAATTGGCAACTCCCCAAGTTATCTGATATGTCAATATTTTACTTAAATAATGATAGAACTGAAGGTAAAATTATGAAGCGGCAACCTCACCCTATCATTTATAGATGAGATTGAGAAGGTCAAGGTCACACTAAGCACCCAGGATTCCTGGTTTCTGGTCTAGAGGGCTTGCTACTCTGAATAAATAATAATATTATTTTCAAGTGGAGTTTCCTAATAGAACTACATTCAAGAGTCATTTATCTAAAACTCAACTCTTTTAAAATCCAGATGTAAATCCATTTGAGAAATAACTTCCATAGGTGTTTCCAGACTTAGTGCCAGGGGCTTTGAAGGTGGTTATGTGAACCAAATGAAGCTCTCTAGTCTCTTAGAGGTTATTACTACCCCTGTCTCTGCACTTTGTGTCAATTATTCTGTGGTCTCTAACCCCTAGGCTGCAGACCAGTCCGGTCCGGTCTGTGGCCTGTTAGGGACCCAGCCCAGAGCTCTGCTGCCCTGTCCCCTCCACCCCCAGCCATCTGTGGAAAAATTGTCTTCCATGAAACCGGTTCCTGTTGCCAAAAGGTTGGAGACCACTGAGTATGATGGAAACAGCAGCACTGTCAGTAGTTTTATGCTCAGATCAAAATTACATCCCTATGTTCTCACTTATAAGTGGGAACTAAGCTATGGGCTCAGTGGTCTACAGAGTGGTAAAATGGACTTTGGAGACCCAGAAGTGGGGAGGGTGGGAGACGGGTGAGGAATGAAAGATTACCTATTGGGTGCACTAACTATTTGGGTGATGGGTACACTAAAAGCCCAGACTTCACCACTGTACAGTACATCCATGTAACAGAAACCACTTGCAGCCCCCAAATCTATGGAAATAAAAAAAATGTACATGCCTAAGAGGGAGATGTTCTTCACCAAATTAGATCATTGGAGGTGCTGTCTTGACTTGGAGAAGGTGCAGAGAGATCATGAAAACAGATGCATTGGATGCGTTAGATTCGAGGCAGTACCTGAGACCAAGAGAACAAAGGTATTTGAAGTAAAGCACAGCCACATGAGAAGACTGCCCTTACCCCTCCATCCCCACAAATACAGATATGCAATCGTCCTTGTGCCACATCGGTTCCTTTGCTTTGGTGTCTATTTTAATCCCTAACCCCTTACTATCCTGAAACAGTTGGCTTCTTGCTTTCTTTCTGCCTTTCCTCTCTCAGACTCTGAAAAGGATAAAAAAGAACTTTTGCATCACTCAACGGGCACATGGATTCCTTAAAAAGAACAAATGCGGGGAATTAACTCCTTCACCTAAAGCACATGCACTTCTCAACATCAAAGAATTCATGGGGAAACAAAGGGAAAGACTTCCTCACAAATCTACCCCTAACACCATAGCAGAGAGAAAAATCAATGTGACTGTATTAAATGCATTGACTTCTTCAGTTTGAGTTAATTTTTCGCTTTGGCATAAGAGAATTGAAAGTCCCCAATTGTTATGAAATGTCTCCTGCATTAGGCCTTCCTGGTTTTCTGAAGGAAATATGTTTACCTCCTCTCTTTCTTTCTAAAAAATAGGATGTTCTCATCTACTGGGTGCTGATCACATTGTCTTATAGTTACTTACGAGTCTGCCCCCAACACCACACTCAGATGACAGCTCGTAGAGGGCAAAGACTATGATGTTTTCATGCTTTTCTATGATCACAGGCTCTGGCTATCAGGAACACCCACCTTCTTCCTGTCCAACCTCCACAGCGCATGCACATGCGTGATAGAGACCCAGCTCCCCTGCCAGGTGTGTGCATGTCCCTGTGTTCCTTGACCCACATGTTCTGAGTAGAACGGGCCGCATCCCAACCTGCCCTGTGTGATAATTCAGCATTTTCATAAACTGTTTAATACAATGCCTGACACACACTAGACACCATTATGATCTAGAATTAAGAACATAATATACTGAAATGGCTACTAGAATTTTTTAAATTCTTCACTTAATTATCTTGCAGTATTTCCTTTAGAAATGAATGGGTATTTAATAAAACTGAACAAAAAACAAATTCAGTCGGGTGCACTCTTTCATTAATGTTTTTATTCTCCCAAGAACTAAGGAGAAAAATGAACATTCTAAACTCTAGAGAAAGAAAAAAGGAACATACATGGAAAAATATTTTTAAAATGGAAATCCCACTTTACCTATTACTTTTTATCATAGTTACTTACTAAATATATATTATATATATAAAGCTTTTAAATAGATATATGTGAATTACTGGGTACTAAAAGCTCTTTGCTACTATAATAGCCCACACTGAGAAGATAAAAATGGGATTAAGGACACTCTGACCAATCACTTTAAAGAAAATATTTGGGATTAATTTTAAATAAAGAGTAACAGCTTTCTTATCCTTTCGTCTGCAGATCAGATCTAAATACTTACGACAATGAAGATACAGGACATCTCATCCTATTTACAAAGAGGACACATTCTGTAAGTTTACCTAATGCATGCTATTTAGCAAACATTTTCATTAACTATGGGCTAACTATATGCTAGGAATCATTCTGAGCCTTATACCAATCTATGAGCTAAGTAATATTATTAATTCTATTTTATTAATACAGTGGAGGAAACAGAGGCACATGGAAGTTAAGTAATGTTCAGTGTTCTACAGAAAGTGGTAGAGCAGGCATTCTGCCTACAAAGTTTATGCCATCGTGCCACACAATGAGTAGGTAATGACAAATGGGGACTCTGTGTGCCCATGGGCTCAACGGTGAGACTGGAAAGAAGTATGTCCTTGGAAAATAAATGTCTCAGGCTGAGCTTGATTCTTTGATTGAAGAGATGATCAAAACGCAGCTTATTTTGTGGCAAATAGTGCTTTCAAGGAGTGCTGATCTACCAGAGTGATTGCCTTTCCCATAAAATATTGCCTGTTTGTATGGCTGAAAAGGGCAGTTAAAAACATGCTGGGCATCTCAACTCGGCAAAACCACAGGCAACTTAGTTAACATGCCTAACGGAAGCTCATCATCATTCCCCACCGTTGCTTCACAGAACTGCCAGCACCCCCGGGGCTCAGGCAGGAACTGCAGAACCCACCTCTCGTTCTTACCTCCCCCTTTTTCTCCAGTCCAGGAACAGTGAGTGAGTCACCCAAACCTGTGCATGTGGCTTCCTTACCATCAGCCCCATTCTCCTCTCTATCCCCATTGCTGTAACCTCATTCCAGCTCCCAAGTCCTCTCCTGATGGTCTGCTGGTTTCCAAGCCTTCCTCACCCACGCACAGTCCATGCAGCTGCAGCAGTAGGTGAACTTTCTAAAAGACTAATTCACTCATTCCAGCTCCCTGCCAGAATGTCATCAGCCTTACTCTTCCTCCATTGCCACTTGCCTAGGATAAAGTACAACCCCCCCCAGGCTGGAGTAAAAGGCTATAAATGACTGCCTGGCTTTGCATTGTCAAATATGGTAGCCATCAGCCACCTGTACACTGAACACTAAAAATGTGGTTAGTCCAAATGGAAATGTGCCCTAAGTGTAGACCATGTGACAGATTTCAAAGACTTAGCATGAAAAAAAATGTAAAATATATATCTTTAATATTTTTATATTGATTATATGTTAAAATGATAACATTTTGGATATATTGGGTTTAGTGAAATATATGATTAAAATTAACTTCATTTTCTTTTTCTTTCTCTTGACTTTTTAAAATGTGGCTACTAGAAAATTTCAAATTACATATGTGGCTTGCGTCAAAATTTCTTTTAGACTAACTGTGGTGACTAGTTGTGCTGATTTGGGCAGTTTCCTGCATACACTGCTCTGCCTAGAATACCTTCCTTCCGCTTCTGCACTACCTCAACTCACCTTGGAAAAGGCTGATTCATCCGAAAACTCTCAGCTTCCCTACAAAGCTTTCACTAACTTTGATGCCATATACAAGGGCCTATTTGGCCATATACGGCTTCCACATTCCCACAATCACACCGCCACCAGCATTGTGCAAAACCTACATAGCATTTCCCACATGCTAAGCGCGATTCTAAGCCCTTTACATTTACTCATTCAGTCCTCCTAAGAACTCCCTAAGGAGGCCTCTAGTGGTAGTTAATCGTCATAGCATTGTGGCATGTACTACCTATGCGATAGGTACCATTCTCACCCCATTTTACAGACGAGGCACAGAGATGTAACCTTCTAGTCTCTCTGCACAGCTCTGGGGGGTGCTCCTAGCAACTCCACTCTACAACCTTCTAATTTGAAGCCAGCTCTCACCGACTCCACTCCAATTTTCCCTGCCTCATGCTTTCGCTCATGCCGAACTTTTATTTTACAGAACTATGCCAACTGTATTATCCAATATCAATTGATTAAAAAATGCCCATGACAGTAATGGTCAAATCTGTCCTGTTCACATTTCTCAATGCCTAACAGATGCCTGGCACATAGTATTCAGTCAATAAATACTTTGAAATTGAGAAAAAAAGTGGCCTCAGGATTATTTTCCTGCTGGACTATAGAGAAACTGTACAACATATAAGCAAAACATAAAAATAATAGTGGCGTTAATAATAATAATAGTTGCAACTGCCTTATATTGAATGCCCGCTGTGACGGGTCATATACCTTTACCTCTGATCCTCACACCATGTGAGGTGGGCACCACTGTCCTCACTTACAGATATGAACACTCAGACTGCCGTGTGTCTTGCTGGAGGAATCACGGTTAGTGCCAGTAGGGGATTCAAATCCCAATTTGCTCTTTCTAGTCCATCGTGGGCTCTCAGAAACGGTCTCTGAAACTGAAAAGCTACCAAGACTAGTTGAAAAAAAAATGAATTCTCTCTTCATAAAAAGTAATACCGGAGTGCTGTTTTTCATGACTTCGAGAGCTTGCCCAAAGGGGCACTGGCCAGTATTAAGTTTTCCTCCTCCTTCCCTAGGGCACCAGGAAATAAGAAACTGAGGATGCTAAACACAAATGCTGGCTGCATTTGGGCCAGAACCAGGAATTGCCACTCATCTCACCTGCCTCCATCCCCCGCCCTCCCCATAGCCACACAAACTCATCACATCTTCAGGAGACTTTACTCATTCAAACTCCAATAATTTATCTCTCCTCAAGGACTGTTTCTGCTTTTTCCCAAATCCTTCCCAGAATTCAAGACTGAGTCCCTGGTTCTGCAGCACTTGGTGACAGGTGCCTCCTACAATTCCTGGAAAACACACATAGTTTCTCAACCACAGGTTCTCCTTGGCCTGTGTACATGGAAACACTTGAGTTACACTCGCTCATAGTAGAGTTGATGGCACAGAGAATGTTTTATCTTTCTTTGTACCATCAAGGTGCTCAACTTGGTGCTACTCATGCTTTCACTGAGTCATTCATTCAGTCAGCCAGTAATTCAGCAAACATTTGTTTTGAGCCTACTATGGGCAAAGGCATTTGACTTACGAGTCTTGGAGAAAACAAACATAAGTTCTTCACAGTTCTTGCTTCTAAGGAAAAATATGTTTGTGCACAAATAACTGTAAGATCAGACAGAATGGGATACATTACATGGAAGATGAGCATACAAAGTCCTGTAGTTTTCTTGTGGAAAAGGGGTGAGAGCTGATCAAGGAAATTTTGATGGAGGAGTTGGAGCTGAAACTGGGCCTAGAAAATTGGATCGCCAGCTACTGGTGATTGGAATAGTTTCTTCATGGCTCCATTTGGTTATATCATATCTGTTATTTTTAAAAAGGAACACATAGTTTTATATCTTTAATTATTATCTAAATTAAGTATGAAATTTGCCTGTTTGCCCATTGTATAATTCAGCATGCATTTCTCAAGTTTCAAAGTGCCAATTAATTTAACAAATACTAGTTAAGGAGTTATTAGGTGATCAGTAATTTAGGAAATACAAATATAAACAAAACAGTTTACATTTTTAGGATTTTTACAATCTAATGAGACAATAGTAATAATAATAACAACCAAATACATTGAGCAGTTACTATATGCCAGATATTGATCTAAGCATGTTTTTGAATATTAATTCCTGTGTGCCCTTAAAACAGCCAATAGGACTGCCAATTTACAGATGAGGAAACTGAGGCACAAAGCAGAATTACATAGATGTCTTAATACAAACACAATAATATTGGCAGCACAAGGGAGGTTTGGTATTGTAAAGCAAGGGGGTCTAACCTAAAATCTGGGAGCTCTGACCTAACCAAACCATGCTGATTAATAGGTTTCTTTGTCCTTTGTGCTTATTGAGCATGGCAACTAAGTTATTAAGAAGAAAATATTTATTCCTTCTTCTAATTTAATAATAAGATCTTATTATGATGTGCCAATCACATTAATATAAAAGTTTCATTTTTCTTGAAAGCATTCCATCTATTTTTTTTTTTAAATACATTTGGAGCAATAGATTTCTGCACCAATAAAACTTTAATAATATTCAAAATTTCTTGAAGATATTTAAACATTATCTTTAACAGACATGTAAAATCCTTCCAAGTATGCTTTGTGTAGTATCTAAAATAATTGTTTAATTCATGGAGGTAGTTTCAGGTATTCAGTGGTAAACAAAATCAAATGTAATTATGTGACTAATCCTACTGACAGGGGTCTGGGCCAAGGCAGAGAGCCGAGGGCAGCATTTTAGATCCGGAGTTGGCCAGATGCTCCTTTCATGGTATTCTGCAGGCTTTGGAGGAGGCTGTGATACAAAGACTACAAGATATGAATTTAACCCCTGCATTCAAAGCCATCAAAACAACCAGCAGAGAGATAAACCATCCAATAAGGGTAGAAACAGTGGGTGGAACAAATGCGACTTCATGTCTTCAGGGTGCTCTCTAGGCGACAATAAAGAAAATCATGGAAGTTTAGGAATTGTGGATCTAAAGTTGATTTATTAAACAGTCAGAGGATTTTTTTGCACAATATACTAGCTGTAAATGCATAAAAAACCTGCAGGACTTCTCTGGAAATGTTTCTGTATTGATTTCATTGTTGCTTGAGTCAGATATGGATGTTTTCCTTTTATGCAAAATGCTGATGTGTACCGATTTGTGACTGGGTTGGTGCCTTCAGGAATTCTCTGTAGGGCATGTAAGTAACCATATTGTAACAGTTTGAAATTGGAAGAACCTCATTTTCCCTTTCTTTTCACTTACTCAGCAACAAAAAACTAAAGGCCAATGACAACCCTTCTCTTCCCCATTCATTTCATCCCAGAAGAGAGAAAATACTTCAGTTAATACTTTGACACATTGTATTCATTTCCTGGACTGTTTCATCCTAAAATCACTGCACGAATTCTCTCTACTAATTCTTTCTAAAAATAACTACTCTCTGGAGCCCATTGTTTATTTACCATGAAATATTTTCTTCCAGGGAAGACAATTACCAGGTGACAGTTCTAACACATTTCAAGTGATATTGATTTGAAATGTCCCATATGCAGTGCTCAGCAGACGGTTAAATAAAGCAGCAGGTTAAAATGTACCTTCAGATGAAATTTATAATTCATGCACAGATTGCCCTTCTTTTCAATAAGGCTTTTTTTCTTTTGGTTGTGTACTTTTAATGTCCCCTCTAGAAGCATTTGTGGTTCACCTTTATTAAGACATCCCTGTGTCAAGTCAAAGTGTGAACATTTAGCAGGCAGAGCAACACTGTTCCAGTCCTACCTCCAAGTGTGTAGAAGACAGTTAACCTCGTCCTGGTCTTTGAAAGTCAACAGATAAAGGTTTAGAGAGACAGGACTTCGATGGTAGGCTGAAGCCCAGGGAATGTGTGTGATTGTTCAGGATTTCAACTGGACAGTAGAATCCAGCTTGAGCCCCCTGCATTGCATTCTGGTGAGTGAGCTGAATCTACTTGGGCTCAAGGACACTTTTTATAGTTACTGCTTCTGAGATATTAGAACACACAAATAGGAAAAAAAAACATGAGAAGAAGAAACAATACAAGTGAACTGCCTGCCTACAGGTTTTTAAGCAATAAAACTATATATATTACTATTTGTTAGATATTGCAAGAGAACAACTTCATTTAGCATCATAGTAAGAGGGAATTCTGTAGCAAAGAAAAACAACTGTAGCAAAGTATCTGCGTTTCACTGATCTCCTGAGCTTTGCTTAATTACCAGTGTCACTTGTCATGCTGGACTCAAAGGGACACTCATTACCCCCAGTAAAGACCTGAATCCAGGTGAGGAAAAATTATTTAGAGCATCAGCTACCCTAAGTTCAAATCCTGCTGCTGCTGTTACTGTCTCTGTGATCTTGAGCATGTTACTTAATCTTACTAAGACTCCTACTTACTGGCACACAGAGATAATAATCATAATGCCTACTTCACTGAGTTTTGATGAGGAGTAAGTTAGATAACCCATATGAAATGCTTAGCCCAGAGCCTAGTGCATTAGGTAAAAACAAGATGAATTATTTTGTAATTGTTACCATATCAAACAAAACCATTGATTCATTTCTCCTTACAATACTTGATTGAGACCTGATGAAATTTTCAAAAAAAAATATTTTTATCAAACAGTAGCATATGTTTATTTTTTGAGGTCACTGTAATTCAGAAAACATTTGAATTCCCTTACATAAAATGTACATACAGAGCACATAAGTCAAAAACAAGGCTGAGAAAAATACAAGTAAGAGGGAGGAATGTAGACCTGAAGTGTGTATTGTGCAGTATTCAATCAAGAAGCAGAAACCACACTGGTTATTTAGAGAAAATTTAGTGTGAAGAATTAGTAACTATGTAGAAAGCTGTTAATTAGGTAATGAAATGGATAAAAAGCAAAGTTATTACAGAGGTGTAATTTCTGGAAGCAGCTACCATTCTTAGGGATGAGGGGAGAAAAGGAAGAGGTGTAAATTATTCAAACTTATGGACTGGGCCCCAGACCTCTGTGGAGGGTGCTGATTTTGCAAATGCTGCAAAGTTGCAAACTGCACTCAGTGGCCTGCAGAATGTTGCCAGGATGAGGTTCACAGAGACAAGTCATAGAACACAGCAGAATACAGTGTCGGGAGCCAACAGGAATGAAGGAGAGAAGAGCAAGGCCCTCTCCCTCCTCCATCCTTGCCTTCTCTCTGCAGAGTCCCCTACTGCAGTCTGATGAGAAACTAGCTGGCAAAGCAGAAATGGGGAGCAGAGTCCCACCCCCGCCTCACTAAGCAGCCAATAGGAGAGTGGGTTTGAGGCTGAGTGGCATTAACTTAATAATGCCTCTTACTTATAGTGCAACAAATTGCAATATAATTTCTGTATCTGAGTTTCAAAATTAATTTCCAGCCTTCCTGACTAGCAAAAAAAAAAAGTAAAATGATCAGCAAGAAATAAGTGCAAAAACTGTTCTTAGAAAACTATTTCCTGGAATGTCTTCTTGTCTTTTAAGGAAAGCTGAAGTCAGGACATCAGAGAACAACTAAGAAAATAGCCACGTCCCCAAGACAATATGACTCAGTCAAAGGGAGAAAAATGAAAGCAAAACATTATCAGAAACATAAAACCAAACTGAGTTACAAAATACAAGTCATTAAACCTATCTCAACTAAGAAAAGCATACTACGGTGTTTCTCAGAGAAGAAACCCATCAGGGTACAGTTGATTCCCCAGAGTGGTACAGCAACACTGTGCTTCAGTCTGGGATCCTACTTACAATTCTTAAAATATTTCCAAATACGGTAATTTCTCGTTTATGAGCTTGGATGCTAAGGATTTTGTATATTTTGTAGTCAAGCCTCTTACTGCTTTCTTCAGAGGACATTAGACACAGTTTTCGATGTCTAATACAGGCACCCACCATACATCCACAAGTCAGTTAATGACAGCATATATAACAGTGGTCTCATACGATTACAAAACCATATTTTGACCGTAACTTTTCCATATTTATATACACATCTAAATATGTAATATATACTTAACATTGTTCTACAATTACCTACAGTATCTGTATAGTAACCTACTGCAC
Source organism: Microcebus murinus (assembly GCF_040939455.1). Classification (NCBI taxonomy): domain Eukaryota; kingdom Metazoa; phylum Chordata; class Mammalia; order Primates; family Cheirogaleidae; genus Microcebus; species Microcebus murinus. Next base: position 9,024,847 of record NC_134118.1, read on the forward strand.
AGGTGTATAGCCGAGGAGCAATAGTTCATACCATATAGCCTAGATGTGTGGTAGGCTATTCCATCTAGGTTGGTGTAAGTATGGTCCATGATGTTCCCACAATGACAAGATTGCCTAACAACGCATTTCTTGGAATGTATCCTCATCGTTAAGCAACACATGACTGTATTTGTTGCAATTTTCATACTATGTGCCTTTGTGAGTGGTAGAAAACACCTCCAATTGCAAATGCTAGAAATTCCAACCAAATGAATCACAGCTAGTGTTTAATCTTTTCCCTTGAGGGCTCAGGGGTTAGCAGCTTTATAGATAAGGGCAGTCCCCTTATAAGGGCAGTTCTCATAAACCCAACTGCATTTGTACAAAACAGTAGAGTTAGTCTATCCCTTCCTTCCTTAAATCCTGGTGCTCGTATCCCTTCCTTACTAATAAATGCCCTTTGTGGGATAGTTGTTTTTTTTTGTTTTTTTGTTTTTTTTTTGGAATAGGGCACTTTCATTTCATCTTCAGTAAAAAACCTGTTCAGGCTGATATCTTTACTCCTCAATGATTTTCTTAATGACATCTGAAAACTAGTCTGCTGTCTCCTGGTAGGCAGAAACTGCTTCTCTTGTAATCTTGACATTGTTTAAGCCAAATCTCTTTCTATTAATAAAATTATCAAACCATTCTTTGCTGCCATTAAATTCTCCAGATTTATATCCTTCACCTTCCTTTTGCTTCAAGTTGTCATATGACTTTGGCTTTTTCTCAAATCATATTATAATCTATAGGTGTTATCTTTCTTATAGCAATCCTGCACCCAGATAAAAGCTGTATTTTCAATAATTAGATAGAAAAGTATTTTGCAAAAAGTGCAGAGTTTTCCTGTCTGCTAGCATAGCTACATCTATGGCTTCATAAATTTCCTTTTCTTTTTTCACAGTGGTTCTTACAATGGACTCATGAAATGAAACAGGGGCCAACTGCAGCTGCAGACCTCATTCCAGGGTACATATCAAGCAATTCAACTTTTTCTTGTAACGTCATGACTATTCTGTGCTTCTTGGAAGCACTTCCAGCATCACTACTGGCACTTCATATGGGTTCCATGGTGTTATTCAAGATTTACAGTGTTGCACTAAACACAATGAAAAATATACAAGAACGGCAAGAGATCACTTTTTACTGCAATATGAAATTTACTGGAGAGATGAACTGCTCGGTGGAGATATGCATGCACACACCATTTAAGTGGTTACTCACAATTGAGCTCACTGAAAAAGCAATAGGAGGTGGCTACAAAATTATTACAGTAGTTTAAGTACGTACTGCACTTAATTTTATGCAGTTATGACTTAATACTGCATCTTTATGGTTGTGTACATTTCTCTTGACTGCAAATGGCACCATGTATGGTCTGTAAATGTTTGTGCATAAGTTATTATATATTTTAACTTTTATAAAGATGGGGATGTGGTGAGCATTGTGGGGGCGAAGGGAATACCTCTAACACTTCTGATGGAGAGGCAAAGATATACACTGTAACCAAAATGTCACACACACACACACACACACACACACAAACTTTTATTGGGTGGCAGGCAGGTGGGAGGGGAAAGGAGGGAAAAGGTGTATACTTACATAATGGGTGCGGTCTGTACCACCTGGGGGTTGGACATGCTTGAAGCTTTGGCATGGGGGATGGGTGGCAGGGGCAATATATGTAACTCTAACAATATTTGTACTCCCATAATATGATGAAATAAAAGGAGAAAAAAAAAGATGTGTGTGTATTTTATGGTAGAAAATGAAAACATATACTATATCTATGCAATTTTGTGCATTCATAACATAACTAATTTTTTCTTGATTTTTAAAAAATATTTCTGAGCTATGCAGTTAATCTGTTTTTTCAAATGCTGCAAATTTCCAAAAACTTTTCTGATATATTTATCAAAAAAATCCATGTATAAGTGGACTCATGCAGTTCAAACCCACGTTGTTCAAGGACAAGTGTAAATGTCTGCAATGGAAAAAAATGAGACCGTGAGACTAAGTTCTTTCCTGTACAATGTAAGCAGATACGCACCCTAACTGTCCTGTGCATACCAGATCTACTATCCACTGAACACCCTCATTGGGTAGGTGACATGATCAGGGGGAGTCACACTATGACAATGAGTTTTCTCTGCCCTGTAGTCTCTTCTAAATAACTTTTGCACATCTGCCCTGAGCAAACTACTCCCAGCTAGACAGGGATAATTTATGCTTCTCATATGGTTTTGATTCAGGAGGAATATCTTCTGGCCTGCATGCTACCATGAAGTTTACTCTACATACATACTCAGGAAGTACTACACACTAATTTTTGCACTTTTCATGCTTGTCTTTAAAAATAAGAAGATTCAGTTGAACAAATGACTATCATTTAAAAGTTCCTGAATGGTACTTAGAGAGATGTGACTTCAAACTTTTTTTTTTTTTATGGTTTAGATATATATTTATATATATATATATTTTTTTTTATTTCGGCATATTGTGGGGGTACAGATTTTAAGGTTTCAATAAATGCCCATTTCCCCCCTCCCCCCAAAAGTCTGAGTCTCCATCATGACCATCCCCAGATGGTGCACATCTCACTCATTATGTATGTATATACCCGCCCCCCTCCCCCCTCCCACCTGCCCAATACCCTATTACTGTAGTACCTATGTGTCCACTTAGGTGCTACTCAGTTAATACCAGTTTGTTGGAGAATATATCTGGTGCTTGTTTCTCCATTCTTGGGATACTTCACTTAGTAGTATGGGTTCCAGCTCTAACCAGGAAAATATAAGATGTGCTATATCACCATTGTTTCTTAGAGCTGAATAGTACTCCATGGTATACATATACCACATTTTATTAATCCATTCTTGGATTGATGGGCACTTGGGCTGTTTCCACAGCCATGCAATTATGAATTGTGCTGCTATAAACATTCGAGTGCAGGTGTCTTTTTTGTAGAGTGTCACTGGATCATTTGGGTAGATGCCCAGCAATGGGATTGCTGGATCAAATGGTAGATTCACTTGTATCGCTTTAAGGTATCTCCATATTGCTTTCCACAGAGGTTTAACTAGTTTGCAGTCCCACCAGCAGTGTAGGAGTGTTCCTCTCTCTCCGCAACCACGCCAGCATTTATTGTTTGGAGATTTTTTGATAAAGGCCATTCTCACTGGGGTTAAGTGATATCTCATTGTGGTTTTGATTTGCATTTCCCTGATGATTAGAGATGTTGAGCATTTCTTCATATGTTTGTTGGCCATTCTTCTGTCTTCTTTAGAAAAATTTCTGTTCAGGTCCTTTGCCCACTTTTTAATGGGGTTATTTGATTTTTTCTTCCTAATTTTCGTGAGTTCTAAGTACTTTCTAGTTATCAGTCCCTTATCGGATGCATAGGATGCAAAAATTTTCTCCCATTCTGTAGGTTGTCTGTTTACTTTCATGACTATTTCTTTGGCTGTGCAGAAGCTTTGTAGTTTGATCATGTCCCATTTATTTATTTTTGTTGCTGCTGTGATTGCCTTTGGGGACTTCTTCATAAACTCTTTGCCCAGGCCGATGTCTAGGAGAGTGTTTCCAACTTTTTCCTCTAGAGTTCTAATAGTTTCATACCTTAGGTTTAAGTCTGTTATCCAGCGTGAGTTGGTTTTTGTGAGAGGTGAAAGGTGTGGGTCCTGTTTTAGCCTTCTACAGGTGGCTATCCAGTTTTCCCAGCACCATTTATTGAAGAGGGATTCTTTTCCCCAGCATATGTTTTTGTCTGCTTTGTCAAAGATTAGATGGCTATATGAGGATGGTTTTATATCAGGATTCTCACATCTGTTCCACTGGTCAATATTCCTATTTTTGTGTCAATACCATATTGTTTTAATTACTACAGCTTTGTAGTATAGTTTGATATCTGGCATATTAATGCCACCCATTTTGTTTTTGTTGCCTAGAATTGCTCTTGAAATTCGGGGTCTTCTTTGATTCCATACGAAGTATAAATTATTTTTTCTATATCTGTGAAAAATGCTGATGGGATTTTAATAGGTATTGCATTGAATCTGTAGATCAGTTTGGGTAGTATAGACATTTTGATGATATTGAGTCTGCCGATCCACGAGCATGGTATGGATTTCCATCTGTTTACATCCTCTGCTATTTCCTTCCTCAGTGTTTCATAGTTCTCCCTGTAGAGGTCTTTTACGTCTTTGGTTAAGTATATTCCTAGGTACTTTAATTTCTTTGTTACTATTGTGAAGGGAATTGAGTCTTTGATTTGGTTCTCAAGTAGATTGTTGTTGGCGTATATGAATGCCTCTGATTTCTGTGTATTGATTTTGTATCCTGAGACTTTACTAAATTCATTGATCAGTTCCAGGAGTTTCTTGGTTGAATCCTTGGGGTTTTCTAGATACAATATCATATCATCAGCAAACAGTGAAAGTTTGATCTCTTCTGCCCCTATTTGGATACCTTTGATTCCATTTTCCTGTCTGATTGCTGTAGCCAAGACTTCCAGCACTATGTTGAACAGAAGTGGAGATAGTGGGCAGCCTTGTCTGGTTCCAGTTCTAAGTGGGAATGATTTCAATCTTTCCCCATTCAGTATGATGTTGGCTATGGGTCTGTCATATATGGCTTGTATCATCTTTAGGTATGTCCCTTCTATGCCTATTTTCTTAAGTGTTCGTATCATGAAAGGGTGTTGAATTTTGTCAAAAGCTTTTTCTGCATCTATTGAAAGAATCATGTGGTCTTTGTTTTTGCTTCTGTTTATGTGGTGAATTGCATTTATAGATTTACGTATGTTGAACCATCCCTGTATCCCTGGGATGAAGCCCGCTTGGTCGTGGTGGATTATTTTTTTGATAAGTGTCTGGATTCGGTTAGCTAAGATTTTGTTGAAAATTTTTGCATCTATATTCATTAGGGATAATGGTCTGTAGTTTTCTTTTTTTGTTGCATCCTTTCCTGGTTTTGGTATCAGAGTAATATTCGCTTCATAAAAGGTGTCGGGGAGGTTTCCGTTCTTCTCGATGTTGTGGAATAGTTTCTGCAAGATAGGTACTAGTTCTTCTTTGTAAGTATGGTAAAATTCAGGTGTGAAGCCATCTGGACCGGGACTTTTCTTTTTAGGGAGATTTTTAATTGCTGTTTCTATTTCAGCTGTTGAGATTGGTCTGTTCAGGGAATCTATTTCTTCCTGGTTGAGCCTAGGGAGGCTGTGTGTTTCTAGAAATTTGTCCATTTCCTCCACATTTTCCAGTTTGTGTGCGTAAAGATTTTTGTAGTATTCATAAACTGTATCTTGTATCTCTTTGGGATCAGTTGTGATATCTCCTTTTTTATTCCTGATGGAGCTTATTAGAGATTTCTCTTTTCTGCTTTTCGTTAGCTTAGCCAATGGTGTGTCAATTTTATTTTTTCAAAGAACCAACTTTTTGTTTTATTAATCTCTTGAATAGCTTTCCTGTTTTCAATTTCGTTTAGTTCTGATTTGATCTTGTTGATTTCACTTCTTCTGCTGGGTTTGGGGTTGGTCTGTTCTTCTTTTTCCAGCTCTTTGAGTCGTTTCATTAGATTGTCTATTTGTGATCTTCTTGTCTTTTGGTTATAGGCATTTATGGAGATAAACTTTCCTCTCAGAACTGCTTTAGCTGTGTCCCAGAGGAGTTGATAACTTGTCTCTCCATTGTCATTTTCTTCATAGAAGTTTTTTATTTCCGTCTTGATTTCTTCATTTACGAAGTAATCATTTAGTAGGAGGTTGTTTAATTTCCACGTTTTTGTGTAGAAATGTGAGTTTCTGTTAGGGTTGATTTCTAGTTTTATTCCACTGTGATCTGAGAAGGTACATGGCATGATTTCTATTTTTTTAAATTTCTTGAGATTTTCTTTGTGTCCTAGGATATGGTCAATCTTAGAGAATGTCCCGTGAGCTGATGAGAAGAACGTATATTCAGTGGATTTTGGGTAGAATGTTCTGTAGATGTCTGTCAGACCCAATTGTTCTAGAGTTTTGTTTAAGTACATTATTTCTTTATTAATTTTCTGTTTGGAGGATCTGTCTCGTGCCGTCAGTGGGGTGTTGAAATCTCCGGCGATTATGGAGTTGCTATTAATCCATTTGCTTAGCTCCAGTAGGTTTGCTTTATGAATCTGGGTGCACCTAAGTTGGGTGCATATATATTTAAAATTGTTATCTCTTCTTGTTGGACTGTGCCCTTCACCATTATATAATGACCCTCTTTGTCTTTTACTACTTTTGTTGGTTTAAAAACTAAATCGTCTGAAATTAGAACTGCCACACCAGCCTTCTTTTGGCTTCTATTTGCTTGGAATATTGATCTCCACCCTTTTATTTTTAGTCTATATGCATCCTTGCAGGTTAGATGTGTTTCCTGAAGACAGCATATACTTGGCCTGTATTTTCTTATCCATTCAGCCAGCCTATGTCTCTTGAGTGGAGAATTTAAGCCATTCACATTTATTGAGAGAACTGATAGGTAAGGTAGATTACTGATCATTCTGTTGGGTTGGATGTTGTTCCTATGATTTCTGTCTTGAGCCATTGTAATATTTGGCCTTTAATATCTTTGGCTTTTGGTTGTTTTTATATCCGTGGATTATTATTATGATGTTCCGTGCATAACGCTGTTTTAAGTACTTCTTGTAGGGCTGGTCTTGTCTTGGTGAATTGTCTGAGCCTTTGCTTGTCTGAGAATGTTTTTATTTCTCCTTCATATACGAAACTTAGTTTTGCAGGGAATAATATTCTAGGCTGGGCATTGTTTTGTTTCAAAAGAGTGAGAATGGGGCCCCAGTCTCTCCTTGCTTGTAAAGTCTCATTAGAGAAGTCTGATGTTATTCAAATTGGCTTTCCCTTGTATGTTACTTGCTTCTTTTGTCTTACAGCTCTTATAAGGGCCTCTTTAGTTGATACTTTGGTCAGTCTGATGACTGCATGTCGTGACGTCTTCCTGTTTGTGTTGAATCTCCCAGGGGTCCTCTGAGCTTCTTGAACTTGTATATCGAGATTTTGAGCAAGGCCTGGGAAATTTTACTCTATTATATCTTCAAAAAGCTTGTCCAGCCCTTGAGTGTTGTCTTCCTCCCCTTCGGCTAACCCTATGACCCTCACGTTAGGTTTTTTCACATAATCCCACAGCTCTTGTAGGCTTTGGTCTTTTCTCTTGTTTCTCTGCTCTATTTCTGTGACTGATTTATTTAATTGGAAGGTGTTATCTTCAAGCTCTGAGATTCTTTCTTCTGCTTGATCTACCCTGTTCTTGAGACTTTCCACAGTATTTTGTAGTTCCCTGAGTTGATTCTTCATCTCCAGGACTTTGGTTAAAGTTTTCTTCACTGTGTCAATCTCTTTGTTGAACCTTTGTTCCATTTCCTGGAGGCTTTTTGTGGTTTGTTGGTGTTGGTTATTGAGTTGTTGTTGCAGGTCAGTGAGTGTTCTTATGATCCACATACGAAATTCCTCTTCTGTCATATTGGTTGCCTGATTTTGGTTGGTGTCCGTTTCTAGGGGGCTGGTGCTCCTCTTTGGGGGTGTGTTTTCCTTTTGGTTCTTCATATTTCCTGAGTTCTTTCGCTGATTTCTTCCCATGTTGATCAGTTGTTGTTTCTTTCCTTAGGTTATTGTTTGGGTATTCACACACCTTGTTTAGTTTCTGAGGCGTTAGGTGGTGTCTGTGGGTGAAATTGGACCACTCCCTGTATGTTGAGTCGGTGGGTGCCGTGGAAAGGCTGTGCAAGATGCCGTCCCTGTCAGCAGGTGGCATTTGCTTGGAGGAACAGGCTATACTGTTGATTTTGTGTCCTGTTAACAGCTCTTGTTCTGGGCGGAGCTGGGTTGGATAAGCCTTCCCTCAGGCCGTTAGCAGGGGTCAAAGTTCTGTACTCTGCTTCCAGGGAAAGCTGTCAGGGTGGGGCTGGAATGGGCCTGCTCAGCCAGAAAGTCTGTGTGTGGGGTTGGGGCTGTCTGAGACCCGCAGTCTGGAGCAGGCCTCGCTTCTTTCCACCCTCCCGAACTCCGAAGCTACTCCTGGGCCTCTGCCAGCAGGCCAGACCACAAGCCACCAGGCCTCCCCGGACTGTGATGCCGGCGGGGAGGTTCCCTGCACAGGAACACCACCTGGGTTGGGCGCACGGCCTCCTCCTGGGAGGAGGGTTGCCCTCTAGGATGCCGATCCGCCCCTGGAGGCACACACACCTCAGTAGGCTGTTCACGTATAACCCTTCTGTGCCCCAGGCAATGCTAGCCCTCGGTGCAGGGGATCTCGTCTGCAGGTCCGACCTCTGGGTCCCAGAGTTCAAGCTGTGTCCCCACCAGGGAGAGGATTTCTGGTCCCAATTCACCCACAGGGAGCCCAAGCTGGGTCTATGTCTCTCAGCCTCTGAGTCGGCACCGTTCTCCTGGGAACACGGTGCCAGCAGCACCTGGGGGGGCGGGCGGGGTCCCAAACGGGAAGGTCCCGTTCCCTGGAGGTGCCTCCGGCTGGTGGCTGTATTGTCTCTCTGGGCAGCCGCGGGTAGGGTCGGGGGAGGGGAGGAGGAGGCAATATGGCGCCTGCTGCACGGCTCGGGTCTGTGCACCCGGAGGTGCCTGGAGGAAGTTGGGGACCTGATGCCACGTCTGCTACAGGCTCACCGTTGGCAGGCGGCAGCAGTCTCTGGGCTGGTGTCCGCAGGTCTCTCCACCCGCTGGGGAGCCCACCAGCAGTCCCGAATGCAGGGGAGGGGAAACAGCAAATCCACCTACCCTTGCCGCTGGTCTCCAGGCTGCTCCGGTGGTCTCAGCCTCCAGTTCTCCTCCGCAGCCTCCTCCCGTGGAGTCTCCCGGGGTCTCAGGTACCCCTCCTTCCGGCCCTTGTCCGCTGTATGCTCGTCTTCTTGCTTCTTTCCTCTAATTTCTGCTAGAATCTGTCTTTTCTGCAGAGACACTCTGTCTGGCGGTGTTATTCGTCCCATCTTGCTCCGCCCCCCAAACTTTTTTTTTAACTGAGGGTAAAGATTCTATTTGTTTACTTTCATTTTTTGTGATATTTGAAGGGGTACTTTGAAAATATCAGGAGAATATACTTTTAAATACCTATCAATAAATTTCTTTTATATTTTAACTTATTAGAATTAATTTTCAAAATTCTCCTCTTGCTCAGGGTTTTAGAGTTTTATCATAGTGCCTGGGCTGGGATATATTTTTAGCAAATATAAACATCTACAAAAATACAAAATAACAAAATAATCCCAACAGTGCCACAGACAATGATATAAAAATGGATCAAAATATGTTCAAAGTTGTAATTAATTAATATTTATGTAATGTAATTTATGTAATATAATGTATTTATGTAATGTAATTAATATTTTAATTTAAAAAATATGAAAAGTAAAAGCGTGGTATTAGTGTAATGGCACTCTGAGATCATTTCCAGATCTGAGAGTGAACAATTAGAAAATTATCTTCCCGCCGGGCCCGGTGGCTCACGCCTGTAATCCTAGCACTCTGGGAGGCCGAGGCGGGCGGATTGCTCAAGGTCAGGAGTTTGAAACCAGCCTGAGCAAGAGCAAGACCCCATCTCTACTATAAATAGAAAGAAATTAATTGGCCAACTAATATATATAGAAAAAATAGCTGGGCATGGTGGCGCATACCTGTAGTCCTAGCTACTTGGGAGGCTGAGGCAGCAGGATCGCTTGAGCCTAGGAGTTTGAGGTTGCTGTGAGCTAAGCTAGCGCCATGGCACTCACTCTAGCCTGGGCAACAAAGTGAGACTCTGTGTCAAAAAAAAAAAAAAAAAAAAAGAAAATTATCTTCCTCCTTATCAGTAAGTAATCTGCAAGGTTACTATATACCAGTTCAGCTCAGGACCTGTATTTCCAATGGCCATCCTGCCATTACCTGTACGCAGTGGACATTGTTCTAAACTTCCACCAACTATACATCAGAACAGATGTTTGGTCTCTACAAACCACACCCTTAGCAAAGGAAAGCCTTAGGATAGTAACAAGTTGGCATAGTTTATTGGCATAAAAGTTTAATTCAATTTTTAGAAAAGCATAAAAACAAGGTTTTCAGTATTCAATATTAATTATTCCTTAGGGTACTCTCTCAATATTTTGGGGGGGATATTCTGTTACTAACACTTAAAATTGTATTGTCACCATTAAACACTCCAAGAAGCACAGATTTTTCCCCTCTTTGCCTGGGAAGGATTTCCTTCTGAGCTATGAATGTTAAGACCCTAAGCCTTTATTAGATGTCGTCTAGTAATACAAGAGGCCCAGAGGACAAGGTTTCAAAAGGGATATTTACCAATATTCCCTGGGAATGACAGACATTTAAAAAAAATGCTTTTGTTATGTTGAACTGTATGAAATTGCTAACACACAACTATTCTGACCTACAGAATGGCCGATTCATATGGTTCAGCCTACCTCTCTCACTGATATAAATATATCTGTTACATGTTTATGGAGCTTTATAGCTGGCAAAGCCCTTGCATAGACATTATTTTATTTGATCCCTGAAATAATCCCCGTGGTAAGGAGTTCATAGTTATTTCCTCCTTCTGGATGAGAAATCTCTGCTTTAGAAGAAAGACGGCCCTTCCTGTGCTGGGCCACGTGACTCTAGCGAAGCAGAGCTGGTGCTCCGGCTCCACCGCCAGCCCCTCCTGCAGCTGATGGGGCCCCCACGCAGGTGTCCGGACTGCGCCCAGCGAGGCAGGGCGTGGGCGCCGCGGTGGAGGCAGTCCTCCCCTCCACAGGCAGGGCGTGTCCTTGTCTAATGTACCTGTCAGATGATTACAGAAACAGAGTCATCGCCTCACAGCCGGGATGGTCCTTCCTGTTAATAATCGGTCTTCAGTAATGATGCTTTGTGTGTTTTTCCCAGTGGAGTGAAGGCTGTTGATCTCTCTGGATTATCTGGCATATCTGGTTTGTTACAATTTGGAGAAGGTTGAACGATCTCAGGGGCATGCTCGTCATATAAATTTACTATTGTGATAAGGAAGGAGAGTTTTTAAATGGCTCCCAAGATTTTCAGTCTCCGGTGTGCATGGCCTGTGTATGCACTTTCCTTGGGACTGGTGATATGGCAAGGCAGTGACTGCCATGATTGGACGACGTTATGTGAGTCTCCTTCTTAGCACAGTGGAGAGGGTTCTCCTGCTGCCTTCCATGAGATAAGCTGTGAAGCTGCCAACAGAGTTCGGCATGACCAGAGTGAGCTTGGGAAGAAGCCAGAGGTCCAGATAAGGCCCCAGCCCCAGCTGACCCCTGAATTTCAGCCTTTTGAAACCCGGAGCAGAGGAGCCACCTACCCTGAACCTGGAATCCTGACCCATAGAAACACCAAAATGACAAATGTGGACTATTTTAAGCTTCTAAATTGGTGGCAATTTGTAATCCAGCAAGAGCAAACTAATACACAGAGAAAGGGCATCGGATACATTCATGTTTGCCTATGTGAGATCAGACTAAGTTGGATGACTATTCATTTTTATGGTCCTAAGATTTTTAAAATTTTTTTTTTATTCCAGCATATTATGGGGATACAAATGTTTAAGTTATGTATATTGCCTTTGCCCCACCCAAGTCAGAGCTTCAAGTCTGTCCATCCCCCAGACAGTGTGCACCGCACCCATTTAGGTGTGAATATACCCATCCCTTCCTCTCTCCTCCCATCTGCCCGACACCTGATGAATGTTATTACTATTTGTGCACTTAAATGGTGACCAGTTAATACCAATTTGATGGTGAGTACATGTGGTGCTTGTTTTTCCATTCTTGTGATATGGTCCTAAGTTTGAAGGCACAATCATTTGTGCAAAGAGAGTGATCCATAACCCTCTATTCTAAACTCAAAAGCAATGTTATGTCAACTTTTTCTTTATTCAGTTTCCCTAAACATGGTAATAGATTTCCTGTGACTGGTACATGTATAAATTTGCTGTCTTAATTTTTATAAACAATAGATATGTTTCTTTTTTACACAATATAGATAGTTTAGTTAAAGAAATGCAGGGTTGTTTTTTTTTTTTTTAATTGTTGCTTGTTTGTTTGTTTTGAGACAGGGTATTGCTCTGTCACCCAGAGTAGAGTGCAATGGCATCATCATAGCTCACTCCAACTTCCAACTGCTGGACTCAAGTGATCTTCCTGCCTCAGCCCCCCAAGTAGCTGGGACTACAGGTGTGTGCCACCATGCCTGGCTAATATTTTCTATTTTTTTTTTTTTTTTTTTTAGTAGACACAGGGTCTTGCTCTTGCTCAAGCTGGTCTTGAATTCCTGACCTCAATCAATCCTCCTGCCTTGGCCTCCTAGAATGCCAGGATTACAGGAGGAGTACCATGCCCAGCCAGCAGAAATACAGTTTCATTAGTTATTTTTTTAGCATAAAATTAGATTTTGTTAACATTTGCATGGTCTTGTGTACTGGGTGCGTGTTAACTCCATTTGATTTATTTTTATGTATGTATGTATGTATGTATGTATATATGTATGTATGTATTGTAGAGACAGGGTCTCACTGTATTGCCCAGGCTGGTTTCAAACTTCTGATCCCACGTGATTCTCCTGCCTTGGCTTCCCAAAATGCTGGGATTACAGGCATCAGCCAACTCCATTTTATAGATGAATAATAAACTCTGGATTTGTTGAAATAATTTGTTCAGAAGTAATTGGCTACGGTGGAATATAAATTTAGTTTTTTCTTACTCCTGAATTTAAGAGTATTTTGATTAAAGCACATCGACAAAAGTAAAATAAAAGAAAACCAAAAAAAAGTGTAATTGAGAAAGCTGAAAATTTTTTCCACCATAACTAAAATAACAACAACAGAAACCCTTTGATTAGGAGCAATAATGTTTGTAGATGTGGTGTCTAAGCCAGTTTCCTTCATAACTAAATGAGAGCTTCAGGTGCTTGGGTTTTCCTTCTGTGAAAATTTCCATGCCTCCACCCCCTGCTAATTCTCCAGAATATATATATTTTTTACCCTGTTGATGTTTATTTGATTTGCAGAGATGTTGCTTATTCAAGGTTCTTAACTTTCTGTTCATCTTTTGAGTAGATGTTTTAGCTTGCCTCATCTGTTTCTGAGTCTGTCTCTACGTAAGTCTATCTCTTTGGATTTTCTCTACATGAGCTATTCCAATCTAGTTTATACCCTGGATTGTCTTAGAGAGCATTAAGGTCATCACATGTTCTGCAACAGGACAGTTCTGTCCAAGTCCAATTGCTCATATTGAGAGGTGAAAGTTCAAACAATTTAAGCCAGTGAGCTAGCTATGTCCAGTATCTGTTTGCTATGTATAAAGTATATAAAATAAATGGCTTTATATATGGAATCACTTGCTAATGGATCATATATACCCTTAATGACTCATTTTTTTCATAATTTAGGTATCTATTTATAATTGAATTGGTTAAAAATAATTCAAGTAGGCTTTGTAATCAGTCAGGTAAGAAATGCCATATATTACAAAAGTGATTAATAATTAGTTTTCACATCACAGAGAAAAATACAGATTAGAAGAAAATAGCAATGTTTTTTATATTTTTCTGTAATGAAAGTAAATACTAACACAATGGATGGGCATTGTGTATACTCAAATATTTTAACTAACCATGACTTCAATTAATTCTGGAACAATGAATTCTCCATTTGAAGTATCCATTTAAAAAAATAACAGCATCAGGGTTTAATTGGAAGCCTTAAAAATTTTGATTCCTATTTCCTTAAAATTCATGTTAGATATAATGATCCAACCTAACACAATTTGTAATAAAATATATTTAATTGTGGTATAACATTATGTGAAGAAAATACATTTCAAAGTATCCTGTTTAGAATGATTACAATTACATGAAAAATTCTGATGGAAAGATCAAATATCAATATAGTTTTTTCTTTTCATGGTAAGCATATGGATTGTTTTTCTATTTTTCTATATTTTTAAGTTATTCCACAAGGAAAATTTGTTATTTCAGTAGCAAATAATTACAAGATAATGTTCTAATGTTCAAAAGTTGTTATAGACAAAAATAAAGGGAGAGATTTTAAAGTCACTTGCTTGGGGTGTGTTCTCCAAATAATTCCTGGATTCCACATAAGTTTGTCTCTAGTTTCTCTACTGTGGCTTTCAACCCTATTCCTTTCTAATCTATCTTCCCTTTAATGGTTTCCTGGTTTTGCCTCTTGAGTTGTGTGTGTGTGTGTGTGTGTGTGTGTGTGTGTGTATAATGCTTTTACCTCTTCTCAGTTTTCATTTTGAAATATCAATGTCCTCCTTACTGGTAAATCCACATTTCTTAATCTTTATGTTGATCAGCACAATTCCCTACCGTAAACCACATTCTTCTTCTTCTTGCAACACCTTTCCCTTGGTTTCCACCCACCATATTCTCTTGGTTTTCTTCCTATCTGTCTACTTCCTAGTCATTTTTGCCAGTTACTTACTTCTCACGTTTTCTGCTCACCTGTTAAATTTATGCTTTCCTCCGGACTCTGACCAAGGTCTTTTCTTCTTTTCCTGTAACGGATTCCTAATCATTGGCAAGTCTTTATTACCTAATGTTGCCCAAACCTACATTTTCATCTCCATCCCATGACTTCTCTCCTCAGCTCCAGACACACATAGGTGAAAGCACGTAGCTCAGACTCAGTGTGTTGAAAACGGACCTCTTTATTTGTCCTTCCAGTGCTGACCCTCTTCTCATGTCCTCTGCACAGCAGATAATATCATCTTCCTGGCTGATTACTTTAGACAGATTGCTCTAGAAACTCGGGAGTCCTGTGTGCCCTCCCTTTCTCCCTTTTACTATGCTCAATTAAAATATATTGGCTGCATCTTTTAAATATTTCTAGGCTCTGTCCACCTGTAATTATCTCCATTGTCTTCTCTCTGGTTTAGCCTAACATGAGCTGTTTCCTTGGCTAGAGCAAGTCTCTCAGCTGGTCTTCCCACACCTTCTCTTGCTCTCCCAGTCTACAATTCACACCACTGAAAGAGTTATGTTTTGACAAACATGGTATACAAAAATGATTTTTTTTCTTCTAACAGAATGCTTGCTAACCCTAAAAGGCTCTTTATCTAGTCTCTGCACACCATTTCAGTCTCTTGCTAAACTACACTCTTTTTTCTCTATATTCCAGTCATACTGGACTTTTTGCCTCAGGGTCTTTGCATCATAAACATATTTTCTTCTTATTTTGTTTCCTATTTTAATGTCTATGCCTCTTTCAGTTCTCAGTTTATGTGTTACTTCCTCTAGGAAGTCTACATTGATCCATCCCTGTCCTCAGGCTAAGTCAGCTCCCTTTTTGAAAAATGTCAGTACCATGTGTTAGCTCCTCAGTACCTGCCATCTCCACTTGACTATACATTTAAGGAGGACAGGTCTGTATGTGCTTTGCTTTCCAGTTTTTCCCCAGAACCTACAATAATGCAGACACTACAGCTGTGCAGCCACATTGCAGATACTCAATAAATATGGGTTGGATAAATGACTGATGGGACTGCTTTACTTTGATGGGACTGCATAGGTTCCTGTATACCAGCTGTCCCCAGTGTTTTGCCGGCTCCTTGTCAGCTAAGGCCTTGTCCCAATTATGAAAGAGTACAGAGAAAAGACAGAAATAACTTACCCCTCTTCCTTGTCCTAACACGCCCTGGACCATGCCTTTTTTTACAAGCTGTTGAGCCTTAGTTATTATGTGTGAGGAATAGAGTATTCTTGCAGTTCAAGGGGACCTTCTTTCGCTGTATTCATGAAGAAAATAGGGCTAAGTGTATGTAATTGCTGGCTCTGGACCTAATCAGAAGCTTGAAGAAACAAAGAACCCATGCCATATTTCTTGTCTTCTGTCTAAGAATTTTCACATTGACATCAATCAGTGGTCAGTGAAGAACTGCAGACTGTGTTGAATGGGGCTGGGAATGGAAAAAGGAATGTTAATGCTTCATCCAAAACAAATTTCTCAATTGTTTGACAGTTGTTGAGCAATGAGAAAAGATGCAGGCAATTTGGGATTTTTTGTTTTTTATTTATGACCTGAATTCTTTTGGCAACACACCATGCTAGTAAACAGCGGTAGAAGAGACACTGCCATAGTTTCTTCTTTAAGGATTTAGGGTCTAGCAGTCATACAACACAAAACACAAGAATTTGGTAAAACAAGACTATTGTTAATAGTTAGATACATCTCAATTTACATATGCAAACTAACAAAATAGAATAAACAATGTTTAAACAAGCTCCAAAAGATTAATGTTAAACATTTAACAGAATACATTTATCTAAAGTTTTAATTTCTCGAGATTTCAAAATTTTCAAGATTAGAAATTATTTCTGAATTTCCCCAGTTGTGATATCAGACATGATGAAGTTTGAAAATAGTGTCCACACCTGAAAGGTGTCAAGATCATCTTTGACATTCTTTAAAAAAGACATCTGCATCTGAATGTTTATAGCAGCACAATTAACAATCGCAAAGATGTGGAAACAGCCCAAGTGCCCATCAATACACTAGCAGATTAACAAAATGTGGTATATATATATATATATACCATGGAATACTACTCAACCATAAAAAATGACAAACTACCTATTGTATTATCCTGGACAGAAATGGAGCCCATTCTTCTAAGTGAAGTATCACAGGAATGAAAAAACAAACACCACATGGACTCATCATCAAATTGGTTCTAATTGATCAACAGTAATGTGGGAACACATATGGGAAGTAACATTCACAGGGTGTCAGGCAGGTGGGAGAGGGGAGGAGGGGACAAGTAAATCCATACCTGATGGATGGTGTGTGCTATCTGGGGGATGGGCATGCTTGTTGGGTGGTGCAAAGGCAATTTATGTAACCAAAGTGTTTAATGCTCTGAAATAAAAATAAAAGATGATCTGTGGTTCAGCCATAAGCTCATTTAGTCAAATTGTTCAAATTTTTTTTCTGAAAGGTAAGGCAGAAACCTCAAATGACTTACACAATTGTTCCTAGGGAAGAAACCGATAAGCAATATAAAGAAATTAAGAGGGAAGGACTGCAAAGACTGCAGTATGTCTGAGATTTTTAATCCATTTGCAAATGAACAAGTTAGCCTGCTGTAGTTTCATGGATACTGGCAGGAGACATGAAACTCCTGGTTCAGAGGCAAAACACTTTACAACTCACAGCATTGCAAGCAGCATGAGCATCACGTTTGTGCTGAATCCCCTGGCCTCCAAAATCCTAATTGGAATATTGAAGGGCTGTGGTGAATCCTGTACATGCAGTGGGATTGTGTTATAGCTGAGGAAACCAGGAAACCCGAATGTCTTATACGGTGCTACGAGCATATTGGGCTTTTGTGCCAGAGGAAAACACTATTTCTAACTTCCAAGACTATTTGTTCTAAAACCATCCTTGAAAAAATACCCTCTGAGGCAAGCTTATAAGACATACAGAAAAGTGAGAGAACTATGGAGAATTGTTAAATTAAAGAGAAAGGACTTAATATTGAATTTTTTTCTTTCTTTTTCTTGTATCTATCTTAGTGTAGACCTAGAAAGCAGGGAATATTTCAAATAAAACCAGTTGCTTATGTTATTATAATTAATAAGTGATTAGATAATGAGTTATGTCTTTGTTTCTTCTGTTTTCCCTCATCATGGCTGGAGTAATATTTATGTAATATGCAGGAAAGACCCATAAATGCTTATTCTCTGTATGAATGCTCAAAGAGGTATAAAATAAGCATTGCTATGTCTCATCTTTAGAAAAGAGGCAGCAATTATATAGATGAAAATATCACCAACCACTAGCCCATCCCTGCTCTGGCTTTGACCACATATCTCTCAATACTGAATAGCAACGAGCTATCATCCAGAGATTTCACTGAGTATAGACAATTACCATTACTTTATGTCTGTGTTACACTGATGAAATTTAAAAGTGCTGTGCAGCGTCACTTCACTTATAGGAAGAAAAACAATTCTGGTAGAAGTTTTTGTGTTTGTTGTGTGTGTCAGGGCATAAACCCATGGAAAGCACTTCCTTTACCTGTGGGAAGCTGATACTTCGTAAGCACGTGGCCTTCTCCTGCAGAGTGTAAAGATTGGTAAATAAAGGGTTCTCTGATAGAAAACGTGCTCATCCCTGTGAGGTCAATGAGTCCTTTGAAGGCACCATGTTTCTATTGAGTGCCCTGGAAGAGTTCATTAACCTGACACAAATAGACCATTTGCTCTTACCTAGAGGATCATGTTAATTAAATTGTTCTGTTTCCCCACTTACGTCCTGATTTTCTATGAATACATGAATGTCTTGAGTCTCATTCCCCATGTTTTGTTGCAAGCAGAGAAGAGCACAGACCCAGACTCTCTAACTTGCGCTTCTGTGCTGTAAATCTCAGGCTCCTGGGAGTTCTTCAAAAACCCATTTGTCACACTAGTGTTATGTTTAGTAATATTAGCCAAGATGGACGAATTTTAATATGCTGTCATTTTTATAGTTGTTTCCTTATTTTAATCTGGTTCCTGTAAGTGGAGAGTTTTCTTTCTCAGTTTTGTTCCATTCCCAAACCCTCAGCTTTCCTACGAGTGTGGTGCTTGTTGGATGAATCATTTAACCTTGAGGTGCCTTGTATACAAAACATTGATAATGATGTGCATTATTGATTATATGTATATGCAATTGACTATAAATACCTATTATAATCTATACATAAATTTATTATCTTATTTCCTCTTTGCTAAAATTCAAAAATGTCATTTCTCTTACCTAAGGCTAATCTCTTCATCTGTGCTGTGTGCATTCCATCCTCAGGAGTCTTAAAGTGTAATCAAGTCTTCTCTCTCTTATTCCTCCAATCTCTCATTCTCTATCTCTATATCTATCTCTTTCTCTCTCAAGTGGAACTTTCCACTGGCTTTTCACTGTACTCGTGTCTCCTGTATAAAACAACAACATTAACAAATACTGCCTAGACTTCTCTTTCTGATAACTTCCCTCTTTATTTTCCCTACTTCAAAGCCAAACTTCTCAAAAGGATTATCTTTACCATTATCTCCATTTCCTCAATTTATTCCAGTATGGATTTATCTACTTCATACCGTTGAAACAGTTTTCATTAAGGCTAAGGATAACATCTAGAATTCAGGGGACCTCAAACTTTTTAAACAGGGGGCCAGTTCACTGTCCCTCAGACCGTTCGAGGGCCGTTGGAGAGTGCGGCGCGCATTCCACACATGCGCACTGTGGGCCTGGGATGAGTCAGCTGCTAAGCAGGACAGCCAGCGGTGGCAAAAACACCTGGTGGGCCTGATAAATATCCTCGGTGGGTCACATGTGGCCCGCAGGCCGTAGTTGAGGACCCCTGATAGATCATAGAATCCAAGAGAGATTTCCAGCCCCTTTTGTACAAGATCTCTCAGCTGCATTCAAAGATTTCAAGTACATTTTAATGTATTTCCATGGCATTGAGACCCCTCTCTTGTCAGGTTTTACCTCCTATCTTTCAGCTGCTAATTCTCTGTTTTCTTTTTAGAAACAGCCTCATCTAACTTGAACATGAAATGCTGATCCAAGGGATTATCTTATTCTCACTATATATTTTCTCCTTTCTTGATTTCAAGCCTGTTTGTGGTTTGAATCGCATCATATTTATAGATTACCTACAAATGTACAGATCCAGCCCAGATACCTTCAGATTTCCAGACTCATGAATCTACTAGCTGCTTTCTTGACATTCTTTTTTGGGAACTCAAAACCCTCTGAAATTAAAAGTGTCCAATTAGAACTCATTTATATTCCCTTACCCTTGCTATACACATATTCCTCCAAAAACAACATCTAGCCTATCCACATCAGAAATCTTGGGTCATCTTTGATACTTTCCTTTCCCAAATCCATCAGCAAATCTCACAGATTTTTCCTTCCTAGATGACTCTCATCGTCTGCAGTCCAGACCCGGACCACACTCCCAATATCACTCTGAAAGCTGACTATAGCAGGCTTCCCGGGAGTCTGTCTGCATCCACTCTGGCTCCCTTCCAGTTCATTCTAAAATAAGAGTTTTCATGTATGACTTTTCAAAAATATCGTCCATGTCACTCTTTCAGTCTCCCATTGTCTTTATGACAAACCCAACTCCCCAACGTGGCCAGGAAGCCCTCACCAGATGGTCTTCCTTGTTCTTCCTCGTGCCCCCGCTCTGGCCATGCTGGCTCTGCTTTCAATCCCTCCTAGTACGCGTGTTTTTACTTTCCATGGTGCTGTGCACACGCTGTTCCCTGTGCTGGGGTGTTCTTATCACGCATTGTCGCCTAGTTACCTCTGCCTGATCCTTCCGCACTCAGCTGAAGGAAGGAAGGAAGAGTTGCTCATGGAAGCCTCCTTTGATTCTTTGACTAGGTCAGTTTTCCCTATTATGCGCTCTGAGAGCATGGTTGTGCCTCTTTGTTGTAGCTTTTGTCAAACTGGCAATTTTACATGTTTATGTGATTGATGAATATATGCCTCCTGCAGCAGATACACTCTGCATAAAATTAGAAATAAGTCTGGTTTTGCTCACAATTGATTATTACAACTGAGAGGCATTTGGGAGGTACTTGGCAAATAATGGCCTAAGGAATGGAGAAAAACAAAAACAACCCTTTAGGAATGAAAGACTTGTAGAATAGAAAAAGGTCAAGGAATTAGGAAAGAAAGAAAGGAAGGAGAGAATAAAAGAAAAAGAACAATGAGAAAGAGAAGGAATTCCTTATTTGGTTAAAAGAAAAAAGAACTCAAAAAACAGCAATAACAAAAAGACCCCAAAAACCAAAATCATGTTTTAAATATTTCATATATGCCTAGCACTCTGTTTAGATCTTTTAAAACAAATCCAAAGAATGAACGACTTTGATTTCAATCTTACAGATGAGACACTGGCCACAGGGAAGTTCAGGTTCAGGTGCTGTGATTTAAACCGAGGTCTGCCTGAATGGAATGAGGTGGGTTACTTTAGAATTTTCAAGCCCAAGTTTATAGTTTTCAACTAAACATTGAAACATAGAATATGTGATCTTTTGAGAAGCAACTCAGGTGTTCTCAATAATATATATAAAAGTAACTCAGCACCTTTAACTAGATCAAGCAGAAAAATTAGGCTAAAATAAACAACTAGGTTAACTATCAAACAACTATTTTTATTATAAAAGAATGCATTGATAAAAAAAAAACAATTCACGTTAGGTACCGACAATAAGTTTATATTTTTGAATGGTCAGGGATAGGAATGGATATTAAATTTTGATTTAGGATCCTTATGAGAAAATAAGCAATTTATATTTTCAGGTTAATCTTCAGTTTAAAAGCCATGAAGTACTTTACTTTAAAAGCAATAAATGAGAGTGTGGCAGTGATAGAAGTAATGCGTAAGAGCCAAGTGATAATAATTTGAATTTATGCAGTGGTTATGCCCAGGTGAGGCCGGACAGTGCCAATCTCTATTGTACGTGTCACTCTACACCAGGTGCTTCACCTGCTTCTAGTCACTTAAGCTTCACACCATCCTGCAATAAAGGTATTATTCCTTTTTTATTTTATAGAGAGAACTGAGTCTTAAAAGGGCTTAACATTTTATTCAAGGTCATACAACTAGCAAGTAGGGAGGCTAGAGCTGGTCTGCCCATAGCCATAGGGATTTCTAATGTCACAGCTTCCCCAGCAGGACCGATTAGGGGGAGACAAGAAGAAAAATATGCCACTTTTGCAGCCAAAGTTATGAGTTTGAAGTAGTTAAGGAAAAAAAAAACCATTCCATTATATTCTCTTAGTTTCAATGTCACTATTAATATTTGAGTTTACCATTCTCTACTTTATAAAGTGCTTTGCATGCAATATATCGATTTATTATCACAATCACCCATCAAAATAGGCAATATTACTAGCAATTTGCAGATGTGGAAATTGTAGTGGAGAGGTGTTAATTGACTTGCCCAATACTACTCAGTAAGTGACAGAGCAAAAACATGAACAAACTTTTCCTCAAAACCCTATGGTTTATTGGATATTATAATAGTTGGAGACAATTTTTTAGGAAGTTTGAGTATGCCTAAAAGTTAAGAGGAAAAATGCAAAATTGCTGCTGAATGAGGAAAGGAAGATATTACCAAAACAACAGTATCTTATTTTCAAGAGTTGCATGTGACAACTTTAAGATTAGAAGAACAGAAATAAAAATAAATTTTGCTTTTATTATAATAATTAGCATTCTACTTTAATTTTACTATTTTTGATTCATACTCTTAGTATTGTTAACTAATTTTAAGCAGATATTAATGATGTGAAATACACACACATACACATGAAAGCCATGTAAGCTTTTCCTAACAATATACCTACTGTAATTAAGAAACTGCTGAAAGCCTAATAGCTAGAATACATTATTTCTAGAAAATGAAGTGTCTTAAGTAATAAGCTGAGTCAAAAATTTAAATTTTCAAATTGAATAACTGAATATTTTTCATATTTATAGAAAGCACATGTCTCTGGTAAGTATGAACTTTTTTTAGTATAAATTAATTCTTAAAAAGCTTCAGATGGTTAGGCAAGGCTACTGGTTGTCCCTCTAGTTTGGGAAAACATCTGATTTCTCAATTTTTAGAAATAATTTGGAAATCTCAGTTGCTAAGAAGCTGACAGTCTTCCTATTTACATCCCAGTCAATGGAAAATACATATTTTTTAAAATGGAACAAAATCTGGCACTAGTTTCCAAACTCAGGAAATTAATTGGCACACACAACCAAGAATGGGAAAAGAGGAAAGAGATGAACCTGCCATTTTGGACCTTCTACTTTGATAAAACTCATTGGATGATGTTAAAACAAATGAGGATGCAGTAAAGTTTCCTCAGATATTTAAAAAATTAGATTGGATGAGACTACAGGAAAAAGAAACAGTAAAATTTAAATAGCAAGATAGTAAGAAATGATATGCTTTTTACTCCTTACTAATATCACAACACTCATATCATTTACTTGAATTAATGTTCTTTATCCCGTTGGGGTTTCTTAGAAGATGATATTATCTGTGAGTTTCCCTGATTGGTGGGGGGAGGGAGTAAATCTCTTTGAATGTGAATATGCAAATCCACTATCTCAAAGCTAGAGGAAGCTTTGAAAAAGTTACCGTATTAAGTGTTACAGGGAAAGGGATTCTCTCTAATTTTAGCATTCTCATAGGGACAAGTGAGTCTAATTCTTGCAAGGTATGCAAAAACCCACCCCCCATCTTCCCTGTTCTCACTGCACGTGGCTGAATGGATGTGTGCTGAAAAGAATGTGCTCCAGCAAACAGGCCACAGTCAAAAAAATGGCACTCGAGGAGACAGGAAGGAAGGATGTGTATCAGTTTCTCAGTAGCAGAGAATAATCAGGAGACAATGGAAGTCAGATGGGCATCCCGCTTCCTGTAGACCAAGAACTCAAAATCAAAGCCCTGTCATCCCTACAAGTCCTTTTCAAACTGTGGCTTCATGGGCTATAAATCGTCTTCTATCTGGCCATGAGTGCTGACTCTATGGGACTTATTTCCCTTTGGAGCGCAGGATGATGCAATGGGTGAGAGCCCAGGTTTTATAGGTAGAGAGAACAGGATGAGGACGGTAGCCTAGCGCTAACACCGGACAGGTGTTCTCAGGCACGTGGCTTATCCAAGGGTCCCGGGCAGTGGGTTTCTCCTCTAAGGCCCTCAGAGAAGTAACTCCCATCTCACAGGATCATTGTGTATTAAATGAGATAAAATATAGAAAACTCTCATACTTCAGTTACCAGTCCTGTTGAGTTTTTAAAAATGGTAGCTGTTGATAATAATAATGATAATAAAGAGAAAAAGAGGAAGAGGGCCGGGCATGGTGGCTCGTGCCTGTAATCCTAGCACTCTGGAAGACCAAGGCAGGAGGATCGCTTGAGCTCAGGAGTTCGAGACCCGTCTCTACTAAAAAGTAGAAAACTTAGGAGTCATGGAGCATGCCTGTAGTCCCAGCCACTCGGGAGGCTTGAGGCAGTAGGATCACTTTAGCCCAGGAGTTGAAGGTTGCAGTGAGCTACAACGAGACCATTGAGCTCTACCCAGGGTGACAGAGTGAAACTCTGTCTCAAAAAAAAAAGGAGGAGGAAGAAAGAGATTAGAAAGCAGAAAACAAGCAAGATAGGGTCACAATGGAAGCTCTGCCTTACTGATAGGTCCTTGAGGCTTTGCTCTTATAATCACATTATACTTAGGACTTAGAGCCAGGACGGACGAGCTGTAAGTGAAAGTCTAAACTCTGTCTTTGCTACTCTCCCTACCTTTCAGTGCACAGGTCTTCCTTATGCCTCACCATCCCTTCATCAATCAGACAACACCTCCCCTCCTGCTGTCTGTTTGGTGGCCAGAGCCCAACACTACCTCTCCAGCTCTAAGAGGCGGGCCACTCCCAGTTGCTCCTTCATCTCTTCCTGTTGTTTCCCTTGGAGTTCTGCACTCAGCTGTCCATCCCTTGGAAAACGATCTGACAAAATAGCGGCGTTTCAGTGTCAATGTCTATCAGAAACGTCAATATATTACTTGCCCAAAGGTACCTGATTTTTAAATGGCTGTATTAGTCAGGGTTCAACCAGATGGACAGATCAGCAGGAGTCATCTATTAAGAGATTTAGTGGAAGGAGTTGGCTTACACAATTGTGGGCGATGGGAAAGCAAGTCTGAAATCTGCAGGGCAGGCTGTCAGGAGGGAGGGGCAGGCTAGAACACTCAGGCAGGAGCTGAAGTTGCTGCTGATAACAGAATATCTTCTTCTGGGGCTCCCCAGTACTGTTCTTAGGGCTTTTCAACTGTTTGAACCAGACCCACTCAGAGTACCTGTGATGTTTCTCTCCCTTAAAGTTAGCTGATAACAGACTCTAATCACCTCTACAAAATACCTTCACAGCAGCCCTGCACTAATGTGTGATTGAGTAACAAAGAATCACAGCCTCACTCAGCTTACACATAACTGACCAGCACAGTCTACCCCTTGTCAACTTGGCATCCATATACATCTCCTTAAACCATGCTTAAAGTTAACTATATATATATTATGCTAGATTTTAAGGGGAAAAGAGAAAGAAGAAAAAAATATATTCAGTTAATACATATACAAACATATTCATAATTTAAAATTAAGTCCTCATTTTGAAACTGGTGGTCATAACTTGTATCTGTAACCACTTTCTTCACCACCTAGCCCATACTCACTCTGCCTTCAGAAGGCACCTCAGCTGGTTAGGGGCTGCTGCTTCATAGAGTGACCCAGACTTTTATTCTTGAAGGGTCTGGACAATCAGAAGTCCTGGCTGAATTGGGCTGTTTGGTTTTCCATTGACTTGAAATCACAGGTCATGGTAGTGCTAAGGGATGCCCTAACCAATCGCCTACATTTCTCACCCCCACGCTGAAAACCTAATTTCCCCCTGGTAATCGGGATCCCTCTCCAATCGGTATTTCTTTTTTATTTATCTTTTTATTACTTCATATTATGTATTTCAACTGTGTTCTTTGCCTGCTGATCTAGAGGCATAAAGAACTCAAAGTGGCCAGTTGGCAATCTTAAATTCCAGTCCAATAGAATAATTGTTATGTCTCCTGATAGAAGCATTTCTCCTTTTGAAACTAAGACCAGCGGTGCCTAAGATCACAAACATGAGAAGGAAACATTTTGCTAATGGATGCCTGGCAGCAATAGTGAGTGATGCTGATCTCATCTGGATTCCTGAACCCATGAATCTTGGCTATGGGAGAATTAGCACCATATCTGAGATATGGTTTAGAGCATATGCAGCCACCTGGACAGCCGGCCCAGTTCTGTAAGGTACTTCCACCCAGCCAGTGCTGTGACTGAGTCTTTGAAAGCCCATTCCACCATTCTATCAAGCCAGCTGCTTCAGGATGCCAAAGAACATCAAAAGAGCAGTGAATTCCATGAGCACGGGCACATTGTCACACTTCATTTGCCGTAAAGTTAGTGCCTTAATCAGAAGCAGTGTTGGATGAAATGTGATGATACTGAATAAGACATTCTGAAAAGTCCACCATGGGTAGCTGTGGCAGAAGAACTGTGTGCAGGTCAGGGAAGTCCATATCCAGGATAAACATCTATTCCAATGAGAATAAACTGTTACCCCCTTGGTGTTGGAGGACCAATTATGAATGAAGATAATCCTGGTTTTTGTAGTTATTCATCTCATCTTCTCCTCGGATGTGATTTTTTAAAAAATAATCCACTAGCCAGCTGTCTGATCCCCCATGTGAATTGTGACAGATTGCAGGGGGCTCAGTGTCAGTCTCCACTGTTGGCATTTTGGGCATGCAGCAGTGGCTATAGCCAGTTTGGCCTTAGTCTGGCCATTTCTTCTTCCAGGCAAATGTCCAAGTGCATTGCTTAAATTTCTGCCCACTGCGAGGATTTTCCTTCATCACTGTTCTTTAAGAATGCCACAGGATGAGGCCAAAGTGCCGTAGCTGTCCATGTTTAGATGGTGCCTGCATATCACACAGAACCGTCTGGAACCAGGCCTGTGCTTTCTCCTCCTTGGTTGGTTGTAGGAACTCTAGGTGAGGTTGTAAGTTCAGGCTGGCAGAGAGAAGGTAGTGTAGCAAGAATAGAGGTCATGGGCATTTGGAACATTTTTTCATGCAGCTTACCTACACCTTCAGGCCAGTGGTTGAATATTTTGAATACTGTAGAATGTGAAAATTCCAGAGGGCTCTCTCATGACTTGCTGGAAAAACAGGAATTTCAGGGATTAGCCTCAGCCTCAAGTTTTAAGAAATGGCACTGGAGGACCAATTATGAATGAAGATGATCCTGGTTTTTATAGTTATTCATCTCATTTTCTGCTCAGATGTGATTTTTTTAAAAATAAGTCCTTAGATCTTAAGTCCAGCCTACAATGCTAGCCAATGCCACATCCCAGGCCCATCTCCTGGGTCAAACATGGAAAACTTTTATAGTACCAAGGAGATAGATGTTTTAGAAATGAAAATATCTCCCCAACTTTTCTATGTTTTCTCAATATCTATCAAACCACTGCTGTGGTATAGAAATTGACTTCATACTTTATTCTTATGAGAATGTGAAAAGAAGTATGAATATAACTAGGAATTTTCTTTTAACTTTTGTTAGCAAAAATGTACCTCTTGAATATTTAATAACTTTTTTTTATTCATGCATTTAATGCTTAATATATCCCAGGATAACGCAGAGATACTTACAGTTTCTGTTCCTATAGAGCAGGATAGATAGAAGAAATCAAGGACCTACAATTATGAGCTTAATTAGAATCCTAGGTTTATATTTCCTTGAAGATTATACATCTTAAATTCTCTTTTATCTGAGGATTAAATAAAAATATGTGCCTTGTTTTCTTTATTAGTGATAGTATTGCATCTAAATTGAGTTTGTACTTTAAAGTGTATAATATTGTAACTCATGCAACAGAAAAATGCTCATAACAGAACTCAAATTATGTTAAACAATATACTTGATTTAATCTAAAATTCTTAGAATTAAGTTGTCTGTCACCATCCAAATTTTATAAATAACATGCAACTAGGGCCTCCAGTTTAATAAAAGACATAGCTAAAATACTCAACTACTTAGTTTAAGAATATATCTATATTCCAAATATTCTGGTTAGCTTGAATTTTATTTCACTCAAGTACATTTAAATCTCTAGTCAGGATGATATGATCGAATCAATTGTTTCATCCAAACACAAATTCAACTTTATAAATAAGTATGCATTTATACTTTGTAACATAGAAATAGATTTTCAGAATTTATAAATTATGTATACAAAGCTTATTTAAGATGTTTTTGCAGCTATGTTATAAAATTAAATGATTATTTTGTCTTATTTTAATTAAAATTATGGTGTAGTACATGT
The DNA here is from genome assembly GCF_040939455.1 of Microcebus murinus. Lineage (NCBI taxonomy): Eukaryota > Metazoa > Chordata > Mammalia > Primates > Cheirogaleidae > Microcebus > Microcebus murinus. The sequence continues at coordinate 9,052,828 of NC_134118.1, forward strand.
AATAAAATATTTTGATCATGGAGATTGTACTAGTCCCAGTAGATATTTTAAACAGTTTTATTGCATAATTGCAATAAAATTATTGTATAATTATTGTATAATATTGTATAATTATTGTATAATATTGTATATATAATATTGTATAATAATATTATTGTATAATTTGCATACCATAAATCTACCCATTTTAAGCAAACAATCCAATCATTTTCAGTAAATTTACAGAGTTTTGTAGTCCCCAATCCAATTTTAGAACATTTATATCACCTAAAAAGATCCCTAGTAACCATCTTCAATCAATCTCTGCTCCCACCTCCCATCTCTAGGCACCAATGATCAGATTTATGCCTCTACGGATTTACGTTTCCTAGACATTTCATATACGTGAAATGATGCAATATGCACTCTTTTGCATCAGCTTCTGGAATCATAATTTTGGGGTTCAGCTATATTATAGCATGTATTGGTAGCTTATGCTCTTTTGCCACTGAATAAGTACTTCATTGTAGATATAGCACATTTTGTTTGTCCACTCATTGTCGAAGTACATTTTTATTGTGGCAAGTTTTTCACTCTTATGAATAACTCTGCTGTGAATATTTGTGTCTAAGTCTTTGTGTGGTTGTATGGTTACATTTGTGGTGGTGGTGGTTGTGGATAACAAAGTAAAATTTCTTGGTCATATGATACATGTTCAGCTTTCCAGAAACCCCTAAAGAGGTTGCCTGGTCTATATTACCACCAGGAATATATGGGGATCCCAGTTTCTTCATATTCTTACCAATATTGAATGATGTTTGGCTTTTAGATTAAAGCCATTCTAGTGTCTATAAAGTGATATCTCATTATAGTTTAATTTATATTTCCCCCTTATGTCTAATGATGTCAAATATATAAATATATTTGAAGTGCAAAAGTTTGCACTTTCATTAGCTATAGTTTATCAATTTTTTTTCACTTGTACATTCAAAGTTATATTAATAATTAAGGAATCTTGGCCTAATTCAAAGGCACAAGGATTTATTTCTATATTTTCTTCTAATATCTTTACAGTTTTAGCTCTAACATTTAGGCCTACAATCCATTTTGAGTTAATTTTTTTAGTATGGTGCAATGTAATGGTATAAATGTGTCTTTTTATAACTAGATATCCAGTTGTCTTAGCACCATTTGTTGAAAAGATTGTCCTATATCCCATTGAATTGCTTTTCCACTTTTGTTGCAAATTAATTGATCAGAAATATAGTGGTTTATTTATGAGTTCTCAATTCTTCTCTGTTTATCTATTAATACATATCTATTGTTATGTGAGTGTTATATTGTCTTGATTATTGTAGTCTATATTTTATGTTTTATGCTGGGAAAGTATAAATCCTCCAATTCTGTTCTTTTTCAAAATTGTTTTTGCTATTCTGGGCCTTTTGCATTTCCACGTAAATGTTAGGATCAGTTTGTCAATTTCTATAAGAAACCTGTTGGAATATTAAGGATTGAAGAGAAGCTATAGATCAATTCCAGAAGAATTACTGTTTTCATATTGAGTCTTTCAATTCATGAACATGAAGTAGATCACCTTTATTTAGATCATTAATTTATCTTGTAAATGTTGTACAATCTTTAAGTTCTTTGGTTAAATTTATCCTTAGGTGATCTTTTTCATTGCTATTGTGAACTGTTGGCGGGAATGTACATTAGTGTAGCCAGGAAAATAATATAAATGCTCCCAAAAAACTAAAAATAGAATTACCATATAATCTAGCAAACCTACTCTGTGGATATGACCAAAAGAATTGAAATGAGTATGTCAAAGATATATGCACTTCCATTTTAATTTCTGCACTATTCACAATAGCCAAGATATGTTGGTAACCTAAGTATCACCAACAGATGAAAGGATAAAGAAAAGGTGGCATATATGCACAAGGGAATACTATACAGCCTTAAAAACGAAATTACCTTAATTTCATTTTCGTATTTTTCAATACTAGTACATAGAAATACAATTGATATTTTTGTTTATCGATATTGTGTCCTGCAACCTTGATGAATTCATTTATTAGTTTTAGTAGCTTTTGTGGGATGGAGTTGGGGGAGGGTGTTCTTTAGAATTTTCTTCATTCAGGATCATGCCATCTACATATAGTTCTGCTTCTTCCTTCCAATCTGGATGTCTGCTATTTATTTATTTTCCTTGTATGATTGAGCTGGCCACAAACTAGTAACAAGATTAAATAGAAATGGTGAGAATGGATATCCCTGCTTTGTTTCTGGATCTTAGGGAGAATACACTGAATATTTCACAGCCAGGTATTATGTTAGCTTTAGGTTTTTTGTAGACATCTTTTATCATGTTGAGAATATTCCTTTCAATTACTCATTTATTGAAAATTTTTATTATAAATGGATTTTGGGTTTGATATTCTGGGTTTGTTGAGGTTTTCATGTGTTTTTTTTATTTCATCAACAGGGTGTATGACATTAGTTAGTATTTTGATGTGAAACCAAACTTTATATTTCTGGTATGAATCTCACTTGGTAATGGTTTATAATTCTGTTCTTATATTGCTGGGTTTTGTTTGCTAATGTTTTGTTGTTGTGAAATCTTGTATATATATATATATATATATATATATATATATATATATATATATATTCATGGGGGATATTTGTCCAAAATTTGTAATGCATCTGTGTGGCTGTACTATCAGGATAATGCTAACCATATAGAATAACTTTTTAAAAGTGTTTCCTACTCTTTATTTTTCTGAAAGAGTTTGTAATTAATCGTCAATTTGTCTTTAAATGTTTGATACAATTTACCAGTGAAACCATCTGGACTTAAGTTTTTCTTTGTCGGACACATTTTCTCTCCCTCTTTTTTTTATTTATTAATAGAATTCAAAGCCTCTTGTCTTGTATGTTGGAGACATTTTCATTACTGATTCTATCTTTTATTTATAATATATCTATTCAGATATCTTTTTCTTAAGTTAATTTTGGTAGTTTGTGTCTTTCTAGGAATTTTTTGGTTTCTTCCAATTTGTCTTACTTATTGGCAGAAACCTGTTTTTAGTAATCTCTTATGATTTTTGAGATTGCTTTAAGGTCAATAGGGATGTCCTCACTTTCATTTCTGATTTTGGTAATTTGTATATTTTCTGTTTTTCCTTGATGATTCTAACTAAATGCTGTGAATTTTAATGATCTTATCAAAGAACCAACTTTTAATTTAATTGACTTTCTCTATTTTTCTGCTTTCTATGCTATTATTGGATTTTGTTCTTCTATCTTCTTCATTCTGCTTACTTTGGGTTTAGTTTGCTATTCTTTTTCTGTTTTCTGAAGGTGGAAGTTTACTTTTCTAATGTAGATGTTTAAAGCTATAAATTTCCCTTTAGCTTCATCCTGTAAGTTTTGATGTTTTGTCTTTGTTTTTATTCAGTTAAAACTACCTTGTAAATTTCCTCGTAATCTTTGTTGGCACATGGGTAATTTAAAAGTATGTTGCTTGATTTCCAAATATTTGTGGATTTCTCAAATTTTGTCATCTTGTTAATTTTTAGTTTAATTTCTTTATGACTGGAAAATGTATCTTGTATAATTTTAATTCCATTGAATGTATTCAGTCTTCCTTTACAGCCAGGCATATGGTGGAAAATTTCATGACCTGCGCCAATAGAGCGGGGTAGCCTCAGGATAAAACTCCAATCTACTCATATTTGGAGAATTTCTGGAAGAGGAAATACCTGTTTATCATTTAAATATGGAGGGAGAGCTCTACAATGAAAAATTTGTATTAACCTAAACATAGTTTTGTATCAAACTATGCAGTAAATGTCATTGCAAAAACAAGTTCTGGATAAAAATAATGATGCTGTTAGAAAATATCTATGGGAAAAGATTTTGATGTGGTTACAAAAATTATCTTCATAATTAAACAAACACTTTCTTTGATTTCTACCAAGAAAAAAAATATATACGTATGTGTGTATGTATGTGTTTGCTATCAGAAGAAAACCTTGAAGTGAATGATTTAATCCAAACAGGTTATGCATCAGGCTCAATGCCGGATATTGAATCCCAGTCCCAGGAGCTCAAGAGAGATTAAATACTATCTTCTTAAATAATAGTAGAATATCAAATATCACAAAGACACATTTTAATTTAAAAAATCAGACTGATGCATTTTGGCTAATTTTCTTCTACGTTAGGAGTACATGATAGTAAAAAACAAAAACAAAACAAAACCTCTCAGAAAAGTGTCTGGGATGGCCCGTTTTACTATTTTATTTGGTAAAACAAAGAAATTGGTAAACAATCAGAGAACGCTATTGTGCTCCTCTCCAATTACCACCACTAAAAATGTGAGCAAGTAAAAATAATTCTTCTACATTAAAAAGAGCCTAAACCCAAGGATTTTCAGCTCTGAGTAGAAAGACAATAGTCATACTTCTTCTTCTTCTTCTTTCTCCTTTCTTTTTCCCTTCTAACCTTCCCTCCCTTTCTTTCTCCTTCCCTTCCCTTCTTCTTTCCTTCCTATGCTCCCTTTTCCTCTTTCTCCTCCTAATTTTCTTTCCTCCTTCCTCCTCCTCCTCCTCACGCTCCATCACTCCCTCCTGCCTCTCTCCTTCCCTCTCCTCAGGAAAATAAAAAGCCAATATTTCAAGATTAAGTATCTCATCCTTTAAATAAAGATGGCGACCCAGAACTAATATCTGAGTGAAAATGTTCAGTATTCAGGACAAGATATTCATAAACTTTGACACTGGTTGAGCCCAGAACAAAAGCTGTAGAATATCTTAGTTATTAGGGTTTGAATTGTAACTATAGTTTCTATACTAAATAAGATTCAGAATAAGGTTTCATGAAAATAAAAGAACTCAAGTAACATTAAAAAAGATAATTCAAGGAATCTGTGACAAATACTGGGCAATGAATGGGAAGTAGCAGAGTACTAATAAATCATAGATGCATGAGAATGTTTCCATTTGGGATGGTTAAAAATGTTTGCAGCTTGAAATAATAGAATTAATTTAATTGTGTTTGTATTCATTAGAAATGATACTATTTTAGGCTATTCTACTATCCTCTGCCACCAAGGGGAGATGGGGCTACTCATGTTTTTGGCTTATTTGTGTCTCTATTCAATGTATAATTAAGGTACAATTTTAAAAGCTTCATTATTTTAGAATTTGTTGAATATCTTGAATTATTAATCAAACTTTGGTTTGGTAACCACAAAAATGATTTTTCTCCAGAATTATTTTCCATTTATTTTTGAAATCAGAGTGCAATTTTAAGAAAAATTTAATCCATATTTTTTTATTCATCAACTCTTAAACTGTTAAAGTACATTATTGTTTTTAATGGATATTTTATGTTCTAAAGAGGTCTTTTGAGCTATTTCAATGACATTTTTATTTCCATTGTAAAACACAATGATTATTTTTTTTAACTGGGGAATTACAAAACAATCTGGAAGAAAAAAATCTCCTCGAGTCTTACCTCCTTGCATACCTTTTTTATTGGGTGCATTGCTACTGTTGCTACTACAGGCATGAGACCCTAGGTACAGCCACCTTAGGTAGAAAAGAGAAAAGAATTGGACCCAAACCAGTACAAGGCATTTTTTGGAATAGCTTCCCTTTCCATTTATGAACAAAGAGTACATATGTTCAGATTTATGACTGAATCCCACGGTTGTGTGCATAATCACTGGATTTGTCTTATACTTTTTATTATCATGATTCAAGTAAAATTATTTGAGATGAATTTAGAGACGAAATTGTGTCAAGCAAGATACAAGATATTCATAAAGAGGGAAAGAGCTCCATTTAGTAAATTTGTAAGAGTAATGGAATGAGATGAGGATATTAATGGGTAACACTCTCCTGTTCTTTGTTAGGAGAAGCCAGACCTGACATCGTTTAGAGGCAATACCAGGGCTTTCAGGATGTATCTTTAATTCAGTGCCGTGCCTGTATCTACCTTATCACTGCTCAGTCCAAGGTAGCTACAGGCATAGAGAAGTAAAGTGACAAGTAAATAGCTAGACAGACTGGAATGCAAGCAGGTGAAGTAGGCAGTTGCTAGTGGAATCAGGACGTGGTTCATCCTGAGCATTTCTCTCCACACAGCTTTGCACTGAAATACGACATTCCATAATTAGGGATTTGTTTCTTTGGCTAGAAGCTTTGTCCTCTATAACAATTCAAATTATTCCAATAAAGAAAAAACACACACCGAGTAATCCTTCTTAGTCAGTGATCAAGTATATCAGCTTCTTTCTAAGAATTATGAGTTTTGATGAAGGACAGCATATTTTGTTTTTAGAGGGGGAGTTTGAATTTTCTAGATATATTTGTAAGAGTCCCCCAAAATGCATTCGATTTTCCCAAGATTCCGTCTACATAGATTAAAAGAGACACAGTAAAAACACAATTTTCTACCATGCTCATAGTCAATTCCAAAAGCAATCTGTCAAAGGAATTCTGTAGTTGGTTGAGTTATTTATAATCTAATAAAGATCAGACAATATATTCTGATACAGTTCCTTTGGTGTGAGTTTTCATGAATAATGCCAGTTTAAAATTATTTTTTCTTTTGTTACAAGGCATAATATCCAGGCAGTAGTTAGATTTTTAAAAAATTTATATATTTTATTAATTTTATTTTTAATTGAAAACTCATAATTATATACATTTATGGAGTATAATGTGGTGTTTTGATATATGTATACAACCCATGTAGCCCCCATTGTACTCTGAAGCAGTTAGAAGTTGACCCAGTTCTACTGGGATAGGCTCATAGCATGCAAAGGGGTAAGTGTTCTGCCAAAAGTTTTAGAGTTATCCTCAAAACATTAGAGGTAAAAATCTAATCTATAGAGAGCATGTGTGGTAACCCCCAAATCTGGCTTATAATAGGTGCCTAGTAATAATTAATGCCAGAATTTTGTTCTCTAAGATGTTTTCAAACATCATACTCCTATATTTCCTCATTTTATCATTGCATCCTCATAAAGGAAGATATATATTATCCATTTTTGCAAATGTAATAACTGAGTCTTAGGGTAGCTATGAAAGTCAAATCTTTGAAAAAAGAGAAAGTTCTGGTAATTCTATGATACTATAGTTTTTTTTCCCTACTCAGCCACCTTCTTAGTTTTTCCCCAGAAATCTTTCAAGGTTTCCTGTAAGAATGTATGTCTATGCTTTTCAGAATAAAGTTTCTGAGGTCCATTCGAGAACCAAGTAGGAGCCCAGACTCAGGATATTTAAAACTACCCGTGGGATCTAATACCTGAGTGGGTTGATAGATTCCTTTCTTCTCCTCTCCCTTATTGCACTGGAACCGAAGCAAAGTTGTAATTCTTGGAGAGTTTCGGAATGGGAATGTAGTTCAAACCTGGGTGTTAGCCACTATCTGAATGTTAAAAGGTAATTGAATAGGAGAAATACAAGTACAATTGGATATGTAGGCTAGAGGCACTAAGTTGCAGTCTCCAAGAGGTCACACTGAAATGAATTTTTTAAAAGGGCTATAAAATTGCATCTAAGATAGATGGGGAACAAAAGCAATATTTAAATGAAATTGTTATGGATATAAGTCACTTTCCAGGCATTATAACTATTTCTAACATAAAATATGTTTTCACTTCATATATAAAACATTGTTATTATTCACATCTTATGACATGTTAACATATTAAAACTTAAATGTTTAATGCATATATTAAAATTTTGTGTCATCATTAACCCAACTGATGAATTCTTTTTGGAAAAAAATAATGGAAAAGATATATCAAGAGAGATAATTTTTACAATTAGAATAAAAATATGTAACTTAAAGTGTGGTGAGATAAAAATGTCTCATTCAAAGTTCCAAATCCCCTTTTTTCTTTTCTTCTTTTTTTCTCATGAGATTCCTACTGCCATTTGTTTTCCTATTAAATGACATTTCAAATACTTTATTATAAACATAAATCACATCTCCTTTCAAGAAGGCAAATGACAAACTAAATTTGAGATCTAGCTTGCATTTCTTTGCCCTACCCAAGACTAAACACATGAACAGTTGCTTTATAGATTGTATATGAAAGATAAACAAAGAGAGACAGTAGATTACAAAAACACATCACTTGAAACTGACATCTGCCCTTTAATTCACGAACATCATCCTAAACCATGTCACTTCACTTGACATCTGTTACACATCCTGATGGATGAAGTTGTGGAAAAGAGCATCTTATTTGCAGTTGGTTGGAAAAATATATGTACATGTGTATATATATATACATATGTGTGTGTGTGTGTGTATATATATATATATATATATTTAACCACTTTGACTTCTATAGATATCACTTCATCTTTATCAGTCTTTTAAAATGCCAATAAATGCTGTCACTCACACACTGGTCCACCTATATATATTAATAGCAATGGATACTATGAGAGACTCTGAAAGTTCTCCGTGCCCAAATAAACTTCCTCTGCGATACAGGAAATTTCCACCATTAATGCGAGTTTTTTTTAATTAAAGCATTTCAGAAAGATCTTTGTGAAATATAGCATATTACCTGAGACGAGTAACCCATGAATACATTTTTACTAATTATCGCCAGTTATTACATCAGTGGAGAGGGGTTTTTCTGAAATTAAAAAATAGTAGAAGAGCTACAACATAGTGAGACAACTAAGAGAAGATATCTAAGGTCTAGAGGTAGATCTTTGCTACCCACAATGGGGTCTGCTGACCACCAGCGTCGTCAGAAATGCAAATTCTCAGATTCCACCCTATGCCTGCTGCATCAGAATGATTTGAGGGTGAAGCTCAGGAGTTTGAATTTTAACAAGCTCTGGAGAAGATTTTGATGCTTGCTAACATTTATTAAGTGCTGCTCTAAACTAAAGAACAGTGAGACTCACAATGACAGAGTAAGAAGAGTGGATAAGCGAAGTTGGAATAAGTATTTCACACATTCTATTTATCTCACACATTTACTTACATTAATACACTATCTCAAGTATGTTTAACCTCACAAAAAATCATAATACAACATCAAATTGCCAGTCTGAGGCCAAACAATCCTATAATATTTGCATATACTATGATGACTTCACTAGGTTAATAATTCTCCTCCCGGGACACATTTAAATAGATTTTAAACAAGTGTGTAGTCTCTAAAGTTTCAGAGCATTCTCTGGGGAAATGAAAATGTTGAGGAAATCATTTTCTATGGAAGTGTTTTTATATCTGAAGCAACTGCTAAATCTTTGAGGGTTATTGGTACATGAAACAAAACAAAAACAACCAAAAACTCTATATAGAATCAAAGAGTTTATAGAGCCTTGGGGAAATCATTATTAATCTTTTACCTTGCAGATATTAATTGTACTCACCAAAGATGTAAAGTCCCTGACTAAGGGGACATCCTCTGAAGAGGATGAGACTGGTGACTCAGTAAGAATAGGATGGACTGGGCTGGGGATGGGTTGCATCGGCCTCAGGACAGAGGAGGTAGCTGAGAACCTGGAAGCTGTAGAAAGCACATTCTTGCCTGAATCGGGACTGTGATTATGAAGGTCCGAATTCTTGTGGACTGTGATTATGAAGGTTCCTACCATCTTCTGAACAGGACAAAATCATTAGCTCTGTGGCAATTTGAAAGTCATTTTTGCTTCTTCAAAAAATCTAGGGCCAGGCAAAGGCATTACATTTAACCATAATGTTTGTACCCCCATAATATTCTGAAAAAAAACCCCTAAGATTTTAAACAATAGATTTGTTTGAATCAAAATAAAGGATGATAATAGATTAACTTTTTCTTATTATAAAAGTAAATTATGCAATTTATAGAAAAAGTGGGAAATGCAAGGAAACAAAGAACAAATTAAACACCCATAAATTCCCTTCTCAGGGATAAACACTGCCACCACTTTAGTGTATATTCTTGCAGATCTTTTCTGTTGTTGTTTTTTTTTTTTACAAAAATGAAATCATTACTGCATGTTATTTTTACCATCCACTTTGTTTAGATATCAATATGTCCTAAACATCTATTTAATAAATGCTCTATAACATTTTTCATAGTCACTAAGCATTCCATTTTATGGTTGTATCATAATATATTTACCAGATGCCCAACTGATTCCCATAAGTAATTTCTAGTTTGTCACTATTGTAAAGACTGCTCTAGTGATTCACCGTGGTAGTTATAGTTTTACACACATCCTTTTAAATTTGTAAAAGTATAAAAATTGTACTATTACTAAATACCTACTGATTGATCGACCTAACTCACTCAAATAAAGAATATAGTATGTACCTCTGTTGAACTTTATCTTGTTAGATTTAGTTCATTGCTCAATCCTGTGGAGAAGTTGTCAGAGCCCCATTTGATAATCAAACAAATTCACTGCTCTACCCTGCTTCGTGGCATCTGGAAATTTTGTATACATGCCTTAATCACTAGCACAATTTTTACAAGATATCCTAGGAGGAAGACAATCTCCATATTCCTTTTTTTTCATATTTTAGAAAGAGAATATGGTATATATACTATATATAGGTGTTCCTGCTATGATTCCATATGTGTGTTACTGAACAACCTCGTGTTCTGCAATATGGTACACTAAACTTAATGGGGCCTATGGGGAAAATAGGTCTGCGGCAGATCACCCAAATCCTATGGTGTTTTGTAATCAGAATATTAACAACAAAAACAATATAACAACAATTTTAATAAAAATGTAGCATAGCTAATCTCTACTGGCATTTGCACATGGCATCACGATTATTTTACAATGTGAAAGCATGGAGCTCTTACTTTGTAGTAAGAGAAGTTACAAAGTATGTTTAATTTTAATAGTGAGCATTTTTTCATCAAAAAACTTTGATCTTACAGAGGTTCTCAAACTGCGGCCCACCGAGGACATTTATCAGGCCCGGCCCGCTGGGTGTTTTTGCCGCCGCTGCCTGTCCTGCTTAGCAGCCTACTCATCCCGGGCCCACAGTGCGCATGTGTGGAATGTGCGCCGCACTCTCTAATGGCCCTCCAGCGGTCTGAGGGACAGTGACCTGGCTAAAAAGCTTGAGGACCCCTGATCTAAGGTGTAGGCTTCTTCATTTATCTGTTGTTTTAATGTAGGAGGAGAAGTTATCTTTGCGGGGTTTTTATTTATGCTTTCAGCTTTTTCACATAACTAAACATCGTGGTTCTAGAAACTTAGTAGTTCTAGAAGCCACTAATCCACCTACTACTTATACTGTTATTTTTCTGACTTTTCAGCTTGTTTTCTTAAGATTGTGTATTTCTAGCGTTTTACCTTTAATTATGAGAAAAGTTGCCCCGACTGCTTCAAAATACTAACATGCTGGGAAAGGACTGAACCAAAAGGACTCCCATATTACACTGGCATAATTCCCTTATTTTCAATCAAATATGAGGTAATTTGTATTAAAGAAACATGCATTGCAGCAGAACAAACTTCATTGTCAACAAGCCAGTGGTGTCTAGGGTAGCACCTTATAAGCTGATATGTGAATATTTCTTCAGCAAAATTTGGAATCTTTATACTAAGAAGAATCTATAAGGTGGATAAATAGACTCACATCAGTACATCAGAATGTACACCAGTGGGTTCAGGTCAGATGAGATTTTATCATCAAAAAACACAGTGAAAATTTTTTAGGTTTGGGTACAGCAGACAAAGGTTTATGGACCTTGACCTCTTTGTCAAGAGTCTAGTGAAAGTGTGAACAAGGCAATTATGAGGACAAAATACAGCAGGGTCCCTGTCATGAGCTGTCACCTGCCAAAGCCATGAGCTGTCACCTGCCAAAGTTAAAAAGCCTGGTGGTCTTGCATTGTCAGCTCCAATTTGTATTTAACACATTGACAGTAACTTCCCATTTCTAAAGCCCAGACATACATAACTCCTGGACTCAAGGTGCTGGTCATCTAGTCTTGTCTGACCTTGTCACTGTTAGTCCCCACTGCTCCTTTCAGAGAAATTGCCTTTAGGGCTTGCCAATAGGTTCCCATGGCCCTGGGGTGTAATGTTCTACCCCCAGGCTTATGCTTCTCTAGTTGTTTTCTTTACCTAGAATTGCATTCCTCACTCCAGTGTCAATTTTTACTTTCAATTAACTATAATTGAAATATAAATTTGCCTTTGCTGTAAATATTCTGACTTAAAGTCTCATCTTCTTTTGTGATAACTCTATTTGTAGCAACTCATTTTTCTAAATTGCCATAGAACATATCACTAATTACCTATGACAGTCATATCACATTCAATATATAAAGGCTGGTATTACATAACAATTCTTCTTATTTCCCCATCCTGAGCTCTTTCAAGCCATTTTTAATGGCAGAAGACTATTTCATTTGATAAATGTATCCATAAATCATTTGTATTAGTCAGGGTTCTCCAAATAAACAGATACATTTATCAACTGGCAAGAAGTTGATGTCCTGAGTGTAAAGGTAGGCTGGAGGCAGAATTCCTTCCTCTTCAAGGAACTCAGTTTTTCCTCTTAAGGCCTTCAACTGATTGAATCAGGCTCACCCAGATTACGAAGGGCAATCTGCTTTACTCTAAGCCTACTGATTTAAAAATTAGTCACATCTAAATTATAGCCTCACAGATACATCTAGATAAGTGTTTGAACAAACAACTGGGCACCACAGCTTTGCCACGTTGACACACAAAATTAACCATCACATCATTTGACCATTCTCCCCTCTGGAGGTCATTTAGATTATTTCCTGTTTGCCCTTACAAGCATTGCTGCAATGACGAAGCTCGTACAAAATCATTTCATATATATGTAAGTACATCTCTTTAAAATTTTTTTTTATTTTAGTATATTACAGGGCTACAAATGTTTATGTTACATATATTGCCTTTGCCCCACCAAAGTCAGAGCTTCAAATATGTCCCTCCTCCATACCATGCGCACTGCACCCAATCGGTGTGAATATACCCTCCTCCCTACTCCCACCTGCCCAACACTCAATGAATGTTACTACTATATGTGCACTTAAGTGTTGGTCAGTTAATACTAATTTGCTGGTGAGTACATGTGGTGCTTGTTTTTCCATTCTTGAGATACTTCTCGCAGTAGAATGGGCTCCAGCTCTACCCAGGATAATGCATGAGGTGCTAGATCACCATTGTTTTTTCTTTTTGGCTGAGTAGAAGTCCATGGTATACATATACCACATTTTACTGATCCACTCATGTATTGATGGGCACTTGGGTTGTTTCCGCATCTTTGCAATTGCGGATTGTGCTTATTATACATTCTTAGAAGTATAATTATGGTGTCAATCGTTATGTGCATTTGCTTTGGTGGACATTAGCAAACTGCTGTTCATAGTGGTTGCACAGATATACACTCCAATAAGCAGTGCATTCTGTTTCACTAAAAGTTTCTGTTTCACCATCCCCAATATTTTTGAACTTTTTAAACTTTGAGAAAACATATTACAAAACTTTTGAACTTTGACAAAATGAGAGCTGACAAATGGCATTATATTGTTTTTCTCTTATTATGATTACGATGGAGTTTCTGTTAAAATGTTTAACAACCACTTATACTTTCCTTCTGTGAGTACATTGTTCATATCCTTTTTCTACTTTCCATTGTCTTATTGATATTTTTATGATAAATTAGAGTCTGTTTTATAATAATAATTAAGAAAATAAAATATATTGTGTCTGAATAAATTGTTCATATCCTTTTTCTACTTTCCATTGTCTTATTGATATTTTATGATAAATTAGAGTCTGTTCTATAATAATAATTAAGAAAATAAAATATATTGTGTCTCTGAGTTACAAATATTTTACAGGTTTGTTGTTTCTATTAGTACATTTCACTATTAGTATTTTTAATAAGTTTTTATATATTTCAAAAGTTTAAAAAAATTTTAATTCAAGTATTACATAAATGTATGAAATTTCAAGCATTATCTATATATAGATCAATTGATTTTTATTAGGTGGGTAAAATTCACCTTTCTAAATAACACCCAGAGAGAGAAACAGTGCTCCATGGACACCTCCCCAATGACATTCCCAGTCACTATTACCCTCTCCCCAAAGGTAAAGGCACCAACATACATCAGTTATGCCTGCTTTTAACATTTGTATGTTTATTCATAATATTTATCATATATTATAAAATTATCTGACTTTTTAAAAAGTTATATAAAGAATATATCATTTTTGTGTTTGGCTTCTTTTGCCCAAATTATGTTTTTGAGATTCATTCATGTCACTCAATACTAATTATATTTTTCATATATATATATTATATAGCATTGGTTTATTCATCTTTAATTCTGTATAAAATGTGTTACTATGTCATAATTTATTAATTCATCAACTGTTAAAGGACATTTAGGTTGATGCATGTTTTAACTACTTTAAGAATGCTGCTAGAACATGTTTCTATCTTTTAGAGAACACATGCACACATCTCTGCTGAACATATATTTAGAAGTGAAATTGCCGAGTCAAAGAGTATGCACACGCTCTACTTTAGTAAGTACTATGAACAAACGAGCCAATATAGTTGCAAAAATTTCCTATCCCATCCCAGTGTATTATCAGTCATTTTAATGTTAGCTATTTTGTTAGTGGTCCCTTATTTTGAGTGTGTGTGTGTTGTATTCTTCTGATGACTAATGAGGTTACTCATTTTTTGGACTTTATTGGACATTCTATTTTAAATTTCATTTTTTTATTATCTTATTTCTTCTGTCTCTGAGTTGAATGCGTGTTCTTTTTCTATCTGCCTGCTTGAGAGGGGACATTGGACCAGGGATGTTTAATCATTCTTCTTTTATAAAATATAAATTTAAGGCTATAAATTTCTTTCTAAGCTTTGTTAGCTGCACCCCCCCCAAGGTTTTTATATTTATATTTCCCTGCCATTTAGTCAAAACATTTTCTAATGTCTATTCTTTTTTTTTTTTTAATCCATGCATTACATAGAAGTGCTTTGTTTAATTTCCGAACAGTTGGGGGTATTTTCTAGCTTTCTTTTTCTTATTGATTTCTAATTTAATTTCACTGTGGTCAAAGGCAATACTTTGAAAATCTTAAAACCTCTGAAATTTGTTGAGGTTTACTTTATGATCCAGCATGTGGTTAATTTTTGTAAACCTTCTATCTATACTCTGTTGTTACTGGACGAAATGTTTTGATATCAATTAGATCAGATGGTTAATTATATTTGGGAAGGGCATACTCAAAAATGGCCTTCAGTTGTTCTTGTCTCCTGATAATGAAACTCTTGCGGAATTCTTACGTGTTGAATGTTGGTGGGTCCTGAGGCTCACTTCTTACCAATAAAATACTATTATAGTATATAAGATGCTAGGAGACTTTCTCTTCCTGGTTTTGATGAAGACTGCATCCCTGTTGGGGAGGCTTACATGAAAAAAACTGATGCTAACAATCAACCATAAACTGAGGTTCACCACTAGCCAGTAGGCAGTGAGAAACTAGGGCCCTTGTTCCAACGGCCTGTGAGGGACAGAATTATGGAAAGAAATGTGTGATCTTGGAAGTGCATCCTTCCCCAGTCAAGCCCTGAGATGAAGCTGCAACACCACCTGACATCTTGATTGACACTTTCACATGAGCTTCTGAGGCAGGAAGTTCTGGACAAGCAGTGTCAGAACTGTTGATCCACAACAACTGTGAGATAATACATCGTGTTGTGTGAAGCCATTAAATCTGTAGCAATTTGTTAGGCAGCAATAGCTAACCAATACAGTGTTGTGTACACCTTCTCTGTCTATATTAAAACGGTGTGTCCTTATTATATTATCTATAGAGAATCCACATTTTATGGATTTCTCTTTCTTCTTTTTGTTCTATAAATCTTTTTTTAATATATTTTCAAGTTACGTTTTTCATTGCACACAAATTTAGAATGTTAATATCTTCCTGGTGGGTTTACTCCTCTATCACTATAAAATATCCATCTTCATTCCCAATAATACTTCATGCCTCTGTCAGCTCCTAAAATTTTTTCTTGTCTGGTTTTCACCAATCTTCAAATGAGCAGCTTAATTGTGATTTTCTTTTTATTTATCTACTTAAGCTTCACAGTCCATCTTAAATTTGTAAGTTGATATTGCCCATCACTTTTGGAATACTCTTTGCCATCATTTGTTCAAGTATTTTTTCCATATCATTTGCCTTTCTCTACTCAGGATACTCTACTTAACATGCATGTTATCTGAATTTTTTAAATGTCTCTCATTCTTATTTATGAATTTTCATAATTTTTTCTTTTCTGTTTCAGTTTGGATATTTTCTGTTGACCTATCTTCCAGTTCACCACTACTGTCTTTTGATTTATATAACTATTAAAATCCACAAAATGGATTATTAATTTCATCTATCAACAGATATAACTGAGTATCTATTTTGTGCCAGTATTATTCTATTTCCTAGAAATGTCAGTTAAGACCAAAACAAACATAAGAAACCTTATATTGGAGAGGATGCAGAGGAAATAAAAAATTCTCTACCTTCACTCCAGTTTACATTTTAGGGTAAATAAACACAAAAATAAAAAAATCAATCAATAATTGTATTATATAATATGTTAAAATGTGATATGTGCTGTAGAGAAAATTATTGCAAAGTCTGGTAGCAGTAAAGAGTATTGTAATTTTAAATAAGATAGATAGTGGATAAAGAACCACTGAAAAAAATGACATTTGACCCAAGACTTATCAGAACCAAAGGACTTAGCTATATGAATTTCTAGAGAAATGACATTCTAGACAGCCCTGAATCTCGAGTGACCCAGGCATATTCAAGGAACATCAAGGATGCCCATGTTTGTGAAGCCTGGTGAATGAAGGAGAGAACAATCTCAGAAATCAAAGAAAAAATTGGAGAGTAGCACAAAAAAGTAGAGAATATTAAGGACAGACTTTGTAGAACCTTTCAAAACAGCATGGTATTGGCATAAAAATAGACATATAGACTAATGGAACAGAGTAGAGAGCCCAGAGGTAAATCCATATATTGACAGCCAACTGATTTTCAACAAAGGTGCCAAGAACAAACTTTGGGGAAAGGCTAATCTCTTCTAGTGCTGGGAAAATTGCATATCCACATGCAGAAGAATAAAACTAGAATTCTCTCACCATATATGTAAATCAACTCTAAATGAATTGAAGACTTAAATATAAGCCCCCAACATGTGAAACTACTAGAATAAAATATAAGGAAAACACTTCATGAAATTGGACCGAGAGAGAATGTTTTGAATCAGACCTCAAAAGCATAAGCAACAAAAGTAAAAATAGACAAATGGGATTACATCAAACTACAAAGCTTCTGTACATCAAAGGAAACAATAAAGTGAAGAGACAACCTAAAGAATGGAAGAAAATATTTGGGAACTGCATCTGACAAGGGTTTAATATCCAGATTATATAATAAACTAAACTCAATAGCAAAATTAAAAAAAAAAACCTGATTAAAAATGGGCAAAAGACCTGAATAGACATTTCTCAAAAGAAGATGAACACCACATAATTTCACTCATATATGGAATCGAAAAGAGTTGACTTTGTAGAACTAGAGACTCAAATAGTGGTTACCAGAGGCTGGGGAGGGATAGAGGGAGAGGCGGACCCAGAGAGGCTGGACAGCAGGTACCAAGTCACAGTTAGACATGAAGAGTAAGTTCTAGTGTTCTATTAATATGGCATAGTAGGGGGACTATAGCAAATAGCAATGTATAGATAGTATCTTCTAGATAACTAGAAGAGAATATTTCAAATGTTGTCACCACAAACAAATAATAAATGTCTAAGGAGATGGATATGATAACTACCCAGATTTGATCATTATACAATGCATACATCCATTAAAACATCACATTGTAACCCATAAATATGTATAATCATTGTCAGTTATAAATAAAAAATAATAAAAATATTTTTTTAAAAGTTATTGCAAAAACTTTGATTTTTATTTGAATAAGGAGGAAAACCATTGAAGACTTTTAGGCAGATGTGAGATACGATGTAACTTACAATTTAACAGGATTATCCAGGCAATTACGTTGTGAATAGTTCTAGTGTAGCAAAGATGGAAGAAGCCACACCAATTAGGAGGCCAATTTTAATAATCCCCTGTGTATTATGGGATTTGAACAAAGGTGACACAGAGGTTGTAAGTTATGATGAGAACTTGTTGGATTTTGGATATGATTTAAAGGTAGAGCCAATGGTATTTAGTTTAATTATCTGCCTTTTTAAATAATGAGATCATTAACATCTATAAATGTTCCACTCTGGGTTTAGCTATATCAAAGAAGTTCTATGTTAAGGATCATGTATAATTTTATGTATAGTTTTATCATAAACTCAAATAATTTAAGATTTTAAAATTCCTAAAGGATGAATTTATTTTTACATGAAACAGATATTATACCTTGCCTTAGAAAGATTGTTTTAATTATATTACATTAGGGTCAATGAATTAAAATTGTCTTTAACAGTTCTGCTCTTTTAGGAATTTTAAGATGGTTTTTGTCATGTGACATGATCATTTTTTGCAAACATAGAGTAGATCCTTAAAGAGAGAGTATCTTCTGTATAGGTGGAAAAGTTCAAAAATTATAACTACTGAATCAAATTTTAAATTGTGTTATTGAATTTCACCTTATGCACATTTATTCTTAACCTATTTAATCTTTCAAAACCTGATATTATAAAATCTCTGACTATAATAATCCTTAAATCATCATATTACTGAAATTATTTCCAATATTTAAAATACATCATAAGTATAAAGATGAATAATTTTTATTTCAGATTTTAAAATGTTTTGCAAGTATATAGATCATCCAGACATGTCCTAATCTCAATTTTATGCTTCATTAATTTTGATGCTATTTTCTTTTAGTTTTTGCTTTAAATTCTATTTTATTCTTATGCTTATCTCAGATTTCATTTCACATTTGCCTGTACAAAATTTTCCTATCATTGACATTTAACAAAATTTGACTTTTTAATGTTTCTTTTAGGGGAAGAACACACATAACACAGATGGATTTTTTAATTTTAATTTTTAATTAGTATGGGTACATAATAGCTGTATATATTTACTTATAGGTTACTTGTGATGTTTTCATATAAGCATACAGTGTGGATGAATCAAATTAGGGTAATTGGGGTACCCATCATCTCAGGCATTTATTATTTCTTTGTGTTAAGAACATTCTAATTCTTACTTTTTTAGTTATTTTAAACTATACTCTAACTTATTATTGATTATAGTCACTTTGTTGTGCTATCAAATATTGTTCATTCTATCTAACTATACAGTTGTACCCATTAATCATCCCAACTTTATCTCCTGCCCCTATACTAACCTTCCGAGTCTCTGGTAACCATCATTGTGTTCTCTGTCTCCATGAGATCAATTGTTTTTGATATTTAGTGCCCACATATGACTGAGAACATGTGAGATCTGTCTTTCTGTGCTTGTTTACTTCCCTTAGCATAATGTTCTCCAGTTCCATCCATGTTGCTGCAAATTGCAGGATTTCATTCTTTTTTATGGCTATATAATATTCACATGCATATATATACCACAATTTATTTATCCATTCATCCGTTGATGGGCACTTAAGTTGCTACCAAATCTTGGGTATTGTTAATAGTGCTGAAATAAACATGGGAGTGCAGGTATCTTTTTGATTTGCTGAATTTCCTTTTTTTGGATATATACCTAGCAGTGGGATTGTTGGGTGATATGGTAGTTTTAGTTTTAGTTTTTTGAGAAACGTACATACTGTTTTCTGTAGTAGTTGTACTAATTTACATTCCCACCAACAGTGTATCAGGATTCATCTTCCTCCACTACTTCACCAACACTTGTATTGCCTTTTTGTAAAAATCAGCAGGTTACATAAAATGGCTTTGCCTTGTGTTTCTTTCTTTTTCCTTGAATCTTTGGGATACTATATATTTTTCTTTATCCTCTAGCTTCTTTTTACAGAAACCCATTCCACCACCATTTTTCCTAATCAGCAGTCCTTGACTGGCAAAATAATGGTGTATAGTGTCTATGTTTGTCAACAGGAAGGGCATCTGGAGTGTTGTTTGTCCCCACCCTTCCTAGCTGACTGCCAGTCTCTTTCTCTGGCTCTAAACTTGACTATCAGATTGATGTCTATGACTCCTAGGACAACGTCTTAATAGCATGATCAGTGTAAATTTGTGTAGTTTCTTTTTTGATATTGTTTTGACAAAAAACAAATACATGCAGACTGCCTCTAGAAACAAGGGCTCATTACAGAGATGGCTACAGCAATGAAGGGGACTGGTACTTTCTGAGATTTCAGGAACAACCCTTCAATGGTGCTTTAGGAACTGGAAAGATCTGATGTAGCAGTAAGCATCAGGCTGCTTTGTGAAACTCCCACAAACATATTTTGTTACTATTTATTCTCAGTGATTCACCGTTTACACGAATGAACCACTCTCCTCAGTCTCCAATTCTTCACATCCTCTCACCTTTTCTAGCAGCTGAATGAAGGTAGATAGCCTCTGAAGTCCACAGTTCTAATTTCTGAAAATAAAAATATGATGGTTCTAGATGACCTTTGTTCTCTCTTTCTTGGTAGCACTTTCACACAAGTCCATTGTCCAGGTTTCTCCTAGCAGGTAACTTTGCTGCATTTGCATTGATGAACACGTGGTCTACTGATACAGAAAGGCAGGGATGTAGTCATTCCATCCAGGATCATGGAGTTGTCTGGGGCCACTTTTTAAGCAGGGAATTGTAGACAGGAACCTCTCTGGAATGGATATTTGGAGTGTGGCAAGTATTAAATAGACTGGACAAGTCTCTATGAAATACTCCCTTTGGTGGTCTCTCTGCTTTTTTATTTATCTATAACTTTTCCTTGTGGAACTAATGATCTCGAGATCTATGCACCTCCTGTGTTCCTCTACATTCCACTGTTTTCATGGCAAGTGTCGTATTAGAATGTTTATAAATGGAGAAAATTAAGGGCCCAACTCATGGGTAGAATTCCACATCTGGTTAACCTACAAGGTACATCTAATGGCCATAATTTTTATTTATTCACTTATTTATTTATTTGGCAATGCAACCTCTGCATTTAGGATTTAAGTAAAGACACTGAGAGTAACTTATAGGTTCTTTTTCTGCCTACTTAGGGCAACCTGCCCTGGCTGAGTCTGTTTTCCCCAAATGTTTTTCACTTCTCTGCTTATCACCATTAATTATGGGGATAGTGGCAGTTCTGGCTATACATAGGCATATGACCTTTTGTTGAATTTTCTGTATTGAGTTTTTGCTCCTTTTTGATTTTTATATACCTCCAAGGGTATAAAAACCTTTTATTTTAATAGGACATTATATTTTAATATATTTCAGTGGATAATAAAAAAGACAACTTTTAACTGTCATGACAATAAACTGAAAAGTCTCTTGAATGATTTTCCTAATTTACTTTGTGACAAAGTAAATTTTTTTCTTTTTGGGAAAAAAGTATTAATCTTATGATCTTTTTCATTATAAAAAATGTCCTCATGTTATTTTTCTTCTTCCTCATAACTGAATTATCCATTGAAGGAAGGTCTTCAATAAAGTTATATTTCAAAGAAGATTCCTTCATTTCAAGCTAACTACCAGGATTTATTATTTCTGATCTATGCCATTTCTTTACTCAATTCCTCAGCCAGAACAGTTAGCAATACTGGATTTCTTCTTTTTGATAATATTGTCTATATTTGGTTGATCATCAAATTTAACCCAGTGCGTCATCTAAACATCTTTCTAATCTCTTCCTTTTTCTTTAATTTAGTCCTGCTGCTTTGGTTTGAGTCTTCATAATTTCTTTCCTAAGTAAGTAAAGTCCCCCATCCTTAGCTCTGCCCTCCTGAGTTGATCTCTCTGTGGTTTTCCTCATTCTAATAGGTTTAACATCCTTCAGTGTAACCCTAATTGCCTCAAATGTGCTCTTCTAGTGTCTATAGCATGGTCTTAAGAGTTTATCCTGTGACTTAATTTCTCCTCTTAATCTGCAAGAATGAACTACTCAATTTCCTGAAATGCATCATGCTCTGTCATCTGTTCTTTCTGGCTAAGATTCTGATGAATTTGCACTCATCATTCAAAACTCGTATTTGAATGATTTGAACTCATACAGAACACTTTCTGTACTACACTCAGACAGTTCTAATCACTGTTTTCTCTCTGTGTTCCTATAGTATCTTGCACATATCATACCAAATCTTAAGGGTTTTTTTTTTTGTTTCTTTCATTTTCTTTTGTTTCAACATTTCTTTCTCTCCCTTTAGACTTTAACATTCTTTAGAGTAAAACCTGTGTCTTAGTCCTCGTGTCACCAGCAATTAATATACTGTCTGAATATTGTGGCCAAAAAAAAGTTTAGTAGATAAAAAATATAAATGATCTGATGCTTCTGGGTCAATATAAATCCATCATCACTTTAAGAAATGTCCAGAGTATATCCTTCAGGTAGTGGGAAAACAAATTTATTTTTCTATATAAAGGAAAAATAAAATTTTGTGGATAATATTAAATATCTTGTTCCACTGAAGTATTTATGAGGTTTCTGAATTGAATTGAAATTCCTCCCTCAAAATAAATCCTAGATACAAGTCAAATGTTCTTAGGGGACTGATACTAGAAAAAGAAACAAAAAGCAAACCAAACATTAGGTTTTAGTCTAAGAATTTGAGTGCTTTTTTAAACCCACCAATATAATCAGATTTATATTTATTTTTACAGAAATGTTTGCTCAGCTAATGCATTCCTAATCAAATAATGGGTGTTCCATGATGGAAATTTCAAATAAAGTTCTTAAGGCTGTCAAAAAGTAAATAAGCTAACTAGAATTATATTTCTTTGTTTCCCAGTGGATCTCATAAATACTTGAAGAGGGATATGGTGTACTTAGAAAAGGCCAGATAGGCACTCAAATGCAAGTGTAGTCAACACCTCCTCCTCCATCCCTCACCCCTAACCAATGATGTCACATACACATATATTTTGGTGAGATATGGCAATTTTTAAATTGACAAATATTTCATGATCTATTATATCTTTTAACTATTTGGTTTATTTTTTATGCTGCCTCAGGAAAAAAAAACTACAATTACGCTAATTTATTTTGTATAAATAAATAAAGAGCATTGTATATTTCCTGATTATGTTTGCTTTTTATGGCTATTCACATGAATTTTAACTCATTAATGTGAATAGAGATCAATTCATTTTTAAACTTGCCTTAGAGTACACAAATCCACAACATATACTGTTAAATGTAACTGTACATTATTTTGAAGTTGATTTTGAATCCGTTTGTTAAATCTTCCAAAAGTCTTTGGAATTATGCATTTAGCCCATGGAGACTTTCCAATTAAACATGGGGTTTTCTAAGCCTTAAGCTTTGGGACACAATTATGGAAAACTTCCTAGAGTAGTACTCTTAGATACCCAAATTTAGACACTGTAGACTATAGTCTATTACCAATGAAATATTCATGAAAAAAAGACAAAGTTATTTTCAGTTTGGTGATCTATAAAATATTAGTGATTAAGCCAAGTTATATGAGACATCATTTTGAAAGATTTGATTAAAACAGATTTGAAAGCGTTGGAATGAAATGACAAAAATTTGGATTGTGTGTGCTTATTTTTGTTTGACTTATCTGTTTATGGGAAGTGCCAGAGCAACAGGTCACAAGTTCAACTTTTCTAGGTTTGAGACTCTACATTAGTTGACAAGAATTTGGTGCACATACTGTAAGACAATTTGAGCAAAATGAGATTGCTGCCCTCCGAGCTCATGGAACGTAAGGACAGACGGCCACAGAAGGAGACAGGCAATAAGGAGCATTGCATCGCCAGGACCCTAGAATGCTCAAGCATCCTTTGAAGGTTTGTTTTTTCACTCCATCCAAGACAGGAAAGAAAGACCACATGACTCTAAAAGAAACTTCTGAGCTCTAAAACTAAAAAATAAATGAGGAAGAAAGTTATCTAAAGACTGTTCTTGTACTTATTTGTCTTCATTTGCGTTTACAAACACTCCGAGAAACACATTTTCTTGTAAAGGCACAGCTGGCTCTTTGTAAACTTCTGTTTAAATAGCAGTAACAAGAGCAATAATAGCACCTACCTTCAGGCTCTACCTCTCATGATATTCTAGTTACTGTGCTAAATACGTTACTTGCTGTCATCATCCTAAGAGATTTTAGTGACTTTTTGCTTGTTTGTTTGTTTGCAGGTAAGGGCATCGAGCCTTCATTACTCAACAATTTGTCCAAGGCCACCTCTCAAGAAGTGGAGGAGGTGAAATATAAGCTCAGGTATGTTCGACTCCAATGACACCTCTTTTATACAGGAAGCACAGCAGCTCTCTGAATTAGTAGACAAACATTAGTGGCACTCTGAGGCCAGGCGGCTGATTGATACAACCAGAAGAAGCCGCTCCCATTGCTGGGTGACAATGACCCAGCACCATCATTGCCAAGGTGAACCTGGTTTCTGCTGCTGCTGCCACCATGTGCCTGGGATGGGTCCCCAGCTGTCATTCCACCATTTGTCTCAGGCCTCAGATCCAGGCCCAGGTAGGAGCATTCGGCTGGCCAAATCTTAGCCATATGGTCATGCCACGGCTGTCAAATGGCAGAAGGGGAAAGATCCACCCCCACTGGGCTGCAGCCCTCTAGAGTCTACAAAAGTCTCATCCCCATTACAGTATTAGTTGAAAGTCCAAAATCTCATCTAAATATCATTAGTTCAAAAGTCCTAAATATCATTATGTAAATCAGGTGTACAGAAGGCTCATGTGTGTGATTCACCCTGGGTCACAAGGCTGATTCATCTGTGGACCCGAGAAACTGAAGAACAACTTATCTGCCCCCAACACTCCCCAAAGGCAGCAGTGGAAGAGGCAGAAAATAATTATTATAATTATACACATTTCAATTCAAAAAGGAGGAAAATGAAAGGCAAAAAAGAGTCATGAGCTGAAGGTAGTTTTGAGATCCAGGTACAGGCATCAAACTCTTTTAAGTCCTAATGAGGGGGACTGATCCTTTGTGGCTCTCAGCTCCACTCTCTGCATTCATGGCTCTGCCCTCTGAATTCTTGTTTCTACCCTCTGCCTCACCCTCTCTCTGATCTGAGAGGTAGCTTATGTTTGTAGCTGAGTAGTTGTGTCAATCTGCTTCTTGTCAGTAGAGTACTAAGGATCTGAATGCCTCTTTTCACATAAAAATTTTCATTTCAAACTAGAAATTCTAGTTCTTTTAATTGTCTCTGTAACACTTTATAGTAACCAGTTTCCTGCTTTCATTTATAAGATTTTAAAATTATTTTACTGCACATAGTACAGATAGATGTTTTATGATCTGTGCCCGATAATTGCAGTATCTAAGAGTTGCCATGATTATACTTGTCATGTCTTATTTGTAATGGTTCTTACTCATAGTATGCTGTTTCTTTAAGTGCCTGATAATTACAATTGAATAATGAATTTTATTAATAATTAGAGGCCCAGGATGACAGTATATGCCTTCTGAGAGACTTTAATTTACTTTCATTGGTATAAACAATCTGGAACTAGCTTAATCAAAGTTTAAGTCTTGAGGTTCCATGCAAAGCTTTAAGGATGATTGCTTTAGTGATGATTGCTTTAATTTGGGGTCACCTTTTGGGAGCATGTTGATATTTTGGTCCCCATATTAGTAGTTGGGATGACCAAGATTAGGACTCCCTAAGTTGGAAAGCTTCCTTACATCTCAGTTTTTAAAATGTTGTTTCTGAATTGACAATTTCCTTCAGAGCGAAAATAGCTCTGAGTGCTGGGCATCCCTCTGGTTTCTCACCTTCTTTTTGAATATTGGCCATGTAATTTCTCACTATGTTGTAAGATTTTTAAAGCTTTTAGAAATATTTTGAGGAAAATATCACATATAGCCTTTTTAGTTGTCCTTGGTGAAAGGATTGTATCAAATCACTCAGCCTGCCATTGCTGGACATAGAGACTTCTGAACAAAAACTTTATAGAACCTATTTCACATGCGTACAAACTTGTTGAGGCTCTAGGCTCTGTGGGTACAGTTCTAAGTTTATGAAGCCCTGAGATTAGGTTCCCTAATCCCACATGGATTTAGAATACTTCACCATCATTACCAACTGTGGTTCCAGTACCTTCTCTTTTCTAATTCAACTTTGAGTTTTCTTTTCATCTCTGGTACATGGCAATTACTCCACCCCATGTGAAGTGGGGTGATACATATACTGTATGTGTGGATATCATAAACTTTTGTCATTGGCTAGTTTATAAAATTCTTTTCATCCTTCACAACATGTAATAGTTAATATTACCACATAAGATGGGGGGTGGACTTCAAACTCAAATGAGTTATCCACTTCTGATAGCAAATTTGACCTCATTACTTTATAATGGTAAATAACATCTATTGATATATTTCTAATATGAGAATATCAGTGACTTTGCCAAGATTTAAACTTAAACTTAATTAGTATTCAATGTTCAATGGAATAGCTTATTTGTTGTCCTAAAATAGTCAGATTATCACAGAAATAGTAAATTTTACTAATATGTCAAAATCCTATCCACCAAATTATCTCTAGGAAATCATAGTAACCTGCTTTAGTGTGAATGTTTGTGTCCCTGCAAAATTTGTGTTGGAACCGAAAACCAAATATGATAGTATTAGAAAGTAGAGCATTTAGGAGGTGATTGAGTCATGAGGGCAGAGCCTACATGATTGGGATTAGTACCCTTACAAAAGGACTGGAGAGAACTAGATATGTCCCTTGTCATTCTGTGTTCTGCCAAGTGAGGATACAGCAACAAGGCACCATGTTGAAAGTAGAGAGCAACCTCCACCAGACAGTGAGTCTGCCAGTGCCTTGATCTTGGACTTCCAGTCTCCAGAACTGTGAGAAAATAAGTTTCTGTTTTTTACAAATCACCCAGCCTCAGATATTTTGTTATAGCAGCGTGGATGGACTAAGACACTATCCAATGAATGAAAAGGTAAAATCCCACATCTAATGAAAAAACTAGTCCTACTTTGCAGAATGAGAAGGATCCAGCTAAAGCCTGTGTGGGAATGTTTCAGAGCACATAATAACACCTGCTCTGAAACATTGGTTTTCCTAAAAACTAAGTTTTCCCCTAACAAACAATCTTGAGATGGACTGAAAGGCTTAGCTTGGACTATATCTAAGAAAGTCAAAACATTCCAGAGCCATAGATTACTTAAATATTCCAGGTAATGCCACCATGATGCCAGATCAGACCATTCATAGAATAAATGATTCTATATTCCAACACCAATTCTATGATGCTTGTTGGGGGTCCTGCTAGTTGAATCAATTCTGATACTAATCAGAGTTACCAGAGACTCCACACATTAAGGGCTCAGTGTCACAAGACTGTCCCCACTTCACATGCTAGCCAGAAGTCTCAAGTATTCCTACGTTACTCATACTTCTGCGCAGCATGGCTACAAATTCAGTGGTTTCCAGAACCTCTCCTTCAGATTAGATTATGACTCAGAACTTACTGAAAGTGTTATATTTACAATGACAGTTTTCTACTACAGGACACAACTCAGGAATAGCCCAATGGAAAAAAACATCCAAGAAGAGGCCTGGAAAATTCCCAAGCACAGGAGCTTCCATGGAGTGCACCACCCTCTCAGCACGTCAACACGTTCACCAACCAGGAAGCTCTCCAAGCCTGACCATTTGGAGTTTTTATGTCAGATTACTTTACATAGGCATGATTGGCTAAATCACTGGCCATCTGATTAAGCTTGATTTCCAGTTCCTCCTCTTCTCAAAGGCCAGAGGATAAGGCCAGAATTTCCAACTCTCAAATGAAGTATATCGCAACAACAGAATAAAGGAGCTATGCACTGAGTACTATGTGGGAATTATCTATGAGCTCACAGGAGTCACCTTATTAGCACAAACTCAGGTGTGGTTGAAAAGGGATCATTATGAATAACAAGAGATACTCCTATCACTCAGGGAATTCCAGAGGTTCTTGAAGCTGTTTGTCAGGAAGTGGGGAAAAAGACGAGACATATTTTTATTATGTCACAGATATTTAATAAAATTTTGTCACAGGTTAAAAGGACAGAGTCTTTGTTTCAGGAACGAACAATTAGAATAGCAGAGATGGGAAAGACATGAACATTCCATGTTAATATAGCCATGAAATGAGTGCACATCAGTGTAGCAAAAGATAGATGCAAGTAGGAAAATTATATAAGAGTAATTATCAAAAAGGAAAAAACGCATTAGACATATTTCACATACGGTCTTGCTCATGGGCAAATAAATCCAAGTGATTGTTATCCTAACATATTAACAGATCTGGATTGGTAGGAGAACTCTCATTGGAATTATTCATCTCATCATGAATACTTAGTTTATACAGCCTCGAAGAAAAAGATTTAATTTTAAGATGGAATGAGTTTAGCTTTTCTGAATTTTTTTCTAGTTAGAACAGCTGTTCATATATATTTGCCTATTCCCCAAATTCCCCTTGCCAGTCCCCCAGAGAAATTGTCTTCATGAATTCAATAAGAATTATATTATTGAGAAACTCAGTGATCCTCATTTTATTATTTGCAAGTTACTGTTAGGCAATGTCAGTATTTTACTATCTGCAACCATATAATCCTACTCTGATATAAAAGATGACATGGAATAGTTGGGTAAAGATTGTGTGGGGAGTCAAATGGCCAGGGTCACATTTATGAATCTGACACTAATTTAATATGTGATTATACAGCAACCACTTAGCTTGTATGAACTCTAATTTCCTCATTTGTCAGAGTTCAGGATTTAACATTTCATGATTCCTATTGACTTCAAGTTAGAGGATAATAATCTGGCCTATATACACATACCAATCACCCAGACTTTCTTTATACAAATCAGTAGTATGTCAGACCATAGGAAGGGATTGAAAATATAGATCCTTCACTTTTTATGGATTTTCAGAGAATCGCTTTAATAAATCTTAATATAAAACATAACTTTGCTAATGGATCAGATATCACCTTTCATCCTCTTGGCTTACTTTTGACTCTGGCCACAACTATGACAATCAGCTTTTCAGCACTGTACCTCAGCTGTACTTCCTGTTTTCTGCACCAAAGCACCCCTGATACTGTGGCAGTAGAGTCACAGAGTCCACTGAACTCGGGCGTGCACAAGGGTGTGCACAAAGTGATGGAGAGTTAGCGGCCCACGGAGCCATCCTGAGCACTGGGGGAAGGATCAGAAGGGTAACTCCCCCTCCCTTCCATCCCTTAGAAGCCCAGCTCTGAGGGGCATTCTGTAAGTTTCTCAGAGGCTTCCAGTGGGATTCGTCTCAGTTGCCCTCAGCAGAGATCAGATCAATTATGCACACTGTCCGCTCTTGTTTTCTCTGCATTTCAGCCTCCCTGAGGTCACTTCCCAAATAAACCACCTGCCCACAAGCTCAGGCTCTGTTTGTGGCCAGGAGCTTACCAAGGCTAAAGAAATAGGTACTAGAAATATTCTAGAAAATGGATCTAAGGAAATAGGTACTAGAAATATTCTAGAAAATGGATCTGAAAGAGAAGATTCTGGAACCGGGCTACTCACTGGCTCCATGGCAACAAGGATACCATTTCTCGGTCATTAACCTTGACCTTCAGTAGCATTACAATTACTAGAACTCTCACCAGTGGTAGATTAGGATGAGTCACAGGTGGAATTTCACCTTGACTGATCTTGAACAATATGGAGTCTATGGGATATATAGGTTGGTTGTATTTTGTTAACTGCTATAGAAACCTTGTAAAAATAAAATAACAGGTTCTTATCTAACAGTCATCAACTTCAGAGGTGCTTTGAAAGCCAGAGGTCTCCATGTTTTAAAAGGTCTTCACCTCCTGCAGCTGCAGGGCAGATTGTGCTATAAACCAGACTTTAGATTTAATTATGAGGGTAGCAATGCTACTAAGGAAACTAAATGCCTCCGTAGAGTTCCTATATGAAAGTGACAGGAGAAGAAAGAACACCTCACACCTGTGTGAGGGCATTTGGGATAGAGAATCTTGGATTCCTAAATTCCACCAAAACCTGCTCAATAGAGGAGAGCTGCATACCCATGTCCAAAATCCCCATAAACATGTCCGCTGAGGTGACCGCTGCTCAAGACAAAGGTGCACAACTTGCTCAAGTCCAGTTTCACCTCTAATCACCACCACTAATTTAATAATGAGAGTTGGGGCAAATAGAAAAATATAATCCCTGTTCCTCAAGGACATAACAAAACCCTAAAATAATTGCAGAATATGGCTAATGTGTTCCATCAAGTATGAGGGAGTGGATCTTGAGAGGGAATGGAGAATTGTGAAATAGAAAGATGAATAGATGAGAATTTCTTGACATGAGAGCCTGAGTCATGGGGCTCTGAGTTTAACTTCCCAGAAAGCACACTGGAAGCTGAGTATACTACCATGGTGGGACGTCTCCTGGAAACCTGGACACACCAGTGGTCTACAGTAAATGGGTGGAGACGCTGGCATAGCCTTGCCATAGATAGTACTGCAAAACGTGCAAGAGGCTCAGGAGGTGGAAATGTTATAATGGATTGATTTTGTAAGACAAGAGAACCCACCATCTGACTATGTTCCCTGAAAGGACTTAAAATACACAACAACACTAAGAAAATAAGGAACATAATGATGAAAGGGACCAGCACGTTGAGGAGATTGCTGGTGGTTTTTCTCTGTAGACTGGAGCTGGCAGTAAGAGGTCCTTCTGTGTAGCTGAGCTCCCTGACATCATGGATGGTTCTGAAATGGTGAAGTCCAAGTTGTGGCACTTAACTCACAGAATCAAAGTGCACATAGTGAACGAAGTGGGCAGAGAGGCCTAAACGGCAGCCAGGTTACCTGGATCCTCAAGGATCTGTGGCGATGTTTATCCTTATAAACAATAACCCGTCTCAGGACCGGTTTCAGCTCGGGGAACTGCAGCTTGTTCCACACACCACAGGCCTCATGGAGAGGTTGCAGCCGGCTACCACATGAAGCATCCGTGAGACGTTTGGCTTCACAAAAAGCACAGGAAGGTCTGAGCGATGTCAGTGACGACGGGGCCCATCTTTCGCTCCAGCCCGGCTGCGGAAACCAGCTTCGTGCAGGCGTGACGGGGCAGGGCCTCGCCTTCGCGGCGCTGTCCTGCAGTGGACCCGGGGTGGGACTTGCCCGCAAAGTCTGACGCATGCGCACTCTACAGCACTGTGGACGGTCGAGGCCCGTGGGACTCTTTGCAGGAGAGGACAGGAGGCTGCGAAGGGATGCTCTCTACTGAGTCCTCAGGGGGCACATTCTGTACAGCTTCTCAGAAGTTCCTGGTGAGTTCGAGGCCTAGTTGTCTACAGAGCATAACTACTAGGGTAGCACGCCCTTGGTTTTGCAATGGAGGTTTTATTACTATTCAGATATGGTGAGGCCAACAGATTAAGAGATGACGCTCATTGAAAAGACAGTGTGTTACAGTTCCCAAGGGGAGCGGGCACATGACACCATGCTGGTCCAACGGGGAAGCACCAGGGTATAGGGGGCCGGGTGGGGGTGGTAAAGAAGACCCTTTATTGCGTTTTTTTTGCAGGAAGGAATGGGTGAGGCAGGATAAACAGTAAGCAGGCTAAAAAGTATTTGAATAATTTCAGCAGGCTCCTGGGTGTAGAGGTTCACCCTAGTAAAATCTGGTACATGGCCCTGGGGTGATTAAGCAGAGGAATAATAACTGGAAGTGTAATAGCCCCATATAGAAACAGTTTGGGGGCCGGGTGGGAGAATGGATGCTGGATTAATTTGTTTGCATATGAAAATCACACCCCCCAGGACAGAGATTTCCAGCTATCTTTGGTCATAAACTAACCCTGGGAGGGGAAGTTTCTCCGGAGACAGCAAGGGCCCAAATATTAAAGTACCAGAAATACAAAAAATGAAAAGACATGGTTAATGCACTCCTCTATTTGCTTTCCTTCCTTCTCTGCTTCACTCTGTTCAGGTTTCACTCCTATTTGCTGAAATTGCTTTACAAATAAATGACCTTTCTGCTGACTCTAGTCTGATGCATTGCTTTCATAGAAGGGGAGAGTAGACAGAGAACTGGGTGAGTGCTCCGAGCTCCGGAAACCCAGGCTAAGAAAAAATCTTTCTAATCCATTCATTCACCTTCATATTTCATTTCAGTATCTCAGATTTTGACTCTATGCTATGCATAGTCAACAGATTCAGTGGCCATGACTATATGGCATACACATGGCATTTCTAAAGAGAAATGATTTGTGAAAGCAAAGATGCTATGTTATAATTCTTGTTGTTGTTGTTCATCAAGAACCAACGAAATTACTCAGGTAGTTGAGCACTAGGGACGTCCGTCTTGGGCATCTATAAATGTTACTGGCTTCTTGTTTCTCCTTCAGCAACCCCTGTGATGGAACTCCTGCTGTGATAGGAGAAAAAGCAGTCCCCACTGCATGCTGCCCAACTTCAGGGATTGTGGAAATCAGGGCCCCCTAATCTCCCTGGAGAACAGCTTGGTTTTCCATCTTTTCGGCAAATATTCTTCCAGGCAGACACCTCCTGTAGCATTTTCATAGGGTGCCTTAGGTAATGGAAAGCAATCAAAGATTGCATTTCAGAAAAGTCCATTACGTGGCATTTATTATTATTTTTTTAATTAGTGAAAAAGTTTAAGAATTAAATGTAAAAAAAAAAAAGTTAAATTATTTTGCTAGCTTAAACAAACAGGAAGAAAGAAAAGATCTATACTAGATTAACTGCCCTGTATTTCAGAATGGGAAATTCCTTGGCACGAGCCATCAATTTTCCCCTTTCTGAGATTTCCCTGTGTACTTTCTTAAGGATCTGAATTTGGAAATCCAAATACGTCAGGGACTAAATTATTTAGAAATTACCCTGAATACCAGATTAGTGAGATGATCTAAAAATAACTGAGGTAATGTAATGCAGAAGGTAACTAACGACCTGTAAATGCAGGTTCCTCTACAACTCGCCCGTTAGGGAGTGGTTAATGTTTCTCAAATGACTTCTGTGGGAACTGGATGCTTCACAGGAATTGGTAATAGGAGATGATACAGTGATTTTGCCATTATGTCCTGACTTGAACAATATATAAACAAACCATCTTTCTAAACAAATATATCCATAAATGCTTAAGAAATGCATCAAATGCCGGTAACAGCATGAAAATCTGCACTTGTTATCAGATTTCTTGAGCTTTATTTGTCAGAATCCATTTTGCAGAGCACACAGCATCGTTTTTTTTTCTTTTTCTTTTTCTTTTTCTGTAGCAATAGGCTATGCTAACACTCTAGTGTAAAACTTCCATTGCAAGCTAAAGTTAATCAGAAGTTCTCTCTTCATTTGTGCCTATTTCAATTGGTCCTTATGTAGATAATCAAGTAATTTAGGGGCTAACACAGTGAATTGAAAATAAGAGGAGAAAGAAGCATTTCTTACAAGGTGTGATGCTGTAAGAGAATCAAAAGAGGAAAAAAAAAACAAAAACAGAGCTGAAAGGGATTAAAATTGCTTACCACCAAGCTCTTTATTTCATAGATGTGCAAAATAAAACAGAGATGGGTTAAATTGACTCGCCCCAGGTAAAGTACTTAAGAAACAGCAGAGGTTCAGGTCTGTCCCCTCCCTGTTGAGTGTTCTTTCCTCTAAAGCACACTGTGCCCCTCCAAAGGCATTAGGAAAGGAGCCATAGGATCTTGCAGCAAACTGCGGAGACACAGGGTGCTATAACAGCAGACGGACCAATCAGTACAAAGCAGGTAGTAGCTAACGTTTTCTTTAAAAATGGGCCAAGCGGCCTCATATTTGTACCCATAACTGCATGGCACTAATTAAGAAGTGAAAAATTACAGGCAAGCAACATTCTGCTCACAATACCTTTTATTTTATTCAGCACTATGCAGAAAAGAAAACGAGGAGAAAAGGAAAATAGCAACTATAGCTAGTAATTTGATCATACTTGCTAATTAGACTACTCTGGCATTTTATATTGACCTATCTGAAAATATTATCAGACAGGTAAGCAGTGTCCTTGAGTGCAAATCTAAGTCAATGGGTGTGAGCAGGAGAAAAGAGTACCACTCTGCCAAGGAAAGGATCCCAGAATTATTCAGTCTGGTAGAGTAAAAGGAATGTAGTCTTTGGAATCAGAGGGGCTAAGAGCTGCTACCCTTTTTTTTTTAATTTAATTTTTATTTTATATTTGTTTATTTTGTTTAGAGACTGAGTCTCATTGTGTCACCCAGGCTAGAGAGCAGTGGCCTGATCATAGCTCAATGTAACCTCAAACGCCTGGGCTCAAACAATCATCTTTCCTCAGCCTTACAGATGTGCATCCAACAGGCCTGGCTAAGTTTTGTTGTTGTTGTTGTTATATAGTGGGTCTTGCTATGTTGCACAGGCTAGTCTCGAACTTCTGGCCTCAACCTATCCCCCCATCTCAGCCTCTCAGAGTACTGAAATTATGAGCATGAGCCACTGCACCCAGTAACACTTTACTGGACATGTGCTTGATGCTTTTGACTTAAGCAATCTCAGCTATAACATGGGACTGATAATAAATACCACTTGTCAGGATTAAATGAGAGATAATGAGATAACATATATAAAGTCAATTCCATAAAATTTATGCTCAATACATGGGAATTGTGGTCAGTTTTTTATTTTATTAAGAAAACATTCAAATCCCTATGAAGAGTAGCATAATAGTATAATATGTCACTGTGAACCTATCACCCAGCTTCAACAATTAAAAACTTATGGCTACTCTTGTTTTATCCATATCTGCATCCACCTCCTGTAATATTTGAAAACAAATACCAGAACATTATTTTTCATCTTTTTATATTAATAGTTCAACATGTATCCCTGAAAGATAAAGCTTCTTTTATAACCTAACCAAAAACTATTGTCACACTTCCAAAACAGTAATAATTCATAATATTATTAAATATCTAGTCTATGTTCAAATTTTTAAATTGCATTGTGGACATTATATGTGGTTTCGTGTTTTCCAGCTTATTTGAATCAGAATCCAGATGAGATTGGTTGATATGTGATCACCATGATAATGATGGTAAGGATTCCTGGCACTGAGTGCTATAATTTTGGAATGGAAATAACCTCTATAAGTAATGTAACATTACTACTAGATTTTAAAGAATATAATATATAATAAATCAGGCCAAATTTCTTTTCTTTCTTCCACTCACCTCAAAGGAATGATGAACTTAGTTATCGTGACAAAAGCCCCCATGTTGATGCCATCTGCGAGACTCACCCTGCTCTTTCCCTTTATGGACCGGTAGAGCAGGGTCACAAAGCCACAGGAGACCAGTGTGAGTGTGGGGTGAGGACGAGACACATGAGCGTTGGGGGTTTGGTGGTGCTGGCATTTGGAGGGTCAAGTCAGACAGGGTCTGTCTTGGTGCCTATGTTTTTGTGGTGACAACACATATTCTTCTCCTATCATTGTGCTTAGCAACAGTTGAATTCCTACCAACAGGGTTTTACTAAGTCATGTTTTCTCTAAAGATGTAATAATTCATAAAGAGAAGCTAAACAAGGAAATGGCCCATGTCCCTATCTTGGGCTAGAGGGGCAGAATACAACAGTGGAACAGCAATTAAAACGTATGCAAGAGAATTGGAGAGATAATATGCAAATTCAAAGATGTGCAATCAGTAAAGCTGGTAGAGGCTGCCTCTTTTATCTTCTCTACACTATGCTGCAAATAAAGGTGCTGTATTGGTGAATAATAACATAATCCTTGCAATTAATTTCAGCTCTCTGTGTATATATATGATACATATGTAAATTGTTATATTGGGGATGACTGATATTATATGTAAGGAGATAAGAGAGAACACACCTCCAGCTGCCTCTTGTGTCTAAGATGATGTAGCTAAAAGTAAGAATAAGGGTGTCTATGACTGAGCTGAAGAAACAGATGGAAGGAAAAAACAAATACAAAACGTACATTGTTACTTCTATGTTATTCTAAAAGTCATTAGTCTGCACTTGCTTACAAATAGGATTCTTAAATATTTGTAGTACATCATGGATTAAAACATCAGTCCCAGTTGAATAATAGTTAGCATCGTATATGCTTAAATAAGTTAAACCACCATGCAATTATGTTCCAGTTTCACTGAAGTTGGTCCAGACTCAGCTGAGTTAGGCCATGTGTAAGATGTTATTTCAATCACCCAATTGTTTAAACAAAGCCTGAAAAGGGAGGCTGTCCTCTGAAATAAATCATACATTTTCTTTAAAAGGGAAGTGAATCTGCATTATATACAAATTTATTACTATACAATAATTTAGTCAAGAGTTGAAATAACATTTTGGGAAAAATAAGAGGGGCTTGGTAATCAAATCTGAGGAAAGCCCGATTATTAATACAATAGGATCTTGACTTATATTAATTCATATAGAGCAGCTTTCTGGCATATGGTGCTCAAAAAAAAAATTTGGCATGAACAAATAAAGTAATGACAGCATGATTTTTCCAGACAAAGATGGACTTCCACCAAGTGACCAGGGCCCTGGTGAATGGCACGGATAGCCATCTGATCTGGCAGGGGAGACGCTGATAAATCATCCCCAAGTTCTGTGGAGGTTGCTTCCCACGTGCTATTTGAAGCTGCCATGGTCTCTCCCCTCAGCTACTTTCTGACCTGAGTCACACAGGTTCTCTACACTTTCGTCTGAGTGATCTTTTAAAAATGCATCTCTGCCACCCACCCACTCCCTCACGTCTGTCCCTTCCCATTAAACCCCTTAAAGCCTTCCAATTATTCTAAAGATGAAGACCCAGATACTTAAAATGACCCAGGAGACTTAGGCTTCATCTTCAGCCGAGCGGGCTGTTCCTTCTCTGAGTCTTCCACTGCTCGGCTCCCTGGCCCCGCGACTGAACGGACACTTTCTTCATAAAGCCCTTGAATATGCACCTTCCTCAGCCTTGACTGCTGCTGCTTTTGCTTTTTGCAAGTTAACATTTATTCATATTCCAGCTATTTCAGCTAAAACCTGACTTCTTTGAGACTGCCTTCTATAATCCTCCAGAGTAGGTAAATCCTTACTGTTTATAAACTCTGATGATATCAAGTAACTTTATCATCAAAGCACTTGTAACAGTTTGTTTATTTTCATGGTTATTTAATCAATAACTGATTTCACCAAGAGAGTCTCACTCAAGGGGCAGTAGAAAGTATATCTCTTTTGCTCACTTTTATATTCCAACACCTAACAAAAAAACTGATACATAATTACTTGCATAGATGAATGCATTCTTTCACATGGTGAACATAAATAAAAAATAGCTTTTATCTTTTAAATGTTGAAGGAAATTTTATAGATACAGCAAAACCTCTACTATTTCTTTTTTTTTTGTTGTTTGTTTTTTTTTTTGAGACAGAGTCTCACTTTATTGCCCAGGCTAGAGTGAGTGCCGTGGCGTCAGTCTAGCTCACAGCAACCTCAAACTCCTGGCTCAAGCAATCCTCCTGCCTCAGCCTCCCAAGTAGCTGGGACTACAGGCATTCGCCACCATGCCCGGCTAATTTTTTGTATATATATATTAGTTGGCCAATTAATTTCTTTCTATTTATAGTAGAGACGGGGTCTCACTCTTGCTCAGGCTGGTTTCGAACTCCTGACCTGGAGCAATCCGCCCGCCTCGGCCTCCCAGAGAGCTAGGATTACAGGCGTGAGCCACCGCGCCCGGCTTCTACTATTTCTTAAAGTGGTTCCATGATTGATCAGAAGCAAGTATATTTAAAGCAATTCATTCAATGAGCTATATTTTATAGAACCTCTATCTTATACCCAGTACTATGGAAAATGTAAAAGGGAGTTCTACATTTTTAAAAAATTAAGGTATAATTTAGATACAGCAAAATCCGCCCTTTGTTGTGTACAGTTCTGAAAGTTTTGGCAAAAATATACAATTGTGTAATCACCAGCTCAATGAAGGTATAGGACAGTTTCATCACTCTAGTTCATCACACCCACCCACCCCTGTTCATTTGTAGACCTCCCCAAACCAATAGCCCGTACCCAACACTGATTTATTTATTTTTTCCTTTATTTGAAAGATCATTTAAAACATATAATTTGCAGCCTTTTAAATCTGACTTCTTTTACTTAAAATAATGCATTTTAGGTCCATCCATTTTGTTGCATCTAGCAATAGTTCATCCCTCTTTTTTTAATAGCTCAGTGTCATTTGATTATATGGATGTATCACAGTTTGTTGATCCATTTCTAAGTTGAGTGCCATATTGACAATTTCCATTTTGTGGCAATTGTGGATAAAACTCATCTAACCATTCACATACCATTTTCTGTGTGAACATTGGTTTTCCTTCCACTTGGATAAATACCTAGGAGTTTGATTGCAGGGTCATATAATAAGTGTATGTTAATTTTAGAAGAAATTGCCAAAGCTTTTCCAAAGTGGCTGCAATGTGTTTTATTCTCACCAGAAATGTGTAAGAGTTTCAGTTGTTCCATACCTTTGGAAAAACTTGGTATTATCCATCTTATTATTCTAACATTCTAATAAATTCATAGTAGTATCCCATTATGGCTTTAGTTTGCATTTGTTTCATGAAACATGATGTTGAGCACATTCTATATGCTTGTTTACCATCCTTGTATCTCTGATGAAAGATGTTATTTCAATCACGCAATTGTTTAAACAAAGCCTGAAAAGGGAGGCTGTCCTCTGAAATAAATCATACATTTTCTTTAAAAGGGAAGTGAATCTGCATTAGATACAAATGTCTGTTGGAGTCTTTTTTGCATTTTTATTGGTTTTTTGGTTTCTTATTGCTGAGTTATAGTAGTTCTTTATAACTTCTGTATACTCAGCATTTATCAGATATGTGGTTTGCAAATATTTTCTGTCAGTACATACTTGTCTTTTCATTCTTTTTACAGTGTTTCTGAAGAGTAGAAATTTATAATTTGGATGAAATTTATCAAGTTTCATGCTTAACAGATCATGCTTTTAATGTCATATTCAAGAAATCTTTGTATAATGCAAGGTGACAGTGATATTCTCTTCTAGACATTTTATAGCTTTTCATTTTACAATTTGGTATTTGACCCAATCTTGAGTTAATTTTTCTATAAGTTATAAGGTTTGTGTTACATTTCTTTTTTGCTTTGTATATATATATATGTATATATACATATATATATATATATATATATCAAAATTTCCAGCACCATCTGTTGAAAAATGTATTTCTCTATATTAAGTTGCTTTTGTGGTATTGTTGAAAATTGATTGAGTCTATTTTCATGCTCTTATTATTTTACATTTTTGGTGCTATTGTAGATTGTTTTGATTTTATTTTTGTATTGCAATTTCCATTTATTCATTGCACACATATAGAAAAATAGTTGATTTTTTTATGTATGTTGTGATATTGTTAAGCTCCTTTATTTGTTAGAATAAGTTTTTAAAAAAAATTCTTTGAGATTATCTATAAAGAAAACCATGTCCACAATTACAATCAGTTTTATTTCTTCATTTCCAATCTGTGTAATTTTTCTTTCTTTCTTTTCCCTTGTTGTATTAGCTAAGAACATCATAAAATGATAAGTAGTCATGAGGGAAGTAAAGATACATGCTTTATTTCCAATCTTAGGTAAAGCATTCAAATTTTTGCCATAAAGTATGATATTAGCTGTAGTGTTTTCATACATTCCTTTTATTAGATTAGGAAGTTACCTTTCTACCTGTTTTGCTGAGAACTTTTGTCATGAATAGGTGTTAAATATTGTCCATTGAATCTCAGTTGTTAAAGTTCTGGACACATTGTTGTTCATATTAATAGTGTGTCCTTCTTAGTCTTTCAACTACTGTGTGGTCTGTAGCAGTGCCCCTTCTTTTGTTTTAGATGTTTGTAGTTTTAGTCTTATCTCTTTATATTTTGGTAGTTCTGATTACAGACTTATCTTTTTTATTTATCTTTTCAAAGAATAAACTTTTAATTTTATATTTTTAAAATTTTCTATTGTCAATAGTGTTTATTTCTCTTCCAATTGTCATTAATTTTCCCTTTCTGTTTTGATTGGGCTTGATTTACTATTTTTGGTTTTATTAAGGTGATGCTTACATATTTTATTTGAGTCTTTCTTTTTTTTTTTTTTTTTTTTTACCCACATCAATTTCTGTTTATTAATCTACAGGTTCTCCTTGCACTTCTTTAAAGCAGGTCTCGGAATCACATAATAACCAAAGATAATATAAATATATGTCAACAATTAGAAAGTAAAATGAAGTATCAGTGCAATTATGTACAGGTTCGTAACTGTGAACACCACAGTTAATGTTATAAATTTCTTTATAAGCTCTGCATTAACTACATCCTAGATATGCTATGTTTTCTTTCCATTCAATTCATTTTTCCCCCTTAATCTTCATTGTGATTGTGTCTTTAATACATGGGCTTTAAAAAAAAGTTTT
This sequence comes from Microcebus murinus, assembly GCF_040939455.1. Lineage (NCBI taxonomy): Eukaryota > Metazoa > Chordata > Mammalia > Primates > Cheirogaleidae > Microcebus > Microcebus murinus. The sequence goes on from NC_134118.1 coordinate 9,093,519, forward strand.
GTTTAATTTACAGATATTTGAGACTTTTTTCCAAGTAGCTTTTTGGTGGTTATTTCTACTTTAACTATATCCTATTAAGAAAATGCACTTAGTATGAGTTAAATTCTTTTATTTTGAGAAAGCCTTATTTTGAACCAAAATATGATCTGTCTTACTTAATAGTCCATATGTACTTTAAAGGAATATATATTCTGCTGTTGTCAGGTGGGGTGCCCTGTACATTCCAATTAGGTCAAACCGGTTGCTATTGTTCAGCTCCCCTACATCTTTATTAATTTTCTGTTTACTTTTTTATTGAATACTAGAGGAAGAGTATCAGATGCTGCAAATATTATTGAAGATTTGCTTATTTCTTCTTTTAATTCTATCAATTTTTTAGCTGTATCGAAGCTCTGTTGTTAGATGTATGCACAATTGTGGTATTTGTCTTTTTCTTTCTATTTGAACATTCTATCATCATGTAGCATCCTCTTTATTCTTGTTCTGAGGTCTACTTTATCTAATATTAATATAGCCAACACTGTGACACTTCTTTTTTAATTCATGTTAGCATGATCTTACAGTTTTCCATTCTTTTCCATTTTTACTTTTCTATACTTATATTTCACATGTGTGTGCATATATGTACATGGTTTCTTATAGACAGAATCTAGTTGGTATTTCCTTTATTGAACATGATAATCTCTCTTTTATTGCTAAGTTTAGACTTTTTAAATTTAAGGTAGTTATTGATATTATTGGAAAAAATATATATGCTTGCTAGTTATTTTCTAGCAAGTTATTTTCTAGCAGTTATTTGTTTCATCACATCATTGTTTTTTCTTTCTCTTTTTTTTCTTCTTTTTCTTTAATAATCATTTTTTTAGGATTCCACTTTATCTCCAGTGATAGATTATTTACTATAAACCTTAAAAATTGTTTTTAGTGGCTTGATTAGGGTCTATAAAATGCATCTTTAATTAATCACAGTCTATCTTATAATAATATTTCATTCATAGTGTATAAGCAGTACAGTGAAAGATTCCCTTCTATCTTTAGAACTATTTTTGTCATTAATTTTACTTCTATATAAGCTAAAAAGGCAAAATTCATTGATACAATTTTTGGTATAGAAGTCAGTTATCATTTATAGCAACTAAAAGTAAGAAAAAAATAGAATTTATATTTATCCTCATTTATGCCCTTTCCATGTCTCTTTATTCCTTTTTGTAGATGTAAATTTTTGTCTGCTGTCTTATTTCTTCTGCCTAAAGAACTCTCTTAAATATTTTCCCTAGAACAGATACACTGGTAATAAGTTTCTATCATTTTTCTTTGTCTGAAAAGATCTTTTTATCACCTATATTTTGAAAATAGTTTCACTGGATATAGGATTACAGGTTAACAGTTGTTTTCCTCCTACAATTTAAAGATATTGCTCCATTGTATACTCCTTGCCCAGTTTCTCATAAAAAATTGCTGTAATTCTTATCTTTGTTACTTTTATGTAATGTGAGTTTTTCCTTTTTTATCTTTGATTTCCAAAATCTTGGATATCTCTCTCTGTCTCTCTCTCTGTCTTTAAATTTATCTTGCTTATCATTCTCTGAGATTCTTATGATTTGGTGTATTTCCTTGATTTTTGAAAATATTTGCCATTGTCTCTTCAAATATTTATTCTACAACAGTTTTTCTTTCTTCTTCAGGGATTCCTCATTGACATACATTGGACTGTTTGATATCACTCCACATTGCTTGCATCTTTGTTTTTTGGATTGTTTGCCTTTTTCCTTGTGTTTCAGGCTGTGAATTGATCTATTATTAATCTATGTCAGAGTTTATTAATTATTTCCTCAGCTTTGTTGAATCTACTATTTAGGCCACTGAAGGCATTATGGTTATAATTTCCTCATTTCTAGCATTTCCATTATTATAACCAAATTCCTGCTTATAGTTTTCATCAATCTGTTGGATTCCTCATCTGAATGGGCATGCATCCACATTTTCTACTAGACTTTAGCATATTATTCATAATTATTTCAAATTCCTTTTTTGGTATTTCCTACAACTGTATTATATCTGAATCTGCTTTATCTTTAGATAGTGTAATTTTTTTTTTTTTTTGCTTCTTTGGCTATATCATAATTTTTCATTGAAAGCTGGCATATTATGTGGGATAGTAGATAAAAATAATTAGCATTTATGCCTGAAAATAGACACCCCTCTCTATTCGCTTATTTATTTTGCTAGGCTTTTAGTATAGGAGGGTGAATCTATCAGAAATTCAGCTTTAAGCTTCAATGCATCTCAGTCTTCTGATTCCTCTAGCATTAAATTGTATTTTAGGTTGGGCTGGTTTGCCAAAAGTTTTTTCTCACTGTTCTATCTCTGCTGTAGGTCTTTCTTTTGCACCGGTGCCTCAGGGAAGGTCTCTCTCCATGCTTTTGAGCCCCTTCTAGTAATAATTTGTTCCTCCATGCTTTCTAGGCTGGGAAAAGGAGAAAAGGAACATTCTCTCATTTTGTTTAACTACCAGTCTTTCCAGGTATTGCATCCCTGAGACTGAAGAGGGGGCCTTCTTAGTGATCTTGCACTGCCCCCCGGAAGTAGGGGTCTCTGATCATTTGAGCCCAAGGCATATTGTTGCTGCTTTCCTAGGGGCAGGGACCCCTTTTTCTAGAGGTAAAGGGTTTTAGGGTTTTTTTTTTTTCCCTCATCTCTGTTTTTTGTTTTCATCTGTCCCTAGCTGCACACATACTTCACATGTGGTCTCAGGGAGACACAAGATTTTCGCCCTTTCACAGGTGAAACTACCTTTACAAATTGATAAAGGGGTGCAACATGAGAACTGTGGTAAGGGCCTAGCTAAAATTAAGGAACAGGCATAGCTAAAATAATGATAATAATTAGCTACTGTCCCCTATTTGCCTCTCTATAATTGCCACTCTGGAGCCACATAGCTGGTGGTCATAAAAATTCTTAGCTTTCTCCATAGATAACATCAACCTTTTGAAACCTAGGGGTAGTTTCTGTGATAACTTCCAGGTCCCACATTCTGGTGGAAGAGTTGACCTACCCAGACCAGTGGCCCATACTGAGGAGCTGACTCATCTGGTTTTGTGAGCCCCATCCAAGAACCTGGTCAGCAAAGAAGACACTTTCTACCAACCTGTGGTTCTGCCCCAAACACAGCCAATGAGCAGCTTGGCATAGGTGATGCCAAACTTTAAAAACCATGTCTCCCAAATTGTCGAGGAGGTAGATTTGAGAAATTCCTCATGTCTCCCTGCTTAATGCTGTTAGGAATTAAAAACTGTTTCTCTATAGTAAACCCTACTGTCTTGGTGTATTGACTTCCTCTTGGGCAGTGGGCAAATCAACCTGGTTGGGTGGCAATGCAGACAGCTGGAATCTTTTGTTCCATAGGGGTAATGAGGTTGAAAAGCTGGGTGGGGCTTCATGCTTTCTTGCAGTGAGTACTGTTCCCTTTTCCAGGGCTACATAACAAAGGAGACTTTCTTGAGATTGTCCCTGTTGCAAATGAGACCCAGTGAGATCTGTGGAGACCTTGCAAGAGGGTATGACTTCCTCTTGGATCAGCAGCTCCAGAGATTGTATTTTCTTACACTATTGCACACTTAACCTTTAGCAATGTATTAGAAAGATAAGCTGAATTCTTCTGCTGACCTGTATGTTGAGCATCTTCCTCAGGTAAGCAAGTATTTGTCCCTTCTCCCTCCTTGGAGATACCTGTCTTTTGTTGGACGGTTTAGCCTAGTTATGTTTTTTTGTTTTGTTTTTTGCCCTGTGACCTCAGCTCTCTGATATATTCAAGAAAAGTTGTGATTTTGCAAATTATCTGCATCTTTTTGTTATAATTCTGGGAGCAAATCTTTTGTACATCATATACAGAAGCTGGAAGTTCCCAACATGTTTTAGCAAATACAAAAGATAAAAATAAAAATACATTTTGGGAATTTATTTAAGAATGTATGGCATGGAAGAAATTAAATGATATCAGACAGCCTTATAGGAGGTACCAAGAATAAATTACTGATTATAAGTGAAAGGAAAATTCAAAAGTGAGAGAATAGGGAAATGATGGTCAGGAATAATTTTTAAGAGAAAGAGCTACCACCATTTGGGTAGGAGCTGAGAATTTATATAATTTAAATGTATGCATAACTTATATTCATCTCACTGAGAACAGATACATTTTAGAAAAATGAGGACACCAGGTATTGTCCAGTTTAAACGTTAGTTTCAATATCTTCACCCACATATGAGCAAGAATAGCCAGCAACATTTTTTAATTAGGCCACACATGTTTTCCCTTTCCTGCCCTTCAAAATAAAAGCAGTAGTGAAAGGATAACTAGGAAGGTAGTCTGAATAAGACAGAACAAAAGGATTGTCATACTCACAAATGCTAAGTGATTAAGGATATAGCAGGCACCAAGCTGTACTAGTAAATGTAATTTAGAAAGAAAATCTCAAAAAATATACATTATTGCTGTTATTCAGTCACATAAATTGTGGTGAAAATTTCCAAAAGTTCCCATAATTGATATAAGAGAATAATAGTTATTACAGTAAGTAACTTTGTTAAAGTGTTTCAAAGTCCAATCCAGGTCTTTGTTAAAAGTTTCTAAAGTCCTAAGTCAAGAATGAATTGTAATTCAACTTTGTTAAAGTCCTAAGTTCTAGTCTTTGTTAAAGGATTTCAAAATCCTACGTCAAAATGAACTATAATTCATCATTCAGTTCCAGCAACACAAGTATTTGGAAGAGAAAGAGGAAGAAAGAAAGCTATCTAGCTTTCTATTTCTATGAGTAAGGAGCCAGTTATCAGAAATTCCATATTGGTTAAATCTTCATTTCACTATAGGTCAATACAGAAGAAAGAAAACATTTTTCTACAAAGGTCTATGTTGCTGTCAGATGGCAGCACATTAAATTGTTTGAAATATCCACATCCTGGCATGTGAGTATTTTTCAAAGCTAACTATTCATAAAATGTTGACATATCATTACTGTAACTGTCAACAGACACGGATACTGGTATGATCACATGAAATTCTATTCTCGAGAAGACCAGAAATCACAAGACTACAATGAGAATTTTCAGAATGCTAGTACTCAAAACAAGAAAATGGTTAGATTTATCTAAATGTATGACAATTTGATTAAGAGGAACTGCTTTAAAACAAGAAATTTTGAAATAATCACTAAGTCAGAATGATTCAAATAGTATCACAGGTCATTAGGGAGTACTATTAATTATATTGACTAAACTTATTAAAGCATACAGCTTTGTAGACCATCATATATGGGAAAATCTTTTTAAATATTATGGTAAGTTTATGCCAAACCTTGACTGCATTAACCATGGCTTAAAATATTGATGCACATGTTTTTTTATGTCCTTGGGATGTTAAGTTTTTACTAGTTTATTTATGTCATATTAATGTTGGGATTTTAATATTTGTTTTAAGCAATCTTGGGGGAATTTAATTTGAGGAAGAGGATAAATTCTGGAAATAGATTTCCTTCATTTATTCTCTAGTTAGTGATTTTAAAAAAGCATCCAATTTAACAAATTTGAGATATTTTCTTAAATATCTTCAAAAAGTTTATAAATTATAAAAATATCAAATGTTTAAAAATAAATTTATAATTTTCTTCTAATATAGGTATTATTCTCACTTTTAGTAGTTTATCCATCACTAACATTAATCGAGGACACCATATATTGAGTAATTATTTTGTAACAGGGAAAAGTGATTGTGGTTTTGTGTGTGTTGATTTATGCTCAATAGCATCCTAGCAGCTAGGTTAGCTCCAGTATTTCTTAAATAGGGAAACATTGAAAAAGGCCATCCTTTGGCTCCAGAAGAAATGGATCATACCATTAGTCTGTTCAGATGTTGGTGATTCCAGTGGGCAAGTTATCTTAACACCTTGCTCATTTTTCATTCTGCTTTTCTTTTCAGCTCACTACTTAGTTTTTGCAAATCTTTTAATCTTTCCTTCTATGAAAGAATTAAGCACTGATTACCTCAGGCATGCTCTGTATATACCCATTTGACTCATCTCCTTAGTGTTCAGGCTGGTAATTGTTATGTACATTTCCAGGGAGGTAATTGAAAAAATAGTCGCTCAAATCATTTTCTGTGTCATGTAATTTATATGAGGAACCCTGATTGAGAAAGGCCATTGGAAATGACATACATATTGGACCATTTGAGCTTCCTTGATTCCCATTTGTGATTGGCAAGAACCATGAAGTTACATCTCCATTTATGATGTCATTTAGTCGTGATTTATCTAGGCTTCCTTACATTAGATAATTTAGAATGCCCAGTTTTAAGTAGTAGGGAAGATATTTAACAGCATTATTTCTTCTAGCCTATCAATATTATTATAGATTCGCTTATCTTATTAGCTATTTCTCTCATTATCATTGAAGGAAAGAGTAAAATGTTATCTGATCAATAGTCAGGATTTGTAACCAAATCCTATATGTAACCAATGAAAAAGAGCTGCAGGAAAAAATCCTACATAAGTATTTCATAAAAATGGGATTGCCAGAAAATAAATTTCAAAATTTTTATTTTTTACAAAAGTCATCTAGATTATTATTTTAAAAAATCCTTAAATCGGGATGCTATTCAGTAGTTCTAAGGTGAGGCCCAGGAACATGGGTTATAACGAGTGCACAGATGTTTCTGCTGCAAGCGAATGATGATTTATTTTAAGAAAACTTGAACTCTTTTTCCTGTCCTGATATAACTTTGGGTGTTATATTAGTAGCAGTAGCTTCTATTCACCCAATTTTTCTGATATGTCTTTGAATCCAAGAGTCTATCTGCATTCAATTGCTGTTTTTAAACTATTAATATAAAGTAGATGACATTATCCAAAATAACTCCTTTTTTAACTAAAATAAACAATCTTTTCAGTATGTCTTAGCACACTACTTTTATTGATTTTCTTAATAGAAGGTTGATAAATATTGTTGAATGTTAAATCTTTGAATTAGAATAGGTAGCTTCGGCTATCATGCATCAAATTCTTTTTTCCAAGTATAAAACTTAAGCAAACAATAAGCAACCTGCCCAAGATCTCACATCAATTAGTCAAAATAAACTAGTTATTCTGTTACCTGTTACTCTGTTTGTAAAAAGAGCCATCTGAGTGCCACTTCTGACCATGATAGACTAATTGATACTAGACTAGCCTCACATCAAAAACAACAGTAAAATTAGATCAAATATAGAAGCCTCTCTTTTCAGACATTAGTCGGTAAGCATCTCAGGTTTGTGATAATTGAGAAGAAGGTAAACAAGTAATCCGAGCCACAAAGCAGACCCACAAAAACCCTGAATTTTCTAGGGCCACAGTGCACAGAAGAGGAACCCGAGCTAGCGGCAGAGCTACTGCATTGAGGAGACAGATACCAGAGTCATGGGCTGCTGAAGTGGCCAGAATGTGCAGGATGACGACTTCAGAAAAGGGGACTATGAAAAGAGGAGCCTCCAGAAATCTGATTCACATAGCTGAGGGCCTGGCTGAATATGTATTGCACAAAATTCCACAAGGCCTAGAAGAGATCACATACCACAGGGCTGAGAATGATACAAGAGATTACGCAGAGCTGGGAGATTTTGAAATTGCAGCCTTGGCAGAGCAAAGATCTCAACACACACCATAAGTAATCAGTGGAGATCCAGAAAAGCCATGCCTAAGAGGTAAAAGCCATAGCCTGCAAGGAACATGCTGTAGAACTAAGCTAAAATTTAAAATAGATCCAATTCTAAAAAACTAAAATAGGTACAACAGGTCAAAAATGATTGCTCAATAATTTAATTGCCTGTCAAAACCAAACTCTACATTCTTTACAGGGAGACATTGTAATCTAAACTTCTTGCTAAACGTTATTTTAATTTCAAGCATAATAAAAATTGCTAGAGAATGAAGGGCTATGAATGTGATTCATAGTGAAGAGAAAAATGGACCAATAGAAAAGACTACAAGATGATCCAAATGTTAAAACTTGAAGACAAGGATGTTAAAATAGATATTACAAATCAACTCATGCTGGGTAACAGACTTGAATGTTAGGTGTGAAACTATTAGAATTCTAGAGGAAAATGTTGGAAGTACTCTTCTAGACATTGGCCTAGGCAAAGAATTTATGAAGAAGACTCCAAAGGCAATCACAGCAGCAACAAAAATAAATAAATGGGACCTGATCAAAGAAACTGTCAAGAGAGCAAACAGACAACCCACATAATGGGAGAAAATTTTTGCAAGCTACACATCTGATAAAGGGCTGATAACTAGAATTTATTTAGAACTCAGGAAAATCAGCAAGGAAAAATCAAACAACCTTATCAAAAAGTGGGCAAAGGACATGAACAGAAATTTTTCAAAAGAAGACAGAATAAAGGCCAACAAACATATGAAAAAATGCTCAACATCTCTAATCATCAGGGAAATTCAAATAAAAACTGCAATGAGATGTCACTTATCTCCAGTAAGAATGGCCTTTATCAAAAAGTCCCCAAACAATAAATGTTGGCGTGGATGCGGAGAGATAGGAACACTCCTACACTGCTGGTGGGACTGCAAACTGGTTCAGCCTCGGTGGAAAGCAATATTGAGATACCTTAAAGCGATACAAGTAGATCTACCATTTGATCCAGCAATTCCACTACTGGACATCTACCCAAAAGATCAAATGACACTCTACAAATGGGACACCTGCACTCGAATGTTTATAGCAACACAGTTCACAATTGCAAAGGTGTGGAAACAACCCAGGTGCCCATCAATACATGAGTGGATTAATAAAATGTGGTATATGTATACCATGGAGTACTATTCAGCTTTAGGAAACAATGGTGATATAGCACCTCTTGTATTTTCTTGGATAGAGCTGGAACCCATTCTACTAAGTGAAGTATCTCAAGAATGGAAAAACAAGCACCACATGTACTCACCAGCAAATTGGTATTAATGGATCAACACCTAAGTGGACATATAGAAATAACATTTATCCGGTGTCAGGCAGGTGGGAGGGGGGAGGAGGGGATGGGTATATACAAACATAATAATTGAGACATGCAACGTCTGGGGGATGGTCATGCTTGAAGCTCTGACTCAAGGGGGGAGGGAGGCATGGGCAATATAGGTAACCTTAACGTTTTTACCCCCATAATATGCTGAAATTAAAAAAAAAAGAAAGAAACAGAAACTGCAACAACAAAAAATAGATTGTCTCCAAAAAAAAAATAAATAAATACAAACTATGTTTGAAAGCAAAAAAAATGTATTCAGGGACTTAAAGGAAAATATTATCATAATGAATGAATGTGGGTGTCAGCAGAGAAATTGAAAATATTAAAAACAATAAAGGTGAAAAGTCTATAATGGAATTACAAAACCCATAATAAAAAATGTATTGGATAGAATTACCAGCAGATCAGAGAGAGCAAAAAAAAATTGTCAGTGAACGTGGAGATATATGAACAAAAATAACCCAACATGAAAACACAGATTAAAACTGATTGAAAAGGTAAATAGACTTATGTGACAATACCAAGTGGAGTGTCAAAAGGAGAAGATAGTTAAGGATACACATTATAATATCAAAAGAAACAATTAAAAATGCAGAGATATAACTACAAAGGCAATAGAAGAAGAAATGTTGAATTAAATTTTTTATTAGCCCCAAATAAGAGAGGAAAAAGGAATAGACAAACAACAATAACAATATGGGTGGAACAAAAAGAGTACAAATAGCAAAATGGTATATACTGAGATTCAACAACATCAATTATTATAGTACATGTAAGTGGATTTCCAAGAATGAAGGATGATTCTTCATTGGTCAATCCTTTAATAAAGTCAAGCATTATGATATTTAAGGAGGAAAAACTCATATAACTATTTTTATAGATGCTGAAAACCTTTGAAAAATTATAAGATTTACTTCTTAGGAAATAATTTAAAATATAGAATTGAAGTGCATTTTCTTATAATAATAAATGTGAATGTGAATTATATGCTATATTATATGAACATATGCATATTTAATATACATTATGATATATTTTAGTTTTGTAGAGTATTAGGCAAATTGTACGTACCCTTGATTACCCAGAATACTTATTAGAGTGACAACTGGCTTAATATTTATGCTTATTCTGTGGGCAATTTTACCTCCAGTTGGGGTTATCCCATTAGATAGATGGTACAGAATTTGTCCTTTCCTTTAGCTGACTGATCAAGGACACCACCTAATTCTTGCAAGGTCAGCCTCAACTCAAGAATGGGTTGTCATGGATGATAGCATTGGCCCAGAATTCCTCCTCATTGGTCAAAGTAGGGTCTGTAGAATGGCTAACACATTCTGCTTTACCTGGTTTAATGCTTTGAGTCTAGTGGAAAAGTCAGTATAGAAATGTAAAGAGAAATCCACTTGATGTTTTGATGTAGACCCTGATGGTTCTGGAGATTTTTTCTACTGACTGGATGGTTGAGATCAGTGCCTCAGGGCAGCCTCATCTTGCTATTTGTAGTTCGGTAGTAGCCTTAATGAAATGTTGTGTGAGACAAATTGAATGGATTTGGTTCTAGCCTGTTTTGGTCAGAATAATCAGAGTGGCTGATGGAATGGTATACTCATGTGCACATTTGCCAGAAGGCAAATCATTGTAAAAATGAGGGGTAGATATTGTTGAGAGACAGTTCTCAAGAGATCTCCTCATTTCTGCATGTCTTGAGAGCAGATGTAATAATGGTTTTTTTGTTCTGGATGTTTGTACATCAAATAGTCCTGAAAAGGAGAGACAATGTTACAAAGATAATGTATTCATCCAGAGCAGGCACGTTTGCTTTAGCCCATTAAAAAAGATTCAAGTTCTCTGGGCTCACGGTTCCTCAGTTGTAATGCAAACCCACTGCCTGTGCTGCATGGCTCTGCATTGCTTCTGGGAAACTTGGGGGACTAGCAGAACTGACTCCTAGCAGGTGAGCATGCTCATATTTCCTGCCACACTGTGTGCAGTGAATTTCTTTCTTTTTCTTTTTTTAAGGAACCAAGAGTCTTATGTTTTCTGCTAGCATTCATTAAACTACAGCAAGACAATTTGTTAGCTTGCAAGTAGTCTAAAATCTCAGATCCTTCAAAGTTCTTGACACACAGATATGGGAAAGAACCCTAAAATCATATACAAACAGAAATAAATGAACTGAACTGTATTTCCAATGAATTAACTTTGCCACACAGTTAAAGAAGTTGGGGGAAGAACTAACCAAAGTAACTTTTTTCAACATAATATAATATTTGGACTGTGCACTCAGGATGAGGAGAAAGAGAACTCTGAACAATAGTAAATTATTAGAGGATGATTTATTTTTCACAGAGGCCTGGATTAGCAATTCTGAAACTATTTTATGTGTATTCTAGGACTAAGCAAATAAATAGATATATTATGGATACTGAGAGCCAGTTTTATGACTTTTAAAAGTAGTTAAAATTTAATAGAAAGTTACTGAAATTAAAGTATCAGTGTGAACTTATAAGTTTTAATACAGGCATATGATAGACAAATTGATATAGATACATGTGCATGTTTATATATATGTGGAGATATATACATTTATGAAAATGTAAGCATGTTGTTTCCATGTAAATATGTCATTACTTTCATAGCTCTGTTCCTGAGAGGCCCAGACACAATGCTGTCCCACTAGTAATGAGCATATCTGGCATTCATACCTTGATTTCTGAACGTCATTCTCCAATAGAAAGGACATAGGGACCCATGATGTAATAGGTAACACCAGGATTTGCACAATATATAAGGGGATTAAAATAATACACTGCTTTAGCTGCATCCTACAAAGTGGTTAAATTTTTTAAATAATTGTGTATTTTTGTTAAATTTCTTACTTGATCTTTGGTTATTGAGAAGTATACTAATTTATAAATACCTCAAATTATTGTTATTATTGATTTCTAGTTTAATTTCCTTTAGTTCCATTATGGTCAGAAAACATACTTTGCTAGGTTTCAATCTTCTCATGTTTCTTCATGTTTTCTCTAAATCTTACAATAAATGTATTTATCTTATTACCATTTACCTTTAAATAATATTATAGCATTGCATGTATCTTTTGCGATATTGCTGCCATGCATGTTATTTCCTCCTATACTTCCATCCTTACATTACTGTTATTTTGTTTAGCCAATATATAATAATTAAAATATATAATAAATGAAAAAAGTTTAAGTCACCCATATATTTACCATTTGTGATGTTTTACAATTTCTTCTGTACATTCAAATTTCCATTATCCTTCCTCCTAAAGAACTTCCTTTAATATTTCTTATGTAAGGCTGCTGGCAATAATTTCTTTCAGCTTTTGTTTGCCTGAAAAAGTCTTTATTTCCTCTTCAGTTTTGAAATATATTGTTTCTGGATAAAGAAAATGCTATTAATAGCATTTCCTCTCAAAGAAGATGTCCCTAGATTATTTTCTAGTATGCATAGTTTCAAGCAAGAAGTCTCTTGTCATTCTTGTCTGTGTTCCTCTGTACATATTGTATCTTTTTTCTCATGCTGATCTTAACTTCTTTATTTTCTTTTCTGTTCTTTTTGTCAAATTAATTCATTGTACCTCTGTGTGTTTTTCTTTGTGTATTTTTCTATTATGTTTAGGGATTGTTGAGCTTCTTTGATCTGTGGGTTTGTAGTGTTTACCAAATTTGCAACATCTTTGGTGACTATTTCTCAAATATATTTTTGCCTTCTCTTCTATTCTCTTATTCTAGTATTCTGAATATACATACACTGGATTCCCTGATAGTGACATACTGGTTGTAATTGTTTTGTTGAATTTTTAGTCTCTCTCCATCTATCTCTTTTTGTCTCTCTCCTTCATTTGAGTACTTTCTACTGCTATGTCCTTTCTTCCACAGTACCTTATATTTTGTTATTCTCATGCATAATATTTTCCATTTCATTTGTAATATTTTTCATTTCTAAAAGTATCATTTGAGTCATTTTTATCCTCCATTTCTCTCCTCATCATAGTCATGTTTTCCTTAATATTTTTGAACTATTCATAAGAGGCATTTTAATGTCCTTGTCTGCTGCTTTAATTGTCACTGTCATCTCAGAGTGTGTCTCTATTGACTGTTTTTTCTCCTGTATATGGGTAATATTTTTCTGCTTCTTTGCATGCTGAGTAATTTTTGACTGGATAATTAACATTTTTAATTTTACATTGTTGGATGCTGAATTTTGTTCTTTAAGAAATGTTGGGTTTTGTTTCAGTGTGGAGTTAAATTATTTTGAATGATTAATAGTTGAATCTTTGCAAAGCTTGCTTTTAAGCATCATTAAGGTATGTTCAGAGAAGTCTTTATCCAGGGTAATTTAGCCTCACTGCTAAAGTGATAGTGTTGTTAGAACTCTATATGACACCCCATGTAGGATGAGGACTTTGTGATCTGGCTGGTGGGAATATAAACTCTTCACATTTCTATGAGAGCTACAGAGGCTGTTCACCCTTCTCACTTTTGATGTTTTCTTATTTTTTTCTCAGCCTCAGATAGTTTTCTTACAGATGTATGTAGGTCAGTACTCAGCAAAGACTCTCAGAACCTCCTTGCCAGTCTTTGAAGATTTCTCTTTGTGCAGCCCCCTCCTCTTTAGTACCTTTATCTTATATTATCCTCAGTTAAGGGAGGCTGTCATCTCAGTCTGCTGGTGATGAATTCTCCCAGCTCCACTCTTGTGCTGCTTCCCTACTGCATCAGGATTCAGTGATGTCTTTAGTTATCTGTCCTCTAGGTAGCAATTTGATGAAGTTTTAGAGATTTTCTTTCTCTCTCTTTCTTTTCCTTCCTTCCTTCTTCCTTCCTTCCTTCCTTCCTTCCTTCCTTCCTTCCTTCCTTCCTTCCTTCCTTCCTTCCTCTCTCTCTTCCTTTTTTTCCTTCCTTCCTTCCTTCCTTCCTTCCTTCCTTCCTTCCTTCCTTCCTTCCTTCCTTTCTTTCTTTCTTTCTTTCTTTCTTTCTTTCTTTCTTTCTTTCTTTCTTTCTTTCTTTCTTTCTTTCTTTCTTTCTTTCTTTCTTTCTCTCCTTCCTTCCTTCCTTCCTTCCTTCCTTCCTTCCTTCCTTCCTTTCTTGCTTGTATCGCCACCATATACTTCCAGCTGTCCAGTGTTTAAATCCCTTGTTTCACATAGTTTGTCCAGTTTAGCTTTTCTTTTAGTGTCAAAGGGCAGGTACATCGAGTCCCTTTTATTCTACATCGGTCAGATAAAATATGGTACAGCTACTTTCTAATCTAAAGTTAAATCCATTCAAAAACTATGACCCAGAAATTAGCCTTCTAGATAATTTCTCAGAATAAATGAAATTTATGCCCACAAAAATACTTTTATTAGAATTTTCATAGTATCTTCATTCATAATGGCACCAAACTGGAAAGTACTCAAATTCCAATCAACATGAAAATGTATAAACAATTTATGATATATTAATACAAGGAATTACTCAACGACAACAAGAAATAACTTGTACTCACAAAATAACAAGAATGAGTGTCACAGATACTATTCTGAGTAAAGCAGGATACAAAATACTACCTAACCTATGATTGCATTTATGTGACGTTCAATAGCAGGCAAAATTAAGCTATGTGAAAAAAGATAAAAAAATATTGTTTCTGAAAGTGGAGATTAAGTGAAAAGGGACACAGGGAATGTTCTTGTGAGATGCAAATGTTCTTTACCTTTATAGAGGTGTGGGCTATAAGTTTATACATTTGTCAAAATTAATGAAATTTTGAATTTAAAATGTATATTTTATATTATACAAACATTCCCTTAAGAACTATAAATGGATAATAATTTTTTAGTTATTAGGATTGCTTTGCACAGTCAGAGGAGCTAGCAATTCTAAATTTATTTTCTGTATAGTCTACTCTTGGGAAAATTATTAACTATATTGAGGATAATGAGAGACAGGTTTTTCATTGTTGGAGAAGAAATTTGCAAATTTAGAAAGAAGGAAGACTATACTCTGTGGTATTAGATCATATTTGTAGGTATCAGAATAAATCTATGGTTTTATATTTCTATAAATCTATATATAGATTTATATTTCTATAAATAGATACAGCTATATCTACATAGGCACTCTCTTTGCTGAAGAAGTAATGACATACCAATATGA
Source organism: Microcebus murinus (assembly GCF_040939455.1). Classification (NCBI taxonomy): domain Eukaryota; kingdom Metazoa; phylum Chordata; class Mammalia; order Primates; family Cheirogaleidae; genus Microcebus; species Microcebus murinus. The sequence goes on from NC_134118.1 coordinate 9,108,750, forward strand.
CTGACAAAGACCTAGCACTCATCTTAGTTTCTAAACATGATGCTCCAGTAAAAGAAAAAAGGTTTTCTTGGAGTAAAAATATGATTTGAGGACTAGGGTAGGAAAAGTGCAAGATGATCCTAGAATATCATATCAAGCCAGAAAATCAGGAAGTACTTAAAGAATGATGAGTAATGGAGCTATGTCAAAAGGATACAGGATAGAGTTTCATGAGTCTCCTACTGGTCAAATATCAAACAATTTGATCATCCAAATAAATGTCGATGGGAATGGATTATATAGACACTATGGTGTACTAGTAAACTGGCTCTCTATAATGAAAAAATGTTTTTAAATCCCTGGTTGGCAGTATTTGCTGATTTCTACAGAATAAATACTCCTTTTATGGGCAATTTTAAGCTACCTATATGGCACCGAACACAGATTTAAGAAGGCTTGTCTATAATTAGTTTTTATTTATAAGTGAGCTGGCTACAACACACCATTAAATATACTACAGAATAAAATGAGGATACATAAATTTATACATATATCAAGGAATGATTAAATCACCTCATGGGGGAGAAGGGAAAGTTCTTGCTAACAGTAAAATTTTAACTAACATAGAAGGAATAATGGAATAGAATATAGTCCATGGGTGCCAAAACTAGCAAGGAAAGTTTTCATGAAGAGCTCTAAATGCACACAATCTGAAAAAATGACTCCACCAATTATTTAGTAATTGCAAAGTGAAAAATGGTGCCTTTGCCATGGAGAAATCTAATGGATACCACTTTAACTGAATAGTCAATATCATCATCTTCAGCACTGGGATGAACTGGCATCATGTGTCTCCCATTAGGATGAGCTGAGTAGGACCAGTATCACTTCTCTGCCACACCTTCTCTGCCCCATCAGTCAGGATTCTCCAGAGGAACAGGATCAACAGGAGGTATTTATATAGAGATTTATTTTAGGGAACTGGCTCATGTGGTTGTGGGGCTGGCAAGTACAAGTCTGTAGGGCAAACCAGCAGGCGGGAAACTCTGACGGGATTCCTACATTACAGTTTTGAGGTTGAATTCCTCTTCTCCAGGCAAAGAGTTTTGCTCTTGGGTCTTTAACTGATTGTATGAGGCTCACTCATATTGTTGAGGTACTCACTTTTACTTAAAATCAACTGACTCTGGATGTGAACCACAACTACAAAATACTTTCACAGGAACATCTAGATTAGTGTTTACCTGACAACTATGCACCATAGCCTATCCAAGTTGACACATAAAATGTAACCATCACCTCTGCCAAAAATTCATAATCTGAAGCCAATTGTAAAAAAAAAAAAATAGACAAATACAAATGGAGCATTTTATGAAATAAAGGCCCGTCGTCTTCAAAATGTCAAAGTAAAGGATAAAAAAGAAGAAAGACTAAGGATTTAATATGAAGTGGAAAAGAAACATGACAATAACATATTACATAGGATTCTGGATTTTATCTGGTATTGCATGAAAGACGTTATTGGGACAATTGATGAAGTTAGATTACAGATTAGGTAATTTTCTAATTTTGACTATTTTGCTGTAGTTATATATGAGAAAGTCATCATTCTTAGGAAGTACTCACTGAGACAGCAAAGATGCGAGTGTACAGTATCTCCATTTCACTTTGTGTGGGCAGAATAATGGCCCCCAAATGATGTCTGAATCTTGGAACCTGCTAACATATTTTCTTACGTGACAGAAAGGACTTTTGTAGATGTGATTGGGGATCTTGAGATGAGGAAATTATCCTGGGTTATCATGGTGGGCCCAATGTCATCACAAGGCTCTTGCAAGTGGAAGAGGGAGGCAGGAGAGTCAGAGAAAAAGAAGGAGATTAGAGATAGAAGCAGGGCTCAAAGTTATGCGAATGCTGGCTTTGAGATAGACATCAGTGAATACAGGCAGCCCTGGGAAGCCATAGATTCAGGCAGCCTCTGGAAGTTGGAAAAGGGAAGGAACTGATTCTCCCGGAGACCCTCCAGACAAATTGATGACATATTTTTAGCCCCAGAAATCCCATTTTGGACTTCTGAACTGCAGATAATAAGTTTGTGCTGTTTTAAGTCACGTTGTTTATGGTACTTTGTTACAGTAATAGAAAAATACTGTACTCTCAAATGATTTTGAAAATTAGGCATTTATTTGAGAGAATATTAAAACAAATGAAGCAGACACAAAACATCAGCAAATTATGGCTAAAACTCGCTAGGAGTTCCCTGTACTATTTCACATTTTCTTTGTTTAAATTAATATCAAAACAAAAAGTTATAGAAAAGGGACAAAAAAGGTCCATGGCTTTAAATATATTGATAATGAAGAGAGAGAGAAATATTTACACTTAAATTGATGGGATGTTTGAATCTGCTTCAAATAAACCAGGGAGGAGGAAAGTGGGGATAGGGTATGGACAGGGCCTTGGGTTAATGGTTGTTGGGAATGGATAATGTGTAAGAGTTTTGTCTTACACATTATAGTGTAATAGTACACATGTGTGCTATTTTGTCTGCTTTTACATGTGTTTCAGTTTCTTCTTAAGAAGTTAAAAAACAGGACCATTTTATCTAAAAATATATGGAATAGAAAATGATGCAATCCTAATATTTTATGTAACAATCAGTCTATCTGGGGAGTTAACAGCCTCTATTAGAAAAAAAATTGGCATAAGCTCTAACAGCCTAGTGTCATACCAGTTTAATATATTTTATTTACTCGAACAGACAAACCAGGAAACAAGAGGCCTTTCGCTGGGTAGGTCAGCCAGCAGACATTACCCTTTCTCTACTGTCAATGCTCCTCTGCAGTTTCTGCAGCTTGGTTTGCTTTTTGTTTATTTTTATAATTGTAGGCACTAACAAAAGTGTTTAGAGCACTCTGTTGAAAATAGCAGGATTTGAAGAAACTGGATGTCACTTAAAATATGATCCTTGGATAAACATCACATGCTGCTGGCCTTCTTACAAAATGAGTAAGCACTGACTGTGTCTCTCTCTGGCTGCCAAAGCCGCTTTGGTTTTCCTGGAGCCTTCTAGTTAGCAGGTAGTTTGAGGAGCCCATCGGGAAGGGAAAAATAGTATCCACTTGGATTACAATCTTCACTGGCTTCACCTGCCCCCCCCCTTTTAAAATACATATATGAAAGAGTTAAGGATGTATTTCTAATGCAATTAAAAAGAATAAAAATTGTTCAGAGAATTAACCTAACTTTTTGCCCTTCCCCAATGAGATATACAAATGAGAGCACGAATTTCTTGGCCAGATCCAATGAATTTAAATTTTCCATTAGCATATAATGGGTTTAGACTATAAATCCCTTTGAGCGTGGGAATCAGTGAGGATAAAAAAACAACGCTGTGTATGTAAGCTATTGCTCACATAAGCTCGGATTGTTATTTTAGAATATACTGTGCCTGTAAAAAGAAAGATAATAAGTTTTATGTGTCAATATTTAAAGAAAAAAAAAAAAAAGCAAGATTTTTTTTTTTTAAAGCCGTTTCATCTCTGAGAGATTCAATGACCATGTTTGATGACAAGCCAGATGGCAGCGTTCTCTGGACCCGGTGCCAGGAAGCATGACAGGAGCCGCAATTTACCTTCCGCGGTGAGCTCGCCGCCGCAGCCCACCACAGCTGCGGGCGAGCGGCGCTGCCGGTAGGTGCGAGCACAGTTGGTTCCCTCCCAATTTGGATGCAGCAGGTAAGAGGCTGAATCAGTACCCAGCAATTATGGAATTGGCATGTGCTGCATTGTTTACTCACAGTAATATTCCTACTGGACTTTATTAAAACACCATCTGTTGTCAGGGCAGACAAAGAATCCAAATAGAAAGACATAGCAAGACAGAGAGGAAGAGAAAATGAGAACGTGCATATGTGCGCTGCAGTCCTGCCACAGGATTTGGTTGCATTTCTAAGAGGCCACGTTTGATCCTGAGGGTTATCTTTTAACATGATATCCCCACTCTCCCGGATTTTTGTTTTGGGTTTCTGCTGCCAGCTAGGCCAAAACAATTTGTGGTCCAAATGAAGCTGGCTGTGTGCGAGTCGGGCTGGAATTGGAGGCAGGGAGTGCATGCGTATGGGTGGAGCCCAATCACATTAGCATTACTGCAAATTGAAACCAAAATGATGGAAAGTAAAGTCGTCCACTGAATGATGCTCAGAGTAAACTTCTGAGTTAATGTTTGGAATATAGGCTGAGTAATAAAGGATATCTGCCAATAATAATACCTTCAGGGCACAAGGAAAAGTGACCGTTTTTTTACAATCAGCTGTTTTCTCTCACTCTTTTTAATCCTGCAGATGGGGATCAGATATTTCTAATACACAGCTGGTCTCTACAAATGGCCAAGTGTAATTTTTCATACGCTCGCTTACAATTCCAGGTGAAATTAATTAGTCAGAATTCCTCATCAGATAATATACTAATAAAATGTGATGCAAGTAATTAAATATGCAAATACAAGAACGACAGCATTAAAACTGATAATGTCATTTCAATTCTACAAAAAGACATCTGTCTATTTGGAACTTTATTGCAAAACAAAACAAAAGCAAAACAAACTTTAAAATGAAAGTGTGAACAAGCCCAGATTCATGTGGCAAAATGAAAGATGTAGAAAAATGAATCTAAAACAAGCATTGAATACTTTCTGGGGAAAAAGGGTTGGCTCAGTTAAAGTATATATTTAAATATCATGCAGCAAATTAATTAGGAGCATTGAGGGAAGCCAAAGGGAAAGCTTGTGCAGTGTATGATGTCATTGTCTACTTTGCCTGACACTCAGACCCCTGGTATTTGTGCCAGTATATGAGCAGTCATTTTAATTTGCAGCAATGCTATTTACCACTTTGCAAGCCACACCAATATTTAAAGAGAATTCAAGGAATGAATGAAAAGAAACAGCTGCGACCCCTTCCACCTCATTGCCCATTTCATCTCTCACTCTCCTCTGTGCTGTCTTATTTATAGATATTTTATTGAGCAATGGATTGGGTTGGCAGCATTTAGTACACCAATGCCTGTTTGTTAAACACATCACAATTCCTTTTATCAATGTTCCCTTTCCTAAGTGTCTTTTGTAGAGAATGCCGTGATTGACTGACTGTATATTTTTAATAGTTGTCAAAATGCATGAATATGCCAATTATGTATTTTTTCCTAAAATTGAATTCATGATGGTTTTAAGGCTGTCCCTAATTTATGATTTGTAATTATTGATGATATTTTAATGTTTAATAAGGTATGTATGCCACAGGATCAGTTACTGTAAAGAATGTTGAAAAAAATAAAAAGGCACAATTCTTTCCCTCAGGGAGCTTAAGATTCAGTTGGGGAGCTGAGTTATATACTGAAACAATAGGAAAAAATATCAAGTTGCTAGTGGTGAATATTAACACAAGGAAGTGCAGGAATTAGGAAGCAGCAGCAACCAGGGAAGGAAACAAGATCCGGCTTACCTGTCTTGTGGAGGTTGGACAGATTAGGAATAGACAAAGAGGAAAGAGCAGAACATGCCAAGCATAGAGGAAAATGGAGAAGCAGCCTTTGCAGATATATAAAAGCAGAAAAGAGGAAGAAGGTCTTTGGGAAACACTAACCTGGGTTTTGGCTCAGAGCAGCAAAGGCAATGATGATTTCATGAGAAACACTTTTCAAGAGCTCCCATGATTCCTGGTACCTTGCACAAGGAGACCAACCTTCTAGAGACCATGGTGAAGATTTTCATGAAGGAGGAAATAACAACATCTCTGAAAATAATTTTAGGCTCAATCAAATTTTGGTGTACAACATTGCCTGTAAAACAGGTTATATACATTTGAAGACAGAAGATTATCGAGAATGAATAAAGTGGTGAATTGATTGTATTAACTGAAAAATGTGAATAATAAAGACCATGTTGCTGAACCTAAATGCCCTTGCTCTAAATCTGCCCCTGCTGTGTAGGAAGAATTTCGTTTAGATTCTACAGCAGCTATCTGAAGCCAAGCAAAAGAGGATGCCTACTTGGTGGTTACAATAAGCTGGGCTAGAACAAGTGAGCTCCACGCCTGGGGCTGCAGAATGATAGATGGCGAGCTTCAACGACGCTTGAGAGGAAGGAGCCGGAGGTCAAAGACAAAATAAAATAACTGTCTCGGTGTAAGGTCTGAGGGTGAAATCAAACCATGCACAGAATAAAAGTGTGCAAGGTCTGAAGCCAGGAAAGTTGGAATAGGTTCAGTGATGGGTGTGAGCTGGACACGTGAGTGGAAACGTGTTAGTAGTCAGTATAGAGTAGTTAGTAGAGTAGTTAGTAGTCAGTATAGAGTAGTTAGTAGAGTAGTTAGTAGTCAGTACATAGTAGTTAATAGTCAGTAGAGAGGCTGTATTAGTCTGCTTCTGTTGCTATTTCAGCATACCCAAGACTGGGTAATTTATAAAGAAAGTAAATTTATTTCTTCCGGTTCTGGAGGCTGGGAAATCCAAGGTGAGGGCCGTCTCGCTGCACTGTGTTGCAGTGGAAGTCACAAGAGAGTGGAGCACGCCGCAGTGGGCATGAGGGGCCGACTCTTATCAGTAACCCACCCTGCGATAACTACCCCACTCCCTGCATAATGCCATCAATCCATTTATGAGGGCACAGCCCTCATGGCCTGATCACCTCTTAATGGTCCCACCACTTAATACCATCACAATGGCAATTAAATTAAAGTTCTCTTGGGGACATTCAAAGCATAGCAGAGGCCAGGAAAATTATGTGGCTATCTGAGCCCTGGCTTTGTGTGGTAAGAAGTAGTTGTCCAGGAAAGGAGGAAAGAAAAGCAGGAAATATATTGTCATTTTCCTGCATGGGATATATTCCAGTAATGTTTTCCCTTTCATTCTGATAGAAATGGATCCTACTTAAAATAAAAGCATGACTACATGTCACTGAGGTCTTTAAATTACATCACTATTAACTTCATTATCAGAAAAAGTTGATGCATAGCTATCTACATGGAATAATTAGAGAGTTTGAAAGAGGTTACTTATTTATTTATTTATGGTAAAATATTACCCAACAACTGTTTCTACAAGTGCTATTTAGCCTGTCCCTGCACCTCATTTTCTCCAGTACTTCCTATTTCTAATGCTTCTTTGCTGGGAATCTCTATGGAAATAAGCTACTGGCTTAAGGATTGTGCTTGGAGACGAGTCAGAAATATCTCCTTGACCTTTCGCCACTGTGGTCGTTCCTTCCCTCCACCATGCCAAATGCGGGTCCCCTCCTCTGCAGCTGGTGTTTTCACACATGGACCATTGGCTTCTGGCATTCATTTAAAACAAATGTATTCATTAAAATGTCTGAGATTTTGTGGAAGATAGCTACGCAAACAATCTGGAACATTCTGTCTGAAATAATTTCACCAATGGCAACAATTCCTTACACACATGTACATGTGCACAAACACTGCCTTGAGATTTTTAGCCTTTGGTCAAGAACAAAACAGAATCCACGAATGTAACAGGGTCATCTCTGGTCCCCAGCTGTGCTGCAGAGTAGCCCAGATTGTATGGGAGTGACTGCCCTAGGCTGCCATCACCCATATTCCCCTGTCACTGTAGGTCTGGCTGGCTCCCCTAGGTAAAAAGTTTTGGAAATAGTGGAATCAAAATATCCTGAGGTGCGTGTTTATACCAGAGAATAGAAAGTTGAGAGAGCCTCTAGGGAAGCTTTTCATGGTGCTTTATATCTTGAAATGCTGAAGACATCTCCTCTTCCTGTAAGGCTGGGCCCCAGGAGGTGAAGCAGGACGTTGGCATTACACAAATACAGCCAGGAAGAATGTCACTGGAGGCTTTCCACAGGCACTCCTTGTTGTGTTGAGATGCCGAGAGCTGCTAAACACAGAATCTTCCTTCTTTTTGTTTTCTCGTTTTATGAAGGTATAATAAGTATCTGGGGAAAGGACTTCCACAGTCTCTCAGTACAGGGATGCTCAATTGAAATACCTGGTGGTGCTGTGCTGATTGGTGGCAAAGTCTAACACTGTAGCACAGACGACCAAGGAGGAGATCACCTGTCATAAAGACCAAGTGTCCAGGAAGCTCCTCACTGGAGAGATGCTCAGAAGTGAGTGATAGCTTCTAGAAGAAGTTTTCAGACAGAATTATAAAGAATTAGAATATGTCTTTATATTGCACAGGCACCACTAATAAAACTTCTATTTCTGGAATTGCCAAAATACTGTAGCAAGGAATAGGCTCTAGTTATCTTCCAGATAAGTTATGTATATGATGAACATAAGGGAGTTTTCCAGCTGCTGGGGTAGGAGCTGAGACATGAGTCTCTGTATCTTGGGTTGCTAGAGAGAATGAAGAACTCCTGGAGAGGACTGGGAAAACAGTCTTTCGAAACAGGCTCATTCACATACTCCAAGACATAAGCAAGAACCTTAGAACATGATGTTACAAGGTGAGAAAGAAGAGGATTATTCATAGTGCCTGGAGACTGCCTGTTAAGAAGTATGGAGCTGGTTTTATGTAGACTGGCATGGCTAATCCAGAGATAAGCCAAGTCTTTGGGGCATTTCTGATAGAGAGACATCTTAAACTTAATAAAGCAATTCTTACGTTGGGTAAGTTGTATAAAGAGAACCAGGAGTGTGTCTCTAGTGACTCTGAAGTACTGGGTAGAAAACTCAAATATATGAAAATAATTTCCAATGGAATGTTATGAATTAGGAAAGAAAAAGGATATGGAAATGAACCACTTATTATGAGGATGTTATCAAATAACAGGATTTTGTGGTTTATTAGATTTTGCCAAAATAATGGATTCTTGACAGGGCTAATGAATACTTGGCAAAAGGAACAAGGAGGAGAGTGACTAGATCAAAAGAGCTATAAACTGAAATTTTAAGCAAGCATAAGAGAATATTCTTGAGAAAACTGTAAGACAAAGAAGTATTTTCCATGGAACACTATGGTGGAGAAGTAGGATTAATACCAAAACTACAGAAAGCTTCTACATTAATTCATAGAGAAAAATAAGTAGTCTTGAATTCTAGTGGAGAGAGCTGGCGAAGACTCCAGAACTCTACAGATGGAATGAGGATGAAATAAGGCTGACAACGGGAAAAAAATGCCTTATTTGAAAAAAATAGTTTAAATAGACCTGAGAATAGAACAAATCTCTATGTCAAGAAATTATAATCATATGTGAAAAATCATTTAACATAGAGAGCACATTAAAAGACATGTGACAAAGTTCAAAAGACAATAAAAACGACGTTAGTATGGAAGTAGCTGACAGACTATCTTGTCAAATGAGATTATGAATAACATTTTCCTGAAGTAGATAAAAACCTGGAATGAATACAAGATGTAGTCATAGTAGGAGAATTAGACTGTTGAGGAATTTGTTAATTTTCATTCTTCTATTAATAAAAGCAAGAACATCTGACAAATTCTTATCTTGTCTACAGTTTCATGATCCAGGAATTGGAAGAAATAATAAGGAGGAAAACTCTTATTCCACATTTAGTTCTATGGATTGCTTAATAATTTGAAGTGATGGGAAACTTCGGGGAGAGTGCCCATGTCATTTTAGTCCTAAGATATCAAGAAAATAAATGAATGATTATGCTAGTCAAATGAAAATCAGATAAGGTCGAGTTGGGATGGAAAAGCATGCCATGCATTTTGGCAAAAGATACATTGGGTTGTAAACCTCCTAGACTCAATTGTCTACTATCTTAGAGACTTTGACTAAGTAAACACTTCTTTTCTGAGACCTCCCCCTCCTTATTTCTAATGAGTAGTTTACATATACCCCAAATACAGTATTATTACCATACGCTGCACTAGACCAGAAAATTTGACTTCAGAAATTCTGTAATTCTCTCATATCAATAAGGTCACTGAAATAGAAAATTACTGTAATAATTCAAAATCTGGCAATTAACTACGTCTGCATATGGGGAGAGGGAAAATGGTCATACTGGGCTAGTTACTAAGCAACCACTTTGTAACCCCCTATCTCACCAGGCTGGCAAGAGAACAAAGAAATAATGCTTTCCTCTCAGACTCTATTAATTCCCTTTAAAGGGACATGACACCAATCCAAAGATGGCAAGTTGTTTCTTTAACAGCCTGCTAGTAAATGGGGTTTTGCATTTCTATGAATCTTTTCCCCATTTTTCCTATATCAAATTTTAACATTTCTTGAGGCATAGACCACATTGCGAATCCTGAAAGCTACAATGAATGAATGGATGTGTGAAAAACCTAACAGATAGTTACACATATATTTGGTCCTTGACATTCAATTATGGTCCCTCTGATAAAGCTAAACATGCAAGTATGTTATTATTAATTGTTAAAACGTTCCCACTCATACTACAAAAACATTTATCTATTAAAATGCAAAGTTCATGTTAAAATCCAAGGACAATATGAATGTTTGCTAAAAAGGAAGACATACAAAAATGTTCCAGAAGTTATTCTTAGACAATATGTGGCAAATTTTGAAGGTGTTATGGGGATTTGATGGACATCCAGGATGATATTTTCTTTACTTGATTCCATTTGAAAATCTAATTGGGCTCATATTTCAGAAACAATGACTATAATTTGGTAGATGAGAGTCAACTTGTGTTTTATTAACCTAAAGAAAACAAAATATCTCTGCTTTAGAAAATCCACAGCTTTTTTTTTCCCTGAAGATAATTCCACAGACCACTTTATCAGAATTTCCTGGGGCACTTTTTGAAATGCCAGTTCTTGGTCTTTTTGTCAAACCTACTGAATCAGAGTCTCTATGGTGATGTCTATAAATGTATGTTTTTAACAAGCACCCCAGGTGATCCCTATCCAAACGAAAGTTTGAGAACCACTTTGTGTTGGTTTTAAAGATCTTCATTAAGAGTTTTCTAACATCTTGCCAAAGTTTAAATCCTACAATGATACGAAATTTCACTTTTTAAATGAAACATATTTCTAACCTGTATTGCCCTATTTTTTGGTACAGACACATTTTATAGATTTGATTGTATTGTCTATGGGAAGTTAAAAGTGCTACAACTCTAAGGGGTTGTTACCCTAAGGGCCTATCTGTGATTGTCATCTTGTTCAGTAAATAAGAAATAATAACAATCATATCATCTTGGGAAGTAACATGAATTGTGGTGACCATTTCACCTTGACAGCAGAGTGTCTCCAGAGATTATTTTCTGAGAAAAGCATAATACCCAAAGCTGAATGTTATTCAAAGTTTTCAAAAGAAATAATTTCAGAACAGTATGTACATTGTAAGTCCAACAAAACTTGAGATGTTTATTTCTTTCAATTCTGATTATAGAATGTGTAAATGAGTGGAATGGAGAGGGATAGATTTTTTCCCCCTTCTTTAACACTTTAATCTTTCAGACTTTTATTTATTTTTTCTTTTTTTTCCCCTAGGAAGAGAATAACATTTGGAGGGGAGGTTTGGGAAGAGGGAACAAATACAGTGAAACTGCCAACTCTTCCAAAAAAGAGTTTTTTTTTTTATGATATAGGAGCCCGTCGGAGATTCAACAAAGGCAACTAAACTAATGACAAGAAGCAAAACAGCACTCGTCCCCTAAGAATGGCATTCAGTATTGACCTGCTAAGAAGATAAACGCCAAACACATTCATTGTCCCAGGGGCCAGTGTTCTTGCCCTGTGCTGATACAATCCGGAATCTGTTGGCACTGTTGGCCTTGCGTCGTGCACCGCCTCTGTGAGAGGACCCGGATGAGTGAGGCGGAGTGTGTCGTCACACTGTGCACTCAGACATGCCCGGGCTGGGTAACTTCTGCGCCAGGACTTTCCCATCCTTGTAAATCAGATCCCAGCTTTTGCTGGGGCAACAAAAAAGTGTTTTTTTGGCATATAAATGTAAATTATTGCATGCCCTCTGGAACAGAATAATAATTGGTTGATTTACCAGGTAGGCACAGTTCTCTGAGAAAATTTGAAAGTGGGGGATGGTTTTAATGGGGTAGAGAGGTTAGCTTTTACTGAGAGGTTGGTTATTCACATACAGTTAAAATAAGAAGTGATTAGCACTATCTATCACAACTTTCTGGGTAGAAATTACCATCAATGCCTAGAAGCACACTGGAGTGAGAAGAGGACAGAGAAAACATTCTGCACACTTGTATAATACCTAATCCCTTCATATCCTATTGTGGTTCAAATAAAAGTATTTGATTTATACCAGCAGAGCTGACACACCTATGTATATACATTTCTACTGTTGTTATTGCTGTGTGTTTAAATACTTAGCAGGCATCCAGAGGAAACCAATGGAATGAACTGCTCTCTGATTTTAGGTTCATAGTCCTGAGAAATGATATTGCTAGGCTTGAACAGGAAGAAGTGTAGTCCTAAAAGCAATGTACTTGCCTGCAATTTTGATACCTGTGCAAATCTAAATGTTTCTCTCTTTTTTTCTTCTTCTTCTGTCTTCTCCAGGATTGTGCATCATACTAAATTTAGCCCTAAAGATGAACAGGTAAATACCTCAAGCACATGAAACCCTGATTTACCTTCGGTATGAGGCTAGCTCTGTCCCTATTATGGTACAGATGCAGTCATTCCAGAAAGCGCTAACTTGAACACTAATTCCATCAGCAGAGTAACAGAACCACAAAGTCCTCATCATCCTAGAAGTTGTGCTCAGGCTCCTTATTTGCCAAGCAACATTGGAATGGTAGATGCAAAATAATTTTAGTACAAGGTTTGTCCACAATTTCCTAGAAGCTAATGGAAGTTCTAATTGATTCTCTTTTCAGAAAAAAAGAGGATGCCATGATTATAGACCAATGAATGGAATTATTTGATGTATAATAAAGGCCTCACCAATTTACCACCAAAATAAAAATCTTACTTTCATATACACTCAGCAGGATTGAATTCATATTTTTTTGTCTTTTCTCCTAATTACACCCTCTGACACTTTTAGTAAATGAACGGGTTTTATCTATCTGCCTCCCTCCCTACAACTATAAATGTACATGTGTGTGGGAGGCCGAGGTGGAAGGATCCCTTGAGGCCACTCTTGCACTCTCACTCTGGGCATCATAGTGAGATCCCATCTCTACAAAAACTTTTCAAAAATTAGCTGAGGGTGGTGGTTGCATGCCTGTAGTCCTAGCTAGCTGGGAGGCTGAGGCAGGAAGATTACTTGGGCCCAGGAATTTAAGATTACAATGAGCTATGATCACACCTCTGCACTCCAGCCTATGCTCCAAAACAAGAACTTATCTCTAAAAAAATTAAAGTAAAATAAATGTACATATGCATATATAAATATATATGTCAGTTTTCATTATTTTATCATTAAACATTCTTAAATACAATTTTATTACTGTTCCTGAGAATCATTTGTTAGAACAGTTACTATTTAACATCTCTGTTCTGTCTATATATACATACATGTGTACAGTAATGTTATCTATCAGCTATTATGGATAATTAGATAAAATGGCATGCTTTCTGCATGAGCAATTAAACTTTTTCTAAAGTAAAATATTTGTTATTTACTTATCATAGCTCTAAAAATATATGCTGGGGTGCTTTTATAGATAAATCAATATTCTTGTTATTTCTCTTAGGATAACTTCTGTAGCAAGTGGTGAATGTTATAACCACCTCACTTTTCACAATTTATCATGAGAAAAAAATCCAGAAACATTAAAATGGTACATGCACAAAGGCATTCACTGCAGTATTGATTTCAGTAATGAAAATTTTGAAGCTGTCTAAATGCTCGACAACAGAGGGAAATAATTATGATTTATCATATTGAATAAATCAACCTCTAAAATATTTTTAAAATACTGACTTTGAAACTGGAGAGCAACAGAGAAAAGAAAGGTGCTGATGTTAAGTATTAGGAATAAAAAGGAACATGTAAAAGTATCTTATGTACGCAGAGTCAAAAACCTCACAATCCAGAAAAAGTAGTAGATTCATTATAACTCGTTGGTTTTTACAGCCTCTATTTCCATAACTCTTAGTCTATTATGCATATAATTAAAACTGTTTAAGAATATCAGGGCATTCATTATTGCAGTCTTTTATGGGACTATTGTGACATTTATTTAGCATACTGGAACCAAATATCTTCTTTTGCAGATGCAATTCTTTTCATCAAATGCAGTTTTAATATATGAAGTTACACTTTTCTCTTTCAGCTCGGGCCGTCATGCTTAGCAGCAGATCTTCTTGCTTTGGGAGAGCCAGTATCGCTGCCCGATATCCCCACCCTTAGTTCCGACTCATAGTGATTTCAAGGTATCTAGGGGAAAAAAATACAAATACTTGGTACCAGTGTTAGTTTTCTATTGCTGCATAACAAACCACCACATAGTTAGCAGCTTAAAACAAAGCAAATTTACAATCTCCCAGTTTCCCAGGTCAGGAGTTTGGGCATGGGTCGGCTGGTCCTCTGCCCAGGGTCTCTTCAGACTGAAGTCAAGGTATGCGTTCCATTTCACCTGGGTCTAGCAAACTCATTCAGATGCCCAGAAGAATTCTGTTCCTTGTCGTTGTAGGACTGAAGTCCCCACTTGCTGGTCAGGCTAGGGGTTCATTTTAGCTCCTAGAGGAGCCACATAGCCTTCTCTTTGCTTTTCAAGGTCAGCAGGAGGAATTCTCCCTACTCCACTGTGTTGAAATCTTATATAACATAATGTCTTCATGAGAGTGACTATGCCGCCACCTGGCTCATATAGCTAACCTAATCATCGGATTCACTGAAGGGGAGAGGACTACACATGGCATGCACTCCAGCAGGTGGGAATCTTGGGGGCTGTCTCAGAATTCTGCTTACCATGATGCTCCTAACTAGGCTAAATATAGAATTGAAAAAATTAAGAAATTACTTTCTAAAAAAAAAAAGAAATAAAGTATTATGTGAGGTATAAATTACATACATCAGGAAATTTAGTATAGTCTCTTGATTCCGATAGAGAAAAAAGGAAGGGAAAGGTAGAATATTCTTTAATGCAGAGGTGCAACATATTTCGTGATTGCAGGAGGGACAATGTTCTCTCGGGTGAAAGCTAAGTCATGCAATGATATATTTGATTTTTATGGTGGTTTTTTTTCTATTAAAGGCATTAAATTGATAAAGAGCTGGCATCTTATTAAGAAATAAATTGTTATTCTCTATTCAATATGCTAGTTTGTAGTCTGCTTGCATTTCTGCATAGGTGAGTGTTTTGGTTCAGGTTTATCTCCAGGGTGGCTTCTGCAAAATATGGCAGATGTTACGGTAATTAAGGGTGCACCCAAACTAAAATGCATTCTGCTTCCTTCATCTCTACTACACACATGATTGTGTTAATATTTACCTGGTAGCCTATATAGTTTGAAAGCATGCCAAGTTTGTCAGCCCCATGGGTACACTCATCAAACAGGTAGTTATCTACTCTCTTCCATTGTATAGACGAAGTCAGGACAACTGATAGGTTAACTGCTTTTTCCAAGACTTCAAGACTAATTACTGATGTAACTGGGATTGTAAGTCAGCCTCTAATTATTTGCCTGTGTATCCACAGCCAACATAAGGAGGTGAGCACTATAGGACAGGTTTGAGTTGCAAAAGTGTTCTGAAAAAAACTGAGGTAATGATATGAAACTCTCACTTCATTTTCCCACTGGCATTTCTTTGGAGAAAACAGGTAATACCATTAACTCTTGTCCTCAATGAATCTACTGGGTCTTTAGACACAAACAGACACATGGATGCTTAATGTTCCCAGCTGTCAAATTTACTGTGTTCATCTCCATTTAGGAACATAATTTAGCAAACCCATTCTAGAAGTGACTGAATAGTTTTTCCTAGTTGATCTCTTCCAAAGACAGCAGACCAAAACTCTCCACCCTGTGAGCACTGCAACATCATCTAGGATAATTACTTAACTCTTTGTGGGTTTCTAACAAGCACCCTTCACATTGAAACACAGATTTTATACCCTTTCAGCTCATCTCTCTGCTAAGGGAATCAGCCTAATTCCCTGCTGGGACTCACTAGCACCAAATAAATATTCTTGGAAGTTATCATTTTCTTATTTATTTATGCTACAGCACACAAAGCTTTTCTCCTTTGTCAGGTGCTTCTGTTTTCCAACTTCAAACCAAAGCAGAGTTCTTCAGATAAAGGGAAAATTAGTTTCCTTCTAGGAGTTAATCAATACCTTCTCAAAATGTCTCTTTTGCAGTGTGACTGGCATTCACCTTTTCATTTCCACATTTCCATAGTTTTTTAATGCTCTTGATTTTAGATGGTAGACACCTGTGCTCTGATTTGTTTTTAAAGGTCTCATTTTTTCATTCCTTCCAATAAGTTCTTTCAAATAATCTCAAAAAGAATGCCTACTATCTTAACATATTAAATATTAATATAACAATTGATCTACAGACATCAGGTCTTCACTATTCACTTCCAGACATATCCTATGTAATAGCAAACAAATTTTGTTATCCCATCTTAGTCCATTCTGGCTGCTTTAACAGAATACCACATACTGGGTGGCTCACAAACAACAAAACTTTGTTGCCTACAGTTCTGGAGGCTGAGAAGTCCAAGGTCAAGGTCAAGGCACGGGCAGACTCAATATTTGGTGAGGGCCTCTTTCTCGTTGCTAGGCAGCCGTCTTCTCCCTGTGCCCTCACATGGAGGAAAGGGTGAGGCAGCTGCCCACGGCCTCTTTGATAAGGGCAATAATCCTGTCCATGAGGGCTCCACCCTGGTGACCTCATTCCCTCTCAAAGACCCCACACCCTAATGCCACCACATTGGTAATTGGGTTTCAACATATGAATTTTAGTGGGGCACACACATTCAGACCACAGCATATCCAATCCCCTCTGAGTACTGAACCCATTGCTTCGGGGTATTTTCTACAGATTGCTTCAATCAGAGTAAGGAAAGAGAAGCTTTACAGGTGACAGTACTTTAACCCAGCCCTGGCCCACCCCCATTCACTCCTCTTCCTTGTGACCCCATGGCCTCTCCCCAGAGGAGCCTGTGCCAGCTCCAGAGACTACAGCTCCTCACTCATCTCTCCATCTTCTTGTTGCTCCGATCTCGCAAAGGCGTGTGAAGGATGAAGCCTTTCTAATCAATATTTTTCTGCCTTATGACAAGAATAATGCTTTCCTCCTAGTCTCACAAAACACTCTGTTGAAAGAATCCACATTTAAGAATATCATTCCTTCCAGGCAAGATCCTGGAATTAAACTGGAATTCTAGAAGAAAGACTAAATTCATAGGAATCCATTTATTTTGGGGATGTCATGTTGACAAAATAGATGATATCAGGGAGGGGTCAGCAGGTCATTATAGCAATTGCGAAGTCACTATATAAATCATAAAAGATATTTTACAAATTACATTCAGGTTTTCAAAGCACTTTCATATATATGTATTATTACTTTAGGGATTGACTATAATTTGTTGAGGTAACCAAGGAAACTTTTAGAATCATGTTTACTTATTTAGTACACAAAGGTTAAATGATTAACCAATGTGGCCCAGCTAGTTATTAGAATATGGGCTAGAATCAAAATATAGGTCCTGACACAGTCAAGTTTGGACTCAAGTAGATTTTGAGGGGTCGAGACACATCTCACAGGTAGTGGGAACATTGAAATCAAAAGGAGGCCTTGCCTTGAATTGTTTATTCATTTGAACCTTGTAGATAAAAAATAAAATTTCCAGGAAATTGAACTCTTTCCAAATATTGAAATATCATTTTTCTTTAAGTATTTTGTATAATTCCGCTGTATCATGTAAGTTCACCAAAAAAACGTTGACATTATTGCCTCTGTTGTTTTCTCCCAGGCCCTCTTGCAGGTGTGAAGAAAGTGCTTGTAGAGACAGATAGTCCTGGAATATCTTCACCACTTTTCACAATTAACCCACCTCTTGTTACCATTCATCCTTCAGAACAGTATGGCTTTTCAGCACTTTGAAAGGTTTTTGCTGTTTCTTAACTCAAATGCTTCACATGCAGATACACTTAGATTACCTTAGCATTTAATCTTTGAACAAAGCAGTAAACCACCATTCCCCATGACATTGTAATAGGGAGGAAAATGTGTTTGTTTCCTATCTAACTGCTTTCAAACTCTGAGGATCTCTGGATTCAGTCAATATCCAGGCCTCAAATATGCATTTATTGTATTTATCATATTTACTGCATTTGTATTCATTGCAATAGTTTTCTACTGTTTCTTCCTTGCTCTAACTTTTCTTCCCTTCCCCTCCAAACATAATTTAGAGTAATCCTATATTTTTCTTTCAGATATACTTTCTTTATATTTTTAAATAAATTTTATTATATATATTTGAGGTTTACAACATGATGTTAGAGAATATATAAAGATACATAGATACATGTAGATGGTACAATAATTACTACAGTGAAGCCCATTAATTTATCTATCATCTCACATAGTTACCTCTTTGTGTGTGACAAGAACAGCCAAAATCTACTTATTTAACAAAAGTCCCTAATATAACATGGGGCTTCCTAAACAAATTAAAAGCAGAACTGCCACCACATGACCCAGCAATCCCTCTTCTGAGTATATACTCAAAGGAAAGGAAATCACCAGCTCGTAAAGACATCTGCACTCCCATGTTTACTGTAGTCTTATTCACAGTAGCCAAGATACGGAAACAACCTGGGTGTCCATCAATGGGCAAATGGAGAAAGAAACTAAAATTATATATATGTATATAAAACATATATAACATGTGTGCATATCTATAATGTAATATTATTCAGCCTTGTAAAAGGAAGAGATCCTGCCACTTGCCACAGCATGTATTAACCTGGTGGATATTATGCTAAGTGAAATAAGCTGGACACACATACACATTCTTAACAAGGACCCATCTCTTCTCCTAACCTGTCTCCCAGCTAAAAATTCTTCAGCAGACTTCATTGATTAGAAAATAAAACCCTCAACATTTAGATATTTAGCTTCTCATTAGGCACAGCTGATTCTCATTATTCATGGTAGGTGTGTTTCAAAAGTCACCACGAGCCAGCCACGGTGGCTCATGCCTCTAATCCCAGTGACTTGGGAGCCTGAGGCAGTCAGATGGCTTGCGGCCAGGAGTTTGAGATCAACCTGGGCAATGTAAAACGAAATAAATAAATATAAAGTCACCATGAACACTGGATTATTGAGACATATATTGAGACGTTGTTTCTAGGGGAGATCTAGGGTTGGGTTCCTACAAGCCTCTGGTCACAACATTTTTGTCAACCAATCAATAATAACCTTGTTTTACGTGTGTTTCTGTTTAAAGATACCTTCTTATATATATATATATATAGATATAGTTGATTCATAAACATTAGGTTCACATCTATCAACGTTATAACCACGTTCTCTCCACAAGTCACACCGTATCCTCTCGCACTTAGGAGCACTGCACAGCAATTCAACACCACCTATACTTGGGGGCCATTTTAAATACCACGATCACCAACAAAAAGTACAAAAATGAAAAAAAAAAATGTGGCACTGAATAGACTGCTAAAAGGACGCTTGTTTACAGCAGAGCACTGAAACAAGAAGACACAGTGCCACCCGGCTCCCCCTCAGCTGGAGAGGCGTGCATAGGGGACTGCCATGCACATGTCCGCAGATGACAGTAGAAGCACTAAAGGAGTGTTGGTTTGGGGGTTACAAATAAATTCTAGGCAGTAGGTGAATTTTCAAATATATAATTCTTGAATAATGAAGATAAACTGAATTTTTTTTATGGTCTCAACTTAATTCCACTTTCATCCATGCTAAAATAAAGAGCCATATTCTATCAATAACAGAGGCTTGAGTAGTTCCAGAGCTCAGTTTGTGTTCTCCAAACTATAATTTTTGGTTTTTAATTCTTTGCCTTTGGTGAAATCATTCCTATATTTGTTCATTCATATAGTTTTCTGTGGTTAAACTCAATTAAAATCAGTATCTCCTCTGCAAAAGTACTAATGCTGGTGGTACAATAGACCACCATTACAAAAGATGTCACATTTTCTTGGAGTTCAAGATTATCCACGTATAAATATGACCAATCCACTCCCCACCTCCATCCTGGAAACATAAGTGAAAGCTCTACGAAGGTAAGAACTGTCTCTTGCACTTCTTTACATCCTTAGTAGCTTGCCCAGAACCCAGCACATAGAAGGGCTCGATAAATGTTTGCTAAACCGAATTCAACTGAATTTGATTTGATTCAGAGTGAGATATATTGCTATTTCTTATGTACCCCTGTAAAAATTCTCTATCACTGATGAAATTTTGTATGCCACGTGCAATAAAATGTCCTGTTAAAAAATGGAGAAAAGCTTGCAACGGTCAGGGGGTACCATAGAGTACAAAGCATGTAACAAGCAGGGCAAGGAGAAAAGTAAGAATAGAGGCAGCAACCTGGTTAGAGGGCTGCTAGGTGATTTAATTTGACACTTTTGCATTATACATATCAGGGTGCCCTGATGTGCGAGTTGACGTATGACTATTCAGGGTGGGCTAAGCCAGCTCCCCTTGGCACTGCACAGAAGCCTGATGAGCTCTCTTCTTTCATAACTCAGAAAGATGACAAAACACTAGAAAACTTGGGGACATTCAGAAACAAACACAAGTAGGTCGGCAGAGTATTCCAAAATATTATCTTAATTATTGTGATGTAATTATAGCCAATGTAATTCTTACCAAAAGAAGTAATAAAAATACTCCTTTATTTATCTCCAACTGTACTTAAATAATAGCACCAAGTCAAATTGTTATGTAGATTAAGTTCATTATACAATATTGTGTTAAGGAAGCTTCTAGAAAGCTAAATTAAAAATAAAATTAAAATTAAAAATAGGTATCTGCACCTAATTAATGGCTTAAGTTAAAGCTTCTTCAAGCTGAAAGGGTGAGATAGGGCCCTGGTCCACAAACTTAGGTAATCATCTTCATCAGCCTAGGAGTGTGTTGGACTACAGATTTTTCCCCCTGTGGATATTCTAAAATTCTGATTCAGTAGATCTGAAAGTTTTCATGCTCTTGTTAATACTGGACACCACTGGGCAAGACGAATTTTCTCACTGTTTTCATCTATGAAAATATAATTTCTTTGGGATTTTTATTTGAAATGTATTTCTTGAGGTACATACTTTATTTTATGGAAAATGGAGACAATAGGAGAGACTTACTATTATTTGTTATAAATAAAACAACCACCTTCAGTGTACAGACCCTAGAGATTTCATACACTCAGTTTCAGTAACATTTCTCAAGAAAAAACAAAAATAATTGCAAACTCTATCTACAAATTACCCTTAAACAAATATATTTTTAGTCTATCTGTCATCTGTCTGTCTGGCTGTCTATCCACCTACTGACCTATCTCACCTATTCATCTAAAAATCCAAATCTTATTTGAATTGTCTTCCCTATGATGCTTCTTAAATAACTGCCATATAAAGCCATTTTACAAATGTTTGTGTTTCTTTTATTGATTGAACTCCTAAAATAAGAAAAATACCATTAGTGAGCTATCAATGTGAATTTATTACCTTCTGCACTATCCAAGTTACACTTGGTCCTTTTAATTATAGAGAGCTTAAGTTTGGTTACCTTACATAGAAAAATAATTTTATCCCAGAACACAATTTCCAAAGGAAATACACACACACACACACACACACACACACACCTCTATGACAGCAAAAATTCCTTCAGCCACCTTAACAGATTAGTCTTAATATGGGTGTGATACTTATCTCTCTAAGTGACACAGCTTTGGAAGTGAATTTTCCCAGAAATGAAGACAAGGGAATGAGTAAAAAGTACATCAGAGGGTATCTTATCTATACTAACCTAGAGCCTCATGCCATGAGGTTTGTCTGGAGTAATTATAATTTCTGTCCAGATCTTTCTTAATGGACATTATTCAGAGATAGGTAATGGATTGAATGTATGACCTTGTTTACACTAGTGAACTTGTTCTCCAGAGAAGAAAACTGATAACAGTCTTCTTTGTCATCAAAGGGTGAAGAAATGTGACAATCTGGGAACTAGTTTTAGGGCCCCATCTGCTAAACCAGAGAGAAATCAAGATTTTACAGTTCTATAAATATTTTAGTGTATCCCATCATTTATGAACTGTGGCAGCTATCATAAAATGTCTCTGACTTTTGTTACAACTGCATATAAGGCCAGAAAATTGCATCTCGTGGTAAACCATAAAAACCTAAGTAAAAGCACCATTCCTTTCAGTATATTCTAAAAATATACAACCTTTCTGTCAGTACATGGCAGGGCAGCTACCATCCCAGGATGCCTGTTTCTTTCTCATTTTTTTATCTGATCTTACCCTGGTCTTTTCAAGCCCTTTTGTATTTCAGTATCTTTTTATGTTTCATAAATAACAGCTATTGCCATATAACAGTGGAAATAGATTTTATTTTGTCATAACACACTGTAAGCAAGAGACTCGGATGATGATAATGCTGCCTTACAATAAGCCTTCATTTCTGACCCTGTGTCTAATTGCTCAAGACATGGTTCTTGTTTTGTGTCTACTGAGTTTCTTCTGAGTTTCTGAGATTGTGAATAAAATAGCTTAAATAAGAGGCAATCAGAAGGTTTAGAAGAGGCAGCTACTCCTTAGAAACTGTGCAGAAAAAATATGTATTAAGCTGAGTGAGATGAAAGTGGTGATTAGTAGATTGTTTCATCTTTGTATTCCATACACTCTTGTTCTGTGACTTTTTAAAATGTCGTATGACCCTTGTGATATTTTAACTCTTCGGTATGGTTTGATCCTTATGATGGCTTCAGTAACATGTGACAGCTGTGAGTGTCACACCACATTTCAAAGAGGAAAAGCGACTGACCTGGGCATATTTTCACCAGGTAGCAGAATGTTTCCTTTATTAGGCTATGGTTGGATAGGCTACTCAAGTTAATAAGGCAACAGATCCTAAGGCTCACAGCCATTTGTAGAAACCTGAGAGCATACACACCCTCATTGCACTCTGATATACAGGGGATGCTATAAAGATCGTATTTGGGGGGAGTAGGCTATAAAATTACTCGTTTTTACTTTTTATACACAGATAAATGCATGATTCTCGATGTCCAAATTCTACCTGAGCATTTGTCATCTATGTCAAATATTTCTCAGCTTACTTTTTAATGTGATTTCCAACCCTCTAAACTCTGCCCTTTCACTCCCATTTTCCTCCCCATAAATAAGGCATTTTCATCTGCAGTGAACAAAGCCAGCCTAATATTCGGGATGGGAATCTGAACATTAGACAATAGGAAGCGTGTTGTTCATGAGTACAGTTTGGGTACCAGACCCAGATGTGTGACCGACTGCCCTGTGCACCTGTGTTCTCAGATGTAAATGGTGGGAATAAAGTTAAACCCAGCCCTTCCTCCTTTACTGTATGGAAGGGTCCAGCTCTGACCTGGAGGAAACCTTTCAGGCACAGAGAATTGGGAAAAAACCTTTCGGACATAGACAGTCTGAGCAGAAGAAGAATGAGCAGAGCTTCATGAACATTCTCGAGGCACTGGCAGATTGTCTGCAGAAATATGAGTGTGTTGCGGGTGCGAGAGCCCCTGTGTGGTACTACTGGAATTCTCCTAATCATATCAAGTGCTAGAAGGCATCATGAACCAGAACTTTGAATGGCAATGAAAGGAAGAGGCAATGAAGATTTCTGATGAAGAAACTGGTGGTTTGGAACATGTGACACAAAGCTGTCTGGGTACACTGACCTGTGAAAACTGTATTTACTCGATATAGAACAGAACCCCAAGTAAGAGAATAAGAGCTAACAGCCACAGTGATGGGAAGGGCTTATCTTGATTAACATGGGTAACACATGCATGACAGTCTTATAAAACAGCCCTGAAAAGTCTGCCACTTGCTAGCTAAGATGGGTTTGTTTAGTATCTCAAATCCTTAATTACCTCTTCTGTAAAATGGGCTCCCCTGAGCTCCCAGTACAGTGAACGGGCAGGACCATGCTACTTGTTAAATGTCTTGAATAACTCCACTCTCTACCCATTGTTGTTGTGAGAATCAGAATATATAAGGTAATGAAACTCTTGGCAGAGTGTCTGCAGCAGAGTAAAGGACTCAAAATGTAGCTCTTGTTGCCATTGCTATCTCAGTATGCTTCATACACAGTTGCTGCTCAACAGATGGTTGAATTGAATTAAATGGAACAGAGACATACAGATATGTTATACTGGATATGCTTCTACTCATCTAGAACATCCTAGATGGGGCGTTTCAGCTATCTTAGGATAGGAATGAATGGAATGAATATCAAATAATGTCAAATGTGGCATGAAGCACCGTCTGCTATTTACCTTATGGAATCCTCTTATTAAAGCTGTAAGTTAAGTGTTTTTCCACTTTACTGATAACGACACTAAATTTCAGAGAGGTGAATTAACTTGCTTGTGGTTACACAACCGAATGGCAAAATCAGGGTTTGAACTCAGGTCACCTGGCTCCAAAACCAAAAGACAAAGCGGAAAGACACTGAATGGCTGACTGAAGAAACACAAATGTTCCCAAGTCAACATTCTGTTTGTCACAACAGAAAAATAATATTAAACATCTTAATATGTCATCTAACAATGTTGAAAATCTCTTAAAGCGCTATGATTTGTGAGTCGCATCATAAGTTCTATAGTTAGAAGAAGTCAGTGGCAAATGAGTCTTGCATAATTAGTGCTCTTCTTGCTGCACCAAGTCCCAGCAGGGTGGGGTGTATAGTTGTGGTGCTTCTGCAACATCTTTGTGTGTCAGGAAGAAAGAACTTTCACATACTCCCACACAAATAAACAGAAGGAAACTCCATGAACATTCTGTTAGTACCTTCTCTAGTTTGGGGAAGAGAAACTGAACACTACCTGAGATTGTCTTTGTTGTTGCTTTCATTGTGCTGCTGTTGCTGTTGCTTCACCAGAAGACAGAACTAGGTCCAATGAGTATAAATTATAAGAAAATAGATTTCAATTCTATTCTCTTCTAGAAGAGATTTGATGGGAAATTAAACAGATGGCGTAGAGGTTGTCTTTTGACTCTAAATTCTCTGAGTCTATGGCAGAAGGCATCCCTAAAGCAGATATTCTCATTGAATTGATAACTTACAACAACATTGTTTAAAAAGAAAATGAAGTCCAATCCTTTTAAAGAAAATTGGAGAGGTGCAGTTACACGAGAATTCATTCAATTATAGAGCCCAGACTCATTGAGCACCTCGTCTGTTTTGACCAAGGTAAATGTGGTTCCCTCCTTGCTAACTACACAGAACATCAGAATCTAGTTGTAGACGAGGAATCTGGCAGAGTCAGACAACACATACAAATAAATGAGAGTTAAGACATTTCAAGACTGCAGGGGAAGGAGTAAAATTTTAATCAAAGTGGATCCTGCCGTATTTCTGTGCCCTTCCTAAATGTCCGTGCTCAGCTGTGCTTGTCAAATCCGAGGGCTGATGAGACCACAGTCTCAGGAGAGAGAGCTCCAGGTTCCATTTCTGAGCTGCCCATGTGTATCACAAAGCACAACCTCTCCTCTCTCTCTGCAGTTAGGACTTTATGATGGGTCTGATAGACTGACTACGGACTGTGGGAATTCATTTCCAAAGCAGGAAGTGAGAGCAGGAGGAAGCACAGCAAAGCTGATGCGTGTTGTGGAAACTAAATCCATGTCTGTGTTTAATCAAAGGGCACTGGTGAGTCACAACTGGAAGAGCAGGGCTCCCCACGCCAGTAATCAGCAGCAGAAGGCCACATCAAATGCTGCTCCGGTGCGTGGCCTCCTGCTCTCTATTGTTCCGCAGACATCCTTGGACAGAGTGGCACATGCAGCATAGATGGTCTATGCTTTTAATTCCTTGTTTTCAACCTACGCAGCTTTTACAGAAATGTGTGCCTCAAAGCCACAGAGACGGGACAGCACAGTAGTGTTTGTGAAAAGACAGGGACCTTCCACATTCGGATCCGTGACACCGTTGGCTGTCTGGCGCCTCCTGTTCCAGCAGCTCTGTGCTTAGACCCACGGGAGATGCTGTGTTTCCCTCTTGTCCATGTTGGCATCTCGCCTGGCTGAAGGGCATCCCTTCCTCGTGTAAGTTATCTCTCTCCCCAAGATCTCAAGGGGACTCCAAGGCAACTTGGCCTAGAGCTTTGCATTTGCAAAGTCTGCCCCCGGAAAGCGTTATCTTCCTGTTGCACATGGGCCTCTGTGGGAAGTGTTCTTCTTTAAGGAAAGCAAATCATTCTTGTTCATCACAGACTGCTGCCTAAAATATGAAATAGAAAGTGCATTGCGGGGAAATTACTGTACACAGAGTTACAGAATGAAAGTAAAATCTAACACTTCAAAACTACAAGCAGAAGACTACATATCTAGAGTTGCTTGCCTAAAGGAATATAAATGGAATAGAGGTTATAAAAATCATGATGTTAATTTTTAGGCCATTTTCCTCTTCCACGAACTAAATCTGTAATTAACATCAATTTATACTGAGCAAGTTTGGAGATTTGGAATAATATTATTTTGTAAATGGCTTATTGTCATGCCCTGACTCAAACTGGAGCACAGTTGTGAATTCAGCCATAAATTAATTTTTTTTCATTACTTCATTTGGGATTTGAAATTCAAATCCATAAAATGTTAAAATCTATTTTAAATGTAAATATCATCTCATTTTTTTCTTTCGTTTTCTATATTCCTTTAGTATTTCAGTGGTTTCCTATAATCAGAAAAAAAACATCATTGTTGGCTTAGTTAAATTGGTAATTTTATTTACTACTTCCTAATAATAATAGTTAATATATAACTTTTATTATATGTTCAGCCCAGACAGCCAGATATGAAGGACTGGGCTAAGGGAGGTTTTCCCTTCTGTATTCATAAGAAAATGCATTCCTTTATCATCAATAGAAAAGTTTTTGCAACAAAGTCAATTTTCTACCAAAATCAAATACGAGGATAATAGTCCTTTGAAATGATCACTGGCAAGTCACCCAGAAACCTTCAACTCAATGAGCAGTTTTTGATCACAATTTGGGGCAGCTGTTCTGTTCTGCTTTGGGGACATCGAGCGCTGGAAGAGGACTCAGGTCCTGAGTAAGGGACATCAGGGACCTCGCTGCATCACTTGTTTTTTTACAACAAAAAGGATTCGTGGATGGAGAAAGTTGTTCTGAACAAGTTTTGACTCAATATTTGAAAGACGGCAACTTTTCTACTCTTTGAAATTTTCATAAGCTCTTTTACATATAGATGTTTGCAGAGCTAGTTGGTTTTCCTAGTTACCTTATTTCTTGTGGGGATCAACATGTTGGCTTGGGGAAAACAACTTCATTGTGTAATTGCATCCAGAACAAATTCTCCTGGGATCCAGTAGCAATGCAGTAATGGAGGCATGAGTTTACAGCATACTGGTTACACTATCTATAGGAAGACCACCTAACTTCAAAGCAAAGGAGAGACTGTTTTTCTTTTGGTATATTTTTCAAAACAAGACTTGGTATATCCACAGAAATTAGAGATAGAAAGGGAATATTAAAAAGTTTCCTTTGCTCTTTCCAACTTGTTCTTTACTTTTAGTTTCTTTTCTCATTGCAGGCTTAAATAACAAACACAATGGAAAATGATCCTGCTCTCCCGTGAAACTATAAACACGCTGCAAACCCTAGAACAAAATAGAAAGAAAAGAATATCAAAGGAAAGAGATTTAGGTTAAGGCCTTGACTTTGCTGAGTTACAAAATAAAAAAATAGTTTTCTTTCATAAAACTTCTATTCTTATCCATAATGTTATGGTGGCCTGTACTGTTCTTCCTGTATATTAACAAGCGAAGAACCACTGGGTGGCAGAGAGCACCATTAACCTACAGACTTGGAGTGCTTTGCCCTGGGGCATGATTTACATTCTTATTTTCTTAGGGCATAATTTGGTTCAGCCAAGACTTAATTTCTTTAGGGGTTTGAACCCAGAAGCCTCCAATAATTCCCATGTGTGTAGCACCATGTTGATAAGACATCCCCAAGGATAACCAACAGAGACACAGTGTCCTTACTTTATTAATAAAACTTTACTAAATGCCACCAACAGTTTTATTCCATAACTGCTCCTTCTAACAGCTACTTTCTACACTTTATACTCAGACCTGGCATTGGTATAGAAAATAAATAAATGAATAAATAGCTCATGACAGTTTTACCATCTAATTTTTGTGTTGGGGGTACAGACTAAGAACCAAACCTCACGTTTGTAAACATTTCCACTTTGAAGTACCTCATAGCAAAGTTTGTTATATGCCATCAACACGATGACGGTAACAATGTATGTGCTTTCCTTTTCTGTTAGGCTGTTTTAAGTTAAACTGTTCTTTGTACCAGTGCTTTAGCCTGAGACTAAATGATTCCCAATCTGAATGCACGGAACATTTGAACATTTGAGAATGGCTTTCTTGCTCTGACAAGCTTGCAATTTTATTTAAACAAATTCTTCTTCCCTGATTCCCTACAGAACAGCTATTGTACCCTTTTGTTGATTGTACTGGACATATTGCAGATCTCCAGTTACCTCCCAATGGACCACCCACCACAAGACGGTTTTGTCTTGCTAGCACAGAAGCACTGCAGCCTCCTGCCTCCTGGAGACTGGAGCAAGGCCTTTGTCTCAGCCCTGCATCTGACTTTAACAGACTCCACTGTCCCAGCCCTCCCTGCCCCCCCTCCCCATCTCTGCCTGTCCTGACATAGAACAACCTAATCAATTGCACCAAACCACTTTGGAGTAAATACATTGTCTAACAGAATAATAATTAGGTGGTAAAAAGAAAACATCATAATATTCCTTTGGATAGGAGGTTGACAGCTTCCAGACAAATGTAAAGATGTGTGATGTGAAATTGTCACAACGAGGCAAGAGACTTGCAGTGGAAAAGGAGCCACTAAGTGCCATGGGAGAGACAGGCTACAAGTATTCTCATGCATCTCTGAACACTTATAGGCAAAAATCTTAAAGTTTGCACTTCTTTCTTAGTCTTCTGAAATAAATAATTTAGTCAGTAAAATCTCTTGTTAATGATACAGTATTTCAGAAAGCTACTTGTATTAGGTTTGATGTCATTTAAATCAAGTTAAGTTGTGAATTGAAAATTAACACAATTGTATTTTAGCATAAGCAATGCAGACTATAGTTCTTTGATCTTTTCCCAAGTAACTTTGGCTCACAACTATGATTTCTGGAATGATGCATTAGCTTATATTCTAATTTTTTCTTGGTTATTTTTTAGTAAAATTAAAAATAATTCTTTAAATTTTAATAATGCCACTTCCATTGGTATACAAAACTATTTTGGAGATACATCCCTATTGTTATAGTCACCACTCACAATAAACTTACAACTCTACTTTTTAAAAAATAAACACCCTCTAAAATTATATGAGTTAACATACTAGCAGAATAAAAATTAAAGTAATTAAATCTACTCTCAATTTATTAATCCTTTCTTCACTAATCTACAACTAAATGGTTCTATGACTCACTTTTTTCATCAAGAAGAAATATACATAACCTTTGACTCAATACATAAATGAGGTGAGAATTTGAGATGTGCACATTAAAACACTTTACCTCTTTCAAATAAATATTGTTTAGAAGCAAGAAAAATATGAATGGCTTTATAAAAAATGAGGAACCAAGAGCCATAGTTAAAGATAACATAAAATGTATTAGCTGACTTCAACCATTCCTACTTTTCTTCCTCACTCCAGGACCCAAATTTATTGCTTACTAATTGGATAGTTTTGAATCATATACCCATAGTTGAGACAGAAAATATTAGATTATTAAATTTATGCTGTCTTTGGGTTACTTCTGCATTAGAATTAAATATTATTGCCATGCTCAGTAGAAGCAAAATGATACTGTGATAACCGTCTTCCTTTCTCGACTCTAGAACTGCTCACTCCTAACACACAGACACACATGTAGACACACACACACACAGAGTACACACCATATACACTATACACACACATCATACCACACGCACACACATAGACACACAAACACACACACTGTCCAATGTGATCACACGCCAGGGTCAGGATTGTATTTCATGTTAATTAGTCATTTTTATATTGCAGAGGGTAGGGGCATTTGTTGTAGAACAATAAAAAAGCTGAACATTTGCAGTTTGGAAGGAACTGGTGGTAACAATAGTGTGTGCACAAACACATACACATATCCATTTCCATTGTTGGATTCTGTGCCTGTATCATGACTTGGGGAACCGTGTAAATACATTCTTACCCATTCTTTATGTACAACTGAAGTGTAACAAACATGTGGAAAATGTATATAAATCGTAACTCTACAGATGAAGAAAATATCACAAAGTAAACACACCTTGCAGCCAGCAGCCAGATGAAGAAATAGAACAAACTCAAAATTCTTCCTCACTTAATATTTTCCACAAAGGTAACCACTCTCCTTAGTTTTAACACCATAAATTACTTTTGGCTATTTTATGAACTTTACATAAATAGAATAATTCACTATGTACACTTTTTATCTGGCATCTTTTGCTTGATACGACATTGAGGGATTCATCTATATTACTGCATATAACAATAATTAATTATTTTGCAATGCTCTATGGTATATTACATTGCATGAGTAGACTTTTGAGTCATTTTCCTTTTGAGCTAAAATTGAGGATTTAACTATATATTTATTAGCAGTTTTTGAAGATTTTTAAATGTAAAGTACCTCTTCAAGTATTTTACTTATTTTTCTGTTGGATTCAGTGTCTTTTTCCTATTGACTCATTATATTAATATAATCAGAATATGAGTTCTTTATTGGATATAAGCATTTCAAATATATTCTCCTTCTGTGTACCTGAATTTTTATTTGCTTAATAGTATCTTATGAGAAAATCTTATTCTGAATTTTAAAGTAGTTCAGTATCTTCTATTTTTCCTTCAGAATTAAGGTTTTCCTTGCTCAGTCTGAAAAATCTCTGCTAACCAGATATCATAAAGATATTATTTTACCATTTCTAGTAAAATGTTTATTCATTTTATCTCTCCTATTTAAATCTAGATTTTGTTTGGAAATTGTTTTTGTGCTTGGTGTGACATAAGAGTGAAAATGCACCTTTTTCCATATGATGTTTCATTGAATCAGTGTTGCGGCAACGTGTACAGCTAGCGTTACAGCTCTTGACTGGGGAAAGAACCAAAGCGCACACGAAGAGTCAGAGAGCAGCCTTTATTCCTCCCCAGCAGGCTCAGCACATCTAGTGTCACAGCTCTCTTCCTTTCTTCCGGTCTTCTGACCCTTCTGCCCCACTTCCTTGTTCTCCTCCTGCTTTTATACCCTTGGTAGGACTCAAAAAGCATCCAATCAACTACAAGCATTAACATCCAATCAACATCAAGCTTTAATATACAATCAACAACAAGCTTTAACATCCAATCAAAAATAGTGGGATTCAAAAATTACCCAATCAGGATCACGCAAGCAGCATGGCCGCAAACAGGCAGCCTCACGTGGGCCCGGCCACATTCCGGCTCTCTGGGCCCCAGGTGGCTCTCTGCCTCGGGTGCCAGCCCCAGCAGCGTGCCCTCCAACTAGCCACGTGCAGCGCTGGCCTGGAGGAGATGCAGAGCAACAGGGAGGCGGCAAGCAGCTGTGTCCCAGCACCCGACATTTTCCGTATCATCAGCATTATTTTTGTGAAGACTATTCTTTCCCTACCATACATACAACAATTTCATTTTTATCATAAGCGCCATGACTGTGCATGTGTGGGTCTATTTCTGGGCCTACTGTCCTGTTTCATTATTCATTGGTCTGTCCTTCCACCAATGCAACACCATGTTCATCTTTACAACAATTTAACATGACTTCAAATTAGTCATTCCTCTAGCTTTATACTTCTTATTCAAGACTGTCTTAGCTATTCTTGATCCTTTTCATTTCCTTACAAATTTAGAATGAGCATTTTAATTTATATCTACACATAACATACATCAAAGCCTTACAACATTACATGCCTCCATTTATGTAGATCTTCTTTCATTTTTTCAATAATGTTTTAAAATAGTCTATGTGAAATTTCTTTATATATTTATTCTTTTTAGCTAAAATATTTGATGTTTTCCACATTATTATAAATTACACTTTTAAACTTTTATTTTCTATTTATGCTGGTATGTAGAAATATCACTGGTTTTCCTACATTAACATTTTATTGTCTGATCTTGCTAAATTCACTTATTAATTTTGCCAGTTTATTTGTAGATTGTATTTGTACAATCATGTTATTTTTATTTCTTCCTTTCCAATTCTTTGTCCTTAATTTTTCCTTATTTGTCCTTAATTGTATTACACTTAATAGGACCTCCAGTAAAATACAAATAAAAGTAGTAATAGTGGATTTCATTGTCATGTTTCCAAGTTCTACATTTTATTAATTGTTATTCTTTATGCTGGTTTACTGTTGATACATCTATCAGATAAGAGAAGTTTTTTTCTATCCCTAGTTTCTAAAAGATATTACTCTAAATAGGTGTTAAATTTAACCACTTTTTTCTGCATCTAATGTAATGGCCACATAAATTTCCTCCTTTTTTTAATTAATGTGATGAATTACAATGATTTTCAAATGTGAAGACAACCTTGTATTTCTGGAAAAAAGAAAAACACCTAAATAGGTCATGATGCATTGTCATTTTTATGTATTTTTGCATTTGATTTTATATCATTTTGTTTAAGATTTTTGCACATATAATCATGGCAGAGATTGACCTTTGATATTGCTTTATTATAATGCCCTTTTTGGTTTTAATATCAAGGTTATGCTGGTCTCATAAAATGTTTTGAGAAGTGGCTCTTAAGTATTTTGAGAATTAGTTGTTGCAACAAGTTGAGCTTGGATTCTACTTTGTGGAAAGGTCTTTAATCAAAGCTTTAATTTCTTTAATTGACATAGAATGATTCATATTCTCTCTTCTTTCTTTTGTTACTTCTGGGAACTTGCTTCTTTTCCAGAAATTTTTCAATTTCTTCTAAATTTGTATGTGTGTTGGTATAAAAATTGTTCATGATGTCTTTGGTTCAAAATGCTATCTTGGTTTGCAACTTGCAGTAATTTATCCTTTGACATATGAGATATGTAAATATGTACTGCTTCATTTCCAAACTACTGGGGATTTTCTGATTTTTTTTTCATTATTGATTTCTAGCATAACTCCACTGTGATTGGAAAATATATCCTGCATAGTTTTGGTCATTGAAAATGCACTGAGGCTTGTAATATTGCACTGCCTCTTATCATTGTGTGTGAAATCCATGTAATCTTGAAATGTAAACTTTTCTGTTGGGTAAGTGTTCTGGATATGCCCCTTACATCAGGTTTGTCAATCATGTTGTCAGATCTCCTATATTTAGCTTTTGGTGAAATTGTGTGAAAGTATCCCACTACAATTGTGATTTTTCTCTCTTTCTTTTTATTCTGTCAATATTTACCCTATATATTTTGAAGTAATGTTATTGGATGCATACAGATTTAGGTTCATTATGCCCTCCTGATAAATTATTTTTTATATATGAATTTTACTTCCTCTCTAGGAAATATTCTTTGTCTTAAAGTCTACTTGGCCTACTATTAGTACAGCTACATCAGTTTACATTTACTTAATATCCACATATTTTAAAAATACACTTACACTTTGCTATGTAAATGCTGTTGGAAACAATGATTATAGAAAAATGTCCTTAATTCTGATGTATTCAAAATATGGCTAATTAAGTGCAGGGTCTCACATATAAATTATCATGATATAACAGGCTAAGTATTTAACCAGTAGTCTTTCATAATGTTGGATGTAGTAACAAAGCCAAAACTATAATGCAGGAGGAGATTGGAGGGAACTGAAGAGAAAATTCAGATGAATCAGTTTGCTTGGGGAAAAAAGCCAAAAAGAGAGAGGTATAAAAGTTCATGTGAGTAAAGAAGATGACCACAGGAGAGAAAGAAAATGTGTTGACTCACAGGGGCCAACACTGTGTAGGTAAGGAATGTGTTTGGCATTCTTGTTGCAAAAGCTAAAATTATCCTGGGTATTAGAATCAACAAGCAGTCTAGACATTGGTTCTGGTGGTGGCTGGGCGTCAAATGCCACAAAGTCATAGTTCTTGGAGATAAGTCTGAGAATCTGTATTTTATCTCTCTCTCACATCTCTGTTGTAGTTTTGTCTAATATCCACATTTGGAGGAACACTGATTTAGGACTTCTGTGGGATTAGTGGAGTCATGGGAGACTCAATAGATGAAGACTCAGTACACGGAAGATAGAGGAACTCATTTGAAATGAACAAGTAGAGTGATAAATGTCAGAGTGCACAAAAACATACTGCACTGCTAGTACCCCCTCAACAGGAAAACTGTCCTCCACATATAGTGAGGCTAAGGGCACTTAAAAGAGGAAAATAGCAGAGTTGTGGTAAAAGGGTTCATTTGCTTCATGTCCCAATGACTGATAATATTCATATTGTTTTATGATATGTAAGTTTATTAATATAATTATGGCCAAAATATTTCAGTTATTCATAAATAACTATACATTGGGCTCTAAGCAAAAGTAATAATGCCTATATATTTTTAAAACAATTTAATAATGCCACAAGCATTTTCACTTTCTTTGTTTCCTATACCACTTTCCCAAATCATTAGGTCTTCTGATTGGTTGGTTGATTGGTTGCATATAGACTAGGATTAGGTTTTGGAGCCAAATTCTTTCTTTACAATATTTTATTTGTAACTGGCGTATGAGGCATTTGCAGAAAGTGTCTTATTTGTTCCAGAAAACAATCTTGTGAGATTGGTATTTAAAGACAGGAAATCTTGTGAATGGAGTTTCAGTACTTGAATAAAAATTTTTAAAAAGCTAAGGCACACACACACAGGTTTCTTTGTCTGCAAATTCTTATTTCTCTTTTCTCTGTGCAATACTGCCTTCCTGTATGTATTGCAAAGTAGATATATTTTAGGGTGTCTGTCCAGGCCATGAGCCACCCTTATTTTTCCAAGAAATACTTATAGAGATTAGCCTGGGGCAAGTATGTGTGTATCCTTACCCTACTTCCTAGCTCCAGGTGATTGGAAAAGAAGTGAACAACATTTGGCCAAAATTGGACTCAAATGTGTCTCTCTTTAGTTGAGCCAAGTTGGAAGCTATGTCAAATGAATGATAGCATAAAGCTCAATAAATGTTTGCTATTCATACTTCTGGTTCCCACACTTCTTGATACCTGGTTGCATTTTTAAAATAAAGCTCTCAGTTTTTCATGAGCTAGTTTGTAATGATCTCTTTTACTAGCAGCTGGATTATCTAATCTCCTTTGCTCCCTGCCTTCCAGGCATTTTCCAGTTTTATCTATATAGTCCACAGTAAAAATAGGAGTTCAGATCCAGAATATATAGGTATCTTCTGGGATGAAATGAGATAATGGGAATTAATAGAATTAAATGGGATAATTCAATAAGAAAAAGACAGATCTGTAGAAATATGGGAAAAAGTTTTGATCAAAATAATGAGATGGCTGCATTCTATTTTTGAAAATCTATCAAACTAGAACTTGTAATTTGTGTACATTTTTCTGTAGATATTATGTGTACATACAAAATGTTTTTTAATTCACTAGTGATTTCTAATTAAAATAAAATTTACAGAATCACTTATATAGCCTAGCTCCATTTTTTAAAAAAAGAATTGTCATCATAAGGTTATAAATCCTACTTCAGTAAAACTTCATATATTACTTACTGATAAAGAGTAATCTGAGAGAGTTATAAGATTTATACTCTATGTTTTATTCTTATTACACAATTCAGAACTGTAGCAGATGGACTCTAAGGTGACTATCCATGATCCTGATAGCCTGATACACACACATTTTTATAATCTCCTTCTCTTAAGTGTTGGCATGAACTGTGACTTGCTCCTACCAAGAGAATTTGACAGAGGAGGTCAAATTATGGAGGCCACTTCCATGATCATTACAATATAAGATTC
Organism: Microcebus murinus; assembly: GCF_040939455.1. Taxonomy (NCBI): domain Eukaryota; kingdom Metazoa; phylum Chordata; class Mammalia; order Primates; family Cheirogaleidae; genus Microcebus; species Microcebus murinus. The sequence goes on from NC_134118.1 coordinate 9,144,914, forward strand.
CATCTTGCTCATAGACATGCTCTTATACTGTCTCCACTGCTGGCTTTTAAGAAGTAAGTGACTATGTTCGGAGGCCCGCATGTCAAGAAGCTGGGGGTGGCTTCTAAGAGCTGAGGTTGGCCTCCAGTGACAGACTGCAGTAAGAACTTCACTGAAAGGTTTGCAATAGTGATATAATAGTTACTGGTTACGTGCTAAAATAATTACTAATGAATATGTAATATATATTCATAATGAACATAGAAAATAACTTAAAATTCTGAAACTCCCTGAAGCCCTAAATATACAATCCCTTGGTGATAAATCAACAATCTATTCATATCCTTGATTGCCTAAGCAAGAATTATTTACTTTTCTCTACCATATCTATGTTCAAGTTAAGAACCAAATCTTGGGTTTAGTATATCCAAATAGCTACATCATGGGTGAATAAAAACTGTTGCTGTTAAAGTCTTGTATCAGGGAAGAAAACTCATTAATGAATCTTTTTTTTTAATTTTATTTTTATTGCTGCTGAAAATAGTTTATTTTCTAAATAAAAATAATACGTATTTACCTTAAACATGAAGGCAAGTCTGTAATGAAGTTTCTTTAAGTCATGAGGACTTGAACTTAGTCATCTTTCAGGCCTGGCCATAGATGAACCACAGCTTCCAAAATGCAGTTAGTTCTGGAGGATAGAACTGTTCTCGCTTTAGTCACATCTATGTTTATTGAACTCAAGTCCTGGGGACCTTGGGTAGAGTTCTGGAGAGGAGTAGAGACTCATTCCAGACTTTTCCAAGGGCCTTTCTGCTGGCAGATGGTTGAGTTAATCACACCCATTCCTTCATGGCAACCATCAAAATTTGCTGTGCAAAGCCCGTCTGTGGTTTGAATCATTTTTACTTCTTATTTCTATTCCCCACCTCTGTTCTGCTTTTCTTTCCACATGCAACCATTCTAGTATGTTATTAAACTACAGACTCATTGTATTAGGTCATTAACTATGAAACATCTGATTTCAAATCGAAAGTGTAGTTTATTATATCTCGAACAAGAAGCAGTACAATTAATCAGAGAATGTGCCCAACCTATCGACACAGTGTTGCCATCTAAATAGTAGCTTGTTTATGCCAGTGCCAAAGAAGCCTGGAGAGCTAGTGGAGATGGTGTAGCAAAAGGGGTTTTCTGAAGCTTTTCTTTCTTTTTCTTTTTGATTGACAGGAACCCCTTGTATAATCTAGATATTTGGTCTTTGTTGATTTTCAATATTGAAAATTTCCTTCCTCAATCTGTCATTTTTTCTGTTGCCAGGGAAGTGTTCTTGCTCTGTAGTCCAGGCTGGAGTGAATGCAGTAGGACAATCACAGCTCACAGCAGACTCGAGTTCCTGGGCTCCAGTGATCCTCCTCCCCTAAATTCCTAAATATCTGGGATTACAGTAGTGAGCCACCCTGGTGTGCTTTTTGAGCTGAAATTCTTACCTTAATGTAATGAAATTAATTTACAATGAATATTAAAAAATGATGAAATCTATGCATCAAATAATACATTATTAAGGCAGAAACTAAGGAAGATCAAATAGCAATCCATTTCAAATAGCATTTTTAGCCTACTGCTTTCTGGTTTAGATTAGTGCAATGAAAAGAAGTTAAAAAAACTTAGTCCAATCAATAATTATATCTTACAGATATATCAAACTTTACATCCTGATAATATATAATATGCCTTCTTTTCAATTGCACGTATTATTCAGATTGTATTCAATTGACTATTATGTCAAAAAGGAAAATCTCAAATTTCAAAAAGTATAAATAATTTTTAAAAATTATCTGTTCAAAGTAACCTAAAATAAAAAAATAATAAAAGCCAAAATAATTAAAATTCTTCAATTTGGAAGTTAAAAAACAAACAAAAACAGATTTCTATTAAGTAAATCTTGGAAGGAAGGGGTTAAATAAGCCAAAGTCACAGAATTACTAAAACTAATCATAATGAAAACTGCATATAAGAATCTATAGGAAATAAACTAGTGACCAGAAAAGTATATAAAGCTTTAAGAACTTACATAAGTGAAAATTAAATAATAAAAAATAATAAAAATAAATAGTAATAAAAATAATAAAAAAATTAGATTCCCTAATAAAAAGCTCCAGAAAAAGGATCAGAAAGTAAAACAAAAGCAGGCAAAGAAAGGGAAATAATTTACTGACATATAAAAGAGAGCAGTATAGAAATAAATCAAATTATTTCTAATTTTTTAAAATAATAAATCAGCAGCCAAACTAATAACATAATATGAGACGCACAAATGTACAAAAGAAGAAATAATAAAGGGAATATATATATTAAATAAGAGAAACTTAAAAAAAGTCAAAACCAACTATACATAAATGATAATTTAAATAACTAGATAAAATGAATAATTTCCTAGAAAAAATTAATTTATCAAAATTGACTCTTACAGAAATACAATACATAAATACATCCATTTTTATATAGGAGAAACAAAACTTTTTCAAAGAACTACTGTCACAAAAAGCACCCGGCCTTAAACACCCAAAGACCAGAAAGCCCTAATGCCATACCATCTCCTTACAGATTCCTCCTGCATAGCAGGAATGCGGGGGCTGGGTAGAGACAGAAACTCTATTCTTTTTGCAACTCTGCTGAAAGTCTAAAATGATTTCAAAAGTTTTTTTTTAAATGATGAAGAAAATTTTAGTATAAAGTATGAATAAAATCATGTAGGCTGGGTTTTTGAGATGGTTTAAAAAGAGGTGGTTTTGAGTTCTTTCATGCTTATTGTCCTAGTGGCATTTTCTCTCTGTCTCTTTTTTTGGGGTGGGGCATCAACTTTGATATTGTTTGCTCTTCCATGTTTACAGAATTATTTATATTTTCTAATTTTTTACAGTACTCTTTTATGTTATATTTCTGTTGTGTGTATAACTATGTCTCCCTTGTCATTTTTGTGTATTTGCATCTTCTATTCTTCTTAATTAATTACCATGCCAGGTGTCCATTTCTCTTATTAATCTTTTCAAAGAAAGTTTTTGATTTTTCTAATCTCTGCTGTATTGTTACTGTTGTTCTTTTATTTCCCTGATTTCTACCCTGGTCTTTATTATCACCATTTTTCATGTTTTTGAGGGTCGGCTCTTTTTACTAACTTCTTAACTAGAAACTCAACACCTTTTTTTTCAGAACTTGTTTCCTGACAAACATTATAAAGATTATCCCATGAGGGATGATTTGACTGTAATAATTCTATTGCAGAATTCAAAAGAGCCCCTATTTTTGCTTTCCCAAGAAAAAACACTAGTTTTCTTTTGCAACTTGAGTTCTTGGCTGGCTTGTGAGGCCATGGGCTGACATGTTGATTCTTCCTGATCTATCAGTTTCCACGCTCCAGCACCACCACACAAGGATCTGTTTCTATCTGCTGTTGAGTGGTCTTTAAAAGAGAAGAACATTTAATTTTCTCTGAAGACTTTCTCCATATCACACTCCATATGAGTCTATGTTCTGTCTTTTTCTTAGATAAAGCAAGTGTTTATTTTCTATACTTACACAGTTTTGCCCATCTAAAGTATTTGGTGTTGATATTGAAAAATGGAACATGAGTCCCTCCCAGGCCTTTTAAAATAGAAGTCCCTCTCATATGCCCAAGACACTGATGAGTTCTGTGGAAGAGTAGTAAAAAGTTGATTAACTACCCACACAGCAAGCTCGGCTAGTTGTCTTTTGTCATAGAGAAACTTTGGAAAGACTGAAGTAAACTACCTTTTCCCACCTCCCTGGGCCTGCTGTCCTTCCCCAAGGCCAATTAATTCTTTCATAAATTTTATAAAAATTAACATTCCAGTGACAACTTCTATAGAGTGAAGCAAACAAGCTTTGAGGCATGAATCACTTAGAAGAATGAATATGTGGCACATAAAGAAAAGACGCGTTTTTTTCAGAACATTTACCACTAGCTAGAACTGAGTTGCTCTGTTTGAATCCAGTGAATCTGAGTGGCTCTTCTTTAACAAAGTGAGAGAATTAAAGCAAAAGGGAGGAAGAAAGGAAAGGAAAGGAAAGGAAAGGAAAGGAAAGGAAAGGAAAGGAAAGGAAAGGAAAGGAAAGGAAAGGAAAGGAAAGGAAAGGAAAGGAAAGGAAAGGAAAGGAAAGGAAAGGAAAGGAAAGGAAAGGAAAGGAGAGAGAAAAGAAAAGAAAGTCTCCATGTGAAAATTCATCATGTTGATAAAATCCCAGAAGAATGCTAACTGTTTAAAGCTTCAGCAATAGCTGCTGGTAAAATCTTTTAGCATATTTTGAACAGTATTTTCTTATGTGTAAACTTCTACTGAGCCACCCTAAAGTTGATTGTAATTAATATTTCAATTAATAATTCTTAAGAGACCAAAATAAAAAGACCAACAATTTTAATGTACATTAAATTATTTTATGTAAAAATCCATCTTGTTAAAGAAAATTGTCCAAATGACAGCCCTCAAAACTAATGCACTTCCTTAATATCTTCTGCAGTTCTTGCCATTCAGAATCTTGAAAGTGGCACCAACCTATTTTTTTTTCCTGAGAAAATTGTAACATAACTTGGGATCTGGTTGGTCTCTTCCTCCTTTGTCCCTGCTCTTCCCATTCCAGCATATTACTCCTGTGTAACATTCATATTTCATCATGTACCAACTCTTTACAAAGGAAGAGAATTTTCTGAGATTATTTAAGACGATGAGACACTTTTCTAAGCCATGGATTCAAGAATAGGCTTCTATGAGTAAGTGGAAGAAAGATCTTCAGTTTTTCATATAGCAAGATGAAGGAAGCTCTTCTACACCTACATATAAACAGGATAAAACTGTATAGATTTATCAATTCATTCAACAAATATTTAAGTCTTTATTGTATACCAATTACTATGGCGTAACATATGACCCTACACTCATAATGGACATTGAGTCTAGCAGTTAATATTCAGAAATAGAATTTCCAGGCTTCCATAGGAAAATAAACAAGGTGCAGTGGCTCACAGATAGACTAAGGAATATCTTATGAACAACCACATTATACTCTCACAGTTGTACAATTGTCAGTTTTCCCAAAATACTACTTTTTGGAGCTACCTCAGAGTAGTATGATAATATTAGCCACAGTAGATATTTATCATGGGGCAATGCTATGCAAGATTTTTCTAGTATTTCAGTTAACCATACTACCACCGTGAGGTTGGTAGCATTATCTGTTCATGAGCTTTTGTAATTGAAATTTGGAGAGTGACACTGGCCTGCCTGTTGCTGGCATAGGTAATCAGGATGAAACTAAAACTCAGACCTGGGTTCTGATGACAGCAGAACAGAATCACTACACCGGCAAAATTCTGCCCCTTTGGTGCCACTGTAGCTAATGGAGCATTTATTTTCAGGCCTATTATTCAGGCCAATCCCAGTTAATTAAAACAAACCAACAAATAAAAACCAACCAACAAAACTGTAAGGCATGTCTGAAAGGGGCTAACCAGGGTCACATGGGTGAGACAGAAGTTCACTACCCTCTACAGCCTTAAGGGGGATTTTACCCCTACTTAAACATTGTCTGCAGGAGAGCAACAAACAACCTTCCCTGTGTTACAGTTTTCTCATTTATCCTGAGAGGAAAATAAGTTCCTAGCTGCACTGTTGGTAGAGCTATCGTCTTTGTTTTGTGACTTTATATCCACTGTTTGGGAGCCAACATTAATTGACAGGGAGCCTCCTGGGTCAAGATACCTGGGAATCTACTTTTCAGAGGGATAGAAAAGCATGAAGATGTGTGGCCTCTAATCACACACATGTCAATTTACTATTTCTTTTAAAAAATAGTTTTGTTGAAGAGAGTATGAGCAACTCACTAAATAATAAATTAACAACCCTTTGGAATAATGAAAATATATAGAACATTAGGAAACCTCTGCTATAGCCCCACTAGGTGATTAGAGAGGTGTCTTGAGTTCTTTTAAGACATGGGCTCCATTGTATCATCTTTGTCTGCATAGTCTGTAAATTTGAATAAAGAAAACATAATTTTTAATTTGGGATATATTTTTATTTTGGATATTTGGAACAAATGAATATTGAATTAAATTTAGTAAGTGGAAGTAGAAAAAAACAGAAAATCTATATGCCTTATACCAGATTGACCTAGGTTCAAATTCTAACCCAGCTATTTATTAGCTATATGACCTTGGGCAGGGAGCAACCTCTCTGAGGGTCAATTTCTTCCTTTCTAAAATAATGAAGATCACTTTGTGATAGTTATTTGTGCCTAAGGAAGCTGTGCTGAAAATAGTGATCATCTTTACCAACGTGATAGAAAGGAAAATTTTAGAGGCTTATACCAGGTGGGCTGTAAAAATTAATAGAAAATCAACTTTCTGGTCATTTTCTTTGTTGTCATCTGTTCTTTTGTCAATAATTTCTTAGAACTTTTTTGACTTAAACTGATCCTATACTTTTCTAGGCAATGCACAAAATACCCTTTAAAAATGTTTACATTTTTTAGAGAAAAAAAAACCTTACAAAATGTATATACCATTATCATATGTGGCTTATTTTATAGTTCTTATCACTTTATAATTATCTTTTACCTAGAGAATCACAGCAGAAAAAGAGCTAACTTAAAATAAGATATTCATGACATGTTGCATAATTTGAACAGTGGCCTGTAACTGATGAGATACAACACCATCCACTGGATATTAGTAATAGAAAAATTCCCCTAAGTATGTCGCTGGCGTAAGTACTCAGAATTCTCTCAGAGCATTTTTATGCATGACCATTTCATAAGCTAAACAAAACATTTTTCTCTATTTTTAAAGTAATTATTTTTCCAATTGTGTAAGACTCTACTGATATCGTGTGTTCAATGATATTGAATGACCTTTGTTTTCCTTCAGTATATGAGGGCAAAACTTAGGCATGGAGATTCATTTGTCAGTACACAAACAGGGTTTTTGTGTGACAAAAATATTTTATAACTTTTCTCCACCAGAGGCCTTGGTGAGATTGGCTAAACAACGGGAGCATCATAGGCAGCCTGGGATGCAGTCTTGATTCAGGCCCTACTAGAATGACACCCTAGAATAGTCACTTAACCACTTTTGGCATTTGATTCTTCTTTCATAATGTTGTGTTGACTGCGGAACCTCAGACTTAATGCGATCCACAGTTTAAAGAAAGGCCCTATTGGACTAGAAGAGTCAAATTCTCATTCTAATCCCTGACTTCAATATTTCAATCACAAATACCAATTTCTTAACCAATTCGGTGGTTATAATGTATAATTATTCCCTAAAATCTACACATCTACATTTATATTTTATGCACTGTACTTTCTATATATGTGTATATGTATGTTACAAATCAATTTTTATATGTGTTTAAAAAGTCAAAATGAGCAGTGCAAGAATGTGAGAATTAAAATATGCATATTTTTATTCTATAGGGCGGCGGGAAACTCAGGATAATTTTTTAAAAATTGCTTGCCTTTCTCTCTGATGTCCCCTTGGCAGTCATGTATGCCCTTTATTGTTTGCTTGTACTGTCTTCCCTAAACCTAATAACAAAAGCATCATCACTTTGCTATAAACTACAAACTAATCACACAGAGATATGCAATGGAGTTCATCTTCTTGAAAATCATTATCATTACCAATATATACTACCCAAAGGACAGAATCTTTCTGTTAATCTAGCTTCTCTGCTCATGAATGCTTGTTTTGATTAAAATGTGTTAATTTTTGCACATTTTGCATAGATACACTCTCTCTAGGTGTTGGAAATGTGATGACCCAAAGCTTTGTGTAACTCTCCTTTATATAAGAACAGTTTAGATTATGTCCTAAGTGTCTTTTTAAAAAAAAAAGAATGTTTCGTTGATTTGTTCCATTCATTTGCTGCAGTCGTGAATCTCTTTTGGATCCACATAATTAATATTAAACCAGATCCTCCCAAGTCTCCTAGTGTTCATGGACTTTAACCACTCTGTCTTCACCACAGGGGTCCCCAGCAAATGCCTAAGCCTTTCATCCCACTTCAGGAGGAGTCTGGAGACCACTGGGGAATGTGGGTCTAAGAATTCTTATGTTTTCCAGAAAACAAACAAGACTGGAAAGGGTTGTTTGAGAAATCACAAGTATGATTGTTGACTTCTATTTATCCTTTGCTGGCAGACAATAACCCTAAGACGCAGAAGTGGCGAATTTCTCTGCTCTTCCTAACATTCTCCTTTCCCCTTCCACCGCCTGACTCCTTTCCTTACGACTTTCTTTCTCGCACTAAACATTAAGCTCATTGATCGCATGGACGGCACAAAGTGACCTAATGATGGGTCAGTCTTAATGAGAAAAGCGGCTGCCTGTGATCTGGCCTGGCTCGGGCCACCCCCCACCGCGCCCCTGCATGTCAGACTTAGTCTCCTTTAAGAGACTGGAGCGTGGAAAATCAACAGAGAACCGCCCGGTGCCTGCTCACAGAATGGACCATGTGCATGGCTATTTAGCCCTGTAAAAGAGAGCGTATTTGCACAAATGGGAGTGAACATAAGGAGGCCTTCAGAAAAGAATGGGGCCTTGGCAAATTTATAGACTCCCCTGAAAGAAAGTGATTACAGATCATTATCCAATTGAGGCAGATTGATGGGCTGGGGTCAAAGTAATATTGCAGATCTCACCAAGGGGACAATGGCTGTTTGTCACTGAGAAAGAAAGGAAAGGGAAGGGGAACTGCCACACAGAGAGGCAAGGCTCAAGCTCTACCAAGTGCTATGAAAGGGCCTGGATGTGCATGTTGTTACTTTTCTTGAGCACCATGTTTTATTTTATGTTACAAAGGATGTGCCATTGAGATCAAATTGGGCATTCAAAGGTCGCCCAATAAAGGACATACAAATGGCCTAAATACAGACTGCAGCTCTCACTTTTTTTTCTTCCAAAAGGCAATAAAACAGCACAGATAGTAAAGAGGACGGTCCACCCAGAAATGCTTAATTCGATTTCTCTCTCTTTCCCCCTCAAATAGAATTAGCTCATAAAATACAAATATGCAAAAAAAGAAAATAAAAGAAAAAGAAAAAGAAAGTGATAGATAGAAATTATTAAAGCTTACAAACACAGCACCCTTTAGCTGACAGCCAGGAGATGAACAGATTTGACTTTGAAACTCTGCAACATCTGGTCAAGCAAAAAATGCAGCCCTGAAATTGAATAAAACAGGAATAAATGTGTTCCCACTGCTTCCTTTGTATCTATTCCTGGGTGTTTAAAAGTGCTTTGCATTCATGTGTTTTACAAAATGCAATACAAGGGCAAAAGAATAGCCCGCACTCCAGTGTGCATTTGCCTTTCTTTTTACGATCAGTGCTCAGTACCTAGAGATTTAGAAGTATTAGGCAAACATTTATTCGGAGGAGATCTGATTTTTGTCTATTCTGTTTGGGTCAAGAGAGTATTAGCAAGTAAAAAAAAAACTAATTTATATTCTGAACATATTTTCCCAGGGAGAAGCATAGTCAATTTTCTCACATATAGACTATTTTTAAATAATCAAATTTTTTTGTTTCTCTAAATTTTAGCCATCTGAAATTTAAGAATACACACACACACACACACACACATACATATACATAAATAACATGTACATATATATAAAGCAAAAGAAAATTCAGTTTAAGAATGTGGACTTCTTTTAGCTTTTACTTCATGATAAAATTATGGAGTTATGGATTCTATCACTTATATCATCTTTTCTTATTAAAACAAATAGTCATAGATACAATGAATGGTTATGTTATTGTCCTTTTATATTTCACAAATATGTTTAGCTTACTCACCTTCATCATCAGATATCTTAGTCGTAAATATATTTATATTGTGAGATATTGAGGAAATACACAAATAAAGACTTCCTTCTTAGAACTGCTTTTTTTTTTTCTGTTTCCCCTGATCACAGGGTCTTCCCTGTTCCTAATGAGCTCTTAATGAGCTGTCAATTGCTTATGCAAATAGAGAAGGAAACAGACACGGAGGAGTTGATAGATACTGAGTTAAAATATGACACTGCGTAACCTCTCAAAGTTATTAAAAATGTAAATTGCTCCAACTTAATAACTGGCCTCTATGACCCTCCTTTTCTTCATTTCTCTGCTCCCTTTAGATAGATATCTGATATGAAAGCATCGGAGATATCATCACTTTACTTCAAGAGTACTAGTTTTATGTTTGCAAACACTGAGTGTATAGTTCAGATTTTAAGTTGAATGCCCTGGACAGATTCCAGATAAAAAGAAAAAAACCCCTGAATAGTATTTGTTTATCTTATTGGTGACATGGATGCTAAAAGACCTGGAAGTATATATGCCCAACTGATAAATGTGGCTATCTTTGAGGAAAGAAATAAGAAAAGAAAGGGTAAGCAGGACTTTTATTTTTATATGTGTATATGTCATGTAAATGAATTAACAAGAAATTAAGGGTCAAATAAAAACATAGTGTCTTGTCCCTCAAAGTGATTTTCCAAAAATATTTAAGATTCATGAACATGTATAAAGAAATGGATTTCTTACTCTATAAAGAGTTACTTTTTCCCACATTTTGTATCAAAGCCATTAAAGTAATATTAATTGGTTTGTTTCCCTATGTGTGCTGCTTCTACGCACATGTTGAGACTTGCAAGGATTCTATATAACTTCTCAGAAACTCCAGAAGCCCAGCAAAGGTTGAAATGGTACAAGGTGGCGCTGATACTGGATTATACGCGAGAAACGACACTTCATAACTGATGCTTTGAGACCTCTGTGTCTAAATGAACAAGCTGACTAAGGTCAGTGATTGAGCTGAACACCCTGGGCCCGGGGGGAATTGCGGGAAAGGATGGGGCTGGGGGTGTCTTTGGCTGCCATCGTACTAATTAACTTGCTGTCGCTTTGTACCTTGATGAGGAGTCAGCAGACTTCACATATGGACCAAACCCCTGTCCCCATCCTGCCTCTGAGGCCTGAATTTATCGGCAGTTGGGCCCGAAACCCAGAATGTGGTGTCCTTTCCAGAATGTCCAGAAAGCTGGCATTGCGGGGGGAGGGGGCAGTTTTATTAGTATGCATGGGGAGGAAGGCTCTGAGGGCAAGGGGGCTGGGGGATATGGTAAGTGTGAGTTCACTAAGGTGAATGGGTCTACATTTGCCCCATTTCCCGGGGTCTGATCCTGCCTCAGAAAAGAAGCACATGGAGATACTCGATACCCCTTCAGTAGCAAACATGTTGCCTGAGAGCTAATTGTGATTGTAACTCCCATGCACCTGATTGCACATTTCACGATATTATGAAATGGTAGCTTAGAAGGTAACTTAGCTGGTGTTGGTGCTTTCTGAAACCATCAGGGCTCCACGCTGGATTCAGTACAAGGTGAGCTCACTCCAGGTATCTTGGCACAAATACATTGGCACGTTTCTTTATAGCTCGTATTGTCTTGGCAACATAACCTGCTTTCTATAGGGGGCCGTAGGAGAACTGTGAGATTCTGTAGTAAACCCAGAAATTATGAGCCTTTCTTTGACAGATAAGCTCAGATGTGAGTACACAATGTTTTAAGTTCTTCCCACATCTCCACTTTCCAACAGTATCCTCCCAGGGAGGGCGTGGAAGCTCCGCGCCCCTTCCCACACACTTCCCCCTACACACCTCTTCATCTGTGTCCTTTGTAATATCCTTTCTAATAAACCAGTAAATGTAAACATTTCCCCGAGTTCCATGAGCTGTTCTGAGCTAATTAATTGAAACTAAAGGGGGAGGGGGTCATGGACTCCCATCTGAAGTTCCATAAGCCTGGACTTGCCACTGGTGTCTTGGCGGGGCTGGGGGTGGGCGGAGTTTTGGGGACTGAGCCCTCAACCTGTGGCATCTGACACTATTGCCAGTTCGATAGTGTCGGATTTGAATTAGAGACACCCAACTGGTGTCTGCTGCTTGTTGTATAGAGAAAAAATCTCCACATTTGGTCACAGAAGTCTTCTGTGTTGATGACTTCGTGTTGGTGCAGAGGGTAGACAAAAGCAGTTTTTCCCAAAGCAGAGGCTAAGAAAAGTCAAGGAATTTCTTAAGGAAAAATATGCTAATGGGAAATAAACTTAATACTGACATACCTTACTTCTCAAAGTCTGGCTGGGTCTGCTGGATAAATGAGGACAGTGTTGGATGGGAGAACTAGACACATTCATTCTTGGGATGCCTTCTTGGTTTCCAAATTTAAAGGTGTTTATAGAGACTCAGAGTTGCCTACAACAGTCCCGTTATGTTATAGTCATTAGACATCTCAATGGCATCTGAAGGAAAGGTGAAGGACAACAGTTCTACCTGTAGCATCTTGTTTTCATAATATTAAATGAGGCAACATAGAGAATGTGATTGAGGTAGAGACCTAATCCACGTTTTTTCATGTAAAGTTAGAAGCACTCAATGCTAAACCTCTCCCTACAAGTAAATTAGGTGTTCAAACCAACTTTAACTTGTTGAAGCTAATGGAATGCCACTCAATGCATTTTCATTAATAAATAAAGCATTTACTGAAAACTGATTGCATAGATAGCACTATTCAGATAATTCTAAAGAAACTTAGAACAGCTTCATACACTATTTGGCTTGGAAGAATTCATGTAGCATCCCAAGAAGTGAACAATTTGTTCCATAGTAATCTGGCTCATTGATGGACGTGTGTCACTAGCGCAGTGGTCTCCAACCTTTTTGGCACCATAGACTGGTTTCATAGATGACAATTTGTCCACAGAAGGCGAGTTGGGGCAGGGGAAGAGGTAGGGCTCTGCAGCCTGGTCCCTAACTGTACCAGACCATGACTGGGAGTTGGGGACCACAGAGGTAATGGGATTTCTCATACTTCTCCACATAATATGGGGACATTTTAACAATTTGTAATTCTGTCCCAACCCTCCTCGTCACAAAACACAAGTACCGTGTACTTCTTCGTAGCTGTGACATATTTATTTTTACATCCCCACCAGTGAATATGTCTTTTCATAAACTTGGCAAAAATATTTCTCTTTCCCCCCCCAAAATAAGTTTACACAATAAAACATCTTTCAGGAAATGATATTTTTCAGCCGTGAAAACTATTTCACTTCTTCACAAAGTCTTACATTAAACATCAAAGTAAAACCGCAGAATCTTTCACAATTTCACAATACTACCAAACCTAGAATTTTCCCCCCAGTTTTGCCAGAAAACAAAATTTGTTTTGTCCCAGAATTGTTTTCTCTAAGAAAGACGTCTCCCTAGAGATTAAGGAATAAAAGTATTTTTTAAAAAAAGACTAAGCAATTGCAGTATTGTGTGCAAGACAGCGTAACACAAGCAACATGTCTTAAAGACTAAATTGTAAAAATCTGATTGTGCTAGATATCATCACGAGGTAGCAGATTGTTGGTATCAAAATGAACCAAGACACCTTACCAAACTGACTCCACTTAGACCAGAGCAAATGCATTAACTACACTTTTCCAGGAAGTGTTTTCTACACCCCAGGGTATATCCATGAAGCTGAGGTAACTTAATGTTACTTCCCCTTTCCTGGTGAAGTGTTTGACCAAATCTACATAGGGTGACTCCAGGCCTACCTGTGATGCCAATGAAAGTTTAAAGATATTATGAATACACTCTTCCAAAGGTAACACAGTGTAAAAATTGCTACATTGTTATTTTTAGTGACCCAAATAGACTAAAGATAGGATGAAATAAATATCAATAAAGTGTTTTCTCCTAATTAATGTGTCCTTCCAGAATAATTTCATCATTATTATGATTATGGACATACATGCCAATATGCAATGCTTTTAATTTGTATAACAGGTTATTAATTTTCCAGGTACTTTCATGTAAATTTTTCCATTTGGTGTTCATTCTGCTAATCAATAAATGAAGATTTTTAATGCATTTATTCAAGATTATATGGCAGTAAATGGAATATTCAATACTAGAATTCAGGTCTTCTTATGCTTCTAAAGGTATTATTTTATTCTATTGTAGGCTGTGAATATTTTAAAGATATTTATTGAAGTCACAAGTGCATGATATGCCCAATAATACCTTCGTTTCAGCAGAACAAGCCCTCTCCATTATGTCTAGCAGAGACAGGATTTTATTGTTTATGTTATCAGAATTACACAGAAAAATATCTATCCAAACTGAGCTAAAGAGACCAATTCAACTGCTTTGTATACACTATGATTTTGGCTCATGACAAACAGGACTGATATTTTAAATTTACTATTGAGATAGCTTTAGTCACAACATAGAGTTGTGAATGTGTGAATTAAAGAGCTCTCCTGGTTATTGCTAAATAATGACAGTAATTGGAAAAAATGGGAAAGATTTCTAAATAAAATCTAATAACACCTCATATTCATCAATGCCCTTAATCTTAGTTAAAAAGCAGTTGTTTCAATAAATAATATCAATAAAAGGGATTGCATCATTTAATATAATTTTTGGGAAAGCAGCATAGATTCCCAACCTGTCCTAGCAGGGGTGTACTTAGTGACCTAACAGCAATTCGTATCAGGGACAATTCAGTCTTCTGGGGAGACGGATCTCCCTTTGGCTGTCGGTATAATTAGCCACTCTTCTAGATGAAAGCCTGCTCCACTCTTTTCCATTGACCTCTGCAGAATATATGTGAGGTTAAAGAAACTATGGCTTGTTATGATTCCCAAGCTTATGGCAATATAATAGAAGTATTACAGAAATTCAGAGCAGAAAGGGACATTAAACACCATTTAGCCCAAACTCCACCTTCCAAGTAAAGAAACGACCTTAGATGTAACTGTCCAAGGACACAGCTGGTCAGCTGAGCAGAGCTGCTCCCGCCCCTGTCTCTTGGGCAGAGTCCTTTCTTCTTCAGATTTCATTGTGCGTATCTAAGAAGTATTGTCAATCTTAAAATATGGAAGACAGAAAGAGAGAGAGAGAGAGGGAGGGAGAGAGAAATATCTGTAGCAAGCAGGGATGAAAGAAGTAAGTTATTATTATTTTTATTCTGGGCTCTAAGTTAGTAGGTTTCATATGACTTATTGAGCTTACTATTTAAACATCTCTCTTTGAATTGGTAGATAATAAAATGCATTATATTAATACTCTGGAGCATTAAGCAACGCTAACGCTGTGCGTTTTGACCCTGGCTGAGTGGGCTGCATTTCCTGCAACGCCAAGGAGCCCTCTCTGCCCATGACTACTTCTCTGAGCTGTACTAGCTCAGGTTAGTAACTGCATTACATCCCTCAAATGTATTTCCCTGTGTTAGGAGATAGGCCTGGTGTCTTCATTTGGCATTTGGTCATGTCATACACAGAGACGCATGTCAAATCACCTCTTATGAGAACAGGAGAGAGAGAGAAAAAAAAAAAAAAAGACCACACTACATTATAAGGTAGAATGTCAGGGATAGGAGGAGAAGGACCAACCAAGCCACTGTGAGTTTTTGTTTGATTGGCAACTAGAAAACTAAAACAAAAAAGACCAAAGTTATTTTGCTCTTTTGCACAAAAAATAATTTCTACATAATGGGCATAATGGGCATAATCTCTTTATCTCTTGCTAGAGCAAGGTATATCATCTTTTAAAATACAGCAAATTTTCCTTAGTAGAGATGTCCTCTTTCTAATGTATGTTTCTTTAAATATTTCCAGGTAGACAAATCTCAGCTGATAACTGCCATTGGCACCAAGAAAGAGAAAGAAAATCATTTGCTAAAAATTACAAATGTAAACAAGAAAAATAAATTACAACAGACTTCTTTCCATTAAAATCTTGACATTGAGAATGATTTAAAAAATATAATGCTGTCCAGACTTAAGGTGCTTTATTTTCCATGAGCTTTGGGGGATAAATAAAGCTGGGAGGGTAACGATATATGTTTAATATCCTAAAGGAAATGTAGGCTAAGTCATTCACCCAACTTCTATTAACCGTAAAGACTTCACTGGGCCATTTCATTAGTTTATTAGGTAAAATTGAATAAAAAGGGATCTTAAATGAATTATAACCAGCTTGTGGAATAATAAATATATTGTGTATGAGAAAATTAGCTCCATGTGACATCCACTGCCACCATATGTAAAACGCCTATTATTTGTCCTGTCTCTTTGAAAATCATTTTATTGGAATGTATCAGCTAAACTAAAACACATGACCATCCTTCTTGGGACATGAAAGAAACCACTGAAGACAAGTTTCTGCCCAGCCCCCACCCCCAGCATGTGAATGCTGGGAAAAGCAGCCTCAAGGAACTTTTTATCGGTGTCCATGTAACAGCAAGTGCATCACATGCATGCTGAGCCATTAGCTGCCTCTGTCTAAAAGAATTTGGTCAACATTTAGGAATTCACTTAATGAAAGACTAGCTTATTAAAGCTCTGTTGGCCAGAGGAGCAGATTGTGTCTCTCTTTCCAACTTCCTGGATCACTGCAAGCGATGCTTGGCAGGGCCTTCATGTGATGTAGCCCAGGCCCTGGACAACAAGCTAGCATTGTGACATTAGAACCTGCACCTTTTTGCTGTGGATTCCGGGCTTTTGTTCTAGGATGCAGTTTATTGTGCACACTGCAGCATCAGATTGCACATTTTATTTCATTCATGATGTGAAGTTGCTCCTGGAAAGTGGTCTCAGGTGGTGTCCCACTAAAGGAGTGCATCTGTGATACGGCAGAGAGTCCAGGTTATTCCTGACGTGAAACCAAACTGATGGGAGAATTGTCATCTCAGAAATGCACTTTGAATCACTGTTAAAGACCACCTCTCGCAAGCTAATGCTAAATGACTACTCCTTCAGAGCTCAATTTGAAGATTAGTGGAATGAAAAATTGAATCCAATGCTGAAAAATCTCCGTGACAAAGAAGCTACGCGTTAAATTATATGAATGGGTGTTACCATAGTTTTGAGCATGTTGTTAAAGAATTTTCCCAGATGTTGCATTCTTATCTATATTCCCTATAGTCATTGGAAAGTATTTTTTTTACTTTTAAACCATCTGGATTATTGTAAAAAGTGATATTAAGTAAGGCTAATAATATACTTATAAATGAATCTAATAATTATAATAACAAGTTTTTTTAATGCATGCTACCTATAATTTGGCTAGTTAAAACTAAAGTGGTATTCTAAGAACTTTAATGTATAACTTTATTTAATAACAAACCAATGAGATAAATACTATTATTATCTCATTTTTCAGGTTTTTAAAAAAAGGCTTGAGAGAATTTTTGTCATAGTCGCAAAGGTCTAATTCCAAAATCCTTGTTCCTAACCATTATACCACTTCCTTGTAAGACCTTCAAGGAGTGCTTATTTTTCTAAATAACATGACTGGGTAAAAGAGCATTGATTACTTTCTCAAAGATGACAATAACATCTTTGAATTAAATATAATTTTATCTTTGTTTCCAAAGAATTGAATTCACAAATTTCCTCTGTGATGATTCTATGCCTAAGGGCTGAACAAAAAAATCTCATGAAATAGCACCACTGATCTCTGTTGACTTGGATCAGAAGCAAGGAGCTTCTGGAAGGTAAGGGTGGTTGTGGAGCGGTGGTATCAGCTGACAGGTGCGGCTTCTATTCTTTCTTAGAGAGCAAGATTTCCAGGAGCTTACGGTTATGTGCTTACTATTGAGGATTACTATTGCTATTACTTACTATTGCTAGCAGTGATGATAGCCAACACCAGGGCCTAACACAGACACAGGTGAAAGGTCATGGAGTTCTCTATGGCCATGAAAGAACAATTATACAGTTGAGAGAAATATTGCTTGCAATGGAAATATGAAATTTGGAAGTGCCTTAAAGATAGCTAAAACAGTCTCCTCTCTTTTTTAAGATAAAAATCAAAGACACAGAGAGGTGATATTTACCCAACTATACAGATTTTTAAAGGCAAAGACCAAACTAGAGCCTAAATCCTTTTTTATTATATCAGAACATTTGTAAAAAACATAAACAAAGAAAAGCATAATTCAGTGACTAGTATATAGAAATATACTCAATATATATCATTGTTCTTTCCTCCCTTCTAAATCATGATCCAGTACCCACTATTTTAATCTGTGACTACTGTTAATAAACAGTGAGTAAGCAATCATTTATTGAATGCCTTTTCTGTGTAGAATGTGGTGATATCTGATTCTTTTTAAATGGTACTGTTCCAAAACCCAAGGAGAACATAAGAGCTAACAAGCTACTATCAACTGTGCCAGAGACTTTAAGTCAGAGACATAAAAAAATCTATCTACATAGAACAAGGTGGAAGAACAAGAAAATTATTTGATCATTTAAATTTTACAATGGCCTAGTGATCAAAGAAAGAGTTCATACTTTTTGGGGGAGGATTGTTTCATTTAAATTGCTTGGTTTACATTTTTGGAAAATTTTCTTTCTGTGTCCAGCTTTGTTTTATACTTGTAATTATAGCCTATCTGTTAATCTATTGGGATCAGAAAACAATTCCCCAAAATATGGTACTTTAGAATGTTAAGTATTTTGAAAATTGAAAAGCCCCAGAATAAGCCTCAGAATCAAGGTCTTTCTGACCTTTCAACATCTTCCGGTCTCTTTGATCCTTTTTTCCAAAGCACTGGGAAAGACTCTCACTGAAATTTCCTTATCTAAGAAAGCTTCTTTCCAAAAGAAATGCAGTAAGTCTTAAGACCCCATCCCTAGAAATCTCATCAAATAACCAGGAAAAGTCTACTGTGTTTTCCCAAAAATAAGACAGGTGGAAGGGGGGAGAAGGGGAAGGGTATCCACTTTCATGGTGGGTGCAGGGCGCACCACTTGAAGACTGGACACGCTTGAAACTCTGGCAGAGAGGGGTGGGGAGGGAGGCAGGGGCAAGATATGTAACCCTAACAATATTTGTACCGACAGAATTTGGGAATAAATAAATAAATAAATATTTGAAAAAAAATAAAGACAGGGTCTTATTTTTCCTCAAGATGACACCCTAGGGTCTATTTTCAGGGGATGTATTATTTTCTCCTCAAAGCCTCAGCTTGCAGCATGCACAGGATGGCTGGGACCTGACAGGGGGAGCCAACTTTGTTGGTGGGGCTGCCCGCACCTTTCTGCTCACCTTTGGGATAATAGCTGTCACGATAGGGCAGAGGAGAAGGGCTGCTCGTCTTCTTTACCGCTCCTCGCAAGGAAATGCATGGGTTGTGCAGATGAGCTGTGTAGCCACGCCCATCACTAGGTCTTATTTTCGGGGTAGGGCTTATATTGGGCAAATGCTTAGACAGCCTGCTAGGGCTTATTTTATGGGTAGATCTTATTTTCGGGGAGACATGGCACCATTGAAGAAGAAGAGGAGACACTGGGAGTCATCACCTCTCCCAAACAGACTTTTCATCGAATCTTCTGAGGGCAGCTTTGAGAGATTACCTGGGGGTCACCTTCCCATAACTTGTCCCATCCAGCTTCCAAAGAGAAACATTTACAAAATACAGGTTGCACATCCCTAATCCAAAAATCCAAAATGCTCCAAAGTCTGAAACATTTTGAGCACTGACATGATACCACAATTGGAAAATTCTGATGTTTCTTCTCACCTAAAAAAAAAAAATACAGTGTACAGTAACCTTTTAATTAAAGCACAGTATGATAGGTGCAGACTGAAGCCTACCACGGCTTGTTATTGCTGTTGTTTAACAGCTGATGCAGGTGTTCTGCAGATGCTACTGTGCTGCTTAGTAACCTTGAGCACGTTATTTTTTCACCGTTAATGGTACGTCATATTTTTTACTATTAAGTGCTTATGTGTGAATAAGCATAAGAAAATGATTGCTTATTGGGAGCATATAAATTCAGAGTCAGGAATGATAGTGATGCCAACCAACCACAGATTGTCCACACGGGTGGCCAAGATAGTGACTCCTTTGCTTTTTGATGGTTAAATGTACACAAACTATTTCATGCACAGAATTATTAAAAATATTATGTAAAATTACCTTCAGGTTATATGTATAAAGGTATATATGGAACATAAATTAATTTCATGTTTCGACTTGGGTCCCATCCACAAGATATCTCATTTGGTATATGCAAATATTCCAAAATTCAAAAATACCACAAATCTGAAAATCGTCTGGTCCTAAGCATTTAAGATAAGGGATGATCAATCTGTAATGTTTGCATCCTGGGGCCACACATCTCTCCCCTATGGAGAGAATACCTAACCCTCAGTCATCTGGCCCCTCTTTGAGTCTCATACTTTGTGTATGGCTTCTGTGTTTACACACATTAAATCAATTTCATTTGCCTTTTTCTCCTATGATGCTGCCTTTTTCAGTTCATTTTGAGCAAAACACTCACAGGTTGGATGAGAAGCTTTCCCTTGGCCTCTACAGATCATTAAGGCTTCCAGGCAATATCACTGAACAGCACTGAATGGACAACTCCTACATCTAAAATAATTTATAAATTCACAACACATCTTTATGGATAATAGTAGCACAACCATTATTTCACTTCTTCAGCATCAGAAGAGTTTTGGTCATGGGTATTTGGTACCACAGACCTGTACGAGACAGTTGATGACTAGTTTACAAAATTAAACCTATCTGGAAATCACATCGCTTACATTAAAAATTTCATAAAATATCACTTTGACAGGCTTTGTCCCATTTAATGACTGTCCACAGTATCTTAGCCTCCAAATAATTAACCCGATTGACTAGAATCTGTTTCTACAAGTTGAATTCAGGTTTTAAAAAAATCTAGCCATTTTGTGAAGGTCTTGTCAGGATTTCTTCTTTATATTAGAAAACTCAAGTACTTCACCTCCAGGGATCACAAAATAATATTAGTTCTTGTCACTTACAGCTCTTGACATCTTTTATCTGAGCATCGCAAAGTCTGTTATAAATATTGAAAGAGTAAAATGTGCTCCAGTCCTATTTAAAGAGAAGTTGAACTTCTCACCAGATCGTAATAGACAAGTAAAGAACACTATGGTGATTTTAATAGTCCAGGATCAACTCACAACAGAATTGATAAAGTTACATTTTGATTCTCATTTTCTTTTTCTCATGATTATAACTTCTCACATGATTAGCTTTATTTTCTACATAATTTTAGAAGAATCAAAAAAAGAGGGAGGAAGGAAACTTCTCTGCTGATCTCCCCTATTGTTCATTAATAAAATGTAAACATAAGTGGACAAAGGTTGTATCTTCTTGGAATGGAAATTGTGTTTGTTGGTTAAAGTGGGGAGCATTTGGGGACCATCTATGTCCCTCCCACATCCCTCATGTACATGCACACATAGAGAGCCACATATACACACAAGGAAGTATGCACAGCTTCTTCCCTCACGGGAAATTCTCAAACAGAAGTTAAAAGAGAAAAAAACAGGCTTTCTATACCCAGATAAAGCTATTCCACGTACAAGATAAGTGTGCAAAAATATAACCAACCAACCTGCAGCTGTAGAGGTCATTCAGATTATTAAAGCCCATTTAAATATAAGCAATTGATGCCAGTATTCTGACACAAATTAGTAAAGATGTGGAGACTCTGTATTGAATTCAGTTGCACCTGCTAGAATAAGAGACCTCTAAATTACAATTTTGCTGTGAATTAATATGTCAATATAAATACATAATCATTGCTGTGTAACAATAATAACGATAACATCTTTCTATAGAGGGGCTTGTTTATTCATTGGCATTGCTAGATTATCTAAACACTAGCTATCAGTAATCAACATGACTTGCAACTATTTCAGCAAAATCTTGATAGTTTTTTTTTGTTACATGTAGCTGTCAAATCTGTTTTCAGGTTTTAGTAGCTTAATTTATTTTAATGTTTCCATGGAAATAACATTAAGAAAATGATAGATTAGACATAATAACATGATGCCCCTCACATGCAGTAGAATTTATCTTCATCATATGTCTGATAATATCCTCTTATTGTGTAATGAACCCTGCTACTTTTATCTATCATAGTTTTACTCATTCATCTTCTTAGTTACTAAAGATAGAATTCTCTGTTATAAATGCAAATTTATACTCTTCTATGTGTCCTTCATTATCTGTGGTCATCTAATAAATTGGCTCTTCATATACCAGTTCAAGTGGCATTAGTTGGAATGCATATGATGATCTAGAATCATTTTATTAATATATATCAATACTCCCAGTTGTAGGAGAAATTATTGTAATTAATCTTTTTGGCATGTCTGCAAAATGTCAAGAACTGCAAACACCTTTGTACTGAAATCATCAGCAGGGTAGAATCTGTGAGAGAAGTGTGCAATAGGATGGATGCTCTGCCTTCTTCTTTGATACCCAGAAGGTTTCTGAGTGAGGGCCTCATTCAAAAAACTCTCTATTACTCTTTATCTTTTCTTTTATCTTTAAGCATTCACTATATTTATTCACACTTGCACTTGGATGGCAGAAATGAGGAGGAAGCAGGTAGTAGGTGTGTATGCTTTCTGGAATTTAAAAGATATGAGTTATGGCCTGGCACAGTGGCCCACGCCTGTACTCCTAGCACTTGGGAGGCCAAGGCGTGAGAATCCTTTGAGCTCAGGAGCTCAATACCAGCCTGAGCAAGAGCGAGTCTCCATCTCTACTAAAAAATAGAAAAATATTGGCCAGTCATAGTGGTGCATGCCTGTAATCCCAGCTACTTGAGAGGCTGAGGCAGGAGGATTGCTTGAGCCCAGGAGTTTGAGGTTGCTGTGAGCTAGGGTGATGCCACAGCACTCTAACCTGGGCAACAGAGTGAGACTCTGTCTCAAAAATAATAATAATAAATAAAATAAAATATATGAGTTATAATTCTAACTTTGTCTCTAGCTAAAATGGGCTGGTTGTCCATATATCATTTACTCTCAAGTATACACTGTTCCTCCATCTTTTTGTGAACATGTAGGACCTACAGTGTCACGGGAGAGTTGCAAGTCTCTTGGGATATAATAATAGAAATATTTGACCCCTAGCTTTCATAGAACCTACATTCTGGATGGGGAACCAGATAAGGAAGTGATTTTTACTCCACCTTAGAATTAAATCAAATTAATTTTACACTACTACAACAAAAAACTACTGAAGACCTATGATGTGTCGTCAGTGAGCTCACAATGCATCATGGACAAGTTACAGTTATGAAAATGAGTACATTAAAATGAATTAAGCACTGTAGAAGTTATAAGAGCTATGCCTTCTGTTAAAGGAATGACTGAGAAAGGAATGCTAATTTTATTGACTCCAAAAGCAATCCATGTAACCAAAACATTTGTACCCCAATAATATTCTGAAATAAAAAAAAATATTAAAAAAGTAAAAATAAAGATTACTAAATTAAAAGATCACATTAGAAACAAAGATCAAGATGGATGGCATAATGTAATAAAAAAAAAAAGAAATATCGCTTTGTACCCTATATACCCCGTGAATATGTATAATCACTGTCAATTAAAAAATAAAATAATTTTTTTGAAAAAAATAAAACATTGCAATAATAGAATCAAAAATATTTTTAAAATTTAGAGGAAAATTATTTTAAAATAAAAGAATATTTGATTCACATAGCAAAATGGTATCTAGCATGTCAGTAAAAATTATTCCTCAAAACTTAAACTCTAGAGACATTCTATTAACTTATTTTATTATTATTTTTCAGTGACAGAGTCTCACTCTGCCACCCAGGCTAGAGTACAGTGCTGTGATCATAGCTCACTGTAGCCTCAAGCTCCTGGGCTCAAGTGATCTTTTTGCCTCAGCCTCCCCAAGTAGCTGGGACTACAGACGTAAGTCACCACACCCAGATAAATTTTTTAAAAAATATTTTTAAAGATGGAATTTCACTATGTTGCCCAGGCTGTTCTCAAACTCTTGGCCTCAAGTAATCCTCCTGCCTCAGCCTCCTGAGTCACTGGAATTACAAGTGTGAGCCACCATACCTAGCTACTATCTTTAAAGGATGAAGAAGCAATACTTCAGGCTTACAAACATAAAGACTATATACTTTGCAAAGAAAAGATATACAGGTTTGTATGTGATTCCTCCAAAGCAGCACTCTTCAGAAGAGTCTGAATCAAAACATGTACAATACTTGAAAAGAAAAAATGTAACCAGAGAATTTCACATCCAACTAAGCTCTTCTTTAAATATATAGTCTATAGACTAATGTTTAAACACAAGAACTAAGGAATATGTTTCACATCCATACTACTTGATGAAACCACTGGAAAATAGAGCCTAAACCAAATTTTTAAAGGATAAACTTAGGCAAATGGATTGAGGGTCAGCATTTAATATATTAATATTTTATTGCACATCTGAGGCAAAAACAAGGGAAGGGATAAGAATGACCAAATGGAATACAAGTGTTATATGCTATGAGAATATAATAAATAGAAATAATACAACTAATAAAAATAGCAGAAGAAAAGTGAGAGAAGATGGAAACAGAATAACCCTTTAGATTACCTAATGTTTCAGAGCTGAGAGTTAGAGCTGACAACCAAGGAAAAGTGTAGTGATGCTTAAGATTAAATTTCTGTTGATTTAATTTGAAGTATAAGGAATGAAAAAGTAAAATTTAAAAGAATACAAAACATGATAAACGGAAAGAAGAAATTAATGTATTAGAAAACAAACAACAAACTCAGCAAAGTAGATACACTAAATTAATTAAAACTTGGATTTCAAAAAAGACCAATAACATAGATATATCTTCAGATAATTTAATCAAGCATAAAGGGAAGAAAGAATATATATGTATATAATAAATTACAAGAGGCAAATAATCTCAGAATTGGTTTCAAGAGACTCTATTTTGTATAACTTCATACAAATTAAATTTAAGCCATGGATAAAATAGGTACTTTTTGAGGAAAATACAATTTACCAAACTGACTTAGGAAGACATAGAAAGCTTAAATAGGTTAAGTTTTCCTAGAGAAAACAAAGTTTTATGATACCCACATATTGCCTCCACCAAGAATCACTAGAACCAGCTTTTAATGTGATATAAAGGGTTTATTCTAGTTATGAAAAGGTGTTCGATTTTTAAGAAATTATATTAATAGAATATCAAAAGATCTAAGGATAACAATCACAATCGACTCTATAGATGTGCTTTGCTCCTCTCCCCTAAGATACCGTTTTACCACTTCTGAGCCCCCTCCAACTCCCCCTAAGAGTGCTTGCAACAGACAGGAAATGCTGTGGTTCTTCATAAGGCTGTTCTTGGGCTACTGGAGTCACTTTGCACAGGTAGGCAGAGAAGTGAAAGTGTCAGTGAGTTTATACTCCCGTCCCCAACACTGACCACTGAGGCCGTTAACCAGTGGTTACAGAATTTAGGGACATGAAAGTCAGTTTGTTGCATCGGATCAGGGCAACTCTGAGGCAGACTTCACAGTCCTGAAATGACCCTGCTGGAAGTGGCTGAAGCCTACCCTCTGCAGGACTTTCGCCTGCAATTACATTCCAGCTTGCTTCTTCCCCTTCTCTGCCCTGCTTTCCCCGCTTGTTTTTCAGTCTTCCCAGGTAGCATTTCCTTAATAAACGACTTGCACATACTTACTATTTTCAAGGCCAGCTTCTAGGAAACCCGATTAAAGCAGATGCTGAAAGTGCAATCAACATTCCTTGCTTGATTAAAAAAAATCCAATAAAATAAAAAGAGTAGAAAATATCTTATTCTACACTATAACTATCTTAAGTCAGAAGCCGGCATCATACATAATGGGGAATAGAGAAACCATTTCTGCTAAAGGCAGGAGTTAGACAGTGATGTTCATCATCACTGATATTATTTAATGTCATGCCAAAAATATTAACCAACAGCTTTATAAGGGAACACAATTAATAATATACAAATTGAAAAGAAGAGAGAACAGCTACTATTTACAAATGATTGGGAAAACCCAACAGAATCAACTGAAAACCTACTACAAGCAGCAAGAGAATTATTGTGATTTAAAAAAAACATATTTATGTGCACATATAGTAATAACATTCATCAGGTGTTGGTCAGATGGGACAGGGAAGGAGGGAATGGGTATATACACACCTAATGGATGTGGTGCACATTGTCTGGGGGATGGACAAGCTTGAAGCTCTGACTTAGGTAGGGCAAAGGCAATATACATAACCTAAACATTTGTACCCCTGTACTATGCTGAAATAAAACAAAATTAAAAAATATATAGAAATATTATATAGAAACAAATAACATTCTATTACATAAACAAGTAGTTTTTATAGGCATATTTATATATACATATATACACATAGAGAAACAATGAAAGGAATGAAATATCTAAGAATAAACTTTATTATAAATATATGAGGTATGTACAGAAAAAAATTCAAATTCTACTAAAAGACCCATAAACAAATTATGCAAATGGAATGTTCTTGAATAGAAAGATCTGTAGTTACAAATATAAATGAAAGAAACATTCCAATGAAAAAATAACGTATATCAGACTAAATAAAAAAGTAAGATCTCACCTTATGCTATTAATGGAAGACAGCATTAAATTCAAAGACAGAGATTTATCAAGAGAAAACAAAAAGAAGACACTCCATAGAAAGCATAAGGATAGGAACACTACAGTGGCCATTGTATTGACAAAGATAGCTGACTTTGTACATAAAATTAGACATGTAAAAATGATCAAATGATTAAATAACCAAGAAAACATAGCAATGTTAACTATGTACACACTTCAAAATACACAAAGAAGGACTTCCACTTCTGGGAAAATGGAATAGATGTGCTTTTAGGTGCTAGCTAAAATCACTGCTCATTATACATGAAACAAACAAGAAGACACTGCAAGGTGGAGAGAAAAAGCCAGAATGGCTAGAGGCCTCAGTACATACGGAACAACATGGCGGTTTCAACTGAAAATCACTCATCATACCAAGAGG
Organism: Microcebus murinus; assembly: GCF_040939455.1. Classification (NCBI taxonomy): domain Eukaryota; kingdom Metazoa; phylum Chordata; class Mammalia; order Primates; family Cheirogaleidae; genus Microcebus; species Microcebus murinus. The sequence goes on from NC_134118.1 coordinate 9,171,889, forward strand.
CAGGAGGATCTGAAATTGCATGAAAAAAGATAATTAACAGATGACAACAGCAAAATGACACAGATGTTGAAATTATCTGGCAAGGATTTTAAAGCAGACATTATAAAATTGTTTCAAAGAGCAATTATGAACATGCTTGAACAAACGAAAAAAAAAATAGAAATACTCAGCAAAGAAATAGAACATCTGAGCAAAGAAATGGGCTACATAAGGAAGAATCAAGTGGGAGTTTTAAAACTAAAAAGTAAAGTAACAAATAAAAATGGATTGATTCAACAAAAGGGTAGAAAGGACAGAGAGGGGCCAGGTACAGTGGCTCAGGCCTATAATCCTAGTACCCTGGGAGGCCAAGGTGAGAAGATCGCACAAGGTCAGGAGTTCAAGGCCAGCCTGCGCAAGAGTGAGACCCTGATCTACTAAAAAAAAAAAAAGAAAGAAATTAGCTAGACAACTAAAAATATACATAGAAAAAAATTAGCCAGGCATGGTGGCAGGTGCCTATAGTCCCAGCTACTCAGTAAGCTGAGGCAGCAAAATGCTTGAGCCCAGGAGTTTGTGTGTGAGCTAGACTGACACCAAGGCACTCTAGCTCAGGCAATAGAGCGAGATTCTGTCTCCAAGAAAGAAAAAAAAAGGACAGAGAAAACCATGAAGGAAATTTGAAGAAAGAGTAATAGAAATTACCCAATCTGGACAACAGAGAGGAAATAAGTGAGGAAAAAAAAGAAGAACGAGAATCTCAGGAACATGTTCAACTATAACAAAAGCTCTAACAATCATGTCATTGAATTTTCAAAAGAAAATAAGAATGAGTAGGGCTGAAAAAAGTATTAAAAGAAATAATGGATGAAGCTTTCCCAAATTTGCCAAAAAAACAAAACAAAACAAAAATCCTGTAAAACTATAGATTCAAGAAGCTTAGAGAATCTCAAATAGGATAAATTCAAAGAAATTTGTATCAAGATATATCACAGTATAACTTTTAGAAACAAAAGAAAAAGAAACAATAAGCCGAGCATGGTGGCTCATACTTTTAATCCTAGCACTTTGGGAGGCCAAGGCAGGAGATTGCTTGAGGCCAGGGGTTTAAGACCAGCTTGAGCAAGGGCAAGACCCTGTATCTACAAAAAAGAAAGAAAGAAGAAAGAAGAAAGAAGAAAGAAGAAAGAAAGAAAGAAAGAAAGAAAGAAAGAAAGAAAGAAAGAAAGAAAGAAAGAAAGAAAGAAAGAAAGAAAGAAAGAAAGAAAGAAAGAAAAATTAGCCAGGCATGATGGCATGCACCTATAGTCCCAGCTACCAAGGAGGCTGAGGCAGGAGGATCTCTTTAGCCTGGGAGTTTGAGGTTGCTGTGAGCTATGATCATACCACTGCACTCTAGCCTGGGAGACAGAGTGAGACTGTGTCTCAAATATCAAAATAAAAAAAAAAAAATGTTAAAAAAAAAAATCTTGAAGTTAGCCAAAGAAAAAGACGTATCATCTATAGGCAAATAAGCAAAACAAAACCCCACAAAAACACAAAAAGGGAGGAAGGAAGAAAAGAGACAGAGAGAGAGAAAGAGAGGAATGAGGGAGGGAAGGAGGGAGTGAGGAAGAAGGCAGGAAGGAAGACAGGCAGCAGAAATCTCATTAGGAACCACAGAGATCAGAAGGGATTGACAACATTTTTCAAGTGCTGAAAGAAAGGAATTGTCAACAAGAAAGTCCAGCTATCCTGTGTTCACAGTGACAATAAGAAGATTGGAAGATGGTTGTAGTTGTAGATTACTGATAAATACGCTGCTACTAAAATACCTCAAACAGTATAACAAGAATTCTATATTCATATTTGTAACCTTAACAATATTTGTACCTCCATAATATGATGAAATAAAAATCATGTTCTAATAAAAAAAAACTTTCACAAACTAAATATATTTTCTGTAATTGCCTATGCTCTATGTTTATCAGTAAGTTCTCAATAAATGTACATTCTTATTTAGTGCATGACTGCTAAATAAAATTTCAATAGTGACAAAAAAAATATTCTTCAGGAACGAAGGAGAATTTATTACATTCTGTAATATAATACCCTTTAAAAAGGTGTAAAATATGTGTAATAGTAATAATTTTGCTGAACTATAAAAATATGTATGTAATAATTTTTGCTCTTCCAGATAAAGCTATCATTAAACTGCAAATATTTTTCATTATTCATAGTCTTAAAATTACTATTATTGCTTTTAAAAATTATATTTAATGCCTTGGTCAGGAGGATGTGTTAAAAAACATAAAAATAAAAATTATTTAAAATATTTTATTGAAGACATGCCACTAATAGTCATAATCTTTGATCTCTTAAACTACCTAAACTTGAGAGTTGTTTTGTGTATACACTAGTACTTCTCTGTAATAGCCTCAAAGTGATAAATATATGAACATGCTATTTATAAAAGTTAAACTTTTCGGATATCTTTTTCAGGAAGTTTAGGTGCTTTGTGAAAATAAAATTAAAAATAACAATAATAAATCAACATCAAAGTATCCCTTGGAAGATCTCAAGATTCAGAATAGTACAATTTCAGGCAAGAGAGAGGGACTCAACAGAATCCTGTGGCATAAATTTGTAGCATTTGTCTTGAATATCATGATAACCTATGGTCAAACGGAATTGTCTATGCATTACAATGTATTAATGTATCACTTTCTGTCTCGTAAAAATATTGCACTTTCTCTCTGGTTGCTATGTATATGAAACTGGTTTCCATGATTTCCTGGGCTTGCAATCATATCCATATGTATCTATCACCAAGATCATTAGAGAAATTCGTTCCTGCCCTAGTTTTTGGATTCAACTTGTTCCACACCATTATTAATCCCAAATTTGACCGTTCCTGAGACTTATTGTTTTGCAATTGTTCTTTAGTAAGAGGCAAATAAGACAATTAATTGTACTGTGGGATGCCAAATTTCTCAACTTAGGTTGAGAAATATTTTAACAGCTATAGCATAGAAAAGGGTTTTTGTTCAAATAAATAAGTGACTTTTGGGCACTGCTCTCTCATTATATGAGAATCTTTAAGCCTGACAAGAAAGTCCAACTATTCTGTCTCCATACTGACAGTGAGAAGATTGTAGTTGTAGATGACTGAGAAATGTGTTGCTTGCTGTCACAGTTTGCCTGAAATGATAGAGATTTTTTGAACTTCAAGTCAAATAAAGACCTTTCTTATTGAATATTTTCTTCCTTTGGAAACACATTATTTTTTAGCAGACCACCTTTAAAGTGAATGAAAGGGCCCAAGAACTGTACAATTAACTTTTATAAATTAAAACTAGTTGTTTGATAAGATTGTTTTTTAAAAGCACGATTGTTTATGGTTGACTCTTTTCTTATATAGAAGCCAAATCAGTGGATGAAGCATTTATAGTATTAGAAATTTACTTTTAAATAAAAATTCCATCATCTTAATTTTTTTTTTCTTGAATAATAAACTAACCAAGGAGGCATATCAGGGTTGTGTTTTTGCTCTGTCTGCAAGAGCCATTCCTGGAACTGACATAGACAGTAGTGTCTTCAGTGAAGAGGGAAGACACCACCCTGGGAAGTCTTTGCCTTTGGTCTGGGCACACAACCTTTCTCATTACAGATCTCCTGGGAGTCCAGGGGTGAATCTTAAATGTTCATAATTCATCGAGGGGAAAACCATGGCTATAGAATACTTTTTTTTAAAGCAAAGCCTGAAGAAATCCAACATCAATGGCATGGAACGAGTCTTTGAATTGAGCCCTCAGAACTCATTGTGATTTGCATTCATGTAAATACCTACATTTTTTCGTTAACTGAACTGATTTAACTGCTAATTAAAACTAGTCAGTAAGCACAATGCAAAATTAATTAAACCATTTAGTAGAGAGATGCAAATTAGGCAAAGCAATGCATTGGACACTATCAAAGTAAGTGCAATTGCTACTTGTCAGCAGGCAAAATAGTTCTTAGGGTAAGTGTCTTCCCCAGGGAGAAATGTGAAGGAATAAAAATCATCTTGTTGATTGTATGATCTTTTATTAAGCAAATGTGCTAAAACTCAGCTCATCTTTCAAATGAAAAAAACTAGAGACTCATAGTACTTTAATAATCACTAAGAAAATTTGTGAAATGGGTATAGTATTTCCAGTAAAATTCATCATTTTTCAGATTTTATAAAGGTAAAAATTTAAACCATGTGATACAGGAATATTGCTTGTCTCACCTAAGGAAATAAGTCAACTAACCTCTTTCCATCCTCAATCTGTCAATTCCAGACAGTCTTTTATCTAATAATAGTCTTCTGTTTAAGAGGTGGCCATTTCCTTTGTCAATAAATACATCATTTTGACACTCTGGGAATTCTTTATTTTCTCAAGTTTTTTTTCATCTGACCTTGGATTATTTTCTTCTTTGAGTAGCTTCCCACAAAGCATATGGGATATCAGTCAAAAAGAAAATAAAAACTTTGATCTTAATGCTCAAAAATATTATGACTATTTTAAAAAAATAATATTGAGTAGAATTTACCACAACCAAAACAAAAAGACCCTTTTTAGATAAGTGAATCTAGATTTAGATTCAACAACTTATGTTTTGGATGCTTCTGATAGGATCTCTTGGATTGGACAAAGAAGTTTCTAAATATTTTTCCATAAAAATGGAGTTAGAGAAGCAGATCCTAGGGAAATCATGAAAAAAGAACCAGACTCACTGTGATCAACATAATTAATGCTGAAAGAAGGAATTTTGAATTTATAACTAAAATAAATTTATCAAGAACCACTCATTTAATGTACATGAAACCTTGTCTGTATGTTTTCCCTAGATAGAGAAGAATATACTCTTTGATAAGTCACAACTTAACCATTGGTAGATTTCCTTGCAATGGAAAATGTTAGCCATGAGATTTTGTCCTACACAAGCCATGTGTTTTTCCCTAGACCATGAGATGAATTTTGAGCCTTTCAATTATGCAAAATAAACCTTGGCCATGAAGTTTATCCCCCATCTTCTTCAAAACAGCCAATTACCACCTTGGATTTCCACATACTTGATTGATATCATGGAAATAAACCCAGAAACATGGATCTATATTAGCCTACAGGAATCTGTAATAACTCTTGTTCCACCATTGCAATACCTCCTAATTCTCGAATTTTGACTGGATTGGGTGTGGGAAAGGCAGGGTCAACACACTACATTTTAATCTGAGCTACCCAGACATGTATTTCTGTTAGATCCCTTCAATAGTATCACCAAGATTACAAGAGGCAAAAGGCTGTATACTCCTTAAATATGCTTTATATGCAACATATATTGAAGATGTAAGCCTGTCCCCTTTCCTATTCTAAGACAGTGTTAAATGTTGATTGAAGTTAAGTTCTCTATAATAGCCCTAATGAAAACAGACATATGACAAAAATCCTAAAGGAAATTGGGCAATTGATTGGTCATAAATTCTCTTATTGTATATGTACAGAAGCACTCTATTGTATCTGTGCTAGACAATCATCCCGGTGGCCACACCCTGAATGTAAACTATCACCCTTCCTTGACCTGTAAAACTACCCATTCAAGGATGGGGATTCAGATTGGGAGACACTGGCTTCATCAGGGAGGTGTCTGCCTGACCTTACAGAATGTGGCTGAGATTGACTTCATTTATTCAGAGCAAAATTTTTTTGCAGTAATGATAGTTCTTTTTCTGTTGTTAGTGGCAGAAAACCAACCCAAACTCTACCTTAATGAAAAAAAAGGAAAGGGGTGGAGTGAGGCTGGGATGAAGGCATTGGTTCCCTAATTGCAAAATAACAGAAGCAGCAGTGTGTCCTTTAGGCCTTACTGGAACCAGGCTCAAATAGCATCATCACATAATCATTTCCTGTTCTCTTCTCCTTTCTCTCTCTCTCTCTCCCTTCTCTCTCTCTCTCTCTCTCTCTCTCTCTCTCTCTCTCTCTCTCTCCGTCTGTGTCTCATTCCTTTTTCTTATCTCTCTCCAGTTCTTTCAGATCCCTTTTCCTCTTTTCCAATTAGGATCTCTCCCCTAGCTTCTCAAGGCCCACACAATCCTCAAGTGTCATGATGTCCCAAAGAAGGGCACCTCTCACTCCTGGCATCAACGTCAATTCCCCAAAGAGTCTTTGGATGAAGAATTCTAGGTAATGGACTCATGCCTTTGCTTAGGATGGCAGAGCCCCTAGGTTGACCTGATACCTGCCACCAGGTACCAGCCAAAGGAAGGTACCAGAAGAAGAGGAAGGAATGTCAGGTAAAAACAAAACAGACAATGTTCACTGCATATGGATTTGATAACCAAGAAGTCAAAGCATTAAAGAAATGAAGAGTTGGAGTTAATTCAATGCAGAAAGAATAAAGTAGAAGAGAGAGGAAGACATGCCCTGGGACTTACATTCTGGTTCCGAATCCACTGTTAACAGCAAAATTTTTATCCTCTCTGGGTCTCAGTTTCCTTTTGCTGTAAGTGGTGACTTTGGTATGACTAATCTCTGAGTCATTATGAAGGAAAGAGGAAGGATAACGTGCATAAGATTGATTCTCACTCTGACAGTACCTCTGACAAGGGGACAAAAAGAAAAGCCCTAGAAGCCTCATCCAGCTCCTCTGTTCACGCTGCCTGTTCACACTCCTGTGCTTCTTGCAGTATTTTCATTGTGAAGAGGGCCCAGCTTTGAGAATGTTAGGGTGAATTCAGCAGCTCACTCCAGCTTTCTGTAAGTCTTTCAAAAACGTCAACAGGCCATGCATAATTGGTTGTGTCCACCCTTTTGCTAAAGCACTCTGTGTCAGGCTAAGATATAGACACCTCCTCACCCAAAATACACACACACACACACACACACACACACACACACACACGGATACCATTCTCATGGAAACTCATGGCAATGTGTTTTGAAAACTTAGGAGACAAAATTTACAGAGATTGACTGATTCTTTGACTTTTTTGGACACACTTTATTTTAGCCAGTGTTATTGGCTGAATTGTGTACCACCAAAATTCATGCTTAGCTCCCAGTCTCTCTGAGCATGACTGTATTCAAAGATGGAGTCTTCAAAGAAGTAATAATTAAGGTTAAATGAGGTTTCTCAAGTGAGCCCTAATCTGATATGACTGGTGTCTTTATAAGAAAAGGAAATTAGGGTACAGACACAGAGGGAACATCACGTGAAGACAGAGAAGGCCGCCACCGCCAAGCCAAGGAGAGAGGCCTCCGGAGACCTGGACCCTGCAGACACCTTGGTCTCGCGACGTCCCACCTCCAGAACTGTGAGGAAATACATTTCTGTTACTTAAGCCTCCCAGGCTGCGGTAATCATTATAACAGCCCTAACTGTACTAATCAGTGCCATTAGTAACTGTAAAAGTGCGAAATTATTTTCAAACCTAGAAAATTTGTTTGCAATGTATGTCATAGGTTTTATCTTTGGTAAAATTTAGATGAATATCCTGCTAATTCTATTACAAAATAGGAAAGTGCTTTAAATAATATAATAGCACATACTATTTCTCAAGCATCACAGAATTAAACTCATGCAGTCAGTATTGTCTATACAAAATGAGTTTCTCATTGATGATGTGTTGTGGGTAAACCTCGCTGATGAACTTTCTTCTGCACTCCTTGGTATAATTCATCCAAAGAAGGTGTTGGGGCTGCAGAAATTCCTTGGATAAAAACACAGAAGTCCATAATCTTAAAATCTTCCCTCATAATGGTCTACAGAAGGAAAAAACAATAGTGTCTTAACTTGATTAACAGTTTCCTTTTCTTATCACTTTATTTTTCTGTCTACAGTCCTTTGTTCTTTTGCTTGTAAAATGAGATGCCAGATAATTTCACAATTCCATCCAAAGTATTGTTTTGTATACAATACTGAGCATTGCATCTATTTTACTATTCCCTACTTCCTTTTAAGATAATTTCATTTTTCTATTCCTTAATCTCTGTGAAGTATGCTTCTAGCATAAATTCACCATGGTGATTCTGGAAAAATAATAACCCTGCTACAGTTATTTTTGACAGGCAACAAAGAGAAGGCAGTGCAAGGTGGAATTGGAATATTTCTATTCTGGGTGATGACTGTGTTGGCAATAAATTATTTTCCACACCCATAGCATTTATATGTGTATTTATATACCTATGTGCATACAGAGTGGGAAAACCAACTTGAAAGACTTCAGATGCCTTATTAAAGTTCTTATAATTAAAAGCATTAAAAAGGATGATGTTTGGAAAAGTTCCAAGTTCTAGCAAGTAAGAAAAAATTAACCATACTATTATGCTTCTATAGGTGTATTTTCATCAGGAAAGTATGAATCATGCATACAATCAGACACACAAGACATTAACTAAAGATGAGCATTAATTGTGTAGAGGATTAGTTTTGAACTGCTAAGTCACTGAATGAAATCCCAGAGTGGGTGAAAATAAGGTTTTAAGCTGCTCATGACTGCAGGATTCCGACATGACAAAATGAAGGTCTAAAAACCCCAATAAAAACTGTATTTATATCTTGCATGTTCATACCAGAGCTTCTGTATGGTTTGTTTGGTTGACTTTGGTTTGATTGACTTTTGATAACAAAGTGGACTGTTGAGTAGGCTTATTTTTACATAAACAGGCCACTCACTGCTGCCCTCTAACTGTGGGGCTTCTGCCGTCAGGAGCTGCAACCCCAACGCCTCTGTCTTTGCTACTCTAGGGAAGAGCAGCACCTTCCTGGCTCCAGGGCTTTATGCCTCTCCTTTAGCAACCATGGCTATAAAAGGGGGGTAGGAGGGGTGTGGGTGGGTGGAGATTAGCCAGCCTGCTTCCCTGCCGGGAGCTCCACCACGCTGGACACACCTTCCAGAGGTGAGCCAGATTGTCTCATCTCCTGTCATGCACATAAAATAAGGATTTACCAAATGCACAACTTAAAATACTTCCAGAAGGCCTCTATGTTGAGAAATATATCTCCCACATTGACTGAAGCCTGTGGCTTTATCCACTTTTTAAAGAATGGTTAAAGCATGGATTAGTTATCAAATATGCAAGTGATTTACTTTGAACTGTGGAGAGGAAAGAAAGGCCTAAGAACCCCAATTCCTGGTACTAGGTAAGGAAAAGATAAAAAGGGCCTGTTTAGCCAAGCTTCACCTCTGAGCTTCAGAGCATACTAAGAGCACATGATCTAACTGAATGTCTAAATTTGAGGTTCATGTGAGTAAGGTAGGCTGTGTGAGTTCTTTTTTATAGATATATTCCTTTATTTTATTTTTTATATTTTGATTAATCTTTTGATCACTTGTAATATATATCTAGATAATTCTGTCTGATGAAAGGCTATTTTATATTTATACAGTGTTAGTAATTTATGAGCAATTTCTACGGAGACTCTATATAAACAGATGTGATAATTATTACACACATCCATAGTGACAGATCTGGAATTTTGAAGTTCAAAAACCTTTCAAAATCTGACCTACTCTTATTATTTATTTGATAGGAATACGTGACCCAAACTGACATGAGACCATTTATGTTCCTTATTTATCCCACTGAAGAAAAACATTCATTCATTTTATTGCACAAATATTAACGTGTTTTATTATGAGTATGACCCCAGCCCCAAAGCCTTGGTAAAATGTGCACTGCAGTCAACTGGGGCTCTCCTGTTACATGTTTTCTGGGCTGTCCATATCTCTAAGAGCAATAGCTTCCCAGTATGGCTTCCTGCTTCTGCTCCTGGCCCCATGCAGAAGTCTATTTTCTAAATCACAGTCACATTAGTCATTCTTTTGAAATCAAACAAGTCTTCTCACTCTCCTGCTGTCAGCTCTCCACCAACAATGACTCTGAGGACCCTGTCTGTGGACTACACGGCCCTCCATGAGCTGCCCTGATTTCTCTCTGCTCTCCCCTGCCACTGCAGCTCAGGGCTCACAGCGCTTCAATGACACCCTTGCTGTTCCTTAAGCCATCTTAAGCACATCCTCCTCCCAGGGCAGCATGCCTCTTCATGGGATGCACTTCCCCTAGATATTAACATGCCTCACTCATTCCCTTCACTGACTTACCATTGAAATCTCACTTCCTTAGATTAGCTTCCCCAGTCCTCCCGAGTCTTGCCTACTTCCCCTTCTACCTTCCATCCCTGTACCCTGCTTTATTTCTGTTTATTACTTGTCACTCCCTGTCACCATGTATGTATGCATATTTATAACATTTTTTTAGTGTTTTATTTCCCTAACTAGGACATAAACATCATAAGGCAGGAAATATCTCTTGTTTAACTCTATATCCTCAGACCCCGTAAGAGAGCCTGTGTAAATGGCAGGTTTTGAATAAATTGATGAATAACTCTAATTGATAATAATTATTTTATATTTATTTCTATGTGTTTATATATTTATTAATGTATTTATTATACTTTATAGATATTGATTTATTTGCATAATAGAGTCTTTCCTGAGTCAAAATTAATTCTTTCTTCAAACTGTATCCAAGACTGTTATATTATCAAAACTGTCACAAAACCAAGTGAAATGAAAATTAATTGATACTATGTTGCATGATTTTAATCCAAAGGCATAATTTTTTTATAAGACCTGAAGAGCCAAAACAAAAGTGAAAGTTCTCAATCAATGCTATTTTCTATAAAGAGAGCTACTGACGGTAGCTTTATTCTTTGGGGTTATTTTGTTAAGTATTTTATGAATACTCTTAAAATGTATAACATTACACAATTACTATCTATTTAATATTTTATAGAGTCATCTTTTATTGTGAATCTATAATAAACATTATCTTACTTATAAGTTGCCCTCATCAATAGGATCATCCGACTTGAATACCGAGGTGAACAGTAATCTAAAATTCATGAGAAAAAATAATTAAAAAGAATGAAGCACACCTACAGGATCTAGAAAATAGCTTCAAAAGAGTAAGCCTAAGAGTTATTGGCTTTAAGGAGGAGATGAAGAAAGAGATTGGAGTAGAAAGTTTATTCAAAGAAATAATAACAGAGAACTTTCCAAACCTAGAGAAAGATATCAATATTCATGTATCAGAAGGTCATAGAACATCAAGCAGATTTAACCCAAACAAGATTACATAAAGCCATTTAATAATCAAGATCCCAAAAGTCATAGAGAAAGAAAATGTCCTAAGAAAAGTAAGAAAAAAGAAAAATATGTATATAAAGGAGCTCCAATATGTCTGGCAGCAGACTTCTCAGTGGAAACCTTATAGGCCAGGAGAGAGTGGCATGACATATTCAAAGTGCTGAAGGAAAAAAATATTAATTGTAGAATATTATATCCTCCAAAAATAACTTTCAAACATGAAGGAGAAATAAAGACTTTCCCAGACAAACAAAACCTGAGGGATTTCAACAACACCAAACTGTCCTACAAAAATGCTAAAAGAAGTTCTTCAACCTGAAAGAAAAGGATGTTAATGAACAATAAGAAACCATCTAAAGGTATACGACTTGCTAGTAATAGTAAGGACACAAACAGAATACTCTATTGCTGCAATTGTGGACTTCCTAGTAATAGTAAGGACACAAACAGAATACTCTATTGCTGCAATTGTGGTTTATAAATTACTTCAGTGAGAAGACTAAAGGGCAAACCTATCAAAATAACTACAACAGCTTTTTGAGAGGTAGATAATAGCATAAAAAGATATGAATGGAAACAACAAAAGTTAAAAAGTTGGGGGAGGATGGAGTTAATTTCTCTTACATTTTCTAACAGAAATTTGGATTAAATTTAGATTAAATTTAGATTTTCTAACTTCTGTTAGATTTCTCTTTGCTTATTTGTTTGTTTGTAAGAAGAGTTGTCATATTTTAAAAAATTATTTATAAAATGCTTTTTGCAAGCCTCATGGTAACCTTAAATCAAAAAACTACAACATGTACACAAAGAATAAAAAACAATAAATTAAAACATACTCTTAGAGAAAATCATTTTGAACAAAGAAAGACAGAGGGAAGAAAGGAAGGAAGGAAGAGAGAACCACAAAACAATCAGAAATCAACTTCGTACATGATAGTAGGAAGTCCTTACCTATCAATAGTAATATTGAATATAAATGGACTAAACTCTCCAATCAAAAGACACAGAGTGGCTGAATAGATTAAAAAAAAAAAAACAGCTTACTATATGTTGTGTACAAAGAACACACTTCACCTAAAAAGACACACATAAACTGAAAATAAAGGGATGGAAAAAGATATTCTATGGAAATGGAAACCAAAAGGACCAGTAGTAGCTATATTTCTACCAGATAAAACATATTTCAAGACAAAAACTGTAAAAAGAGACAAAGTCATTATGTTACTATAAAGGGATCAATTCAGAGAGAAAATATAATAATTTGAAATATATATACACCCAACACTGGAAAACCCACTATATAAAAAAATATTATCAAAGCTAAAGAAATAGATAGACCCTAACCTCAACACTGCACTTTCACCATTGAATAGATCATCCAGACAGCAAATCAACAAAGAAACATCAAATATTCTGCACTATAGACCAAAAGACCTAATACATATTTACACACTGTTTCATCCAACTGCTATAGAATATAGCTTTTTCTCAATTCATGGATCATTTTCAAGGATAGACAATATGTTAGGCCACAAAGCAAGTCTTAAAATTCTTTTTTTAAAAAATCGAAATTATGCCAAGAATTTTCTTTGACCACAATGGAATAAAACTAGAAATTAATAACAAGAGAAATATTGGAAAATATACAAACACATGGACATTAAACAATATGCCTCTGCATGACTAGTTGGTCAATGAAGAGATTAAGGAAGAAATTTAAAAATTTCTCAAAACAAATGAAAATGAAAATACAACATATCAAAATCTATGGGATACAATAAAAACTAATATAGGAATGTTTATAACAATAAGTGACTATATAAAAAAAGTAGAAAAACTTCAAATCAACAATCTATTGATGCATTTCAAAGAACTAGAAAAACAAGAGCAAACCAAACCTAAAATTAGTAGAAGAAAAGAAATAATAAATATCAGTACAGAAATAAATGAAATTGTAAGCAATAAGAACCTAAAAGATTAATGAAATGAAAGTTGTTTTTTTAAAAGATAAACAAAATTGATGCAACTTTAGCCAGACTAAGAAAAATAGAGAAGAACCAAATAAATAAACTCAGAGATGAAAGAGAAGATATTACAACTGATGCTGCAGAAATGCAAAGGATCATCAGAGATTACTATGAGCATCTATACACTAATAAATTGGAAAACCTAGAAGAAATGGATAAATTTCTACACTCATACAACATACCAAGATTGAACAAAGAAGAAATCCAAAACCTGAATAAAGGAATAACAAGTAACAAGATAGAAAGAATAATAAAAAGACTTCTATCAAAGAAAAACACAGAACACAATCAATTGCTTTACTGCTGAATTCTGCCAAGCACTTCAAGAACATCAATCCTACTTAAAACATTCCAAAAAAATCCAGGAGGAGATAATACTTCTAAATTCATTGTACAATGCCTATATCACCCTGATACCAAAACCAGACAAAGACATAACAACAACAAAAAAAGAAATCTATCTATAGCATAATATCTCTGATGGACATAGATGCAAAGATCCTCAGCAAAATTCTAGTAATCTGAATTCAACAACACATTAAAAAGATTATTCATTATGATCAGCTGGGATTCATCCCAAGAACACAAGGATGGTTCGACATATGCAAATTAATCAATATAATGCATCAATCATATCAACAGAATGAAGGACAGAAACCATATGATCATTTCAATGGATGCTGGAAAAGCATTCAATAAAATTCAACATCCCTTCATAATAAAAACTCTCCAAAAACTGTGTATAGAAGGACCTTACCTCAACATAATAGGAACCAAATATGACAGACCAACAGCTAGGATCATACTGAATGTGGAAAAACGCAAAGCCTTTCCTCTAAGATCTGAAACAAGACAAAGATGCCCACTTTCACCACTGTTATTCAACATAGTACTGGAAGTTTTAGCTAGAGCAATCGGAAAAGAGAAAGAAATAAAGTGCACCCAAATTGGAAAGGGAGAAGTTAGAATATCCTTGTTTGCAGATAATATGATCTTATATCTAGAGAAACCTTAAGATGCCACAAAAAAACTAGTAGAACTGGTAAACAACTTCAGTAAAGTTACAAGATAAAAAATCAACATACAAAAATTAGTAGAATATTATGTGCCAACAGTAAATACTCTGAAAAAGAAAGCAAGAATGTAATCCCATCTACAATAGCTATAAATAAAATAAAAGTGAAAGTGAAAGATCTCTATAATAAAAACTATAAAACATTGATGAAAGAAATTTAAGAGGATACAAAAAATGGAAAGATATTCCATGCTCATGGATTAGAAGAATCAATATTGTTAAAATGTCCATACTACCCAAAGCAATCTACAGATTAAATGCAATATCCATCAAAATATCAAAGACTTTGAACACAGAAATAGAAAAAAATCCTAAAATTTATATGGAACCACAAAATACACAGAATAGCTAAAGCCATACTGAACAAAAATAACAAAACTGGAGGAATCACATTACCTGACTTCAAATTATATACAGAACTATAGCAAGCAAAAAAGCATGTCATTGGCATAAAAATAGACACATAGACCAGTGGAATGGAATAGAGAACCTGGAAATAAATCCACACATCTATAGTGAATTTATCTTTGACAAAGATACCAAGATCATACAGTGAAGAAAGGATAGTCCCTTTAAGAGACTATTTGGTGCTGAGAAAACTGGATATCCATATGCAGAAGAATGAAACTAGACCCTTATCTCTTGACATATGCAAAAATCAAATATTTTATTTGATTTGGATTAAAGACTTAAATATAAGACCTGAACTATGAAATTATTAAAACTATGAAACTATGAAATTATTAAAAGAACACATTGGAGAAACACTTCAGGATATTGATCTGGGCAAGGGCTTCTAGAGTAATACCCCTAAAGCAGAGGCAACCAAAGCAAAATTGGACAAATGGGATCACATCCAACTAAAAGACTCTGAACAGCAAAGGAAATCGACCCACAAAGTGACAAGACAACCCTCAAAATGGAGCAAATATTTGAAAACTTCTTATCTGACGAATGATTAATAACTAGAATATGTAAGGGGTTCCAACAACTCAATAGGAAAAAAATCAAATAACCCAATTAAAAAAATGGGCAATGGATCTGAATAGACATTTTTCAAAAGAAGACATACTAATGACCAATGGGTATATGAAAAAATGCTCAGCATCATTAGCCATAAGAGAAATGAAAAAACTACATGAGCTATCATCTCACCCCAGTGAAAATGGCTTTTATCAAAAAGACAGGCAATGATGAATGCTGGCAAGGATGTGGAGAAAGGGGAACCCTTGTATACTGTTGCTGGGAATTTTAATTCATCCAACCACTATGGAGAACAATATGAATGTTTATCAACAAACTGAAAATAATAGAACTACCATATTACCCAGCAATCCCACTGCTGGGTATATATCCCAAGCAGGGGAATTCAGTATATCGAAAAGATATCTGCACACCCATGCTTATTGCAGCATTATTCACAATAGCAAAGATTTGGTATCAAACTAAGTGTCAATCAATGGATGAATGAATAAATAAATTGTGGTACATATGCACAATGGAATATTATATATCCACGGAAAAGAATGAAATCCTACCATTTGAAACAGCATGGATAGAACTGGAGAACATTATGGTTAGTGAAATAAGCCAAGCACAGAAAGATAAATTTTGCATGTTCTCACTCATAGGTGGTCACTAAATACTCAAAAAAAAAATGGATCTCATGGAGACAGAAAGTGGAATGAAGGTTACCAGAACCTGAGAAGGGTAGCAGGAAGAGAGGGATAAAAGTGGAGATGGTTAAAAATATAGTTAGAATGACCAATATTTGATAGCATAAGAAAATGACTATAATCAACCATAAGTTAGGGTATACTTTAAAGTAACTAAAAGAGTGGAATTGGAATGTTCCTAACACAAAGAAATGATAAATGCCTGAAGTGATTCATACCCCAATTACCCTGATTTGATTAATTCACATTGTATGCCTGTATCAAAACATTACATGAACCCTATAAAGGGTACACTACTAGCATAATTATTATGGGTACACTACTAGCATGTACCCATAATAATTAAAAATAAAAAATAAAATAAAATTCAAGAATGAGATACATCTTATCTTACAGAAGTTTCTGTCTTACACCCCCAATCAAATCCCAGGCAACACAAACAATAACAAAACAATAGCAAGTGCGGCACTTAAGAAAAAGAATTAAGACTTTGAAGTAGATAAAACTCCTAGCTAAGCCATTTAAAACATTCTTCCCCCCCCTCCCATTACAGAATAAACCAGGTGGGAGAACATGGCTAAGGAAATAAATAACTTACATGCGACAATTGCAGACACAGGTGTGTCACCTTTTCGTAAATGAGTATAAGTGCATTGTAAGTCAAGATTTAGCATGCATGTGCATGTCAGTAAAAACATCATGTGTAGTTACTTTGCTCCTTTGTTCTGAGTAGCTCAGAGCTCTTTGCCAAGAAGGAGAGGGTGGGGAATTTTTCATGATTCCCTTAAAAATATATAAAACTGGAAGTGAAAAACAGATGACATGACTTGGCTGGGAGTCTACACAGAGACAAGGGAAGAGGTACAATTAAATGACTACTTCGTTAGTGAAATTAATCATTGCCAAATGTCTACAGGGATATTTCAGAAATACTATTCTTCACCTCAGTTCTCTACTGAATTTTCCAGTATGGGTAACATCTATTTCAGTCTTCGTCCAGAATTCCAGGTTGGGTCCTAAAGTAATTTCAGATTACAGTAAGATATTTAACTATAAAGAAAACCCTTAGGTTTAAGCCTTAAGGCTACAAAACAAAACAAAATAAAGCAAAGCAAACATACAAACGAATCATAGAAATCCCCTAAATAGTTCAAATACAAGAACCACTTCCTTGCATCAGTAACATAACCAGCCTGTGGAGCATGTTGTGCCCACAAATTAGATCTAACACAATCAGGGGAATGTGTCAAAGGAAGAAAGAAGAAACTGGGGAAAAGCTTAAAGGAATTTACCATAGAATCATTTACATGCCTTAAGAGCTTTTCCAATATTTTTTGTGTTCTAGCAGCTACATCTGGGGTATTTCATCTTTATTCAGTTCACAGTGGACTAGAAAGGAGATTATCAAAAACAATGATGTCATAAATGTTCGTCAGACTTTCCTCAGTGTTTCAGAGAGCATGTAAGTATTGCCTTTAAAATAAGTCAAAAGAAATTTGCCCCACAATTTTGGGGTAAGGGAAGCCATGATGCATTGTGTTTACCCTTGTCTAAATTCTGAAACTCTCAGCAAAATATCATCTGCAAGGTTGAGTCAAGTTTTAACCCAGTGATATCTGGAAACAAACAATAAAAATACAATTACAAAATAATGTGGTAAAGTAGGGTCATGTTCAACAATCTCTCAGTGAGCATTTACTAGAAATCTATTGACCATTCACAAAAATTGTGGTTAGTTTATCAGTCTGCTAAAATCAGCATGGAATGGACAAGAAACTTTCTAGATATCATTCAGACTCTGCTATTAAGGAACTTATACTTGGTTGGAAATATAAGATTTATTTTCATTCATAAAACAACTAAAAAATTCAATTTGGTTTATATAAGGAATGTTGAACTGTGTATTTTTTTTTGAATCATGTATTTTTAAGAGGAATTTTAGAAGTGAAAAATGAAGCTATTGCTGCTGTGTTCTGTTAAAGATTCAACTCAACTACTCTTCAAAATCTAGACTTCTCTGTTTTCCAAATGTATCCGCTTCTTTGGAATGTCTATGTATTTTGCCTTGTGTTTCATAATCTTGGGGCATGCTCCCTCATTGTTCAGGCCTTTTTGGAAAATTTGTCCCTTTGTCTTTATGGTCTATCTCTAAAAAGTACCCTTTCCTTAAAGTCTGTGGAAATTTCCCCAACTGAATACAATTGTGTTGTGCGTTTGCATTATCTGTAGCCATTTGCAGATGTGAAACTCATTTTTCTGATTCTATTTTGTGTTATTTTTTTATGATAGAGGATGCCAAACTTGAGAGCAATAACTTGAGTAGCATATCCCACACAATGCATGGAGTGGACTAATGAGTGACAAATAACAATTTTGGTCATTACAAAGATCCTTAAATGGTAACAGGGCTTTTATATTTGTTTAAAAGTTACTCTGAATTGAAGGATTTCGAAGCAGAATTTTGAAATGCTTTCTGAGACTTATACTTTTTTTATTTCTTTTTTTATTTCAGGAAATCAAGAGAGCACAAACATTTTGGTTACATTCCACATCCTTGCCTCTCCCTAGCAAGGGCTAGAGGTATGCCCTTCACCTCCACAATGAGACTTATACTTTTAACCATGATAAAGAAACAGGATGTACCATTCTGATATTCTCACAAAAAAAGGAAGAAAGAAAGAGGATGAGTTTCATTTACCCCCTTAAAAAATATAAAATAAAAAAATAAATAAACAAGTAATTTTGGATATTAAGCAACATATATTGTAGGATGCTTATTCTTGAGAAAAGGAAAAAAAAAAGAAGTGAAATGAGACCTGTGATTTCCCAAGTGCAGCCTTAGTGCAGGTTACAGCCTGCAGTGCAAGAACAGGGGAGACAAACAGAGGTCAATATCCATGCTCAGGTGAGGAAAAAATGATGAGAATGTGGGGAAGCTAAGGTGGCCAGAATTCATGTGACTAAACACTGGAGATGACGATGCTGCACACAGAGTTCTGACTTTCTCTCAGAGGGAGTCTCTCAAGTCTTTTGCTGAGGGTGGAAGAGAACATGAGTAAGAGGAGGCTACCCAAGGACGAACAAAACACTGTCAAAAACCAATAAGATGAAAAATCTCTGCAACTCATAGAGGGCTGGGGATATTTGGTGTTTCTACCAGCCAGAATGGAGAGAAAATTAAATACAAAGGGCATCAGGTAGTGTTCTTTATAGGTTTACATCTTAGTATTAAAACTAATTTAGTCCTAGAATAATAGCCACACTGGAGCACACTAACACATATTAACAGAAAAATCTTGGAAAAATCCAACTGATTCCAAATAATTTAACTTCATGTAAGAACAAACTTCAACATTACTTAAAGAAACTACAGAATGAAGTATTAAACAATGTAAAATCCATAACATCTGGCATCTAATATAAAGCTAACTTGGCATTCAAAGAAGCAGAAATGTATGATTCCACAAGTAGGAGAAAAATCAATAAATAGAAACAGAACTAGAAATGATGAAGATGTTGAAATGAGAAGATAAAGACAATAACCTAGCAATTATAAATATGCCCCATAGATTCAAAAATTACAGAAAGACATGATATTCATCAGTATATAAGGAGAAAATATATCTTAAAATCTCACATGAAACATTGAAAAATACAATATCTGAAATAAAAAATACACTATATGGGACCAATGGCAGATTATAAATTGCAAAAAATAAAAATATCAATGAACTTGAAGATACAACAAAAGAAACTATCAAAAATGAAGAACAGAGAGAAATAAGTATAAAAAAAACCCCATAGAATTAGTGATTTGTAAGATAATGACCCAACATTCATGTCATTGGCATGCCAGAAGGAAGGAATAGGGTAGGAAGGAGAGAAAAAATATTCAAGAAATAAAATTTTCCATATTTTATAAAAACTATACACCAGTATACTAAAGAACTCAAAAGAGCTTCGAAAAGAAGAACCTGAAGAAAATCACACCAAGAAAAATGATGAACAAATTCTGAAAACCAACAATAAGGAGAAAAATACTCATTACATAGAGAAACAAAGATTAAAATGACAGTGGACTTCTCATCAGATACTATGCAAGTGATATAACAATTAAACAATGGATTGTCATTTTTAAAATATTGAAAGTGGAAACAAAAATAACCAAAACCAATTGTTTATTCATAAGTTTATACCCGGAGAATACATCCTTCAAAAATAGAGATGAAATAAAGGATTATTGACACATAAAAAACAGCAGAGAAAATTAATCAGAAGCAGACCTATACTACAATAAATGTTAAAGAAATTTCTACCAGGAAAAGAAAAGTAATCCAGATGGAAATTTGTATCTAAGAAAGGGAATAAAAATGTAGAAATGGTAAATATTTAGATATATAGAAAGTATATATTCCTCAATATTTTCTTTCTTCAAAAGATAAGGAACTATTTAAAATAATAAAAGAATGTATTAAATATATAACATATGTAGATTTAAAATGTGCAAAGACCATAGCACAAAGAATAAGAAGAGAGAGGCGAAGAAATGTACTGTTACATTCTTACATTATATGTGGAACGATATAATATCATTTGAAGGTAAACTGTGGTACATTAAAGATATGTGCCCAAACCCTAGAACAAGGACACAAAAATAGGAGATGAGTATTGGTATTTATCTAATAATAGAAATAAAGTGAATTATAAAATAATATTCAATTATTTGAAAATGAATTTTCACAAGACAGTGAAAAATGAAATAAGGAACAAAGAATAGATAGGACCAATTTTTAAAAAATAACAAATGTGACATTTTAACCCAATTATATTGATTATTGAATTAAATATACTTGGCCTAAACCTCCCTGTTAAAAGGCAGAGATTGTCAGGGTGGCTAAAAGTGTAGGACCTGACTCTAAGAAAGCAACTTAACACATTAACTGCCATGAGAGTTGTATGTAACTCACTCTAGTTTTAAACCTGAGGCCATATAAAGCACGTATAAAGTCTTGATGTTCGTATTGTTACAATTAACATTGACAATTTAATTCTAAAAACATAGATTAAATGAATAGAAGTTAATAAATTTTGTTTTTCTATTTATTTTTACCTTTAAATTACACTCAAAGTTTTTATCTTATTTTAGTAATAAAACATTTGTGGCCCCAAGGAAAAGTTTCTCTTTTTTTGTAAATGGCAGTCAATGTATTAAGCAACTAAAAGCAACTCATTTCAAATATAAAGACAATAGTTTAAAATGAAAGCATGGTAAAAATATATATACATATTGTACAAACACTAGCCAATAAAAATTAGAGTGGCTATTTTAATATCCAACAAAATATTTTTACTTTGTTCCAAGAAAATGTCTTAGAAAAACCTTTTTAGAATGAAACGCTTTCATCAGTTGGAAACTATTTTCTCATGATTTTTGCATAAATTTGCCTAGACCTTTTTCCTCTACAGTGGAAACCTTCAATTTGAGATTCTACATATTTTGACTTATTCTCTTAAATGTCTACATCATTCCCTAGCTGTAATTTAGGTGTTCAGACCCTAATAGAGGTAATTTTTACTCAGCACTTTGAACACCATTAGTTGGTTGCCGTATACTAGTGGCCTGAAATGGGGACTTGCTACTAAGAAGCAGTGAAGTTAGTGGAGAAAATCTGGCCCTGGTTTCTCTCTGTGTAAAGCACTTGGCCACAGACATATACGAAGCAAAGCAATAGACTGCCACTTCTATAATCTAGGGTCATTATCTAAGATCATCATGTGGAGACAGATAAGTTTTTTTTATAGTGAAAGGGTCTCCATTTATTTTTATTATTTCTGCATATTATGGGGGTACAAATGTTTAGGTTACATATGTTGCCCTTGCCTCCCACTCCCCCCAAGTCAGAACTTCAAGCGTGTCCATCCCCCAGACAGTGCGCATCACACTCATTATGTATGTATATACCCGTCCCCTTCTCCCCCCTCCCATCTGCCCAACACCCGATAAATGTTATTCTTATATGTGCACTTAGGCGTTGATCAGTGAAACCAATTTGATGGTGAGTGCATGTGGTGCTTATTTTTCCATTCTTGGGATACTTCACTTAGTAGAGTGGGTTCCAGCTGTAGCCAGGAAAATACAAGATGTGCTAGTTCATCGTTGCTTATTTTAAAGCTGAATAGTACTCCATAGTATACATATACCACATTTTATTAATCTACTCATGTATTGATGGGCACTTGGGTTGTTTCCACATCTTTGCAATTATGAATTGTGCTGCTATAAACATTCAGGTGCAGATGTCTTTTTTTTAGTATGTCATTTGTTCTTTGGGGTAGATGCCCAGTAATGGAATTGCTGGATCAAATGATAGATCTACTTGTATCTCTTTAAGGTATCTCCATATTGCTTTCCACAGAAGTTGTACTAGTTTGCAGTCCCACTAGCAGTGTATGAGTGTTCCTATCTCTCCACATCTACACCAACATTTATTGTTTTGGGACTTTTGGATAAAAGTTATCCTCACTGGAGATAAGTGATATCTCATTGTGGTTTTGATTTGCATTTCCCTGATGATTAGAGATGTTGAGCATTTTTTCTTATGTTTTTTGGCCATTAATCTGTCTTCTTTTGAAAAGTTTCTGTTCATTTCCTTTGCCCACTTTTTGATAGGGTTGTTTGATTTTTTCTTGCTGATTTTCCTGAGTTCCAAATAGATTCTAGTTATCAGCCCTTTATTCGATGTGTAGCTTATGAAAATTTTCTCCCATTCTGTAGGTTGTCTGTTTGCTCTTGCGACAATTTCTTTGGCTGTGCAGAAGCGTTTTAATTTGACTGGGTCACATTTATTTATTTTTGTTGTTGCTGTGATTGCCTTTGGATTCTTCTTCATAAATTCTTTGCCTAGGCCAATGTCTATAAAAGTTTCACCAACATTTTCTTCTAGAATTCTAATAGTTTCGCACCTTAGGTTTAAGTCTGTTACCCACCGTGAGTTGATTTTTATGAGAGGTGAAAAGTGTGGATCCTGTTTCAGTCTTCTACATGTGGCTATCCATTTTTCCCAGGACCATTTATTGAGTAAGGATTCTTTTCCCCAGTGTATGTTTTTGTCTGCTTGTCAAAGATTAGATGGCTATATGAGGATGGTTTTATATCTGGGCTCTCAGTTCTGTTCCACTGGTCAATGTCCCTGTTGTTGTGCCAAAACAGATAATTTTTAAAAGTTATGTTTAAGAGATTGTGACGTTGCAAACAAGCCTTAACCCCACCTTCCAACAGAAAATATTTAAATTTCTTGTAAATTTCAAAGAACAAAACAGAACGGAAAAGGAGAATTAAAAGACCACCCAGCAGAGAGACAGATGCAGAAATGAGGCTATTATCTCAAGTACTGGATGGTTTTTAGCCAATGACAGAAGCATCAGTATGGGACCTTGCAGAACAGCCACACATGTCATCACTGTTAAGTAAAGTAATTACAGATTTGGCACCAGCACAGGCTTTTTATTTGCCAAAATGTGGTGATTTAAGTAGCAAATGATTACCACCACTTTGAGCAGGTCTGATCGTCTATCAGTTATTAATTCCCTTGGCACGCCATTGCATACCATGGCTGTTTCTGGACAAATGAGCCAGCAAGGCTCTAGTTAAATTAAACTCACTTCTACAGTCTGGTCATTCCTCAACACTGCAATTTAACTGTGCGCCACAATGACTTATATGATCTATTTTTGGTGGCTGTCATACTCAAATATATTTCTGGGGAGAATGTTTCTGACTGTCTTCAGTAATTTGAAAGGGGTGAAATTTGTTTCAGAAGTCATGCTACAGATATAAAGAAAATAATTACTCATGTCATTATAATTTCTTCTCCATTGGTGTCTGGCCTGTTATGATTTCAGTGTTCGTGTACATAGAATTTCTCGCATCATTCAAATGTCTTCTTTTTGAACGTATTATACTAGTTAAATTCTTAAAATACACAGATACTAAGGGTTTGTCTTAGGTAATGTTCTTTTGATATTTCTTTCACTAAAATAAAATTGATACATCATTTATCAATACCTTAATTATATTTTATACTAATTTTTTTCATTTGAATTTTTGTTTGTTTGTTTTTTACATTTGTCTTCTGCATTAGAGTATAAGCTCCGGGCAGGCAGGGGCTTTATCTGTACATTCATCAATATATCACCAGCCTTGAGATTAGTTCTGGGACCACAGTAAGTCTCCACAAATAGCCATCAAATGAATGAATGAATGATTTCCAGATGCTTCCAGAAGACATATAATGGTTGATGATTTTATTATTCTCTTTTGTGAAGACAAAGAAAAGCAGTTTATGTAGCTATCTCAGAATAATAAAAAGTGGTTCTTTCCTATTTATGATGAAAAATAAATAAGTATGCCCATAAAAATATGTTTAATTTTTAAAATTTATTTTTGCTGACTCCATGGCTTATCTGGGCAGCTAGTATGAAATCCTTGAGATTTTACACTTATAAAGAAATCTATATTGCTGAATGGTTTTCACAAGTAAAACATGTTTTTATAAATGTATTTAATGATATATGTATCATAAAGAGACTTCATCTTACTACTACTATGGCAATAAATTAAAAGCCAAAAATTACCTTTTTAAGGTTTATGTCATATAAAAGGTTTATGTCATATAAAATAGTGCAAAAAGAAAGGTTTCTCCATGTCAAAGAAAATAATGAAACAAAAAACATTTTCTTCATAATTTTCTTATGTAGAAATATGAAAGCATTAAAAAAGAGCACATAATTCTCAATAAATTTCAGAAATGAACAAAAACAGTGATTCCTCTATTACCTTAGCGTATAGAGTATAAAACCGTGGCCAAGGTATGCATGATGTTATTAGACATAATATTTCTTAATATTCCATAACATTCTTAATCTTAGCTCTCAAATGAGAGTCGTGTTAAGCAGCCAAGGAACAGGTGCATGCATACTTCTCCAGCACAAGCTTTTTGGTTTGAAAGCAAATATGTTATGGCACAAAAAAATCTAATCGGCTAATTGGCTGCTATGGCTATGACATAGTTGATTTTCCAACTAACCTAAACAAACCTGTTTCCATCCAAGAGCTTTCCCCAGATTTTCCACAAAGATTTATAAGGGCTTACAGCTTGGGGGGGTTAAAATAAAAGGGAAGTTCACTCCTTGTTCATTTCTGTAGAGAATTAATACAGGGGCCCTGTTTTGAATGTATGCAAAATGTTGTACTACTTTCATTTTGCTTCCTTTTCTTTTTCTTTTTTTTCCCCCACTCTCAGCTCTCCTTTTTTCTTCTAATTCTCATAAAGGATCGATTTGGAGGGATTCCTGTCAAGACTGAACAATGTGAAAAGAGATATTAGAAGACAAACTAAGTAAGTAATTTTTAATGATTACCCACCAGAAAACACTCTAGATACACATGGAATTGTCTCTATAAAAAGTATAATGTCTTAGAATATTTATGATCCAAAAGATTACAAAGGACTAGTAACAGTCTTAATTTTCCTGATTCCTAAAACCTATTGTACTTTAATATTTTCAAAGCCTCCTAAGAGCAAATGCTTTTTCAAATTTTGGTTAATAGCTATGTAAAAGAGAACAACATAATTATATACATTTTAAATAATTTAAATTTTTATCAATCATTGTTATAAAGATTAAACACGTGCTAACAATTCTAGCCTAGCACTAATTTCATGCACTATTGAATGTATTAATATTAACATTAATATTTAACTAAATTAAGATTCAAAGGTGGCTGTATTTTGGTTTCTCTTTTCCAGATCAACAACCAATGCTAATGAACACAGCCACATATCCTAGGAAAGGTGATAAGGGCAAGATGAGTTCACTCTTTGGAATGAATAATCCTTATGTTTTTCTGCCGCTCTGTATGTTTATGGACGAGTAAATTTTGACCCAGTTCTGGCTGTATAATATGTCCACTGTGATAAAATTCTGCAGCGCAGACCTCATATTGGTGGATAAAGAAAATGTTTAAATCAATGGCTTCTTTAGGTGTACTGAGGAGGAGAGACGAAGGAAAAGAGGGAGGATAGAGGCAGGGAAGAGTGGGTGACAGTGTGGTGGACATGTAGACGTGACATCTGAATTCCTGTGTCTTCCAGGTTTGCCTCCACTACAGACAGCAGACTGGTCCGAGGGCCTGCACTTCCCAGGGTAGACCGTGTTCAATCACTGATGCAGGCAGAGGTGTAAAGGCCAGCCCTTTAGGTACAGTGTGGGCCAAATCCAAAGGGGGAGATTATCTATGTCTATCTATCTATCATAGAGTTCTATGCACATTGAGAGAAAGAAAGATAGATAGATACAAATTTAGACATATTCCAGAGCTCTCCCAATAGGTCAACCAAAGCTCCCTTGGAGCTGCGTCTCATTTCAGTGTCTCCCTCTGCCTCGTCCTGTTCCCACTGCCACTGCCTTCTGCAGGTGAGAATCCTTAATAAATACGCTGCATTCCAGACACCAACTCAGAATCTGCAGCCAGAAAACCCAACCTGAGACATTCAGGAAGGGAAAAAGGAGAGAACAAAGAAAGAAAAGGAAGAGAAAGGGGGAGGAAAGAACAGCTCACATTTGTTGAACACTAAATCTATGCCAGTCAGTCATTGAGCTAAGCACCTTACAGAAATGTTTAATTTAAACATTTAATTTTTGCAGAAAAATGTGATGAGAACATTGTAATTATTCTCATTTAATACCTGTGGAAACTGACAATCAAAGAGATTTAGCAAGTGTTCTGAAGTTAGATAGCTAGTAAATTGAACAGCTTAGATTAGAATTCAGGGGTTTCCAACACTTTCCACTGCATGACTCTTTTTGAGCATCTATTATTTGCAAGATGGCTAAGTTCCTCCAAATACATTATTTCAATTAAAACTCTATATTATAGGCCTTTGGGGGCTACCAAGTTTGGCACTACCTTGATACCAAATCCTGACAAGCATATTCTAAGAAAGAAAAACCATCAGCCAATCTTACTCTCAAATGTTGTTGTGAACAAGCAACAGTGCTTTAGGTGTATCACTGCCTGCCCTCTGCTGCCTTTTATTCCTTCTGCCATTCGCATGTGTCCTTCTGAACAACGACTTTCGTTGTTTCTATCAGCGTGGCTTTGCTGACGACTAATGTCTTAGTTTGCGCTTTTTTAAGTATCTATATTTCCCCTTCATTTTTAAAAGATATTTTCAGTGTGCACAGAACTCTGTGTTGGTACACAGTTTCTTCCACTATTTCAAAGATGTTATTCCATTGTCTTCTGTTGAAAAATCAACTCTCAGTCTTTATTTTCACTCCTTTGAAACTACTGGGTAATTAAAAAAATTTCTATCAGGCATTATGTGGGAAAAATTTTAGAGGCCTGGGTTAATGCTTGTCTTCTCCAGATAGGATTAATTTTTCTTATAGGAAGCAATTAGCATAGGAGCATGTCACCTTGATCCAATAAGAGATGGAGACGAACAAGGGCCAGCTTTAGGTATTTCTGAGGTATGCTCTATCTCCGGTTGGCTTTACTTTTAAGGTGAACCCCTTCAGGAGTATCTGCTAGAGATTTAGGATGTTTACTAAGGTTCTCCTTGGTAAACACCTGAATTTAATTTCTGAGTCTCTAAGTAGTGGTTTATAGATGAATTTTGAAATTCTCAAAACTAGAAATCACCAAATGCCTTAAGGAGAAAAGTTGGCAGAGAATCTGGGGCTCACCTCATTATAATTTTCTTCCTTTTGGATCTTTCCCCTCTGGATCAGGATAGTTGTTCTCAGTGGGATATTGGGTCTAATACAGCTACTCCATTTTAGCCAGAAGATAGTCTCCACTTGTTTCTCTCATTAGACCTTGTTAGAACAGTGTTTGAGTATTTCATATGTTAGTTTTCATTGCATACAACCATTTTGTGAAGAGAGATAATATTTTACGTTCTTGGATTTACCACTTTTTCTTAATTTATCTAGCATTTGACATGTTTCTCTGCTTACCCATCAGGGTGTACTGCTCCAAACTGTGGAGTGACTCTACTTTCATTTTTCTCTTTCCCTTAGTTCTCTCACAAACACAAGATTTCTCTTCTCTTCTCTTTCCTTGCCCTGCTTCTCTGTTCTGTCCAGAGAGCTATGTCTATTCCTAAGAATTTTTTTCAAGGAAATTTATGGCAGGGGTATTTTGAGGAAGAATAAGAGAAGGATAATGGTTATTGAATTCCTAATTGCTTGAAAGTATAAATGTTTTAAACAAAAATGCCAATGCATTGTGTTAAATATGAAATGTCCAATTTTGAATCAAAAGTTTAGTTTATTATATCTCACATAAGAAGCAGTACAAGTAATCAAAGTGTGTGCCTAACCTGCAACACAGTTTTGAGGTCTAAGCAGTAGCGTGCTTATGCTAGCAGCAAAGAAGCCCGGAAAGTGAGTGATGATGAATTCATGAAAGGCATATTCCACAGCTCGTTGAGAATTGAATATTTTTCCTTGAAAGAAATGGTCTAAGCCTGGGAGATGTGACAGTCAGTTGGTGCAAGGTCTGATGAATATGGTGGATGACAGACAGTTTCCAAGTCCAGCTTCTGTAGTTTGAGCAGTGTTGTTTGTGTGACATGTGGTGGAGCCTGGTCTTGTAAGAGGATTGGCCTGCTTCTATTGACCAATCTCAGCTGCTTAATCACAAGCATCTTCATCATTTCCTCCAAATGGTTGCAGTAGACATCGCTGGCACCGACTGACCAGGTTTCATGGAGCTGTAATGGATAATACCAGCGCTGGACCACCATAGAGACACCAGTAGCTTTTTGTTGATGCATATTTGGTTTGGACTGTGTTTCAGCACTTTATCTTCATCCATTGTGCCGGATCCTTGTGATTCTCAAAATTAATCCATTTTTTATCATATGTAACAATGTGCTGTAGAAATGGTTCACCTTTATGTCATGACAACAAAGAAAGGCAAGCTTCGAGAGGATTTCTCTTCTGATGCTCATTTAATTCACCTGTGACCCATCTAATCAGCTTCTTTACTTTGCTGATTTTTTTCAAGTGATTCAATATTGTTGGAATAGTAACATAAAACCTTGCTGCTAATTCACACGTAGGTTGAGATGGATTCGTTTCCACTACAGCTTTCAGTTCATCATTATCCACCTTGGTCTCAGGTCGCCCACGTGGCTCATTTTCAAGATTAACATCACCAGAATGGAACTTTGCAAACCGTTGATGTACTGTGACATGTCTTTAGCCATAACCTTCCTAAACACTTCACTGATATTTCAAGCTGTCTGCTCTGCACTGGTTCCATGACCCAACTCATATTTTAAAATAACTAGAATTTTTGACTTATCCATGTTTTCACAAAAATTAGTCTTAAAATTTTTTGAAAGATAATCACAAGCCAAACCATATGTTTGAAAGAATGAGGATGTACCTTTACAATAAAAATAAAAAAGGAGTGTCAAAGTGAAATGTCAGAGACATCAACTGTCAAACTTAGTACTTAAGGAAATGGAACATTTCATACTTACTAACATAATGATTAAAGAGGACCAATGCTCACCTCTATGGAGCTCAAACTACATAGATTTTTCTTCCAGGTAAACTTACATAAGATATACCCAAACATGTTGTAAATTATTGTATTTAGAAATTTCAGGCCATTATGTTGGTCATGAAGAAACTGTAATGGTGTATAAAATTTTTTGTTAAAACAAACTGATCGCACACACTTGAGACACAGTAATTTCTCACCTTTTTTCCCATACGTTTGACCAACACTTGTATATTTCCATCTTTTGTACAAGCATCTCTTTTTAGATGTTTACACGTTCAAAGTCCTATATCCTATGTTTCCTAACCTTTGAAAGTTTTTCTTACTCCTACTTCTCTGAAAGTGATATAAATCACTAACTTATTTGAATAATAAACAAATAAAATGGCACATAATTTTTCATTCCCTTCTAGAAATTTGAATCTTATTACTCTGAATGCAGAGGCATAATCTAATATTATCAATACATACTGAGCAACTTCAGCTTTCTCAATCTGTTTGCATTTGTAATGTAATATTTCTTCAGAATTATTCTTTTAAGCAGTCAAACTTCTCTGTATCACCATGCAGTGATGTGCAGATCTATTTTTTAAAGATAATGAAATGTTGGATGGCTCTCCACTAACATCCCTGAGCTCAGTAATGTATTTATTTCCTCTACCTCTTTAAGAGACTATGGCATGTAACAAACTAGCTTCTGTATTATTATATTTCCATGAGTGATGGAAATTAAATACAGATTAACATTTGAAAAAATCAGATGGCCACCAATCATAAACATTTTAAAGCAACACTTTCCTGAAAATCAAGAACAAAAGAGAAATAATTAACATAAGTAAGATGAAGCAATATATTTCTAGTCTGAATATAGCAATAAGAAAATTAGAGTTCGTTATTTCTACTTTTTCTATCATGATGATCGAAACTTAACATCTGAATAAGACCTAAGAATCAGTAAGGTGCAAATGTTCTGAGTCTACATTAATTCAGAGAAAACAATAAAACAAGGTGGTTAGATAGAGCCATGTGCATTTGAACAATAGAGTACTGCAAAAGAAAGTGGTGTGGCTGACTGCCGAAAGATATTGTGAAAAATCTAGGATGAATAAGAGCTCGGTTGGATTCAGCAGAATCTGGTAGACTCTGCTTTCTCAAAGATATAGTTGGTTATATGGCGGAATGCACAGGTCTTGCTTTCAGATAACATCCCCCTGACCCCGTGACAGCTCATGAAATGATATTTAGCCCTGACAAGACAGCCAGCCGGGATATCTCTTGTGGTTTGTAGTAGTCCTCACTGAAAGAACTTTTAAGTTATTTCTATTTAATTTTTATTAGTTTATCTTCTTCAGTTACAGCCTTTCATTCAGTTTGATTTTACTAAATGTCCTTATTCTCTTTATATTAAGTTCTATTAAATACTTGTGCATACATATAATATATTTAAACCATGTATCTTTTTAAATCTAACTTCCAAATGTGCTAAGAAAAATGACCAAAAAGAGCACACCTCTAACTACTATTTATTTCTTTTGCAAAGGATATTGAAAGCTTTTCGTCTCTGCCCGTCATGATGTCTCTTCCGGCCCTGCTCACGTAAAAGTCAATTATAGAATCGAGTCGTTAGTGATAAACCAAAAGTCTCTGTTTTTTCAGCTCCTAGCTCATCCTGGGTACTAACAACAAGGCTGCCCTCATGTAACGCTATGGATTCTTTTAACAAGTTAGATTTCTCTGGTTGAAAAACCTTAGTCTCTTTAGATAGAAGTTTAAGATGAAAAGTTCCTGGATGTAGCCAAAAAAAGTTCCCGATATAGACCAAGCTTTGCTAACAAACGAAGGGCACAGGATAGAGGCACCAAAGAGGGAAGGGTTCTGCATGTACTCACAGAGATCTAGATTTAATAAACAGTCAAATAAGCTGAATTTTTCTCTTATAATATTTTTTAGAACAATGGCCAAGAGATTAAGGAGGTCTCTGTAAATCAGTCTATCATCTCTAGTGCAAATTTCAGGTCATTTTCCATCAAGACGAGCCCTCAGAAAGAGTCTTTTTGTATTGTGTTCCCCAAACCTGAGTGCTCAGTAGAATTAGTGTGTTCAACTGCTATCTTAGGATAGGAGCAGCTATGTTTTTGCTGGCCTTCCCGTAAATACAAAAATTAAAAAGCACAAAAATCTCATTTTAATCTACTTGACTAGGACCCTAGATTTCCCCAAGAGAAATGCTTAATGAAAGTAATAACTTTTGAGGATTCATTTTGCCATGTCTGGCTACCATCCACAGCTGGCTGACTCCCCATAGAGCTACTTGCACCCTATGTCTACACATGGCTGAATTGAAACTGCAGCATTGAGGTCCTGACTCCAAGCCAATGCCTGTCCACAAAACCACACTGCCATTCCTCAACCAGAAGCTTGCTCCTTTGAGTTATGTTGCTTTATGATAGAATCTGTTATGTTTTTATCGCTGTCATCATCATTCTATTTTAGTAGAAGAATCCGGAGACCCAATTCATTTCTTAGATCTTGTAACTAACCACTTTTAACTCTTCTTACTTGTAATATGTGGGTCTAAGATAATCCAAAAAGAAAACAAAAACAAGAACAGAAAAAGTAAATGATAAAACATCTCTTCCAGCTCTAAGCTTCTCTTAATTGAAGATGCATTCAGATCCCCATTATTAAATAAAAACATGTTGGTTGTCTCTCTTGAGCAAGAAAATGCCTTATGTGTAAAGAATCATAGCACATGGCCACTGCCCTTTGGAGACTCACAAACAACTATGGAAAACAAAATAAGTTGTAAGTGAACTTGTGTAACAAAATAGCAATGTGTGTTTTTAGACACTGTTCAAAAAAGTTTCTTGTTTGAGAGATGAAGTATAAATGACCAGTAATTTTGCATAGCTTTTGATTAATCCAATGGTAGAGACTGGAATGTGTTTGGTCCTTTAAGCCTACTTCCTTTTTCTGTTGGTGCTTTCTAGAGTAACACGATGACTGGGTCTCAGAACGTGGATTTCCTGCAGGCGGTATCATGCATCAGACATTTTATGGTCCACCTATTTCCTGATCAAAAGAGAAGTTCCAAACCCATTTCCATCAACATTTGCAGATGCTCTCCTCCTCCAAATGACTTTTTAAGTATCTAGACACAGCAGTCTGGCTCTTCCTCTAGATAGTGATCTCCTTTTCTGGCTATACGTATAGTTACAAGTTCCAATAGACAAGATCTTCCCAAGGACCTTATGTTTAAAAATAACAAAAATATTATTTCGTATTAGATACACACGGCCTTGAAACTTGGAAGGTTGATGTGATTGGCAATGAGCAGTGTGACAAAGCCCTCCCTCTTGTTCACAGAGATAGGGATGGGAAGCAGGAAGACTTGGATGAGGTTCCTGGGAGAGTTTCAGGATAGGCGCACCATTGACAACTGGAGGAAATATCTTTGTCCCAATCATTATGCCTCCAGGAGTGCTTGAAACTCAGCTGCACACAGTGGGAGATGGGAGCTCTCTGAAGAGGCAGATGGAGCTACGTGAGGAAGCTCGGAAGCAGAAGCTTCAATCTTGCTTGGAACCGGCCGCTTCCCTCCTTTGTCACTCCGCCCGAGAGATTCTGAGCTTGCGTATTCTTCCCTTCAATTGGAAGCATAGAGTTCATTGCCAAGAGAGGAGTTGCAAGCTTTCCTCTGATGCCCCTCCAACCTTGTCTCTTAAGCCCCAGAAGAGCTGAATCAGAGCGAAGTGTCAGCATGGTTTTCAAAGTCAATGTCAAGCTAGTTAGTTAGCTCATGGAGCTTCAGCGTCGTTGAAGGCAAATCTCTGTCCCCTTTCTCCTGTGTATTTTCTGCTGGTTAAAAATAATGCATGCTGTTGCCAAGAATGAGAGGGAATTATATTTCCCACCATTTCTAATCTTCTTGAGTAGAATCAATTTATTTTGTGTTGAATTGGGGTGTTCATAAGCCAAAAGGTAGCCCTGGGACCGAGTTGAGATATGAAAGGAAATTGAAGTGCAATAAAACCCCACGCGTGGTGGTTTGCACCAGATCCATAATCACCACAGAACATGTTCCTATGCAGACAGGTGCAGGTAGTTAAGGAACACAGTGACAATTTTTCAGTCCCTTAGCCATTTCCAAGGGAGCTGAGACAATGCCATGATCAACAGAGAAACCTTTGTAGATGGGATCAGGAATAAAGAACTTCTGCTCCTCTATCCAGTCCCCAACCTCATAGGAAACAATTACAGTTTGACTTTGTTCTTTCATTGGTGTAAAACTTGCCCATTATATTTGTTCTGGATAATTACCTTGTGGAATATCATTGGCTATGGTACAGGATGTATTAAATTGAAATTAAAATTAGGATTATACAAATGAAGTATTCAAATTTCAAAAATTATTGGAACATGGACTTTATTAAATAAGTATACTCCACTAATACATTTGACAAAATTAGATGTGACAAGTAATATTAAAAATAATAATGATACCTATTTATTGCTTATCTAGCATTATGCACTCAAAATTTAATTTAAGACATGTAGCAATTCTCAAGGTAGACTTTATCTTTATTTTATAGATGAGGAAGCTTAGAGAGAGTAGGAAACTTGCCTATGTCCCAAAGCTAGAAAGAGTGGTATTGGGGTCTTGCTATTTCTCAATGCACAGTCTTGATTTTTATGGCTAGCCAAATTGCACACAGATTGGGTAGCATATATCTTTAGAAACATCTGGGAAGCCACACTGAATCATTAATTGGATTTCAATTTCAATGAGATTTTCAGTTTTTCATTAACAACATTAGCCTGAAATTGAAGTTATAAATTGAGACTGTAACAAGTGTTTTGAAAATCAACCCCCTAACAACATTATTCAATAAAGAATGAAAATATATTATCTTAAGAACTTGGGTCCTTCTGCAGTTGTAGAAACCGCATGATCGGTATCTGTTATGGGTTGAATTGTCCCTTCCCTCAGATTCATTTGCTGAAGCTTTTAGTCTCTCACCTCAGAATGTGACTGTGTTTGTCAACAGGGCCTTTAAAGAGATGTTCAGGTTCAAATGGGGTCATTAGGGTGGGCCCTAATCCAATCTGACTGGCATCCTTATGAGATTAAGACACACTCAGAGACACCAGGGCAAATATTCAGGGAGGAAAGACCAAGTGAGGACGCAGGGAGAAGGTGGCCATGTGCAAGGCTAGGAGAGAGGCCTGAGAAGGAAAACCCCTACTGACACCTCGAGCTCAGCCTCCCAGCCTCCAGAACTGGGAGAAAATACCTTTCTGTTGTTGAAGCCACCCAGTATGCAGTATTTTGTTATGGCAGCCCTAACAAACTAAAACAGTATTTTATGCCCATAATATTTATAAAATTCAAAACTATAAACTTACTGACAAACTGGCAAAGATATAATAAAATTTAGAGATAATAAAGGAAAGCAAAAAAGATTATTTTTAAGGACTTTAAATATAAAAATGACCCTAATTAATACATCTTCAACTATGTATTTCCCACTTACAACATAAGAGCAAATTCTGCTTTTGCCAATTCCAATATAGATAGAAAACCAAGGACAATGGAAATTATTTTGAATACATGGGGTGACATTAGACTTTTTTTCATTATCGTATCTTATTTGCATCGCTAAAACAATGTAGTATAAAAGACTAGAGCACAAATCAGGGAATTAATTGGAAAACTAGGGCTGTATTTTGCCTCTGCCTGGAACTAGTTATATGTCATTTGAGAAATTCAGGTAACCTCTCTATAGTAACCTCAGTTTCTCCACTTCCAAAGTAAGGAAGGGGAACTAGGTGAGCCCCAGGTCTGTTCTTACTCGAGTCTTTTACATCCATGACTGAATGAATCAGGAACAGTAAAAACAGGATTTCTGAAGAAACTGAATATTTTGCCTGAAAAATGAGACAGAAATACCTAACTCAGGAACTCATTCTAAAAAAAAAAAGAAAAAGAAAAAGAAAATTGCTATGACTAACATATTGAGCAATTATTCTCTCATTTAATTTAAAAAACAGTAAAAATGGATTTCAGTGAGCAAGAAAAAAAATTGTAGGGAAAAATAGACCTAGTTTTGAGGGCATTTAAACACTGCAATAGTCTACAAAGCAGCACTAAATGACTTTCTTCCTTGGAGACTTTTTTAAAGTAATGGTGATCACTTATTCACTTGTTCTTTTAATAAACATAAGAAGTACTTATTATATATCAGGCAATGTGTTGGGTATTAGTATAAATTAGTGGGCAACAATACAAAAAGGCCCCTGTCATCATACTTATATAGGAGAGGAAATAGTAATCAAATCCACACAAAAATAAAAGCAAAATCACTTGAAGAAAATGTATATAGGGCTATGAGAATTTACAACAGGGAAGCTAGGATTAGAAGTCAGGGAAGGCTTCCTGGAGGAAGTGGGCTTTGAGCCATTTGAGCTAAGACCTAAAAGAAACACAAAGATACTGCTAGTGACCTGTAGTATATCTAAGCTCTTCTCCTTTCTTATCAACAGAATCCTGATTTTTTTCTTGGTTCTGGGCATGAATGTGCTCACCTGTATAACTAATTTCTAGCCTTGTTGCAACTACGAGGACCCATGTGACATAATATTTGCACATTAGAAGTAATCAAAGCACTGCAAGAGTGATTTCTCAGAAAAGGTTATTTTTCTAATATAAGTGCTGCACCTTTCTCTTTGTCACGTACTTTTTCTTCATGCCTGGAATAGAGATGGAATGTTTGGAGGTACAACAGCCATTTTGTGGCCATGAAGAGCAAAGCCATGTACCAGTATGGCAGATCAGGACCAAAATATTTTTTGACTCATCTTCTAGTGATAGGAATTTAATAATTTTTCTGAGGAGCAAGACCACATAGAATTAGAACTCAAAGTTTTGATTCCAACTAGTAGGTCAAATCTACAGAAACTCTTAACAGGCTTCTACTGGATTCATCCAGTCTCTCCAAAGATTCTGTAACTCATACTGATGGATAGTTCCAGTTGGGCCACTATCTAGTGTAACTGTGTTCTTTCCCTCCCCCACTTCTGTAGTTTTTACTTACTGTCAGTCATGTTTCCTACTCAGCCTCTTGTCAGTTGTACTAGATATTATAATCATGTAATTTAATTACATATTACATAAAACAATAAATCAGGTGCCAAAGAAGTTTGGAGTGTTTTTTTTTTAATAAAAACTAAGTTAAATACTTTTTAAAAATTAATGATTGAAAGCTACTATAAGAAAAATATGTCCCAAATGGTTTTGGGTATAGCATTGTTAAAAATTTAGGAGAAATTCATAACATTCAAAAGATGTTTTGTACTTAAATTGCTGAATAAGTGTCCCTATGCTCCCTATTGCTCCAATTAAAACAAAAACGAGACATTTTGAAGGATGTGACACGAGTGTGGTTTTGTTTTGAAAGGCCACAGGAAAATATAAGAAACTCCAATTAACCAATTGATCCTAAAAGATCTTGTTAGAGTGGGAGACTAGGAGACAGGGCTGAGATCTGAGGCAGGGCCTTGCAGAGTGGGTGCAGGTGCTAAAATAAACCACTGTCAGGCAAAGCTAACAGGAGGGGCTGATAAACACAGGCAAGAACCAGCTTCAACTGTCTTGTCAACCATCTCTGTGACCTTGCCTGAACTTTGGCTAATTCCAATATCATTTACATTGTGGTTTTAAAATTTCTCTGCTCTTGAAATCACCATGACAGTTCCGAGACAACCACATAAGGTAAGAAAATGGGAGGGAATCCAATTCTAGGAATTACAGCCTAAATTCTTAGTAAAAGCTAATCCCTAAGCCTTGAATATTCTTCTCCTCAACTAGTAAGGCATCAAAAGACAAAAACCCACTTCCTCCCAGTGCGGCTGCCTCTTTCCAGCCTGCCTGCTCTCCCCTCTGAGAGTGTACTGTCCCTTTCAATTAAAATTAAAAGCTGGTGCTTGCTTGGCTTCTGTGGTGTGTCCTGAAATACTTTTCCTGATGATCACCCAAAACTTGGAATAACCCCCACTTAGAGGCCGCTAACAATCTTATCAAAACTCAGCAAAAAAAAAAAGTTACATTTAGATGCTTTAGGTTGAAATAAAAAGATTAATGTATGTGTGAATTCATTTCCATGGTTTTCTACCTCAAGTGGCTTTTTTTGATTAAGTAATCAAATTCTGGTCTTGATGGAGTAAGATATTGATGCTGCTTCTTCTATACTGCTATTTGAATCAGCACATTACACCATTATTTTAAAACAATTTCAAAACTGAAAATTTTGATGCCATTATTAATCTAATAAGATCCTTTGGTTTAATATGTTAGCTGTATATGGACACGAAATATGATATAAGTATCATCTGTGGTTTTGGTTTCAGTTCCATTGTTCAATCCCTGTCCATCATTTTGTCCAAATGTTGTCTAAACTTTTGTAACATTAATATATACAGATAGCAGGCATCCATCATGAACTGGATTTTCCATGAACATTAAATCCCACTGGTCTATATTCTTTCATTATGTAAGATATCCCCTGAATATAAGCTAGGCACATTCAGAAATGCATAAATTCTTCTGGGCCAAAAGGGTATTACTTGTATCCTAAACAAATAATTTATGGAGCCATATAGCACAAAGTTGTTCCCTTGCACCAAATGATACCCCGAAGGCCTGAAAGAGTTAATTAGCCTCTAGCATGCCAAACTGGCTCAAATCAGTTTCTTTATTTGAGATACACTATTGACAGGAAAACAAAATGACAAATTGCCAAAAGTGCCAGAAAAACAAAGACTGCCTAGTCATAAGGGTTCTTCATAGCTGAGTTTTGGCAATTTCTTGTAGCTCCCAGCTGCAGAGTGATGGCATTATCTATGAATTCAATAACAGCTGTAAGTGGCTGCCACCTCCTCTGCTTATGTAGAAATCTTTCCTGTTGTGGTTTGTGGTGCCAATTCTGGGTCCATTAATCATCAGAGAATGTAATTGCCCACAACTGTTCTAGAACTCTACACCACTCCAGCATGCTCTGATATAATCATATGGCCAAGACAGACTTCTGCCATGCTATGCCTGCAAAATCCTGGTGGAATGCATTCATCTCCCCATGACTCTAAGAAGATAGGAATGATACTCTGTTTTGTTTGCTTTTTCAGTCCCCATTGGACTGTGCTCTGTTTGGCTACCTCTCTTCAAATAGCAGTAGCCAAATCTATAAGGTAAATGTAGAGTTCAAATAAGCAATGAAACTAGAAACTTATAAATAGAAGTCGATATTAATATCATCTTATCTAGATTAAATTTTATCCTAATTTTATTTCACGACATTAAAATGCCTTTCAGTAGAGAGAACAGCTGGAGTATCTATCAAATAATGTATTCTGTAGCCAGAATTCATACTTAACTGGTTTTTAGCAGTTTGGGCCCCAGAAAAGCAGGTTTTTGGGTTTTAATCAGTCATAATCATGAATTTGACATTCCTGTACAGTTCTCAATATGTAGATACCATGCAAGTAAATGTGGTTTCCCAAGAAGAGAGTATAATGTGAGAAAAGAAGACCAAAATGGAACTTTAAGAGAGAAAACCAACATAAGAGAGTATGTAAGGATATGTGTAAAACATGAACAATACGGAGTGATAGAGGATAAGGAAAGAAGGTTTTCCAAAAGGAAGAAGTGGTTCTCACTCATCCATCAGGTAAGATCTAGAGACTGAGCACTGTTCACAGGACCCAGGACCCAACCACAAGGATGCCCCCAGCAAACTTGGTGATCAAGATCTTCATAGAGCAGTGTGGACCAAACTCAAGTTGCAATGGAAAGACGGGCAACGTTTGGCCAGTGGAAGAAACTAAGCATGTTTAAATAATAGGAGCCAATAGAGGAGAAAGGTTAACAAATAGGACAGATGAAGAAAAATCAAGAAATCAAGTCCCTCAGCTTTGTAGCAAGTGTCCAAGGTGCTTTCTACCTCGGGTACTCAAACTGCTATGCACTTGCCTCCGTTTGACTAGGGCTGGTCTGTGTAATACATAGAATATGACAAAAGTGATGTTATACTGCTTATGAAATTAGGTTAATAAAGACACTGTTCTTCTGTCTTAGCTGTTCTTTCTTGCACTCTCTCTGGAGGAAGCCAGTTATCATGCCTGAGAAGCTCAGGCAGCCTGTGGAGAGGTCTATAAGGTCAGGAACTGAGGTCTCTATACAACAGCCTGCAAGGAGCTGAGGTTTGCCAACAACCATGTGAGTGAACTTGGAAGTAGATCCTCCCCCTGTTGCACCTTGACAGACCATGGTCTTGGCCATCAGCTTAACTCAACCTCATGAGAGCCTCAGTGCCAAGACAAGCCAGCTAAACCACTCCTCGATTCCTGCCCCTCAGAAACTACGAGATAATGCATGTGTGGTGATTATTGTGAGGTAATTTTGTGGTGATTTGTAAGAAAAGACAGCTAATGCAATAGGAAAGAAAAGCAAAAGGAAAAGGTGTACAGATCCCAGATGAATATTTTAGCTTTGGATGGGATTGGGTAGGTACCACTTCTATAAGAGAAGGCAAAAAAAAAAATCTCTTGGTATGAATGTAAGTAAATGGATGGGTCTCCCATTACTTACATTCACCAGCTTTTTAGCACGATTTTTAGGCAAACTTCTCTTTAGCATCTCTTAGCAACCAGGTGCTTGTGGGATTACAACAGACTAAGTCAACCCAGGTCTGGTGGTTGACGGAGAGATGATGAAGAAATGGCTAATAAAGGACACAGTTAAGCAAGTGGTGAAATAATAAAGCATCATGTCAAAGCTGGAGAGACCAAAAAAGAAAGCTTGAGATGTGCTTCATAGGGAAGAAAAAAAAAGAGAGAGAGATGAGATCAAGGAATGAATTTAAAAATAATAATAAAATTAAGATCTTGAAGTATAGGCAGGTATGGCCAGAGTGGGACGTCCAACATAGTAATTTTAGTGGTGGAACCACCACAGTTACCGAGCGCAAGGTGTGTGGCTGGTGATTTGCCATGAGGAAACTGCTAGAAACCAAGGAGTCAGGCTGTTTATGGTCCGACCATCTATGGTCCGACTATCTATGTGGACATAGAATTGACACAGGGAGACACTATGACTTTAGGCAGAGAAATGGGCAATGAGCCAGAATGTATAGAATGTTCTAGATGACAGCAGTGGGAAGGGGTGACAATGTATATACAAGTGACAGGAATCATAAATGATTAGCAGTTTCAGTCATCAGGTGCAGAAGCAAGGGCATGGCTTTGGGAATTGAAGAAAACAATTTAGGCAGCTCACATCGAGGCAGGGCAGTTACTGAAGAATGAAGAGTAGAGTATCTGCAAGGAAGAGCTTTGGAGAAAGTGGAATCCTGATAGAAAAGGCTGCTTCTCTGATTAAGGAAGTTCTTCTCTTAGTAATATGTATTTAAATCACTGGCCTAAATGAAGGAGGCTTCTAGTGGCCAGAAAGTGCCCACACTGCCACCAAGAGGGCTGGGTCAATCTCAACAGTCCCTTCCATACCTGCATGCAGGAGTACCTGGGCGCGGAACTGAGGGTACAACAAGAGGAAGCGTTTGGTGAAGAGGTTGGGTATAAGTCACTCTTTCCATGTTAGTTCTCACTTGTTTTTAGGAAAGAGAGCTAACTCCATGTCTGATGATGGGGAAATGCTCCTTCTGGGAGAATGAGGTTCACTGCTAATGATTTGGGGCTGGAGCAGGAGTACTCTTTGGCTCTAGATGCCTCAAGAGAACGAAAGGCAGGAAAGATTCAACACAGCTCTAAACCGGTTATGACCTGTGAGATACTATAATTTACGAAAATGCGTCTAAACGCGGTGGAAACGAAGATTATCGTAAGATTTTAGACAGAAGCCTTATCTCAGTGTCAGACGTTGGCTCATTGCTTATATATAAATTGTCAGGCTGAAATGATGCTGAGGACCGGTAAAGCTGCTTCCAGGGCGGGAGGCATCTGGAGAAGAGAGCTGGACCTAAAGAACTTGCCAGTTTGTTACACAGTCAACTTCCACTACCATGTGTTCAATTATGAATGAAATGGTGACTTAAAACTTGACTTCATGGCCTCTATTCCGACAAGATCAAGTAATTCTCAGTTAAATCATATTTTAAATATTGCTATGGTTGCACCTCTTTATGACTTATTTTTACAGTAATGGTCTATAAGATACATGAAAGCTGGGTTCATTTCTGGTTTCTCAGAGCCTGCCTGGCACCTTGCCCACAATAGACATCCATGGTGTTTGCTGAGCAGACGAACAAACTCCAGAACATGATGGAGCAGCTGTGGGAGTTTTTCATATACCCTGTCTCACATTTTTGCAATAATAAAGATTTGTATGTCATTTTGGAAGGAATCTTTAACTAGTAAACAGAAAATTAGTAATATCTTTAGTATCTGGTCTGTGACAACAAAATTAAAACATTTATTGCCTTTATCACATCTATACCTTCAATATTGTTTATTATTTCAACCAAATTTCCTATACCCATGATGACGAAAAATTAAAAAAGAAACATAAAATCTCTTCAGGAAACAATCTAGTTTTATTGTATGTCATACTTTGTGAGAGTAAATGACAGTTTCTTAAAAGAAAAAAATAATTCTTATGTTATTTGATTTTTTTCATCTTTGCATAAACAAACCCATTCATCTATAGTTCAGCTATTTCAATTACCTTTTTAACAATAACTTTAAAAAATATTTAGCTGATATAATTCAATGAAATTATTTTCCCCAGCAAAAACATTGATTCATTCAATTAACTTATTGTGAAGAGATGCTCAACTATGTGTATTCACATTAGCCTCTCTTAGTCCATTTTGTGCTGCTATAACAGAATACCTGAGACAAAATGTATTGGCTCACAGTTCTGGTGGCTGGGAAGTCCAAGGCCAGGTTAGGGCCTGGTTTCTCTGCCTCCGAGATGGTGCCTTGCACATTCCACCCTCCAGAGTGAGGGAGAACCGCTGGATCCACAAGTGCAGGAGGGCGGAAGAGCCAAGAGGCCGAGTCCACTTCGAAACCCTCTCATCAAGGCATTACATCCACCCGTGATGCTAGAGCCCTCATGGCCTAATTGCCCCTTAAAGGCCCTACCTCTTAATAATATTACAATGACAATTAAATTCCAACATGAGTTTGGGAAGGGACAAACATTTAAATCATATTAGAGCCAAACAAAATATCAAAGAATTGTGGTTATATGATGAAGATCTTCAAACGGCTAAAACTGGAAAATGTACTCAAATGTGCAAGACAATTATTTACTTCTCTTCTTCATCACTTGTTCAGTTATCCACCATCATCCAAATGCTAATTCCTTAGAGTGCACACAAGCAGCATTTCCACATTCTTAATCACAGACTTAACACTGTTGTTAGGTTACACATATGTGTGTGTGTGCGTGCACCATAATAAATCACATGTGTATAATCACTTTCCCTATGACAGGGAAAGTGGGCTACAGAGCAAGCGCTATCCTATATGCGATCCCTGTTAGTAACTGCACAACATAGAAAATTGTAGTTCATAATAGCTGTGTGACTACCTGGCAAATGTTGGATTTTGAACTTAGATTATTCCCAGAGTATATTCTTAATAACTGTGCTACACTAAATGGTAGCTGATCATGAATTTGTATTGTAAATAAAGAAATAAAATTATAATAATATTGTAAATAAATAAAATTCAGATAAAAGGGATATTCACTGACAAGAACCAACTTTGATGTCTACAAAGGGATGAGAAGACAGAAGCTGCCTTTAAGTCATCTTTAATAATGTTGCTCTAAAAAATTTTTATAACACTTAACAAAAGAATAACATTGGCCAGTTTTATAATTTTATCTCTATTGTAAACATATGAGATCACATACCCAGAAGCACCTGACAAAATCAAGCCTTCTGAAGCTCTGACGATGAAAAATAAGGCAAGGTAGGAATTATCCATGATGGAGCTAAATTTTGTTTTCATCTTGGTTCTAAAAATATAGAGTCTAAAAGGTCTCTGGGTCTAAAAGGTCTCCAGAGCTTCTTGGTGGCACCGTAAAGAAATTATGTTGGAAAGGCAGA
The DNA here is from genome assembly GCF_040939455.1 of Microcebus murinus. NCBI lineage: Eukaryota > Metazoa > Chordata > Mammalia > Primates > Cheirogaleidae > Microcebus > Microcebus murinus. The sequence goes on from NC_134118.1 coordinate 9,215,512, forward strand.
AAATATACATATATAAGCATTTTATGCAGAATATTTTCTACTGTCTATAAAATACAAAACATAAGGAAGAGATACAAGGCAGGTTGTATTCAAGTAAGCAGACAATAGCAGAGTAGGAAGAATTGGTCATCCTCGATGACATATCATGGACGCTACCCTCCTTTATGACTCTGAAACCACCTTTTACCTTTTAAAAGAACTTTTTAAACAGAATAAATTTTGTTCCAAAGCAATCCTAAAGGAGAAATGCCTGGCTTAGAAGGCCCTGCACTCACAGAAGTCCCGGATGGTTCCTCACGGTGAGTAGATGTGCAGGTTTTAGTGATTAATGCTCACACTAGACTTTATATTTCTTCTATCACCCTGTATATCATGTCTACAGAGAATTGCAGGATTCCTGCTAACATAAGAAAGAACTCATACCCTCTTAATCACATTCAGATTGGCCTTTATTCATCCCAGACTATGCCTCCCAGGAAAAGCTTTTATATCTGTCAGATTTCAAAGGACCACCAGATGAAGGGAGAGAACTGAAGATCAGAATTAGTGGTTCTTTATTCTTGGGAATATCAGTCAATTTTCAAAGCAAATGACTTCAAATTAGGCATAAGTGCTAATCCCAAGTGTCATGTTCACCAAAGCCCTATGGAAATATTTCCCCTCAAATTTTGGGAAGAATATTTTAATAGGCCACTAAATGTCTGACTCTGAGTTTATATATATCGTCACTACTGCATTTTCTTTTAACTGTACTCTTGTTCAAAATGAGTACAAGCATTGGAGTACTGGGGAAGAACCACCAATTGTCTTCAAAGCTGTTTTGACTTACGAGCAGACTCTTGTGAAAATTTTTATTTTTATTGAAATTAGTTGTTCTGCTCCTTCTAATGATATGACTCTGTGCATATTTTTTTAAAGAATGGAGTTGTTGTGTGGTCCATTAGAGTAATGTGTTGATACATAAAAAGCTTTTAGGGACAATATTATAATTGGGAGAGTCTATATTCCCATGGAAATTATTGCCTGGATTAAAAATTTTAAAAGCCAGAAGATTGGCAAATCAAAATTTTATGTCTCAGTTTCCTATAAAAGCTCCTTTATTTCTAAATCCATCAGCCAACACAAATAGAAAGAAGCTATTTTTTGCTTGGATGGCACAATCAAACTAACAATGACTTCTTTTTTCCAACTGCAAGCGGAAAAAAAAGTGTTGACATTATTTATTGAAATATTGAAAAGAAACTGTTGAATAGAGAAAACATGTGTTAGAAATGAGCAAAGGCCAATCCCTAAAGTGAGATAGGTTGAAATTCTGAGTTTCTGAAATTCTACCATGAAGTCGTATTGAATCCATAATGCACTCTTCTTTAAATCCTTTGAATTCTTGCATGTCATTGTCTTCAAATATGTAATGTTAACCTATGCCAGCTGCAATAAGGACATTCATTTTTAATTGCATTAGGTACAAAGACATTAATCTATTTGTTTATCACAGGTGTAGTGGGATGTATACAGAGTCTTAATGAAATTTACAAGTAAGAGAACTGAGAGGTAGATGAAAATAAATTTCCCAATGGGGCATGTAGAAACTGGCAGGCTAGGAAGGAAACAAGATTTCCTGATTTAAGGTCCAGTGTCATCTTCATTAAATCATTCTGCAGAACTCCTAAGACATGATATAGCTTATGGAGTATCCTAGATAAAACTATTATTTTTTATACTATAAGGCTATTACCAGCTATCAATTGTCTATTCTAATAAGAAAACATGAAAGAATATTTAGCCATTGAAGAGAATCCATAGATAAGTGTTAAAATATTAGTATTTGACATTTGTTTTTAGTATTTGTATTTAGTTTTTAGTATTAGTATTTGACACAAGAGCAGAAGTTCAGAATTGTACATGGACTTAATCATCAAACTTCAATAATAAAGATGCATAAGAATGTCTATAGCTTGTAAATGGCATTCTTTCAGTCCCATCAAGAAATAATTTTTTTATTTTAGAGCATTTTCAGCAACACTGTAAAACTGTGTGTGTGGAAGGAAAAACGTATGTGCCTAATTGGAGGTTGGTGTGAAAGAAGGCTTTTATAAAATGATGAAATCCAAATAAAATAAACAGACTGTCAAAAACAAGAACCCAGAACTTTGCACCTGATAAAACACCATTGTTTTGGGTCTAGAATCATGCCAAGTTTCTGTGTCACTGGATATGCTATGTTAGAACACTATATATATATATATTTACTGTTCCTATAGAAACTTAGTACATTGGAGAATAGGGACTTTGAGCAAAGTTTTGAGCATGATTCTAAAACACAATGGCAAGAATGAAGTTGTGTCACAATGTCATGATGTCTTACAGTTCCAGATTCAACAACACCATGTGTAATCAAATCAAAATAAGTGAACTAGCATTTTTAAATGAATAGTTTAGTTAATTGGTTGGCAATTTGGGGCAGGGATTTTAATTATCTATTTCTATGTTCTTTATATCCCATGCCATTATTTCCTAAAATAGAGAATTTTAAAAATTCCCCATTTGGCCGTAATTTAAAAGTCTTTTGGTTTTGTTTATGAAAGTTCTACTCCTTCTTTGTATATATTATATAAAGAGTGCAAGAGAATGCTATTCCCATCCTAAAAAATCTACTTGGAAAAAGCTGTCAGCCTCTGGGTAGAAAACCAGGGTCTACTGATAACAAAAATGTAAAGAAAGAGGGGCAGGATTGCTGAAAAAGTGTCATCCTTGAGCCTCAGGCATGAGGGCCTATCTATGACTGAGGCTGGAACAGGAAAATTGAGAACACCATGAGGCTTCCATCGAGTAACAATTTACAGTAGCTTACCATTTGCACAGGGACAAGAGAACCACTTCTGTAGCACAGGTGTGTAAGGGCTAGTGAAAGCTAAATGCAGGGCAGGAATTTGGGGGGAAACTCTTCAACACTATAGAAGAGTAGCACTTCAGCACTATAGCCCCTATAAGACAGAAAGCTACACACACACACACACACACACACACACACACACATATATATATCCAAGAGAGAAATTTATTTTATGAAAATGGGCTGGTAAGTCTGCAATCTGAAGGGCAGTTCAGATGTCTTGCAATTCACGTAAGAGTTGATGTAGCTTTGAGTACAAAATTCTGCAGGGCAGACTAAACTCAGGCAGGTTCTGTTGTAGCCTTGAGGCAGAATCCCTTCTTTTTCATGAAGAGCACACATTTGCTGTTAATACATTCAACTGATAAGGTAAAACCTTATTGGGAAAGCCCTAAGGGCCTTTGGTAAAAACCTGGAAGGTAATCTGTTTCAATTAAAGTCAACTGATCAAAAATGTTGATGACATCCACAAATGCCATTACAGAAGTATCTGCACTAGTGTTTGACCAAACTGGGCACCATAGCTTAGCTAAATTAATGCATAAAGTTAATCATCACAAACATGTATGAAGAGATGAAGAACTTAAGCAGAGATAGAAACGATAAATGTAAAATGGCCAAATGGATATGCTCACATTAAAAAGAAAAATCAGAGAAAAATGGTGTCTTTGATAAGCTTATAATCAGACTTGAAATAGCAAAGTATTGATAAATTTATAGATAAGTCAACAACTGAAAGTAAAGACAAAACAGAGGGCAATAAACAGAACAGAGCATCTAAAAGCCATGGGACAATGTCATGTGGGCTAATATACATGCAATTTGAGCCCTAGGGGAAAAAAAGAGAGAGGGAAAAGAGAGAATAAATGATATTTAAAGTGTCATTGGTCAAGATTTCACTAGATTTTTTCAGCTGTGAGATGTAAAGAGCTGGAAATCATCACTCCCATCCTCACAACAAGCAAAAACTTGTCAAACTGGAAATGGAAATCAAGAGCTTTTTTTGAACTTTTCAGAGAACTGAAGTCTCAAGACAAACAGCCAGCCTGAAATCTAGAGAGACAAGGCAAATTCAAAAAGATATAACACCCAAGGTCTGCTGACCTGGAGCAGAGGTTGTTGGAAGTCCTGAGTGGGAAGAGCATTGACTTCACTAGTGTATTAATTAGTCGGGTTCTCCAGAAAATCAGAATCCTATATATGTATACACACACATACGTATGTATAATGTGTATTATACACACATATGTATGTATAATACACACACATACGTATGTATTCTTCACAGATATAGAAAAAATAATTTTATGCTTTGTATGGAACCAAAGAAGACCCTGAATATGAAGAGCAATTCTAGGCAACAAAAACAAAATGGGAGGCATTAATATGCCAGATATCAAACTATACTACAAAGCTGTAGTAATTAAAAGAATATTGTATTGGCACAAAAATAGGAATATTGACCAGTGGAACAGATGTGAGAATCCTGATAAAAACCATCCTCATATAGCCATCTAATCTTTGACAAAGCAGACAAAAACATATGCTGGGGAAAAGAATCCCTCTTCAATAAATGGTGCTGGGAAAACTGGATAGACACCTGTAGAAGGCTAAAACAGGACCCACACCTTTCACCTCTCACAAAAACCAACTCACGCTGGATAACAGACTTAAACCTAAGGTATGAAACTATTAGAACTCTAGAGGAAAAAGTTGGAAACACTCTCCTAGACATTGGCCTGGGCAAAGAGTTTATGAAGAAGTCCCCAAAGGCAATCACAGCAGCAACAAAAATAAATAAATGGGACATGATCAAACTACAAAGCTTCTGCACAGCCAAAGAAATAGTCATGAAAGTAAACAGACAACCTACAGAATGGGAGAAAATTTTTGCATCCTATGCATCTGATAAGGGACTGATAACTAGAATATACTTAGAACTCACGAAAATTAGGAAGAAAAAATCAAATAACCCCATTAAAAAGTGGGCAAAGGACTTGAACAGAAAGTTTTCTAAAGAAGACAGAAGAATGGCCAACAAACATATGAAGAAATGCTCAACATCTCTAATCATCAGGGAAATGCAAATCAAAACCACAATGAGATATCACTTAACCCCAGTGAGAATGGCCTTTATCAAAAAATCTCCAAACAATAAATGCTGGCATGGTTGCGGAGAGAGAGGAACACTCCTACACTGCTGGTGGGACTGCAAACTAGTTCAACCTCTGTGGAAAGCAATATGGAGATACCTTAAAGCGATACAAGTGAATCTACCATTTGATCCAGCAATCCCATTGCTGGGCATCTACCCAAATGATCCAATGACACTCTACAAAAAAGACACCTGCACTCGAATGTTTATAGCAGCACAATTCATAATTGCAAGGCTGTGGAAACAGCCCAAGTGCCCATCAATCCAAGAATGGATTAATAAAATGTGATATATGTATACCATGGAGTACTATTCAGCTCTAAGAAACAATGGTGATATAGCACATCTTATATTTTCCTGGTTAGAGCTGGAACCCATACTACTAAGTGAAGTATCCCAAGAATGGAAAAACAAGCACCAGATATATTCTCCAGCAAACTGGTATTAACTGAGTAGCACCTAAGTGGACACATAGGTACTACAGTAACAGGGTATTGGGCAGGTGGGAGGGGGGAGAGGGGCGGGTATATACATACATAATGAGTGAGATGTGCACCATCTGGGGGATGGTCATGATGGAGACTCAGACTTTTGGGGGGAGGGGGGAAATGGGCATTTATTCAAACCTTAAAATCTGTACCCCCATAATATGCCGAAATAAAAAAAAAAAGATTCGAATAGTATAAAATCTGAAATCTGTAGGGCAGGGCAGGCTGGCAGACTGGAAACTCCATCAGGACTCAGTGTTGGAGCCCTGAGACCGAAGGCAGTCTGGAGACCGAATTCCTTCCTATTGCATCCTAGGTCTATATTCCTATGGCCTTCTAGTGATTGAATGAGACACACTTACGTTATAAAGAATAATCTGTTTACTTAAAGTCTACTGATTTAAATGTTAATCACATCTCAAAAATACCTTCATAATAATGTCTAAAGTGATATTTGACCACACAATTGGGTACCATGGCCTAATCAAGTTGCCATGTAAAATTAACCATTGTAACTAGTAGATTTAATGAATTGCTGGAACATAAGTATGAACTAGCATGAAAGTGAGAAACTCCTATGGCTGCAGTCATATGGGGTCTCTATATTTTCTTGGGCTTTCAATCTAGGAACCCCCCCCCCCAAGTTTTCATTTCAAAAAAATAAAAAAAGACCCTCTCATGGCTCTGGCAGGAAGAGGTGAGAGATAGCCATTGTGCAACCTTCCCAGATGTTTCCATAGCAAAAGCCTACTACTCTCCAGGGAAAAGACCTTTCCAGAAACAAATACTGAAATCTTATGCCACCTGGCAGAAGGGAATTCCTCTGCACTCCAGCTCACTCCCACCTTCTTGTGTCACCCAAGGGGTCAAATAAAGAATATATTCAAAAGGAAACAGGACGTCAAGGAAATGGATTTGGGCTGCTACAGCTAGAGAAGGGGGCAGGGGAAACAGGGGGAATAAAGAAGTTGTAAACCTGGAGGAAGAACAGAAACACATGTGAGAGCCACACCTCAGAGACACAGACCCATCAAAAGATGACCTCAAGCCAAGTAATGAACACATCTGTCTCCTCACCACTTAACCTTTGTGTGTGTGTATGCTGAGGGCACTTATAATCTACTCTCTTAGTATGTGTCAAGTAACCATACAGTATTATTAACCATAGTCACCTGTTTGATTGTGGTAATCATTATATTAATACCACTTACATGTACATCAAATCATCATATTGTACGATTTAAATATATATAGCTTTTGTTTGTCAATTATACCTCAATAGAGATTGAAAAAATAAATAATTACTATAATTGAAAATGCCCCCATTATTTCAAAAGGAGTTGATGATTTTGATCTACTGTTGCTATTAACATACTCAATGTGAACTTCACCAGAGGTAAGTATACATTACTAAGGATTACTAATTACTAGGAATACAATTTAGTATTACTATTTAGAATTAGGAATACTAATTACTAAATTACTGAGTTTTAAAAAGAGAAGGACTTGGGGCTCTAAATCTTAAACAATGAGGTAAGATTAGTAAGTTAATGATGTCTTTTAGGAGAATATTTTAATGTAACTTCTCATTCCTAAAAATGATAGGTGCATGATGTGGCACCAGACTCACTAAATATCAATGACTACCTTGGACAATGTGAAACAGCCTGACAATGCTAAGAGCTTCAACTCTGGAGTCTGATGCTTGGATTCAGGCAGGCATCAACATTGTTAGTCACGTGACCTGACCCAACGGAAGTGATTGGCTCCATCTGTGCCTCCATTTCCTCACTGGTAAAAGGTAAACTATAGTAATCACTATGTTATATGAAAAAAAGACCAAAATTTATGGAATTCTTCCCCATTTCTATACTCTACCACCACACCAATACTCCAGCATTACGCTATAAACAGTGGGTTACAACTGAGAGAGCTGCAAGACACAGATTCACTGAGGAACAGCACAATATGAAGCCCCAAAGCCAGACAAGACAGGAAACAAAAACAAGGACACTGGAGGAATGTGAAGTCTCTAAATGTGAAACAGATGTTGGAATTATCAAACAAGGAATTAAAAACAGCTGTGATTAATGTGCAAGGCATCTGATGGAAAACGTAGACCACATGTAAGACCAAGTGGGTAATGTCAACAGCAATATGGGAAGTATAAAAGAAATCCAAAGGAAATACTAGAAATAAAAAGCATAGTAACAGAAATGAAGAATGTCTTTGGCAGTTTATCAGAAGACTCAATGCAGCTGAGAAGAGAATCAGGGAAATTGAAGATGGGTCTGTGGAAATGTCTCCAAATTTTAATACAAATAAAAAAAGAAAAAAAAGATCATCTTAAAACTGGCGATCAATGTCAAAATGTGTTATGTACTTAGAATAAAAAAGGAGAAGAAATAATGAATGAAGAAGAAGAAATATTTAAATACTGACCGAGACAAACCCAAAATTAAGGAAGACACCAATCCACAGATCCAGGAAGGCCTGGCAGCACCAAGGTATATCATATTCAAACTGCAGAAAGTCAAAGACAGAAAGAAAATCATGAAGAAAAACAGAGGAGAAAACCCCACTTTTACCTATAAAGACACAAGGATAAGAATCACAGTTGATTCTTCATCAGCAACCATGTAAGCAAGAAAATAGAGGAGTGAAAGCTTTAAATTGTTAAAAGAAAAAAAAATGTCAGTTTAGAATTCTATATACAGTGAAATTAACATTCAAAAATTAAAGAGAAATAAAGATATTCTTAGACAAGCCAAAACTTAAGAAATTAATTTCTAGCAGACCTGCACTGCTAGAAATATTAAGCATTTCAGGCAGAAGAAAATTATTACAGGTTATGAACTTGGATCTGCATGAAGAAAAGAAAAGTGTCAAAGAAGGACCAAAGGAAAATTAAATACAATTTTTAGTTTTTTCTTATTTTTGACACAAGAACAACTCCTTAAAGGAATAGAAGTACCAATGTAGTAGGTCATTCTAGCATTAATGACAGCAAAATCACAAAGAATAGTAGGGAAGGATTAGAAATATTGTTATAAGGTACCGGCACTACACTCAAAACAGTATAGTATTATTTGAAGATGGACTTAGGTTATTTAAAAATGTATACTATAAACTTGAAGACAATAATTAAAAAAAATTTTTTTTAAAGATTTAACCAAATGTAATGAAAGAGACTGCATCACAGTACAAAAAGCTCAAGGAAACCCATGAAGGAAGAATATAAAGAAAAACACAGGTAGGTACACCTCATAGACAAACTGTGGACAGTCTCCAAGAGAAAATCTCAAAGACAGCCAAAGATAAAGACACATTACATACAGGGTAAGAAAGATAAAAATGAGAACAGACTTCTTGTCACGAAGTATGCAAGCCAGAAGATGATGGAGAGACATCTTTAAAATACTTGAAGAAAACTGTCATCTAGAATCTGACACACTTTGAAAATATCTTGCAAAAATGAGGGCTAAACAAACTTTTCTGGGCAGACAAAAGCTAGGAGAATTTATTGTCAGCACATACATACTACAAAAAGGGTTAAAAGAAATTATTTAAGTAGAAAGAAAATGATATCAAATGAAAAGTTGGATCTACATAAAGTAATGAAGATCTTCAGAAAGTATAAAATTGTAGATGAAATTAAAAGCCTTTTTAAAAAAAATTTATTCATTTTAAATATTGTTTTCTAAAGCAAAGAAAACCAGTAGCACATTTAAAGCATATGTAGAAGTAATGCATATAATGATAGCAAAATGAGAGTTGGCAGGAAATGGAGGTACACTGTTGTAAGATGTTCATGCTATCTAGGATTTACTATTATCTGATGGTAGCCTCTAGATGGGTTAAAAATGTGTATTGTAAATCCTGGAGTAACCACAAAAAATAATTAAAACAAAGAACTATAACCAAAAATTCATAGTGGAGATGAAAATAGAATAATAAAATTACTCTAATGCTTCAAAAAAGAAGGAGATAGTAGCAAAACAGATCCAACAAAATATAAATAGCAACATAGTAAAGTTAAACCCAGTCATATCAATAATTATGTTAAAAATGCATTTTTTAGGCATTGCAAAAAAAGGCAAAGATTGTTAGATTTATGAGCCAACCATGAACTCCCTAAGAAGCTATTTTAAAGACATATCTTAAATTCATAGACATGGTAAAAATTAAAAGATGATAAACATTTACTAAGAGTTTTCTCAGGTCTTCTTATCCCTTAATAATCTACTGGCAAAATTAAAACAAAATGGTTCTATTATACATGTTCTTCCATCAATAATCTGTGATGCTTTTGAGCTGATTAAATAAATGAATTAGATGAAATTTAACATTATAATCAAGTTACAGTTTTAATTGTTAAGCACCTTTATTTATATCACCATGTAAAAAATTATCAGCCTTTATAATTTTAAGAGAACCCATTAAGGGTTTAGTTCACAGAGAGACTTTGGAATATGACATGGGTAAACTGCACCGTAAGATAGGATGTACCTAAGCACACAAAGTTTTGTACTGTAGGAAGCTGATGTACTGTTTTCATGATGTAGAGAAAAACAGTACTAACCCATCAAGAGTGCTTTATCTCTAGCTGTATCTGTTGCTATTATCCTATTGTTTGTGTCTTTATTTAGGACTGTTGTTGTGCAGTTAATTAAGCCATGTATTGAACTCTCCTGTAGGGAATCTGTGGGTGTGTTCTTGGTGAGAACCTCTGAGGTGTATGCCTGTCCAGGACCTGAAGGGTTACTGGATAAGTGTCACAAAGTTTAAAACTGCTAAGTAGAGTGATGTTTCCCCAAAGTACAAACCCCAGTCATTATCATTTATAATTATATTTGGCATCCTCTATGGCTAAGATATCTCAAAGGCCATCAAACTCCACATGAGCAAAATGTATCTCATCTTTCTGAGAACCCCTTCCACTTCTTACAAGGTAGTGACAATGCCCTTCCTCCTGCTACCCACGCTAGCAATGGACTTAATCCTTTGTCTTGGCTGAGATTCCACAGCCAATCAATCATTAAGTTCCATGGCCTTGACTTGGTAAGTATTTATGATACTGATACCATTCTCTCCATAGCTACTACTATTAACCCCAGTATTTGTCACCAAAGTTATTGTAAAAAAATTCTGTTTTCTTATATATTTGTCTTTTTTGTTGCTCTCGTTAATGCTAACTTCTCTTTAGCTGCTTGAATAAATGAGGATATATCACTCTTTTGTTTACAGTCTTTCAACAATTTCCCATGAACCTCAGGAGAAACGCCAGCCTCCAGGAGAAACTGTGGGCTGTGAGCTCCCACATGATCTAGACCCCATCTTTCTTCCCAGCCTCACCATTGGCCACTCCCTGCCACAAACACCTGCCTCGTGTCTATACACACTCGTGGGCACATACATTCTCACTTCACCATTCTGTGCCTTTGTGCTGGCCCCACTCCCTTGACAACCACCCACCCACCACTCGTCTTCTAGGGTTCAATTCAAGGTTATTGCTCTCAGAATGCGTGAGCTGTCCTCCCTCCCTGTCACCCTGTGCCACACGGTGGCACGTATCTCTCATGTATTATCATTGCCAGTTTATGTCTTTCTCTCCTATTATAAGTAAACATTTAGAGGGTTGAGACTACGTATTCATCTTTTTTACCCATGGCATCTGTCACTCCATAAAGACCCAATTAAATATTTTTAAAATATTTGCATTTATGGAGATATGATATTCATCACTTAGGCAAGTACATCTGATAACAGCCATATTGTTTTCATTATGTCAGTTTCAAGCTATATGTGCAAATGCTTCGACATCCCTTGCAGAGAGGTGTGGTCTATGCTCCTCTTCTTAAAGCTGGGCAAGGTTTTGTCACTATTTCAATCGACAGAGGAGAGCAGAAGTGACTCATGAGGCTTGCAAGGCTAGGTGACCGCAGGTGACACGGCTACTGGTTTGCTAACTGGCATAATTGCTCTTAAAGTTTTCATTGTACAAGTGAGCAGTTTGACAGCCCTGATGCTAAGTGGCCGTTGGGAACCCAGTATAGCCCCTGTAGAGACCTATGGGTGGATTCTGATACTACACGAAGAGAAAGTAAAAAATGCCCAGACTGTCACCACCTGTCCCAGCCCTCCTTCCCACCACCTGAGTTCCAGATACAGCTGCTCTCTGTCACCAAATGCATGAGAGACTCTGAGCCACAACTGCCTGGCTGGTGCCTTCCAAAATTCCTTCTACAGAAATCACAAGATAGAAAAATGATTGTTGCAGTTTTAGGCCACTAAAGATGATTTGTTACACAGCGACAAAAATTGGAAGCATTTTTTTAAAAAAAGTAATTAGAGATAATGGATTATAAAACTTGGAGTTAATTAAATATTCTTTTATAATTAAATAATATTTAATAACTAATTTAAACATTTCTACTTTTGAGTACCACACCTCTATATATACTACTTCAGAAGAAATAAAAATACTATATACCAATGGCACAAATGTTCCAAAATTCTGGAAACAAAATATTTTAGAAGACAGAGATATTCTCTAAGTTATTTTTACTCTTTTTAATTCTGAAAAAGGATATGGCATATCATCCTTTGGGTAATTTGGGCCTCTTCTGTTACTACTAGTCTGTGGCAATAAGAAATTGGGAAAAGGGTATAGTAATACTTTCCTGACATCAATTTTCTGGCTGTGACCTACTAAAAAATGTGGTGTATCACAAAGGTCTGAGGAAAAATATTTTTGATATCAAACAGACCTTTAGATACAGAGAGGCAGAACAAGAAGACCATGGCCCAAGACGAACTTTGAGACCCGTAATCTGTAAGACACGTCAGCAAGCCGCTGGCCAAGTTCAGTGAAGAACGGCTAGTTCCACAGAAGCCTGGAAGGTAAGATTTGGGCTGGAAGACAGATTCAATTTAAGGGTATTCTAACAATCACCCGAACTTTATAAAAATGCATATGAAATTAATTCATAAATCACGGAGTCATGCTAACTATCTAAAACAAAACCAACTATAGTGTTTTCTCATCTTCCTTGATAAAATAATTCTCCAAGATGTGCAGATCAAACTTCCAGAAATTTCTACCTGTCTGACCACAATATCCGCTCACAAGTATTCATTTAAAAAACTAAACTCTGTTGCTACCTTAATAATTCTTATTTTTGGTATTTAAGTTCACCAGATGCTATGAGCAGCAAATGAGAATACAGAACAAAGAACTCAAGAGAAAAACACGCTGACAACAAGAATACCAAAGAGGAAGGCTGAGATACCAATGCTAAGGGAAGAAACAGGAGTAGACGATGAACTTTCACTGCTGTAAGATGGGTCGAAGCAGACTCCAGTGCTTCTATTCACAGATGGCGGTACCCATAAATCATGCTGGGAACGAAGAGGTAGCTGCATTTGAAGGAGGCAATGGGAAAGTCAGGTTGAGCAACTCAGGCCAAAGCTGAACATGTTCCCCAGCACAAGAGATGGGAATTACAGTCCATTTTAGTTGAGTTCAAAGAAATGAGGCCACCGTCAAGTTTTATTCCAAGAAATCATCAAGTTTTGAAAATCCTTTCTCTCAGTGTTGACAAGCTCAGGTAAGGTGATGGGCTGACAGCATCAGGACAAACCCAGGCAATGGAAATCGTGATAGGAAAGTGTTGGCAGAAACCCAGTGGGTATGGGTGTGGAGCCCCTGGTCTGAGGCATTCCCAGAGACAGGGGAGATAGCTGCCTCCGAATGACCTGAGCCTCTGCATAGAGGTTCTGTTACAAATTTTGTTAAGAGTTTTGCTACTCTTCATGTAAGATATAAACAAATAAGATATAGAGAAGCCAAGTCTATTGATAAGCTTCTTGGCTTAGTAAAGCAAGAGCTACTCACCTTCCACCAGGCTTAACTTGCTTCCAAAGAGTGTAAAGCAAGTTTTGGATGCTGTATTGCTCAGCAGGCTTTCTGACCCTCTTTCTTCTTAGTCCTTTCATAAGTTCTTTTCCAACTCCATGTGGTTGTGGAAGAGCTGCTCAGACTATTTTCCACCCCCCTACCACGGGCTGAGCCCCAACTGCAGCGATTGCTTCATGGATAGGCAAGTCATTCCTGCAGGGGTAGATTTTCAGGATGGACTCATAGGTGTTGAGAGCAAGACATCCTTTTCCTGCTGGACTTGCTACTCTAGGAGGATGTGAATCTGCTAGTGGTTGCTGTGTCTGCCACACAGAGTGAGCTCACATGGAAAATGGAGCCAATCAAACCAGAGAATGGGGACAGTGTTTCATGTCCATGCTTAAGCCCCTGGAGCCAACTTCCTTGAAGAACTAGCTCTAGGCTTCCCAGCTATGGAGCCAATAAAATCCACTTTTTTTTTTTTATTTATTTGAGCTAGTTAAAATTTTGGTCACTTGCAACTGAAAAAATCCTTACTACTACTTCAAATGCTGATTGCATAAAGCCAGGGAGTGGCTGAGTGTTAAAGGGGGCCCAACAGTTGGGCCATTTAGGGCTGAGCTACGTGCCCAGCATCTCTCAGAAGTGGTGTTCACTACAGGGACCTGTCATGCTGCTGCTGGGCTCAGCTGATGTTCTTAATGATGGACCTGGGCCTCGAAAAACAAAACTACAAAAAATAGCCTTCTAAGAAGACGTAAATATACTAGAGCTTTGTTCTTAGGAGGCAAATTGCCACTTTAGTCACCCAGCCTCACGCCTGTCCCATAAGGAGAGTGCATGGTTGAATTGAAATGTACATGTACTCTATTTTAGAAATATTTTGATTAGTTAAAATAAATCAAATGTTGATATTTGATCAGCGATGCCGTTTTTTTCTTAGTTGAGGATGATGTATAAACAGCGGCTCAGTGATAACAATTCTCATTCCAGCTCTTTGAAATCACGACTCCACCCTAACTTCTTGAAAGTATATGATTAATAAAAACAACAAGTGTTGTCACCAGCTGCAGTACTTGTTTCTCTGTCTAATTTAAATTAGTTAAGGCACAATGTCTCTTTATTTATATATCTCCTTTCAAAGATGAAAGGAATGTTAAAAAAAAGAACTCTGGTAACAAAATATTTGCCCAGGATTATGTATTTATATGTATGCAATATACATTTTTAAAACAGTATAAAATAATTTCCTAAAACATTTTCTATTCATACTGTTGGAAGAGATAGTGTGAACTCTGAAATTCTAGGAGAGGTTTTGCTACATTGTGCTAAAATCATTCTACAAACCTTAGAGACAGAATGGGAACAACTAGATAGAAAGAATGTTGAGTGCAACAAAGATTAGAATGGAAACAGTTATCTTACTTGTATTTGTTTTTTTAATTTTAAAAATCAACTTTATTAAGATATAATTAATATATATATAAAACAAGAAATATTCATTTTATGCATACATTTTGGCAAATTTATATGATCATGTAACTACTACCAAAATCAAGATAGAGAATAAATATTCCAGTGCCTCTTCCCAAAAATCCAAGCCAAATCATAGCCCTGTGATGCCACAGATCTGTTTCTGGTGACGATAGATTAGACTTGTTTTTTCTCAAGTTTCATAAAATTGCAATTATACCGCATTTTCCTGTATCTGTATTTTTGCTTTGTATTTCAAAATAATTATAGATTCACAGGAAATTGTAAAGACGAATTTGGTTTGCTAGTATTTTATCAAGGATTTTGCATCTATATTCATACGGGCTATTCATCTGCAGTTTTCTTTTTTTATTGTGTCCTTACTTGGCTTTGGTATCAAGGTGATGCTGGTTTCATAGAATGAGTTGGGGAGGATTCCCTCTTCTCAGCATTATGGAATAATTTTTGCAGTATGGGTACCAATTCTTCTTTGTAGGTCTGGTAGAATACAGCTGTGAATCCATATGGTCAGGGATTTTTGTGCTGTTATTGGAAGACTTTTTATTAGTGCTTCAATTTCACTGCTCATTATTGACCTGTTCGGGAGTTCTATTTCTTCCTGATTGAGTCTTGCGGGTGGTGGTGGTTGTGTGTTTCCAGGAATTTGTCCATTTTCTCTACACTTTCTAGTTTATATGAGATTTTTTCATAGTATTCACAGACATTTCTTTTTATTTCTGTGCTATCGGTTGTGATACCTCCTTTTTCATTTCTGATCAAGCTTATTTGGGTCCTTTCTTTTCTATTCTTGGTTAATCTAGCAAGAGGTCTATCAGTCTTATTTCTCTTTTTAAAAACCAACTTTTTGTTTCACTGACCATTTGTATTACCTTTTTTTATTTTCCATTTCATTTAGTTCTGCTCTGACCTTTGTTATTTGTTTTCTTCTGCTGGCTTTGGGTTTGGTTTGCTCATTCTTTTCTAGTTCCTTGAGATCTGATATTGAGTTGTTAATTTGTGCTCTTTCTGACTTTTGGATGTGGGCTTTTAAGGCTATGAATTTTCCCTTAAGGAATGCTTTTGCTGGACCCCATAGATTTTGATAATTTGTGTCCATTTTGTCATTCAATTCAAGTAATCTTTTGATTTCCATCTTAATTTCATTATTGACCCAATAATTGTTCACCAGAAGGTTGTTTAATTTCAATGACTGTATGTAGAATTGAGAGTTACTCTTAGAATTAATCTCTAATTTCAATCCATATGGTCTGAGAAGATACATGGTATGATTTCAATTTTTCAAAATTTGTTGAGACATGTTTTGTGGCCTAAGATATGATCACTCTTAGAGAAAGTCCCATGTGCTGATGAGAAGAATGTATATTCAGCAGTTTTTAAGTAGAATATTCTGTAAGTATCTGTTAGGTCTATTTGTTCTAGGGTCCCATTTCAGTCCATTAATTCTCTATTTATTTTCTGCTTTGATGATCTTTCCAGGTATGATAGTGGGGTGTTGAAGTCCCCAGCAATTATGATGTTGTTATTTATTTCCTTGCTTAGCTCTAGTAGAATTTGTTTTATGTATCTGGGAGCTCCTGTGTTAGGTGCATATATATTTAGGATTGTTATATCTTTTTGTTGAGTTGCTCCCTTTACCATTACATAGTGACCCTCTTTGTCTTTCTTTACCGTTGTTGATTTAAAGTCAATTTTGTCTGATATGAGAGTGGCTACACCTGTTCTCTTTCGGTTTCCATTTGCATGAGACATTTTCCCCACACTTTCACTTTGAGCCTCTTTGCATCCTTGTGATTTATATGTGGTTTATATCTGCTCCTAGAGGCAGCAGATACTTGGGTTGTATTTTTTCATCCATTCAGCCAGCCTATGTCTTTTGAATGGCTCATTCCAGCCATTCACATTAAGAGATACAACTGTTATGTGCAACACTGTTCTGTTTATCATCACGGGTAGTATCTTGTTGCTTTGTTTTTCTTGTGCTATAGTTTTATAGGACTTGTGAGCTTTGGCATTTTGGGGTAATTTTACACTGATGGCTATCTATTGTGTTGATTTTTATAGAATGCAATTTTGAGTATTTCCTGCAGAGCAGGTCTGGTCATGAACAAATTCCCTCAATGTTTGCTTTTTCTGGAAAAGACTTAATTTCTCCATCAGTTGTGAAACTTAGTATTATAGCATACAAAAATATAGATGAGCAGTTGTTCTGTTTAAGAAGATTGAAGATGGGGGCCCACTCCCTTCTGGCTTGTAAGGTTTCCACTGAGAAGTCTGCTGTCTGCTGTTAGCCTGAGGGGTTTTCCCTTGTGGGTCAGTCATTGCTTATGTCTAGCTGCTTATAGAATTTTCTCATTCATTTGACTTTGGCCAGGTTGATTCCTATGTGTCTTGGAGATATCCTATGTGCTGTGAATCTTTCCCTTGTTCAATGATCATCTTGTATCTGGATGTCTGGATCTCTGCCAATACTAAGCAAGCTTTCCTCAATAATTTCCTTGAATAGATTTTCCATGCTTTCTTTTTGTTGGTTTTCAACTTTCTCTTTAATTCCATTCATCTTGTTCGCCATCCATATTCTGAACTCTATTTTCTGCCATTTTGACAGTTTTCTTGTAGTTGCAGTTAACTGCTCTAGTTCCATTGTGATACCTTGAGGGTATCAATTGTTTTGATTTTTCATGTTGCCAGGGTTCTTTTGCTGGTTTCCTCTCACCCGAAACCTCTTTTCTCAACTCAGGGTTTGCATAGTATCTGTTGCTTGCTGGGAACTCTCCTCCTTGATTAGAGTAAGGGGAGGCCCCTAGATTGTGCTTCCCCCCTACTCTGGAATGTTGGCATGGCAGAGGAAGAGCGTGTGCACTAGAAGCCTGTAATGCAGCTGTTCTGATTTGTTCTATTCACCTGTGATTGTCTCTGCTCAAGCCTGTGCTGAATGCAGTTTGTGTTGGGTGTTGGGTTTTTTTACCAGATAGTTGTAGGATGTTGGGAGCTGGGCAAAACCCTCTTCATTGAAGCTGGAGTTATGGAAATTGCTCTACACAGGGTATGTCTCCAGAGGTGATGGCAGCAGCTGGGCGAGGCTATCTAGGCAGTTGTCAGGGGTTCCTAGGCTATGGGTGTTTGCTCAAACCAGATTGCAGTGTACTGGAAGCTGGAGGCTGGGGGTTCCCTGGCATGGCATGGGACTTTGGAGCAGTTCCTCTGGCCCTGCAGCAGTGGTGGAGACTCTGGGATGGGGTCTTGGCATCCAGGTGCAGTGCTGGAGTCCTGGAGACAATGTCTCGGGTCTGGTGAGAGCTCTGGAGGCACAGAGAGAGCGCCTCAGGCTCCAGTGTAAGAGCCTCAGAGCTGGAACTGGGAGGAGCCCAAAGCAGGGCCTCTGAGAAGGGCCTCTGAGCCAGAAGCAGGGCCATGCATGTGGCTGAGCTGATCCGACCTGGATGACAGGATCAGGGTTGAGCAGTAGGCAGGAGGCAGTTGGGGACCGGAGGGTGGAGTAGAGCTGAGCAAGTGGCAGGCTGTTCTGCAGCCTCAGCACTGCATAGATGCCAAGTCAGGTGGGCAGGGGTCAGTTCCTGGAACTGCAGAGTTCTCTCCACCCCACCCAGGACGTGAAGCAGTCACCCAAAGCCTCTTAGGTCAGAGCCTGCTGCGCCCCAGGCAATTTTCGTGCTCAGATCCCATTGCACTGTGGGGAGGGGTACTTGGTTTCCAGTCACAGGTACAGCTCAGGGAAGCCTCCACTCCCTCCCCACTGTGTGGACCTGGCACTGTGCACTGTGCGCCCGGGAGTTCGGTATGGCTTTAGCTGCTGCCCGATGTCCACCGTGACTGTTGTCTGCTGCAGTGACTCCGCACAGACTCCAAGCAGGTCCCGTCTGACCAGGTAGAGTCTGCGGTGGTGGAAGGAGCCATCTACAACTCGCACCATGCCAGCAGGTGAGTGCGGTGTGCCAGCACTGATTCTACCCTCCTATTCTTCGCCACGCATTCTCTGATCCTGTGATATATATGTATCGCCTGTCACCTTTTTCCCCCACACTGAGTGTCCCACATTGCCTGTCTGTGATTTCACAACGTTGTGTTGTAAACCAGAGGATCAAGGGGACTCGGACACCAGAATCCAATCAGCCAAATTAGTTTACTGATACCTGCACAGGGGCTGTCACCACTCCATGCAAGGAGGGAGAAGCAGCCCCAACAAAGCCTTTGCGGTTTTCTTATACCTTAGGGGCTGGCAGCTAT
Source organism: Microcebus murinus (assembly GCF_040939455.1). Taxonomy (NCBI): domain Eukaryota; kingdom Metazoa; phylum Chordata; class Mammalia; order Primates; family Cheirogaleidae; genus Microcebus; species Microcebus murinus. Next base: position 9,234,687 of record NC_134118.1, read on the forward strand.
GCAAACGAGCAATCACAGAAGCAGAATTTTGCGGTTAGTCGTTAATCAAGTGAATATGGAAAGGTACATTGAGGGACAAGGGACTTTTCCTGGAACAGGACCTCTCTATTCTTTTTTGGGAACAGGCCTCCTCAACTCCCTTCTCTCTCTTCTGGGAACTTCCTCTGGGAACTTTTACTAATAGTTAGAGCAAGAAGTTTCCGTAGTGTAGTGGTTATCACGTTCGCCTCACACTAATAGTTAGAGCAAGACTGACTCCATTTTAGATTTACGGGAGCCATCTTTAGTCTATCTACTTCGGTTGCCTCAGAGAAGAGTGATAGGGATAGCCATGCAGCTGCCTGCATTTTCTCTTCTTTCCTGGGGAGCCCCTTGCTGCGTCGAGTCCACCACTTTTTCGACTCCCCTACTTTTATTTAATGGATAAAATTATATATAGTAACATTTACAACCATGTGGGGAAGGCTGGCATTTAATTTTTAAAAAAATTTTTAACAAAAAAGGCATTTATCAAAGTTTGTTTTACAGGAATAATTAAAGCATATTTTTATCCATGTTTTTCTAATTATAGGTCATTAAAATGTTTTCTTCTTAAATAATTGGCCAAATAGTATTCTGACTCAATTTATTATTTTGTCCAGTAAATTTCTGTTATTCTTAAGAGCATATTGTGGAAATCACTTGAGGTTTAAAAATTCATAAAAAAAATTCCATTAAGAGCTAAGGATTTTGTGCTTCATTTTCTATATGAGGATATCGTTAGAAAAGCTATATAATTGAACAATAACTTATTAGATACATGTGGTCTTCTGCATTGTACAAAGTCCTTTCGCATATTTTCACAGTATATTTCTCAAGCAGTCTTGCATAAATGGGAATTATTTCTATTTGCAGATTAGGTAGCTAAAGTTAAATGAATAATTGACCCCTGTCGATCCCTACTTCAAAGGGGAATTTAATGGGCTTCAAAATGAACAAGTATTATTATTTATTATGCATAAAACAATAAACTGACTATTACAGTATACATGAGGATGAATGAAACCCATTTTCTAATTTCATGGAACTTGTACTCTAAAATGGGAGGCAGGGTGAAATAAATTGACAGAAAACTATATTAAAAAATCAAGCTCTTAGAGTTTTGGAGTTGAGCAAAATCTCATCTGCTTGAAAGGCTCATAAAAAGATATTATATTTGAAGTGGGCCTTTAAAAATAGGTCATATTGTTTTCCTTGATAAAGAAAAGAAAAGTACAGAAGATAATGTCCTTTTGTCCAAGTATAACATTTTGTCTCGTGGGGTGACTAACGGATGTGGATGAGTTCACCAGTGAGTTACACGTCAGAGACAAAGAAGTGGCTGCATTGAAATGCTCCAGTCTGACTCCGAGTTTGTACTCCAGGAAGCAGCTAAAGGAACAAGTCTGGCATGACGAGAGCCAGCGAGTATCAGACTGCAGCTCTAAATCCTCTGTCACTAGCCCCCTCAATGCAGTCCTTTTCACATACTCCTTGATAACTAATGCAAACATTCTAGATCCAAGTCCCCATATTCCAAATCCAGCTTCAGCCACAAATTGAGAGACACCAAGTAACATTCAGGAATACCTGGTCTTTCACCAGGCCCCATGGTTAGTTTTCTTTGGCAGTGGGTGTATCCCTAAAGAAAATGTATCACACACATGTAAACAGAGAATGCTAAGGTTTATACTGAAAACCTTTCTTCTGATTGGAGATTATATAAATTGCTTTAGTCTTCTTTGGAATATTCTATGCTTTTCAGCTTCAGAAGACAAAGGAATTCTAGAGAGTTGACTGCCTGCTCTGTCTTCATCTCTTAAAAATACATTTAAGGTCTCAGTTTCTTCCATTGAATGAATCACTATTTCCCACAAATTATGACACTAGTCAGTGGTTTCTAAATTCAGCTGGTTAGAAAAGGCGGTTGTGAATGAAGCCAAAGTCACAGGTTCCTTCTTCCATCAGGGGCCACTTAGCTTATCCCTGTTTCATCACTGACTTCTGAACTCACAATGTGGCTAGTCATTGCACAAAAGTCACAGGTGAACTTGATATAACAAACATGGCTGTGAACTGCACTCTACTGACTCTACTGCATCTGTAGACAGATAACACCAAGCTAGAAGTTGTACTCATGGGATTCAGCAATAATGCACCAATCACAGATTTAGTGTGAGAAATAACATCCTAAGCATCTCTAGCTGACTCTTGGCCAAGGGACCAACTGGAATCCTGGCCATTAAAGGATGGAGGTCATGATCACCCCTCCCTCCATCACCCTCCTTCCCTAGGGTTCCACAGAGCCAGCCTTTTCAGAAGACTGGCTCCACCCCGACTTCAGTCCACTCGGAATGCTGCTCCTCCCTTTCTGCAGTTCCGGCAACTGACCAGCATTTCTTCCTGAGGCCACTGACCATGAAGCAGTGCTGGCCAGTCTATGGAGGCTGCGCAGAGAGGGTTTTCATGTTCTCTGATTCACCTTTGGATGTGAGAGGGCCCCAAACCCCACCCTCAGACTATGCAGAGAAGACATAAAGGATTCACACTAAGATCATTCTCAACAGGGATCACCTCAGGGTCTATTCCCCTGTATTTGGAATAGTGATTGGCACGTAGTGACAACTAGGTAGATATTTATAGTAAATAAATTAAAGCTTGAATCTTCAATAGAAAGGACTTTATTCTGTTGAGTACCTGGCAGTTTAGCCATATGTTTGGGTTTCAAGTGCAGGAGAAGATTAATTGTCCAGCAAGGCCTATTCAGAGCTATAGGGACTTAAAGAGTAGGGATAAGGCAGAGAGTTATGGGGGCTGGGTGCTGAGTGGAAGAAAGGCCAACATAAGAACCCTCAGCATCAGGGTATATGAAGGGTGGCTCAGAAGAATATCGATGTCTCACGTGTCCTGTGCTACGTGACTATTTGCTAATGTTCTCCAGCTCAGCGATTCCTGTAAATCAAGAATGTGTACACACACAGTTGTGTCATGTGTGCTTGTTATTATATTTTATGAGAAGAAAAGAGAGTAGACAGACAGAGTTACAGCCAGAGTGAGAGAGACAGAATGAGAGCATCTTTGGCATACCTTTGAAAATAAGTGGGGCTTTATTTCATGTCTGGGTAGGTGTGCTAAATACAACTCCTTCAGGTGCATAGGTACATAATTTTACACGGAGATGTCCAAGCAGAAGAAAGCATGGGAATTCCTTGAGAAATCTTGGGCATAGGCTTTGGAATGGAGGCTTTGGATCAGTCTTAGCTTAGTATTGAAGAGTAAGGAAGCTCCTGATCTAGTCTCCAAGTGACAGTAGGAAGCCTCACACTGGAGGTCAGTTTTGTGTTCTGATAATCACAACTTCCTACCTTGCTCTAAGTTTTCATCTTCAAAGTCTGAACTTCTCCCTAGTTATAAATTGGGGAGGTTCCTCTACTCTCTCTGATTTCTGGTGGTTTAAACAGTATTCTGTGGGTCTGAATATCTGCTTACTTCTACCTGGACCAATAAAGCTATCTTAGGAAACATATTCCTTGATGGACTAAGTCACTGCCTGGTACATTCATCAGTGCAAATAATTCAGTAGTCTTGTCTCTCGTTGGAAGTCAGTCCTGAGAATTACTGACTTGGAGTGCACGCATCACGGTGCAGACCTCTTCATTACCTAGGATGCTGGTTTTGAGGGCTTTCTTCATGAAGCCTCCCAGGTTTTCATTAGCTCATGTGACTTGTTGCACTGTCCTTGTATTGGGACTCTTGGGGAGCTTTATTATCTATTCTATTACTTCACTGCATGGGCCAGGCACCTCCATAATGATGCTGAAAGAAGCTATGAGCATTGCCCTCCTGATCAGATCAGAGGGTGTTGTAAGCTGGGAGATGGCAGTTCTTGGTCTCCAAAGTGCCAGGGCTCTGCCAATTTGAACTGACTCTTAGTCACCCTCTTTCCTTTCTGGAGCATAAAGAACAAATATAAAGTTTAACTCTGCATCATTTAGATGGGTTTCCTGAAATTATCTATTCCCAGACCCTTCTGTTCAATACTCCCTCTCCCAGAAAAAGAACATGATATTTTAGCTGTTTTATTTATTTACTTATTTATTTTTTTGAGACAGGGTCTCACTCTGTCACCTGGGCTAGAGTGAGGTGGCATCATCATAGCTCACCACAACCTCAAACTCCAGGGCTTGAGCAATCCTCCTGCCTCAGTCTCCTGAGTAGCTGAGCCTTTGGGTGCACCACACCCAGCTATTTTTTCTGTTTTTTTGTAGAAACAGCTCTTGTTCTTGCTCAAGCTGGTCCCAAACTCCCGCCCTCAAGGAATCCTCCTGCCTTAGCCTCCCAAAGTGCTAGGGTTACAGGTGTGAGCCACCATGCTGGGCCAGCTGTTTTATTTTTAAGAAATTCTGTTACCATTATTGCAAAGTCATTTTGTTCTATTCCCACTTAACTTTGGAAAAGATCACAAATTCAAGGTATTATTTTCCACTGACATTAAGCTCTTTGCCTTCTGCCCTGCCCTCCTCTCTGCCTTTAGAAGCAGCTACAGGGCCCCCAGATACACCATGTAGTTAGTTCACGGTGATAGTTATGGTTTTCCTTCATAAGGGCACCTACTGATAAGATCAAAACTTCCCTTATTCTAGGCCACCCTTTTGCAATTCTCCCACCCCTGATACACTTGGATGCCTATGAACTTTGATGTAACAAGCCATTCAAATATTCTTTCTCCCCCACGCCCCTTTTCCCAATTTTCCACCTAGCGCTAATGCATTTTTATTTATTTATCTTAATAAATGTTAATGCTGCTGAGAGACACTCCTAATACCAGTGACCATGAGTCTCTGGGAGGCCAGGCGTTCCCTACCACAATTGCATTTTGATGCTTCAACAACACTATGTAGATACTTAGAGACTTCTCTCTTTGTCATTTTTTCTCATTTCGCTGAGCTCTGGCTATCAATCCCAAATCAGAACGTCTCAAACCTGCTTATTTTTTTAAATTACTTCTTTATTTTTAGCTTTTCCTGCATCTGCATATCTACATTATAAATAGATACAGAAGAAAGGAGATCTGAGTAAATTGGGACGTATCATGTTCCTGGATGGCGACACTAAATATTGTCAAGAAGTGAATTCTTCACAAATTTATGTATAAGTTTAATATCATTCAAAGTAAACTTTTTAAGAAATGATGTTTTCTGAGAACTTGAGAATCTAAGTTTATCTGGAAATATAAACAGTTAATAAGACTCAAGAGCTTGAGGAAAAAAAAGAGATATTAGACAAAAGACTTATTTTCATAGGAATTGTGAATTAAAATAAAATCTTAAGGCCCCCCTCCACCAGGTGACTGAGTGCACCCCCTCCCCGCTAAGGAGATACCCTAAAACTGAGTTGGAGGATAAGAGAGGGAGGTCAGACTTGCCTCATCATGGCCCCTTCCCTTCTTGTAGATAGCCTTTGTAACTCACTGACAGGCCTAATGCTATGCAAGACACACCTGCAGGTCCTCAATTCACACAACAAATATATGGCTGGTAGTTTGTCTCTGATTAACAGATTTCCCTATCTAAAAACATTCCAAGCCTTTAGACAAAACTTTATTTTTTAAACCAATTATAAGTCACCTGTAAGTCACCGTCCCACACCCTGCTTCGAGACGGCCCACCTTGTGGGGCCAAACCAACATATGCCTTCCATGTGTTGATTTATGACTTTACCTGTAACACCTGTCTCCCTGAAATGTATAAGACCATACTACCATGTTTCCCCAAAAATAAGACCTACCCATAAAATAAGCCCTAGCAGGATTTCTAAGCATTTGCCCAATATAAGCCCTACCCCGAAAATAAGACCTAGTGATGGGCATGTCTATACAGCGTATTTGCACAACCCATGCATTTCGTCGAGGAGCAGTAAAGAAGATGAGCAGCCCTTCTCATCTGCCCCATGAGATCTCTATTGCTCGACACAAGAGATTGGGGCCAATGGTTCTAAAGGAAATAGTGTCTCAAGAAATTCAGGATGGAATTTGGGGTTTGGAGAGTTATGATGATGTTGCAGAAGAAGATGACTTAACTATATTTGAATAAATGTATATTGTTGTACCGTACTTAAAAAAAATAACACATCCCCTGAAAATAAGCCCTAAGATGTCTTCTTGAGGAAAAATAAATATAAGACCCTGTCTTATTTTGGGGGAAACATGGTATAACCCAACCACAGCAGGTCCACTTGCTCAAGGCTTCTTGGGCATGGCTCTGGGCTGTGGTCCTCAATTTTGGCTCAGAATAAACCTCTTTAAATTATTTTAGAGTTTGGCTTCTTTTCCATTGACAGTATTAACATATTGCAAAAATTTCAAACAGTGTGTATGCAACAGAGACAGAGTAATAGAAGAGAATGGCTAACCAAGCCCTAATACAATATACAAAATACTGTGTACAATAATGTTAGTCACAAAAATCAAAAAAGAAGAACAAAAGGGACAATTGGTGATAAATTTGGAAAAATAAAACAAAATTCTTTTCTCAAGTCCTATCTTACAATAACATAAGATTTATGTGGAATAAAGAGATAATTATACAATGTAAACTATAAAAAAAAGCTAGGGGAAACACAAGCAAATGATAAGGAGATTCTTCCTAAAAAACAAAAAGTAGAAAATTCACAATGAAGAGGAGAGATCAGGCCCCAAAATAATTAAGTTAAAATTTCCATATAAAATTTGACAAACAAAATTGAATTTCAAATTTAGGAATTTGATTGAAAAAAATTGGTAAAATGTTAATTGTCTCAACATATAATAAGTTAATATAAATAAGATCCTAATAATTTAATTAGAGTACAATGGCTAAGAATTTAAAGAGAAAACTTATAATAAAAATACAATAAAACTGAATTCTTCTTGCAACCTGGCAGTCAAATGAATGCAAAATAATTAACAAGATATATCTTCTTCAAAGTGTGAAAATATTTACAATGTATAGATTGGTGATGGTGATATGGGTTCTGTGTTAGTTTCCTTCTGCCTCTGTAACAAATTATCCAAATTTAGTGGCTTAAAACAACAGAAATTTATTCTCTCATAATTCGTGATGACAGAAGTCTGAATCAGTTTCACTGGGCTGAAATCACTTTGTCGGCAGGGGTCACGGTCTCTCCTGGGGTCTAGTGGAGAACCCCTCTTTGTCTCTTCTCCTCCTTTCCTCAACTGCAGACATTGTTTGGCTTGTGGCTGCCTCACTCAGTCTCTGTCTCCATGGTCGCATTGCTCTCTCCTTTTCTGTCTGAAGTCAAATCTCCCTCCACCTCCCTTTTATAAAGATGCATGTGATTATTTTTATGGCCCACAAGGATAATGTAGGATAATCTTGCCATCTCAAGATTGTTGACTTCATTACATCTGGAAAGACCATTTTGCCATGTAAGGTAACATTGACAGAGTCCTCGGATTAGTATGTGGATATCTTTGCGGGGAGGAGGCATTTTTCCTATCACAGGCTCATGGTCAGCTTATCCTACCATGGGCTCACTCACACTCTGCCAGTGGGAATGTAGACAGAGAGACAACCTCGGGAACAAGTTGGCAATATGCATCACAAACCTGAAATGACCACGGACTATGTTTCCACTACAAAGGTCATAGTAAGTCATTGATGGGAAATTATGTTTATTAAAAATTAATCAAGATTATTTATAAAATGGACAATCAAAACACTTAACAATGAATAAAAGTATCTATTAAACTATTATTTAAAATGTTTTGAAAATATATAACCATATAAAGTTCATGAGAAACCATTAAAAGAAAAAAGAGTGAAATATGTATTTCCATCTGAATAAATATATTTTACACAGTTATTATAATTTATTTTATGCCATTTTTATATTATTAATATGTACACATATATACAGATTGTCCAAAAAGTCTTTATGCAATGTTAAGCTTTAATAACTTCAGAAGTATAGATGCTACAAATGTTTTAAAATTTTTGAGTGATTAAATTTCTTTGACTTTTTTTTAAGTTTTGTGAATTCTGAATAACACATTTGTCGTTTTTGTTAGGCAAGCAGTCTTTGTATTTTTCCAGGAGTTGTCCATTTCATTTAAATTATAATTTTTGTTATAAAAATTTTCATAATATCTTATTTTTTTACAAATGTTTAACTTTAGAATAGTTTCAGATTTACAGAAAAATTGTGAAGACTGTACAGAGAGTCCCAACATATCCCTACACCCGGTATCCCCTATTATAAACATCTTAAACTAGTGTGGTGTATTTGTCACAACTGATGAAGCAATACTGACACATTATCATTAACTAGGGTTCATAATTTATTTAGGTTTCCTTAGTTTTTACCTAACGTCCTTTTCCTGCTCCAGGATCCCATCCACACATCTCAGTGAAGTGGTGCTTGTCAGTGCTCTCCAGTATAAAGTTACTAGTAACTTCCATACCTCTCTCTTTGGAAGAGGTCACCATGGACATCCCATATTTAAGGGATGGGAAGTTATACTCCACTTTCTTGAGGGGTGAGTATCTACCCAAGTTATTTGAAGTTGTTTTGCATTGTAGAGAGATATTTATTTTTTACTTTGGGTTATAATCCGATGATATGTTATTCATTTTGTTCCTGACAGCTTTTCATCTTTGTACAGTGGGAGCACTTTCAGATGGTTCTCTTTTTTCTCTGACATACCCCCCACCCTGGCGCCATCATTGGTTTTTCTGAGTGCTTGCTTACTTTCGGGCATTACAAGATACTTCCAGCTTATGTCATAAATTTCTTATCCCCATCTTAGAGTTAGTCATTTCTGCACTGACCCCTGTTTTTTTTTTTTTTTCTTACTGGAGAATGGTATTAGATGTCAAGATCTGGACATTGGGTATGCTCCTTACGACTAGGGTAAATAATATATTTTTAATTTTTATTTTTATTCTCCAATTAGCATTAGCTCTCTTCAATTAGAGGGACTGAAAAATTATATTTAAATATATCATTTTATATTCACTGAATTAGTAAATGTAAAAGAAATTTAAATAATCATACTTTTAAATAATGCTTCTGTTAATTTGTAGCATTTATACATGTGAAAATATTAAAATTTAAAATTGCAGTGTCTTTTGAAACACCTTATCTATATAAATATTTAAATAATAATGATACTTTATTGTCTTTTTCGTATTTTTCAAATTTTCTATAATATGTAGATATTCTAAAATTCTTGTGTTTCATTTAAAGTGAAAATGAAAAGTTCAGAAAATTTCTGAGAATTATGAAAAATAATTATAATACCACTCAATAAATATCCATTGAACCTTTTCTAAAAGAAATATATTGTTACATTAACAACAGATGTTATGGTAAAATTAGTATGCCTAAATTATAATGCTCCTGCATGCAACTTACAATTTAGTAGGTAAAACACATTTACTCAGCTAACTATAAAAAATAAAAATGATGTGATAAATATTAGTCAAAAAGAAGAAAAATGTAAAGCTTAATTCTAATGTTCAAGATGATATAACTAATTCTGGCCACAACCTCAAAGAATTTCCTGGGAAAGATGGCATTTATTCTGTCTGTAAGGGCAGAGTAAGATTTTGACAGCCAGGGTGAGGGCATTTTAAGAGTATAAACAGAAATAATGAAGTAAAAAGGTCAGAGACAGAAAGATGTCCATTTTGACAAAGACACAGGATGAATGAAAAATGTTTTTTAGAAGTTCAGAGTTTAAAAGGTACATTGGTGAAGGATCCTATTAAAGAATTTACTTTTTTATTCCCTGTTTATTCAACAGTAATAGGAAAGAGGGGTGGATCTGAAATGTTAGTAATAGCTCAGCAATAGTTACTGAGCAGTATTTGCTTGCACACCACGCTAACATTTGTGTTTGTGTGTTTCTTTATTTTTCAATGCATGAGCTCATTTAATCTTTATGACTTATGAGATAGGTACTATTGTCATTCCTGGTTTTCAAAAGATGAAACAGAGGCATGGAGAAGTTGAATAGTCCCATTGATCAGGGGAGGTCCAATTGAAAGGGTACAAGGTGAATAGTATCATTTTTCTGGATAAAGTACAATACTTTGAATCCTCATATTCCAGATATGAGGAAGGGCAATGAGTGAAAAATCTGACTTTCCAATTAACAACATTTTAACCTTAGCAGAAAGGTTATATGTCACTTTTAAGGCTGTTTTTTTTTTTTTTGAATAATGATAGTTTCACACATTAAATAAATGGTAGTAAGAAGTAATATTTTTGATGCTTGAGTTTCAGACAAAAACACATTTGCTAATTTACCCTACACAATACTTTCTAGAATGAAATATTATATGAAACAAATATGAATTGTCCACCATGTTTAGACAAACCGAGAAGTTTTGCTTGCAAATGTACCCTGAGAGAGAGAAGTAGAGCTCACATCTTAGAGTCTACAGTATATTGTATGTGTGCACTATTTCCACCACTTTCAGAGTGTTCCCTTCTTCATCCTTCATTTTGCCTTAAGCATTTTTTATGCTCTTTCTTTTCAAGTGCAGTTTTAGTGCAAAATAACGAGGAGCCCCCCAAAACCTGAGAAATTGATAAAGAATGCTGAAAGATGAAATAAAAAGAGTATCACAAGCTTTCATTATATTATACATACAAACTTTACTTGCTTTCAAATTGTTTTGATTGATTATATAATGTATTTTGATTGTTCAGTTGATATATTTTTCTATGTGAAAATTATTTGGGGTATAAAGTTAGGATGAATTGCATCATAATTTTTCTTATTAAAATACTAAATAAAAAAAATATTTGTTTTTTATTTACTCACTTTGCACTTGGTGACAGGGTTTTTGGGTACAAATAAAAGTCCTTAGGCAGGGATGGATGCACATTATCTTTATTTCTTTTAAAGACTCCCATGGCGGGTTTACAAGGAACAAAATTTAACCTTTCTTGTCCAACATCAAGGGCTATTTCTCCTCCTCTGCATGGGTGTTGATAAGCTTATATGCAAAGTGTGGGAGTAGAGAGAGAGAGGTGAGGAGGCTTAATCAGCTTCAATGCAAAGCCATTGAGTCAGGATCTATCTATTTATTGATGTAGACACTCAAGGTCTATGCTGGTTCTGAATTTGGTTGTTGCCCTCAGTGGTGGACCTTTGTTCAGGGCACCACACACTGCACTCTGCATAGTGCCCTTCTGGAAGGTCCCCTGGGCAAGAGTGGAGCTGACTCAGCTCTCACCTGCTCCCTGGAAATGGTAGTCGCAGAGATGCCAGTCATACTCTTCACAATCACCAGTGAGGATCGTTCATACCACGTCCTTGCATGTATGTCCCTTCACACAGGCTGTGAGAAGCTGTGAAGGTCCACTGACTTGCCCACTGGCGGGCCTGCAGCCCATGGTACTTGCACAGTACGCTGAAGCAGCAGGAGACTCAGGAGTCTCCATCCTTGCACCTGTATATGCCACATTCTCATCCTACCACCCTGACCCAAGAGGGCTCGAAGCCTGCTGTCCTTCCCACTGAGGCTGGCCGGCTCCCCAGGGACACTCCAGGAGGTGAGACAGGCTCCTGTCTGTGCTGGACTATAAGCTCCCTGAGGGCAGAAGCTCTGTCTACTTTTGCTCACCTGGACATCTCCAAAGTAGGGATTCAGTAAAAAATAAATTGAAATTTTAAAAAATCTCTTTACTAATCTATAATCATTAATCACTGGACATCTAGGATTTGGTTTCTAATACAGGAACAATGGGAAAGTCAAATATGGGAAAGACCCCATGTTGACTTCCCTCTTGCTGTCCTCTCCACAAGTACTTGCCTTCCACTTCCCTTCTATGAGGCTTCTTTCCTAATGTGAGTGCATGAGAAGAGATATTGGTTCAACTTCTTCAAATTCTCTTTAAAATTTTTTTAATCTTATACCTGGATATTATCTTTAGAACTTAGAAGTTGAAAATTCAACATCCATCTTTATTCTCAAGTTCTGCTCTAATCACATTCCTCAGCATGAATTATGTCTTCTCATTATACCTCGGCTGTGGGATGTGAGGGGGGAGAGGACTGGGGGTAGCAGTAAAAACATACTGATAATATCCCGATTTCATGAATGGTGATTCTAAGGCTCAGAAAGATCTAGTGACTAATCAAAAGCCATACTGCTTATAACTGTTGAGACAACTTCTAACACTTCTGTTGGTTTCAAACCCCCCACAATATATACTGTTCCTATACTATTATAGGATTCCCCGACTCCTTCACTTCCTAAACATGATCAAATTTCACCTCAAATATGCTGGACACATTTCTCTGATCTTACCCAATCATTTTCAACCAGAGATGGTTTTGCTCTCCAGGGCACACTGGTAACGTCTGCAGAGTTCGATTGTCCACATGGGGGGAGGGAAAGGGGGTAGGGGCACATGACTAGTATCTACTAGTGTCAGCACAGGCCGGGGATGCTTCTAAGCATACTCTGATGCACAGGACAGCCCCACAGCAAAGAATTGCACTGCCTCAAATGCTAAATTGTGCTACAGCTTAGAAACCCTGGTCTAAACCATGCCAGATCCCCATGTTCTGTGCTGGGAGAGCTCCAGAGACTGTCCTGTCATAGTGCTTATTGACATTTGTAATTCTACATTTATTATTATAAATATAATTACATGTCTAAAATTTTCTTGGTACCTCACCATTCCCATCAAAGAGGGACATTGGTAGAGCGACCATACCATTTAGCATCCAAAACCAGGACAGCTGTAAGAAGGTGTTACTCATAAATATACCAGGATAAAGATGTAGATGGGCTATCTCATCTGAGTCATGGAGATTGTCAAGTTAGCAGATCAGGAGAGTATAGGATTGAAAGCCTGATGACCGTGGATTAGGATTAAATACAAGCTGAAGGAAGGAAACAATAAATAGAATCTGCTCAAGTTTCATGTTAAAAGAAATGAGATGGATAAAGTAAGCTTAAAAGAAAAATAGTAACATGGATAGGTAAACACATGGGAAGAGAAAACTCCTTATCCAGTAGTGAGAAAGTTTCCATTAGAAAGGGAAACACTGTGGATGTGTACAAAAGTGGAGGAAGCAATGTCCTCCAAAATATGGGAGATGGAGGAGAGATCAGGCTCCCATCGGGGCTGTCTTCAGAGACAGATAGAGACTGAAGAGGAATAGAAGAGTCAGTTTCTGCCAAACCTTTATTTTTACACTAAAGTAGGAGGCAACAGTGTCTGGAACGAGTAAAGGAGATTTAGTGAACCAGACTATATTTTAAAAAGCTCCAGTAGGAAATATTCAAGAGGAGATAAACAGATGTGAATGATAGGATGGCCAAAAAAGCTGGCAGTTGCCTACATTTAGGAGCTTGGAATTGTGGGGGAAACCAATGAGCTGAGTAATGAGTTTTCTTCTTGATAGTCAGTGGTTGTCTGACTGAGCCAATACCTTTAAACCACTCACTTCTGAACATCCCACAGGCAGGCAACCAAAAGGATAAGAATGACCAAAAGAATAATGTTCTGGTATATTCTACCTGCATCCCAGCATCTATCCATAGCTCATTCATCTGGTTACCTTTCACACCCAGCCTCCATACCCATTCTTAGTATTTACAACTCTTTCCAAAATTCTCAGCTGCCAACCACTAGCTTCCTTCCCTAGGCAAATTTTTTGAAATTGTTATGGGTACATAATAATTGTGTATTTTTATAGGGTACATGTGATGTTTTGACACAGGCATACTATGTGAATTAATCAAATCAGAGTAATTTGGGGTATCCATCACCTCAAGCATTTATCATTTCTTTGTGTTAGACACATTCCAAGTCCACTCTTTTAGTTATTTTAAAGTATGCCCTAACTTATTGTTAATTATAGTTAATTTCATGTGCTATCAAATGTTGTCCATTCTATCTATCTAACTATATTTTGGTACCCATTAACCATCCCCATGTTCCTCCCTCCCACTACCCTACTCAGCTTCTGTTAACCTTTATTCTACTCTCTTGCCACCATGAGATCAATTGTTTTTAATATTAAAATTTAGCTCAGACATGTGACTGAGAACACTTGAGATTTATATTTCTGTGCTTGGCTTATTTCACATAATGTCATCTTCTCCATTTCTATCCATGCTATTGCCAATAGCATAATTTCATTCTTTCTATGGCTATATAATATTCCACTGTGTATATGTACCACAATTTCTTTGTCCATTCATTCATTGATGGACACTTAGGTTGATTCCAAATCTTGGCTATTGTGAATAGTGCTGCAGTAAACATGGGAGTGCATATTTCTTTAGCCTGAAGCAAATTTAAAGAAATTCAGAGGACAGAGTGAACATGGACATACTTGATCACGTTAACCAGATTAGACATTAGATAGGGAACAAAATAGAATTACCTATAAACCAGGGTAGTGGTATAATTAAGAGAGTTGGAAGGAATGACAGAGAAAGCTTCAGTAAATGTGAGGAAGTAGAAAAGTTAGAAGGCAATTCAGGGTCAGAGGTGGGAGATTGTATGGATAGAATGGAAATCTTTTCACACAATGACAAAAATCCAAGGTGTCCTCATTGGTATGGGTTGGTGGAGTTGAGAAAAGGTTAAGGCTTTATTGTGTAAAATTGTGTTTCCAAAGGATTCTAAAACTAAGGTATTAGATAGTCAACAAAGATTGAGAGAATTTTATGAGTTTGTCACATGTAGAATTTTTATACACCCTTTGGAACAGTCATTAAAAAAACTCATATATATATGTATATGTACATATATACATATATATGTACATATATATATATATATTAGGGACAGGGAAGAGGGAGAGAGGACGGCAGAGGAAACTGGGGGAAAGATGGGGGAAAAGAATGAGAGAGAAAGATAGAGAGCAAGAGCAAAGAACAATCATATCATCCTTCTGGTAAATTTTTTAACCTCTTCCTCTGTTGCTGATTGCCTTAGTATATGCCATATATCAAAATCTATGTAAAAAATCCCAGCCAAATTTGCAAAACTGATAATTTTGTAATCCATTCGTCTAGTGATAAAGAACACCGTAAAGGAAGAAATTGGCAAACCCAAAGAAGACCAATGAAAGTTTAGCTTGTCTGTCCAGTAGAGGTGCAATTCTTAAAAATGTAATAGGTTTTTAGAGGCAGTCCCGCACTGTTGATAGACGACAAATATTTTAGGTCTTCTTCTTAGATAAAGAAATAAAGAGCACAGAAAAGCCAATGGCTTTGTTTAAGTGAGAATAGTAGCTCAAGAATCTCTGTTCTCTTGTCTCTAACAAGAACAGGAATTCATCCTATGAAATCTGGAGCTAGTCTTTGTTCCAGGTTTGTAGCGAAAACCCATCCCTCTCTCTCCACCCATCACTGCTGCCCTTAGGGCTGTCTGTGGATCCCTAATCACCAAGTAAAGACTAAGGCCAAAGGACAGACAAACTGACTATTGTTGCTGGCAAGTGGAAATACAGGAGGTGGGTTGGTAGTTGTGTTCCTTTTTGCTTTATTTCTTCCTTTTTCTTTTATTTTAAATATATTTTTTTCTTGGTGCTTAATATTCTTAAACTTCTGTCCCACAGAAACCGAATTCAGATTATCAATGCAGCATAAACATATGACTACATTTAAAGAGGGCTCATTTCCCAGTTTCTCTATCTAGCCAAGTGAACGGAGGACTCCAGAAACCTTGTGGGTGTGCACGGAAACTCTGTTCTTTCATCTGTAAATGCCTGAAACATGCCCAAACGAGCTGGAGTGTGGAACTTGAACCTATAAGGATCTCCCAGGTACCATAGCAACACATCACAATGGCTTCTGCACAATATATCATGTGTATGAGAACATCAGGGTGAGACTCCTTTACGTGCAGATGGTTGATAAGATCAACTCCAGTGCTCTGATCACTACACTATTATGGACTTTCATGTCTACACAGCTGCCCTATCAACATAAATGCCTTTATGACTCTGTGGTAAATATGCAATTACTTTGATGGAAATGATTTGCAGAAGTTAGAAACATGGGAAATTAAGCAGGTCTGAAATCATACCATAAATCCAAACCTTTGTTGCAATACTGTCTTCTTCCTGTATATCTTTTGAAATAACACTGATTTCTAATGGCTGACTACTACAGTAATAGATATTTATTTAGAGAAATAGAAAATGATCAAAACTTAGGATGAAAACATTAAAAATCACACCTAATTGCATCATGAAAATATAAATTTAAACCAAGTTTACACAATCTGTTAAAAGATTGTATATATTATTTTCTTAGTTAACTTTTTATCAGCATTTTCCTTACTATCCTGTTTAATAAATGACAATTTAATCACATACTGTAGTTGGGCATTTAGGCTATTTCTAATTTCTCTGTATTATAAATGAAGTTGTACTGAAATGCTTGTCTATATTTTAACATATATTTGACATAGTCTAGAATTGCAACTAGCGAATCAAATGATGTAAATACTTTTTAAGTTTCAAAATAAATTCCTTCCAGAAAGTTAAGCATACAAGAATTTATATTTCCTTTCAATCCCATGGCACTGGTTGCTATCATATTTTATAAGACTCTATATTTGATATGATAGAAAAAGAGAAAATTCTCCTAATTATATTGATTTATAGACATTTTACTACTAAATATTGAATTATTCATGTTTATTGTACATTTGCTTGTATTATTCATAAATTGTGTGTGTTCTTTGCTCACTATAATTAGAGTTGGTCTATACATTTTATTTTGCACATATGCTTTGCTTTTTATGACTTGATAATACTCTTCACTTTTTGGATTTCTTCACAATTTTATTTATGCATTTAATATATTTGCAAATCTGTTACCACTAAATATATATAACCAAATATATTGAAAAATTGTTTTGAACTTCTCCACTTACTTTTATGATCTTTATGTGAGATTAACTGAAAATATCCAAAATTTTCTTCTAGGTGTTCTATTATCTCAAAATTTTTTATTTTTTTTTATTTTGGCATAGTATCTCAAAATTTTTGTATAGTTTTACGATCCATCTGGAAAGTACCATGATGCTTTGTGTTATTATATATTGCTCATGTGGCCTCAGCCAGAATGAATTTGTACCTTATATAATAAACCAACATTAAGCAAAATCGATTTCCTTGATAAGAAAAAAAATTAGGATTTTAACTCTAGTACTGACAAATAAAATGTTTAAAAGTATAAAATTCATATATGAGAAAATGTAGCTATATGAATTAATTAAAAATGAGTATAGTGAATAGGAGATGATGTTGTTAATGGAAAACATTTACATTGGAGAAATACCTATTTCTTTTTTGTTTTAATAATAATAATTATGGTATTTAGGCATTATCTATTACTTTATCAGTTTCTGACTTGTCTGAATTTTTACTGCTGCTTCAGGGTTCAAGTCCATTCACATTGAGAATATGTGCTGTACACACAGGGAAAGAAGAAGCAGTCTGCCCTTAATTTATTTTTACCAGTTTATTGTGAGAGGCACTTTCCAGGCCTATTGAATTTTAAACTTAATATTTAAAATTTTAATCATATGTTATCAATGGGCATTTAGGTTGTTTCAAAATTCCATGTATTATAAATAAGATTTTACTGATTTTTTTACTCACCCAGAAGTGAATTACCAACTTTACAGAATAATCCAAAGAATTTTTTAATTCTTGTTTGCCATGTTACAATATGTTTGACATTTATGAAGAAGTGTCTCTTAAATGGAATATGTGATAATTTAGGTTTATTGTGGGTGGCATAGTACAAAATTTTTTTTGTTTTGTTTTTTGTTTACATTAAGGTAACTTATATTTTCTTGACTAATTAAGGATATTCACACATTAGATTTGCATAAATCATAGTATTTCTTCATTTAATATTATTTACTATTATACTGAAGTCACAAATTGATATACCATTTTCAAATGAGTTTTGAAGAATGTGTTATTATTGGTGATTTTCCCCATTTATGCATATTCTTCCAACATTATTTTTAGTAGCTTCAACTGCTTTTCAAGAATACCCAGCCATATCAATATTTTGGCTTTGTCTAGTTTGAATTTGTCAAATGGATTTTATCCAACATAAACTCTCATTTACATGTGAGAAATAAAATAATAAAAGAAAAAGGCAATCACTATTAAAAAATCCTAAGCACCACAATTGACTTTCTTTTGTGTGTGAATTGGATGTAAAAGTGACTCTCATTAATCAATATTAATTATTTCTGCAAAGGAAGATGTAAATCAATGTCAAGAATGTGCAGGAGATTTCACAGATAATCAAGAATCTGTTTGCATTTGCACGCACTGTAACAAGAACTACCTAAGAAATGCACCATTTGTTTGAAAAGGTGGGAAAACAAGGACCTTTGAAAAATCTCTACATTATATCATTTTTGCAAACAAAGAAAGAAAGCAAAGTGCTAAGAAGTTACTTGTAAAAATATTACTATGTGAAAAGAAAAGTAAGAGCATATATATATATATATATATATATATATATATATATAGCAATTTTCTATGCAGAAATGAATGATCAACTCTGCAGAATAATCTAGAAAAAAATCTTAATTCCTTAATTCCTTTGTGTTAGGTTTTTGCTTTGCCATGTATGAAAAAACTGACCTAGAAGGACCTGAGCCATCAAATGTCCTAGACATAGACTGGCTGGAAACACACCTTATGCCAGAAAGTACAAGTTCAACATGTGGCAATAAGGGGTCCACATTTTACAGAAAACACTTCCTCGCTCTGTCTCCTTTTCCTTCCCCTTCTACTTTTAGTAACACTACTTCAGAAAAAGACAAACTCTCTGTGCCCAATTAAATCAGAATTTTTAAAATAAGCAAAATCCTGGTGTGTTCTACATAGCATTAAAAAGTAAATTTCCAAAAAAATCAAGACATTACAGTTAAAGTTGATGAAGTCATACATCAAAAGTTTGAGATTTGCAATGGAAATATGTCAATATTCACATGAGGACTTTAGCTGTATTACCACTTGACAATTCTTACTTAAAATTTGAAACTTTAAAATGCTTTTGAAATAACTTTAAAATATCTATTTAAAGTTCTTGGTTTAAATAGGTATTTAAGTTCTTGGTTGTCCACATTAATAGCTATCATAGACTCCATTATTGAAAAGATGGTATGAACTATATTGTAAAATAAACTGTTTTCCCTATAGCAGGAAAAAGAAAAATTAAACAGTTCTTTTCCTAATTCCACATGGCAGTCTTTCCTTCATTTATCATTTGTATATATATTATTCTTGAAGACAATATTGTGGTAATTATGTTCTATTCCCCATTTTCTCCTAATCTTATAGGAAACAAAAGGTCAGTATCCTTTTGTAGAATCTCTTATTCCATTCTTTTGTTCCATTTAACTTATAGTAAGGAGCCTTTTTAGAAACTTTTTAGCAGATGAAAAAAGGTTGTTTTAAAGCCATAACCAAAATTAAATATGTCACATATATTTTTTCTCCTTGCTGTAATTATATTGCTTAAACTTATTACATTACAATAATGTTATGAATTTACATTGCTCAGTTTTTCCTCTTTAAAATCTCTTTTCCTGGGCTGTAATGGGGTGAATTTTTCAACTCTGAGTTGTCAGTACTTTTTTTTCCCATGAGTTTAATCAAAATACTTGACTGGGTAGTGAGAAGGGAGTGAGAGTGATGCTGAATTAATTAGATTTTAAGTCCAGAAAATATAGTATTTAGAAGTGTTTGTATTACATAGAGTCTTCATAAATGTTCAATATTAAAAAGAAATTAACAAGTCAGGTAAAATAGAAACAAAGCAGTAGTTATCCATACAATTCTTTTCCATATCCATTTCCTGTAATATATACAAACTATGATTTGGTTTGTAAGACTCCCATGTATCTGCAAAACCATGTTGGCCCACAGACATTCTGCTAGGAGCGGGAGACCCAAGGCTTGATTCAGTTGTTTGCCAGAGGAAACTGTGTCACAGGAAACCCTTAAGGCACCTTTAAAACTTTTATATGCTTAATAATTTTTTAACAAGTAGAAATCAAATCATTTTCATAGCACCTTCCCACCGATCAGGTATTTTAACCCCTAATAGATGCTCCCTCAGCTGTACAGCAACCCTCTGAGGGGTGACTGTTCTCCCCATTTCGGGATAAGGATATGGGACTTTCCTCTCTAAGAGATTATCTAGAAGGGTAAAGACTTGGACCCAACTGATTTCTGAACCCATCCCAGAAATCCTATCAGAGGTAGGCCAAGAAATGGCTGTAACTTTTTCTTCAAAATTGTTAAGGTTGCTCATTTGTTATCACCCTTGTACTTAAGGACAGAATTTATTCCATTTCTGAATTCAAACCAATAGCTTTTGCCATTTATGAAGAGAGTTCCTCACCTATAGATGATACATTTTGAACTTGCGCTCTTCTCTGAGTCGTTTTCTGTGAACCTATGTCAGCCTGGCCATATTGAGAAAAATCATACATTCCAAATGTTTTAACTCAAAAGAATGATGTTTACAAGGCAATGAACATATAAATAATAAGTCAGTAAGGAGGTAGGTAGGTAGGTAGATAGGTAAATAGATAAAAGCAGACTTTGATTTCTGAGAAGATACAAATGTATGCTTCAAATAACTGAGATAACAAAATATATATATATAAATTTTGAAATGTGATACCAATTGCTATTTCAGAACAACTAATTAATGATTAATAAATAGGCAGATTACATTTTTTTCAATTTGCAATATTGGAAGATATTTCTGGGAACCACACTTAATTTTAGTCTAAACTTTTTCAGACTACATAATAAGCGGGAAGTAGACCAGTGGTTCTCACGAAGGGTGATTTTGCCCCCCAGGGGTATTTGGCAATGTCTGGAGACACTTTTTGCAGTCACCACTGGTTAAGGGACACTACTGGTATCCGGTGTGTAGATGCCAGGGATGCTGCTAAGCATGCTACAATTCACAAGAATTTTCTAGCCCAAAATGTCAATAGTGTTGAAAAATCTTGCACTAGATAAAGCATTTGGAATGTCAGAAGCATACAGAGGAAAGACCAGTCAGAAGAAAACACTCAACAAGTGTGTGAGAGCAAAGACACTAAGGGTACGTGTATGTGAATACAGTTGGCGGCAAAATGGAAAAGCCAAAGATACAACTGAATGTTTGTGTCATCACAACCTCCTTCTTTCTTCACTGAGAGAATCACCTTCATGTTTCTCTGAACTCACATGAGCCCCCAGAAGAAAGGCATTTGCACTCATCTCCCTTGTGACGGATTCTTCCCACAATATTTACCAACTATCAATTTTTTCTTGCACTTGTGTATTTAAAAGATAGCAGGACAATTATTACATTTGCCCCCATCACTCTCTATTTCCAAGACACTTGCTCTTCTACCGCATTGCAATCACCACCTACGTTCTGCCACTCACAGATGGTTTACCCAACACACTTTTTCCTTATGTTGTTTTACACTATAATACAAGCAAACCAGTTTGGTTCTGATTTCTTTGAACTCTATGTCTTGACCCAATAAACACTTGCTGAGCTCTGTTTTAACAGCCTTTGAAGCCATAAAATGGGTTCTGAAAATCCAGAGGTTACCTAGAAGAGCTCAAGTGTGCAATTCTACAGGAAGTGTACAATTTCTTTGGTTTCAAGCTTAAAAGAAAAAATACAGTGATTTGTCATGTTTCCTATTTCTAGCTCTATAGGCCTAACTCACGTGGTTTGTGTCTGCACTCCACTGTAAAAAGGAAGTAAAACGTCAAGTTGTTTATTTCTGCACAATTTTCTTATCTCAAAATAATACTGAGTTTTCTTAATCAGATCTGTGTTCAAAAACATCAGTGGAATTCCTTCACCCGTCACCATTCTTTTTCCAAAAATGACAAATTCTGGGAAAGGAGGAGTTAAACGTTTTGACACTTGTGTCAAAACAAAATAAAAGTCGAAAGTTAACTGGAACCGCAGCTTTCTTTTCAGGTGAAATAAAGAATCCATTTTCCTGATCTCATCTCACATGCCACCTTCTTTTAAATGCTGTTTCATGATAGATGAAAGACAAAGATAGGAAGCTCCACAAAAGACACCTAGAAAAAAAGTCCTCCTTCCTGATCATAAGCTTTCACTTAGCGACAAGAAGAAACCCTGTCTGCTGCTGTGGACAAACCAGTCTTGGACTCTGTATGCTCTCTCTGTTGTGAGATATCTGATCAAAATCCTCTGTATAAAAGTCAGTGGAAGAGCCAAAGGGTTTTGTTTTACCTTACAGACCCAGCTTGATTTCAAAGTCTGAACGTCGTACTTCGAGGAGCTTTGGAAATTGTTGTTTGTTTCGTTAGCTGGCAGAATAAAGCAGTGCACATCGTCGATGTTTATTAGATACCTAAGAAAGACTCACTGCTGATGTGGTGCTCTCTGGTGGTCCCCAACCCCTGGGCTGCAGACTGGTACTGGGCATTAGAGCTCCCTCCCATGACTTAGGAATGAGTTGAGTGGTGGGCAGGCCAGTGAAGCTTCATCTGTGTTTATAAGCCGCACCCGTGAGCTCCACCTCCCCCCACAAGCTCCCCACTCCTCTACAACCCCCCACTTCCCCACCTCCCATCAGTGGAACTATTGTCTAACATGAAACCAGTTCCTGGTACCAAAAATGTTGGAGACCAATGCTCTAGGCAGCCACCCTTTTTGTGCACAAATGACATAGCACAGCCCATACTCACTCAGTACACAGATTGAATTAAGAGTGAACTGAGTTGGGATACACTTTCATAGATAGGTTGATTATTTATATGCCATATATAAAGTGATTTCTCTGCCTTAAAACTTCTTAGACATGTGTTTATAACATTCATTCAGCAATTAATCATCTACTTCCTTAGGACATCTTTGTGATTGCTGCCTTGGACCTTTAATTAAATTTTCTGTTCCTTCCTATTTTTTTTTTTTAAAGTTTCAAGTTTTGTGACTTGACTCTTGAAGTAAATTGTAACATCTTGTATGCATTCTTTTTTTTTTCTAATTTTCTTGAAAGATTTAATCATTTAAAAATGTATGGCATATAATTTAGGTATATAAAATGATATCAGGGATTCATATGATAGTAAAAATGTTACTATAGTGAAGCCAATTAACACATCCATCATCTCACATCCTAACCCATTCTTTTTGTTTTCATGGCAAAGGTAGCTAAAATCTACTCATTTAGCATGAATCTCATATACAGTACAATTTGATTACCTCTAGTCCTCATGTTGTACATTAAGTCTTTAGATTTGTCCATCCTACATATTTGCTACTCTGTATCCTCTAACTTACATCTCCCTACTTCTTCACTCCCCCCTCCCAAGCCCCTGGTAACCACTATTTTGTTCTCTAGTAGATTTGAATTTTCTATTTGATTCCACATATAAATGAAATCATGAAATATTTTCTTTCTGTGTCTAGCTTATTTCATTTAGCATAATCTCCTCCAACCTCATTTATGTTGGGGCAAATGGCCGAATCCTAATCTTTTTTACAGTTGAATAATATTCCATTGTATGTATGTGCCACAGTTTCTTTATCCATTCATCTATTGATAAACAATTAGGTTGTTTCCATGACTTAGCTATTATGAATAATAATGTAATGAACATGGGAGTGCAGACACTTTTACCAGGTGGAGATTTCATTTCCTTTGAGTATATGCCCCAAAAATGGATTGCTGGTAGTTCTATTTTTGAATTCTTTAGAAACCCCCATACTGTTTCTCATAATGGCTGTACCAATCTATTAATAGTTCTTGTGTCCCACACCCTCAGCAACATTTGGTATCCTTTGACTTTTTTGAATAATTGCTGTTCTAACTAGCATGAGGTGGTATTCCATGGTGGTTTCGATTTGCATTTTCTGATGATTAATGATGTTTAACACCTTCTCATAGGTAGATCACTTTGGGTAGTATAAACATCTTAACAATGTTGATTCTGTTGATCCATGAGTATGGTATGGTTTTCTACCTTTTTATGTCCTCTGCTATATCCTTTCTCAGTGTTTCATAGTTCTCCCTGTAGAGGTCTTTCACCTCCTTAGTTAAATATATTCCTAGATCTTTTATTTTCTTTGTTGTGATTGTGAAGGGTATTGAGTCTTTGATTTGATTATCAGTTTGACTGTTGTTGGCATATAGGAATGCTACTAATTTCTGTTCATTGATTTTGCAACCTGAGACTTTGCTGAATTTGTTTATCAATTCCAGTAGTGTCATGGCAGAATCTGTGGGGTTTTCTAAATATAAGATCATATCATCAGCAAAGAGCAATAGTTTGACCTCTTCTGCCCCCCCCCCCCCCCCCCCCCGTTTGGATTTCCTTCTCTAATCTGATTGCTCTGGATAGGATTCCAGCACTATGTTGAATTAGAAGTGGTGATAGAGGACAACCTTGTATGGTTCCAATTCTAAGAAGGAATGCATTCAATTTTCCCCCATTCAGTATGATGTTTGCAGTGGGTTTGTCATATATGGCTTTTATAATTTTTAGATAATTCCCATCTATGCCTATTTTGTTAAGCATTTTTATCATAAAAGAATTTTGAATTGAATTTTGTCAATGCTTTTCCTGTGTATATTGAGAGGATCACATGGTCTTTGTTTTTGCTTATATTTATGTGGTGAATTACATTTATAGATTTGTGTATGTTGAACCATCCCTGCGTCTATGGGATAAAGCTCAATTGGTAATGATGGATTATTTTTTTGATAAGCACTTGAATTTGGTTTGCAAGATTTTATTTACTCCTTTCCTGGTTTTGGTATTAAGGTGATGCTGGCTTCATAAAATGTGTTGGGGAAGATTCCTTCCTTCTCAATGCTCAATTCCTTCCTTCTCAATGGAATAATTTCTGCAGGATGGGCACCAATTCTTCTTTGTAGGTGTGGCAAAATTTGAGTGTGAAATCATCTGGTCTGGGACTTTTCTTTTTAGGAAGGTTTTTTATTGTGGCTTCAATTTCAGTATTTGATATTGGTCTGTTCAGGAATTCCATTTCTTCCTGATTGAGTCTAGGGAGGCTGTGTGTTTCTAAGAATTTGTCCATTTCCTCTGCATTTTCAAGTTTATGTGCATAGAGGTTTTGTAGTATTTATAGATAATATTTTGTATTTCTATGGTATCAGTTGTAATTTCTCCCTTTTCATTCTGAAATTAAGATGTAAATCAAAATATTCTTTGAACTAAACAATAAAGGAGACACTAGTTATGAAAATCTGTGGGACACATCTAACACAGTCCCAAGAGGAAAATTTATGGCCATAAATGCCTACAACCAAAGAATAGAAGGATCACAAATCAACAATCTAATCAATCATCTCAAAGAACTGGAAAAACATGAACAAACCAAACCTAAACCCAGCAGAAGAAAAGAAATAACAAAGATCAGACCAGAACTAAATGAAATTGATAAGAAAAAAAACTATATGGAAGATTAATAAAACAATAAGTTGGTTCTTTGAAAAATTAAACAAAATTGACACACCTACTGCTAGATTAACGAGAAGCTGTTTCAGTTTTTTCATTGTTTCCTTTACTGTGTAGAAGCTTTTTAGATTGATGCAGTCCCATTTATTTGTTTCTGCTTTTATGGCTTAAAGTTTTGGTGTGATATCTGAAACATCATTGCCAAGGCAAATTGTATAGGTGTTTTACCCCAATGTTCTCTTCTAGGAGCTTTATAGTTTTTAAATTTTGTTTATTTATTTATTTTTGAGACAGGGTCTCATTCTGTCTACTGGGCTAGAATGCAGTGGTGTCATCATAACTCACTCTAACATCAAACTTTAGGTCTTTTATACATTTTGAGGTTTTTTTAATTTTGTATAGTGTCAAATAAGGGTCCAATTTCACCCTTTTGCATGTGGAAGCCCAGTTTTCCCAGTGCTATTTGTTTTCCCAATTGTGCCCTCTTAAAGTACCTGTCAAAAATTAGTGGACTATACATGTTTAGATTTAATTCTGGGCTCTCGATTCTGTTCCACTGATCTATGTGTCTGTTTTTATGTCAATAACACACTGTTTTGATCACCATATAGTTGTAATATAATTTTAAATCAGGAAATGTGATCCCTCAACTTTGTTTTCCTTTCTCAAATTTTTTTTAGTTATTTAAGTCTTTTATGATGCCATAAAAATGTTACTGAATTACTGAAACTCATATTGTTACTAGTTTGTAGGTACTAGTTTGTAGTCAAGCCAGTGATCTCAAGTTGGAGTTCAATGACATACCAACAATAACAAAAACAACAACAATGGTCATGTTCAAATGCTTACAATGTGGCAAATAATATTCTACATTTTGCATACATAATTTTATTTAATCTTTATGATAACTATATGAGACAGATCTTTTTCTCATACCATAAATACAGATCTGAATTAGAAAAGTTAAGATCATAGGACTAATTTTTGGTAGAGACAATTCGAATTCCCTTTATTAGTCAGGGGTCTCCAGAGATGGCTATACTAATAAATGTAAGGTGGTAGCTTATCATGGTTTTAATTTGTATTTCCTTGATGAATAGTGATGTTGAGCATGTTTCCATATACTTGTCAGCTATTTCTATGTCTTATCTAGAGTCTTTTTAAGGTCATATAGCTATTTTTTCATTTAGTTATTTGGGGTTTTTTTTGCTATTGAGTTATAGGAGCTCCCTATTAGTTCCCTATATATATAGTTGCCTATATATTTTGGATCTTAACTCTTTGTCAGATGTATAATTTACAAATATTTTCTCCCATTCTGTAGCTTGCTTTTTCATTCTGTGGATTATTACCTTCATTATACAAAAACATTTTAGTTTGATGTAGCTCCACTTGTCTATTTTTTACCTTTGTTGCTTGTGCTTTTGGCATCATATATCCAAGAAATTATTGCCATGACCAATGACAAGATTTTTTCTTATATTTTCTCTGAGGAGTTTTACAATTTAAGTCTTACATTTAAGTCTTGAATCCATTTTGTGTTGATTTTTGTAGTCAACTATTTTAAGTCACTATTTTGTTTTAAACTTCTTAATCTTATATCTATATACAAAAATCTATATACACTTTCCTATTTAAATTATCTCTCTTGACTTTTAAAATAAAATTAAATCATTGTTTCAGTAACTGTTAATAATCTTGACTATTTGTAAAGCAGCTTCGTCAGTCTGATGAATTGCCAATTAGAAATCATGAGATTGCATATAAGTATATGATATGAGCCAACATTTTTGAATGACTAGCATACTTTCACAAGAGTAGGGCGGAAAGTCAAGAGATGTGTCCAAAGTTTAGTAAGAATTCCAAGGATAGAGTTTCCATGTATCATGTAATTTCTCAAACAAAGAAAATAAAAATACTGTAATACAGTATAATAATAACACAAACCATTAACAACATTCAACTAAATGTGATTTAATTTTTTCACTTTTGTATGAGTGTTCATGTGAATGTATTAACAATCAGAAGAAAAATTCCCCTTTTGAATTCTGAAAATAAGGTCACTATAAATGATCACCTAAATTCTGTTACTCTTGTCTGAGTTAGTTAGATTCCTTTACTGATGTGTCCAAGGCCAGCATTCATCCCCTACGTGGGCTTCTGACTCTGTTCTGTAGCACGCTTCCAGGGCTGCCTGTTGGCTTGGAAACATTTCTCATCCTGTCCTCATTTCTGGAATAAATTAGGCACTTGGCCTTCTTCATTATTTCAGGTACCTAGGTAGATTTCTCCTCTGGTAGCAAACACAACTTGACATCTTACTTTTTCCTATTTAATGTCTCTGGCATCTATCTCTTCCTTTCAGTTCCCACTGTCCCCAAATCATCATCTCACATTAGGATACACTTCATAACTAACTGGGCTCTGTTCCTGGTGTCACTGCCTTTTAATGTCACTGGAAAATTCTTCCTAAAAATCTCATTTTAAGAGCCATCAGTTGCCAAACCTATCAAAGCTCTCTGCCTGATTTTCAAGGCAGTAGTCTAACCACGTCTTGTCTATCTCATCTGACCCCCCACTCCTTCCCAGTATGGGCTCTGCAGATCAGCCCCACTCCTCCTGTCTCAAAGCATGGCATGGTATTCTCAACTCCATGACTCTGCTCCCTTTTCCCACATAGGGAATTCTCTCCTCTCTTCACTGCCTGCGTCCTAATCCAAGTCTCTTTTGTTGTTCACTTTGATTTATCCACTGTTATATCCGTGATTGGAACATAGCCTGGAACACAGTAGAGACTCAATGACTAGTCCTTCAGAGTCTAAGTGAACCTAAAGGACACTTTGCCTGTGATGTTTCTCTGATTATTCAGGTCACAGTGGCTTCTCTTTTCCCTGAAATATTTTCGTGCATAGGGCCTGAGCTATACTTCCATTTATCATTTTATATTCATTAGTAGATTGGTCAAACAGTATCATTTCTTATAAGATTTTATGCTACCATATTGGTTAATAAATACTGTGTTTAATAATAACTTGTACTTTTGTCCTTCTGTATTTGAGCAACTGTCTCATGGCTTATGATTTGTATTGCAAAGGAAACTCCCCAGAGAGGGAAGTATAGTATGGTAGGTAAGCACACCCATATTAAAGTCAAACCAAGGTGAGTGTGATGGTTAATTTTATATGTCAGCTTGAGGTTGTGGAGAACTTGGATACTTGTATACTATTGGTAGGAATGTGAAGTTATGTAGCACTATGGAAAGCAGTATGGAGGTTCTCCAAAAGATTAAAAATAGAAATACTGAATGATCCAGCAAAAATATTTCTAGATAGTTAGTCAAAAGAATTGAAATTAGGATCTCGAAGAGATATCTGCATTCCCATGTTCATTGGAGAATTATTCGCAATAGCCAAGATATAAAAATGACTTAAATGTCCATTGGTGGATGAATGATAAAGAAAATGTGGTAGTACTGCATGATTCCACTTATATGAGGTGGCTAAAATAAGTCAGACTCATAAAAGCATAAAGTAGAATGATGCTGCCAAGGGGTGGTGGAAGGGGGAAATGGGGAATTGCTCAATGGGTATAAAGTTTTAGGTAAGCAAGATGAAACGTTTCTAAAGATATGGGGTACAATACTGTGTTTACAATTAACAATGCTGTATTGTACACTTACAGACTTAGGAGAGCAAATCTCATGTTATGTGTTCTTATCATAGTAAAAATTGCATTGCAGAGTGTTTTACTTTAGACAGGCATTCTATAATTTCCTGGAGCAGTATTCAGACCATCAAAAGTACTTACCTTAAGCTAAAAAAACAGCAGTTACTGGTTAGACTGTCATTACTTTTGCATAACTGTGATTGTATATTATAGAATTAAATGATCAATGCACCCAAGTGTGCAATGCTCTCACTATATTGGCTGAATTGTGTCAACCACTCTTGATGAGCAGCACCTGGACTGGCCCATGCACCCTGACTGGTGATCAATAGTGTCAACTGCACTGCAAAGTCCCACCATCGCATAACATAGTAGCCTGTGAAGGGAGGTAAGCAAGAGGAATGTTACTGGTGTCCAGTTTCTAAAGCCTTTCCTCAATTGGTAATCTAATGTTCAGTACTTAATTTACACAAACAAGAATATGTGATGATAACTTATTAAGTTAACACTATTTGTTTTACATAAAATAAAAATGATTGACAGTTTACCGATATGGAAACTGAAGACCAGAATGATTGATAAGCCCAACTGAGATAGAGTTAATACTGTATGCAGGACTTGAACACAAGTTTATTTTGTTAGTAAGGCCAATTTATCCAATTATTCTTCATAAAAAGAAGAGTGGTAAAAGGCCTTATTTTGTGAATAGTCAACATTTCAACTTCACATTTGAATTTAAAAAGAAAAATTGTATTTAGTGTCTAGTTAAGACTTTACAGATTAATTATACATTAAATATTAAGCAGACATTTTATTAGAAATTATCACATGACCATTTTATAAAAATTGGAAATCTTGATCTTAAATATATGACAATGTGTGTTATAACTCAAAATGATAACCATTTGTAATGCATTATGACCACAAATCAAATATACTTTTAAAAATTGTTTAAACATCTTGACATATACAGAGTAAAGGAAGTTGCAGAAAAATTAGGGAGAAAGAAACATAATGCATCCTAAGGCAGTGGAAAATCTAAGGAATAGGGTCACTCAATTGACCCCTAGGTAAGTCTCACTGATAGATTATTGCATCATGGCATTTTTGAACTATCTCAGTAACATATTTAAGAATACTGACTAAAATCATTCAATGAAGCATCAATATTCCAGCTTTTTGACAAAAGTACTTTTCTCTTTACTTTAAACGGTATTACCTAAAATTGAAAATGTCAATAGATTTTAAAGTTGAAGATAACTTTTTGCTTAAACATAGCTACTGTATTACTATTATATCCTTTATTTTGTTTATTACTTATGTTCCTGTCACTTTCAGTACCAGGCTTATGTTTTACACGCTTTGCACACACAATGGGTAATACTTTCACTTCTAAAGAGAAAATGTCACCATCTTCTCAGCTTTAGCAGTCACTATAAATGAATGCTAGCAAGAAATTCTGTGTCCAGAAAGTAAACCTACTGTGCAAGAGTTTAACAGATACCCTAAACTAGGCAAAGCAATCAGGCTGAGTTTTCACACCGCTCTACCTCAACCTTTGGTAATTGTTTTAAATGCTGTAAATATTCATTTGATACCTTTACCATAGATTAAACAATTTCTTACTACCCTCCTATACTTCTGAGGTTTTCCAGAATACCATAAGGATTTATCTACGTCCTGTAAAACAACAGGGGTCCTTAATCCTGTCTACAGATTAGGGAGCTATTTTCTCCGCGTCTGGCGGGAAATGTTTGGGAAATGCTGCCATCTATCGGGCAGGAGCGGCATCGTGCAGGCCGGGCGCAGCAAAACCACAGGCCCGCCGGACTGCCCTGCTGCTGGTGAGTTCAGTAAATGAAGCAGTTTGGGGTCAATAAATGGGAATAAAAATCATAGCATTGGCTAGAAAATAAACGTTAGGAACTCCAAGCTGGTACTGCTCTCTACCACAGCTATTCTTTGAGGCAGGGGGGAAATTAACTCTATGGCAGTGGTTCTTGGGTAACTTTGATCCAAATCTATTTCTCCATTTTTTTTTTTTTTTTTTCTAAACACATCCACTCCCACAGCTAGGCTTTCATCCAAAATGTTGCAATGTTGTTAGAACAATACTACCTTCCACACACTTGAAAAAAGATAGGCTATCCTGGCTAATTAAACATTTTTTTTTTAAATCGCCCATTCTGAATAATAACATAAACCACATTCGCAACATACTCCTGCCCTTCCTGTGTGTAATTGAGGCCTATCCTATAAGATGGTGCAACATATTTCCATTCAAAACATGAGAAAGAAATACTGATCTGACATGTTCTCCCACTGCTCATTCATTTAAAGTCCATACATTAATGCCATAAAGCACATTTTGCTGTTTGAAAGAACTTCATATATTTATTGAGAGCACTGGGGAAAGCTTTTTCAGCAATAAGGCCATTTAATGCCTACCTCAATCCTAGGAAACAGATCTTGTCATTATCACTCCTATTTCACAAAAGGGTGAATTGAACAGTAGAAAGGTTGAGTCACTCTGCTTAAGTTTTACAGATCAGTAAGCAATAGATAGACCCAGGATTTGAAAACAGTCCCTTTAATTAAAATCCAAGCAATTATCCACTCTGCGAGGCCTCTTTTGTGGTCAAGGAATGATGACTTAAATCTTTTTCTTTATTATTTGTTTTCATTTTACATCTGTGCAGCCTTGGGCAAATTACTTAACTTCCTCGAGTCTCTGTTTTCTCATTTTCACAACCAAAAATTAGATATTAGAGTGTGTATTTCTATGTTCCTTTCCAACTCTCATATAATTCATCTTCCTTGTTGAAAACAAAAAAATAAAATAAAATAAAATAAAAATGTCACAAATTGTTGTTCAGACAGAACTTTGAAGGTTCCTTTATTTAACTCTCATTTTGAAGATGAAGGAGCTAAGCTTACAAGGAGGGAAAATCAAAGGGGTAAGAAGCACTGTCCCTGGATGACAGTTATTACACTCAATGTACCAATACTGTTAAGGGACTCAAATTTAGTTTTATCCAGGCCCTCTAGTGAGCTGAGTGAAGAAATAGAAACAAAGAGGAAGCCTTGTGTGCCTTAAATAGGTGAAATAGCAATGTGGTAGTGGTTATTCATCTGATATCCTGGGAAGGAACCAGGGAACTCTAGAAAGATCAGGAGTTCTTAGAGATAAAGCTTGGAGTCCAGGAACCTGGACGAAACACCAGATATGAAGAGAAAATCTAGAAGGCAGACAGAGGAAAAAATAAATATTCCTTCCATATGGGGAAAAAATATAAGGATTATAGCAGACATTTCCTCAGAAACAATGTAAGCCAGGAAGATAATGGAATGATAATTTTAAAAGATAAGAGGAAAAAAAAAAACCTGTCAATGAAATTTCATACCCAGTGAAAATATCTTTCAAAATAGAGCCGAATAAAGACTTGATTAGACTAAAAAGAGCTAAGAGAATTTACTCTCAGCAGACCTGCATACCAACTAATATTAAAAGAAAGTTCTTCAGGCAGAAGAATGATACCATATGGAAACTTGAATCTCACAAGAAATGGAGATGAAAATGTTAAAAATTAAAGAGTCAGTGAGGATTTTAAAGCTATATTGTAGAAAACTGGCAATGAAAAACGATACACTTTCTAAAGGAAAATCTGCATTATTTATTCATTCATGTGGAAATACCTCCATATTTGATATGACAAAAATCTAGGACCTCACAAATAATAATGATAGAAATAATAGTAACAATAATAATGAAAATGACAATAATGACTCAAGCCCCAAATTCAGGAAAATATTTAGAATGAGAATGGAAAAATACCCACATACCTAGACACATCGTAATGAAACTGCTAAAATCAAACATAAAGATAAAATTGAAATGACAATTACTATGAAGTCGGCCAGCTGATACCAATAATGGAAAAAATAAAACAAAGCTATCAACAAAAGCCTTTCATATGTAATCCAAGGTTGCCAAATCTTTTGGGGGAAATTTTCCACATAATCAAGTTCCATTCTAATAGTCATTATCTAACCCAGGTTTTTGCTTCTGAAAACTATTCCTAAGCACAGAAAAAGGATTTTTTTCTCAGTCCTGCTTCATGCTTCAATGCTTTTACTGCAATGCATCTTTCCTAGCCTATATGGCTTTAGTCTCATATATAGAGTAGTTTTTCTAAACCATAAATCTGTTCATGTCATTCCAATTTCTAAAGGTTTTAGATTGCCTCCTGTTATCTTCAGGGTCTCTTTCAGATGACACATGGGCACTATGTAGACAGGTCTTAGTCTTTCTGTCCAGGCAATTCTGGTCACCCCCCAGAGACAGTCTCCTGACAGCAACTTCCTTTCCATAAAGGAGCCTCAGTTATGTTTCCAGTAAGTATTTAAGGGATTTAATAACTCCAAGCTCTTTCACACCTGTGCACATACTCATCCTCTTAACATCTATTTCATAAGGTTTGGTAATGATTGACTATGATAATACAGGAAAATCACCCAGAAGAGTTTCTGGTATGTAATAAAAATCAATAAATTTAGAATTTGGTATTTTAAAACACTTGCTTACTTGTATATATTTTTTCTAAAACATTGTTCTTCTCTATACTGTACCTGGCACAATTGGCTCTCAAAAATATTTTTAATTGAAAGATAAATATCTGAATATAGACTGATAAGAGATAAAAAATATGAGTTAACATCTTTGATTATTATTTTTATTTTTAAAAAACAGCAGTGAATAGTCAATAATGTTTAAAATTCTTATGATTTACTATAAAATGAATAAGCATGATAAAAATCTCTGCACACAGTATTAGTTCAATATTTAAGAATATGCATGAAAAGGTCTTCCCAAAAATCTCTGCTCTTGTTTTCCTGAGCTTGAATATGAATTAATATTTCTCCTCTTTTCTATTATTTCTTTCATGTGCCTGTTAGTTTTTGATGAAAAGTAAATAGAGCTAAAAATAATACATAAAATAATTTCAAAAATCATTAAAAACAATATTGTTTGATTCTAACATTTCAATCTCAATATTTAAAATCTTTATTTAGTTTTCAGAACACTACAGCTGCCTACTTATTTTGTTTTGTTTTCTATCTTTCCAACCATTTCTCACATTCCTACTTGGTAAGTCCAATCACCCTAAGCGCTTAATTTAGGAGTGCCTCCTGGATCAACATTCAGACATCTTCTTTCTATGTACATTCACTTCCTACCTTATGGAGTTAAATATCTATATGATAATAACTCCCTAATTCTAGGCTTAAATATCCAACTATATTCTCAGCATATCTTTTTTAATCCCTAAGGGACATCTTGAACTTAACATGCCTTAAATTGAAACCTTGATCTAGTCCCACACAACCACCAAAGGTCTACTCTACATCTTTTTTGCAACATTCTTCATTCATCTATTTTCTCAGGAAAGATGTACATTTATCAAGTATTTTTTGCATATTAGCGCTCAACCCAGTATAAAAAAGAAAAAAAAAACATTTCAAAAATCTAAGACTAAGCATGTATTTATGAAATTATAGGTATTGAATCATCTAACACATGACTTACAATAAACATGACAATAGGATTCTAAACTCTCTCTTTTAAAAGATTTCTCTAGGAAAGATTAAAATGCTTTTCAAAAATGTATTTATAGTTTTAAAAGTTCAGTACCAGGGCTCTTTAGTCTTACTTGGAGTGGGCTTGCAAAGGGTGCTAAGAGATCAACCAAATGTCCCTTCGGAGATGTTTGAGTACAGATTTAAAAATTTTTTTATGAAATAATTCACAATACTGTTAAATTCACCTGCATGACTTGATAAATTGTGGCAGCCCAACTTGTTTGCCATTGGTGATGGAAATATTAAAGGATGAGCCTTCTGGACCTTAGATTTGCCAACTTACAACATGATTGTGTGAAAGAGTTTCCTATTAACAAAATTGTATCAATTTTTTCCTATTATAATTGTTGTAGCAAATGAAACAATAATGTTTGCTTTTATCTCAAACCCATCCAAGCTGTGTTGTCTCAAATCATTATGCTGAGCTCAGTGACCATTGCATTGGAAGCCTTGGTAAAAAGCAGACTGTTTAATTTAGCTCAGGAGTAGCTTTTCCTTTCATTTGATTTGAAAGAAATTACTGATCAACCAAGCTCAAAGAACTGATAGCAATTTGAAAGTTGAAAAATGAAGAAGATGATTTTTCA
This sequence comes from Microcebus murinus, assembly GCF_040939455.1. NCBI lineage: Eukaryota > Metazoa > Chordata > Mammalia > Primates > Cheirogaleidae > Microcebus > Microcebus murinus. The sequence goes on from NC_134118.1 coordinate 9,270,102, forward strand.
AGCAGTTTTTTCCATAAACTATGTATCTTAGAATGATAAAGTTAGAATATTTATTAGACAACTAAGCTGGATCTTTCCAATTAAACTTCTAAGCATTATGTATTCCACACTCTGTTTAAACGCCAGAGGAGAGACGGATGGCTTAAACACCAAAAGAAAATTAGGAAAAGGACATATGAAAATTATAATTAAAAGTCCGAGTACACATATCTGTGTGTGTAGATTCTCCTATATGCAACCACATATAAATATGAGCATACATATAATGTTTATAGCATTCATTCATTTACTGAGCATCTACAGTATTGATGCCATGCTCTGTTATAGACAATCAGTATGTGTCAGTGAACAAAATGAAGATCTTTTTTCTCATAATGCTTACATTAAAGCATGGGAAAATGGGCATTAATTAGTAATTAACAGACATAATAAACAAATACATTACTTAGCATATTAGATAATAACTGCAATGGGAAAAGGAAAAGTGGAATAGAAAAGAAAGATCAAGAGTATTAGTATAAATAATGAGTTACATTTTAAAATAGGACAGAGATGGTAGAGAAGGATGTAAGAGTGTGAGTTCTACAGCAAAATATATGGAATACATTGAGGCTTTGTCTAATATGGATATGTATTTACATTAAAAATGTATTTATATTTCAGGTTGACATATATAAGAGATGAGTATATAACATTTCTGTTAAAATTGATTTTCTTTAAGTAATGATAATCTCATTCTGCTCTCATATATTTCCTAAATAAAATGTTCATGATAGTCACCTGAAGGTATCTAATATTAACTTCTCATAAATAAATGGAATAATATATACATAAATAAATACATGTGCAAATTCTTCCTCGAACGTGGCTTATATCACTTAAAGGATAAGTTTGTTTTTCTACACGTGAACAGTAAAGGCCTGGTTAAGGATGGTATATACCTGCCTTTGAAATTCAGATGCCACACACACCCTTACCTTTAGAGACAATATACACCTTTCTATAGTTGACAGGACTGCTTGTCAGGCAGAAGAGCTGTGTAACCATTTCCAAAGCCATTTTATGGGACTCTAGTTTCCCTCACTTCTTATGTTTAGCAGATAAATGTAAAGGATAGAAATGTAGAAAAGGAAGCATTAAGATGATATATTAAGTCTGTAACACACATGATTAAAAAGATCTTACATCTATAAAACCTCAAAGATTCTGCCACGAGACTACTAGAATTGATAAAGAAATTCAGCAAAGTCTCAGGTTACAAAATCATTGTATAGAAATTAGCATTCCTATACACCAACAACAAACTGAGAACCAAATCAAAGACTCAATACTCTTCACAATAGCAAAAAAGGAAATGAAATACCTAGGAATATGTTTAACTAAGAGGGGAAAGACTTCTACAGGGAGAACATGAAACACTAAGGAAGGAAATGGCAGAGGATATAAACCAGTTGAAAACCATACCATGCTCATGGGGCAGCAGAATCAACCTTGTTAAAATGTCTCTACTACTCAAAGTGATCTACAAATTCAATGCAATCCCTATTAAAATACCAGCATCATTTTCCACAGATCTGGAAAAAAATAATTCTATGCTTTGTATGGAACCAGAGAAGACCCTATATAGCAAAACAAATCTTAACCAAAAAGAACAAATTGAGAGTCATCAATATACCAGAATTCAAGCTATACTGCAAGGCTATAGTAATGAAAATAACATGGTACTAGCACAAGAACAGAGGCATAGATCAATGGAACAGAACTAAGAACCCAGATATAATACCATTCTCATATAGCCATCTAATCTTTGACAAAGCAGAGAAAAACATACAATAGAGAAAAGAATCTTTATCCAATAAATGGTTCTGGGAAAATTGGATAACCACATATAGAAGACTGAAACGGGATCTACACCTTTCCCCTCTCTCAAAAATCAACTCACAATGGATAATAGACTTAAACCTAAGGCATGAAACTATAAGAATTCTAGAAGAAAATGTTAGAAAAACTCTTATAGACATGGGCCTAGGCAAAGAATTTATGAAGAAGACCCCAAAAGCAATCACAATGACACAAAAATAAATAAATGGGACTTGATCAAATTAAAATGCTTCTGCACAACCAAGGAAATTACAACCTACAGAATGGGAGAAATATTCGCATGTTACACATCTGATAATGGGCTAATAACTAGAATCTATATAGAACTCAGGAAGATCAGCAAGAAAAAAATCAAATAACCTAATTAAAAAGTAGGCAAAGGACATGAACAGAAACTTTTCAAAAGAAGATAGACTAATGGCCAACAAACATATGAAAAAATGCTCAACATCTCTTATCATAAGATAAATACAAATCAAAACCACAATGATATATCACTTAACTCCAAGGAAAATGACCTTTACCAAAAAGTCCCAAAACAATAAATGTTGGCATGGATGTGGAGAGAGTAGAACACTCATACACTGCTGGTGGGACTGCAAACTGGTACAACCACTGTGGAAAGTATATAGAGGTACCTCAAAGAGCTACAAGTAGAACTATCATTTGATCCAGCAATCCCATTGTTGGCCATCTACCCAAAGGAAAAAAGGACATTCTATTAAAAAGACATCTGTATTAGAATGTTTACAGCAGCGAAATTCACTATTGCAAAGATGTGGAAACAACCCGAGTGTCCATCAATACATGAGTGGATTAATAAAATGTGTTAAATATATTGCATGATGTTCTACTCAGCCACAAAAAACAATGGTGGTCTAGCACCTCATGTATTATCCACATGTATTCACCATCAAATTGGTATTAACTGATCAACACTTATGTACACATACAATAGTAACATTCATTGAGTGTCAAGCTGATAGTGGGGGAAGAGAGGATGGGTCTATTCACACCTAATGCATACAGTGCACACCCCCTGGGAGATGGACATGCTTGAAGCTCTGACTCAAATGGAGCAAAGGCAATATATATAACCTAACCATTTGTACCCCCATAATTTGTGAAATAAAAAAACACATAATTATGCAAAGATTGAGTCAAATGAATTAACATTTTGTCTTTGGTTTGAGGTTTGTAATCTTGGAGTTCACTTCTCTTCATAGCCTCATTTATGTTGGGTAACTATTGCTTGTGTTGATGATATAACACATGCTGACACCAAATATCAATTCTAGGTAAATCCAATTAAGCCCAGAAGCGAAACAGCTGGATTAGCAGTGCCTGCATAAATTATTTTCTTCCATTTACTTTTTTTTGCAAATGAGCCTTTTAACGTAAAATATTTGAGTTACCAGTGTCCCAATTCCTTATTAATATCAGAAGCTTAAAAAAATCCTTTAAAAGTAAAGGTTGGAGGTTTCCTTTATATTATTAACATGAATTTTATGATTAAAGCTACAAATGAATATGTCTATATTGTGTATGGACTTCCTGTTTGTGAGAGAAAATTACCAGAAGCACATTTAAAGTGATAACCTAATAAAGAACTTCCCCCAGAAGGCTAAGAAGATATGCTATTTTTGAGAGTTTTGAGTCCTTTGGTTTCCTTCTTTATTCAGAAAAATAAATCAGTAAATCAAAATAAAACCTTTATACTAGCAAGGTTTTCAAGATAATGGATTTTCTCCTATTAAATCAAAGTACAAGATAGAAATATGCATTGACAAAGAGGTATTTTGTCTCTTCCATTAGTAGCCATGAATAGGTATGTCATTACTTCTGTAAATATTTCAATACAATATAAATTTTGGTTATTGTGATTTCCTTAATTGCATGATTAATAAAGATATTTGTATGGGATAAGTAAAAAGAGAGTGAAGTGTAAATTACATTTTTATCATACTGATAGATTTTTTAAATTCTCTTTGTGGTGGTCAATAGATTCTGTTTAAAAAGTAATTGATGGTATAATTTATAAGAGATCCTGATTTAATTTTTAATAAGTCTCTTCATTTTCTGCACCTCCTTTTCTGGTATGGATAATAGAAAATTTTCCTTTTAAAAAAAATAAAAGACACTGTTCATTTTCCAAAACTGACTTTCAATCCTTTTCTTCAGAATCCTCACATCTCTATGTGCATCACCCTACATTGTTAGGGCATAAATCTTACCCAATTACAATCAAGTTTATATGCTAGAAACTTGATCTTATATGATACACTCAAAAATTATGAAATTTCTGTCTTTATATTGCCTCCTTTGAGACACTATTAAGACTCTAGTAATGCAGTAATTCCTTTTATTGCAATCAACATATTTTCAATGTTTTAACTATAAGAATCTGTGTCTACTCAAAGAAAAGATCACCTTTAATTACAGTGGATATGCCACTGGAAAGTATTTATATGAGAACAACTTAAAAGCTTTAAAAATCTGTTATCAGGTTATATTGGTATCAGAGAAAAGAATTTTGAGTTTTGTGATATTTAAAATATTAGGTTATTAATTTTAGAATGAATCAGAAAAAAATCTGGAAAACAATACAATCACGTATAAACCTACTTGACACTGAGTGAGTCCGCTACTATTTGGTTAAATAGAAAATAAATCATAATTAAAATCTAGTTATATTGAATATGTAACAAATAGTATTCCAGAAATACTGATTTATTTTAGTCCTCTGGACAAGGAGGGGAAGGGAAACTTTCTTTCAAGTTTTTTAGGAAAGAGGAATAATCAACCAACCATTCTCTATTACAAATGAAAGTATATTATTTTGAATGGTCATTACCACATCTTACAGTGCATAATTTTTTAGTTCATAGAAATTCTCACATTGATACCTAAAGCAGAGATGAAAAACCAGAAGTTTCTTGCCAAACAGTGGAAATTTGAAAATGTTTTACATAGTTTTCAAATATGCTCTATTCTCAAATCCTTTCCAACATGAAAGACACATTTTGCAGGGAGCAAATGATCATTTAATTTGGCAAAACATAGAAATTTCCAGCTGAGGCACATTAAAACATTTTTACAATTGCCCCAAAGGCAGAATATTTTCACCATTTCTTTTGCTATAAAAATCTGTCTCTACTGAGCGGAAATGACCAAGTTTTCCCTGGAAAATGTTAGAGCAGATACATAAATAGTTTTTGCACATCCAAAACCTTCATAAAATGGCTTCTACCCAGTTCTCCAAGTCTAGTCTATTGTTGATTTTCTTTATAATTATTTAGTTTTTAAAAAGATTTTACTGGTAAATTATCCATTAATAGATTAAATCTTGAGTTATACTATTTTTAAAAATAAGTTACTAATAGCATTCACTTTTAACAAAAGTTAATTATCCTATTTGACCAAGCACTTAATTTCAGGTAACTTTCACACTAAACCTTATATGTGAGCAATGTTTATGACAAGATAGAAAATGTCATAGATGCATAAAAACTATATAACAAAATAGTCAACTAGAAGTACAAGAAATATAAAATAAAATAATAAAGATAAAGAATCACTTTTAGAGTCTTACCAATAGACTAGACAATGTAAAGGAAAGAATCAGTGAACTTAAATTGGTCAATAGAAAATATCCAGATTAATGTAAAAAAAAAGATAAAATTGAGAAATAAAAATATAAAAAGAAAGTTAAATAAAAACATAAACATAAAAGAGAAATGAAATAATATTGTTCTCAAGTACTGAGGGATAATAGTAAACAGTCTAGCAAGCAAGTAATTGAAGTTTCAGAATTAGAGGAGAAAAAAGGCATGACTGGAATTTCTGGTTTCAGCTCTGACTTGTAAAGAGCTTGGAAGTCATCACTCCTTGTGTTCCCAACAATAAAAAGTGGGAGAAACTAAAAATCAGCAACTTTTCTAGAGTCCATCAGAGAATAAAGGAAAGAAAGGAAACTAAGGAAAACTGAGAGAGGTGAAGCAGGAATATCACAGCCAAGATATACTAACCTGGAAGAGAAATTACTAGAGGAAAAAACTGGTGGAAACAATTAAATGTTAATTTTTACAGATTATTAGAAATCTAGTTTGGATTAGTTTGAGAGTGAGAAATTCTAGAGGGTTGAAGACTTATAGGAGACCTATAGTCCTTCATGATTTTGAACTCTAGAAATTCCAACAAATTCTGTAGTAAAAAACCAATATAAATTTTTTCATGACTCTGGTAGGGGAAGAGAAAGTGTAAGTTTGTGAAATATTCCCAGAGTATTTTCCATAACAAAAACCTCCTCTTCAGGGTAAAAAGACTTTACCAGAGCCATATTCCAATGGAATAAAGGCATTTCTGTAGGTATAGTTCCGTCTATTCTTCCTGTCTCACATAAAGAAGCTAATAAATGTGGGTTAAAGTCATAGCCTAGGGATATGGGCCCACTAAAACACTGAGATTTGATTATAAGATCGTAGAATGCTCCCCTTTCCCCCACCATATGATAACAGTGCATTGCAGTGCAAAGAGCTTCAATAAATAGACTCTATCTGAGTAGGAATACTTAGGGAAGCCAAAGACAACAAAGGGGATAACAACAAGGAGACTAGGGAAATTTGAAGTCTCTGGCATCTACAGCTACAGCAAACATTAAACAGCCAAACTCCTAGCCATATTAACATAAAACTTCACACCAAAGCCCTATTTACCTTCATTTTTATTACTTGATATATCATTTCAGGCTCTAAAGAAAAGATTGATCACAATGCATGCTAAAGGAAATTTAAAAGCTCATGCTGAAGAGATAAAGAAAACATCAGACCAGGTTAATATCTGAACCCTATTTTGGAACCATCAGACAAGGAATTTAAAATAAATATGATTAATATGTTAATATATTAATGATTCTAATGGGAAAAGTTGACAACATACATAATCATATAGTTAATGTAGTCAGAAATATAGAAACTCTGAAAATCAAAAGGAAAATTTAGATATTAAAATGCTATGAAAGGCAATAAATAATATCTTTGATGAGCTCATCAATTGAATAGAAGTGGTGACAGTAGCACCCTAGTCTAGTTTCAGTTCTAAGCAGAAAAGCTTTCTATTTTTCTACCGTTGCTTTGGTTTGTCATGTATGGCTTTTATAATTTTGAGGTATGTTCTATCTATGCATATCTTCTTAAGAGTTGTTATCATAAAAGAGTGATGAATTTTGTCAAATGCTTTTTTTTTTTTGCATCTATTGATATCATAATATGGTCTTTGTTTTTGCTTTTGTTTATGTGGGGAATCACATTTATGGATTTACATATGTTGAACCATCCTTGCATACCTGGGATGAGCACACTTGGTTGTGGTGGATTAATTTTTTTTATGTGCAGCTGACTTTGGTTTGCTAGAATTTTATTGAGAATATTTGCATCTATAGTCATAGGGGATATTGGTCTGTATTTTTCTTTTTTGTTGTGTTCTTTCCCACCTTTGTTATTTAGGTGCTACTGGCTTCATAGAATGAGTTGGTGAGGATTCCTTCCTTCTCAAAGTTAAGAAGTACCAACTATGGGTACCAATTCTTTTTTGTAGGTCTGATAAAATTCAGCTATGAAACCATCTGGTTTAGGACTTTTTTTGTTGGAAGTCCAACAAAAAAGTCATTTTCATTGCTGCTTCAATTTCATTGCTCAATATTGGTATGTTCAAGAGTTCTATTTCTTCCTGATTGAGCCTGGGAAGCTTGTGTGTTACCAAGAATTTGTCCATTTCATCAATGTTTTCAAGTTTACGTGGATAGAGATTTTTATAGTATTAATAGATGATTTTTTTAGTTTACAACTTCTATAATAGGTCTCTTTATTTTCACTTCCAGCCAATGTTGGAAATCAAATTATTAATACAGCAGGGGAAAGTCTGAATAGAAGTAAAATAGTGTTTTCATTCCAAAAACATTTAAAGCAAATTTATAAAAATATTTTTCATAACAGCCTCAGCCTGGGGAGATGCAGCAACATCTTCTTACCACTTTAATTTTACTGACAAGATCATTGTTCTTAAAAACACCCTGTTGTTCTGAGAAACCAAACAGCTCCTTCTGCTTCTGGATGATCACAAGCATTTCTGTATAACCAACCATACCATCTAGGTCACAGATCTTCCTTATGAACTTGATTCCCTCAGTGAGCCTCTATAATAGGTGGGGCAGCAAGAGCTATTTCCTCCCATTTTTATTTATTTATTTATTTATTTTATTTTTTATTCAGAATATTATGGGTGTACAAACATTTTGGTTACATGTAATGTGTTTGCCCCACCCAAGTCAGGGCAATAAGTGTGTCTCTCCCCAATACAGTGTGTTCCATTTCTATCAGTTGTGGGTTTACCCACCACCACCCTCCACCTGACCAGCAGCCAATGAGTGTTACTACCATGTGAACACCTTAGTGTTGGTCAGTCAGTACCAATTTGATGGCAAGTACATGTGGTGTATGTTTTTCCATCATTGTGATACCTCATTTTGACAGATGGTGATGATATGCTATTATATATAGAAAGTCCCAAGGATTCAACCAAGAGACTCCTGGATTGATAAATGAATTCAGTAAAGCCTCAGGATACAAATTAATGCACACAAATCAGTAGCATTCATATATGCCAATAATGGTCAAGCCAAAAATCAAATAAAAAATGCAACACCTTTCACAATAGCATCAAAGCACATTAAATATTTAGGAAGATATTTAATGAAGGAGATGAAAGACATATATAGGGGAGAACTGCAAAATACTGAGAAAAGAAATTGTAGAAGTTGTGAACAGATGGAAATTTCTGCCATGCTCATGAATTGATCGCATCAATATTGTTAAAATGTCTGTACTACCTAAAGTGTTCTACAGAATTAATGCAATCCCTATTTAAAATACCACCATCATTCTTTACAGATTTAGAAAAGATAATCCTATGCTTCATCTTGAACCAGAGAAGACCTCATATAGCCAAGGGAATCTGAAGCATAAAGAACAAATTGGGAGGCATCAGTCTGCAAGACTTCAAACTTTACTACAAGGCTATAGTACCCAAAACAGCATGGGACTGATACAAGAACAGAGTTAGAGACCTTTGGAAGAGGATGGAGATCCCAGATATAAAATCATCCTCATATTGTCATCTAATCTACACAAAAGCAGACAAAAATATACATTGGGGAAAAGAATCTCTATTCAATAATTGGTATTGGCAAAACTGGATATTCACATGCAGAAGATTATAATTATTAATCATTAATATCAGTGATTTCTCATTGAGGGAATTTTGCAGAGTTCACTTGGAGCCAACTAGGTAAAGATGAGGGTAGGGTGAGCTACAGCAAGTAACAAACAGACAAAGCTATAGCTTTCCCTCAATACTTTTTGATAGTTACTAACAACAAAATAAACTATGCATTTCATGGGAGTTTGATTATTTAATATTATTGATAGAAAATAGTTTATGCTTATTATTCTTAATATTATTAATGATGTGCCAGTAAGTTTCATTTAGAGATTGTTTCGATCATACCTAACACCTATCTTTTAAAATTTGATCACAAAGATTTTATAAAGGTAAGTATATGGGAAAGCTAGTAAGATCAAACTTAAATTTGTCTTATACATTAATATGACCATGAAAAGAGCACTTGATAATTATAAAACAAGATCTGCCTATTGGGACAGTAGATAGTCATCTCAGTATTTCCACTGTGTAGTCATTGTATACTGATAACAAAGTAACACATAAAGAATCTTCGAAAGTCATAACTAGGCCATCTTGAGAACACACCACAGTAAATGCACTTGATTTTCCATGAGTTGGTATCTCTGCGCTCTAAAATATGATAAACAATAGTCTTTGATGATTTCAATCACAGAAAGTCACAGCTATTTGAAGGACCATTGCTAAAAAGGAAAGGCTAGATATACATGAGTCATTAGTTTAGCCTCTAAAATAGATCAAAGAGATATCCAAAAATGAGCTGCTATTTACTGTTCTGAAGGCAGCCATGATATTCAGTTGACAACAATGTAAACTTTTCTCTAGCTGTGTGAAATAAGCACTATAGTCACAAATAATTATTGAGCTCTAGGAAGATATAGTCTATGAAGTTTGTTTAGCTGGTACTTATCACTATCGGTTCTAAAATAGTTCTTAAAAATCAAGTAGAATTTCAAAAGTCAATCAAGTTTTAAAGTGAATTAAGTCTATTTACCCGTGCTCTTTAGGAGTGAATTTTTTACCCTTTTTCAAATCTCAAAGAGTAGTAATAAAATAGACTTTCCAGTGTGATCAAGGATAGCTCTATTATTTAGGAATGTTTGGTCTTATGTATTAGTATCCAAAAACCAACAAGGTAACAAAAACACTTTTGTTATATTTTCTTGATGCAACTGATTTTTTAGGTTGATCTTATATCTGGCAATCTTGAGGAACTCATTCATTCTATGTTTATTATTGATCCCCTTGGATTCTCTATGTAAAAAATCATATCTGCTCCACAAAAACATTGTTTTAATTTTCCTTTCCAATCATTATATTTCTTTTTTCTTCTTCGGTTTCACTGCTAGGATTTTAGTACAATGATGAACAGTAGGAAGGATTTCTATTATGCCTGCTTTTATAAACAATATTTCTCAAATTCTGCCATTAATTACAATCATATCTATTGATGTTTAGTAGACAATTTCTTTTTTCAGATCATAAAACATCTGTCTTCATATAACTTTATTGGAAGGCCATTTTATGAATAGATGTTACATTTTATGTATTGGTTACTTTCTGCACCTATTGAAATTATTATCATTGGTTTGTTATCTTTTTAATCATTACTGTATTTATAAATGAATCATCTTGGAGAATTCCTGGTATAATTTCTACTAGGTCATATTTTATTATTTAAAATCACTGTACAATTTCCACTGACCTTAAAAAGTAAGCCATGTAGATTTACTTAGTTAGTCTATATTCTCAAAGAGTCTGTATTAGGAATTGTTTATTCCTTGAAAATTTTGTTAAATTCCCCTATAAAATCACCTGGCTACTTTTAGGGCTTGTGGGCAGAGTATTTTTAATAGTCATTTCATTCCTTTAATATATATTATATATTCTGTTTTCTTTCTTTCTCTCTTTCTTTCTTTCTTTCTTTCTTTCTTTCTTTCTTTCTTTCTTTATCATTTTGGGAAGTTTCATTTTTCTAGAAAATTGCCATTTTATTTTTTTGCTTTCAAATATATTGGCATATAGCTTTTCATAGAATTATACATATTTTTACCATCAGTAACATGTATTTTTTTTACAATGGCATTTTCAGTTTTAAAATATGAGGATATATTTCAATTACTTTTTAAAAATTGCTTTCTGATTTAATTTATTGTGGCTAGAAATGAGATCTGCAAAATATAAATTGCAGATTGAGACTTCTTATGTGGCCAGTTACATGACAACTTTTGTAAATGGTTCCATTTGTAGTTGAAAAGAATGAGTTTTTTTTTTCTGGGTACAAATTTCTATGTATATCTATTAGAGTAATATCATCATGGAAATTAAAATCTTAATTTATAATTCACTTAAGTTTATTAGACTTTCTGAAAGAATCACTAAAATTCCTCACTTAGATTATATATTTATCAATTTCATGTTGTATATTAGTTTATTTTTACTTTATATATTTTTGAGGCTATGTTGTTTAATTCATGTTAATTCCAATATTTGATGTAGTTTGGGGATGGGTTTTTCTTTTTATGAGAAAAAAAAGTCTTCATTGGTTTCTATATTAGCTTCCGATAGTTACTGTAAAAAATTACCACAGACTTGATGGTTTTTAGAATTTATTTTCAACAATGGTTCATTTTCTCAGACTTCTGGAGGCCAGAAGTCCAAAATAAGTATCCCTGGTTAAAATCAAGGTGCACACAGGGCCATGCACCCTCCGGACGCTCTAGAAGAGAATCTGTTTTTTGCTTCTTAAAGGTTGTGACAGTTGCTGGTATCCCTTAGCCTTTGGCTTCATCACCGCAGTCAATTCTTTATCATACTGGATTATCCAGTCCAGGGTAACTGCCCCCACCTTCTCAAGATTCACAGTTTAATCCCATCTGCAAAGGGTGCTTCTCCATAGAAGGCAATAGTCACACGTTATGGAGATTAGGTCCTGGGTGGTTACCTTTTAGAGGACAGTTCCAGCCTGCCACAGTTTCTTCACATATATTATGAATAATATTATATATTTTTATATATACATACAATGTTATGCTAATTTTGTCACTTCAATATTGCTGCACCAATTTTGTTTTGATTTGTATTTCTTTGATATTTTTTCTCATGCCTTTATTTGAAATTTACTGTGCCATTTTATTTCAGATCTATCTCTTCTAAGAGTTTTTTACTTCTATTGATTTATCTTTTTATTTTAATGGCTGAATTTTACCTACATACATTTTTTGTGATTACTGCTGTCTTTAGATGTTTGCATTACCTTGATTCCTTTTTGGAATGTTTACCTCATTCTCAGAATTAAAACCAAAATTTTAACATCTTTTTGTGGCCCTTCTCTCTTTTTCCTCTAGTCCTGTTCCAAATCAGAAATTTCAGTTATAGATTATCACTTTAAAAATCCAACCACTTGGACAATTTTTAAAAATTGATTGTAGTAATTACTGTTCACCATTGAATCTTCTGTCATCTTCTTTTCTTCTGGATTCATTTTCTTTTTCCTGAGAATATATTCTGGTGAATTTTCAGAGATCTGTGGGTGGCAAAATTTCTAAATTTCTATAACTATGAACATCTCTTTATTTTGACTTTATATTAAAATGATAGCTACATTGGATAAAAATTCTATATCATTTTATCTTTAATTGAGTATGCTTTGTGAATACTATATAATTGATTTGGTAGTATTATATTAGTATGTTTACTTCTACACATTCTTGAACTATGGCCTTATATTGTTTTGCAGTATCTGCCAGACATAGGTGCCCAGGAATTATGAATCAGGTAGCATTCAGTTTCTGAAATATTTAATAAAGTATAGTTAATTATTCTAAAGAGATTATGGCTAAGACCATCTGTGATAACCTATTTATTCATTGTTTTTATAGTTTTAAGATATAAAACTTTAAGTGTCAACTTTAAGGTATATTTTCCACTGAAATTACAAATTTTCTAATGTAATAAGGAATATCATATTTCTAGAAAATTTCCTATAATTTATGTCTGGTATACTCCTCTTTCTTTTTCTTATAATTTAGGGGGTTTTGTTTTTGAGAAAATAATTATTTTTTCTTCTCTCACCTATATACTTCTGATTTTTAAATTTATATGCAACCTTTTTACACGTGAAAATGTCACTTACATCCAAGTGAATTACATTTACATGTAATTTTGTTTAAAATGCTATTTCAAACACTAAGAAGAACATGAAAAGATGTTCATATAATTAGTCACTAGGGGTATTCAAATTAAAACCACAATGTGAAGCCACTTTGCAACCACTAGGATGGTTAGAATCTAAAAAAAGGGAAAATAACAAATATTGGTGAGAGTGTGGAATAACTGACACTCTCATGGATTCCTGATGGGAATGTAAAATGGTGCATGTGCTGTGGACAATAGTTCGCAGGTTCATTAAAAGCGAAATATAGAATTATCATTTGACTCTATTTCATTATACCATATTCCACTCTACACACCTAGTCAAAAGAATTTACCACAAGCATTCACAGCAAAAATTTGTGCATGAATGTTTATAGAGCCCTATTCACAATTGCCAGAGGTGGAAACAATTTTGAACTTTGAATTAAAGTATAATGTATAAATACATGCGAAGCACAAACCTTAAATATATGACTCAATGAACTATCAAAAGTTTACCTAACTATGAAGTTGCTGCCAGATCACAGAATAGGCTGCTATATCTATATTTATATATATCTATATCTATACACACACATATACACTACATATGTATATATAGTAGCCTATATATAATATATAATAGATACTAGGCTATTTTATACATATAATCTCCATTATGATGTTCAAAATCTTTCTTATTTTTTTATTATATACTTGGTGTTTCAAAAGGCTGAAGTAGACTTTTAACTTTTTGTATTTTCTAATATTCTTGCTTTATACTGTTCATATCCATAATTTTTCCTTTAATATTATTTGAAAAATTAAAGATAGTACACTTTTGCTTCAGTCTCATTCTTTCTTCTATCTTGTCTATGTCGACAGAATATAAGATTACTGTTAGTAACTTATACAAATTCTCCTTGGGATTTATTTTGAATATTTCCATTAATAATTATTAAAGTCTGAAATTATAATTATGCTTACCATTTGTTCTTTAATGAAAGCCCAGAATTTCTGAGCACCTAAATTGTACTTCTCCTGATTCAGTGATATCCATCTTCAATTCATATATATTTTAAATTTATTTTATTTCAGAATGACATGTAAGATATTTTCTAGTCTCTTATGTGTTGAACTCTTTCTTTATGATATCTTTAAAAATACATAATTAATTGATTTGTAGATGATAGAACACTGTCTATTTTCCTCAAAATTCTGAAATAATGCTTCATTATATGTTAGCATGCAGAGTTGTATAAAACAATTTTAATTATAGTCTGATATTGTCATTTTTGCACACACTGTGAAAATTTTTTGTTTGTGTGTTTTGTTTCTGTCTTTTGTTCCCTTAAAAACTTTAAGATTTCTCTTTAATGTTATAATTCAACATTTGCCTGACACGATTTCTGCCATATGCATGTAAACAAACACTGCAAATCTTTCAATGTGAATATGTATATTTTAGGGCTGTTGATCTTTTTGATTGTCTATTTTTAGGTGAGCATGTGACCTGCAAAGCTACCATCTTTGTTTTCATCACATTAGCATTATAGTTACTATTTGTCCTTCATTTTTCTTCATTGGGGAGATTTTCCCAGGTTTGCATCTACAATTTTTGGGTTTCACTACCATTCCGTTTCTTTGCTATCTTCAGTGCATATTTTAATTCTACTCTTGCAATTTTGGTTTCTTTTTAATATATCTATTCTGAGTCCTCCTCTTGTGATCTCATTGTTTTTGCTTCTTGTCTGCTTGTCTTATTACCTCACACTTTTTCTGTCTTTACCACTGTATGATACAGGGTTTTTTTGTTTGTTTGTTTAAGATATTGTGGCATCTTATATCCTGTTGAAAATACCTTCAAAATTTTATCTGTTTCATCCAGTAAATGATTTTCAAATTTTCTTCTTTGAGACTTTAAAAAGCTGTATCTCTTCTCTATAATTTTTCTTAGTCTAAGATTTCTTCTTTCCAAATATATCTCTGCATGAGGGAAAAACCAAACCAAAACCAAGCCTATCTGAACACATTTAACCACATGCCACATTCACTTGGTTTTGTTGTATCCATCATGGCTTCTGGAATCCCTTTCACAGATCTTCAGCTAGAGTGTGATTCATGTGAAAAACTAAAATATCAGGTTCTAGTTCAACTTTCTGCATTAGCCCAAGATCTGTTGAAGCCATTGTTAAGGCCCCTAAAAACTCTGAATCAGTGGAATGAAGAAATAAACAACAAATAACCTACAATCCCCAGCATATACTGAGACCAGAACTCTTATTATCTCTAAATCTTCATTCTGTTAACATTTTAACTAGGAAGACTAAAAATCCCAAGAGACAATCTTGTCTCCCTAAAGAACTACTTTTAGCAATATTTCTCTATGAGGGTATGTAACATTGGAGTGAGGTGGGTAACAATACTCTATCCACCTAAAGAAGCAGAATTCACATCCAAGAAACGGAGTCTTTCTCTGCCTGTGTGAAGATTTTTACGTGAAGATGGGAGAAGCTCGAGCCTTCCTGAAATACTTGCAGTCATACTGTTTTGCCTCTGAGATTCTGCACATACTGGAAGGCACCATGTCTACCACTTCATTTACTCAACTAACTCTTAAATATCTTTCAGATCTTTGCTTAGACCTTACTGTAACCTCCTCCAGGCAATATTTTAGAATTTTCCTATATCAAATTAAGAGATCCTTATTTGTTACAGTAGCAATCATTGGTTATCTCTATTGTAGTCCTCAGTATGATTCAATGAAAATTCCTCAGTACTTGTCACTTTAGAGATGAGTGAAAGTGCCTAAAATAGCATTGTACTACTAATAGCAATAATCAATGTTCAAAAAATAAGAATTAATTGAATGAATGAAAAAGCTGCTAGCTAGATGTCAGATTTCATTTTAAACCCCAATTTCAGCAACTAATTTTCAACCTCCAAGGATGCAGGATATGATGAAGTCTAAAGGCTCAGAAACTGTTAGTTGATCAGAAGTAAGAGATTGGGGCAGAAGGTAGGAGGGTTTGCTGCTTCCGTTAGCATGTCATTTGGATTGAGAACCCTATTGCCCTTTGGTTGCCAGAGCCTCCAAACTCTTCTCTACTTCTGCAAAATGATAGCAAACCAGAGAAGGATGAAGCTGAGAACAAAGACACTAAGAAACTGAGAAAAAGTGCATTGGTTTCTAAAAGCCTGAGAGATACATTTTCCTGGACCAGTTCGCTGCTTAAAGAAATGAGTTTGTGGCTCCGAGCTACAGGTAAACAGCTAGGCTTCATGAATTACAGGTGTACATACTGTTCCTTAGGGCCCAGATTTTCAATTCATACCACTGAACAGTTTTTAAAGGCTTTAACACATTATTTTGTTTGTATGCAAATGAGAACTGCTAATTTCAAATGAGTCTTAACTATTTATTTAAGTAGTCCCAAAGGATCTCTACTTGAACACAATTTGCTAGCAGTTATTTCAAGTACTAGATGTACTCAGAAAATAATAAACTGCATATTTAAATTAACTCAGTAACTTGGGTTACCAATTCCAACGGATCTCTAAAATTAATCAAAGTTGGAGAGTCTATAGCTATTGCAGACTTAATATTTTCTTTTATCCAAATTTAAGATTTTTAAGTGAAAATGAAAATATATTAGACAATAACATGCAAGTAGAATATTATAATTAATAAAGAGCCTTTGCGTACACTACCTCTGACCACATGCCAGTTAGGTATATATGCATATTTAGATGAGGAGGTAAATGAGCTTTAAGAGTATATATAACTTGTCCCAGTTGGGAGAGTTGCAATGTGAACCTGGGACTTAAGGTATAAACATAATGACTCTCAATGACCCTGTTTGCAGGGTGCCACTTTGCACAACTCCAGTTCCTTCCACGCTAAGAGTGAAGCTATTTAGTGATTCTGATTGACTGGTTATGCCTAAAGTACTTGGAGTATTTATTATCCTCATGCAATGCAATTTGCAACAGCAAAGATCTCAGGGTTACTATTCTGAACTTGACCAAGGCATTCTGTATCATTCTCAGCAGGCAAAGGTAACAGAATAGTTTTGTTTTTCTTTTCCAAAGATACAGGAATTAAATGAATCACTGAACACAATCTCTTCGCTCCTACTTAAATTCCAAATTTAGGATTTCTGGAATAGAATCATAGAGGTGGAAGAGATTTTAGAATTCATTTTGCACAAACCCTAATTTTGCATTTAAAGATGTTGAGAGCCAGGGTCTAAAAGGACTTGAAGTTTGCACAACTAGTTTGTGGAAAAGCAGACACACACAAAAATAGTTCTACTGACTCAATTCCAGACTTTTTTTCCAAAACATTCTCCCTTAATGCTATTTGCTAAATCATGCAAGCATTTGTATTAAATAAAATATATTCCAGGTCGTTATTGGGATAAAGCTCTCTTCAGAACCTACTTAGCTTCAGTGAAATAAATGCAGTTTAAAACTAGATATAAGTGTTGGGGGAATAAAAAACACTTTTCCTCTACCCTCTTAGGTTTATCCCTGGGGACCTGAAAATTAAACTAACAAAAACACATATTAATAACAGAAAAGGAATACAACTTTTATTAATATTTACATGCGTAAGGGTTCACAGAAAAGAAGTGAAATTCAAAGAAGTGATTAGACTCAGGGGCTTATGTGCCATTTTAACAAAGGAAAAGGGGGTGATAAATTGAGGGACAGTACATTTCCTAGAAAATATATGAGAAAAATAATAGAAGATGAGTGTTATTTTAGTAAGGACTGTTTGTGTGGAATCATCTCAGTGTTGACTGCCTTAGCTCTTCCCTCCTGGTACAAGTGGGACAACTTCACGAAGGGAAATTCTTGCCTTGCTTTTGGATAGATATGGGGATGGCAGAGACTCTCAGTTGCCTTCACCTTAAGATAATCCCTATGGCAAATGTTATATTTTGAGGCTGCATATTCTGGACCCCCTCATAAGAAAAGACTTATTGTTGAATAATGCACAGAAAATAGCAAATGCATAATAAATTTTTGATTGAAAAAAGAGTATAAAAATGAATAAAGTAGAAACATATAAAATTATATATGAGCAATTTAATTACTACCAAATACCTATTGGAGTAAATGTACAAATGGGAAAATTGATATTGATAAAGAAAAAATATATGAAATGTCATGTTGAAAATTCCATGGTAAAGTCTTCCGTGAGGAAGACTGACTGCACATTTTATGTGTGTGCTTGTGTGTGTGTGTGTGTGTGTGTGTGTTTTATGGGTTACTGCCTGCTCTGGGACAAAGCAGTAGTGTAATTTTGGCTAAAGTGTTTAATTTGAACATCAGTGTCCTCATTTTCAAAATGTAGATATTAAAAAATACTTGCCTATTAGGATGAAAATAAGCTATTTTCGTTGAAAGATTTCTTTACTAGTGTATTAGTAAAGGCAAAGTATATTAACTTCTATAAGAGTCAACCCTAATCTTTCAGCATTTTAACATAATTGAGAATTATTTCTTGCTCATGCTACTATCCGATGACTTGGGGAATGGAAAGGTTTGCTTTCTCCTCTGTTCATTCATTCAGCATTCTAGGTTCCTTTCAATCAGTAGCTGTCTTCAAGGGCATTGGTACTCAAACTTTAATATGCATCAGAATCAGCTGGAAGGCTTGTTAAAGCAGACTGTTGGAGTTTCTGCCAGTCTCTGATTCAGCATGTATGGGTTGATACCCAAGAATTTGCATTTATGACAAGTCCCCAAATAATGCTTTTGCAGGATTTGGGGTCACAATGTGAGATCCCCTGTTTTTACCCATGATATCCATTCCTCACACCCCCGTAGCTCTCTACAGCCATCAGCAAGCATAGCAAAAGACAAAGACCACATGGAAGAGCTGGGGATGCTGTATGGGCCAGTCTGGGCAGTGATATGCATGAATTCTTCTCACATTTCACTGTCAGGAGTTATCATGTGGCCCCCACTTCAAGGCAGAGGTGGCTACAGCTAACAGGATACCAGGAGAGAAGCTTGCAAATATTAGTGAGTACTAGCAGTCTCAGTCACAACTGGTGGATATTTATCATTAAATTATTTATATTGATATTGACAATTTATTAAGGTTTCCCTTAATATTGCTATAATCAGGAAAAACTTGAAATCATAAAGCAATCTCATAGTTATTAGAATTTGTTCATCATCTATCAGGCAAGGGAATAAATTAGAAAGTCATTGATTCTCTGAGGAAGCACATTGATAAACTTGTCAACTGTGATGTTAATGTTTGTCAATTTAAAAATATGTTTTTGAACTAAAAACTTTTTTAAAAGAAAGATAAAGCAAAGAAATTGCACTTTTCATAGGTTTCAGTGAGAATATAATCCAACCCAAGTTCAGCATTTCCCTCAAGTGACTTTCATGACAGAGAGATCCAAGTGTGAAATTAAACAGCATGTGTCATTTTGTTGAGGTGTTGTATGTTTTTTTTTTTCTCTTTCTTTTTGTGGGTTATATTTTTCTAAGTGTAATCTGAGCAATTGTAGCCAAGTTTTCACTGCCCCATTTATAACTTTTCCCATATTTATGTACTCGGAAATATATTATTCTTCATGTCATAGTGCCAAGAAATCTGGTTAGTAAAAATGCCAGATTCTTTCATTTGATTTTATTTGATTTCATTAGGGACCGTCAGCCTAGCTGCTTAAGTGCCCGACTACCGTTTGCAGTTAAACATTCATTAAAGAATCCCCAGTGGGTTCATTTGTTTCACTGAGGTCCAATTACAGTGCCACAAAAGCAGTTTTTGTAGCAATTAGTTGATTTTTCCTGTTTATGTTCTGTCTCTTTAGGAAGAGGACTAGCTTGTGGAGGTCAGATTTTTAATTAGGCACGATTTAGGGCCAATAAGAAAACTGATAATTTACTAAATGGCTGTGGTGGACTTAACAGCTCAAAGCAGAGGTAAATAACGCAACGGGGACCCCAGGACTCTGTTTTCCTGGTGTGCACAGCTCAGAGCCCTACCATGAAAGGAATAGATTATGTGTTAAAGAGCTGTCATTGACGCTAATGTGCTATGTTCTGCAGGGCACCAGTGTCATAACCTCAGGTGCCATCAGGATCTGTCATCGACAGTGGTTCTGGTCCTGGTAGCATATCATGAAGGAGAAGCATTCCTTTGTAATTTATTTCTGCAAAATTGGTTTGAGAAAGGAACGCTTGGTAAAATAGTGCAAGAATATATAATTATTGAAAGGCTGGGGTATAGTCTACCATATAACTCTGAATGGACACCAATGGTAAGGTTCACATTCAAAGTGTTATGGGTAGACTGTTACGGGCTGACCTGTGTTCCCCCAAAGTCGTATGCTAAAATCTGAACCCCCAGGACATCAGAATGAGGCTAAATCTGGAGACAAAGTCTTGAAAGAAGTAATTAAGGTTAAATGAACTCATATGGGCACTCCCTAATCCGATCAGTCTGGTCCTCTTAAAAGAAAAGATTAGGATATAGACACATACATAGGGAAGACCATGTGAGGACACTGTGTGAAGATGGCCATCTATAAGGCAAGGAGAGAAACCTTAGGAGAATCCAATCTGCTGACCCTTTGATCTCAGACTCGCAGCCACAAGAATTGTGAGGAAATAAATTTCTGTGGTTCAAGCCACCCAGTATGTGATCCCTTGTTATGGCAGCCCTGGCAAACTAATATATAGATCTAGCAGAGGACCTCGAGTGATCATGTTTAAACAATAAACATCTATGATTCCACATATTCTCATCATCCCAAGTCTAAAGCATCAGCGGATAGCTCCAAAACAAAAGATAAAAAGAATGGTATCCAGTGTTGGGTAAACAGTTATTTGAGCAAAACAAAACAGTGTTCTCCCAAGTGACAAGTCAACTTAGAATGATTACTTCTGTGATCCATAGCAAACCATGCTGCCATGTGTGTTCAAAGATATTCTTCAGCAAACTGTACGTGCTTCGTTTAGCTCCAGATCATGTGAGAAGAACATGTTTTTAGAAATGTAAAGAGGGAAAAAGGAATTAAAACTAGAGAGACAGGCTGGGCGCGGTGGCTCATGCCTGTAATCCTAGCTCTCTGGGAGGCCGAGGCAGGCGGATTGCTCAAGGTCAGGAGTTCGAAACCAGCCTGAGCAAGAGCGAGACCCTGTCTCTACTATAAATAGAAAGAAATTAATTGGCCAACTAATATATATAGAAAAAATTAGCCGGGCATGGTGGCACATGCCTGTAGTCCCAGCTACTTGGGAGGCTGAGGCAGAAGGATTGCTCGAGCCCAGGAGTTTGAGGTTGCTGTGAGCTAGGCTGACACCACGGCACTCACTCTAGCCTAGGCAACAAAGCGAGACTCTGTCTCAAAAAAAAAAAAAAAAAACTAGAGAGACAGTTGGAAGACTTAGCAGGCATGAACCTGTGAAAAGCCATATATATTATTATTAAATACATACATTTATTAAAATAAAATAATAAAAACAGTAAATGCTACCAGTGATGTATTTATTAAATTAATGACACATTTTTATTCACCAAAATTTCCCTTTCTTCTAATTTCAAACAGATGCTTACAAATTTGTTTTGCTTTATCTAGATAAGACTCCTTCAAACGGATTCTTTTTCAATGTCTAGAAATTTATCAAAATGTCTGTTGACTTTTATGATTTGTAGTTTTTGATTCCCACATCCTGGTTCTCTGATCCTGAAACAAAAAGGAATTTTGATCTTTGAAATGTTTTAGGGAACTCTAATTTATTGGTCATAGATGAGTGCGTATTTCTTAATTCATTTATCAGGCCCACGACAACCTTCATGCTGAAGCTTCCCCTAGCAACTCCTCTGATGCAAGCGTTTGCCCACCTTGTTTATAGGAAGACTGGCTGCACCTAGCTCTCTTTCTCAGATCTCATCACAAGCAGAATGAAGCAAAATGCAAAAGGAGCTCTATTTATACCATGACCTTCCTATTACCTCCCTTTTCTCTTACCAATACCTAGCTCCTGTTTTTTGTTTGTGCTTTTCCTATGACCAGAAAGGGTGACATAATTCCTGGATACCAGCACCAAAATCTGTAGAACGGAGGAATTGGTCAACACTAATGCTCTATGTTGGATCTTCTAAGGCGATCATGTGTGTATTGGGAAGAGCATGTGTTTGTGTGTGTCTCCAATTCTTCCTCGCCATTTCTAATGACCAAAAAGTCTCAAATTAAGTGGAACCTTTTGATTATTTCTTCTTCTTGCATGTAGCATCAGTGTTTGCTAAGCAGTCTCTGTAGAATTCATCCAGTATCTTCCGGAGAGTTAAGACTCCAGGGGCTCGCTCCTTTTCATGGTGCAGCCACACCATGAACTGAGCCATGATCATCATCTCCCAAAGGGAACTGAAGTAGTTATCCAACTGATTCAAAGGGAAACTCAACAAAGAAGAACCTGGAACCCAGTTGTTATATTTATGAACTTCCTACTTATTTATTCTGCTCATGAATTTTATCAAATATCAGAATTACCTGTTACATCTTTTAAAATATATGTAGAAAATATACAAAAATCTTGGGGAAAAAGGAATACATTACATTACCTATTTTATTTATTATTATTTTTTAATTTCTTTCTTATTTTTTAATTTTTTTAAATTCCAGCATATTGTGGGGGTACAAATATTTAAGTTACATATATTGCCTTTACCCCACCCAAGTCAGAGCTTCAAGTATGTCTATCTCCCAGATGGTGCAGACTACACCCATTAGATATGAATTCACATCCAGTAAAGGGCTAATAACTAGAATCTTTATAGAACTCAGGAAAATCAGCAAGAAAAAAAATCAAACAACCCTATCAAAAAGTTGGCAGAGGACATGAACATAAACTTTTCAAAAGAAGATAGACTAATGGCTAACAAACATGAAAAAATGCTCAACATCTTTAATCATAAGGGAAATACAAATCAAAAACCAGAATGAGATATCACTTATCTCTAGTGAGAATGGCCTTTATCAAAAAGTCCCAAAACAATAAATGTTGGTGTGGATGTGGAGAGATAGGAACATTTATACACTGCTGGTGGGACTGCAAACTAGTTCAACCTCTGTGAAAACTAATATGGAGGTAGCTCAAAGAGCTACAAGTAGAACTACCATTTGATTCAGTAATCCCACCACTGGGCATGTACCCAAAGGAAAAAAAATAGTCTATAAAAAAGACATCTGCACTAGAATGTTTACAGCAGCACAATTCACAATTGCAAAGATGTGGAAATAACCCAAGTGCCAATCAATTCATGGGTGGATTAATAAAATGTGGTGTAAGTATACCATGGAGTTCTACCCAGCCACAAAAACAATGGTGATCTAGCACCTCTTGTATTATCCTGAATAGAGCAGGAACCCGTTCTACTAAGTGAAGTATCCCACGAATAGAAAAATAAGCACCACATGTACTCACCATCAAATTGGTATTAACTGACTTAACTGACCAACACTTAAGTGCACATATAGTAATAACATTCACTGGATGTTGGGCACTTGGTGGGAGAGGAGATGGGTATATCCATACATTACCCATTTTAAATGGGTTTTTCTAAGTATAGAAAATCATATATTTAAACTAGATGGATCTAATTCCCTTCCTTGGTAACTTTTGAAACAAAGGGAAAAATGAAACCAGGAAAAATGCTGAAAATACTTGGGAAGTTACCTACCTCTTAGAGCGGTATTAAGAACTCAATAAATGCTTACGTATTGATTCAAATCAATCTAACAAAATAAAAGGCCATAAGAGATTGAAATATTTTGGTATGAAACTTGGAAACTGAGTTGCTACTTTGGAGTAATGCAGCCCAAACAGACCCTCTATGTGATGTTTTTGAGGCTTACTAAATTTTCACTTATGGAATGAAACTGCAAGTCCTACATTTTTGTTTTCTTTGAATTCTTCTTACACTTTACTATTATTTTGGTAGGCATCTTCTCGCTTTGTTCACGCTTTCCTAGTAGTTATCAATTTCTACTTATTAAGGAATAATAATCATTCTTCAAATTTGCAACTTCACAATTAGCAGCAGGCCCTGGACATTAGATAAAGCTACAGGAAAGTGTTTTCAGATTGTATCTAAAATAAGGGAAGGCACATTTTGAATAAAGATTTAATAGAGTTTCTTATAATAAGCTACTTAAACCTTAGCTTTTTAGTCTCTTTTTCATACCATTTTGGGGGTGCACATGAGTTTTTTAAACTTGTTTTTTGGTCTTCAGTTGTATTTTCTAATTTTCCCAGAGACATTTCTAGTTTATGCTAATTGATACACCATTATTATGAACAACACCATCTTTAATTCACAAACATGTTTGTGTTTATAAAATAAATTTCTGAGTAAATGTCTCTCAAGTAAGCAAAATGTTTCCTCCTAAATGGGGGTCTCAAGGTGACACCCCATGAAGGCCTTGGGCCCAGTTGGCTATTCTGGCCTTGCCTATGGGTACAAAAAGAGCTGCCATCATGCTCATCCTATTCACAGGGGAAGGGCTAGTGCATACACTGATTTTGAGACTTGAGTCCTGTCTGACTTGACATTCTTTCAGGAGGGTAATTAATAATAATCAGTCACTGAAGTAACTTTGTACAAACAACGAGTGGCACTAAACTCCCTATAGGCCAAAGACAAACACGTGGCTTTTAGAGATTTCTGCTGACAAAGACAAGGACAGCCCACCTTCCTAAGTTGTGTGTAGGACTTGAGACCATAATCCTCCGTCTTTGTTTCTTTCGTCCAAGGTTCTCACTGGGGTCACTTCTAATAGTGCCACAAATATAGTAACTTCAGTTGGCCAGTACTTTGGGGCACTGTTTTTATAACATTTATAAACAAAAGATGCATTAGAAAAATAGAAGCTTTAATAAATATGTTCTTAAATAGTGCTTCAGAAAAATTACATACCTTTGAGCTTCCCAACAATGCTCTTTGGAAGTACAAATATAAATGCACTTAGAAATATTTTACTGGTTTATCGAGGATAGAAACAAAGCTCTTTTGAATCCCGGATCAATCTGGCTTGCTTTATTTCTGTAACAGACAGTCCAATAAATTATATTTCCCAGTAGCAATCATTCCTAATGGAAATCTCAATAAACCTTCTTTCAACAAGTATTTAAGTATACTTGAAGTGAAGTCTGGCAGGCTATTAGGTAAGATCATGGGCTAAAGCTATTTAGTATTAAGTAGTAAGTGAAACCCACATTTTAATTCTCATAATTTATAATCAAGCTGTACATTTGAACAAAGTTTTGAGAAGCTAGTATTTTTTCTATTAAGAAAAATTGGACATACAATTTGGAGTCTTTATGCAGATATTATTAAACTAGCAAATTAAATGCAAACAGGAAATTTATTAAGTCAAAATTATTGCATATTCCACTGGGGCCTTTCAACTACCTGAAAGCTGATGATGCAATAGGGATTTATATAGAAAGTGATCCTAATCCTTGTGAAAATATTGAAGTCATATGTCGGGTAGAACTCAGGAAAAGCAAACAGCCTAATGATTTTGTGTTGGTTTAGCTTTTTCATTGTTGTTCCAGGCCTGATTTTTTTTTAATCATGGGAGAAGGGATACAAGAGCACAAATTGCTAATTCTGTTAGTGTCATTATGTATTATACCATATTTAACATGTAAATTTTTTCCTAAGATTTTTAAAATAAATTTCAAATGGCTTAAATCATCCTCAAGAACAATAGCCATGGATTTCATTTAAAATTAATAGAATTTTGCATTGAAAATTGGAATAGCAAAAATTTGCTCTTCAGCAACATTATCTTATTTGTGGGTTCTAGGCAGCAACAACCAGACCTGTTACGCTTCCAAGTGCCAGAGGAAGAGTTCAAGTGCGTGACCTTCATCATGCACTCTCACATCACCAACTCCTTAACCGAGACTCCTCATTTCTGCTTGGAAAAAACTGCTGAATCTGCCTCAGTCTTCTCCCAACATCCACTCAGACTCCTCCATTTCAGACTGGTTTTCTAATTGCTTCCAGAGTAAACTTTAAAAAAAAAAAAAGTTAATTGGCTACATGCTTTATTGATGTCCAATTGTTCCAAACGTAAAGACCAAAATCTGGTCCCGTAAGGCCCTACCTGGTCGGCCTATTTTGCACATCACCTTGGCCTCACTTTCTGCTTTTTATCCACATCTACCAGCTTCCAGTTCCTCCGTGGAGCCAGGTTTCCCTTGGCCACAGGACCTTTACAACAGCTTTTTGGATTCTCCACTGAGGAAACATCGAGGGCCCTTTCCCAGGTGGTGTGTTACTAAACATATGTAGGAAGAAGAGTTCTCCCACACACCAGGGCTTAGAAGGCCACGCTTTGCCACTTGCTACTTACGGAACCTTGGGCTAGTTCCTTATCTTCTCCATACCTCAGGGTCTCCACATATAATCTGGTGGCAACAGAGGTCCCTAGCCCAAAGGGAGGTGTGAGGACCAAGAGAATGAGTGGATTTAAGTCTTCATGGCGTGCCTGGTACAAAGTAAGCACTCAATGCATGTTATTATTATGGTTATTATTATTAATTTTTTTACCCAAGATCCAACCAAACTACATATTTTTAAAAGGCTCGGAAGCCATAAGGGGTGTACCTATAGTGTCTAACACAGAAATCAGTCCTGACCCGAACACACGCTGCCATAGGAAAGGAACAATTTTGAATACAGAGAAGAGGATAAGAAAGTGAAATTAACACTGAAGGAGTCCTAGTGATAATTTCCTCTGTCACATCTATCTCGAGGTTTTCTATTTCATTAGTGAGATGGAATTAACACCAGACTTATACCATCCACTGTTCTGATATCCTCATAAAGATCGTTCTTATCACAGCTCTTCATAAAGATCCGCACTGAGTCTACACGACCCAGCCTTTGTTTTTGTTTGGGTTGTGCTCCACGTTAATGTTCTCATACTCTGAGTTTCTTCAACGAAGTACAGCATCCAAGAACTGGTTCCAAATGCTCCCTGCTATTTTGGATTGTATTCCTGGAAAACGAATGCAATAGTTAAAATAGATTTTCCTCCAAGAACCCAGGTTCCTATCTGGACTGGCGATCTGGCCCGAGTGTCAGCTGGGTGCACGCCAGCCTCGGCTGCCCGGGACTCGGGACCGCTTGGCCGGTCCACGCGGGGTTGGAACTCCGAGTTGGAACTTTGTTTTTCTGTCAGCCTTGTGAATCTAAGGAGATAGCTTTTAGCAACATCTTTATTTCATTTATTTATTTTTTTTAAATGCCCTCAAAAAACCTCTTCTATTGCAAGTGCCGTTCTATGAAGTATAGATTGAGTTCTCAGGCTGTTGTGGAGACAGCTGCCAAATAGACTGAAAAGCAAATAAAACCAGGAGGAAAGACGTGCCAATCACCGTCCCGAAGGGGCTGCAGACCGAGGGTCGCCAGCGGAGTCCTCGCTTCTCACCTCTTAGGGACTAGATGTTTTAAAGCGATTTTGTGCTGCGATATAATTATCAGTCTTTTTGAACACATCATACACTTTGACTGCATGCTGCACAATTTTAAAAAGGCTATACACATATATGTGTGAGTATATAAACATATATAACCTGTGCATGTCATACATGCAAGTATAAAGTGACATGAACACATTTATTAATACTCATACTTAATGCAAAGAATATTACCTAAAAGCGATTGCCTAGTGGCTGTGTGTTTAGTTTTGTTTTTTTGATAGTGTTGCAATCCCTCAAATTCTTCTGAAACTCCTGTCAGAATCTGTCATGCAACATCATCGTAAGTCTTTAAGATAGAATACAATTTTTTGAAAAACACATAGGAGAGACAAATATACTCATTTTTAGTAGTCCAGTGTAAATATGTGTATTTATACAGATATGTGTGTTTATATCAATATGCACATTTATATTTTATACACATAAAACATGATAAATATATATATATATAATTTTAAAAGGTATGACTGATGAAATAAAGTTTAGTTACTCTGGTGACTCAAGTTGCAAATGAAGATAATTCCAAAATTGGGATAGCAAAAGTGGTTTAGAAAGAGTCAAAATGGACTTTTCAAGGGGGGCTATTCAAATATGAAGTGACTCATCAGATCTGGCTAAGTGTTGGATGAGTGACGGTAACTGCATACTTCCAGTTTGACTGAAGGGGCTTGCTCATTTGAATATATAGATTCCAATATATTTGGCTTATATCAGTGTTATGCATATTTGGCATCATAAGATAAAGAGCCAGAATATTGTATCAGTTAAGAATGTGGACTCCAGACTCAGGCAGGCATGGGATTATGGCTGACAATCCAATTGCTAAATTGCTAACGCTCTGCCTTTGGAGAATTATTTAACCACTCTTTGCCTCACTTTCTTCACCTGTTAAATATGAATGTTTGCTGTGTTGATAAGCAAAATAATATAACAAATAGCTTAATAAGGTTTGTGGCACAATAATATATTTCCATTAAATATGTTATTAATAGTAATTAAAAATACTTTCCTCACTTCATTTTTAAGTCATCCATAATAAAATCATTCCAACACATCTAAAATAATGGAACAAGCAAATCAATATAGAAACATTTAACTTCATGCTCTAAAAAATATTTAAATTGTTGTAGACAGGCTAAGTTGATTTTATTCACTTATTTTTATCAATAGATGTGATTAGCAAATGGCCTACATAAAACACTTGTGTACACACACAATTCAATGCCAGATGTAAACTCTCTTTAAGTCATAATTTAATTCTTTTCTATTTTAATTTTCTTTTTTATTTGGTGTGATTTTGATTGCTGTTGGTATAATTAGAAGAGGGGAGACAAAGTAAGTCTTTGGTTGGGAAAAGAGTGGGTTAACAAAAGCCTTTGAAGAGATTACACAAAAGCCACTAAGGGAAGAGTGACTGCAGGTACTATATTCCAGAGTGTTTATTTTTCTTTCTCGATGGTTTCAAATGGGTCAGCATATCAGTAAAACAAGAAGTCAACAAAGACCTATCTCAGATTACATCGGTTCCTGGGGCCATCAACAAAGTAAACATCAGTCACCCCATGAAAAATACAACGATTACCTGTTATTGGACACTGGCTGGCCTGGCCTGACCACCAAGTGGCACAGTTAATGAATCCACTTATTTCTAATACAAATAAACCAGAGAGGAGAGGAAGTGGCCGGCCAAAGCTGACTCTAAAGTCAGATGGGAAGATGGTTAATAAAAACGCTCAGCGTTGACATTTCCTTTTTATTTGAAACATGCTTTTCTTGAGAATGACATGATCTTCTCGATACGGTTTAGTAAGCCTCAGCTGATGCCAGATTTTAAAGTCCTTTTAGATGTATGTGTTTTTTACAAGTGGAAAAAAGAATTCCAAAGGAAAAATTTGAAAGTCTATCATGGTTCCATAGTACAAGGACTAAAAATAGAAGGAAACACAATTTTCATCCCTAGTCACTATTTACTTCAAAATACTGATGTTAACCAGATACATCTTTCTTGCAGAACAATTTGTCAAAATTTCTGAAAAACTTTAAAATTGCTCCTACTCTGTTCAAGTAATTCTATTTGTAGAAGTACAGTATAGGTTAAGGAAGTAATCAGAAATGTATTTAATTATACATGCAAAATATATCGGGAACTCTTATTTTATTGATTACAAAATGTAATAATCTAAAGGTTTAAGAATTGATGGATTAAATCACGGCATGTTCATATAATGGAATATCATAATATTTTCAAAGCATTAGATGATGAGAGAAAATTTCTACAATATAATGGCAGGTGAAAAAGCTAATGTATGCCACAATGGAAATTGTTAATATTTGGTTTTGATATTGTTTTTGTTATTTCTGTTTTTCAATTTTTATTAAATTTTATTTTGTTAAAATACATGTGCACAAACACACACATATAAATAAAAAATTTGAAGGACTGATAAATATATGGATATTAACATGAATTCTCTTAGCAGACTGTTAATCATGATTTTTTGCATAATATTTTTTCTGTTTTCAAGTTTTGAATAATAAACATACATTTTGTAATGTTTCTTAGGAAAACATTGTATGTGGAATGACTGCCTATCTTGGTTAGGAAATTATATACTTAAATGGCAAGATTTTTTTGATTCTCTAAATAATATTTTTTGGTTCTTCATTTTCATAGTCAGATATTTTCTTGGCATTTAATGTATATTTTTCATGATGCAGTTTTACATATTTCCTCTTTTCCTTTGCTGACATAAATTAATAGCAACTAATCACCAACTGATGTTTAAGCCCCATATATTAGAAGTCTTTCAGCCTTCTCTCTTCCTTAGGCTGGAAAACGACAGTCCCTTTAATCTTTTCCTATTGATCCTCTTTTCCACTCTTTTAATCATTTCTGTGTGAGTATCAAAAACAATTCTGTCACTGCAAAATTTTGAGAAAATCGTGGAAAAAGGATTCGCAATACTATAACGCTTAACTCAACCATAAAATGATCCACATTT
The DNA here is from genome assembly GCF_040939455.1 of Microcebus murinus. Classification (NCBI taxonomy): domain Eukaryota; kingdom Metazoa; phylum Chordata; class Mammalia; order Primates; family Cheirogaleidae; genus Microcebus; species Microcebus murinus. The sequence goes on from NC_134118.1 coordinate 9,300,908, forward strand.
CCCCTGCATTCTTTTCCTTCTTTCCTTTGAAATAATTAAAAAAGAATCAAGGCATTTATAATTCCACATTTCTATTTTAAATAAATAACATCCCAAATTATTTTTCATGAACAGGCAATTGGAAGCTATGCTCTTGGTTAAATTAGGAATGTATACATTCTATTAAATCAATTTATAAATGTTTCAATAATATAAATATTATCACTTAGAGTGTTTTTCAAGAGATGTGAGTCCTATAGTATATTAAATGCAAATTTAAAAATGTATTCCATATATATTGAATTAATTAATTCAACATTCATTAAGATCACCTTTATTGAGTACTTCTATATTATAAATATTAATGACATGTATCTTGTTGTCTACTTTTTTCCACATACTCGCTTTTTAGTATTTTACTATTACCCACTTCATGATTTATATGCTCCAGAATACATTTATGTTTCCTCAATGGCTTACAGTTTATACCAAAATCAATTACTAGCCAGGGATACAAAGATATAGAACATTACTATGATTCAGTTTCATTAAAAATACATACATACCCAGTATAATATATGATACATTGTACATAACACATGTACATATATAATACTTGTAATATTTCCCATAATAGTATTTTATATCAATTATAATGCTTATTTAGAAATACATATACATTCTTTCTACCCCTTTAGCAAGATATGAAATAATCAGAAAGTTTTAGCTTCACAATACAATAAAATAATGATAGCGAATATGCTACAGTCACCTCTATGTTCCCCTGCTTTACAAACAAAATTTTATAGTATAATAGAGTCTAATTTACTGAGTTAATTATAGTACATTTTAAACATTCCTGGAAAAGTTCTTGCGTTAGCATTTTTTCAGCTTTCCCCTATTGTTTTTCCTTCTCTGGAAAGTAATGGGAACTTATTAATTAGTTCTGCAAATCCAGTTGCTTTTCAACTACTGGTATGGCATTGAGCAGATTAATAATTACTGTTTTATCAAAATCTGATTAAACCCAATATCTTCATTATAGCTCATCTGAGTTTTACATGCAGTTATATGCTTTTAAGCATATATCCTGCTACTATATAAATAGGTGTGATTCAGATATAGGCTAGCTTACACTTTAGATTCAGTGAACTGTGACTTCTTGTGGAGGTGCTAACATTTTTCTCTTTGGCTGTCATGCTTACAAATAATTTCCTAAGTCAAGCTATTGAAGGAAAGTCCTTGTGTCCCAGATCCCACTTCATCTTCAGGATGGTTTCTGGCTCAGTTTGAGCTGCCAAAGGTGCAAAGGTTAATCCAATTGAGGAAAATGGTTCTTTGTTTCTCTCTACTGAAATTCAGTCATGCGGTATAATAAGAGGATGCACAGAGGCAAGAAATGGCCATGTCATGCATATAGTAGCAGTGTCCAAACAGGTAAGTCCTAATAAATTACCTACTTAGCCACAATATAAAGAGATGAAAAAGTCTGTTCAGAAATATTTTCTTAATTAGAAGATAACAGAGATACAAATGCCACTCATACTGAAAAATCTAAACTTATAATTTAATTCAGGATAATATTTTGAGTTCTATATACCCTCTCATCAAGGATTACAGAACTATCATATTAAAATGAAAATTAAAACTAACACTATTTTCATAATGCTACATTCAACATCATTTTATCCTCGATGTCCAACTTCTTTTGTAGAGATCTTAGGCTGTGAAGTCAGATCCAGTTTCCAGTTCTGCCTCAGTTCCTTATGAACATGGAGCAAGGTGGTTAATCTCTCTGAGTCTTACTTTTCTCAGCAGGAAAATGGGAGAAATAAAACTTAACTCACAGTGTTGCAATGGGAGTTAAATAAAAAAGTAGAGTGCCTAGCAAAATTTCTGGTGCAAGGTATATCTGTAATAAACCTTAATTACCTTTTCCCCTTCTTTTGCCTGAATGATCAACTTAAAGCATTTGATTCTTTCAGTTACTGTCAATCGATTTTTCTATTTAAAAAGGAAATTTTCCTCAATTAATAATCAATGCATTAACTTTCATTAACCAGCATAAACCCTTTTTAACATAAGCATGACAAAGACTTAGAAAATATTATTTATTCTCATTCAAGGTATTTATTCTCAGAATAATTAGAATAGAGATGCTCATTACTTATACTATGTAATGTGATTTTTATGAAAGCCATTTTTGTTTCCTTTGTAGATACAAAGATAAGCAACATGAAATAAAAATTCAAATTTCTCATCTGAAATATTTTTGGGGGGAATACACATTAAGAAATAATAATTAAGAAAAGTTATTGGTTGAAAAAGAAGCTAAGAATATTGAAAAATCATTATGTTACTAAATTTGTCCCATATTTGTAACATTTTCATATATTAATTCTGTTTGTAATCACAGTTGTTAGCTTTGTCTATTCCCCACATAAGCAGCTTTATATAAAATTGACCTCCTAGAAAATTCTAAACTTGAATAAAGTGTTGGGAATATCATAGGTCAGGTTATTGTGCAATTTGATTCTGAGAGTGTTTTCTTCCAAGTTTTATCCCAATTTATATATTTAACATTAAATAATCGTATTCACATTGCACAGGTAGAAGGAATCCATTCTATTCAATCATTATCCATTGTTACATAAATAATAACAACAACAAAAGCCTCCCTATAAGTTCAAGATATAAAGTCAAAAATACCTGGCAAGTGGCTGAGCTGTCATGCTAATTAATGCTGAAGTTCCTATTTCCTAGAGCCAAGCTACGTTTTCCCACAGAACCTAAAGTCAGTCATAAACAATCATTTCAGCATAACAGTGAAGGTAAGAAAATGCACACTCCAATATGTTAAAGATTGTGAGGCATAGTACCCTGGAATAAATGGTTCTCTACTCAAAGCAGGAATAATCAGATATCTGGTAGTGGAACTATGAGAGAATAGAAAAACGATTGTCTTGCTCTGGAAGAGGACCATATTCCATTTGAATCATAAGAATGGAAAGGTAGAAAAATTACACTTTAGACATTTTTCATTTAATTCTTGGCTCATTTCACTTTATTTAATTGCATTGCTTAAATATGTAGAACCCTAATTTTTTTCAGAGATCCCATTACCTTCTGGGCAAGCTACAGGTATTTATTTGTTCTGTTCCTTTCCTTACTCCATTTCTTGATCCTTTCTTGACATCTGAAGATTGCCAATGTGAGTTTCAAAAGAAGAAAACTGGCTATATCTGGTTCCAGAGAATGACCAGGGTCCCCTATCGTCTCCAAAACATTAATAATTTGGCAAGTTATTACATTAGTTCTTAGAATATCCTTTCAAAATAAATATTACTAACTCTTTTCTAGATACAATAAAGAGGGTAGAAGAAGAATTCAATTTGTTTAGTCATAGCAGTTGAATGGTAAACAGAAAGATATTCCTTGTCTCTGGAAATTTCAAGTTAGTCAATTTCTTTACTAGTGTAGCAATTTAGGTTTTTTTCTCCATTTCTTACATAAATGTTACCTTCCCTTTTAGAAAACAGCACAAAATATACATAGCATAACATAAATGTCACAGCTCAATTAGTTGTACCATTTTACAAAAATGAGATCAGTTGCAGCAGATTCCAGGAAGGCAAAGCATTCTCCCTTTTGCCCAAAATTGTTAAGCAGAATGCATTTATAATCTTTGGCCTGTAACACAAAGAATATAGTTTTAATTTGCATTTAAATAAAGCAAATCTCCGATTGCAAAGAATTTTCTTTTATTAGTTCCCATAAACAAGATGGCATTAAAGTGCATAGGCTGCTTAAGTACTATGTGAGGATAAATCAAATGGATAAACAAGGCAATGTCATGAAGGAAAGGAAAGCCACTCTAGAGATACTTAAATAGTTAACATTCAGAATTCTTGCTCTCAATTAAAGAAATGCTAAGCCCTAAGAGATTTCTACATACATTTAGAACAGATACAATGCTGCCCTAAAAAACCCCTTGTTTATTAGTAATTCATAAGCACTTAGTTTTCTATTTTTATTTTATTTATATACTAATGAAGTATACACTAAGTATATGGTATATAAATAGTTTCATAAATTTTATTCATATATATTAAAAAATCCAATGCGTCAGCTTGACAGATGCTATTGGCTATGTTATACTAATGAATCGACCCAGCATCGATGATTTGCCCAAGTTCACAAGCTGCCTCAAAACAGATACAAAGTCCGGTGGTCTGTGTGTATTATTATTTCCGATACAACAAGGATGACACCTTCACAACTAGAGTTAACTTGTACTTCTTTGTGTATTCTTTCATTCAACACATATTTATTTAGTGTCTGTTATTGTTAGGAATGTTTATCTCCTGCTTCTGCTACAGGATAACCTTCTAGAGGGCTGAGAGAAAAGCCATGGGAATATTTTAGCTCTCCGCGGTGTTCAGCAATGACAACAAGAAGTAAATTGATTGGTTCAATGATAATTCTTCATTATAAACAATAATAACAACAAATTCCACTATTTTTATGGGTTTTCCACATATTTAGAGTTATAAAAATTTTAAGACAGACCACCAAAGGAAAGAAGCGCTAAAGTGTACTCAGATCATATTTTAATATCAAATAAACATCTGGGAAAAAAAAGTTGCCAAATTGGTAAGTTTGACCTTGAATAATAAAAAGTAAAGTATATCACACAATTTTCTAAATTGAGGTGCTTAAAAAATTCTGTAATCTGTGACACCACAGCCATAATTTCTTGCTTATGGTGGTCATCACTCTCTCTCTCTTTTTCCATTTTTTAAACCAAATTGTAGAACTATTCAGTGGCATAATATGAGAAAATATTCAATAGAGGCTGCCAAAACATCAGCCATGTTTATTGTGTCATATGCTCAAGACATATATTACAATGTACTTCAATATGAGCAATGTGGCTCTAAAGTTTTTTTAAAAACCTGCATAAATTTTAATTAGTCAAGGCCTAAAATATAACCAGGATAAAACCTTCATTGGAGGCAACATGGATAATTACATATAAAAATAATTCCTTTCCTGTAGATGCAATAATATAACTTGTAGCAATTTTTAAGAAACAAATTATGAAGAAGCTTACACGTTTATGTATAATGATGTTCATGACTATATTATCATAGCACCAAAAAAGTTATAAATAGCCAAAATGTCCAAAAATCAGAATTCTATTTTACAAATCATAAAATTTTCTTAAAGTAAAAAATTATATTTTAAAACAATAGTCACATATTGGAAGATTATTAATCACATCGGGAATTGTTCATGAAATATTATTGAATTAAAACTTGATATTCCTTGTGTATATAGTATGATACCAATTTTATACCCAAGCACATGTATTCATACACATAGACTAAATTCTGAAAGGATATAAATCAAATATTAAGTTGGTAAGATTGAAAATTATTTACATTTTCTGTGTGAATTTTTTCTTACATGTTTCCAAATGATCAATGAATACTTAAAAAGCAAAAATCTAATATTTAAAATAAGCATATACTTGATCAAAATGCATTTGACCAACAAATATTTATATAGAGTGGTGGTTAAAAAGATAGACCATGTTCTTAACTTGACCTTGGGTGAGTTACTTAACCTTCTTAAGACTCAGAAAATAATCCCACCTATCTCAAAGTATTATTGTGAAGATTTTTGAGAAAGTTTTATTGTTGTGAAACAATGTAAGACAGCACATTATAGTGTAGTTTACTGAATAGTAAATCTCAATAAATCCTAGCTGCTTCTGAGCATCCACTTGGTACCAAAAATGAGGACATAAGAATGAACTAACAACAAGAAAATTTCTTATGGTAGAGAAATCTATGTGAAAAAACAATCTGGTCTGAATTATTCAGATAATTGCCTGACTTCTGAGAAATGTAAGTTAAAACACCTTACAACTGGATGAACACAGATATTAGAGGGCTTTGTCTAATTATGTTAATCAAATCATTAATTGAAATAAAAATTGCATTTATCTAGGTGCTTGGAATATTTAAAATGTTAGCTTTGTAACTGTTGAATATCTTTCAAACAAAAGGAAGCACTTGGCAAGGCAAATTGATGTCAACGTCATAACCAGGTTTCCATGATATCTATGGGCTGCAACTGATGACTGGATTGCTTGATTGCTTAGGGCTCTTTGCTGATGAGGTTATGGTAGGTCCAGTTAATTTGGCTCACCATAGCCCAGCTTGCTTTTCTATACTCCACAGTGATTGACAGTAGGCAAAATCATGGCCAAGATGCAAATAAAAATGAGGCCAGAGATTTGTCCCCTGAGTTTGTTCGATAAGTAATGAGTATTCTACTGTGAAACCCAAGTGGAAGTCATTTCAATTCAATGCAACAAATATCTCTTGAGAGCTTATTATGAGCCAGGCACTGTCATAAATACTAAGGATTCAAACATGAATAAGCTATGGTCCTTTCCCTTGAGGTGTTTATAGTCAGTTGGGAGAAATATGGATAAACACATAATCACAGACAGTGGGTTGTAGAGACTCACGCAGCAAGCGAGGGGAGTATGGAAAAGGGGCACTTAGCCCAGCCAGGCCCATATGTGGTCAAGACGTGTGTGTGTGTGTGTGTGTATGTGTGTGTGTGTGTGTTTAAGCAGAGGGTATATTTTCAGGAAAAATTTCCTAGAGGAGATGACAGTCAAGAAGACATAACTATCAAATGTCAAAGTGTACTTTTCTTTCTGTAGAAAATCATATGACAGTGTTCATATTTTAATAATCGTCAAGCACATTTGTGCTCTTCCAGCTTACTTCCTCAATTTTTTATTTTTAAATCTACTGCTTATAAATTTACAGAATTTCATGGGTACCCCAAGGGGCACCAGCAAAAACCAAAAGAGAAACCTTGTATTCTAAATACGAAATAGTACTGTACTCTGTGTTTATGGTGGAATGTTAGGTAAGTAAACCCACACTTAGGGAAATACATTTGGTTTTCTTGGCTAAAGGGCCCATCCAGGTGGAGAGAGTATTAATGTATTCGAATAAACTTGTGTTAAAGTATTGTTAGAATAGAACATAAATAAAACCAGTATGTACATAAATATACCAGTAGTGCCTATCTTCACAAAAAGGACACTTCATTATAGATGATAATTCTATATTTGTTATAATTAGCCGGTTTTGTCAGTCCAGCATGATGAGCACACACATACACACACACACACACACACACACACACACACACACACACACACGTCTTGACCACATATGCGCCTGGCTGGGCTAAGTGCCCCTTTTCCATACTCCCCTCGCTTGCTGCGTGAGTCTCTACAACCCACTGTCTGTGATTATGTGTTTATCCATATTTCTCCCAACTGACTATAAACACCTCAAGGGAAAGGACCATAGCTTATTCATGTTTGAATCCTTAGTATTTATGACAGTGCCTGGCTCATAATAAGCTCTCAAGAGATATTTGTTGCATTGAATTAAAATGACTTCCTTTCCTTTCCTTTCCTTTCCTTTCCTTTCCTTTCCTTTCCTTTCCTTTCCTTTCCTTTCCTTTCCTTTCCTTTCCGTCCCTTTCCCTTTCCCTTTCCCTTTCCCTTTCCCTTTCCCTTTCCCTTTCCCTTTTCTTTTCTTTTTTTCTTTTCTTTTGCCAGGCACTGTACTAAATACAGATAATTAAAAGGTGAATCGGTAACAATCTCGCATCACTTAACGCATGGATCCCACTGTACTGAATACTGCAGGCAATTATAACTCAGCAGAAAGTATTTTTGTATCTGAACATATCTAAACATAGAAAGGTAAAGTAAAAATACAGTATTACAATGTTATGGGAACCACCGTTGTATATATGGTCTGTCATTGACTGAAAGTCATTATGTGGCACATGACTATACGTCCTCTTGTTTCAAGGTCACTGTTGTTCAGGCTAAGCACTGAATGAACATACGCACAGACAAAAGCATGAACGTTACAGTAAGAGGCAAGTCCACGTTTCCATCTTCAGGAGGGAACATTGGAGCTCCCCGAAGAGTTAATGGTTTACACAGTCCATGTCTTCAATTTCTCCACCTGTGTTTGCTGACCCTTTTACCAGCCTGTGAGCTCACAGTGCTGCACGATCCCTGGCTTATGTTAAGGAGTCTGTTGGTGCTCTATTGAGACATCTTTCACTACCAGCAAAAATCAAATCTAACCTACTCAGGAAGATATGAGGCAATTATTGTATTACAGGGCAGTAACCAATAGAGCATATTGCCCAGTTCCCAGCTTTTAACCCTGATTATTGACTGAAGATAAGTGCCATGAGTTGCCGGTGGTGGTCTTTCAGATAGAGACATAAAGGTGGGAGTACCTCTTATACTGGCGTCAGTATTTCTACTAGAGACATCTGTGTCTAAAAATTAGGTATTATTAGTTCACTTAAAAGAAATCTATTCATTTTAGATCCTGCAAGTTCCCCAAACAGACTTTGTCTCCTACATACACAGGTGTCTGCAAGAAAATTAAAAACTGGCATATCCGTGTTTAGGACATTTGGCTCAGATTAACAGGATAGGAATTTGGGCTGACCCAAAAGAATATAAAATTCTTTTAAATGATCTGCGAACCTCACTGATATGGTAAGCAAATATATAATAAAAATTCTAGTTTTACTGACCATGGCCAGGCTATATAAAGCAATTTCCTTCTGAGAATTGGTTTGGCGCTCATTTATGCGACCAATGTTTTTCATTTTTTTTAAATAAAAGGATATATTTTAATTGGCCAAAGGTTCTAGAAGTTGATGGGGGCAAAAATCTCCCATGTTTGTAGTCTAAGTGTTGAGTGTTTCCATCATCTCCACTTTTCTCTCTACAGGAGTTGTCAATACTAATTGCCTTCTCTTGGGTGATTAGGGTCAAAGAAATGCCCGCTTACAAAAACACAGGACAATGGTAACCAACTGGGTGACTTGGGTAAGTGCATGTGATGATGAGCTGCAGCCAGGGAACAAGAGGAAAGGTGTTTGCCTCCTGACCTACATGAGAGTGACGTCGGGAAGGCATGAAAGGGACTTCTTTCACCAGAATTAGTTTAATACTAATCATTCCAACATTTTTGACATCACACAGCTTTTTTTTTTTCTTTTTAATAACACAGGGTAAGTGACTTCTCTGTAACAACAGAAAGGATGAATAAACGTGACATGTCAACAATATTTAAAAACTATCCTTAAAAATATATTTTTGTGACTCCTTACTAGATTTAGACACAATAAAGGTTTGGTTTAAAAATAGCTTCTTTTGGTAGAATGCAAATATATAAATTCATGTCAATATAAATTAATGCAAAATCATTTTTTAAAGAAAAGCCTGGTGTTTTTCTTATTTACTTATTGAGCATTTTTCCTTACTAAAATGTAAGCTCTTTGACAAGACAGAAGTTTCTTTGCAGAATATTAGATAAGGCAACACCTTACTCATGGGAGGGCTCCCAAGAAATGTTTGTTGAATATGAGTGTGAGTGAATAAATTAATGAATGCTTAATTTTGAAGCATGGTGTTATTGTTCTTTAAAAGGTATTCTGCATCCCTCCCCACAGAATATAGAATGCACTGAGTTACTAATATCAGATTTCCTTTCTGCTGTACATTGAAAATATTCTATGTGGCACTCTTAATAGTATATTACAGTTCATAATATACTGAAAAAAGATATCATAAACTAGCCCTTCAGTAGTCAAAATAGAGATATGTTTTGCATTTTCTTATGCATTTTAAAAACAAATGTTCTTGCATTTGCTAGAGCTCAATATAGATTAATACAAAAATCATTCAGGAGCTTGATTAATTCATTAAAAAGCTATCTGGGCGATTAAAGTATTAAACTAATTGCCAAATAAAACAACTCAAAAAGGCAAACTTTGCATTTATCTGAGAGGTAAGCAGGGCTCTTTGTTGTTAGGTTAATCTTCTATCCCTCATGAACTCACCTCTCACTCCTCTTTGATTAAGCAGATAGTTGCTCTTAGAACACAATTTTCTTATTTTAATTTTTTTTCATTTTTAATTATTATGGGTACATAATAGTTGTATATATTTATAGGGTACATGTAATATTGTGATACAGGGATACAATGTGAATTAATCAAATCAGGCAGATTGGGGTATACTTAACCTCAGGAATTTATTATTTCTTTGTGTTAGGCACATTTCAAGTCCACTCTCTTAGTTATTTTAAACTATACTCTAACTTGATGTTGATTATAGTCACTTTGTTGTGCTATCAAATATTGCTCATTCCATCTATCTAACTGTATTTTTGCACCCGTTAACCATCCCCACTTTATCCTCATCCTACTACCCTTTTCAGCCTCTAGTAACCTTCATTCTACTCTCTGTCCCCATGAGATCAATTGTTTTTAATATTTACCTCCCACATAGAAGTGAGAATATGTGAGATTTGTCTTTCTGTGGTTGGCTTATTTCATTTAACATAATGTTCTCCAGTTCCAGCCATGTTGATGCAAGTGGCAGGATTTCATTCTTTTTGTGGTTATATAATATTCCATTGCATATTTGCACCACAATTTCTTTATAGATTCATCTATTGATGGACCCTTAGGCTGATTCCAAAGCTTGGCTATTGTGCATAGTGGTGCAGTAAACATGGGAGTACAGATAAGGTTTTCCATCTACTGAATTCCCTTCTTTTGAATATATACCTAGCAGTGGGATTGCTGGGTCATATGATAGTTCTATTTTTAGTTTTTAGAGGAATTTCCACACCATTCTCCATAGCGGTTGCACTAATTTACATTCTTACCAACAGTGTATGAGGGGCCATTTCTCCACATCCTTGCCAGCACTCATTAGTGCCTGTCTTTCTGATAAAAGCCATTTTCACTGGGGTGAGATGATATCTCATTGTGGTTTTGATATTCATTTCTCCGATGACTAAGGATGTTGAACATTTTTTCATATATCTGTTGGCCATTTGTGTGTCTTCTTTTGAAAAATGTCTGTTCAGATTATTTGCCCATTTTTTAATTGGGATTATTTGAGTTTCTTTTTTCCCTATAGAGTTGTTGCAGCCTCTTCTATATTCTAGTTATTAATCCCTTGTCAGATGGGTAGTTTGCAAATATTTTCTCTTATTCTTTAAGTTGTCCCTTCACTTTGTCGATTATTTCCTTTGCTGTGTAGAAGCTTTTCAGCTTGATGTGATCCCATGTGTCCAATTTTGCTTTGGTCGCCTGTGCTCTGCAGGTATTATTCAAGAAGTCCTTGCCAAGACCAATATCCTGAAGCATTTCCCCAAAGTTTTCTTTCAGTAGTTTCATAGTCTTGGGTCTCAGATTTAAGTCTTTAATCCATTTTGATTTGATTTTTGTATATGGTGCGAGATAAGGGTCTAGTTTCATTCTTCTGCATATGGATATCTAGTTTTCCCAGCACCATTTATTGAAGAGCCTGCTCTTTCTCCACTGTATGTTCTTGGCAACTTTGTCAAAGATAAGCTCACTTTTGATGAGTGGATTTATTTCTGGGCTTTCTATTCTGTTCCCTTGGTCTATTTGTCTGCTTTTATGCCAGTACAATGTTGTTTTGGTTACTACAGCTCCGTAGTATAATTTGATGTCAGGTAATGTGATTCCTCTGGTTTTGTTCTTTTTGTTCAGGTTGGCTTTGGCTATTCTGGGTCTTTTCTGATTCCATATGAACTTTAGAATTATTTTTTCTATTGCTATGAAGAATGTCATTGGTGTTTTGATGGAGATGGCATTGAATCTATAGATTGCTTTGGATAGTATGGACATTTTAACAACATCGATTCTTCCAATCCATAAACATGGAATACCTTTACATTTTTTTAAGGACACAACTTGATTATGGTTTGAGGTCAGTCATTTAAAAATCATTTGGAAAATCAGTCTGTATTTCAAAAAGCTGATTCATGCGTTATCCCTTCTGCTTGGAAATGATCCTACCTGCGACACCTGATATGTAGGTTTCCAATAACTGACAATGTAACTTTCCTTGACATTCCTTGCTATTCACTGTGAAAGAAGAGGAAATTTGTTTAGACCTAAGACTTTCAAACCTCACTCAGATGTTTGACTGACTGATTCTTAACCAAGTTTCACTTCAGAATCTGTATGGGTGTTTTTTAAATACAGCTGCCTCTGAAGATTCTGATCAATAAATTTGAAGAAAGAAATGATGTATGATCATACCTGGTGAAGAAATCCTGTTTTAGGGTCACACTAGTATCACTAACCGTAGATTCTTCTCACAGAAATGATGACCAATAGTTCAAGAGGAGACCTGGTAAGATAAGCAATGTGTCAGTGAAGAGAAAGGCAGCTTTATTTGCATACTGAATTTACAATAATTATTGTTATTCATAATAATTCTTATCATTTATTGAGCACCCACTAAGTGTTAAGGACCAAGACTACTCATGAATATGTCATGTCATTAAAAAACCAAAACAGCTGCAAAGAAGGAGCATTGTCTCTATTTAACATGGGAATAGGTTAAATAAATTGGCTAGGGAAAACAGCCTAGTAAGTGATAAAAATAGATTCAAGTAAGAGCGTGTCTCCTGCCCAAAATGTACCCCTCTCTACTATCCACACATCTTCCTTGTGTCTTTCCCCAGAGAGGGACAAAGTCAGCATAGAACAAACTCATACCAGTGACATATCCGAGCCATGAATTTATGCTCTAGGTGAGAGACAAGAGATACATTAATTAGTAGGCAGATATATATACAGTGACTATGTTTTCTCAACCAATAATTGGGCTACTTTACTTGAGAATTGAGATGATTCTTAACATTCTAGGACATAAGGTCAGCCTAAATAAGTACATGATAAATAGCAGGTAGGAAGAAGTGATCACAGATCAAAGCAAGGTTAGTAGATAAAGAGAACATTCTAAGCTGAGGGCCAGCCTATGCCATAGAACAGAGGAGACTGACTTGAAATACTACAACATCTTATCATCTCCCAGTTCTCCAGCCAGGCCTAAAAACTAGAATAGAATGCAATTATTTTCTTATAACTCATTAAATATTATTTTATATAAAATTCCCTCAGGATGGCCAGGCCTGGCTCACTCTGGGAAGCTGAGGCAGAAGGATCATTTCAGCCCAGGAGTCTGAGGTTTGCTGGGAGCTAGGCTAATGCCATGGCACTCTTGTCCAGGCAACAGAGTGAGATTCAGTCTCAAAAAAAAAAAAATCCCTTAGAATATTTTTTAAAGTAAGATAATAGTCAAATATCCTGAGTTTACATGTATAAAAAATTTAAACAAGGGTAAGAATGCTATGCTGAAGTCACATTGCTTTAAAATGATGAAATATGTTTTATACAAAACAAAGCTTTCTTTAAAAAAAACCCCACAATAATGCAATTTGCTACTAAGTTGTCTGAGGTATGCAGTGATATGGAAAATGGATATAATATAACCTTATTCTGTTTATCAATATATAATTATGAAGTAATTTACAATAATGTGGTTATTGATTTAACTTCATCCATGTGCCTTCAGAGGACATTTATACTTTAGAAATGAAATTTAACTAAGTTATTGGATAAAATTGCCACTAAGCAATCCTAATTAGAAAACAAATGCTGATGTGAAGATCATGTTTTGTCTGGGGACTCTCCTGATCCCAGCATTGGTGCCTTTTTAATAGATTAATGTTGCTGTGGCATAACAAGTGGGAATTGCTTATATCTGTTCTATTGAGGTGGCTCTCGTGCTTCAGTATACGGCAAATGAAAAAATACTCTACATTTCTCTTGAAATGCTCTAATACCTCACAACAACCAAGAATAGCAGAATAACAGCTGGACTGCCAGGTCAGAAGTTATGGAGATGTGTGTATGTGGGCTTGCCTCAGTAGTGAATTCATTCAAATGTCAATCATCATGAAAGAAGAAGGAAGGAAGGAAGGGAGGAAGGAAGAAAGGGAGGAAGGAAGGAAGGAAGGAAGGAAGGAAGGAAGGAAGGAAGGAAGGAAGGAAGGAAGGAAGGAAGGAAGGAAGGAAGGAAGGAAGGAAGGAAGGAAAGGAGGGTTAGAAGAAAGAAACTGAGAAGAAAAGAACACCATGAAAAGAAAAGAAAACCTATTGGAAAACACCGAGTTTTGCATATGCAATCATATTTCACGTTGAAAGATAATAAAATCAAGATAATATTATGGTATTATAATAATATACTATAGTATTATCATATAGGTATTTTCAAGTGCAAGAATCTCCCTGTTATGTCTTAAATTTATTTCATCTGTAAGGGAAGTATCACTTATCCCTCTTTTACACATGAAGTGACAGGATTTGAACCCAGACTGTCTGGATGTGGATTCTGTGCTCTTAATCACTATGCGTTGGTGGGTGCCTCATCATATATTAGAATTTAGTTGGTGTTAGAAATTGAAGCATGACTGGGACCAACACTGGGGGGATGTGTTAGAAATCTGAACGCAAATTCCTCCTCAAGTTTGATTTGGATGGTTGATAGACAGAACTTAAGATTTACAGCCCAACTATTTCTTGCCCTGAGTGCCTTCTATGTGTAATTATGTCACCAGGTACTCAGCACAAAGCAGGCATAATGACTGGAATGACTGGCCTAGGGTGCAGAGACTGGAGCTGTTGTGAAACAGCCAAAAGAACTTCTCTTTACAAGTTGAGAACAATCATGCATTAGTGGTTTAACTCTACGCTTAATGTAATAGATACCAATAGGCAAAGCTAAAATTTAGGCTAAAAATGTAATAAGTTAAAATGGGAACAATAACTGGCCCTCTGGAAATGCCAAAGTGAAAGAAAGAAAATTCTTGTAAAGTTGCATTCAGCAAAGCAAATACTTTTCTAAATACAACTTTGTTATTTCTCTAAAAAGGGATGGCCACATTTTTTTGTATATGAGAAAAGTACGATCAAAACCATAGGAGTTTTTGTATACTCCTAATCATTAGGAATACAATCAGAAATGAGGAAGAGTAACAGTTTGTGAGGTTTATAAATGAGTGGACTTGGAAATCAGACTAGTCAGGAGTTTCATTTCCTGGATATGAAACTTTGAACAAGTAACACAGCCTTGCTAAGCCCCAATTTATTCAGATGTAAAAGTAGGGGCCATAATAATAATATGCAAGGTTATATAATAAACAGATCTGATCTTATATTTGAAAGTAAGTCTTTAGGTGCTAGATATATAATGTGTTTCTTTTGTTTTCCATTAAAACATAAGGTCAAAGAATTGCAGCTCCTGCTTAACTAATCCCTGATGGCTAACAACAGAGAAGATGCCAAACATGGTGCATGATTAAAATTATAGCATCTTAGGAGTTACCAAAAGTGTTAGGTGTTGCCTAGTATAACTGTACAACCAGTGGGAAATCCATACCTGTTCTCACCTGGAACATTAATACGGACAGATATTCAGTCCCCTCTGTGGCAATCCACTCAGTTCTGGTTGTCCTAAATTCTTCCTCAGCTTTCCATAAGTTTTTCCAAGTTGTGTCCTTTAACAATGGATAATAGGCCTATACTATCTCATATGTGAGAGTTCTTCAAAAGATGTAAGACTGCCTTTGCCATTCTGGAATGGTTTCTTTCTTCCAGGTTAAAATGTGTTTGTTGTTTTGTTTGATTTCATCAAGCAATGTGCTTTTCAGGCATATCCACATGCCATCATACATCCCTCTGGGAATACCCTATCAATTTTTTAATACACAGAAGCTATCATCTTCTTTAGGAAGTACAATGTATTTCCATTATTATTATTATCGAAACAGTTTTTTCAGTGGTTATAGCTGACTTAAGTTCACTAATCAACTAATACTTTTTAGTGTTATACCAAGTCTCCCCTTCCCTGTGTCCTATTAAATTAAAAATTCCAAGATAAACACATCACAGGACTTTGTATATATTCCCATTACCTTTCATCTTATTTTTATGGTTCTTCTTGCCTGTCCATTATACACATCTTTTATTCATCTGCAAAGTCTATATTCATAATTTGAAGGGGTCACTTTTAAAGATAACTATGGCCTTTGGCTTTATGATCTTGGTGTAAAGGTCCAGTAGACCTATGTAAAAAGGTCCAGCAGACCTAAGTCACTGCCAGATTTGAGTCACCGTCATGGGTGACAGGCCAGTAGTGCAGCCAGGTGCCACTGGCAGGTGTGAAGAACAGGTATCAAGCATCAGAAACAGAATGACAATCAAGTTCACCATTTTTTAAATTGTTAAGTAATACTCCATGGAGTACATATACCACATTTTATTAATCCACTCATATATTGATGGGCACTTGGGCTGTTTCCACACCTTTGCAATTGTGAATTGTGTTACTGTAAACATTCGATGCCTTTTTTTATAGAATGTCTTTTTTTACTTTGGGTAAATACCCACTAGTGGGATTGTTGGGTCATATGTTAGGTCTACATTTAGTTCTTTGAGGTATCTCCATACCACTCTCCACAGAGATTGCACTAGCTTGCAGTCCCACCTATCAACCTGCATGGAACTAGAGACCATTCTTCTAAGTGAAGTATCACAAGAATGGAAAAACAAACACCAAGTGTACTCACCATCAAATTGGAACTAACTGATCTACACTTAGGTACACTTATGGAAATAAGTTTCATCAGCAATCAAGCAGATGGGAGAGAAAAGAAGGGGATGGGTAAATCAGATCTAACAGATACAATGCACACTATCTAGGTGAAGGCCACATTTATAACATTGACCCAAATGGTACAAAAGCAATTCACATAACCAAAACATTTGTACCCCTGTAATATTCAGAAATAAGAAAAAGAACGACAGTTAATAACTCACACGTTACTTGCAGGAAAATAATTATCAACCCAACAAAATCCACGAAATAGAAACCAATGAAAAGTAAATTAAAAAATATTGAGAAATCAATTGTGTTTTCAATTTTGAACTTATATTTCAGGAGAGTGGTAGAAGAAAATGTACTCTGTGTCACTGTTCAAAGAAAACATAACTAAATCATCTCTTGTTCCTTCTTATTTTGAGAGCTTCCTGGTGGGATCCAATACCTTCATCAAATAGCTGCTACCTGCAGTAGTAGAGGTGTAAGGAAGAACAGGTAGCATTTATCAAGAGTAATTTGACAGAATTACTGACTATTCATATATTCAGTTATTTTCTTTCAGTTTATGTATTACTAAAAAGACTCCTAGAATTCCTATTCAATATTCCATATCTCAAAAAGGAAATCTGGCATGTAAACCAAGCTACTCCTACTTAACAAAATTCTCTCAATTTGTGCCCAGGTAGACATAATTGCACTAAGCTAGTTGCTCATACACTTTCTCCAAAACTCATTGAAACTTCCACTTTCCAGTTTAAAATATAAACAGCTTAGTGATCATCACTTTTGTCTTCATAATAAGAAAAAGAATGAACATACTAAAAATCAGTAACTCTTCTTAATTCCATTAGAGAATTGAGGTCAAGGGGTCAAGGGTAAACTCTTACAGGGGTCCTCAAACTATGGCCCACAGGCCACATGCAGCCTGCCGAGGACATTTATCCAGCCCACTGGGTGTTTTTGCCCCCGCTGCCTGTCCTGCTTATCAGCCAACTAGTCCCGGGCCCACAGTGCCCAGGTGTGGAATGTGTGCCACACTCTCCAACGGCCCTCCAACCGTCTGAGAGACAGTGAACTGGCCCCCTGTTTAAGAAGTTTGAGGACCCCTGGTCCTGAAAATTAGAGATACAGTTCATAGAGAATCATAGCTTACTGTAACCGGAAGCTGCTAGAGCCAGGAACTGGTAGAAATTGTTAGAAGATAAATGTGGACTAGCTTGAGAGTTAAAAATGTACAGAGGTGCCCACACTATTGTGAGTTTTATCTTCAGGAGTTCCACCAGATTCTCATGGTCAAGATCTGAGAAAAGTCCACTTGGGATTTCAGCAGGGGATGGGAAAAATAACCATCATGAAATATACCCAGGGGAAAATTTTCCATTGTGTCAACAGGCTAAAAACAAATAGGCAGAGAAAAGAGGACTTTTAGAGGAGTAAAACTATTCTGTTTGATAATGTAATAATGGTGGACACATGACATTCTGCATTGGCAAAAACTATAAAACTACACAACACAAAGAGTAAGCCCTAATATAAACTAAGGATGACAGCAAGTAATAATGTACCAATATTGGTTCATCAATTGTAATAAATATACAATATGATTAGATGTTAATAAAATGGAAATAGTAATAAGGAAAGGAAGTATATGGATAGTCATTGTACTATCTCCTCAGATTTTATGGAAATCTAAAACTTGTCTAAAAATTAAAGTCTATTAATGATGAAAAAGAAAAACTCATTGAATACATGTTTGCAGTTTAGATCCAGACAGAGGAACTTTTAAGAAAAACGCATGCACACCTTTCCCCTTATCTCCAACAAAGTGGCATCCTGCCACAGTTCTGTATGATAAATTTCTGATAAAACCCGGTGTATTCATGCCTGTTTTGGCATTGTCAACAAAGAATTTTACCTGTCACATATTCCATCCAAGGCCCCCTCTATTAATTTTCAAACACCCCCCTACCTCCTAAGATAAGCATAATTCTAATGATGTAGAGAATATATCCCTCAAACAGATATCTGGAAAACCAAAAGAAGAGTTGAAATTGAGTGAAGTATCTCTAGATTAGAAATATCAGGATTAGTAGTAACTCTCCTAAGACCACTATCAAGGAAGTCGAACCCAGCTATATTGTGGATGCAGCCCATAGAACATAAAAAAGTGGGACTGAAAATTAGTACAACCTCTATGGAAAACAGTATGGAGATTCCTTGAAGAACTAAAAGTAAACCTACCATTCAATCTAGCAACTCCACTACTGGGTGTTTATCTAAAGGAAGTCATTTTATCAAAAAGACACCTACACTCAAATGCTTATTGCTACACAATTCATAATTGCAAAGATGTGGAATCAACTCAAGTGCCCACCAATTCATGAGTGGATTAATAAAATGTGGTATATGTACACCATGGAGTTCTACTCAGTCGTAAAAATTGAATTAGTATCTTTTGCAGCAATCTGGATGGAACTGAAGACCATTTTCTTAAGTGAAGTATGGCAAGAATGGAAAAACACCACATGTACTCACTATTAAATTGGAAGTAACCGCTGTGTACACAAGTGCAGAGGGAAGTAAAACTCAATGGAAATCAACCAGGAGGAGGGGTGAAGAGAGAAGGAGAATAAACCAACCTACCAAGTACTATGAACACTATTTGGATGATGGAACCATATAATTCAGACCTAAAAATCCTTATGGTTAGATGAAACACCAGAAATACAAGGAAAATAACACCGCAGAGGAATAGCTCAGCCTGAACAATGTGGTGGTCCCAGCTAACACATCAGATGTGGTTTCTTTGTTCCCTTATGGTCTTTGGATATGGTTGTGGTGTTTGTAGGCTTGGAAGTGAAGAACTGAAGATAACTGGTACTAGATAGAGGAGCCTTATTTTTTTATTATGGCAGCTTGCTATTTTTGTAACGTGGTGATTGAGCTGAACGCAATCAAAGTACAGTAGTAACTGATCTCCCCTTCTTCCTAGATGAGTGTGCAGATGATTAAATATTGATGTCAGCATCCTTGAACCATATCCAAGTGAGCAATGTTTGGCTACTGCTTCTGTTTGAAATGATGCTGTGTTTTGGTTGTGGTGTGCAGCTTTGAAGCACTACTTGACATCTCCTTTTTCCCATTGAGCTCTCACCATTCAAACATGACAGATCTGGTAAAATGCTAGTTAGGCTGGGTCTTGCTTGCCTCCACTCAGTCATCTTTGTATGAATCCAATGGTTCCTTCCTCTTCCCCCCAGTTGTCTTTTTCTTTTTCTTTTTTAAATAGTTTCTAGCTTATGTTCATGAAGAGCAGTGAATACCTAGAACTGTGCCATGAATGAAAGGAAATCCTGTTTAAGAAGGTGCGTTTCTTTAGAGCCATGTCATACCATCCTTTGGGCCCTCTGCTGGAAAAGTAGAATCAAGTCTCAAATAATGCCTTTTTAATTGTATCCTCTAGTATTATAGATGTAGGACAGTACTGTACCATACCTCTGTGAATGTTAAATATCTTGCACCTGCTTTATGATATGTGGTAACTGGTGGTGACTGTGCTTTATCAGAGCTGTTTTTAATGATGTTACTATAGAATGTTTTCTTTCCAGATGATGATTCAGAAGCTAATAAAAAAAATGGTGCCAGGTACCACAACACTAACAGAACTTTGCTGTTTTCTGAGGTTTTGTTTTTTTACCTCTCCCTCCCTTTTTTTTTTGTTAATGGAGTGTGCTGATATCTCTATAATATTGTTCAGATGACCGCAGAACCTGGAAAAGCTGTTGCTGCTATTCATGCATAACATACTGCTATTATTGGTATATATATATATATATATATATATATATATATATATATAACTTGAATTTTTGGAAACTTTAGCTATGCTGTCAACTTTGGAAAATGTATCCCAGTTTACTGTGTTGAGTTGCCATTGTACAGAAATTAACAGCCATATTGGTCTAGAAACATTAAACTTAATTTTTTTTCATTTGTACAAGGGTAAAGCACTGTATTAAATAAGTAAGGTCTTATCTACATGGGCTTGATTACAGAAACTAATAAAGTATTCTCTAAATAAAAAAAAAAAACAAAGAAAAATGGACTTGAGTTTGAATTTAGTTTTGCCAACGACTACCTGTGTGGTTCTCAGCAGGTTGCTTAATATTTCTGAGACTGTTTCCTCATCTGTAGAATGAGAATAGTACTATCTTTGGTATAGGATTTTTATTATTGTTAAATGAAATTTAAATGAAATAATATATGTCTATTAGTAACTGGCATGTAAAAGTTTGCAATAAGCAGTAGCTACTATTTGGATCTGGAAAGACCTTAGGGATTTTAAAGATGGAAAATTAAAGTTCAAAGACATGACATTACTTGTGAAGATCCTAAAGCAATGTCACTTGTAGGGCACTTGTGTTTTTACAGAACACTATTGCTAGTCATTTGTGGGAATAAAGGAAAAAAGAAAATAAATCACTTTTTCTGAATCAATTAAGATTGGCCTTTAAAAGTTTGATTTAAAAACCAACTGCCAGAAGAATTTTCTCTATACTGTTTCCTGTTATCTCCATAATCTCTCTCATCTTCCCAGCCTCTGCAACAGCTAGAAGTGGCAGGTTAGGGAGAAGTGACTAAACAAAGGGGCCCTTGATAATATTGTCATGGGGTGGCTGGGGCACTCTTTCAACTCAGGGAAAACCTCCAGCTACTTCTTTTCAGTTTTACTCCATAGAGGGAAGTGCAGGGAGGTTTTCATTTCTGCAACTATCAGGTGTTGTAGGGCTCCAGCCTACATTTCATAGGATTACATGTGCCTTGAGGCGTAAAAAGGAGGATCGTCTTATGACATAACTTAAGATCATAGGCTCCAAATTTGTTTGGTGGAATACATGTTGATCAGTAAATCATTCAACAAATTATGATTAACCTGGGTAGAAACGGGTCTTATGAAACAGCCATTTCTTTACTATTTTAAATACCATCCCACATTGTGAATAAATGACAGAAATTTGTTTATATCAAAACTTATTCAAGTTTATGGACAAAAATATCACTAAATACTTATGTCGAGATCTATAGTTGCAGGTAAACTAGAGGAATCTGTGATAGCAGAGATTCATTCTGGCCAGTGTCCCCAGCCCTTTCCCACCCTTCAGATCGCCACTGAAACATAACATCCTAGGGTACCCATTAAATACAACCCCTCTTTCTCCGGTGCCCAAAACCAGCCAGAGAATTTCTGTCACTCTGCTGTTCCCGCTGTGTGTACTAACTAAAAGTTATAGTATACATTTGTTTGTTCATTTTCTTGTTTGTTGTCATTGTCTTACATTGATTTATAAACTCTCTGAGAGTAAGAACCATGTTTATTTTATTCATCAAAGTATGCATAGTTCCTTTCAAATCACCTGACAGAGTGGCAGTCCATAATCTCTGCTGATTGACTAACTGAATGATTGAATGAACTTGCAATAATACCATGTCCAGTGCTCACCTGATAGAGAAAAGACCCATCTCTCAGTGTAGGGCTCAAGTAATTTACATCATTAACTTTCCTTTTTTTGTAAGAAGCTGCCATAGTCATTTCCTCTGCATTCAATTTATATAATCAAGTTTTTAAAATTCACATTAATCAAGTATTTTAAATTGTTGGCTAGAACATGATGAAAAACAAAATAAAGTAGCCTTCCTGCCCATATCACGGAAAACAAAACTTGAATATAAACTCGAAGAAACATTGATAGCTCAGAGTAGTTTTTTTCGCTGACTATTTCAAGAATCAAATCTATAATAAAATGAAGCTAAGATTATTTGGCAATTAGGATTCATTCAGCCAACAGATGATGTGGCAGAGATAAGTTAATACAATTAAATATAACACAGCTTGATGTAAAGGTTAGAGTGGCTGATATATGAAGGTGACAAGACACCATTATTGAAAATTGAGTTTCTTAAAATTAAAACAAAAAGGTTTGGGATATTTGTAATATTTTGTAGTCAATAGTAAGCAGATAAAAGTTTCATAATGACATATTAGTCAAGAATTCTCTTTTTCTAAATGACCAATGAATCATAGAGTAAAACATTATTTTTTATTATTAACTATTACAGGAACATTTTATCTGAAATCATTTGCTATTATTTAATATAGAAACCCCTCTGATACTGTAAGGGAGAGCTGACAGTGGCAGAGAGGTTGTGAAAGATTATTTTTAATATTTGGCATAATAGTCTACAACGGCTTCTGTGGCTCTGATCACTCAAAAATTGAATGAAAAACTATGAAATTTGAATCCTCTCATACTGCCTTAATAGCAATTAACATTTTTATACTGCTTTTATAGCTATGACTTCATTTAACCCTTGATTTATATTTTGAAATTTCTCACTTGTTTTTAGCTCCCTAAAATACCATAGTTATTACTTGGGAGGAAAGTATCCTAACTTGTATTAAAATAAAATCTCTTGAGATAATGGAAACATTTTTAGCTTTAGTCACTAAACAGTGTGTGGAATTGTGGAAAAGAAGGCCATGGAGAATGGATGTAACAGATAGCTGTGATTGTTACAAAACTATGAGCAAAGCTCAAGAGTAGAAATTAGTATGTCTTTTGGATGGATAGTAAGGAAATAAGAGTAAATGAGTTGAGAATAGTAGTAATGAACAATTGGGAGGACATAAAACCATCACTGATACGTAGTATTATAATAATAAACATCTATACACAGCATGTTCACAGTTTAAATTTACTATATAGAGATCCATTACTGTAATATGGTAATCTAGTTATTTTGTCCATTCTTTTCATAGAAAAAAATGAAAAATGATAGATAAAACATTTTGAAAATGTATGAAGCAAGATATTCTAGATTCACTTTTCTATTTTTGAATTTTTATAATTTGAAAATTTATAATTATATATGTTTGTGGAGTACAAAGTAATGCTATGATTTATGAATGCAATGTGGAATAATTAAGTTAAGATAAATAACATATTTATCACCTCAAATACTTATCATTTTTGTGATGAGAACATTTGAAATTAACTCTCTTAGCAATTTTGAAATGTACAATATGCTATTATTAACTATATTTGCTACACTGTACAATAAATTTTTTAAAAAACGCTCATTTCTCCTGTCTGAGAGTTTATATCCTTTGACCGTCATCTCCCCATTCCCCCACACTGCAGCCTCTGATAACCACCACTCTACCCTCTATTTCCATGGGGTAGGTTGTTTTAGATTCCACATATAAGTGAGAAAATGTGGTATTTGTTTTTATGTCCCTGGCTTATTTCCCTTAGCATAATGTTCTCCAATTCCATGTTGTCACAAATGATAGAATTTCCTTCTTTTTAAGGCTGAATAATATTCCATTGTGTATATAGACCACATTTTCTTTATCCTTTCTTCAATCTATGAACACTTAGGTTAATTCTGTAACAGCTATGGTGAATAGTGCTGTATAGAACATGTAAAAGCAGACATCTCTTAGATAAACTGATTTCAAATCTTTTGGGTAAATACCCAGAATTGGGGCTGTTGGTTCATATAGTATTAATAAAACTATTTTAAATTTTTGAAGAGACTTCCATGTAGTTTTCCATAATGGCTATACTAATTTACATTCCCACCACCAATGTACAAGGGTTGCCCTTTCTCCATATCTTTGGCAATGCTTGTTATCTTTTGTCCTTTCAATATTAGCTGTTGTGACAGATATGAACTGATATCTCATCGTGGTTTTAATTTGCATTTCCTTAATGATTAGTGATATATGTGTGTGTATGTGTATCGTGTATATATCTGTTGGCCATTTGAGTGTCTTATTTTAAGAAATGTCTATTTAGGTCCTTTGCCTATTTTTAAATTGGAACAACAAAAAAACCCAAATAGCCAAGGCAATTATGAGCAAAGAGAAGAAAGCTGGAGGCATCACACTACCTGATTTCCAACTATACTACAAAGCTATAGTAACTAAAACAGCATGGTAATAGCAAAAAACAAAACAAAACAAAAAAACAAAAACAAGACATATCAACCAATGGAACAGAATACAGAACCCAGAAACAAATCCCCATATGTATGGTAATTGATTTTAGACAAAAGTGCCAAGAATACATGAGGGGAAAGGATAGTCTCTTTGATAAATGGTCTTGGGGAAACTAAATATCCACATGCAGAAGAATGGAATTGGATGCTTATCTCCCATCATATACAAAAATCAACTCCAAATAGATTAAACAATTAAATGTAAGACCAGAAACTGTAAAACTTCTACAAAAAAACATAGGGGGCATAACTACACAACATTGATCTGGGCAATGATTTTTTTTGGATTTGACACAAAACTGTGGGCAGCAAAAGCAAAATGACATCAAACTAAAAGGCTTCTACAGTAGAAGAAAAATTACCAGTGTGAAGAGACAACCTTGGGAAAGGTTTGGATTGGGAAATGGTTTGGGAAAACATATTTCAAAACATACAACTGAAAGGCTAATATGCAAAATATGTTAAGGAACTCAACTCAATAACAAGAAAATAGACTCAATTTTCCCTGTGTCTGTCCTCTAAATACAGCTATATAACTTGAAAATAATTCAGCAGACAATTATAATATAAAAGGACTCTGAAAAGTAGAGAGAAGAAAGCAGATTGGCTAGGGACCTCAGGACATGAGAAAAGATACCTAAATGAATTCCTAGTTTGTGTTGTATCTCCCATATATGGCAGGCTGGGTACAGAAGAGACCTGAAACCTGGAGCTGCTAAGAGACAGAAAACAAACGAGTGAAGCCTGCTTGCTCTGAGCTAAGCACTGGGAAAGGGCCAGCCCGGCAGAGATCTAACAAAGAGATTCACCCTTGCCCAACACCTAGGGCAGTGCAGTCCTGACACCCACTATCAGAAGAGTTGTGTGGGGTCCCACACTCAATTCTCTCAGTAGACTCGAAGGTAAAGAGTCACCAAGGTCTGCCCCACACCCTGGGCAGTAACAGACCTGATCTGCAATAGTGACAAGGCCCAGTATTTCCTGAACGTCTCACCCAATGGCACTGGGCAGTGCAGGTAGCAGCAGAGCCAGAAGAACAAACTGACCAGAAGAGTGTCACAAAGACTCTAAAAATTAAATTAACTGAATTGTCATTGGCACTAAAGCTCATCACTAGAGTGACCCAGGACCCACATGCTAAACATAAATAGAGTCATTGCTACCTGAAAAAGATGATTTAAATAAAATCAAGAGTCTCCTAACATTATATCCAAAATGCCCAGGACATTTGCAAAACAAACAAACAAAAAATCACTCATACCAAGAACCATGAAAAACACACTTGAATGGAAAAAGACAAGACAACCAGCCAACACTGAGATGAACAGGTTGTTAGAACTACCTGACAGTATTTAAAGCAGCTGTTATTAAGATAGAGACACTATAAATCAATGGTGTCAATCTAAACAACAAAAAGAATATAGACTAACAAATGAACAATACAAACAAGTAAAGGAACAGAGATCCAAGGAATTATGAGAGACTAACAAAAGGGCTAACATTTATATGTCAGAATTTCAGAAGAAGAGTAGAAAAATTGAGAGCAGAACCTTCCCAAATCTGGTGAAAGACATAATCCTACAGATTCGAGAAGCCAAGCGAAGAGAAAACCTAAGAAAAAAAATCCACATTAAGACACAATAAAATTACTTTAACTAATTAAACTAAAAACAAAAGACAAAGGAAAAATTCAAAACAGCCAGATGAAAATGGCGCATTACTTATAGGGAAGCACTAATTTATCAAATAACGGTGGATTTGTCCTCTGACACCATGGAAGCCGGAAGGAAGTTTCAATATATCTTTCAAGTGCTAAAAAAAAGAAATAAGCCAGAACCCTGTGTGTAGGAAAGCTACCCCTCGGAATGGAAGGGAAACTGAAGACATTCTCAGATTAAGGGAAACTAAGGAGATTTCAGCAGCAGCAGAAAACCCTTTAATGGTGGCTAAAGGAAACCTTCCAAACAGAATACAATGATAACAGAAAGCAGCTGAAGGCTTTAGAAAGGAAAGAAGAATAGCATGGTTAAAACTAGTGATAAATGTGTAGTCCCACCAGCAGTGTAAGAGTGTTCCTGTCTCTCCATATCCTCACCAGCATTTGTTGTTTTTGTGGAAAAGAATTTGGAGATACCTCCAAGAGCTAAAAATAGAAATGCCATTCAATCCAGCAATAGCATTATTAGGCATCTACCCATAAGAGCATAAGACATTCTATAATAAAGACATCTGCACCCAAATACTTATGGCGGCACAATTCACTATTGCAAGGACATGGAAACAGCCCAAGTGCCCGTCAATTCATGACTGGATTATTAAAATTTGGTATATGTTTACAATGTAATATTACTCAATTTTAAGAAACGACAGTGAACTAGCACCGCTTATATTATCCTGAATTGAGCTTGAGCCCATTATCCAAAGTGAAGTGACACAAGATCAGAAGAATGGGTTCCACATGTAGTTGCCATCAAATTGGTACTGATTGATTAACACTGTGGTGCTCAAAGGGTAGTGGTGTTCACCAGGGATTCAGGGGGGGCGGGTGTAGACCCACATCTGAGGAATGTGGTGAACATTGTGGAGGGGAAGGGCATACCTCTAACCCTTGCTAGGGAGAGGCAAAGATATCAAATGCAACCAAAATGTTTGTACTCTCATATTTTCTTGAAATAAAATCAAAAAACACTAAAATAAAAATTGGGGTAAATATAACACACTACTCTTCATCCCATACATTTTGTTAAATGTATTTTACGTTCAAAACAAAAACTATAATACCATATGATGTGGTGCTCAATGTACATAGAAAAAATATTTTATAATTCTATTTAAAAAGTGAGGAGGGTAAAGAGACATAAATGGAAAGAATTTTTTTATACTTTGTTACAAGTAGTAAAGCTGTGATACTAGTAGGCTGTGATAAGTTACACGTGTACATTGTGATATCTAGAGAAAACTCTAAGAGAACCGCATACAGAGATATTCTCAAAACTATTATAAATAAATAAAAATGGAATTCTAAAATAAGAATGCAAGTAACCTATAAGGATTCAAAAAAAAAAATGAAAGAAGAAAAAAAGAGGACAGAAAACAAATGCTAAAATAGTAGACTTAAGCTCTACCATATAAATAATTACATGCATATTATGTAAATACACCAATTAAAAGACTAGTGAGGCTAATATTGGCAGTGGAATTAACAAAAAATACCAACTATATAAAAGTAACTCACTGTGATCCTAACAAGATGAATAAAGACATTGCATGAAAATATTAATTTTTAAAAATAATACAAACAGCAGTATTGGCTGTATTAATATCAGATAAGGTAAACTTCAGAGCAAAGAACATAAAGACAAATTGAAATCTTAAAAGATCATAGAAGCATTATACTAATGTATGATGATATGGCAATCCTAAATGTGTATGCATCAAACAACAGAGCATCAAGTTATATTATGCAAAAATTATAAAGCTGAAAGAAGAAATAGATAAATCTAAAGCTGTGGTTGGGGACCTCAATACCTCACTTTTAGCAATTGCTAAAACTACTAGACAGGAATGAGCAAGGATATACAAAATTAGATCAATACCATTCACTAACAGAATCAAACCAAAATTTATAGAACACGTGATCTGATACCACCAGAATACATATATTTTTTAAGTGTCTGTGGAATATTCACCAAGATAGACCATGTCCTGGGCCATAAATAAACGTTAACAAATTGAAAGCATTTGAAGTCATACAGAGTGAGTTCCCTAACTAAAATGGAATTAAATTGGAATCAGAAATAACAGAAAGACCAAAGAAAAATCTCCTAACACAAAAACTAGTCAACACATTACTAAATAATGCATAAGTCAAAGAGGAATTCTCAAAGAAAATTTTAAATATAAATATAGGAAAATTAAAGTATATCAGACTCTGTAAGGGTTCAGTTAAAGCAGTGCTGAATTATACATTTAAATGTATAATTTAAATGCTTTTGTTGAAACAGAAGAAAGTGTCTATAGCCATACCATGCTGAACACACCCAATGTGGTTTGATCTCTGAAGCTAGGGACGGTCATGCCTGGTTAGTACCTAAATGAGAGGGGAAAAAACAAAGATCTCTTGTCAATAATCCAAGTTCCTACCTCAAGAACTAAGAAAAGATAGAGCAAAGCAAACAGAAAAAAGAAATAATAAAATATGAGAGCAGAAATAAATGAAATCGAAACAGGGAAAGAATAGAAGAATTAATAAAACAAAATGCTTATTCTTCAAAAAATTAAAAAATTGATAAACCTCTAGCAAAACTGACAAAGACAAAAAGAGAGAAGGCTCAAATCCCCAATATCAGGACATTAACAAGGGGTGTCATAACAAATACTGTAGTCATTAAAAGGACAATAAGATTACACTGCAGACTAATGTGTGTTCATAAATTGGACAACTGTGAAGAAATGGATGAATTCCTTGAAAGCCACATACTATCAAAGGTCAGTCAAGATGAAAGAGGTCACCAGAGTAGTCCTATAACTACTACGGAAGTTGAATTTGTAATTCAAAAATCCCCCAAATGAGACATCTACATGCCTAGGTCGTTTCACTGGAAACTTTATTAAACATTTAAAGAAGATAATATCGATTTTACACAATCACTTCCAGAAAATAAAAGATGAGGGAATGCTTCCCAACTTACATGATGAGGCTAATATTACTCTGACACCTAAATTAGACAAAGATAGCACAAAAGAAAGGAAGGGAGGAAAGAATAGAGGAAGGGAGGGAGGGAGGGAGGAAAGGAGATGCAAAAATCCTCAGAAAAAGATTAGAAAACTGAATCCAGCATCAAAAAAATAATATTCTGCTACCAGAATATTCCAGGTATGCAAGAGTGTTTCCACTTTCAAAAATGAATCAGTATAATGTACCACATGTAAAAACTACAGAAGAATTATCATACAGTTCTACAAAAATGATTCAGCAAACTAGGAATAGAGGGGAACTTTTTCCACCTCATAAGGGCATTTTCAAAAAATCCTACAGTTAACATAATGCATGGCTTAAGACTGAAAACATCCCTTTTAAGATCTAGAACAAATAAGGATGTTTGCTCTCATCATTGTTATTCAGCATAGTACTGGAAGTTCTGGTCAGCACAATAAGGCAGGGAAAAGAAATAAAAGGTACAGAGTGGTAAGGAAGAAATAAATCCATCTCCATTTGCAGACAACATGACTTTCTGCATATAAAATCCAAAAAAATATATAAAAAAAAGTTCTTAGAACCAATAAATGAGTTCAGTAAGGTTGAAGTATCAATATACATGAAGATCAACATGCAATAATCAATTACATTTAAAAATATTAACAAAGATCAAGTGGAAACCAAATAAAAATGTAATATCATTTATGGCTGTTTTGAAGAAAATAAATACTTAGATATAACTGTAAAAATATCATACACAGAAGTTATATACTGAAAATTACAAAATGAAAACAATGAAAGAAGATCTAAACTTGGAAAGATATACAATGTTTATGGATTGGGGGCCTCAACACAGCAATGATGTCATTTTTTCCTAAATTGATATAAAGGTTTAATGCAAGCCTATCACAATCCCTGCTAGGTTTTTTGTATATATAGACAAGTTTATTCAAAAATTCATATGGAGAGGGAAAAGATTCTACAATGGCCAAGATAATTTTGAAAATGGATAATGAAGTGGGAGGAATCACTCCTCCTGATATTACAGATAGCTTATAGCTATAGAATTCGAGACAATGTGGTACTGCTGGAATGATAAACATAGATCAACAGAACAGAATACTGTAAATAAAACTACACAAATGTGTCCTACTTTTTTTTTTTTTTTTACAAAAGTGTAAAAACAATTCAATGGAGGAAGGATAGTCTGTCAACAAACAGCGCTGGAACAATTGGATATCCATAGGGGAAGAAAAAAAGGAACAAGAAAGAAAAGGTAAAACTTCAACCTAAAACTTACACCTCATATGAAAATGAAATCCAAATAGATCATAAACTTAAATGTAAAACATAAAAATCTAAAACTTTTATAAGAAAAATAAAAGAAATTCTTTAGTACATAGAGCTAGGCAAAAAGGTCTCATACTTCAAGCCAAAAACACAATCTATAAAAAGAAAAATTGACAAATTTGATGTGGTCAAACTTACAAGCTTTTCCTCAGCAAAACACCCTGTTAAAAGAATGAAAAAACAAATTGTAATATAATTATCACTATACATCCATTAGAATAGTGCGAATAAAAAAGAATGGTAACACCAAATGCTAACAAGTATGCAGGAAAACTGCATCACTTATACATAACTGGTGTAACTGTGAAAAATAGTTTGGCAGGTTTGTTTTTTTTTTATTTTTTAAACTACAGATGTATTTCCACACAACCAGCAATTGCAGTCTTTATTTTATCCCAGAAAAATAAAACACTTATTTTCATGCAGAAATTTGTACATGAATGTTTATAGAAGCTTCATTTGTAACAGCCCCAAACTGGAAACAACTTAGATGTTCCTTAAGGAGTGAATGATTAGACGAACTATGGTACATCTACACCATGGAATAATATTTGGTTTAAATTTCTTAGGGACATTTTAGGTTATTTATTTGAAAATTTTACTAGATTTTGAAATTCAATTTGAAACTGATTATGCCAATATCTTCTCCCCTCCCTTCCCACGTGTCTTCTTAAATATTATAAATTAAATGAACTATGTTCTCTTCTTGGTTTATTCAATATCTGACCAGTCAAAGCCTATCCAAGGTTGCCCTGCCCTTGGATGGGCACAGTTATAAAGCATGAGTGGATATTGCCACATGCCTGGAAAAATCAGGCATCGTATTTCCAATGTGATAAATTAACCTAGAATTTGTGATTTGCTCTGAAAACACACACATACACATATTTCTCAAAATTACCCTGCCTGTGTTTGAATTACTGGATCCAAAAAAACTAGAATTTTATAAAATGAGTTATACAGATAAGTATCAAAAATGCACTAGTTTGCCTTTCATTATCCATTCCTAGCCTAGTATTTTACAAAGAGAGAGAAAACTCAGCATTTTTAATTTTCATATTGACATATGAGCAAAGCAGAACCATTCATTAACTTAGTGGCTGTGACTCAAGGGACCTCAACACTCTCAAAATTCTCTCAGAAAACATCATAGTCTTCCTGAAAGTCTCACCATGTTTGTTTGCTTGTTTCTTCCTTTGGGTTAAATTACAGTAGGCACTTATATAAAGTGTGAACACATTATTTAGAAGGGGTAGAAGGATACAGTAAAAATATTACTCAACCAGACTTGGTTCTAGCCCTAGTTCTGCTGCAATTGAGTTACATAAATTTGGGGAAAAAAAAATCATCCAATTCACTTTGTGACAATAATACAGGCCAAGTTAGTGGTTTGCAAGCTGTTTCTTTGGCCAAGGAACACTTTGTTCAACTAGAATCTTATGAGATGGGCCAGAATATAAAAGAGTTAGACACAAAGTCACTAAGATGGAAGCAGAGTTAGAAGCCCGGGGCCTGGAGCCCAGTCTCCCTTCTCTCCCTCCACCGGCCCCTGCAACAAATTCTATGGTTCCTTAGAGTGGCAGTCCCCAACCTTTTTTTTTGCAGAAGAGACTGGTTTCATGGAAGACAATTTTTCCATCGACCGGGAAGGGGGGATGGTTTCGGGATAATTCAAGCACCTTACATGTATTGTGCAGTCAAACCCGTCTGTCTGCCAACGGTAACCTGTATTTCAGCCGCTCCCCAGCCCTAGCATCACCGCCTCAGCTCCACCTCAGATGGTCAGGCCGTAGCTTCTCATAAGGAGCCTGCAACCTAGATCTCTCACATGCGCAGTTTACAGTAGGGTTCGCGCTGCTATGAGAATCTAATGCCACTGCTGATCTGACAGGAGATGGAACTCAGGTGGAGATGTGAGCGATGGGGAGCAGCTGCAAATACAGATGAAGCTTTGCTCACTCACCAACCTCGCATCTCCTGCTGTGCAGCCAGCCTCGTTCCTAACAGGCCACAGACCAGTACTGTTCCATATCCCAGGGGGTGGAGACTGCAGGTCTAGCCAATGCAACTTTGGCATGAGACATTTGCTAAGCGTTCAACTTTGACAATAAAATTGTAGAAAACAGCAGTGACACTTGTACTACTCAGTTCTTCTGAGAGGACATTCCTACTGGACAGAGAGCTTCTTACTAAAAAAGAGGAAAGGATTTATGGGCAAATTCTTGTGATTTAGGAGATGAAGGACTGAGATCAATGATAACAACATATTTTGCCCCAAGAATGGTCATACTTTTTAGACCAGTGGCAAGAATAAATACACATTTGACTGTATACTTATTTCAAATTCAAAAACAGCCTTCATATATTGAATTTGAAAAGCTGACAATTTTCAAAATGCATTTGATGGAGCATTTACAAGTCTAAATGCTTCCAATGTTGAATGTTATCTCACTGGAAAACGATCATTCTTATTATTGTAGTATGTGGCCAAGGATTTTGGTAGGGGACTGGGGGTGGAGTCTTTGTATAATTGGTAGAGTGAAAATCAAAGCAAAGAGCAAAAGATACCTGATATTTACATAGATTAACTGTGAAAATGATCTCTGACCAGCAATCTTTTAAAAGAATAATGCTTTTCCCATGCCATAAAAAAAGAAGATTTACTTTGGGCAAGATTATTTCCTTCAACCTCTCCAAATCTTGACCCTGTGAAATCTTCTGTTGTGGTTGGTTTTCTGCTAAAATAGTTTTTCATTTAAAATTTCTGATAAAACAATGGCATAACAACAATGGAGCTGTGTGTCACTTAGGGTTAGGTTTGGCTACAGAAACCAAAAATCAGACAGATAAACAAAACCAGCAGCTTAAACAAGTTAGAAGTCTATTTCTCTTTCATGGAGAAGAAATCTGCCAGTAAACAGTGTAGGGGCTAAATAAAGTGGCTCCAATGCACACAAAAATACAACTCCTTTTGTCAGGTGTCTCTGCCATCTTCACCATGAAGCTTTCACTTCCTGGTCCATGATACCTACTTGAGCCCTGGTATCACATCTTTAACTAAGCTCTCAGGAAGAAATAGGAGAGTTAAAAGGATCTGTCTTTCTACCATTAAAGGTGATTTACAATGTTGCACACAACATACCCTCTTACATGTCATTGCTCAAAATATAATGACATGAGCAAACCTGGCTTTAAGAGATGCTAAGAAATGCTGTCCTTTTACTACTGGTTGATCATTTTACCTGGGAAAAGTTGGGGGAAATCAAAGGGCAGATATTGGTGTAGCAGTAATCCTAGTCAATAGGTACATGAAAGGTAGATTTTATTTTAAAATCCATTCCAGAAGTCCTAGAGGTATTTTAGAGGTATCCTAGTATTTTAGAGGTATCTATCTATCATTCATCTGCTTTTGGGGTTTTCACCAATTCTACTCTTTGCATTTGAAAATAAAATTTAAATCAATACTTTTAAATATGTACTAACTTTGTAACTCAGCATCATAGACGTTAGCCGCCCCCCCCAGAGAATAAATGACTTATTCAGCTGTCATCTTCTGACAATTGACAATGGAATCTCAAAAAATATATAAGCACATTTCTAAGGATACAAATTAAAATTTAACATTTTAATTGGCTATTTTACAAATGAGCATTAACAGTGAATCACCTTACCAAAAACATTTTGAAAGAGCCAATATAATTTTTAAATTCTTGCATTAGGATATTAATAACTAGTATCCCATTAGTATGATTTTTATTTCTTTCCAAATTACTGACAGAAACCCTTAGTAGTCCCAGAAAAAAATGCATTGAGTATAATTTGATGTGGAAAACAATGAGTAATTTAAATCATTTATTTTGTAAATGTAAAATGAAATGAACACATTTCATTTATCTTTGCTTTAGTAGCAGTGATTTAGAGAATAAACAAATTAAATTATGTGAAACACTTTCAGTTAGCTTTAGAGTTTATTTGCTTATTTGTTGAGGCTAGTAAAACTTTATAGATTATGGTAGCAATACAAATTGGTATTCATTTTTGAACTGTCTAAGATTTACATTTCATTTTAAGAAAGTTAAGTGGTAAAAAATCTTGTTCTCATGAGTTTTCATATTGACTATAAGTTGTTCCTAGATTGATAATTTAAAAAGTATTTTCTGAGTATAAGTTAAATATTAATTCATTGTTCAGATAATTTTTACTATCACAAATATAAAAATATTAACTTACTGAATGATATTACATAATCTACGATCTCACATTTCAATCTAGGCATTCTAGGTATTTCTCTTGTTACCTTTCTTTTAAGAATATATAGACCTCTGAGATACAATGACAAGAGATAAAATTTCTCTTTTCCTGTAATTGGGTGTGTATATTTTCTGATTGCAGGTTAAATAGTTCCTCTTCTTTATTTTCAGTGCAGAAGAGATCCAAAATACAAATCAAAAATAAATTTACAGCAGATGTGATTGGTATAGAAGTTTAAAAGCAAAATATATAAAATAATGAAATGATTCGAGTAGAAAATATTCTTCATCTCACCTAAATATGTAATTACCTAAGAGGCATTTTTTTATTTCAGTTCTTTGGTGAACTCAAAACTATGGATTTTGCTGTTTTGTATTTAAGCAAAAATATTAGATAATTTTTCTAATTTTCTCATGGTCTAAATTGAGCCAATATTATTAATATTTGCAAAAAGAAGTTAGTGTTAAAATATAATAAACAATATACAAAACATGATTTGACAGTTTCATATTTATACTGACTTTTACACTAAAATATTAATAATACATAGTATACGGTGCTTAAAATATGAAAATATAGAACTATAAAAAGTCCCGCCTTCTTGTATATATTATATATATGATAAATGTTAGCTCATTATTATTGCTGTTGATGTTAATTGCTTTTATATTAGTGGTTCTTGTTAATTTTCTGTGCTTTGCTCATATATTTGGATTTTTCAATATATTAATATTTTTTTAAGTTTAATAATATTTGCTTGACAACTTCTAGATAATTTTATATTAATCAAGCAGGCCATCTTGGTGCCATTCTTGCCCTGTGCAATATGCTGGACATGCAGATATGCTAGCACATTCTGATGCAGCTCTAATATAGCACTCCACTGACAAGTGGCAAAAGTTGCTGTAGGACTCTGCACCCCTCAGGTGGGATAGCCCTGATGTATGTGTCTTACACTGATTTCCAGAGTCTGCCCTCAAATAAACCCCACTCTCCCATAGAACCCTTTATCGGATCCCTTCTTGTACCACTTGCCTGACTTCTGATATTTCCTGAAGTTCACGAATCAACTACTTGCACTCTGACCTTTGGCGTAGGGTCCATTTCAGGAAAAAATCCAAACTAAGACAAAACTTCTACAACCCAAAAATAATGCATTGCCGTATCACAATCCAAATAAGTTTTAGATTCAGTAAATTCACATTAATCCATTTGTGAAAATTACAAATTTAGGATTACTTTATAATATACCTTTAGATGGGATTCCAGTCAAGTACTTAGACTTAATGAAGCCATCTCGCAAATTATGTGGTTAAATGCCAGTATAACTACACCAGCCAGCAGAAGCAAAGGGTAAATAAACGATGGCTCCAATGGTGCCACCTCCTTGTTTAGCAGGCATGCGCAGCTTGCTACAAATTGTTCCAGAAAGACGTGGAATTCTAGAATACACAAAGTAGTTGCCATAGGAAAGCATACAATTCTGTGAGTTTTATGATTGCTTTCCCCAAAATGTATTCCCAAAGGTTATGATAAAAGCTAAGACAGACGGTCCGAAGATTATTCACTTCTTACCCTGAGATGTTTGCTCTTTTACCATTTGTCACTAAGCATTATTTTAACTATTAAGTCTGTCTCAGTTTCTCTCTGAGACTACCTTGTTTCTTCCTTTTAAAAAATCCTCCTCTTCCTCCTTCCAAATGGACCCATAAGTGAACCATCTTTTTCTAAGCCACACAGGAGCCTTTCTTTTTTCTTTAGTTTAAAAAATTTATCCCTAACTTAATTTCATCAAGTTAAGAAAATGTTTATTTTAGTAAGAGACAATAAAAAGAATTTTAGGTGATTTTCCTGGTCCTAGCAAAACTATTTTTAGTTGTTGTTGGCTTCCATCTTTTTTTCTAGAACTTCAGATCAATTAGGCCAACCAACAAAAAGAAATTGTTTGATACTTGACAATTCCTTATAGGTAAATACAATTTAACTAAATTATGCAAAAAAAATCTTGAAACCTAACAAACAAGGTTTTAATTGTTTTTTGTTTGATCATGGAGTAGGGGACTCAGGATGAAGAAGATAAAGTTTGCTGGCTGTCTTTCACAAAAGCCACCCCACTAATGCTAACATCTGGATTAGATGCTGCACTTTCTGGGTTCCTTTCCCCTGCCTCCTTCCCCCTGATGAGTTTTGTATCAGACCTTTATGTTTTCATTATAACCTGGCAGCAAAAGCTCCCTTAAATAGAAAGAGTGAATGAAGGCAATTTTTTCCATTAACAATATATTTCCCTTTGGGGTCTCTGGCGCATTATTGTTCTTTTTTTCAAGGAGCAGAAACTCCAAGAAAACTGTCTTCAGTTGTGAAGCATTATTATAGATTCTATCTGAAGTCCTTGGGTTTTGATTTCCTCTTATGAAAACAACCTGAAATATTCTCATAAATGAACAGAATTTGGAGCAGCCATCCACACACACATGAACAAGTTTTGTGCTAAAAACACATCTTTTAAAGTGTATAAAGTGTATAAAGTGCATATTTTCCCAAGTAGTCAATATGGAAAAATCTGGAAGAGCTGAAGTTTCAAAGTAAGGTAAAATATTACCTAGTCACATTTCTGGACTGATTGCATTATTTCTTGGGAACCACAAAATATTACATACAATAGCACAGATGTATCTATTTCACTGGATTTGTTTGACAATGATATACAATCTCTTAAGACATATATATGTTTATACATACACACATATATAATAGACATATATAAAAAGATATTAATGTCCTAAAACTATATATGTAATAGCACGCGGATACCCACGTGCATGTGTGTGTGTATAAAATGGTATATAGTATATTAAAATAATTGCCAGCAAAAGTATTATGATAACTCTTGAGACAATCAGATCCCACTCTTCACCTGTGTCGAGTTCCCAAGCTGCATTACTATTCATCATTAGGGCAAGAGCCCAGAGGCTGCCAGGCTGCCTTCTACAATGTCCACTACAAATTCTACTCTACAGAAGCAAAACTGTGACTCCAGCTGACTACAGAATTTGCCCAGGGTCACAGAGTCAGAAGAGTGGAGACTGAGATTGTACCCAACACTTTTCACTGTCCATTACTCCCTCCACAACACCATGTGAAAACACCACACGTTGTGTTGTGTTGTTTTTCTTCCTAATCCATTAAATTCAGTCATCCATGTGCAATCAATATTAAGAGCATGGGAAACAGTAAGATTTTAAGCCAATATTTCCCACTACTATACTTTCTATTAGTGAAATAAAGGTAGGGAAATAATCTCCCCATATACTTCAAGCTCAAAAGGTTCCCTCTCCAACATGAAAATTCTAGTGTGATAACTTTTTATGGACAGCACCATTTAACATCAACAATGGCCAAAAGTTTAAGAAATGCCTATTTGCATTTATAAGTCCTGGTGGAAAACAAACAAACACAGGCAACAGCAACACAGATGCACAATGTTCTGTGGATGGCCTGTCACTGTGAAGAAATGACCAATCTCATTCTTCCTACATTATTTTTAATATTCTGCCTGGCAGGTCATAACTCAATTACCTATTGTAATGGAAGAACAGAGAGATAGGGGGGAAAGAGAGTTAAAGGAGCAGCTCTCGATATTACACTTCATTTTAAAGGAAAAATGACCAATGACAGACATTTACAAATAGATATTTTGATTCTGTACATGAGCAAGAAAAAAAACCCCAAACT
Organism: Microcebus murinus; assembly: GCF_040939455.1. Lineage (NCBI taxonomy): Eukaryota > Metazoa > Chordata > Mammalia > Primates > Cheirogaleidae > Microcebus > Microcebus murinus. Next base: position 9,339,616 of record NC_134118.1, read on the forward strand.
ATAAATATACAAATTAAAAGTGCCCTGTGTCTTACCAAAGGATCTCAGTGGGAAATTGTTGTCTTAACTTGTCCTGAACCTGCCGCTTCCTGCCCTGCCAGGGTCTGGCAGCTCATCTAGGGACAGCTTACAGTCACACAGGTAAATGTTAAAAAATAAACACATTCCTGTAAAGGTTACTTAATGGCTTTCCATGGGTTTCAAAAATCACTTTCCAACTATGTTGGGCCAAAAAAAAAAAAAAAAAAAAAGAATTCTGATAATTTATGTTACCCAGATGTTAAGAAATCCAACAGCTTTCACTACTCATAAATTTAACAGCATTAAGCACCTGCTGGCTCTAAGCAACAACCCCTGCCAAGAAGGAAGTAGGGAGCTTTGTGATACTCTAATAGGCTCCTTCCCTTACCATCCGAGCAGAGTTAGGGTCTCAATCCTGCAGCTTTACACCCTCCCCCGCCTCCCACAGAGAGATCCTTAGGCTCCACACACCAAGAGCTGCAACAACCTGCCAATTCTGCACTGGATGCAGGAAGTAGGATCAGAGTTGGGATATGGCTATTTCTAAGTCTCAAGAAATCCTAGCTGTTAGCTAAATTAGTAAACAAGAAAGGCACCAGAGTGAGCTTAGAATAACAAAGACTAAAACTTGGAAAGCAGCATAACATTGTAAAGGTTAGTTTTAATCTTCTCTAATTGTGAGAGCCCAACATGCCTTTAAACAATTGCACAACTTTTAAAACTGTTTACCCCAGTTTCACCTTTCCCCTCTGCCAAACCCATTAATACACGTTAAAGTTGTTGGATTTAGGTCACACTCCTTTTGAGTTTCCATTGCATCTCTTTGAGGGAAGTGCTAATGAGCATCATCAGAATGGGAATAATGGCAGAAATTGGAAAAGGGTTGGATCTGAAACATATTAATATTGGTAACCAGGGATAGTACTAGCTGATTCAGTGAGTCTATAGCAAGGAAACTCACAGCAACAAAGCTGTAATAATTCAGAGTGGTTTCTAGAACTGTAACCCACACAAAGACCAGATCTAAGCCATTCTCTCTGTTGCTCTAGCTGGCAGGGTTCCTCAAGCTATGGGCCAAGGGCCACATGTGGCCAGCCGAAGACATTTATCCAGCCTTGTGGGTGTTTTTGCTGCCCCTGCCTGTCCTGCTTAGCAGCCGACTGGTCTCGAGCCCACAGTGTGCGCGTGTGGAATGTGTGCTGCACTCTCCAACGGCCCTCCAGTGGTCTGAGGGACAGTGAACTGGTCCCTGTTTAAAAAGCTTGAGGACCCCTGTTAGCCAGTCTAACCCATGATCCCTGGTTTTGCTTCACCATGTCTTATGGAAGCTCAGAATTTTAGTCACAGGGCTGGAAGTAAAGTATTAGTGACCACCATGTACCTATTCCATCTCAGAAAGTGCCAGTTGTATGGATGCATTTCCCCAATACAGATGTCCATTATTCCCTGACAGGTGCTCACTACCTGTTACAGAAGTTGTTGTAACAGAGTAGCCCCCCCCCCCCAATCCCATAGATATGGAAGCGTAAACTTGAGAGTGGGGAATATGTAGCAGAGGGAATGGCCTGGGGAAAAAATGGCAAAAATATTTTCTGTCTCTTTAAAACTTCCCCCACTCTTTTTGGGAATTGTGGCCTGGCCTGCACCCCTGCCTCAGGCAGGGCAGGGGGTTGGAAGGAAGAGGGGAATGTCAATGTCTTTGGTTCTTTATGCTATAGGAGATGGGTGACAACCTCCCTGGCGGGGGAGGTCACAGGTTTTGTCTTCAGCAGATATGGGACCATTAGAATTGTTAACGACAATAGCCTAAAACTGAGGGCCCTCCCTTTCTTTAAAAGCTCTGTATTTCTTTTTTGTAGAGTGTCATTGGATCATTTGGGTAGATGCCCAGCAATGGGATTGCTGGATCAAATGGTAGATTCACTTGTATCGCTTTAAGGTATCTCCATATTGCTTTCTACAGAGGTTGAACTAGTTTGCAGTCCCACCAGCAGTGTAGGAGTGTTCCTCTCTCTCCGCATCCATGCCAGCATTTGTTATTTGGAGACTTTTTGATAAAGGCCATTCTCACTGGAGTTACGTGAGAATGTTTATAGCAGCACAATTCATAATCGCAAGGCTGTGGAAACAGCCCAAGTGCCCATCAATCCAAAAATGGATTAATAAAATGTGGTATATGTATACCATGGAGTACTATTCAGCAATAAGAAACAATGGTGATATAGCACATCTTATATTTTCCTGGTTAGAGCTGGAACCCATATTACTAAGTGAAGTATCCCAAGAATGGAAAGACAAACACCAAATATATTCTCCAGCAAACTGGTATTAACTGAGTAGCACCTAAGTGAACACATAGGTACTACAGTACTAGGGTATTGGGGAGGGGAGGAGGGGGCGGGTATATACATACATAATGAGTGATATGCGCACCATCTGAGGGATGGTCATGCTGGAGACTCAGACTTGTGGGGGGAGGGGGGAAGGGCATTTATTGAAACCTTAAAATCTGTACCCCCATAATATGCCTAAATTAAAAAAAAAAAAAAGCTCTGTATTTCTGCTTATATCCAGGAAATTTGGATTTTGACATGACAGTCTGCCATTTTTCCTCCTTTGCTGGCAAAGTAATAAACTTCTCTTTCCTTCTCCTCAAAACCACTTGTCCTTGGCTGGGCGTGGTGGCTCACGCCTGTAATCCTAGCACTCTGGGGGGCGGAGGTGGGCGGATTGCTCAAGGTCAGGAGTTTGAAACCAGCCTGAGCAAGAGCGAGACCTACTATAAATAGAAAGAAATTAATTGACCAACTAAAAATATATATACAAAAAATTAGCCAGGCATGGTGGCACGTGCCTATGGTCCCAGCTACTGGAGAGGCTGAGGCCATAGGATCGCTTGAGCCCAGGAGTTTGAGGTTGCTGTGAGCTAGGCTGACGCCACGGCACTCACTCTAGCCTGGGCAACAAAGTGAGACTCTGTCTCAAAAAAAAACCAAAACAAACCAAAACAAACAAACAAACAAAAAAAAAAAACCACTTGTCCTCATTCTTCGGATGCAGCCTTGAGGGCAGGTGTTGAGCTTTCAGTAACATTGACAAGAGTAATTACTACAATATTAAGGGAAAGATCTTCATTCTCTGATGAGCAGCCCTACCCATTCCCTAACCTCCTTCATTTCACTCTATTTCTTCTTCTTCTTCTTACATTCAGGGAAATGAATATCTTAGAGCAAATATGTGCCACCAGTTAGACTGTTTATACTATTGACATGCTTAACCTCATTTTCCAAACTACATGGAGCATCTTTTCTTTCAACTTTGCCACTCATGATTCTAAGCCTACTTTCTATTCTTGAGGTGCTTCTCTTATTTGCTAGTTTCCTCCTTTTCCTCCCAGAAAGATATGTTGGATTCCACCTCCTAAAGGTTTGAATAAGTTTGTAATTTGAAAACATTTATTTCTTAGCGACACCACGAATCAAACTGTATGCCCTTTTCTCTGCACCTCCACCATGTGTTCACTGGATGGGGCACAGCACGCAACGTTTCTGCTAGTCATACTCGGCAAGAAGGGTGACAGTCTCTGGTTGCTCAGTTCAGACAGTGCAGTTAGAGTAGCAAAAAAAATAACGCTTTACACGTGAATACTGGATGTAGTAAGAAGTATTCTAGAGGTAAAAACAAAATGCAATAGGGTGACAAAAAGGAAAAAGATGCAATCACTTTCCAATCACTATTTTTCCTGAGACATTGCCAACCTATTCATTGATTACAATACCTAATATTTTTGAATGCTTACAATGTACTGGCCACTATACTAAACACTTCATATGCATTACAGTTAATTTTTATACCAACCCTGTGAGGAAACAGACTCTAAAAAGTTAAATAATTTTCCCAGGAGTGTGTACAGTTGAATTGGGATCTGAATGCAGTCTTCTGTTTCTAGAATGATAACTTTTAATGACTGCTTGATACTGCCTCTGCGAATAAGAATAATATGCTTTCTTTTAACTATTCCATTTCTTCATAGATTTGACTTTGATGATTTGTAACTGGTTAAAGTAGCAGCGTTTATTCTTAGTTGTGCTCTCCAGTGTAATGTGATTTGAGGCAGCTGTATTGGCAATGTTGTTATTTAATGTGCTGTTCAGTAGAAGATTCTATATAAGTTATCATCATTAATCATTCATGGAAAAATAAGCACTGAGTGGAGTGGGTAAAGTTTTCTGAGGAAATATTATCTTAGGTTATTAAAATGTAAGTAGATTTGTATGCACAGGAGTTATATTCATGGTGGAGAAAAGTATAATCTTAATGTAGCAAATGAAAGCCAAATTAGAAGAGTACTACTAGTAAACCTCAGAAAAGAGTTGAATATTTAATTTTAAGAATACACTGTCAGGCTATGAATTTTAAAGGTTATCTAAGAGAAAGGTTTAATGAAAGTGATAGGAAAACACATGTCCAATTAATAATAATAATAATAAGTATGTATTCCACCCAGGCATATCTGTTACCACATCTGACTCATTACTACCAGTTGAGATAGACTATTGCATCTATGAAAGAAGACCAACAATAAAAAACTTCTATCAAACAGAAACCATCAGAAGGAAAAAAATGACAAAATTCTTAGAAATTAGAGATATACATTCAAAAAAAGTCAGCAGAAGTAGCTGAAGAAATATGCAGAATGTGAAATAGTTAAAAAATAATTTTGCAAAAATGTGAGAGAATTACACATAGATTAACAAGAAGTTTAGCATTCTCATAATAGAAATTAAAGAATAGAGTAGAAGGTCCATATAGTGGTGGAAATAATCAAAAAGAAATAATAGAAGAAAATTTCACATAACTGAAGATATTTATGGATCAGTCTTAAGAGTAAACACATTCACCAAGTGCTCAGCAAGATAAATAAAAATAGACATATTCAGTGAATTTCTAAGCCAACAGTATATAAAAAATCCTTAAAAGTTCTAAAGAGTAAATACAGCTTACCTACAAGGTAAGTTTCAAATTGTCATTGTCATTAGGTTGTTTAATAGTGACGCTAGTTACTAGAAATCAATGTCTTCAAATTTATAGAAAAATAAAATGAATTTGTACTATAATTCTGTAGGCAAGAGAACTAATAATCAATTGTAACACCAAAATAAAATGTTTTTCAACATAGAATAACTCAGAATTTTATCTCCTATTGTTTTTTTTAAAAGGAATTGAGGAAGTTCTATAACAAAATGTATTATAAATTTTGATTGATTATTTGAGTTTTCATACATGCATTACTTCTATAATAATTAAAAATAGGTAGTGGCCTGGGCCCAGTGACTCACACCTGTAGTCCTAACACTTTGGGAGGCGGAGACAGGAGGATCTCTTGAGATGAGGAGTTTGAGGTTGCAGTGAGCTATGATGATGCCATTGCAATCTAGCCCAGGAGATAGATTGAGACCCTGTCTCAAAAAAAGATAGTGAAAGAGACAATTTAAGAAACTTTTTCATGCTATTAAAACTAGGACATGTAAGAGCCACGGGTATCAGTCTGGATCCTCTAGGAAGTAGATGTCCAGACAAAGCAGAAATGCAAGGTATTTATTGGGGTGATGCCTGTAAAAGATAAAGAAGAAAGAACACAGTAAGTAGGGAGAGTTTAAATACAGAGGTGCTGCTCTGATACCTGCAAAAGGTTAGCAGATGTGAAAAAGGATTGGGAAGGAAGAATCTCAGATTATGATGTAGTTTGGAGAAGGTCTCAGCCAGCCCAATGGGAGCTCCAGCACAAAGATTGCGAATGGAGGGGTCCCACATTGAGCAGAAATGGCCAGGAGCCAATATGCTGTCATGCTCAGGCACTGCCCGAGATGCCCCAGGAAAGCAGGGGCTCAGCTTGAATGTGTTGCGAATGCCCAAAGCACTGTAGCTTATGGCTGCCACTAGCCTCTTCCAGCAGGTGTCCCCAGAGCGAGGTCTGAGCAGCACACCTCCAAGCCTGCTCCACCATGGCTAGCTGAGTCTAGAGCCCTTATTTTCAACCACTGTCCCATGTTTTCTGCTTAAGTCTATGGGTAATCATTAAGACAGAGTGATTAGAGAGTCAATCGGAGGTAAATGAGGAGTAAACACATTTTTGAATCCTGATGCTGGAATTTCTAAAATTTCTCCATTAGAGATTAGATATTGTAATAACTTATTCTAGAAAAGATTAACTGTATCCTATAAAATATAGCAAACATACATACACATAAACATATGGGGGGAGAGAAAGAGAGTGAGAGAGAGAAGGAAGTGGAAATAAAGAAAGCCACATACAAAATGGGGATTATAGCATGCTACAATTAGAATAAAAAATGGGACAACATACACATAATTGCTGCATATGTGTAGACAGTGTCTAAGAGCACATGCACACACACACAAACACCCACACGAAACTCCTAACACTATTTGCCTAAACAGAAGGAAACTATATGGCTGGCTAACATAAAAGTAGGAGACATACTTTCAATATATACTTAGCAGGATTCCAGGCCAATGAAGGTGCAACTGTGTTACATAATATTTTGACAATTTTTAGATAAATTATACAAAATTTGTCGCTTTGCAACAGCACTTTGTTCAGAACTATTAACAGAACAACAGAGGAAGAGATTTCACTTCTTAGCACTTGTTTTTCAGATTCACAAACTCAGTTGTTAATGCTTCAAAACACAATCCATAACTTTCATGAAATATGCCTTTTCTATCTGTGATCTCAGCATTCTTCCATTATCCAAGGCTAACATGCATAAACCCTTTCTTCTCCTTCATGTTCTAGAATGACTCATTGCTGGATTCAGCTGCTTCAAATTTGTCATCTCCTCTCTTTCTCTCTCTCATTCCTTCTGTGAGGACATATCATAGTTTCATTCCTTGACCTTTCTTTCACATGCTTCCTTCCTCTACAGAAGATATGCATGAGTGTTGGCTGTGTAGAAAGACTCATTATATATATATGAGTCGTGTTGTGTATTAATTACTCTTGGCTTCTGTGTTTGTAAATGGGAACATACTAGTAATCTATATCTACCTCATAAATACATCAATGCATAAACTTTTATTTTTGATACAACTTTGTAAGCATAACATAACGATTGGAGTTCCATTGGTTGTATGACACAGGGAGTACAGGATTCTAAAATTAAGCCAGCACAAAACAAAGCATGTTCTCATTGAAACACTACAACTTGATATCCTGAAGTTTAAAACATCATGATTAGATCAGTAAAAGTTCCTACCAAAACTCCAAGAGTGTTGAACTAGGACAAAGGAAAAATATACCATGACTCTTAATGCTTTATAGATAATGAGAAACATCGTTTTACTTTAGTAGTAGCATTTAATATTATAAAATATTACAGATTTACTTTATTATTGTCTGTCTTTCAACTCCCTTCATTATACCACCAAACAATTCTATTATTGAAAAATGTGCTTCAACTCACTTAACTGAATTAAGGGAAAGAAATGAGCACTACAGGAATTTCAGGTACTAGAACCACGAAGCAATTTGAATTATGACAAAGGCTAACTGAAGTAACTCTTAATTCCCTAATAATCATTCAAATTTGGATTTCCAGACCTTCAACTCTTCAATACGCTTGTAGACTTAAATAATAATCCTCGGGAAAGTAAGTTTCCCTGAGTTCCCTCCTCCTGAAAGAAAGGAACCCGGAGAATCACCAGGAGTATATTCAAGCCTGATCATATGACCTATCTCATTTAATTGTTCTTTTGGTAAGACTTTTTTTCTGTGTTCACTTATCCACGTTGTTCCCCCAACAATTAATTCGTTCTCCCAAACCATTGATATGAGTATCATAAAATAGAATTTAGAAGAGTTCATCCTCATATGGGGAAATAGATAAAGCATTCCTTTAAAGAACCTGAGATTTCCCTTGCTGAATTTTTAATTAATAACAAATCTACAGCAGAAGCTTAAGGGCCTTTAGTGTCGCAGCTCTGCTCTAGTTTGCTTTCAGACCAGAGCAGAGACATCTGGCGAATGCCTGGCTGAAATGATGTTTTGCTTTCTCTTTTCAAGTATGTCTAGCAGTTTAAGATGATATTTTTTTTCTCTGATAGGAACTACTTTGTCAGTGCATACATCCAGCTGTGCCTAGACAGCCTCCAAATATTCCCATGAAAGCAGAAACAATCAGGTCCGTGGGATGAGCTGGTGAGCAGATGATCCGTATTTTCAGAGCTTGCTCACGGAACACGTGCATCATCAGAAACGCCTTGTCAGGTGTCAGATTCGGGGGAGAGAACCTCAGCTCTAGCACAGAACACGCAGCTTGTGGGAACAAGAAAGCTGTTAGCACTCGAATGGAAAAACAGCTGCCCAGTTCACAGCCCCAGTGAACTCAGTTGCTAAGGATTCTGCCTCTGAAGACCTAGGCCAGCCACTCCATGTGTCCCTTAACCTGCGCACTCCTGGAAAGCACCGTGCTTTTTGAATTTGGGGTGAAAGATGTAATCCAACTAATATTGGAATTTTCCACTGTGGTACTAAACTTTTTGGCTCTGTCAAGGCACTAAAGATGCTAAACTCAAGTTGGTTCCTATAATTGAAAAAAAACTTGGTTTTCAATTAGGAAAAAAACAAAGATACACATAATTATGCACTCACATATATATGCACACATGCATACATACATGTACACACACATATATGTTTTCACACAATCCTCTAGAAAACAAAGAAGAAAATACTTAGAAAGATTTTAGGGAGGGAAAGGAGGAGGCCTACATTTTAATTTCAAAACGTATTAATAATTCCCGAGTTTCCGTATTAAGCAAAAGGCTTCCTCATTCACATATAGGAACTGGTGAAACTGATATTTCTAATGTTTTGTTTTTCTTTTTAAAGAAATACTGTCAGTTAATCCCCCATATTACATAGGGATTACACAAAACTTATTAATATTTTTATTGGATTGCACATTTTTAAAACACATTGCATTTTTAGAATTCCATTTGCCAGTGAGGTTTTCAACACATTTTGGCATACTTTTTTTGAGACAGAACACTCCTCTTCATATATTTTGGCCCTGATAAGCCAACAAAATGCAGGCAAAAATGTTAATTTGAAGCCAATTAGTAAATCAATGGAAGGGAGGGGAAGGCATGAGCAATATAAACTCTGGCTTCTCAAAAAAATCTTTTATTGACTGTTTTCTGTTTACAACATGGGCAAGTAGGGCCTTGAATTTTTACCATTAGATTAGGGAAGAGAGAGAGAGAGTGTGTGAGTGTGTGTATGTATGGGGAGAGAGAGAGAGAAAAAGAAAAAGATATGAAGTCTTATTTAGGGTTCTGTCAGATTTCGGTTTCTCAGACGATATGCCTTCCTGTACAACTGATGCCTAGTTCTTTAAGCCAAACCCAGCTGAAAGTTCAGATATGCATTTATCATAACACTTGAAATCCAATCTCTGTTCCTTTTCCTTTTTCTTTGTAAAAAGTCATTACCAAACATATTGACTTCAAACCCTAGGGACTGAGAACCAGCAAAATTTGGAACAAGGATAATAGATAACAGGTTTTTGTGAGTTTTGCCTCCCTCTTAGTAATAAAGAAAATGAAGAGAATGAGATTAAAGAAGAGAAATAAAAAGTGAGCAAAGGCCCAAGACCAACAACCTCATCATTCCACAAATTAGTCTGGCACACGCTCTTAAATGGAAAATGTTTTAGAATTTCCAGGGACAACTGTATCTTCTTTTATGAAGGAAGTGTTCATCAGTGGTGACAAAGGGCAGTTATTTTGCGTGATGCTTTGCGGTGGACAAATAACAACCTAATTCACGATGGGAGCTGTTCAATGATAGGTAATGATTTTTATTTGAGAAATGTGTACTAATATCGCTTAACTGATTACCGAAGAGAACTTGGTCAATGTGGCTGCTTTCCTCATTCTGACTGCTGCTGTGGGATTGTTTTAGTATTGGCATTGTCAGCCAGCGCCGGCCCAGTTCCTTTCATGCCCCATTGATTATTTTCAGCCTATTAAGAGATACAATTCATCAGTCATTTTCAAGAAGTATTAGCTTTCTGTTTCATATAACACTGGGCTGCACTCTTCCTGTGGGAAATAGAACAGAGGGTACAAGGGTGGCAAATATTGCAGGAGACAAAACCAAAGGAGGGATTTCAAAGGCAGGCGTCAGAAATTACTCGTTGAGTCAATGAGAACGCCACACTGTCCCTCTGTTTACTGTGTACGTCCCCAGGTTTTTGCATTATGGGATATTTTGGCCACTAGTTATAAGTATTCTTCTCAAGGTCACCATGCACCCTTCTTTTTATTAGCAATTTAGTTTCTCACACAGGCCGGGAGAAATGTTTATGCAGTGGCATTTGAAGTGCAATCCAGAAGTTTCCTGATCAAATATTTTATTCCTAGGAGATACTCAAATTCGATCACTCAGAGATAAACGCTGAGAAAGCCATGTTTAAACATCATTCTTAGCTTTCCAGTAGAATATAATCCTTTTTAAAGGCTCATCATATCACTGGGGAAAAATTACCCATCACCCATAAACACAACAACTGCATATACATCAGGCAAACCAGTCCATCTAAATGAATTGCATAGCATGACATTGGGGGGAAAGGAGAGAAGATTTAAAATAGGTGAAAATATTTTTGATTTAAACATTGTAATTCTCTATTGCTTTCACCCTATATCTTTAAGTTCTCCAATCATATGCATGCTTTATCATTTTATACCAAGTGTGAAAGATGTCTTCGGTGATTCCAGAAATGTCATTCATTATATGAGGACTCATGTATCTGAACATTTTGAATTTTTGTCCTTTTTGTTATTTTAGCACATTTTTCCATGGCAATAACTGAAAACATTTTACACCACCTATTATTTGCTTCCCAGTGTTCTAACACGAGATGCCAAAGAATGTCCTATTGGCCCAAGGGAGGTGCCATGGCTGGTTTTCAAGGTGTTCTTCCAAATTATTTAACTCTTGTACTATACTTGGGCACAATCTTTAATTCCTTTAATTCCCAATTCTATTTTATCTAACTACTTTCGATGAAAAAATAAAGTAAAATTTTCTATTGCCAAAGCAGTGGAAATTATATGAAAATGATTTACTGAATTATTTCTAGAATTAATAGTTCATTAGGAAGAAAGAAAGAAAGAAATTTTCTGCATGCTTTTCAAAAGAATTATATATGAAAAAAATTGTATTTGCTTTTTAAAATTGGCATGCTAATATAATGCTAACATTATAAAATGCAAAAAATATAGAACTTACTACATGTTTTCCTGTGTCATGTCCTACTTTTTATCCATATTTCAGGCCAGCAGCAAAAGACTTATTTTTTTTCTCAGAAGAAAATATAATTGTGTTTTAGTTTTACTGAAGATTTAAGGTTACTTTAACTCCAATTAAGCTAGATCATTATTAATTATCTCTGAATCTAGAATCATAATACGTACTCTTCTTCTGGTCTTGTTGTTTATGACTGTTTGGCTTGAGTCCCTCAAACATTATTAAAAAAGTGTTAATGACCTGCCCCGGATAAACAATTTTTGCTTGAAAATAAATGAAGTCTGTTTGCATGTGCGCTATTGTTTTATAATAGAAATGTTAATCTCTGTTAAGAACACAAGGAGCCACTTGCTCCATTTACTGCCTGAAGTGAAAGAATAAGGTGCGACTGCACACAGTGTAAATTAAGATGTCTTGAGAGCATGGAGCTTTAGGTAATACGTTAAATTAAGGTTCTCAGATGTGCGTTTAATTAAGATATTTAATTTGAAATGTCTGTGCTCTTCTTTAATTCCAATTGATTATTAAGAATAGATTTCTTTAGGATATTAAAAAGGCAAGTAGAGGGAGATACAGTGTAGCTGACCTCGAAAGTTTATCCAAGATACTGCGGTTGTCAAACAAATGCGTTGTGTGTCTGTGTCCCACCTACCATGCTCTTCCTGTGATCCGAGGCTGCCACTCAAATGCTAGATGCATGTGAATATGCAACAAATTGAAAATATTTGCTTAATTGGCTTATAAGTAGCCTCCCTCAGAGTTCAGCTTAGTTATTTATTATTTTTACTACACCTGATAAAGTCATTTGTAATACCACTGTGGCTATCTAGCCGGACACTTTTTAATGTCCCAAGCAGTAAATGCTCACTGAGAGCTTACTATCTAGAAAGGACTATATTAGATACACTTAAGAGTCGGAGAGAAAATTAGTTGAAAGCATTCCGCCCTCAAGAAGCTTACCATCTAGTAAGAGATCACAGGTGCGCGCGCGCAAACACACACACACACATACACACACACACACACATACACACACACACTCACACACAGTGAGTGGCTAGATGGTAACCTAAGCTATGTCACAAATGCCAAATAATTTCTGTGAAAATTCGAGGAATGAGGAATCTAGAGGTGAAGGTGATTCTGTAGGCTGTGATGGTCAGGTTTGGCCTTTCAAAGCAGGGGGTGGATTTTTGCCCAGGACTTTGTAAAAAGGCCAAAGATCATGAGAGCAGCAGACACTGACCTTCTAGGATGTGTCTGGAATGCTTCTGAGTGCTGGCTATGAATGGTGTCTTTTAAACCTCAAAATGGCCCTATGAGGTTGCATTATTTACATCCTCATTCTACAAATGAGGAGACTGAGGCCCACAGTGGTTAAGTTCCATGGCGAGGCAGCGCAGAGTCAGGATGTGAACCTCAGGAATGAGGGTCCAGAGCCCTCCTCATTGATCTCCCCACACGCAGCCTCCATGCACTCAGAAAAGCAGAGAGAGGATCATGAGCAAGCATAAAGAAGGTACTTAGGAAGGTTTCAGGGTTGTAAGAAATGGCTCAGTACAAATCTAAGGAATTCTAAGGAAGTGATTAGAAGATGGAGCTATAAATGTAGGTCAAGGCCAAGGTGAGGATTTCAGAAGGCAAATTAAGTTGATTGGGCTTTTGTGCTAAGGCAGCAGGGAGTCACTGAAGGTTCTCCAGGCTGCCGGCACGATAAACAGTCCCTTCCAAGCTTGCCCTTGATGCTAGGGTGATCCAGTCTGACATGGAGAGCTAACACCAGCAATTACCACTGGCACTCTCTTAGCTCGTTAGCTATGAAACCAGGATTTTACTTGATTTTTCAATACTTTGATCCATTGCTTTTCTCTTTATCTTTTAAAGGATAACCTTAAACCATACTGCAGTTGTTTCTTAAGGAAAACAGAGAGCAGTGTTGGATCTTGGGAAACTGAAAACCTGGATTTCAATCTGGATATCAGTGCTTACTAGTTGCAGCACTTTGTATAAATTCTGTAACCCTTCTGTGGCACAATTTCCTATTTCAAATATAAGAGCACAGTCCTAATGAAAAAATGGAAAGGTGCATGTGAGCCTTTGAACATCATAAAGACCTCAACAATCACAAGAGCCAGTGTCGTTTTGCTGTAGCACTCGGCAGGCGCTGTGCTGAGCGCTACACACTCCCTCCTGTGCTCATCTCGGGACACTGCCCAGGTCCTCACAAAGGGGGTCAAGGGGCACGTTGTCCCTCAGCCTCAAGAGCAAGTAAAGGGCAGAGCAGGGATCTGATCGGGAAGGCTGGACTCTAGTGTGTCCTACCAGGTGGCCGGCCTCTCCCTTGCTGACGGCTGATATCATTATACTTGCCAACAGCCTCTTCTTTCGGCGTGACTCCTGCGGTCTTTACACTCTGTTCATAACGCAGCCACTCTGCGTTTTGCTGTCTCTGAACATCTTCCCTCTGCTATGCACTTCGTCTGACTCCCAGAACACTCTGCCTGAAGTGCTGGATTGCTCATGTCATTCTGCTGCTGCTCAAAATCTTTGAATGGCTTCCTGCTTCTTGTTACCTCAAGAGCAGCGGAAAATCTCTTAAGGTGGAAGCCAAGATCCTCAGCGATGGGTCCACCTTTATGGCTTGTTTTCACTGCTCCAGCACCCTTGAGCTGTGTCAGGTACGTGTCAGCTTGTGGCGGTCACTCCAGCATATCCTGTGTGCCTGACTGTTTCTGTGCAGTGCCAGAGGGACGTAGGGACCAAACACATTCAGTCCTTCCAGCAGGAAGCTTCCCAAAGTGTTCCAGCTAGGCTTAGAAGTCCCCGAGCCTGCCTGGCTCAAAAGCGAGCTTCACGGCGTGCCACACTGCATCTTCCCATGGTGGCTGTGTCAGCACGAACAAGGATTCCACTTCTGTCTCACATTCCTCCCATCAAATAACTATTGTAGCATTGAGGTCCTTCCAGGTTGTCCCCCTGTTGTAACGTTTGATGATTCTGCATATCTGTCCGTGAAATCCAGAGATGATCTCTTAAAGCCAAGGCCCTTATACAAGATCACAGGCACTGAAGCCCCAGGTGTGTGTATATAAGTGAACACACACACACACACACATGCCTACATGCACATGTGTGTGTGCAAGATCTTTTATTTCCTGAATCCTCACTTACCTAATTTCATGCATGAAAATGGAAAACATGGCTTCTTTCAAGTTCTTTGTGATCACAGCTACTGTTTTAATTCACCAACACTCAACACGAAGTCTACAGCAGCCATCACTCCAAGGCTGCTCATCAACATCCCAGGGATCATAACTCCCTTTACTAATTTAAATTTCTTTTCACCTTTTAGAGGCCCCTAGAATACAATGCTAGACCAAGTTGCATAAAGCTGGGGAATGGCTGGAACTGCCTGAAATCTCTGAAGATGAAGGTATGAAGCAATGAATCCTTCTCTGTCCCTTCTCTATAACAAACTAAGGCCTCAGAATCTGCTAGGTGCACAGGACCTGTTGGATTCCCATAGATGAAGAGGAAAGGTCATATTAGCCATGATGCTGATCTCAGGTAGAGGGGAAGTATGTAGCTTGAGACTGCAAGCAGATTTTAACCTCATCATGAAAAAGAACTTGGAAATTATGGAGACCACACAAAATGTTTCAAGAAGCAGGTAAGTAAAAAAACGAACAACAACAACAAAAAAAACTCCAGCTTGGAAAGTCAGAGCACACAGAGCATCAGAGAACCTAATAATTACACAGGTGGGTCAACTCAAATAGAAAGAGCTGATTTGCTAAAAGGCAGAGACCACGAAGCATTTGACAATAGATGCCGATTTTTTTCATACAACAAAAATCCATTAGGGACACTGGAAAAGAGAGAAAGAGAGAGAGAGAGAGGGAGAGAGAATGGAGGAGTGCAGCTCACTGGCAGGCACAACGTAATTATAGCTATTACATTTTTTTCCTAAAGTAGTTATTTGTGGTGCCTCCAAACTCTAATGTGTTTTAGCCTGTTGTGATTGGGGCAGGCTGCTTGACATTTGCAAGGTTCCATTGCTATTAAAAAGAATGATGTTATCAAGAGAAAAGCGAGGCGACAAAGCAAAATTAATTAACACCGCCATCTAACAAAGCAAAATAAATTAAATGATGGTTGACTTGCATTGTGTACTTCCAAACGGCTACCAAGGGGAAACCAAAGCTTTTAACCCCCTATTCTCTGAGCTCAGCACCAGGGCCGAGTGGGCTCCCGTGCAACTGAAGGACACTGTCCACGTTCCATGTTTCTACACAGGCAAGCAAATGGGTAAGCCATTCATAGCCTTCAATCATAAAACTGTTGCCGTTGCTTTCTGCATAGAGGGCAGCAGATGGAACACTGTAGGGAATGTTTTTCCTAAATCTGTATTGCACTCCAAGCACACTTCAAAGAAATATTATTAGTTTTGCCACACATTGAACATAAACAAGGATAAACCAGCTGGTAAGTTTTAAACCAATTGGAGTCCACAATGTCCTCCGATTCCATGGGTTCTGTGGTGACGATGATCTGTCACTCCACATGTGCCAGTGTCACCAATAACGGCTAGAGCAAGATGCTTGCAGCTACCACAAAACAACGGTGGCTTTCTAGAAAAGCCCTTGATGGCATAGAAACAGATGCTGTCATAGGTGTTTACCAATGTGGGTCAGTAATGGAGACTTATGGAGCACGCACTCGGTGACCAGAATGGTGGTGCATGTGTAGAGGGACAAAAGAGAAATATAATTCACTGCCCAGAAGAGTTTGTAATCTGGTTGTGTATATACACATATACACACATATGGACAAAGAGAGAGTGTACTGATCTGCTTGTAGAGAGAGATAAACAGAAAGCTGTATTGCTAGATCTAACAAAGTGTTCATTTTGGGGGCAGGGAATTAAGCCACTGCTTCACGTTTCTAACATATTTTTATATTTTCTTCAAGGTACTTCAGTGTATATTGTAATATTTGGTCACCGCAACATGGCTGAATAATTGAATGAAAAAATTAAAAGATAGGAAGCACCACCATGAATGGTTCCCTTTTATAGATCAGTCATGGGTGTAGTGAAGTCAAAATACCCTATGAGAACAAATGGTTGGTGCACAAATTGCTGATTTTGCATAAAATTTAAGTATCAGTGAGAAGAAGGAGATCACTGTGAACTGACAACATCCCAGAATATTTTGCGAGGAAAGGGATGCCAGAGGAAGGAAAGAACAGGTGCTCTGGGCAGTGGCTACCAGCAAAGGTAAAATTTTACCCTGTCCTGTGTTCTGTACTTGTGGGAGACCATTCTGACCAGATATTACCATCTGCTCCCCACACTGACAGTGTTTTTAAGCTTTCCACTGGGTTTGACAGGTACTTGCAATCAAATAGCTGTGATTACTTAATAGGCACATATAAAACTCACAAAGAGGAAAGTCCAAGTAAAAATGAGCCTGTAAATATTTGTATATTAATGAGAATGAGCTTTTCTTAAAGCCTGTGAAATAACCTCTAACCAAAGATCCACAAAGTCTCTGTTCCTGAGGAAATTTCAATGCCAATAGCTGTTATCCATTCTACCCATTGCCAAAGTGACACTACCTTTCAGGGGAACTTATTTTCAAAGTCTATCATGCAAAGAAACCAGTTGTAGAGTTTCTATTGCCCTAATGGGAAATTTCTTGAGTTTATTTATAGGAAATAGGCTTCTTAGGCTTATAACAATAATGGAAAAAATAGAGACATAATGCCTCCAAGTATGGAGGTTTCTACCTATCACCAGTAAGTCAGTTGTTCAGTAAGTCAGTTGTTGCTCAAAGAGAATAGAGATATGAACGTCGATATGCAGGGTATTATTACCAAGTGGAACTCGAAACCCCTGACTCAGTATATTGTAGAAGCTATAAATTTCTACATAGGCCACACTGTCCAGAAACTTGTTTTCTAAAGCAAATATATACATGCTTCTTTCATATTTGCACCTTCATAGTCATGCATGTATGTATGTGCATATAACATATACAATATAAAAATATAAAATGTATCCCATGTCTGTTTCTTTATCTGTTTCAATATATTTCTATCTTTATCTCTCTCTCTTTTTCTCTCCTTCCAGCAGAGCTAATTTGTGCTAAAATTTATTAAGCTTATCCAATAATTAAAATTGTGGTTTAAAGGAAATACAATGACTCTGAAGTATTTTTCTTTGTCAAGCAACTCTATGTGGTACAGGGTTTAAAATCAGAAGGTAAATGTGACCTAGTTTCAACATTTTTAGTTCCTAATTTAGAAATTAAAATGCCTTAGTTACACTACCTATCAAATGGAGATAAGGATTCTAAAGAATTCCTTAATGATTTATATAATGAAACATTTATAAATTATCACAGACAAATGTGAAATAATAATGACAAAGCATTCACCACTCTGATACCAATTAGGTGTCTCTGATTTCTTTCATATTCTCAAATGGAAAATAGCACATATTCATTTCTATTTTTATTTGATAGAGAATATTATGTGATGTTCTGATGATTATTTCATTTTATAATTACATTTTGCTTAGCCAAAAGTTAAAATCCACTGTCTTATTTGAATGTAAAAAAAGAACCCTAGAAATAGATGCTCATTAGCAAGGTATATTGGCCCTGGAATTTAAAATACATTTAGTGACTCAACACCACATCATATATGAACCCATTCAGGTATATATGTACTTATAAACTCCCCTATGGGACATTTAGAATTATATCCATTCATCCATCACTCATTTACTCACCCATGCATTTATTTAGCAAGTATTAACTGAGCACCTATTATAAACTGTGACTTGCATGGTATATTCATTTCCTAGCTTTGCTGTAACAAAGTACCATATGCTTGGTGGCTTAAAACAATAAAAATTCATTCTCTCAGAGTTCTGAAGTCTATAAATCCAGAATCAAGATGTCAACAGGGCCATGAAAACTCTGAGACTCTGGGTAGAATATTTCCTTGCCTTTTGTCAACTTTGGGTAGCGGCTTTCAAATCTTAGTGTTTCCTGGTTTGAATTGCATCACTTCAATACTGGCTTCTGTTGTCACAGATATTCTTGCTGTCTCTGTCTTCATATAGCACTTTTCTTTTCTTATAAAGATATCATCCATATGGAATTAACACCCACCCCAATCAAATATGACCTCATCTTCCTTGATTACATCCGCAAAACCCTATTTCCAGATAAGGCCACATTTCAGATACCTGAGTTAGGATTCAATATATCTTTTGGGGACAAAATGCAACCCACAGCACATGGATACAAGATTAAGCTATTGATAAGACCAACATGGTTCCTTAGCTAATAGAACATGCAATATACAGATATGTACAAACATATAAAAAGATATTTTGAAATAATTTTATATAAGTAATTAATAGCAATTGTAACAAGTACAATAAAAGAAAAGCACAATGTGAAATAATGATAAAAAATGGCAAAAAGCAGGAGCTGGTATGGTTTGTCCAATAGATAGTACTCCTACAAGAGTAATCTCCTAACAAGAGTACTCCTAGCAAGAGTAATCTACCATTTTAGGATGGTAAAAAGTCTGGAATGGCTGGGTTCAGAAAGATCAACTAGTTGATTTCTCCCGGTTCTTTTTACCTTAAGTGTTCACTGATTTTTAAAGTAAATAGAACCAAGAGTTTTACTATCATTAAGAAATGCTTAACCACAGAAGTAATAAAGATATTCAAGGCGGTGTAATTTCACAGTGTCCAGATTTTGTGGAAATTATGTTAATAAATAAATAACATCACCAGTAAAATATTGAGTCTAACATATTTTGAATTCTCTGTAGCTGTTCATTCTTCAAATGTTGATACTTGGAGACAATCAGGAAAGAGGCATAGCATTGATCAAGGAATTATAATTTCTGGTTTACATGAGTGAGGAGGACATTTAATCTACAAATGAAGTTTCCAAATCTCTAAAGAAGACACTGGAGGTATTTGCATGTATGTATGAGTTATGTTCTCTCATGTGCAAGTCTGTAATTTGAAGAGAGGTACAGAATCTACCACAGCCAATTTGTATAGTAATGGGAACCATTAAAAATGTTAGGAATCATATACCTTGAGATCATTTTCCCTACCTTTGGCACTAGCAGCAGATCAAACTCTCATTCAACAGGAAAATGGTGCCATCTTTGTCTTGCTTTTTGAAGTAGATCTCCATGCCACGTTCTCAAAGCCTACATTGCTCACATCTGCTGTCACATGCAGAAAACCTTCAATGGTCCCTGAATACCTGTAAACTTTATTTTTCCCCCTTTATGCCATATAGGTAGGACTATGAACTCTAAATGAGTATATTTCTAAATATGCCCCATTGACTAGTTGAGAGTTTAAAAATGTCCAGTGCAGGTTCTCTGCCTCTTCCTGTCCTAGATAAATGCAAATTTGGTTTGCTGCAACACTCATGACTTCCAGGAACTGTCCTCAAGTATAAAATGTGATCATGTACATTTAAAAACTAAAGAGCAGCATATATATTTCTCTTAAGTCTAATTTTGACTGCCTGCCTTCATATTTGTACATTTTCCCATCTTAAATACAAATCAGATGAGAGCATTATTACTGAGCCTTTAAAATTCTTCAGTCAAATAACTTGACAGTGATAGTTCATGAATGACTCTACGAAGATCTTTTATTTTGATTGCACCCAAAGATTTTTGAAAACCCTACATGCTTGAAAATGCAGATAACAGCTGATCAAAACAGGCATTCAAATGTTTGCTTCACTTCCTCCAGTGACATTTCATACTTCATTTTCCAGTTTGCTTTTTTTAAAAAAAATTTACTCGTTTTTAGGAGCTAATTACTCCCAATGATCAGCTTTTCCAGGACAAACTATTTTCTAATCAGTACATCTTTTGAATATGAAAAAATGCTGACCCTCTATACAAAACATCTCTGTCCTGAAAAATAAGGTTTCAAGCTTAGCTGAGACAAGTTCCTGAAGGCCCCTTTTGTTAACTGACTGATTTTGTTAAGTCTATTGGATATATGGCTTAGTCCTGTGTATTTTGGAAAAGGATTTCTCCTCCCTTCAAAATACAAGTGCTCAGCTACCCTGTAGTGAGTCAGTGAAAGGTGTCCACTTATACACAGCAGAAAAGGGATGTAATGAATCAGAAAGGGATGTGTTTTATGCAGTAAGCACTTTCCACACTCTTTCCTGCACTGCTACATTTATGCTGAAATGGTCCATTTATTTTAATCCTAAATAGGGTCCCTAGACAAGAGCTGAGAATGGAAGTGAAGTAAAAGGAAAAATAAAAGGATTTCTATTTCAGAACAAACTTAATTCAGAAAAAGAAAAAAAAAACACTCATTTAGCCCTTGGTAAAATTGAATTTTTATAGCACCTACTCTTTCCCACTATAGGAGTTTGCTTTCAAAGCTTCTCTGTTACCCTCCAGTCTTGATGGGGCTTGCAACTAAGTAAATCATCCCCATTCTCCCATCACAAGTATGTTTCCACTGTGGTCCTGCATGTCAGAAGGATGGGAAGGTCAAGCTAAAACCATCCGTTCCAGGTACAGACCTTCAATTTATGGATTCTAGAGATGAGTCTGTGAATATCAGCAGCCCCTGCAAAATGATCTTCTATTCACCCAATGGGGTCAATATACAAAGCCAGGGGACAGCTCTACCAGAGTCCCTGATAAACACGTGGGAAATGGGAAAATCAAGGATCTTCCTTGTCTTCTTTGTCAAATTCTCATTCAAGAGGGAATCCAATATTAATCCCCAAACTCCCTCAGTATGTCCTTATCTTTCATCAAAATCAAACTCAAAGTGTCACCTGCCCCAAGGAGCTAATTAAAAGCCAAGCTGAGTAGAAGAAATCGTATATACTTCAAAGTATTCCTGTACTTGGGTATTATAGATTATTGCAAAGCTTACTAAAGGGTGTTGGAATGTATTCTGAGAATGCTATAACAATAAAGAACAAATATAATCCTAAATCCAACAGGATATTTATCTGAGAGAGAGTCTGTATATGTAAGACTGGTCCATAGGAAGAAATATACCCTAAGCAAAGGCAAATTATCAAAAATATGTTGGTTTAATATAGAGAAGGGAGTCGAGTGTCTTTGCAGGGTAGAAATGTTGGATTACGTACACATGCTTTCTTCCTGCCCCAATGCCCAAACAATGAGACATGAATCTGGGGAATGCTGGCATTTTTGAACAGCACTTTAATGATGATTTCCCTGTGCCCTGCAATGCTACAATTCAGATATACATTCCCTAATTTTACTAGAGTGAGAGAATTCCACACTGTCAGAGGCCAAATGGACAGTTTTCACCACTAGATGCAAAGTGACCATCAAAGTAACCATCAGAGAAGGCAACAGCTCCAGTGTGGAAAACAAAATGATCTTATTCACGGAGCTCTTAGGGAGTAGTCAATTGATCATAGGATCTGTGGAACAAAAATAGATGGGAAGGCACCAGGAATTTTAGAGCAGAGCCATGTTTTTTTTTTTTTTTTTTTCAGCAAATAACTGTTCTCTCTTTGATAAATAGCTCTTAGCCTGCAACTGGGTCCTACTGGATATCAAACAACTGACCATGAGATACCAAGTAACCATGCATTCGGAGTTGACCTGGATGTTATATGGTCCCCTATTTACAAACTCTTCCCAGCAGCAGTCCATCAATAAATCGAAGTGACTTACACGATACTGAAAGTGAGCAGGTCAGGAAGGCACTCGTAAGTTTCATATGCACCAGTCATATCCTCAGTGGCACATTGATTTTATTTGACCCCATTCCCTCATGAAGGGGATAATAATTTGTTCTTGCAAGTATATAGGCATTCTGGATTTTTGTCTCCTTGCTCATAATGTCCTTGCAGACAACATCACCCATGGACCAACTACTGAGCCCCTTGTATACAATCATAGTATCCCATAAAACAGAATTTCATGTGGGAATTCACTCAACAGTTAAAGAACTAAGGCAATGGGATGATGCCCATGAAATTCAGGATCTTAAAACACATAATCAACCAAATGCAGATGGCCCTGTAGAACAGTGACATGATCTATATATGACTCAGATTCTCAACAGGGATGAACCCCTTCTCACATTGGGACGTGATTTTTATAAAAGGCAGTATATATTCTGACACTGTGAACATGTGTGTTACTATTTTTCCACAAGTAGATGATTAAAGGGTAAATGTGTGGCTATTCACTCTCAGATAAATGACCCATGTATAGCATTTTTTTTTTCACTCAGTTTCCTGAATTCTGGGCTCTTCCAGCTTTAGAGGTTTTAATAATCAAGGGAAAACTTCCGTCTCTACAGGACAATGATTTTACTGAATCTGAGACTGCCACATGGACATTTTAGAGCCCTATACCTACAGATGAACAAGCTGTCTTCCATTTCTGAGACTATCAATGAGAACTGGAATTGCTGCATTCAATCCAGAGGGGCCTAAAGTTGAACTCATCACACTACCCTGCCCAGTGGTGAAAGACAACAGACTCTCATAATCTCATGTGAGTAGAATCACCAAGATTTGGGTTTTCACATTGTGTAAGAAACCTGATTCAATGAGGTGCTAGGCAGAGGCAAAGAGAACACATATTGGTGGTGGAGAAGGAAAGCACCAAATACCAGCTTCACGAACTGGCATCGTTGCCAGTTATCCATAATTTCTGGGGCCTTTATCCATAATTTCCCTTGTTGTAGTACAAACGTGATTTTATACATTTTAATTTCCCTTTTATCTTCTATCTTTCTTTCCATAGTAACCTATAGAGTGTGTTGACTGTGGCTAATGTTACAACTTGTTCCGTAGGTTGCAGAAATATTTACTCAAGATCAGGGCTGAATAAAGAGAGGAATGGTCATCATCTGGAAGGTCATAACTTGGTGCCATTAGCAGACATTCATGAGAACTTGGGGTGTCTCCCGTTGGGGAGAAGAAAGGAGTATTTTTAGTTGTCCATGGAGTTGTATTATATTGAGAGAGGTATTGTTTTAAGACCGTTGTGAAAAGAAATATACATCTGGAGGTTAGATAACTAAATAGGTCGACTATATTAAAAGTTGGCTACCCAGCAGAGACCCTCCCTTCCCACTGTCGGGAGTCCCCCATTGGGTGAGTCCATTAGCACAGGTGGCATCCAGAAGGATGCTGACTGTGAAGAAAGTGTGTAGTGCCTTTGGGGGCACCATTCCCAAAATGTGACTCCAGAGTGACCTCAGCTGCATTCCCAAGTAACTGGTCTCTGTCTTTTTGTCCATCTTCTGAATCCAAATCTCCAACTATCCATTAGTTCTAGGGATGACCTTATATCCTTCCAAAAATGTATTTTCTGCTTAAATTAATAAGAGTCAGTGTCTATGGTCTGTATGCAACCCTCACTTTTACATGGGTATGCTATAAGGGACCCTGCATTCTTGTGTCTGTAGTAGTATAAATAAGAAAAACAAATCCAGTGCTATGATTAAGAGAAGGAAAGATGAAAATCTTGTGCGTTTCCTACTGCATAAAGAGCTAATGATTTTGGAAGATGCTTAAAAATATAACCAATTAAGCCATTATTAGTGAATGCAATTTACTGAATGTCCCCAGTCCCACCCTAAAATTTATATGTTGAAATTCTAACCTCCAATGTGATGGTTTTAGAAGGTGGGACCTTTGGAAAATGATTAGGTCACAAAGAATAGCAGAACAGGGAAAAGACAGGGAGTAGAGTGTGAGGAACAGAACACAATGAATGACTGCATCAGACTGGAATAAATTCACAACTGGCTGGGATTAAGGTCCAAATAAAACAAGACTAAATGTAGTTAATATAAATATTGAATTCTGTATGATCAAAAAGCAGCTTCACAAGTATACAATGGGGGGAGAAAAGGTGTAGGATGTGTAGACAAGTACATTGTTTTTCAGAAATATTTAGGCTTTGTGGTTGAATAATCCAGAATGTATCAGCACTGTACTTCTCCCCTTCCCAAGCTGCTTGAATATTTGTTTTCTCAACAAACTCCCTCAGTGACTTGCCCAGAAAAGAAAGCAAGTTTCTGCCCATCTGTCCTTCTTTCTCTCCCCCAGCCCTCTGCCCACCTCCACCACACCCACCACCCCAGGATTGATCTCTGTCAAAACTGAGGACCTTCTCGTTTGGAGCCCTGAGTACTCCCTTGTACAGGAGGTGCTGCTTGTTCTTGGGTTTTTAAGGTTGTCTTGTTTGCACCCATTGGTTTGGATTTTATTCTTTCTCTGAAACTCCACATGCTCCCACAGACTGAATTCCACAGAAGTACCCCTCAGTTCCTCCACTGGCCTTATGATTGCATCATCCGTGGAAAAACTCTTGGCAATCACCAAGCCTGTTGTCTCACACTGCCTCTATTAAGATATCTACTGCCTTCTGCCACAGACCCCCCAAAACTGTCCCAGTGGATCATTTCTATCTTTGAAAGGAGAAGTACCTTATTCCAATATATTATCTTATAAAATAAATATAATTTAAAAGCTATTGGAACCCCCCAAATACTTTAAGCTGTAAAAGAGATATGACCAAGGTCTGAGTCATATGTGGTTACAAGCCCTGTTTCTCAGAGTATAGACTAACTAGGTGTCATTTTTCTTGCTCTGTACTACATACCATCTCCTTCCTCCTTAATTACTACCCTTTTTTATAGATGAACTTCCCGTTTGTTGCCTAGCTTTGCTTAGATCAGATGACAGAAAGCTCACCATTACTATACCCTTTGTAAAACATGATAAATATACCCTTCCCAGAAAGAAACACTGCCTACAACCAACAAAAGTGCTGTTCCTATGTGCCAACCTTATATGAATAACATTGTAGTCCTGCTACAAACTCCTCTGTCTCTGCCTGTATGAGTGAAATCTTAACTTCTCACTTCAGAACACTGTCTCCGTTCCTTTGGACTTGGTATTTCCAGGCAGTCCATTCTCACACTTTATGCTTGAATAAATTGTCTTTACATTAGATTCTGATCCTTTCATTTATTGTAGGTCACCAATCTGCACTAACCCAACCCCGGTAGAATCCCCTCATTCTCCAGTTCTCCTTTGCCCCATCCTTCCCTGCTCTGTCACCCCACTACATCCCACCTCAACCCATCTCTCAATTGGTCTTTAATACTAAAGATTTTATTCTCCATCTTCTGGCACCTGTGATGAAAATGTGGAGATTTTCAAATAAATATAGGAGATTTATTGGGGAGTACTTCATGGACACCATCCAAAAGGGAATGACAGAAGCAAAATTGAGCAGAGAGAGGCAGGTGAACTGCCATGCATTTGCAGCAGACACCTCAGAGGATTCCACATCCCATGGGGTCTCTGCACTGGATGACACTTCAGAATTGTCTCAAACTGAGGCAAGGGGGCTGAGACTTTGTACCCTCCATCCACTGAAGCAAACTATTCCCAAAGAGAGTATATACTTGGTCAAGGCAGCTTCCTTCAGCTAAGAGTAACTCCAAGAGAGGGGTTTGGTTGTGAGGCATTGGGAGCCCACATTCTCAGTTTCTTGGTGAATGAATGTCCCTGACATGGAGGGGGTGTCTGAGTAGCACACCACAGCAGCCACTGCACCTGGGCATAGGCAGCCCAACACTGATGAGGAGATACTATGATAGGTCATTAAATGTGAAATGTCCGATTTTGAATCAAAGTGTAGTTTATTATATCTCAAACAAGAAACAGCACAATTAATCAAGTATGCACCTCAACTATGACACAGTTTTGCCATGTTAACAGTACCTTTTCTATGCCAGCAGCAAAGAAGCTTAGAGAATGAGTGGCAATGAAACCAGGAAAGGCAGTTTCTACTGCTTGTTGAGAATTGAGTATTTTTCCTTGCAAGAAGTGGTCCAAAACCTGGAAGAAGTGGTAGTCAGTTGGTACAACGTCTGGTGAATACAGTGGATGACAGAGAGTTTCCAAGTCCAGCCTCTGTAGTTCGAGCAGCTTTGTTTGTGTGACACGTGGCCAAGCATTGTCTTGCAAGAGAATTGGCCTGTCTCCATTGACCAATCGCAGCTGCTTAATTGAAAGCATCCTCATCATTTCATCCAAATGGTTGCAGTAGACATCAGTTGCCATCGATTGATGAGGATTCATGAAGCTATCGTGGATGCTACCAGCTCTGGACCACCAAACAGACACCATTAGCTTTTTTGGATGAATATTCGGTTTTGGACTGTGTTTCAGCACTTCATCTCTGTTCGACCATTGTGTCAAACATTTGCAATTGTCAAAAAGAGTTGATTTTTCATCACACATAACAATACAGTGTAGAAATGGTTCACCTTTATGTCATGACAGCAAAGAAAGGCAAGCTTCAAGACAATTTCTCTTCTGATGCTTGTTTAATTCATGGGTACCCATCTATCCAGCTTCTTTATCTTGCTCATTTTTTCCAAATGGTCCAGTGCTGTTGGACTAGTAATGTCAAATCTTGCTGCTGATTCACGCTTAGATTGAGATGGATTCACTTCCACTACAGCTTTCAGTCTCAGGTCGCCCATGTGGCTCATTTTCAATATTAAAATCACCAGAATGGAACTTCTCAAACCATGGATGCACTATGTATTCATTAGCCACATCCTTTCCAAGCACTTCGTTGATATTCCAAGCTGTCTGTGCTGCGTTGGTTCCACGGCAGAGCTCATATTAGAAAATAAGACAAATTCTTGACTTACCCCTGGTTTCACAAAAATGGATCCAGAAAATTTTTGAAAGATAATCACAAGCCAAAATGTGTCTTTGCAAGACTAAGGATGTACCTTTACAATAAAAATAAAACAAGAAGTGTCAAAGTGAAATGTCAGAGATATCAACTTTCAAACTTAATAATACTTAAGGAAATCAGACATCTCATACTTAATTAACTAATAGTTTTACAACTGTCCAGTCAGAGGAGTGGGCCACATTCCTTTTCTCTTCACTGAAAATTGTGATGCTACTTTTCCTAAGCACTCCTTTTATTAGAATGATTCCATTCCACCGGAAAATACTTAATTCTCCCAGTATTGGGCAGGCTAGTCTGCTTTCTTCAAGTAGCTCTTTCGTACTTCTCTTCAGCGTCTGACAACACAGAACAGGGGTGTTCCACAGTGGAAGGGCATTAGAGAGGCCTTGCCTGGTCCCTTCACTTTCACTTGCTCAAAGAGATGAAACAGGCCCTTCCCTTCCCCAGGGCCATATATCTGCTTAGCATTAGAATAGGAGCCCTAACCCTCATCGAGTGGTTTTTGTTTTAAGTTCAGAGGTATGTGTCCTGGCTCCTCTGTGAGGCTACAAACTGAGCCATTTCTTAAACTTCTTACAGAATAACATGTAAAACAATGGGAAAAATAGTGAGGGCTCATCTCTGCTAAGAGTTTCACTCAAAAACCTTGTAGGGTTAAACATGAATGCATTTTTCAATTCTTCCATACTGCACACTGGTGATTTTCTGGCTATAAGTTATAACAAAGTTTATCATTCAAATGGCCCCCTAAAGTGCAAGTTGTCTTAGAGGAATAAATAGTGTCTATTATGTCTGTTTTTTCTGGTAAAGGAAAGAAAAAGGAAAACTGAATAATATGAAAAAGAAACAGGAGGAAAAATTAAAAACACAAGTAGCAGTGGTTTTAGCCCCAGTGGAAAACATACATTTATTGGGAAGAATTCTCAGCAGGAACAGTGGAAATCTTACATTTTCTAGTTCAATTACAACATCAGGATCTTAGATATTGGTAAGAGGCTTGTTTCCAAGAACTCTGATGCTGAATCAATACGGTCCTAAGTGATACATTAAAAGTACTGCAGAAAATGTCCTACCATTATTAATAAATTGTTCCATAGCCTTCAATATATTTTTTCTTACACATTTAGCCATTGTTTAAATTACTGTTTTACTGAAATAAAATCATAAATGTTGGGGATTTAGGAAAAATAATGCTGCAATTTGTAAGCCAGCCAGTCTGGCTATTCTGTTGACAGCTTTCTACAGAGGCATTAGTTGAACCATCGATTTATGATGCATGATGGATTCTCCTAGAATATTCTCAGGTCAGTGATTTGTTATTAAAATGCACTATGTTGTCCTCTGGATTCAAATTTGAGAATACTATCCAGATATAGTTGGATGTGTTTATTTATTGCTTTTAATGGGATTGCATGGTGCCAGGCAACACTTTCCTCTGTTGGATATTGTTTGGCCTTTGGCAAAGGAAAGAATCTGTGCTATTTAATACCCAGCACATTAGAAAGGGTCCCTTAGCCCTTCCCAAACTCTCAATTCTCTCCGGATGACAGCCATTTCTTTACTATGAAATGAGGCTTTCACTCTATAATTACAAACAAAGCTTAGAATCAAATGCCTCTGAGAAAAGAAACATATTGACTTGAAGCTTTCGTGATTTTTTCAGGTAATATCCAGAAATGACGCCACCTACTCTGGACTTTGAGCAGAGACAATATGTGCCATTATCTGATGCCTACAATGGCAGGAGAAGAATGAAGTTCTCTAATATGAACTGAAGAACAGAATATAGATAGATAGATCCATGTTGGCTGAAAATATGTACTTGGAAAGTATTGTTTAATAGAAAGACGTCGTGGATGCCAGGACTCAAGTGACATGCCACAGGAAACTGGTATGTTAGGGCATACGTCAGGATTTCTGCCATAATACCATTTGTGAGCATCCAGGATGGACCATTTATTCTCTCTTCTATCAGCCTTTTACAGAAATAAACTAGAAATTTTACCTTGTCGCAAATATTTGTCGCAAATATAACCCATAAGAAGAAAAGTTTATGGGTTAGACACATAGACGCAGAGCATAGTAATGTTAATGCTATAGGTAGTTTGGTTTCAGGGAAATGAGGAATGTTAAAGCATTTTGTAGAGAATCCAGAAAGAAAGGCAACATATTTTATCCTCTTTAGAAAAGTTTGGTTAGAGCTGGTCTTGATGTGAGAGAAATACACAAACAATCAAATCCCTTTCCTGTCAAAGCAATCAGTTCTATTTAATTTATGGACTCATAGCAGGATTCCATAGAGGTTCCACCTGTTCCAACCCTGCCATTTCATGGATGAATAAATTGAGGTCCAGTCTTCCCAAAGGTCACACATCAGCCTATATGGGCAAATAGATTTATTATGTCACCTTATAGTTATTCACACCTACAATTCCACCCAAGTTACCCACTTCTAAGGAAGGCCTTTTTCTACTGGAGGTCGACATTTAACTAAGGGTGAATAAGTCAATTCTGAATTTATGTTTGGAACCATACAACTTAATCTTATACCTTGTATCTTATTTATACATTATCACCGAAGAGCCAATATTTAGAAACAAGAGATCCTACAATATTCTATGGGTTAATTCTATTGGGGAGATGAGACTGCCGTAGACCCCAAATTCAGGCTCATGTACCTGATGCACAGCTAAAGTCAAACACTGTAACACTGGTCCTTGGAGACAGAGAAAGGTTTTGCTTTGGCCAAAATGAGGAAGACAGGAGAGCAAAGTCTCTCAGACAGCCTTGTTATAGACATGAGACAGAGAGCGTTTATGCAGGGTTGGGGGCAATGTAGGGGGAAGTCTGTATTGCTTTTGGTCTCAGACAATGCCTTGAGTAACCAGACTTCTGGGAGTCAGCAGCTAGTCAAATCTTTTTCAGGGACATTTAAGCCTTCCACAAAACAAACTCATAGATTCTCCTCCTTGCAACCTTGGAGTTACCTCCTTCTGTTTGACAAAGAAACAGTGCACTAGTGGTTAATAATTTTTGTGAGAACAATGGATGCTGTGCAGGAAGCAAGTGGTTAATATGTGTGAACAACCAAGGGCCTAGTCCAATTTTACACTATTTCAGTCATTAAAAATTGCTGGGGCACTAACATCTCACGGGACCCAGCTGCAAGACCACTAATGTCTCCCACAAAGGATGAGCGGCAAAAGAGGCTCTCTCAAGGAGCCCACATAGGAAGAAGGATAGGGACATCTGGCTTCATTCTGTCCCCTTCATTCTTTCAGTTCCCTGCCAAGGGAATTCTCCAACTTACACAGGTGTCAGCAAATTAGAAAGACATTTTTACTTCCATTTTACAGAGAGTAAACTGAGGCATTGAGCAGCAAGAGGATTGGCCTCTGGGGAGACGTTACTCAGGCAAGGTCAGCAGAAGACACTGCTCTGAAACAACAGGAGGTATAAATGCTTACTGGTGATCTTGGCAAGGGTGATGTGATCTTTATGAGACTGAATTTCTGCCCGAAGTCCAAGAAAAGAAAGAAGTTTCTGGTTACAGAGAGGAGACATGGATTCTTACTGTGCTCAAAGTAATCCAATAGAAATGTTGTTTGGCAATAAGATCTTTTGAAGAAAATTTTATGAGTGAAGTTGATGCTTGCCTTTGGCTTCCTGGCAATTTAAGATTATGATAACCTAGATATGCACCTTTTAATAATGCTAGCAAATGCCAATTTTTTGTCATTTCTTTTCACTTCACATATAGTAAATTACTTTCTATTCCAATTCAACTTTTCAAGCATCTTTTGACACCTCCCATGTTCCAGGCCTATTCAATACACTGAGATTCAAAGGTGCAAAAATCTCAGGCTTTGACAAAGACTCTTAATATGTGTTGCAGGGTTCCATAAACCATTTGTACTTAAAATTCTAAAACTGGAAAAGAAGATAAAACATGGATATGTGGCAAAGTTCTATATGACTGTTAGGAAAACCAGGAATGACTCCAACTTGGAATGTTAAATAATATTATAGCATGACTTGAAAGCAACTGAAGAATTGGCAATGGTGAGTGAGCCTTTTCATGAGAAAAGAAGCTCCTGCAAAAAGTAAGCATCTTGTTGACGGCAAGGGACAGTGAGTCCTTCTGCTTATGAGAAAGGTTTCGAGAAATAACTTCCCTTGCTCTAGGGGAGACTGCAGAACCCTCCTTTCTCAGATTGACACGTTTCCCTCTTCTCAAACATAAGCTATTTGTGCACTTATAAATTACCTGGCAATATAAGGTAAATTTACCCCTTTCAGGATGACAGACAGAGTTTGAAAATCTCTTTTTCTTCCTGCTTAATCCCTGGATTTTACCTATACTCTGAATGCAAGTAATGCACATTAGTCAATTAATAGGCTGTTAAATGACAACAGTTCCGGGCAATTTAATTACTGTTGGTAAAATAAGAAATGAATGATTGCATGTCAGTAACCAATTCCAGTTCCTTTCCTTGGAACAGATTAACTTTGAATCATGATAGTTTCTCTGGAAAAAATGGATGGTTTCTGTGAACATATTAGTTGCCATTTCATGTATTACAGAAATTTAAGTTTTTGTGTGTTATTTCTCATCTGTAAGAGATGTGGGTAAGTTACAGTAACACTATTTATTTTCATAGTAAATAACTATAGTTATTTTCAAATTAAATAACAATATTTATTTTCAAATAAATTATGTTGTTGGTAGAAAAACCAAGACAAGAATAAGAGTCCTTTGACTTTCTATCCGTGTTTGTACTCCCAATTCCCCCCTCCCCCGTTGGAAATTCTGGACCATTCACACTGTTCTATTAATTGAGTAAAATCAAGAGAAATATCAAGAAACAGTAATCTCAGTTTTAGTAATTATTCTTTTCACTTTGCACTCATTTTATTTAGAATAAAATCTGGAACATTTAACATGGTCTGTCTGGGAATCTGGCTGTGACAGTTTTCTGTGTTTGATTTGTTTGCCTGTATTCCTGACCAGAGTTTAAGTCTGAGGAAGGCAATGACTTTGTCTCTTTGGTCCACTGCATATCTGAGAGATTTGAATAGTATCTGGGCCAAAATAGGTACTTAATATGTATTTGTTGAATAAATTAATTAATGAGTAGAACAAGAAAAAACTAAGGTTAAGACATCAGTAGTTCCTTATTAAAAGTGAGCTCTGACTACATATGGAAAAGGGAAGAGTGAATTGTCTAAAAACAAAATACAGGAAAAAATGGAAAATTCTACATTCTACTAATGAGATGGAGGATTGTAATGTATTACATAGCCTAGGATAAAAGATAAATCAGATCTACAAAAGTGTGAGCCATGAAAAGGATGAGCTGGAAACAATAAAGCTGTCAATCTTCTGTCTCTCCCCACCCAGAGACTTGAAAACTCATTGCTTGGATCTAGGTTGATTATCTTGGTTGATAAATGCATTTTAACAGCAATTAGGTGTGTTAATACCTAAGTCTGCAGATGGTTTCTTTAGAGCAATTAAGATTTTTGAAATATAGCAATCCCTTGTTATTAAATATTTATCAAAAAGCAAAGAAGATTTGTAGTTATATTTTAGAAGGATTAAAGGTTTTACAGTTTACTGGGACAAACCCCCATAATATCCATTTTCAATGATTGGATCATCTTGCCTTAGAATTAATTAGTTTATTGCATTGACACCTGGAGGGAGAATTCTTGGATAAAGTGCCAACCAACACACATACATTCCCACCCATCTTAATATCCCCTTCAAACAAAATCCATTCCTGGAAAGACCCCTGCATACTTGGTCTACTGCTGGAATGCTATCCAGGCAGACACAAGTCCATCCCTCCTGTCTGAAATGGAGCATTGCACAAATCTCCTAA
Organism: Microcebus murinus; assembly: GCF_040939455.1. Lineage (NCBI taxonomy): Eukaryota > Metazoa > Chordata > Mammalia > Primates > Cheirogaleidae > Microcebus > Microcebus murinus. The sequence goes on from NC_134118.1 coordinate 9,372,679, forward strand.
CTGGTCTCTCTGCTTCCAGTTTCAGCTTCTACCAGTGCATCCTCCCTATTTTGGAATTTTATTTTTCTAAAATGTAGAGCTGATCCTTTCACTCATTTCTTCAAACCCTTCCAAGATTTCTCACAGTGGCCAAGTTAAACTCCAACTGAGCCCTGCCAGCCAGAGGAGCGAGCATCCCTCTCCAGTCCCATGCCCCACCACCCAGAACTGTCTCCCCACACCTTTCTGTTCATGTTCATGTGCATCTTGCTAGTTTGTGGCTGTGACACTCTCTACATTTTCTGACCAGGAAACCTCTAATTTGACCAGAATGGGATAGTGGTGAAAAGTATAGACAGTTAGAAAAAAACAGCATATCCTAGCTTAGTTGCATAATCCTAGCTTAGCAAATCCTAGCTTAGTTGCATAATAATGGGGTAACTTTGGGCAAACTTGGTTTTCTGTGTTTCCATTATTGTAATGATACTATTAGTGCCTTTCTTATTAAATGGGTTAATACATGTAAACTCGTAGGGTAGTCCCTGGTACCCAGAAGAAGCTCAATAAATGTCAGCCACTAGTACTCCCTTCAGATCCTGTCTCCACTTTCACCTCCCTCATGGAGTCTTCTCTGATCTCACCACCTATCCATGCCACACCTCAAGCTGGCTTGATCTCTCTGAACTCTGAGCCACCCCTGCTGTGTTGCATTAAAACCATAGATTTATAGATCAGTCTCCCCACACACTGTGTGATCATTATCAGAGGTTTTCTGTGTTTATACTAGTGTCCTAAGAACCTAGACAACACCCAACACATGTAACATAGAAGAAGCTAAAGATATACTTTTGAATAAATGAATGAATAAGTAAGCAACAAGAAAAGGTAAATTGGATAAAAGACTTAAGAATAGGCATGAAACCATAAGAACTCTAGAAGAAAATGTTGGAAAAACTCTTCTAGATATCAGCCTAGGCAAAGAATTTATGAAGAGTATCCCAACGGAAATCACAATAACCAAAAAGAAATGAAATAAATTGGACTTGATTAAATTAAAAGCTTCTGCACAGCTAAGGAAATAATTAAAAGAGTAAATAGACAACCTATAGAATGGGAGAAAATATTTGCAAGTTATACATCTAATAAAGAGCAAATAACCAGAATCTACAAAGAACTCAAACAAATCAGCAAGAAAAAAAACAAAGAGCCCTACTAAGAAGTGGGCAAAAGATATGAACAGAAGCTTTTCAAAAGAAGTTAGACAAATGGCCAATAAACACATGAAAAAATATTCAACACCACTAATCATCGGAAAAATGCAAATTAAAACCACAATGAAATATCACCTTACCCCAGTTAGAATGGCTTTTATTAAAACGTCCAACAACGATAGATGCTGACATGGATGCAGAGAGAAAGGAACGCTTATATAGTTTTGGTGAGACTGCAAATTAGTACAAATTAGTACAATTTCTATGGTAAACAATATGGAGATTCCTCAAAGAACTAAAATCAGACCTGGATTCCTTTTCCCAAAGGAAAAGTAGTCATTTTATCAAAAGACACCTGCATGCAAATGTTTATTGCAGCACAATTCACAATTGCAAAGATGTGAATTCAACCCAAGTGTCTATCAATTCATGAGTGGATTAACAAAATGTAGTATATGTGTACTGTGGGATACTACACAGTCACGAAGAAGGATGAATTAAGGCCTTTTGAAACAATGTGGATGGAACTAGAGACCATTATCCTAAGTGAAGTCTCTAAGAATGCAAAAACAAACACCACATGTACTCACTATTAAATTGGAACTAACTGGTGAACATACATGTGCACAGAAAGAAATAAAACTCAGCGGAAATCAAGTGGGGGGGCAAAAACCTACCTAATGGGTACAATGAACTCTATGTGGGTGATGGGTACACTTATAACCCTGACTCCAACATAACAAAATTCATACATGTAATCAGAAACATTGGTACCACCATATTAATTTGGAATTAAAAATTAAAAAACTGGAAGCACTGAAGGGTAGGCCTTTGAAGTCCTACTGAGTGCTTATGTCCTTCAGACTCCCAGAAATCCTGGCAAGAGCCTATTCAGATCACATCGAGTTGTCTCATGTCAGAGAACTGCAGCAAAGCCACCAACTCTTTGGCTTTGTTCTGTCCTTGCTGGTGAGGGACACAAGGTAGGTGGTGACAATCACAGGAATCCCCTTTCTGGTTTTAGACACTCTCTCCTGCCACAAGTGATGTCTAATTTCTCTTTGGGGTCATTTCTCACTTATTGAAGCTTATCTTTTCCAGGGGCCACGCTGAACTCTCCTCTGATGGTGGCCCAGATTCAGCGTTGACTCAGCCCCTGTCATTGGACTTGGTGCCATACATACCTTCCTTCATGACACTGTAGAGTTAACCTTTCCTCCTGGATTGGAATCCATCCCTGTTTCCCCACTGAGTGGCTGTGTCCTTGGGCAAGTTACCTACCTTCTCTGTGCCCTAGATCCCCAGACATAAAATGGGGATAATGCTAATAATGACACCACTTTACAGCACTGTTGTAAGGATAAAAGTCATTCCATACATGTAAAGCCTTTAGAATAGTGTCTACTGCTTAGTAAGGGCTCAGAAAATGTTAACTGTTATTACTATAATTATCCCCATTTGATAGATGAGGAAACTGAGGCTCAGAGAGGTTAAATCACCTGTCAAAGGTCATAAGGATGCAGAAATGTGACACAGAGACAGTCTTTCTAATATTCTTTACTGGCCCATACCAATACTAAAGTCCCCTTGTGTGTCCTAGTCTACCATCTTCCTCAGCCAATACAGAGACATCATCCCCCGTGTGGTTCATGTTCAATGAAGCACAGCTATGTGCATAAGCAAAATCCCTGCAATCTGCCCATGCAATATTTGGGGAATACAGAACTAAAAAATAATTTGCTGTTCATCTAAAATTCAAATCTAACTGAGTGTCCTGTATTTGTATTTGCTATATCTGGCCAAGCTACGTGTGTGTGTACATGCACGTGTAAAGTCAACTGGACCACAAAAAATATACTTTTTATCACTTTATTTTTAGTACTCTGGGGGCACAGCTTAAATTACAAGGCAGACCACAAAGGTAGCTATCCCATGTCTCCTCCTGGGAAGAGCTCAGAGATGTTAGGGAGCATCGTTGATGCTAAAGGAGGATATCTGTAAGAAGACATTGAAGATCTGTTGAAGATGGTTTAGTAAACCCTTTAATTGAGAGATGTGGGATCTGATTTTTGGGGGAGTGGCTCAAGAATAACCTCAGCTCAACCTGCATCATGTGGCTTCAAGAGATTTCTAGTTGCTGAATATTTTTGTAAGGTTATTTCTCCCCCTGACTTTAGAGGTTTGACATGCATGCTTGCAAGTTGAAAAACACAGGGTAACTGCCCACACCTTGTGTCTCAGTCAAGGACTTTGGTTCTTTCTCTGAGCCTTGCTAGTAGGTACTTTGAGACACTGGAGTTTTTATTCTCTCTTTCTACCTCTGTTCATTCCCTATCTGTTGGTGTCCTCAGGATTCCTACAAATTAGGGCTCCTAAATTGACTCCATGGGGTAGAACTCCAAAAGGTCGGGCTCCTCTGGTCCTTTGCCACCTGACGTACCTTGAGTGCTGACCCCTGTTCTCACAAGGACGAGGAAGAACTCCTACAGAGGAGGGTGGCTCCCGGGTGCTCAGACAGACAGGGTCGGCCACCTGTGCTGCCTTGTTCCCTTCTCACCTCTTGCATATTTTGAGAGTCCAGGTGAAAAGGACAGCTGGTATTTACAGATATTTTCAGGTAAATTGAGGACAAATTAATGCTAATGTTCTTATTCTACTATCCTTAATATATCTAGTTAAGTATGCTGAACAATCATTTGGTTTACTGGTTTTTCTTTTTCGGTTTACTTGGAATAGTTTCAATAGTTTTTCTTTTAAAAGAAATCAGATTCAGCATCTGAAGCATGCAGGCAAAGATGTCCTAAATTAATGAATAAAGTTAAGAAAGATGTTTCTCTTATCGTGCCATCTCTGACATTCCAAATCCTCTGGCTTAGTTTGCCCTTTCTTTACAAATTGGCTTTTCCTGGCTTCCTGGGATACTTTTCTTGTTCAATTCCTTGGAACAAAGATTTATCACTTAGTTATTTATTTTTTGTGAAGAATTAGTTCCAGAACTTTATTTAGGAATGTTGAAATTGACTCAAGTCTCCTGGGTTTCTCCATATTCCATTCACAGAGAAACTTCCCTTCTCCCTGATTCCATTAGCTAAACCTTAAAGGGTTCTCAGACAGCATCTGGCCACACAAAATAGATAGAGGCTGCTGCTCAGCTGATAGCTGCTGACCCAGTCGTGGGCCATAATTCACAGGGTACAAAAGCAGGGGGCTCAACAGCAAGGACAATATAAAATTGCCTTTCTGTGGCAAGATAATGACTCTGCCTCTGTTGTTGTATGCAGTTTGCTGCTGCCTTCACGAAGAGAGAGAAAGGAAAAGGATGGTGTCAGGCAAAGAAAAGTAGAACAAATCAGACTTGAAACACTGGGGAAAATATTCCTGAGACACACTTTTCTAAATGCTTGAATACAGAGTTGCTGATGTGTTGCCATAAAGCAAACCTGATTGTTTCACCCTCCTGTTTAAGATCTCTATTGGGCCTTTGTTTTTTTGTAGAAGAAGGAAGTCCAAACACTTTGCATGACCCAAAGGCGCTTCAAAATGTGGCCTGGGGCTGCCTCAATAGACGCATCTCTTTCAGCTTCTTCCAGTTATCCCACAATCCACCGGGCATTTTTTTTTCCACAACCACACAAAATTCATCACTTTCCAGCTCAGCCTTTGTTGGGCCTTTCTTTTTATATTTGGAAATGCAATTTCATTTAAGAACATTATATAAATAACTTTTATAAATGTAAATTTATATGAATATATATATATATATAATTATACATTTTACACATACGCGCGCACACACACACGCACATGCTTCATGGCCCTGTCTTTTTCAAATGCATCTCTCTGTGCTTTCTGCATTAAGAGACACTAGTGTGTCCTGTAACAGCCTGTTTTCATGCCTGGCATCTCTGTAGACAGTGTTCTTAAGGGCGAGGAGTGGGTGTGTGATTCTTGTAACTAGACCTGGTAAATGACCATTTCCAGTGACACAGAAAAACCACCTTTGATTTGTACCTTCAACTAAATATTTGGGGATTAGACTGGCATTATTATTCAGGATTAAACCATAAATCAAAAAAAAGATTAACTGTACATACCACATGCACATACAAACACACACACACACACACACCCTAATGCTGTATATCAAGGTTGTAGAGGGCAAGATCAAATTCAGCAAGAAATCTCCACATGCCTTGTACACTAGATATACATAAGAAATATTCAACGTGATTGATACTTTCAAAAAAATTTGAAATCATTTGGCAAACAGCACAAGACAATATCACCAGGCACAAAGCATGCTCTAAACAATAGGAATGATGTGCAGAAAGCAGAGCATGAGGGAAGCATGAGATCGCTAAGGCAGGCTTTGAGGAGAGATGAGACCCTCGTAAAGAGTGAACAGACACGCAACCAAAGCCCAAGAGGTCAGAATGGGCACCTTGAATTAGCAGTTTGGAGAGAACAGACGAGAGACACTTCTTAAACAAAGGGCAGCCAGTTCCAGATGGACACCTTTCCCTTCAACATTGGCCCTTTGACCTTTGACATCCAAACTTTCCTGTTCTTCCACTGTCATATTTTTTTTTTAATGTTGAATCATGAAGTATGTAAGAGTGCATGGCAGCAATATCACATTTTAGATGAAAATCTGAAAGCATCCATAGTAGAAACTGCTTACACTGGTTGCTACATTTTTATGAAAATAAGTCCCAAATTCTCTAAACTTGTTTACTTGACACTTTGGCCATGTCTTTTCAATAACTCTCACCTTTGATTTACTTTCTCTTCATATCAGAAAAGAAGACTTGAGCTTGCTGTTGCGGTGTGGGGCATGAACTTGGGTATCGGGATCCACAAACTTGCATGGCAAAAAACAAAGGAATACATCTTTATTTTGACTAATCTTAACTGAAAGTTAGGATTATCATCAATGATGAAGGCAGACAAAAAGTCACAGCAGTACTAGCAATATCATGACTTGTCACCCATTGACATCACAGGGAGCTTATCCCATTAGAATTGCTAAAGTTGTCTTAAAATATTACTTATTCTTATCACTGCTTTGAAATTATACTTGTTATGAGTTTACTTGTAGACCTTCTTATTCAACATATTCATGAAGAAATATATATACAACTATATAATACTGTTAAAATATTTTCTTAACTATTTCGATATAATTGATTTCCTCCGTAATCCTATGTATTTTTATTTTATTTTATACATTTAAAATAAGGTTCTGAAAAGGGCCTCCAAGGGAGCCATGCATAAGATGGATTGGGTTCCCCTGACTTTAGTCTATTATATGGGAATAGTACTGGTACCTTCCTCATAGGCTGCCTGTGATGATTATACAAGCCAATTCACGTCAAGCACTTAAAACAGTGGCTTGAGATATAGCTCCTTATAACCGTTTGTTATTATCATCACAACCATCCCTACGAAAGACAGAGTCCTAATGCACCTAATGCTACCCTTTGAAAGGCATGCATATTGACTGAAATTCTCCATTATTCTTGGAAAGAAAACTGGAAAGGGGGCTTTGATGCGATATCAGATGAACGATAAGTGAAAGTACATAAATGATAACCAGGAGATAGTTTTGCACACATCTTTTATAAAGAAATAAGCTTCTTAATCAATTTGCTCGAAACAACCCCCTTCTATTCCCCCTGTGCTAGTGACAAAACCTGTCAGATAAAGCAAGGTAATAAAAAAATGTATAGTGCAATCATGAGAAATGAGCACGCAATTTCTTTTATTTACCAACTCTTGTTGTTATCAAAGCAAGTTAAGCTCTGTGGGTTTATTTTTCACTCATCTTTTGTTGTCATAGTTGAGAAATTTAGCATTTAGCCTAAAATGTTTCGCATGATGAATTATTAAAAATCTTTAACTGCCGGACAACCTTACTGTGTGGTATAAGGGTGTTTTGTTTTGTTTTGTTGTGTTCCTTAAAAAAATTACCCCTTGTTTTGCTGTGAGGGGAGACAGCTAATGAAAAATGGGCCAGAATTATTGTGAAACAATTGTCTGTAGTGTAATCAAGTCTGTTTGTGCCCTGCAACTACTCCAGGATATAATGATACATGTATCATTAAGCAGCTGTATGGATGCCTGAGGAAACTGGTAGAAATGTGCACCTATTGTTTTCCCTTCTCCAGCTCCGTTTCCCCGGCATCACCCATGTTCTCTCATTTCCCTCATGCTTTTTGGAATATGGCTGCAAAGGATTTTGTGAAATATAATCATGTATTTTCACATATCTATAAATTTCTTCATATACACAGACATATAATTGTGTGTGTATATATACATTTTTTTCCTTTCCTTTGCAAAATGCAGCCATACAATAAAACATTGCATTCTTCTGGGAACTTTTTGTAATTATGGAATGCATAAAGTAAGCTTTTTAGGATGGTGATTTTTAACACGGAAAGCAAGGGGCAAGGGAGAGTGTGTGACTAATGTTTAATTAGAGTGAGCTTCTAAAATAAAGCAATGATTTGTTTAACGGCTGTTAAATTTTACGTAACAGAGGGCTCGAGCTTGATCTCTCTCTCCCTCACTCTGTGTGTGTGTGTGTGTGTGCGTGTGCATGTGGGCACACGCATGTGTGTTTCTGGCTATTAGGAAATTCTACGTGGGGTGCAAAGTAGCATTCTTAGTACCACAGTCCTTCAGCCCAGAGTCAGACAGCGTAGGACAGATTTGCCAAACAGCCACCCTAATGATAATTATAAGGTAACATCGTTGTGTTTACGAGTGGACACATCTATTTTTCTTTTTCTGTCATGGTTTTCACAATTTCAATGTTGCAGAAAGAAGCAACATGGGAAGGAGAGGGATATGAAACAATTTCATTTGTAGGAGATTCTCCTTTCTTGGGATATAGCATAAAACATATTTCAGGAGTTTTTTCCATTGAATGTTTTCTACTTGCCTAAATTTCCAATGTCATGAAAGGTCCAGAATTAATCAGGCATGTTGTGTATACCTAACATATGGCTAAACTTTGTTTTATCTATTGTACCATGCAATTAATATAAGCATATGAATATATAAGCAACTAAAAGCTGTAATCTTAGTTTAGTGGAATGACAAAGTAACATGTTGTTAATAAGAGCATCAGCTTGGTACTGCGAATAGAGAGCATTTAATGTGATAGTTGTGCATAAATGTATTTTTGGACAATTAGAATCCTCCTGGGGCAGATGTAACTTGTGCATTTTATATTTGTACTTTATATCTGCAACAAAACTACACCTATCATGTGTATTCAAGTTCCTTTCCATTTTTATAAATATATTCCCAGACTAACATAATTCGTCTTCCAGCCATATAAAAACGGTGGCCCATTTAAACAATCATTTAGAACTGAGCAGTAATACTCATGGAGATAATACAGGAAATAAGACAATCTTTTAAATTGTTTTTACCCCATCCAATTATTGTCAACTCTGCATATGGGCAAATGGAAATTCTCCCAAAATATACTTTAATTTTGAAGTAGAATTCAGTGTAGAGGGTAGACAGGAAGCAATGTTTTCAGCTACATCTTTCTGGACTACAATTTTGTCCTCATGTAAGATCTTATTTAAAAGAGGATATTATATTATGTTCACACATCCAGCATCAGAAGTTATCACGAGAAATACTTTTTCTTATTATTTTTGAATAATAAGATTCACTGATAAGAAACTTTAGGACCATGAACCCAACCAAATAAATATTAATATTTAGACTTGTAATACAAATGAGTCAGACAATTGGCTTTTATACTTTCAGAAATCAAATCGCAGGCCAGGCCCGGTGCTCATGCCTGTAATCCTGGGCACTCTGGGAGGCCCAGGCGGGAGGATCATTTGAGGTCAGGAGTTCAAGATCAACCTGAGCAAGAGCGAGACCCTGTCTCTATTAAAAATAGAAAAAATTAGCCAGCTAACTAAAAATAGAAACAAAAAATTATCCAGGTCTGGTGGCTAGCACCTGTAGTCTCAGCTACTCAGGAGGCAGAGGCAGGAGGATTGCTTGAGTCCAGGAGTTTGAGGTTGCTGTGAGCTAGGCCGATACCATAGAGCTCTACCCCAGGCAACAGAGCGAGATTCTGTCTCAAAAAAGAAAAGAGAAGAAAAGAAAGAAACAAATCAGAGTGCTAAAATGTAAGGTACAGGCTTCAGGTTGTAATATGAATAACAGCTAACTACTGGAGAACAGATGTTAGAATGAGAGAGGGTATCAGAAACACCTTTGTTCTGTATGTATATGTTCATGGTCAGAAGATGAGGCTCATCTTTGGAGGAGACTTCATGTGCACCACCCCATCATCTGTCTGTTTATTGAGGGGATCAAACCAGCCTCCAACACAGATCAGCCATGGGTCCTCTTTGGAGCTCACAGAGCCACACGTTGATACTGACCTGCCAGGACTTGGGGTGAGGAGGTGCCACCTCTGCTCTGAGTAGTCAGCTCTTTAAGCTGCTATTTCTCCTGTGGAGTGAGAATGGCTTTTCCTCTCTAGATCTTCTCTGATTCACATTCTAGGCAGCACTGAATGCCTTCCAAGAGCATAGGGGAGAAATGATACTACAGTATCATTCACTGACTCTTAAAATACTCTCTTTTCCTCCTATTTCAAATTGTGTTATCTCATCATCGGACTCATGATCACTTGCTTTGAAATTTGCATTGGTAGCTAATCCTTTGAGAAAATATAAATGTGCTGCGTAATTACAAGGCTTAAAAACACTATCAGATATGAAGCAAAATGTTAACTGTACTTGAAAGCACAGGGAGTACAGTAGATACTCCCTATAGCTCAATGTTTTGGAGAAGTGAAGTCTTACAATAAAATTGTTATGTAATCAAAGTGTACACTTTGAAACTTACATACTTTAGCTGGACCTTAAGCCAAAGGCATGATTTGAGCTTCAAGTTTCTCACGACTGCTACATGAGAATAGGTATTTTAGAGAAATCATACTCCAAATTTGTTGTAAGATTTGATTCATCTAAAGATCAAGAAGCTCCATATATATTAATATTGACCCTTTATGGATGCAGCAAAGCTTCAATCAATATGAATCAAATGTCATAATTATTAAAATGTATGAGAAGGAAAGATCAATCCCCCAATATCCTCCTCGATTATGCTTTGCCATTGTGATTAACTCATGGAAAAGAGCACAGGTTCTAGACTAGACCTTAACCATGAACCTCACCAAATTAATATTTCAGTATTATAACTTAATTCAAGAAGGTACTAAAACAATGGACTTCAATAGAAAGAAAACCACCTAACTGTACTGTTTAAAATGTGTGGAGATATATAATATATATATTTTCCTAAAATTATTGAATAGTAATAGAACTGGAGTATAGGCTCTGAACCAAACTTAATCCAATCCTCTCTTCTCATTTTACCAAAATCTAGGTTCCAAACCATAAAAGTAAAATAATTAAAGGCAGGCTTTAATAGCCTGTCTCTCTTCCTGAAACCTACTGAAAGACAATGGAATGCTGTGTCAAATTAGTTGGAATGCCATTCAGATGTTAGTAGAAAAATCTTGATGCTAAGATACAACATTCAATCTTTTGTGGTTTGTGGGAATGGAAAAACAAACACCAAATAAGTCCTGGTATTTGGACCACTGCAGGAGGGAACATTTATAAAAATCTCCCAAGGAGGCAATTTGGCCAAGACCAAAAAGAGCAAACAAACTAGCCTGGGAAGCAGGGTATATTTGTGGCAAAGAGTGCCATCAGGAAGGCTTTGTGCTCATCATGGAATTCATTGCACGTGGTCCCAAATGAAAAGCTGTATTTGTAGACAAATGGTACATTTCAGAGAAATTACATCTACTCTAGCTATGCAAGAGTTTCAATCCAACTCATCTAAAAAATCATGAATTTTAGTACTTTTTCAAGCAATCAATAAAAATTGTGGGAAGTGGAACTTGGGACTGCATATTAATCTTGCATCCAGCTCCTTGCTAGCTTTCAACAGCAACTATTCATCTTGTTGGGCCTATAGAAGTGATTTGTTTCGTCTGTACACTCCATGCACAGCTAAATATAAAATCAACTTCTATTTAACAAAGTGGACTAACAGCATGAGGCCTATCAGGGTAGCCTGCAACCTTGGTGTAACATTGCAAATGCCTGAAACATGTCAGCACTGAAGCCAAGCCATTAGAATGTTGCTTAATAATGAAGCCTTATTGATAAGTTAACTAATAGGAATTTTCCATCTTAACTTGCTGCCAGACCTGGCTCTGGTTTCTGTTCCAAGTGCTTCAACAAATATTCTGCCATGTCTTGACGTTCTTCAGTTACTTAATCCACTTATTGGAAATCAAGTTAAAATTATCTATTAAGCAATTCAGCTAAATGAGGAGTTTAAATGGACTTCACCTTTTACAAAAAGTGAATGCTGCCCTGGTACATGTTTTACAAGTTGTTATCTACCCTGCTGTACTGTACTTAATAAATTGGAATGTTGGACACCCCCATCAAAGACTATTAAGCTTGATATGGATATTATTTGTTACTTTCAACCCTGGAACAACCACAGGGAGGAAGAGTAGATGACAACAATTTTCACCTGACAAAAATTCATCTGGGCTTTCTAAACCCATCATGTCTCACATTCTGTAAATTTCAGCACAGTCACCCACTGCCACATGTTTGTCCATGTGTATGTGTGTGATGCATGTGTGCACACACACATACACACACACATGCACACACTGTCCAGCTTTGATTCTTGGCCATTTTTCTTACTGAACTGGTAATTGTCAGCTATGGTCTTAAAGATGTGGATTTTTTTGCCAGGCCAGATTGATTTCAGAGTGACAGCTTTATGTAAGTGTGAAGATATTAGTAGCAGTTAACTACTGCTTTGTAATAAACCCCTCAAACTTAGTGGCTTACAACAATAACCATTTATTTTTTCTCACCATTCTGTAGGTTTGCTGGGCAGATCTTCTGCTGGTTTTGCCTGGGCTCACTCATGTGTATGCACACAATAGCTTGAGAATCAGCTGTGCAGGGAAGTTTGAGGTCCCTTACTCAGGTCCCTGGCAGTTGGTGCTGGCCTTTAGTTGTGGCATATTAGTCTCTATCCACATGACCTCTCATTGTCCTATAGACTGGGCTGGATTCTTTTTTTTAAAATTTTTTTTATTATCTCATATTCTGTGGGTACAAATATTGTTAGGGTTACATATTTTGCCCCTGCCCCCCTCCCCACCCCGCTATGCCAGAGCTTCAAGCGTGCCCAGCCTCCACTGCACCCACCATGTAAGTGTGTACCCTTCCTCACCTCCCTGCTTCCACCTGTCCACCTCCCAATAACAGATTTTTTTTTTTTTAGACATTTTGGTTACACCGTTTATGCTATCCTGGATTAAGCTTAAGCCCGTAATACAAAGCGAGACGACACAAGACCTGGAAAATGGGCTACACATCTACTGCCATCAAATTGGTACTGACAGACTAAACCTATGGTGCTCAAAAAATGGTAGTGGTCAACAGGGATTTTGGGGGGCAGGGGAGACCCATATCTTAAGGATGTGGTGAGCATTGGGGGGGGAAGGGATTACCTCTATCCCTTTTTAGGGAGAGGCAAAGATACACACTGGGCTTCATTCTTTACATAGTGGACTCAGAATAGCTTTCTAATATTAAAGAGGTGAAAGCTACAAGACTAATTTCTTTCTAAATCTAAGGTCTAGAATTGGAAGTTATACCATGTCATTTCTGCCATATTCGATCTGCCAAAGCCATCACAAGGCCAGCCCAGGTTCAAGAGGATGAAAGGAGAAGCAAAGACACCTTGCAAAGGGGAGAAGATCTAGAGTGGAAGAAATTTTTTTTCATATTTTTTAATCTACAGAAACACAGAAGTTGAAAGACTGTTTTCTCCAGCAAGGTCAACTACCTGACCATTCTCCCTTTTTGATGCAAAAAAGTAGAAAATGCCACTGTCCTTTCCCATGTTTTTCTAAGATGTGGCTCCATTGTGCTTATTAGATATTGGCTATTAAAGGTCTTCCACTGTAATGAGAGCTCTGGTGTGGCCTCAAGAAGAATTAGAGTACAGCTATAGTTTTGCACACCTGTCTTTAGTTAAGGGTAGAAACTGAACATGTAGCACAGACCCTGGCACCTAGAAGCTATTAAATATAGATTTGGGGGTTTCTGTTTTTGTTGTTGTCATTGTTGTTGCTCAGTATCTGAATAATATAGATTTTCTTAAATAAATTAATAAAGAAAAGATGGGCTCACCTGGGGATAATTTGCTGACCCTTTTCTTTCTCTTGTATTTTGATTTTTCAAAGGCAAGACTCATATTTATCAGAATCAAATTCAACAAACATATATCGAGTAACCAACATGTGCCCAGTAGAGTTCTATGTGTTGTTATGTACCCTATTTCACTTTTATCCCAAAGGCCAACTTACACAGTGCAATAACATAATGAGTGTGAATAGAAACATCTATGGGGAAGAAAAGTCCAAGGAATTGTTTCTCTGGATCTGAATTTATTAGAACCTCTCCAGTCTATTCATCTTAGATACAGAGTTGCCACCAAGCCAGCAGACTGGACATACGATTTGGTTCAATTTCCAGGGCTAATTTTGTGATTGTATTTTATTAATTTTTATGGTAATATTTGAAGACCAAATTTATCCTACACTATATTAGTATTCCATGAACATTTTTTACTTACCTTTTCATCTAAAAAAAATCAAAATTTTTTATTTACTAAGAATATCATATTATTTAGTATGTACTAATCCTAAAAGGCCATCTTTACATTCATAAAATGTAAATATTGCACATTAAGAATTTAGTAGAATTGCCACTCTTTACACTGAAGAAAGTCAAAGTAAAGAGCAAACTTTTATGTTTACACTAAAGGAAAATAAAACTAAGTGTTGTAGTAAGTGAAGAGGGAGTAGAATACAGAGATAAAACTATCTCAAAAGAAGTTCACCATTGGATCCTGAGAATTTGCTCTATTCATTTATCAATTCCAGGAGTCTTTTGGTTGAATCTTTGGGGTTTTCTAGATATAATATCATATCGTCAGCAAAGAGCGATAGTTTGATCTTCTCTGCCCCCATTTGGATACCCTTGATTACCTTCTCTTGTACAATTGCTCTGGCAAGGACTTCCAGCACTATGTTGAATAGAAATGGAGATAGTGGTCAACTCATCTGGCTCCAATTCTAAGCAGGAATGCTTTCAATTTTTCCCCATTCAGGATGATATTGGCTGTGGGTTTGTTATATATGGCTTTAATAATTTTGAAGTATGATCCACCTATGCCTATTTTGTTAAGAGTTCTTATCGTAAAATGGTGCTTACTTTTGTCAAATATCTCTTCTGTGTCTATTGAGATTATCATACAGTCTCCATTCTTTATTTTATTTATATAGTGAATTTTATATTTATAGATTTCTGTATGTTGAACCATCCTTGCATCTCTGAGATGAAGCCCACCTGGTCATGATGAATTATGTTTTTCATGTCAAGTTGAATTAGGTTTGCTAAGTTTTTACTGAGAATTTTTGCATCTATATTAATAAGGGCAATTGGTCTATAGTTTTCTTTTTTTTGTTGTGTCCTTTTTTGGCTTTGGTATAAAGGTAATATTGCCTTTGTAGAATGAGCTGGGGAAGGATTCCATCCTTCCAATGTAGGGAGAACTATGAAACACTGAGAAAAGAAATTGTGGAGGATGTAAATAAGTGTAAAATTGTACCATGTTCATGGATCTGCAGAATCAATCTTGTTAAAATGTCTATACTACCTAAAGTGATCTACAGATTCAATTCAATTTCTATTAAAATGCCAACATCATTTTTTACAGATATAGAAAAAATTATTCTATGTTTTGTATGGAACCAGAGAAGATCCCGTATAGCCAAAGAAATTTTAAGAAAAAAAAAAAAAAAACCAACAAAGTGAGATGCATCAATCTACCAGACTTCAGGCTATGCTATATGGCTATAGTAAACAAAACAGCATGGGACTGCCACAAGAACAGAGACATAGACCAACGGAACAGGACCAAGAACTAAGATATAAAATGTTCCTCATATGGTCATCTATTATTTGACAAAGCAGACAAAAACATACACTGGGGAAAGAAATCCCTATTCAATAAATGGTGCTGGGAATATTGGATAGCCATATGTAGAAAATCAAAACAGGATCCACACCTCTCACCTCTCACAAAAATCAATTCACAGTGAATAAAACCTAAGACATGAAACCATATGAATTCTAGGAGAAACTGTTGGAAAAACTATTATAGACATCATCCTAGGCAAAGAATTTGTGAGGAAGACCCCAAAAGCAATCACAGCAACAACAAAAATAAATAAATGGGACCTGATCAAATTAAGAAGTTTCTGCACAGCCAAGAAAATTATCATTAGAGTGAACAGACAACCTAAAGAATGGGAGAAAATATGTGCATGCTTCCCATCTGATAAGGGGCCGATAGCGATAATAGAATATATATAGAACCTAGGAAAATCAACAAGAAAAAAACAAACAACCCCATCAAAAAGTGGACAAAGGACATGAACAGAAAATTTTCAAAGGAAAACAGACTAATGGCCAACAAACATGAAAAATTGCTCAACATCTCTAATCATCAGGGAAATGCAAATCAAAACCACAATGAGATATCATTTAACTCCAGTGAAAATGGCTTTTATCAAAAAGTCCTAAAACAGCAAATATTGACATGAATGCAGCAAAATAGGAACAATCATACACTGCTGGTAAGACTGCAAACTAGTTCAACCTCTGTGGAAAATAATATGGAGATATCTCAAAGAACTAAAAGTAGAACTACCATTTGATCCAGCAATCCCACTACTGGGTATTTACCCAAATGGAAAAAAGACATTCCATAATAAAGACATCTGTACTCAAATGTTTACAGCAGTACACTTCACAATTACAAAGAAATGGAAACAACCCAAGTGTCCATCAATACATGAGTGGATTAATGAAATGTGTTATATGTATACCATAGAGTACTACTCAGCCATAAAAAACAATGGTGATCTAGCACCTCTTGTATTATCCTGGATAGAGCTGGAGCCCATTCTACTAAGCAGAGTATCACAACAATGGAAAAACAAGCTCCAAATGTACTCACCACTAAATTTATACTAATTGATCAACACTTATGTGCACATACGGAAGTAATATTCATCAGATGTTGGGCAAGTGGGAATGGGGTGGAGAGGAGGGGTAAATTCACACCTAGTGGGTGCTCTGGGGGATGGGCATGCTTGTAGCTCTGACTTGAGCAGTGCAAAGGCAATATATGTAACCAAAGTGTTAGTACCCCCATAATATTCTGAAATTTAAAAATAAATTAAAAATAAATAAATAAAAGAAGTTTGCAATTGGAGGCCATTAACGAATATTGTGCGGTGTGTGTGTGTGTGTCTGTGTGTGCATGTTTGGTAAAGAAACTAAGATAAGAAATGACTATTTAAGAATATAATTTCTATTACACCAGTTGCTTACTTTAGATGTGTTTGACTCAGGGAACCAGAAGATAGAAACATCAAACATTGCTATTTGGGGAAAGCACTATTCTGCTTTTGTCTATGTATACTAAGAAAGCCATTGGTTGGTTACTCATAAAAACAACACTGTCAAGAGATGTTGAACTAAAATGACAACTAATATGTACTCAACTCACTTCAAACGGACTGTGATTTACATTAAAATTTCCCTAATATTAATTGTTTACATTTCTTAAAAACTTTTAAGAACTGAAAAATAAAAATACCTTGAGGTGATCAAAATTAATACTTTAAATCAGGCGTCCTCAAACTACAGCCCATGGGCCACATGCGGGTGTTTTGCCCATTTGTTGTTTTACTTCAAAATAACATATGTGCAGTGTGCATAGGAATTTGTTCATAGTTTTTTTTTTAAACTATAGTCCGGCCCTCCAACGGTTGGAGGGACAGTGAACTGGCCCTCTGTTTAAAAAGTTTGAGGATCCCTGCTTTAAATGATCCCTAAAAGTGATCTGATGACCACTATCGTTTACAAAATTCTTTCCAGGAAATGTGTTATTCTATAACACTAGACACCTTTAGGCTGGAGTAACTGAAGGTTCACTGGTGGTTTTCTAGAGACATCCAAAGAGATGCAAAACATCTAATCAAGTTAATATATACCGAGAGCCCACAAAGTACGGACTTAAGTAATAGTATGCAGATTTAAAATACAGACACAGCTGTGGGTGTCTTAAAACCTCCTTGTAAAATGGGGAGAGAAAAAGCTATACATATCTACAGATGATATCAGGAAATAAAGGATTTTAGAGAGGCATTCTACAGACAAAATAATGTACTTTTAATTGCATGTACCATTGTTTTTTCTCTGATATTTAATATTCTATTATCCAATCCTAATCATTCTATTCTAATGATGTCAATAGTAAGTTAAATGAAGCTTAGTGAAGTTTTATATATCTTATCGCTTCACATTCTGTCTTATCCAAAATTTTTAATTTAGTACATTTTTAGAGATGGAAGAAGAAAATTACCCTGACCTTTATTAGATGTAAAATGTAATAATATAGTAAAAACTTAACACCATGGCCACCAGCAGTTGTGCCCAAATTTGCATGTGATCCAAATCACCTGGAGGCCTTGTTAACACAGCTCCTGGGCCCCACCTCTGGATTTAGTAGGCCTGGAATTGAGGCAGGACTTTGCATTTGTAACAAATTCCCAGGTGATACTAATGCTCTTGGTCCCAGGACCAAGCTTTGAGAACCACTGGACTAGTAATTAATGTGCCTTATAGCCTAAAGGTTTCCACTGACACTGATTTTCTTTTTCATTTTTTTGTTTCTTAGAGATGGGGTCTCACTCTCTCACCCAGGCTAGAGAACAGTGGCTATGCACAGGTGTAGTCATAGCTCACAGCACCCTCCAGCTCCTGGGCTCAAGTGATCATCCTGCTTCAGCCTCCAGATCAGCTGGGATGACAGGCACACACCACCATGCCTGGCTAGAGAGCCCCTGACTTCTATTAGAATCACCTGGGGAACTTTAACAATATAACAACAGGATGCCAACCTCGACTAAGTCAGTCTATTTGTCTGCTATTGTGTCTAAAAAAATGCCATTTTAATATAATTTTCCCAGGTGACTCTAATGTACATCTAGCGATGAGCTCCACTGACACAATTCAAGGCCTGTTTTTTTAAAAAGTCATTTTAGGCTCAGCACCCACTGGCTGTTCCATTGCTGCACTTCATGTTGGCCCCAAAGTATCTCTCCCCCTCCTGCTCCTCTGACTCCTGGGCTTCTCTGTTCCTCTTGTTGCTCTCCCTACTCTTCCTCTGTTTGGTCCCTTCTCCATCCTTAGCTCTCCCACCCATGTGTTCTGGGGGCCAATGTTGAGAACCAGCCTTGAGAAGAAAGCACATTGGACCAGGGGCAAAAACTCCAGCACTAGCCTCTGCTTTGCTATGACATAGCTTGGTGGATTTGGGGAAACCCCTGTGTATCAGCTTTTCAACTTTATAAAAGGGTTGGGTGGGCTTTACCATTAAGTGGTGGTATTATCCCACCCAGCTCTAAACTGTAAAGACCCTGAGAATGTAGTCCGAGATGTGAACACTGTATGCGGCAAGATGTCGAGTTAGGACATGAGTGATCCCAGGTGCTCTCCTCTCTGCCCCACCCTGTGACAGCAAGGGAGCTTTATGCTAGTGCATCTTCATAATTCTGGCATGTTTTTGGCCTGACTTTGGCCTAGAAATCTAACTTTAGACCCTTATGCTTGTATCCTCATTTTTTATTACCTTCATCTACAATCAAGATGTTCATCTGTGTGTGTGTGTGTGTGTGTGTGTGTGTGTGTGTGTGTTTATCTTGTCTGATGAGCTAACCTGTCTCCAGACTGTTCTGTTTGGGGCATTTGGTCGTGGCATTTTTGGCTCTCCACTAGGCTAGATTTTTATTTGTTTTAAATCATCTTAACTTTATAAGTAGGTGATGAATTGCCTTATAAGAGAAATCTGCATTAGAAAACCTGGAGGAGCTCATTACTTCATCTCTGGAGCCACAGTTTTCTCAACTAGACACTTGGGAGAATAGCACCCACGAGATCGGGATGTTGGGGAGATTCACTGAGGCAACAACAAAAGATAACATAACTGGAAGGACCTTCTCACATTTTTGAGCCTGGTGCAAAGCAAAAAATCACTGGCTTAAAGCTCCTCCTCTTCTCATGGTCCAAAGTGGTTGCTGGTCTTCATCTAGGGAGAGACCACTGTGGACTCAGGCTAAGCTTCTGATTCGAGATAGAATCTTAAGCTGGGTGTTCAGAGATGGGTCAAATTTAGAGACACACAGAACAAGTAGGCGATTGCTGTTCTGGGAGGAAGAACATGATTTAATGCAGAGGCAGGGATGTGTGTGATGAGTATTAGGGAAACGGGAACCCGACACCTGAACGGGGTGAGAAAGGTCAATTCCAAGCAGATATCATGCTAGGTAGACAGCTAATATCCATCCACGTAGCCCTTTCTCCATGCTTGGCAAGAACATGCTAATGACTATATTCTGTCACCCTCCTTCAAACCTCACTATATCCCATGAGTCTCTACCCTTTATGAAGAAAGAAACTAAGGCTTACAGAGGTTATATGGCTGGCCCAAGGTCAAAGAGTTATTAACCCCAAAGTCAGTATTTAACCCTCACCTTCACACACCAAAAATTTGTGGGAGGTTAGACTTGATATGTTAGTTAAGAGAGAAAGCAAGTTCAGTAGGGTCTTTATACAAAAAGTAATACAATGAAAGCAATATCAAAAAAAGATGAATCCTACCATACCTGGGGTGGATTTTCTAAAGAAGAGAAAAAACAGAAGTAAGGAGATCATCTGATGGCTGTCTAGATGTCACTTTCTGAGCTCAATACCCATCTTTTCACTTACCGTGCATGCGCAGAGAGAGTGGCTGCCAGGTGCCGGTGACACAGCTCGATAAATGGATAGCTGGTCACGTGGGAGCTCGTAGTCGAGCAGGGGAGCTGGGAAGTAAATAAGTAAACAGAGAAAACAAATAAAAACAGATTATATGAGGCCATAAGGGAAACAAACACAGTGATATGACAGAGGAACTTCTGAGGAGGTGACAGCTGAACTGAGTCCCAGAGGTAGAGAATGAGTCAGCTACAGCCAAAGCCAGAGAAAGAATTTTCCAGGCAAGGGAACTACTGAGTTAGGAAAAGGGCTGCTTGTATTTCAGCAACAGAAGGGAAGTTCACGTGGATTGTGAGCAGGGAGAGAAGGGCGGTGTAGAATGAGTTTGGAGAAATAGGCCAGACACAAATTATGTAGGACCTTGTAGGCTTAAGAGCAATGGAAAGCTATTGACAGAGATTGAGGAAGGAAAAACTATGATCTCACTTGTGTTATAAAAAGATCATCGTCCCAACTGCCATGTGGACAGGGCACAAAGAAGAAAACAGAAAAATAGTCCAGGCAAGAGTTGAGATAAGCATATGGCAGAGAAATTGGCAACTCAAGGAAGACCAAGGTTTCAGAGGACTAGGAAAATGGATGGATGGATAGATATATTAAGAGTCCGGGGCTGCAACAACTCTGGAAAACGTTAACAGGTTGTTAGAAATTTCCTTCAGGTAGAACAGCCAGGCAGGCTGGAAGACTGCTCATGAGTCCATGACAGAGAGGAGCCATGGGGTCCACACACAAAGAACCAGATGCTCCAAGCACATTAAAAGCAAGTTCTAATAGCTAATATTTTATAGCACTTTAAAATTTACATATGTACCACGTATGTGAATCCTCATGAAAATCATCTGTAAATATTAATATGGTAGTTATCATTCTTGCTTACAGATGGGAAAAAAAGCTGAATTAGTAGAAGCACGATGCCCGAGACAATTAAAGAAATAGCATTATCATCTAAGGACATCCATTTCCCTACTTCTCTAGCTAGATCATTTGATGGCCAGAAGCATGTCTTATTCCTGCTGGTAGATTTATTGACTTTAATATGGTAGTTTTCAACTCATAGTTATTGATGATGAACCTAAGAATTAGGGCAGAAATGCAGATAAACCTTGATGGTTTGATGATGAGATTAAATTGTAGTAACTCCTTTGCACCCTCTAATCCAATGGATCTAAAAGCACTGTTCCCAGACCCACATCCTCAATATCACCTGGTGTATTAGTCTGCTGGGGTTGCCATAACAGAATGCCACCAACTGGGTGGCTTAAATAACAGAAATTTATTTCTCACAGTTCCAAAGGCTAAAAAATCCAAGATCAAGATGCCATCAGGGTTGGCTCCTCCTGAGGCCCCTCTCCTTGGCTTGCAGATGCTGTCTTCTCCCTGTGAACTCACGTGGTCCTCCCTCTGTGTGTGTCTATGCGCTCACCTCCTGTTCTCATAAGGACACAGGCATATTGGATTATGGCCCCACCCTCATGACCTCATTTAATCTTAATCACCTCTTTAAAAACCCTGTCTCCAAATATGGTCACGTTAGGGGTCAGAGCTTAAGCATATAAGTTGGGGGAGGAGTAGGAATAAAGACACAATTAAGTCCACAACACCTGGGCATTTGTTAGAAATGGAAATTCTCAGATGCTACTCTAGACCTACCTCATTGGAAAGTCTGGGGGTGAAGCCCAGCAATCTGCGTCTTAACAGGTGTCTCAGGTGGTTCTAATACAAGCTCTGATGCAAGACATAGCCCGACGCTATTTCCCTGGACATGGAGAAGAGAGAAACAAGGTAGGGGGATTGAGAAAAGAAATTAGAATAACAGTCTGGTAATGAGAAGACAACAGCACACAGGGACACTGGAAGATATAAAAGAGAACAGAGAAAGAAAGGCCTGAGGGAGGAGGAGGAGATGCCTTCTGAGTACCTCGGTGGACCTCAGATCACATTTGCAGCACCCCTGATTATTAGGCAATGACCAAATGTCCTGATGGCAGCGGTCGCCTTGTGGAAGAAGCATCCACAAGGTTTAAAGGAAAAATGAAAGAAAGAAGAAAGCTCCTGCAGCCATATTTGTGCCCCATGGCCCTTTTCCTCCCTTGTCTGATGAGGGTTGGCTACTCCATTTGAACCTTGAACTAGACCAATCAAGTTGTATCTTCCAGAGACATAAGTTTGGATTGGAGACAACGAAACAGTAGGGGGTCCTTGTGCTCCCTTGAATTAAGAGGGCTGGTAAGACTGGTGCCACGACTGGGACATTAATGTTGTGTATGAACATATTAGAGAAAACAAGTCCCCAAATGGACAGAGAAGCAGCCGAATGCACATTTAGAAAGCGTCATCTGGCTCTGTTATACCCTCTCTCCTCAGGTTCTGTGAGTTATCCCCATATAACTCCAATAAATTCTCCATTTTACTTGTTAGCATGGTTTTCTCCTCCTTAATGCCAGAGGATTGCTGTCACCTGGGAGCCCAGTAGCTCAAATTTTACACCCATGTTAACATTTGTTGTAAAATTCCTGTCGAAGTCTGTGTGGGTGAAGAAATGAGAGGTGATATTGTTCTGTCACACAAAAAGAAATCACCCATACACCTATGTCTATGCATTTCTGTGTATGTTCAGTTTTACGTAAGTCTTAGAAATAGTAGTTATAAAATAGAAGAAAAATAAATTCTGACTTTTCTCCGTGTCTTACTCACGTGAGTTGAAAATGGCCTCAGCTAATAATAGAGCTACCAAATTTCCATTTCTTCAGCAGAACTTGAATGCACCTGGCGCTCTCTTTCAAGTTAATAGGAGCCCTAAGAGTAAGCTGGCTATGCAAAGCGGCGAGACTAGCTGGCACTGGATCACACGCACTCTCCGTAGGCGAGCCCTTGGAAGGTTCGGGGGAGCAAGAGCAAGGTGCTATGCTCAATGTTCAATTTCCTTCTTTAGCAGATTCAAACTGTACCCACATGGTCTCATAAAATACTTAATTCAAAATTGTTTTGAAATTGAAAAGGCAGGATTCTTAATTATTTTACTTATGGAAAAACTTGTATAAAATCAAAGCAAATTATATTTTAGAAATGAGTAGAAAGAATTAGGAAGGTCAGGATTATTGATAGTATTTTTCTAACTAAACATACATTTACGAAAATGGATCCCAATGGTTTATTTTCCTAAAAAGAACTCTTTGGTTATTTTCTGCTTTCGGAAGCCTGACACATTTGTCATGCATGCGGCTAGCTACCTAACATATGTTTGTTGGCCCCATTAACACCAACCTTCCTTTTCACTGAATCATCAAATTTCCTTGTAAATAGAATTTCTAATTTCACAGCTCCCAAAACAGGTGGATCTTGGGCATACCCCAATTTTGAAACATTCCATAGATTTTAAAATGCAGCCCTACAGTGATCACTATGGTTATTGTTTATTGGATGTATTTTCATGATGTATTTATTAAGCACTTATGATACGCCAAACGCTGAGGTTGGCGTATCATGCTCAACGAGGGAAACAAAGAACAATAAAAAGAACACTAGAAGTTTAGAAATGAGCTGTGGTAACACAAGGGAGAGCAACGTCTTGTTCATAGGAACAAAATGGGATTGATGAATATTTTTATTACTGAATCCCCATTCATCTTTGAGAATTTAGGGGCACTCACAAGGCTGAGAATTTGCACCATGTCTCAGGAACTCTTGGACTCTGGTCCACTTAAGAGTGTTGGGTTCAGTGTGGTCAATATTCTTAACAAAACAAACATCAAAGATCAGGAAATATCTTATTTGGCAGCTAGGATAGTTTTTATTTTTAAATGGATAGTAGTAGCAAACCTTTTGGGCAGAAGAAGTGAAACAAGCAGAGATTGGAGGGGAGGTTTATATAGAATGGTCCGGGGGATTGTAAGTATTAATAGAAAAAGTGAGTGGACCAGAGATTGCCTTGGCCAACTTGCAAAGAGCTTTGAGTGTCAAATAAGAGAGTTTTGCTTTCAAGGTCTAAGTCTGAACAGTCTTGTATAGCTACAGGATAAACACAACTCTATTTTTGGAGAGCCTTCGTTTTGTGCAAAGACTTGGGAATTTAAACATTATACTATTTAGCATGAATCAGATAAAATTTGAGACCTAAAAACGTTTTACACTTTGTACAGGCTCTTCAGGATAATTTGTTTAAGCCTCCAGCTACCTCCAACTCTCTCTCTCTTTCTCTCTCTCTCTCTCTCTCTCTCTTTCTCTCTCTCTCTCTCTCTCTCACACACACACACACACACACACACATATGCGTGTGTGGACATACACAAACTGCTTTACCCTCTGTGACCACCGATGGAAACGCCTGAAGGTTTTTTTGGCATTATAGTGACATAATCAATAGGATACCTTGGGAAGATTAATCTGACCACTCAGTACAGAAATTAACCAAAAGGAATGAGACTAGAAACAGAGAGTGTGTGGACAGTGTTTCAATAATCTAGAAATGAGATAAAACAAATCTACATATGAGAGGTGGCACTGGGTAGAGCAAAGGAAAGACCCACAAGACTTAGATGCGGATAATGGAGGGAGAGGTAGAAGGGAGAGAAAAGTAACTCAGAGATTTGGGGATTTGAGACTTAAACCTTGCTAACCTACCAGGTTCCCAAGTTTTCTTGCACAGCTATTCAACTTATGCCCCATCCCTTCCAGCTGGTTGATTTGGGTGTGAGAATCTGTCTAGAAAGGTTGTGTATGCTTTGGTCATTGAGATCTATTTTAAAAGGCTGTGGTGAGAGATGAGAACTTTCTTTCCTATGTGTGATGAACAGATCCTCCTCACCCTGCTCAGGTTGCGTGCCTTCTTCTTTTGTCCACTGTGGTTCAAAAATAAAAGAGAGTAACTGTTTGGCTTTGTTTCCCACTATTACACAAAAGCTACTACAGCACTAGAAGGAGACATTGTTAAGGTCCTGTGTGACCCAGATTATCACTCAGACGTCCAGAGACTCTGATGCAGAGCTGCAACTCTGGATGCTGTGAGCTTTTCAGCTACATGAAACGACTTGTAACTTCCATAAAGCTTTCAGAGATGAAGTTTACGAGGTGCTATCCAAGTTGTCTTCCCTGGGAGAAACTTTATGCTTCATGCACAACACAAATATGCAGCTCATAGTTTACAAATGAATGAATGAGATTGAAAGAGAGATAACAATCAGGGGATGGGGGATAAGGTGGAGAGCAGATAAATTGTCACACAATAATTTAACCAGGAAATTTCCTTGGAGTTAGAGGTTATGAAATGTTCCCCAAAAGGCAACATTTTCTGCCTACCAACAAATTCAATGTTGGTTTCTTAAAGTGTTTTCCATAGAGCAGCAAGAAGCCGCGTAAACCAAAACCATGGTTAGCTGTTCAAACACATGACGACTATTTGGACTTTTTGGTGACGAATGGTTGATATAATTAGGATCCATTTCTAGTTATTGGCCTGCCAGGCCAGGGGCAGAGGGTGCCTTTCTGAGTGGGGAGAGGAAAAGCCAAAGGCAACTATTAGAAGAGACTATTATACAATTTTGAGCTAACATATGGAATCAATAGCCAACATGAGCAGCTGTGCTCGGCTGTGGAAAAGCCTGAAATAGTGCACTCTCACTGTAACCAATAAAACGAATTATTGACTAAAGGAGAAAGCGTGTGTGTGGAGAGAGGAGGAGCTCCAAACCAGGATTAAGAGATGCATTTACTCTAAGACATAGAGTGCTAGGAAATGAACTGTGTCATGGTTTTCTTCTTGATTGACAGTGAAACATAGAAGAGCCAGCATTGGAGGAAAGGTCTGGAACCAGGGTTATGTAGTTAATTTCTGACTCCAAGCTCACTAGCAGTGCAGAACGCTTCCCCTGCCAGAAATCAGAAATAAGTGTACCGAGGATTTGCCAACACACTATGTATCCTGGACGCATGCTACCAACCAATGGGCATGCTAGGACTTCGCCAAACACCCTGGAGTTATACATGATGGGGCAAGAACATCCAAAGTAAAAGAAAGAGCCTATATTATCTAAAAACTGGGTGGTTTGTTTCTTAAGAACTCAAATTTGCCTACTAACACATTTCACTATTAACAAAGGGAAAAATAAAAAATACTGTATTGATGCTGCCAAAAGAAAACATTAGTTCTATGTGTTTTATTTATTCACATGAACATTCATTTGGAAATCGAGTTGCTTGGGTTATATTTTCTCCCTGTGCCACGACTCCTGATGTATAAGACCAAAAAGCTTACTCAATCCCTCCATTTTGCCATCTGCAAAATAGAAATAATAATATCTCTAAATAACCAGGCAAATTTACTAGGGCAGCAAACACAAATGCAGAGAGCTATGTAAAGGTATTTTAAATGCCTTCGAAGGGAACTAAATGCACGTTTCAAATAGTATATGTATTATCGCTAGGAATAATAATGTATGTTTACACCAGTCTTCTACATTAAATAATCATTAGTCTCTTTTTAAAATGCTGCTTTTTTTTTCTTGCTTAGAATGTTCAAAAGAGTTTGCATTCTTTAAGCGTAAAACCCACTCCTGTCTAAGCTGATAGACAAGCAATCGCATTACTAACACCTTCTCTCCAACCAACACTCAGTGGGCTATGCTGGGGCTTAATAGTTATTTTCTGTGCTTTTCTGAGTGAGACTCATGGCTATGTCAAGCCAAGAACTCTCACTCAAATGAGAACCACATTTTTTTTTTAACCAAATGGGATACTTTCCTTGCTCAAACAAGCAGAAAGCCCTGCACCTGTGTTTAAAAACTCTGTAAAACTCCGAGGCTGTAATCATCCTCTGGAGTGAGAGAATATGGCCCATGTACCAGGGCATGCTGGATCCTCTCCATCAATTTTCTCTGGTTTCTTGCCTGAAGCCATCGATGAGCAACCTCCTAAGCCCGAAAAATACTAAACACCAGAGAATCGGTAAACAGGTTGTTAAAAAATAATTGGAACTCCCATTTCCACTGCCCATTCGGCAACTTTGTTTGCATCTAATTACTCCTCATTGCGCACCTCTGAGGCATGGACAGGACACAGAGTATTAGCATAACTTCATAGGTAATTAAAACACAGCCATCAAATTATAAATGACTTAGAGTAAGGGCGTGAGAAGTTCAGGGCAGAGTTAAGTTTATAATCAACAGCTTCAGCTTCTCATTCTTGTCCTGCAGACACCGTGACTCACTGCTCAGGGATTTGGTGAGATGCTAAGTACTTTGCGCATTTGCTATTAGAGTTAAGGATGCATTTGCTCATTTGCTAGTTTGAATGGTATTCCGTCCTTTATTATGCAACATATGCATGCTCTGTGGCCCATAAGGATGAGTGCACATAAGGATAAGAGGGTAGGAACCAACTGAAAGGCTCTGGCACTGGGGAATGTGGAGCAAAACAGCCCCAAGTATCTGTCCAAGGACACAACAATAACACCCGCAAAAGGCCCACACCATATCATTCATCCCTCTCTTTGCTAAGAACGAGGGAGAGGTGGTGCTTAGCAACTGTTTACTCTGTATAGGGCATTTTGCATTGAGTTTGTAAGACTCCTAAAAGCTTCAGATTGCTCAGTCCAACTTCATGCCTTTTCTGTGGGTCCTCAGTTCATTTTGGACTTCCAGAGAGAGAGTTTAGCTGCCAGCGCTAAAGACAAGCAGTCAGGCCTTCATCACCCGGGCTGGAGTCTTGACTGGGGAATCTGAGATCCAGACAGAGGGGCTCTCAGAACTGACATGCTCCACCCACGTGATCATAGCTTCCAATTTGATCCTTGAGTTTAAAAATATTAAAATAATACTAGTAATACAGTTTAACAGATAAGAGGGGAAGGCCACTGACATGTAAGGCAAAGAATAACAAACAGGAAAACAAAAACAACTTGGAGGAAATTGAGATTATGCAAGCAGAAGAAATCTTCCCCCAAGGCTACTATGCATATTTTCAGAAAGATTTTAGTAGATACTGCAAGGAGGAAACAAGAGCTTAATTATTGACATTGTGATATTATCGACTGATTAATGATATTAAATGTGGACAATGAGGAAACACAGAAAGAGTTCCTGGAAATTTTACGTGTCTATATGAAATTAGTCATAAGGAAGAATGATCAATAAAAATTGTAAGATAAAGAGTTTCTACAGATGGAAAATAGACTAAAATATAAGACTGTTAGAGCTCAAGAAATCCAATACCTCCCCCCCACCCCTGAAACAATAGACCTTCCAAACATATAGAGCAGAAAAAATTGAAAGGGAAAATGATTAACAAAACAATTAAATAATATTTTCTAGAAGCGAATGGCATGAGTTTCCAGGTTATAAAGGCCTACCAAGGGCCTAGCAAAAAGGACAAAAAAGAATCAACAATTTGGTAGATTGCCATGAAATTGTGATAGCATTGGGATCAAATAAAATCCGAAAAACTTCCAGAAAGGAAAAAAAAAAAAAAGGTGACACAAAAAGAATCACAGATCAGAGTGGCCTTGGAACGCTCTAGATGGCAGTATAGAAGTCAGGAGATAATACAACACAACGCTTTCAAAATTCTGAAGAATAGTTTCCAGTTTAGAATTCTATACTCGGGCAAACGATTCACAAAGTATAGGACAAATAAAAGTGATTTTCATACATGGCAGTCTCAATAATTTGCCTCCCATGCCTGCTTTTTGAAGAAATTACTGGAGCTTGCAATCTACCAGAATGAAGGCAATGAGTCTAGAGAGAGGGGCAGTGTGGTGGGGTGGTCAGAGCATGAGGTGGGAATCGTCTGCTCCCTGTTAGGTACAGAAACTTGGGGAAGTTGCTTTACCTTCATAAACCTGGGTTTCCACTTCTGTAAAACAGAGGTAACAATAGATAACACACATGAGTTTTGTGGAGATAAAATGAGATGATGCACAGTGCTCTTGAAGAGAGGTCATATTTTGTTAATGAGGATGATTCTACTACTTTCCTATTTCTTTTCATAAGCCTCTCTTTTTAATGTCCTTTGAACAATTATTATTTTATTAGAAAAATTCCTCTAATGAGCATTACTTTATCCATTTTACCCCTTAAATTGAAATCATATCTTAACCTAGCATGCAGATAGTATTTAAAAATGCCCCTTTATAAGGGAATCTCTTGAAAGTATCCTTGAACGAGAAGAATCATTTATGTTTTTAAAGAATTATACATGAAATTTTACATTTCAAACTTTTTTTTGCTGTTTTATTCTAACGTCATCTTGTCTTCAAAGACAAAGTCCCCAGTATATATGGCATAGCAGGCTCTCATACCAGCTTAATTTTTTTTCAATTTCCCTTATTTACTGAAAATATTATGAAACAACATCATGCTCAGAGCTGAATACATGTTTTTGTTACCTTTCCTTCCTTTTTAATTTTTTCTGGAGCCTACTTCAGGATATTGGAAATGAAAATTTAATAAAAAATATACAAAAGCCAATGTGTTTTTCAAGGAAATTTAATCTATATGTTCTGATTCATTTCCATTTAAATCATCAAAATGTTACTTTACAGGAACCATTTTAAATATAAGCAGACTCCTGTGCCGTTCAAGCTTTATTTTATTTTTATTAGAAAGTGTACTCTCTGTTGCTTAATATAAATACACCCTGAAGTTTGGGACAAGCCCCGTTCTGCTGTCCAAATGGGTTTGCATTCTATGCTAGTACTGACTTCGCTTCATGGGCAGTTTCACCTCACTTGACAGGTGAATGTCTCTTTCAAACATAGGAGCTAAGAGCTAATTGTGAACTCCTTTTGTATTTGTTTTGCCAGACACTTGAACACAGAAACATAACATCCTCCCCTCTCTGATAAACACTCTGTGTCCCTTGCTTCCTCTCGGGCAGCCACGCACACAATTGTTGGTCCAGTGAGTTGCTGGGGTGGGGGGGTGTCCTTCAGACACCTGCGGGGCTGCCTAGCCGTTGTGATCGCTAAAGAACCCCTGATCTCTGCCAAGAAGCACCTTCCTGCGCTACTCAGGGTGCAGGTCTTAGAAGGAATACCCAACTCCTCTGCGTCTCACCCCTCCACCCTCCCACGCTCTCAGTAAGAGCGATTGGTTTATCCAAAAAGTGCTTTAGAATAAAGCAAAAGTCAGAATCACATCCCTCCAGTAGTCCAATATGTCCTGCCTCTAAATACGGTGACATTCAAAGCACATATTAGAACGGGCCATTAGGAGGAGAGTGGAGAACTGAAAATTAGAGGCTCTTTGGCTTCAACACTAATTAGCATCCTCTCTGCCTCAGTTTTCCCCTTAGCAAAAGGCCACATTTTGCTGCTTTATTCTTTTTGTCTTGTTTTAAATGCTTTTATAATATTTTTCAAAATAAATGGTATTATTCCTATGCTGCTTAGAGTCTTTTCCTCAACAAACTTGTATGTTTCTGCTATCGGCGGGCCTAGTCAGCATTTTCTCATTGAATATCTTTCTCAAGGTATACTTTTGAATATGTGAAGTACAATGATAATTAAGGAGTCTCAAATATCTTTTGCATACATTATTATAATATACTCAGCTTAGTTTTATCACTGAATGTATATGTTTGTGCATACAGATATATATATATATATATATATGCTAATTCTTTGAACTGGAAACCATAGAGGCTCTATGTAGTAACTCCCTTATTAGATAGAATTTTGGATTAGGTAGGTCTTTCTGTTTTACCAGTGCCACTATCACTGCGCTGCCTTTATAACAACAATAGTCATGGTAATCGCTAATTCTTGTGGAGTTCTTACTGTGTCCAAGGCACTGAGCTAAGCAGTTTACATGCTTCATCTCATGGAACCATCACAACATGCTGTGAATTGGTTACTATTTTTGACTTTCTTTCACAGATGGCCAAAAAGAGTCTTCTAACAGTTAATCAATGAAACCACATGAATTATTATTTAGCAAATACTCTCACATCTATACACATATACAGACAAAATGTACTTTTCCTGCATGTTGAAATGGGGCTTGGCCTCAGAGCTTGCTTTGCAGTGGGGGAAGTGAGGCTTGCAACGTGCTGGCGTGGAAGGGCTTGTCCTCTGGGGCACTGGGCATCACCGCAGAGCAGAACTCAAACCCAGGATGTGCTCACATTTCTCACATGCTTACCATGCGCTATGCACTGACACAGTGCCTTCCCAGCACTCTGTATTAATTTATTCCAGCCTCACCAAAACCCCATTTTACAGACTCGGAAATGGAGGCATAGTTTTAAGTAACTTACTAATTTATATAGCTATT
This sequence comes from Microcebus murinus, assembly GCF_040939455.1. Classification (NCBI taxonomy): domain Eukaryota; kingdom Metazoa; phylum Chordata; class Mammalia; order Primates; family Cheirogaleidae; genus Microcebus; species Microcebus murinus. The sequence goes on from NC_134118.1 coordinate 9,404,185, forward strand.
AAGTGGTGGAGCTGGCTTTCATTAGAGTCTGACTCCAAAGCTCACGTACTTAGCCACTGATTGCTGCCCTCAGATTGGTTTCTCCATATGCTAAAAGGCCTTTTGAAGAAACCAAGAGTTAAGGAACAGAGTGTAATGGATTCAAAGTTGAAACAGACCTTTTTTATATGGATGTCTTTCTGAACCTTGGCACTGTCATCCGTAAAATGGTGACGTTAGGAGTAAATTAGTAGTACCCTGCACCAAGGGCTGTTTGGAAAAATAATTGAGATCATGCAAAAAAAAAAAAAAAAGTCTAAATCCTTGGTAACACTTAGCTATTTTTATTACTTAAGTGTAATTTAATAGAGCAAAATTTCCTGCAATTCCGCAGACCTGACCCTCCCCTTCCAATAGCTATAACCAAATGAATGAAGCAGGCATCATTTCATACTCCAATCTTAGAATTATAAACTGGCTTAGCTGTATCAGGAACCAATGAGAAATGGTACTGTGAATTTCCATTTGTTTGTTATATATCCACAGAAACTTGGTCAGTTCCCTTGGCCATCTTATCTGTGCTTTCAGCAACCCATTAAAGACCAGCTAGTGCATCTGAAAGTTCTTTTACTCAATCAATGAGCTTGTTGCCATGGCAGGCTAACACGAGGTGCCAGTGATGATGACTCGATTTCCTTTCGCATCTGAACTGGAAAGGGAGAAGACAGACTAAATGAAATCCCATCCATCTTAATGAAATACAATTATATTCTCCTTATTAATCATTTAAGAATCAATATGTCTCTTCTTGGTGAACCTCACCAGAATTTGTCATTCCATGCCAGGCCTCAATACATCTTGTCTTGTAGTGATTTTTATAAGTTCAGTCACCTGTGTCCCAGGGTAAATAACCGTGTTTTCTCGTACTGCAGAGTGAAGGCAAGAATTGCAATGACAGGGTGGATCACAGAAATCCCCTCTGAATGTTAAGCAGCCAGCTGAATATTGCCTTCACGTGCATAATTTAAAAATGTACCCTGTTTTATTTTTAAATAGCATGAAGGAAAATGAATTACCTTAGAAAGGGGCTTATTCTAGTACCATTAAGTGGGAAAATCTCTTGAGTATTCTTACCCATTGAATGCTATAATCTTGCACGGGCTTATCAACATATTGTGTATATATATAAATATATATAGAGAGAGAAAAAGATTTCTTAGAATGCAATTTAATCTGGCTCACTATACATATAATGTATCAATTTAACCTTTTACTTTACAATATGCACCTGTAAAAAATTACTATTGTTTATGCCTCTTCATATGGATTGCAAAACTAGACTTGGACTTCATGCATTCCCTAGGTCTCCCGTAGCTATTGTTTAATTAATGAAACAAAGAAAAAGAGAAGCAAGAAGACATACAAAGGGAAAGAAACAAAGACAGGACTTCAGGCAGGCATGAGTGAAAAATAAGTCAAGAGAAATAGAATGTTTTAAAGGTTAAATTGGTTTTATGAGTGAGACACAAGTGCTGCTATGATTTCCATCTCACCAGGGGATTTTTGTTATTTGTGTCGATTTTAACAATTCCTGATCTTTTATTAACGAAGCATTGTATACCCTGAATGAATGTAAGAATACCTGGGATGCACTCTGAGCTACATATATATATATATGTGAAAAGGCTTAACAAGGACTTGATATCGTTCACATTTAGCGTAGATTCTATCTACATCTCTATTTTAATCTGCATCCATATCTGTATCTGCAGCTGTATGGCGGTCTTAAGAGGACTAAATTCCTTTCCTTTTATGATTTAAATAAAAGCACTAGAGAAAAATAATCCCTTCTGTTTTCAAGCTCGGAGCTTTACACGAAGAAGAAAGATCTGAAATAAAAGGAAACAACAAGGACACGCGCGCGGGCCCGTGCAGCTGTGCAGCCTGGCCGAGCAACGTGCGCGCAGGCGCGGGAGCGTGACTCCAACGCGCCCCCAAGTCAATAAAATTCGAGGTCAGTGATTTTAAAAAGTAACTGGAAAATCCAAAAGGATCGGTGCAGTTAGTTCAGTTACAGCCTTTGCTCTGAGTAGGTGACTTTTATAGGTTTCATACCAGTGACTCTTAGGGGTCTGGGAAACTGTGCCCCTCCCTCCCCGCCTTTCCCGGCTACAGTTCCTTTCGCCAGTGCTCGAGCCACGCGCGCGGCTCTCCGCGGCAGCGCGCGCATCTGCAAGGACGATCGAATTCAATAAATGAGGGGTTCATTAGAGATCCAGGTCAAGGGTGAAATGTAAGAAACGCGTGAAGCAAACAACAACGCCGGACGCCTGCGCCTTTTCAATCGCCTGCTGCACCACCGTCTGCCTTCTCTGCAAAGTCAGGGGACGTTTTCCGTCCTTGGCCTCTGGTCTTCCTGACCACAGCTCCGAGCCTCGAAAATTCTCCTCCGTGGCTGTCGCTCACATCTCTCACGCCCGCACTTGTAACAGGAAATCCAGAGACATGGAGATGGGTCAGATTTTAGAAAAAAAAATAAAAATAAAAAGGAAAAGAATGACCATAGGAGAAAAGTGCTTGGAAGTAGCACCTTAAAATCAACATTCACCCCCATATTTTTAGTGGATACCCACTGCTCTCCAGGAAGCTTCCTTAGATTTCTTTGAACAAAGTAACAAACACCTGAGTTCACCACAGTCTTCCTATTGACAGTCTGCACAAGTGTTTATAAAAGAGACGTAAAAGAAGTTAAAAAGGAGAGAGAGAGAATAGTCTTAGAATTTAGTGATCCTAAGAACAGATTGGACATAACCCTGTAAAAGTACTCCACCTGCGGCTGACGATGAGTGGGTGAGTGCTCTGCAAATGTTTACAGTTAGATAAGATCCTATCAGTGGAGAGTGAAATGCAAAGTTATCAATGAATAAAATAAATTTTTCCAAAGTCTTGAATTTTAAAAGAGAAAAATGCTCATTATAGCTTATTCTCTCTAGTGTCAAATTTATCCTGTCTCATATAGTGTATGAATCTTCCTATCTTATGGAGATAGAAGAATGCACCAGCTTCTAAGAGCATTAATGCTTGGGAGAAAGAATCCCTCCACAGCCACTGTTAGCACATATGGCAATTGTTTTGTTGCTGTTATTATTAGTGACAGTGGTTAGTTTGTTTTTTCCCACCAGCTCAAAAGGTCAGAGACTGTGATTTGTTTATCTATGTACCCCTAGCACATAGCTTACTACCTAATAGTAGTTGCTGTTAAATTAATAAGCAAATATATAGGAAATTTCTCCATGTTAGGCATTTAATAAATACTTTTTCCCAATAGAAACAATCCCTGCAGAATGGAGATATTTATAATCACCAGTGCTCTAAAATGAGACATCCCACGCATTACTTTTATGTTGTTTTTAGTATAGGCAAAGAGCTAGTATAATAGTAACATGTTAAGACAAATCTAGGTCACTGTTCTCAATAAGGAAAGGAATGATGCGCCCAAGCTCCAGTATACACAAAAAATTCAAGAGATCTTGCTTTCATTCTCCATAATCCCAAACCTTTGAACTACTTTATTTGCAGAGTTATATAGTTACAGTTGGGATCAGTTTACCTCCTGTAAGTTACCTGCCATTATGGCTGAAGACCAGTGAATTTAATCTACATGCAAGTGTGTGGTGCTGTTTTCCGATTGTCCCAAACAGTAAAGGAGGTTTTACAATTGCAAATAGTTTAATTTGTTCAAACAGTTCCTTGTTCCCTCTTGGTTCCCTTTACTCTCATGTTTCAGTTCACATGCAAGTTTTCTTAATCCAGAGCTCCAAAATCAAGATTGGTGGGAAGAAAATCCAATTGTTTAGGGTCAAAATAAAGGCGTTTTTCAAATGCCAAAGACAGAGAGCAGGGTTATTCTACTTTGATGTTAATACCATGCCTTTTGTAGTTTTCCTGTTTGTTTGTTTTCATCTTCCACTGTCAACAGGGCACCAGATTTTATAGGCAGCTTAATACAGAGCAGATGTTGATTAAAAGAAATGTGGTTTTGAGTGTGACATTAAAAAATATTCTCTCTTGCCTAAGTGCTATATTCTTAATGGGTTTAATTTTTTATTAACTGATATAAAAACTGATATTGTTCTTTTGAATAATAACCACACATTCTATGTTAACTGAACCATATACAGCTCACTAGCTGGACCATGAATAAGGCAAGAAAGGTTCACATTTTAATATTTTAAAAAAGAAGAAATGTTTCTACTTTGTGCACAAAGCATGTGTTTTCTAGCCAAGCCTCTTAGCATTTTCATTTGTTTTATAAATATAACACTGCTTTAACCATGGTAAAAATACGACTGAGTGTATTATTTTTTTAGATTCATCTTTAAATACACTCTTAATCAGGGTATTTCTTTTATTTTAATTAATGATGACATACTAAGAGCAACATTGGGACCAATAAATCTGGAGTAAATATGATGAAGATGAAACGAGAGTTAGAACCTTGAAAGAGAAAAACAAACAAAAAAGCTCCAATGACTTTACAGACACCGTCATGCAGGAATTAAACAGAGGCTGCATTGGGCACAGTTGACCACTCAGGTGCTAGAGGCATTTCCAAATGACTGAGCCAAGAAAATAATGCATTCCTACTTTTGCTGATACAAGCTTGAAAGCTTTGATGAGTAGATGAGGGTAGTTACCTGACCTCAATGGTCCATGACACCAAAACAAATGGATTTGGAAGGCAAATTTTGCACAACTGGAATCAGAAATCCTGTAAGATCCATAGCAAAGTGCCTATGTGATATAACATACTTGTAATGCCCCATACTAAATCATACACCACATGCCTAGAGATGTTCTTTTGTGCACGGATTAGAAAGGAACATATGCAGTATCATTTTGTTGTTGTCTTAAGCTATGGAGATGCCCTGCCTACAGCCTAAGTGAGCTTTGACCAGGTCTCTGTCTGACCGAGAATCAGCCCTCTGCAGATCAGTAAGTGCCACTAGGGCAGGATCTTACAGCATTGATTTTCATCCGAACCACATCTGCTTCCAGAGATTTGTAGGATAAAAGAAATGCTTATTCCAAATAGTTAATGCAGAATCAATGCTACGATGATCAATTAGCATAGATCTTAATGTTTAAGAATTCCATTCTATCAGTTATCTACTTGGAGGATGGGGACAAAACTGTGATCTAAAAAATCTATCATAATTCCTTTCATTTCCTCAACTATATTAGTTACTTTATTTAAAGATGAAGAGAAGGAGAGATGACATGTAAATATTAGTCCAAAAGCAATAAAACTTGATAAGTGTTATGCTTGGGAACAAAATCTTACATTCTAGGGTAGACTTCAAAAAATTTAACTTCTTTAAAAGGGACCAGTAATGATGTGTAGAGCAAAGCCATTATTTCAAAGGGCCCTATAGATAATGTAAATGTGTTTATGCACAAACATATACGCACACACATTTTTAGTCAGGAAAGACATATAGTGTCTTTAAGTTATCTTTGGTATACTTCTCAGATTATTTAATTTCTTAGTTTCTTCTTTTTTTATCTGGAAACATTTTGAAGATAATTAGGACCACTGTATTTTTGGGATCTGTTTATGAAAAAATATGTATTTCCTTTCAAAATAACATTAAATGACTAAAACACACATAACTTTCTCTGGGTCTCAAACTCCATCAAGAAATGCAAAAACATCACTAAAATATTCTATTGCCATAAGAATGGCATGATTAAAATGTTGGAGGTGTCAAGAAAATGAGAAGACTACTCACAGACTGGGAGAAAATATTTGCAAACAACATATCTGATAAAGGACGATATCAAAAATGCACAAAGAACACTTAAAACTCAATAATTAAATAAATGTACGACCTGATTAAAAAATGAGCTAAAGACATGAAGAAATACCACCCAAAGAAGATAGATGACAAGTAAGCACAGGAAAAGATGTTCAACACCAAATGTCATTTGGGAATTGCCAGTTAAAACAACAATGAAATATCACTACAGACCTATTAAAAGGCCAAAATCCAAAACATTGACAACACCAAACACTATCAAGGTGTGGAGCAATGGGAGCTCTCATTCACTGGTAGGAATGGAAAATGATAGAACCACTTTGGAAGACAGTTTGGTAGTTTTCTTAGAAACTAAAGATGGTTTTAACAATACCATCATCCAGCAATTGTGCTCCTTGGTATTTACACAAATGAACTGAAAATTTCTTCCACACAAAACCTAAAGATGAATATTTATAGCAGTTTTATTCATAATTGCTAAAACTTGGAAGATGTCCTATGATGATAATGATATGTCAATGTAGATTCAACAATGGCAACAAATGTACTCTCTGATGTGGGATTCTGATAGTGGGGAAAGTTGTGTTTGCGGGAGTAAGGGGTATAGGGGAGCTCTCTGCACTTCTCCATCCATTTTTCTGTGAATCTAAAACCACTTTAAAAAATAAACTGTATTAAGAGAAATGTTGGGGGAACATTTGAAGCACAGATGATTGTACGTGGTTATAGCCACTTGTCATTTCAATTTTGATGAAATATTTACCATTTTATTTGTTGCATCACAAGTAGAACTGTGACACGTTTCGTAATGTGCGTAGCTGATTTCATGCACTTTTGACAGTTCAGGAAAATAGTTTCTCCATGCCAACTGTTGCAAAACATTTTCATTGTTTAGAATCTCTGTAGGTCAGTCTCTAAATTTGCACGCTAACTACCTGGAAGAAATGGCAAATAACAACTTCGTGTTAGTGGAAAAATAGTTCTGTATTTTCTATTATAACAGACTAACCTCTGCTTTGAAGTTTTAACCAGTCGTTGTAACGAAACTTCATAGATATACACTCAGATCTGCTGTTGCCAGAAACAACAAAAAGGAAAGAAAAAAAGAAGATACCCGAGCAGAGTGTGGCAAGTGAGAGGAGAATGAACCTTAGACTCACACAATGTCATGGCAGGAAAAACACCAGGGAAATGCTGGCTCGGGAGATCTTTTCTCTGCCCATCGTGGTTCTTTACAGCATCTGGAATAGGCTGCAGGCGATTCATGAAACCCTAGAACTATAGGAGAAAAGTCAGTTTGCATCTGCATATGCGATGTTTCAGGGGAAGAAATCCCATTGTTTTCATCAGAAATCTCAAAAGACTATATGATGACCCCAAAAGGGTTAGGAACTACAGAGATCATAGACAGCCCAGTTATTTGCAGAAGCATCCCAGAGATGTGAAGAAACACACCCAAAGTCACTCAGTGTTCATATTGGTGCTTAAAAATTTTGTTGACTTTTTCATAATTCAAGTAGTTGATGAAAAGTTTAAAGAAGAAAATGATAATTAATTAATATTAATTTGGGTTAACAGTGCCAACTTGATTTTTTTTTTTTAACAAACACAACATTGTCTAGGAAATATTTTCTAGTAGTGTGAATTTCTTTGGGGATAAATATTAAATTATCTGACATAACATCTTCATTTCTCAGTATCAGGCAATTTTTCCTCCATAAATGCCAAACTCTCTATGAGCATGATAAACAGCCACATGTGACAATATTTAAGAGGTACCAAATGCTTCTTCAACCACAAACCACCAGCCAAGATTTCCCCTTACTCTTTAATACTCCTTCCGAATTAAGCAGTATTAGCCAACGTTTATTCTTTGAGACACAAATCTCATGAGATTCTCTAGGACAAAGTCGTTTCCTATCAAGTATGTTTAAGAAAGTCCTATTTAGAGAAACCCAGTGTACATGCATATATTAAAGGCATTGACAAGTCCTATAGTCGAGCTATTTCACTAAATTTAACTATATTTACCCCATCCTTTCTTAAACATATTTGAACCTTTTATTTATTTTCTTTAAAAAATGCCTAGCATGAATTTGGGAAATCATGAGTTAAGGAGCAAAAAGACCCTAATAAAATGCAAGCAAGTTTTCTGGAAGAGTAATGCTATAAATTATTACACCTGTGAACACTTTTAAAAAGTCACCTAGTAAAATGCTAAGGGAAAAGGACCTTCAGAGAAAGGAAGTCAGAAAACGTAGTTCAGTCCTTTGCAGATGTCAATCATGATTTATCCTCAGAGTAGTCTGGGATGAGACATGAGGGCAGGGACCATGGACTTCAGGTGCAGAAAAATCACCATGTAGACCTATGACCTGACCTATGTGGATCCCCATGCCCAAAGTAAACACAGTCTGGTTCCAAATCTATGCGGATCTAGAGATCTTGCATTTTTAGCACCCCAGTGACTCAGAAGCAAGAGCTGGCTGGATAAGCTTTGAGAAACACTGCACTGAAGGATGGAGTGGACAAAGAAGCAGCATAGAGCAGGAATGAGCAAGAACTGAGGGCAGCGGCCTGAGTTTTTCTAACTTGCAGAAAGTTTGTGCATAAAACTTTTCCTGGAGCTGATTTTGTGTCGGTTTCTTTGTCTTCCCAGTTCCTACTGGGCTGCATCACATCCTGTTAATTCTAGCCTCAGTCATGGGCGATCGTTTTCAAGATGATACAAAAGCTCTAACATGAGCCGGTTTATTGTTACCAATATTTTCATTTAAGCACTTTGATCAATATCCGACAAGTCAATTAAAGCATACAAATGCTTTCTCAGGGAGACACACTGGAGTCCCCTCTGCCTCTTTTCAAAAAGCGTATTTTATTCTTTTTTTCTTTTTTTAAAGAAACACAACTTTCCCAAATTTGTGCATCCTTCTGATTCTGGTTTTAGAGAGGAAATGAAATTTGTCACGCTGCCATATATCATTTCCCTCGCAGTACAATGTCCCATCTGTGTGTCAAGTACAAAAGAAAAGCATTTTGTGAAAAATTGCTAAAGAAGTAATGATTTTTGTCCTCAACTCTTTGTTTTGCCTTTCAATAAAGAAGGCGACATGTGCCACAAATGATGTATTATTGTTTAGGTACAACCCCGGTAACACAGTGCATAACCAAAACCATGTTTCACAGCAGAGAAACTATAGTTTACTGCCCCTATGGCTCTGATGAGAATATAATGTTCTACAGTTTATAAATGCTTTGAGGTCAATACATGATTTGCTTCAGCTTGTTCATCCAATGAGCAGGGGATCCAAAAATATATCAAGCTATTCGACAGCTCCCTGGAAGCTGGGCTGAGGCTGCAGTGATGGAGAGACTCCATGGAAACCCCTCTGTCAGCTGGAGATGAGATAATTAGATCCAGGTAATACACTGGGACCCCAACAGGGAGCCGCCAAGCAAACATGTCATCTTTATGGGCCTTTCTTGTCCTGCACAGCCACTGTGGCCTAAGACAGGGACGTGTAAAGAGATTCATCCATGCCCAGAAATTGCACCCACACCCACTGGGTTCCCCATTAGCTAGAGACCTTCCTCCCACAGAAGCAAGCCGGAGGACACAACTACCAGGAGATGCTCTCTGTTAATTATTCATTCCCCTACAAATATCTTTTTTCCTTTTTCACAATGTATCACCAGTCAGATATTGGATTTATCAGGGACTCTAATTTTGTATATATATAACCAAATTGCCCATCTCTCATTTTAAATGATTCTCATGCTGGGGATGCTCTGTAAACTGAGGTTAAAATAGTCGATTGTTTCAACCCTTCGAATTAAGTACAGTATACCGTCCTTTTACCACAATTTCAGATGCACGGTCTCTGTCATTTTTGTCATCATTTTACTCATTCTGCGAATATTTATCGAGGGACTGGAATTATGCCAGGCATGGCACCAGATGGGCGTGGACACAGAAATCAAGGTGGGCACACGGGACCACATTCAAAGTCAAGAATCTTACAATGATATTTGTAAAATACTGCATTGTTTACATTTGAGAACAGTGCCGTGAAGGAAAAGTACATGGTGTTTGCCAAGAGAGATTAGGGGTACTTCATTTAGTTTGGGGAATCAAAGGCTGCTTCCCTGAGGACATGATACCTAACTGAAACCCATAGATTAAAAAGACTTAGCTAGGTGAAGGAGGGCGGAATGATCACCCCTGGAATGAGCAAAGTTCTCTTAACAGGGGTGCATGTGCAAAGGCACAGATGTATTAGGTTATGAAGTACGAATTGTCTGATTTCCTTAAGTGCTAAGTTTGGTAGTTGATATCTCTGACATTTCACTTTGACACTTCTTGGGTTTTTTTAGTTTTATTGTGAAGGTACATCCTCATTCTTTCAAACACATGGTTTGGCTTGTGATCATCTTTCAAATTTTTTCAGAGCAATTTTTGTGGCACCATGGATAAGTCACAAAATCACATTAGTTTTGAATATGAGTTCTGTCATGGAACCAATGCAGCGCAGACAGCTCAAAATATCAATGAAGTGTTTGGCAAGGAGGTGGCTAAGGAACACACAGTGCCTCGATGGTTTGAGAAGTTCCATCCTGGTGAATTTAATCTTGAAAATGAGCCACGTGGGTCACCTGAGACCAAGGTGGATAATGATGAGATGAAAGCTATAGTGGAAGTGAATCCATCACAACCTACCTCTGAATTAGTAGAAAAGTTTGATGTCACTATTTCAATAATATGCGAGTATTGGAAACAAATGAGCAAGGTAAAGAAGCTGGATAGATGGGTTCCACACGAATTAAATGAGCGTCAGAAGAGAGATGTCTGGAAGCTTGCCTTTCTTTGCTGGTACAACATAAAGGTGAACCATTTCTATGCCACATTGGTATATGTAATGAAAAATAGATTCTTTTTGACAATTATAAGCATTCCGCACAATGGTTGGGTAAAGATGCAGTGCGGAAACACAGTCTAAAACCAAACATTCATCTAAAAAAGCTAATGGTGTCTGTCTGGTGGTCCAGCACTGGAATCATCCACTACGGCTTCGTGAAATCTGGTCAATCGATGACAGCAGATGTCTACTGCAACCATTTGGAGGAGATGATGAGGATGCTTGCATTTGAGCAGCTGAGATAGTCAGTAGAGACAGGCCAGTCCTCTTGCAAGACAACACTTGACCACGTGTCACACAAACAATGCTGGACTAAAACTATAGGAGCTGGGCTTGAAAACTCTCTGTCATCCACCATATTCACCAGACCTTGCACCAACTGACTACCACTTCTTCCATGCTTTGCACCACTTCTTGCAAGAAAGAATATTCAATTCTCAACAAGCTGTGGAAAATGCCTTTTGTGATTTCATTGCTACTAGCTCTCCAGGCTTCTTCACTGCTGGCATAAACAAGCTACGGTTAAGATGGCAAAACTGTGTTGATAGTTAGGTGCATGCTTTGATTAATTATACTGCTTCTTGTTTGAGATCAAATAAACTACACTTTTCATTAGAAATCTGCCATTTCATATTTAGTGACCATAATCACCACTGCCACCATCATTGTCACCACAGCATCATTATTACTACCACCATCATCATCACGACCACCTTGATCAGCCTCAACACCATGGTCACCATCATCACCACCACGATCACTAGTATCATTTTCAGCTACAGTACAGCTACAAGGGGCTCTGCTATTACCTTATGTTAATAAAAGCCATCTCTAATGCTTAGTATTAAGGTCACTAAATATGAAATGTCTAATTTCGAATCAAAATTGTAGTTTACTATGTCTCAAACAAGAAGCAGTGCAATTAATCAAAGTATGTGCCTAAACTATCAACATAGTTTTGCCATCTTAACTGTAGCTTGTTTATGCCAGCAGCAAAAATGCCGGGCAAGTGAGTGATGATGAAATCGTGAAAGGCATTTTCCACAGCTTGTTGAGAATTGAATATTTTTCCTTGCAAGAAGTGGTGCAAAGCATGGAAGAAGTGGTAGTCAGTCGGTGCAAGGTCTGGTGAATATGGTGGATGACAGAGAGTTTTCAAGCCCAGCTCCTATAGTTTTAGTCCAGCATTGTTTGTGTGACACGTGGTCAAGTGTTGTCTTGCAAGAGGACTGGCCTGTCTCTACTGACTATCTCAGCTGCTCAAATGCAAGCATCCTCATCATCTCCTCCAAATGGTTGCAGTAGACATCTGCTGTCATCGATTGACCAGGTTTCACGAAGCTGTAGTGGATGATTCCAGTGCTGGACCACCAGACAGACACCATTAGCTTTTTTAGATGAATGTTTGGTTTTAGACTGTGTTTCCGCACTGCATCTTTACCCAACCATTGTGTGGAATGCTTATAATTGTCAAAAGAATCTATTTTTCATTACATATACCAATGTGGCATAGAAATGGTTCACCTTTATGTTGTACCAGCAAAGAAAGGCAAGCTTCCAGACATCTCTCTTCTGGCGCTCATTTAATTCGTGTGGAACCCATCTATCCAGCTTCTTTACCTTGCTCATTTGTTTCCAATACTCGCATATTATTGAAATAGTGACATCAAACTTTTCTGCTAATTCAGAGGTAGGTTGTGATGGATTCACTTCCACTATAGCTTTCATCTCATCATTATCCACCTTGGTCTCAGGTGACCCACGTGGCTCATTTTCAAGATTAAATTCACCGGGATGGAACTTCTTAAACCATCGAGGCACTGTGTGTTCCTTAGCCACCTCCTTGCCAAACACTTCATTGATATTTTGAGCTGTCTGCGCTGCATTGGTTCCATGACAGAACTCATATTCAAAACTAATGTGATTTTGTGACTTATCCATGGTGCCACAAAAATTGCTCTGAAAAAATTTGAAAGATGATCACAAGCTAAACTGTGTGTTTGAAAGAATGAGGATGTATCTTCACAATAAAACTAAAAAAACCCAAGAAGTGTCAAAGTGAAATGTCAGAGTTATCAACTGTCAAAGTTAGTACTTAAGGAAATCGGACGTATCATACTTAATAGCCTAATTTATATGTTTCTTATATTTTTCTATGGACAAACAGCCTATATGTAATGTTGCTTCAACATGTCATGGTGGAATGTAGAGCATTCTCACATTTAAATGCACTGTATAAATAACTGTGTTCTAGTTTCATAGTGGAAAAGTATATCTTATTATTTAATGTAAATAATAAAGCAATGTTCACTGGTTGCATTCATTATTTCTCAATTATCTTTTTATGTGTCATTGCTCATTTAATTTGGAAATATTAGTGGTTATATATTAATTTCTCTAAATTATTTTTATATTAAAGATATCAACACTTTGTCAAGTTTGTGGCAAATAAACTTGTATTCTTATGAGATTCTCCCTGCTTTTAGTTCTCCTGTTGTGTGTGTGCTAGCCAGGCCATTTGATTTGCTGAATGAAGAATCACAAGCTGTTTTTGTTTTCTGCATTTGATGCTGAAAAGATATATAAATACACAAATAGTGACTCCTTGCTTTGAGATAGGAAGTCCTCTGATCTAAGTCCCTTGGTCTCTCTTTAGTAATCTGAAAGCCAAGGAGGAAGGAGATTGGTTATCATCATTTTAAGAGTTTATTTCCCAAGGTAAAATAAAATAAAATAAAATAAAATAACCAACCAAGCAGGCAAACACACAATTACAACAACAATAACTCCTATCACCAAGACGGAGGACCGTGGGTTCCTCTAAGCTTTTTGGTGTGTGTGTGTGTGTGTGTGTGTGTGTGTGTGTGTGTGTGTGTGTGTGTTTTCCTGGTATCTTTTAACCGAGGCTGGTTTTTACAAGTTGGTAAGTAGCCTACAGAGATGTCTCTAAGCTCCAAGAAAACCAGATTTTTCTACTATATATTTATGTATTCCCAGTGCCTGGTGCCTAGCACATCTTAGGCACTCAAGGCTGAATGAATCAGCAAACTAATAAATGGCACACTAACCTTAGAATAATGAGGAGAGGCATCTGGGAGAGAGGAGAATTTGAAAAGACAAAAAAAGGACTGAAGAGAAAGGTGGAAAAGTGACAAAGAGAATCTTGATGATTCTGCCCAAAGCCAACTCTAGTCTCAAGTTTTAACAAGATTTTCTTTCACTGCCCAAATTCCTAGGATTCTATTTCTAATATTTTTGTTTTGTGCAAATAGTTTCCACTTGGGAGAGAGATGAAATACACTTGAATAACAATGAAGAGACTTTAATAGAAGATAGTTTGGCTCAGGCTTTACTCTGTAATTTGTTTACTATCCCGTGGGATCGTCCTTATAAATTATTCCATATCTCTCTTCTGTCCTTTTCATAATGTAACTTTTGTCAAAAACACACAGTTTTATAAACTTCACAGATTTCCATTTCAATCAATTTATTTTGGAGAGCTTATGCACAGATTATATCAACAGCTCCAGGACGCGCATCTGTTGTCAAGCGTGTAGAAAAGGCAGTGCCCAATCTTGTAGAAATAATCTTTGAGTGAGGTCATCAGACTTGGTATTGAGGGAAAGAAACAAACCACTGGCCTAAGACTCGGAGTTCAGAATGTTTCTTGCAAAGAGAATGCCTCCTTTATCTAGAAAAAAACACCTTATTGAGATCTATGGTGGTGAAATTGGCAACCTCCCTGCTTCTAAGACTCCATTCAAGCATGCTCTGGGTGAGAGAAGCTAATTTGCTCTGCATCATAAAGTGAGAGGACTTTGGATTGAGGCTGAGCATTCTGGAGGAAATTGCCTTCAAAGTACCAGTGGAAAAGAAGGGAACCCCACTAAAGCCTAAAACCTGTTGTTCAGGGGAGACAGGAGGCAGAAGTGGCATGAGAACATCACAGCTGACAGTCATTGGGCATTTACTGTGTTTTTGACATTTTTTGGAGCACTTGCAAAGCATTATTAATTTAATACTCTAACAATCCTATTAGGTAGGTAATAGTCCTACTTTACAGATAAAAAAATCTGAGACACACAGAATTTAGGCCACTTGTTTAAGATTACACAGCTGTAAATGGCATATTATAGATTCAAACACAGCCTGACTCTGCAACTTGCTTTTTAAACCACTATGCTAGATTGCTGTAAATCATCCACACTGATCTTGGGGAGGACGTTAATGATCCCATTGCGTATGGGATGGTAACTTCAGTTATTTTATTTTTAAAGGGATGTGCAATTCCAAATGTCTGCAGGGCCTGGGACCAACCAGAGAGCATATAACTAGGTTATATACAATTTTGAAAGGGAGGCATTACTATTCCCAACTCAAAAATAAGTATAATGTATCTGTTTATATCTGTAACTTTCATAGCTAGCTGATAAGTGGCAGATCCTGTATTCTAACTAAATCAGTCTGATTCCAAAGCCTATGAGCCTGTTATATTAATAATACACATTTTTGGTATAGCATATTTCTAATAATGTTTTCAAATGGAGATTCTTGCATTTTGATATGTAATTTTTATCATGTTGGTTGAAATTTCAAATGCCAACCTTTATGCCCATATGGAGCATTCAAAGGACATTTATATAATTCCTCATTACCTCTCATTTGATTTGAAAATTTTCTGTAAGTATCTTCAAATATCAGGAGGAGTTTGACCTCCCTAAATTAAGTGAGCACGTATGAATTAGAGAATACCATTTGTAAAAATTTAAAAAATTATAAACAAGGTGGAGCAGAAGTACCAATCATGCCTCATTAATTGAACATTCAAACATAGTCACACAAAGAGGATTTTAAAATGGCGTATTATAATAGGACTGTTTTGTTTAGATTGGTTTGGTTTAAGTTAAATAAAGCCTTAGAAATCATTCCAATCAACCCTTTTCTTTCACAGATGAGTATCTGAGACATGAGAGGGGAAGGGACTCACCTATGACCATCTCAGTTTAATAGTTCATAGCAATTCCTTGAACACTTACCATGTCCCAAACGCTGAGTTATGCAGTGGGGCTGCAAAGGCTAGTAGGAAGTGGTCCCTGCCCTTGAAAAGTCTATCACTTATCATGGTGATAAATTCAGACAACTTCTTTAAAATGTAGTACTTGTATAAAATCTGCAGCATGCTATGGAAACAGAAAGAAGCACTTGAGAATTTAGCCAGGATAAGGAGGGGAGAAGGATCACAAAGAAACTAGCTCATGCATGATGGCAAGTAATACATAGAGCTTGAGTAACAGAAGCAGAATGATTTCTTAGAACATAATATGAAAAGTGGACACGATGCACAGATTTCAAGGCCCTGAATACTGGAGGTTTTGGATACCATGGCAAGTTGCCTAGACTCGGCAATGGCAGCCCCTGGATGGTTCAGCATGGAAGTGGACAGGCTGTATCTATTCCCTCAGATGACCTTCAGATAGTCTGGAGTCATGATGTCCAAGAGAGAACCTGATGCCATCATCCAGGCACAGAATAAGAGCAATGAGAGTAGAAATGGAGATAAGATGACAC
Source organism: Microcebus murinus (assembly GCF_040939455.1). Lineage (NCBI taxonomy): Eukaryota > Metazoa > Chordata > Mammalia > Primates > Cheirogaleidae > Microcebus > Microcebus murinus. Next base: position 9,420,467 of record NC_134118.1, read on the forward strand.
AGTAAAGAAATATAGGAAGGTAATGTCAATAGGATTCAAAGTTTTTCACAGGGGTGATTAGGTAGAAGGTGGAGCCTTCACATGAATAAGGAATAGAGGGAAAGAAGCAAGTTGAAGAGCAAGTGAGTAAAGGGCTGTGTTGTGGACATTCACACTTCATGAATTTTGCATGCCCTATAGGGCTTTCAAGACAACACATTGAGTGGCAATTGACTGTGAATATTGGTCAAACATCAGTGGGAGAGCCAAGTTAAACACACAACACTTGATTCCCAGTAATTACTCATTCTAGTATAATTTACTGTCTTTCAGGGCCTACGAGGTTTCCCCTTAAGCTGCCTGTTCAGAGTTGGAATGAGAGAGTCACCCAATAAGACAACAGAAATTACACAATAAAATCAGCTCTGAGCTCATACCAACATTAAAGACTGAATAATAAACAACTGAATGTCTCTGTGTTAGGTTCACAATAATTGCATGTTAAAACTGGGAGAGAGAATTTATAGAGTGGTCCAGGGTCCCAGTTAACACTTTTTCCCTAAAGAATTGGTTACAGTTGCTCTTTATTTTTATATACTTTTCTATACTTCCCACTTTTTGCCTCTTTATACCTAGATACTTCAGTGTGTATTTTTACATGACTATTTATATATTTTTCCATATATACACACAGATGAGAATAATAACATCTTTTTGCATAATCACTGTATAATTATCAAAATATGGAAATTAACATTGCCTCAATACTGTCATCAAATATATAAATCTTATTCAAATTTTGCCAATTGTCTCACTAATATCTTTTAGGGAAAGCAAAGCAAAATGAAAAAAATCTGGTGTGAGAGCCAATCCCTGCCTTTAGTTGTCAGGGCTCTTTGTATCCTTTAATATAGAACAGCTCCTCAGACTTTGTCTTGCACCACTTGACATTTTTGAAGACCACTGGCCAGTTATTTTGCAAAATGTCCTCATTTTGGGTCTGTGTGATGTTTCCTCTTGATTAAACTCAGATCATGCAGGTTGGCAGGAATACCACGGGAGCAATATTGTATCCCTCTCAGTGCATTTGATCAAGAGCTACATCAGGTTCATTTGCCCCATTCCTGACTTTAACTGTAATTACTTGGTTAGGGAGGTGGCTGATAGATTTCTCCAGTATACAGTTGTCATTTTTTCCTTTTCTTTTGTAATTAAGAAGTGTCTCATGAAGAAATATTTTATCATGTTTCTCATCAAAATTAACTCATTAGATTTAGCTTCCAATGGACATTTCCTGGTCTGAATTAAGTATTTCTGTAATCATTGCTAAGTGGTGACTTTCCAATTTCATCATTTATCAGTCAGAATTCATTTTTCTAATATTTTTGAGTATGTATGTATGAAACATATAATCAGAGAAAATAACAAATAAATGGTGTTAAAACTTATAAATTGACACATCCTTTTTCCTTATTTGTTACTTTTAAAGAGTTTAGAATTATTTATTATTTTATACATTTAATAAATTCCTTCTGGCCTTTCAGGACATGAGGCTACTATTTTTTATTTTAGTGTATTATGGGGGTACAAATGTTAAGGTTACATATATTGCCCATGCCCCCCGCCCCCCTCGAGACAGAGCTTCAAGCGTGTCCATCCCCCAAACGTTACACATCTTACTCGTTGTGTTTGTATATACCCACCCCCCCTCCCCCCTCCCACCTGCCCGACACCCAGTAAATGTTATTCCTATATGTCCACTTAGGTGTTGGTCTGTTAATACCAATTTAGCAAATCAATTGACTAAAAAGTAAAGAAATTTAATCATTCAACTTCAACTACACCAAGACAATTATTTTAATCCTGCCTTCTTTTGATTGTTTATGAGATTCCACTTTGTCCTGAATGAAAGAAGTGGAAACAATGATTCTCAGTTTCAAAGCAAAACATATATGGTGTGACAGCAAGGACGAAGGAGTAACTGCAAAGACAGCGGAAGAATTCATCCTAAATTGTTTCACAGGCTCAGCTGGTGGAGCACAGATCTGAGTAATGTGCAAACTCAGTGGCAGCAACATGATTCCTGCACTCCTGGGCAACTTTCTGCCTGTATTCTGGGAGAACTCAACCTGCATGTAGGGAATTGCCATGGAAACACATATTGAGACATTATGGGAGCCGGTTTTAGGGTGGGGCTAGGAAAGTCTTGTTATGCTAGAGAGAGATGTGGCTGTGATATTAAAGTACATATTGAGAAACCAAAGATCTGATGCAGTTCTGCACATCTTACTCACTCAGTCGTGCCGGGAGATGTGCTACCGAAATCTGACCGTCGACTCCTTCAAAATGCCTCCTTCCCTCATTATTCTGTTCATCCCAGAAAGACCATCACTTCCCAAAGAAGATGTTAGTGTTTTTTTATTTTTCTTTCATCATACTATTATTTGTGTTAGATATAGAAGTAGAAATAGAGAGATAAATGTTTACTTGGTAGTTCCTTTTTGAATGTTTGCCATTTGAAGATAGGTTCAGAAATATATTCTCCAGCAAACTGGTATCAACTGAGTAGCACCTAAGTGGACACATAGGTGCTACAGTAATAGGGTATTGGGCAGGTGGAAGGGGGGAGGGGGGCGGGTATATACATACATAATGAGTGAGATGTGCACCATCTGGGGGATGGTCATGATGGAGACTCAGACTTTTGGGGGGAGGGGGGGCAATGGGCATTTATTGAAACCTTAAAATCTGTACCCCCATAATATGCCAAAATAAAAATAAATAAATAAATAAATAAATAAAAAGGAATAGGGTGATGAGGATGATATACAAGATGACAAGGAAAAGGCCAGGAGAGTTCTGAATCGGGAAGGGTGAGTAGAGGCCATCCAGTTCACACCATCAATTTAAAAATATATATAAGCAAGTTAAGACTTGGAAAATGGGATTTGCACAAGACTCATGAAATGGAATAGAGGCAAGAACTGAGGCGTCCTGCCCCCTGCCCAAGGCTCAGGAGCTGCCACCCATGGGGCTCACCTGGCCTAAGCACAGCCCTCGGGCTACGTTAAGGCCTTTGCAGCGGGAATCTATCTGCAAGGTGAAGGTTAGAAATCGCACAAGTAGGGTTGCGAGATAAAATAAGGAATGTCCAGTTGAATTTGAATTTCACACTTAAAACAAGGTTTTTTTTCAAGTATAAAATGTAAGTCTCAAATATTATATGAGACATACTTATCCTTAAAAAAATATTTATTGTTTAACTGAAATTCATATTTGAATAAGAAGCCTATATTTTCACTAGTTAAACCTGACAACCCCACCCAAGAGCAACATTAACAGAGTGCAGCAAGAAAATTGTATAATTTGTCAAGAGAATAAGATAACTTTAAGAAGGAGTTCTTAACTTATGAATTGATATATTTGGGATCATATTCCCATCATAAAAAATAAGGGTTCTGTTTTTAGAAAAAAGATTATTAAATGAGGTTAATAAGGTTATTATTAAGGCAATTAATAAGGTTACTAGCCTTAGCCGTATTACTTCATAGATTCACTATAAGTATTCATTGAGATTTTACTTACAATACAGTTAAAATAATAAATGAAAATGACTGGCTATGAAATATGTATATAAACATCTAAGTATACCTCATTTTATCCTCTCCATAATCCTCTTAGGCAAGTATAATCTAATTTATGTCTGTCTTATAGATGATGAAGCCAAAGCTCAGAGAAGTTAAGGTTGAGTAGGTTTCCCATATTATCAAATTAATATTTTTTGAGAATTTTGGTAGACTAATATTTAGGCCAAGTCTGTCTGACTCAAAAACCCCAAAACTTAACTATTATATTTTCAACAGAATCCCTATGTTTTTAGGAATTTATGCTAACAAATTAATCATATTAGTACAAAGAGATTTCTAGTACTAGATATTGTAGTAATAGAATATTATAGAGTTGTTATAAACAAGAAATTAAAAATTTTAAATGGTTACCAATAAATTTAATTAAGAAATTAAAAATGCTACATTGATAATATAGTAACAGTTAAAAGTGATGTATAGAAAGATAAAACTGAACTAACTCAAGCATTATGTTTATAAAATAAAATTTTGACATATTTATCTGCAAGTACAAAAAGACATTATTTTTGAGAATGAGTTCATTAATTACTTTTAATTTGTTCTCAATAGTTTCTAAATTTTCCATAATCTACAATATGCTTTTCTAAACAGAAAAAAAATAATAAACCTTGATTTTTACAAATGTGGTCAAATAAATAACTATATTTAATAATATAAATAAGTTTGTTCCCTCTTTTCTGGGAAAGGAACAGGAGGTAACTTTAACTGTAGAAGACAAAAGAACATTTGGATCACAGTCAAATCTGAAATATAAAGCTGAATACACATAGGCAATGGATTAAAGAATAAGTTTTTATTTTAACAACCCATTCAAACATCTGTAATGGAGGTTTGTGGGGTTTTTTCATTTTTTATTACAATAACTATAATCCTGGACAGCTGGTTAACCAAAGTCATACCTGAAATACAAAAAAAACAACTGGAATAGAAATTGAGTGTAGTAACATCCACACATCATTGACAAGCATGATATTTTCTATTCTAAATTAGATATCAGACTTTTGCAACTTTATAATGTCATAGAACTGCAAAATTACAGCTTGTTAGTTTTTGTTATGCTTGTGGAAGTCTGCAGTCCCTGTTGCTCTAACTACTTATCCTTGAGGCGTGTCCTTTCAGCTTGTCTTTGGAATAGATTCTGATGCTTGGTGCCAGCTCCTTTGGGATTTAGGCACAGCTCATGTTGAACCAAAAGGTGATACTGCAGATGGGACTCTGGGGTCCTTTTACTTCTCTTCTTGGCATATTTCCCAGGGCGCCTAATAAAATCATCATTGCTAAAGATAAGTAGTATCTAAATGTGGTATAATTTCAATACTACTTGATTTAGCAGACCATTTCTAGGCACACTGAGGATATGAAGGACAGCATTTCAATGATACCGCTTTGGACATTGGAGAGTGAGAGTTGGCTGGAAGTGTTGCCTGAATCTTCCAGACCAAGGCTCATTCAAGCACTCCACTGAGCAACACATAATTTGAACAAATCCAAACTTGTCAGAGTAGAGGTGATGATGTCAGCAAAGAAGTCAAAATAAAAGCAGCCTCATTATTCAAGCAGGTTGAGAGTATTTATCTCTAAAAATGGGAAGATACAAATGAATGCAGGAAAGATTAGCTAAGCATTTGGATCACTTTCTAGGCAGAAGGAGGCAAGTCCAATCCAAATTGTAAAAGCTTCAAACTACACAGCTTTTCATTGATATTCATCCTCTTAAAACTGGCCAGCACAAGAACCTATATATATATATATATATATATATATATATATATATATACACACACACACACACATTAAACTATTACATGGTCCAGCTCCTAGTGGATGTAGGAGACCTAGCTCCTAATTCAGTTTCTGACTTTACTCAGCTGTGAAACGAAACCATACTGACTACCACACAGAGGCACAGGTGCCCATCTTGGTCTAACTAGGTGATTGCTCTGGGTTTAGTATCTATAGGGCTGAACTTGAGGCTGCTACAGCAGACAAATACGAGAGGAGAAATCCAGAAGGCCAGCTAGGAAAACTGGCACTATGAGAATATCTCCCCAGCAGCTCTAAAAATTAGGCAAAATTTGCCCGTTGGGAATTTCAGTTGTGGAGGAAACCAGGGTTTGGTGGGGGGGAGGCAAAATTCAGAAGTCAGAGGTAAAAAGTAAGGTCCCCACATGAGGTCTGGGCCAAGAGATGATAGAATCAAAACAACAGGTCCCTAGGACGGAAGTGGGTCTAGTTTGCTTGAAGTTACAACACTAGGCTGCCCTCCCTCACATGGGCTAAGTCATATTCTTTCTCTGGGTCTCAGTGTCCTCATTAGTTGAAGGCTATAATAGTAACGCCTCTACCCTTTCTCCAAAGTTATCCAGAGAAGTAGGCATGATAAAATTTCTTAAAAAGTAAAGAGTGAGGAATTCCCCCAGAAAGTAATAAGCTAAGAAGCCCTTACCTCCCTCTTCACCACACCTCCTCCCCTCAAACCCCCTTCACCAAAGAGTGGCCCCTCGCTTCTTAGACTGAGCCCATCATCTGCTTTGGTATCTATCACTTAGTCCTTCCTTCAGTAGACCTTGCTCCCTTAATTCTTTTCCTCCCTTTCTCTGGCTCTTTCTCTTTAGCATATGAAAATGTTCATTACCTTTTCAAATAAATAAATAAATAAATAAAAAGCTCTCCTTTGCCTACATCTAGTTATAATCTTATCATTTCTCAGTATTCTAGAAGGACTAGTCAGCAATTTTCAACTATTATAACATGACTCCTGCACTCACCTTCTTAAAATGACTCTCATTAGCATAAAAACTAATAATAAAATTTATTTCAGTGGTAAAGAAACCAGCACTAAATGATAATTACCATGGTAGGCACTATGAGAATATCTCCATAGGAACTCTAAAATTTAGACACAAGTGTTTATTTCCATTTTATAGATAAGGACTTGTGACCTAAAGTAGTTTAATACCTTGCCCAAGAACAGAAAGCTAGTTAGTGTTGGAGCCAAGATTGAAACCCAGGTCTACCAAACTATAGATTTCCAACTCAGCATTCCTTCAAGGGCCAGACCAATTACACAGCTGTCTACTGTCCATCTTCTCAAGGCAATCTCAATGAGTTCAAAATCAAACCCATTATCTTCACCTCTTTAAATCTGCACACCTATTCCCAGCCACCTCCTCTTGCCCACCCCTTCGAAAGGCACTGCCTCCCATTTCTTCCTTCTGATGGCTAAATCCTTCCCAGCCCCACAGAAAGTGACTGCACACTATTCTTGATGTTGTCTTATCTTGGAAGAGACTTCCATTATTACATTCCACAAATATTTATTGAGCAGTTGCTATCTAGGGAGTAGTTTAGTGATATCAAGAGATATAAAACATGATCCCCATATTCAGTAGATATATAATTTATTGGGGCAGAAAAGACAACTCAAAATGGATGTATAAGTCACTTAGAGCAAGAATCTGTTTAGTATGTTACCTGTCACATAGTATATAGATCCACTCTCTGATATTCCTGATGTACGGTCATCTTAATGGGTGTGCCCAGTGAAGAGGAATTTGGAAAGCCTATCTACTAGAGAATGATTTTACAATGAGCTAAAATCTCTCTATTTTTGTTCTACCCTCTGATATAACAAATAATAAATCTAATCTTTTTATCTTCAAATATTCAAATAGTGTGTGAATATCCTCAAATATTTTAAGCCTAAGACTGCTGGCCCCTGCAATTAAGCTTCTGGGTTTCTCTGTGCTTTTGATTGGCCTAATGTAATAATGATATATTACATTATCATAATTATCATGTATTATTAATTGAACCCCACCATAAGCAAAGAACCATGCTAAGATATATATAGAGAGAGATAGATAGATAGATGAATAAGACATAGCTCTTGTCCTCAAAGATGTTATAATGAATTTGGTGTGATAATAGACATGTACAAAACTGGACATTATCAATGAAAAATGTACTAAGTTCCTTGAAGGTACAATAATCCACTCTAGGAAGAGTCTTCTATCATTTGTGATAAAGCTTGAAATAAGTAGAAGATCTGGAATGATTATAGCCCAAGAGAATGAAGAGAATATGATAGGTACTTTTGCTTTTCAAACTCTTTCCATATTTATTTTATATATGTACATATAATGTGTGTATATGTATGTATCTTGAATGTAGAATGCTTGAATGTAGAATCAGGCCCAGCTTTGAAATACACACTGTCTACTTCTCAGAAATCAGAAAGTCTTTAATTATCCCTGTGAATCAACACCAGACAATGGTTTCTCTTCAACTGTTCTAAGACAAAAGAAATCTTCATAAAATGTTCTGTATGTATGCATGCATGAATAAGATGAAATGCACCCTCACTAATGAAATGGTTTCTCACTAATTAAATATCCCTTTACAAGCAAGATGTAAAGACTAAAAGAAAATCAAAGAATAGAACAATAAAAGGAAAGAGTTTCTGCTGGCATTACTTTTCATACCTATTGCAAAAATCTGTACATAAGAGTTAGCTTTGGAATTGTAGTGAAATTTCTCTGAAGATACCCATCTTTTGGAATAAAGTGTCAGGCCAATTACAAATTCTCAAATGATTATTTGCCAAAACAAAGCAAAACAAAACAAAAGAAACAAAGAAAGCCATTTCCTTCATGGTGGAATGAAAATTTATTTTACTTTATAGGATATAAATCAAAACAATATAAAAATAATGCCTCAACTTCTTTGTAGAGTAATATGTTTTCATAATATAGATATTGTAACATTGGTAGTATATGTACTCTATTTTTAAAAGTAAATAATAAATATAATGAAATATTCATTTGTCATCATTTATCTGTTTCAAATATTAATATTAGCCACCCATAGGAAAGGTAAACTATGCATAAAAACACAAGAGCAAATTTTCTAATGACACATAACTATCACATAAGATGTTTAAAGATGATTTTAAAAGAAACATATTACCATATCATAATTAAGTGATAAACTGAAAATATACTTTTCCGTTCAGCTTGAATTTTCTAAAGTGCATATACACATTAACAAATGTCATCTGTGTTGGAAAATAATGACTCTTTTTATTTATTTTTTTCTTCTTTGTGTCTCTGTGTACTGAAAAACCTAATTACCCTTTTGAAAAATAAATACTAATAGGATATTAGTCATCTCTGCTACAAGAAAAATGACCTTAAAATTTTAGTGGCCTTTAACAACTGTTTATTTCTCAGTCATGCCAAATGCTGGAAGCTGAAGTTTTTGTGGTTCTTCTCCCTGTGACTTAACATTCTAGGCTGCAGGAACCATCTTTATTTGGAACATAATGTTCTCACAGCAGAAAGAAAGAGCAAGAGAATCGGCCAAAACACACAGTGGCTTGTCAAGTTCCCGCCACACATACGACCACCTGCTCACTTGTCATTGGTAAAACAGGCCTCATGACCAAACCCAACTTCAGGAAACTACGAGAGGCACAAGAAGTCACATGGCCAGTCACATGGCCAGTCACATGGCAAGGAAAGGCACATAGTGTGTACCCATGTGGGTACACACCCTTTACTGGAAGAGACAGTGAGGATTTGGAACAATAAAAGCATCTACCAGTGAGTATACCTGTTTCATTCTAAGGGAATTTCCAGACTGAGTAACCTGTACTAATCATAAAGGGAACTTAAATGAAACATACACATGTATTTCATATGTATATAATGTAAAATCTATCTAGCCAGAATAAGCACCTAAAATGCTGCTAGTGATTCTAAAAATATTTAAGCTGTATTACCATCTTTGAGAACTTAAGCATGAACAACTGTGTTCATCAATCTTAAAAGCACTGTCCATACACAATTTTATGAAGTATAATAATAGGATAGAAAAACATATTAATATAAAATATTCAAAACAACATCCCTGTTCAGGGTTCAAGTGTTTCATCAGCTTGAATGGTCTATCCCTGCACAGCAAAATGCCAAACTTGGTTTAATTCCAAAAGCACTCACTGAACATCCTTCTTTCAAAGAACTCAAACTCTCAAAATGAAATTCAGGCATGTGTCAGTGAGACACAGCTGGGTGCCAAGGTCAGAAGGAAGGATACCCGGCATTCATACATGGCAGAGAGACAGTCCCTCCCAATTACTTCAGATCATTTTGCTGCATTTTCTACCATCTACAAAAAGACCCCCATCAATTTTAAGGAAGGTCCTCAAAGGCCACTGTCCAATCTGACTCAGAGGTAGATATTTGCCCACTTCATTAGAAAACAGGACCACATTTGTGTAAACACCAAGCCACATGAGGCCATAGAAACCAATGTTTGATTTGAGGAAGAAATAAACTCTTAAGATATAACGCGAGACACACCTAAATTAAATTCAGTAACACTCCCACGGTTCTTTCTATGGGTTATATGGAAGAACCACGAACCTATGCCTGCGTGAAAGGCATTGCTAGGAGATGCAGACTTAAAATTAAATAAGAAAAGAGGCATAATCATAAGTTTGGGAAATAATTTTTAAACTACTTACAGCTTGGAGGCTATGGTAATTCACAAGTGAGAGCTAGTGGCATAAATCGGGGTCTTTTTTTTTTTTTAAATAACAGCAAAGAACAAAAGGAAAAGAAGAAAAAGAAAAGATGCAATGGAAATACATTTGCTTCAATTTTCTTTTTTTTTTTAATCCTGCACTTCTTAAAGGTAAGATTTGCTTTAAATATCATGCTCAGAACTGAAGAATATACAAATCCGATAGTGCCTTCTTTTTCTCAGTAGTGTCAGGCTACAACAAGGTGCTAAGAGACCCTCCATTGTTGTATCCTAATCGCAAACTATCTCATTTTTAAATGGTTTACAACCTTTATAAAATTTCATTCCAAGATGAGAATATAAGCTTTCAGTCTAGAAGCAATCATTTTTGTGAATGTTTCAAAATATGCGGAGCCATTTTGAATGTAAATAAATTAATAACTGGGAGATTGTAAACTGACTTCTATCGGGCAGTTCTGTGGCCTGGGTGAGAAGTGGGAGAAAGTTACTTCTGAAATTATGTACTCTGGATGATTCCACATCAAAACGAAAGTTCTACTTTACACATGCCTGGGTTCACACAAAATGATTTGTTTTCCTCTTCCAAGATCTTCTTGTATTAATCTTGAAGATCAACCAGACATGTTCAAGACCAGGTTCTTCTGGGATTTGGCTCTTCTGTTTTGCAGATCAGAAATCTACACAATCACTCTGTCCTGGAGATTACTTGGAAGAACAGCTCACAGGCCAGTCAAACAATACCAGAAGGATAGAATTAAAACAAATACTTTTAATCAGCCCATGCTGTGTCAGGGATAATAAGTAAACCTCAATAGTTTAGGAGCCTGCCCAATAGCACACAAAAAAGTATACACATATATTTAGACCTAAATACATACATATATAGATGTTTAGTTCTGATTTATCCTGGATCTGTGTATGTCCTTGCTCATATTTAAGAACACAGATGAGCAAATGATGAGACTAAGCCTAAGTATTTGATGCCACTGAGTCAACTTCTTCCTCTGTCTTCTTGTCATTGCCAAACAATCCTTGAACGTATCTTTGGTAAATGCTACACAGAAAGGTAAGACCGAACATATCATATAGAAGGGAGTTAGATGTAGAGACAGGAATCCAAGTTTTAGTTCCTACAATTGCTAGCTAAATGTTCAACCAATTTTTGTTGTTGCTTTTGTTTGTTTGTTTTATCTCTTTAAGCCTTAATTTCTTCCCCTATAAAGTAGAAGTATTGAGCAAGATTCTCTCTAAAGTATTCTCAGCCCTAAAAATATAGGTTTCTATGCTTCTAAATGTTATTTCCTCCAGGAATTAGATATACAGGGGAAAATAATCAAGGTCTCAGCAATAGAGATACCATGAAATTTTATTTCTCATTTTGTAGATTGACCCATTAGAAATGAGACAATTGTTCGTGGATCTATACAAGCACAGTCATGAAAAGGTTTTCCTGTGTCCATCTCATCATGCTCAATAACCCTTCCTTATTCACAGCTCTGTCTCCTTCAGTATATGCACTGAATAAAGACAACGAGGTAACCCACAGGCCTGCGTCCCTGAAGAGTGCTGTCTTTATTTGGCATATGTAAAAATCAGGAGAGAGAACATACTCGCGGCAATTCAATGAAAAGGAGCTCTGAGACCACCGAATTTTACTGTTGGTTAAAATGTGGGGCTTCAGAGCACACTCAGGGTAGCTGGCTGTGCAAGAACTGCCCCGAATATGTTATGTCCAGTCACACCATTAGCTCAGCACCCCCTCTGACCTTTTGTCTCTCTGCCACAGCACAGCACACAGCCAGGCTGAAGTGATGGCATCCGGGAGGCTAGGCTCATTTGCGCATCCAAAAGAATGGCTCCCTCTGACCTGTTCACAGCAGGAACTCAACATTGGCTTCTCTGTGCAAGAAAAAATAACACTTCCCATGCTCTTCCCATGCTCACCTAAAAATCTGCCTGTCTTCCTGAGGTTCACTCTCCTTTTTGAAGACACCTATTAATGACACCCAAGCATAAGCAACAGTCTTGTTTTTTTTTTGCCACCATGAGCAAAAAAGTGCAAGAGGTGAAATCCACTGTTTTTTTTTTATTTAAATGACAATCCACTTCATATTTCTTAATCAGAGACTATAGGAAGGCAGCACTTTAGGCCCTTGTCATGTTTCATATCTAGCATCTTCTAAGCCATATATGTATTATATGTCTCAATATGTAAAAAGAAGAAAGAGAAAAAGAAAGAAAAACTAAAAGGGGGGAGGAATCTCAGTTTCAAATAATGAGCATGTGTACCTTTTTGCCTCAGGCCTTCATACACAATTTAGCCAGGAAGCCAGGCTAGATCATGATTTAGCTTTTGACATCTCCTGCCTTCAGGCCAGGAGAGACTAATACCGATTTCTGACTCTGAGCACGCCACAGGAAAAAAAGTGAGAGAGAGAGAGGCCTTTTATTGACTAAATGATAAAGAGGTTTGTAATGATAAATAACAGTCATTTTATTGTGGAATTCCCCAGAAAAGATGCATTCTGCAGTGTCTGAAGGAGCCTAAAAGCTAAGGTTGGTTCCCTACGGAGCCGAACCTGTTAAACTCCAATTTTTACAGCCAGGGATCGGGGTCACAAATTGCGGGCACCTCTGGCTATTAAAACCGCAAACCCGCTCTACATGGCTGTGGTGGCAGCCTGCTTTTTGGCCCAAGGAAAATTACCAAAGGCTGGATCCCAGGGCGGTTGGTGGAAGGTGTGACTGTCTATCTGGTATCTGTCCGTCTGCGTCACCTTCCTCTGGCTCCACGCGCTCCGGTTCTGATGTAATTCAGCCCCTTCCAAGCTCGGGCTGCTGGAGAAATCACTGCCAGTTTTGATCGATAGTTTAATTGTAAACTTTGGGAACAATAATGGATAATTTGGCTTGAACCGTCCATTATGAGCAATGTTGTCTAGGAGAGAGCCTTCAAAATTAAACAAGAGTTGGGCCACATTATTGCATTTGTACAACTCACCCAGAGTTAAATAAATTCCCCTTTACAAATGCTGCCTTGGCATTCCAGGGAGTTCAATAAACATAGGCCCAGGCAGAGACAGGGAGGAAAGAAAATAGCAAATGGGCCAAAGTTAAAACTATTTACCTGCTGCTTTCTTCTGGAAAATATTATTACTATAATATTACCACAATTCTTTCAAGTGCCCTTTACATGATGAAAAATCCAAATAAGTGGATGAATTATTTTTCAGGGAAAGTTTTTTTTTTTCCTAATGGAAATTGAAGCCAATGAAATTAAGAAAAGCTATAGGTAATTCAGTTAGGAAAAATATTCCCTAAAATGGCTTTAGCATTGATGACTACCATAGAACAGACTTCTCAGAGAGACATGCAAGACCATCTGGTTGTCGGTTGTTTCTTCATGAAGAAACTATTATAAGAAACAGAAATATCATTACATATTATTTTTACCAAAATATTATTAAGTAGGCATAAAAATATGTTACAGTCAGAATTTAAAACATGGAGCCCCAAACCAACATTTTCCTATCCTGGTGGGGATTAACCATCTGGTTTAAGCCACCAAAGGGCTCATCCTTAAACACACTCACCACATTTAACCCAGAGACTCAAAAACCTAAGAATCTGATGACAGGGTGGAGCTCAGTTCCAAGTTTCAGTGGTAGCGTCTCTTGGTGTCTCACAGAAGCCATATTCCAAGGAAATGTCTAGTAGGAGATTGAAAAGTATTATCATGCAGAATAGTGGGACTGTATAATGTAGGGGTTGAAAAAGGGAGTCTCTAGAGACACCTGGATCCAAATGCCAGCTCTGTGACTAACTGTGTGATTTTTGACAAGCAGCTTCACCTATCTGTGCCTTGGTTTACCCATATTTTAAATGAAGATAATAATAGTACTCCCTTCATAGAGTTATTACAAGCATTAAATAAATTAATATATGAAAAGCACTTAGAACAGTGGGAGATATATAATAACTGCTGGCTTGAGTAATCGTAATAATAATTCTAACTGGTATTCCTAAAAAATGGTGGGTTATCAATTTCCGGCAATTTTATTAAAAAAAATAAAAGTCTTTGTATTTCTAATTCCTTTTGTTTGGATATAGGAGAGTTTCCTTTGACATGATTTTATCTTCTAGTTTATGTTCCATGCTACCCTTCTTTACCGAAGCCAACATTCTAAGTTGTTGGCAGATCAGGAGCAAAGGAAGGTGTGTAATAGTCTCTGGTGTTGTCCTCTCCATCCAGTCATGGACCCCGATGAGTATGATAGTAAATTATCTTGCAGCTCAGTTGTAAGTTTTAGCCTCCACTAGTTCCAACCCCTTACATTCTCTGCTTTTAACCACCACTGGGCCACTGAGCTCTATCTTCATACTCAGGGCAGCCCTCACATCTCTGGATTGATACCAAGGCAAGAAAGTCCTGTTTAAGAGGCGTGGTGCATGTTGGATATCGGCATGTGCTCTGGTGTCAGGTCATCCCGCCTAAGTTCCAGTTTCCCATTGACTAGCTGTGTGACCTGGGCCAAGTACTTAACTACTTTGAGCTCTACTTTTCTCATTTGTCAGTGAAGGGTAGTGATGGCTGCCTCTTAGATTAGTTATAAGGATTCAAAGCAATCAAGTACATAAAACTTTTAGCACAGAGTAAAAGAATGGCAATTGATTGTTTTTGTGAATAGTATTACATATTTAATCAATAAAGCTTTCAGCTAGCCAGATGCTAAGGCAGAGTCCCATTTCTTCTGCAATGGCTCTGCATTGTTCCTGGGTTCAAGTTCACCCATGTGCTCTGCTTCTCTTAATGGAGTGTGTGCCTGTGTCTATATTCTAGAGTTCCTATACTGACAATATGCCCAATGTCCTAGTCCTTGTTTAAAAAGAAATAGAGATCTGGCTCACTCTTTCTAGAGTGCACATCACTAGTGCCCCATAAATATATGCCATTTATAACTAATGATAAGATAAGGCAAACTTATGTTGTACTAAGATAATTATAATGCTTGGATAAATAAAGGTGAAGATCCTTAGGTATAAAAGATCAAAATTCTCCTGGATGAAGAGGCTCCAGATGTAAAGAGGTACTATGAAAACCTGAATCAAGACCACAGAAGAGTCACCAAGATGGGAAAGTGGTAGAAACCATACTACATAAAGAGTCATCATAAGGGTAACTAGAAGGAAATTTCAGGTGGGAATTATAGTTATCTTTAAAAGCTGTGAGGGAGAAAAGTAGATAGTTATAATTACAGTCAGAACCAACACCCAGAGAAAAAAGAGTCTCTTTCCAACATTCAGCACATTAGCATCAATGAAAATATCTGTCCCAGAGAGAAGAGTTAGTCCCATTCTTGGAGGCTATGTGCTGTGCCAACACAGGGGTTGACATGAAGAGTTTTATTAAGGAGAGGTGTGGGATTAGTTAGCCCCACATGTCATTCTAAACCTCTGACTTTATGATCTGACCATGCTTCAGGAAATTACTGCTTTTTTGAGTCTCAGAAGCTAGTACTGCCAAACGGATTTGACATATAGGGACAAGAAACCTGTAAATATCCTCTCCATTCTCATAGCCCTCGCCGTGACTCAGGTGCAGGAGTTTCCTTCTTGGACCATCGAAAGGTGAAGAGGCCAAGCAGCAGCAGCACATATGGAGATCAAAATAACAGCTTCTAACTCTTTGAAAAATGCTTCTCCATCCCTGGTAATTAGGAATGCAAAAAGGTTATAGTTTTTATTAAAAGTAACACCCTAAAGATAACCTCATACTGATGAAGTGTCTATAGGTAGAATAAATATCAAAGTATTCTGTAAAGTGTTTCAAATACACTCGTTACTTGAGGATTCTTAAAAATCCCCTTTGCTTTATTTGAGAAAATCTTCACTCAGATACTTATTTTTCTTCATTCTTCGAAGCTCTCTTTCTCTTTTATTTAAAGGCATGAATCTTCCCATTGACGGAGATATCAAATGCCTGCCATAACCAGATTTAATCCGAGAATATCTTCTTCTCTTCTTCTCTTTGTAGACATTTGATTTAGCAGCACCCACACAGAAACTCAGGAAGGATAAGCTATTCTTTGCATTGTTATTGACAAATACTTACTTGTTATTGCAATAGACTATGACAATAAGTTATTTGCTATTGACCAAATTTTGACAGTGCCATAAAATATTTTAACTTGAACTGACATGGGAGTAGATGATCATGCAGTCATTTCTCCTAAATAGTACCCGGGGGTGACTACATACTCTTTTCCCAGAATAAAGAACCCTCCAGGGATTTGAGATGAAGGACCATTACTAACAAGATGTAACCACTCAGTAAGGTTTTTATGAAACACATTGTATTAAAATGCATGTAAAATTGGACTGTTTGCACACATGTGCTGCCATTCTTGATCTTTTACAAGACAACAAATTAAGGTGCTCACACTAGGAATGTTCGCTAAAAATACTTCTTCATGGCCTCCTGACTTGGGTGACTGACAGATCTGTGAATCTAGTAAATTAAGTCCTGTGGTCAGAAGTCTTCAACCTGTGTTCAACCCAACAGGAGGCATGGCGAGCATCCTTAAAGCAGCCAGGCAATGCAGATCTGGGCTGAATAAATGACTTAACTTTTATTTAAAATGCTGTGCTGTGCTTAAAGTCAGAATCTTGAAAATCTGTTGGTTATTTTTTCAATAGTGAGTTAAAATTGCCAGTTTGTTTGGGTTCAATTATTTTTTAATTAATAGGGATTAATTAAAGTGCATTTCTGAGATTTTTTTTTTTTTACTTTTCCCCTTTTCTCTGGAACTTTAAATCCTAAGACTGGTTCCTCTACAGCAACAAAAGCCACCAGATGCAGGTTTCCTGGCATCAGCATCTGCAAAGGTCAAACTTGGACCGCTTATGCGGTTGCGTTATTGGGAGATCATAGAATTTTGTCTCCACCCTGATCATAAACAGTTTGAGACGATAAACAAAGCATCTGATATTTTAATTTCAGGTTCTTTTTAATAAAATATCTTTCTGCTGGAAATAATTTTGTCCACATTCATTTTGAGCAAGAGCAGGTATGTTACAAATAATACGTAGCCCTCTCTTTATTAATGTCCAATGAACATTGTGATTAGAATCAAAATATCCAGCAAGACATTGAGCCTCTTAGTGTCATATCCTTTAAAGCATTGCATTGGCCACTCTCACTCTAGTGGAAAAAGGGGGAATATGTTTATACTGAGACATTATGTATTCCCCAAAAGTGGGGTTATGTATCATTCTGCATGTGTTAGCCCTGGACCAAATGCGATTGAGCAAGATGTGTCTGTGGCCCTGTGTATTTTTTTAAATATAATTTTACTCTTCTTGAGTATCTTTCCTTCTTTCCTCTCTGCATTCCCTGAACATCTGCCTTTCACTCTCATTCAGTAATTTCACTCTTCTTTTTCTTTTCTTCTTTTCAAACTACTTAGAGTATCTCAAGAAAGCTATTGGTTCTCTTTCCAGAAAATGCACATATCTCTAAATTCTGTAAGCAACTTTGGGAGTTTCACAAAAACCAGAGATACCTTGATGGCCTAAGAACCTGTATTCTCAACAGAAAAAATTAAAGTGTACTGTGACAATAAATCTCACCTATATTAGTTCCTACGTCCAATCACTATTTAAAGTTACATCACAGAGATCACATGGGTAGCATCCCAAGAGTTTTCTGGGGGGCCCTAGAATATAAATATAATAACAAATGATTCAGTTCCTAAGTTCTCCTGGGGTCCAAAGGACTGATTTTTTTAGTCTATAAAGAGTAAGGAAGGAGGTACTATACTAGAAAGATTCATCTCACTTATTGAGAGTTTGCTGTGTCTTGAGCTGTTGAGAAATGTGGGTAAGGTGTCTTTACCCCAGAGGGGCTGCCCACGCAGAAGGTGATTATGAGTCAACAGGTAATTGTTCTCCTTATTGGCTAGGGTTCAATAGAAACATACTAGGAACACTGAAGAGCCCAGGAGGCTCAGGGATGGCTCACCAGGAAAAGCCAACCAGATCCAAAGCGTGTGTTGGAAAAGAAATGGAATCCAGACAGAGTGAAAAGTATGTCCGCAGTGTGCAAACAGCATGGCAGGCTCAAAGGGCTGCAATGTAAATTTGGGTTAATAGAGCACTAAGTTTGAAGGAAATAAGGTGGGAAATTAGAGGAGATATTTTGGCAAGGCCTTATATTTCATATAATAGGCTTGAATTTTTTAACTATATGGTGTGAAGGGATTTTAGGGAGAGAAAATGCCTAATCTAATTTGAATTTACTTGTCTCTGGCCATGTGGTGGATCCACGTAAAGGGGCCCAGGAAGCAGGGAAAAGGATGGAGAGATGGACAACACAGTTACCTCCTGCTAGGAAATGACTGTCTTACATCTGAACTCATCACAAAGGACCTTGTTCATAAAGCTACATTTCTTTTGTGATAGAAAAGAATGGACTTGGAAATTGGTGCAACCTTGGAGGACAAGAATTTGGAGATACCTCACACAGCTAAAAATAGAAATACCATTCGACCTAGCAATAGCATTGTTGGGCATCTACCCAAAAGAGCATAAGACATTCTATTATAAAGACATCTGCACCTGAATGTTTATGGCAGCACAATTCACTATTGCCCGGTCATGGAAACAACCCAAGTGCCCGTCAATTCACGAGTGGATAATTAAATTTGGTATATGTTCACAATGGAATATTACTCAATCCTATGTGGAGGGGAAGGGCATACCTCTAACCTTAGCTAAGTAAACGCAAAATTATAAAATCTAACCAAAATTTTATTTTAAAAAAACACAAAAAACAAAAACCATTTATCGGGTGTCGGGCAGGTGGGGGGAGGGGACGGGCTTATATATATATATACATTATAAGTGCATTGTGCATTGTCAGGGGTGTGGACATGCTTGAAGCTCTTACTCGAGGGGGGAGGGAAGGCAATAACAATGTTTGTAACCTTAACATTTGTACCCCTTACTATGCTGAAAGAAAAAAGGAAAAAGGAAAAAAAAAAAAGAAATACAAAGGAAGTTTCTTTTTCTTTCCCTTCCTCTAGAGCTTTGGTCGAAATCTCTGCCCAAATCTTGTCTTTTCAAAAAATATGTTTTAAGACAACTAAACATCCTTGGCAGAAGCCGCTTTGATGTGTTATGTTTCACAATTTGAACACCAGCTTCTTCTCCCAGGTATACACAGAACTTTCCAGAGAAGCAGCAGTTACAGGGTTATCTATTACTTCAAATATGAATTCTCTGAGCACTGCTCTGTCTTTTCTTTGTTCAGTTAATAATTATGTTTTTAAGAGAACTTTGCTTGCTTTCTGAGTAATAGGTTCTGGGTTTTAACTTTTTTTTTCTTCTCAAATGTTTAATATAGGCTGGATATGGTGGCTCACACCTGTAGTCCTAGCACTTTACGGGGCTGAGGTGGGAGCATTGCTTGAGGTCAGGAGTTCAAGACCAGCCTGAGCAACATATCAAAACCTGTCTCTACCAAAAATACAAAAATTAACTGGGCGTGGTGGCTTGTGCCTGTGGCCAGCTGCTCAGGTTAAGGCAGGAGGATCACTTGAGCCCAGGACTTTGAGGTTGCATTGGGCTACGATGATGCCACTGCACTCTAGCCCAAGCAAGAGAGCAAGACTCTATCTAAAAAAAAAAAAACAAAAAAAAAAACAAAAAAAGTTTTAAAAAACAGTTGGATTTGTGCTATCCTGGAAATCCTGACCAGCAAACAACTTACTTACCTTCTGAATGTCATCATTTTGTCCAGTTAAGATGACTGGGATAAGTTGTCTTGTTATCTCTGAAAATGAGAGTAAAAACTTAGCCTTTGGAAGGAAGAAGAAGAAGAAGAAAAAAGAACAAACACAAAAAAACAGCATCCCTTTAACTTAATAGAAAATAGAGGGCAAGGAATTGTGCCTGGTCACTATTACAGTTATGAACTATCAACAAACTGGGCCATTTGGAAGACTTAAGGCTTCTGGGCACAGCTTTGATGTATCCACATGCCTTAGAAAAGATCTGTTGTCCAAAAGCCCATAGAATGCTGGACATTTTCTCTGACATCCTGTTCCAGGGGGTCACAGAGGAGGTCAGAAGGTCCATGAGCATCCCCTCCAAGGCCCATAGGACCCTAAAATCCTTCTGAGTCAGGTCCACTCAAGACTTGGAACATTCTTCTTTTGTCTTATATTTAAACTTCTGACTTCAAAATGATTATGGATTCAAAGAAATTGCTAATGTTAAAGTAATACTAAAATAATAAATAAGGCTCAAGGAGAGAATGATGCCTTAATGTGTCAATGGCCATGACTAATAAATAACCACTGCCTCCTACCCACTTCAGTTCAAGACTGTAGGCACATGACTATTAACATTAGCAGACACTAAATTTTTTTGTTTATTTTTTTAAGAGATAGGGGCTCACTCTGTCATTCAGGCTGGAGTGTGATGATGTGATCATATCTCATTGCAACCTCATAAGTCCTGGGTTCAAGCAATCCTCTTACCTCAGCCTCCCAAGTAGCTGGGACTACAGGTGCACACCACCATGCCAGGCTAAATTTTTTCTTGTTTTTATAGAGATGGGGTCTTGCTATGTTGCCCAGGCTGGTCTAGAACTCTTGACCTCAAGGAATCCTTCTGCCTCAGTCCCCCAAAGTGCTGGGATTATTGGCATGAGCTACTTGGTCTGGTCAGGACATTTAATTTTAAAGAACATAGCTAATTATTTAAATATAATATGAAACTACTATGAGCAGAGTATTCTTCCTACTTAACAGCCCACTAATTGGCTCAGACCTATATCAGAAGCACTAAAGATTTTTGACTTTTTGTTTTCATTTCTTTAAAAGATACAAAAACCCTGATCTTTCAAGTTGAAGAAGAAAAGCACACACATATACTTTAATATATGCAAAGAAGTAACCATTCCACAGGTTTACCTTGTAAGATCTAAATAAAAATTGTATAAACATTGAAAAACTACTTTAATTATTCCATTTTCTCTTTGTAAGCAAAAGAAAAATATGTGAGTTAATATGTGTATTGTAAGCAATAGTGGAGAAAAGCTTTTGTTAATAATTTACCCTCAGAAAATTCAAAGAAACAATCAATAGGATCCCAAAAGCAATCTGTTTAATTCAATAGATTGTCCTTTGATTATGGGCCATCGGGGACCACTAATAAATGAAACGACATTTGCCATTGATAAATATGTTTGTATATCACCAGTTTTGAATTGCATTTAGTAATACAATGCCAAGGAACACTTTTATGGAAACAAAAGAAAACAAAACTGGCTCTGAGTAAATCATGGGCATGTAGTAGTCCTAAATCATTTAAGCCATTCTTTGTCATTTTTTGTTTGTTTGTTTTTGAGGTGGGGGGTCTCACTATGCTGCCCAGGCTGGTCTAGAACTTCTGGGCTTAGCCTCCAAAGTATGAGCCACCTTGCAACCCATTCTTGGTCACTTAAAAATGCCTACAGTAAATCATATATGCCACTCATAGCCTGCCCCAGTCTGGAGTCAGAATGATGTACAAAAGAACCATGCTGAGGGTCAGGGTTCCTGAGTGCTGGTCCCAGCTCAAGCGCAGACTTCTTGACTAAGAATGAAATGTTTCCTCATCTATATGAGATATATCCACATGAGTTTCCTCATCTATGAAATAAAAGGATTGAAATGTACGTTTAAGCTCCCTTTCAGATCTGAGTTAGGATTCTATGCCACTATATATTACTAGAAAATAAACAT
The DNA here is from genome assembly GCF_040939455.1 of Microcebus murinus. Taxonomy (NCBI): domain Eukaryota; kingdom Metazoa; phylum Chordata; class Mammalia; order Primates; family Cheirogaleidae; genus Microcebus; species Microcebus murinus. Next base: position 9,442,428 of record NC_134118.1, read on the forward strand.
GAAACTTAAATGAAAACAAAAATAAAATGAAGAGAAAAAAATCAATATGTACTGTACTAGCATGCCTCTAGAAACCACTCGGAAAGGGGTAAGACTATATGCTTGAAATATTTTCTTATATTCTATTTCAAATACATTTTATTTAATATTTTAGGTATTTTATTTTAAAATAATTTGTTATTAAAAAGTTGCAAAAGTAGCATCTATACTACTACCTATAAAAGAGAGTTCCTGTATATCTTTTGTCTAGCTTTCTCTGTTGTAAACCTTCTGTATAACCATAAAAACAATTATCAAACTAAGGACTTATCACTGGCACAACACTGTTCTCTGAACTACAGGCTTTACTCGGATTCACTGCTGTTCCTATGATAGTCCTTTTTCCATCTCAGGGCCTCACCCAGGACAGCATGTTGCATTTAGTTGTTAGGATTCTGCAGTTTCCCCACGCTCTGATAGTTTCCCAGCCTTTCATCGTCTTCTGTGACCTTTACATAGTCTTTTGAAGAGTACTGATCTGATATTTTGTAGGATGAGTGCTGGGCTCATGTTCTATACTTTGGGTTAAACCAATGTTTTCTCATAATCACATTAAGAGTATGTGTTTTTTGGCAAGAATGCCAGATAAGTGATGTGTCCTGTATATCACATCAATAATACATGATGTTAATATGTAATGGTATGTTATTCCTATGTTCTACTTAATAACCTAAAAGAACAAACCTCCAATAAGAACCACTTTATTCTGAGCAATGATTCATATTTTTTCCAAGATGAAAACCTGATGTTATTTCTGATTCTCCTTTTTTTTTTCTCTGTGTGTTTTATTATATATTTCTCCATGCAATCGTAGTCAAAAGTTACAAGGGAACCACAAAAGGTTGCAAGGACACTTGTCATTCTGTTGCCCACCTTTTTTCGAAAGTTTGTTAGACAAGATACAGAAGGAAAAAAAAAAAACTTATTTTGTTATTTCAAGATCTAAGAAAGTGACTGGTGACTCTGTTCTGTCCTGGTCACACCACATCAGCAGCATTGTGCTCAGGTCTGGATGTCTGGATTCAACAGGTTTTTGAAAATCAAAATTCCAAGTGACAGTTGAAAATTTTGAAGATGTTTAATAGGAGATGGCAAAAGACTAGAAATGCAATAGCCATCTCTAAATATCTGAAGCATTGTCAGGTGAAAGATGGCTATGCCAAACAAACAAATTGAATATTTAAATGCCTTAAAAGTACTTTTTAGAAAGCCCTCAGTCCATTGTGTTGTAAATTGATAAATAAAGCCTTTGGTAGTACATATGAAACTCTCCTAACTTTTCTATTTCAAACTTCAGGTTTTTATTAGGTTTTTATTAGTAGTCATCTGTATATTATGTAACAGCTACCTAGATATTAATAGATAGCTATAGAAAGATACTCAGTTATATAGACATACATTATATACTATATATATATATATATACACACACATATATAATATATATAGTATTCAGGCTAATAAAGTAAATAAAGCATTCAAGAAGGATAAAGATTATAATTTCTATTTTACTGGGCCTTATGTGATGAACTTAGTTTTGCTGAAGCACATATGAGGTCTAAAATAAAATGAGCCTATACCCATTTTTAAACAAAATTTTAACATTTTATTTTCTAAATAAATATTTTACTGTTAACAACCAAATTGTTCCATGATAAACTCTAGAAAGATTCAGAGAAAGTTAACTTTCTGTGAGGAATTTGTTCTATTCCTATTTAAATCTATTCTATTTGTATTGCTTTTAAACATTCACATACTGATTCCACATTTCCTCCACTTCTGTCCCTAGAAAAAGCAATGTTAGTGAACACAAACAACTTAGGTGATATAGAAAAACCGAAAGTAATGTGTGTACGGGGCTGTATTTTCTTCCAGGTTTATCACTCCAACCTCTTTGGGTTTTTGTTGCCTCATTTATCGAGGATGGATGTGAATGAGGCCTAGAGCTGCCCAACCAGGCACCAGCATCTCTGGTTTAAACAATTGAAATAGCATAATATGATTGGGGCCAGATTTAAATTAAAGAAAGACAAATAGGGAACATGGATTGCAGCAGATACTGAATGAATCAGCAATGTGCTGTATATCCACACATGGCAAATACGGGGCAGCAGAAAATAAATCAATTTACAAAGAAAGTAAGTTATCTAGGAGAAATCTTCCCAATTGTGCAAGACAGGGACTACTCAAACTGCCAGTCTCAACTATTGAGTCATATATTTAAATGACTCAGAGTAAAAGGGAAGGAGTTATCACTAAATTTACTGGGAATCCTGTGTTATCAAAGCCAATCTTTCCCAAAAGGAAACTCTCCTCTCTCTGGGACTATCTATGCTATAATGATAGCAATGGTGCTACAGTGCTACCAGTGCTGTGATGATGATAATGACAGTGACAAACTGATAAACTTAGATATGCCTTTGCAAGAGTGCTTCCCATTTGATCATCTTTTATTATTTGGTGTTGTGGATAACATAAAAATCCTTCTATAACACACTCCACCTAAAAAGTTGATAAAAAGAAATTAAGTAGCTAAGAGTCTATTTCCAATGACTTTCATGTATTAGCAGGATATTGATGTCATCAGGATTTGAAGGGCATACGATTCACCAACAAATGTTTATTAAGCACCCTAAAGGTACCCGTCTCCTCCAATTATCGTCCACACTGCACCCTCTGGTATTTTAACATATATTTCTGGTATTTTATCCTATATTTAGAATGCTACAGCATTCTAAATATAGGATAAAATACCAGAAATATGTTTTAAAATGCTACAAAGGTATATCCATATCCAAAGGTATATGTTTGAATGCTACAAAGGTAGCATTCTAAACCTCAGATCTGATTAATTCTCTCTTCTCAGTTCTACTCTTCAAAGGCTTCTCACTGCCGTGGCGTTTCAGACTATCTGGCCTCATTTCTTAGCACTCCTTTTTAGGCTTTCTGAATTTCTTTTGAGTGGTACTTCCTCAACATGACCTCTCATATTTACACTTCTGTACAACCTGTGCCTTCGATGAGACACTCCTCTGCGTTCTGCCTGTCACTTATCTTTTAGGTTCTTCTTTGAATGTCCCTATCCAGGACTTCTCAAGTCCCTCTCTATGGGATTAGATAGTCCCGCCATGTGCTGCTCAAGTGCGCTGTCCTCTTCCTACAACGACACCTCATGTTTTATTATTCGTTCCATGTATTTGTCTATCCTCCCTGATAAAATATAAATGCTGTGACAAATGAAACGCCACATCTTCAGTATCTAGCACAGTGCTTGGTACATGATTGGAGTACAAAAAAAATTTTGTTGAAAGAATGAATAAATGAACTCATTGGGAAATGAAGAGTTACATGCTGAGTACATTTCATCATCCATTCATAATATGTTACCCTCTTTCCTACAATAGCCACAAGAATGATCCTTCTTGCAAATAGAGAAACAGAGGCAGAACGTTTGATGCCTCTTCTAAATCACACAATTTGTTACTGTAGAGATGGGATGAGGGCCAATGGCTCCAGACACTTTCTGCCCTTCCCCCAAAGTCGAGATTTATTTTAGCCACACTGTCACAGACAAACATCACACACTGGATTAAGTTCTCCAAAAAAGAGGGGGGAAAGATATTAAATGGATCAATATAGAAACAAGATATAAGTGTAGTTTCTCCAGAGGCTTTACTTTCATTAACTAACTTACCGAGGAAAAGTATTGCACAAATAATCCATGGATATAAAATGGTCCTGGTATTTGGAAGAAACTGAGAAAAGGACTGAATTTGCCTAGAGGCATTTCCAGATTAACCTATCTATACCATGTTCCTCCAATGGAATTGGAGGCATCAGAGGAAATAATACACGCGCCCGAAACCTGATTTTCAATCTCTTGATAGTTTATCAGCTCTCTGGCATCATCATGTTTTTGTGATTAAGGAAACCAGTCTTACTCACACATAATAACTAAAAGAAGACAGCTTTTTTCATTTCAGCACACTGCGTCCTCCACGTCACAAGACTGACTCTGGTGTAAAATGAAAGGAGAGCACTCTGGTTAGCATAAATCAAACCAAACACTGCCCTCTGGCCTTGCTGGGCTGAGACTGAAAAGATCCTATCAGCCTTTTCAGGTTATCCACTCCACAGGACTCTGTGCACTCTTCCATTCCTGCAGCTGGTTACCTTTATGGTATAATATGAGATTAAATACAGGGAGGAAGGGGAAAAAATTTCAAGAAGTGTACTTAAAATATAATAGTCCCACTAGGAAACATGCAGCATTTAAACCTTGAACACCAATGGCCATGCAGAATGCTCCCGTAGCCTGAGCAATAAATCAAACACACATGGCTGTGACTAGTATTTGTGTACCCGAAAGGCTCCCTGGTGAAAGATAAGAATCCACCTTTTAGTTTTTTATAGAAATGCAAGAGTAGTCTTAAAGTTCTAGTGGAGGAGAAAAAAAATTTTAAATATGTTTACAGAAATCATTTCAAAGTCACAATGCCATACAGATTTGTGCCCAAGCTATATGGGGGCAAATGTACAGGGTCTTTGCAGGCCACTGTTCAGCATGAAAATTTATGCTTTGTTGCTTTATCACAAGGACATCACCATGTTACCAGTCACATACTTAGAACTCTTGGCATTCCACAATAAACCCATTGCACCTCCAGTGCTTAACTGAGAGAGTTTTCTGGATGGCCACAGAGATGTCTCCTAAGCCTGCCTGTTCCTCTCGTGGGGGCCATCACAGCGTGTTACAGAAGCGAGTTCTGGGCATACCTTCCTCTCCTGATGTCAGTGGAGTGGACTAGATTGCTGTGCCCCAGGTCAGCATTCTTCTTTGGCACTTAGTAATAGGTGTCTCAGCAATTTCTGTCAGCCAAACAAATTTTAGTTTTCAAATGTCTATTAATCCTTAAAAAATGTCTTTCTTCAAAAATGTACTATAAAGGCCTACAGACTCCCACCAATCTTCACAATTGTCAGATGGGCCCAATTTACCTGTGTGGTATCATTGATTGCCATTCATTTATATTAGAGTTTATATAAACATTTTCATTGATATTTGAGGCATTTTTGAAGGTTTCAATTTTTGACCAATTTTCTTCACAGTGAAAAAAATTTCTTGTTTTATTTAAATGTTTTCTCTCTTTTTTACTTTGTCTCTTACTCTTTGATTATTGCTTGCTGGACTGAGTGAGAGGAGATAAAATTTTAGTCAAAAAGAAAAAAAGTGGGGGAAGGGAAAGAACCACTCCTAAGTCCATGTTTCCTACTTTTTCTGGGGTGACTCTTTACAAAAACTAATCTAGCATTGAAAAGAAATTGAGTTGAGGGATTTAATGATCAATCACTGATTCCAAGAAAAAGAAGAGAAACATCTTTTATCCTGTTCCATTTCTCTCTCTAGGAAAGGATCAGAGAAGATGGTTTGTAATAAATGTGCATTTCCACATAAAAGACCTCATCACTATCACCTAGAGAGAAAAATTTGAAGCCTCTATTTTCAGCAATTGAGATTACTCTAGAAAATAAATTCTAATTTAGTCTCAAGGCAGGATCCATATGTAATGGTAATTAATACATTTTTGAATGACACTACCCAGTAGAATTACCTGGATTTCAGTGGGTGATGAAGTGAAATGTGATAGTGGCCGAAATGTATAAATATTATATTTCATGTTTGTTGAGCTTTAGTTTGAAAAAGGAGGATGGGTTCTTCCTCAACACTGCAAATCCCCACAGCTGGAAGTGCGGCCTCGGGAGTCTCCGGTCCGCCAAAGCCAGGATCAAATCCACGGGCTAGGATTGGCTCGAACATCAATAACAGCAGTTTTACTAATAATATTCTCCGATTCAGTCTTCACATTTGACTTCTTACGTAATCGGAAGAGGTTTGTGTTCTAGCATCAGTTGTGAAGAATAGCTGGAACTCTTCCTGCTAGTTCCTAACTTACAAATGACCCGGATGAGCCCCTCTGCACCCTCAGTCGGGCCGCTAGGAGGCGCCGCGCAGGGCGAGGAGCGGGAGGGCGGGACGGGAACGCCGGGCTGAGACTCCGAGGAGCAGCCACTGATCCGGGACTTCTGGTTTTCCTCTCACTGATGTCAAAGCGACAGAAAAGCACGCCCCCCACCCCTGCCTTCCCGCGTTCCCCTGACGGAAGCCTCTCCACGGAGGGAGCCCGAGGAGGCTCAGGTCAGCTCGGAGGGCGGAAGACGAGATGCCACCAGGGCAAGATGAGGTGGCTGAAGTGGAGCTTCACGCCAACTGGGTCTTTAGGGCCGTCCCTGTGTTAGGGAGAAAATACTCCTCACCCATCCAGTGCCATCTCCGTGGCATTTTTGACTCAGACCATGAAAAACAATAAGTTGTATCACCCTTAAGAGTTTACTCAGCGTTTTCATACACGGGGTTCACGTGAATCTCCACGTTGTCAGGACGGATACAAGCTTTCCCATTTTGCAAATTCTGGTCCCATGAACCCACTGTGTGACCTTGGGCAAATTACTTATCCTCTCCGTCTCACTTTTCTCTTGGTAAAATGGCAACAATCATAGTACTTACCTCAGAGGACTGTGGCATGAATTAATAAGTACAGACAGTACTTAAAACCATGTCTGGCACACAGGAAGAGCTAGAGGGAAGTTGCTAGTAATAGTGTCACTCACCAATGAGGCTGATATTACTAATACATGAATTAGGGAGAGGGAGTGATGTCCCTTCACTAGATTCAAAACCCTGTTCTCTGGACACCAGTCTACCCCCTCTGCGCTCCCTCAGACTGTCTCTGGCATGCTCCCTTAATCAGTCAGATAAATTAAGGGAACTAACTTCAGATTTAGCTATCTTTACAACAGTTATCTTCTGAAACAATGGATTTGATTTCCAAACAACTTTCAGAATACAGTTCATCAGAAGCAGGGGCTGCACTCCGAGTTCTCATACCTGATGTTTACAGGGCATGTGGGCTGAGGATGGAGGACAGGAGGAACACCTTAGAGCAGCAGCCGGCCACTTAATTCATACAAACATTTAGCAAAATCACGGTGTGAGTGAATCTGATAGTATGCTCTGTGCATTAGAGGCTTTGACCACCTCTGCCAGCATCTACAGAATAGTTACTGTCCTGTTCTAAAGGCTTCTCCTAAGCATCTTGGCAAGTTAAGTCCTTTAGCATTTGTCCTTGACCTAATGAAAACCAGCACAGATGCATTTAGTTAAAACCTCCTTGCTAACAGCTGAATATTTTGAGACACTGCTCATGGTTTTTTTTTTTTCCTTGTAATTGTAAATAGATGAATAAGATCTCAATCTATGGTGTCCTGAGCAATGTTTAATTCAACTGAAATACCAATTTAATATTTGCTACAGGTAATTTTACTTTCTTTTTTAAACATGGAAGATACTTTAAATCCACTCCTTCTTCCTTAGTCTATCTCTAGGAAGAAGCAATATGGCACTCTGTAAAAAAGCATGGCTTTTAGAATTTTTGAGACCTGTATTTGAATCCCATTCCTGCAACTTTATAGCTGTGGGACATTGGGAAATTTGCTTAGCATCTCTGAGCCTGTTTTCTAAACTGTAAAATAGAGATGACAACGGTCCACAGCACACACCCGGGCCAGCACCGACTCGTGGTAGGTGTTTCAGCCATGTTTGTTCTTCTCTCCTTCTCCTCTGGGAGCAAATTGAAGTGCAGGTCCCAGAGGGCATTTGCTGCCCCCTTACTTCCAGAGCAATGTTTTTAGGTCACTAACCTAGGATTAAAAAACAAACAAACAAAAAAACAAGTTTCACACTCTTCTAGCCTATTTCATTACTCCCTGATGCCTCCTTCAAATCAAAGTCCCTCTTTCCCACTCACCTCAAATATTTCTCAGATCCCAGGAATATAGATCATCCATTTTCCTCTTCTACCCAGATTAAAATTGTGGCTCTGCCACTTTTCTCTGGGTGACATTAGGCAAGTTACTTAACTTCTCTGTTCCTCTATTGCTTTGTTTATAATAATAATAATTATTATTATTATTATTATAAATAATAATTTTTTAAAATATTTAAATAATAATTTAAATAAAATTAAAAATTATTTAAATAAAAATTGTTTAAATAATAATTATTATTTAAATAATAATAATTTTTAAAAAACCTAACACAAAGTTGTTTTGAGGACTAGAAAAACTAACAAAGCTGAAGCACTTGGAACATTTCCAGGCCCATAGTATTCAAATACTGGCTACTATTGTCAATATTCTGCTCCAGCTCCCTGGGGCTGCCAACCCAGTTTGTTTTTTTTTTTTTTTCTTTTTTCTTGTGGTTGATACTGTTCCTCACACCAATTTTGTGTAATTTGAAACTCTTCTTCGCAGGCCATCTGACCACAGCCACTGATGCCTACAAGTCAGGAACCAGATCTTTAGGGCCTCTGAGGAGCCACTTATGAACTGAGCTTTCGGCTACCTGAGAACACCCTGCAGCCACCATGCACATGGGATCCCCACTCCGAGGTCCTGACAGCTAGGCAGCTGCCTTTCTCCCAGACACAAACATTTATTGTTTTTTGGTTTTGGTTTTTCTTTCCATAGATCATGCCCTGCCGCTCAGGTGTGACTCCGCAGGCCTGCACCAGGACGTGCTTTGGTGACACATCCTCCCCTGATCTCAGTCACCCCTTCCGACCATGAGGCATTTTACTGGGATCCATCTTCTCTGCTTTGATCTCCCCATGCTGAAGATGAGCTTTGTCCAATACCTCCTGCAGATAAGGCTACTCCTCACTTTGTCCCCTTGTCTGAATCCTGGAACCAGTGGCCTCAAGGCCACATGTGTCCTCCAGATCCCTGAGTCTGGCCGCTTGACCAAATCCAAACTTCACAGAACAAATCCTTTTAATAAATCGGGATTTGTTCTGTAAAATGTGGATCCGGTCAAATGGCCACACTCAGGGATCCAGAAGGCCACATGTGGCCCTAAGTGCACAGATTCCCCACCCTGATTAGGGCACCAAATTTCCTTATTAAAAAAACCAAATATGATTCCAATAAGCAGCTAGTTTCTATATCAGAAAATATGAAAAGCAGCAATATAATGCTACAGAGAAGAAACATTTTCTAGTCTTTAAGAGAGGAACCCCCAAATGCCTCTTGCAGACATCTGTATAGAAATGAGCATTTGATGTGGTTAAGTTGTTGCTATTTCTAGACAGAAGAATGCTTTTGGGAAAACAGTAGATGAATATGTTCTACTTTGGTTTCAACTTCTTAACGCTAAGTAGAAACCTATTTTGCTGAGACTATAGCAGAGATAGCCCCTAATCAACAACACAAGCAAGCGCACGTGCCAAAGCAACCACGCATATCTACACCGTGAGCACGATGCCCGCACAGGCAGGGACCTTAAGGTTCCAAGTGACAGGAAAGGAAACCATATGAGTCTAAAAGAGAACAACAAAAAAGATTATTTTCCCTATTGCCTTGTTCTTAAGTTTGAAATGAATGAATATTTTTGATGAAACTTCATCATTAGGATGTAAGTTCCATAAAGGCAAGAATTTCATCTGTCGTGCTTACTGGGTAATCACCAGCACCTAGAATGTTTTTAATGTTCATTCAGAGTTAATGATTATTTCATATATGAGAGGTATGCACTAGATGTGTGGAACTTACTGCAATCATTCATTCTTCGATTCAGCAAGTATTCTTAGAGTCTAACAAATGCACATGGATGAATGAATGAAATTTTTTCAATATCAGGATTTAGAATGTCTTGCATTTAAGTTTATTGATGCTATGAACTAATTTAGACCCAAAGATTGACAGACCCTAAAAATTTCATTCATAGTTAATGATTATTTCAAATGTGAAAGGTATGCACTAAAATTGAGCAAAAGCAAATTATAATATTCTAATAAATATGGCTAGGGATTATATTTTAGAAGTCACATTCAGCAAGATTTAGTCTAGATGTACCTGAAATATAAATATTTCACATCTACTTAAACTTAAATTGTAGAAAATTGTGATCCTAAAATATCAAACTTGAAAATTCTTATAAAGGATCAATGATTACCCCAAAACATTAAGAAACCACTGCCATTTCCCATCTATTTGGGAACCTTGACCTACAGCCCTCTTCCTTCACTCGGGACTTTCACTCTTTGGTTAGTTCTAGACTCATTATAAAGAAATATACATATGTAAGCTTGGGAGACAATTTTTTAAAAGAAGAGCTCTAGACCTCATTATAAAGAAATACATACATTTTAGCTGGGGGCAGAACTAAAAAAAAATAATATAATACTATCTTTCTTTCAATCTTCTTGAAGAAAAAACTGATTGCCACAGATCTTACATTTATTTAGATAAAGTATATTTGGTGATTAACAGCTTGGATTGTGTCCTAACGATGTCAATGCCGTGTGTTTTGCTATTAACTGTAGTTCTTTTGCCATCATAGAATCATTTTATGTTAACCTCTTTAAATGGGAATTATAGCCTCTATGTTTGACATTCTTGTTTCAAAAAGAAGGAAACTCCTTTAAAAAGCTAGTACTGGATGCTCATTTAATTTTTAAATAATTTTAACTTACAGTATAGTCTATACCTAGTATTCTAAATTGATTCATTCACATTTGTCATTATTCTTCAAATCTGCCCATCTTTATCTAAAACATTTTGACAGCTGTTTTGACTACCACATTAAAATAAAATAAAGTAAGTTTGATATACATGAACCTTTGCAACCTTACAGAGTTACAAATTTAAAACGTGACCCTGGGAACTAATTTTGTTTTGACTCTGGATCTTTTTTATCTATTTGCCCCCACCCCCACCTTCACGTGTGCCTGTGTTAAAAGAAATCAGATCAGTTGAAAGGCACTTCAAGAAAGATGATTTGGCATTAACATAAGGTTGAGAAACTCACAGATAAATACCCAAAAAAAAGCTGCTAAGGAAAACAGTCGCAATTGAGCTTGTTTTAACTTACCTACTTGAATATCTAATCTCTATTTTTATATGTACTATATTTTTACGCCAATCAAAAAGTCCTCTAAATTATAGCTTTTACCAATCTGAAAATATTTGTACCTAGTTTTTTATTGACATTGATTCCAGTACCTCTCTGTTACTACAAACCAACATGCTCAAGATAAACTTTTGAATGATATGGCTTTCTGGTTATTTTCTTTCTTTCTTTTTTTTTCTTTTTCTTTTTCTTTTTCCCTCCTTTCTCTTCCCTCCTGTTCTCTCCTCTGTTGCATGAGCAAGTGATTGAACAGTGGAGCAGTTCAGACCACAGAAGTGATAGAATGACCACAAGGTTCACAATTTCCCCTCTCAGAGATCTGGACAACTGGCTTAGTCCCTTATACAAAACTCCATTCTAGATTGGGTCAGCCTCACATACTTGGGTACAACTTGAATTTCGCCTCAAATACAAGGACCACATTGGGGACAAGTTGCCATGCACTTGTCCTTCACAGATTTTCACAATGCCTCTATGATAGCCAGTGGCATCAGAAAGCTCTTTAATCCCTGGTTATAAACTGGAACTGGTTGATTAAGTTAACGTACAACACGAATAAACGGGTTATTGCTTAAAGGTGGCACAAAGGATTCATTTTAATTAGCTCTCAAATGTAATAGGTTGTGTACCACAAAAGATCTCTCTACACGTTGAAAAGTGATATGTGTATTTGCCTGTTAAGAAAAAAAAAAAAAAAAAGCATAGAAAATGGCGAATTATTTTCCAGGAGAGGAGTTTTGCATTTCTCTGGAATAAACACATTTTAAGTACTTAATGCCCGTTTTTTCTGGGCACAGATATTATCTCTAAACTAAACATGTTTTTGCTTGAGTAAATAAAGTATGATTATTCTCAAACTACAGGACTTCACAGAATTTTCCAGAAATTTGTGTGTATACAGTCAGGGCATGTATTTCTCCCGTAGGCTCAAGCCCTTTCCATTCAAATGATCTGTGTGGGTTATCTGTTGTGTGCAAGGCATCTCACGAGGGAAGAAGTGAGACTATTAAGACTAGTGTGCAACTGGGCAGCCCTTACCTGTAAGGCTCTTACATAAATAGGTAAATTGGCTGCCCAAACAAGCATGGTAGAAGCTGTACTCTAACGATGAACTCATCCAGGATCCTGTAGAAGTAATTTAACCTTTGTGCATTTTGTTATTCCATATAAAAAGAGGAACAACACCGTACTCTGCCTCTTTCCCCAGGCGCTATATATTCCCCAGGGGATAATGTTCATAAAGTTTGTCAAAGTGGCTGCTCTTATGGTATCTTAAATTTTTTAAATATCTACATCTGCTAATGTATCATATTACACACACACATACAGACACACCTTTCAGGAAAGAATGTGCACCATGCCCTCCCAGTTGATCAGCTTAAATAGCAACATTAGCATACTTGATAGAATGTCCTCAGTGTGTGTGAAATTGCACACACTGCAATTGCATTTTGCCCCATTGAGCTATGGAGGCTTCCTAATGCTTTTTAAACATGATTTCATCACAGGAACATGTGAATTACATGCACCTCTGCATAGAGCACTAAAATTAAATTGACTTGCTGTCTAAAGTTAGAGAAAAATCCTTTTCTAGCTTCTTTCTACCACTCAATAAATTATTACAGTCTGTGCACAAGACACAAATTACATGCTTTATTAGTATGTTCTGTGGTAACCTCAAAACCACAAGTGTTTACATGTGCTGCACGCATGCACTTTGGGGCTTTTTAATAGCGGGTTGACAAGAGATTAAAGGCAGAAATATGGCATTTTATTAAAGCAAACATATCAGTATGCCTACCATGATAAAATGATCTAGTTTTCTTCAGACACAAAAGTTTCTGTTGAGTGATACCTTTGAAATTCCTTGAGGGCACCCTATTATTCACTTTCCTCAACAGAGAGCAGCTGCAAATGGTCTCCAATTTTCAAAGAGTATTGCCTGGTCATTCTTTACTGTCAAAATGAAGAAGAGCATAAAAGTTAAGTCAATAAAGTAATATGAAATGCTTAATATAAAAATTCAAGAATGAATGATTAACCATTAAAAAACTTACAGTAGCTATTTCATCCAGAAAAAAAAAATTAACATTTCCCCTGAAACCTATTAACACTCCTTGTAAACAATATTCTTTTTTGAAATATATGACCTTTCCTAATGCTCTCCACACACACGGCATTTTTCTTATATCCACTTTACCTCTACTGATATGAGGCTGAATTCCTCAGGAGAGAGTGCTTCAAGCCTCTTGCTCAGAAATGTGTGGTCTTCTAGCGCATACTCCAAACAGATGGACTCCTCTCAGCTGGATGCTTCCACAACAACCTGTTGTTGCTGTTCCGATTCCAAAATTAGCAGGATTTGCCAGCAGACAATCAAGAGGCCAAAGACACTGCCTACCTCGAAATCCACAGCTTCTTTATCAATCTACAAAATTTGACAAATTGAGAATTATGAAAATTAGAATAAACACCTGTTTTTCCGTGATTGCATCCGTCTTCCACCTACATCTCTGCAGGATCTGTGGATTCTGCGTGGAGAGCCATGTGTAGAGAAAAGCAGAGATAAAAGATGTTTCTTTATATGTTTGAGGGAATTATTTGAAAGAGCAGGGTTTAATTTAGTCTAGGAATTATTTTCAAAATTAAATCAGTATGAAAGCAAGACTATCCAGGACCTCTCCTAAAGCTAATCCTTCCACACATACCCAGATGTGGCTAAGAAAAATAACACCCTGGGCATAATAAATATCAAGAATAAATACGAAGATGAAAAAACAAATGTAAAATGATATGGCCTGGGTCAACAAGACTGCCCCTTGAGGCTGCCAAATATTTTCTGCACGGCAGTTTTAGAGCCACTGGAGAAGCTGCCACCATGCCATCCTCAGAACACCATCACCAGGGCTGTGATTTACAAAGGAGATAGGTGGGTATGACTGGATTCTGGGAATAAACCTCACATTGCAGGGATTTTCAGTATTCGTGTAAATCTCTCACAGAATTCATTTGCTTTAGGAGATATTGTGAGCTGCTGTTTCCCAGATACTTTATTCCAGAAATTGAACAGAGATATGTAGCTTATCCCTAGTAGGGAGACAGGAAGGACACTGAATTGTGTCCTTATTGGGTTATCAAGGATTTGTGCAGCACCTAAGAAATATTCTGCTCTTGAGGAATACCTTGAAGAGAAAGGATGCGTGGACAAGAAATAACCCAAGACTATACACACATTCCACATGAAATTCTCAGATGCTTTAGATAGGTGTAGATGAAATGGGAAGTGTCCCCTATACAGTGTGTTTGTTCATTTGCCTTGTCTTGACATTTTTTAAATCAAACAGTAGATTCCCCCATAAAACCCACAACCTACCTGCTCTCTCCTCACACCAATGGGCCTGGCCTTACCTTTCCTATCCTATAGGAGAAATTCCATGGCTTTCTTCAGGGAGAGGGTGGAAAGTGGGGAGGAACCAAGCCAAGGTGGGGACTGTCTCTTGGTGTCCTCTTTTGCCAGCCATTTCAATGCACTTTTAAAAAGATAAACCTTATTTATAAATTATTCATTTTCTCATGCATTTTATTTATTTATTTATTTATTTTGAGACAGAGTCTCACTCTATTGCCTGGGCTAGAGTGCCATGGCATCAGTCTAGCTCACAGCAACCTCAGACTCCTGGGCTCAAGCATTCCTACGGTCTCAAGCCTCCCGAGTAGCTGGGACTACAGGCATGCACCATCATGCGCGGCTAATTTTTTCTATATATTTTTTAGTTGGCCAATTAATTTCTTTCTCTTTTTAGTAGAAACAGGGTCTCACTCTTGCTCAGGCTGGTTTTGGACTCCTGACCTTGAGCAATCCTCCCAGAGTGCTGGAATTATAGGTGTGAGCCACAGCCCCCGACCCATTTTACTTATTAAAACAGTAAACAAGATACATGATTTCCAGTATATTTTAGTTCCATTGTGTGTGTATATGTATGTATGTGTGTGTGTGTGTGTGTGTGTGTGTGTGTGTGTGTATAATTTTAGAGTTAGTGGCATAGTTGTGCTACCCAATCTAGATGAGTAAAGCCAATTGTAGTGGTGAGGCTAAGGAAACATGAAAGTTGTGGATCTAAATGAAACTTTCAATTTCCCTATATAGATTATAATAAAAACTATGATGATATTTTCTCCCATTTCTAAAACAGAGGTCCCCAAATATGTTTTTCTCATCATTCTTGTTTATTAGCAAACCAAATAAACTATCATGATTTTTTTTTATTTCAGAATATTATGGGAGTACAAACACATATATTGCCTTTGCACCACCCAAGTCAGAGCTACAAGCATGTGCCTAACTCCCAGACAGCACACACTGTATCTGATAGGTGTAAATTTACCCATCCCCACCTTCCCCCTCCCACCTGCCTGATACCTAATGAATGTTACTTCCATATGTGCATATATGTTGATCAATTAGTGCCGTTACATGTTTAATTTATAAATTTTCACAAATGACATCAATTTCTGCTTTACTTTGTCTCTTCCTTCTTCCCTGCACAAGCTCCCAATGCACATCATATGTCTTTATATACAAATATATGGGCCGTGATTTTAGACGTTGAATACCCAAAGGCAAATTAAAGTTTTAGGTATGCATCATGATAGGGATAAGTAAAAAGTGGTGTGAGGAGGGTTGTTTCTTGAGTTCCTCTTTTATGCCACCCTGTGCAATAAGTGAGCAGCATATTTTGTCTAATTTAATCTATGGAAGTGAGAAGGATATAAACAGGACATTTGGAAACTTCCATAATGAGGGGATAGGCTTTCAAAGAGAAATTTATGAAGGAGACCAAGAACAAATAGGCATACAGGAAGAACTAGAAATATATAGTATCATGCAATTTAAAAGTAAATAGTACTTAATACCAAGTGCCATGGAAAAATCAGTGATTAACATGGGAAACGAGCAATAATCTGAGGCGAAAGCAGCCATTATTAATCCTTGAGAAAGGAACAGAATGGAAACATTTGATTAATTATGGCAAGTTGAACACAGATATTTATTTTTGCTCATGAAATTTTATTAAAATGACAGCAAAGGGATTAAAAATACTACAAAATAAAAAAATATGAGATAAAATATGATAGCAGATGAAAGATTTCAAGAACACACAAGAAAATAAAATGTTGGCAGCTGTGCAGTAACAAACTTCAGTATTAGTCCCCTCCACTCCATTAAGGGCCACCAGGAGGCACGTTAATTTTCACCAAACAGTCCCAGAATATCTCAAAAATTAGAGGCAAAGGTGACTATGAAGGCAAAGCAAGGAATAGGACAGGGATGAGAAATGCGGGACTAGTTGAACATCTGTGTGAATAACACCACATGACCTTACTGTGTGGAGAATCTAAAAAAGTTGATTTTATAGAAACAGAATAGAGCAGCAGTTCCCACAGCCTTGGTGGGGGGGGGAGAGGAGAGGGGAGAGGCTGGTGGACAGGTACAAAGTCACAGTTAGGTATGAGGAATAAGGGGCTCTATTGCACAGTTGGGTGACTATAGTTAACAATAAGGTATTATATGTTTCAAAGTAGCTAGAAGAGAGGATTTTGAATGTTCACACAACCAAGAAATGACAAATGTTCAAGATGATGAATATGTTAAATATCTGATTTGATCATTACACAATGTGTACATGTATCAGAACATCACACTGCACCCTGTAAATACATTCAACTATTATCTGTCAATTAAAACAAAATAAAATATAAAAATAATCTATACTCCAAGTACTCTCCCTCATCTGATTCAGACAAATAACTATATTTCTGTCATCCCAGGAGATGGGATGTTTACTATGGAAATGCTTTGCATCAGAGAAGCTCTGGGCTCACAGACAGCAGTTGAGCATAAGACTAAAGCACCAAGAAGAGGGCGAGTCAGTGAAAGAATTAAACTAAGGAACCCCATCACCACCACCTATTATGCACCCTTCCCCTGCCTGGCACTCAGTGCTCCAGCACCCAGACCAAATTCAAACTCTCCTCTGTACCATCCTCCCTCTCTTCTCACGGGCAAGAGATTAGAAGATTTCTTTCTGGGACATTTTCTCAGTCTAAGAAAAAAAATTACTCATAACAAAAGAAATAAAAAATACCTATATCAACTGGTATTCGAAATCCCCTAACCAAAAGGCTGAGTTTCCACACCATCAGCAAATCTCACCCACTTACCCAGAACTTCTGTTAGTGTCTCACTGCATCATTTTGAAATATGAATAGAGAGCCAGAATCATAAAACATTTTTTCAAAGTCTTCAACATTAAAGACAAAGTTTAAAGGAGATAGAGAAAAAGAACTCAGAGAAAATGAGAACAATAAGATAAGAAATGAAAACTACAAAAACAAACAGATAAGCAAAAACAAACAAGCAACAGGACCACGCTGGAATTGATAACTTAGAAAAAAAATAACGAAGAGTAGATACATGAAACAAAGGATATTATTAAATAAAAGGAATATTCAGGAAACAATAGCTCTTGGAAATTAATAACTAGTACTAACTAACTAGTACTAACTAGTTAATAATTGATAACTAGTAGTAATTTAAATTTCTACTTAAGGACTAGAAGATAAAATTGAAGAAAATGCAGAAGTAAAACAAAAACATATGAAAATGAAAAATTATATTAACGAGAATCAGTTTAGAAACTACAGAAAGAACAACAAAATCAGAAGGAAGAAATTCTTCAAAGAAATAATGCAAATAAATTTCTCAGAACTTGAATCATTTCTTACCACATTGAAGGGTCCATGAAACACTCAGCTCAATGAATGAAGCAAGAACCCCACCAAAGCACACCACTAAAAAAGTTTAGATTACCAGGGAAAAAGAAGATCTTCAGAGCTTACAGGTGGATGAGTCCATATTGAACCTCACCATGTTGGTAAGGATGTTATAGTCCTGTCAAAGAACCTGAAGATAAATTAGTAATAAATACACAGGGAAAGTAAGAAAACTATGCCAATTAAGGCAATTATTAACTCCTGAAAGTGTAAGAAAGGGACTATGATTATAGTACTCTGCGTTACCTAATGAGGAACAACATACATATGATACTATGTTACTATAACAATATGACCCTGTAAACCATGACTAGTGAATTAACAAGAGTTTTGATTGAAGTATAGTGGACAGGTAGGTGGAAGGAGATGAAGGGGGTTAAGAACGCATGCTATTTTGAAAAGCAGATTTTTACACCAGAAAAAATGTCCAGAAGAATTTCTGAGGAGTAAGTTAGAATGGGATGAGACTGTTAACTGCTGGTTCTATTTTCAAGTCTTACGGTAGTAGGTGCTTTTAAAAGTTTTTATACGTATTATTTAGCTAAAATTTTAAAATTGAATAAATTAAATGAGGCAAATCTAGATGCACTGATATGCTACTATGTTTAAAATATACTAAGTTGTATTAAGTGAGCCATACATTTAGTACCATCCCCATTTTGCTGTTAAAATTATATATATTTGCATATTCATTCATATATGTAATGGTTTTGAAAAAGACTTAGAAGAGCCACATCAAACTTGGATGGCAATCCAATTGGAGGAACTTTGGCTTATTTTATCATAGTTTTGAGTCCCTGGAATTTTTTATTTATTCAGATATTACAGGTATAATTTTTAAATATTTGAACACTAAATAATATTTAGACTATATGAAACTAAATGTGTATGTACATAGAGAAATAAAGAAAATCATAGTCACTAAAATGCTGAGATTTTATCTGAGGGAGATGGAATTTCATTTCATTTTTACTCTATTGTTTACATTTTTCTCTGTTGTTTGGATTTTTGGAAAGAATAAAGCAAAAGTCAGCATGTATCAGCATACAGACACCAGGACTTCAATATGGAACTGCAGCCTGAGAGAGTGTGTGCATATGCATAACTCCTGGAGACAGTGATTAAAAAACTAAAGGGCTGTAATTTAGATGCTGTGATTATGAGGGTTAATTTTTTTAAATCTGCCCATATTTTGTGTATGTGGCATTTACACAAAGAAAGAATGACTCTAAGAAAATTAAGTAGACAAGGAAGGAAAACTGTGAATGTGGAGAGAACATGGGAGGCGGGGACAGGTAAAGGAATATACTTATTTGCTGATCATTACTGTACCCTGAGCACTGTACCGTGTATCTTGGTGGCAGGGACAGTGACATCCTCAGATTTTTTCTCCACTGCCCTAGCATAACATCAGATGTCCAATAAACATTCTTAATAAATTATTGAATCTAGGAATGAATGAATGGATTAGTCACTGAGTTATTGAACATTTTAAAAATTGGCAAGAGAAGAAAAAGAAAAAATATGGTATCTTTGATAGTCATGAGTAGGGGCAATCTTAAGTAACAAAATTTCGTTTCATTTCCAGGCTGATGGAAATTAAATATGTGTAAGGAGAGAAGGGGTTCTGTAGATGGTTGTGGTATAATAGATCAGATCAGATCAGAGCAAAAGAGAGGCCCTAGCTGCAGCTGCCTTTGCTGAGACTGGAGGTGTGCAGCTGTTGCCTGTGTAAGGGCAGCCACAAGGGAAGGCTGTTTGGGAGGGTCTCTCAGAGTTACTTTGCCTTGTCTCAAACTTCACGTAAATATCCATGAGCTCATATTTAGGGAGTGACAAAAGTGTAAAATGGAAGCTTTTAAAAGATCCCTTTAAAGCTAATGCTAAAATTTTCTTGGAATATCTCTAAAATTTAGTTGTCAAAATATCCTTAGAAACAGTTATTAAGGACTTGTAGAGTTTTGAGATTTACAAGAGGTATATTTGCCTGCAAGTCCAAATACCAACATCCAAAACATTGACAATGAGCTT
Organism: Microcebus murinus; assembly: GCF_040939455.1. Lineage (NCBI taxonomy): Eukaryota > Metazoa > Chordata > Mammalia > Primates > Cheirogaleidae > Microcebus > Microcebus murinus. Next base: position 9,462,358 of record NC_134118.1, read on the forward strand.
TTACTAGTATGTTTGATAACTGTAGGACTGTCTGTCTTGAAGGAACACATTAGATTGTATCAAATAATTTTTTTATATCTCTAGAGTTATTTTATCGCAAAATATCACAAGGCAAAGGATCATGAAATTCAAATCATATGTTTTCATTCTTTCATTTAAATTATTGATAACATTGGATATTCATTTTGAATGGAGCTTAGAACTTCCATATTCTCATTTATAAAATCAGGTTTAGAATATGTCTAGAGCTCCATGAGCTATTAGGTTTTATGGCTATAACCATGACTATAAATAGACATTGTCAAGGTAATTTGGTGATTCCAAAATATGGCAAGGACGCATGTCCTATAACCCCTTCAACTCACAGGTGAGAAAAGTGGCCTATAAAGGCTTTCAGGTATATGATTTAGAAGTGAATAACTGGGGAGAATGAGAAATTCTAAGATCCCTCAGTGATTGAATATTGCAATTTGATGAAATAATTATTCATATGTATTTAAAGTTATGTATTTCTCTAGGCTTTATGGTCTCTGAGTATCCACACAATTAAGACCTGAAGATCTGGTCATTGATTAATGTAATAAATTCCTTTAAATGAATGGGTTATATGATAATAGAATTAAGCACTTAAACTAAATAAAAATCTTTAAAACATTTATTATATATAGTATATATAGTGTACATATTATATATAGTATACATATGATACTGCAGTGTACATTATTCTCTACAGAGTGTATATCTGGATATTTTTATTTGTATTCAAAAATATTCTGAATATTTTCATCATCAATATCTTACTCAAAATTCCCTGAGAATTTTAATATTTCATAGAAATTTTATATTCTGAATCTCAATTTTAAATGATGTAGAATATATAAAAAGAAACTGGATTAATTAAAATGGCCAACGATGGGACATCTCTTCTATGATCTGTAAATAAGGCAGAGAGAAAAGCAAAGGAGAATAAAGACTGCAGCAATTGTCAAGATCAGAAAGATAGCATGTAACACAGTCAGAAAATGATATATCTATTTAAAAAACAGACTAAACATATATTTTAAGCATGACATCATGATGGAAACTGACTAAGGCTAGGTCAGCGTCAGGCACTGACAGGAATGGTTCATGTCACGGGATACTTGACCTTAGAGAACATTGTGAGCACTTACGGAGGACATGAGCCAACCAACCTTGAAAGTTCCATGGTGAGAATGCGTATAAATAACAATAGGACTTTGTAATTTAACTGGAAGTGGATTTTCATCAGGTAGTAATATTATGGGTCACACTCAAATGCTTTCATATGCTGAAGTTTAGAAATATTTAGACTTTTTTCTCTATAGCAAGTACAGATCATAGATTCTATCTTGGACTAGCATGTCTCTCGTGTGCTTGGTAGACTTTGCTACTCTTCTGATAGACAAAATGAGGTTATAAAATTGCTATACTATCACTTACTCTTAGATGGAACAGGTAAAAATCCTCAGGGAAATCATGTTAATGACCTATAAGTCTTCCAGAATTTAGCTATACGCTTGGAAATAGAGTTAGAATGCAAACTTTAGATTTGAGCAACCACCCCATTTCATTTCATATAATAGCACTGTGGTTTGGTGAGGTATTTTTAAATTTGGAACAGCAGAGCCATAAAATATCTTTGTAAATAAATATATTCATTGCAAAGCAATTTATCTGCCTCCAAACACAACACATTTATGAATAAGAGTACCATAAGAAGTTGATATTAATGTTCAGTATAGACTTTTTGATAAAGGGACTGCTTCAAGAATTAGAAAAGTTTCTTCTTTGTTATCAAGACAAATTCTCATCTTACAAGAGGATGAAAGTATGTTTAAATCTTAAACAAAGTGAATTTTACTCCAAATCCTACAAGCAGTGCAGTACAGGAAGGAAAAAAAAAAGGCAGAAATTTGTTGAGTGAGAAAGGCGAAATAAACAGAAACTAATAAAAATGGGGGAGAAATGTAAACATTTATAAGTTGTTTACAACTTTGTCTTAAAACTGCTTATCCAAGCTCATTCGTTACATTAACAGAAAGAGGACTGGGATCATGCCCTTGTCATCTGTCTAACATGAAAATTCATTAGCATATCATTAGCTTGTGCCAAAGTTTAAGTTTTCCACTTATAAACACATGGCTTGGATGGGCATTCAGCACACCAACAATCTGTTCAGAAATTGTCTGTACATTGGTGTATTTAAGATTCCTGAACTATTCTTTCCTGAAACATTCTCTACCAATAACGCTCTTGAACATAGAACTCCCATTCACATTGACTTTGGAAGAAAGGCTGCCTCTTTAAATCCCTCAGTTAAGGACATATAATGAAATGCCTCGTTAAGAACCTTAATTTAAAGCAGCACGCAGTTTCTGTATGTCAGAGGTAATAATTACCTTCTTTAATGAGCCTGACTTTTCCCTGTGATGAGTAAGCCTCCCTCTGCCTTGTTTATAGTAACTCTGGATTTATTTCTGGATTTCTTCAAGTGCTCTTATTTTTTAAAATATAACATTATGTCTGTTTTGGGGGGTCAAATTCTGCCTACTCTATACTGAAACCATGTGCTGTTCAAGCACTACTAAAACCAATTATCCATATATTCCTGGGACATGCAAGAGCCTATGGAAGTCAGATAACCCACACCCCAGCTTCCAAGCAAAGCTACAGATAACTACGTCAGCCTAAAAAGGGTCTACGCTGTGATTTTAAATAATTTCCATGTGAGCTATATCTATCCAAAATGTCCCAGCAAATTAAGCAATGAAATTGAAAGGCTCTTGAACAAATTGATTTTATAGATATCTATTATAATCTTAAAAATTTAAAATATATGTTTGCAGGCTGAAGAGAACTTGAAGAGTTTTGCCCAAGCATATGGGAAATTATCTGACAACTTGCTTTAATTACAATAATAAGCATTTCTTGATTTCCCCCAATATAGCTGGCTCTTTCCTCTGTCTTATCAACTACCCATAATATATTCTGCCTGAAAATCATCTGCATTTCATACAAAATAACTGAGGACATTTTAGCTTTTAGATGTTCAAGAGTTTAAATCACATAATATAATCACTTCGGTTTTATAGATGGGTTTGTTTCTGGGGATAAAAAAGAGTCAATTATTCTTTCTAGTGTTTTTGTAAGATATATACTATTACTATTTCATCAGGTTCACTTAAAAGAGATGTTTCATGACTTTCCAATTTGAAACTAAGAGCCAGGGTTAATAATATCTTATTAATCCTACCCTAGTGCCCAGTCAGACTGAGAATCACAGAGGTTTGGAGTTAGAGAAGACCCTAGCAATCCTGTGAAGGGGCATTTTACGAAACGTAAGGCAGTTTCATTAGTAGTTGGACAGCACAGAAGAACCAAGGCACGGCCTTGCTCTTGTCACACAGAGAGACAGACATGGCCACGACTAGCACTAGTGCCACCGATACCCAGTATAGGTCTTTTTTTACTCTAAAGCATACTTCTACATGAGGAGCTTGACATTTTGTTTATTGGTTTGTACTTGTCCTTTTTAAATGGAACTGCAAAATTGACCAATAATTTGCAATGGAGTGACCTCCACTGTAGAAACAGCAGGAGACGTTAGCTCGGATCTGTCTCCTTCTGTTTCTTTGTGGTCATTCCTTATAGTCAACCTCTCAAAAATTTCTATATGAAAAGAGTTTGTTCTTTAAGCTTCAAGAATTGATGTTCCCCTTTCCAATTTTCCCCTGATTCTTTCACGTCAGTGTTATCTCAATTTTCAAGAGAGAATTGGTCTGTTACTGTGTTCTTCTCCTACTGGAAGTGGTAAACAACAGTTTTAAATCTCTTGGGTCTGCACTATTTAATTGTTTTAAAATTTAATACAGAAATTGGGGCTATTCTATCTCCAAAACATCTTATTTTCAAATTCATTTACTTCAGTTTCCAAAGTTCAAATAAATACACAGAGAAAACCCTAATGGAAAGGTTCCCATATGCCATGGCCATGGCTAATCTCACTGTATACTTAGAGCTTATGAGCTATGCCTGTAGGGCAAGGATGCTAAAAGTCAGGATTTCATAACCCCCCCCCAACACACAGCCAAATCAGTAATGTTTAGAGCAATGAGATCACCTCCAGATGCAACTAACATTAGAAATGTCCAATTGTGCAATATCATTTCTTTTATTAGCATATAATTTAGGCTTCTCAGTACATCAAGTAACAACATTTGCAGGATAATAAATATTGAGCTGGACACCATCACTGCCTGACTAAAAGAAAGAACTCTTTTAAATTGTGGGAATTCGTACCTAATTCAAGAATCAGCACATGAGATTCATTGTTTTCACTTTTATTTTTTTCTCATTCAGTTCCTAGCCAAAGGGAGAACAAATGATTTGATGTAAAATAGTACAGACCTGAATTTGATAGCACTGTGTTAGAAACCCAGTTTGGTTATTTCTAGCTGCAGTACCTCAGGAAACCCCTCTAAACCAGCTTCTTAATCCATAAGTGTGTGATCTATAAGATTTTTCATGAAGAACAAAGTACATAATTGGTGTGAAATGGACACAGTATGTGGCATGTGATAGAAACCGTTACTGCAAGCTATGGCACAAGATTAAGTGGAGGAGTGGTAATATGCACAGTCGTTAACAACTGAATTATGCACAGCGAACTTTGTTCTTCCAACAACAGGAAATTCATAACTCTAAAGAAAAAGTATTAAGCCTCATAATTTTTGTTTCTTTTCTACATGGATTTTGAAGGCAGCAGAGCCAAGCCATAGCTTGAGATGATACCTGGTTTAATTGTCATAATTTTGGATTATAGAATAAGCATGAAGAAATTTGAAATATATACAGCAAAAGTCAATCCTAACTATTACATTGAAATCATTTGACATCACCAAGTGCTTGGAATATGCATTGCAACACCTGGCTCCCACTTAGCAGAGCCTGGGCTCAAAATCTCCTTAAGGTTTATGAATCTGTACCAAATAACAAATCATTAGAGAATTCTAAGCACCCAGTCTTGGGTAGAAAATGGTGGCCATTGGTGTCCAAATGTGGCTGCATATCATCTGTAACATATATATTATTCCAAAAAAATAGCAACAATACCATCAACAAAAACCACAATATAAAAAAAACCTCACTATTTATTAAAATAATAGCAATAACAATAAATTTTCTAAAACTTTGGTCATAGCACTTGACATTTGACAGAGGTCATGCCCAGAGGTAGTTACTTTAAAAGCTGTTAATCCCTTTTGGCAACCAGTCACTGGAAAGCCAGTAAGATTTACTAACTGCTAAGATTCAGCAACTAATTTAATTAGAGCTCCTACCATTTTCAGGAAGTACAGGCTGGAGGGAATCAGCATATCTAGTCTCCTAAATTAATCCACATACTCCACGCAGCAGATTTTCCAGAACTTGATAACCAGATCTTAATGTTTATATGAAAGACTTAAAAGGCCACAAATGGTCAATTCTATTTTGAAGGCAAAAGAGGTGAGGGATTCGTCCTATCAGACAAATGTTTTAGGAGGCTAAGGGGGAGGAGAGGAGAAGAAAAAGCTCATGTAACTATGACATTGTGTGTCGGTGCAGGACTAAGGAAACAGCGGAGGAACCGAACAAAGAACCCAGCAACATTGATATAGAATATAAACTAATCTTACAAATCTATTATAAATACCCAATAGAAACATTTCAAACTCTCTAGTTGTAAGTGAAATGAAAATTTAAAACTGCCTTTCAATGCTTATCAGACTGATTAATATTAAAAATTGTTTAAAAGTGTTGGAGAGGATGTAGAGAAATTGGCAACAGCTAGTATAGCTGAATACGGTTGTGACCTAGAGCAGAGAATGCCACACCTGGAGAAACCTTGTCCATGGGGGCGTAAGAAAACCCATGCAGGAGTATTCATTGCATCATTGGCCATAATTAGAGAATAGACTCAGGAATGAGATTGCCTGTGCCTCAGTCCTGGGACTAGTGCTGTTTGCTCTCTGAATTTGGACAAGTTACCGACCTCTCTGTGCTGCAGTGTCCTTATGGGTAAAACAACCTCATAGCTGTTGTGAAGATTAGGTGAGTTCATACATACAAAGCATTAAAGAAAGTCCTCCACATGTAAATGCTTGCTATTTTATTATTATCATTATCATCATCATTATTATTAGAGATGGGGTTTCACTATGTTGCCCTGGCTATAGTGCAGTGGCTAGTCATAGGTGCCATCGTACTGCGCTTCAGCCTCGCACTCCTGGCCTCAAGCAATCCTCTAGCTTCAGCCTCTGGAGTAGCTGGAACTACAGGTGTGCTCCACTGAGCCCAGGTGCCTGCTATGATTTTTAATAATTATATTTATTTAACATATATCTATTATTACCAATTTACTTATCTACCACAACAAGGAGTAAATAGTTTATACATCAGAACTTCATTATTCTGTGCTATGCTAGGTCACAGGGAAATCACTCATCTTCAAGTCTTCAAACTTCATTTCAGCCGCGGAAAACTTTCTTCCACAAAACGCAAGCAGACGCAGGTAATGGAATCCATGATAAACCTTTCAGAAGTCAGCATGTCATGGTTAATCTCCATCAGGGCACCCAGATTTCAAAGATTAATAGAAATAAGCAAATTAAAGAAAACCAGATGTACTGGGCCCTAAACCTAAGAAGTGGAGAGACTAAGGGATAACTTTCACATTTTTAAAAGGAAGCAGCCTACCTCTAATAAATGATAGTTCTCTTACTTAATTTAAAATACGACTTGGTTTACAACATACATGCACAGCCATCCACAGTTTGTTGAAAGTTTTTAGAAACGTGAAATTCAATAGAATCTTTTGTACTTGGACTGTTTCTTTTATAATCACAGAAGTAATAGAAAAATTAAAAATACGATACAGAGAATCAAAAAGTAAAATTTCTTTTAATTTCTTCCTTTCACTCTGACAGTTTCCTTTTCAGACATTTACACACACACACACACACACACACTTTGCTGACATCACACACACATACATACACACACACACAGAATATATTTTGAAAGCATATGAGATTTCAATATTCATTACATATGTATAGGAAAAATTTTAGTTTCATTCTTTATATATTGATTTTTGTGTATATTATAAAGCTGGGTTCTATATTTTTATCCATGTGTGTATCCAATTATCTCAGTATCATTTATTAAATGATTTTCCACTGATTTAAAATATTATTTTTATTATGGTCTTAGTCTCTTTCTGAAACTCAGTCTATTCTATTGATCTATTATTCCATTTCCATGCCAGAACCACATCAATTTATTTGCTGTAGTTTTATATTTTGATATCTGTAGAAAAAGTTCCCCTTCACTCCTCTTTTAAATTTTTTCTTGCCTATTACTATGCTTTCTTTCCTTCACATCATCTTTATCATTGACTTATAAAGTTCCATAAAGTATATCTTAGAGATTTAGATTGGCATTTCTTTAAATTTATAGATTTATTTGCAAAAATGGGATATTTCTAATATCCCAAGATATGCTGTAAGAAGAAACAAGTGGATTAGAAAAAAATATACCTCTCTTGAATATTGAATGTCAAAGAAAGGTAATTTTCTAAGGATAGATAAGTGAAGGTACTCATTTTTATTGTGCAATAGGAAGGAAAGGATAAAGTGAAAAATAAAGGCTCAAACAATATCATGCATTATAGTTTAGCGGATTTGATTTTAAGGCAGGTCTTTTTTACCCAGGCTGTGCCAAAATGTTCTCATCTGTTAAATAAGAAACTTGGACAGGATGAAGTCTAAGGTCATCACCAGCTCTGTAGTCGAGTATATTCCTATTCTAGACAGGACAAAATCTTGAGCAAAATCATAAATTGTGATCCAGACAAACTTCGTGCTTGGCTGCTCTTATGTCTTATTCTGGGAGGAAAATAAATGTGTTGCCCTTCTTATATTTGTGGACTAGTCAGTCAAACTAAAGGGAGGTGTTAACAATCTGATTGTTCACTGTAGAATATTGAGGCTCAGAGGGGTTAAGTAACTTTTCCAAGATCACACAGTTAGTAAGAGGCAGAATGTCACTTTTGTGCTAGATGTGTGATGCCAAGGCTGATTTTCTTCCCACTGTGTAAAGCAATTCAGGTGCTTGGTGAAGAAACAATTAAATAAATAATTAGATGAATGTTTAAGAATTAAGTAATTAAGGTTATCAAAAATCATATATATTCTCATTTCAAAGTAGCAAAATATACATTTGCTGAGAAAAAAAGTAGATCTAGTTTTAAAGTTGATTTTTTATTTTTTAACGGACTTTTAAAAATCATCATCATAACTAGCTTTCAGAGGAAGTACTTTTAAAAAGCAGTGACTTAAAACTGACTTAAACTGACTTTAAGTTGCTAAGGATATAGACAACAGGCAAAGTCATTTTGTCTTCCGCTGAATCATAGAATACAACCAATAAAATGAGTGTTATCAGTATCTTCTGTCCTAATTAGGATCTATTCTTCTCTCTCTCATTTATAACACACCATGACTGGTAGCATTTGAAGAATTATTTTTGCAAAATAAATGTATAAAAGAGGAGTTGTATTAATAGTAAGAGTTTATATTGATTATGTATGCAGCATATACCACATGTTGTTCTAACTTTTTACATAGAGTGGAGAGATAAGGTTGCCCTTGGCCTGGCACCTAGACTACAGTGTGTTTCTTGAAATGTAGGCAACCTCATGCCCAAACCTGAGATCACTGTACTCTTTCACCAGGTAAAGATAATGAAATTTTGAGTCATAATAATAATATAATAAGAAGATGAAAGAGAATAGGTCACAATTATAGTGTACAGTAGAGTGCTGAAGACTCCCTAAATATATTAACTCCTAACAATCCTATGAAGTCAAATTGCTATCTAATTCCTTACAAGCTGTGTGATCTTGGGTGAAGTAATTAACATCCGAGCTTCATATTAGAAGCAGGGATGGTAATACATAACATAGTTATTGTAAGGTTTAAATGAGAGAACTAATTTCAAAATATGAAGCATAAGTGTTCAATAAATGGTTGTGGCTTTTACCCTTCTGTACAATATTTTCCATGTGATTTCAGAAAATTTCTATGTCCCCATGAAAGAGAGGAACTTTATAGGTCTAAACATTTAAGACAACTGGAGTTTTTAAATTTATAATTCAATCCAAAATATCTAATTTTTTCTAACCACATTTACCACCTTCTTAATAGTTTTTTATAGCTCTTTCTCCACAACACTTTAGTCTAAAAGAATATGAATATCAGTATGCTCCCCACCCTTGAAGTTCCTTTTCAAACAGAAAAAATATTTATGAATCTGAAATATTTAATAAAAAGTATCTTGTGAGAAAAATAAGGATTATATTACAATTTACACCAATATAATCATTAACTGATGTTCATTAGGCTCATGCTAGAACAGGAGTCATAGAATTTTAGAGCTGGAAGAAATGTGACTTACCTGTACAATAGCTGCATTTTACTGACAATAAAAGTAAATTTCAGAAAGAGGAGTTGACTTGCCCAGTAGCACAGACTAGCTTGGGAAGCTTGCCAAGGGTCACATCCCAGTCCTGTCTCTCATGAGCTTTGAGTATGTTGACAGATTTTTGGCATGCTAAGCAGTTACTTGGACATGAAATGCATGTCATCACATCATCACACCACACCCTCCCTCTCTGAGCGTTGGTGACACCAGCTGAACAAATAGACAGTGGTCTTTGCCAAGGACAGATGGTCTTTGCCCCAGAGTTAACTCAAATGTTGCTTTGTGAAAGTGATGGGATATCAGGATGATGAATAGATAGCATGTCATTTGTTCCTCGATGCTGGCAAAAGGAGCTGAGAAGAGTAAGGTCTGACTGTCTCTGACAAAGTGGAGGTAGACCAATCAAGAGACAGTAGTTCCCAGACATAGCCACTAAGACGTTTATTAAAAATTATCTATCTCCCCATCTACCGCATGATTTCAAAGTATTTATAGACCAAACTACGTTAACGAATATATCCTACTGGTAGTGCTAGAATAATTCACAGCTCCCATTTTGACTTTTAAATTAAGAAGTTTTAAGTCTTAAGATGTTTGAGATGCTTTAAGAACTTGGAGAAGTCCAAGTTGGAATCATTGCTCCTTGGAATACTTTAAAAATGGGATCTGATGTTCAAAGATATTTTATCTCATTTTGTACAGAACTCACTCAGGAAAACTCAAATACACTAGAAAAAAAGCACAACAAGATGAATTAATATTTATTTTTCCATGTTTTAACTAGGTTTTGAAGAAAATTTGATTAATTCTCATTGATTATAAGAGACATCATTAGTAAGAAAGACTGAAGTTGAAAACTTTGGTTGGCATACTCTCACAAAACGTGGTGGTGTGAGGCCGAGCTGGCTGGGTTCTTAGAGGAGGTCCTTTAGATTAAGGGAGTATTTGCATTGATAGATTTCAGAGGGAAAGAATAACCTGTACTTCATGCATACCTACCGTGTGCCAGGAACTGTAGTGAGCATGCCATACGCATTATTTTATTTTGTACACACTGAAACTCTCCAAGTAGGGATTAATGACCTGATCCGAGAGACCTTAAGAAACATGCCCAAGAAACAGAAAACGGTGTCTCATATATTACTGTTTACATTTGTATACTTTGAAAATGGAAGTATAAACCAATATTCGCTTATACTAAAAATGAAAGGAGAAACCAGAATTTTTTAAAAAGGACATCTGAAAGTGAAAGGTGGAGGGAGGAGAAGTAGAAAGTTAAAGGAGTAGGAGACAGACCTCTTTGAAATTTAACAGGATGTTTGACTATACCTTGCTCTGGAGAATTTGTTTTGGAAATAATAAATAGTTTACATAATCATAGATGAAAATGAAATGTTAAAAAACAATCTGTAATATCTAAAGCCAAATGAAACAAAGGAATCTAAATATGTATCAAATTGACACAATTAGAAAAAGGAGAACTTTTTCAGGTAATTTTAAAAAGCTGTATATGATAGTACATCCCTAGTGGGCGAGACCCTATGAAGAAATAGAACCATGACAAAAAATCTTTTATTTTACTAAGCATAGTGTGGGTGGTAGTATTGGTATTGTTATTCTGAGACTGTTGTGCATGAATCATGCACTAAAGAGAATTAGTATGTATGTTGGCATTATTGAGAACTAGAATTTTCACTGTGACTTGGAGATACAATACTAACCAAGGCAACTAAAAATTCTGGAGTCCTGATATTGATTTGGAAAGATCCATATGAACTTATTGTGCCCTTTACCTTAGAAGTGTTTACCTAGCACTATCCACCGAAAATGCCTAGAAACTATTATCTACACAATAGCACCAAGCACCATTAATGCTCAGATCACTGTATCTAAACACTATTCCACTCTAAAAGAAACCAGTGCTCTTTGGAGAAATGAATGATGTCAAGCCTAGAATAAGAAATGTGCAAAAAGAGCCTGAAACATTCTGTTATATTAAAAAGCAAGAAAAGTATCAACGACTTTTAAGGTTTTATCAGAAGGACTCAGGAACTACTTGAGGAGACTCCTACATTAGCCAAAGATAGATTGTTGAGGCATCAACAAGGATAATAATTGTAATCTGATTGCAGCTGATTTATCTCGTGTTGCAAAAACATCAAATATATTTAAATTAATGAGTTCTTAATGATAGGAAAAAAGAACTAGTTGGTTATCTTTGAGGACAATGATAGGGAACCAACTCATTATTTCAAAACCTAGTGTTGGGCCGCAGAAATGTACAGCCCGTGTGGGGGAGAGACGACCGCTCAAAAAAAAACTCAGAGTCCAGAGACTTGATGCAATAGCATGAGGTGGATTCATTTACCAGCGCGCGCAGGGGCGTACAGTGAGGCTGTCGCACCAGCCCTTTTTTCCTTAGGATTTTTATAGACAGAAACCACACGCAGGTGGCTAGGGGTCACAGGGTGGGGGGAAAGTTTCATGGGCTTCGACCTTGCACAAACATGTACCAGATGAGCTCATGTCTAATTTCTAATCTTGGTCAGTAGTTTCCAAGGACTAAAGGCTGGGGAGTTACAGAGTGGCGCTGGCGGGGGAGGGAGTAGGGTTGAGCGAGCGGAATTTACAGAAGCAGAATGGCAGGTTAGATTTTTCTCCACATTCCCCCCTTTTTCTTTTTGAGAGTTTTAATCTTAAAACTATAGGTTATCATCTATAGCGAGTGGCTGATACTGCTGTTGTAAAACCATTAACCGGACAGTGCTGACCTGTTCTTGGATGTCACTAGTCAGCTTATTTTAGTGACCTTCTATAACTGCTACTGTTATCTCCAGCACCCTCCGTGAGCTAGAAGAAAGGCCAAGAATGCCAGAGCTATGAGTTAAGGCGCCAGGTGCTGTGTCTCTAGGACCCCAGTGTTCTGGGCAGCAACCACACTTTAACTCTCCCGTGTTTGGGACAGCTCCTAACATCTCTCCCTTCCCTTTATAATTAATTGGAGGGTCACTGGTAAGCTTTCATTTGCAAGTTAGTGGAGTATATGGCAACTTTAACAGCCAAAATGTTCTTAACAATCAGTCGCAGTAGCAGAGGCGTAACACACAAAATTAGCAGGAGAAAAACAAGAGCCCCAATAATCATAAAGAATAAGCTTTTAAAATTTCCAAAAGATGGAACATGCCCTAAGAGTTGATTGAGGAAATCTCGGGCTTCTGTAGCAATGCTAGTATCAAGGGGAGGAGTCTCCAACAATGAGTAGCCCAATAAATTTTTTAGTCCTTAGCAAAATAGAGTTCACCTCTTTTTACATTTGCAATCCTTTATCATTATACTATGGACCAGAGACATTAGCTGGGACCACCACAAAAGCAGGGTGGTATAACACAACCATTCTATCAGAATAGGCAAGGGATTGTATACAATTAGTTAGTTGACAATTAAGGCATGATATTTTAAAACCATGAGTGACAGTGTGAATATTCACTTTGCCTATTATGAGTACAAAAGGTTCAGGGACACAGGCAGAAATAGTCCTTAGGCGTATTTTTGGTGTAGAGTCCACCACACACTCTGCAGAGAATTGACCCGTTCCTGCAACAAGTTTCCAGATACTAGTCTGGTATACCTTTGAAGTAGTTGTCCATAGCCCCTCAACAAAACCCTTGTCTCCCAAATACCCATTGTCAGTTTTTGCTGGGGTCCAATCATATATGCTCTGAGTCGTCCCAAGAATAGGAATTTTAGTCGCAGTTGGTTCACGGCAACGTCTCCAGGGCACGTGCAAACTAGAAACAACCGGCTCCTTTTCACAGGGAAGTATGTTGGGCGGCGGCGGCAAATCAGAGGGTGCAGAGCCAGAAAATCGCCTGTCTAAACTTAGCATGCTGGATGTGATCATTAGCGGGTGCTCCCAGAGCCCTGGGATTACTGACATAGACAGGAACAACACGCTCTCCCCAGCCCACCGGGTGGAGTAGAGGGGGGTCTGGTATATAAGTCTAATAGGTGGCTGCCTGGGTAGGCGTCGATAGCAGGGTTACCATAGCTAAAAACAAGGTCAAAGAATTTAATAGCTGTCCTGTTTCTTTCTGTGAACAATTTCAAGGGTTTTTAACCTGGCGAGTAGGGAATGGGGAACATTAGCATCAGTGTCAGGTGGCATGGACCATGGATTAGACATGAAAGGAGGTGGTGGGGCCCCAAACAAAACTTTAAACGGTGTTATTCCTAGAGGGCCAGGCGTATTGCAAACTCGGAAGAGGGCGAAGGGGAGGAGGACTGTCTAGTCTGCCACGCCAGTCTCTAAGGATAATTTAGTCATGACCTCTTTTAGTGTTTTATTCATTCTTTCTACCTGACCTGAGCTTTGGGGCCTGTAGGCACAATGCAATTTTCAATCCGCCCCTAGTATCTTGGCCATTCCCTGACTTACCTGTGCAATGAAGGCTGGGCTGTTATCAGATCCAATTACCTTAGGGATTCTGAACCTGGGGAAGATGTCTTCCAGGACTCGTTTGGCCACCTGTTGCTGTCTCCTTCTTTGTGGGGAAAGCCTCTACCCATCCTGAAAAGGTGTCTATAAAAACTAGAAGACATTTGTATTTATACCGGGTTGGTTTTACTTCTGTGAAATCTATCTCCCGATTGTCCCCAGGACGCTCTCCCCTTAGGCGCCGCCGGGGGCTAGCCTGAGAGGGGTGAGAGTTTACTAGTTGACAAGCTTTGCATTGGTGAACTACTTCCTCAGTTAAGCGACTGAGTCCCCGGATGTGGTATTTTGTAGACTGGCAATTGGAGCGTAGATGCTTTGCTCCTAAATGAGTAAGACGATGCAATTGCTTTAAGTATGCCTGAGCGGCTTCTTTGGGCAGGACAATTTTTTCCTCTCTAATCTTCCAGATCCCTTGCTGATCTTTAGAGAACTTGGCAGGGTTTTTTTTGCCAGGCTCTCCTCCTCTTCTGAGGAGTAGTGGGGGAATGTCAGTGAGGCCACCGGGGGACTGGCGGCAAAAATCAGAGTTCTTGACCTTAGAGCTGCTTGTTTTGCTTTAAAGTCAGCTTTTTTATTCCCCTGGGCCACCTCGGAAGTTCTCTTCTGGTGCCCAGAGCAATGAATAATGGCCACCTCCTGGGGGGCGTGAACAGCCTCAAGGAGAGGTAAAATCTCCTGCTTGTTTTTTATTTCTTTTCCCGCGGAGGTGAGCAAGCCTCTCTGGCGGTATATGGCTCCATGGATGTGGGCTGTTGCAAAAGCATAACGGCTGTCTGTGTAAATGTTGACCCTTTTCCCTCTTGCCAGCTCAAGGGCTTGTGTCAGGGCAACTAACTCTGCCTTTTGGGCAGAGGTTCCCTCAGGTAGGCTACCAGCCCATATGACCTGATCTTTGCTGACCACCGCCGCCCCTGCGACCCTTTTACCTTCATGGATGCAGTTGCTCCCGTCGGTAAACCACGTGCAGTGTGGGTTGGGTAGCGGCTCATCCCGGAGGCCCTTACGTGGCCCTGTCTCTTCTGCCAGAATGTCATGACAGGAATGAAGGACTTCTCTGTTTTCCGGATGCTCCTCCGGCAACAGTGTGGCCGGGTTGAGAGCCACCGGGGCTCCAAAAGAAACCCGTTCGCTGTCCAGCAACAAGCTTTGATAGTGGGTCATCCGGGCATTGGACATCCACCGGTCGGGGGGTTGCCGGATGATGCTTTCCAGCGCATGGGGGGCTATAACTGTTAGCTTTTGCCCCAGAGTAAGTTTGTCTGCATCTTTTACAAGCAGGGCAGTGGCTGCTATGGCCCTTAAACAAGGCGGCCATCCCCTAGCCACTGGGTCTAATCTCTTGGACAGGTAAGCTACCGGTCTTTTCCAAGGCCCCAGGGTCTGAGTCAATACTCCCCGAGCAACCCCCTTTTTCTCATTCTTGTACTTGACGGGGGGAGCGGGGCCTCGGAATCTGAGTGACCGTGTTTTTGCGGGCCTCTGTGAGCCACCTCTGACCCCCTTATTCTTGGGCTCGGGGAGGGGGGCCGAGTCCCGACTATCTCATTCACTGTCCTCCTGAAGGGCCAGGACCTTATCTTTATTCCGCAGCTTAGGGCAGTCTTTTTTCCAATGTCCATCTTCTTTGCAAAAAGCACATTGAGTTGGCCTCAACGGTGGCCTAGTACTCGAGTTCCCCGGCTTTTTATTCTTATACACTGGTGCTGGCCTATTATCACCTACAGCTGCGGCCAAGATACGTGTTAATCTTTTTTTCCTGTCTCTTTTCCCTCTTATCTTTCCTTGCTTCTTTCTCTCTTTCCCTCCTCTGCTCCTTCTCCTCTTCTGTTTCCCTTTTATGATATACTTTCTCTGCTTCTTTAACTAACTCTAGTAGAGTAAAATCCTGCAACCCCTCCAACCTCTGAAGCTTCCTTTTAATGTCTAGGGCCGACTGGCCTATGAAGGCCATGGCTACCGAGGCCCTTTGTCCTTCAGAGGTTGGATTGAAGGGGGTATACTGTCTGAATGCCTCCATCAGTCTTTCAAGGAAGACGGACGGGGGCTCAGTTGGTCCTTGAAGGACTTCTCTTACCTTAGCCAAATTGGTGGGGCGTCGTGCCGCCCCTCTGAGGCCTGCCACTAGAGTCTGGCGATAGACGGTCAGTCGCTCCCTACCTTCTGCCGTATTGAAGTCCCAGCCAGGCCGAGTCATAGGAAAAGCGGCATCCATCAAGGGGGGGAGCACGGACCGGCGAGGCGCGGACTCGGGGCCGGCGGCGGCGAGAGAACCGCCCCTCGACCGCACCGCGACCCCGGGGGTGGCGGGGGGAGACGGCCCAGACGCGGCTAACCGCGCCGACCGGGCCCCGCACCCGGGCTTGGGACGCGCTACGCGGCGGGCCGCGGGGACCCCGGGAGCGGGCCGGGGAGCGGGGAGGAGGGCGGCGCCCGCGCCGCCTGAGGCCGCCGGGACGACGGGAGGGAGCTGAGTAGGGCGTCCATCAGGTCTGGGAACATTCTTCCGTGCTTCCAAGATGATTCGTTCCCGTTCCTCTGTGGTGAAAAGGGTCTGGAGAGGGGCTGAAGGGGGGCTGCGTTGTCACCCTCCCCGGAACTATGGTTGGGAATCGGCACAGGACGAAGGGGACAAGCCACAGTGGAATCTGAGGACGGAGGAAAACCCCTCCTGCTCCTGGTGCCTTGAGCTGGTCCCTCAGCCAAGGGGGCCGAGGGTTGGGCGCCCCTGATCGTGAAGGGGCGACCTGTGGAAGAGGGGAGTAAAGTGGGGGAGAATCAAGGAGGAGGGAATCAGCCTGCGGGTCAGTCAATGGCCGAGACTGCCGGGCTGGATCTGACGTCGTCTGGGCCACTAGGGCCAGAGGGGAAACCCGCAGTCTTTCCCCGAGGGGGGGTGTTTCTGGGCGAGATCTTGCCACACAACGATGTAGGGGCCCTGATTCGGATGTCCTTAGGGGTGTGGCGCGAAGATTCTTTTCTTCACTGCAAAAATAACAGAGAGGTTAAAAGTTCCATCTGAGGGCCATCCCACACCGAAGGAGGGCCACTCAGAGGCACAAAACGTCTGCCAGGGGCCCTTCCGGATGATGACGGACAGGTCGTGGGCCCGGTCTCGTACTTTTCTTCCAATGTGTCAGGGTGAGGGAGAGAGAAGTACTCTTTCCTTGGCCCATAATTCCTGGATGAGTAAAAAGGAGAACAAAGAAGGAAAGAGCGACAACACAAACCGCAGACAAACACCGAAGCCACTTGCTTCTTTTTTTTTACACAAACACAAACAAACGACGATACCTTACCCTAGGGTTATCTTTGCCCAATCCTGCAACAACTTGCAGGCAAACAAATGGAGTCGACCAAGGCCACCTGGTCACCCCTAATCCCTGGAGCGTCCTCCAGGGCGACAGTTTTTCTGGCCGCCAAGAACCCTATCTTGGTCCAGAGGAACTTCCTCCTCACGGAGTTAGTACCCTGTCGTTCCAAATTCAAACTTCAAAACTGACACATCACATACAACACAGAGACAAACATAAAGGATGACTCCGGAGTCTGCCTACCTCCAAGCCTGGTGCTGCCGGTCTTTTAAGAGGGGTCGCCTCTCCGATCCCGGACGAGCCCCCAAAATGTTGGGCCGCAGAAATGTACAGCCCGTGTGGGGGAGAGACGACCGCTCAAAAAAAAAAACTCAGAGTCCAGAGACTTGATGCAATAGCATGAGGTGGATTCATTTACCAGCGCGCGCAGGGGCGTACAGTGAGGCTGTCGCACCAGCCCTTTTTTCCTTAGGATTTTTATAGACAGAAACCACACGCAGGTGGCTAGGGGTCACAGGGTGGGGGGAAAGTTTCATGGGCTTCGACCTTGCACAAACATGTACCAGATGAGCTCATGTCTAATTTCTAATCTTGGTCAGTAGTTTCCAAGGACTAAAGGCTGGGGAGTTACAGAGTGGCGCTGGCGGGGGAGGGAGTAGGGTTGAGCGAGCGGAATTTACAGAAGCAGAATGGCAGGTTAGATTTTTCTCCACACTAGTAAATAAAGAAAAAGGATCAAGCATTTATCCTGTCTTCCTATACAAACATATTCTTTAGTGTTAAAACAATTAATGAAATAAGAATAAATTTCCATTTAAAAAATGGAAATCAAATACAGAAAAATTTTATGTATGAACTAAAATTTGCACTTAGCAAAGCTATTATTAATATATATTGCAATTCACACTGTTTCAATTTTTTTAAAATTTAAGAGCAAATAACTTCAAGTGGTCTCACAAAGTGACAAAATTGAAGTAACTTATATTGTGTTTATTTTATGATGATTTCAATATAGTTGATATTTTTTATTTAATTTTTATTTTTCTCAGTTATACATGTGTATTATTTAAAAAGTTAAAATGCCTGGTAAGTCTTAGAACCTCAAAACTGCATTTACCCTTTCTACCTCTTCTCACCACAGAGTCCGGAGAGCCCCACATTTCCAACTCTTTGACTCCATCTTCTTGTACTTACTTCTATATACATACACGAGCACTTATATTGTTATTTCTTGATTTCTTAAATGTAGCCATACAATTTTAGTTTAAAGATAAAGCCTTCTCTCTCTTGTATCCAGAATTAAACAGAAGACCATGTAGCACCAGAGGGATTGGAGACAGAATGCACCCAACTCAAGCTCTAATAAATCTAAATCCTTACAAACATGCTGTCAAAATTAAAACATTTCACCCAACTTTCGTGTGTGAGGCCAACTGTATAACTGGACTTCCTGAATTTACTTCTATATAGAATAAAATGTTTATTAAAGGATAAGTAATAAAAATGTATGAAATTGAAGCTGAGATATATATTATTAAAACTTAGCGGTAACCACAGTAATTGTTTAGAACTTAGACCAACAGAATATTTTTTCAGAGATATTATTTAGGATTGGAAGCCTTAGTAATAACAAAATATATATCAACTTCTAGTTAGTTTTGTTATTGTTTTTAATTTTTTTTTTAGATTCAAATTACTGTAGGCAAAGTGTTCCTTATTGCCTGCACCTAGAATAGACCACTGCACTGGCTCTGCCCCCAATGGTGGCCCCCCGACTGGACTTGGTCAGTTGACTCCAACATAATAAGACAGACAGCCAGACATTAGCTACCTACTAAGTGAAGTATGAAACAATGTCTAAAAATAGTTCTTGCCAAAAAACCAAAAACCCACGAACAAATATCACCAAACCTCCAGATTCAATGACTAATTTATAAGAAGTACAGGATTCAAACTTGCTAAATGATCACAAAATACAACAAGCAAAATCCAGACTGTAGGGAACCCCACACAGAAAATAGTACAGATTTTTTCAACAAATAAATTGCAGAAAGAGAGAGGAGACTTTAGAGCTATATCAACTAATTGCAAAGTATGATCTTATCTGAATCTTGATTCATCATTCTTTTTTTTTTTTTTTTTTTTTTGAGACAGAGTCTCGCTTTCTTGCCTAGGCTAGAGTGAGTGCCATGGCATCAGCCTAGCTCACAGCAACCTCAAACTCCTGGGCTCAAGCAATCCTCCTGCCTCAGCCTCCCGAGTAGCTGGGACTACAGGCACGAGCCACCATGCCCGGCTGATTTTTATATTATATATATTAGTTGGCCAATTAATTTCTTTCTATTTTTATGGTAGAGACGAGGTCTCGCTCAGGCTGGTTTTGAACTCCTGACCTTGAGCAATCCGCCCGCCTCGGCCTCCCAGAGTGCTAGGATTACAGGCGTGAGCCACCGCGCCCGGCCTTGATTCATCATTCTTAAAAAATTATATGAGACGATTGAAAAGATTTAAATGCCAACTAGATATTTGATGGATTAAAGCATTATTATTAATTTTTATGTATGATAATGATATTGCTGTTATGTTTAATAAAAAGAGTCCTTTTATTTTAGTGACAAATACTAGAGAATGATACAATGACTGAGATTTGTTTCAAAATAATCTGGCAGGAAGGCAATGACGGGAAGTGTAGATGAAACAAGGTTGACTAGGAGTTAGTGACTGTTCAAGTTGAGTGTTGCATAAACAGCTCCAAGGACTTGAGCAATTATGTTAACTGCTTTGTCTCTGGGAAAAAATGAGTTAAATGAGGAGGAGGGACTGTGAAGACGACCTCCAACTCTTTCTCCAATTCTAGCATATTCTCTGATGTCGCTGACAGAGAATAGAACCAGTGCCTCTTCAATTTCAGACTTTCTGTTAATAATGAATCTGAAGTCCACTGACTACTTTCACGGTGAACTACTTTTTTCTGTTTCTCACAATACCTAGTAAAAATTCTCACAAATATACTCTGAGAATCGCTCTTTGGCGACGGAGTGTCCCTCGGTTGGGCTGTCAATGATGTTTTAGAAGTTATTACTTTACTCGGATAGTTGGTAAAACCAGATTTCACATTGTTGATAACTCATGAAACAGAAGGCTGTTCCCGCAATAAATTCTAGTAAATTCTGATGGATATTTTTTAGGGATAGTAGAAACTGGTAAGGGTGGTTGTGTGGCAGAGATTTCAGCCCTCAAATGTGGCCCTTTAGCAGCATAAAATTTAAGAACAAATGAAATGTAGTTCTCACGTGGCAATATCTAGGGTGCCCGAGGCAAAGCTCCCTGAGAAGAAGATGGCCCCTCTGGCTTGAGAATTCTGAATTCATTGCTTTCCATCTACAACAGCCATGGGAAGTGCTGCAAAGGCAACGCTATTTATGCTCCACCAAAAATATGTTTTGTAGCACTTCACCCCAGGATCACAGAGCGGAGCACTTATAGAGACTGACACTTCGATCATACATACAGTGACACATCACATTGCATCACGTCTCCTGAATTGAATAGATGAAGGAAATCAGAAAAGGGTGGCCACATTCAATAATCTGAATTCTTTGGAGACAGCTCAGTAGTCTGCAAGTCAAAAGAAGAATAAATTATTATAGAAGACTTTGCAATGCAGCTGCTTCATATTAAACACTGTCAAATAACTCTCAACTTTCTTTGATCTGAATGAATTCTCTATATTACTTTGGTGACCTTTAGAACATCTCTTCTTGACTTCCATTCTTTTCTCTTTTATTCTATTTCTGCCTAACAAACATTTATTCTTCACTTCCACTATGTACTATATATAGAAACTTATATATTATGTGTGTACATGTGTGTCACTATATATATACATATAGAAAGAGAGAGAGAGAAAGATATCAGGTGTTTAGTTGGTTTTATTTTATGTATGTATAAAAACCAATAAGGGTTTTATTAACTTGAAAAAAAAATGATAAAGACTCAAAAAGTTAAATAGCCTGGCAAGAAATAAAAGCATAATGTCCTAGGCTGCTAAAGTAGTCTCCCTCTGAGGATTTTTTTTTTTTTTTTTCTTTTTGCAGATTGGATACATGAGAAACCCTCTGAGGATTTGAGGCATATAAAAGACAAATTACACAAAATCTGTATCTAATGACTTTTAAAATTTTTTTCTAGGAGTAACAATAATGATTTTAAAAGCTTGGAAGAAAGGAATTGACAAAGTATAGTGGGAAATAAGAGAGTATATAATGAAAAAATGCTATGTTCTCTAGGAAAGAGAAATTAAAAGCTTTTAAATGGAGGAAAAGAAAAAGGAGAAAACTGAAGTTATACAGACAAGATGGATTATCTTATTTCATCTTGAAAATAAAACAAACCAGCAAAAAAATTAGTTGAGTGTACCAGAAGTAAGTATAAGTTTATTATGATAAGTTTATTATAGTAAATCTATTTGCCTAATTTGTGTGTTGTGGCTGCAGAATAGTAAGAACAGTGTTCTTTATTGTGTATGTACTAAATCCATCTCTTTAACAGTTATAGTCTGTAGGTTACCTAGAAATCCCAAGTTCAAGATTGAAAATATTTTATTGTTCCACTCAATATCAATTTTTTGCCACCAATTGCTTGAAAATAATATAAAGCAATGAAGAATTCATTATTATGTTATAATAATATCTTGGGTCAAAAGCATAGATTAAAATAAGTGAGAACTCTGTGATTTGAAACTTTTCTTTCAAAATAGACTAACAGGAACAGTTTAAAAGTTTCCATGGGTTTATATTTTTTCTTAAATAATTCTAACAAGTTAAACAACTTTGTGGAGAGGAGAATAAATTTCTGTTTGAAATAAACTCAACAGTAATATTCTTTGAACATATGCTTTTATATTATTTGTGTTTCAGAATAATTTATGAACACTAATTAATTTTTGGCCACATATTGCAATATAATAATAAAATGTGGTAGAACTTAGAACTGCAAATGAGTCATTCGAAGAATAGTAACATAATACAGTTGTACATCCCCAATCAAATTCTGCTTTTTGGGGGAACCATTACAAGGACTTTTGTTGCCTCTACCTTCATATCATCTATTGAGACCAAAAAATTTCATTAAAGAACTTGATTCTTGCAATATGTAGACAGGTGACCTCCTAACAGCGCCTCATATGAATATGTATAATTGCTGTTCCGTGGGATCACTTATCCTTCAGAATCAGAAGAACAACTGTGGAGTGCTCTGGCATTCTCGTTGGAAATGGCACATATAGACCCAGACATGTGATATAGGTACATTTTGAAAAATAAATTAATATCAATACTCTTGATGAATCCCAACAGATATATTTTCTTTTCCTGCTCCCCACCACGTATTTATGTGTCCATAGTTTCAAATGGAGACTAAACTTAATTTACATGCAGTATTGAGTTTTGAATCTCCCTTTTTGTTTATCTTTGGGATGCTGTAATAATTTTAATTGGTTAATAATTATGAATCACTTTGGACTTTTAGATGAAAGAAGTTACAGCATGATAAATTATTTTTATCATTACACAGTTATAAGGATAATATTGCATGAATTATGGCTCTACGTAGACTATAACTTTTAGGCATTTATCCCTGGAGATACTTCCCAGTGTTGCAGGCCTCTTGGTTTGTGAAGTCATGCAAAATTCTGTTGCTAGACCATTCTATTCTGTGGACTTTATGAATCCATGGTGTCCTTGATTTGGTATAAACCCCTAAATTCTTTTAAATCAAGACCATGTTCTGGTATGGGAGGTATTATTCAACAAGCTTTTTTGCAAAAATTTCTTCTCTGAACAAATCAAGGGGGTTCTATCATAGAAAGTAACTCACAGATTAAGTAAGTCACCCCATTGGTTTTACATCTTCTGCTAGCACTATTTATATGTTTCTTATACTTGAAATTAACAGCTTTATTTACCTATAGCGTCAATGACATTAACACATAGTGGCTTAGAATTAAACTATTATCAACAATAAGAAATACTTATTGAAACCATAAAAACTTTTCTTCTAACTTGATTGATTAAAATCCTTCAGTGGCTTCCCATTTAGAAAAAATATGTTAGTGTAAAAGAGCTTTTCCCCTTGTGACCCAACCTATCTTTAACTTCTGGTGCTTTTCCACTTTACCAGTCATACAAGTACACACAGACACACACACAGACTCACACACACACACACACACACACACACACACACAGAGTGTTTCAAGAACACGGATGGCTCATGTTTCCTTGATAAACTTCCTTCCTTCTGGGTCTCCGTCTGAAAATCTTTGTTTATGCTGTTCAAATATCATTATCTTTTTTTGCAAAAACTCCCTCAACATCCCAGGAAGAAGCCACCCATTCTTCCTCTATTAATTAATATTAAAATCTCATTTTTTTTGGTTTTTATTATGTCCACATATACCATTAATTTAGGAGGCTGTGAAAAACCAGAAAAGAGGATAGAACAAATATTTTTAATTGTCTATAAAACTTTGAAATAGGTATTAGTTCCCCTATTTTTCCTGGGGTAAAACTGGGCGACATAGAAGTCAAGTAACGGCCAAGGTCATATGGCTGCTAAGTGGCAGAGTCAGAATCCTGACCCCAAGTCCCTGTGACTCTAAAGGCTGTTACCTTCCACTGTGTAAACAAGACTGCATCGTAGTTCACTTTAAACCCAAGTCGCTTGCACAGTGTCTCGACAAACAACACCAAATTGATACATGAATAGATGAATAAAACTCATGGGACATGAATTGGACTACATAGATGGTAGGGATGAAATACTCAAAGAACAAGGTGAGAACACCATAGTGACCTCCAGCTTCCAAGTTCTGCCTTATACCAGCCTCAGCCCTGCACTGAGCGACCTCATAACAACGTCATTCATCTCCCACAGACCTGCTCCGATCATCCGCCCTGATGGGGACTTTTAGAACATACAGGGTGGTTATTGTTATCTAAGCCACTGCTATTTGGCAACAATGTTTTGGACTTCCTCTTCTTCCAAACCTACCTATTTTGTATATATTCCACCATTTTATAGATGCTTTTTAAAAAGGCAGCATAATGCTTTGAAAAGAATATAGATAATAATTACCTGATCCTAGCTCTGCCTGCCGCTTACTGGCCGAATGGTCTGGGACAGATTGCTTAACATCCCTGTGCCCCTTCACTCAGGTGTAAAAAGAGATTAATAATATTCCAGAAGGTAGCTGAGAGAATTCTATGGAGAAATGCATGAAAATTGCCCAATGATGTCCCTAAGATAAAGTAGGCCTTCCTTGAATATTACTCTTACCCCTCATGAGCAGCTGACACAGAGAGGGCCTGGTATAAAAGAGAGTGAACACATTTATTAAAGACAGAGTGCAAAAAGAGGCCTGGCCAGTTTACATTTGGCTCATTTGTTTCAACAGATTTGGTTCTCTTCAGACACAGTCTATGTTAGATTAATAACTTTTACTTACCTAAAGGAGGAAAAGATAGTTTAAATGAAGAATTCCCAAATGAAAGCACTGCTCATCATATTACCATTCCCCCAGGGAGACAGTACAATCTCCCTAGAATTCATTTTTTGATCTTGTCTATTAAGAAGAAAAATTATAAATTTTTTAGATGCAAATAAATTATTTTTCAGTGTTAAACTTCTTGTCCCCAAACACCCCAAAGTCAGGCTGCTCCAGTTTTTGATTTGCTTCCTCTACTTGCCTGTTTATGCATTCAAATTGACAAATACCCTTGTACATTATTTTTAACCTGCCCATATCTAATGCATCAGGATCTTGTTATGTTTCCCTTGATTTCATTGCTCGCAAAGCTAGTATCAGCAGCATGGAATTGCCAAAGCACTAAGCAGCCCAATTTTTCTTTAATTTCTCAGGAAATTGACAGTTTTATGAACTGTCTCTTTACCTATGCCCCATAAACATGTCAGGCTGTGGAAACCCATTCTAATTAAATCCCAGGGGACTGCAATGGAAGATTATAACTTCTTGGCAGGTTATTAAAAAACAGTTGTTCATATATACACAAGTATATGTACTGGAACCTAACATTTGACAGAACAGTCAAAGAATTAACCCCACTGGCAGCTTCAGCTCAAACTGACTCAAAGAAATGAGCAAAGTGAGTGGAAGAAGAAGACTGCTTCATTCAATCTTTTATTTTTATGCCCTTGGTGAGTCCCTAAAGATCACCAGATAGTTTAAATGTGTCTGGGCTCACCACCTTCCTCAGTGAACATTATATAACTGCTGGAGAGGATTTATACAACTTCTATCTTTCCAATGAGTAATTTCTGATACAGGGATTCTCTAGGAATACATATAACTGAGCTGGTGGAAAAAAAGCGTAAGAAGAGTTTTTCTCTTTCACAAATTCAGAACAGAAACATCTGGTATATAGGAAGTCAAATTTAAGGGGAAAAAAGATATTTCTTATTCATGAAATTATTTTCCAATAGCATTTTCATTCTTGCCAAATTATCTATGCATTTTAACCAGATAGGTAGATATTTCAACCTACTAGGAGCAATTTCTCCCATGGTTAAGTTAAAATCCAGCATCAAGAAGGATCATCTGAAAAGTGGTCTGCAGGACACATGATTCATAAAAAATGAGTATGACATTTAATTAATTAGTTTAATTGGAAATTGTGTACCAGCTAAATAATGATTCTTGTTGACATAGTCAAGATTCGTTGAAGTGTGATCCTGAAAATGTTCTTTCCACTTCACAATGAGAAACAGCCTGGTGGGTAAGACATGCTCCTAAGATCAGGGTACACACTCAGTCTCTAACAGACTTCCCTTTACTCTCTTCCATGGCCATGGAGAGTACCCAAAATTTCTGGCAACCATATGAAAAATGCATGCCGATGGTTTAAAAGACAATTGAAGAAGGAAGTGTGTCTGCCTCATTGAAAACCCACCATCACCACTGTAAAATCAGCCCAAGTGCCTCTGCTATGAATAAGAAGTGAGTGGTGACATCTTCGTAAATGAAAATCTTGCTGCATTTTACCCAGAATCTGAGCCAGTTGCCAATCAATTCTACTAAAATAAACTTTGAGACTACTCATAAATCAGATCCTAAGGCATAATGAGCACCACAGCATCTTGAAAACCCAATGAGAAAATAGGCTCAGTGCTTGGATAATTTAATTGGTTTTAGCTATATTTTTGTTTGCTATTTTTCCCTTCTGTTTTTTTCTAAACTCATTTCCTTTTGCTTCCATTCTCATTTCCTCACTGTTTTCTAGAATCCTTTTCCTCCTCCTATAAGCATATTCAACTCCCTTGTAACCCAATATGAAAGTCTTTCCTTGAACTTACTTCATTCTGAAGCCTCTATCTGTTAATTCTCTTTACTGAAAAACATCTTACAAAAGTACACAGTTCTGCTGTTCATTTAGCAGATTTTCTGTCCACCACTTCTAAAACTGTTCTTAAGAACATCAATCTCCTATTGCAAAGTAGCACCAAAGGATGGATAAGGAATTTTCAGTCATGTTACTTGGTGCTGCTCTCTCTCCTCTCTGGAAATCATTTAGCCTATCCACTCCATACCCTGGGGATCTGCTTGGGTCTGCGTTGGCTATAAATTTTGACTACCTGTTGACATCCTGTATCTAGCGTTTGGATGCTGTGCACACCTAGTTAATGGTACTACTATGAGAAATCATCCTAGATGAATAGTCTCACAGGTCTTGTATGGCTACAAGAATTTCCAACTTCAACCTCTTAACTCAGTTAATCCAGGTACGGAGTTCCTAGCCAGCCCCACATTTGATATATTTCACTCATTGGGTTAATGAGTGTACTATTGCAAAATAAAATGTAATTTTCCTCTTTGAATCAATCTTTGAATTGAGTACTACCTCATCCTTGAGAACCCCTCTTCTTAGTTTACTTGTTACCAAACTATCTTGATCCCTTCTAACTCCATAAATCTCTTTCTCAGTCTCCTTCAATATGTAACTCTTTATAGTCTTCCTTCCTCTTAAATGATAAGGTCTATGCAAGATTCTGAATAATCCATCTTTGTCTCTTTCTGTGCAATCTCTCAAATCAATATGCCCTTCTATGGCTTTATTATAATCTCAATATCAAAGCATGCTAAATATCTCTTTTCTTTTCTCACCTCAGCTTCAGACTTAAGTTTCACATTGGCTTTTGGGCATTAATATTTGGATGCCTACTGACCTTGATGTGTTCCAAATGTTAAGTGTTCCCACAAGTTAGTTGCTCTTCCTGGAGTGCCAATAGTCTGCTGAAAGACTATTTTCTCAGGCTCCAAAGTTCATTAACATTTTTGACTACTAATTTTTGCTCAGTAGCCATGCATTGTGGATTTTACCCCTAAAATATCTCTAGCATATAACCAATCAATCTTGCCCAATCCCACTGCAATTTTCATCAACTTTCATTTATTTATTGCAATAACCTTGTAATTTATTTCTTTGCAATATCTTCTCATCTACCATACTATTTTTAAATCTGCCTTCCTGAGATTCAATTGCAATCAAGTCTTACATCTGTTTAAAAATGTTAAATGATAATCATAAGATAATTCACTACTGCCTACAGTTTTAGAACCAATTCCCCTGCCCGATGCTCTGCCTTCAATCTGCCTATTCTCCACCCCTTTATTCCTGTCACAGCCAGACCCACAGAAGCACATCCCTACCTCAACTATCTACACCCTTTATAAATGCCTCTACTCATGTCCATTCTTCTACCTTTCAAAGCATTTCTCAACTACCTAAGGTTAAAAAAAAAATGTTGCCATGATGATTCCAAGTCGAGGGCAAGAAATATTTAAGATGAGGCTGGATATCTTGTTAGGCAAGCAACAAAGCCATGAGAGACTAATAGGGTTATGTTTTAAGAAATGGGAGCAACTGGAAGCTTCTCACTTGCCAAAGATGGGATTCCACTAACCAAAAAGGATAATATCTGAACTGGATCACAACACATCAAATACATTGAAAGTCTTGAGTTTATAATTATCTTTTTAAATATTATAAAACAATGTTCCCCATTTTTAATGTCCATTACTTTGTTCTTACATCATTTTTTTGGTTCATTCAAACTTGATTATTCCTCCTTTGAATGTTTATAGCATTTTATTTTTACTATTAATATTCTACTTTTCTTAATCTACATGCATCTAATAATATGGAAGCCAGATGATTCATAAAATTACTTTTAGAGTCGAGATTGCATTTAAAATATGCACAAGTGTTTTCTGAGTGCTACATGATTCATTCACTAGCCCCTCACAGTTCTGGTAAGAATCAATGCCTTAGAAAACCAAAAATTTTAGGCAAAGTCTTCTATTTTTGTTTATTTTAGTCATGTTAAAGTTAAATTTACTCAAATTATTATCATAACTTTTTTTTTCTGTTACCTCAAGTGCTTTGGTGAGTTATTATAAGAAAAAGAGAATAACATATTAGTAGTCTGTTAGACTGCAACTATAAATTTTATTGCTGCTCAGTAAAGTTATTACCAGTTATAGAATTGGATGTAAGAAACCACTATTTCATATTTGTAAAGAATAAAAAACAACAGAGGAACAGAATCATTTTAAACATTTTAAGAAACTAAGATTTTTATATCTGGTTTATTATTAGCAAAATAATCAATGAAAAGTAATCTAGTTGATTATTTCCTTTCCATTACAATTCCTTCAAAGATTGTAAAATAGTGTTTCCAGCACTTCAGTGGGATTTGAGAACCTCACTGAAATTATTAAACTTGAAGGTATCTCTGAAAAATGTAGCACCTTGCTGTCCAAGTGCACCCAGGCCAGTGAACTAGCAACATGGCTATTGCCTGTGAGATTCTGAGAAATGTAGACTCCCACACCCCAATCTCGTGATACTGAATCAGAATCTGCATGTTAAGAAGATTCCAGGTGTTTTTTACGCACATTAAAGTTTGAGAAGCTGATGTAGCATGCTACAGGTAATGAACACCCATACTAGCTATTGGAATCTATCTTTCACTCTAGGATAACTAGTCAAGAATTGAAGACAGTCCTATAAACTATTAATAACTTCTTTCCATATATAATATATATTTTTAATGAAGATTAATCTTGCCATCATTCTTGGAAACTTTGCTATATATGTAATGATCCAAGGAACATTCTGGACCTCCAGTATGACCTGGTTAACTCTAAACTTTTGTTTCTTCCAGGTAACATCAGTGCCTCCTTCCAAGCTTTTGACTCTAGATCTAGGATTGATAAATAGAGCTACAAACACTTTCCTAAAACTAGACATCCCTCCCTCTTTAATTTATTCTGAAAATAGCTGCCATAGAATTCTTCCTAAAATGCTGTGATAATTTATCATGATTGCTCCCTGTTCAACTATTTACTATTATCTCTTTTATAGCATCTACCAGATTGTTCAGTAATTTTTGAGTTTCCATGTTGATTTCCTCCTCCTACCCCCCAACCCTTATAGTGTGAGATGATACCTATCATCTCTGTGACATAACTGTCTAGCCAAGCTCCTCTTCAAAGCAGGCACTTGGTAAATATTAGTTGAAGAAAGAAGACACTCATGTTTTTTTTTTTTCAGCTTTCAAGAACCTTCAAGCTCAGCCATTTAGACTAAGCATGATTACTTTTATTTTGCAAACGGGGAACACATGCTCCTGACTTACCAAAGATTAAAAATGCAATGAGCAACAAAGTTGTCTTGGACCATTTTGTGTTGCTATAACAGAATACCTGAGACTGTGTAATTTATAATGAACATATATTTATTGTCTCACGGTCTGGAGGCTGGGAAGCCCAAGATCAAGGGACATCTCTCAAGCACTTTCTTGCTGCATCATCACCCCAAGGTGAAAAGGCAAGAGAGAAAACAAGAGATCAGGTAATCAGCATTAATCTATTCACGAGAGTGGAGCCCTTGTGACTTAAATACCTCCCATTAGACCCCACTGCCCAACACTGCTGCATTGGGGATTAAGTTTCCAACACATGCTTTTTAGGGGATACATTCAAATCATAGCAAAAGCCTAAGTAAAAACTCAAGTCTTTGGGCTCTATTAACCATGAGTTTTCATTTTAGTACAATATTTTCCCTAGTCTGCAATTCTCAAAAAATTTAGCAGAATGGTTTCCAATTCTACATTTTTAGTCCTGCACAATCTGCCCCCTACCTGCCCATCTACTGGTAAGGTGTACTTCCTCTGTTACATTCAGGTCAATCTGCTCACTAACCTACTTACTTCATGTTCCTTCCCTCCTACATGCTTATGTTGAGACTGTTAACCTACAATAAATGCCTTAATCTTTCAATAAATCCAACTCCTCATTGGGAAGCTAGTTAATACAATCTCTAAAATTCGATTTCAATGTCACTCAATACTGCATAATTTTAGTATATATAATCCTCACTTTGCATGGCTCCAATTTGCACAAATTACAATTATCATGGTTTAGTTAAATGGCATCAATTCCCCCAACAACTTGTTTCTAATTTCAGCGACTATGGCATATTAACTGTGAGTAATTGCATGAAGTAAAACTGTACTGCTAACTCGAGTTCAAGTTTAGTTAAAGATCTACATCATGATCAGTGAGCAACCACGTCATTTCCTTCAGAGACTGTTGGTAAAATCTGTCACTGTGACTCTGTTTTCAGTACAACCAGAGACAGCAAAGTGTGTAGTTGTGTTGACTCCTTGTCCCTATAAAACCAAGTAAATTTTTACAAACATGGATCATCAAAAAAGGGAATTAATCAAATTGGTGAAAATGTAGCAAAGAAATGAAAGATGGTAATGTTGAGAGTGAAAGTAGAATCAGATGGAAATGTATTTATAGAAAAAATAACCAACCATGGGAATGTTGGTGCTGCCACTGTTCCTGAGATTCTAGATGTGGAGCCAGAGGAAGTCAGTAAAGGCAAACTTATTGACAAAGGAAGAAAGTGGTTGTGATGAAAAGGATGAAGGTGCTGGCAAAACAAAACAACTTCTCAGGTAAGTCACAATATTGAAAATGCAAAGGATAAAATGTCACCAGCTGACCCAAACTGAGAAAGGAGAATGAAAATTTGCCAAGGCATGGAGTTCTCCGGAGCAGAAGGTATACAAAAGGAACAAGGAAAGCACTGTCCAAACTACTCTTGATATGGTTTTTATTAAAATATTTAATTCTTAATGTTCTTAATATTCTAAATTACACTGTGCTAAGTAAATATTAGCCTTACTATTTTCATTTCATTTGCAAATATTTTTATATTTTTAACCATCAGTATAAGAATTCTTAATGTTTTTACAAAGTTTTTAAAGCTATGACACTATTAATTTTTCCCATTGACTATTAGAATCTCTTTGCATGGGTCCAGCTTACACAGCCATATTACGGCTTCACAGTACTCTATAAAGCAAGAACTACTGTCCTTGATTTTTCATGCATGTTAGTTCTAGCTCCTCAAATAAAATGAGGACTACTTGAGAATGGTACGCTCTTTATAATTATTTTTATTGAGGTAAAATTCACAAAAAAATTCATCATTTTAACCATTTTAAAATGTACACTATATGATTTTTAGTAAAGTCATAATGTTGCATGTCCATCACCATTATCGAGTTCCACAACATTTTCATCATCCCTAAAGTACGCCACATAACCATTAGCCAGTCACTCTCCCACTCCCCTTCTTCCCTGCCATTGCTAACCACTGTATCCAATTTATGTATCTATATATTTGCCAATTTGGGACATTTCAAATAAATGTGATCATATAATATGTGCCCTTTATGTCTAACTTCTTTCACTTAGCATAATGTGTTTAAGATTCAAGTATGTTGGATCCTGGATTAGTACATTTCTTTTAATGGTTGAGCATTATTTCATTGTACGACATATCATTTTTTGTTTATCCACCCAGTAGATGCTGGATATTATTCCACATTTTGACTACTGTGAATAATGCTACTATGAATATTTGTGTACAAATTTTTGTTTGAGTATGTGTTTTCAGTTGTCTTTGGCAAATACCTAACAGTGGAATTATTATGTCACATGTTAATTCTATGATTAACTTTTTGAGAAGCCACCAAACTGCCTCCCACTGCAGTTGTATCATTTTACATTCCCACCAGCAATGTGTGAGGGGTCAGATTTCTCCACATCACTGACAACACTTGTTGTTTTCAGCTTTTTGATTCTAGCCACCTTAGTGCATGTGATGTGATATCTGATTGTGGTTTTTATTTGCATTTCTTTAATGACTAATGATGCTGAGCATCTTTTCATGTGCTTTTTGGAGATTTGTATCTTCTTTGAAGAAATGTCTCTTCAAACCCTTTGCCAATTTTTAACTGGGTCATTGATCTTTTTATTATTGGACTCTAAGAGCTATTTATATATTCTAGATGATAGAACCTTATCAGAAATATAATTTGGAAATGTTTTCTGCCATCCTGTTGGTTGTCTTTGCATTTGCTTGAGAGTATCACTCGATGCAAAAAAAAAAAAAAATTTAATTTTGATGAAGTCCAATTTATATATGTTTTATTTAGTTGTTTATGCCTTTGGTGTTATATGTAAAAAACATCGTAATATCCAAAGTAATAAAGGTGTACCTTTGTGTTTTATTCTAAGACATTTATATCTTCAGACCTTATATTTAAACCATTGATCTATTTTGAGCTAATTTTTGTATACAGCTTAAAGTAAGGATCCAAATTCATTCTTCAGCATGTTGTCCAGTTGTCCCAGCACCATGTGTTGAAGAGATTATTGTTTCCCATTGAATGATTTTGACCCCATGTCAAAATTCAGATGGCCATAGGTGTATGGGTTTATTTCTGGACTCTCAAATCTCTTCCATATATCTATGTGTCTATCCTTATCCCAGTACCACTCTGTTTTGATTGCTGTAGCTTTGTGATGAGTTTTGAAATTGAGAACTGTGAGCCCTCCAACTATGTTCCCTTTTAAGATCATTTGGCTGTTTGGGGTCCCTTGCAATTCCATATGAAATTTAGGATCAGCTTGTCTATTTTTGTAAAAACAAAAAAAAAAAGGATGTTGGAATTCGGTAGGGATATCATTGACTCTATAGACCAATTTGGGGAGTATTGCCACCTTAACAATATTAAGTCTTCCAGTTCATTAACACAGAATGTGTTTCCATTTATTTAGGTCTTGTTTAGTTTCTTCCAACAACAGTTTGTAGTTTTCTTTGTGCAAATTTTGCACTTCTTTGGTTAAGTTTACTCCTGAGTGTTTTATTCTTTTTTGATGCTATTGTAAGGGGAATTGTTTTCTTAATTTTATCTTTGGATGAGTCATTGCTGGTATAAAGAAATACAACTGATTATTGTATGTTGATATTGTATCCTGAAACTTTTCTGAATTTGTATCAATAGTTGTATTGGTGGATTTCTTAGAATTTTCTATATATAAGATCATGTCACCTGTGGATAGAAATAGTTTTACTTCTTCTTATCCAATCTGGATGGCTTCTACTTTTTTTTTTCTCTTGCCTAATTGCTCTGGCTAGAACTTCCAGTACAATGTTGAATTGAAATAGTGAGAGCAGACTTCTTTGTCTCACTCCTGATGTTAGGGGGAAAGCACTCTCTCACCATTAAGTATGATGTTGGCTGTGGGTTTTTCATAAATGCCCCTATCGTGTTCAGGAAATTCCCTTCTATTCCTAATCTTTAAATGTTTTATATTTTGGTCATAAAACGGCGTTCTATTTTGTCAGATGATTTTTCTGCATCAATTGACGTGATAACAAGTTTTTTTCCCCTTCATTCTATTAATGTGGTATGTTGCATTGATTGATGTCTGTGTGCTGAACCACCCATACATTCCTGGGATAAATCCTACTTGGTCATGTGGTATAATCCTTTTAATATGCTGTTGAAATCAGTTTGCTCATTTATTGTTGAGGATTTTCCCATCTCTATTCACAAGGGATATTAGGCGGTAGTTTTTTTTCTTGTGTTGTTTTTGTCTGGCTTTGGTATCAGGGTACTGCTGGCCTAACAGGAAAAGTTAGAAATGTTTCTCTCACTTCTGTTTTTTAGAAGCATTTAGAAAGGATTGGGGTTAATTCTTTTTTAAACATTTGGTACCATTCAAAAATGGTATCATATTTTTTAGTTTTAGGGTGTGTGTGTCTGTATTTGATAATATCCTTCACTGTGTTCAGCAAGGGAAAAGACATAGAAAAAACTATATAAATGCATGGATAAATTTCTAACCACATAAGAAAAATCATTTCCTTTATAAAAAGGTAAGTAAATAAACTTAAAGATAGAAAACTTTTTGGAAATATGACCACTATATGACTATAGTCAACTAAGACCATTTTAGCTGGGCTCTGAAATACATTTTCAAAAGGCTAACCTGGCAGAGGTGGTACAGCACATATTACGGACAGAAAAAAAAAAAAAAAAAAAGAGGAACAAGCTCTACTAAGTGGCTTGAAAGGAATCCTTGGAGGTAATACACTTACCATTCAAGGAGAAACTATGTAAAAATCCATAAATGGATTAACGAGCAGAACTGTGGCTGAAGAAAACCAGATTAGCTCTGCCAAAGATGACAGCCGTAAAATGCACCAAGAAAATACCCAACAATAGAAGAGAGAAATTATCTTCTGGTAAAAATTCATGATTCTGAAAGTAGACACCACCAGCCTAATTTAATAATTGTAGGATCCCTGATGGAAGGAAGAAGCAGGATATGGTTGAATCTTTTTCAAAATTTAATTAAAACCAACATGGTACTTATTCCTCTGCTCCTCTAAGATTCAAACAGTTTCACAGTGCAGCAGCAGACAGGCCATGGTCAGAGGCAGCGACTCACAGCATTTTCGGAAGGGGATTTTAAGAATCAAAGAAGCACGGTTTAGAATTACAAGGACTAAAGTTGCACATGCAGCTTCCAAATCTGTCCTCCTCCGTGTGTTGGCTGCGTGCTTCTGCAGCGTCCTGCACACCGGCAGCTGCACTGAGTGAGGGCTGGCTCCCGCCCGCCTCCCAGCAAGCGCCTGGCAAGGCTGTGGCCCGCAGGGCCTTCCCTTCTCCCCGGGAAGAGGAGCGCTTTCTCGTCCACGCCCGGGAGGGAAACGTACAAGATCGCCCCCAGACGTAAAAGGAAGCTGAGATTCTCACGCGTATTTCAGGCCCGCCTGATATTTGTTGAGACATAAACCCCACTGTTAGAGGCTTCTCTTTTTTACTACCTGCTGGAAGAAAACAGGACCACATGCTAATTGCAAAATCCCTTCTTGAAAATCTTGGTATTTGCATGCTGCTCTTACCATTTGTCCTTAGCAGGCATCAGTCAAAATTTGTTAGATTTACTGGATTTGGCAGAAAACAATTTGAAAACTAACTTCTGCTTTGAAAGGCATTTTTATACCACCCAAAAGAGGGGAAAGAGGAGGAAAGCGGTAAGTGAAAACGGTGGTTAGCAGGAGAGCGGGGACTTGGCATTTGCTCTTGCACATTTCCATGGCCTGTGCCCCCCCCCCCTTAAGGAAGTCAAGTTTATTGGTGAGTGATTTGCCGGCAAAGGAGCTGAGCTGGACACAGGTAGATAACCTTTGGTGTAAGGTTTCTGAAACATGCTGATGAAAAACTTCAAATTCTGCTCCAGCAAATTACAGGTATAAATACAAATGATCTTTATTAAAGTTCTTATTGGATTTTATGCTTTTACTTCTAGTGGCAGAATTTGGACCCTTGAAATCTAACAAATAAAAAGACACCAGCACTCGAATGTTTATCACAGCACAATTCACTATTGCAAAGATGTGGAACCAAGCTAAGTGCCTTTCAATTCATGAATGAATAAAGAAAATGTGGTAAATATATACCCTGGAGTACTACTTAGCCATAAAAAGGAATGAACAATGTCATTTGCAGCAACGTGGAGTGAACTGGAGACCATTGTCCTAAATGAAGTATCTCAGGAATAGAAAATCAAACACCACTAACGTTCTCACTAATAAGTGGGAGCTAAATGATGGGTGCACACCGGGAAGAAGTGATGTAAAGGACATGAGAAACTAAGAAGGGGGAAAGTAGGAGGGTGAGCATGGGATAAAAACTTACCTGTTGGGTACGATGAACACTGTTCTGGTGATAGGCACACCAAAAGCCCTCTGAATTAAGCTTTATATGAGATATTTATGTAACAAAAACACGTGTGCCCCCTTAATTAATATTTTGAAACAAAAATAAAAAGAAATAATAATGCAATTTAACAAAACTACCAAGTACACAAATTTTGCATTACAATGAAATCATCCAAAGAATTTTCTAAACAGGAGGAAGAGGCAAACTATTTAGGAACCCATTGAGTTATTCAAAAGTAATTAACGGCTCCCATCCAAGTACTAACCAAGCCTGACCCTGCTTAGCTTCTGAGATCAGATGAGATCAGGCATGTTCAGGGCATTATGGCCATAGGCAAATAATAACAATAAGAACAATAATATAAATGACATTGTTGTTTTGTTGTTATTATTCACTAACCCCATTGCCATATACTTATGATTGTATATATATTTTAAATCTGTGTATTTAAACTTAATCCACTGTTTAACAAATCTCCATCATTAAGTGATGCATGACGGTATTTGTGCAGAGCGGCGGCCGTGGTGCAGGGAGCTGGTTCATAGATTGCATCTTCTCCCTATGTCCTCAGAAGGCAGAAAAAGAGCAAGAGAGCTCTCTGAGGTCCCTTGTATAAGGGCATTAAATTCATTCATGAGGGCTTCACCCGCACAGCCTAGTCGCCACCTGGAGACCCTACCTCCTCATATCATCACACTGGAAATCAGGATTTCAACATATAAGTATTGGGGGATGGGGTTTGGGGGGAAGGAGAACACAAACATTCAGTCTACTGCAAAATCGCATCTGCCACAGAAACTTCCCTATCCTGTCTTCTGTGCTGCTAGCTCTACCATTTAGTTGCTGGCCAGCCACCAACAACCCAAATTAAAGAAGAAAAAATTCTAAACTCATGCAAATCTCACTTACCAAATGTGTTATCTGAGATGCATCGACTGCCACACACATTAGTATGTCCTTCAACTTTACTTAGTTACTTTTCCAGGCCCTTTTCTCTGGACCATTGTGTCTGCTCAGACATCAGCACAATAAATAGCACCACTGTCACTAAAATCCTAGCTGTGGTTTTCTAGGCCAGTCCCCTCTCCCAGGGGTGCCCAGAGACTCTGGAAAGGCTGGGGTGTGTATTGGGAGGACAATAAAGGTGAAGATGGCTTCCAGGGGTGCAAGTATGTCTTGTGTGAGCATTAGCAGGAAAAGCTGTTCACAAGACCAACTTGCCCAAACCTCTCCAGTGGTCCTGTTTAATTAAGGCTCTTCCTGAAGTTCGCTATGCAACAAGATGCATCACACAAGCAAAGACTCTCCTTCTTACTGACCAGTAAACTTGTTGTCTGGTGTTTCTAATCGTTGCATGAATGACTCGGTCAGACCACAATTCTATCACATAATAGCTAAGGTAGCTTTTTACACAGGAGGTCGTTTTTTTCCCTTCAAGATATAGTAGAAATGTAAACAAAGCAACTGGCACAGAGGTAGTGTTAACTGGGGAATGGTCAGCAAGCTGCATCGTGTACACACCTGTTTACAAAGTGAAAGAGCTTATAAACTCTCTTCTTCCCCTTTTGATCAGATACTCATTCCTGCCACTTGTTTAAACATTCCCTTGCTATCAGGCCTTTGGTGCACAAATGAGGCAAAAAAAAAAAAAAAAAACAAGCCATGTGATTTAGATACAACTGAAGTAAATGGCCTCCATCCTCTGCTCCTCCTCAGCATTGTGTGGTATTGAGGAGAAAAGATAGGTAGAACCAAGCATTCAACTCCGGATTTTAGGTTGTAATTTCCTTAAGTGTCTTAAGAGGCAACATGGGATTTTTATACAAATGCGGAGTGTGAATAGGTTCCTGGTGAACACAACTGGCTTTAAGTTTCTCTTTTTTTATTTTCCTCAGTGTCTGCACAATGTTCTACACATAGTGATGCTCCATAATATATCCCCATATATTGATTTAGTGCACATGTAATGGTAATACGTTGTCTTTACTAGAAATGCCATGGCAGCTATGTTATTAGTTAAAGTACTTGCATTTTCCCCAATGATGTCAAGTGAAACGGCAAAATTAAGAGATATATATTGATGAATGAACATATAGTGCTAGGATGTGTGAGCACAGACACCTCCCTGTGGTGGCATTTAACTAGCTTAAAGGGACAACTGACTGCACAATTACCTTCCTCTTTTTCTATTTTCTATGCATAAAGGTAATATTTTAGCATATTTTCCAGTATAATGTGAATAGACTCTGAAAAAAATATTAAAATAAAAACATATTTGAAGCAAATCAGACAGCATATATAAGTAGTGTACTACTTACTTTATTTACATCTCCCTAATGAATGAGCCTGGCTTCATAAGTTGATCAATTCAGTTCCCATAATCTGTTTCTCTTTCCATCCATGAAGTCCATCAATCAGCTGCAATCAATATTTTTCAAACAAAGGCTTTTGCTACTGGCTGAATTAACATAGAGCTATTTAATCTTTGTTTACCAGTCTTACCTCTAAATTCTAGGTTCCTATCTAATTGGCTTGAAAATTTGATTGATTTCTCCATTATCACTTTTCTAAGGATCCCAAAATTTGTCAATGAGCCTGCAAAAGGTACCCCATTTATATAGGTAAAGTGTATTTAGTAAATCATTATATTAAAAATCAAGGATCAAAGTATGTCTTTATTCCTATTTTGCATTTTAAAATAGCATGAATAAATAATTTGTGTATCAATGTGGGAAATATGTACTGGTTTATACATGATACTGCTTATTCAAAGTGAATAGGGCTTGTTAATAATAATATTGTTTCAACAATAATAATAATCCAAAATAAAAAGTATATGTGGATTGTTAAAAAAATTAGATTTTTTGGTTATATGGCTTCATATACATGGATTTTGACTTAGAAAGATGAGTGTATATCATATTTTGAAATATACCCATAAGTAAATTTTCTAGACTTTTATATACTTAAATAATGCACGCTCACTATTACCATGTATAACAGAATATGTGAATATTATGTTTTTATATAATTACAAGACAATTATAATTGTAATAACAAATTGTATTTGTTACAAATATAATTACAAGACAATTATAAATTATAATTACAAGACAATAAAATGAACTTTTGTTAATTAAAAGGAGATCTTGACACTGTAAATACCATTCCAAAAAGCTGAGAGAAAAATTTTGTTAATCATGCCAAGATTTCCACTACTGGCTATGTTGAGTACATGGCGGTACAACGAGAACAATCAGAAAATTCAGATAAAACACAAAGTCATAAGTTTGAAGGAAGCTCAAAGCTGCGGAAACAACCAGGAATTGGGAAGCCACAATGCTGGAGAGAAGGGAACCAGGGACAGGTGAGCCTACTCCTTTGACCTGTGTTTCCCTCTGGGCATTTGCTGATTCTCTCGGGTGAAGGTGAAAAGTCTGAGCACAAGACCTAAGCTGGAGGCCAATTGGCCGGCTGAGCTTCTCTCTCAGTCTCCCAGCAATGGAGAGACAAAAGTTAGAGTGCAAGGTGTCCAAAGCAGCCTAGATCCCAGAGAAAAGGGGTGGATAAAAAAGTGAGCAGGGCCTTTGTGCTTTTCTCCTCAAGGCCTTCACCAGATTCTTGAGCCATGAGGCAAGAGGTTAAGAGGCTAAGCCTAGACTCTCTGAAAATCAAAACAGTTTTCAGCACTTTTACAGGGTTTAGGAAATGAGCATTGCTGTTTAGAACCCACTAAGCAGTTGGGGATCCTACTAAACACCCCAATATCTCAGGATGAGCTCCTGCAGACAGTGGACAAGAGTCAGAAGGAACCTGACAAAAACTGCAGCCTGACCCAAGGTAGCTCAGCCCCAGACTGGACAAAGATGGACGTTTCCCTTGCCTAACACAACTTTTGATATGTTATATAGATTTAAATGTGTATATATTATACTTTTTATGTGGATATTTAGATAATAAATTTCAGTCTTTTGTTTGCTATGTATGCATAAAATCCATAAAATAAATATTATATAAAATAAGTACAATAAATGTATTATATTAATATTCATAATTATTTTATATATTTATATTTTTAAAGTGGTATAAATATAGACATAATGACTATATAGAAGCAAACATAACATGAATATATAAGTAAATATATTTTATTATATAATTATTCAAAGATATAATAAATATATGAATGTAAATATTAGGTTTCTATGTATTATATAAATACATTTCAGTTGATAGCCCAAAAGAAGCTGAAATCAATTATCTAATTCATATTAAAAAATAGAAGAGTTTATACCAAATTAAGTCCAAAGAAAGTAAAAGAAAAGAAATAATAAAGAGAAAAAACATATTACCAATACCAGAAATGAAAAAGAAGTCATCACAACAATCCTATGGATATTTAAAAAATATTAAAAGCATAGAATATTGTGCCACATCCATCCTTTATGCCAAAAAATTTGAAAATTCTGATGAAATGGACAGTTTCCTGGAAAAACACAATTAAAAAATTAACACAAGAAAAAATTCCAAATCTGAATAGTCTTGTATCTAAAAAAGAAATTGAGTTTGCCATTAAAATACTTCCCCAAAGGAAATATGAAGCCTGAGAAAAGAAATAAGCCTATTCTTACATAAACTCTTCCAGATGATAGAAAAAGAATAAAAACTACCCAATTTAATAATCATTATTTCAATAATAATTATACCAGTTTCATTATCGACATTATACCAAGCATAATTCAATAATAATAGCTTAATAATAACTATACCAGAAAAGAAGTCAGCAAGAGATTGTGGCAAGGGTCATCCAAGACTTCTTCACAATGACGTTCAATCTTACCAGTGACCAACTGCAAATAGTCCTGACTGCAAGTTTTGCTCATCTCTGTTTTCTTAAAATGACATACAAGGGTGTTAAGGTGGTGAAAACACACAGTTATTCCCACCGTAGATCTGTTTTCTTAAACAGAGCTCTTCGGTTAGATAATTAAAGTTTTGTACCCAAATAGCTAGCTTATTCTTTACAGAATAGAAGGACCGCTCTCAGTCACAGCCACAGTGTACAATGCAGAGGCCTGTACAGCTAGCGAAGTAGACCACACGTTTACATGTACTTAGATTCCTCTTCAGCAATGGGCACGGTGCTTTTCACATGGTAGACATTCAACAAATTTTTATTGCTTTGCTGAGAAAAAGAAACACAACATGCAATTTAACTGAACTGTAATAAAATCAAGATCTTTATGCTTACATTTTGCAGAGTTTAGAAGGACATGGTAGACTCATATCCAAGTTTGCTGGTTCTTCACTGTCATTATATTTGAGGGTCATGGTAAAAGAGAAAGGGAAATATTGATTATAAAAGTCCTGTGAATTGCAAAGAGTATGTACTACATCACGGAGAACTCATTTTTGAATTCCTGTTCTCTGGGAAATGCCTGCTGGCTAATGTTTTGGTTTGAGGGCTCTGGTTATCAGGAAAAGAAAAACAAGAAAAATCAGTGAGTTGGCTGAACAACACAGCACTTACCTCCCCCAGATTCAGAGGCTAAGATTTTTAATAAGAAAATTTCTCACAATACAACCTTGGCAATCATATACAGAAAAAGTTGGGTGGGGAAAATTATTAAGCTATTCTGTAATGAAACAGATCATAATGAGAGCAAATTTTAAATTTCCAGCTGGCAGGTAAGGGCACTGTCCCAGTATCCTCAGCTAAAATGTTCTGCTGTAAAGTAGAAAACATCAATAAAAGAAGAAATGACAGAGATAAAAGGAAGCGTGGTAAAGTATGCCAAAGCTATGGATTGTAGCAATGTTTCCCCAGTTTTCATGTTCATTTTAGTAGTTCATAATCAACGGTGGACAATAAACTATCTAAAAGATGAATTACGTATGCTTTTAAACGCATAAGCTCATTCTGATTCACACTAAAACTTCGAGAAACATACCTCACCATGAAATCCTTTAATAAAAGTGACAGATAAATTAAAATAAATGGCTTCTTTAAAAAATACTGAGATTTTTCACCTTTACTTTTGACGAGAGAATCAGAAGTGTTTTTCTCCCCTGAAGTTAAATACAATGTTGTGTTGTATCAACTGTTTGGCACCTTTCTCTGCAGCTCTGAAGCAGCCCAAATGTAATTTGAGCTAATTCATGAAATGCACTTTGTAAAAGGATATTTATTGCCTGAGAAATAAATAGTCAAAATTTATCAGATTTATTGATGCCCAGGGAAAATGACATTATGGTTGCGGAGAGTGAACCTATGAGTGAGATGAGTATTCAGAGAAGGGAAAGAAGACTGGTAGTATATGCCTCACGAAAAACAGCAATAAACAGAAAAATAGCAGGAAAACGGAAACCGCACACAGTATAGCTATTTAAAGGGAAATGTTTAACAGGGATTGCAATATAGATCTGAACATCTGAACACAGGTGATGTAGGAAACTTTTCTATTAAAATGGGCGTGGTAGAACAAGAATATGCAGAGTCAGGAGATTTGCTTTATTTCAGTTCTCTTGTTTATTAGAAAGGAACAGAAAAAAATGTCTGAAGAATTTATGAGTAATAAGCTCGTGAGCATGTTCTCATAGCATTGCAGAATGAAAGAAGAAATCATCCTCGGTTCTCAGACAAGATTAGGACACATGCTCTAGACTAAACCTGGAGAAATTGCTCATCAGAACACAAGTGCTACTTACGTATCCATCCACAGAAAAGGGGGACAATCTTGACATTGAGCGGTAAACGAGGTATGTGTATGTGCTAGGAGGTAATCAAAGCTCTCTTCTCAAAGCAGAAAAGACGTCTTGAATCATAATAATTGAAATAATCAGAAGGGAAACCAAGATCGAAAAAGGTGGGGATATGAACCTAAGCTTCATAAGCTGTAAAGGAACAAATTGCACATGTCATGCCAAACAACCTCAAAAAAACCACTGGCTAAGTCTAGTGTCACAAAGTGAAATATCTGTCCTTCTTGTCCACATTAAGCAAAATAGACTAATCAGTGAAATTAATAGCTGTGTCTTTAGGTCCCAAAGGAAATAATGTTCAATAATATTAGTAATTCATCAGAGCATGTACCTCCAAATCACAATCAACATTAAAATACATTTATCACTTTCTGTTTTTAACTATTATGATTTGATTCTTTCAGGCTTTGACTTTATTTATTGTAATAGCATGTTTTAAAAATATTTGGTCTCTTCTCCTTACTGGATCTGCTGTTAGGATTTTTATCTCCTTCTCACAATGGCATCAGAAAGCTAAGTAAGAATCCATTCCCAGTTTTTTTTTTTTTTTTATTTCAGCATATCATGGGGGTACAAATGTTAAGGTTTCGTATATTGCCCATGCCTCCCCTCCCCCTTTGAGTAACAGCTTCAAGTGTGACCATCCCCCAAATGTTGCATATGTCACTTATTATGTTTGTATATACCCATCCCCCCTCCCCCCTCCCACCCACCCAACACGGGATAAATGTTATTCCTATATGTCCACTTAGATGTTGATCTGTTAATACCAATTTGCTGGTGAGTACATGTGGTGCTTGTTTTTCTATTCTTGAGATGCTTCACTTAGTAGAATGGGTTCCAGCTCTATCCAGGAATATACAAGAGGTGCTATATCACCATTGTTTCTTAAAGCTGAGTGGTACACCATGTTATACATATACCACATTTTATTAATCCACTCTTGAATTGATGGGCACTTGGGTTGTTTCCATAGCTTTGCAATTGTGAATTGTGCTGCTATAAACATTCCAGTGCAGGTGTCTTTTTCATAAAGTGACTTTTGATCTTTTGGGTAGATGCCCAGTAGTGGAATTGCTGGATCAAATGGTAGGTCTACTTGTATAGCTTTAAGGTATCTTTATATTGCTTTCCACAAAACCTTTTGTTTACAAATATTAATAGAATGTTAGAACTGGTACAATATTTGAAGGCAACTGATTTCTATCACTTCCTTTAACCAGTGTGGGAACTGAAGCACCATGAGTTAAGGTGTTAAGGGATGTCCCTACTGTGGGAGGCCTTCTTTCATGGGTCTCTGGAGCTTCTGCACATCTTTCTGGGTACAGTAAGAATGTAAGACCCTTACATTACACTCTTCACCAGGGCCATTTCACAGGAACTTGTTTACTGGGAGCAGCCTTGAGGGATGATGTAACTAGGACAAAGAGCAGGATTGCCTACTGCTTGCACAAAACTTTGGGTTCCCCAAGCTCAGAGTCGCTTTCCTGTAATGCAAGGTGCTCAGTGTGCAGATATGTATGTAGGCCCTCTGCATCGCCCCATGAAACACGGAGGTAAGGGGGCACTGAGGCAAATACACTCATGCTCATGCTGCTTGCTGTGCTGCGAGTAATAAAGTCCTTTGTCTCTGACTCCTGAG
Source organism: Microcebus murinus (assembly GCF_040939455.1). Lineage (NCBI taxonomy): Eukaryota > Metazoa > Chordata > Mammalia > Primates > Cheirogaleidae > Microcebus > Microcebus murinus. The sequence goes on from NC_134118.1 coordinate 9,507,287, forward strand.
TCTCTTGTCTTTTGTGAACCTGTTACCATAAAATGGTGACAGCTTGTAGGCAGGGTAAAATCAAACCCCAGAACTGATACCTAGCAGTAGGAGACAGGAGAAAGAGTAGAACCATCATCTTCTGGCTGCTGATTCTTTTTCTTTGTTGTTGTTCAATTAGAGGATAAGGCTACAAATTAAAGTCATGAAAACTCATGGTTTTTAGTACTTGAAGACTGTAAAGGAAAGGTAGTTTCCTACCTTTCCTACTTGAAGACTGTAAAGGAAAGGTAGGTAAGTTTGTTGCCTAGATGACGTTATAGAAATTAAGGGGAAAGCCCTTAATTAATAAAATGTTGGTTGATTGGGTATGAGCTAACCAGTAGCTAAGTTTCTACCCTCTGACACACACCCTACACACAAGGGAACATTTCAATTTTTCACTCTTCAATTCTTAAATTTAAATTCTCTCAAAATTTCTATTTGGTTCACTTTCTAATCTGCTTTCCTTGTTTCCATAACATAGGAAGGTTCTATTCCTTCATCTATGAGCATTTTAAACAATATTATTTAAGTTCCCTTTTACATTTCTCAGTTATCTGTAGTCTCAAGAGTATGGCTTTTCCTCTTGGTTGCATTTAGTTTTTAGTTTTAGGTTAGGGTCCAGTTTCAGTTTTATGGCATTAGTTTGTTGGCTACCTCACTGAACTTTTCACCTGCACCCACAGTGGACTTCGTGTTCCAGTTTCTCAGGAGGGATGGTCTTCACCTACGACTAACAGTAAATGCGTGGCCTCCAGGAGACTCCCCTAGACATTAGATTTGGTGGTTTGAAAACCTTCTTCAATCCACAGAGTGGCTCAGACCCTGCTCTCCATTGGTATTAAAACCCACACCCCCTAAGAAAAATATTCAGCCTGGTAGCCCTAAAACACCCTACCCGAACTGTGGTTCATATCTGTGACTCAGAATTTCTTTTTTTGGCAACTCAAGATTTCTCTTTGAGGTTTTTGAGCTTAGACAATTTTTTTTGCTTTGTTTTGATTTGTTTCGTTTTGTTTTAAACAAGCCCTATTTCATTCAGAATTCCATATATGTAAGAGTAGAATAGCCTCCTAGGTCAGCTTCGCCTGCCGTAAGGCACCAAACTCCTGCTGCATTTTAATATCTCCATATTTTTCACTTGTAAAAGCCAGTCCATGTAACAAAGTCAGAATATATGCTACCAGCAAACATTACCATGGGCCGTATTCCATAGGCAGATGATTGTTCATTTTTAAATTTAGAAGTTGAATTATGTTAATAGTAAAGTTATCAGATGGCACCAGTGGCTAAGCCTGGAAAGACAGGAAAGTTCTACTCATTAAAAGGAAAATGTACCTGGAGGCTATCAAATAACAGTAGTATGATCTTGGGTGGACGGCATATTAAGCATTTGGTGGTGGTGATGTTTGGGAGTTGGTGTGTGTGTGTGTTTGTGTGTCTGCGTGCACATGCTGGGGGAGATTATCATTTCATTTTGATTTTTGTTTTTAAGATTTGTTTGTTTATTTGAATCAACACCCTTTCTCCTGGATTGTTTTTCCATAGTTAGTCTTGGTTCACTGAGACTTTTTTCATTAAAGCAAGTAATAGTTTTCCTCTTCATTTTTTTCTTTTAGACCAAGATTGAAATTGGACTGCAGATCAAAGACCATGGCAAAAAATTCCTGACATTGGAAACTGCCTTCCAAGGCATCCATGTGCCTCATCCCCTTCTACACATTCCATATAGAGAGACTGTTTTGTTTTCCACCTGGCAACGCTTAAATTGTTTTATTTTTCTTCATTAAAACCACCACGCCTCTTCATTTAACTCATGTTTTAGTATCTTGATTCAGCGGGATCATAAAAACTTTTATTTTTGTCGTCGTTGCTTCTTTTTGCCACAGGGAGAAGTAAAAAAGAAACAAGTTGAAGAATATACAGTTAACCCTTCTTTAAAAATATATAACTAGATTTCTAAAGGAATGAAAAAATACATGGTACTCGTGGGACAACGCTACAGTCAAATCTATATTTAACTTGAAATAACATAACTCTTTGTGGGTGTGTTTGACATTCCTTCATACCTGCTGCTACCCCTCGAGTCCTCAGTAAATATTAATTATGGATAATTGACAATTTCTTTCTTCTAATAGAAGCTGCAGAACCCATTTTCGAGTCTCCATTTTGTGCCATTGCAGTAATGAGCAGCCTTCAGCACAGGCCTCTTTTCTGTCTTGGAATGTAAACATGATCTGCCTGTGGGAAACAAGTGTGCCTTTTTCTGAGTCCTCAAAAGGAAGTCGAGTTTCTATGCAGAATCAAAACCTAAAACACACAGGAAATGTGATGTTTTTGTCTCTTTGTTTTTAAAAGAGAAAGAATAATTCCAAATTCTGATCAAACATTCTATACTCCAAATATATTTTCCATTGTACACTAAGTTCTGATGTGGATACTTTTATTGACCATCTTACAAATGGCTTACATACTCACAATCCCCTAATTAGGAGAATATGATGGTAGTGGCAAAAGCCACCACAGTGCTTTGGCCTGTTTCCTGCAGAGTCGACCTGATCAATCTGTTACGTTTGTTGTAAGTCTACCCACATAATGATCAGTGAGTAACATGAACTCATCATTTCAGCCCAATTTAGGAATTTATTTTGCAGTGGGCATGAACGCATTTTTCAATTTGAAACAAATATATGTGTATATATGTGAGAGTGTGTGTATGTTTGTGTATATATAAAGAGACAGATATGCATATATATTATATATATGTATTTATACAGATATGTATGTATATATGTGTACTATATATACTATATATTATATACATTGCTCTATATAAGGTACTTTCATGATCTTTCAAACAAATACATCAAAGTCAAGTTAGCTCTACAATAGAAAGAAAACTATAGAATGCATTTCTACTGTGATTTTTTAGTAAATAAACAGCTTCACAAAAATGCTTAACTCCTGATTTTAAAATATTTTAATTTATACAAATTTTCAGAAACATACCTATTTTTTGAAGCAAGGTTCGCTTTCATTTACTTTCCTCATGATAAACTACGTACTTAACTAAGAAAACTTTGAACTTTTGTAGGTATCAACGATGTAATGTTAGCCATATGGATTGCTTTTATGTGGATTGATCACTGCAAATGGCATTTGTGCTTATAATTCTGAACTTTTGGCAAGAATTTAGGTCATTCCATTTATCCTGCTCTGTTGTGCTTAGGCAAACTTGCCCAAGTCAGAAGCTTTCAATAAAGTAATATGAATGAATACTCCCAGTTCACCAGAGTCAAATGTGAATAAAAAGTAAGAAAAGATATTGCCTGCTCACCTAGTCACTAATAGAAACTGGGAAGATTTTGCTTTTCTGAATTCTATGAAAACTCACTGCTTAGCTGGGCTTTCACTTTACACATTCATCACTCCAACACAGAAGAAAATGTCCCATAGCAAACTCTCCTCCCTAAAATAACATGAGTAAGAATTGTTAACACTTCAAAGACCTTACTATGAATCAGGCATTGGACTAAACCCTTTATGTGTTTTATCTTCTTTAATCCTCATAATGATCTTGTGCAGTAGATATTATTATTTTTCCAAAATTTAGAGATGAGGAAACTGAGGCACAATGATGTTAAAGTAATTTGCTGGTGATTACACAGCTGGTTAGTGATAAAGCCAGTTCAGAAGAAAATTCCATTTGCATTTCTCAGTCATATTAAATGTGGTATTGTAGAAAGGTATGACTGCATTTTAGATATTACATACCCAAACTCATTCAGGACTGGTGCACTTTTATTAAGATAATCTAGAAAAAAGTGCTGGGCCAGGAATCAGCCGACCTTGATTTACAGCATTCCTTCCAACCCAGCCCTGACCAGCATTTTAACCTTAAACAAGTCGCTAACTCCTGGGCCCAAATTCCCAATCTTCACAAAAGAGGGAGTAGATGTTTTCCAACGTCCTTTTCAACTTCAGAATTTATGTCGCTATGATTAATGGTTGAATGAAACGTCACATTGATCTCATGATTTGTGGATGCGTTGGCCACGTTAAAAAAATATTAAAGTGAATATATCTGTTTTCTAAATAGAGATCCAGCTGCAATTTCTTCAGTTCAACAGGACTAGAGAAAAGACTCTCATTTCTAGAGCTATGAGCCTTGAAATTTTGATCAGCATCCCTAGATACTCACACATTCATTCATGAAATTAGCAATTATTGAGCTCAAACCATGCTCTACTCGTTCGGAGCACTGGGCAACCAAGCGTGAAGATGGAATATGTGGCTTTTGTCTTTGTGAGGCTCATAGCCCTACGTATGTTGGTGTTTGTGTGTGTGCATGTGTGTAAACACGCATATGCAATCCAGATCGTGATATATTCCAGAAAGAAGCTAGGAAAAGTTTGCTATGACCTAGAACAGGAAGAAAGACTGTTCACAAGACTTTCTTACGAAAAGTCTTATTTCCATATAAGTTTCTTATTAGTTATTTTTATCTATGTCTGAAGATTTTGTATTTAAAAGGAGTATTATTCTTCCCATTATGACATTTCAAGTAAGTACGAGTCACCCCATACATACTCTACATACATACACACATACATATGCTGAGTTTCTAGCATAATTCTAAATCACTGTTCAGCTGAATCAGTAGATGTCCTTATTTAGTTCATTAGACACTGCACTTGCTCTCAAACCTGAGTGTGCACCCTAGAAGGCTTGTTAAAATAGGAGTGTTTGGGCCCTGCCCCCAGATTTCTGATTCAGTAGGTCTGGTGTGGGACTGAGAATTGACACTTCTCACAATTTGCCAGGTGCTGCTGCTGCTGCCAGTCCCAGGGCCACACAGTAACCCAGCCATTGCATCCTACCCTACGCTGTGCACAACGTGAGGATCTTTATATACCATAAAATATGTGATACCCAAAATCACCCTTTAATGTAGGCATTAATATATCCATTCATGTTGGGTGCACTTTGGGGTATAAAGTGAAACCCAAAAATAATAAGAAACTTGGCTAAGGTCACAGAGTCCCCAAGGAACAGAGCTGAGTTGAGCCCTGGTTTGCCTGTCCTGGAGCCTGGTGCATTGTTTGCTGTGTGTTGAAATGCTTCCGAATCTGAAATTCAGTGACAAATCTAAATTGATACCCTAGACAGATATTAGGCCCCAGTGAAATATCTACTTGACTGTATTATTTCAGTTTTCAAATTCATAAATCAAAAGCAAACTGAATCTCAGGAGGCTCTTGGTCATGATTGGATGTGCTGCCTAACACCAAAAATTAAAATAAAGACTCATGAACTATATAAAAATTATTGGTTTGGCATTTGATTTTCTTTGTTTGCAAAATAATGCAAAATCTTATTTGAATCTTGAAAAATATTTCTCCATAGAGAGAAATGAATCATTCTGGCGGTTAAATCCACTCCAATCTTATTTTTTGTGGAATAAAATTTTAATTGAAATACAACAGCTAGAAATATTTGACCTGAGTGTAAGATGTTTGCTTGAGTTTTGATGACACTTGAATGATAGTAAAAACATTCTGATATATCTCCCAGCATTATTAAGATAGAAAAGAATTCCTGAAATACACTTTTTAATTTTAATAGAGATTTATTTTTCACAGCTTTGCCTTATTCTTCAAATATATGTAAAATGAAACATTTTGACACTAATAGTGAAAGAGAGGAGAAAAGACAAGACAAGCTCCCTCGCTTGGGGTCATAGACCTAAAACCATGCTTAGCACACCCCTGGCATCTCACAAAGTGACAGGGGGCATCCCTTTAAGAAGGCTGTCCCCAGAGATGAATCCTTACTTGCACGTATCATTTACAGCTTTGCCATGTGGGTTCAGATGAAAATGGAACTCAGTGGGGGGGCATAATTAATTGAATCAACTCCAGCCCTTTGATGAAAATATGCAAGTGAAAACTACCAGAGGTTTTTGGAGCTCTTCCTCTTGCATTAATCCCCCTTATGAGAAAGATATTCTGACATCCTGAAAATGTATAACCCAATTCAAATGAGCAAACACCTCGGATCTAGAGACAGGTCTGTATTTAGCATCTGTTTGAAAATGTACTTGATATTTTTTGGCAAATATTTTACTCATTTCCTCATTTGTACATATTCTCCCACTATCTTAGTGACCATCCTCTTCTAAAAGCCAAAGCAGTACCACAAAACTCACCAAGCCAGAATGCAGGAAACAGTCTGAATTTCATTTTATTCCTCCCTCTGGTCTTTTACTCAACTTTTGTCCTAAAACTTTAATTTCTATCATGGTAAATTAAAGTAATCCATCAGCCTGCTTTTTCCTTTATTTGGAATTATATCTCTTCATTGAAGCCTGTTATTTAGCTTGCACCAAAACTTTAATTGTTCACGAATGGAAGTTACATAATTATAGGAACCGTGCTTAGAGAAGCAAAAAAGACATCCCTTTTTGTGAGGGAAATGGAATAAAAGAAAAGAAAATATTGGAGATGTTTAAACTTACCACTTTAATCTTTGGAACCATCAACAGTCATCAACAATGTAAAGGTACCAGAGGGTGTGGTGTTCTGAGCTTAGAAAAGGTGCTAAGTTGAAGGAGTAAGCACAGGACACCAAAACATCAGCTGTAGCCACCTCAGGATGCAAGAGCCCTCATTGAAACAGTGTATCTGGAGGAAAGAAGGAAAGTCAAGAAGGTGCGTGTGCATTCAGCCTCAGTCGGTAGGCGTTGTGATGGTCATGGAGGTACGGTGACACATGCAATTTGTCTCTGGCCTTGATAACCTCCAATCTAGTGACAGGAACTTATACTTGTATTAACAGAATCCAGGTAGAGGTGCCACTATCATCACATTAAAAAGTGATCCCCCATTGTGTGCCATGTGCTTTATATATATCTGCTCAGTTACACAAGTCACTGACAGCCTCTATTTACAGAAGTGAAAACAGATTGCAAACTTGTCCAAGGCACACCGCTAATAAGTAATGGAGCTCAAATTCTCTTCTCCCTTCCTCTCCTAAAGAAGTCATTTAAGACAGAGGCCTTGTGGGCCGAAACTTACAAGAGTGACAGGTAGGCAAACTCAGAAAGGTGAGAGAGCTAGGCAGCAGGGGAACGTGACTTGGTAAGGGCTGACCATGCTGTGTGTTTTACAGAAATCGCTCTCCTGTGGAGATGGGGATGGAAGGGCAGGTCTAGAAAGACTCCACAGGGGAAGTGACTCTTTTGTTGGGTCTTAAAATGAGTAGGATTTGCCTCGTTCTGATCTGTCTTCGGCCCGGGAAAACACAGAGGCATATGGATGCGGGTGCCCTGGTGTGGCAAGAACACAAGGGGTAAGAGTGAGAGGGAAAGGAGGCAGCGGGGAAAAATTGGCTGAGATCAAGTTGAAAGAGTTTTGAATACCTCCCGAAAGGCTTGGCTTTCATACAGCGGGCAGAACTGAAGAAGAGGGAAATGTAAAGAGTCACAATTTACACCTCTTTTATACATCCTACCAACCCTAATGCATAGACTAGAGTATCTAGGAGGCGTTCAGTGAATAATTGTCAAATTGCACTGAGGACTGTGCTATCTTCTCATGAATAAATAAATGTTAACTTATTGAAGTATTAGTGATAGTAATTGATACAATTTCTTTAGTACCTCTCTCTCAAGCACCACTTTGAATATTTTATTATTAAATATCTACATTCCATATAACAATTCAATAAGATTGTCATCACTTTCTACATTTTATACATCAAGAAACTGAGTTATGCAACTTCCTAAGGGCAAACAGCTAAAGTGTTGCAATGCCCAGATTCGACAGCTAGTTTCTAATTCCAATATCTATGCTGTCCATTCTGCTATACAGTTTTTCCAGGTGCACCGAAGGATTTGTATAAATCTTTTCAAAATATTTTCCTCCCCTCTCACTCTGATCCACCCTTCCTTCCTCCCCTCACGGTGACTTGGACAAGCCACGTGCAAATGGCAGCTTGGATTGGAGGTGAGATGTGTGCTGGTGAGCACCGTGCCGGTAATCAAGCCCTGCAGGATCAGAACGATTTGGTTTTTTCCAAGTAGTGAAAACAGATGCCACGAGCGGGACCATGAACTCAGAGTGCATTAAGGAGAGTTAAGGCAGAGAAGCGACATGCTAGTGCCACCATGCAATGATGACAATGGGATGCCAGGTCATGCAAACAGATCACAACACACGAGTGATCCTTAGGCTTTGCAAACGTGAGTATGTGCCTCAGTGGCAGTTCAGTATCAAAGAGGAATTGGAGAGTTGGGAATAGAAAGAACCTGACTTAAGTTGAAGAGGAAATAAGTCCGAAGAGGAAGTCCAGAAAAGGTTCCCAGGGAAAACTGTGGGAGGCCTATGCTTGTTAGTTACTTCCCAGACCAAACCGTACACAGCTACCTAATACATGTGTTTGCTTAAAGTCCTGCACTGCGGCTTCCTCCAAGAGCCGTTAGGAAGGGCCCTGTATCAAATGACCCTTTCAGTTTCAGAGTAGGAAAAAAGAAAGGTTCAGAACAGACCATTGGTATAAAAATCAAAGGCATATTTGAAAAAGTAAGAGGAAGGAGAAGCTTTTGATCTAGATAGTTAGATATTCCTTTCCTTTTTTTTTTTTCCTTTCCAGGATGAACAGCCTTAGAGAATAAACCTGAAATGAACAAGAAAACAAAACTCTCTGAAAACAGCTAAAGCAGAAAACCTTAAGAAATTGTCAAGTCTCAATCATAACTTTGACAAATAACACGTCCTGAAAGGACATTACTTTTCTCCATTTCTTTTACCAGTGTGTTTTACTAAAAACTTAAACAAAAATCCAGAAAATAAACCAAAAACATCTTGTGAAAACGTATTTCCAAAGGTAAACTATTTTGTTAATACTTTGCAACTTGGAAAGGCATTATTTGCTTAAAATTTTACTTAGGTATAGTCACATTAGTTTTTTTTAAAATGCCATATAATACACTTTATTCTCAAGGAGTGGCTTTACTGTTTTATGAAAATATAGCCAATATGAAAACATCAATGTTAGAGTTTGCAAGAAGATTAAAAGCCATCCAGGTCCACTTTTGAATTTTGACTGATGAAAAAAACTAGCCCAGAGAGGTGGTGATTTACACCCTGTCCCACTGGCTTCAGTGGAGCCCCTGTGTGCTGATTCCCCACCCACTGCTGTAGCTGCCACAACATTTGCTAACAATTTGAACGTTAGAGAAACTGTACTCATGGAAGAATGCTCCCCTCTCCTCAAAGGTAGAGGATAAACCTGTTAGCAGCCACTTCTGGAACAGAAAGCCAAGAAACAAGCCTACAACTACGCACGACATTTAAAAACTAAAGCAGATTTTTTATAGGAACCCCTGAGAAATATCACAGAAATTTTATAGAAATACTTTTCATGAAATATCTACTTTAAAATATTGCTGATTTTCTAATGTATTTGCCTAGGATAAGTCTCTTCACAACTCCACCATAAACGTTTAATGCAATCTTGCCCCCAGAAATCCAAGCTCTTTAATGACTTAAGAGCTTACAGTTTCAGATTTTGAACTTAAAACAAATTAATCTAAATAGAAGTCTTGTTTAGTTTTTTTTTTTTAATCCTAAAAATCAAAGGTCCGTTTTGCCTCTGTGTATCCTGATTACAATTTTAAAAGGAAAACATTTAAGAATTCAAAATTTCTTCACATAACAATTGAGTTCCCACCTCAAGGAAACCATGAGCATTGTTCTAATAGAGCTTGCCCAGAGCAGTGCAGAGATGGGAATCTTGTCTAAGACAACCTTAAGCCATGAGGCCAGAAACAGGACAGGCTAGCACTGGCCGTAGATCTCAAATGAGAAAACAGGAAATATAAGGAAGGCTTTATTCACATTTGCTGCTTCATAACCCCTAGTCCATATATCTTCTCAGAAAAATAATGCAGCCCTCATTCAGAGCCTTCTGCCAGAGGAGCTCCAGATAACAGAGGTGTAATCATCCTCTTGTCAGTGTCCCAAGCCATGGAAGTCCACTTGCAATTTAATGGTTTGCTAAGCTATCGGTTGCTTGCCATGCTTTAATTTTTTTTTCCATCAAATTCATAATCAGCCCACAGTGTGATTTAAAAGTGAGTAGTCAGAGTTCATGGCCTGAGTCTGTCCCTCCTCTTGAGTCACCAAAAGTTCAGGTAAAACAACACCTGACAAGCAGCAAACATTCTCAGGAAACATCTGAGATTCTAAGTATTGCCTAGCCAAGTAAGCAATCTGTTTGTTTTGAATTAAAGGAAAACTTCCCTTGAGTCATTCCTCATAAACAGAAGAGCAGACATTAAAGGAAACTATGAATAATCTGCTTTGACTTGGAAAGGACATTGAGAAAAGGCCAAAGAGCTTTTTTTTCCCCCTTTAATTGATGTTCCAAGTTGATTTGAAACAGGCCAACTACTTTCAAACATACATGTTAATAGACTCGTGCCCTCCTCCTGTGAATCAAAATAGTACAGCTGGTCTACCAACTTCTAATAGACTCACAGAACCTTGCATGGCATATAGCTCAATCTGTCATTCATAGAATAAGTCTATTCTATAGACTCCATGGCCTTCAAGCTCTTGTTTGAATATCATGGATAAATTGAAGCTTATTTCATCCTGGGTTAACTTGTGTATTGTTGGTTAAATCAAATTGTCAGAAAATTCTTTCTTATATTAGATCAAAATATAACTCTTTATAGCACTCACACATTGACCCCAGGTAACCTCTCTGGAAATCATTCTCCAAAATAGGTCTATTTGTTTTACATGATAGGTTTTCAAATATTTGAAGACAAGTCTCACACTCTAAGTCCTCTCTTCTCAAGCAAAATGTGTCATTTTAGACCACATTTGATGATATGTTCCAGAACCTTCAATATCATATTACTCTTTCCTTGTCCAACAATAATGTGTAAAGTAATACACTAAAAATGCAACACAACTGTCTAATAGTGAATGCTTTAAACCTTTAAACCATGTGGATGTATTTAAAAGAGTACCTGATACTTCAGAATCACTCAATAAATGTTTGCTATTTATTAGTTCCACTAATATGGAACTAGGTGCTGTTTTAGGTATTGGTAGTGTAGCAGTAAATAGAACAGACAAAATATAGCACGTTGAAAATTATTGTTTGATTATTATTTGACTCACTGGAACATTGGTTCAAGTAAACCCAGAATTGAGGGGTGGAGAAAGATGGTGGAATAGAAACTTCCAGTGATCGTCTCTCCACACGAACACCAAATTCAACAACTATCCATGCAAGCTAGCACCTTCAGAAGAACCAAAACTCAGGTCTTTGTTGTTGTTGTTGTTGAGAGAGAGTCTCACTCTGTTGCCCAGGCTAGAGTGCCGAGGCGTCAGCCTAGCTCACAGCAACCTCAGACTCCTGGACTCAAGCAATCCCCCTGCCTCAGCCTCCTAAGTAGCTGGGACTACAGGCATATGCCACCATGCCCCACTAATTTTTTCTATTTTTAGTTGTCCGACTAATTTCTATTTTTAGTAGAGACGGAGTCATGCTCTTGTTCAGGCTGGTCTCGAACTCCTGAGCTCAAGCAATCATCTCGCCTCGGCCTCCCAAAGTGCTGGGACTACAGATGCGAGCCACTGCACCCAGCCAATCAGGTCTCTTTTAAAGCTTATTTTCTTCCAGTGTCAGGAAGTTGTCCTGCTCTCAACTCTAGTATATCAAAATTTGTTTGAACTAAAGAAATTTTTGAAAAATGTGACAAAATTAACCATGCCACTCTTAACTGGAATACCGGTTCTCTGATGACATAGTAAAATGAAGTTTTGTCAGTATACTAAAAGAAAGAAACTTAAGTGGGAAGTCAGCTGACCAGGAGTCAATTCTTGGTTTTTGCTTGACCTAATCTTAGTTCCTTACTTTAGCCAAATATTGAGTATTCTACAATAAATCAAACATTAACAACCCTTTTCATTTCCCTGCCTAGTGTAGAAGACATTGGTAAGTGAATGTCTGTGTGACACTTTGAGCTGTTCAGATAAAAAACAGCCTATTAAAAACTTACAGTATGAGGCAAAGAATCAGGCCTTGTCAAATCCTACAGACAGAGGTAGAAATAGAAAACGATTAGAAAACGATTATCAGCAGGACAAAGTGACATCAAATGGCAGAAGCTTATAATTCTGACTCATAATTACCTTTCTGCAAATGTACTCTTATAAATAATAGGGGATTGGTGAAATTATGCTATTTGGAATACCATGCATTAAACCATTAAATATGATTTTAAATATGATTTAGTAGACTATATAGTAGAAGAAGAAAGTGACATGGAAAAATGTTCATGATATGTTAAATTTTAAAAAGTTATCAAACAGGCCGGGCGCTGTGGCTCACGCCTGTAATCCTAGCTCTTGGGAGGCCGAGGCGGGCGGATTGCTCAAGGTCAGGAGTTCAAAACCAGCCTGAGCAAGAGCGAGACCCCGTCTCTACTATAAATAGAAAGAAATTAATTGGCCAACTGATATATATATAAAAAATTAGCCGGGCATGGTGGCGCATGCCTGTAGTCCCAGCTACTCGGGAGGCTGAGGCAGAAGGATCACTCAAGCCCAGCAGTTTGAGGTTGCTGTGAGCTAGGCTGACGCCATGGCACTCACTCTAGCCTGGACAACAAAGTGAGACTCTGTCTCAAAAAAAAAAAAAAAAAAAAAGTTATCAAACAGTGGGTACTGCATGATCTCATGTAAGTGTATATTGATGTAGATACTGAGCAAAAAAGAGAGTGACAGAGGCAGAGAGAAAAAGAAAATTAGATAATTAGATATATGTATATATATATATATACACACACATATATATGGGTAGATATAGATGCAGTTGTAGATATAAATGTAGATATAGCCACAGAAATACATATAGCTCTAGAATATATATAGTATATGTGTATATCTATATATAGAGATATATACATTTTAATGGTTTAATGTATTCTATATAGCATACTTTTATAGAAAGAGATATTAATAAATATATATAAATAAATATATAGATATATTAATAAATATAAATATTAAATATTACAGACTTTCCAAGTAATGGGATTTGGGGGGATTTTAATATTCATGCTTCTTATTTCCCTTTTTTTTCTAAATAAACATGAATTTTCTTAAAAAAAAAAGTAAATCTAGAATTGTTTGTCAAGTAATTGAACTGCATGGAATTAGAAATTAGAAGGGTAGCACTTAGTTGAATATCTTTTAGCTGGGTGACCTTTCATAAACTTGAGATCATTTGCCTTTCCTACCTCTTAGAGTAGTTGGATAATAACTGAGGGTTGAACCTCCACTGGAGGAGTTCCTATAGGAAAGTGTGTAAATGTCTAGAATAATTTGTAAGGTTCTCCACTATATAGCTCTGCTCTATTATTTTCCAGATTTAGATCTTGGCTCTCTCCTTTTATTTCCAGATCTCTACCTGTTTTTTTCAACATTCTGTGGGCATGCATGCCTCTATAGCCTTGCTGGTCCATCTCCCTAGAATTCTCCCCACCCTGTTTTTTTTTCTCCTGGGCAACTACTCATCTTTTCTTTCTTTTTTCATTTCAGCATATTATGGAGGTACAAATGTTTAGGTTACATATATTGCCTTTGCCCCACCTGAGCAGGAGCTTCAAGTATGTCCAGTCCCCAGACAGTGTGCACCGCACCCATTAGGTATGTTAAAGCCCATCCCCTCTCCCCACTTCCCACCTGTCTGACACCCGATAAATGTTACTACTCTATGTCCACTTAAGTGTTGATCAGTTAATACCAATTTGATTGTGAGTACATGTGGTGATTGTTTTTCCATTGTTCCATTGTTCCACCTGCCTGACTGGCTTGAGCTGAGAGAGCAATCTTTTCCTGCCCTCAGACCCAAACTGAAACATTGGCTCTTCCTGGGTCTCAAACCTGCCAACCTTCAAACTGGAACTATAGCATCGGCTCTGCTGCGTCTCCAGCTTGCTAACTGCAGATCCTGGGACTTCGCAGCCTCCATGATTACGTGAGCAAAGTCCTTATAATATATCTCTTTGTAAATAATAATGTGAGCTAATTCCTTATTATAAATCTCTTTATATATGATCATATGAGCTAATTCCTTATTATAAACCTCTCCCCCACCCCATGTATATACATATAATCTCCTATTGGTTCTGTTTCTCTGGAAAACCCTGATTAATACAATCGGTATTGCCAATCTTTAAATCTTTACTTAGCCTTTCTAGCCATTAATTTCCTCATCTATACAATAAGGAGTTTTGATTAATTCTGAGCTTCTTTTAGCCATAATATTCTGTAGTTTTCTAATTCTATAACTTCCAAGTCAAATGACCCTTTTTATCTTTGGATTTTATGGAAAGAGAACTTGCCATGTGCCCAACACCAAACTGGTGGGTGTGACATGAAGTTACTAATGTCCATAACAACCTGGGGTGTTGTTATTTGTACAGGTGAGGACACAGAGACATTTCAGTCATTTGCCCAAGATCTCAAAGTTAGGAAATGGCAGAGCCAGGTGAAGAACCCACACACATTGCCTTAGCAAAATTAATTTAAACAAAATGAAAATACAACTTAGGGGAAATATGAGAAAGTGAAAAGTAGTAGAGTTGGGAAATAACTTCTTCATACTTAACCACAATTCACTGGATAAATCCCTCTCAATTCACATTTCCTCTGGATTCATGTAGGTGCTGCTCGCTGAGCAACGTTCTCAAAAGAAGGTTTCCATTTTATGAAGGTAACTACTATTTTCACACCTACGCTACATTCTCAAGCTCCAGCCCCTGGCCTCACTTGATAAAAAGAAGTTCTGCCTATTAAAAGGAAACAGTGATGTAGCTTCTGCCAATACTTTACTCTCGGGCTTCTATTTCCCCTTCATTCTGAAAGTGTATACCCTCACCTGGTCAACCAAAGTAACCAGTTTAAGTAGTGAATTAAAATATAGGTGCATGTACACACACACACACACACACACACACACGTGTATAGAGACTTGTGTAGCATCCTCTTCCTCTCATCCCAGCCACATTGATGAAAATGAGTGTGCTCATAGCTGGTCTCAAATTTCCCTGCACTTAATTTTGTGCACATTATATTTTAAGCAGATTTATCTACCTAATTTTGTTTGATTTAGAGTTTTAGTAGTGTTCACTATCATTTTAATAATTTTGAGAAGTGGGGAAGAAGTAACTTTGTTTGAAAATATGCCTATACTTGTCAAAATATACATAATAATAATGGCTAATCTTTATTATATATGAGGTAGCATTATAATGGCTAATACTGTACATCAGGTTCTATGAAGTAAGTACTTATATTATCCCCATTTTACAGTTGGGAAAATAGGAACTTATATAATATATATATTATATCACACAAGAGTTGTGATTTAACTAGTCTACAAATTATGTCTAAAATTAAGGAAATGTGGTTTTTACAAAGGTCCAAGGAGTAGAAAAATTACTAACGTTAGGATACGCTGATTATCCTAACGTTATCCACCCTATTCTCATCTGCAATTACTGAATGCAGAGCAATGATCCTTTCAGAATTATCCACCCTTCTTTATGAAATAAAATACTGTGTCAAACAAATGTTTTAAGTTATTCCATCTCTACTTAAAATACACTTTGTTGTTATAAAGTGTTCTAGAGAGTTACAAGAATAGATAACTACAGATATCAAACCCTACAACTGCTTAGAGTCTATAATAGCAGAAGAAGCCCAAATCAGTTTCAACACTGTCCCATTTTCCATGATTTCTTAAAGATTCTAAATAGAATCCATCATTTGATAAGCCATGGGGAATAATGTTCTTTCAGATTGACTAAGCAATTCTCACATGAATAATCTAATTTGCTTTTCAGTTTGGAAACCCCCTCACTCACCGCCTCTGTCTTTTAAGGGGCTTAGGCTAGAAAGGAAAGTGAAGATTAGGTAAAAACCTGCAGCAGCATTAACATTTTGGATATATCAAAGCTTCTACTTATTAGATTTAAACACAATGTATTTCCCAGAAAGGCAAAGCGGGAGGCCCTAACTTTGTCAGGGGGCCCAGGCTTGCCAAGACAGTTGAGTGGCAGTTTGTTTGGCTCTGTGACAATGGATTGCACATGGATGCTCCCCACCTTGCTTCCTAGCAGAGCAAGAGCCCGGTTCAAACAAAGCACCTACACAGCCTCACCTGTGGGTTGCCAGTGCCTTCCAGGGCGGGATCCTGGCTGCCAGACAGAACTCCGACTGAAAGTTCATTTAATAAATGCTTCCAAGTCAAAAAGCCATTTTTACTGGGCTAGTTTCAAGCAGAGCACTTCCAAGGCTTAAATTCCCCATCTCACACTGCCATCTACTGTCTAAGTCCCGGTGCTCCAAAAAAAGAAGAAATGACACACCAAGTTCTTCATGAGTCTGGCATTATCCATGGCCGCTCTTTTCAGAGTCTGACTTTAATGGTAATTGAGTCTGATTGCTTTTATGTTCACCAACAACACCATTTTTCAGAGTCATATAAAATGCCTATGGACTAAAACCACAGTATTTGACCTTATGTGAAAAAAAAAGTTATAGTCTTTATTTTAAAAGAATTAGAACCACCAAACCCAGCAGAAATAGATCCAAGAGATCTTGACTGGGAATCATTGCCCCATTGTTTTAATTGTGGAAAAACAAAGCTGTGTCAAACCGATTGGATTTCATTAGCATTACCGTGGCCTACAAGGTCTAACCATACTAGACCTTGGCAGCTAACCAGAATCTTTCCGCAAATGAACGGTCAGGACTAGACAATGTCAGCATGGCCATCCACATCTCAGGGCTCATTCATGCACCGCAGATGACTGATCCAGTGTGGACCTCTAATGTGTACATTTCCTCCTCCTACCACTGGTGAGATCATTTCTCCAAGACCCGGCTCTTTCATTTTTAGGCAAGTTGGCCCCAAACCAGATGCATCACTCTCTTCTCCACAGGGAATTCCCAGCCATCGCTGCCACAAAAAAAAGCATTATGCTGATATAACTATATTATTCACAAATCCATCATGCACCAACTCTTAGTTATTGCTGTTTCGCTTTGTTTTTAGAAGAGGCAACAGGAAGTCACAGAATGAGTCCTATATGAGGAGTCCAGAAATCTAGTCTTCATCTTTGGCGCTTAGCATACGGATGCCTGACATTGGATAAGGCATTTGATGTTTGCAAATCTCAGCCTCAGATTTACTATTTGAAAATGGAGATGAGAATTATTTTCCTTCCTGCATTATAGGTTGAAAGAGCATGATTCAAATAAGCTATACAACTTGCAATTTGCTAAGAGAGTAGTATTCTCACTAGCCCCTTACCAAAGAGAAAAAAGGAAAACTATCTGAGGTGAAGGACATGTTAATTAGCTTGATTGTGGTGATAATTTTACAATTTATGTGTCCACCAAATCATCTTGTACCCTTTTAATATATATGGGTTTTAATTGTCAAATATACATCAATAAAATGTTTAAAACTTACAAGAACCCATATAAAAGCAAAATACCATTAATATTAATATTGTACCTTAACTTTTCATGTGTATTCATCCATTTAATTTGTGTCATCTCCAATGCCACCAAGAATCTAAAACTGTATCTTTCATGAAGTTGGCATTTCTAAAATCTTTGTTGAAGGAGAAATTGATAAATTGATAGTCTCTGGAATTTCTTAGGAAATTCCAACTATCTACATGGAAGGAAGTATTTGTGTTCTCCAGAGAGCATTTACATTAATTTTTCAATTTTAAATAACGTCCTAGTAAATAGAAAAGAGCTCACACAAGGGCAAAGCAAGATGTTTTTAATTGAAACCCTCTCGGTAATTTTACTATTAATATTTTAATTTTCAGAAAACACTTGAACTATCAAATGTGTTTTGGGGAAGGTATACAAAATAGAACAATAGGACAAATATATTTGCTTTGAGTTGGAAAATAGCAAGCCTTTCCTCTCTGAAAAACCACAATTGAGCAATAAGGGAAAAGTCAGAATTTCCAGAGTGGTAAAACTAAGATTTTTAGGCCATCAATTAGAAAGCAAACAATTTTAAAACCTCAAAAACAACCTAGAAATGGATTTTAAAAGAACACCATATATTAAAGAACAAAAATGTATGTGCGTGGGTGTGTGTACATACTGAATATTTCAGTAAGTAAGGCTCTATGTCAATGTATTCATTTATTCCCATTTTGATTACAGTCACATATTCTCAAAATACTATGCATTAGAGTTATAGTCAGAAGCCATGAAATTGACAGAGTAAAAGAATGGCCTTTAATGGGTTCATACTCATCATGGTCTCTGACTTATCACCACCATGCTTCTTGCTGAAAATATCTGATACTAAATTCATTCCTATTGCTCTTCTTTAAACTAGTGAATTCTCCTTTCCTTCTCATTAATTAAGTCTATATAGTATATAACTTAAGTAGGTTCCTCTATGAAACCTTAGAGACATAAAATAAAGGCAAAAACAAAGGCAGCCAGGAGAAGACCAGAGCAGGGCTGAGATGATTATTCTGGTGCAGGCTTGCCCTAAGGGGGCCAGCCTGTGATCTAAAATGACACTACTCAAAGAGCTGTGCAGCTGTGAGACTGAATCCTGCATCTCACTGCTAAGTTAGGTTTGACTCCAGATGTGGCAGCACTTTCCTATGGGAAAATCTGCACGGGGAGATGGTGGAGCTGCATCTAGACCAGTGGTCTCCTGTATGAGGTGTGGGCCTCAGAATCCCACAGGGGGCTTGTTAAAACACCAGTTGCTGGAGTCTCTGACTCAGTAGGTCTAGAGAGGGGCCTAGTGTTTGCATTTCTAACAACATCCCACGTGGTGATCCCCAGGTCACATTTTCAGTACAAGTGACTAAGATAAAGCCACTTTGGACACCCGAGCCCATAAGGCTAGGGTGGACAATGTCACTACTATTCTGAACACTTCTGAAATGTCTCGGCAAAACACTCCTTCTCCTTCCTGTTTAAACCATGGATAGTACTGAGTAACT
Source organism: Microcebus murinus (assembly GCF_040939455.1). Lineage (NCBI taxonomy): Eukaryota > Metazoa > Chordata > Mammalia > Primates > Cheirogaleidae > Microcebus > Microcebus murinus. The sequence goes on from NC_134118.1 coordinate 9,526,395, forward strand.
GTTCTCTATTTTGAAGTATCTTCTGTAAACCATGCTGAAAACAATAAAGAGATTCAATTTCTGTATTAGAACCAAAAGGGAGAAATGAAACATTCAAGTTAGATATTTTTTTTACTATCTTAACTTCCCTACTTTACTATATGCTAATTTTGTTCTCTCTCTCTCTCTCTCTTTAAAGAAAAGGGATTATTTGAATTCTAAGGCACCAGTATCTAGCTTAATATCCACTAGTACATACCAGGAGCTTAACAGAAGATTATAGAATAAATAAATGCTTAAGTAAAGTTACATGCCTAAAAGTATAAATGAATGAAGTGATGGACTGAAGTTCTATGTATGCTGGAAAAATAAACATAGATGAGTCCTGGAGGCAGTGTTTTTGCTTATGTGTCAGGTGCTGTGCTGAAAAGCTAGGTACACAGAGGTTAAAAAAAAAAATATATATATATATATATATAGAGAGAGAGAGAGAGAGAGAGAGAGAGAGTGAGAGAGAGAGATGCAATTTTGATGCTCATTTAGTTTGTAGCTAAGTAGAGCAGAGATATAGCCATGTGCTGCTTAATAGTGTGAATATGTTCTGAGAAATGTGTTGTTAGGTGATTTCATCATTTTTTGAACATCATAGAGTGTAGGAACACACACAAACTGCACATCTAGGTTGTATGGTATATCCTATTGCTCTTAGATTACAGATACTGAATACTATATGCAATTATAACACAATGGTAAGTATTTATGTATCTCAACATAGAAAAAGTACAGTAAAAATAGAGGGTAAAAGATTAAAAATGGTACACCTGTGTAGGGTACTTACCATGAATGGAGCCTGCAGGACAGGAAGTTGCTCTGGGTAAGTCAGTGAGTGAGTGGTGAGTGAATGCGAAGGCCTAGGCCATTGCTGTGCACTGCTGTAGACTTTATAAACACCATACACTTGAGGCACACTAATATTGATTTAAAATATTTTCTTCAATAATGAATTAACCTTAGTTTTTCATAATCATTTTACAATTTTTTTAAACATTTTAACTGTTTTGTAATAATCCTTAGCTTAAACACAAACACATCTTGTCATCTGTACAAGATAACACACATTTGTCATCTGTACAAAACTATTTTCTTTCTTTATATCTTTATTCTATAAACTTTTTATTGTTTTTAATATTATTTTACTTTTTAAACTTTTTTGTTAAAAGCTAAAACATACACTGGTTAGTTAGCCTAGGCCTACAGAGGGTCAGAATCTTGAAGATATCACTAGGCAATAGGAATTTTTAAGTTCTATTATAATCTTATGCGACCACTGTCATATATGTGGTTCACCATTGACCAAAATGTTGTCATGTGGCACATGGCTATACATCAAAGACATAATTACTAATGTCTAAAATGGATTGTGAAGGAGTTATACAAGGTGTATGGAAACACAGGCATGCCATAGTGGTATGGGCAACCCTAGAAAATTTCCTTGTGTTCTGAACCAATAAGTGGAAATTATTCAGACCTAAGCTGTAAAGATGTGAATATGAAAATAAAAATTCATTCATATATATGAAATGTGTGAATTTATAGTAAAAGTCATGTCACTAGTGGATTTTTGATCCTAGATCAAGAAGACCACCTGTTCTTCCAAATGTTTCAGGCCAATAGATATTAGTGTTCTATAGGAATTCTGGACTTTTGTTGATTTTATCAAAATTAAAACTTTATAGAAAAAAGAAATCCAAGTTACTAGTGAGTGATTAGTTATTAGAATAACAGTAGAAGGAGCGGTAACATGTTTGTTGTAACTGGTATTTATCATCTTAAATCATATTAAAGCAAGGATTACCTCAAAGCTCTAATTATATGTTCAGGATGAGCTATATCTCTTGCTAAGAGTATTATACTAAAATAAAAGCATAATGAGTCTAATTCTATCATCACTTTGGCTCTTGCTGGAAAAACTTAAAAGTTTATTTAAAACCAAGAAAATGCTACTTCCAGGGAATATTTTTGGCAAAAAGTTTATAATAAAAGTAATAACATGATAATCCACCATAAAAAGAATTTGACTTATTGTAAAAAGGAAATTTTAAGTTTCATATTGGCTTATTTAAAAAATTATATAATTCAAACAAATTTATTCTCTGGACAGCTGGATGTACCATTGTTTCCAAATAAAAATAGTAGATAGTTTGCACCTGGTTAATTCAAACCCATTAAAAAGAAAAAAATATATATTCAGAATTTTTAAAATTACTATATGTTACTATTTCTGCTTATATATATTCTCACAATGTTAGCAGTATTTCCATAACCTACTGTGTAAATATAAGCTTAAATATTTTAAGACTTCTCTGTGGAATTACATGAGCAGGAATAAATTTCAGACTGCAATTGTTGGAAAGAGCAATCATTGAACACCTGTTGGAACAAGGCACTTGTGTAGCCACTGGAGGATGGCGGTAGCACTCAGGGTGCTGCCAAAACTACACAAAGGTGCAGAAAAAAGAAAGAGCCTACCATGTTTGAGGAATTAGTATGGTCCGAAAATAAGGTAGGAGTTCGCATGAGTAGGACGTGGTTGTTGACTGAGGGAAATAACCTGGAGAGGTAAGTAAAGGCCAGATCACGAGGTATGTTATGAGCCACGTATCCTGGTTTGCGTATCCCCAAGAGCAGACCCTGGTCACAAGGCCTTGGATACGGGCAGTTTGTTTAAGAGCTGATTTCAGGATGCACATGAGTGAGGATGCAGCACAAGTGAGACAAACAAAGAAAATCAAACAAACAAACAAAAAGTCTGCTAGAAAGCTGCTCATAGTTATGTGCAAAAGGCCTCAACCTTACATGGTATCCCCGTGAGGCACCGTGTAGAGAGGTGGCCTCCTGAAGCCTCTAGGGTCTAAGAACCATCCCACTGGAGGTTGGGGAGGCAGGGAGGCAGGAGAGGCTGGTACATTTATCACTGATGCCATCCTCATAGCTTGAGTTGCCCTGGGTGTCCCCGAGCACTGCACAGTTGCCCTGGTGTAGAGAGAGCCCTCGTGTAGAGACAGAGAGAGAGACAGATCACATACCTGATGTGGGAAACCATCGGCTTGCCAAAAATCACCCTCAATTTCAGGCAACTTTGATGGGCAAAAAAGACATAGGATTGGGTTATTAATAATGTCTGCTGCTCTGTGTAACTGCTTTAATGGTAAAGAGTTTTTTTGTTGGTTTTTTTTTTATTAGAACATGGTTTTTATTTCATCATATTATGGAGGTACAAATATTGTTAGGGTTACAAATATTGCTCCTGCCCCCTCCCTCCCCCCGAAATGTCCAATCCCCTGGTGGTGTGCATCGGACATGTTATGGAAACATGCATCCCTTTCCTCCTCCCCACTCCTGCCTGCCCACCACCTGCTAGAAAGGGTTTTTTTTAACATTTTGGTTACATTGTATATCTTTGCCTCTCCCTAAGAAGGGTTAGAGTTATGCCCTCCCCCTCCAGAATGCTCGTCCCATACCTAAGATTGGGTCCCCCCCACACACCGAATCTCTGGTGGGTATTGCCACCATTTGAAAATCAAAGTTTAAATCAGTCAGTACCAATTTGATGACGAGTAGATGTGGAGCCCATTTTCCAAGTCTTGTGTTGCCTCACTTTGGATAACAGGCTTAAGCTTAATCCAGGATAGCATAAATGGTGCTAGCTCACTGTCATTTCTTAGGATTGAGTAATATTCCATTGTGAGCATATACCACATTTTAATTATCCACTCATGAATTGATGGGCACCTGGGCTGCTTCCATGATGGTGCAATAGTGAATTGTGCTGCTATAAACATTCGTGTGCAGATGTTTTTATAATAGAATTTTAAGCAATGAAGGGACATGATCAGAATCGTGATTTGGCAAGTTTATTCCAACTGTGGTGACAGGAAGAGGTTGAAGCTGAGCATGATAGGAGACAACGACCAGTTAGAAAACCAAATTTAATGATTTTAGAGAGAAAGAATTAGAGGGATTCATGCGCTATTTTGGAAGCAGAATGGACAGAAGTAAAGATTGAGTATATATGCAAGATGAGGGAGAAGGACAAGTATTCTGGCTTCTGCAGTGGATGGTCAGTGATCCCATTCACAAGTGGATCAGTTGGTTTTCCAGATTATAACAAGATGATACATTCATTCATTTGTGTCATTTATTAATTCAACACTGATTTGAAGTCCTGCCATTCTAGGTACTAGAGATGCAGCAGTGAAGAGTATATATAATATCCATATTCTTTGTATAATATCCATACTACTTTGTACTCAGTTGGGAAAAAAGCAAGCAAATAAACAGATAAATAAACACAACTTCAGATAAATGGTATGAAGGTAATAAAACAGGAAAATGAGATCTAGTATAACAAGAATACGGTGAGCTCGTTTGGAAAGAGTGCTCAGGAGAGACCTCTATGAAGAGGTGTCTGTCGTCTGAACCAAGATTGAGATGAGGAGAGGGGACGACAGGAAGAACTAGGAGGAAACTATTCCAGGTAGAGGGAAGAGTGAGGGTGGGAGTAGGGTGAAAGCTTGGCATGTTGAAGGATCAGGAGACCAGTTAAAGCAGGAGAGCCTGGCCCAAGGAGAGATTAAGAAGGAATCCCAGGGGCAGATCATCAAAGGACTATAGATCATGAAAAAGAGATTGGATTTTTATCTCCAGCTTAAGAAAATTATTGGTAGTTTTCAAGCAGAAGGATAATGTGACCAGATTTATGTTATAAAAGCTGACTCTGGATGTTTTGGGGAGAGTGGATTTTTAAGACAGGCAAGAGGAAAAGCCTGGGAGATCAGTTAATAAGATAATTAGCTCTAACATTGCTAAAGCACTGCTCTAAGTGGATTTATTTATTTAACAATAAAGCAACTCTACAAGGTATGTGCCATTTTTATTCCCATCTAGAAATAAGGACACACATGTTTCATAACTTGCCCACTCTCAGGAGGTGAGCAAACCCCATGCTCTTAAGGACTATGAGTCATACCATCCACTATGAGGCACAGTGTTTGTCCAGGCCAGAGATGATAGAGCCAGCTGGGTGATTACAGATGGAAACCAAAGTCAATCCAGAGAAAATCGTGATAGGCTGAGGTCTAATCTAAAATGATGTTAACCTCAAAAACACCTGATGTCTTCCTTAGTCCTTTTATGTATGGGTTGGTACACTTTGCTGACTTCTGGGCAGATTATGAAACTGGAAGAAATTTTATCGAATAGAATTATTTAATTAGGGAAAAAGTAAAATATCTAAAATTGTATTCAACAGTTTATAGCATTTATTATATTTTCTACAATCCTATAAGTAAAAAAGCTAGAAAAATTAATTCAATATGATCACTATTCTTGAGAAACTGGAGCTAGTGGGGGTGGTGGTGATACAAACAAATTCATTCCATAGTGGTCTGGTAAATAAACGTTCAACAACTGACTTGTAGGGCTGAGGGAAATCCAGATTTACAGAACTTACCAATTTCCGTGGTATAAATACTCTTGCCACAACTAATTTCAAGCTACTAATGTTACATTAACGCACCCAGAAAATTCCAGAAAATTTAACACTCAGCTCTCTTGAACCAACACAAACTAGCCCTACTACTTACAGTACAGTGCAAAGAACGTGGCAGAAAGATGTTGAACAAAGTATCTGGGACCACAGAAGGAATTCTGACTGATTATACTCAAGAAAGTCAGGCAACACCTCAAGGAGGCTAAAGTATTTGAGCCTGGTCTTGATGATGCGAGAACAACTCTCACTGTGGGTTTACGTGTAGCCTATGGCAGCTCCCGTTTACACGTTATCTATACAAGGTTTGTCACTACAATGGCCGAGTTGAGTAGTTACAACCAAGACTGTAGGGACCACAACGCCTAAAATATGTGGCTCTTTATGGGAAAATTGCCAACCTCTGCATTAAATTGATAACTATGGAACTCAAACCCTAATATTGCCCAGCGATCAAACCAAATTCCCTACCTAGTCCATTTAATCTCACACTGCCGTCAACCACTCTTTAATACCTTCTCTTTGATCTTCAAGCCTCTAATACAAATTCTTCCAATCTCACTCTCTGCTGATGACCTTTCTTGGAGTTTCACTGAGAAATTGAAGCAATCAGAGGACAGCATCCACATCTACCCACCAAATAGAATCTATCAGCATACTCTTTGCTTTTCCTTATGCTACTACGAGTGAACTATGCATGTGTCTATCTGGAGACCATCTCTCTGTTGTATTCCAGATACCCTCCCCTCAGGCTCACTGAGGTCCCTGCTCCAGTAAACCTACCCTCTTGCTTTCCTGCATTAATAAGTTTTCCCTTTCCACTGAATTATCCTGATTAATATGCAAATGTACCATTATTATCATCTGCATCATCATCATTATTATTGTTGTTGTAAGAACATTTGACATGAGATCTATCCTCTTAACAAATGTTCAGTATACAATATTATGCATTATTGTTGACTATAGTTAAGATGCTGTCCAGAAGATCTCTAAAGCTTACTCATCTTGCTTGACTGAAATTTATACCCATTGATTAGTAATTCTCCATTTGCTTTTCCCCTAAGAACCACCTTTCCTCTTTGATTCCATAAATTTGACTATTTTAAATACCTCATATAAGTGGAATCATGCAGTATTTGTCTTCCTGTGACTGACATATTTCACTTAGCATAATGTCCTCAAGCTTCATCCACATTGTCCCATGTTGCAAAATTTCCTTCCTTTTTAAGGTTAAGTGTATTCAATTGCATGTGTGTACTACATTTTCTTTATCTATTTATTTGTCAATAGACATTTAGTTGTTTTTCCACATCTTGGTTATTGTGAATAATGCTGTAATGAACACAGGAGTGCTAATATCTCTTTGAGATGCTGATTTCAATTCTTTTAGATAAATATCCAGAAGTAAGATTGTTGGATCCCATGGTAATTATATTTTTAATTTTCTTAGACACCTGCCTACTATTTTCCATAGTAACTCTACCATTTTGCATTCCCAACCAACAGTGTGCAAGTGTTTCAATTTCTCAACATCCTTGCCAACACTTGTTTTTTGATTTGTGTTTTGATATTAGTTATCCTAACAGGTGTGAGTTGATATCTCATTGTAGTTTTGATTTGCATTTCCCTGATGATTAGTGACATTGAGCATTTTTTATATGCTTGTTGACCATCTGTATGTCTTTGAAGGTGTCACAATTCCTGATTTCAAAATTGTGATACATTACAAATCTATAGCAATCACAACAGTATGATAATGGCATAAAGATGGGCATATAGACTAATGGAACAAGAGAGAGAGTCCAGAAGTAAAACCATGAATATATGGTCAACTGACCTTCTGAAAGGGTGCCAAGAATACAACGTGGGGAAAGTCTCTTCAACAAATGGTACTGGGAAACTGCAAAGGAATGAAACTGGATTTTTACACTGTGAACATAAATCAACTCAAAATGGAATACTTAACTGTAAGACTGGAAACCATGAAGCTTCTAGAAGAAAACTTAACAGAAAAGCTTCATGATATTGGTCTTTACAATAATTTCATGGATATGACACCAAAAGCACAGGCAACAAAAACAAAAATAAACAAGTGGGACTTACATCAAACTAAAAAGCTTCTGCACAGCAAAGGAAACAATTAACAGAATAAAAAGCCAACCTATGGAACTAGAGAAAACATTTGCAAACCATGTATGCTAAAAAGTTAATCTCCAAAATATATAATGATGTCCTATAACTCAATAGCAAAAAAAAAAAAAAAACAATTAAAATGGGCTAAGGGTTTGAATAGACATTTCTCCAAAGAAGACATTATATTATTTTGAAAAAACAATCTGTTCCCAATTCTCCCTTCAGCTACCACCTCTTGTTCTCCTCCTTTTACCTCAAAGGAATTGTCCCTAATTTGTCTCTTCCTAATATCTATTGCATCCATTTCACTCAAGTTTTTTCACTCCATCCTTTTTACTCTATCAAAATTGTTCAAGGTCAACAATGACCTCCACGTTCTAAACCTAGCAACCAATTTCAACTATGCTATGGTGTGCGTGTTGATGTCCCTTCAAAATTCATCTGTTAAAACCTAACCCCCAGCACAATAGTATTAAGATGTGGTTAAGTCATCAGAACTATGTCCTCATGGGTGAGATTATTGACCTTATAGGAAAGAGGCTCCAGGGAGCTCCAGGGAGCTCCAGAGCTCCTTTTTGCCTTTGTGCCATGTGAAAACACAGCAACAAGGCATATTTGAAGCAGAGAATGAGCTTCCCTACACACTGCCTGTGCTAGTGCCTTGATCTTGGACTTCCCAACCTTTAGGACTGTGATAAATAAATTTATATTATTTATAAATTACCCAGTCTATAGTATTTTGTTATAGCAGCCCGAATAGATAATACAGTTAATCACTTTTGATTACTTAAAATACTTTCTTCACTTGATTTCTAATTCACTAGTAATTTGATTTCCATTTTTGTCTATGTTAAGATCTCTTTGACAGCATATATTTCCAACCTTATTGTCATAGATTAGAAAGATAAAACCTGAAGTGCACTTAACATGGAAATTTTGCATTCACCCCCAAGTGAAGGCTAAAGGACATTACAATATAGAACAAAGGTTTTGGTTTCATAGTAGATTAAATGGATCAAAATGAAGACAGAGAATTGACCCATTACTGGACAATAAAAGTACAAGCTTGCTAAACTTGAAAGATCTTCTGAACAGCACACAATTCCATGTTTACATGGTGAAAGTGACTTAGTCTCAGCAAAACAACATCATCTGCCACAATGAATTAATCCTAGTAATTCAAACACGACACTGATTCTCTAAGAAATCACAGGAGGTGTTTCCTGAATGTTCTGATGCTTTTTCTTCTGTAATAAGATTATGGGTAAGTAACCTCAAAGGTAAATTATATTTGTATGTCTTTAAAATGATATAGATTCAGCAATGTAATGTTTTCTTTTCTCCACTATTTCACAATTGAGATATATCTAAGCTTCAAAAGAAGAAAACAGAAACGACTTTTACCCTGACCTCATCATATCTTCTCTATCTTCTTTTGACGTATACTCTCTATATTAATTGGTTCTTAATTAATCTTTGTGCTTCGGGATTTGAAATAGCTTTAGAGTATTGGTAACCAGTTTCTACTCTTGTTCATTTTTTTAACAGTGTTGATTGAAAATTAATTCAATGTAGAAGAAAATGACAATGTACTATGTAGCAACGTGGCCTGTGGGTGCTCAATTTAAAAATCCTGTCAATTAGGGTCATAATTTCAACTAAAGTTTGCATATAGACACTAGAAAGGCAGCAACCTAGAGCCTAAAGGCATAATCTGTGCTCAGAAGACTTCCTTTTGTCAGTCAATGAAGATATTATTCTTTATTTGGAAAAAGGGCAAAAATATTTGTTGCTGGCTTTGAATTTCTAGTTAAACAATATGAAATTATTGAGTATAATTGTATCCTGCGTGAAGTCTTTAAAGCAACATGGGGAACTGGAAAAAGTGAAAAAGCACAACTTTCTGAATGTTCCTGTAAAGCCAGCCCCCAGCTATAGGGATCTGAATAATATTTGATTAAGATTTAGATCTTATAGCTTTTTTCTTACTCAGTGGGAGTCATTTTATTTTTTGTCTGTTCAGATTGAACAATTTCTAGAAAACTATATTCAGATGGTCTATAACAATCAGGTGATTGTTATTTTTCTTATTTGTAGTTTTGATTTTGCTCTTTTAAAACTTATATTTGTCCATTGTTTGTATTTTCCTATAAATCCAAATATATCACATGATGGATAAGAGTATAATAATTCAATTGCTTTAACAATGGCCAATAACCAATGGAAAAACATATTCTTAGCGTACTTAATACAAACCACAAATGCACCAAAGACTTTTTAAATTTGTTTACTAGTTTATACTATTGAAACATCATGCTGCCACATTTAACATCAAGTAAATTGCTAAAATCTAAGAGCCAGTGTTATCTTTGTTGAAAGTCTAATCAGAACATGTAGAAACTAGATTAATTTTGAAATGTAAACTTGTATTTCTTCTTTATATATATATATATATATGTTATATACATGTATATCATATATATCTCAATATCATTAACACAGAGTATTAACCACTCTATACATTTAGCCATGTCTGACCCTAGGTAACATTAAATAACCAATAACAAATTCTGGAGAAACACACATGTATTAACATTAATCATTTATGTCCTTATTGTCAGAGAATGCTAGTTGCCCATCCAATGGCTATTTCTCCTTTTTCCTTAGTAATTGAACTGTGGACGTTGTGCCCCCATTGTACACTTTGTAGCTACATCTTGGCAGATGACTAACTCCCAACCCTTACTACAGGTTATTGGTCATTCCACGGGTTCTGTGAAACTGCTGGTTCTGTGCAACCTCTGGTTCTATGAAACTGCCTAAAAGAGAGATCTGAAACCATTGTTTTTCAAATTGTAGTCCACAGATACTTGGGAGTCTAGGAGTTCAAATATATTTTTTGTGTTTATTTATTTATTTATTGTAATTATTTTGAAAGGATATATACAGTTTTGAAAGATAAAACTTCTTTTTGCAGTTATGTTTGTTGATTTTCTGAGCCTGGATGACTCCCAAAGCAAGGCCTAAGATGAAGGTTTGCTTGCAGTTGTTTATTTAGAATGTGATCCTTGGGAGAAGTGTATGTTGGGGAATAAAAGAGAGAAGAAGAGGAAAGTTGATACAAGGATACTCCATCTGCTTAATAAATGTTATGGGCGACTGGTACTGGATCTCCCCCAGAATCTTCTGAGGGGACTCTGAAAAGCATCACAAAATTGCCTGGCCAGGAGACAGAAGAGGTTAAAGGGGCCCACTGGTAGTACTCTGCCCACTGGATTGCACATGTGAGTGTGAAGCAGTTTCTCAAGGGCATGCCCTACCAAGGCTTCAGAAAAGACCAGAGAGGGAGCAAAGAAGTGAGCTGAGTGGCTTAAGCTGAAGCACTGGATGGTTGCTGAGCTTGTCAAAGCCTGTCGAGTAGCTGAGTAAGAGGTGGCGCCAGGAGAATTTGGAGGGTTGGAATATGATCTACTATCTGCACCACTCAGATCCATTTATACTCTCTATTACAATCCAGTCCATTACATGGGAGTGCTGCTAACCAGGCACAATCTCTGCAAGGATTTAACACAAGAGAGAGAGTAAAACAACTTAGATTGCCCTTGTTAAATCTGGTTCTGATATTCATCATATCCCTCTTCTGCAACCCATTCGAAATTGCCTCCACCTTAGCCAGCACCCCCACTTATCTAGGTTGCTTGCCTGGTCAGATGACAAGACACTTTCATCCCTGAGACACTTACCTTAATCGTCAGACTACAGTTGCTGCAGATGTTGGTTTACTCATTCGACAAGCACAGAGGAATCAAGAGGTAATATAGTGTATACCCTGGGTTGCAGACATGCTCTTTCCTGCCCCTATTATGCAACAGCAATTCTAGCTCTACATAGTAATCAGAATCCTGTCAGTCTCATCAATTCTTTCTCTGCTTATAGCTCCACTAACATGAGAAGCCTAAAGTGACAAAAAGGTAGTCAGAGCTTCCAGGCAAGTAGAACCATCCTGAACCATTGTCTCTGAGAAAGTGTTTCCAACCCATGCTTCTGAAAACCAGGACCTCTAATCAGTTACAGCCTAAGGTTGTAGAAATAACAAACACAAATTCTGCAAGTGAGTCACTAAGTGAGATGGTAAGAGGGGCCAACCCTGGTTCAGCCACTTAGTTTCTGGACCCACGTATTTTAACTGTGGAGTACAGAGTAATACGTACACACCTTTCCCTCAGTGTATGTATTGCATCTGGATGAAATCACATGGGAATTGTCCCTGGATTAATGCCTTAATTGAGCCTTTATATCATGAATCCAGGAGGCCCCATGATCATGCATCCATTTTCACACCTCCTTTGCAATAAAAGCAGCCCCTTGATCTGAGGCACAATTTGAGGGATCCTGTGTCCATACATCAGACGTGTTGAAAGCCCTCCAGTAATGGTTATGGTAGAGGCACTGAGGCAAGGGAAGGCAAACCTACTTCAAGAAAACATATCAAAAAAAAAAAAAAGAAAAAAAAATCAAAACCACAATGAGATAAAAAAAAAAAAAAAGAAAAAGAAAAAAGAAAACATATCAGTCCAGGGAAGGATAAAATCATCATTCTTCCAGGTTAGAAGGAATTTGAAGTAATCAACCCACCATGAAGTGACTGCCATCTTGAGCAAGTTTTCCTGTTGAGGGCTTCATGTCAGCCTCCTCTCTGCTGCTGACAGTGTGTACATTCACCGGTGACAGAAACTGAAACCACCTTGGTACGAGGGAGCTCGTGACACTGGGCTTATGTCAAATCTCACCCCCTCCAATGGTTGTCGTGATTATGGGCTCATTGCAGAAGAGAAACTGCCTGACATCCATTAGACAAATCATGCTGCTGGGATGTTTGAGTCCCTCCTCTGTGGTAAATGTTGTCTTCTAGAAATTAATGTAAGACCATTGATGTGTACACTTTGTGTACGGGCCCTTTGTATGATCGTTGCAGTGTCTAAGAGAAACTGTGGGCAACAGGGGCCCAAATCGGATCTAAGAAATTTACAAATTGCTTTCTGCAGAGCTTGTTCTTTCAAAAGATCAATGAAATTGACAGAAAACTAGAAAAACTGACAAAAAAAAAAGAGAGAAGACATAAATTACCAATATCAGGAATGAAACTGGAAATATTTCTATAGATCTACAGACATAGAAAGAATAATAAGGGAATACTATGAACAATACTATGTGTATAAATTTGACAATTTAGATAAAATGGAACAATTATCTGAAAAAAACAATTATAAAAACAGAAATCCCCAGGCTCAGATGAATACATTGAAAGAGTCTACCAAATGTTTAAAGAAAATAAATGTCATTTCTACACAATATCTCTCAGAAAAATAGAAGAAAGAACACTTCCCAATTCATTCCATAAAGCTAGTATTACCTGCCAAAATCAAACAAAGACAGTACAAACAGAAAACTATACCTCTAACCCTCCTAGGAAAAGGCAAAGATATACAATGTAACCCAAAGGTCAAAAAAGAAAAAAAAAAAAAAAAAAAACCTTTATCGGGTGGTGGGCAGGTGGGAGGGGGGGGAGGGGAAGGATATATACTTACAAAATAGGTGGGATGCGCACCACTGGGGGTAGGACACACTTGATGTTCTGGTAAGGCGGGGTGGGGGGAGGAATGGCAGGGGCAATATATGTAGCCCTAACAATATTTGTACCCCCATAATATGATAAAATAAAAGAAAAAGGGAAAAAAAGAAAACTATAGACTAATATCCCCTATGAATACAGGCACAAAAATCATTAGCAAAATATTAACATATAAATTCAGCAATATATGACAAAAAATTATACGCCATTATCAAGTATGGTTTATGCAAAGTACATAAGGCTGGTTCAGTAATCAAAAATCATTGTAGCCCACCATATTAATAGGCTAAAGAAGGAAAATAACATTATTTTTGACAAAATGAAATACCTATTTAAAAGAAAAGAAAACTCTAAGAAAAACAGAATAGAGGGAAACTTCCTCAACTATGAAGACTCCTTACAAAATGCCTACATATACCGTTATAGTTAATAATGAAAAACTGAATGCTCTCCCTGTGACACTAGGAAGAAGGTGAAGAGGTCCACTCTTATCACTTTTTTTTTCAATTTTTTTTATTTCAGCATATTATGGGGGTATAAATGTTTATGTTAAGTATATTGCTCTTGACCCACCCGAGTCTGAGCTTGAAGCATGTCCATCCCCCTAGACAGTGCACACCACACCCATTAGGTGTGTATATACCCATCCCCTCCCCCCACAACTGCCCCCCATCTGATGGATGTTATTACTATATGTGCACTTAAGTATTGATCAGTTAATACCAATTTGATGGTGAGTACATGTGGTGCTTGTTTTTCCATTATTGGGATACTTCACTTAATAGAATGGGTTCCTTCTCTATCCAGGGTAATACAAGAGGTACCAGATCACCATTGTTTTTTGTGGCTGAGTAGAACTCCATGGTATACATATATCACATTTGATTAATGCACTCATGTATTGATGGGCACTTAAGTTGTTGCCACATCTTTGCAATTGTGAATTTTGCTGCTATAAACATTTGGGTGCAGATGTCTTTTTTATAGAATGTGCTTTGTTCTTTTGGGTAGATGGCAGTAATGGGATTGCTGGATCAACTAGTAATTCTACTTATATCTCCATGTTGCTTCCACAGAGGTTGTACTAGTTTGCAATCCCACCAGCAGTGTATGACTGTTCCTATCTCTCCTCTGCATCCATGCTGCCATTTATTGTTTTGGTAATTTTTTATAAAGGCCATTCTCACTGGAGATAAGTGATATCTCATTGTGGTTTTGATTTGCATTTCACCGATGGTTAGAGATATTGAGCATGATTTTGTATGTTTGTTGGCCAATAGTCTATCTACTTTTGACAAGTTTCTATTCATTTCCTTTTCCCACTGTTTGATAAGGTTGTTTGATTTTTTTCTTGTTGATCTTCCTGAGTTCTATATGGATTGTATTGTCAGCCCTTTATCAGATGTGTAACATGTGAATATTTTCTCCCATTCTGTGGGTTGTCTATTTGCTCTCGTTATAGTTTACATGTGTGCAAAACCATTTTAAGTTGATCAGGTCCCATTTATTTATTTTTGTTGTTGCTGTGATTGCTTTTTTGGATTTACTTCATAAATTCTTTGCATAGGCCAATTAAGAGTTTTTCCAACATTTTCTTCTAGAATTCTTATAGTTTCATGCCTTAGGTTTAAGTGTGTTATCCACCGTGAGATGATTTTGGTGAAAGGTGAAAGATGTGGATCCTGTTTCAGTCTTTTACATGTGGCTATCCAATTTTCCCAGCACCATTTATTGAATAAGGATTCTTTTCCTTAGTGTATGTTTTTGTTTCCTTTGTCAAAGATTAGATGGCTATATGAGGTTGGTTTTATATCTGGGTTCTCAGTTCTGTTCCATTGGTATATGTCTCTGTTCTTTTGCTAGTACCATACTGTTTTAATTACTACAGCCCTATAGTAGAGCTTGAAGTCTGGTAAATTGATGCCTCCCAATTTGTTCTTTTTGCTTAAGATAGCTTTTGGTATACAGAGTCTTCTTTGGTTCCATATGAAGCATAGAATTATTTTTTCTAGATCTGTGAAAAATGATGTTGGTATTTTAATAGGGATTGCATTGAATCTGTAGATAACTGGGTAGTGTAGACATTTGAACAATGTTAATTCTGCTGACCCATGAGCATGGTATGTTTTTCTACCTCTTTATATCCTCTGCTGTTTCCTTCCTCAGTGTTTCATAGTTCTCCCTGTAGAGGTCTTATTAGCATAATGCTAGAAGTTTCAGCCAGTTCAGTAAGACAAGAAAAGGAAATAAAAGCTATACTGATTAGATAAGGGGAAATGACACCATCCTCATTTGCAAATGTCATTATAGTCTATGTGAGAAATCCCAAGGAATCAACAAACTACAATGACCAAATAAATAAATATAAACCCCTAGAATTAATAGTGAGTTCAGATTTGAGTATATAAGGTATATCATATACAAAAATCACTAGCAATGAAAGCAAACATTTAAAATGAAATATAATTTACAGTACAATTTACAATTTCTCAAAAAAATAAATACTTGGGTGTTAATCTAATAAAATATGTATAGGGCTTATATGTGAAAAACTACAGAAAATTGATGAAAGAAATCAAAGAAGATTGAAATAAATGGTTAAACATATCATGTTCATGGAATGGACAACTAAACATAGTAAAGGTGTCAATTTCCCCTAAATCAATATGAAATCCTACCAAAATGCCACCAAGATTTTTTGTAGACATGGACAAGATAATTTTTAAATATGTATAGAAAAACAAAAAAGAATTAAAAATGTAAAATAATTTTGTAATAAAGAATTCATCAACTATATTTTAAGACTTATTTTATATATACAATAATTAAGACTGTGTCGTACTGGCAGATCATAGACACATGGATCAATGGAATAAAACAGAGATCACAGAAATAAATCCACACAAATATGCCCAATTGATTTTTGACAAAAATGCAAAAGAAATTCAATTGAGGAAATATAGCTTTTTCAATAAATGGTACTGGAACAATTGGATATCAATAAGCAAAAATAAGTAAATAAAGGTGA
The DNA here is from genome assembly GCF_040939455.1 of Microcebus murinus. NCBI lineage: Eukaryota > Metazoa > Chordata > Mammalia > Primates > Cheirogaleidae > Microcebus > Microcebus murinus. The sequence continues at coordinate 9,542,718 of NC_134118.1, forward strand.
GGAGAGAGGAGAGCGAGAACCCAAGTCTCATATGTTATAAACTGAAAATGGATTGGATCATGCACTTAAATGTAAAATGTAAAAAAACTATACTACTTTTAGGAAACAATAGGAGAAAATCTTCAGGATCTAGGGGGAGGCAAAGAGTTCTTAGACTTTACACTAAAGGCGCAATCCATAAAAAGAAAAATTGCTAAATTGAAATTCATCAAAATGAAAATCTTTTGTTCTGCGAAATATCTTGATAAGAAGACAAAATAACAAATTCTAGACTGGGATAAAATATTTGCAAACCATATATTTGATAAAAGACTAGTATCTAGAATATATTTATAACTTTCAAAATTCAGCAGTAGAAAAAAATCAAACAATCCAATTACAAATGGGTAAAAGACATGAGAAGACATTTCACTAAAAAGAATACACAGATAGCAAATAAGCCCAAGAAAAAATGTCCAACACCATTAGCTATTTGGAAAACTTAAAATTAAAATGAGATATCAAACTTATGAGAATGGTTAAAATAAAAAATAGTGATAAGACAAAATGCTGACAAGAATGTGAAGAAACCAGATCATTCCTACATTGCAAGTGGGGATGTAAAATGGTACACCCACTCTGGAAAACAGTTCTCAGGTTCTTAAAAATATACACGTCACTCCCCTACAACCTGGCGATTATACTATTGGACACTTCTCTCGGAGAAGTGAAAACATATTCACACATGAACACAATTGTTCATAACAATTTTATACACAACATCCTGGAAACAAATCAGATCTTCTTTAAAGGGGCAGTGGTTGAACTATGGTACATCCATATCATGTATTACATACTTAGCAATAAGAAGGAATAAACTGTTGCTACATGCAACAACCTGGATGAATCTCCAGAGAATTAGGCTAAGTGAAAAAGGCCAATCATAAAGGTTACGCCTTGTGTAATTCAACTTATATGGCATTCTTAAAGTGAAAGTATTATAGAAATAGACACATTATTAATGGCTACCTGCAGTTGAGGGAATGGGGGTAGCAATGAAAGTATAGGAGGGATCATTGTGGCATTGGCAACATTTTTTATCTTAACTGTGTCAATGTCAATATCCTGGTAGGGAGTGTGCTACAGTTTTGTCAGATGTTACCACTAGGGAAACTGGGTAAAAGGTATATGGGATTTCTGCTTATTATATCTTGCACTGCATGTGAATCTACAATTATCGCAAAATAAACAGTTTAATTAAAAAATTGTATGTTCTAGCTATAATCCCATTATTTTCTACTTCAATTTGTGTCTAAATCCAAACACAATTATTTTTATAAGTTGCTTAAGTAATAGCTAAATCATGAAATATTTATTACTTCCAGAATGTACTACATCACATTGTGAAAAAGTTTGAAAGATTTTCAGGGAAAGAAAGAAAAAGAAAAAGAAAAAACAACCCAACCTCAGACCATCACTTCATTATTTTCTTTTTGCTAATTTTATGTTAAACTATTTAAAAACATACTGTTATACTATTGTCTTAAATTATGATTTTGTATTTAGTTCATAATCCAAGGATATTTTTAAAAGTATACTAATATTTTATTTTAATATTCTATTTTATTCTAATGATTAATAATGGGAATAAATATCAGTATAAATCTTTTCTACCTGATTTAATAGAATGCAATGGCTACTGATATGTGAAATGAAGTTTTACTCATAGCAGAACTATCTCACACTTCTTTTCTGATATTAAAATATAATTGAAAAAGTAGAAAAATGGCATTACATTTATTGAATTATGCTTGGTAAGATCAACTGTGTCTCAGCAATGAAAAACATTATGGAACACATTACATTTTACTCAATACAAGAGTAGCTATAAGTTTTTAAGCTTGAGATGGATTTTATTGTTTTTATTTGTTAATTGTTAACAGCAAAAAAACTTAAGCACTTACAAAATGTTTTTTTTTCTCTTAATAATTGAATGTTAATCTAAGATTTTCAAGTGACTAGTGATTCTTGGTTACCTATAGGATAGTTTCCATATTCTCCCCATGAAATTAGTTATGAAATACCTGTAACTTCTCAGGAACTCTAAACATAAATGTCCCAGGCCCAGCTGTACCGTATAGGAGATTTGAATCAGTTGTTATAAAGTACCATTGCTCAGCTAGGCACTGTCTTACTGCAGGATTACTTAAAGAATCCTGTAAATTTTAGTCAGATGGCTCAAAGAGCATTGCCCAGTGGTTCAAGTAGACCCTTTGAGCAGTACTTCACAATTTATGGATCAAGGATGAGGTTAGGAAAAGCCTTACAATTTGCATTTATTTTCCACAAGGAGTCAGAATCTGGTCATTAGAAGTCAATACATAATCAATTTTAAAACGATAGTAAAAAATGGATGGATAAGAGGAAATGAAAGATAAGGTAAATAAAGAAAAGGGCAGACAGCCTATCGAGGTCAATAATGATTGACCTGTGTTTCAACCACTTTAAATGAATAAACATAATCCCAATACTTCTGATTTACTTAATTATTCTAGAGTTATTCACAAGGGCATTTAAATATATGTTAATTTGTCTTTACAGATATATTTAGCCAACCTTTTTATATAGTTCTTTGGGCTTTTGCTAAATAATTAAATGTATTTTCTTTACTATCTTATACAAATAAACATTCAGTGTTTACACCAACTACAGTAGCATTAACAATCAACAAATTTATGAATAATTCTGTTTGCAACCCAATTTTGCATTTTTAATCAATATTTTCAACTTCATATCCCATTCTCCACTCATCAAAAATTTTCAGAGAAGTCACACATTTCTTATATTTTATTGGTAAGATAAATACAGAAAGATATAATAGAGAGTTTTAAAGCCATCTTTTCTGAATCTGTTATCCTCCATTGACAGATTTAATGTTTTTCAGCCCTTTGGTAAACAAAGTTCTGAAAAGCACTTCTTGTTGTTTAAAGGATTTTGCAATCTAGTTGCAACAAAAACATAAATTTAGTCAATAAAATGGGAATGAAATAATAATTATAAGAACAATGATCTTTTAAGAATTCTTTTTTCCTATTTTAGATGCCATTTCAGACATTGATGCATGGTTTCATTTTTTTCACCCTGTGTGAAGAGAAGGCATTTTTTAAAAAATCCCTTTGTCTAGACTGTGGTAAAAGAATTACAAAAGACCTTAAAATAAAGTCACTTGGGCAATCCTCCTGCCTTGGGAGGACTATATATAAACCCAACCAAACCAAAGAGAGAGATATTTTCAAAATTGGGAAGGGTAAATATAGATATATAGACCTGAACTTGACTTTAAAATCCCTTTATGATGCAAGTAAGTGATTAAGCATCCTTTAAAGGTAAAAGTTTCTTTTTCCTCTTTAAATACTCTGCACTTCAATTACTTCCATGAGCATTTATAGTCTGCTGTGAATTATTTCTCTCATCAGTACTAGCACTAAGAAGTGCCCTGTTTTAATAAAATCCAATCCACAGTAACACAAACTTACAAAAGAATCCAGCACAATGTGCTTTCAAATAATTAGTTTCCTGAGTGCATTTAAAATGTCATTCAATTCATAACTTCTCGAAAGCACATTTGTTATGTAAAAATGTGGTTAATCTATAAATTAACTGTCAGGTTATATGGAATCTTTGTAAAATGAAATTTATAAGAATATTTTAAAGATGCACTGTGATTTCGGCATACAGAGAAAAAGCTCTACAGTTAGAATCAATTGAAATTAAGAGGGAGAAAAAAGGGGACTAATATTTATTGAAAATTGATTGTGCTAGGTGCTATAATATGTTAGGTAACATCTTACCACTATATCAGGCAATCAATAGATTTATCCGATTAAAACCATAGGCATCCTATCCAGATGACTTTTTACAAAAATCCAAATAGCTCAACTTTATATGATTGTAACATGGGAGTAAAGACTTGGAAGGAATTGTTAATTTTTACTAAAATCGTTCACTCTACTGATGTATTTCTCTATGTAAATAAACCATTCAATGTAATGGGGATGAAGATACAGTCTTCCTTTCCCTCTTTAAACGTAGAATATTGGAACATAATTTTAATGGTCACATGTAGATCTGAAAACTAAATGCCACAAAAATGTCTATAGCATAGCTAGTATCTCATCCCCTTCTCATCAGAAACTGTGGCACTATATCTAAGTGTGGCATTGATCTGAATAAGCAGCCAAATTGAGATGTGATCAGTTATATAGACAAGTTCACTGAACTTTCTTTATATGTGAAACGTCTGAAGGCCCTTACAATTTCTCAATATCATAGACTCTAACCTTTATGGATATTAAGTCTAAAATTAGAAACCACAGACTATCATGATTACCTACAATATGAAATATTTACAAATATAAGTAAAAACCCATTTTGTTTATTTAAAAAGCACTTCATGCATGATCAACCATTTTCTTTATAGTAACTTGCTTTAAAAAAATTCACAATTGCAGAGATGTGGAAACAACCCAAATGCCCATCAATACATGAGTGGATTAATATAATGTGGTATATGTATGCCATGGAATACCATCAATCACAAAAAACAATGGTGATCTAGCACCTCTTATATTATCCTGGATAGAGACTGAGCCCATCCTGTGAAGTGAGTTATCACAAGGATGGAAAAACAGGCACCACATGTACTTGCCTTCAAATTGGTAGTAACTGATCTACAATAAGGTGTTCGCATGGCAGTAATACTCACTGGGTGCTGGTCAGGGAGGGGTGGTGGGGGATGGGGGGAGAGGGGATAGGGGAGGTAAACCCACAGCTAATGGAAGCAGAGCTCACTGTGTGGGGGAAGGACACACTTGTAGCCCTGGCATGGGTGAGGCAAACACATTTCATGTAACCAAAATGTTTGTACCCCCATAATATCCTGAATTCAATAAAAGGAGAAATTTGAGGGAAAAAGCACTGATAAATAACTATAATACTAAAAAATTTTAAAAAATGAACAAATACAGAGAAGATTAAAATTTTCCATCTCAATTTTTTGAAATCACACCTCACAATTTTAAAGCTATTATTCTAATAGATGTTATTTGCTTCCATTTGAGTATTTACAGCTCAACCGGACTTTTAATAGCCCTCTGTTATTGTAAGTTCTGAACTTTCATGTGCTGCTTTGCCATCTTTAAGCCTCACAAGGCACCATGAGTTTCTCGGCTCTCATCAGATAGAGTTTCTCTCCCCCCATGGGAGTTTTCCCACCTCGTTAGTTCCCCTATCAGCTGGACCAGCCACATGCCACCTGGTCCCTAATCTAACAGGTTTACCTTCCCTTCCAGCCCATGAAATTATGCAAACAAGCCAATAACATCCTCCCACAGGGACCAGGGGTCACCTCCCCCTCTTGTTACTACAAAGCCCGTACTCCCATACCCCTTCTGGTTCCCTCTGCCCCTGAGCTCAACCCCTTAGCTCAACATGCCATGCCATGTTCTCCTCCTTTGGACTGCAAGTAGGTACATGTGACTAAGAAGCCACTGTTGATCTTATCATTCCAGTGTTGGGTGTCCTGTATTTGGTCATCTTATTATTGAGTTGGGGATTCCCCCTGTACTCCTGGGATGAATAGAAGGTGATAAAAATACTCTTTTAATTTTTAAAATTTAGAGTTAGACAGATTTAACCTTACACGTCAAAGAAAAAATTTTATATTTTACAACCATGCAAACCCAACCTTCTAGATGGGGAAGTTAGGGATAACAAGTATCAGAACTGAGTTCTCTGCCTGTGTTTGCCCGTAACCAGGCTGTGCAGGGCACAGGGATAAGGGGAGCTGGGCAGAGGAAGGCAGGGGAGCAATGCACGTCTCTGGCATTGTTCTACCACCAGTTAAGCTACTCTGTGGTAAGCTTTCTCTCTCACCAAAAATTGTACTGAGTGCCTAAAAGGTATTTGAAGCATTCAGAAAACCAGACTGAACATTTCATGAATCTCTTTGTATAATATCACTTACTATTTTAACTTAGGTAGCCCCAGAAACCCAGAGACAAGGGGTAGTTTATTCAAGAGTAGCTTATTTGGGAGGTGGAAAAATGGGACAAGGAGTAGCAGGAAGTGACTATAGTGTGCTTTATCAAGCAAGATATCACTATAGTTATTTGGAGCTTATTCCCACTGGGGAGCTCTGAAAAACAGTGTAGACCATGCACCTTGGAGTTATTGCAACCAAGGAAGGGGGATGTGGAATATTTTTCCACAAATCCTGAGATTGGCTGTACCCAAGAAGCATTAATTTTCTGGCGCTCTGTCCTCCCACACAAGGACTACTCTATTCCAAACACCCCTCAAGCCTCTGTCCCCCACATCACTCTCTGTTGCTTATCCAGCTTTATTTTATTTGTATTTCTTATCTGCATGAATAGGACAATCTTTTCCAGTTGCCCTGTGTCATCTACAAGGAAGATCCAAAACACTGAAGCTTTTTTTTCACTCTCTCTCCTCTGTAACACCAGCGAACAACCTGGTACATCGTAAGCGCTAAATAAAGAATGAATGTCTGGACAAATAAATGCTAACTAAGTTATCAACAAAGAACAAAGAACTGTTCTTTAGGTTGTCTTTTATGTAGAAATGATTTGGCAGGTGTCATGCTTGCCTAGAACAGGGAGTCTTCACTGGGCAAAACACTCAGTGGCCGTCATGTGTTGTATTCATTTTTAGGTATCACACTTGCAAGGGACATTTCCAAATGGAAGCCCACTCCAAGGAAAACCCATGGCGGAAAGGACCAGGGCATCGTACCAGCAGTTAAAGGAAATGGGGACATGGGTTGGAATGGGAGGTAAAAGGAAGAGCAGGAATAATTGCCCTAAAATATCTGGAGGACTCTCATTTGAAAGAGGGATTAAAGGTAAAAGTAGGATCAAGGGTAGATGCCATTGATAGCAAATGTGAGCTCATGTAAGGAGTAACCTCCTCGCCCATGAAGGCAAGTTTTCCCCATTACTGGAATGGATAGAGCACAAGTCACATTCACCTTCCTCTGTTTCTAGCACGTAAAGGAGCACTTTCTCCATCAGTCTCATGCCTGCTGTTGGCTATGCCTGGGACGCTCATCCATGAGTATTTGCATGGCTACCTCTTCTCATCCTTAGCCTCAGTTAAGTGCTACTCAGAATTTTTCTCTGACCAGAGACGGGTCCTTTGCTCCAAATCATCATAGGAATATGTATGTGTCTGGGGTAAGAGATGGGGAACAAGTTACAGCTAAATGTTAAGAATGAAGGCTAAGGAGTCAGGCTGCCTGCAGGGAATCACTGTCCCATCACTCAGTAGCTGTGTGGCCCTGGGCAAGTTACTCAGCCTTTCTCAGCCTATGTCTGAAATGCAGTCAGTATAATAAAATCAATCCTATAGGGCTATTGTAAGATTTAAACAATATAATAATATATAAAAAGCACTCATAAAAAATGTCAGTATATTTCCCTATTATTATCAAAGTACTTACTTGGTTTTTCTAGCACTTATTATAATTTATAACTCACTTTCTAGATTATTTTGTCTATTTTTTTGTTTGTGTATAGTGTATATCCTGCTCTAGACTGTAAATTGCAGGAGAGTCAGGACCATGTTTGTTTTGTGTCCCCAGCGCCTACCACACATAATAGACGTGCAATACATAACATGCAACAGATGCTCAAAGAGTAGTTCGTAAATAAATAAAAGAGCCAGGCCACCGTTTGCCAGTGTTTCCTACAGGCTATTTCAAACTGTCTTCCGCAGAGCTCTGGACAGTGCGGGTGGACGCCCAGGCTTCTTTGCATGCTCCACCCTCACGGTGTGGCGGAAAACAGGCTACATGAGTGGGGTTTCCAGCTGCGTGGCAGCCTCAGGGGTCCAAGTGAGAACGTAGTTCCAGGAGTGGAGTTAGCTGACAGCCTCCAGCCGCCACACCCCGGGGGTTCACTGCAGGGCCCTCCCCAAAGGCCATGTCCCCACCCTGCCCTGAGACAATGCCAAGCACAGCAGAAATACTAGGGCAATGCTGGCTGTTCTGCTCTGTGGAAAATCTTTGGTCTTAGGCTTGCATCATCCTGAGCAAGACTTTCTCAGTCTACAGGTCGGTCTGCATCTTTTCCTTCCCCACCCTCCACCCTTCCCTCCTGCGCTGCACTGTGGTCTGTGGCTCTGTCCACCTGTCACTGCTCCTTCTCCCCTGCACCCTCCCCGACTCCCTGAACTCAAGGTAGAAAGTGTGGCAGAGAGCAAGTGTCCTCCCACCTTCCTTTCTGCGAGTGAAAAAAGTGGATTGTTTTATAAATAAAGACATGAATAAGTTCCAGAACAATCACAATGAGTGGAATTTTCTCCATGGTTTCTAGCAGTCAGTTGCTAACCCTGTTTTTAAGTGTTGCTATAACTCGTTTACTCATTTCTCTGTTTTCATAGGAAATTAGCAGAGATGGGTTGGGGTTACTAGAAACTACAATTTTAAAGAGAGAGTTGTTAGATACTATGATATTTTCTACAGTTAAGATCTCTAAAGGTCCAAATCAACCGTGGAGATGATAAATAGGATCTCAACCCTCCCCCATAAAAGCACAGCAACTATTTAAAGAATATATGGCCCCCCAAAATAGACAGTCTCACCTTAAAGGATTATTATTATCCTTTCACATTGTGTTTTTAATAATTATTCCAAATCTAGACCTCTATCCAGTGGAATTCTAGGGAATATCACTCAAAGTTCTGAAACTAGAAATCTTATTAATTATAACTGGGTGGTCCCCAAAGAGCTTCTATGTCCTTTCTAAATAAAAACATTGACTTAGGCAAGAGAACAAAGTTGAAATTTCTGTTTTATTTGCAGAGCCATTTTACCTTGGGATGAATAAGCAACGTGTGTGCAGTTATTACAATTCCAGTGGTATCCACGCCAGCATTTATTGTTCGGAGACTTTTTGATAAAGGCCATTCTCACTGGAATTAAGTGATATCTCACTGTGGTTTTGATTTGCATTTCCCTGATGTTTAGAGATGTTGAGCATTTTTTCATATGTTTGTTGGCCATTCTTCTGTCTTCTTTAGAAAAGTTTCTGTTCAAGTCCTTTGCCCACTTTTTAATAGGGTTATTTGATTTTTTTCTTCCTGATTTTCATGAGTTCTAAGTATATTCTAGTTATCAGTCCCTTATCAGATGCATAGGATGCAAAAATTTTCTCCCATTCTGTAGGTTGTCTGTTTAATTTCATGACTATTTCTTTGGCTGTGCAGAAGCTTTGTAGTTTGATCATGTCCCATTTATTTATTTTTGTTGCTGCCGTGATTGCCTTTGGGGACTTCTTCATAAACTCTTTGCCCAGGCTGATGTCTAGGAGAGTGTTTCCAACTTTTTCCTCTAGAATTCTAATCGTTTCATACCTTAGGTTTAAGTCTGTTATCCAGCGTGAGTTGATTTTTGTGAGAGGTGAAAGGTGTGGGTCCTGTTTTAGCCTTCTACAGGTGGCTATCCAGTTTTCCCAGCTCCATTTATTGAAAAGGGATTCTTTTCCCCAGCATATGTTTTTGTCTGCTTTGTCAAAGATTAGATGGCTATATGAGGATGGTTTTATATCAGGATTCTCACATCTGTTCCACTGGTCCATATTCCTATTTTTGTGCCAATACCATATTGATTTAATTACTACAGCTTTGTAGTATATTTTGATATCTGGCATATTAATGCCTCCCATTTTGTTTTTGTTGCCTAGAATTGCTCTTGATATTCGGGGTCTTCTTTGGTTCCATACGAAGCGTAAAATTATTTTTTCTATATCTGTAAAGAATGCTGATGGGATTTTAATAGGTATTGCATTGAATCTGTAGATCAGTTTGGGTAGTATAGACATTTTGATGATGTTGAGTCTGCCGATCCACGAGCATGGTATGGATTTCCATCTGTTTACATCCTCTGCTATTTCCTTCCTCAGTGTTTCATAGTTCTCCCTGTAGAGGTCTTTTACGTCTTTGGTTAAGTATATTCCTAGGTACTTTAATTTCTTTGTTGCTATTGTGAAGGGATTCCTCAAGTCTTTCGAATTCTCTTTATTTCCACTGCCCCCGCCCTAGCTCAGGCAGGCATTGCCCCCAAGGATTGCTACACCAGGCTTCTCACCAGTTTTTCCCTTCCACACATTCCCTGTGCTATGGCAAGAGTCATCTTTCTAGGACACAAGTACCTACTTGGTGCATAATTCTCTGCTTAATATTTTTCAGTGATTCGTTGTCACTCCTAATAAAAATCCATTTTATACAATACTCCAGATAGATATCATGATTCCTGTTCCAGCCTTGTCTCTTTTCATTTCTTCCCAGGAATTTTATTTTCCAGTTATATGGAACCTTTTTTAATCTCTCTATATATTATGCTTTTTCTTATCCCTGCAACTTTTTAAGGAAGCTTTTTACCTTTGCTAGAGACATTATTTTTGCCTCTTTCACCTTGTCTTTTATTCACTTTCGCAGCTTAGATGCAGCTTCCTCCAGGAATTCTTCATTGACTCATATAATTCCAAAGGAGGTTCCCTCTCTATGTGTTTTTGAAGCTTACCCTATGATAGCACTGTCTTATAACTGTCTGTCAACATCCTCTCTGAAACACATGAGAGTGGAGACAGTATATATCCTTTTCATGAAAGAATCTATCACAGTGCCTTGCACACAACGAGTGATCAACAAATATTTGTTGAATAAATGAATGTACTAAGGAACTGCTGATAGAATTGATCGGTCATCCTCTGATATGAAATACAGACCTCCTAGAAAAGAAATTATAATTTCCAGAAATAATTACCACAAGTTATTTTCATCATGCTACCTTATTGCTAATGAAGTCACTCATTATGTCCCACGAATGATCTGTGCCCAAAGTGTTCCATGTGATATATGTTCTTTTCACTTTTTATTTGGCTAATCAATATAAAGGCTGTACTCAGCAAATTCTAAGCAAACAAACTGAAGATTTATAGATTTTGGTTGATTTTCAGGCATATTTGTAAAACTGCCTAGTGAGGCTTATGAATAATTGACACCCCCTTGGGAAAATATGTCTATAAATTGAGATCTCCCCACATTTTGAAAGTATGTTTCTATTGCTTTTCCCAAGTATTGCAAAGCTGAGTGATTTTCTGATAGGCCCAATACCAGAGGTGGCTGTTGAAACTTCAAACATGTTTATTAGGAGAAAAAAAGTATGTGTGTATGTGTGTGTGGGTTTGTGCATATATTTGTGTATATAAACATACTTTAAATACATTTGTCAGATTGTAATAACTAAACCTTGTTCCTAAGGAAAATATATTCTATAATGGAGAGAATAGGTTTTTGCAACAGGCCACATATCACATTACCCCTACTACCTTCTCATCCCTAACATCTGAAAGATCTCTGTTCAACTATTGGCCACTGGACATTTCTATTAAGGTTCTATTTGGCAGTTGTTTTCACAGTTTGCCTAAAATTAGTCTAACCTGGCAACGGATTGTCTATGTCCAGTTCAAAACCAATAATGAAGTATAGTAGCATATAAGCACCACATAGAACTTTGATTTTTTTCTTAACAGGTTAAAAATTGTCAGTAACAATATAACAAGGTCTGGATTCAAATTTCTCTCAGAAAAGATTTCAGGAAATTCCTTTAGAATGGTTTGAATTCCATTATTCTGGTTTTGAGACCAGCCCCGGTAGTTCTAGGGGATAGAAAATTGCTGAGGATCTCTAAAGCAATCTGTAATAAAAAAAAAATTCATTGAAATACACTTTCTCTTATAAATACGTGCTAAGCTTCACTTTTTGGAGACAAAGGTGGTATCAGGAAATCAAACATTCCTCAGAGAAGAATGACAGGGGCTGTCCGAGAGAACCAGTTACCAGGTGCGGGTGGTACGGAGTTCCCTTCGGAGATTTGTTGGTGTCCAGGGATGAATTTAACCACGGTCCTAGGCCAATCCTCACTGGCTGAAATGCCACTGAGAACAGAGATCTGTGATCGGGGTGAGGACTGGCATGCCCTAGCAAAGAGGGCCTCTGTGAGTGAGCTTCGTGTGCCCTTTCCTAGTTGATCCCCACTCCTTAATCGGAATGGTGGCTTTAAATTCTGTTCCTCGGTTTGATGAATCTGCAATTCCTAGTTTTAACTTTGGCCAGTTTCCAGAGTGAGGTTTACTATTCACTTTACCTTTGATGTTCCAATTTTGGGCTCTATACTTGTCAGCTTGTCATCTTAAACACATTTCCTAAATCCTATATCATATAAAACACTTATATACTGGACTCCAATTTCTGTTATGGTACTCAGCGTGATCTCTAAAGATACCACTGCTCAAAAAAGGTGGGATTTCTTAGATTACAACATGCCATGACCAAGCTAAAAATCAAAGAGATGGTTTATTATGTTGTTTATTATCATGGCTTTGATATTCCTGCATTCTTATTACTACATTTTACTATAACTATTTTCTTATTTACTTTCTTCCCATTGACCCATTCACCTCCCACTCTTGATAGTGAGCTGCTTAAATACAAAGCACGGGTCATATTTTCCCGTATGTCTAACACAGCAGGTTATAGAAGATGTTTAAGAGCTTTTTCCAAATTGTAACTATTGAAAACAGAATGTCATTAAAATTTATCCCCACAAAAATAGTAAATAAACTGAATGAATTTAAAATGATAGTTAAAATGTAATGGAAGACTAAATCTTGAAATTCTAAAATTTCACTTTGGAATGCCTCAACTAATGAAAAGATCTTTTGATGGAAAAAAGTTATATTTCAATTGGACAAATTTATATGCTCTATGAGAATAAAGTGGAATTAAGAAAGGCTTTATCTGTAACATAAAATTTTGGTGAAGACTTCAAAATAATCATGAAAAAGAGAAGTTATTTGATAAGATTTGTCTTATAAAATATTTGTCAAAAAAGTTTCTCTGAATGAAGACAAAAGGAAAGTACATTTGTGAAAATATTTCATTAAATTGGTAAATGTTATGTTTACCACAATTTAAAAATCATTTTCTAAATTAGTGAGGTCCAAAGTGAATAGTCAATTATTTTCAAATTTCTTCAGCATGAGATACCAACATTTCTAGACCCAATACTGTGCACTAAGCAGTCAGGACCTTTTCCATACTTTAGCTCATTAAAAAAAATTTTTTTTTCCTCTCAAAAAAGTAATTGCATTTTTTTAGATACACAAGTCTAGGTACAAGAGAAGCGAGTACACTTCACAAGGGTCTGAAAACCTGAGAGGATAAACATCCATTAATTCCTTCTTTTAAAACTTTTTTTTGGGGGGGCAGGGAATTAGCTCATTTAAATCTAACAGCAATCTAGGGGGTGAATACTGATATTACCCACATTTTGTGGATAATGAAACAAGCGTGAGGAAGCTAAGAATTTACCCAAGATCACACATCTTGTGGGTAGTTAACCTAGGATTCAAACACGAGCAGTCTGGCACGTGAACATCTACTCTTAACGACCAGGCTCCGTCGTCTTCACTACGAAGGCTGTACACAAAGTGGAAGGCGGGACTGAGCTGGAGAATATAAGGTAGAGGGCATCCCACTGGGGACAGACCTCTTAATAATGGTACAAGATGGGCATAAGCAAAGGATATTGGAGAACAACAGGAAGCTCTCTCCTCCTATGAGAAGGACATGCTTCTGGAAAAAGAGAAGAGGGATCAGTGGGCAAGTGGGACCAGAGCATGGTAGACTCGGACTACAGAGGCAGCACCATGAGCTCTTGGATCGCTGAGGGACTGCAAGAAGGCTAGAAGATATCTGTAGCTTTTCTAATCTGAGTCAATAAGATCTTCACCTACGATCACACACATGGTAAGTATTTCATTTATATATTTATTCACCAATTGTAGTTGTAACATACAAGAACAAATCCAAGGGGGGGGAGGAAATGTAGTTTCTTTAACAATATAGTTTTTATCTGCCGTATGAACAGGGGACAGAATGGTTCCCTTTAAGCCAAATCCTGTTCAAAACAAGCTGACTATATTAAACTGGTAATGAAATCATAAAACTTCCATTATACATGCAACAATAGAGCCTTTGGCTTTGTACATATTTTTCACAATTAAAATATAACTTAGTTCTACATTGTGTAAATTATGCATTATGATCATTATATAATAATTTTATTATTAACAATAATGACGAATTTAAATCACTGGGTATTCTAGCTTTCAAAGTTATCATCTCATCTATTGTCTCTGACTTTATCCTCAATGCAACCTTGTACAAATGAAGACAAGGGTATTAAGCAATTTGCTTAATGGCAGATCTGGGAATAAGATCCAGATCCTCTTGGGTGTGTTCAATAATTACTTGTTTATGAACTGACCACTTGGGATTCTCCTAGAGAAAAAACTCTATGAATCTTAGGCCAGCCCACAGGCTCCCTTATGTCAATTTAAGTTAAAACAAAGTTACCCACTTAAAACATTTTTTGATTATGTGATAATTTTATTCATAAAATATTCCTAATGATAATATCCAAGTCCAATTTTAAATATTCAATCTCAAGTCACTCCTTAAAATCTCAAATTTTGAATATGTTACAATGATCCATGCCACAGACAGGCAATACCATAAAGTATGTTAAAATGTAGGCACAAATCTTATTAAAATATAAAATCAAATGTGGAATATACATTAAGTAGAGAAGTAGAAAAAATGTTATTTTAAAGTAACAAAAGAATCACAAGAAATGATAACCGATAAAAATGAAAGGATATACAATAAAAATTTCTCAATGCTGATTATGGAATATGGAAAATGAAACAAGAGAGAAAGTTCATATTAGGTAAGGTAGAAAAAAGATTATTATATTATTGAAGTCCACTGAAGATCTTTAAAAACCAGAAAGGGTGATTTTTATATAAGTATTGAGGTAAATATTGGAAAGCCAATAAAACTACTATATGGATGAATTTTATAAAAGAGGGTTTAGAAATTAATATGTAAGCTATAATTTCAACAAACTAGAATTCAGGCAGAACTTTATAAATAACACAAGGTTTATGTACCCAAATCTGTGGACAGAGAGTCAAATCATCCTTTGTTTTTTCATTTGAAGAAACTGAGGCCCAGATATTGATTAGCCCAAAATCATACAGTTAGGCTGAAGGCACGATTCATACACAGGCTCACCCTAACATTTCCAGGGCTTGGCACAGAGGACAAAGGTCCACATGCCCTATGTGCCACACACGGCATCCCATAATCCCCCAGCCTTGCCCCCTTCTCTTCCGTCTCCTAGCTCCTCTGTGTGCGTGCACACTGGACATAGCCTGCGATTCCAAGATATGCCCAAGCGACTATGCCCTAAAGCCCAGCTCAAAAGTGAGTAACTCAGGGGTGCAGCTGGGAGGGTGGTTTGGGGAAGAAGTCAAAGCAGGACCCCAAATAGAACTCACACTCTCTGAGCAGAGGATTCAGGGTCCCAGTACCCAGACTGTGGTGCGGAAGCTGGGGCTTGGGCTCTAGTGGGCAAGTCCCCTTCGTGCCAGGGAATCCCCCACCGTGGTGAGGGACATGGCTAGAGTAAGCGAGCGCAGGTCCCTTAGGCACATGGGCTCAGCTGAAGCCTTCCCTTCCCAGGTCTGAGTGTGGTGCTTTTTATAAATCCCTTAGGTTTATATAGCATTTGTGGTCAAAAAAGTGGTTTCACATACAGAAACTCTCTTGATCCTCCCAGGACACCCTGGAGGTATTACTGAGGAAATTAAGGATCCTGGATCAGGGACTCAACATCTCAAAGTTAGAAAGAAGCAGAGTGCAAGTTTTACTCCCCTCCCTCCATTCTGTTTCCCTTTTCCCATTCTGTGTCCACTCTTCCTTCCAGTAACTTCCCACAAAGCTGTTCTTTACTGTTTGAAAGACACAACACTAGAGCACAACCAAAATACATTTTCCCGTAGTTCTAGAAGATAGAAGCCCAAGATCAAGGTGCCAACCAATTTAGTCTCTGGTGAGGGCTCCTTCCTCGGCTTGCAGAGGGCCACCTTCTCTCTCTGTGATTTCACCTGGCCGGTCCTCTGTGTGTTGACATGGAGACAGACGGAGCTCTGGTGTCTCTTCCTTTTCGTCTTTTTTTAAAAAAATATTTGTCTATTTACATATTTATTTTAATTGACATATGAAAATTATATATGTAGGTGTATGTGTATATATATGTGTGTATGTGTGTGTATATATATATATATATATATATATATATATATATATAGTACAGCATGCTGTTTTGAAATAGTCTCTTTTATGAGGGCACCAAGCCCTATCAAATAAAGACCCAATACTTGTGCTGGCATTTAATCTTTATCACCTCTTCACAGGCCCCCATCTCCAGATACAGTCACATTGCAAATTAGGGCTTCAACATATAAATTTGGGGGAGGGGGCACAAACATTTAGCTCATGGTATTAATCCAGATATAAGACACATTCCTACTTCCAGAGTAATGCCCAATAAGTTACCCCTCGCCCTGATTTGCAGGCTCTCATTAGAGTTGATTCAACACAGAGCTGCTTAGCTCTGTTTAATCCCATTCACCTCTGATTACCTTCTGTGTGCCAGAAGCACCTGAACAGCGTAACATTCTAGATGGATCTACATGTAATTACAACCGTGTACCGAGTGTGATGATAGACACTCAAAGCCTGCCATGAACGTCTGTCTCGACTGTTGCTGTCATGAGCAAGCCCTAGATTCAGACAGCTCCACCTCTTCCACCAGCCGCGGGTCGCTATTTCTCAGCTGCTGACGTGCCCACCCTAACGCAGGGCTAGAGGAGGTTAACTTGCCCGGGCTTTTTTTCCAGTGGTAAACGTACTTAAGATGACACTCTACACATAATTTTGTATTCTGCCACATTTATTCATTATTCACTTCTAGTTAGTAAATATTTATTGAGCCAGAAATCGTGCCAAGTGCTGGGGAAACAGGAGGAATAAAAGTAGCATGACAACGCCCTCGTGAAGCTCTCAGATTATTGACTGTGTCGAAACCATTTCACTATGCCATAGAAAGCCTTTCTGTGGCAAGTTTTATGTCTGCTTTGCCCAAAATATAAAACTTTTTCATGATATTGGACATTTATGATTTCTATAATAATGAGGTAGCTATGACGAATAGCATTGACCATATATCCTGTTATTTCCTTAGAATGGAGTCTAGAATCTTCTTGTTTTTAGGTTGTGATATAGACTAATCCCACAATCAATGGAAGTAATTTTTAATCAACATGAGATTTTTTAATCAACATATATTTTAAACTCTTGTGTAATGAAGAATTATACAATGATATCTGTATAAAAGCAAAAGAAAGATATCGTGTAATCATCAAGACAGAATATTTTCTTGTCGGGGCTCTATGTCAGATTTGCATCCTTTTCAGTTTTTTAGTGTTGCAGAGATATCCAAAATCAGTTTGATTTTTTTTCTCCTTTTAATAGTATCTTTTTGGTTGCTGTTCTGCTTGGATACTTTAAAGGTTTCTTTTTAGTTTATTTGTATACATTAAATCATGTACACCTTGAATACATACAATTTTTACTTGTCAATTATGCCTCAAGAAACCTGAAAAAAAAGTTTCAGCAGTTTATGTTTTTATCTGTGATCTTCCTTACTGATGTTAACTGAAATACACAGGGCCTTTTTGACCTACATATTTAGATCATTTTTCTGCTAGCAAAATTGTCAACAGTAACTCTGAATGTTTGTTTGCTTTTCCTGGTAGGAATAGCTATAGTAAGGTTAGAATCTCAATTCTTTATTCT
Organism: Microcebus murinus; assembly: GCF_040939455.1. Classification (NCBI taxonomy): domain Eukaryota; kingdom Metazoa; phylum Chordata; class Mammalia; order Primates; family Cheirogaleidae; genus Microcebus; species Microcebus murinus. The sequence continues at coordinate 9,560,544 of NC_134118.1, forward strand.
TCAGTTGTGTCACCTTCTTTTGAAAAACAGTATTTAGATTGATTTTGCTTATTCACCTGCTTTATGGAAGTCCTTCCCAAATTTCCACTCAACTCACTGATGTGATTTTCCAGTGTCAGCTCTGCACTTCACATTTTCAATACTCATTTTAATCCTCCTACTGATTTCATCTCTATTGTATCCATCTCCCACTTGCACTGTTTTCCTTTTATTTTGACTTTCTCTTCTTTTGAATTTTGGTGACTATTCCAGAGAAGCTGAATCTTCATGCATTTTATTAATTTCTAGTTTTTTTTTCTAGCTTCTCACACAAATCATTTTCATGATATACTTACTCTAACTTTTCAAAATAATATCTCATTTACCTCACTGTGGAAGAGCTTTTTATGGTCCCTATTCATGTTTACGTGTTGCTAGTTGTTGCTTTTTGTTGATTCGCCCAGAAATCAAGAGATACCTGGGCAGACTCATTTACTGCTTACCAATGAGTAGCAGAAGTATCTACCCATCAATCCACTCTTGCTGTACACCTCTCTTGAATCAATAAGGTCCAATTATCAGTTTCCAATAGACATTTTTCTGGTAGGTTCTTTCTAAACTTCACATCCACTGCCTGGTGGTTTGCACTAAGGATGGTCAAAGAACATAGAAAGCAATAACTGTCAGTACAAAATGTCACCCACACACTCCACCCTACATTTTCTTGTGGAAAAAAAATCCCACCCAGAATACAATATACTGCTGCCTGTTCTCCAACCCTGAGGCTACTTTCTGCCTGGTTATTTTGTGGGGCTCAGTATTTCTGACTAGAGGAGAAACAAGACAGGTGGCCAATACTTTGCCTCAGAGAATGATGGTCCTGCACGACAATTATCTCACAAACAAAGAAGTAGACACTGCAGGAAAGTGGATCTCGCCACTTTGAAGGGAATTATTTTTATTAAATTTGGGCCATGGTTGCTACGGTTGCTTTTTCAGTTCAGTTTCATCATCCTTGTGGTTATTAGAACATCCCTCCAGATTCCAGATTTGGTTTAATGCTAGTGTTGCTTATTTGGTTTGCTTGTTGGTTTGTTTGTTTTTCTGTTGGCAATTTTGATCTTCCCACACCTTCATAGGAACTTGTAAAAGTTTACACCAGGGGTTGCTAGCTATGTGCTATTTTAAGCCTAAAAAGTAGACAACTTTAATCTGAAAGTTGATTTACACAGGTAGACACAAACAGAATTACTACATTGACCATTGTGATTGGACAAAGCCTGCTATGTTTAATCTACTTATCAAACTAGTTATGGTTGTGTGAACACAGGTCAGGCCAAATGCCATCCAAAAGGATATCCAAGTACAGAAGGCACCTTGTGTTGAAAGAGCAGTCAAACCCACTAAGTTGGTGGCTTATGATTTAAGTAAAATAATATTTTTCTCCCTAAGTTTTTGTCTTTGTATGCTTTGTAATAGATCCCCTATCACTTCATACCATGCAGTAACCACTTGAATGTTATGCCAATTCTGAAGAAACATTAAGAATCAAAGATAATCTGTTGACCCTCCCCTTCAATCACATACACACTCACACACCCCCCTACACATAAACACACATGTGCACAAATAAACATGCTTAGTTGGGAAAACAATTTAGAGAGTTAAACACAGACTCATCAAATGAAGGCATTCAATTCAACCCTAGGTTGCAAAACTCAACCCTATTAGGATGCCCCAGGAAAATGAATGGAAGAACGCCTTTAGGGAGAATTATAAGTTGCATCAACTTTTACCATGAGAGAAGCTAGACAGTATTATAAGTCACACCAGGAAAGTTTGTCATTATGATTAAGTACTTTTCAACTACTAAAATAAAACATGCCCAAATAAAAACTAAAAAAGCACAGCATTTATCTTTATATTATGTGAGAAAGAACAGAAAGAAGAGCATAATACAATAAATAACTTCTTTCCACTCAAGTTTGCATCTTTATTCTGAAACCCATTTAGAAAACAATAGAATGAGGTACCATGGGAATAAAGGATCATTTCCATTAGACTTTAATGTGTGATTGCTCAGTAATGTAATTGAAAGCATGACAGTAGCACAGTGCCAGGGTCCTATTACAAGGACATTATATCAAAATAACATGTACAGAGTATTTTACATCATTTTCCCCATTTTCCAATATTGTATTAAGTTCCATGCAAGATCATCAGGTCATAGTTATAACTAATTTTACTTATCAGCTAAGAGATGCCAGTCTCTCACATAATGTTGCACAAGAATTACATCTCAAATTTACTAATGTTACTTTTTATTCACTTTCATTTCTTTTTTATTTGACCTTCCAGAGCTAAAGGTCAGAAAGTGGTTAGAATCACAGAGACAAAAGTAAAAGAAGTGTCAAAATAATGGATTCAAACTTTCTTTAAAGACTAGCCTTGCTACTTTTAAATTTTGTATGGGTTATATACAGACAACATAAAAGATGGACCAATTGCCTACCCAGTGCTGGACCTGATGGGCAGGAGACTACATGGTAAACAAACAGCGACTTTCTGAAGGGGACTAGTACTTAGCACACTGCCTGGCACATTGTTGCCACTGAAAAATGTTATTAAATGAACATTAATTGACCAATTGCTTTTCTTTTAGAAGCTTCTATTCAATAGGAAAATTTAATTCATTACCCAAAAGGATTTTTATTGGAATCCTTTCTGTAAACTTGTTATCTTTCTGGCCATGGCCCCCTAATTTTTCGAATGAGACAAACCAGATTGTCTAACATCATAGATACTTCTAATTTGTATTAGTGTCCTAGTGTATACATTAATAAAGGTATATTAGCTGCCGGTAGCCCTGCATTTTTGCTGTAGAAAGCCATGGCAATCCCATTTAAAATCTTTTAACCTATTCACTTCACAGTAGCAGAGCCTTCTGGGCTTTGTAACATAATAGTGCCCCTTTATCACGCTGAATGGTTTATTAGAACCTGCTTGTACTGATGATTTAGTTTTACCATAGTGAGGCCACCACTCCAGGGCTTTCTACTCTGTTTGGGGACTCTTCCGTCATTTTAATGTTTAGGGGTTTGTTTGTTTTCTTGTGAAATGGGCTTTCATTTAATTTTAGCATTATTTACATTATTTATTATCGGGAGACAAATTGAAGACTGGGGGTTGAGAACAGTGCACCACACAGCAGAATCTCTGAAATCGCTAGCTTTCCAACATCACCGAGAGCGTTCAGACCCTCAGAAGTCATCACACACAGACTCTTGCTCAAATGAACATGGCCGTTCAGTTACAGAAACAAGCAGAAAAATAATGCTCAACTTCCTTCAAAATTTGAGTGTTGCTAACCCAACTGCTCTATCATAGTCGATGGAGTTTCTGCCCTTCCTAATCCCATTGTCTTTTTTTCTTCCCAATTTCTGGCAAGTAGGGATGCTAACGGCAGAAAACTTATCAGCCAGGACCTAATCTTAAGTGAGGTTAAATTTCTTGATCCATTTTGAAAATTCTGTCTTTGGACTCTATTTGGAAGTTTGCCTTTACCTCCATTCTGAGTCCTGTCTAACTTCTCTGTCCCATACTTCCATCTCCCCATGCAAGGAGTTACTCTGCATGGAACCTCAGCCTACAAGGCATGCGTGGGTGCAGCCTCCTTTTGGGGTTAACTCTGTCTAGCCTATGCCGTGAACCGAGTAACTGGGCTGGATTGGTCTTGGCTTGTTCCTCCTCTCTGTCTAAAACAGGCTTTAATTACCAATAATTTTCCCCTTTCACCCTCAAAAAGCCTGAGGTATAATGACAATTCTAATAACAGTAAAAATAAATTTGAAAAAAATAATATGATTTTTCCATAAAAATGCAATTTTAATAATAAACATAATATCACTGTGAAAATTTATGATATTACTAATTACTCTTACTTTAGAAGTAGAAGGACGTAATGTTCTAAATTAAATTTGGTAAGATAAGGATTGATTGACAGATATCTGCTTCCGTTTAACCACAGGCATCAGGAATACCTTTTTTCATTTTTTTTTCAGGCCACTTCTGAAATCATCAGACAGAGGAAAAGCATCTTTTAAAATAATAATTTGAGGGCCAGTTAGTATAACTAACAAAAACCTTGTCATTTTAAAATCAATCAACAGAACCCAAAGGCTAAAATCATGCCTTCTTCATTCTTAAGAGGTGAGCAATTGAATTAGGACTGAAATGCAATGATCAAGAAAACATGAGGAAAGAAAAACACTATGTGGTGAAATGCTAAAAAACTAAATACTTATAAAAACTATTTCCCTAGTAACTTTGCCATGGATTAGTCTGATCTGGAGTTGCAGGCCTTCAATGGCCCTTGAAATGGTGAAATTATTTGTATTTCTGGCCTTACAGAGACCACTGTATTCCACTATATTCACTGTGGAAGTCAGCAAAGAACAAAGAAACTCAATGAGACTGAATTCTTCCAAATGTAGGCAGCGTGCAATGCAAAGATACCCTTCCTAGTGACACATCCATATGAACTCCATCCAGAATCAAACCTTTGCATTTAGAGACCTTTAGTGGAGGAAAAAAAAAAGCTAATGAAAGCCGGGCGCTGTGGCTCACGCCTGTAATCCTAGCTCTTGGGAGGCCGAGGCGGGCGGATTGCTCAAGGTCAGGAGTTCAAAACCAGCCTGAGCAAGAGCGAGACCCCATCTCTACTATAAATAGAAAGAAATTAATTGGCCAACTGATATATATATAAAAAATTAGCCGGGCATGGTGGCGCATGCCTGTAGTCCCAGCTACCCGGGAGGCTGAGGCAGAAGAATCACTCGAGCCCAGGAGTTTGAGGTTGCTGTGAGCTAGGCTGACGCCACGGCACTCACTCTAGCCTGGGCAACAAAGCGAGACTCTGTCTCAAAAAAAAAAAAAGCTAATGAATAAATTACATGACTACTTTTTTTCTGGTATGCAAATTTTCTTTGGCCAGTTCTGTATAACAAAAAATTTCATTGAATTTAATGAAATCCATGCAACAGCCAAAAGTTAATACCATTGAGGTACCAAATGCTGCAATCACCATTGTTGTTTGATTGACTTCAAAGAGTAACCTACAAAATATCCTTGATCTCTTTTTCAGTTTCTGGGAATTTCAGAACTTCAGTTAGTAACATAATATCATTCGTTTCTAGTTAAAAGTAACTGCCCAAAATAACAGAAACATTCCTTGAGTATAACTTCCAATTTGTCTTTGGTTTGAGTTTCAAAAAACAAACAAAACTTGGCATTGATTTTTAAGACATATATATCCAGATCTCACTCCCTAATTAAATAGATCCTTCTACATTCTATAATGGTGTGTGAATGAGCTTTCTTACTACAGATAGCATTGACTTATGGTATTAACTAGTATTAAAGTTACAAGTGTTACAATGGTTTCAGTAAACATTTGAAGACATCTCCCTCCCTAGCTCTGAATATGACCTAAGTTTTTGAGAATTGTGTAAGTCTAAGTAACAAAATGTTTCAATCTGCTTTTTTCTGAATAGTTTTGTTTTAAATACTTTCTGTCCTTAGCATCTAGCAGGATGCTTAGCTTGTAATGGGTACTTAGTAAGTATAAGATAAATGAATAAGCATATAAAGTGAATAAGTAAGTTAATTATTAAGTGATGGACAGCTTTTTCAAAGTTGATGTCCTTGAGAAGAAGTTCCTACAAATGCAGAGGATATAATCTCCATATTTAATGTGGGAAAGGGAAACTAATTTAACCAAACCAGCACATGGAAAGGAAATCTCCCCCAAAAACCTAACCATGTATAGCAAAACTTCTGATTCAGATTTTTAAAATTCTCCTATTTAATAAAATACTTATGTCTAGTTTTTAATCTTTTTAAATCACTGTTGAGTCTCACTGACAAATGGCTGGGCATTCCTTCTAGTACTTTCATCTACGGTTTTAGCAGGGATAAAAAAGGAAGAAGCCAAAAGCCACTTGTACCCTTGCTTCTAAAACATGATGTTATTACTAATATAATGACAGCAATCAACAGGAACACAGAGAGAAGATGCCTTCAGCCTTTAAATATCCACAGAAAACTGTTATTATTACCTTCCCGTCCCTACACATGCATACATAGCACCAGAAGGATCAGTCTGCATGACTTCTAAAGAAGTATATGGGGAGGGGGCAGGGGCCGTATACTCTGTAAGAAGAAAACCAGTGTCAAAACCATAGAAATACTAGCGACAAATTACAGTTATGAATATTGTTATGAGTATAGCTATGAATCATAGATAAGAGTATTGAATTTGGAGACTGATAACCTTTCATTTTACCTTAGAGCCACTGCTTTATAGTTTTGTGATCCTGGGCAACTTGTTTAATGGCTAAGATTAGTTTCCTCATTTTTAAAGAGTGCATAATAATACCCAGTCCATCAGGTTGTTAGGAATATTAAATAGCCAGTCACCTAGTAAATATAAAATTTATGCACTTTCTACATACTATATGTGTGTGTGCATATGCTGCTTTGAGTAACTTAAAAATAATCGTTTTTCCTAAAATCTGAAATGTTTATTCTACTATTATTTGGAATTTCAAAGTACAGAGAAATCTACAGAGAAATAATGTCTGTTAGTAAAAACAAACAAATTATTTGGCTAAATGTGAAGCTATTCATAAAATGAAATTTTATCTTATTGTGGAGAGTATAGTATAACATTTAAAATACTTCAAATCAGCTATATAGACTTTTCAGATATTTTATTTCTACCTAACCTAACATGTTATGATTAATTCTGAACACCTATAACATAATCTTAAACTCTAATGTGACAAGTCAGAAAAATGAAGGACTTTTTTTTAACCCAGCCTTTCATAATTTAAAATGTAACCTTTTGGTTTACATGATGCCTGCAAGCAGTGACATAGATGTTGACAACATTAATATCACTATTTCTGTCACTAAAATCTATAGCAAATACATTAGCAGCCACAAACGGAGGTAGTTTTCCAGAGAGCTTGCTAATTGCATTGCAGCTGTGAACTTACTTTTGCAGTGTTGATACATAAAAACACAGAGCTGAGAAAGAAACACAAACCTTAGAAAGATATGTAAACAGGTTGATAGCTCCTTTTGAGTCTATGTATTTTTATTTAGATGACATATTGTGTTCTCACTATTGGTATTGTGGGATATTTCCCAAATGATGATCAAAGAGACAAAGCATATCTATTCTTTGTTGAGAATTTACCAAATGCCCCAAATTAAAGGTAGGTCCTAATTGAGTAGAAGAGCAGGTCTCTACACTTAAAAAATGGGATGAAAAAGTTAAAAGAAAAAAATAAAATAAAAAGAAAGTTAAAATTATAAATTTAAAATTAAAAAAAAATAAAGAAGAGCAAGTCTATCTTAGACATAGGATCTAGAATGAACTAAATTCTTACTCATCTTAATTTGGCTGTATCTACCTTCAGTCTACAAATTTCCTAGAGGGCAAAGAAATCTTCTTCAAAGCATGAATCCCTGCTGATAACATCAGGTAATGTGGTCAGAAGATGACCTATGAGAGTGGGTAAACTGAGACACACTGGCAGCCTTATCAGTGGAGCCTACAGTTTTAACTTTCCATCAAAATGCAGACTTATCCACCGTATATTCCTGACAATGGAGGAAATGTGATTTTCAGTTCTGAGCAATTAATAAATAAGCCATCACTCTGTTTCTATCATAAAAAATAAATACAATTCATCATCATATCTCTGCTCCCCAATTTTGCTATTTTAAAAAAATAGGATTAAAAGCTAAAAAAATCACTTTCCTTATACTATCTACTGAGAATCCCAGATCTTTAGAACTGGAGAGAATTTTTTGACTGCTTGCTTTCTTTCTCATTTTGTATATGAAAATAGGTGGGGAGAAGATGAGGGCCTCTTCTGAAGTCCTGGGCTGGCTGGGGGCACGAGGGCCCTGGCCTCTGGACTCCCGCTTGTTCTACTGCCTGTCTCAGCAGACTTCCCCAAGGATGTACATTTCTTAAAAGTCAATTTTCCTCACACACCTTCAGAAAAACACAAAGTATTCATTAGATTTCATTGCCTGAACTACACCCAAGTTGTAAAAGGATAAAGACATGTTTGTTTGAAGCAGCATGATACACCATTGGGCAGTGGTTGTAAATTCAATATTCTTCTAAGAATTAATCTAAGAGCAGGAAAGGACAGATATACTTTTACTTGATAGTACTGCCATTCCGTTAAAAGAAAAAAAAATCTTCCAAATAAAACAAGTTATTGGCAGTAAAATGTGGGATTTCCCCATCAATCTGAACATCAAATACCAACTCAGGAAGCCCCAACTGCCAGTGTCAAGAAGACAAAGGCATTTATAAATGGGATGTTGTTAGAATTTGCCTTCTTCAGCGGGTCTGTCTTTTTTCCTTTTATGCTCTATTCTTTGTAATTGCCTAATAACAAAACATAATCTTAATTTTATGTATTTGACTTTGTAATTAACTTGATTTGTATGGAACTTAAAGGTGGAGGTACATCACATAGCCTGTGAGAAATCATTCATGGTTCATGAGTTATTTAAATAATGCTAATTCTAAATCCCCATATATTATGATTTGCCCTAAAGTGATAACCAAGAAGTTAAGGAAAAAGAAAATGACTCATGAATAATTGGGCATTTTATATTTGAGATTTAAAACTAAACAGAACAATCTAGACTTTGTTCTTACCAATAATGCTTTTTCATGTACTTGAACTAAATAAAACCAGAGTTTACTAAACACAGTAAATCAGTCATCTAATGTCTATATTGAAACAAAGGGGTAGGGTATTTGAGAGTAACATTGTTTTGGATAAAGGATTCACTTTGATTCTGATGGAAAATATATTATAAAAATGGGCATAAAAAAGAAATGGCTGAAAATGATGAAATGTAATTCCTTAGAAGCAATAAAGGAATATTTTGATAGATCTGTGTTTCTCCTGAATACCAATTAAAATATTTTACTGTTTTACACACTTATAGTTGACCTTCAATCTACATAAGTTCATTACAGATCTACACATTGTATTTTATTGCACAATGACTTGTACCACAAAAATTATAAAATAATCTGTTCTAGTAGTCTCACTACTGGGTATCTACACAAAGGAAAAGAAATCATTATATCAAAAAGATACCTGTACTCGTACGTTTATCACAGCAGTGTTTATAAAAGATACGCAATCAACCTAAGTGTACCTCAGTGGATGATTGGATAAATAAAATGCTATATGTACACACCCACACACATGCACACACACCATGGAATACTACTCAGCCATAAAAAATGAAATCATGTTTTTTGCAGCAACATGGATGAAACTAGAGACCATTATCTTAAGTGAAATAACTAAGAAACAGAAAATTAAATACCACATGATCTTACTTATAAGTAGGAGCTAAATAATGTGTACACATACGCATGGAGTGTGAAATAATAAACATTGGAGGCTCAGAAAGGTGGGAGGGTGGGCGGGCAGTTATGGATGAAAAATCAGCTGTTGGGTGCAACGTACACTATTCGGGTGATACGTGCGTGAAAAGCCCAGGCGTCTCCACCATGCAATACACCCATGTAACGAAACTGCACTTGTACCCCCTAAGTCCGTAGAAACAAAAATGATTATAAAAGCAGGCTGTGAGAGAAGGGGAGTCAGAAGGAACCTGGGACACATTTTTGTCTAAGTGCAAGGGCATGGGTTTGAATCTCGCTCAGACTCTCACCAGATGTGTGATCTTGGGCAAGTGTTTCACTGATTTGAGCCTTGAATTCCTTTTCTGTATACAGGAGGATAATAAAACTCACCTCAAATGCTTACTTTAGTAAAGATCAAAAGGTCACGGGGCTGCTGTCCCATATTGGTATTCTTCTTATGGTTATCTAATTAATTATTCCTCACCTATTTTTTTAAATGGGAAAATCTAACAGCCAAAGAGAGAAACGCCCAAGCAAACCACAGGCCTTCAGGTTGTGTTATCTGATACCTCCCCTGGGGGAGTCAGCCTCGTTCGTTTCAATGGTGCCTTTATGCCAAGCTTTATGCTTGTATTATATGAATAAATGGTGGGAAAAATCTTTCAACATTGAAAGCTGATTTGATTCCTACTCCTGATAGCTGAGTACCGTAGGGGAGGACCGAGTTTTCCCGGGAACTGCAGTCAGGGTCTATGGTAACATGAGACATAGCAGGTCTCAACACTCTGCTGCTGCTTATTTCACATGCCCTAGTGCTGTCGAAACCACAACAAGGGGGTTTCCACCCAGGTCCACTTGCTCTTCACACAAAGATCCAATTATTAAGACAATGAGGCTGCCTCAAATATGTCTCTCCAGATAGTGCAGATCACGGGCTTTTAAGGGAGGGGCCGTGTGCCTTGGGGCAGGCCATGGTGTAACTGACAAGGGGCTGCTCCCACAGGGGGCAGTTCATAGGGGATGGTGAGTCTTGGCCTCAAGAAGTCTGCCTGGGGGCTTCAGAATCCTAGCTCCCTTGTCTTGCAGAAAATCCACCATTTCTGGGAAGTGACTCAAAAGGTCAAGTAATTACTTAAAGGAGAGGATTATAAAAAAAAAAAAAAAACATACAGGGGTTATTAAAATTTGTTCATGGGGCCTAGTTACAATGGTTAAACTCAGGAAGCCTCCCGACTCTGCACTATTTATCAATACGGAATACTGTGACCACAACAGGAAAGAAAATGGGTGGGGTTGGGGCAGACAGAGTAGAGAACAAAGCAAGAGTGTAATGACAGCCACGCTTGCACAGTGCCTCAGTCAGTCAGGCTGCTGTAACAGAGTACCAAAGACTCAGCAGCTCAAACAACAGAAATGTATTTCTCATTGTTCTGGAGACTGGGACATCTGAGAGCAGAGAGCCAGTAAGATTGAGCTCTGGTGACCTGACCCTGCCCGTCTTCTCGCTGCATCCTCACGTGGCAAAGAGAGGGAGACCATCTCTGTCCGTGTTTCTTCTTATAAGGATACTAATCCCATTCGTGAGGCCTCCACCCTCAAACTCTAAGACCCTACCTCCAAATACTATCGTGCTGGGATTTAGTCTTCAACATATGAATTGTGGGAGGACACAAGCATTCAATCCATAGCAGAGGGTTGGGGAGACTTTATGGGCTGGGACAACTGGAGGCGGCCCTCCTAGTTATAAGCAGGTTGTTAATGTAGGCCCCTCCCACCTCCCTTTCCCATCTCTTCTCCTGATGTCTGCCTTTCTCTGCCTCTAGTCCCTCCAGCTGCCACCTTAGGGGCAGGGACACAGGGCTGATCATGCTGTTCTAGGCTGCCTCACTCTGCCCTATTCCTCCAGAAAACATCCATTCCTTAGGTGCTCAGACGTGAAGCTAAAAAAAAAAAAAAAAAAAAAAAAAAAAAAAAAAAAAGAAAACATCCATTCCTTCCTTGCAGTTAGATAGTATCAGGAACGTGCCTAAGTCATTCTCATTAAGGAAAATGACTGATTATCTAACCCTAATCTTCTGTGGCACATTTGCTTAGAAACCCAAATAAATCTTCTAACGGATCACATCCCAGGCAATGTGGGTGAGATACGTTTTCAAGTGGTGTCTGCTTTCTACTTTGAAAACCTGGGAGCACAGCGAGTCCAGGCGAGTGAACTATGCCCAGGAAATGGGACTGCAGTGGCACCTCTAAATGGAAAGCCATCTTCCAGCCTAACACCCGCGGGAAGGCTGGTCTCTTTATTTACAAAACTCCTAGAGCTCATGGGATTTGCTTTCTTTTAGCTCATTAACGCTTTTTTTTCCAAGCACAGGCCTCCCAGCTTTCATTTCTCCGCTGGTAGCTCTTTAAGGATTCCACTGTCCCTTCTGAGTTCCGCTCCTTGGACATGGATTCCCCAGCGATGTTCTGATTCATCCACGATCAGGGTCCCTTCCTGACAGCTGGCCTGTGCGGTGTTATGGGAGTTCCCCAACTCAGAGCTGGCTCACTTCATCCTTATTAATTTACATTGTCACAGGTGTATTTCTGAACAATTAATAAGCGTAATTGAATCCATTATATACCAAACAAATTGTTTCACAAAATTCTATTCATTGTGTTACCTTCTAACTGAGGAACACCAGTAATTACTCTCATGATGTATAGCACTTAATAATCCAGGCATACCTGCAGAAGCAAAAGAATCTTCTTGACACCTGTGTATCTCTTCAAATTACTACAGTGATTGTTGGCTGCGAGCCAATGACAAAGAATGTTTTCAAGAGCTAAAATTTTTAAGAGGATTATTCATATGACAAAGCTATACTTAAGCATTTTCTAGTTTCTTTTGGGACAGGACTCTTTATCATATAACATGCATTGTGTATATTCACAAAAGGAAAACCAGGTCATATATATATATATAATGACCATTTATTTATATATCCATTTATTTCAGAAGCACTGCTATGCTTCAGCCATTTGAAGGGTTTGATTATTTATCTTGTGGGGAAAGAGTAAAAGCTTTATGGCTATCTAAAGATGCTACTAATGTAGGGTAAAATGCCTTTCCATGGATGTTTTTGAAGTTTAATGTTAATGCACAGTATTATTACTCTATAGAAGGGAAATGAAATTAGCACAGAACACTTAATGCACCCAGTGTATCAAATCAAGGCCAAAGAAGAATTATGTTTCATGGAGGAAAGTTGTCACTGTGATGACAACTTGCATGTATTTGTTTAAATGGATAAACAGATTGCTCAAATATTGTGGATTGGTTAAGATGCATGATCAGTGTGGGCTCCCTTTGAAAGTGTGCATACTTTCAATAAGTCAAAAATATTTTGGTTAACTAATGTTAGGAAAAGAGGCTAAATTTATCAGGCTGGTTTACTAATCGAAGAAATGTCAGAGAGTTTTATGTGAGTTGATCTACATTAAATTGATCTAGTTTTCAAGTGAAATCTCTAACACATTTGCTATTTAATCACAAACTTATGACGAAGATGAGAGGCAGCTGGAAGTAATCGAAAGAAGCCTGAGTCTGGTATCACACAACACAGTCTCTGGTCCAGTTTTTACTGCTAACAAGCTCTGCCACCCTGGACCTAGACTAAACACCCTTTGATCTTTTAAACCAGTACATTCAGACTATGGTTTACACATACACACATACACACACACACACACACACACACACACACACACACCCCAACAGGCTCCACAGTATATTGATCAAGACCTAAATCAGGAAGAAAGAGAAAAATAAAAGCACTAAATTCTTCATCTTCCTAAGAGGAAAGTTTGTAGCTTTGTTCCTCACCTTGACAATTACATAAATTTTTAGCATTCTCTTGAAAAAAACTATACTAGCAACTGCAAGAATGAAAAAATAGAGTGGCTACCTTTCACATTTTTGTGAAAAATAAAAATGCAAGAGAATTTAAGTATTAAACAAATAAAAGTATAAATCAGAATGATTAAGGTACACTAAGCATAATAGAAAAATAAAAGTAAAGAGTCTAAGTTTCCCCTTTACAATGCAAAGACTCTCAGAAATAATTGAAAATAACAATCTAATATGTTATTCCCTACACAAAATGTTAAAAAATAAAATATCACAAGAAAATATTATACACAAGTCTCTAGAATGCAAACTCTCTCCTGCACCAAAAAAAAAAAAAAAAAAAAAACAGGGTGAAAATATTGGCATCAGTATTATTTGCAGTAATTACTACATTCTCTGTAAGCTACATGAGAGCAAGGACTGTATATTTTGTTTATAGGCCAGTTCTCAGCTCCTATCACAGTGCCTGGAATGTAATCAAAGTTCAAGAACATATTTGTTGAGTGAATAAATAAATTAGTTAATAATCATTTGTTCTGTTAACAAGACAAACATTAAATTGGGTGCAGACGATAATTTTATATTGATTGAGATTACAATCAATAAAAACTCTATAAGAGTATTCAACTTTTACATTTCAAATAGTTTCAAAATACCTTAGTAAAAGACAAATGCAGTCTTATGTCATTCATCTTTAGTGTATGATATGAACTCAAGTGACATTATGAAACTGTATGGCTAACAACATGGAAGCAACCTAAGTATTCATTGATGGATGGATGGAAGGATAAAGAAAGCATGATATATATGCACAATGGAATACTATTCAGACTTTTAAAAAGAAGGGAATCCTATCATTTGCAACATGGATAAAGTTTGAGAATACTATGCTAAGGGAAACAAGTCAGTCACAGAAGGACAAATACTGCATGGTTCCACTTATAGGAGGTACCCAGAGGAGTCAAACTCATGAAAGCAGAAAGTAGAACAGTGGTTGCCAGGGGCTGGAGGGTAAGGGTGCTGAGGACATGTTGATCAAAGGACACAAAGTTCTAGTTAGACAGGAGGAAAGAGTTCAAAAGTTCTATTGTACAATATGGTGACTAGAGTTAATGACAATGTATTGCACACTTGAGAATTGCTAAGAGAGCAGATTCTATGTTCTCACAAAAAAAAATGATACAGATGGGAGGCCATGCATGTGCTAATTAGCTTGATTTAGCCATTCCACAGTGAATACATGTGTGAAAACATCAAGTTGTGTACAATAATTATATACAATTCCTACTTGCCAATTTAAAATTAAAGAATAACAACCATAATAATAATGATAATAAAAGGATGTGTCAGAGTGACTGGCAAGAAGGCACATAAAGGGCACACAGAAGAATCCTGCTACATAGAGCCCCACTTTGCAGCTGTCTCCTTCTTGATTTTCAGCACACCAGGCTCACTGCCCAGGTAATATGCCCCATTGAGGCCAATCCAGGTTCTTCTAAGTTTCACCCTCAGTTTGCATACATTGCTTCACATTACTTACAAGTATCAACAGCCTTCCCAGCTTTACCAATGCCTCAATTTCCTTCCCCCCTTTCTGTACAGGATCATTGCTTTATTTACCAAACTGTCCTCTGGGGCAGGATCCATACTGGGCAAATTTTATGAAGGGCTACTTTTCCTCTGCCAAACAGTTGGTGAGCCATTCTTGCCAAAATAGGAAAGCAGAGAATTGTTTTCACCAATGTCTGCTCCCCCCAAAAAATCCCACTAAAATTCAAGGAAGTCAATTGGTAGCTATAGGGGCCAAAATAATGAGAGATTATTGACAAAGAAACCAGTTAGAAAAATTCAGGGGAAATCCAGGCAATAAATGGAGAACTTGGAGTAGCACAGAATCCATAGGAATAAATTGGAGAAGTTGGGTTTGAAACACACTTGTGATTTAACAGGGCAGAGTGATTAATAAAGGTGTGGAGTTAAAGGATGACTCCAAAGTGGCCAGTTGGGAAGATTCAGTGGACGACGATGCCGGGAGTAGATGGAATGTGTTAGAAAGAAAGGACATTCTTTGAGGCAGAAGATAATGGCTTTGGTTCTGGACATCCTAATTTTGATGAGCTCATAAGGCACCAAAGATGAGGAATCTAGGAGGCAATTGAGAGAGATTTGGTTAAAATAATGCAGCTAATCTGGCAACAGATTGTTTTGGCTGAGTACCAGCTATAGGCAAGGAGTAATCATTGGAATAATAAAAAAAATGGGTAAATGTTATGGTTGATTACCTCAGAGAGGAAGGTTGAATGACATTTTTGGCACAGCTGTGCACCTTAGTACCCCTTTCAGGTTTCCAGTGGAAATGCATGAGGACCATGTCCTACTGACTTGGTACAATATTAAAAGGTAAATCATGCTGTAAAGAAATCAATATGTTCACCATCTTTAAAAAATTTTAGCCATAAATTACATAAATCAAAATAGCAATGCTAACAATTTAAAAAGTAAATTCAGTTGAATTAGGTTATTAATGACTCAGACTAGCATCTTCCCACTTTTAAATCCTGCAAGATTCTTGTTGTATGTAAGCAACACTTTTCTAGTACCAGGAGCCTTTTAGGAGCCCTCTATCATATCCATCCGGCACCAGGGCAGCAACGTTATGGATCATCGAGACAGCTTGGCTAGAAAGGTAGATCACTTTTGTCAAGGAAGAAAATTTAAAGAGTCAAGGGATCATAACTCTTATCCTCTACAGTAAAAATGGCATTGTTGATGATTTAAGAACTTTGGATGGTGCTATTCAGCCAGGATAATTATAAAGAATACCCCATTGTGGAATATTATTCCATAGGTCTGTAAATTTTCTGTCACTTTTCCTATTTCAGCTCATCTTACACATCAGAAAACTCACACTGTCCATAAAATGGAAGATACACCATGTAACAGTTATATCAAAAAAGATCTTTGATGTGAAATCACTTCATAAAGTGCTATTCGAACATAAGGTATTAGCAGTTATTTTACCCTATCACACAAATAGTGCATCAAGACTCCAAGATTTAGAGTCAAGCTTATATATATATATTTTTTTTTTTTCCCCCAAGCTCTTGGAAATAGCCCACCAAACTCTAAAATAGAAAAACAACAGCACAGAATTACGATCATTGCTCTAGAGTTACGGGATTTAATTCTTGTTTCAAATAAGCCACAGTAATAAAAACAACTTTGAATTCAGTACCTTTTTCTCAATATAGTCAACTCCTTCCAAATTTCATCATTGACCCTGAAGTATAGATTCAATCCATTCTTCAGAAGGGTCACATTTGTATCACTTTCTAAATCATCTTCTTTATCGGTTTGTCTCTGAGCTTCAGAGCTACCAGGAACATAGTTTATACCCTGGAGACAAAATGTTGGCTGCCAAGATGCATAAAACTGGTGATCCAGTTGTGCAGATGAATTAAGAATAGACACCGTCTATTTTATTTTAGCTTAGTTTACTTTAATTCCAGTTTCAGTTTTGATGGTGTTTTATCATCTTTTTCTTTGAGGGCAACATAATTTAAGGAGATAGTACAAATTTGCCACAGGTTGAATGCTTAATTTGTGCTCCTTAAAAAATAACTCTATGCTTAGTCTATTGCCACAAAACCTCTTGCTTGACTTTTTTGTTTGTTTTTAATATTTTGAAAAAGAATCTTCTCACATTTACTTCAGGGTTTCTTCCAAAGCATGACGCTGCCCAGATGCATATGTATTTCTATGAAGAGGAAACAACGAGTTTTAAGAGGTCTAGCACCATCAGAAATTAATCATTTGACTCATTACCTGTCCTGCTTATTTCAACTAATATTTTTTGTGGCCCAAGACCAGATTGTTCTACCTCTGTATGTTACAGCTTTGATGTATCTAGAATTTATAAGTTGTCTGCAAAAATAAATAATGGGCTCCCCATTCATTTTTAATGGTAAAAAAATAATCCCCACAGGAAGAGAGAAAATAATCAACTTGATATAACTCTCTTTTTCACTTTAATCCTGTTCTCTGCCTTGTGTTAATTTCCAGCAAGGGCCTAAACAATTAAAAAATGAACAAGTTAATTGACATTTAGCAAATGAATAAACTACTCCCTAAAAAAGTTTAGACTACACAGGTTAGCTCTGGTGGTGTTCCATTCACTGTGATGTTCTAATGAGACTACATGATTTCTGAGAAGAGAAAATATTTGGTAACACATGAACAGGTGGAATATAATCCAAGGTCATGTTTTGGTGCTATGTCCTGGGTTTGCAATAAATATGTCTATATAGGTAAACTGGAGCTACAGTTCCCCAGAATTCCTTTATCTGTGGAGCTCCAGGTTGGGGACAGAGCATAAGAGACAATTTGCACAAAATTTGGGAGGTGACAGTGACAAAATTTGGGAGCTGACAGCCACATTCTTTGCATGCTATACAGGTCCACAGGGCAACCAGCGTTGTTTCGGACAATGCAGTCATTGCTGCAGTGCCAGCTCAGCTGGGAGCTGGGGTGACAGCCCGGTGAAGCTCCTTAGTGCCTTCCCACTCTTCTCAGCTCATCCCACCCATCCAGCAGGAGCATATTTAGCTCTGCGAGGAAGGGTCCAGCTCCAGCTTCTCTTGCAGGCCATGCCCATCTTCAAAGATGGAGGCTGAGAGGTGGTGAGAGAGGCAGGTGGGTCCTTGTGGGAACCAGCTCAGCCCGAGCCGGAGGAGTTCCAGTTTGGTCCTACTCCTCTCCATTTTATATCCCCTGTTTTGTTTTTTTTTTCCCAGCTGCCTGCCTCGTAGACTTCAGGCCCCAACACCAGACACTGAAGCAACAGACTCACATCCACTGTTTAACGAGTCTCAGTCTGCTTAGGCTGCTATAAAAAATATCATGGAGTCAGGGGATTGAACAACAAACACTTACTAGCTCACAGTTCTGGAGGGTGGAGCATCCAGGATCGGAGTGCTGGCATGGTCAGGGCCTGGTGAGATCTCTCTTCCCAGCTTGTAGACAGTGGCCTTCTTGCTGTGTCCTCACACAGCCAAAAGAGAGAGCTCTGGTCTCTTCATTCCCTTGTAAGGGCACCAATTCCATCGTGAGGACTCCACCCTCAAGACCTCATCCAAACCTAGTTACTTCCCAAAGGCCCCACCTCCAAACACCATTACTTTGCGGATTGGAGTTCAATACATAGACTTTGTGAGACACAAGCATTGAGCCATAGTAACCAGCTCCTATTCCTAATGGATCTGCTTTTCTGACCCAAACTCTGAGTGCTACACACTGAAATTGTCTTCTTTGTGACTTTCTCATGTGCAATTTGCTCTTTTCCCATCTCTGCCTCTCAAAATCTTATCTAAACCTACAGAAACAGTTCAAATCCAATCCTTTGCATGAAGCTTTCCCTGATATTTATGGTAAAAATTAACCACTTTGTCCTGCCGTCTCCCTAAGCACTTTTCTTGTATCTCTCTTTGAGCACTTAATGCATCTGCCTGGTATGGCAGTTCTGTATATCTCTGTCTACCCTTATAAATTCCTGGAGGGCAGAAATGATGTCTCACTCATCTTTGTATCCCCAAAAGCAACTATCACAGTGCCCGATGCAGAACTGGAGTTCAATAAATGTCTGTTGACTTGAAGTCTGGTTCAGTTTGCTTTATCCTCTGGCACTGCTTGGGTTGTCACCATGACTGTATCTAAAAGACAACTTTGCCCTTCTGGGCTCTCTGCTCTTGTTTTATCTATTTTTATGATGTGTTTATACATAGTCCCTGCTTCATGCCAGAAGCCAAGCACTTTGGTGATACATTTTCAGTCAGGTTAAATGTTTGGCATTTTTTCAAGTGGAAAGGCCCTCAACAGATGTATTAAGAGTTTTCTTTTGAAACTTTATCATGAAAATAAATGGGGCAAATAACTGCATCCAATAAGGCACTGCATAGTTAATGTAGTAAAGTACCCAGCACACAGCTAGCTCACGGTAAACACGGGCCAAGTGACTGAGGGAATAAATCAATGGACTTACTAATTAATGAGAAACCTAATCAAGGAACAAAACCATCAGGTGTATGTATAGTGCTGCTATTTTTAATAACAGGATTTGAGAATCCTCCAAAAAACATAAATAACTACATAACTTGATGCAGTCCTGCCAACAGCCAGGGGATTTCTCTCCTTTGAATCGCATTAGTTCATTGTCCTTGTTTAGAGTTTGCTGTATGCTATAGTTTACAATGAATTATAATTCATGGTTTATAAAACATAAATTTAATTTATATTTCAAAAAATAGAGATGGAAATGACAGAACAACTAGTAGTATGTTGTGTCTGTAGAACTAGAGTCAGACTAGATCTAGATTTGTTTATTTTTGTCTAACACCTATGAAAGAAAAGGCCAATGGTAGTATCTTAAATATTTTTCTAATATTGCTTAATATATGAGAATTTTTAAAAATTCTTCTAATTCCTATCTATTTATGAGCTTCCAGAAGAAGTTGCTATGTATTTCATTAGAAAATGGGTACAGTTTTGTCTTGAAAGTTTTATGATTCAAAAAATCTCCCCCCCAAAGGGCTGTATTTATGGGTGAATCAAGTAAAAAATACTATACACTAAGAATAATTATCTAATATCTCACTTAGTAAATCATCAGTCTAAGACTTCTTTAGGGGAAGCCTAATTCTTTTTGTTTGTGAGAAAAAAAAGAAAGAAAAGAAAAGGGACTCCAGAACAATTTTAAAGTGAATTTAGAAAACAAAACATTTAATCAAATCATTTTCTTATAAATAAATCTAAGAGAATAACAGTTAAGCTTAAAATAAAGTTTCCTGGCTCCATTTATGCCCACTTCTATGCATAACCTATAATATTACCTTTGACAATGTCCTTGGCTGCACTTTATATTCCTTAAGTTTATCCTGCTAAGTATAGAAATCCTCACAAAATTGCTTTCATAACCCAGAAACTGCAGCATTTCTGTTGCCTCATTATCTAACAATTTAGCCAACCAATTAAAATTCAAGAGGGTCAGCAAAGACTTTGGAAGCCACTCATTCAACAGACCTTCGCTGAGCAGTAATGAAACCTGAGCCCTGCCTGACAGTGTAGGTTCAGGGCACAGATGCACCCACATTAGTACAGCACTTGTCCCAGATGCTGTCCCTGACAACCTCCACAGACACCAGGAGCACAGGAAAGACAATAAAGGAAGGGTGATGTCTCAATCACGTGTTGAAATATCATCAGTGTTCGTGAGGCCAAAAAGGGTCCGGGATAGGGAAAAGGGCTCTCACGCAAAGGGAGCAGGCTGAACAAAGCTTGAGGCATGGAAGATGTTGGTGCAATCAAGGAAATATCAAGCATGGCTGATGCTTCTCAACGAGGAGGAAGAAAGCACGAGATGGATTATGGGCTAAATTGTGGCCCCAAATTCATACGGTGAAGTCCTAAATCCTCATACTTCAGAATGTGACTGTATGTGGACATTAGGGTCTTAAGAGGTGATTGAGGTTTAAAGAGGCCATTAGGGTGAACCCCAATCCAATCTGACTGGCACTTTATAAGAGGAGGAGATTGAAACACACAGAGAGACACCAGGGATGGGTGTGCACGCAGGAAAGACACTGTGAGGAAAAAGCGAGAGGGCGGCCACCCACGAGCCAAGGAGAGAGGCCGCAGGAGAAGCCAGCCCTGCCAGCACCTCGATCTTGACCTTCCACACTCCAGAACTGTGAGAAAATAAATTTCTGTAGTTTAAACCACCCAGTCTGGGGTATTTTGTTATGGCAGCCCCAGAAAACTAATAAAGGTTGAGACTGGGGAGGGCGGCTGGGGCCTTTTCATGGGAGGCCTGATACATCCTGAGATGTTAGCACATCCTGCAGGCTGTGGGAGTCTTTAACCAGTCATAGGTAGGAGATTAGCAATATATTAATGATGTATTTTATTTTATAAAATATCTCTCTGACGATTGTGTACAAGATAGAAGACACGGGCAGAGTGCAAAAAGAAAAACCAACAGTTGAGTTGAGCAGCAGTGAGAGTCTAACAGGTGGGAGGAGGGGAGAGGAGAGGCCTGATGGGTGAGACGTCTCAGAGCCACACTCAGCAGAAACTGGACCCAGAGGTGATGTCATGTTTTACAAATGAGAATGACAGTGTTGGGACTTGCAATATAGGAAGTCAATAAACACTTATTGAATGAATATGTAAGTGAATGAATGAAAAGACAAGCCAATTATCCTGTTCATTAGATGTACATCTGAGTATAAATCATACTACCCTAAACATAGTAATGACATTCATACTACCACCCCTCATAAATACCATTTTCCATGTACTAAATATGCAGGCAATTGAGTACTGATTATGAATAGACGGGTGCAATATGCATCCACTGTTGTGTGATTTGCACATTATCTGTTTTTCTATAACATATGTTGATTGACTGCTCAACAGATACACAACTGTGTGCCAGTTTGGTTCAGGAGTGGTGCTATAAAGTAACATAAACCAGACCTCTGCCCTAAAAGGGCTTTAAAATATTCTAAGGACTATAAAACATTTCTTCTTTAAATGTATGTAGCAAAACAAAAAGTATTATAAAATATCAGAGAAGTGCTGCTGATTTGGCTGACATACCTTATTCTAAAGGAGTCAGGTAGAAAAACTTCAATATGAAAGAAAGAGTGAAGGAAAAGCTTAAGCAAGCCAGTAGGAACTGAACTGAGCATTGAGGGATGGATGGAGTTACAAGGTTTGTCTTGTCCAGGATTTTCTCAAAGGCACAAGATAAAAGTAAGAAAACATTAATACAGAAGACCAATATGGCTAGTGTGGAAAGAAGCACAGACATCATCTGGTTTAGCAATTTTGCTGTAGAATAGAGGTTGACAAATTGTCGTCCATGGGCCAAATCCAATCCACTCCCTGTTTCTCTATAGTCCATGACTGAAGAATAGTTTTTCTATTTTTAAATGGTTGGAAAATATCAAAAGAAGACTATTTCTTGATATGTGAAAACTGTATGAAATCCAATTTTTGTTATCCATAAATAAAGTTTTATAGGAACAGAGTCATACTCATTTATGCTTCCATATTCTCCGCAGCTGCTTTCATGCTACCGGCGCAAAATCGAGCAACTGTGACAGAGGCAGTGTGGCCCACAATGCCAAAAGTATTTACTATCTGGCCCTTTACAGCAAAAGTTTCCTGACCTCTGGCTTAGAGCAGGGAATAAAACATCAAAGATCTAGGTTTTTATTGCCTCTTTATGAGTACTGAATCCCCTCTATGAAACAATGATACAGAGGCGATCATCCTGAGAACAGGACGAGCTCAGGGCTCGTATATGTGCTCTTTAAATTAGCATTTTATAATGTGTGCTCTATGGAAATTAAGCTCAAGGAATGTTAAAAGTTGTCACATGAAACAAAGAAGTTCTGTGAACAAATGATAACTTTGAGAGATGCTGAATGACATTTCAAGGCTTCAGTATGCTAATGAGCCTACAATATTTCTCCAACACTTTCTACCCTGGTATTTTATTCTACTCCACCCTACCTACTCTGCATTATGGGACCCCCAGTAGAACAGAATTTGGGGTACCTTACGTTAATTATGTGAAGAGGGTGATGATCAACAAGATTCACTCAATACTCACTGATTTATTTGAAAATTCAAGCACAAAAGCATGTAGTATGGGATATTCTATTGAGAATTCATAATCTCAGAAGTTGCGTTCTGATGCTAATATTGCCAACACATATCATATACTCTTGACGACCTGCAAGAAGCAAATTCTTGGCAAGGAAATTCAGCTTTTGAAGGCAGAAAGTCTACTGGCATCAGTGCTGCCGTTTAAACAGACCAAAAGGGTTTAATGTAGCAGAAAGCCGAGGTAGCCAGGTTATCAACTAGCGCAGATTTCACCCAGAGCCTCTAATCAGCAGGACCACTTGGAAAACCACACAGGCTGCAAGGGATAATCGCTGCTTGGAAGACAAGTTATGCAAAATATGTTCTCTTTGTGTGAACACCACAAGACACTGGACTGGCTCCTAGGAGGGACAGCCATGCAGGCTGACAGAATTATCTCACTTGCTGATTTCTACATTTGGGAATTCTCCTAAAGTTTTAACTTCTTTTCTTGGTTGTGTATCATGGAGAGAAGTGCTGACAAATCAAGGAATAAGATAATAAAATACTGCCAAAAATAATAAGAGGAAGCACTATCAGTTTGTTGAATGGCATACCCGAGTATTTGGTGCTTTTTATTATTTTGCTATATACTTTACCCAACTGTTGCAGTTCACCTTCCCAAAGAAAAATTTACATGCTTAGAAAGCATCAGCCTCAATCATCTTGAGAATGGTAGATTTAATTATACTACTTTCTGCCCAGTTCTCTGTTATCCTTTATGATCATCATCATCATCATTAGAGAAATTTCCATTAAGAAAAGCCTTAATTTAAATTACCATAATGTAAAAAACTCTAAGCGATCTGTTTGGTAATTTCTGATATTTATGTATACATTTTAACTTATTTTCTTAAAATGTTATAAAACTTAGTATAAAATGTGTCATCATAGGTGCTATCATTTTATTGATATTCATATAAAATCCAAGGACCAATTGCTAAGATACCTAAGGAAAATGAACTTCAGAAAGCTCCAAAAGAAAACAGGA
Source organism: Microcebus murinus (assembly GCF_040939455.1). Lineage (NCBI taxonomy): Eukaryota > Metazoa > Chordata > Mammalia > Primates > Cheirogaleidae > Microcebus > Microcebus murinus. Next base: position 9,584,589 of record NC_134118.1, read on the forward strand.
GGTGACATAGGTGGATTGCCCCTCATTCATCCTGGTGACCTTCTTATGCCACGGACACTGATTTTCATTTGGCATCGAACTCATTATCAGTTCCTGGGATCTGAGTGTGATGTGACCCCTAGGTGAACCAAGCAATATCTTGCATTTTCCCTGGCCACAGATCAAGGTGTCTAGTAACTCAATCTGGTCAAACCAGAGTGCCCCCCAGGGTAAGCTGCAAGAAAAGTTACTTCTTTGCTGCAGACTTAAATGTAGTTGAGGCTTGTGCTGTTGCAGCCATCTTGCCACCATGAGGAGAGAGACTGTCTGAGACTGAAGCCAGTTCAGACTGAAGAAAGAGCTGTGAGGTGGAGAGAAATTGAGTGCTGATATCATTTGAGGTCCTGCACCAGATTATGCTAAGATCTAGCCCTATCACAAACTTTTAAGTAATATGAGCCAATAAACTGCTGTTTTTCTTAAGTCACTTTGGGGAAATTACAAAGAAGACTTTCAGCTGGTAGAGTAACCAAAAAATTAAGCATCAGAGTCTCATTAAGAGGATCAGTATTGTTTTATGAATAAGGCTGAAAGAATAGCTTGAATGGGTCTTGCTTTACTGCTATGGTGACCTTCACAGTAACAATTGCAGATCTGAGCTGCCTGGGTTTTGCCTGTGTGCTCCCTAAATTATAACATTTAGTATCACTCTGTATTGGGGTTTACTTTTTAGGCTAACCCTAAAATAAAAATAGTGACACTCAGAAGCCCAATGCTTTCTATTGTCCTGTAGTTGTAAAAAAATGAAAGCTCATCTCAGAAGGCATATGCAATTATTCCAATTGTGTCCAGCCATACTCATTCATGTAGTCAATATTTAATGGGAAACCACTCTAAGCCAGGCACTGTTGTCGGTACTAGAAACACAGAAGTGAACAAACAGACAAACATGCTTCCCCTCGTGGAATTTACATGCTAAGGGAAGGAGACAGACAAAAAACAAGATGAATACACAAATTTAAGTGTGTTAGATGATGTATTAGATGAAAGGGGACTAGGGATTACTGAGGTGGGTAGGAATATGAGTTACAACTTTACATAAAGAGATCTGGGGAGGCCTCACCAGGAAGGTGACATTTATGTAGAGACCTTAAGGAGGTCAGGGAGAACATTGTAAGCAGAGAGACTAGCAAGTGTGAAGGTCCTGGGGTGAGTGCGTGCTGTAGGAACGTGTGTGAGCTCTAGAAACAGTGAGGAAGCCTGCATAGATGGACCAGAGTGAGGAGGAAGAGCAACAAGAAGAGTTGAGATCACAGAGTTAATGGCGCTGGCAAGTGAGTGGTGGAAGAAGGTAGCAGATCCAGTAAAGCCAAACAGGATATACGGATTAGAGCATCTTTTCTTTTCCTCAATGGTTAAAAAACGTTGGAAGCTTTAAGCAGAGTGACATAATCTGACTTAGGTCAGGGGCAGAAAGAGGAAAACCAAGCAAATGGAGATGACAATAATCCCAGTAAAGAATAATGATGGCTTGGATCGAGGTGGTAGTGAAAGAAGGGTTAAGGATTTGTTAGATTCTGATAGACAATAAGAGAAAGTTCAGATACCATAATGTGGCAAGGATCTTCATGACCCGAGCCCCTGGTCACTGCTAGCCTCTCGCGCTGTGCTCCAGCCACCTTGACCTACAGACCTGTCCCTGGTGTCCTGCTCTCTTGCCCTAGCAGGTGCAAAACCTCAGCCACCCATCGGGTTCAAACTTGAGTTCACCTCCTCCAAGGAGCCCTTTGGTGGGGCTATGGCCCTCAAAGCCCCCGTTATACTTCTAGCTGCTTGAAATTAGGCTCTTGTCTTGGTCAATGTTACGCGTCTTTGTGTTTTAAACAGTGCCTGCCATAAAACAAGCACTCATAAATCTGCATTTAATGAATGAGCGAAATCACATTTTTATTTTAGGCTTTTTAATTTACTTAATTGTTCCTTCCTTATTTGTAAAACAGGGTAATAACTTCCTTACTAATTTTGATAACGTGAATATCTAAGTGTACAAGATAGATCCAGGCAGAGAAGAGGCGCATAGAAATTGCCGTAACTCACCAATTTTCAGTTTATGCAGCTAAAGAAGGCTTTACTATTTTTGCTGACTTTCTCTACCTTTTGAAAACAAATTTTTCCAGTTTTTATTTAAAGTGCCACTTTACCTTTTTGAATGTTTGCTTTACATTTTAAAATATTAGCTGAAGAATAAGGAAAAGCCTTTGGATTCAACGAGAAACAACCCGAACTTTTCTAAGAACTTTGCTTACTCAAACAAAAACAGTTCTGTGAATCCCCCCAAAGAGAGGGTGGGTGCTGACTAATCTTGTTTGTTTTCCTATTCAGTATTCTTCCCTACCAACCTCCCTGGGGGCCTTAAAAAGAATTACCAAACTGCACAAAGAACTGCCTTGATGGTCATGCTTAACTTGATGTTTCTGGTCTAACGGAAGAGTGATGTTGAAATAACAGAAAAGTGCATTTTTTTTCAGTTTTATTTTGATAGCTTAACATTTTGAGGAAGTTTGTCTTCCTCTCCAAAGAAGTATCACATGAAAACAGCAAATTGATTGCTTAGTAGGAAAAAAATACTATAGTTTCCTTAGAAGAAAAAACCAAAATGATCTTTATTTTACATAATAATAGCCTCCATTTTTTGCCATTTACTAAATAGGTTAAACAGGCACCGAGATGAGTAAATTTTCTCATTTACTCCTTTCTGAAATCTGTGAACTGTATTTCACAGATTATCACCATTTTTCATATAAAAAAATGTGAGGCTCAAACTGATGAGTCATAATTTGCCTAACATTACACAGAGACGTTAAGTAGCAGAACCTAGAGACTAATGATGCCATGACACACTTTTCCCTCTAGAAGTGCCTGCTCATTTTCATCTTCCTCTCTCGAATCTTATTTCAAGGCCTCGCCATCTCACTCTCCAGATCTTGCAATGGGCCTTCTAGCCAAAGCAAGAGCTAGAGAATGTTCTAGAATTCCCTTTCTTTGTTTTCCTCGTTCAGCAGATAGACCATGCTAGAGCAATCTTTTTAAAACATTGCTTTGATCTGACAGCTGTCCTACACAGAAAGTACTGATGACTCTCTCTGTCCACAAAACACAGGTCAAATTTCTTTGTCTAACATTCAAGGCTCTTCACCCTCTGCCTTGGTCTGTTTCTCCGGTCTTTCCTCTCATTTGGCCCTTACTGTCAAGGCCACGGAGTAAGGTTCCATACCGGAAGTCTGCCCAGCTGCATGCAGTGGCCCTGCTTTAGGAAGGCCTGATGCCAGCCTGTCTGTCTGCTCTCCATTTCTGAAACATCCCTTGGGCTCTCCAGCTCCATTCCCTTCTCATCTCCCCGGACTGCCTCCCTCCGCCATTTGTCTGTCCAGACCCTATCATATTCCAATGACTGTTTAAGTTATTCTTCTTGAATTGGGTCTTTCCTGATCACCTTGGTCGGAAGCAATTTCCCTCTTTCTCAGCATTCGTATGAAATTTATTTTGAACAATGTATACTATGGTGCCATACTCATATTGCCTTGAATAGTAATCTGTCTAATCTGCTTTACAAGCTTTCAGTCATCTTGAACATAAGGAATTATAAGAGTCAGGATAGGTTAGGTTATGATGTGGTAACAAAAATTCCTCAGTGAGTAGAACAGCAAATGTATATTTCTATTTCATGCCACATGTCCGTCAGCTGTGAACATGAGTTTCATAGCATCATCCGTTACCATTTGGAAAGTGGCCAGTTACAGTGGCAAGGGGAAGGAGAAGGTAAATTTAACGCTAGTAAGTAGGGCTTCTATCCAGAAGTGGCCCCTAACACATGCCACACCTACTCACACCTCATTGTCCAACCAAGTAATTGGTCAAAGACAACTTCAAGAAGAGTGGAGATAGGCAAATGTACCGTGGGCCTGGAAGAAGGAGAAACAATGTATTTATAAAATTCTGTTTTTATATTATAAATCCTATTTATATTTATAAAATAAAAATTAGGGAATGTGTACTACAGCCATTTTAGCACCTAGAGGAACTATAAGAACTAAGCCTTTTCCCTACTTCTGCACAAGACCATCTTCTTGCACTTCTCTACCACAGTGAGCAGCACAAGGGTAGAACTGTGTAAGCAAACACTTCCTCTTCTCTGGCTTCGAGTGCCTCATTACCACTGAAGTACAAGGCCACGATGACAAGACAGTCATGCCAGCACAACCCTAGTTGCCATAGGAGTGTTTCTCACACACCTAACATTGCCCTACTAGTAATTAAGAGGATGGGTTGGCCAATGTCTCAGCTATTGACAGATCCAAAATCTTAGTGGTATACAAAAATATGCATGTATTTCTCACTCAAACATTCACAAAACATCTGAGGTTTAGCTGATCTAGGTCCGCCTCAGCTGGGATGGGGTCCAGGTTGTTCTATGTGTGTCTCTCGTCCTCTTGGAATAGGTATTCAAGGCATATTCTTCTCAAGATAAAAGGCAGGAACACAAAAGGGCAAGCCCAACTGTAAGCACAGGTTATATCTGCTCAAATTATATCTGGTAACATCCATTTGACCAAAGTAGAACACATACTCAAGCCCCAGATCAAGGAGTGGAAAAAAACACTCCATCCACCAAGATAAAAAGCAAGTCGTAGGGCCAAGGGGAGAGGAAATATATTTCTCCCATGGATGCAGCAGGGAGAGAGTGAACATTTGTGAGCAGTGATCTAATCTACCCTACCTGATGTCAAAATAGAAGGAAATAAAAATGTGAATTTTATGGTAACACGTTTGATGCTTAAGCAGCACTTCCTCCAGGATTTCTCCAAGACCGAAGAATGGCTATGCCTTTAGCCAGAGAGTTATGTTCAAGCTGTGTACTTTAACTGACTTCTCAGACTATAATTTTGAAAATAAATTACTTGGTCTTCTTCCCTGCAAATCACACAAAGATAGTGCCGGGCCACTAGAAATTAGAAGGTGTCTGCGATGTGTCAGCACTTGGGGCGCTGCGGGGGACTCCAAGCCGATATTATGTGAAGGATTTGTATCAAGTGTGGTGTGGCTAGTGCCAGGTTGTTGGCAGTAGCACAGCTGTAACACAGCTCTGGCGAAAGACCCCAGCATTAGCTGGGGACACAGGCTATGACAGGGATGTGGGAGGGGAACAGACTGGACTTCTAGACCTCTTGCTACTACCAGCAGATCAGGGAAGTAGTCTCCAGTATTTCTACTCTGAGGACACATTGAAGTGGCTCCCCAGCTGTACAGGGTGGCACCTGCTTACATACATAATTAAAAATTTGCAGGATATTAAATTTATAATGACCCAAAGATGACCAATAAATTTAGAATAACACAGGACAGGGAGAGAGGAAAGAGGTCTGATAAGAGAAAATACTAATGCAAACCAGACTCTAGGGCAGAGCTCAGGAAAAGGGAGTGATCAGTAGATTGTTTAAAATAACCCATTTGGAGAACGCATATTTATGCAAAAGGTACCCGAAAATCAAGGCATTCGAAAGTTTCCATACACATAGACGTGTGCGGGAGCAATGGAATTGCAGCTTCTCACTTTAATTCAGTTCTGCGGGGCTGAAATTAACAGATCCAGAGGGTCTGTGGGAAGCGAGTCAGCCCAAGGAGCTGGGCTTGAAGGTTTCATAGTGCGGGTTGCGGCACTAAGCTCTATAATTTACCAAAAGGAGAGTAATTTGTATCACCCCAACTGTGTGCTCTGTGGTAAGGTAAATTATCATTTTCTAGTCTAAACAAATGTCTGCACGGGTTCTGGTGTGGATTCTGCCCCATGAGAAAAGGATATGAACTAGTCACGCAGGACTGGGCTGACCCTCCAGGGTTTGAAGAACGCATTCTCTCTTCAGCTCTTCCGAGGTTGAAGTGGAAGTTCGCAGGGGGTGACCACAGTTGGCTGCTGTCCTGGCTGCTCTGTCCATTTCTATTCAATGACAACGTGGTCCAAGAGAGTTCTCTGTGGGCCGGGGGTGGTAGCTCATGCCTGTAATTATAGCACTCTGGGAGGCTGAGGCAGGTGGATCTCTCAAGGTCAGGAGTTCAAAAACAGCCTGAGCAAGAGTGAGACTCTGTCTCTACTAAAAAAAATAGAAATAAATTAATTGTCCAACTAAAAATATATAGAGAAAAAATTAGCCAGGCATGGTGGCGCATGCCCATAGTCCCAGCTACTTGGGAGGCTGAGGCTGGAGGATCGCTTGAGCCCAGGAGTTGGAGGTTGCTGTAAGCTAGGCTGATGCCATGGCACTCTAGCCTGGGCAACGGAGTGAAGATTCTGTCCCAAAGAAAAAAAAAAAACAGAGAGAGAGAGTTCTTTGTGATAATGGAAATGTTCTGTATCTATGCTACTGATAAAGTGACCACTAGCCACTTGTGGCTATTGAGTGCTTGACATGTGGTGAAAAAAATAAACTTTAATTTTATTTAATTTTAATTAACTTAAATTTAAATAGCTACATGTGGCAAGTGGCTACCATATTGGATAGCACAGTTCTAGAATCACAGAGTCCTCTGAGCCTCTATGCTCTTTGAAGTACTCAGAAGCTCACATGGCCCCCATTCTGCAAATGCATACTCGCACTGCCAATAACTGGATGCTAAGGAGCAAATGGAAGTATCTTAGCAGCCCTTTCAGTTGTCAAAAGAAAAAAAAAATTCTGCTTCTGGGCAGACATCTGACTGTGCAGCCGTTGCAGAGAGACAATTTAGTTCAGAATTATGTGCCACCCTGACTCTACCTGGCAGGTGCCTTCTGTGCTGGCTCTTCTATCTGCAAACTTGAGAAAGATGACAGGGTTTTAAATGATTAACTCCTCTGGGCCACATTACTTAATTATACAGTACATCCAGGGATAGGCACATGGGTCTTTTATGGTAAATGATATGACGGTCTTAAAAACTCATTAATATGTCATTAACCAAGCAGACATTTACTAATTAAACAATTAGCCCCTCTGTTCTATTCCTTTGTTCCTCCCAGAGATGCTCAGTTACCCAGATCCCCAATTTAGCAGAAGGTCCCCCTTCTTTTCCCAGAGAAAATCGTTCATAAAACAAACTCAGAGACTAAATGATTTCACCCGATTATTTTCCACGTTGGCTACAAAGAAAATCAAAGCTGATTCTCATAGCACAAGTGAATGTGGGTGTCGATCTAGTTTAAATAAATTATCCTGATATGTAAACCAATTTTAAATATATATGAAATAGCATCCACCATAACCAGCATAAACACTGAATATAACAAAACTACGTATCCCCATTTAAATAAATACAAACGGACAAGATTAATGACTTCAAATGTGTTAATATGATTCATCACATAAAGTCAATACCAGAGAAATGTGTAATGTTCTTAACTTTGTCTCTCAGAAGGTTTTTAATATCCATTATGTTTTCAGCTAATCTTAGCTTAATCATATTTGTTGTGTTGAAACTATGCTAACCTGCTGTACAGGGAGGATTATCTAGAATATCAAGATAAAACATCACAAATGTCCCCTGAAACAAATGTCTTGTGTATTTTCATAAAAGGAAACATAGTTTTAAATTTACAGTTTCAATTTCTAAGAACATTGAGAAGCATTAGAGCACATGTAGATTGTCTTCATCTCCATTGTGGGTCCATATTTTATGGTTCAACTCCACAGCTACTTTTATCAATCTCTTGCTGACCTGAAGTATAAACATCAGCAAAGGATCAAAAGCTGGCTCACAGCTGAGATGGTCCAGGGGATGATAAAAGAACACACCGGGAATGCTGGAGTTCAGATGAGAGGAATTAACACAATATCCTGTATTATATTAACAGCAAAGTACGTCTTGAAAAGAATCTCAAGAGGTCTAATCTTGTGGAAGATCATCAGATTGATTATCCCCTCCGTGAAATGGGTACGGAAAGGATCGTAGGGTAGCTCTGTGCCTGGGGCACCGTTAGCACCAGGAAAGCCCACGTCATGAGAATAACATTGGTTCTCAGAGCAGAAATGGCTTTACAGTGAAGCTATTGATAGTATACCTTAAGCCTGAGGACCCCTCGTAGCCCAGGCTCAGTACGAGCTGAGTATTAGTCAGTGAGAGGTAGGCTGCAGTTCGGAAGTACTCTTTATAAACACTTCTGGTAAATTGGCTCATGTGAAGAAGGCAGGGGCAAGCAAAGCTTCTGTTTACATGTTCACATTTCTTTTTCCATTCTACATAAATATTGACCTACATACTAATTTATACTTGTAATTTTCAATACTTTTTTTAAAAGGAGGACTCCCCAAGTTATGTAAGCTTTAGGATGCACAAAACCTGAATCTCCTCTTGAACTGATGGACGTGTTTGCTGCTGAAATTAAATAGCATATCTTCATTGCTAGAATCTAGTATAAGATTCTATTTGATTTAGCACAAAGTTGAGGAGTATTAATTGACCATGTGAATGTTTAAGGGTATTCTGCAAGGAGCATGATGATTTTGGTGACTTCCACATAGTAAATACTGGCCTTGGGGACCAGAGGACCTGGTTCTCCTCAAATCTGCATCACTAAGGAGCCCTGTGGCCTTGGGAAAGTCAGTCTCTCTAGTTCTCACTATGATCATCTATGAAAAGAAGGAGGGGTGAAGATTAGAATAGCTCCTTGGTACTCAAAATATGGTCCAAGGAAGCGCTTTAGAAATGCAGAACCTTGAGCCCCACCTCAGACCTCCTGCATTTTGACAAGATCCCCAGGAGATTCATATCCACCTGCAAGTTTGAGACAGTCAAGCACAGGATTGGTCTCCTCTAAAGCATCTCCCAGGTCAAAAACCCCAGTACTGAAGTGGATAGAAGGACACATGGAAATTAACTGAAAGTTTTAGGAAAAAACATAAAATTAAACTTTTGCTCAATTTTACCTTCTTCTCACCATCCTCTTATCCCCAACCACTCCCAAATTTTTATTTTATCCTTAAGCTCAATCACATTTTACCTGCCAATTGTATTGTTCCATTTATCTAATTTCTTAGAATAAATTCACTAGTCAGTTTTACTTAACCATTGTGATTTTTTTATGGGTTGCTGAATGTTTATGTACTCCCAAAATTCATATGTTGAAATTCTAACCCCCTGCTTTAGGAAGCAGGGCCTTTGCAAGATGGTTAGGTCCCTCTTGAATGGGATTAGTGACCTTAGTGGCCCAGGGCAGCTCATTCACCCCTTCTGCTGTTCCAGCAAGGGATGTAGCTAGTGTTGCAGTGCTTGTCCGGGGAAAGAACCAAGCGGCACACGCAGAGTCAGAGAGCAACCTTTATTGCGACAGCAGGCTCAGCATCAACTTCTGACCTCTCTTCCTTATTCTCCTCTAGTTTTTATACCCTTGGTAGGATTAAAAGAACGTCTAATCAGCAACAAGCTTTAACATCCGATCAGCAACAAGCTTTAACATCCGATCAGCAGTGGGATTCAAAAATTATCTGATCAAGATCACACAAGCAGCACGGCCAGGGAGGCAAGGGCCTCACCCTTTTCCCTGTCTCTGCCACATGGACACAGTGAGAAGCCATCATCTATGAAATGCAGCAACCCCCACCGACACCAAATCTGCCAACACCCTCATCTTGGACTTCCCAGCCTCTAGAATTGTGAGAAATAAACCGCTGTTGTTTTGTAAATCACCTCGTCTATGGTATTCTATTATGGCAGTCCAAAAAGACTAAAACATGAGTGTATTTCAAAGCCTTTGAAGATTCAACACATAAACCAAATGAAAATTATATACTGTCTTTAATTCACAGTTTTTTCTATTAATACAAAAATACAGATTATAATTCAGTTCAAAGACATTTTCTCATGTCCTTTAAATATATATATGTATATATATATAATAATTTCTCCAACTGTGGAGAGAAATTATATCAAAGGAATACATACCAAATCAAGGTAAATAACTTTGGAAGGTAGAATGTTTGAAGATACCAACCAAGATTTCTGGATATTGACACAGAGTTGCCCAGTGACAAGCCTTCTCGTAAATACTAACTTAACTCCACAAGTAGGGATGTATTTGGGTTAAAGAACACTGTTAAACATATAGACTATGTGTTTATAAGAAACTTTTACAAAGAAAATATCAGCCTGCACAAGATCGTATTCCTTATTTGTGCGACTAACAGGTACTTACCTGTACAGATAGCTATGCTTGCATTACATGCAAAGAGACTTACAGATAATTTAAGAGCTCTAATCGGTGCATACTTTGAAAAACTTTGATCCCCAAGGAGGAAAATGGAAGTCATCAATAAACTTGGTTCTGACTTGCATTAGTCATGGATTCAGAGAATCATGATCTCAGATTCCAGTAAATACCTGTAAAATAGGAGAAAAGCCATTCAACATTTCAACACTGGAAAACGTTTGCGTGAGAAACTTTTTCATAAAGAGAAGATCAATCCCCCCTCAACTGACTGAAGACAAAATTAATTACCACAGTTGGCAGAAGATAAATGGTTCCAATGTACAGAATTGTGTAATTAAAGCAGCTGCAGAGCTGGAAACCAGCTCCTGACTTTGAACCTCAACCCCAACTTGACATTTCTCCCCATGTTCAGTTCTGCCACCAGCAAGCATGTTCACCATTCCCTCGTCCTGCTCCGTAATTACATGTCGGGTACAGAAGTAATCATTGGTTCCATTGCCTACATGAACCTTATCATCCTCTGGTTTGCAAAAGGTATGCTATATCATCGTCTGAAGTGTTGAAATCTCCAGAAATAAAAATTTATTAGGGGAAAGTTACTGTTATGGCAACAAAATTAATTCTGCCACAACATGTTAAATTAACCACCTTACTAAGGACTGGAGTCGGAGCCAAGTTTAGAAATGGACAGATATTCAGTATCGGTTTCTTAAATGCCACTTTAAGTTTCAGTAAAGCCAAAGTAAACATCACGATTTATCTCAACATTCCAGTGTTTATCCAGAGCAACACTGGCTAGAAAACAAGAGGTTAAGAACTAAAGAAATACTTCAAGCAATTCTTTTTTTTTTTTTCTCTCCCCCTTTCAAAACAGCAAGGAAGGTTGTCAGTTGGGCTCTGTGGAGATTTTTGTTCTCCCTTTGAAGCCAAGAGAGAAGTTTTTAATCTCATCTTTTATTTTAATCCTTTAAAATATGTAAGTGATTTAGAAATGTACAAGTTAAATTTGGCAGACAACCCTACTGGTAGAAGTAAAGCAATTTCTTTCAACTTTGCAGTAATAAAGGAGTTCAAAGCTGGCCACCTAAACTATCTGGATACCTCAGCCACAAGCTGCAATCTGCTGATTTTAAAAGCTCCCCTTATCAAAAATGCTTAGAAAAGCAAAGGACAGTACATGGTACAAACAAGGGAAGTGACAAGGTACTATCAAAGAAATACGCTCATGTTTGAAAAGTTGTTTATAAATGTGTTTGTTTTTCTTGTAAGGAAGAAAAAAAAGTCTTCATAAGTTTTAGGAAAATTTTTCTTATTCATAGGTAATTTTATCCATTCAGAGAAAAATTTTACAGGTTACTATATTTACAGGCTGAAATCATTCATTTTTATTTTTATGCATTTATATATATTTACATATATATTAATTTCTTTTTTAGAGATGAGATCTTGCTCTATTGCCCAGACTGGAGTACAGAGGTGTGATCATAGCTCACTGAAACCTCAAACTCCTGGGTTCAAGTGATCCTCCTGCCTCAGCCTCCCAAGTAGCTGGGACTACAGACACACACAACCACGACCCGGCTTTCAAATCATTCATTTTTGATATACAGTTGTATATTCATAAGATTCTCATGTGATTTATCTCCATTGAGAAGAGAGGTCTTGTTCAAAGGTGGTATACTTGGGCCTGATAATGGTTTCCAGTTACTATTTTGACATTTTTTTTAAAAAACCCAAACAAACAAAAAAAATACACCTCTCACTTAGCAGAATAAAACAACTACCAGTTGATTATGGTCTCAAAATCTGTGAATCAGAAACTCAGAGAATGTGCGCAGGGATGGCTTGCTCTTGCTCTGTGGCATCTGGGCACCCAGCTGGGGAGACTCAAGATGGCAGCCACCCAGCGGCTGGAGACTGGAGTCACATGGAGCAATCCTTCCCAAATGTGTCTGGCGGTTGATGCTGCCGTCAGCCGCAATATCAACTGGACTGTGGGCCAGAACATCTACATGTGGCCTCTGCATGAATTCCTTGGGCTTCCTTTCAACATGGTGGCTGGATTTTAAGTCCCAGCCCCAAGCGACAGGAAGCAGAAGCTCCCAGTTTCTCAAGCCTGGGCCCAGAAACTGATGTAGCATCACTTCTACTACTGACCAAGCAGGCAGAGTCCAGACTCAGCACGAGGTACACCATAGCTCTCAAGCAGAGGAGCGTGGAGAATCTGTGGAGCGGAGCAGTACACTCATGCCCTCATGAAATATACTACTGTTGGCATTTACTTCAGACTTCCGCCCATTCCAATTAGTGCTGTCTCTCTAATTTCTACTTAAGTTCTCATTGCCCACAACTTCCTATCGAGCTGTAGCTCTTGCTTCCTGCCCTGTCCTCGCCACTATTCTACTTCCTTATTATCCCCCCAGTTCACAACCTGACACCAAACCCTCAAGGCCTCTGCCCTTACCTGATGGGTGCCAGGCGTCAGGCAGGGAGCGGATGGAGCCTGCTGGGTGAGCAGCAACAGGACGCTGGGCCTTGCTCCAGTGGGAGCCGGAAGGGGAGCAGCTAAGGGATTGTCTAGAAGAACTTTCCACAGTCTCTAAGGTCCAACAAATAAATCATTGCACAGACTTCCAAAAGGAAGCCAGTACAAATCCAGCTCCCTTTAGTGTTGATTTATCATAGACTTGAGTGCTAACTGGCCCCAACAATTTGTCATCACCATTTTTCACATAGTGGAAACAATTGAAACTTTTATGATAATCATACAGAAATAGCAGCAAAAGGTGTCATTTTCAGACATCTTCAGGGGGAATTCCCCACAGAACCCAAATAGAAAGTTATAAAGATTGTTTAATATAATTAATATGCATTCCTTAAATGGAAACATGTAACATTGGCTCACTATACCACTAATCAGCGGGAACAAGGAGACTACATTTTTAGAAATAAATTTCTTAACTGAAAGTTATGGGTTAGCCACATCAAACTTGCCTATGATGTTTTATTGGCTTTTATGCTAGTTTTTCACTTTTTTGGTTCACGGGGTTTTTTTTGTTTTTTTTGGTTTTTTTTTGTGGGGGAATTTAGTTATTCTCATTGTTGCGCAATGTCAAGAAAATATTTTCAACCTTTGAGAAGAGTAGATGAAGGATTTTTAAGATGATTTACTCTGCACTAAGCAAAACAATCCCCATTTAATATACCTTCTGTGTTCTAGATTTAAGTTGATTTTTCCATTCCTTTTTGGATACCAGCCTGGTGTTTCTTGTGGATGTGATCTTGTGTACGTGACTAGAGATGCAGCTCAGCTTCACATGGGTTGTATTTTGAGGTACAGGCAAAGGCTTTGGATTTAAGGAGAAGTTCTCAGTAGCCCCTGAGATTCTGTGGTCACCAGTCTGTGAGGTTTGTAGTACACAAGAAAGTGAGTCAACCCATCGAGGGCTGCGATACTCTCTGAAAAAGTAGGGGGATTAGGGAAACTCCCCTGCAGGATGGGGTGAGCCACAACTCACTGTGAGTTAACTAAATTGAGAAAGTTTAACAAGCTCCATAGAAACATTGTGAAATAGAAATCAGCTTTAACCAACACTTCACAGAAATCCAGTGTCCTGAGAAACCAGAGTTCTTTCTGGGTGGGAAAAGAAGCCTGGTAACAGAAAATCTAGGGTGACGTGAGTGCCTCTGAGTTGCTCCACCAGTAAACGTGAGATCCAGCCGATTTAGCTGCCACCGTGGTTTTAGAATTTTTGTAGTGTGTAAAAGGAGGTCATTTCAGGGATGAATGAAAAATACACTTTGAGTGAAAGCATGCTACAGAAATATAAGGGTAGAGAGCCTTGGAGGTAGGCGAATGCCAACATTAGGTATTGTTCATGGACTCAAAGCCCCAAGGCCTCCATTGTCCGGCAGATTACCTTGCTCCCCCGGATAAGACACATGGCAGAGTGGAGAATCCCCAGGATGTGTCGATCATGGAGATAATTCTGTCACTGGCTATCCCACAGAAGAACAGGAGGTCAGCATAGAGCATAGGGGACCGTATGGCCATATTGAAGCATGTAGTTGTCATCACAAACCAGAGTCAGAGCCGCATTCTGTTATTGAGGCTAAGTTCAGAAAAGAGAGAGAGGATAAAGCAAGCTGTCTGGGCTCTTTTGCTGCATTATCATTATTTTCTTAGCTCTTGATGCTGGATGTCTCCAGGGTTTTTCAGATAAGGTCTTTCTGAAGGTCCCAGCATCCTTCAGAAGAGGCCTTGAGACTTCTTCTCCTATTTCATGCTTAGTACCTAGTCGATCTCTCTTACTCCAATGGCTTTATTCAGTGAAGACTCCCAAGTTTAGAACACCAATCCAGACCTCTTCTTGTAGTCTAATCTCATATATTCAGCTGCCATATCAATATCTCCACTGGATGTTTACTAGACATCTTGAAGTCAATATTGCCAGAAGCAATGCAGTGGTGACTCCTTCTCCTGAGATCAGAGGCCCAAAAGATAAAATTCTGCTGGAGGAGGATAATTAAAGACCTCTAAGCCTGTATTTGGAAACTGTGCTCACTGATTTGTTTCTAAACATCAGGATTCACAAGTATTCACATTCACTGTGATTGCCTCCACAATCTGACTCCAGCTGTGCATGAAGGACAGGACCCCAGACTGCCCAGGATTGGGGAATGGACGACACATGCACACAATGCTTTTATATTGAGAAAGATGGCATATATGTTGGTCATACCCACTATGGACACAAACAACTCAAGTGATACAACATGAAATAGTCCAGTCATAGTAAATACTATGCAGTGAACTCTCATAAGTATGCCTATGGGTGACTACAATTAAACATCAATGTTGAAGCAATGGTTAATATCCAGTACAATTGAGAAATATTCTACCGGCTACTGGGGAAACATGGAAAATCGACACCTTAAACTGTTTGTAGAAACACAAACATGTTGGAGAAAGAGATGAAACATACTGGATACTCTTTCCAGGCAAAAGCATGTACACATAGGTCTAGGAATCTCCCACACAATTTCAAGGGTTTTGCGAAACTACTAGACTTCAAGTAAAGAGTTTATGAGTTTAATTTGCATCTGCATCACACAGAAAAGACAAAAAACAAAGATGGTTATCTCTACACCCAGAGATTATAAAACCTTAACAAAAATACCTAACTGAATTAGTTACTATAGCCTGGAAGTATAGCTAGAAGACTGGTAAGTTGATGCCTCTCAATTTGCTCTTTTTGCTTAAGATTGCTTTTTCTATACAGGGTCTTCTCTGTGAAGCATACAATTATTTTTTCTATATCTGCAAAAACTGATGTTGGAATTTTAATATATATTGCATTGAATCTGGAGATCACTTTGGATAGCATAGACATGCCACTGGCACAAGAACAGAGACATAGACAAATGGAACAGAACCGAGAACCCAGATATAAAACCGTCCACATATAGCCATCTAATCTTTGACAAAGCAGACAAAAACCATACACTGGTAATAAATAATAAGGATTCAATAAATGGTACTGGAAAAATTGGATAGCCACATGTAGAAGACTAAAACAGGATCCAAACCTTTCACCTCTCACAAAAATCAACTCACAGTGGATAATAGACTTAAACCTAAGCCATGAAACTATAAGAATTCTAGAGGAAAATTTTGGAAATACTCTTATAGACATTGGCCTGGGCAAAGACTTTATGAATAAGACTACAAAGGCAATCAAAGCAACAACAAAACTAAATAAATGGGACCTGATCAAATTAAAAAGTTTCTGCACAGCCAAGGAAACTATCACAAGAGCAAACAGACAACCTACAGGATGGGAAAAAATAAAAATATTCACAAGCTACACATCTGATAAATGGCTAATAACTAGAATCTAAAAAGAACTCAGGAACATCAACAAGAAAAAAATCAAACAACCCCATTAAAAAGTGGGCAAAGGACATGAACAGAAACTTTTCAAAACAAGACAGACTAATGGTCAAAAAGCATATGAAAAAATGCTCAATATCTCTAATCATCAGGGAAATGCAAATAAAAACCACAAAGAGATATCACTGAACTCCAGTGAGAATGGTCTGTATTAAAAAGTCCCAAAATAATAAATGGTGGTGTAGATGTGAAGAGATAGGAACACTCATACACTGCTGGTGGGACTGCAAACCAGTACAACCTCTGGGGAAAGCAATATGGAGATACCTCAAAGAGACACAAGTAGATCTACCATTTGATCCAGCAATCCCATTACTGGGCATCTACCCAAAAGAACAAAAGCCATTCTATAAAAAAGACATCTGCACTCGAATGTTTATAGCATCACAATTCACAATTGCAAAGATGTGGAAACAACCGAAGTGTCCATTAATACATGAGTGGATTAATAAAATGTAGTATATGTATACTATGGAGTTCTACCCACCCACAAAAGCAATGGTGATCTAGCACCTCTTGTATTATCCTGGATAGAGCTGGAACCCATTCTACTAAGTGAAGTATCCCAAGAATGGAAAAAAAGCACCACATGTACTACTCACCATCAAGTTGGTATTAACTGATCAACACTTAAGTGAACACATAGTAGTAACATTCATTGGGTGTCTGGAAGGTGGGGGTGGGGAGGGAATGGGTACATTCACACCTAATGGGTGAGTGCACACCATCTAGGGGTGGACATGCTTGAAGTTCTGGTTCGGGTGGGGCAAAGGCAATATACATAACCTAAACTTTGTACTCCTGTAATATGATGAAATAAAAAAATACCTAACTGAAGGCAAGAGTTACCTTAATCAGTTTGTGTTGCTGTCATGGAATACCTGAGGCTGGGTTACTAATATTTATAAAGAAAAGAAGTTTATTTGGCTCACAGTTCTGCTGGCTGAAATGTCGGGCAACTTGTGAGGGCCTCAGGCTGCTTCCACTCAAGGTGGAGGCTAAGGGGAGCTGGCGTGTGCAACAATCAATCCCATGGTGAGACAGGAACCAAGAGAGAGGGAATGTTCCAGACTCCTGCTAACAACCAGCTCTCATAGGAGCTAATAAAGCAAGGACTCACTCCCCACTCCCAGAGAAGGCATTAATCTATCCATGAGGGATCCACTCCCATGACCTCCCATTAGACCTCACCTCCAACACTGGGGATCAAATGTCAACATGAGATTTGGAGGGGTCAAACAAGCCAAACTACAGCATGAGGTGAATAAGTGTTTTTTTACTGAGAGGAAACTGAGAACCATCATGATGGTATAAAAATAGGCAAGAACTAGACTTCATGTGAAAATAAATCTGCCAGCATGAAAGGAGCTATGTCACTTCCAACACTGGATCTGGCCATGGTTATTCAGATTGGCAACTATTTTAATTAGTCCATTGTGTCTGTTTTAATCTTATATTAACTTTTGTCTCATTCTTACAATGATTATTGCCTGCATAACATCTCTTTTATGACACTTTTACTATCTGCCTGAATAGCAGTGTTATGCTTGTGTCTGCTCATTTCATTCCACTTCATCTCATACATCATCTTACACATAATTAATGCTTGATAAATGCTTGTTAAATCTAATTTAATAAAAAAAAGATAGTCACCCCAAGTCACATAAGTCACCAGAGGCAGAACTGGTACTAAAAATATGATGTCTCGTTCCAGTCCAGTCTTCTACACATCATGCCATATTTATGTGCCAATATTGTGTCATGTACCAACATGTGATGTCCCCAGTTAATTTTCTGGAACTCCACGCTCTCTTTGAAATTTACTAACAGGAAATCTAAAATGGAGCTCATCTAAGCTGGATAAGCCTCTTTATTACAGCATTCTGTGACTGAGGCTGCCTCTCTGGTCTCCACACCCTTGAGTTTCAAATATTTGACAGACGCAGTCAGGATTTGGAGATATGGATATCTATGCATAACAATACTGGGAGAAACTTATCATACACATTCTTTTCTGATGCTGTTATTCATTCATTATGAAATCTTTGGATTAGTAAAATTTAAGACCATGGATTTAATAAGGAAGAAATAGGAACAAGTTACAAGATCACAGAAGGCTGAAGTCAGCTGATGAGGCTGATAATGTATCAGGCAATTTGGTATGTGACAACTGTAATAAAAGTAGGGTATTTATAATTCATTCATCATTCAGCAATTTGAACAACAGAAGAGAAAGAAAAAGAAAGGAAAGGAAGGGAGGAAAGAGGGAGGAAAAGTGGGAAGAAAGAGAAAAAAGAAAGAAAAAGAAGGGGAGAGAGAGAAGGAGCAGTGAGAAGGAAGGAAAAATCAAGAGATGATATGTTCAAAGAGTACCAATAAGTTCCCAATAGGTGCTCTGACCTAGTCAGTTTGGGCTGCTATAAAGGAATGCCATAGACTGCTTAAACAACAATCATTTATTTCTCATAGTTCTGGAGGCTGGGAAGTCCAAGATCAGGGTGCCAGCATGGTCAGTTTCTTGGTGAGGACTCTCTTCCTGGTTTGCAGATGACTGCCTTCTTGTGTCATCTTCATCTTGACATGGCAGAAAGACAGTGAGCTCTTTGGCCTCTTTTTAGTAGGCACTAATCCTCTAATTACTTCCCAAAGGCCCCACTTCCTAATACCATCACATTGAGGATTAGAACTTCAACATATGAATTTTTGGAGGACACAAACATTCAGTCCATGACATGCTCTGTATTGAGTCTAGAACCATGTCAGGGTATAGTGAAGTGTTTTTCGTCCCCATCCTTAAGTTTATGATCTAATGAAGAAGTAGGTTTATAATACATAAAATTATTAGAAAGTAATACAACAAAGTATAAAGTTAATTGCTAAGAAATTTTATATAAATATAAAAAGTAGAGTGGCCCAAATTTGGTAGGTTTAGAAAAAAACAGCATAAACAGCCTTAGGCTTGAAAAACTATATTTAGATTTCTCTGAATAGTGGAGGAGTTATACTGGGGAGTCAAGGAAAAAAGTTATATATGGAAGATGGAGAAAGATTATGGGAAAAGTTATTTTAAATGCAAAAAATATCCTTGATATATCACATTGTTGACAACTGTAGTAGGCTATTGAGCAGAAAAATAAACTACTAAACAGTGTGTGAGGAGAGTAATGTGGTTTTAAAACACCCAATTCTGATTCAAGGGACCTCATTTCTATTTCTAATTCAGCCACTTACTGGTGGAAACTTTGGGCTTGAGCATTTGCAAGTCTCACCTTCCCAGTCTGTAATGATGATAATAACACATACTTTCCATAGTTTTATGAAGATTAAATGGCATAATTAATAAATAAATCCATATAAGCTCTATATAAGTTCATATAGATGCTCTATAGAAACTTAAAGTATAATAGTATTCCTAACATTACCGCACAACTCCTTAAGTAAGTTTAGGCTGGCAGTAGCATCCAGAATGAATTGGTGTGGGGAGAAACTCAAGTCAGATTATCTAAGAAACAAAGTCAAAGATACAAATATGAGATGCTGGATCAGTCGAACAAGCAAAATGCAGGGACCAGGCATAATTGCCTGGAAAACCAAGATACCACTGACTAAAAAAGTAACATTGGAGGGAAGAGCAGCTAAGAGGGAAGACCATTAATTTGATCTGCTGTTATAGCTGATTTAGTTGATTGATAGTTTTAGAAAAATCTTGAGCTGCAAGGAACATAAAATCTGACTACCATAGACTTAAACAAATAGGACTTTTGTTATCTCACATCACAAAGAATCTGAGAGTGGGCAACCCAGGAAGCTGAAGGGGCTCATAATGCTGTGAGGGGCGTAGGTTTTGCTCTCTTTCTGCTTCACTGTCCTTAGTTGTTTTCCTCATGCTCGTGGCCTCATAGGCACTAGGTGGCTGCAGCATCTCCTGGTGTTACATCCATGTTCCAGGCAGGCAAAAAAGGGAAGGGCAAAGAGCAAAGAAGCAAAGGACTTAAGCATGTCTCTTTTTATAGGAAAAGCCAAAGTTTTTCTGGAAGATCCACCCTTTAAATTTTCACTCGTTCTTTATGATTCAGAATTGTTTCAGTTAACTGCCCCTGGTTGAAATGTGACCAGAGAAAAAGGAATTGTGGACAAAGTTGGGGTAAGCAAGCAACAGAGTTTTCCTGGAGTCTTTCCTCAAGGGATTTTTTTGGAATCGTATTTGGATCAAATACCTTATCTAAAATACCTATCTCATTATTTATAGGGAACTGTAGTAGCTGCTTAATAAACTCAGTTCCTAAAACTATTACTATATTAAAATATACGAGTGCCTATCTATCAAGTAGCAGAGTTACAACAAGCTGGATGGAAATCGTTGAATAAAATATTATTCTGAATGATTTCAGTTTTAGACCTTAAGGAGATGGTGGTTTGAAAATCAAGTGGGAATGTGCCACAGGTGACTGGAGTGCCAGGGAAGGAAATCATGATTTTTATAAGGTCAATAATATCACAGAGGTTAAAGCTGAACTATGATAGAGCTAATATGGAAACAGAAAGTCATAACTCACAGAATTAACCTTATAAAATAATATGAAAAAAAAAGCAAAAAGAAATGGCCAAAGTCGGGGGGAGCAAATTTTAATAATGTATTCACAGAGGTCAAGACAAGTAAGAGTTTGAGAGGTACAAGTTACTAGTTAGTACCAAATTCTACAGAAAAGTCAAGAACAATGAGGACAGAAGAAAGATCTAGAAAGAATAGCAGTATTGATGACTGTAATTTTAACAAAATGTTGAGTGCATTACGTCAAATTTCAAAGGACTAAAGGAAAAAAAAATTTGGAAGATGAGTACAGTGGTCTGAGAACATTCATTTCAGATATGTCAGCAGTTAAACCAAAATAAAATAAAACGGTGGCTAGGAAAGGCAGACTATGAAGGGAAAAGCTTTCTAAGAAAGGAAAGCCCTGAACGTGTTTAAGGACTAGGAAGAAGGAAGCACTGTAGTAAGAAAGACTTTAAGTCCTGGCAAAGCAAAAGAATACGCTTCAGAGGGAGATGCCTCCAGTAACAGCGCGACAGAAGCTAGCGCACAGTGGCAGGTGTGTCACAGAGAGCAGGACTCAGCGCCAGGGCTCGCGCAGAGGAGAGATGAGTGGGAGAAGGAAATGAAAGTGTGTTAGGGACCGACCTTCCACAGCCCCACCGGACAGAAAAGCAGAGACATGGAGGATGCAATCACACAAGAGGAGGTTTATTTTCTGGCTAGCCAGGGTCCAAGCCCCAGAGCACCAATGCAGTGGCCACTCTTGCAGGCAAGGACCCCGACCGGGGTTGCAGCGTGCCTTTTATCCCTATGGTGCATACGCTATGCAGTGGCTGATCACGCGTGGATCATGCATTGACCTTTAACATGATTGGTTGGCTGGTAGCCCCACTATACAGGGGTTCGAACAATGCAAAGTTGGCGCAATCAAGCAAGCAAGCAACGGTTTCCATGGCGCAGGCAAATAAGCAACAGTTTCTAGAAGTGGACGTCTTGGTCAGCCTTCCCGGATGTTGCTTCTGGCTTCACTGGGGATGCGGGGCCTTGCAGGTGTGCAATGACTCAGCCCCTCACAAGTGCACCTGTCTGCTAAAACTAGGGCTGGACTGTGAGGAAGAAGTAAGAGCCAATTTGGAACAAGGCCTCATGTGAAAGCAATGAGGAATCAGTAGGCACAGACAGAAGAGTTTCCGAGAAGTAGTTAAGCACCAACACGTTGCTGGATGCAATGCCCACCATTCACGTCTACATCTTCTCAGAAACAGAATTTAAAGCTAGAATATTCCAGGAATCTTTTCTTTTTTTCTCCCCCTAGTGGCAATCTGTGACCTAAAGAGAGGTGTGGATGAAGTAGATTTAAGAGTTAGATTGGGGGTTGATATTGCAGGCTTGTCTAAAATCAAGAGACTTTAGGAGTCTAGGCTGATGTGAGCCACTACAAGGAGAGAGAGCCTCTTTGTTCAGGTGAGGAAAGATGATGTGGTCAAAGGCAGTGAAAAATTGTGTTACAGAACCCCAAATTCAGGTTCATGTGCCTGATTGTGCAGCTAAAGCCAAACACTATTGGGAAGATTTATTCAATTTGGCAAAAGTGAGAAGACAGGAGAGCAAAATCTCTCAGATCCATCTTAACAAAGGGATGAAGCAGGGAGCTTTTATGTGGCTAGGGAAGAAGTGGGGGTGCAGTCAGACAGTGGGAAAGAGGGGTTTTCAGGGAACCAAAAGGGGAAGTCGATGCTGCTTTAGTCCCAGACAACACCTTGAGCGACAAGGTATCTTGGTGTCAGCAGTGCAACTTTCTCAAGGGCACTCATGCCTTCTGCAAGACAAACTCACATATTTTCCTGTGACAGTGGGTTGTCTCCTCGTCCTGCTCAACAAAGAAACAGCGTCTCAGTAGCTAATAACTACCCTGAGAACAAGGGGTGCTGGGCAGGAGGCCGCAGTTAACGCGTGCAAGCAAACAAGGGCCCCCTCAAATTTTACTTTATTGCAGTCGTTGAAAACTGCCTTGAAGCTCTAACTCGAGGGGTGAGGTGGGAAAAGGAAATGTATGTCACCTTAACATTCGTACCCCCATAATATGCTGGGAAAAAATGCCAGGGCACTAAAACCTCAAGGGGCCTGGCTACAACTGGGCAAAATGGAAAAGGGTACCGGGTCAGGAGAAGAGAGACACGGAGAGGCAGTTCCGTGAAGATGAAGGAGAGAAACGACAGGTGCAGCGGCTGTGATGGCCAGGAGCCCGGCCACGCTGAGCGACCTGCAGCAGAGAGGCGCGTCAGCTCTGGGTACCGCTGGGCAGTCAGAGGTGGCCGCTGAAACTGTGGAAACTATGAGGTCACAGCGCTCACTTGAGAACTTCCAGTGGGAAAGTCAAGGTCACTGAGAACTACGATAAGAAAGGAAAAACAGGAATCAAATATTCTAATAGCGACGAAGAGCGTGAGGTGGAACAGACCCAAGGGTGACTCCCAGCGACACCACTCAACAGTTGTTTCTCTTTGGACAAGTTATTCAGCCCTGTGAGCATCACTCTCCCCCACTCTAGAGTAAAAATAATGAGCAGACAGCTGCTTAAAGCGTTGTGACAAATATATGAAGCAAGGCCGCCAGGTGCTTGCATGGCGCCAGCGCAGGGTAATTTCTCAGTAAGTGCCAGAGCACAAAATTCAAAAGTGGGCAGCCCTAGGTGGCAGCAGTAATAGAGAGGCAGCATAAGCAGGCACGTGAGGGACTTTGAAAGATGTGAAAAGGGGAGAAAGCTGGTGGTGACATGGAAAAATCCATTGAAAATGGCAAAGACAAAGGCAAGTGTCTGTTAAGACATGAGGGCAATGGAAAAAATGAAAACGAGAAATAGGATTAAGGTAAATGGGATTTTACTAGTATCAGTTAGGGACTTTGTAAGTCACAATCCAAAGGAGTAGGGGCAAAGGGGGACCTGCAAAGCGGTGGAGAAATGCACAAAGAACTGAAGTAAAAATATTAAATAAATAAGAAAGAAAGAAATGCACAAAGAGGAGAAAGGCACGAAAATTTTAGCTGTCATGGGAGCTGGAAATGATTAGAAGTTTCTATCTCCTCTCACCATCAAGACCCAAGAAATGTCTCCATTTAGCAAAAGGGGGAGAGAGCATCTGTTTCTCAAAGATGATGGGCCTGAGTGTGTGTGTTCTGTTATCCCAAGAGCCAAGAACATAAAGTCAGCAAGAAAGATCACATAAGACATCATCACACATGTGCTCACTGAGGCCAAATAAGCTTTCATAGAAGAAGCCTGGTCCTTGTAACTAGAAATTCACTACTTAGAACATTTTATGTGGCTTTTTTCTTTTTTCTATCTTTCTTTTCCCATCACCTTGCTCAGACCTCTTAAACATATTTAAATTGTCATGCTTTAACGTTCATGAGAAATTTGATCTTGTCCTGCTAATGGTACAGATTATGTTTTCTACACAAAAATTTTTGATTATTGTATTATGTAAGTAGTATTCCTCTGTTGAAACGCAGAACAGGGGGGAACATAAACATATGAAGAATCCTTATGGACCATTCTCAATGTTAACAACTAACCACCTTAGCTGCACATTCATCTGTATCTTCCATCACCCTTTTATCTACTACTTCACAATAAACATGTTTGGATTTTACTGAGCTGTAGAACTTTTATTTTCTATTCATTCACTGGCATCCAAAAACAAAAGTTGCCACGTGGTTTATGGTGCAGGGATGGTGTCTGTGCAAATGTGCCTGGAAGATGAAGGTGAGGCGGGGGGATCTACCTTTAGGCCTTATCATTTACATATGAGGACCTAATACCATTTAAATAAGTGAAAATCACAGCCTTCCAACACAAAACAGGCTATTAAAATACTGCCATAAGCAAAATATTGAGTCTGAAACTGAATTTGCACAGAATGGAAGGGGATGGAAGGGCAGGTCACTAAAACAGTATTGCTCTAATCTTTTCCATGATCCTTTATATTCATGGATTTTCTCCACGTTCTCATTTGTAAGTTTTATAAAAATCACTTTCAGGTTTATGGAAAATGGAGTATAAAAAGAACAGTTTTTTTTAAAAAATGAGTTACATGGAAGAAAGAACAGCAACTAAGATTTTTGCGATTAATTTGATAGACTTCCAGTAGGAAGTATTTAGTTTATCTGCACATAGAAAATGAATATTAAAATATTCATACCCCAAGGCTATCAGCAAAAGTAGATAACAGCTGTTGGTCTAAAATGTGGTTTCATTATGCAGAGATTGGAATAAGCTTGTAATTATGAATTAAAGCTAGAGCAGTTAAAAAAATGTTGACTAGGTTTTCTAACCTCAACATTTAAAATCGTTTTCTGTTAAGAAATAAAGTATTCACACCATTTCCCTCAAAAAGCTTTCAAGTGGTATCAGCAATAGCAGATTTGCTCTTGCTCACCTCAAAGAAAAATATGCAATAGATCCTTCATATAAATTTCTTAATGATTTTTTTTCCTAAAGCAGGTTCTAATATCTTGTACTAAGTCCATATCCCAAACAAACAAAATCCTACTCTAATATTTGCTTTAGATCTAAAGACTTAGCTAATACAAGGAAATAAGGTTTAAAATTTGGTTAATAATTACATAAGTTTTTTGCCTACATGTTTATTCTTTCTCTGACATGATACCTCTATAACATAGAATATATTTTTAATGTAGTTATAATATCAGATTAACAAAATGACTTATTATAAATAATATAATTTTCATTTTTCAAAATCACTAAAATTAGGAATGCATTTTAATTGCATTCTATGATAAAAAATAAGATAATCTCTTTTTCTATTGTTCAATTAATGATCCACTGAGAACTATGACTTTAGTTGGAAGCAATTTACTTTAAATAATATGAACACTCTCCCTCTCTCACTTTCTCTCACATACACACACACACATACACACACACACACCCCACATAAGCAAATTGTATAGAACAGAGTAAAGTATAAAATATGTTACCCCTTTGCCCTCTCTCTCACTGCTCCCCCATTACAATCTGTCAAAAAGCTGGATGATTATTACTGAAGAAAAAGATAATTATGATTGAATGAAATAGTGACTAAGAGAAGCTTTTGCATTATTGTGACAACTTTCATTAAGACTTACAAAGCTTTTTTTTTTTTATGATTCGCTAGTAAGGACTTTATTTGTGCATTTACCAAGAAATATCCAACATACTAAAGGAATCAAGTATGATGACTTCCTCCATCTCTTTTAAATATTACATTCATTTTCTATCGCTGCATAACAAATTAAGCAGCTTAAAACACAACTGTATTTATCTATTAGTTCCGTAGGTCAGAAGTCCAATCTTACAAAGCTTTTTAAAAATATTTTCTGAGGTTAAGTGTTAATGTCCTTTCTTAAAAATGAAGAAAATGGAACACAGAAATTACCAGTATGTACTAGACCCAAGATGAATTACAAGTTAGTACAGAGAAAATAAATAAATAAATAAAAGATGAGAAGCATTGTGTCCATGATGTGCTGTGATATGAACTTTCAGCTAAATTATGTGTATCTTGACACAATGAACCACGTTCCCATGCTACTTTTTCCTCTTAATGCTACTAATAATATTCTTCCTGCCCTGCTCTAAGAAGTGCCTAGAAAACAAAAGGGGAAGCGAATACGCTAACTCTGCCCTACAGCTTCCACCTCGCTGTATCAGAAGAGGGTAAGAACGAGAAGCAGACAGCACACAGAAACGCTGCAACTGTCCTGTAGCTCCAATCAGCACCTTGAGGCTTGAGTTGCACAGGCAAATGGAAGGGAGAACAAGAACAATTATCTGGATAATATTTTTTTAAATGCCATTATTTTATTTTAAAATAATCTTAATAATATAGCTGAATTGGAAGAGGAGCAAAAGAGAAGTTCATCTTTGCTATACGTCATATTTGACATGTAAAAATTGTATACCGCAGTGTACTTTGTTCCTGGAATGGAACAGAGGGAACAGAGTGTCGGAACATGAAAGACAAACCAATCGACAGCAAAAATCTCCCATTCCCCATGGAGCTTCAGCGACATATTCAATAATTTGTGTAGACAAACAGCCTTCTAAATAAATCCCTTCCCTGAACAAATGACAAAAATGAAAAGAAGTTGACTCTGAATATTTAAAAATAACCTGTCAATATATTGACAGACAAAAATAATTTGCTTATCATAAAGATGACTTTCCTGTTAATCCTTAATAGGAAGCAAGAGAAACTATGAAAACTGTAATCAATTTAAAATCTGCTCTCATGCTTATCCTAACAAAGAAGTTATAAAATAATAGAAATATTAGAATCTAAATTTTTCTTAGATGTAAAATCTTTTATAACTGAATTTTAAGTGCTCATAAAACACAAAGAGGGTATAATCCTTTCCCAAAAAGCAAAGTAAATAGATAGTAAAATAGTTAGCATAAGTATAGAAGATAATATTTTGACAGTTTCAATTAGATAAACACATTGATCTTTTAATTAGAAGCTTATGGGTTATATTAAATAGGAATGTAAGTATAATAAAATTTTCTAATTACATTGTGGTACTTTTTTTCCTAAAATAAAATGCCAATATAAAGGTAGCAGAGAACATTAAGAGGAATATGGAAAATTTAAAAATGAATTTCTTCCTCCTTCCAAATGTCAACACATAATTATTAATATATGGCAAGAACAAAGCACCACTATCGCCCACAGTTTTGTGTAATTTTCGATGGAAAAATAACAATAAAAAACACACCTTGAGGAATACAACATCAGCCCTTAGAATGTCTAGAAAAGGTTTAACATCTTTGAAAATACCTTACAAATATTAATTAATCCCCATTAAAACACTGAAGGAGATAAGCATCATGACTGTGCTCTAATGAAGAAATGGACAGTGTGGTCAAGCCCTTAGTCCAATGACCTAGGTTGGAATCAGCTACCTTCAAAAGCATGTAACCCCAGAAAGAATCAAAAGGAGAGAGAAGACTTACTTCAGATTGCAGTTGTTTCTAAAACATTTTGATTTCTGTTTACCGCCTGAATCTCACCCATTTATATTAATTGAACACCTTTCTTGGAGGATAGCACTCCGCCGCACAGACATCCTGCGCTCTTTTAATTGAGCGCCTTTGGGGGAAAGTATCGTTTAAATATAACAATATATTCAGAACCCTAAAATAATTTGATCTATAATAAATTCTTAAGCAAGGGAGGAAGACCAGCCTGGGGACCCTGGGAGGGGAAGATTGCCAGGTACGAAGTCAGAGATTCACAAGGAAGTTGTAGAAGCTCCTTCCCTGGAGACTTTTAAAAATAGACTAGACAGCCCTCTCCATGCGGTGGTGCAGCAGGCCCCGCTGTACTTTGCTGTTAGAGAACTTCACTACAGGCTTCCTTCGAGGGGATTTTAAAAAAAGAAGAGGAAAAAAAAACGGGAGGAGGGGAAAGGAAAATCACCTAATGTGAGAGGAAAACTCAGTTTAAGAAATGCCTTTGACAGTTCATTATAATTATGAATTCTCTGATTTTTACACTTGATTTTAAGGATGCAGTCTCTAAGTGGTTTAGATTCTAATATCTCTTTGATTTCACTGCCTTACATTGTGATTTATTATTATTTTGTTCACTGTATATTGTGGTATTTTATAATTTCAGTACATACTAGGTCGGACAGAAATTGAAAGTTGTGTAAATATTTTGTATTTGTATTTTGTATTTTTCCCTCTTGTAGTGATGTCATAATTCTCAATATAATTGAATATATGTGTAATACACAACCATACATATATGTGATTTAATAATAGCCTTTCAAGGAAAATGAACATTTGAAATATACATAATCTCCTAATTAATAAAAATAAAGAAAGAAAAAGGAAACTTCTGAGTCCAATCTGGATACTGTACTTACACAGAGCATCACAAACACAAGCCATTTTTCATTACCCATGTTTAAAACTTTGACCTTTATATACCTTTAGGATTGACAGTGTATATTCGAGGCCTTTTGAAGACGACTGAGATTTCTTCTGCATTCACTGTTTAGTTAAACTCACCATTTCTTCCTCAACTGAGTTACCTATTAGTAGCATTTAAATAAGCTTCCCTTAAAAGAGAGTGAAATGTTTTGCACAAATAATGTTAAGCAGCTGAAAAATAATACTTATTGACAATATTACAACAAAGTCTAGAAAGTCCTACAAACTGTTCTAAAAGATTTGGCAACTTTATTTCCCTCGTAAGTTTCTGTATATAGCATTTTTTTTACTTTAATGCAGCTGCAACACTATAGAGTAATCTTTTCGAAACCATTTCAAAAACTCAATTAGGGGTTCAAATTCAAGTTAAAATTCAATATGGAACATACAGTGCAAAAAAAATTCCACTAATATGTCCATCAGCTACACAGATTTAATATACTCAATGCTAAATTTGTATATTATATATAGTATGATAAGTGCATCATAACATAATTTCCTACCTATCAGCTGACATTTTCTGACACTATGAATTCATCTCTATTTTAATAAATATTAATCAAGGACATAAAACATTCTACACATTACAGAGCTTTCCGTAACATTCTAAGCTTTTCAAAGCATCACATATATTTATCCCCTGTATTAGTTTTCTATTGCTAATGTAACAAATTACCATAAACATAGCATCTTAAAAACCTTAGAAATCTGACATGGGTTTCATTGAGCTAAAAACCCAGTTGTTTGTAGGGCTGGCATTCCTTTCCAGAAGAATCTGTCTCTTTGTCTTTTCCAGTTTTTAGAGATTATCACATTCTTTGACTCATGATCACCCTCCTCCATCTTCAAAGCCAGCAATGCTCAAATAACTTCCTTCTGACCTGCTCTGACTCCCTCTTCCACTGTTAAGAACTGTTGTAGTAACACTTACATCTGGTCTGCCTGGATGATGCACGATATTTTCCTTATTTAGCAATCCTAATTCCATATGGGACCTTAATTCCTCTTCAGCATGTGATGTTACATTCATGGATTCCAGGGATTAAGAGGCGGACTTCTTGTGTAGAGGGGGGGAGAGGAGGACAATTATTCTCCCGACTAGCCCCCAACCTAAACTACAGATTTATTTTAAATTCCCCTATTCCTAAAAAGTACTGAAGAATACTTGAAAATGTTTATACCTGGAAAAGAGGTGGATGGAGGCTGACATCGCCACACAGGCACCTGCTGGGGTCCTTACAGAGCACGAGGAGGAGGGACGGAGAAGACAGCAGCCATGGCCCGAGGCTGGCGTCTAGTCCTTCCAGCCATCACGGTGCAGTCCAGAGCTCCTAGGAGTTCTAGCACTCATATTCAAATTTGGCTCTCCAGGTTGTTGTGACATATTTGTCAAGGCAAGAGAGTAGAATATACAATTGTCCCTCCGTATCCATAGGGAATTGGTTCCAGGACCCCTTGCAGATACCAAAATCCACAGATGCTCAAGGCTCTAATATAAAATGGTGCAGTATTGCATGTAACCTACACACATCGTCCCCTATACTTTAGGTCATCTCTAGATTACTTAAAATACTTAATGTAATGTTATAGGTAAACCATTGCTATAATGTACTGTTTAGGTAATAATGACAAGAAAAAAATCATGTAATCAACTTTTTCCCCCCAATATTTTCCATTTGATGTTGGTTGAATCCACAACTTGGAACCCATTCTAGTACAGTACTTGATGTACAGTAGACACTTCACAGATCCTTATTAGCTTTTTCCATTTTTAATTATTAGACTTAATATGGAATTATCTTCACCAATCAGGTGAAAAATAGAGAAAAGTATCTCTGAACTCAGCTTCTAAATTTAAAAGAAGCAAAGGACTTTAACCCCCATTCAACAGCATTTTTCTCATCTCTCACACCTGAGTTCTCCTTCTGATTTCTTAAAGAAACATCATGGAGTAGTAGGTAAAAGCAAGAGCTTCAAAGGCAGATGGAGCAAAATTTAAACCCCAGCCTTTTCCTGTACTCACTGCCTGATCTTGGGGAAGTTATGAGTAGGGACTGACTGTATCTATTTGAGAGTTTGTTAGTTTTATCTATTACTTTTAAATATTTATGCCTAAGGTATGTGGATGTCCATTTATATATTTCTATCTGGGGCCTTAAAAATATCAGGGGCCACTCTCCCGCAGGTATCCTTATTCTGACATTTTTTTTTAAGACAGAGTCTCACTTTGTTGCCCAGGCTACAGTGAGTGCCATGGCATCAGCCTAGCTCACAGCAACCTCAAACTCCTGGGCTCAAGCAATCCTGCTGCCTCAGCCTCCTAAGTACCTGGGACTACAGGCATGTGCTACCATGCCCAGCTAATTTTTTCTATATATATGTTGGCCAATTCATTTCTTTCTATTTATAGTAGAGACGGGGTCTTGCTCTTGCTCAGGCTGGTTTCGAACTCCTGACCTCAAGCAATCTGCCCACCTCGGCCTCCCAGAGTGCTAGGATTACAGGTGTGAGCCACCGCGCCTGGCCTATTTTGACATTTTAATGCAAATTAAATTTGCATGTCCATAAAATAAGTTAACATCTCTCAAGAAAACAGTTGTCTGGCAAATACTAGAATATATCTAATTTCTTTCTTCTTAATTCAAAGACTGAATTCTCAGACTACCAAAATCTGTTAAATTTGGTGTTTGAAGAACTTGGATAATTTTAGCTTCATTTTCTTATTACTACAAGAGGAAGCTATTATTACTAATGTATGTATCTGTCTAAATAAGGGATCCGAGTTAGTTTATTTATGATAGGAAGTCAAGAGATACCGTGAGAACTCTGGGGACTTAGGACGAGCTGAGCATGGAAGTCCGAGACAGAGAAGCTAAGAGCAGGGAAGATAAATAGGGCCACTCCAAGTAACGATAAGAGATTTTCACCATTGTTTCACTGGTAGAATTATGAAATAAAACCTGGAAAATCCAAGAAACTTTAAATTGACATTCATGCTTCTTCATTTAATCAATGAACAAAATTTTAACTTGGCAAAAGTATTTGTATAAGTACAAATTCAAGGTCTTATTTATGGAATATGAATCTGGAAATTCCTGGGACATGCTAGGACACAATGACCAAGAGCAAATCTATTTCAGCGTGGCCTCGTGGGCTAACACCATCCCTGATAAATTGTGCATTAATCTCCAATTGAAGGTCAACCTTGTTTTTAATATATTGCTTCAGTGAAACTACATTGCCATTTCTATGATTGAAAATGAAACAAAAAAATAATAATTTCAAGTTGTTTTCTTACATCCAACCTCTTTTTTGAGACGAACTTCAGAAAAAACATATTTTTAATTTCTTATTGATTATGACTTCCACTGGTTATGGATAACAATTACATATATTTGACATGGTTCATCCCTTTTAGTTTGAGCCATTAAAAAAAATCAATTAGTCTCTGTTTTGTAGAACTATTTCATATATATATATACTATTGGATTGTTCTCGCTTGTAAGATTGTTTGATTATGTCTCCTGCCAAAGAATGGAGGGAGTTTAATTACCTCCAAAAAATTACTAAATCTTAGGAAGTATTTTACGAAATTCCACTCTTTACTTAATAAAGGGCCAGCACCATATTTCATGAATTTCCATTCATCTGACAGAGCTGTGGTGTTTGTAATTGTGTATATAAAGTCATCAGTCTTCTAGAACCATCTTTAGCTGAGCGAGCCCCAAAGCGTGGTCCATTCTGCTCAGATCTGATCAGCATCTTTATAGCTTATCAGCCTTGGGGTTCAATTTTGTTTTGGATGCTTTTATAAATGAGCACAATCACTGGTGAATCTGTTCTTCCAGATTGCAAAGAGAAAAATCGAGAGAGCAACTTTAGTAGATTACTGTGTCATTGAGAATAAAGTACAAGCACAAATGCACCTAACATAGTCTCAGGGATGATTTTGTCGGGTGTACATTTTCAGTTTTATTTCAGTAAAATTAGATGATTGTCTTAGTTATTATTGTTTCTGAAGTTATGCACTAACCCCAGGCTAAGGGTATGATCAATGCACTATCTAACAAAATCAATTTGTTTCAAAGTACTATTTTTTTTCTTAAAATGAAGGAAAGATAAAAGAAAAGAAGAGTAGCAATAGAGGGAAAGTGTAAGAATTATTTCAGGACTTTCTTCCTCTAGACAGGTGAATGATTCAATAGTACAGTTGTTTCCAGAAACCAAGACAGATGTAGAAATAGAAGTAACAAGGAAATTTTAATCATTTAATGGTCTTTGCACTTATAAAATTTCTGCAGAAAAGGGATCATACTAGTATTTACCACAATAAGTTTTTTTTATGTCGATAGAACAATTAAAGTATAGCATTCAAAGTTTTATTTCTTACACATATTTATAAAAAGTTTTGCTATATTTAATGTAGATCAAATAAAATATTGTTTCATTTAGTATTTTAATAGAAGAAATAAAATTTCCAAAGGTCAAGATACCAAGTATTTAAGAGATTTATTTGCAATTTATTAAGCTTCAGAAAGACTATGAGGTTATCAAAGCAATCCCAGTACCTAGCCAAAGATGATTTTCCTCTTTTATGCTAGAAACTTAGAAGAGTGATAGCACTGTCAAAAATCTACATTGGTACTGTCCAATTCCAGAAACCTATTTCTTAGTTATTATAAACTATAACTATATCCTAGAGATTGTTCTCTGCATTGCAGAAGCAAATACTTGGACACGAGTGAGCCTCAAAGAACATTTGGTTTTTATAGTTTTTAATCTACCCATTTTGTGCAGAGCACCATATCATATGGCATCTTTTTAAAAACATTTACAACACAGAACTGAAAAGTGAAACACACCATACAATCCAGCAATCACACTCTAGTATTTACCCAAATGAGTTGAAAACTTACATCCACACAAAACCTTCTCGTGGATGTTTATAGTATCTTTATTCATAATTGCCATAACTTGGAAGCAACCAAGATATCCTTCAATGGATGAATGGATAAACTGTGGCACAACAAGACAATACAGTATTATTCAATGCTAAAAAGAAACAAGCTATCAAGCCATGAAAAGACATGGTGGAAACCTTAAATGCATATCACTAAGTGAAAGAAACAAGTCTGAAAAGGCTACATATTGTGTGATTCCAACAAGATGACTTTCTGTATAATGGTTGATACATGTTATATATTCATGAAAACCCACAGAATTTACAAGACCAAGAGAGAACCTTAATGTAAACTGTGGACTTTGGATGATAATGATGTGTCAGTGTAGGTCCTCTGATTGTCAGAATCAGGGGCTGTTGGTTATGGGGGAGGGTGTGCCTGTGTGGGGCAGGAGGTATATGGGAAATCTCAGTATCGTTTGTTTCATTTTGCTGTGAACCTCAAACAGCTCCAAGAAATAAAGTATAGGTTTTAAAATGTGACATTAATTCCTTGAGACAACTTTAGGTACATTTGTGCTCATAATTTATTCTCAATGACACAATAATCTATTAAAGCTCCTCTCTCAATTTTCAGCCCTCATCACAATATCCTTTACAGGTGACCACAAATGTCTAATCATTTTGGCTACATTCACCTTTACAGTCACTTTGGTTCATTTATAGACCAATCAGCAGTAGAGCCACAAAAACCAACTCAACAACCAAGATTTCTGGCTGCCTGAGCCTTCCACTCATCATCTGGACATTCCTATATCAAACGGACATCACAAAAGAACTTCTTGGAGCTTATGAATGATTTAAAACTAATTCTTAAAATGCTTTTTTTTTCTAAATGAGACAAAACTACTTCTGGTAGTTCTCTAAAAATATAATTAATTACATCTCCCGACCCCCACCCCAAGGTTCTTTCCTCCTTCTTTGTGAATTTCAATTTCAGGGAACTAAGTACAGTTAAATGTAATTAATATGAAAGACACTGAGTTCAAAACTGGCTTCCATCTTGACCAGACTATGCTGGACTCAGAATTTTGTGGAGAACTTTGGCTTTTAGTAAAACTGGACACATTTTAGGACAACCAAAAAGGCAAAAGGTAAGGAATAAGCATGAAATAGGAGCTCTGAGTGTTGATTTGATCCATCAGTCAAATGGAGATAAGGTACTTCGTTGTCTTCATTTGATTGGCTCACAAAAAGAAACACTTGAAAGAAGGAATAGTTATAAAAAATTTACTGCCTAGCTAGTAGACATCTTTCAACCAGTTCTCTCACATCTGAGGCAGGGGGAGAAGGGGACCTTAAAGCACAACAGTAGGAAGATAAATAAAACTCAAGTAAAAAGAGCAGTATCTGAAAGGCAAGATGGAAAACAGTGATGGTGCATCTAACAAAAGATGCAAGGCTAAGATATTTTGGGCCTAGAGCTGCCAGCTGCATTAATGAGATTGCCAATGTGCCTCCTGCCTGGGCCAGGGTGGCTGAGGATCCAGGAGCGTCCCAGCTCACGAGCACATCACAGGCAGTGCTGAGGAAACAATGAGGTTTCCATGTTTGAGAAGTTAAATGGACTTGTAGAGAGAAATAAATTAGAAATATAGGCAATGCTGTGGAAACTAGAAATAGAAATGTGAGTGTATATGTTGGTAAGAACTTTTGAATGTAGTCAGTACTATACTGTTTTGTCTTTTGGAGAAATCTGGGGTCAAAAAAATTCCATACATGAGGATCTAAATAGAAAAAAAATAAATAGCACCCAATAGTTTGTCCGAGGCAAAACCAATGGGGTGATGGTGCTTGATGCAAAAAAGTGTGGCAAGGTTGTTTTGGTTTATTTTTTATTTTTTAAACTTTTTAAAGTGAAACATTTATTCAGTAACATTATGGACCAGGAACTATCCTGTTAATCTCATTTGATAGAACTACTCTGCAAGATAGATACGTGTTTAATCCATCCTCAACAAATTTTTAAGTGTATAATGCAGTATTAATATAGCAGATCTCCAGAACTTCTCCAACTTGCTTAACTGAAACTTTATGCAGTTGATTAACAAACCCCCATTTCCTCCTTCCCCAGCCTCTGGCAACCACATTCCACTCTTTGATTCTATGAATTTAACTATTTTAGAGACCTTTTCTAAGTGAAATCATGCAGTATTTGTCTACCTATTACTGGCTTATTTCATTTAGCTTATCTTCAAGGTTCATCCATGTTGTTGCATATTGCAGAATTCCTTTCTTTCTAAGGCTGAATAATATTCTGCTGTGTGTATACACCACATTTTCTGTACCCATTCATCCACTGATGGAAATTTGTGTTGTTTCCTTATCTTGACTATTGTGAATAGTGTTGTATTAAACATGAGGGTGCAAATATCTCATCAAGATCTGTATTTCAATTTTTTTGGACAGTTACTCAGAGTAAGACTGTTAGATCATATGGTTAATTCTATTCCTAATTTTTTAAGGAAACTTCTGTAGCAACTGCAACATTTTGCATTCCCCCTAACAGTATGCAAGGCTTAGAATTTCTTCACATCCTCATCAACACTGTTGTCTTTTGTTTTATTGATAATAGCCATCCTGACAGGTGTGAGGTGATCTCTGGTGTGGTTTTGATTTGCATTTCTCTGATGATTAGTAACATCAAACACCTTTTTATATACCTGTTAGCCATCTGTATGTCTTCTTCAGAAAAATGTCTACTCAAACCGTTAGCCCATCAACAGAGTGAAAAGGCAATCTAAGAAATGAAAAATACTTGCAAATATATAGCTGATAGGAGCCATTATGTATTTCTGAAATGCATAATGAACTCAAATAATTCAACAGCAAAAAAAAAAATGAATAACCCAATAGAAAATAGGCAAGTTTCTTTTTTTAATTTAGGTCTGAAATGTCAATAGTTGCCTTCTTGAGTGACTATTATCAGAACTGAAGAATCAGAGTGGGATTAAAGGGCTCATTTCTAGTGGACTGGATGAGGCTAAAGTCTCCTCATCCACCTCCACATCTAAGAAATCTGAGCAATGCCTTAGGATTTATTTCCTAAATCAATTTAGTTGTGGTGTGCAAATGTACATCTCTACATGAGAATTTTCTATATCATGAAATCTATGTTTATTTATTGCATTATATGGACATAAATAAGTTAAATACTGGAAAAACTTTTGAAAAATTAACAACTTAATTTTTTTAAGATTATATATTGTCTTCAGAATGAGTACTATCATAATTCTGCTACCATTATCCCAGGTTACCTCTATTTGCCTCATCAGGTTGAGGTATTCTAAAACTGAACAAATGACTTTAATAAGTTATGCCTCATGCCTGACTGCTTAATAAAAATATGTGTTATCTCTGCTTTTTCAATCATCTCATTTGTTTGCCCATAATTTTAGTAAATACACTCACTATAGTGTCAAGATTAATAATGTGATATATAATCACAGGGAAATTGCAAGACTACCCTCTCTCCTACCCATCTCCCCCACAACAATGAAACTTATAAACATTACATACCAAAAAATATCATAATTAGTATAAATGAGGTAGAATCTACCAGGTCAGGAAGTATGTCAATAAAGGAGAATTTTAAATTTAAAAAATTGTGCTAACCTCTAAACATTGGAATTTAGAGAAAGTGATACTTTCATAAGTAGGCAATAATGCCAACTCTGCTTGAAAACGTATTTTCCAAATTTTGAGGATTTGGGGGGAGGGCAGAGGACAGAGCCATTGCCTCAGACCCAGCTGCTAAACCATGCTGCCTGCTGCTTAAGAGACTGCACATCTGGGAGGAGCTCCAGAAAGACATTATAAGGCCAAACCTGGGACCTGGAAGGCTAGAAAGAAGCATCACACTAGTGAGATCCTCAGTATTAAAAGATATCCCTAAGAAAAATTAACCCAGAGGAAGAAACTAAGAAACAAATGTGAGCACAAGTCTTAATAAAATATGTTGGTAAGCTTTATTTGGTTATTTATTTATTATTCAGTGATATTTTCTAATAAGTGATCATATTTGATGTGTTATTTAATTTCTAAAAAACCTTACAATAGTAATGTAAAATAGAGGGAAGTTGTTTATTGGATAACCAAAAAAATGCTAAGGTCCACTTTTGTATTTTGAGAGGTGATTAGAACTATTGAATAATTTTTGAATTTGTTAGAATATTTTTATATGTACGTATATGTGTTAAAAGTTAAAAGTAAATAATAAACACAAACAATAAATAAAAATAAAAGTAAAATACAATATAGATATAACTAATGGCTTTAAATTATTATAGGATGGGGAAAAAGAGAATATAGAAACTTTACCAAACTAATGCATGTCAGAAAACATAGAGAAGAAAAGGAGGAGTTAAGAAAAAACAAAATGGCAGAAATCCAAATATATCAGAATTAATGTAAACAAATAAACCCACCTATTAACAGATTATCAGATTGGGTTAAATATTCAAAACTAAACTTAAAACAAGATTTTAAAAAGACTGCAAATAAAAGAATAGAAAAGATTATCAGGTAAATCCTAATTAATTCTTATCAACTGTTAGCTAATTATAATATCTTTTCTAACTATATTATAAAACCATTGAAGTATAATTTAAGGTCAAGAAAACAGTAATAGCAAAAATAATATTACATACTTTATGCATTCTACAACATAACTTTGAAACATATAAGACATTTAAGAGCAAGGACTCTGTTACACAAAAATTTAAAAAACTTAAAATAAATTTAAAAATATAAAAAATATATAAGAAAAAAACTAACAGAATCATGGGAAAAGAATAACAATAACAAAATCATGGTGGGGTATTTTAATATATTTCTCTCAGAAGCAAGGAAAGAAATATAAAAGATACAGAGGATTTGCAGAACAAAATTACAAACTCTGATAAATATAATTTATCTGTGACAAAAATGTATATGTATAACTTATATTGAAATAAATTTTGAATTAATCATAAAAATATACATATTATCAAGTGCACATGGTCTATTTATAAAACAGTTGATCCATACAGTAGGCCATAAATTAAGACATAAATTTTTTTAAAAACAATGTCACAAAGGTCATATTTGTATAAAAAGAAACATAAAAGAATTCAGCAATAAAAAAACAAAGCTCCCCATATATTTGGAAATTTAAGCAGGCATATTGAAATAATTCATTAGCTTAAACAAAAAATCACTTTAAAAATTATAAAAGAAACTTGAAATAAATAAAACCAACAATGAAAATAACATACTAAAATGATAAAAGTAACATGTTAAAAAACTGTGGAATGCAGTGAAAGCAATACCTAAGTAGTAAATTTATAGTCTTAAAAGTACCATTAAAAAAGAAGAAAAATGAGAAAAAAAGAGGACTAAAATTTTCAATTCAAAAGCTACAAGATGAATAAAAAGGTAAGACTGAAAAACTTAAATAGTAAATACAGTGTAAGATTCAAAACAAATGAATGCAGCAGAACACTAATAAGCAAAAGATCACTAGATTTTAGTTGCCTAACAAAAACTTGCTATCAAATCAGACAAGTGTGCAAGAAAAGGAAGTTATAGATCAATTTCACCCATAAACAGAAATGCAAAAATCAAAATAACATGTTAGCCTATCAACTTCAGCAGCATATAATATACAGTACTGTACACACATCTACACACATGCATATAGTTTAGTGGTAAGAAAATTGGGTTTAATATCAGAGGGCTGACTCTGAGGCCTGGACTACCTACTTACCAGGTAAGTCTCCTTGTTCTTAGTGTTTATGGCTTTTGTTCTGTTAATGTGATTTTAATGACATAGCTACAACCCAGTTGGTTCTGAATCTACTCAAAATTATGCAAATCAAACTTTTAATGGAATATTTTAGTAAAGATCACTTTTGAAGATGTTCATTTGTCCCTAAAAATGTTAATGTTGTAGCATTTTTGTTGGCTAAAAGTAAATACTAACTAAAATAATTTTAAAGTATAAACATCCCAAGGTAGGCAACTGAATGCTATTTTTGTTTTACAGCTAAAAACAGTGTTTTCTTGGTTATTTTCTTTGTGTAAGTTAAACCTAAAAACAATATACTGCTCATCTTGACATTTCTTTTCTTTATTGATACTTAGCAATTGTACATATTTATGGAGTATATGTGATATTTCAATATATGCATACTATGTGTAATGATCAAATCATAATTAGAATGTCCATCACCTCAAGCATTTATCCTTTCTTTGTTAGGAACATTCCAAATCTTCTCTTATAGCTATTTTGAAATATACAATAAATTATTGTTAACTATAGTTACCCAACTGTGCTATCGAATACTAAACTTAATCTTTCTATGTAACTATTTTTATATCCATTAATCAACCTCTCTTCAATGCCCCTCTCCCCTCCCCTTCACAACCTTCTAGTAACCACCATTCTATTCACTACCTTCATGAAATCAACTTTTTTTGTTCTCACATATTAGTGGGAATATATTTTTATTTCTGTGCTTGGCTTATCACACTTAACATAATGTCCTCCAGTGCCATCCAACTGCTGCAAATGATAAGATTTCATTCTTTCTTTAGCAGACTAATATTCCATTGTGTATATATAGCACATTTTATTGATCTATTCATCCACCGATGGACACTTAGGTTGCTTCCATATATTGGCTATTGTGAATACTGCTGCAATAAACATGGGAGTGCAGATATCTTTTCAATAAACTGATTTCCTTTCTTTTTGGATATATATGCAGAAGTTGCTGGTCATATGGTAGATCTGTTTTTAGTTATTTGAGGAAACTCCATAGTGTTTTCTATAATAGCTGTACTAAATTACACTCCCACCAACAGTGCAGTAGCATTCTCCTTTCTTCACATCCCTCTCAGTATTTATTATTTTTTCTCTTTTTGGTAATAGTCATTTTAACTGGGATGAGAGGATATCTCATTGTGGTTTTGCTTTCCATTTTCCTGATGATTCATAATATAGAGAATTTTCTGATATACTTTTTGGACATTTCTGTCCAAAAGTAAAATTACACTTAAAATTACCAAAACAAATGTGCTGTAGCTTGCCTTTTTAAGCAAATTTTTACAGGTTTAATTTATTCTGTTAAAACATTGCCATCTTAAAATACTTTGGGACTCTGAAGAAAGTTGGCAGCCATTTTCTAAAGAATTTGAGAACTACAGCCCTGGAATTTCCCCCCTATATTCTTCTTTGGTCTATCTCACATTCATGGAAGATGACCTTGCACTTTACCTATTTATTTGCATAAGACTATCAGAACATTTCTCAGATATCTGAATACTCATGGAGCTGAAGGGAAAGCAAGAATTTCCCCTTCAAAGCAACAGATGGTATCCTCTCTTGCTATGAGATGTATTAAACCCCAATTTCTTCTTGAAACAAGAAGAGTAATTAACACAGGTCTGTCTAATGACAAAAGTTAGATTTGTCACTATTCTCACATAATTTGTTTAGAGATCAACATGATTCTATTATAGATCGTAAGTAGAAAGTCAAGTATAAGAAAAGTTCTGTGGGTTATTTAGCATTATATAAGAAAAAATAATTATGCTCTCTTCTACACATTTTTGCTTTATTGTCAATATCTTTTTGTTTGTTTTTTCACTTTTCTCACAAGACTATTGATTGAATTAAATCCAAACATTGGAAAACAACATTATAATGATAATGCAGAAGCTGCAATATCCCAACAGAAAAGAAATTTTGGTTTTTCAGTATTTTCTTATTGTGGTGGTGAAGGTGGTGATTTAAGTATTTTTAGTAGCCTGTAGAGAAAGAAGAAATAAAAGAAAAAATATTGTTGAGTTTAAAAAATTAAAATTAATATTATTAATGCAATTATAGTAAAGAACATATTTTGACAGGGAAGCTTCTTGGCAATTTTAAAAATAAGTATACATCTTTTGTCCAGAGTAGTTAACTGCTTTAGATTTCACTTTTTAAAAGTTTTAATGTTGTTTTTCCAAAAGAAATAGCTTATAATCAGGTAAAGAACTAAAATACCAAATTATGAAGCAAAAATTTCAACTGCTTATCTGGACAAATAAAATGAGCTTTGTTTCATTTTTAATTGCCCCTCAGGGGTATAGCTTCTTTATGAAATGTAATCAGCTCCCAATCACCTATGAAACTTCCTTAGATGTATTAGAGAAACATTTTAAAGAGAGAGATATAGAAAGCAAGGAGCTCAAAGGCATCAGTTCTGCTGCCCCACCCCTAAGGCCTTTCCTAGGTACAGTCCACAGCCGCAGGAGGAGGGCTCCAGACAGAATCTGCAACTCCCCGCAGCAGGTCAATGTCAGAGCAGATGGACTGGTGTATGTGTGCATGTGTGTGTGTGTGTGTGTGTGTGTTTGTGTGCACTTAAGTAAAGATGAAAAGGTACACTTTAATTACTCTACTGCAATAAGTATAAGAAAGCTTCAAAGAAATATTGAGGCATCCTGGCAGACAGCCAAAACTATACAACAGTTAGCTGGGTGAGTGGAGGCTTGCCGCCCTATTCTTAATTATGGTTTAAAGAACTCGCTTTCCTCCCCATCACTGAAACCTCTACCCATTTGCACATCATTTCTCTTTCCATACATAGAACACCAGGCAACCATCACCCATGCCCAGGCCCTGCCCTGATGGAGTGGAAGTAAGAAAATGCAACTTCTACTGAGTGGTTCCTTTTTAATTGGTCACGGTCACGCTATTCAAATAGGAAGAAATCTGCAACCCATTAGACGTTTTCCTCCTGCATTAATAGTCAGAAAAATTAATTATATTTTGTGGCCATTCCTATTATTGTTTTTTTCCGGTTGGGAAATGTTCTCCAAGGGCTGTGCCTGGATAGCAGCATATAGAGTCAATTAGATTGTGAAAAAAGAAACTAACTCTAAAAGAGTGGGCAGATTTGCAGTCCTCTCCTGCAAATAGGATAGGAGAGGTAGAAGCGAGAGAAAAAGAAAGGTGGAGAGAGGGAAGTGGCAAAAGAAAGATGGGGCAAGGCATTTGGCATATGTGATAACATGAAGTGATTTACCATGGACTGGCCAGTTGGATAAAATTAACCCCAGATAACCAACAACATGCTTTTGAAACATTTCGAATTGATCAAGATACATTACCCCTTACAATCTCCATTGTCCTACTGCAGAATTGCATTCCTCTTATAAAGAAAAGTTGACTCAAATTTCCTCTCCAAAATCACATGGGTGATCTTGAAACATCAGAGAATTTAAATCTTTCAACAGGCAGGTCACAGAAATAACCACACAAAAACCTGGTTTTCTCCACAATACTTTGGATGGAATCAAGTAACCGTATTATTTCAGGGGATCATTTAAAATAATGTCCTTCTGCCTTTGGCAGTTTAACTAGTTCTCCTCCAAAAACCATGATATTTTATGAGTTGGCATTTTCCAAACTTGCATAAATTGTAGAATTTTAGGGCTGGAGGCAGCCTTATACAGCATCTAATTAAATTTCTTCCATTTACAGATGAGGAAAGTAGGCCTGAGGAGATTAAATGACTTAATCCAAGGTAACAGCTAACGAGTGACAGAGTGGGAATTGGGCCAAAATCAATATTCTCTTTATAAAACCCTGATAACATAAAATCAAGTGAAATGTATTTGTTTCCACAGCTATCTCTATATTCTATCTTCTAAACATAATGAAACTATCACTATAACATGCTATGAATAGTTAATATTCAACAACATGTTTTTTATGTTTGTTTTCTATATTAATGTGTTTATACGGGTACTTTTTCACATACTTTTAGAATAGTAAATGGCATATTTATACATGTAACCCTTCAGTCTCAGTCTTAGAATAAGATAGGAGAATATGTTAAAGGCAAGATTTTTTCTTATAACATTGTATAGGCTATTAAGAAGTTTCATGATCTGGAATTCATTCTTTGTCTTTTTAAAAATTGTGTTTTAACACTATCATAACACACACGATAGCCAACCTTCCATTTAAAATATGGGGTAGGTTTTCTATAAAGTGTCAGGTAATCCTAAGAGCAGTATTATCATGTTATGATTATTTGAATTTACTACAGTGACATATTAACTAATAGCAGAGAAGCAACTAAAAAACTCTTTTATATATGTAACATTTTAAGTTTCTTAGCAACCTGAGATTCCAGATAATAACACTGGCACTTAGATTCTGCTCTTTTGTCTCTTAGTAGTAGTATTTAAAAAATAATTTTATTTATAGAAATATGAGGATGGTCAATTTATGGGAAAACCATTATTTTTAATGTAATTTATAAACACACACAGTAAGCCTCTGCTACCTCTGGTTATCAGATTATCCTTCCTTTTGATAATATTACCTTGATTTTGCCTCTCAGTTCATGTTCTGGGCATCCAAACTCCCTTCTCCAGAGCACTACTGCCATACTCACTCTTATCTCTCACCAACCATGTGGTACAATGAGCCATCGTGGCCAATAGCTTCCATCCCCTGTGGTGATAGATACTGAATAAAGTCACTCCAGTAAGTCTGAATCCTAGAACTTTCACTGGACATAGCATGAAAGAGGTTTTCCTTTTCTTCTAGGAATTACTAAGCTTAGAGGAAACTTAAGTTAAAAGCAGCCATTTTGCCAGTTTATAAGGAGAAACTGCCTGAGAAAATTTAAAGCACACAAAAGAAAGTGAAATGGTGAGACAGCTACTGATGCTTTTACTCACGTCTTTGGATCCAGTCCTGCCTGATTCAGGATAGCCCTTGGCAATTCAGTGACATGTGCCAGCAAGTCCCCACCACCACCAGGCCACCCTAATTTTACTTGTTTTTGCTTCAACCAACATACCTTGGGTTTTATTCCCTTGCAGCTAAAAGACTTTTAACTAATATCAAACAGCAGAGGCTTAAACTAGAAAGGGGCAGGAATACACGACTTTGTCCCTTGAGCTAATTTTACTCATTTAACTAGAGGCAGCAAACATTAAAGGTGTAAACAATGTGGACTTCGAATTCCAAACTCAAAGATTTCTCAGTCTAAACACTGCTAGAGTGATCTACACATTCAATGCAATCCCTTTTAAAATACCAATGTCATTTTCACAGATCTAGAAAAAATAATTCTAAGTTTCATATGGAACCAGAGAAGCCTATATATAACAAAAGCAATCTTAAGCAAAAAGAACA
The DNA here is from genome assembly GCF_040939455.1 of Microcebus murinus. NCBI lineage: Eukaryota > Metazoa > Chordata > Mammalia > Primates > Cheirogaleidae > Microcebus > Microcebus murinus. The sequence goes on from NC_134118.1 coordinate 9,629,430, forward strand.
AATTGGGAGACATAAATTTATCAGACTTCAAGCTATACTACAAGGTTATAGTAACTAAAACATTATTGTACTGGCACAAGAACAGAGGCATAGGCCAATGGAACAGAACTGAGATCCCAGATATAAAATCATCCTCATATAGCCATCTAATCTTTGACAAAGCAGACAAAAACATACACTGAGAAAAAGAATGCCTATTCAATAAATGGTGCTGGGAAAATTGGATAGCCACATATAGAAGACTGAAACAGGATCTGTACCTCTCATCTCTCACAAATATCAACTCATGGTGGATAATAGACATAAATCTAAGATGTGAAACTATAAGAATTGTAGAAGAAAACATTGGAAAAACTCTTATAGATATTGGTCTACAGAAAGTATTTATAAAGAAGACCCCAAAGGCAATCACAGCAACAACAAAAGTAAGTAAATGGGACCTGATCAAATTTAAAAACCTCTGTATAGCCAAGGAAACTATCAAGAGAGCAAACAGAAAACCTACAGAATGGGAGGAAATATTCATATGTTATACATCCAATAAATGGCTGATAACTAGAATCCATAGAGAACTCAGGAAAATCAGCAAGAAAAAAATATCAAACAGCCCTATCAAAAAGTGGGCAAAGGAAATGAACAGAAACTTGTCAAAAGAAGATAGACTAATGGCCAACTAACATATGAAAAAATGCTCAACATCTCTAACCATCAGTGAAATGCAAATAAAAACCACAATGAGATATCACTTACCTCCAGTGAGAATGGCCTTTATCAAAAAGTCCCAAAACAATAAATGGTGGTGTGGATGTGAATAGATAGGAACACTCATACATTGCTTGTGGGACTGCAAACTAGTAACACCTCTGTGGAAAGCAATATGGAGATGCCTCAAAGAGATACAAGTAAAAGTACCATTTGATCCAGCAATCTCATTACTGGGCATCTACACAAAGGAAAAAAGATATTCTATAAAAAGAGACATCTGCACTGGAATGTTTATAGCAGCACAATTCATAATTGCAAAGATGTGGAAACAACCCAAGTGCCCATCAATACATAAGTGGATTAATAAAATGTGGTATATGTAGACCATGGAGTTCTACTCAGCCACAAAAAACAATGGTGATCTAGCACCTCTTGTATTATCCTGGATAGAGCAGGAGCCCATTCTACTAAGTGAAGTATCACAAGAATGGAAAAACAAGCGCCACAGGTACTCACTAGAAAATTGGTATTAACTGATCAACACTTATGTGCACATATAGTAGTAATATTCATCAGGTGTTGGGCAGGTGGGAGGGGGCAGAGGGAATGAGTATATACACACCTAATGAGTACAGTGTGCACCATCTGGAGGATGGATACACTTGAAACTCTGGCTCAGGCAAGGGAAAGACAATATATGTAACCTAAACATTTGTATTCTGTAATATGCTGAAATTAAACACACACACACACACACACACACACACACACACACACACACATTGCCATTTTTCACAGCATTCTAAGGGCCCACTTTCTGTAATGGTGTTTTGGCTCTTGAAAATCCCAAAAAATCTTTTGAAAATATACATACAACAAAAACTGAGCGATATTTTCAATTCCCTATTAGCAGATTGGCTAGTCCAAACAAAAGTGTGCGAGTATAGGCCTCTTCAAATGGAGTCTATTAAGTTGGCTGCAAAGGCTGCAAAGACTTAACTGTTTTACTCAACTAGGAGGACTGGGGAGCTCTCTTAGAATGATGATGACAGGAAACATGAATATTTTGGCCACAAAATTTTCGTTTTCTTATAAACTTATGTTTGAAGAAAAGATAGAAGTCACATACATCTAAGTTCATAATTTTAGCAAGCTGACTTATAATGATATTTTAATATGTACTATAAAAATCTATTTTAATTCTAGTAATGCATTGTGCTATATTTCCTTCATATCTTCTCAAATATCCTGACACTGGAAATTTTTCAGCATTCAAGACATTGTTGTTTTTGTCACTCCTTCTTCAGCGCCACTTGGTGAAATACATTTAATATAGTCACTGTTCTGGGATATCATAACATAATGTGACTTAATATTATTATATTCAGAAGCTTGATTAACAAAATTAGTGTACCAGATGTAAACTTCATAGATGTTTAATATCACAAATATGAATCCTATAGTCTGCTATATATTTTAACATTTTGAATGTTTCAGAGAATATGAGTCTGATCATTGTATGGTTAATTCTTAAAGAACCCATAAAATGTAAAACTTATCACAGAGAGAAACTTTCACCTTGATTTAAATAATTTAGGTAAATAAGTATTGCTTATGAATAGGTACTAATTAGTTATATTAAAATGTAACAATATATTTGTATAGCTCTTTCTAATTTAGATATTATCTCAACCCAATAACCCTACAAAATATGTCAGCAAGAATTACCCCTTCTCTGCTGAATGAGAAAAAGAGGCTCAAATCAGGCAGCTGATGATGTCTGGCATGGCTGTTTTGAACTGGTTCATGCCTTTGGATTGGTTACCAGAAAGCACCGATTGGGAGTACCTCCAACTTTGGCATCAATCCAGGATATTTTCAGCTTAGCCACCAACATCATGACAAAGTGGCCAAACCTGGATCCAGGTACTGTTACTAAAATATTACCATGAGGTTTGAAAAAGAAGAAATTAATTGAGAAAAGCCAAAAGGATTCCACAGAGATTTGCTGAAGAATGCTGGCTCTGCAAGGGCACGGCTCAACAGGCTCTGCAGGTATCACCTGTTGGTTTCCACTCAGATGCCCAAACTCTAACTTGTAAACAGTCATTGCTCAAAATCTGTTTTCCGATGAATGAACACATCTAAACAACTTAATTGATCAGTAAAGCCTAGAAAATGTGTGGGTTTATATGTTTATAGATATATTAGTTTGAAATCGATTAAGCTATGTATAACACAGATATTATTTTTAATGAATAACCAAACCTTCTTCACTAGGACTAGGGGAAGTCTGGTCATCAGTTGCTAGACACAGGTTTCAGTTATTGTGTCAGTATTCTTACATGTCAATCTACTTGCCACAACATGGAATTATTCTTTTATATTTAATAAAATCTTCATAAATATACTGGTTGTGGAAGCACCCTTACCTCTTTCTTAGAGGCCAATGAGCTGAGGGTCACATCTTAACCTTGATTTTCCTAATAACCATGGTCTCACTGACCACACTTAATCTGTCCTGGGGGCGTCAAACCACTCTACACTGCCACCTGGGTTCTGGTAATTATTCTAGTATAAACTTCTCTATCAAGCCAGTGATTCCTTCAGTTTAAGTACCCTGGGAGGATTCATGTATTCTGTCTCCACATTTTTGCACAGGTAGAAACAGCTTGAATAAATCTCTTATGTCCCTTTCCTAAATGTAATGGGGAAAAAAAGTTTTGCAGATATGAATCAATTTTTTTCTCCTAATAGTCTACTAATGCATCCTATCTTCGTTCCCACTCCTACTCAAGAATTTAGGCCATTAAGTGTTTGTTCTTCACCATATTTCCTGGCTCTGATCTGTTTTTAAGGCCCTCAGAAAAATATTACAGACTCCAGGAAGAACCGTTATAAATTATAGCAGGGGATTTGAAGAGAATGAGATTCTACTCTGATGAGTTTAGAGGGGAATTGTGAGAGCAGATACTTTGGTGAGTCCTAGAGAAAAATCCCAACACCCTTTTCCTTAGAAAGGCCCCTGAAGAGGTGAAGAGGTGGCAAAACCCCAGTGAGGGAATAGCCTAAGAAACCGAAAGAGATGAGATCTCATTAGCTTCCTATCGATTTCTGTGACCTGGCATGGAGGGAAACAGCAGATTAAACCGCTGACAGTAAAGATGACACAGACTCAGAAGAAAGAGCACGAGAGCCACTAAGATGTCAGGGACAAGAAAAGGATTTTTCTCAGCAGCGTTTACCCTCAATTAACGACCAAGGGCCAAATTCCACTTATAGCCACAGCACTATTTAAGATCTTCAGAATCTTGTACAACTCCAGGGAAAATTGAGAGTACAGAAACCCCAAGTTAGCTGAGATTAAGTACCTGCTTTAGTGTTAATAGTGGTGCTCAAAAAAATAGTGGTGCTCAACTGATTTGTAGAATATAAAGAAAATTATACATCTCACACATCTGAATTGTTGATTGCAATTCATACTCCATAGAAAAACACAACCTCCCAGGAATCAAGGGACATGTGATTACACTTAATATGAAGAATTTCAGTAAAATATTTTTAAGGCAACAGAAAAAATGACTTCTCCTAAGTTTTAAATTCTCCCATTCTTTCTTATCCCTCTCCACTACATGTGCATATTTTTATGCATGAACTTAATTCCCTCAACAAATATTCAATGAGATACTATATTAGACACTGTAAGAAATACGAAGAAATATACAGCAAACAATCTCTTCCATCAAGTGATTTATAATGTAATAGGGGACAGGGAGACCAATTATATGATTAATGTAGTATTAATGTATTGGTATGCACCAAAAAAGTAGTAGGAATGATAAAATTTTACAAGTTTAGAGAAAAGAAGATCGGTGTGCTGGAATTGTCAAGGAAATCTTCTCAGAGAAGTGAAGACCCATTGGTGGTTGTGAAATCATTTCAGGGAGTTATGATCAGGAATTTAGAGGATAAGACAGCATAGGATAGGATAGGATAGGATAGGATAGGATGGGATGGGATGGGATGGGATGGGATGGGATGGGATGGGATGGGATGGGATGGGATGGGATGGGATGGGATAGGATAGGATAGGATAGGATAGGATAGGATAGGACAGGATAGGAGTAGTAGATACATTGCATATATGTATAATTTAATGAAGCTTTTGTGTCAGATGTCTGTGTGCATGTGTTTTGTATTCACTGGGTCTTGATGTAAAATGTATTTCTTATTGTGGGTCATGACCAAAATGTTTAAAGCCACTATCATATGGGAGCTAGAGATCAAAGAGTTCCTTAAAAGGAGGGTAAGACTGCAATAAGCAGAGAGGAAAGTTGACTAGCAGTGGGTACTTCATAGGCCAAGTTCGAAATCAGTGAGGCATGTGCAAACAATTAGGAATCAACCAGTCTGGGTTTATGTAAGAAAGCGGATGAAAAGACTGTGAGAGAAACTTCTGGAGATATTCTAATTAAAATATTTTTTCTTTGATATCTGAAAGCTAATTCCCTTTAGAAATGTTTGGTCAGCTGAACTATATCACTTATTTTGAATCATTTTTAGTGTTTAATTAATAGCCTTGGTATCCTTTTCCGTGCCTTTTGAGATCATCTCTTTCTTCCACCCACCACCCAATAATTCTGATAAAGCCGACTTCACACACACACATACATGCATGTGCACACACACACACACTCACACACACACACACAATAGGCTCAGTAAGGCACAAAGGCCCCAGGCCTACATCTAACAAGTAAGTGTAACCCCCCACACTCTTCATGCACCCAATAATCCTCACTGCCACAACCCCTAATGCACAACCCACTCTCCCAAATCCTTGTCTGTGACTTAAAATACATTACTTCCATCCTCTTTCAGAATGTATAGTTTCTTAGAGACATGATAGGCTCAGAAGTGGAGACACTGACAGCCCATGCAAATGTCTGCTGATAGGGCCTACCTTCTTCCCAAGTTACCTAGTAATTCCTATCCCACTAAGCAGGAGAGAATGCCATGAATCCTGAGAAGAAAAGAGGGAACTGGAAGAATTCCAGAAGGCTTTTGCTATTGGCTCAACTGGCCCCAACTAGTAGACATAATGTTTCTATCTTCAGCTGGAGGTGATTATATTAAGTCTGAGTCAGAAAAAAAAAAAAAAAGCTATTTTATGCCTTGTAGTAATTGTTCTTAAAACACCAAGGAGTCAACCACCACAGGTAACCCTAATGGTTTACTCCTGGGCATGACCTCTGGGCATTAGAGGTCATGAATAGAAAATGAAGATATTGAAAAAGAATGTGAAGATATTTTCAAGAGAAGAAATCAAATCCAATCAACATGATGTTACCAAATTTGACCTAACTATGTGTAAGACCATAATATTAGTTTCGAGAAGGAAGTATTGGCATACAGAGACTGGATTCCTTTTGGTTTTGCCTTCTGACAGCTGACATTACGCCCAGTTGATAGCTGCCATACACATACACAGTCTGGGATCTCATGTCTCCGATCGGTTCATGGCATCATTTCTGGGAACCTCACTAAGCCATTTAATAAATTCTTTTCCAGATAAGACAAGTGGTGCTCAATACCAGGTTAATGAAATTTTTGTGGTCATTACCTCCACATACATCTTTTTATTAAAGAATGTGTGGGTTTTAAACAAGCACATCAGCCTCCATTCCTTGAGAAACCACGGTAAAATTCTTGAATTATTTCTGGTAAGTACTTTATCTGTGCAATCCCTTCTAGTCCCTTCGCCATTTTTATAGATGTAATCAATTATTTCGGTCAAACAAAACACACTGCCAACTTTCCAGAATTCCTAGAACGATTTTAACTACTAGCTTGGGGTTTTATTCGGTATGAGCATAAAAGTTATTATATTCTAATTGCTTGTGATTGTTACTACATTGAGATTTATTTTGGTTGGTTATTTCAAGAGACTGTTAAAATGAGTTTAGTGACTTCATTCTGGTTTTCCTGATTGATTCTATTATTAGGACTGTGGAAGCCTGGGGCCTTTTGGCCTTACTGAACATCTTGAACAATTTTTTAAACAGTTTGGGTTTGGCAAAACCTATTTTGCCAAGAACATTACCCCTTAATTTTTAAAAACCATGTGCATTTTAAGGAAAATGTAACCCATATGTTCCTAATTCCTCTGTACTAAACACATCAAATGTTTTGTAAGAACTGCCTGATTTCCAAGAAGCCTTATGAGCCTTCCTTATATGACCTTTTAAGTTATTTTCTTTTAAAACAGGAAGTTATTTCTGCCAAGGATGAAGTTATTTAGGCACCAACTGTTTCAAGAAACTCATGAACTAAGTGGACATATTTTATGTTTCTCTGGGACATATTTACTGAATAAAGTAGTAGCAAACACACATACACACACACACAAATAAACAACTAAGCTATGAAAGAACCAAATCAAATAAAGAAACATTTTTAAATATGTGTGTTTTCTGAATCCTCATACATTGAAATACTTAGTTATAGATTTAGTATTTGACAGAACATCTGCTTCAAAGGACTTTGTTGAGAAGAGGTTTTGTTTTACTTTGCTTTTTAGTTCCAGAGGTGATCTGAAATCTTATCTAAATATCTGTTTTCATCATGCTACAAATGAACTTTTCCCAGAGGATTTGGACATTTTAATTCCGGTTACTTTTCATTTTAACATTTCTGTCTCTAATCCCAACAGTAAGAATAAAAGAATATTAACAAATCAGAACGTGTGTATATTTTTGCTTATGTCCGCACATAAATGTATGTGTATATGTACAAATGTGTGTCTGGGTGTGAGACCCTAGATCTTCTCTGGAGATCAGCTTCCCACATCAGTCTCTCAGTGAACGTCCCCATCATTGTAGTCCTACCCTTCAAGTTGGTAAAATTTGGTAACCATTCATCCTAGTCTCGATTCTTGGGTTGGTGTGTCCAGCACAAGTCTAGCACTTGGAGAGGCAGCGTCTTCTCCCAAAACTCCCATGGAGAGGACAAACAACCCACCTGGCCTGTTTCTGGCTGAGTCTTTTGAATATTCTGATATTTTCTCTTTTATATTTTACTTTCAAATACCAGACAGTAAGAGAAAAGAAGCTGACCCCATGCCTCAAACCTGTAAGGACCCACCTTTTTCCCTTCCTTTTTCCTTTTCCTCTCCTGAGGCCCTCCCCTCAGACCTAACCCATCTTGGATGATCCTACAGACAAAGACTTGTGCTCCCACTGGCATGTTTTCAAGGTGCTCTGTTTGGCCTCCTCCACCTCTGTCACCACAAGGCCTGGCTGGGGTGTCGTCACTCTCACCTGTGAGCCAATCCTACATTGTGCACTCTGAGGAAACTCAATAGATATCACAACAAAGCAACCCAAAAGGTAAAATTTCCTGATTTATGAGTAGTCATATGGTTGGTGCTTAATAATATGGGGACTTATACCATGTGGCTCTACTGTGAATGCAATTTATTACTTATTAATATCATTATTTATACTATGGTAAATGTATAAACAGGAAACACAAAATGGGCAATTCATTTCCATCTTCTCTGGGTCTCAGTTTCCCTATCTATAAAGTGATGGAAGTGGATAGAATTATTCTTAATGTTAGTTTTTGCATGAACATTTTATGAACCAATTCATAATAGACTTTCCAGTAATCCTGAAAGTCGCACAATGCTTCATGATGGAAGAATTCAAATTCCTGAAGCATGCTAGGGCACTTTGTTGGATTAGGAATACAAAGAAGAAAAGAAAGGAAAGAGAAGAAAATAAAAGAAAGAAAGGAAGGAAAGGAAAGGAAAGGAAAGGAAAGGAAAGGAAAGGAAAGGAAAGGAAAGGAAAGGAAAGGAAAGGAAAGGAAAGGAAAGGAAAGGAAAGGAAGAAGGAAGGAAGGAAGGAGGAGGAGGGAGGAAGAAAAGAAGGAAGTAGGGAAAGGAGAGAGAGAGAGGGAGGGAGAAAGGAAGGAAGGAAGAAGAAAGAAAGAATGAAATTCTCCCCTCATGAATTTTAGAGAGTCTTTGGTAAATAAGCATCCAAACAGCTGTGACAATGTCTGATTAAAATTTTCATTGATGAAGAAGAAAAACAGAAGCTGGAAGTTCTCAGCACTCAACATGAAGATATAAAAACAGGGAGAATCAGTATCAGGGATAGTTGCCAAGGAGGGTGTGGTAACAGTAAAATTCCAAGAGAGCTGGTCAGAAATAAGGATGACTATCTTGAGAGGGTTAAAAGAAGTTCTAAAATTTTAAAGGCAACATAATGAAAATAAGGTGATTTAAATTTCATTTATTTTGTACACAAAAGTACTTTCTGTCCTCTCTCTTGTATTTTAATTTTCAAAACTAAAGCTTTATATCAGTTTTGAAACAATAGAAATACACAGTGATTGAATTCCTACTTGTTTTTTAATTCCTGTCACTTTAGTTTGCATACCTATTTCTATGTGATGCTTTTCTTCCAAATGTCCTATCCCAATGGACTGCATCTACCATCAGAAGAATAAGAAAAGAAAAAAAAAAAGGAGAACCATCAGAAATGTTATAAGAATAAAATTCAAGGCAGCACATACTCTTCATACAGACTCCTGTTTCCTCCAGGACAGGAATGCAACCGGACACTTTTGTGGACATACCCAAAGGGCGGGGCTGGACCTAGAGGGGGCCATGGAAACACTACAGAATTTACTCACTAATGAGGAGACTCTGACATGGTGGGGGTATTTTTGAAAATAATACTCTTTAATCTGAAAAACTTAGAACAGAGCAGGTCATTATCAAAATTTAAAAATTGTGAAGAGGAATATTAGAAGGTGCTATGGTCTGAATGTTGGCATCCTCCCCAAATGTATACGTTGAAATCCTTGGGCCTTTGAGAGGTGATTAGGTCATGAGGGCTCTGCCCTTATAAATGGGATTTGTACCTTTAACACACTGATGGCCACACTAGGAAAAAAATTTCCCTGGGATGACAGCATTTCATTACAACAAAACGATCCTTTCTAATTTGTTATTTTTTTTTATTATTGTTTTCTGTGCATGAGTTCTATGCAATGCAATCCACGTTTTTAGAATTAAATTGTCAATATTAATTGTAACAATAAGAACATCAACAAGTAAGATTTTCACAAACCAACTACGGGGTTTTGCTTCACAAGGCCCCGGGCTCAAAGCTAGCCTAAGTAAAATACAACTCACATGGCAGTCAATTTGTTAAGAAAGCAAAGGCCCAGGGAGCTCGCTGCTTGTCTCTTCCACCACGGGCAGACCTGGGTGGAGGGCAGCATCCACGAACCAGGAAGCAGGGGGCCTCGCCAGACAGCAAGTCTGATGGTGCCTTAATCTGGAACTTCCTGGGCTCCAGAACTGTGAGAAATAAATTTCTCATAAGCCACTCAGTCTGTAGTATTTTGTTATAGCAGGACAAAAGGATAATCCAATTATCTTATGCTCCTTAAAGATGAAAGAATTTCATGAATATAAATCATACACAATGGATTGCCTGCTTAAGTGTTTAAAATAGTAAACAGCAGATCCATCCATAATTCTCTATTAAAGTAACCCAAAACTTCCTGAACATCAGCATTCTTAGATATAAAATTCAAACAACAAAAAGTATACCCAATGTGAAACATTTATTGATGACATCTTTAGAAGCAGACCTTCCATGGGTATCCCAATTGGAAAAGTTTAATGAATTGTGCTTAATAAGGAGTTCATGCTTCAAATCTATATCAGATCCACTGATATGCTGCAATATTCCCAAAATTTAACATGGAGTTGGAAATTTTCTTTCATTTGCAGCTTTTGGTTAGTGCATGGGTGGAAAGAGAAAAGAATTCTCAAGAGAGAAGCAACAAGAGTGTAAATGATCATCTCTTACTATCTCTTTTTCACTTATATTGTAAGAAAGGAAGGAATGAAGAAGGGAGAGAGTGAGGGAGAGAGGGAAAAGAAAGACAAAAATCCAAACAGCTTGGGTTTTAAATGTAATTTAAAAGTGGAATCATTAATCTAACCAGTTTGAACTATAATATTTAGAAAATTTTGTTTGAAAAATATAGAAAAGATAGTGAAGAACATCAGCTGAATTCTAACTGCCTGAACTCTTTTTATTTTTCACAAATCTATGTCTTGACTGGTTTCTTTTTCTTTTCCTTTTTTGTTACATGTCTGGCTCTGTCACCCAGGCTAGAGTGCAGTGGGATCATCAGAGCTCACTGCAACCTCCAACTCCTGGGCTCAAGTGATCCTCCTGCCTCAGCCTCCTGAATAGCTGGGACTATAGGCGCACACTACCACCCCTGGATAACTTTTTTATTTCCTTTTTTTTTTGTATAGACGGGGTCTTGCTATATTGCCCAGACTGGTTGACTGGTTTCTTTTAAAGCTTACTCTCATATAATTTACTTTGAAATTCAGCCTTTGGAGGAATTAAAGTTCAATGTGTCAAGGAAGGTAATGAAGTAGAGATGGAAAGTGAGTATAGGTGATATCAATGCAAATGGTTCTGATTATTAAACTTTTTTAAAATTCAGAAATATTAACTTATGATGTATGAAATGAGATATTTAATTTTTGACCTATCCACAATGACTATGAGAAAGTAAAATTAACTAGATTAGAAAAACGTTGCCTTACTAGAGATATATTCAAAGTGACCACCCGTCATAATTCCAGCCATTTGGTCAACCTTTTCTTCCTCTCTTCTAAGCTATGCAGAACCAATACCCACTTTAGCAACAGTCTCCCACTACCTCCTTCCAGTCCTGCAGTAAAGTCTGTCTGCATTTGCAGTAACAGTAATAACACAAAACAGGCTTTATTCTGTTTGTGGACTGTGAGTAAACAGCAGAATTGGGGAAGAAGCAAACTGTTTACCCATGTGAGGTGAATGAGCTTTTCTAGAAGAGCAGGATTTAATGCCCTTAAGGAGACAATTTATCAGACAGAGGCAGAAATGTGTGCTCATTTCACTGGTCTGAATAGAGCAAAGGCTTAATCATTAAATGGTTCCTTTAGGGCACTAGGATTTCTGTACCAGGTGTTATGTAAACTTTATTTGTACATGCACCCAGTACTCCCAAGCAGTGACAGCAACACAACACCTACTAGGCCATTCTGCCATGTAATCACATATCAGCAGTGAGAGAGGAACAAAGTCCTGTTCTAAAGTCAGGACACTTTAGTTTGCATGAGCTACTATGGGGGAAACACATACCGCAGTTCATTCATCTGTGAACATGGCAGTTGATGATCTCTAAAATCCCTTTCAACTCTAAAATAACATTATTGATGCATTTCCTTCTTAATTTGTTAACTTGTGTCTTCCAAGTTATAATAAAAACATTTTTATTTCAGTAATGCCTCTTTTCTACTCAGCCCAAATATATGCATGATTATCTTGAATTAAAACAAGATTTTAAGTGCAATATTCTCTTTCCTGTCACTCCAAAGCATGTGGAGAAACCAAGGCAATGCAAAAGTTGCTCAATGATTGTGGCAAAAATCACTTAACAAATAATTCCCATCCCCAAGTATTAATAACATGAATTCTATACAGTCATCTCATTTCTCACTTCTATTTTCTATCCCAAAAGTAGATAATTACTTACTCATTTGGTAAAGTAGGTGTTACAAAGTTTCTTGAACAGTGGAAAAAAGGACAAAACAGAGATGCAAAGCAAAACTTGGTTATTTCTTTTTTAAAACATGTAAATCCATTTTGGGAGCTTGATTTCTCAGATGTCAAATGTTTTGAAAAGAAAAAAATGAAGAGGAAGGTCTTGGATCTAAAATTCAAGCCAGATTGACTTCAGATAAAATCTAATGTGACAAATTTTAAGCTATTATTGGAAAAACGGAGTACTAAACCATTAGGAAACTAACCACACAAACAAACATACAGCACATCATTTTTGTGAACTTCCTGTTGTATTTGAGAGTTCAGGATTCAGTTGCTATGCCATACCCTCTGTTCCTAAATAAGAGCCATTTATGAAATTTTATGTCATAAAGCATTCCAAAAATACCAACTTACTGATTTCATTTTGTTTAGATAAAATTTTCAAAAAGACAAGGAATTATTAGGCTTCATTCTTTGGATGTATACACAAGCACACCAAACACAGCTAGACTATTATCTCTTTGAATACAGGAGATCTGCTTTACTTGTTTTGCTTTCTGGCACCTAACACTATGTGCTTAGTAGAGGAGTAAGAAAAATGCATTGCGTGCATAAGAGTAAAGTACTTGATGTGTACTTTATTTAATGTAGAGTAAGAATCGAACATTAACAAAACTATTAAATACTTTGAATTTATTCAAGTATTCATGAATGCCAGGCACTTTACACATTTTAACTTTAATCCTTATAATTCCTCAATGAGGCATTATCACCCACATTTCACAGAACAGGAATCTAAGTAAGTTGTCCACCATCACACCGCTAGGAACCAGTCTGGCCAGCAGCAAAGCCTGTGCTCTTTTCTTTGCAGCACACTTTCTCTTTTTAGTCACTGCTTAACCATACCAACTTACACAGGACTTGATGAATACAATCATAGAAAAGCATGAAGAAAAATTTCTGCTTTAGGGCTAGCTAATATCTTCCAACCAGATCTCCAACTAATCATCAGTTTGTCTTGCACCTGGGTTGTATTGTTTTGTTTTTCTTTATCAAAATGATATTAACACATTGACTGCCACACTGAAAAAAAAAAAAAAACCTTTTCCTTGGGGCCAAAGTGTTTTATTACAAAAATAGAATAAAAACTTCAAGTGTAATTTCAAGGTAAACATGAATAGAAAAACGAAATTTATTGACTTCTATTCATTTAATCCACATTTTTGGAATTAAATTGTAAATATTAATCATAACAGTAAGAACATCAAAAAGTTAGATTTTATATATGCTTCATGCAGCCCCAGGGTCAAAACTAGAGTGAGTTAAATTTAACTCACTAGAGTGAGTTAAATATATCTCATGGCAGTTAATGTGTTAAAAGCTTCTCTGTCACAGGAAAATACTATCTGAGAAGATACACATATATCAATACAAAAAAATCATATACAAGGGCCATTAAATGTTCCAGGTGCCCTCTAAGCCAGCCAGAGGAACAATGGAGGGATGAGTGATGGAAGCTGGGAGAAAGTAAGGGCAATATTCACAGTCTTGTCAACTGAAGTAAGTCCTCAAAACTGAGGCCCTTTAGCCAGGGGCCATACCTTAGAAGTCAGTGGACATACAAGTTGTCCTCTTCCTTGAATCTGTGTCATGTCTTCAGGAGTGGCCTCTCTGGCACCCTGGGCTCCTTCCTCAGATTGGTGAGCTAGTGAAGGCAGTCCTTCACTAGGCAGTCCTTTGGTGGAGACCAAACCCCCTCACACTAGGGACTTGCTGATGTTGGGCCCCACCTTGCCCCAAATTGGAATTACTTGCGGAAGCTGAAGAATGAAATTGGGGTTCCAGTATCACCCAAAAAATGGAAGGTGGAGAGCAGCAGCCCTGACTTTTGATGAGGGTTCAGTCTTCCTGTAGTGTATTCTTACAACTCTTGCCATCAGAAGTAGGCCCAGCCAGGGGAACAGGCCTGCAGGACAGATGCCATATATGCAAGTCTTGATCACATTAGATTACTGAGGTGTGTGTGCCTTCAGGGGCAGATCAGAGTGGGTACCAGCTGCAGTGTTCTTGAGGGGCACCCTTTCTCCCACAGGAGGGCCATGCTCCCAGCTCAGGCTGTGAACCTCCCACACTCACATCACAGTCAGGGGTGCTCCAATGGCTTGAGGTCCTGCCTGCCAGAAGAGGCCCAGAAGAAACTATGGAATAGAAGAGAATGGAAAGGAGCAAGGGCTGTTCTAGACTGCCAGACTGTGGGACTCAGACAGCCCCACCTACACATATGGACTTTCTGGTTCAGTGAGGCCACTTCAGCCCCTCCCTGGCAGCTTTGCCCAGAGGTGGGGAATAGACATTTGATCCCTGCTAGCAGCATTTGTGGAGCTTGAGGTCAGGATTATTCTACCCAGCCCTGCCCATCCTCACTTCCCCACCTGCCCCTGCTGAGGTGGAGAATGAGGACACATCTAGAAGTCCCATAGCCCCATCAAACACCTGAGGCAGTAGAGTCCCTCTCCGGAGGAATGAGAACTGGTTACAGGACCATAAAACAACACTGAAGCTTGATCCTCCCAGCAAGTCCCACCCATTGACAGGGAAGTCAATTTTCAGTCCTTTTACTGCATCTACTGAGTACAGGGTGTGGTCAAGTTTCACCCAAAAGCACCACCTACTGGCTCAGAGACTAAACTGGGCATGTCATTATATAAATGAAAATCCAAAGGTGAGAAGCAACCGATGCTTCATATGGGAAGGAATCAGCAAAAGAACTCTTGAAGTAAAAAAAATCAAACTGAAAGGACATTCCCAAAGGGGGACATTAGCTCTCTAGTGATGGATATCAACCAAACTCAGAACTCTAAAATGACAGAAGAAGAATTTTAAACATGGATTGTAAGAAAATGCAAGAGAAAATGGAATCCCAGCCCAAAGAAACCACAAAAAAATCCAGGACATGGAAGAAAAATTCACTAAGGAAATAGAAATATTAAAGAAAAATCAAAAAGAACTTCTGGAAATGAAAAATTTATTCAAGGAATTACAAAACACAGTGAAAAGCTCAAGAATAGGTTAGATCAAGCAGAAGAAAGAATCTCTGAGATTGACGACAATACTTTTCAGTTAAACAAGTCAGTCACAGAGACAAAGCAGAGAAATAAGAGAAAAGAGCAAAGTCTACAAGAAATGTGGGATAATGTGCAGAGGCCTAACATAAGAATCATAGGCATGCCTGAGGGTGAAGAAGAAAACACACAGGGGTTGGATAAAGTATTTAAGGATATAATGGAAGAAAATTTCCCGGGCTTTGCTAGAAATCTAGATATCCAACTACAAGAAGCTCTAAGGACTCCTGGGATGTTCATTGCACCAGGAAGACACCACAACACATAGTCATCAGACTGGCAAAAATAAACACAAAAGTAGCCCTCCTATGGGTGTAAGACAAAAGCAACAAATAACCTATAAAGGAAAATCCATCAGACTAACTGCAGAATTCTCAACTGAGACCATACAAGCAAGAAGAGACTGGGGCCCCAGTCTCATGCTTCCCAATCAGAATAATACCCAGCCTAGAATTTTGTATCATGCATAAATTAAGTTTGTTATACAAAGGAGAATCAAAGACTTTCTCAGACAAGCAAAGACTGAGGGAATTCATCAAGACATGATCTGCCCTCCAGGAAGTACTCAGAACAGCATTACACATGGATCAGCACAATAGATAGTCACCAGTGCAAAATAACCCAAAATCTAAAGGTCAAAGGCCAGATACTACAGCGGCTCAAGAGAGAAAAGAAAGTAACAAAGTTCAACTCAAGAAAATAAACAAAAATCTGCCACACTTATCAATTCTTCCATTCAATGTGAATGGGTTGAAATGCTTGCTAAATAGACAAAGGCTGGCTAAATGGATCAATATACACAAGCCAACTATGTCCTGTCTTCAAGAAACATATCTAACCCACAAGGATGCAAGCTGAAGGGATGGAAAACAATATTCCATACAAAGAGAAACCAAAAGGAAACTGATGTTGCAGTTCTCATTTCAAATAAACTAGTCTTTAAATCAACAAAAGTAATGAAAGACAAATATGGTCACTATATAATGGTGAAGGGTACAATTCAACAAGAAGACATAATAATTCTAAATCTTTGTGTACCTGCTCCAATATTTATGAATCTGGATGAACCTGATTCAAAAAGCAAATTCCACTTGATCTAAACAAAATGATAAACAACAGCACCATAATAGCTGGGGACTTCAACACCTCTCTGACAGAACAAGACAGATCCTCCAAAGAGAAAATTAAAAAGGAAACAATGGACTTAAACAGAACTCTAGAACAAATGGGTCTGACAGATATTTACAGAACATTCTACCCCCAAAACCACTGAATATTATGTTTTTCTCATCAGCTCACAGGACAGTCTCTAAGATTGACAATATCCTAGGCCACAAAGCATATCTCAACAAATATAAAGAAATACAAATTATACCATGCATCTTCTCAGACCACGGTGGAATAAAATGAGAAATCAACTCCAACAGAAACTCTCATCTCTACACAAAGTCATGGAAACTAAACAACCTTCTGCTGAATGATTATTGCATTAAGGAGGAAATCAAGATGGAAATGAAAAGATTGTTTGAACTAAATGATAAAGGAGACACAAGTTACCAAAATCTGTGGGATGCAGCTAAAGCAGTCCTGAGAGGAAAATTTATATCCATAAATGCCTACATCCAAAAGAGAAAGATCACAAATCAACAATCTAATGAATCATCTCAAAGAACTGGAAAAGGATGAGCAAAGCAACCCCAAACCAAGCAGAAGAAAAGAAATAACAAAGACCAGAGCAGAACTAAATGAAATTGATAATAAAAAACTATGTGGAAGATTGATAAAACAAAAAATTGGTTCTTTTAAAAAATAAACAAAATTGGCACATCTCTTGCTAGATTAACGAGAAGCAGAAAAGAAAGGACTCTGATAAGCTCAATCAGGATGAAAAAGGAGAAATTAGGACTGATACTTTGGAGATTCACAATATCATCTAAGAATATTTTTAAAATCTGTACTCACTTAAACCTGAAAACAAGGAAGAAATGGACAAATTGTTAGAAACACACAGCCTCCCTAGGCTCAATTAGAAAGAAATAGAATTTCTTAACAGAACAATATCAAGTAGCAAAATTGAAGTAGCAAAAAACAACCTTCTTAAAAAACAAAGTCCTGGTCCACATGGTTTCACACCCAAATTTTGCCGGACCTACAAAGAAGAACTGGTGCCTACCCTGCAGTAATTATACTATAACATCAAGAACTAAAGAATTCTCCCCAACATGTTTTATGAAGCCACCAAAACCAAGAAAGGTCTCAACAAAAAATAATACTATAAACCAATATCCCTTATGAATATAGATGCAAAATCTCTCAATAAAACCTGAGCAAGCAGGCCAGGCATGGTGGCTCACGCCTGTAATCCTAGCACTCTGGGAGGCCGAGGCGGGAAGATTTCTTGAGGTCAGGAGTTCGAAACCAGCCTGAGCCAGACTGCGTCTCTACTAAAAATAGAAAGAAATTAATTGGCCAACTAAAAATATATATACAAAAAATTAGCCAGGCATGGTGGCACATGCCTGTAGTCCCAGCTACTGGGGAGGCTGAGGCAGTAGGATAGCTTGAGCCCAGGAGTTTGAGGTTGCTGTGAGCTAGGCTGATGCCACGACACTCACTCTAGCCTGGGCAACAAAGTGAGACTCTGCCTCAAAAAAAAAAAGAACACTAGCAAATGGAATTCAGGTGCTTATCAAAAAAATAATCCATCACAACCAAATGGGCCTCATTCCAGAGATGCAGGGATGGTTCAACATAGGCAAATCTACAAATGTAATTCACCACATAATTAGAAGTAAAAACAAAAACCATATTATCCTCTCAATAGACCCAGAAAAAGCATTTGACAAAATTTAGCACTCTTTTACGATAAGAATGTTTAAGAAAATAGGCATAGATGGGACCTACCTAAACATGATAAAAAAAAAAAAAAACATATGACAAACCCACAGCCAACATCATACTGAATGGAGAAAAATTGAAACCATTCCCATTTAGAACTGGAACCAGACAGGTTTTCTCTCTATCACTGCTTCTTTTCTGCATAGTGCTAGAAGCCCTAGCCAGATTAATCAGCCAAGAGAAGCAAATCAAGAGCATCCAAATGGGGGCAGAAGAGGTCAAACTATCCCTGGTGATATGCTCCTGTATATAGAAAACCCCAAAGATTTTTCCATGACACTATTGGAATTTATAAACAAATTCATCAAAGTCTCAGGTTATAAAGTCAATGTCCGGAAATCAGTAGCATTCCTACATGCGAACAACAGTCAAACTGAGAACCAAATCAAAGACTCAATACCCTTCACAATAGCAACAAATAAAATAACTAGGACTATATTTAAGTAAGGAGGTGAAAGACTTCTAAGGAAAGAATTATGAAACACTGAAAAATGAAACAGCAGAGGATGTAAGCAGATGGAAAACTATACCATGCTCATGGGTCGGCAGAATCAACATTGTTAAAATGTCTATACTACCCAAAGTGATCTACCAATTCAATGTAATCCCTAATAAAATACCAACATCATTTTTCACAGACCTAGAAAAAATAATCCTATGCTTCATATGGTACAAAAGAAGACCCCATATAGCAAAAGCAATCATAAGCAAAAAGGACAAATTGGAGACATCAATTTACCAGACTTTAAGCTATACTATAAGGTTATAGTAACTGAAACAATATTATACTGGCAAAGAATAGAGACATAGGCCAATGGAACAGAACTGAGAACCCAGATATAAAACCATCCTCATATAGTCATCTAATATTTGACAAAGCAGAGAAAAACATACACTGGGGAAAAGAATCCTTATTCAATAAATGGTGCTGAGAAAACTGGATAGCCACACGTAGAAGACTGAAACAGGATCCACACCTTTCACCTCTCACAAAAATCAACTCATTGTGGATTACAGATTTAAACCTAAGGCATGAAATTATAAGAATTCTAGAAGAAAATGTTGGAAAAACTCTTACAGATATTTGCCAAGGCAAAGACTTTATGAAGAAGACTCCAAAGGCAATCACAACAAAAACAAAAATACATAAATGGGACCTGATCAAATTAAAAAGCTTCTGCACAGCCATGGAAACTATCATGAGAGCAAGCAGACAACCCACAGAATGGGAGAATATATTCACATGCTACACATCTAATAAAGGGCTGATAACTCGAATCCATATAGAACTCAGGAAAATCAGAAAAAAAAAATCAAACAACCCCATTAAATACTGGGCAAAGGGCATAAACAGAAACTTTCCAAAAGAAGACAGAATAATGGCCAACAAACATGAAAAAATGCTCAACATCTCTAATCATCAGGGAAATGCAAATCAAAACCACAATGAGATATCACTTAACTCCAGTGAGAATGACTTTTAACAAAAAGTCCCGAAACAATAAATGTGGGCATGGATGTGGAGAGAGAGAAATACTCATATGCTGCTGGTGGGACTGCAGATCAGTACAACCTCTGGGGAAAGCGATATGGAGATACCTCACAGAGATACGAGTAGAACTACCATTTGGTCCAGCAATCTCATTACTGGGTATCTACCCAAAAGAACAAAAGTCACTCTATGAAAAAGATACCTGCACTAGAATATTTATAGCAGCACAATTCATAATTGCAAAGATGTGGAAACAACCCAAGTGCCCATCAATTCATGAGTGGATTAATAAAATGTGGTATATATAGATCATGAGTTCTACTCAGCCACAAAAAACCATGGTGATCTAGCACCTCTTGTATTATCCTGGACAGAGCAGGAACCCATTCTACTAAGTGAAATATCACAAGAATAGAAACAAGCACCACACATACTCACCATCAAATTGGTATTAACTGATCAACACATATCTGCACATATAGCAATAACATTCATGGGGTGTTTGGCAGATGGGAGGGGGGAGGAGGAGATGGGTATATACACACCTAACAGGTGCAGTGAGCACTCTCTGGGGATGGACATGCTTGAAGCTCTGAATCAGGCAAGGCAAAAGCAATATTTGTAATCTAAACATTTGTACACCCATAATATGCTGGAAAAAAAAATAGAAGTAGGTCTAGGCATCAGAAATGGGACCTGACCCTTGTTGGCTGTTCATCCTCCCGAATCTAAGTTACTTTATCATGTCACTTTGACTCATTCACTCCCAAAGCTGCTGTACCTGGAGACTTGTTTGTTGTTTACTCAAATTCTTCCTTCATGACATGGCACTATGTGGTTAAAAGCAGAACCTAATGTTTACGTTCTTAAAAATAGTATGTGCAGAATATAAACATTCTTCTTAGTTCGTTTCTTTCTTTAGCTTCCAAGGAGAGGAGATCATAAATAAAATATGGCTAATCTCCAACAATTCCCTAAGCCTAAGTTTTATATTTATAGCTGCCATGCATACAGATGCGTAACAAATGTCTTATCCGTGTTCGTCATAAATATACAATAAAAACATTTTCCAAGGATTGTGAAAACTGTTTTACATAAATTACCTCACAACAAACCTAGGAGGTAGTCATGGAAAAAAATCAAGGCCCAGAGATGTAAATATGCCCAAAATTGTGTAGCTATTTAAACAAAATTTATAAATATTAATAGCTAAGTATATCACTCTTATATCCATTGAGACAAATTAATTATATATTCTGAAGTAGCAAGAACTTATCCAAATCGTTTTGCTCTGATTATATACCTATCTATATGATAGTCTTTGGTCGTATGTGCCCATTCATATAGTTGAAGGTTGTTTGCTCTTTCAGCATATAGAATCTAATGAAAGCTATGAAGTACTTCCCCAGAACAATGGCCATTCATGCAGCCACCACAGTTGTTCCCACAATTTCAAGGAGTTGGAAGGCTTTTTGTGGGCTTGGAGATCTGTGTATTTTAGAGAACCACAAGCCCCAGGCTCAGAACACCTTGCACAATATCTTAAATGACTTCCTCTCTTCATAGGCTTGTGCTTGTACACTTTTGGTGCTCAAAAAATAGGCCTACTTTGAAAGAGAAAGACACTTGCCATAAAGTTTGAAGCCTTTACAGTCTATGGGGCTATAAATATGACTTACCAGGGAGCTTGTTTTTCTTTTTTATTATCATATTCTTTAAAACATAAAACCCAAAAAAAGAGGTAACTGTAGCATGTGCTATCTGAGCCGTCACTTTGGTGAGCACTTTGGGAACAGACACTTCTTTATTGGACTGCTTTTATCTTACAACATCAAAGACACTGATAGCTCCAGGAGATCTAGATATTTCTATGTAGATTGTTTCATGTTGTAGATATTTAAGGAGGTGTTAAAATGGACATTAGCACTCTTTTTGGAAAGAAAAGACTCTTCTTACTTGAATGCTATTGACATTTAAAAATAACTTAACATACAAAAATTCAAAGCTACTCAAAAATATGCTCTCTTAGTAAAAGCTTAAGTTCAGTTGCAAAATTTTAATCTTGGTATGAGACTACATATATCATTATTTCACATTATGTTCCTTCCTAAAAAGTTTTAAATTCTAAACATTCTGTTTACTATGGAATCTGTAACAGAAATATCTTAAATCCAGTCTTCCGTCCCATTCTTTGTGACTTATTTCTGAACTTTATAATATCTTGCCTGGGTTTTTAGAACTGCTTTCTATCTCATGACTCCTTGACCAAGCCAGAAGGTATTGACTGACACTAGCTACTTTCCTAATGATTAAATCTGATTGTGTCACTCAGTTGCTTTAAAATTCCTCTTAGTTCCTATTGCTTCCAGAATTATACCCAATTTTTTTATTTTAGCTCCCGGGGCCCTACTAATCTAATTGTTGCCTAATATATCATTGCCAGCTCTATCCAAACTCCTATACTCCTCCTTTAAGCTACCAATACTCCTCTAAATTCATTACAGTTATACTAAATTCCTCGCCATTTCTAAGCACCTGCCACAATAATAAGCATACTATCTGGAATGTTCTTTGTCACCTTCACAACTGAAACCACCTACTCTATCTTTTAAGACTCAGTTATAATGTCATCTCTTCTAAGAAGCTTTTCATAAACTCCTCATATAGTTATAGTATCCTTGTGCTTCAGCTCCATTTTCTTTGTAACTCTAGTAAAGCTGGGACCATTGAAAGTTTTATGCATAATAATCTCCCTGTCCAATAAGACAAAACATATTTCATTATCTTTACAGACCTAGCAACAGGCCAATGATTGACATGGCTCATTAGCTCAGAAAGTGTTTGAATAATCAATCAATAATATAGTGGAATGAATGTGAGAATAAATTTTTGCTCTATTACTAATCAATGCCTAAAATGGAAGTAAATAAATTAGAGTAGAAAGCTTTGGAAATTTCTAAACTAATAATGCTAAAATACCTAAATATGTAATAAAGGACAAAGGTAAGGTTGAATTTATTCAAACCGTGTAATCTCTAGACAAACATGAAATATCACATCCTAAGTTCCTAGGACTGTTTTCTTATTTGAGAAGACAAAAAACATTTCAGGAAAAGCAGCTTGGACTTTCAGAACCATAAGAGAATTTTGTAATCAAAATATTCAAAATATAAGAGAGAAACTATGGTGGTAGTTGTTCATAAATAAAAAAGTGTAGGACTTCCCTTAGCACACAGAGTTTAAGAGCCAACTCTTCCCAAATCATATAGGACTTAGTCCTTCTAGTTTCTGAATACACTCTTGGAAATAGATACTTATCATGATTTTTTTCCCAAAATAAAGCAATTTCTTGCAAAAGTAATGTTGAATATATCTGGGCCTGCCTACTTTCTGTTTGCCTCTAGAGTTAGCACCTAAGTCATGGCTCTTTAGCTGGTTTACACATCCCCCCATGACATTCCCTGTCCTAAGGTAACCTGTGCCATATTGACACTGATAACTCTCTTGTATTCTGAATTTTTGATACAAGAGGTTTATCATATTTCTCTAAAAGTAAAAATCAGAAAAGAATAGTTTTCAATTCTAGAATGTGAAAAAAGTTATCTATATTTTCTTTCTCACATTTGAAAAAAGTACTTGAAATACTATGAAAGTTAAGAATAAAGTATGCCAAAAAAGCTTTTGTTTCTGCTATTTCACCTTAATCAAGGTTTGATCTCCTCTCCTTCCTCCACAGTTTTCCAAGATGTCTTGAGTTCATTAGGGATTTCTCCATCCTCTTGCATGGCCAGGATAACATCAAATATCCAAAATCACACATCATTAGTGCCCTCCTCAATTTCCTTCCTATCTCTCCTCCATTTTTCTCCCCTGTTGCCCCACAGAACCCCACAGCTAGCCCACATGGTGAATTTGTATAAGTCAAGCAAAAGGCCAAAAGCAAGAACTTTACTGTCAGGTGCTGCAAAATTTTTGCAATAACTATATAAATATTTGGTGACTATAAGGGAAATGTCTCCTCCAAAGTTGTTCAATCTGCAAAGTTGTTCAAGTACAAGCAATTCCCGAACACACACATGTGCGTGAACACATATACACACACCTACAAGGACCACTTGCTTTCAAATATCAATGAATCTCTGGTGGAACTTCAAAAAAGGAATTTTTTTCTAGACTTCCCTTAACATTATAAGGTTCAACTTACTCCATAAAATGCAGAGGCATGACTTAGACATGTATGTTTCCTACTGTGTCTGGCGATTGCTGAATGAAATAAAAGTGTCCTGTCAGTTCTGGAAAGAACCTCCTCCCTTTCAGTTAGGAAGTAAGGCAAAGTAGGAAGGAATTGGGCCAATAAACAGCACCCTGGTACCTCTTGAGAGATCCCTGGGAGAAAGGGAACCGGGCCAGCCCACTTCTCGTAAAAAGTATTCATAGTCCAAGTCTTTATAGGAACCTTCAGGCAAGTAGTATGTCTGAATGTAGGCTGTGGGGTCTGGTCTGGGGAACACACTATGGATCCTGGGATAGATCCAGATGAACACTGAGCATCACGTTCATCTACAATCAGACTAAAACTTAAAAGATATGAGGTGAATATCTAAGTTCATGATAGAGAAGGAGCGTCTAAGGTAATTTTTGTGAGAAAGAAACTCAATACTTATTACTATATTGCTAGCTAACTAGACAGAGCAATAGATATTTAAACTAAAAGGAAAATTCATAAATTAATTTATGACTAAGAAGATAATGGTTACATATGATTAATATAAAAAGTTCATACAAATAGATACAAAAAGACTAAAGTATAAAAAATTGATATAAAATATATTTAATAACTCATTCATTCATTTGTTCATTCATTCAAAAGTACTTGAACATCTCCTAGTGGCAAGCACTATTCTGAGTGTTATGGATACAGTAGATAGTTATGCCTAGATGGGAAGATAGACAATTAAACAAACAAAAAAATTATAATGACAAAAATATCAAAAAATGATGAGTGCTATGAAGTACTTTAAATAAGTGATCAAGGAAGAACTTTGGCTTTCATTCCAATTGTGATGATAAGCCATTGCAGAGTTTTATATACAGAGAAGCAGTGCAATCTAATCTATTTTTCAAAATATTATCCTGGCTCATGTGTGGTAAACACATTCTAAGAAAGTGAGAATGCAAACAAAAAGACATGTTAGATCACCACTACACTAGAGCAAGTAAAAACTGACAGCTGTGGAGCAATGAGAAATGGCCATGTTCTAGATGTATTTTGAGGGTATAACTGATAGGAGTTGTTTATTGATTGTATGTATCACATGATACTAAGAAAAGACTCAAAGATGGCTTCCAGATTTAGAGCCAATCACAGTGCCAAATACTAAGATTGATAATGTTAGGAAGCGGCAATTTGGGGGGAAGAATCAATATTTGATTTGAACATAAGAAGTTTGTGATGCGAACTGGCATCCAAGTGGGACTTGTTGTGTAGGCAATTATATATGCAGATCCAGGGGCTAGGAAGATGTAGGAGTCATCGGGAAGCAGATGACATCAAAAGCCACAAGACACCTAAGAAGTCAGCATAGTTGGAGAGGAGACTCAGAAGGGGCTGAGGGTTCTGTCTGCTGGCTGGATGGCAGTGCCTCGAAACCTGTACGTGAAAACAGAGCCGCTAGTTTGGGTTGCTAAATGAGTGCACAGAACAGAACCCTCAGGCCCTCTTCCTATTCAAGTTTACATGAACAAGAAACAAACATCTTGCTGTGTTAAGACACTTAGATTTCAAGGTGTGTCTGATTCTTTAATTAGTGTTACATTAACGAAAATAGACATTGGTACCAAGAGTGGATAGTAAGCAAAAAATCTAGAATCTGTGGCACCGGCAGAAGATAAGTAGGACACTAATATCAGAGGCTGCAAATATGAAATCCCAAGTTAAGCAGAGGCAAAATGTTCAGGAAAGATGACGTCCATGATACCTGCGGGGGCAGACCACTAGCCTTCCTAGGCTGTGGCTCTAGCAGAAGAGACTAGAAAACAGAATTATGTGAACATGGGTTAGGTGTCACTAGCTTTATTGGCAAGCTATTGAAGAAGAAAGGCCCATAGGAAAGAATTATCCATTGCACACATGAAAATGAAGGAGATAAGAAAGTATCCAGAAATTTTAAGCCTTGAAAAGTTGGGACTGCTTATCTCAAACATTAGGAAATAACTTTTTAATTGAACAATGAAAGGTCTCAGATAAAGTTATATGACAGAATTCAGATTAAGCGGGCCTTCAACCCAAGTGTCATGGCCTTGAGGTAGATGTCACTGAGTTGAGAAAGACATAAATGGTGAGGAGAAGAAAAAGAAACGATAGTACTTTTAGAATTATGTCTAAGAAGGAATTGTAGATGTGGCTACTGGCATATAGGACTGGCTGCAAGCAAAGAGATAAAAGTCATATTAATTTTATTTATAAAATTTCATTCTTAATTTTTATGAATACCTAATAATTTTATAGATTAATGGAGTACATGCGATATTTTGAAACAAGTATGCAATGTATAATGATCAAGTCTGGATAATTGGGATAGCCATTATCTCAAACATTTAGCACTTCTTCATGTTGGGAACATTGCAAACCTGCTCTTTCAGTTATTTTGAAATGTACCATAAATTATTATTAACTGTAGTTGCCCTATTGTGCTACCAAACACTAAATGTTATTCCTTCTCTCTAACTGTATGCTTGTACCCATTAGCCAACCCCTCCTTATCCCCCTTCCCACTACCCTTCCTAGCCTCTGGTAAGGACCATTCTATTCACTACCTCCAGGAGATCAATTGTTTTAGCTCCCACATATAAGTGAGATCATGCAACATCTGTCTTTCTATGCTTGCAAAAGATGAAGGTCTTATTAATATTAAAGAAAATTACATTGCAAAAACAACCATCAGCTAGGACTTAAACAACTTTGACTGAGCCTCAAGGCAACTCTGAGGCCACTGAACTCGTACAGGCAGGAAGTAAACAGCAAAAACTCTAGAGCCCTCAAGTCCCACTGTGGCCATGGCAGATAACAAACAAGCAAAAACCTCCAGAACAGTGGACAAGAAAATTCCTTCCTGAGAACAGAATCAAATTCTAACCATGGAACTTCCCTCACCGCCAAGACTTTATAAGGGCTGTACACAGGATTTCATCATTACCATGGACCAGTGACAACTGCATATATAGCAATTTTCTATTTTCTGTATGGGGTATTTGTTACAGTTATCCATAGCCAATACCATGCATGTTGGCTGGAGCAGGGGAGGCAGAAAATTTGCAACTAACTCAGTAGTCTAACAAATAATTAGCAATCTTTGCACATTAATAGATTAGAGTAAAAACATCTTTTACAAATATATATTTATGTGTGTATATAATGTATGTGTGTGTATTTATATATATATGTATATATATATAAATACACACACAAATATAATGGGTTATTCTAAAATATAACTTAGTTTACTTTCCAAAAGACACTCAACAACTTTATTTTTTTAATGCTCTGCCTAAATTAAGACTAATGTTGGAATTTCTAAGTCTTAAGACTCTACAGTATTTTCACATCATCCTTAGTGTAAGCCTTTATAATCAAAGTCTTCATTAACTTTCTTGGGATACCTTGCTTGTCTACACCTACTTTGTCTTTACCTACCAGCAGTGCTTATCCAAGAACTTCATGCTAACACTGCCTCTAAATTTTTTTTCAGATCCCACAATACAGCATAAGAAAAAGGAGGCCTACAGCTAGGGAAATAACCCATGGTCATAGCTTAGCCTCCCCTGGCAGCAGATCCTGAGACAAAGATTGGAGTTCATGTAGTTTATCTGGAAGTTGATCTCAAGAAACACTAGTAAGAAATAGGGGGGTGAGATAAAGAAGGGAAAGAAGTCAGTAAACGCTGCTTTATGTAGCAGGTCATTACTCAGGTGACCACAGTTTTATGCTCCCAGGAAACTGTAAGCGGTACACTCAAACATGGCGTCCCTCAGTGGTGTTCCTTCCACTGGGACCCACAATCCCATTCCTCTAGGTCTGTAACTGAAGTCTGCTCCTTGCTGGCATTATCCCCAGCACTCTCAGACTGTTGCATGTCCAGGTAGAGCAGGCTCCATTGGCTAAGAGCCTTCAAGAAAAGGGACACAGTTGCCAGCAATCGGAAGTCAAAATTGGATTGTACCGAAATGATAAGGACCAAGGTGGTGCAGGTAGCATTTGCTCTATCCACTATGAAGTTTGTCAGAGGAAGAACACATAGATAGCAGCTGCTGAGCTTAAAAAATCTGAAACTAATTTCCCATCAGCATTCCTCAGGATATTCAGGAAACATTATAGGTTAATATTTAGTATTTACTTGCAGAAGTCTTTGCCTTTCATTATTCAAATGAAAGGAAGAGTAGTTTCTCACCACCCAAATATTAGCAAATTAATGTCATGCTTTATATCCAGAATAAACTCCAAACTCCAATACCAAACTCCCAAAACAACCTGTAACAAAATGACTTTTTTCCTAAGAATGGATGAGGTTGGCATCTCCCCACAGAGCCACAAATTCTAAATTTGTACCTGTAATTTTATCCCAGGATGTGATATTGTCTCACTTTTGCATAATTATATGCATTTTCAAAAGTACCATTTGTTTATAGTCCATTTATAAAAAGTAATACCACCGGAAAGAAGTCCTGGGGAGTTGTTTGTTCCTCCCGATCCACTCTCTACCCTATTCTGCTGCAGGAGGCCAGCCTGGTAAGGAATGTAGCAATTACATCTCTTGCCCTCTGGCTTCTGGTTGGGTTCTACCATTACAGAGATCTGTCTGGAGGTCAGAGAGAGGAGAGGGACAAGAGGGTATTCATACTTCCTTAACTCCTTCCTTGTGGGGTCACCTTGAGCTGCTGTTTCCCTCCATGAAGACCCTGGCTCTTCACAAGGTGGCCCTTCCATAGGACTCTCTCTTTCCAGGGAACTCACCCTTTCAAGGCTCAGGGTAAAAATAGGCACTGCAGTACAAGTCTTGGGGTATACAGTACCTCATGGTTCCCCTATTTCCCACCTACAGCTTTATAAGTGGTCCCTTTATTAGATACTCCTTGGATTACTCTATTGGAAGGAGCCATCTGTTTCCTCCTGCAACATTGACGGACACATTATTCTAACCTGTGCTGTCTGGTTTAGTCATTCTATCAATAAAATGTCACATTGTTCACATAGCATTCTTCCTGAATGACTGTGGTTCCCTCTCCAGTCAACCTTGCCAAAACCCAGGAAGAGGCTGGGAGATCTAAATTCCACTATCCTCTCAACATTATTTACAAAAGAGAACTATTTTCCTCAGACAATAATGCCTTTATGTCTGAGAAAGCTATAGCATGTCTATATTACAAATCTGTTGCTCCACTGCCTAACCCCACCCTATTTTAAAACTGCAGTACTGATTCTTTTAGGGAACTTTTAGAACACAAAATCTTTGATATTCTTTCTTCTTCCTCACAGTACCTCCCTCCATCTTTCACCAGGTTGAGTTTATTTGTGTTTATTGTATTGAAAGAGAAATCTCCGTAAGAACATGTTCACAACGAATTGATTAGTAATTCCAAATACTGGATCTTGGTAGGCCTGATGTGCCACTATGTTAATAGAGCAATTCATTTAGCAAGGTAAAAGGCAAACAGATTATTTACCTACTTGGGATCAGGAAAAACTTGTTTCATCCCTCACTTAAGTGTTCAATGACATCACTTAAGGAAAATCATGAAAGGATCTCAAATACATACATTAAAATTTCAAAAAGAAAGAGAAACTAGTAAATTACAGATTATCATCTATGGAATATGTTCAAAAGCTGACAAGCCTATATTTAAAAGTAATAAAAGAAAGTGATTTCACCATCACAAGTAATTATGTGCTATGTAAATTCGACTTACCAAACCATCTTATGGAATTCCAGCCCAAATCTGTTAGAGTTAGATAAACATTTTCCTCCACTGAAAATTAGTTTTGTTTTTCCTTCCTGGACATTGCCTCTCTATCCTCGAATCCTAATATTTATAGTGTTTGAAAAGTTCAAATCCTTTTCATATACAGTGGTAGTTGTTGACCTTTTACAATTTATGGAGTCCTTTCAGGATCCGATGACAATAATGACCACTCTCCACAGAGTTATGCTCATGGGTCTATTCATAAACCACTCTAATTAATTTTGGAGTGTTTATTCATATCCTAAATCCCCCCAAGGGTTAATAACTTCTGCAATCTATAAAATAAGCCTCACAACACCTCTATAAGTTAGGTATTGTTATCAACATTTGTCAATTAATAAAATTAAGCTGCACTGGGTTCAATGACTTGTCCAAGTCATGCAGCAGAATTCAGTGTTAAACCCAGGCCTTTTGACATGATGTCCAGTGCTTTTCACTCTGTCCCATCACAGTTCCCTACTTTTGTCATGGTGAAATCACCACCCACATGCACTATAAAGTATATTATGCAATTAAGGTAGAGTCAAAATTTATTGATCAAGAGTCCCAAAATGTCCAAAATTTTCTGAATAAATCAGACGCTGAAAATCTCATTGCATGTTCAAATAGCATAGATCCATTTTGTTTTAGATTCAGTTGAATCTCTCATCTGTAAAATTCATTCACTCAGAAGCATTTCAAGTTTATCCCATGGTGTTATGCAAAATCAAAAGCAAATATCTATGCCAAAAAATTGATGTGGCTCATAATTTAAACAGCCCTTGCCGTCTTTGTTTTTCTCTCAGCATCCATGCACAGCCCACTTTAGACCCTGGACACAGGGCCACCGTCCCTGCCTGTCTGCTTCTTCCTCATTACTTCAATCATACTCTCAGATTTTCCGATCAACAACGCTCAAAGTCTCTATTTTACTATTAGTTTAAGTCACATGAATTTT
Organism: Microcebus murinus; assembly: GCF_040939455.1. NCBI lineage: Eukaryota > Metazoa > Chordata > Mammalia > Primates > Cheirogaleidae > Microcebus > Microcebus murinus. The sequence continues at coordinate 9,660,237 of NC_134118.1, forward strand.
CAGTTTGAATGGCTAGAAACAATGGAATATTGACAGTTCAATCTAATTTAGTCTTATTTAGCTTTAGTATCTTGACCAGTTGATGTCAAGGTCCTCTTGTGGAGAAGCGAATATGCACACTTGACTCTAAGAACACCTAGTTTAAATCCACTTTCCAACTCAGCAGGTGAATTACATTGAGTGAATCACTGAAACTCTCTGAGTAACAATTTCCTCATCTAAAAATGAGGACAATATGTTCCACAATTGTGTTGCAGGGTTATGGGAAAGTATTCAACAAGATAGTATGACCCGTGGAAGTGCTTCAGAAATTTTTGAAGCACTATACACATTTAGATTGCTGTTATTAGAGTCAGCAAAGATGCCTCCATGGGCAAAACCAGCATCAAATTTTAAAAAAGAACAGTGAGATCACACATCCACTACTAAATTACTCACTGCAAATGCCCAGGCATCACTATTACCTCCCACATGTTGGTGCTGATTTATTTATATTATATTTATTAATACCAAATTGGGATGACTTGTTTGGTCAACTTTGCAGAAAAGCTGATGACCTTGTTCCTACACTGAACATAAGCCAAGAGATGAGTCACTTAATAGATACAGTGAAATTCCATGATACAATTATCTGCCTACTGAAATCACATAATAGATTTACTATCTGGTATTAAATTACCACTTCGTCATAAATACCAACCTAATGGTCTGAAGAAAATAACCTTCAGCACACACGTAAAGAGGGATAAGTTATTTATAAATAGTATATGTAGGGTTTTTAAAGATACTTAGGTAAAATTTTGTTTTCAGAATTTTTTTAATGCACTAGGGCTTATGTCTGCCAACTTCCCTGCCTTCTAATGGTTGAGTAAATAATACTGCAGTGTGACTTTCAATATCAGGGCCAAGCCCTTCAGTAAGTGAAGCCAATAGAAATTCTATCATTTGACTACCGAATATGCAAGGCAGATAGAAATCATGAGTAAAAATCAAGTGGAGAAAGCAAAGATTCTTCAGCAACTGTTTTCCAGGCTTGTAAAATCCAGCTGGGGAAATTGACACAGAATAAGTTTACAAAATAATGACGTTCCTAGTATTTTATAGATCTTTTTAAAAAAGAAATTAAACTAAAAATCAATTCCTCAAAAAAGCCAGTTTTATGATGATTTGATACCTAACTTATGACCCTAAAGAAAAAATGACTGCAGTCATTTCAGTAGCCTTTCTAAACATTTCAGGATCAGGTTCTCTTAGGATGCAAATCTGTTAGCAATTAAAATGTCTATGAATAAAACAACTTGGGATATCAATCTCAGGCCTCAAATGTACGTATAAATTTTTTTTTTTACTTTATCTTCTCTTTAACATTTAATTCCTATCTCGAGCCTCTTTTCTATCCAGTGGTCAAATTTAGGGCTAGTCAGTCATTGCAGTATTTCCTTAGCCTGTGACTAACCTGAAGGTTTTCTCTACTCACTCATTATCCCAGGGGTGGCATCTGGGTTTCAAGGGGTCTACTTAGTGCCCAGCATCAATGAGGATGGGAGGATGTCATTTTCTATTCCCGTGGACAGATGATGAAACACTCACATTTCACCTGCTTTTGACCTTGGGTATCTAACCATATTGTGGTGAGCCCATTCTCATTGAGTCTTATATCATTGCTCCATTCAAAGCCCTATGCATCCTCTAAGTCTCTGCTCTGAGGCCACATTGGGCCCACTAGCTCACTCTCTGCTCTACTCATGTGCCCCCTAATGAGGGAGTAGAAGGGAAGAATAAAATGTAGAATGGTAATATGTTGGTAAAATGTAGAATGGTATACAGAGTTTAGAAAGGACCTACGCCCTAAATAGAACATAAACCTAATGTTCCTCTCTGCTTTTCTCACAGTGGCCACACGAATCTTCATCCACTTGGGCATGGGCTTTGGATTCAATTTTGTGGGTCCAATCCCAAGCTCCACCAACATGGAAAAGTTTCTACTTTTACCTTGCATACTTCATCTATAAACAAGTATAATAGTATCTCCCTCATAGGGTTGTTACAAATATTAAAGGGCACAATAAGTATAAAAATAATTAGAACATGGCCTGATGTATAATAATCACTCAACAAATGATCTCCATTATCATCGCTGCATCTCCTTCTCCCCATGCACTCCTTCAGCTTCTCCCACGCACAGCAGTGCATCAGTTTATATGACTCCAGTGTAAAGTCAGTGGGTTTGGCATTGAGTTAAGAATGGAGCACAATGTTGATCAGGAGAAGACATTTTTACAAGGACCTATGTGTTGGTCCCAGCCCTGTGGTGTCTGCATATGTGAGCACACAGCATTCCTTATCATTCTTCAGAAATTTTCCCCAAATGCCTAAAAGATATCCTTTTAGTGTAGGCACAGAGAGCTAATATTTGGATCCAGCCAATAACAGCTATTTAATTTCAGAGCCACTATCCACACTTTTAAATAAGGAAGGAGATAAGTATGAATTCTGTTAACTTTCATCTGCTTCCTTTCCTGAAATCCAAAGGACAAGTTCTTCCAAAGTATTAGCAGCAAAAAAGCACGAAAGATTAAATCAATCCAGAAACACCTCATGAGTAACTAGCCCAGTAAGTTAATTACAGGATTCTTTGTTGCTCTTTTTTATTGTGGTAAGAGTACTTGATGCAATATTTTCGGTTAATTGAAGATTTTCTTTAAAACTATGCAAGGCAGCCAGCATAAGTGCATTTATGTATGTAATAGGAATGGTTGTAATATATCATTAAGACACTCCAGGGCATGTTTTATTGGTTCATTAATACAGTACATGCCTTAGGTGTATTCAACCACTCGGGGCTTATATTAATGGACCAATAAAACATACCCGGGAGTGCCTTAATGCTACCCTAATATGGCTAAGTTTAAATTAATTTTTTCAGGCTTATCTTTTTAAAAATCATTTTTTCCCACTTGGGAAGATAGATTCCTTTACGGGGGGAAGAAGTTCGTGATGACAGAATAAGAAGAAGCAGGATAATAAAAAAATTCTTTTTGTTTCATCAATTTTCTAAAATGGCTTATCCTTTTGGATAGTTCTATTTCTAATTTTCTGCATTCTACTTCCGTGTCTTCTCATACCTTCTATGGAAATCAATAATTTCATGGCTACAAGCAGGAAAATGAGAACTATTTCTTTTTGGAAGGGGAAGATCAAGAACTAGCAAATGCCACGTCTACCTGTAAACCCCCTATCACCTTTCAATCTTCCACCTGGTCAGAAGAAATCTTACCTTGCTTTGAGGGTGACTTTTTTCATCTACCTCCTGTCACTCTGTATAGTCAAGGAATTATGCTTCCCCCCCAAAAGGAAAATGATTCTATTAATCATATACATTATACTTCCTCACTCAGCTTTACAAACATTCTTAAATTCTACTTTGGACCATTAAGGAATCTTCTTGATAACAGAAATTTTGCCAAAATGGTTTTCAATTCTGTCTTCTCCTTTCCACTTAACTAGACAATATTTCTTCTTTAAGGCTCATCCTCTCTAAGAAACTTTCCAAAACTGTTCAAACACACATTGAGCATCTTCCTTCTTTGAACTGCTAGAGTCCTTGATGAGTTAGTCACTTAATTTAGCACTTAATTATGTTTTGTCAGTAGCACACGAGTCAGTGTGCTTATAAGAGAAAGGGACAAGAGAAGAGGATGGATCTACTCACATTTCACAAAATTTACCATGCCTACTTCCACTTCTCCAAAAAGAGGAATTCTAAATACACCTATAAAAGTGGCTACATCATTGAAATGAGTAGGCTGATGGCATTATATTAATAAAATGCTGTATCTCCATTCAAAAAAAATATTTGAAATTCAAATAAAATATTAATCCATTGGTTCAAAGATGCATATCATTATAACCATATATTTAAGTATTTTGGAAAAAGGGAGTGTTCCTTTTATTAATGTTTTTCCCCAATTTGCACAAAAGAAAATTACTAGAAATATTTGATGATTTATTGGAAAATTTAAACAACTATTAGACGAATATAAGAAAATACATACCATTTGTCCAAATATCTGCCCCAACTCAGGAGGGTATGACCAGGGCTGTCCCAGAAACAACTGCCAGGGACATCCCTTCCAAGCAACCACAGTGGGGGGAGACGATGTGTTTGGGTGAGGACAGTCTGCCTGTCAGAGGTCACAGAGTAAGAAAATCCAGAAGGTCAAAAGAAGCCAAATTCCATCAAGGACTCCAATGAATAAAAGCTAAGAAGAAGATTTGGTGTTGGAAGCCAAAGTGTCAGAGGCAGATCAAAGCTGTATTGTTTTGACAAGAGTCAGAGCTGGCATTAGTGAGAAACCCAGTGACAGTGTATCAGTCCTAGTATTGCAAATCTCAAGCAATTGCTTAAAAATAGCTTTGGAGCATTTAATGGTAGACTTAATCAAGCTGAATTAAATAATTTTTTTCATTTACCTTGACACTCTTGTTTGTTTTTGCATTTATTTCTATTATTTGTTTTTGCATTTATTGTTTGTTTTTGCATTTATTTCTATTATTCTTTGTATTTTTAAACACAGCCTTGAAGATGATTGTTAATTTCAACAATTTGCCCCAAATTCAAATTTTAAGCTTTTGAGTTTATATATATATACACACACTCAAAGTAGGTAAATTATTAGTAGGTAAGATAGAGATAGATAGATAGATAGATAGATAGATAGATAGATAGATAGATAGATAGATAGATAATCTTTAGTAGGTAAATGTATGTATTTCCTTCCAGAACAAATGAAAAAACTACACATCACCCATAAACCTTGAAGCTGACAATACACTTTAGTGATCACTGCACAATGATATCACAGGGATAATGTGTCATTCTTAACTAAAAACAAGCAGATAAGAAGATAGGAATTTATAAATTTCCAGTCACATAGCTCAAAACTCAGTTATCAAATAAGAATCTTTAAGTACATTCTAGTTTTGCCAATAATTATTTGAAGCTATATTTTATAACCTGAAATCTTCCTCAATCACCTCTATAATTTAGGCTCAAAAAGTGTATTTACTATTACTACAGATAGTCTTTTTATACTACCATGGACGTAATTACCCCAACCTTTCTGGAAGGCAATTTGGCAAGTCATATTAAAAGCTTGCAAATACCCTTCCCTTTTGACAGAGAGATCCTGTTTGTGGTTTGTAAAGTTTTTCCAAAGGAACAACCATATATGTATGAAAATATCTGTCTACAGGATGTTCATCACATCGTTATTAATAATAACTAAAGAAAAAAATTCAAAGATACAGTATAAGAGAGTGGTTAAGTAAACTATGAAAAATCCATATAATGAAACTAACCACAAAAAAATTGTTATGGAAGAACATTTAATGAATAAAGAATGATAAATTATCAAGTAAGTAAATTTGATAAATTATCAATTTTCTTGATAAGTTATCAAGAAAAGCATGGTGGAGACATTATATAATGTCTCATTCTTTTAAAATATGGAGAGAAAGAGCAAGAGGGACTTAGTTGATACAAAATATTAATATTCTTTACCTCTAACTGTTCTTAGAATACAGTTTGAGCTCCTTAATATGACATAAAAAGTTTCACGTGACCTAGTTCCTACTGTGGGACAGAGAAACACACCTAAGAAGCCGTGTTTGCTCGTTTGTTTGCCGGCATAATTCCACATGGCCCTGACTCTGCGAGGATGTGCAGCTCTCCAGAAAGATGCTTTCAAGACAAATAGGATAAAGCACAGTGCACCACCCCCATGCCTCTTACATTCCTTAAAAGATAAATGACCCCAGTCCTTGCCTTTTCCTGCACATAAGATAACCTCTGATGGGGTTAGTGATTATGACTCTGTAATCTATAGCCAGATGTGCTCTTGCACCAACCCTTGATGTGAGTTTGCAAGTGCTGAACCACCAACCTCCACCACCTAAACATAGGCAGTGGGCTGAAATACTGTACGAAGCAGTCTGATAGAACTTCTCTAAAGAGCTGCCCCTGGCTATAGGCCTCAGTCTGTAGTTATCAGTAAGATTCCTGAATAAACTAACTTTAATTCTTTAAAAGCTTGTTTTTTGTTTTCAGTTGCCACTACCTATCATTCCAACTTCTTTGCCACTTTCCTTTTTGCGCACTACTGTCAGTTTGAGCCTCCATTTCTAGAATGTGCCAATGGCGTGGCCATTTGCAGTTTCCTCCATCCAGAAAGCTCTTCTTGCATTCACCACCCCTGCCACCATTCCCTGACTCTCCTTCAGACCTCAGATTGAAAACATCCTCACAGCAGCCCACCCCTCTCCCCAGTTTAGAGAAGGCCCCCTGGTTATACATCCTCAAAGAACCCTGGACCCCATTTTTATGCCATTTATGGCTATTGTAGCCACACAGTTATTTTTGTGACTCTTTAATATCTATTACCTCTAATAGACTACAAACTCCAAAAAGGTACAAAATATGTATTGCACCTATCAAGCACTCAATAAATTATTGCTGGATGGATGAAGAATGAATGGAATTATGGGTATTACTTATTTTCTTCTTTTCTAAGTATCTACAGCAAGCATGTATAACTTCTATAATATGAAAAAAAAAATTTTAGTTACAAAAAAGCCTAATTCAAATATTCTAAAACTAAAGAACTTCAGGTTTTGGAAGATTCTTGAATTATCCCAGTTATATCAACCCTCCTTTTTCTTGCTAGTATAAAATGTAATAGATCATGACTTTGAAATCAGGATTTAATATCTCTGTTACATATTTTGAACTTGAATTTGATTTCCTATTTTTCACTGCAATCATTAGAAGCTCCTGAACGTAAGAACATAAAAACCAAGCAGGAAATCTGTGTATGGATAGTGAAAAGAATTTTGCCTTAAGAACCTGCTTCTCAGATAATAAGTACTAAAATAGGAATTTCGTGGGTCAGATTAAAAAGAGATAACTATCAATTTGTGGAATTGGTTCAATGGCATGTGTGAACTGATAATATCTCCCCTCTTCAGCATTGACCTGTGTAACAAAGAATTTGGTTTCCATCATTCAGCCAATGTGAAAATGATTGCCAACCTAGTACATGATCCACAGTCTGAGTCTGTGATTCTTTATTGATGAGAACAGATCCTTATGTTTGTACATGTCTTAGTTTTTCTTTCCCTAAGTTGCTTGCTTCCCTGTTTTTAAGAACATAAAATGTATTTCAACACTTAACCAAAGAAGTATAATAGAGAACTACAAAACGTTCCAGCTAAGTTTCTCTTTTGAAGTGATAACCAAGCATTGCTACACAGGCTGCCTGCATGGTAGCTTAATGGTGTGTTATAAAAACCCTTTTCAACACTAAACAGGAAAGTAAACCTGCCAAATTTACTTTAAAATACAAAATTAATTTCCTGTCGCAGTCTCACTGCCAAAATAATCTCATCCACTGTTGAAAGTTTGTAAGTTGAATCTTTTCCTAAAAATTGGAAATTAAATGCCATGTTTCTAATTAAACCTCAAGTTATGATTTCTCCTTGTTAACAAAGAACAAATATAGTACTTCCTCTTCAAGTGATCTGAATTGTTCAATATGTGTATAAGGTTCTTGGTAATATTTTAATTTTATTATTATTAACCTGGCAGAAAACACTGTTTCATAACGGGCTTTAATTTTAATAAAATAAAATATAACCACATTATTATAAATGCTTCCTCTTGACTTTCTCCTAATCTATCCAAATTCAGTGTTTCTGGTGGAATCACTTGAGTTCACATAGATTTATCTCACCCTATAAAAGCACAATTCATTAAACAGACTAGTCTATTTAAACTAAGGCAATTTTATCACAGTCAATTCAATTATTTAACACTGCTTTTTTAACTCACTACTTAAAGCTTTCTTTTGACAAGTATTCCTTTAAATAAATGAGTTGTAATTTAAAGAATGAAAAAAGATCAAGTCGCCTTGCAATATATGCAATTAGCCTATAGGGAGATGTTTTGCTGATACAAAATTAAGTTTTATTTGAAAGTTAAACTGCGTCTCAAATAACAGAAGTCACCCATATTATTTTTCAGAAAAAATAAATATAAAGGAACATCCTATGTGCAATTTACTTCTTGTGTTGGCTGCATTTTCATGTAAAAGGGTAACATTTTGGCCAAGCCTGTATACTTAGAGAATCAGAGTGATCATCTGAATAATTTATTCCAAAAATAATATTATCTGAATTATGCAGAATCAACTTTCTCATCCCGCTAAATGATTGTCTGGTTAGTGAGTTTGTAAAGTAGTGATAAGTCACGGAATGAAAAGTTTAATAATTGCCTCATCAAGCGCCAACATAAGCACTTTGAAAAGTTTCCCCACAAAATTTTTTGTTTTAAATTTTCATGAAATTTAAAAATTATTTAAGAGTATAGATTTGAACTACAAATTGAATGAACTGAGTAAGAAAATTTTCCATAATTAAAGAAAAAGAAAGTCAGCTATGTTCAGAACACAATGTATTCACCAAGCAATGTCTTCACAAAGGCAATGTCATTAATTGATCATTTGGGTCATCCTAGAAAAATGAGGTGAGAGGATTCAAAGGACCATGCTACACCGTCTGTTATTGTACAAGAAGATTACTGGGATGTGTAGGCTGATTTTGATATGTGACTTATGAAATGGCTGAGTGGCCATGGATGGGCAGTTAAAACCTCTCGTGCCTCAGTTTCCTCTTCTAGAAATGTGGCATTGACAGTGATTTCTCACTTATGACTTTTAGTCAGATTTCAAGTAGCATTGCTCCTAAATGGAAATACTCCAAATATTTTATTGTTACTGAAATATTTCAGGTAAAGGGAATATTTTGGTACTTGGCCTTTCATATTTTTGATTTATTTCTTCTTTCTTTTCATTTTTAAGAAATAGCTATAGATGAGTTTGATTTTTCTGGTATAGCTACTCATTATATCTTTATTAATAAAAAACCTATTGGAGCAAATGACTTCTCTTAGCATAAATTAGTGAATCAATAGCTTTTATCAAAAACAATTGAATATTGTCCAGTATTAAACTCTTTGTTATATTGGAATCACCTAGAAATTAAATGTTGCATACTGAGATATACCTGAAAGAGTAGTGTTAAATTTAATGATAGCTATGTATGCCTTCTGGACTTAACTTTGCACCTTCTATTTCCCAAAAATGAAATACATACTAATAATTTTTAACAAAGCAGTACAATATTTTCATAGGATATAAGCACCAATTTTAACCAGTCACAGGTCATAAAACCTCAGAGCCAAGTTGGAGATCATCCTGAAAGCCTCATTTGGATGTAAGTTCATGTGGATTAATTACCTAATTTAGGAGTACAAGAGTAAGCCAAGCTATATTTAGAGGGAAATGAAAGAAAAGCCTAGACAAAAATTTCCAAACAAAATGCAGTTGTAGTGTGTGTGTATCTTAGAGGCCTATTTCATTCTCACCTTTCATCTTCCCCAGTAGTCATGCCTGGTGTCCCAGCAGGTCTGTCTCTGCCCTAGATGTGCAGGTTAGCCCTTATATGTGTCACCACTCGTGAACAGTGGCCACGACTGAGGATACCCCAGCATGTGGTGGCATCCATGTAGCAGACAAAGCTATCACCAGTAGGTGGACTGCTGAAAGCAACAGCCACGAAATGTTCCTCCTCCACAGGGACCTAAACTCTTTATCCTGGTTTATCATAAAGTACAAATGTATCTCTTGGAGCAATCTCCAAATTCCATTTCTATACCTCATTTCATGTTACCAGTGATAAGATTTCCTTCTGTAATCTTCTTAGTAGCATTATTAAATACATGGGGTTTGTGATTGCTATTGACATCTACTTAATGTCAGACTCTCTTCCATCAGTTCACACCAAGCACTGGGTGTAGGATGAACGAGAAAGGTGAAAGTCCTGGGGTTCAGACTAAGGGTACTTAGGCAGACAAAGGACATGCCTGTGCCTCCAGAGAAGACACAGTCACCAGTATTAACATTTGCCTGCACAGCTCTACCTCGACACTGACAAGATGGGACAAGAGAAACAAGAAGTTCCCATCCTCAAGAACTCTACCTTTCCTTGTGGGTTTCATTTTCTTTAGAATTCTCTGTCCTTCTCACATTTTCTTTATAATCTTCTCTACTTATTAAGTTTATAAAAAGAAAAACAGTTTAAAAATAGAGCATTTGATAAATTCAATCTGTAAGAAATATAAACACCTCCCATCACTTAAATATAAAACATAGAAATAATAGTACACAATAAAATTTCCCTTGATAGTGTAACAAAGGCAAAGGCCTAATAAAAAGCAAAAATTTTTTGCTACAGGCTGTACCTTTACAACCCCCTTACCCTTTTGGGGAACTAAAACCTGCATCCCTGACTGAGGCCAGTATTTAGAGGGGTAAGAAAGTGTTCTTTGTTTTTTTATACCACAGGAGATGGCTCAGCAGAGGTTGGGAGATTGCCTTCACAGGAGATGGTGGATGAGAGCCATGAGAGCCATCGACTATAGTTAAACAGCAATAGCCTGAGTCTGAAACCCCCCTTCAAAACTCTGTATTTGTGCTTATAGTTAGGACTATGGTACTTTAAGATGAGAGTCTTCCATACTCATTTCTTGGCAAATGAATAAACTTCTTTTTCCTTCTCCTCAAGCTACTTGTCTTTGTTCTTCATTTTTCATTCAGCCATGGGGACAAGAACCCAAAATTAAAGTAACAATTGCTGAATCTCATCTTTTCCTCTTCGTGTGACAATTGTTCATCTTTCTTTCTGTTTGTTTTCACTGAAGAAAGACTATTGCCACAAAAATTGACACCAGAACTTTGAAAGATTTTAGATAATATATTGATTGCCAATAAGTATTAATATGTTGATGTTGATAAATAGGTTTTTTTTTTAAAGTTCTATGGTCAAGTCACTTTGAAGATAATACATAAACTGCCCAATCCTTGAGATTCAGAGCACATTTTCACATATTAGAGGTACTGAGAAATCCCACGGGGGAAACAACCTACAAACTTTATCTCAATCCCCAAACTTATTTTACCACAGTATTATTTTATCTTGGAATACTAACATCCTGCAGAGCTAGCATTCAGAACAATGCATGTTAGAAATCACTGTCAATGCTACATTTCTAGAAGAGGAAACTGAGTCACAAGAGGTTTTAACTGCCCATCCATGGCCACTCAGCCATTTATTAACAAAGCTCCCATCAAAAATTCAGCCCTCCAGATTTTCCTCACCAGAAAACATGCACATGTTTATGGAAAATAGATGCAGTAGCCTCTTCTAACCTCATTAGATATAAACTGTCAAATGTATCTGTAAACTATTTAATATAATATTAAAAACATATATAACCAATAATGACTGAAAAGTAGGAATTGTAAAGACCTTTGAACCACTGCATTGGGCAACAAATGCCTTTTAAAAAAGTTTTTAAACATATTTTATGTTTTAAATATTTCAGTAATGAATATTATAATTATAAATTCAATATTACATATGCAAATTTGAATGTATCAGTGAATTCTCAATAGTATATCTTATTAAATATTGTAGAATTGTTTTATCATGTCTTTAAATATCTGATAGTTATCTAAGATAGAGTATATGCTTTACCTCATGGCAAAAGTAGTTTGAATAGCCATATTTGACTCAGAATGGGCTTGGATTGATGTGGTAAGTGTAAATTATAAGTTACAGGAACAGGATTGTAAGTACATATGAGGGCCTTGGTCTTTGTTCAGATTTGTATTTCAAGAATCAAAGGGCAACTCAGAGATGAGGATTCTAAGAAGAAAGAACCAGCATACATAGCACAGAACCCAAGAAAAATAACCTATTTAGAAATATTTACAAATATTTCTGATATAGATGAAGATGATCATTTCCAAAGGGAAGTGTTATTTTATTCATTCATTCAACAAACATTTACTGAGCATATACAATGACAAATCACTGTGGCAGGCACTAGGAATATAAATGCGGGAAAAGACACAGTCCCTGCCCATGGGAACTTAAGTTCTAATAAGGAAGACAGATAATAAACATGTGTACAGCTTATTATTCATTAAAATTATGATATGTGCTACAAAATGATGTAGGGTGGGCTTAGGGTAGAGGGCTAAGAATGAGCATAACTGTGAAATCAGACCTAGTCCAGGAAATCGAGGAATTCTCCTTAAAATTGACCCATTTGACATGGGTCCTGAGGTTGACAGGAATGAAGCAGCAGAGGAAGGGAAAGAGCATGCAAGATAGAAGAGTTGGGTCCTTTGTCGGAAAGCTGGCTGGAGAGGAGGAAGCTATGAAGTTTTGCTGTAAACACTGGTAAAGAAGGGAGAGGCTTGATCCTGAAGGACCAGTTTTAAACAACAGGCTTCAAGATCACAGCCCAAAAATTGAATTACAAATGAGCCAAAAGGCAACTGAATGAGTTTTCAGTTACATGGAAAAAACTGACACTGAAGGGTACAGACGTGAGGGTCATAGCAAGGGGACGAACTGCCAACAGCCCTTCAGAAAAATTGTGTTTTCTGTGAGCTTTCCGAGGTTCTGGCCTCTCTAGTGACTATCTTTGACTTCTGTATCTTTGTAGCCTGAAATTGTGTCTTTCTAAGTCTAATCATTCTGTTGGTGCTTCCTGCTGTGGGGATGAGGAGAAACTTCCCCTTCCCCCCTGAAGTTTGCTGAAAGATCAACTCACAATTAAGGCAAATTAGTAAGAGAGGTTTACTTACCATGCACATGGGGAGAATCATAGAGTGACTACTCAATATCCCCATGGGATCCAGATATTGTTATACCTGTCTTTTAGAGAGGAGGAGGAGATGGGGAGTACAATTCTGTTTAGGGGCAATAAATGGTGGCTAGGGAGGGTGAATGAATACTTGGGAGAATGAATGGATGGAGGAAAACAGAGTGACTTATCAATTAACCACAGAGGCAGGTATTATGTTTAAAATGATTTGGGCCAGGTCTGGTTGCATTCTTGATCTTCTTTCCTGCAATATATTGAGATAACAGGGAGGGGACGAGAAGTCCATTGTCCTTTTGATGGGTCTGTCTGGTTATGCAGATACAGGGAAACCCCCATCCAAGGGCCTGTAATTCAAACTACTCTTTATACCAAGGAGTCATATTTTGGGGTGAAATTACCTAAGCTCCTTCATTACCTACCTCTGGAGGTTAACAAACTAAGCCCGCAGAAATACACACCACTTAATTCTCTCCGTGTAAATATACTTGAGAGGGTAGAAAACACACAGTATTGAAATATTCACTTGTCTGATGGATTATTAACTCATTCACTATTTCCAGTCCTCACACCCTGAAGACAGGTGAGCCTCCATTCTGTCTTTGGACTCTCCTACTTCAAGATACTCAACTAACTAAACACCAATTATCTCCATTTCAAAACTCCTTATGGAAATACAGTCAAGTTCCTGGATGTTATTACAAGTAAGGGGGAGGATAAAAGCTGTTTTGGTCAACTAAATGATAGACTCTCACTATCTTCCAAAGCACTAAATACCTTTTTCCCCTCTCTTATGAAATATGAATAGAGATAAAATAAAACTCTCAGACCATTTATGTCTTGAAGATTTAGGCAAGCTCTATAAAGCTTTGGGATATTATTTCTCAGTTTCTAATCTAGTATTTGGTTTTAATTTTTTTTCTATGAAAGGATATTAGAAAATTAGTTATCTATTTACCTGTCAGGAGTTTAACAAATAAGGATATTGCATTTTTGCAATTATAAGAAGCTCATAATTAAACATCTATCCTAATAAAAGACATTTATCTTAAAACAAAGGCTATTCTTTATAGAATTTTTCAATTTTCTGTGATTTCGTGAAAAGTCTGTCAAGAAAACAAGTACCATATTTTTTATAAGTCTGTGTCAATTTGATTCCATATATCATAGTTCTAGGGAAAATCACCCAGTAAATTTTATTACCTGGTTGGTGACTTAAATAGATATGAATTCCCATCAGATGCTATGCATAGGTATAGCTGCTGATTAGCATTTCAAAAAGTTATAAACTATCTATAGATGCTATTTGAGGATTGTGAAGAGGAGAGGAGAGGACTTTTTTATTTGTTTGTTTTAACTTGAAGATTTTTAAGTGTCAAGAGTGTATTAAAAAACAAATGTGTATGTGGCCCCAAAGGCAATATTCACTATTGCTGTTTGAAAATGGAAGTTTCTCTGAGGAAATTATCACACAGGTGCTTGCTTAACATTTTCAAATATTGATAACTTATAAAATGTAACTATAAATAGTCTTGAATAGTTCCTCTTTCAAAAGTTTCTATATTATTTGCAATCCATAAAGCATATTTCCAGATGAGAAATGTTAAATAGTACAATATTTGCAATTGTTAGGTACCATGCTGAGTTTATTTGGCTCACAACACAAGTAAGCCCCATATTTACCATATGTTAGAGTTTTTGTGAGGATTACATATGATAATAGAAAGCACTAGGTAAAGTTTTGAGTACCTGGTCTCAGTGTCATTCCTTTCTATGGAATCTAGGAGCTCTATGTATGTTTATCTCACTTTCCTATTTCCGATTTCACTTTCTAGGTTAGTTAATAACCTCATTTGAATTTAGTGTTCTGGGAGCATATGCAGAAAGTTTGGAATATTAATAAAGAAAAAAAGAAGGAAAAATTGAGTGACCTCCTCAATATCCCAACATTCCCTACATACACATTCAGAACTCTTGTTCCTGTTGCCCAAATCTTCCCACAAATAGCAACCTATCTAGGCCTGCTCTGAGATCCAATTTTTATCAACCACTTACCTCAATCAAGCCAGCGTGGCTGATCACTGCTGGACACTTGAAATGAAATCATGCTAATATCTTAATACAGCTTTAAAGAAGTTTAAAATACTACAGAAAGCTCTAATTGTTTTAAGAGATGGCTTGATAGCATAAATTGTTTTTCTAATATATTGAAATTTCTAAATTGTGCAAATTTTAAAGAAACTGATAAAAAATAAACAGCACAGGGGTATAGGGGAAAGATATTTGACATCAAAAATCTACCACCAAGACCCTGTCCAAAAATCTACTCTGAGTGTCAGTTTTCCTGAGCTAAACAAGATTTTGACAATCCTTATGCTGTGTCCACATTTAAATCTATTTTATTATCCACAAGTTTTAGTGTCAATGTATGTGTGATATTGTGATTTATAATAAGATTTATATATTTTGTCTTCATCCAGTTTCCTGGCAAACAAATCCTAAAACCTTTGGAACCTCAGTGCCTTTTGTATGCTAATGAGATGATGGGTGGCTGAGCCCCTATATAGCCTCAGGATGGGGGCTGGTCACCCTAGACCAAGGCATGATTAGAGGGTTGTGACTTTCAGTAACACCCCTCAACCGCCAGGAAGAGGAGAAGGGCTGAAGGTTAAGTTGATCACCAATGGTCAATGTTTTAATCAACCATGCCTACCTAATGAAGCTTCCATAAAAATACAAGAGGACTAGATTTCCAGAGCTTCCAGATAGCTGAACACATGGAGGTTCCTGGAAGGAAAGGCATGGAAGGTCTTCACCCCTTCCCAATTCCTTGTACTATGCATCTCTTTCATCTGGCTGTTCATCTATATTCTTTGTAATATCCTTTATAATAAACCACTAAACATAAATAAAGTGTTTCCTTGAGTTCTATGAGCAGCTTTAACAAATTAATTGAACCCAAGGAGGAGGTTGTGGGATCCCTGGTTTGTAGCTGGTCCATCAGAAGCACTGGCCACCACCTGTGCTTGCCATGGGGGGAAGTGGGGGACAGTATCTATAAACTTAAATAAAGTATCTATAAACTTAAATATATATTAATACTTATCACATGAAAAAACAATTCCAGTCCTACACACTCAAATGAGAAGAAAAGATATAACACACACACACACACACAAAACCAAAAAATATGTACCTGAGTGTTTATAGTAGCTTTATTCCTAAATCATCCCAAACTAGAAACAACCTAAATGTCTATTAACCTGGTAATTAGACATTACCAGGTTAATGGTAATGTCTTGTGGAGCTGAGACCTCTACCCGTGGGGTCTGATACTAAGTCCTAGTAGATAGTGTCAGTCTTGAATTGAATTAGAGGACACCAGCTGATGTCCACTTGGAGAATTGCTTGGTTGGGGGAGAGTGGGGGAAACCCCCACACATCTGGGGTCCAAAGTATTTTCTTGGCTGTGCAAAAGTAGGAAAAACACCTTTGGTTTTTCCTTTATCCAATATTAAGACTACTGAGAAGTAGTGAAGGGAAAAAGTATAGAATTTTCTTTTTTATGTAGATAATTTGTCATCCCAAAGGGTGGCAACGATAATATTTTTCAATATGATCTGCTTTCATCAAATTTAAAAATACACAGAAACTCAATACTAAAGAAAAGGCATGAAATGCTTAACCTCCCATAATCTTTTTTTTCACTGATGTAAAATTTCAACAGTATAATGTTTTGATTAATATAATTAAGCTTCCAAGTATTTTATTATAAGGGAATTTCAGGTTCCTAGCAAATTCTACAAATATACATATGGGTACATCTGTACAAAGAGTGAAATAGAAAATTAAGGACCATAGCTAGTTACAACATTTCTTTTTTCCTTTTTTTAAATATTATTTTATTGTTAAAATGGAGAAGGAAAAAATAGGTCAAAAACAGTTCCTGCTATTGTTGTTTAGCAGGTGCCTTGCTAAAGGTGGAGGAAGAGAATAGAAGTTACGTTTACCAGGTTAATAGACATTTAGGTTGTTTCTAGTTTGGGATGATTTAGGAATAAAGCTACTATAAACACTCAGGTACATATTTTTTGGTTTTGTGTGTGTGTGTGTGTGTGTGTGTGTGTGTGTGTGTGTGTGTGTGTGTTATATCTTTTCTTCTCATTTGAGTGTGTAGGACTGGAATTGTTTTTTCATGTGATAAGTATTAATATATATTTAAGTTTATAGATACTGCCAAACAGTTTTTCAAAATGGCTATACCCTTGGGCATTGTCAGCAATATGTGAGAGTTACAGTTGGTCTCCATACATCCCAGTGCCTGGTATTGTCAGCTACAGTATTTTGTTTTAACGTTAGCTATTCTACCAGGTGTGTTGTGATATCTTATGGTGGTTGTAATTTGCATTTCTCTAATAAAAAATGGTGTTGAGCATCTTTTCATGTGCATGCTTGCAATCTGTATCTCCACAACAGTAAACTGTCCATCCAAATGTTTTGCTGATTTTTTTAATTAGGTGCTTTATTTACTAATTATTGAGTCTTAAAATTATTTATATACTCCAGAAAAGACTGTTTCTCATTTATGTGTTTTGTATAATAAATATTTTCTCCCACTCTAGGACATTTTAAACATTTCTTAATATTGTCTTTCAAAGAAAGAAAGTTTTAATTTTGATAAAGTTCTATCAATTTTTCCTTTTATGATTTGGGCTTTTGCTTTATGTCTATGAAACCTTTCTCTAACACAAATTCACAAAGATTTCTCCTGTTTTCTGGTTTAGCGACTTGTGCAGTTTTACAGTTCCGGGTTTTACAATTAGTTCTATCAATTTCAAGTTCATTTTTGTATATGGTACAAAGTATGGGTTGACAGTTTCTGTTCTTATCTATTATATTTTCAAATAGTTCTTGTAACCATTCTCTTTTTTAAATTTATTTTTATTTCAGAATATTACAGGGATACAAATGTTTAGATTACATATATTGCCTTTGCCCCACCCGAGTCGGAACTACAAGTGTGCCCATCCCCCAGATAGCGCACACTGCACTCATTAGGTGTGAATATATCCATCCCCTTCTCCTCCCTCCCACCTGCCCAACACCTGATGAATGTTACTACCATATGTGCATATAAGTGTTGATCAATTAATACCAATTTGACAGTGAGTATATGTGGTGTTTGCTTTTCTATTCTTGTGATACTTCACTTAGTAGAATGGGCTCCAGCTCGATCTAGGATAATACATGAGGTGCTAGTTCACCATTGTTTTTTATGGATGAGTAGTAGTCCATACGTATACCACATTTTATTAATTCACTCATGTATTGATGAGCCCTTGGGTTGTTTCCACATCTTTGCAATTATGAATTGTGCTACTATAAACATTCAAATGCAGATATCTTTTTATAGATTTTTTTTTTTCCTTTGAGGTAGATGCTCAGTAATAGTATTTCTGAATCAAATGGTAGTTCTACTTTTAGGTCTTTGAGATATCTCCATATTACTTTCCATAAAGGTTGTACCAGTTTGCAGTCCCACCAGCAGTGTATGAGTCTCTTCTATCCATTTCCTATCTCTCACTCTATTTTTTATAGGATCCAATTGATGATATGTTAGCCTGTGGTCCCCATGCTCTGGGCTGTGGATCAGTACTGGTCCATGGCCTGTTAGGGACCAGGCCACAGAGCTCCACCTTTATGCCCCCCATCCCCTGTCTGTGGAAAAATTGTCTTCCATGAAACTTAAGAACTTGGGGGCCACACAGCAGGAGGTGAGCAACTGGCCAGCCAGTGAAGCTTCATCTGTATTTACTGCTGCTCCCCATCACTGGCATCACTGCCTGAGCTCTCTCTCACCTCCCACCCCACGTCTGTGGAAAAGCTGTCTTTCATGAAACTGGTTCCTGTTTCCAAAAAGGTTGGGGACCACTGTTAGAACATTTGATATTTGTTCACAGTTCTTGGATCTTCCCAGTTTGTTTTCTTTATTTCCCACTCATTTTTTTCTCAGTGTGCATTAGTTTACATTATTTTAAGGAACAATACATTCCTTATTTTTTCCTTACTGATATTTTCCTCAGCTGCTTCAAATTATTTACTGAACTTTCCAAAAGCATACTTCATCTGTGGTAGAGCATGTGTGCATACATGTGTGTTTGTGTGTGTGTGCTTGTGTGTAATTTCAGCATTTCTCTTTCACTCTATATTATAGCTTCTAACTGATGAAGCTTCACATTGTCCACCTTTTCCATTAAATCCCTTGACATATTAATCATAGTTATTTTTAAATTTCTGATAGCACCAACATCTTGATCACCTCTGAGTCTGGTTCTGTTGATTGCTGTGTCTGTTGAAAACTGATTGTTTTCCTTGCTTTCTGTGTATCTTATAACTTTTTATTAAGCACTGTTTGTAGTAGAGATATTCTGTGTGACCATCAGGCCATTAGCATAGGTATTGAGTCAAGAGTTGAGATGTATTTGTGTTTTGATGCTGCTATGTTTACCATTTTTGCACCATAGGCTTCAAATTCTTCTAGTGGTAAATTCCCAATGTGTCGAGCTTATGATAGACAGTGGGGTGCTAGTGGTAAATTCCCAATGTGTCAAGCTTACAATAGACAGTAGGGTGTAAGAGATTTTTTTAGTATTTCTGTCCTACCTTAGTTCTCAGGCATCCCTCCACACATGTGCTATAAAACGGTTCTTTCTCCAACCTCTGGCACTTTCATCAGTGGCGGATTGCTGCTGTTTGCTACTCCATGCTCCTCTTGGGAAGTGCACAGAGTTTTCTGAGTGCCCGAGTCTCAAAGGTGTGGTTTCCTTTTGCTCTCCATGGCAGCAAAACCCTGACTTGTGTTTGTGGTTAGTCTTAGGCAGGTATTTTACACTTTAGAAGTAGCAGGGTTCTCACTGTATCAATATAGATATGAATATAGCCATAAGATCCTGGGCAAAAAAGGGCTTCCTGTCTCCCACTCACCCCAACCATAGAGTAGAGTGTGTTTTACTTCCTGTCTCAGCCATATCAGCTGCTATTTAGATTTGGTTTCTCCCTGTCGCCACCTCCAGTCTTAGATGTATTCACGATATAGGCCCTAGTCCTAGGAAGTTTTGTAGATTATCTGGTTTTCTTGCACTTTTGGGATGAGAGCAATAATTTTAATTGTACATACTTATATGAATCTTATGTACCTTCTAATGTGGTCTTTGCTTCTGGTATTTTTTTTCCTGCTCACTAATTCCTGAAATCAATCAACTCTTATTTAATTTCATCCTCTTTTTGTACATTTATTTTCCAACTTCTGATTCAAGGTGTATTTATCTTAGTATCTCCAAACGCTTTGTGGAGAATACTTATTTTAGTTTGAGGTGATGTGTTATACTTTTCTTCTGATTTGTGATTGTTTTTTGAGGGAGAATATTCAACAGCTGAAATTATTCAGATTTTCAATTTGCCTCCTACAGCAGTTTTATATGAATATGATCTGCTTTTGCTCTATTTCTATTCAATTCATGGGTGGGGTTACTACTTTAAGAGTGCCCTTTTCTGTTAGTTTAAAAATTATTAATATTTTAACGGATAATGATAGGGAGGAAGAGAAGGTAGTGACAATTTTTACTTTATTGTCCACAAGATTCTTAATTTCTTCCTTCTTGTTTCCTTATTTGCCTCCATTGTCATATCTCAAAAAGCCACCACCCTTTATATAACGGGTTTTCCTTAAGCGCAATGCTTCTCCAAGAATGCCACTTTCGAACTCACTTTCAGGGCCCTTCCATATGGATAGTGTAGTTAACTACCAAGTCCCAGGTCTGTGTTCAGAATTTTGGCACTTATTCTTGAACTTTTTCTCATGGAAGTGATTTCTGTGCTTGATCTAACTGTCACCACTCATCTATCCTTTTTCATGGAAACTTTTTTTTTTTTTTTTTTTTTTAGCGAGGTTCTCATTCTGTTGCCTATGCTGGAGTGCAGTAGCATGATCATAGCTGACTGTAGCCTCAAACTCTTGGGCTTAAGTGATCCTCCTGCCTCAGCCTCCTGAGCAGCTGGGACTATAGGCATGTGCCACCATGCCTGGTTAATTTTTTTTTTTTTTTTTTTTTTTGAGATAGGGTCTCACTATGTTCTTCCCAGGCCAGTCTTCAACTCTTGGCTCCAAGTGATCCTTCCATGTCAGCCTCCTAAAGTGCTGGGATTACAAGTGTGAGCCACTGTGCTTGGCCTCATGGAATCTTTTCAGCCCTCCCTTCCTTTCAGTGCTCTCAGTGTCAGACAGCAGAAGCACTCTAGAATTTGGTTTATTATTCTACTTACAAGTAATTTGAAAATTGGGGGGGGTTTAAAAATCCTATAGCGCTAAAAGTGTGGGTCTGTGTAGTTCAATGTATACTCCTGGTTTGTTATATAGCATTAGGGGGAAAATGTAAGGAGAGAAATAAAATCAGACATTGACCGTTCAAACTGCAATTGTTCATAAAATGGGATATCATATATCATTAAAACAGAATGAATTTCTCATAAACATGAATGAACTTCAAAAATATTATGTTGAGAGTAGCTATGTATAAAAGAATATACATACCATAAGTTTTTATTTCTATGAAGTTTTATAATAGGCATAATCAATTTATTGTGATATGAATAAGATCAGTAGTTGCCTGAAATAGGCAATAGAGAGAATTTACTGCAAAGGTGCACAGGGAAATTATTGGGATGATGAAAATATTCTCTATCTTGACTAGGTGATAGCTACACATGTATATACATTTCTGAAAACTTAACAGACTATACATTTAAAATGTATGCATTTTGCTGTATGTAAATTTTACCTCAATTAATTTGACTTTTTATAAAACTCAATAAATGAGTTTAATAGCAGGTGAGATAGAGATGAGGAGAAAATTAATGAACTGAAAGATAGGTCAGAATGATAAAATATTAAAAATATAAAAAGAAAGTTAATAGACTTAGAAAACAGAAAAATAATATCTAATGTATTAATATATCTAGCAAGAATTCCAGAAGGCAAGAATATGGAGAACAGAAGAGAGGCAATACTCAAAGAATAATAACTACAAATTTTCCAGAACAGAGCCAAAGGAAAAAATAAACTTTTGAAAAGGGAATAGAAATCTGAACAGGCTAATTTTTCTTCTTTAAAACATACTATAGTTAAAATTTCAAAAACAAACAGCAAATCCAAAAACAAGGAAGAAAAACTGAATGCCTAGAGGAAAAAAAAAAATTTTAACTCTTGGAAGATGCTCCAGAACCTAGAGGAAAAATTTGAAGGATGAATAATATTCATTGAAATATATACCAGAAAACGACTATGAAGACCTGTTAACATAAAATTTTATACCTACCTAAATTAACACTTAAACCAAAGGCAAAATAAATAGAAATTCACATAAAGACAAGCTGAGGGAGCTTCATATTCGCTAATAATTGCAGACAAATTTACAAAAGATGTAATTTAGTAAGAAGAAAAAAACAAGCAAGAATGTTGAAAAAACTAGTAAAAAGAAACAATTGAGATTAAGATATTTTGGCACAACCTTAGAGATGTAATTTTAAAAAGTTAAAGAAATACGAGAAGTTGTTAGTTATTCATTATTTCGTTTACTTCAAAGTAAAATAATTATAATAAATAACAAAAGAAATTACAGAAAGGGACAAGGAATTATACGGCTATATTTCAAAGGTGAAGAGGAAGAAAGACTAGGGAGGACTCTTTAAAAATAATTTATAACTAAAGTAGTTATAAAGGCAATGTGTTGTCCTAATTAATAGCACAAGCTCTAAAAACAGAATTTATGTGTCCGTTCCTGATTCATCACTTTCCAATTGTGTCATTTTGGGTAAATTACTAAAATTCTCAACTTCTTCACCTGCAAAATGAAAATAATAATACCTACCTCAGAGGGCTGTTATAAGAAATAAATGAGAACATCTTTTCATGGAAATAGTGGTCCATCATAATACTTAGGCATTTTGATTCTGAAGGCTAATTGGAACTGAGTAGATTTCCTTTGATCAGGTATGTTTACTCTTAATAGTAAAGTTCCTAGTAATATCTATGTGATCTTTTACAAGCTATGATCTTGGAAAATTCACATGATCAGTAGGAGGCTCAGTTTGCTCATCCATAAATCGGGAATAATTCTGCCTATCTTTCAGTGTTGTTGTAATGAATAAATGAGTCAACCAGGCTAAAATGCTTACCTAATCAAAAAGATGAAGTCTTCACAATTATCTACATGAGCTAACATGATCCAGACTTTATCTCATATTATTTTCCTCATCACTCACTCCTCTCTAGCCCTACTCAGCTCCCTGCTGTTGCATGAATGTGGCCACCCACTCCCAAATCAGTGCCTTTACATTTGCTCATGTCCAAATATTGTCACCGTGCCTCAATTCTTTTAGGTCTTTACTTAAACATCATCTTCTTAATAAGGGCTTTCTTTGCTACTCTTGATTCCAAACATTTCATATCCATATTTCCATCTCGATCTTGCTCCAACATACTATATATCATACTTATCTTACTCTTTTTCTTTCTTCCTTACTATAATGTATACTTCATGAAGCAAAGACTTTTTAACTCTTTTTCTTTCATTGCAACACCTAGAACAGTTGGCATTCAATAAATGTTAACTGAATGAATCATTCGAAAGCTCTGTATCAGACATCTATCTTAGATGTTTCTTCATGTTTCTCCATGCTGTCCACCTTCTAGCTTCCTCCATTCAGATCCTACAGTTCAAATTATACATGGGCCTTCCAGATATCAGTCCATGGAGTGCCAGTTCCTACCCATTAGCTCTCACTGTATAATCATGCCAATAAGTCATTTCCAGACTTGGATAAGATACCACACTAGACACATGATGTGAGATCTGGCATCCTGAGTAACCACTCCATGGGCCAGATGATGCAACCCAGAAAGACAAAGAAGTTAACTCCTCCCTGTGGGAGGAACTTTGAACAATAGAAAATGAGGGTAGAAGGAGGGAAAATGCAGGTAGCTAACATTCCCTCTCTTTCTTCACTCCCACAACTACTCCATGGTATGGATTCTCCTTGTAACCTGAGCTGTTGAGCTAGGCAGACACATCTGCCAAACAACCTGCAAGGTCTCTTTGTGGTTTGCTCTGAAGTAAGGACCAGTGCAGTGACAAACCCTGTCTCATTGCTTCATGTGACTCCTTGCTTCATTTCTCTCCCCACTCCTTTTACCCACTCTTATCTCTTTGCCCTGAGTTTTCATCTTTCAACACAAGTGCTAGCACTATAATCCCTCCCTCAGATTCTGTTTTCTGAAGAACCTGGACTAAGATAGAGTTTTTGATGTTTCCAGTCCTTTGGATTCAAGAGATAAATAACAGGAATTACTGAGTAGGTGAGAACACTGTGGTTATGATCCATGTCATTGGAGTCAAACTGAATCAAGTTTGAATTCCAATTGTACCATTTCCTAGCTACGTGACTATGGGCAATTCACTTAATCTTTTGGGTCTTTAAGTTCTTTATGTGTAATAAGGAAAGAATGCGCCTACCTCTTGCTGTTGTGATGATAAAATGACATAACATAATACAATGTCTGACAAAAAATAGTTGCCCATAAAAAGTGATAAAACAGAAAAAGCCATAATACATGTATTCCTCACACAACAGAGTAAGGTGTTGTGATGAATAATTTAGAAGAAGGGGATTCAAAGTATGATATCAATGAGATTTATTTTATACTGGTGAACATAGCTTTGAGCAAAGAAGAGCCGTAATTTCCTATAATGTCACAGAATACAGTGCTAATACACTGTCATCCCAACTCATAAGTGCTAATGATTTGTCCCTAGGAGGGCAAATGAGAGAATAACAAAAAATTTGTGCAAAGTTTGTATATCTGTTTAGCACTATGCAACTTTATCATATGTTATCTCATTTGATATTCCCATCAACTCTGTGAGATAGGCTTCCTTGAATTGCATTTAGTTTTTTATTTCTTTCATTTTTAAAAAAATGTTAATAGATTTAGGGGGTACAAGTTGAGTTCCATTACATCTATATATCATACAGTGGCAAAGTATAGGATTTTGGTATACTCATTACCTGAATAGTGTACATTG
Source organism: Microcebus murinus (assembly GCF_040939455.1). Classification (NCBI taxonomy): domain Eukaryota; kingdom Metazoa; phylum Chordata; class Mammalia; order Primates; family Cheirogaleidae; genus Microcebus; species Microcebus murinus. The sequence continues at coordinate 9,685,167 of NC_134118.1, forward strand.
TACTCCACAGATAGTTTTTCATTCCTTCCTTCCTCCCACTCTCACCCCTTTTGGGTCTCCAATGTTTCTGTGCCCTGTGCAGCCATGGTTTAGCTCCTGCCTATAAGTGAGACTATATGGCATTTATTTTTCTATTAAGTTACTTCACATAGGATAATGGCCTCCAGTTCCATTCAAGTTGCTGCAAAAACCATTATTTCATTCTTTCTTATTTCTGAGTAGTATGTCATGGTGTATGTGTATATATACCACATTTTCTTTATCCATTCATCAGCAGCTGGGCGTTTAGGTTGGTTCCAGTTCTTTTTGATTGTGAATTGTGCTGTGATAAACATATGAGTTCATATAGCTTTTTGATATAATAATTTCTTTTCTTCTGGATAGATACCAGTAGTGGGCTTGCAAGATAAAATGGTAGGTCTACTTTTAGTTCTTTGAGAAATGTCCATACTGATCTCCACAGACATTGTACTAATTTATATTCTCCCAAGAATACTATATAAGTGTTCCCTTTTTACCTCATCTGTGCCAACATCTATTATTTTTTGATTTTTTAATAATGGCTACTCTAATTGGAATAAGGTGGTATCTCATTGTAGTTGTAATTTGCATTTCTCTGATGATTAGCAATGTAGAGCATTTTTTTCATATGTTTGTTGGCCATTTGTATATCTTCTTTTGAAAAATGCCTATTCATGTCATTTGCCCACTTTTTAATGGAGCTGTTTGTTTTTGTTCTTGCTGAGTTATTTGAGTTCCTTGTAGATTCAGGATATTAGTCCTTTGTCAGACACATAGTTTTCAAATATTTTCTCCATTATGTATATTGTCTAATTACTCTTGATTGTTTCTTTTGCTGAGCAGAAGCTTTTTAGTTTAGTTAATTAAGTCCTATTTGTCTATTTTTTTTATTATTATTGCATTTGCTTTTGGGGTCTTAGTCAAAATTCTTCATGTAGACCAGTGTGCAAAAGAGTTTTTCCCCTGGTTTTCTTCTAGAATTTTAATTGTTTCAAGTCTTACAGTTAAAGTCTTAAATCCATCCTGAGTTAATTTTTGTATATGGTGAGAGATAGGGACTCAGTTCTTGAATTGCATTGATTTATACTGCCAGATTCTTATTGCATTTAAGAGATGAAAAAGAAACAAAACAAAACAAGGCTGTCTACGAATTAAGTCAATTTCTCAAGATTTACATTGTATGTATTAGTTTGCACAATAATGTTAGCTGTTGTAACAAATGCTAATATTTCACAACTTATAACTGTTTATAGTCAGTGATCCCCTTCAACACAGCCATTTATGACTTGTGTCTTGTGGTTCTGCCCTCCTCTAAGGTCTCAGAATCCTTTGTCTTCAGATAAAGGTAAGGAAAAGGGGGGGCAGGTTCTTAATTGGGTTGACCTAGAAGTGACATCCATCACTTCTGTTTACATTCACTAGTCTTGTGGTTGCAGTTAAATACAAGGGGTGGGGTTATACTGGGGTACTGGGGCTTGTGTCCTTATGGGGTACACACTTGCTGGCAACCATTCTATGATATGAAAGGTGGCATGAAAGATTGATAGACAGTTAGCCATCTCTGTCTGGGAGCGTTAAATGGTAGAGTCGGTTTTCTAACCAAAAGATTATGACAATAAAGCTTGTGCTGTCTCTACTATACCATATTGCCTCTCAGCAGATATATATACTTCAGTAACAACTCATTATAAAGAGAAAGCAGAAGATCATATTACATACCTTCCTATTGTGGTCAGTTTTATTTATAGAATATAGTTGTTGTTTTTTAATGAAAAGTGATATCACATTACTATTACCTAGTTGTACAGATTCTAATAAAAATATAAGGTATATAGATATATAGCTCATTTGAGGACATCAGTGATGTCCAAGACATGGATCTTTTCATTATAACAGCTTATAATGAAAATTACATTTTTAATGAACACATCTAACAAAATAGAGATAGGCAAAATTTATGAAAATTAAGACCAACCAATTCTTGCTCTATTTTTGGACTGCTGTCTTGATTTCTCCTTAAGCCTGAACATTTTATTTGAAGTGAATTAATAGACATGCAAACAGAATAAAGAACAATAAGACACAAAGACACAAAAACAGTGCTCTCTATGATGAGCTAAAGTTTATGACAATATAACTTTGGTTTATGCGATAGAAATTGAGTCCATGAATGTAGCAAACAAAAGAATCCATTTTTATTTCAAACAGAGACATTCATGCAGGCAATCAGATTTGTTTTAAAAAGATGAAGCAAATTCATTTTGTTTTAGAATTCAACATGCAGGCACACTGCAGAGTTATTGTGGGTTCAGTTTCAGACCACTGTACTAAAGCAAATATCACAATAAAGCAAATCACGCCAATTGGTTCCCCAGTACATATATAAGTTATGTTCACACTATATTTGTAGTCTATTAAGTTTGCAATAGTATTGTGTTTAACCAAACAGTGTACATACCTTAATTAAAAAGTACTTTATTGGCAAAAGATTTTAACAATTATCTGAGACTTTGGCAAGTCACAATCTTTTTGCTGATGATGTTGATGGCTGTTGTCTGATCAGGTTGGTGGTTGCTGAAGGTTGAGGTGGCTATGGCAATTTCTTAAAATAAGGTAAAAATGAAGTTTGCCACATCTATTGACTCTTCCTTTCATGAAATATTTCTCTATAGTATGCAATGCCATTTGATAGCATATTACCAACAGCAGAACTTCTTTCAAAATTGGAGATAGTCTTCTCAAGCCCTGCTGCTACTTTACCAACTAAGTTTAAGTAATATTTTTAATCCTTTGTTGTCATTTCAACAATGTTCACAGCATCTTCCCTGGAATAGTTTTCATGTCAAGAAACCACTTTCTTTGCTTATCTACAGGAAGCAACTTCTCATCCATTCAAGTTTTACCATGGCATTTCAGGAATTCAGTCACATCTTTTGGCTCCCCTTTCTGATTCTAAGTTCTTTTGCTATTTCTACCACATCTATAGTTACTTCCTCCACTGAAGCTTTGAATCCCTTTAAGTCATCCATGAGGGTTACAACCAACTTACTCCAAACTCCTATTAATGTTAATATTTTGACCTCATGAATCACAAATGTTCTTAATAGCATCTAGAATGTTGAATCCTTTCTAGAAAGTTGTCAATTTGTTTTGCCCAGATCCATCAGCAGAATTACTATCAATGACAGCTATAGCCTTACAAAATGTATTTCTTTAATAATAAGACTCAAAGTAAAAATTACTCCTTGATCCATGGGCGACAGAATGGATATTGTGGAAAAAAACATTAATCTTCTCGTACATCTCCCTCAGAGCTCTTTGGTGACCAGGTGCATTGTTCATGTGCAGTAATAATTTGAAAGGAATCTCTTTTTTTGAGCTCAAAATATTCAATAAATCATACTATAAACAGATGTGCTGTCTTCTAGGCTTAACAAAGTTCCATTTAGAGAGCACAGGAAGAGTGGATTTAACATAATTTGTAAGGACCCTAAGATTTTTGAAGTAGTAAATGAGCATTGGCTTCAACTTAAAGTCACCAGGTGTTATTACCCCTAACAAGAGAGTCAGACTATCCTTTGAAGCTTTGAAGCCAGGCATTGACTTTTCCTCTTTAACTATGAAAGTCCTAGGTGGCATCTGATTCCAACAGAAGGCTGTTTTATCTACATTGAAAAACTGTTGTTCAGTATACTCACATTCATCAATGACCTTCGTCAGATCTTCTGGATAACTTGCTGCAGCTTCTACATCAGCCCTTGCTACATCACTTTGCACTTTTTTAATACTATGGAGATGTCTTCTTTCCTTAAACATCATGAACCAATGTCCGCTATCTTCTACTTTTTGTTCAGCAGCTTCCTCACCTCTCTTGATCGTTATTGAATTGAAGAGAGTTAACCCCTTGCTCTGGATTAGGTTTTGGCTTAAGGGAATATTGTGGCTGGTTTGATCATCTAGCCAGAGCACTCAAACTTTCTCCATATCAACAATAAGGCTATTTCACTTGTAGCCCTGGCTTGGGCAAGACAAAGGCATTATACACAACCAAAATGTTTGTACTCCCATAACATTCTGAAATAATAATAATAATGGCTTGAGCCATGCAAAAAGAAAAAAGAAAGAAAAAGGACTAGACAATGTTAAATAAAAATAATCTATGTTAGTAAAAAAAAAGGAAAGAAAAATGGCACCAATACATTTGCTCAATGCAGGATTGCCACAAACCTTTAATTTGTAAAAAGCACAATATATGCAAATGCAATAAAATGAGGCATGCCTTTATTCATTGTCCATCTCTTTCTTCTAATTTCCCCTCTAACCAATAAAGTTAGTGTCATGAAAAAAGACATATTTATTTGAATTGTGTTGACATACACCAAGAATTTCTAAACTTGTTTGTTTATACATGCTCCTTCCTCAGCCATCAGTTGTTTCATACAGCCTTTGAAAAATAGAGGGATTTATGCACTGGTATTATGGGCCACTTGTGTGGTATAAATATATATATATATTGCTAAGTAAACATTATATACACATAAAATATATACATAACACTAAGTCTTGCTTATACAAGAGCTAAAGACAGTGCCTTCTGGCTTAGCTCAGAAAAATGTAATTTCTACAATAAATCATTTTTTCCTTATATCTTGATAGTTGAAGCTGAGACAAGATAAAACTTTCTCACACACACAAACAAAAGGAAACTAGGAGTAGCAACACCATCAAAAACTAAATGGACCCCAAACCAATGAATGCTAAATAGTCAAACATCGTCAAAAGTGGTTTTTGTTTGTTTGTTTTTTCACTTAAGCCACTCTGTTTTCAACATTCACCAGAGTAAGAGAGAAACTTCCGTTAGTTTTTTATGGGCAGGAACTAGATCTGCTTTCTTGAGCATTCCAAAGCTGGAAGAAAAAGTCCACTACAGAAGAAAAAGTCCATGGTAGAATATTATTTCTACCTACCCTTTTTCACTTATTCCCAGAGAAGTTACCTACTGGTAATAACAAAAATAGTTTCAGTTCAGAACAATCCAAAAAATTCACAAGAATGTCTTTTTCTTCTCTCTTCTCTCCTTTCAGCTTTCTGCCCAGAATTTGACTATGATTGGAAGCAAGTTCTATATTCACAGTAATTTATCTTTCTATATTACCTGTTTCTAGGTGATAAATATGCCATTTTCAAATTAGTATGGCATTTGTGCAGTTAATTACATGCATTAGAAATTATTTCAACAGGAATGTAATTTTCACCACACAAAGACTAAAGCAGAAATTTTCCCAAAACATGCAACTCCTGGGCATTAAATTTCATAGACATTTCTTAATAAGCAAAAATCTTGAAAGGAATATTTTCTGAGAAAAATAGTAAAAACTTTGAAGAAACAGAAACATCATCACCCCCAAAGGATATGTAGGAATAAGCAAAGGAATATAGCACCCTTCCAAATCAGAAAGAGTTACCTAGAAACCCCCAGTAAGTCGCCATTCTTACCCTCATGGAACTTGGAGCCTAAATTATGAATTTTTTGTTGACTTATTTCAGATTCAATTATAGAGCTACATTTTAATTATAACATAAGTTTATCAATCCTGTACTACTTTCTATATGCATTGCTTTGAATAAATTTCAATTACCAATATTCCTGATGTTGATTTAATTTTTCTCTCATCTCAAATTTTGATAAGCCCTTACTCTTTTTACACCATTTTGCTATAAAAAAATAAAAAACCAAAGTACTTATTACCTTATTATAACAATAGCTGACTAAACTCCAACAAAAAAAGCCACTCTTTAAATTTTACTTTTATTTTTGGACTCAGTTAAAATACTTCTAAAACATGCATGCTTTGACTTTCAGAATATGTAATTGTGATATTAAATTTTATTGAAATTTCTCAGGTCCTGATTTGTGTACAGGCTGGTGCTCTGAGTTCCCACGAAGCAGTAAAACGTTTAAAATACTGTCTGTGCAAATGTAAAATTTATGAATTCACACATCTCTGGTTGATTTATGTGAAATAATAATGTACTATTTAATGCTTAAACATGGCTAGGAGCAATGCTGGGCTATCAAGATGTACAATGGAATAATAGATTTATAAGACAGATAACCTTCTTGCCTAGAGAAGCTTGTTTAAAGGTGTTGTACAGATATATTAAACTATATGTAATTTTATACTAACTTAATGCTGTAGGCCTATACTGCAAGCAATAAAAGATTACAACCATGGCATTTGCAATAATAAAATGATCTGGCTATTCAACATAAGGTATCTGAGGACTAAAACGAGATAAGGAACTTGTTTAAAACTTTTGTTCCTTTTCATTCATTGCTCTTTACAAAATATTTTTCCCCTTTATGTGGCCAACATAAATCCATGGCCCAGTGGTTGGCTCTTATGACATAACTGAGCAGAAAATTTTCCACGAGGACAGTAATTGGATGTGTCTAGGAAGCCTCCAGGCCCATTTAATTATCACCTGATTTGCTTCAGCAACTAAATAAAAACTTATTAAGATGAAATAGAAGACAGAATTACAATTGGCAGTTTTCTGGTATTCTCTTTACTCTTTGTCTTACACTGTGCATGTATTTCTTTTAAATTAAAGAAGGATATATTTTTTCATCTGAGTGTTTGGTGTTTTTTTTATCATTGTAAGGTAAACACTGAGATGCCTGAGCCCAAATTTTATGTCCATGTGAGTTAATGGATATAAAAAAAAACTTTAGAATTTAAAATATTATTTCCATCATATAATGCTTTGAATTTTGTAGTGATTTTCTTTCAATCTTCTTCTACATAATGTATTTAAGTAAAGGCAAAAAGTTTCTCTAAAGCAGAGATATAAACAAGGCAATAAACACTTTTAAAATATTTCCATTTGTATTGCAATTGCAACTAAATTTAACTGATACATGCATAGATCTATATACAATTCAGATTTTAATAACCAATTAGTTATTATAAAGTAAAATAATTTTGCTTTAACTAAGGCAGACTTTTAATGTAATCACTTGAAATAAGCAAATTTTTGTCAAATCAAAACTTTAATGTAATGCATTTTACATTGATTAGCAGAGTTACAAACAAAAAGACATGACAGGATGAATGACCAGCTAGCGGGCAATAAAGATTAGTCCTAAATGTTTAAGTTGTATTGCAAAAGGTCCAGCTGAAATCAAATTAAAATTTGATGACATTTTCAAAATACTCATGAGGAATTTTTTCTTCTAGCTACCAAAACTTCATTGTATTTCTATGACTACCTTGCCTATTTGAGACAAAGTTTTATTTATTTATTTATTTATTTATTTATTTATTTGCACTTCAGGTCTTTTTAATGAACAAATTGTCAACAATTCCAAGGTACAACAGCAGCCTGAGACAAAGTTTTCAAAGTTTGAGAGTGACATCAATTATATGACCTTCAAAATCAGCCATTAGCGTCAGGAAGTAGCCTGATCACATATTAACCATCAAATGTTCAACTCTCTTTCTGTGCATATAGTTTCTAAAGAGCACAATTTCCACAGCCGCTGTTAATGGCATTCAGAACTCTCATTCCCAATTTACCATACAGTGGAAACACTTATAATTAAGAAATATCTCAGTGTCGGAATCTTATGTGGGGCACTAACCGTTGAATGATTTTCAGCGTTTTCAACATTGCCCTTAGGAGATGTATAATATCTGAACAGCCAGAAATCTAGTAACCAGTTGAAACTTGTCAAAATATGTGGTCTATCTGAGTTCTGAAAAGGCAGGGTGTAGCTGTGTCCACTATAACCAGTTTTCCTGCCAGCAACATCTGCCTAGTTTCCTGAGGTGCAATCGACTGAAACACAGTGCATAGTGCCCTTTATAAAAGTAAGAAGGAAGAAAAGGGACTGTGGGACTATTTAATCTTGATTATTTACAGGATACAAATGTTTACTTATCCAGAAAAATGTGAATACAAATACAAAAGGTATTATTATTACTAGAAAACATATTAAATTTAATATCTGAATATTTTGTATTGGAAGTTATGACAGCTCCTTTCTAGTCTCTGTTCAAATGGCATCAATATAAATAGCACAGGCCCCCATCCTATCTGTATTATTTTCTATCTTCTTACCTTGCTTTATTTTTTGTCTCTGTTAACTGTGACTCCTTCTACTAAAATATAAGCTTGTGAGTACCAGATCTACCTTTACTGCTGTATCCCCTACACCTTGGACCACTCTTGGCACCTTTTAGCACTCAATAAATAAATATTCATTGAACAAATGAGTTATCACTTTCACTAACTCTTTAGCTTTGAACAAGTCATTAAATTATTCCGGGTTTCAGTCTTCCTCTAATTTCTAAAATGAGAGATTGGACAAAGTAATCTCTCAGATCTTTCAGATTAAAATGTTTTAATTTTATTAAAATGCTTTAATTTGACCACATAGACCTTCCTCTCTAAATTATGCTATGTTTTCGTGAATCCATTCAGACACATATTAATTTCCCAAACAACACTGGGTTATGGTTATTCCCCAGATTAGAGCTGCAACAAATGTTCTATTTCTATTTTAATAATTCAAACTTCTGTTAAGTTTATTAAATTAAAAAAACAGTAATTGTGCCAGTTATCAATGTATTGCTCTTCAAGTCCAAATTCACCACCCTTCATTGCCCTGCATTGCCATACTGATTCTGCACCCTATTTCTGGCACAATTCTATGTATTAGCAGTAGAGGGCGATATTGGGACATTAGAGGAGAAAAGGGTGTCTCTTCCTCACTCTGTACTTTCCTCCCTTCTTGCTCCTGCAGCGTCAGCCAGCATATGGGACGCTGGTGGTGCTCAGTTACCCAGGAAGTCTCAGCAGCACCCTGCAGGCAGCTTCCTAGCAAGCTCAACTGGTAGCCCAGCCAGCAACCCAGAAAGTTGGGCAGGCACTCCGGTGGGTAGTTTCCCAGAGGGTTCTGCCGGTGCTCCAGCTGATTTCCCAGGAGCTTGCTCTAGCATCATCCCTGCATGAAGTTTCCTGCCAGTCGGCCTCTACTCGGTGGGCTTCTCCTCCATCCAGCGCTCCGTGGCCACACCTCTGCGACAGGTCTGAATCTCAGCGTGGAGGGAGGGGCCTCTCCAGATTTGTTCCTTCCATGGGTACACTCTGCCTCAGCCAGAGTCAGCAGCTGCGCTCTTATCTGCTGTACCTGTGTTCTTAAGAGCTCTCTTTGCCACTTAGGAATTAATCCCTAGTTACTAGCTAATAATTCTTTATAATAAATTTTACTAGTTCAAATTCCTGTGTGTTTTCTGTCTCTTGGCTGGACCCTGAATGCTTCAGTGGTTTAAAAAGAAAGAATTTATTTAACAAAATTAAATTATATATATATATATTATTATCTCAAACTATGCTAACATCTGTATTTGTATTTTGTAAAGTTTTGGGTGTTCTTGTAATTTTGAGATTTTTTTTTCTTTCTTAAAATGCCAAAAAAAAAAAAAACCAAAAAAGCCTAAAGTCTAAAAGTCTTCCTTAATTTCTAGTTTTATACATGGAGATTATTTAAGAAGAAGAATAGATTTATTTTTTTATGAGCAAGTGATGGAAACTGAATTTAATAAATATGTAAATCCCTAGAGTGCAATTTCCTTTATAACAGAGGATAAAAATGGTCAGTAAAATGCCTGCATATAGATTATGATAGACTCTACACATGGTTGCTCCTGTGTACAAACCATCAGAGTCTTTCATATCCAAAGACAGCAACTTAAACAGGATTAGGCATGGGTACTTCCTAGTTTGAATACGGTATTTCAGAGACCCCATGAATCTTATGAAATGTTATATGGCTCAATGCAAAACATACAATAAACCTTCACACAACAATGACTTCTTTTCTCCTCTTAAAAGACTTCTTTAAACTGCACAACATGTATATTCTTATGAATTCCCTCCCTTAACTTTCAAAAGCTACATATGATTCTGGATACTTGTCAACCCTGTTCTTTCATTTAGCTAGAAGAGATAGTGTCACCTGACAAAGAATATACACGTTTTATTATATTCCTCGGAAGTTTACACATATGCCTTTCATTCTTTTCAAGGAACAATTAAAGTCAGAATTGGAAATAGTTGCCCTACTTTAGGAAACATCAGCAGTAATTCCCCCCAAAAAACATTCAGCATTTTTCAAATTTTAGTTGATGTTATTCTTTCACTGGTACTTATTAAATATTTTGGAAGTGTTATTCCCATGGTGGAAAAGAAATAGGGCAATAATGGGAAATAATTCCCACATAAGCTACATTGTGCACTGAGGGCAGGCTGGACGGGAGAATAAGAGAGATAAAGACCACAGAACAACTTCTAAGCCTGAGTGTATGTGGAAGTAGAGGCTGTTCTTGCCTGGCAAGACAAGCATGTTTTAATTATGAGACGACCATCCCATTCCTCCCTTTACAACTTTCCTGCTATTTCAGTCACCTAGTCCAAGCCCCTTATTTCACAAGCCTAAAAACTACGATATTAAGTCCAGAGCTACATGGTTAATTGCTGAACTGAGCTTTAAAGCATTGAGAACTGCAACCCCTTTTATTAAAATCAGTACAGAGATACCGTAGCAAAGACTGCCAGTTGAGCCCCAAAGCCCAGCCTCCTCTGCCTTAAAACAGAATCCCTCTTTTGAGATGAGCACATTGTTACCCAGCACCCCCTTGCAGCTACATGTGGCAGTGAGATCACTTGGCCTGTAAGATGTACATAGAAGTTTTGTATGTGGCTTACAAGAATTGTCATTAGAGGTGTAAGTCATAGCCTTTTCTGACACCTTGCCATTGTCACTGACTCAATTAAAACTATGAAGCTAGCATCTGAATAGCCATCTTGGACCCTGAAGTAATCCACTAAATGTGGCTGAGCAACAACAGAGAAGGAACCTGGGTCTTTGTCACTATGAAGGCATCCACCTACCTTGGACTACTTAACTCAAGAAATTATCTTATTTAAACCAGTAATAGGGATACACAGCCAATCTTAATCATAACTGGAATAGACAATTCCGGGTCCATGAATTTTGCAACTGCTCTTCTGAGACAGAACAAATCCTCACATCCCAGCAATAGGTCCAACAGAAGTCTGAGAGTTGCTACTCAAAATGTGATTCACTAACCAGCATCAATGGCATCAACTGGAAGTTCAACAGAAAGCAAAATCTCAGGCCTCCCCCTATGAACTTGAATCTGCACATTAACAAGATTCCTAGGTGATGTATACACACATTTAAATTTGAGAAGCACTGGTCTAAGATAATGGAGAGTTCTGTTGCACCTATCCATGGCAGTTGCTACTCAATCTTGTGGGTGCAGGCAATTTTATTGCATGATCTTTCTGCTAAGACCAACAAATATCATGGTCTCTGGAAAGACGTCCACAGTCTGTTTCAGGTGCTACAGTCACTTATACACCAATATCAGCTGAAAGTCTGTATTTTACAATAATCAGTAATAGTATGAAGAAATAGCTGTTTCTGTTTTAGTTTTTTCGTTGTATAATACTCCTTTGCAGAAGTGGACACATTTGATCCAGAGGCATGTTTCTTAATCCCACTCTAGAGTTTTTTCCTCACACTATGGCTTATTTGTGTAAAAAGGAGACCAGAATTCCATCCAGGGGCTTGGTGTGTCCTGGTGAGGTCAGAAAAAATTGCCCTGGCCATATAGCAAGTCGGAGGTAAAGCTGGACTCCATGGGTCCCTGATATCAAGATTCCCTCTCTCTCTCTCTCTCTCTCTCTCTCTCTCTCTCTCTCTCTCTCTCTCTCTCTCTCTCACACACACACACACAGCCATTACATAATTCTGACCCTGCAAAGATTCTTCAAAAAGATTTTTATAAGGTGAGAATTCAAAGTTGTATAATGTCCATGTTGAGTGAGTAACTATAATTGTAAAAAACAGAATGCCTCTTGAAGTGTTAATTGATATCTTGGCTTCTATAATTATTTAAAAATAATAATTATGATCTAAAGCATAGTAATGCTTAAGGATGGGCACTAATAACTTTAATAAACTAAAAAGAGCAGTTGCCCAAACAACTGAACGTGTTCTTGTATATCTTTACGCTTGTACCAACAATTTTGGAGATTACTGCTAGCTCTCATTGTTCTGTGCAGTGTTTTTAAATGAAATTTCAAGCAGTTGTGGTTAAAGACACAAGGCAACTCAAGTCAGACAGAGCTAAGGTTATAATTCAAGATTTTCAAATAGATCAAACAGAGTAACATGTTTATTTTTCATATGATTATCTGTAGCTTTATTTAATATAATCAACATATAATAAATTTCACATATTTATAGTATGCAGTGTAATAACTTTTGATGCATGTATATATTCATCAAACATCACCACAAATGAAGCAATGTGAATATATAATATCTATCACCCCCAAAAGTTTCCTTATGCCACTTTTTAATCCCTCCCACATGCACCTCCCCCACCAGTCTGCTTTCTGTCACTAGATTAATTTAAATTTTCTATAATACAATTCACCTAGCTTTTCCACTCAGCATAACAATTCTGATGATCATGTAATTAATGCATGTCATTGCATGAATTAATAGTTGTTCCTTTTTTATTGCTGAGTGTATTCCATTATAAGGATATACCACAAATTGTTTCACCTGATGATGGATATTTGAGTTGTTTCCAATTTTTAGCTATTACAAATAAAGTTGCTAAGAATATTCCTGTAAAAGTCTGTGTGGACACAAATTTTTATTCTTTTGGGGGAATATTTGGAACTTATGGTAGATGAATGTTTAAGTTTTTAAGAAAGTGCCAAACTATTTTGTTATTTTAAACACCACCAGTAATATACCAGAGTTCAAGTCTCTCCACATCATCATCAACCCTATTGTTAATCTTTTTGATTATAGTCATGCCAGTGTGTATGTAATGGGTCTCATTGTAGTTTTAATTTATATTTCCCTAATGATTAATGATATTTATCATATTTTATATGCTTATTTGGCATCCATATATATTTTTGGTGAACTATCCACTCAAATCATTTTCCCTTTTTTAATTGGGTTGTTTTATTATTATTGTATTTTTAGAGTTCTTTAATATTCTGTATATAAGTACTTTAACAAACACGTAATTTGCAAATATATTTTCTCAATCCATGCAAGTGTCTTTTAAATAAGTAAGTTCTTTATTTTAAATAATGATAAATGCCAATACATCAACTTTTTTCTTTTTGGCATTATGATTTTGATGTTGTGTTTAATCATGGTCAAATCCAAGGTCATAATAAGTTTCTTCAGTACCTACTTCTGTTGTTTTATATTTTTTAGTTTTTACACTTAGGTTTAGGGTCTATTTCAAGCTAATTTTTACATGTTGCAATGTATAGGTCAAATTTCATTTTTTGCATGTGATTATCCAATTAGAATTATTATCTTTTCTCCATTGAATTGTCTTTGTTGAAAATCATTTGACCATGTATGTTTGAGCTTGCTTCTGAATTCTTTTTTTTTTTTTTTGAGACAGAGTCTCGCTTTGTTGCCCAGGCTAGAGTGAGTGCCGTGGCGTCCTAGCTCACAGCAACCTCAAACTCCTGGGCTCGAGTGATCCTTCTGCCTCAGCCTCCCGGGTAGCTGGGACTACAGGCATGTGCCACCATGCCCGGCTAATTTTATATATATATATCAGTTGGCCAATTAATTTCTTTCTATTTATAGTAGAGACGGGGTCTCGCTCTTGCTCAGGCTGGTTTTGAACTCCTGACCTTGAGCAATCTGCCCGCCTCGGCCTCCCAAGAGCTAGGATTACAGGCGTGAGCCACAGCGCCCGGCCATGAATTCTTTATTCTGTTCCATTAATCTATTTCTTTATCCTTATGGCAATATCACACTGATTACTATAATAAGTCTTGGAAACAGATATTGTAAGTCCGAGAAATTTGTTCCATCTTGTGGCTATTCTGGGTTATTTATGTTTCCATATAAATTTACAAATTAGCTTGTTAACTTCTATCAAAATGCCTACTGGGATTTTGATTGGGATTTTACAGAATCTGTAGATCAATTTAAGGAAAAGAGCATCTTAAGAAGATTGAGATTTCCTAACCAAGAACACAATTCTTTATTTTCTCAATTCATTTAGATTTTTGAAATTTATAGCAACGATGTTTGGTCATTTTCAGAGTGCAAGCCTTATCTTTCATTAAATTTAACTCTAAATATTTCATTTTGATGCTCCTTTAAATGGTATTATTTTAATTTCAACTTTCAATTGCTCATTGCTAGTATATAGAAATAAAACTGAATTTTATTCTTCTTTCATTTTAGTTTTGATGGCTTTTATGTTGTCTTGCCTTATAAGCATTAGCTAGAACTTCTAGGACAATGCTGAATAGAAGGTGTAAAAGAGAATATTCTTGCCTTGATCTTTGGGGGGATGCATTCAGACTTTTAGCATTAAGGAAGATGTTAGCTGTAGGTTTTTCACAGATCCCTTTATCAGCTTGAGAAATGTCTCTTTTATTCGTAATTTGCAGAAAATTATCATCAGGCATGAATATTTAATTTTGTCAATGGCTTTTCTAATACCTATCAACATGATCATATGGTTTGCTTGGCTCCTTTCTTTTGGATTATTTTATTTTTGGTTTATTAATATGATGAATTACATTGATTTTCAAATGCTAAATTAAACCTGCATTCCCAGGATCATCCTCACTTGGTCAAGTTGTATTATCTTTTTAAAAATGTTAATGGATTCTATTTGGAAAATGTTGCAAAATATTTTTGTATCTATGTTCATGAAGATTGTTGATCTGTAATCTGTTATCTTCTAACATATTTTTCTGGTTTTAGTATCTGGGTAATGCTGCTCTCATAAAAAAAAGTTGGTAGTAAGTGTTCTAACCTCTCATAGAATAAGTTGGTAAGTGTTCTACCTTCTTCAATTTTCTGCAAGTGTTTGTGTAGACTTAATATTATGCCTTCCTTAAAAATTTGTAAAATTCCCTAGTGATGGCACCTTAGCCTGGAGCTTTCTTCGTTGGAAGGTTTAAAACTACAAATTCAATTTCTCTAATAGACATAAGCCTATTCTTGTTATTTATTTCTTCTAGAGTGAACTTTGACAGTTTATGTCTTTAAAGAAATTTGTCTACTTCATCTAAACTGTCAAATTTATCAGCATAAAGTTCATAATATTTCTTTATTATCCTTATAATATAGATAACATCTGTATCTATGTCAGCTCTAAAACTCCTGATATTGATAATTTGGGTTATCTCTTTTTAGATTCTGATCTGGCTAGAGGTTTATAAACTTTGCTAATTCATTCAAAGAACTAGCTTTTGGTCACATTTGCTTTTCTTTTTAAAATATTTTATTTCTACTCACATATTTATCATTTTCTTTTATCTGTTGACTCTGTTATTTATTTGTATGTTTTCTAGTCTCTTATGGTAGAATCAGAGGTCAATGATTTAGACTTTTCTTCTGTTCTGATATAGGCATTTATAGCTATAAATTTTTCTTTAAGCACTGCTTTAATCATATCTTACAAATTTTGAAATTGTGTGCTTTCACTTTCATTTTTGTTTCACTTTTTATTTCTTCTTTAACCAATAGGATATATACAATTATATAATTTATTATCCAAATATTTGAGAACTAGAATATTTTTATTATTGATTTCCAGTTTAATTATATTTTCAGAAAATATACTTTGTAAGATCTGAATCCTTTTAAATTTAATGAAACTTGTTTTATGGTCCAAAATATGGTCTGCTTTGATAAATATAATGTGTACAACTGAAAAAAATGTGTATTCTGCTCATTGGGTATAAAGTTCTATAAATGTAAGGTCAAGTTGGTTGATAATGTCATTCAAATATTCTATGTCCCGTGGATTTTCCATTGAAGGGGTATTGAAATCTCTGACTCTAGTTGTAGATTTTTCTATTTCTTCTTGAAGTTCAATCAGCTGTTTATTTATTTTGAAATACTTATCTCTCTGTAATTAACCTCTGTTATTAGTCTCTATTATTTAGTGCATAAATGTTTTGGATTGTTGTATCTTCAAAAATCTACTTCAACAGAGATTAAAATAGCTACTCCAGCTTTCTTCTGATTAGTACTAGCATGATATATCTTTTGCATCCCTTTAAGTTATTTATTTCTTTATATTTAAATAGGATTTCTTGTAGACAATATATAGTTGTGTCTTGCTTTTTTATCTAAATTGCCATTCTCACCTATTAATATGGTAGTTAGATCATATCGCATTTATTGTGATAATTTATATTGTTGAGTTTAAATTTACCATCTTGCTATTTGTTTCCTACTTGTTTCATCTCTTTTTTGTTCTCCTCACTATATCTTTTTTTTATTAATTAGGTTTTTTAAATTCCATTTTATCCTCTTTATTAACTTATTAATTATACATCTTTGTTTTGTTTTTTTTGTTTTTTAGTGATTGTTTTCGGGCTCACAGTATATATCTTTAACGTATTATACTTTACTTTCAAATAATATAACACTTCAGGTACAATGTAAGAATCTTAAAAAGTTTGCTTCTATTTCTGCCTCCCAGCCTTGTGCTACTATTATCAAATAGTTCACTCCTACATGTTATAAATCCCATAATGCATTATTATTTTGCTTTAAACAGTCAGTTATCAATAGCACAAACAGAAATCAGACAAAATATTTTACATTTAACCACATATTTACTATTTCCAGTGTTTTTAGTTCCTTTAGTAGATACAGATTTCATCTAGTATCTTTAACATTTCTTATAGTGTGGGTCTGATGGCTATGAATTCTTTGGCTTTTTCATGTTTGAAAAAATTATTTTTGAAAAGATATTTTCACTGTATAGAGAATTCTAAAATAACCATTTCTTTCTTTCAGTAATTTAAATATGCTGTCCTACTATCTTTTGGCTTGTAATATTTCTTATAAGAAATAAGCTATCACTCTTATCTTTTTTTTTCTCCATGCATGTAATGTTTTATTTTATCACTGGTTTTAAACAATTTGCTTTGGAGCAATTTTCTTCATGTTTCTCATAATTAAGGTTTATTCATCTTCTTGCAACTCTGTATTTATATCTTTCATTATATTTGGAAAATTTACAGATTCATTTCATGGGAGAGGGTTGTTTCAGGTGGAAGTGTAAAGATTATCCCTGTTATTCCATCTTGGCTGGAAGTAAGTATCTTACTATAAAATCTCTTATGTAAAAACAAAATCAAGTTGGATTTTAATCTATTCTCTACCACTTACTAACTGTTATTAAATCATTTTAAGCTTTATTTCCCTATTTCTGAAAGTAATATATGAAAATTAAATGAGATAATATATATAAAGCACTTTTAATACATCACATATAGAAAACATTCAATAAATACTAGAAATTATTATCTCTAAAACTGAAGACATCAAAAACAATGTTCAATAGCAAGCAATTAATGAAAATTATTAGGGATATTTTGTAACACATCTATGCTATACATATATATGTATACACATATATGTATTTTTGGTCCATATTTTACAGATTTATCTGTTATTTCTTGCTGTGACCTAAAATCTCATTGTGTTACAGAAAATGACTTACTATTTTGCATTGTATTTGATCCAGAAGGTTGGATTTTGTCAGCTATGGAGAGGACTGATGAATTTCTTTCCCTTATTTTTTCCCACCCTTTCCCCCTTGAAAATGGTAATGACAATAGTGTTTTAGAAATTCAGTGTTATTTCTTCAGAATGCTACACATGGAGGAAAAGTCTATTCTCAACCCTAGGCATCTATTCCCCATCCTAATTAAAATTCCCATTAGCTGTGACAGCAGACTTCTTGCTCATACTCTAGCTGCCAACTTCTTTGGAGCAAAGTTCACTTCTCAAATTTTGAGACAGATATTTACAGTAAATAGAAAATACACAGAATTCTTATTTAGTAGTTTCAAAAACAATCAATTTTACTATCTTAGAGACTTTCATTTATTCAAACTAATCTGCCAGAATATTTGTTCTATCTTTTAAAAATTAATTATGATGCTGTCATGTTAGATTCTAAAATATGCCAAGTCCTTTGTGATTAAGAATTCTTTCTTTTTGACTTGGGGAGTAATCCTTAACTCAGAAGGATAGGAAGCAACATCTGTGCTCCTGACAGCTAATAGCTGATTAAGAGCCTAAAAGTATTTTGGAAGAAAGTCTCTTTAAGGAAAAAAAATGTCAGCAAGATGCCAACAGCAAAGAATACTAATTATTAGGGCTGAAATGCCTTTGTGTCTTGGTAGATAATGGAGAGAACTAAGGAGGAAACCTCCTCAAGATGTCACTGAAGATGAAGAATTCATGCTTTGAGTTTCTAAACAGCAATCAGTGCAGAGTTGTTGGGTAGTAGCACTTGTTTATAATGATCATGTACTTTTTTTCTCTACATTGAAATATTTGCTGTTTTATGAGTATATTCAATAGCACAAGGTTCTTTGCTCATGCCTTCTTTTGTAAGCACCTCGTCTGTAACTTTGGCCAAACCTCTCAAAATACCTAAACAGTTCAATCTCATCTGTTGGAAACCTGTTACAGTTATGAAATTTAACTCAGAAGATCACTAACTGACAAGTATCAATCTGTTAAAAAATATGATAAAACAAATTAAGAGAGAACTGAGGTATAACATAGTATCAGGAAAGGAGAAATTCTGGTAGATGAGTCCTAAGATAGTTAGCTTTAAAGCCTCTATTTAATTTTACCATAATTTAAGTAAAGATTTAGTAATTCAGAGAAGATTTTGGTTAATGGTATCATTAATTAAAATTAATTTTATGAAATTGCTCATATAATAAAATAGAAGCTTTAGACTATTACAGCCCTATAAACAATCTAGCAATGTATTATTTCTATATTTTTCTTATATAAGCCTAAAATTCAATTAGATAAGTTTGATTAACTATCATATAAGTCATGATAGCAATAATAGCTTGAGAAACTGCATGAGTTTTTTATAAGATAAGCATTTCCTATAAAGTTTAGAAATACCTATCACTATTTTTTATTTGCATAACACATCATATTTTCAAATAAGATTAAAAATGAAAGATGTTCATAAGTTAGAAACATATTTAATATCTTAATTAAGAGAATGTAATTTATTGGCCATTCTTAAAGATTATTCCCACTAAATGTTTGATTTTGAAAATTCTAAGATAAGGCTGAATTTTTTAATTATGAAAGATTATAAGAGTATCTTAAACAGTCATATTTTATCTGGTGAGATTATGTATCATTTTAAGATACAAGGCCCTTCTAATCAGAACCTAGCTAACACAAATCCATATAAATGAATTAAGATTTCTTCCTTCACTGAGTGATTGGCCAAAAGTCTTTGGGCAAGAAAAATAGATTTTCATGTCAATTCAAACATAAATATAGGGGCATGTGTTATAAAATACAAGTTAAAGTGGTCTTTTATAATTTTATTTCATAAAAATTTTTTAAACCGAAAAAGGCATGTGTAAGATGAGTTATCATTACAAAATATTACATAAATTTTGCTACTCCTATGTTAGTAGGAAGAAATATATTTTGAGAATTATATGTAGCCAAGTAATGAATTTTGAAACTTGTTCATCTTCTATAGTTCAAATTTAGAATATAAATGCGGTCTTTCAAATAGATCATTAGTGGACGTTGCAGTAAAATTAGTGAGGAACAAGCAACAACAGAAGAATCTTTCATTCCTATAGAGTCCACTTTAGGTTAGTAATAACTTAAATCATATCTGCCTGGAACCAGGAACAGAAAAGGACTCACCACTCTAGCATAGACTACCCCAAGCCTTCTCCCCCCACACACAAACACATAATACCTCTCCTGGATATCTATCTTTATCTTTTCTTATGAAGGTTGCCTCTTTCTGTAGAGAAGCCTAAGGAGAAATATCAGCTCACTCCAATTCAGCAGTGACCATATCTTGAGAATTTTTGTTCCCTTCATATATGGCTGGTGAGTTCTCAGGGCAGGTAGTTCAATACAAATTTCAGGTGGCCCAAAGAAGGGTTGCAAACTGGAGTCCAGTGGACTGAATTTAGAGATGTTTTGTTTGGTGAGCATTGTGTCCTTAGGAAAATCTAAACTGGTACGACTTTAAGTGAGGCAACAGGTTCCTATACTCTACAGCTTCTTTCACTCTCTGCTGCCTCACCCCCAACTGGTTTCCACATACATGTGCTTGCCCAGCCCTGAAGACACTGATGTTTGGAACACCTGCAGAAAGAGGATGGTGCCAGCAGCTCTATTGCTGGCTTAGCTCCTCAGCGAGCGATCAAGTAGATGCCACATTGACTCTTTTGTTCTTCCTATCTCACAGCCCCATGAATTTAATCACAGAAACAGGAATTCACTTGAGGCCACCTAAAAAATTGGTTAATAGGTGGAAACTACTAGAGGTGAAGACAATGAATAAACATTATTAAAACATAAAAAAGGCTTGAAAAAAGAGATATATGTTTCTGGATAGAAAGCTCATTTAAAAAAAAAACAGCCTCATTGAGGTACACTTTAAAATTGACCCATTTTAAGGGTATGATTCAATGATTTTGAGTAAATTTACACAGTTTGGTCAACATAACCCAAGTTCATTTTGAGGCTTAATACAATTTTATTCAAACTTATAGCAAGAATGGAATTTTAGGGAATAGAATAGAAACTTGACAAAACTATCCTAAGATTCATTTGGAAGAACAATGTATAAAAGTGGACAAAAATGCTTTGAAAAGAAGAGTAAAGAGGATGATTCACCCTAAAAAATTGACAAATATGTGGTAAAGGTAGTGTGGTACTGGTCCAAAACTGATCAGTAGGGGTAAGGAGTGGATACTATGATATATAATAATTTTTAATTGATAAATGCAACTTTAAAAAAACAGTAAAGAAAATTTTATTTAATAGTGTTATTATGATTGATTTTTAGAAAATTGTTTTCATTCTTAACTTATATCTTAGACCCAAATGTACTCCAAATGGTTTAAAGAATTAAATACGAAATCACAAAAGAGATTTTTTAAACACAAGAACAATCGAAGTCATGAATTTGATAAGCATTAAAAGCTCCTATATATTAAAAAAATTGAAAAACAAAATTAAATAGCAGAAAATGATAGGAAAAGTTTTTATAATAAAAAGAACATAGGTTTATAAGTCAAATACACAGAAAATTATAATAAGAAAATTATAAACCTGGATAGAAAAATTAGTGTCACTTTTTAGACTCTCCAGAAAGCAACATGGGAATGAAGTTCAATGTTGGGGATATTTATTTGGAGGGGACAGGATAGCAGGATGAGTAGGAGAAATGGAGACTTGATATAGGTCTGACAGTTTCAGCTAACCCCATGGTGGAGGTAGAGGGGAAGGATTAACCTCTAGAGGTAAAATGGCCATTCAGAACTGTCTCAAGTTGGGCCAAGATGTGCCTTCCTTTATACGGTCATGTGCTACATGATGACATTTTGTTCAACAACAGACCCCATATACAATGATGGTCCCATAAGATTATAATGGAATTGCTCTATACAAGTCTACCATTTTTTATCTTTTATACCATATTTTTACTAGACCTTTTCTATGTTTAGATATATTTAGATGCACAAATACTTACCACTGCATTATAATTGCCTACAGAATTCAGTACAGTAACATGCTGTACAGGTTACCATATAGCCTGGGTGTGCAGTAGGCTGTACCATCTAGGTGTGCATAAGTACACTCTATGATGTTTCTACAGTGATGAAATAGCCTAAGGATGCATTTCTCAGAACATATCCCCATTGTTAAGAGACACATAGCCATACTTCCATATCTATCATTCATTGTATTTGGGCTACCCTGGGAAGGGAAATAATCTCAGGCCAGGCAGCCTCTGCAGTCAAAAGAACCTTTGAAGAGGCTGACACCTAATGGGTGTCTCCCTAGTTCCTGAGGCACAGAAGTCTTTGCTGGAAGTGGGTCCTTAGGCAGCTCATCCCTCCACCTGTCATAATGGATAAATAATATGACCAGACAATTGGTAATCATTCAAAAAAATATGAAACAATGTTCAATTTTACCAATAATAAATTAGTACAAATCAAAATAATGATAATATACTACCTTGCCTATCAAATTGTCAGTCATTTCTAATATTAATAACAGCACACACTTATGTGTACTTAGTATACACCAGGCACTACATTAAGAGCTGTAGATCTATTATCCCATTTAGTTCTCACTACAACACTATGAAATGTACGCTGTTATTTTAATCCCAATTGTGTGGATAAGGAAAGTAATACATAGAAAGCTTAAATAAACTGACATAGTCCCCACCATTATTAAGTGACAGAACGTGGGGGCAGGGGGGTCTGTGCTCAATATCCTAATCACCACCCTGAAATAATAATTAGTAATCATTGCAGGGAGCAGCAAGACCAGCACTGGGAAGTCTACCACTGGGAAAGTGCACACAGGGACAAACTTTCTGAATAAAAATGTAGTAATATTGTCTTTAAAATGTTCATACCCAATAATCCTATTTCCAGAAAATTGTTCCACAAAATAATCAGAATTGTGGTAAATGATTTATGTGTAAGAACATTGATGGTAACATTATTTATGCCACTGAAGAAAATTTAAACAATCTAATAAACAAAATATGGCAGATTCACATGATAAAATATCCTGCAGTCATTAGAAATAATATCTTAAGGAATATCTGAGATAAGGGAAATGCTTATGATTTAATGCTTAGTTTTAAAACAAAGGCAGTAGGTAAACCAGTGCATGCAGTCTGGTCCTAAGTGTATATATACATATAGGCACACACACACATAATTAGAAGAAAATATATGAAAAGTTAGTGTATATATATCAATAATAGGATTATAATCATTTTTACTTTTTCTACTTTTCTAAGTTTTCCAATTTTCTGCAATAAATTTGAATTGTGTTCATAATAATAAAATGTTATATGTTGACTTATAACTAAATCTTGTGATAAAAATATTGGGAATACTAATATAAAAAAAATCCAGAATATATTTTTAATAGTTTTACAAGCCCTCAGCTAAATCTTACTAGATGAAACATAAAGCCATATTAGTAAGTAGACATTTTGACTATTTCACGTTGAAGGATAAGAAATCTAAACATCTTTTTTCGCCAATCTTTTCCGGGTCATCACAAGGTGTCTTTTAGGACTGACAATCTGCTTGATTATACTTCAGAGGACTAGCAGGTGGGTTCTTGAGTTTACCTTGGTCAGGTACCTTGAGAATTTTGTTCTCTGACCTCTGATTCTCTATTATATACAGTCCTGATTTATAAAGGTAGAGATATTAATATTAGGATGCAATAATTAAAGCAAAACTGAGATTACTTTTTTATTGCAAACAGATTTGAGATAAACCTAGAAGCATTTCAAGTCTTCTTGAAAAGATTATTGCAACAACTAAGAAGTTTTGTTGTTGGTGGTTTCTGTTTGTTTGTTTGTTTGTTTGTTTGTTTGTTTGTTTGTTTTAGCATAGAACCAGTCTGGAGAATCACTGATTCAACCACTTGGTCAATGCACGATAAAAATTAGATGCCTGTAATCATAAGCTGAGCCACTAGGCATATATTGTATCTTTTTATAACATTTTCTATTTTATTATTATTTTTATTTCAAAGTGTTATGGGGTACAAATAATTTTGGTTACATGAATCGCTTTTATAATGCTTGAGTCATGGTTATAAGATCACTCAGATATTGTACATTGTACCTGTTAGGTAAGTTTTCACCCATCCTCTCCACCCCACTTCCTCCTGGCTAATTTCTGTTGAGTTTTACTTCCCTCTATGCACATGTGTGCCCATTGGTTAGTAGTGAGTACATGTGGTGTTTGCTTTTCCATTCCTTAGATACTTCACTTAGGATAATGGTGGTCTCCAGTTTCATTCAAATTGCTGCAAAAGCATTAGTTCATCCTTTATTATGGCTAAGTAGTACTCTACGGTATACCAACATCACATTTGGTTAATCCACTAATGAATTTAGGGGCACTTGGGTGGATTCCACCTCTTTGCAATTGTGAATTGTGCTGCAATAAACATTAGACTGCAGGTGTCTTTTTTATAGAATGTCTTTTTTCCTTCGAGTAAATACCCAGTAGTGGAATTGCTGGATCAAATGGTAGGTTGACTTTTAGTTCTTTGAAGAATCTCCATACTATTGCCATAGAGACTGTACAAATTTGCAGTCCCACCAACAGTGTACAAATGTTCCTTTTTCTTGGCATCCATGACAGCATCTATTGATTTTGGACTTTTTAATAAAGGTCATTCTGACTGGAGTAAGGTGATATCTCATTGTGGTTTTAATTTGCACTATCCTGATGATTAGTGACATTGAGCATTTTTTCATATGTTTATTGGTCATTTGTCTATCTTCATTTAAAAAGCTTCTGTTCATGTCTTTTGCCCATTTTTTAATGGGATTATTTGATTTCTTCATGTTGATTTGCTATAGTTCTTTATAGATTCTAGTTATTAGTCCTTTATTGTATATAGAGCTTGTGAATATTTTCTTTCATTCTGTAGGTTGTCTATTTGCTTTGTTAATTATTTCCTTGGCCGTGCAGAAGCCTTTTAATTTAATGAAGTCCCATTTATTTATTTTTGTTGTTGCTGTATCTGCCTTTGGAATCGTCTTCATAAATTCTTTGCCTAGGCTGATATCTAGAAGAATTTTTCCAACATTTTCTCCTAGAATTATTATGGTTTCATGCCTTAAATTTAAGTACATTATCTATCTTGAATTAACTTTTGTAAGTGGTGAGAGATATGGATCCTGTCTCATTCTTCTGCATGTAGCTATCCAATTTTCCCAGCACCATCTATTAAATAAGGATTCTTTCCCCCAGTGTATATGGTTGTCTGCTTTGTCAAAGATCAGTTGGCTGTATGTAGATGGTTTTATATCTAGGTTTTCTATTCTGTTCCATTGGTCTACATCTCTATTTTTGTGCCAATACAATGCCAATTTATCTACTATAGCCTTGTAGTATAGTTTTAAGTCTGGTGATGTGAAAATTTCTAATTTGTTCCTTTTGCTTAATATCGCTCTTTGGGCTCTTTGCTGGTTCCACACAAAGCATAGAATTCTTTTTTCTAAATCTGTGAAATACAAAGCTGGTATTCTGATGGAAATTGTATTGAATCTGTAAATCATTTTAGGTAGTTGGGACGGGACAGTTTAACAATGTTGATTCTACCAATCCATGAGCATGATATGTTTTTCCACTTGTTTGTATCATTTGTGATTTCTTTCCTCATTGTTTCATAGTTCTGTCTGTAGATATCTTTCAACCTCCTCGGTTAAGAATATTTCTAGGTATTTTATTTTCATTGTAGCATTTGGGAATCATATTGAGTCTTTGATTTGACTCTCAGCTAGACTATTATTAGTGTCTAGGAATGCTACTGATATGTGTACATTAATTTTATAACCTGAGACTTTGCTGAATTCGTTTATCAATTCCAGGAGTCTCCTGGTGGAATCTTTGGGGTTTTCTAGGTATAAGATCAGATCATCTACAAAAAGTGATACTTTGGCCTCCTCTTTCCCAATTTGGATACCTTTAATTTCTTTCTCTTGCCTGATTTCTCTAGCTAGGACTTCCAGCACTATGTTGAATAGAAGTGGTAACAGTGGACATCCTTGTCTTGTTCCAGTTCTTAGTGGGAATGCTTTAAACTTTTCCCCATTCAATATGATGCTGGCTGTGTGTTTGTCATATATGGCTTTTATAATTTTGAGATATGTTCTTTCTGGGCCTAGTTTACTGAGAGTTTTTATCATGACAGTGTGCCGAATTTTGTCAAATGCTTTTTCTGTATCTATTGAGATGATCATACGATACTTGTTTTTGCTTTTGTTTATGTGGTGAATCACCTTTATTGATTTACATATATTGAACCATCCTTGCATCCCTGGGTTGAAGCCAACTTGGTCATGGTAGATTTTTTTTTTTTTTTTTGAAAATCTGTGGAATGTGGATTGCTAGTATTTTATTTAGGATTTCTGCATAGGGGATATTTATAAGATATATTGGTCTGTAGTATTCTTTTTTCATTGTGTCCTTTTCTGGCTTTGGTATCAAAGTGATACTGACTTCATAGAATGTGTTGGGGAGGATTCCCTCTTTCTTTATGTTATGCAATTATTTCTGCAGAAAGGGGACCAACTCTTCTTTGTAGGTCTGGTAAAATTTGGCCTTGAATCCATCTGGTCTGGGACATTTTTTTCTTGGAAGGTTTGTATTGCTGCTTCAATCTCATTGCTCATTACTGGTCTGTTCAGTAGTTCTACTTCTTCCTGACTGAGTTTTGGAAGGTTCTGTGTTTATAGAAATTCATCAGTTTCCTCTATGTTTTTGAGTTCATGTGTATAGAGATTTTCATAATATTCACAGATGATATTTTTGCATTTCTGTGTATCAGTTGTAATATCTCCTTTTTCATTTCAAATTGAGCTTATTTGAGTTTTTCTCTTCTATTCCTGGCTAATGTAGCAAGAAGTTTATCAATTTTGTTTATCTTTTCAAAGAACCAATTTTTTATTTCATTGATCTTCTGTATAATTTTGTTTTTGACTTCATTTAGTTTTGCTCTGACCTTAGTTATTTCTTTTCTTCTGGGCTTTGGGTTTGGTTTGCTCTTCCTTTTCTAGTTTCTTGAGATATGTCATTATATTGTTAATTTGTAATCTTTCTGTTTGTTATAGGCAGTTAAAGCTATGAATTTTCCCCTTAGGGCTACTTTTGCTGTATCTCATAGATTTTGATAGCTTGTGTTCTCTTTTTCATTCAGTTTGAGGAATCTTTTAATGTCCATCTTAATTTCATCTTTTATCCAATAATAATTCAGCAGCAAGTTGTTTCATTTCCATGACTTTGTGTTGAATTGGGTGTTTGTCTTATAGTTGATTTCTAATTTTATTCTACTGTAGTCTGAGAAGTTACATGATATGATTTCAATTTTTTTGAATTTGTTGAGCCATGTTCTGTGATCACTCTCGGAGAATGTTCCACGTGCTGATGAGTAGAATGTATAGTCAATATATTCAGTAGTTTTTGGATAAAATGTTCTGTAAATGTCTGTTAGGCCCAATTGTTCTATAGTCATATTTAATTCCAGTGTTTCTCTATTTATTTTAGGCTTGGATGATCTGTCTGGTTCTGTCAGTGGGGTGTTGAAGTCCTAAGCAATTACAATGTTGCTGTTTATCTCTCTACTTAGGTCTAGTGTGGTTTGCTTTAAGAATCTGGGTGTTCCGTGTTGGGTACATAGATATGTAGGATTGTTATGTCTTCTTGCTGAACTGCTCCCTTTACCATTATATAATGACCATCTTTGTCTTTCTTTACTATTGTTGATTTAAAGTCAATTTTATCTGAAAGGAAAATGGCTATACCTGCTTTCTTCTCATTTCCATTTGCATGTAATATTTTTTTTATTCATTAACTTTGAGTCTATAAGAGTCCTTTTCATTAGATGTGTGGAGACAGCATATAGTCAGCTCATATTTTTTATCCATTCAGCCAGCCAATGTCTTTTGGGTGGGGAATTCAAACCATTTATGTTGATAGATAGAATTGATATGTGGGATGCTGTTCTGTTCATCCTGTTATTTAGTACTTTATTGCTTTGTTTTACTTCTTGTATTTTTGCTCTATTTGAGCTCTGAGCTTTAGCTTTAGGGTGGGTTTTACACTAGAAGATGAACTCTGTGTTGCTCCATGTATATGCAGTTCTGAGTATTTCCTGCAGAACTGGTTTAGTCTTGAAAATTTTCACAGTATTTGCTTGTCTGGAAAAGCCTTTATTTCTCCTTCATTTATGAAACTTAGTTCTGTAGGATACAAAATTTTAGGCTGGCAGTTATTCTGTTTAAAAAGACTGAAGATGGGGCTCCATCACCTTCTGGCTTATAAGGTCTCAGTTAAGAAATCCCTAGTTAGCCTGATGGGTTTTCTTTGTAAAGTTATTTCACCCTCTGGGATGCCTATAATTCTTATATTTGGACATTTTACATAATCCCTATTTCTCATAGGCTTTGTTCATTCCTCTTAAATCTTTGTTCATTATTTTTGTCTGAATGATTTAATTTGAAAGAGTTGTCTTCAAGCACTGAGATTCTTTCTTCTGCCTGATGTAGTCTATTCTTAAAACTTTCCACTGTGTTTTATATTTCCTTAAATGCATTTCCCATTTCCAGAAGTTCTATCTGGTTTTCTTTATGACATTTTCAATAATGAGATAAATTCAAAGTTACAAGACAATTGCTAGCCAATGCTTTCAAGTGAACAATTAGTTTTCAGTTATATTGCATGTAATATAGCCAATTAAATGTAACAACTGCTTTCTGGAATAAAAATGTAATTCCCAGATAAAGCACCAATGTTAAAAGATACACTTTCTTTGTCAAATAATCACCACCTTCATACACTATTTGAAACAATAATCCATATGAGATTTGGCACAGTTTCTCATTCAAACAATCCTAAAAGGAAGGTTAGGTATCCTGACATTAAAATTTCTGGAGTTGGAAGTAGATTTGTGTAGTGATAGCAAGCCCTTAGATAATGCTAACTATGTGCCATGAATGGTTCTAGGACCATTATATCCATTAATTCATGTAAGCTTCACAGCCACCATATAGGAAAGTAGATATTACAGATGGAGAAACTGAGACATGAAGAGTTTAAGTAACTTGACAGCATGGAATCCAGGGATTTTGTTGCCAGATTCCATAGTTTTAACCACTTATTATGCTGTCACCTACAAGTTTAAAATAATAATTCAACATAGTATCTTCAGTGGCAGTTAAAAGCAGTAATGTGGCCAGATGTGGTGGCTCCTGCCTATAATTCTAGCACTCTGGGAGACTAAGCTGGGAGGGTCACTTGAGCTTAGGAGTTCAAGAACAGCCTGAGAAGAGCAAGACCCATCTCTACTAAAAATAGAAAAACTAGCCAGGTGTGGTTGCACACATCTGTACTCCCAGCTACTCGGGAGGCTGAGGCAAGAGAATCACTTGAGTCCAAGAGATGAGGTTGCAGTGAGCTACAATGACGTCACTGCACTCTACCCAGGGCACCAGAGTGAGACTCTGTCCTCCACCCCCCAAAAAAGCAATAATGTTAGGTTACCAGAATGAATTATGAAATATTGACTCTGGCAACAACATCTAATGTCTCTCAGCAAAAGGTATACCATTCCATTCTGTAGATGATATTTTTCACAGTTAAACAGCCTACAAAATACATGTTTAAGGGAACTGTGTTTCATTAAGAGTTCAGCTCTTCTTCACTCATCTCCTAGAACAAAAGGAATGCTTTAAGCTCTCAGGTGAGATGGGGAAGTGGCTGGACCAGACAGCATGACCTGCCCCCCAGATCCATGGGAAGTCAATCAGTAATGTGGAGCCCACACTAACATTATGAACCCAGGCCACAAGGTCCTGATGGCTTAAGCCAGTTCTGGCTTTTGAGATGCCCATTGTTCTGATTTCTCAATGTTCTATAGAAAAATGGCAAAACTGTACATTCCTTCCATGTCTGTCAGTGATAACTACTATGTTCATCATTGGGGTCTTGAAAACTATCCAGAATCCCAGCTACTGTTTCAATAAAATTGTAGGACTATGTTCTGGAAGGTGTATTTATTGCTTTTTGGTAAACATTATAAGTGGCATCTTCTATAATACTTTTGAACTGTGTTTTGTTTTATTTTGTTTTGTTTTGTTTTGTTTTTTAAGCAGAACTAATTAATTTTTCCAGGGAAATACATCAAAATTGCTCTCTTGTCAATAATAAAAATCATTTAGTTCTAGTTCCTAAATTTCATAGTGATGTATTTGGAACATCACCCTATCTCAAGGTAGCATGTTTTGAGGGGTAGAATCTGTAGTTTGCATCCTTTAATCTACAACCAGATGATTATATCACCTCCCATACACTCAACTGATTTGAAAATGGTGTAAAAATGTCCTGTGTTCCCTTGACCCTCAGGCAAGAACACTTAGTTTCAATGGCTGGATCTAAATGAAGCCCCACTTCTCAGGTATTTTTGAGACACACTTTAATGCAGTAGTTAAAGTATTTATTATGATCATTTAAAATATTAAACTTGATTAAACCAAGAGGTACCACTGGAAGGTTTCATATTAAATTTTATATATATAATGCAATCTTACAACATAGCTCATAAAAAAATAATTTCAGTGTGAACTCAAATGGCTCTGCAGTATAAGCAGCAAAAGTCATATCTAGATTTGCCCCTCTACTCCTAGACATGGCCAAACTGTTCCTTCTTGGTAGGCATACTCTTTGAAAAAGATGCAGAGCCCTGTTATTGCCAATAGATATCTCTACAGATGCTCTAACTCTAGGAAGTTCTTTACAGCTAGTAGGAAGATAAAAGCAACTGGCTAAGCAGAGAATCTTCAAAATACCCAGCAGTACCCTGGAGAGTAATTCATGAATCCCAACTATTGGAAACTGCATTCTGAGGGATTCTTGGAAGAAGCATTGGTCTCTAAGACTTTGAGGAGCAATCCAACAGACCATTTGAATTTTAAAAAGGTATTTACTTGGAAACAACTGCTTCTTCTGTGATGAGAGAGTGGGGAAAACATCAGGAGGAAGAAAAGGCAAAAGTATAAATGGGCAAGAAAAGAAAAAACTGAAGCAAGAGCACCCATTATTTGAAAGCACTATGTGAGATGCTTTACAAGTTTTGCTTCAGTTAACACATGTATTACTGCTATGTGAGAATTGGTGTAAGCTCCATGTCATGCATGAGGAAAATGAGAAAGAATCTAAAAGATTATGGAGAAAAAACTTATCATACGTCAAATAACTCATAAGAGTCAATGTCAGGTCTGTAACTGTTTTTCCCATACTGTGTTGCCTTTCCCATCTGTCTAATTGTTCTTATATGACAAGGGATCTGTTTGCTATTGTTCCCCTTACAAATTTTACTACACGGGCAGAAAATTAATTATCTTCTCAGAGATCTACCTGGTGAGATTGGTGATCTAGAAAAACTGATTGTCAGCACAAGAAAAGTTTCTGAAATGCAGTACCAATTGGTGTGTCTGTGATCTGTGAGTGTATAAGTGTCTAAGCCTAAATTTTCAATCTCCATTGCACAGCTAATGCAACTGATGTGTGCTTTTTCATGGCCTCTCTGATACTCTGCCCATGTCCTTTGGCTCAGAGCTTCCTATCTTAGTCATGTTGTTCGTAAAATAAATAGCTTTGCCAGAAACATCATTTACTAGCCCCAGATATTTATCACTTCTTTGAATTGTGTCTTTACTATTCCCCATCTCCTCTTTTAAGCTTTAAATATAATTTTCTCATGCTCTATGTTAATGTAATTTATTCAGATGTATTAAAGGCAGGATTCATATGCTAAACAACTAAGGAAAGGAAGCAAGGAAGGAAGGCAGGAAGGCAGGCAGGAAGGAGAAGGGAAGGGAAGGGAAGGGAAGGGAAGGGAAGGGAAGGGAAGGGAAGGGGAGAGGAGGGGAAGGAGAGGAGGGGAAGGAGAGGAGGGGAGGGGAGGGGAGGGGAGGGGAGGGAGGAAGGAAATAAAATTTCCTGAATTATTATATGAGATGGCTTTCCCTTTTACTTTCTTAATCATAAAATTTTTAGAAATTAAATTTTAAAGTCCCAGTCAATTCCTTTACTCTATATATGCAGATACTTTGCCAAAATCATACAATTAATGGTGGGATTGAGGCCGCTCTTTTCACTATTACACCACTGCATCTTCTCCCTGGTAGGCTATATTCTCATTAATCAACCACCTGAGTTGTGTATACACAAGGTTTGTGATACAGATATTTTGCTTAAGTACTTAAGCATTATAAAATATATTATTTAATATATTGCTTAAGAAAATATCATTTTATTCAATGATATCTGTTGAACTTCTAATTACAATAGTCTCAAAAATAAGAAATATTCAAGCTTACTCATCAATAATGTCTCTTTGTAGAAGTAAAACTTTTGTCACTAGAATTCTCAGTGAACTTACAGACACATACAATGAGTTTCTCAAGTCCTATAGCTGTTTAATAGGACAGCCATAGAAGACCTTCAGGAGTCCTTTTGCTTTCCTGAATTCTACAACGCAATAGAAAATAAGAAATACAGCATTTCTATCTTTAAAGCAAGTAACACACCTTAGTGCACACTTCTTAAATTTCTGGTTTGATGCTTTTTAGGTTTTATATAAACTATTTCTAGAACTAAAATGGAGAAAAAAAAATCAGATTTTTACAGGATACACGATCTTAAAATGAAAAATGAAGAGTAGTTGCAAAGGGTGTTCCCCTGCTTCATGCTTACTTTGTAATTAAGTAAGGTGAACCTCAAACAGAAGCTTTAGAACAGCGCACACACACACACACACACACACGCACACCACCATAAACTACTGCATTCCATTATCACTGAAAATGTAAAGCTTAGCTGTCCTGAGGGCAAGTAGAATGAGCTTCCCAGCTACTCATCTGTGTTTCAGTATGGCATCTTGACAAGTGGATACTCTTTAGTACACAAAACAGCTCCACAAGTAAAAACCAGTTCAAAGATGCCCTTTGCAGAAGATCAGTTCACCGTTTTGACAAAAGCATTATTTAAGCAGTGGATTAAAGTCTAAATTTGTAAAAGATGGCACAGTGAAATGTTTCTGCACTCCTTTTCCATGATTTCTTTGTTTATGGTGCTCTAATTAAATTAACAACATTTAAAAAAAATAGTGGTCGTAATTTTGGAGTGTTATCGTTTATTCTTCTTGCAATGTCAAGCAGCACAATTATATTTCAAAGGGTTAAGCATATTCTACCCACGAAAAGGAAATGAGGGATGTGTGATACTCCTTGAACCAAAAAGCTTATAAAAGATGCCGTTATTGTGCCCACGTTTAGCTATTTTTAGTGAAAGGTTTAAACAACTCCAACCAAAGTTACATAAACACACTAAAGAGTGTGTGTTTCCTGAGGATTCTGACTTGTTGAGCTATTAAAGCAATACAATAGACTTTCTTTCATCACGCTGAACTCTTTTTGTTCAATTTTCTTCCTGCTCAGTATAAGTCCTTATATTCTGTTTGAAATACAGACCTATTTTATCATTTCTAAACCATTTTCTTTTCTTGCTTTTTGAATTTACTTAAAAAATTGCTTATTTCAAAATTGAGATGCCTTTATTATTCAAGATATTTGCTTCATATATATTTATGAAAATCATATGTATATGATTTTTTTATTTTCTAATATGCCAGCTGGAAACAGAGGAAATAGACTGATGTTAACTCCAGGTGCCATGCCCATTTTTTTTGTTTGTTTCATGCATTTTTGCTGTCTTTGTTTATATAGTAGCTGTGCCTGTGTTTTTGGTTCCTGTTAATTTATCCACCATCCACAGGGAGACTAGGAAGTTATTTTTCTGAAGTGAGCATTACATTTTTGGGAAAGTGATAATTCCATGACGTATAGTACTCTAGTGCCCATGAAGTAGTGTGGGATAAGACACAAACTAATTTTTGACATACTCAAGTTGATTAATACAATTAGACATTTCTTGATATTGAAAATTTATTTTTCAATAAATTTCTGTTTTAGGCTACATATTCAGTTTAACATTAGGTGAGGTAAAAGGACTTTCAGAAAACATCAATTCAAAATTTAGAAATAGCATAGATATAACAATATATAGAGCATGGTTCAGATTCATTACAATTACTTAAAATCACTAAAATGGATATGTTTGGTAAATTTTGGTAAATTTTCCCCCATATATAATCAATTACCATGAGAAAATGCTGAAAATTTCCAACAAAATGCAAACCAAGCCACTTTCTAATAACAGTGAAAAAAAGCCATTTCCACATACTTTCTCAAAAACAAAACTATATTATTCCTTTATTGTCTATCTTCAAATATACTTTCTCAAAAACAAAACCACATCATTGCTTACTTTTCAGTACCTCAAACTTTCACTTTTGTAATAAAAAATGCTCTTTCAACTGTTTCTCCTTTTCTTGGCTTTACTTCCTATGGCTGTGTCTCTAAGAATCCTACAGTTTCTACTGAGCTACCTAATTCTTGCTCACGTTGTAACTTATCTCAGGAGTCGTGACCAACAACAAGGTGTCCATACAGCCAAAGAGTAAGCTATTTTCTTCCTATTTGTCCCCATAAGACCCCATATTTCTTCCCAACCAGGGTATAAGCTCTTCAAACCTACCATAGTGCCTAGCTCATAGTAGGAATTCAAAAAATGTTCACTGGTGAATTGTTTATTAGTAATTCTAAAGTTGGTACCTTAGGAAATAATAATAGCTAACTTTCCATTTCTATGTAACTGGTACTATCCTAAGTATTTATCATATGTCATTTTATCTAATCCAGTGGTTCTCAGTGTTTGTTCTCTAGACCAACATCAGTGTTGCCTGGGAACCTGTCACAAATGTAAATTCTTGGACCCTATCCAAGACCTAACAAATCACAAACTCTGGTTAGGTCTTTACAATCTGTGTAAACCCTCCAGATGGTTCTGATACCTGCTAAAGTTTTAGAAATGCTGCTCTAATTAGAAATGTGTATTTTGCTTCCTAACAAGAGTTGTTTTGTAAAAATAAATCAATGTGAACATGAGAATGTACCTTCTTAAAGAATCAAAAAATCCATCTATGTCTTGTATTTTTGTGTGTGTGCACAGGCTCTTTTAATACAGAAAAGAATAAAAATGAATATTATTTAACTTTCACCTTCCTTTGCTTTAGTTTTAACATGCTAAGTAACGTTGTTGGGGGTAAAACTCGGAACATCATTATACAAATAAGAATTTTTTTTGTTAATTAGTGTTCCTAAAATCCATTCCAAGTCTGTTGTCCATATAAGTGTTGCTTTTCTAGTGCACAAATAGTATCATGACACAATTACATGCCTGGTATGTTGCACAAATTTGAAATTTACTAACACTGTTCAGTAGCAATGAATCAATTAACACTCTAATCCTAAAATAGTGTTGTAGAATATAAGACTTAAAACTTATCAGTAGTTTTTTATTTTCCCTAATGCTGATTACAAGCCTATATTGATTGTTCCATTTTCTTCTAACAGTATGAAAGGCTACTGAAAACCAAACTACTATATATATATATATATATATATATATATATATATATCATTTATAATGAATAAACTGAGAGATTATTTGTGTTGAAGAACAATGTTCAGTTATGTATTGCTGTATATCAAACTACCCCAAAACTTTTTGGCTTAAAACAAAAACATTCATTTATTTTGCTCACAAATCAGCAATACGAGAAGGGCCCAGAAAAATCAACTTATTTCTGCCTCATATGATAATAGCAGCTGCACTTCCAAGGTGGCTCACTCACAAGGCTGGCGAAATGGTGCTGGCTGTCAACTAGAAGTTCAGTGACAGATCTCTGTTCTTTTGCACATGGCTCTCTCCGCAGTACAGCGGGGGCTTCCACACAGCAAGATGGTTGGACTCCAAGCACAAGTATTCCAAGAGACAGGAAACAAAAGCTTCCAGTATCCCAAAGCCTTGGTCAGAAAGCCAACACAACTTCACTTCCACTATGTACTATGGATCAAAGTCGTCATAGAACCTATCTCAATTCAAAGGGAGAGAACACAAAACCTCATCTCTGCTGGGGAGGATTCTCAAAGAGTTTTTGGCTATCTTTAATTTGTCATGAATTGCTTATTCACTTAAATAGACTATATAGGTTTTGAGCTGATGATATTTTGATCCTTCTTTGGGTATATATTTTTCTTTTAGGCTATTTACAAAAGTGCTCCTAACTGGAGAATTTAATCACAGTGAAATGAAGAAAAATGGAAAAAATAAATATATTCAAGAATAAAAAATATAGTGAAGAAAATTAATACTAACATCATCCTACTAAAACAAAGTCTATAACAACAAATAGTGAGTGACAATTCAGGGTGGGTCATCTGGTAACCCTATTTCTATAAAGCCTAGATGAGTACAATGTATCATAGAGGCAAGTCCATTAAATCTTACTATTTGATTATAACAGTTACAGTATTTGGCTATATAAATACAGCTAGTATCGACTCAAAATGAAAAAGGAAATGTGTCTAGTTATCAACACAGAAATTTTACATGTCTATGTTTCCTCCAGAATAAGTGCTTAATTTGTTTTTGTTTTTTATTGAATTATCCAGAAATATATTTCTCAGTGTTCTACTATACATGGCCTTTGGAGCACAAACTAATTATGGGAAACATGTAGGATGAACCTTAAGTTCATCTGGCCTATTACCAAATATACCAGAGACAGAACAGGACAATAAAAGGGCCATTTAAGGGAGTTGACTGCATGCTAACTAATAAAAAGTAAAAAAAATTTAATGTAAGGAATTGTAAAGGTAAAAGTATATCATCCTTTGTTGCCATAGGCTTTCATAGAACAATTGTGTAGAATAATTAAGAAATAACTTTCTCATGTCAGAAGCAAAAGTTTACAACCCCAAACAATAATATGAGTCTTCTGGCTGTTTTGCTATTGATTTTCAAATCCATTGGCAAAGCTCTGACTCAAAGCAGAGACTGACTATCAGTTATCAAATATTCATTAAATTTCAGAAATACAGAGTCTAAGAGAAAATAAGTAATTTGGGGAAGCAAATGAATGAAAAGAAATTACATGACTGATGCATCCCCTGTAATTTTACAAAGTGGCATTTGAAAGCTGTGCATTATTTTAACTATTACATTGTTGAGTGGTAATTAATTTTAAGTACAAAAGTTTTATGGAATTGCATACAAATGCCTCATATACAATCCACTGCTTCCCCCTTCTGGCCAAAAGTGGAAAGAAGTTTAATTTTTATTATTAAACCTGAACAGGACTGTCTTTATGGTCAGGTTTTAAACAATGAAAATTTATTACACTTTCTCTCAACTAGATAAAATGCAATATAATTCAGAAAACATAAGTTAAGATATCTAAGAATTATTTGTAGATTTCATTGAGCTTTTCATTGATAAGAATTTTTGCAGTATATAAGTGATTTAAATCTGTTTGCCAGTCTTTGGAATAGAAAATGGTAGGTTTCCTTGCTCTCAGGTCACTGGAGGTTAATATATTTTGGTTGTAAACTAAAATTATTCATATATAGTAGCATAAGCATTGGTGGTTCATATAGGGGAAAATGATAAATTACAAAGATAAACTCCAGAGATTCCTACCATAGATTCTAGAATTAAATGCAATTTCTCTTCATGATCTTGCTAAGCCTTGCAAGTGTTATGAAGGGCAATGACAAGATTAAGTCATCAGATTCATAAACTCAAAAATACTTCCCTTAATGGGGATGATTTAAATAATTTAAATCTCGCTATAGGTCCTTCTATTTTGGACCCCCCAAAATAATCCCAGTAAAATTGTATTACATAAAACTGCTAGAAATGATAAACTCTTACAAAAAGGCTTTCATAAAATTTTTTTGCCTAGTTTATATAATTATAGATCTATATGCATAGTAGCTATCTTTATTCACAGATATAACTCCATATTTCATCAAAGGAATCAAGCCTAGAATAATAAATTATATTAAAATTAAGAGATATAGGCACATGTGCTTTGAAATATTGACAAGAAATATAAAGCAACTAAAGGAATTAAAATTAATGATTCAAGAATACCTGAATGCAAAGAACAAATCCCTCTGTTTCATATGTACTTTTTAAAAATTAAATTTAAAAACTGTCAGAATGAGCAAATGAATGATTAAAAATTAACACAACAAACCTGCACTGCTATTCAAGGGACAATAATAAAGAATCATATGTAAATACAAGTCTCTATAACATTTTATATATATATTTAAAACATTATACAGGATTTCTCAGTTTCTCTGAAGACCCCAAGACAATTTGTGCCAAAATAAGCTGCCACTACATCAAAAAGGAATTTTGTGAATTAATAAAAAGGAAACTATCATGAAAAATCATCATCATCGTATAAATCCACAACTCAGAGGTAAATAGCACCCTTGGAGTTCTGCCACACACAGTTTGCCCAACTGTATACGGAAGCCCTGTGCAACCTCTGCCACATTCTAAAACACGTTATCAGATGCTCTAAGCAGAACTTATTTGCAAAGCAGTGGTTGGAAACCTAGATATAACAGTCTAAAACATTCAAGAAGGTGGTTTACATTTGAACTGAGAAAGTTTTCTTGGAGAGAGCTTTGTGCGTCCCCATCCCAAATGGAGAGGTTAAAGTGTGCTTAACTTCTTAGCTCCAGCCAGAAACAAAGCACAGTAGTGAGGCTATTTGGAGACTGAGTGACACAGCGGGCTAGTGTCTGACTCAAGCTTAAAAAATCTAAAGAGTGCTTATCAATGACTTGTTATCTAACCTGATGGTAGACAAAAGAAATATTCGTGCATTGGGAATGTCCTGGTTTCCCAAAATGTGCCTGGGCAAAAAATGTGTGAGGTTTCTTCCATGGAGCAGATGAGGCCCACTCAAGAAACAGAGCCAGCCTGGGAGTGTCATAGATCTTGCACAACTAGATCCTCCTGAAGGGAGTAACCGCAGTAGAAAGAACTTGAAGGCTAATACTGCAAATAACATAGAGGCTCTCAGTTTTGCCTAGGATGCCCAGACAACAGGTGGTCAACCTCAGTGGCCGCTAGATCAAAAAATGACTCTATGCAAAAAGGTGAGTTCGTGAGGAAATATTAAGAATTTTAAATGAAGTGGAATATCCAGATTTAACCAGTAAACATATTAAAAATTGAATTGAGATTAAAAAAAAAAACTAGAATTGTTTTATATTGAAATATTGACAAGAAACAACTTAAAGTTGTTTTCCTTCAGGCTCAAAGTGTGGTCCATAGCCAGCAGCATCAGCATCACATAGAACCTCCTTAGAAATGCAGACTGCTCTGGCCCTACTAAGTCCCCCAAGTGACCGGTGTGCACATGAAAGCTTAAGAAACACTGCCACAAGCATCAGCCTTAAAGTGTCTATTGACTACCCACCACCCTGGAATTTCAGTTGTCCTACCACTGCTACTTTTCCCATCTTGCTGGTTTCTTATTATTCTTCCTCCTCCCTTCTTCTTCCTTTCCCTTCTCCCTCTTCCTGCTTTCAGAAAGAAACAGACCTCTCTCTCCAATAACTGGCACCAACACATACACACAAGTCTAGCGGGCTGTTCACCACTTAACTTTCTTCTGCCTGGAATGACCTTATACCACCTGGGGCTGCAGCAGCCCTCCTGTAACTTCAAGGTAATGAGCATGAGGATTAAAGTCAATGTGCTAAGAATGACAGAGGAGCCAGACAGAGAGAACTCTTGATTGTTGAGCTCCTACAGTACCAGCCCTGAACCGTCTTCCTCTGGACTTCTTGCTATGTGAGTAAAACGAATAAATAAATTTCTACTCATTTAAAGCCACTTTGTCAGGCATTCTGTTATTTTCAGTTATTTATGTAATTGGAAAGTAATGGAAAATAAGGTCTGAAATCACTGTTACCTTTGCTAAGTTAACAGAAAACTCGAAAAAAGAGGGAAGTGGACTTCTCGGTTGCAGTGAAAATGTCTCTTTTCCTTTGACAATTAATATGTTTATCATATACTAACTTTTGATATTTTAGCTATTAAGACTCAACCTTCTCTTTATAACAGCCATGCCTATTTTGAGGTATTCAAGCAGGTTTTGAAAAAGCTATTTTCATCAGAAAAATACTAAGAAATACTGGCATATGATGTCCTTTCACTGAGACTCATGAAATGTCTTGGGTTAAGCTTCTCTGAAAGAGGCTTCTACAACAATTGTGTAAACTGAATATACAACTTATTTTTTTGCCTTCTCCCAGTAAACACTACTTCCCCTTATCAACACAGT
Source organism: Microcebus murinus (assembly GCF_040939455.1). NCBI lineage: Eukaryota > Metazoa > Chordata > Mammalia > Primates > Cheirogaleidae > Microcebus > Microcebus murinus. The sequence goes on from NC_134118.1 coordinate 9,725,230, forward strand.
GAAAGAGGGGAAATGAGATGTGGAGAGTGCTAGCTTGTCCAGAGGTCTTTTCTCTTTACAAATGCCACAATTTACATCACCCACAATAGGTTACTCATTATATTTTTAAATGTTGCCTAAATCTGATCAACCGTGAAAACTGGTACATTGAAGGGGGCAGAAAAGTCATTATTCAAATGTCTAGTCATTTATAGGCATTTTGCCACTTTTTTAAAAAGTGGGGGGGGAGAAAGATAAATAGCAAATATTTATTAGTTATTAGACCTCTTCATGATTAATAAGGATCATTTAAAATAATTCTTAATGTCCCACAACATGTGATTCCCGGTGTGAGTGCTTTTGGCATCCGGGGCTGGACAGCTCCTTACTGGGTGGGACACTCCCACACACTGCAGGATGCTAGCATCTCTGGCTCCCATTAACTAACTCAATAACAAGCCCCCTCCATCATTGTGACAGTCCTCAATTTCCTGACTTTCCCAAACATTTCCAAATATAAGAAGTGACGTACTTATTCGAAACCTACTGGGTTAGTACTTCCAGAACAAAAGCAAAATAACCTCCCTCCCCTAATTGTATCAAAGCCTCTTCACAGTGCTTTTAATCATTTGACAGTTTCTTTTCTTACATTGGGTTTTTAATCCACACAAGTTTTATTTGGGGATAAAATGTGAAATAGGGTTGGCATATTATGCTTCCCTTATAGTTTTTCCCAACACCATTTTAAAGAAATATCTTTTCTTAAGTGACAAAAAGAAAAGTCAATTTCTATCGTAAGGTAGATTATTTGTCATAATTAGGTTTCTTTATGGACTTCTTTTTCTATTGAAAATCTCTAGTTATTCCTGTGCTGTTATCTTACTGTTTTAATTATTAGAACCCTGATTTGTTTCATTTCTAGTAGGTCAAAGACTGCCTTAAGTAACCTTTTTTTAATCACAATCATTTTTGCTATTCTTTTTTGTTCTTCCTGTGACTTCAAGAATAATCCGTCAGATTTTGAAAAGAAACCCATTAGAATCTGATTAAAACATATTACATTTATAGGCTAATTTGGAAAAAATGTAATCATTCCACTGCTAGGTCTTACCTACAAGCAACACAGGGAGCTTCCACGTCTATTCAAGACTTCTTTTACGTCCTTCTGTGAAGTTTAAAATGTTTCCTGTATAGATTCTACATATATTTGTTGGGTTAATGCCTAGGCTATATTTGGTATTGAATTGAGATTTCGTTTTTATCATGTTTTCAAACTAGTGATTTCATACTAATTTTTATGTATTTCTCTGCATGACTAGATAATATGTGATAGTAAGCTTAGTAGTATGTAGAAATTTCCAGGTAGTTAAGTATGTTGACAAATCCTGACATTTTGCCTCTTTTCTTTCAATAATCATATTCATTTCTTTTTAAGGATTGGTGATAGTAGATGATATTGTGTTCTTCTTGACTTTAATGAAAATGCCACTAACTATAATGATGGCTCTTGTTGGTTTGGGGCATATTAACAAAGAATCTTTAACTAGGATTCACTAGGAATTTTGTTTAAAAAATCATTTTTCACATTTTACCTGCTGATCAGATTAATTATATAAACAAATTTCTAATTATTTAGCTATCGCTGAATTCTAGGAATAAACCCTTAGTCACAGCTTAAAATTGTTTTTAGTGCTGAAATTTATTTACTTTTATTTATTTAGCATTTTTATCTCTATGAATAAATAAGTTTGGCCTGTTTTTTTCCTTTGAGCAATATTTGCCATATAAGAGGTTTCGTCATTTTTGAAACACAAATATAAATGTTTCCTATCTTTTTATCTAGAACCTTTCTTATCTTACCTACCTTATCTCTGGAACCCTTTAAAAACCAATGGAAATATGTTTTCAAAGAATTAATAAAACAAGTTGTGCAATCACCTTGGCATGGTGTCCCTTTCAATATAATTCTTTAAACTTAAAAAAAATCTTAAAATCATATTATTCAAAAATTTCCTTTTATTCTTGAATCAAGAAACATATATGTATGTATTTCCTTGACAATAATCCCATTTATCAAAATATTTTAATTTATTAATGCACATTGAAACTTTTATACCTCTCTGTGAGAGACAATGCAATGTCCATTGCTGCTTCTCCTTTACTAACATTTTGTTAGGCATAGCATTGTGCTCAGCTAAAAATGCTTGCTCTCCCAGCCTCCTTTGCAATTAGTCATGCAATATACTTCTGGTCAGTGAGGAGTCAGTGGGGAGAGACCTTTTCTCAAATCAAAATGTACAACTTTAAGAAGATAAAGCTTTTAATCTTCTCCTTTCTTTCCTCCTAGAATGCAGATGCAATGCCTGGATCAGCAATCATGTGGTCATGAGGTTGATAGCCCCAAAGGAAAGATATGAAAATAAGAAGTTATCAGATGCTTGGTACTTGATGGTAGTGCTGAGCTGCTATTCTAGTCCTAAATTGCTTACTTCTGGAGCTCTTGTTGTATAAGGAAAATAGAATTCTTGCTTATTTAAGCCTCTGTAGTAGATGTGGTTATTTGAATCAAATATAGCTCTAAATAATGCATGCTCTGCCTGTAGTTTCGAATTGACTTTTATTAAGGGCTTACAAATGCCACATATTGCTATATTTTACATATCTACCACATAATATCTTCACACTCTGCTGTGAAGCAAGTGGTACTATTATCCTAATTAGTGTTCAATAAGTGGATGAAGTTGTTGATATTATTGTTAGTTATAAGGCTATTGTTAGAGTAGGACAGTAGGAGACAGGGCTGAGACCAGAAACAGAAGCTTGAAGATGGGGTGCAAGTGTTAAAGTAAACGACCCTTAAACAAAAGGGGCTGATAACCACAGGCAGGAATTGGCTTCTACTGGCTTGCCAGATACCTCTGTCACCTTACACGGTCTTTGACTAATTACAATATCATTTACATTATGGCTTTAAAATTTCTCCAGCCCTGAAATTGTCATGACAGTTCCAAAACAACCATATAAGAGTAGGAAAATGGGAGAGAATCCAATTCTAGGAATTACTGCCCAAATTCTTAGTAAAAGCCAACCCTTTGGCCTTGAATATTCCTCCCCTCAATTAGTAAAACTAGAAAAGATCTAAAACCACTTCCTCCCAGTGAAGCTGCTCTTTTTCAAGCCTTCCCACTCTATTGGGTAGAGTGTATTTTTCAATAAAAGCGGTGGCTTACTTGGCCCATATGGTGCATTCTGAAATTCTTCTCCTGACAAACACCAAGAACTTGGCAAAACCTCCATTAGGTAGCCAGTAGCACTACTATTATGCCTACACTAATGTTATATATTTGTCTTTTCTAGTTTTCCATTATAAAAGGACCAGGCATTATAAAAAAGAAGATGTAATTTGAGTAAAGAAACAAATAGAACTTTTATAAATGAAAAATATAGTTACAAAAATTAAAACTTAATTTCTAAGTTAACCAGTAGATTAGAAGCCACTAAAGAGATAACTTGTGAACTGAAAATAGATTTAAATAATAACCACAAAAATGCAGTACAGATAAAAAAAAAAAAGTATGTAGAAAAAATGCGAAGAAAAAAAGATGAGACACGTGAGAGACAGAATGACAAAATTCAGCATGTATTCAATAGGACCACTAGAAGAAAGAAAGAAAAAATTTAAAAACATGATTGGGGATTTTATAATATTTAAAAAGGAGAAAAAAATGGTGGAGTAAAGGTAACCCCCTGGATTCCTGCTCCCAGAGAAGGAGACATAGATCTTGGTCTCCTACACGCAAGTGGATCTCCCCCTTCAAGGACAGCATTGAGAATCCACAGAGGATCAGTGTGGGATTCTCAAAAAAGGAAAAAATAAGGTGATCAGGAGATAAGATCGCGTTCTCTGGAGAGTGCAAAACAAACAATAGGGCGTGTGGGAGGGCGTCGGGCCAGGGGGTGAAGTGGGATCAGACCCACAGGAGAACTTGCTTCTCCATCGACCTCCACACCCACCCAGCCAGGGACCTGTCTGAAATTGGTGCGAAATCACGGCAGGAGAAGAGGGTGCTGGACAGTGTGGTCATTAGTGGAAGGCACCGTGAACTCCCCTGAGCCCCGTGCTAGGACGGCTCCAAGATGGGAGGAAACTGAACTGAGCTGATAGGGGAGGCAGGTAGATATCTGGCCTCTGGTAATGAGCGGGGCCAGCCCTACAGAGCTGTTCACTAAGTTGGGGACTCTAAGCTGGAACTGCCTCAGGCAAATGAGACTGCACAGGGCAGGTCAGTAAGAGCGAGGGCTATGGCTGAACAGGCGGTCGGGAAGGAGGCACAGAGGAGGCAACGGGGCATCTAGACAACCCAGATCCCCATCCTGGCACCTGCCACCTCCTAAACACTTACCATCAGTGCTGGTGCCCTGCGAGTGGGCAAGTGGTCGCCATTGAGGGAGTCCACAGCCCAGCCGCCATGGTGCATGCAATACGGTGCAGTGGATAGATCCCCCCTCCCCCAGCCTAGAGACCCTCCCGGCAAATTCCACCCCTACACAATCTGCAGGTAGCTGGCCAGGCCTAGCTCAATCAACATACTGAGAAAAAATGGATAACCAACACAAAGAAAGTACAAAGAAGATATAGGACTTGGAACAAAGATTCACTAAGGAAATTGAGATCTTGAAGAAGAATCAATCCGATATCCTGGAAATGAAGAATTTATTCAGGGAAATTCAAAACACAGCGGAAAGCCTCAAAAATAGGGTGGACCAAACAGAAGAAAGAATCTCAGAGATTGAAGACAACTCCTTCAAATTAAATAAGTTAATCACAGAGTTAGAGCAGAAGAATAAGAGACACAAACAAAGCTTATAAGAATTGTGGCATTATATGAAGAAAAATAACCTGCGGGTCCACTGGATTCCAGAGAAGGAGGAAGAAAAAACCCAAGGGTTGGATAAGCTATTTGAAGAAACAATTGAGGAAAATTTCCCAGGTCTAGTCAATAACTTAGAATTAGAAATACAAAAGGCCAAAAGTACTCCTGGGAAATATAATGCAAACAGGAAAACACCAAGACATGTAGTCATCAGACTGACCAAAATATCAACAAAAGAGACCCTCCTACAAGCTGTAAGGGGAAAGAAGCAAGTTACATACAAAGGAAAACCAATCAGAAAAATGCCAGATTTCTCAACTGAAACAATATAAGCAAGGAGAGACTGGGGCCCCATTCTCACTCTTTTGAAACAAAATAATGCCCAGCCTAGAATCTTGTACCCTGCAAAACTAAGCTTTATATATGAAGGAGAAATTAAGATATTCTCAGATAAGCAAAGTCTGAGGGAATTCACCAAGGCAAGACTAACCCCATAAGAAGTACTCAAAACAGTACTATGCATGGAACAGCATAATAAATACTCACGAACATAAAAACAACCAAAAGCTAAAGATTAAAGGCCAGATAATACAATGGCTCAAGAGAGAAATCAAAGCAATAACATCCAACCCAACAGAATGATCAGTAATTTGCCTCACCTATCAGTTCTCTCAATAAATGTGAATGGCTTAAACTCTCCACTCAAGAGACACAGGTTGGCTGAATGGATAAGAAAATACAGGTCAAGTATCTGCTGTCTTCAGAAAACACATCTAACCTGCAAGGATGCATATAGACTAAAAGTAAAAGGGTGGAGATCAGTATTCCAGGCAAGCAGAAGCCAAAAGAAGGCTGGTGTGGTAATTCTAATCTCAGATGATTTAGTTTTTAAACCAACAAAAGTAGTGAAAGACAAAGAGGGTCGTTATATAATGGTGAAGGGCACAGTTCAACAAGAAGAGATAACAATTTTAAATACATATGAACCCAACTTAGGTGCACCCAGATTCATAAAGCAAACCTTACTGGATCTAAGCAAATTGATTAACAGCAACTCCATAATTACTGGAGATTTCAACACCCCACTGATTGCACAGGACAGATCCTCCAAACAGAAAATTAATAAAGAAATAATGGACTTAACAAAACTCTAGAACAATTGGGTCTGACTGACATTCACAGGATATTCTACCCCAAATCCACTGAATATACGTTCTTCTCATCAGCTTATGGGACATTCTCTAAGATTGACCATATCCTAGGACGCAAAGTAAGCCTCAAGAAATTTAAAAAAATAGAAATCATACCATGTATCTTCTCAGATCACAATAGAATAAAAATAGAAATCAACCCTAACAGAAACTCACATTTCTACACAAAAATGTGGAAATTAAACAACCTTCTACTAAATGATTACTTCATAAATGAAGAAATCAAGATGGAAATAAAAAAATTCTATGAAGAAAATGACAATGGAGAGACAAGTTATTAAATCCTCTGGGACACAGCTAAAGCAGTACTGAGAGGAAAGTTTATTTCCATAAATGCCTATAACCAAAAGTCAAAAAGATAACAAATAGACAATTTAATGAAACGACTCAAAGATCTGGAAAAAGAAGAACAGACCAACCTCAAACCCAGCAGAAGTGAAATTAACAATATCAAATCAGAACTAAACGAAATTGACAACAGGGAAGCTATACAGAAGATAAGTAAAACAAAAAGTTGGTTCTTTGAAAAAATAAATTGACATGCTTTTGGCAAGGCTAACGAAAAGCAAAATAGAGAAATCTCTAATAAGCTCCATGAGGAACAAAAAAGGAGATATCACAACTGATCCCAAGGAGATACAAGATATAATTTACAAATACTACAAAAGCCTTTATGCACACAAACTGGAAAATGTGGAGGAAATGGACACATTTCTAGAAACACACAGCCTCCCTAGGCTCAACCAGGAAGAAATAGAATTCCTGAACAGACCAATATCAAAAGCCGAAATAGAAACAGCAATTAAAAATCTCCCTAAAAAGAAAAGTCCCGATCCAGATGGTTTCACACCCGAATTTTACCACACTTACAAAGAAGAACTGGTGCCTATCTTACAAAAATTATTCCAACATTGAGAAGAATGGAAACCTCCCCGACACCTTTTATGAAGCAAATATTACTCTGATACCAAAACCAGGAAAGGATGCAACAAGAAAAGAAAACTACAGACCAATATCCCTAATGAATATACATGCAAAAATTTTCAACAAAATTCTAGCTAACCGAATCCAGACACTTATCAAAAAAATAATCCATCATGACCAAGTGGGCTTCATCCCAGGGATACAGGGATGGTTCAACATACATAAATCTATAAATGTAATCCACCACATAAACAGAAGCAAAAACAAAGACCACATGATTCTTTCAATAGATGCATAAAAAGCTTTTGACAAAATTCAGCACCCTTTCATGATAAGAACACTTAATAAAATAGGCATAGAAGGGACATACCTAAAAATGATACAAGCCATATATGACAGACCCATAGCCAACATCATACTATTGATGTTTAACTGATGATAGCTTTTAAACCTCATCCATCCTCTTCCCATCTGCTGCCCTATATATAGATGACGTGATAAGAAAGCCTGGGTCCTCTCTCCTTAGGCACCAGCAGGAGATTCAAACTACTATCCTTTCTATCTTCTCTTTAGCCATTTTCAGATCAGCTTGAGAGACCTCCCCAGATCTCCCAAATAGCCTTGTTACCTTAGTATGTGAGTAATAAAACTTTTCATACTCCTAGTGTGTGTGATATTATTAATCTTGACATTTGGATTTAATTTGGGGTGAGAGGATCCATCTGTTATTTCAAGATGGCTATAACAGCCCCACAAGGACTTGTTCATTTTTTTATGTCATTTTTTCTCTCTGATTTGCAGATTGAATAATTTATATTGGTCAATCTTCAAGTAAGCTGACTTGTGTTTTAACTCATATATGTCATGACCCTTTCAGTATTATTTTTGAATTGAAATATTATATTTTCTACTCAAGAGGTTCCACTTAGTTCTTTTTCATAGTTTCTATTTCTCTCCTGATATTGGCAGCATTTTCATTCATTGTGAACATATTATCCTTTACTGTCAACATAGAATTCTATACCAAGCTAAGCTATCTTTCAAGAATGAGGGAGAATAAGGATTTTAACAAATAAAAAGGTAGAGAGAGAAAGTTTATCACCAGAAGACTTTCAATAAAGGAAATTCTCCTAAATTTGTGAACAGAAGGGAAATGACCCCATACAAAAAAAAAGTCTCCTTTACAAGAATTATTGGTAAGCAAAAATATTAGACAATATGTGAGAAAAATCTTTAAAAATGGACAAAGTGGGGAAATAATACTAATTTATAATTTATCTAGAACTAAAACATCTATCAACAATTGCATATAATTTTGAAGAGCGCTGATTAAAATTAACATTCTAAGATGCTTATGTGATTCAGGAGTAGGAGAAATTATTAACTTTAGGCTTTGTTAAAAATACATGTTAAAATAATTAGGCTTCAAATAAAAAAACAGACATAAAACAAATAACTTCCAAACAAACTGAGAAGAAAAACTGAATGAAAATAAACAAAGAAAACAAATTAATCCAAAAGAAGGCAAGGAGGTAGAGATACAATAATAGAAAAGGCAAGATATAATGAAAAGCAAAGATGATATAACCAAATCCAAATATATTAATATAATAAATGTAAATATTTTACAACCTCCAGATCAAAGACAAAGATGGCCAGATAAGAATAAAACTCAAGATATTATATGCTGCTTTAAAACGTTATGCCTAAAACACAGGGATACAGAAAGCCAGAAAGTTTAATAATAGAAAAAAGGTAAGTCAAGAAAACATTAGAAAAAGAAAGCTGACATAACTATATTAACACCAAGCTAGACAGATTACAAAGCCAAACACATTATTAGAGATAAAGAGGTTGTTCAATAATGGTAAGAGGATCAGTTCACCAGGAAGATAGAGGACATCTAAACTTCTAATATATAATAATATAGCCTATATATAATAATATAGCCTATATATATTTATATATATAAGTATATATATATATATAGGTAAAACTGTCAAATCTATAGTCATAGTGAGAGATTATAACATAACTGTCTATAAAATATCAATAAAGGTACAGAAGATATAAACTGTACATTGACAACCTTAAGCTAATGGATATACAGAACTGTACCCTATATCTGGAGAAGATATATTTTTCACAGACCATATATGGAATATCTATGTTCTGGGACATTGTAAACCATGTGTTAGGCCATAAAGTTAGCCTCCACAAATTTTAAAGAACTTGAATCATACAGAACATTTTCCTGATGACAATGAAATAATTTTAATAAAAGGTACAAAAAGGTAACTAAGGAAAAAACACATTTGAAAATTTAAAATATTCTTTTAAATAACTAATGGAACAAAAGAGAATTCACAGTAAAACTGGGGACTACTTAAGATTCAATAACAATAAACATCACAAAATGAAAACATATTGGATGTGGTTATTAAAGCATTAATTAGTGGGAAATTTATGGTATTAAGTACAACATAAAAAGGAGCACAGGATTAACCAAAAAAAAAATAAAAGTAGAAAGTAGGTGATTGATGAGGTAAAAATAAATATACTATGGAGAAGATGAACTGTAAAAAGTTGGTTCTTGGAAAAAAATTTCATTAATATACCACTGGCAAGAGTAATTATGATAAAAGGTAGATTTTAGATTTTTAAACTATATTAAGAAGAAAAAATGGTATATAACTAAAGAAACTACATAGATCAAATAAATAATAAAAAATACTATGAACAATTTTATTCCAATAAATGTGAAAACTAGATAAATGGATAAATTTCCTAAAAATACAACTTTCCAAAACCAACACAAGAAGAAAAAATATATTAATAGCCCTATTATTATTAAAAAATTAATCCATAATTACAAATATCCTCACAAATAAAGCACCAGGCCCAGATAGCTATACTTGGGTTTCTACCAAATAAGGAAAAGGCAAATCTAATATTACACAAACTCAGAAAATAAAAGGAGGGAATTTCTCCAAATTTATTTTATGAAGCTAACACAACCTTGTAATGACACTACAGACACACACATTCAAAAACATGAAAATATTAGGCAATCTCACTTATGAATATTGATGCCAAATTCATAAGCTAAATATTAGTCAATCAAATTCAGCAAGAAAACATGACTGTTCTAGTTCCCCAGGGCTGCCACAGCAAAGTAAAACAAACCAGGTAGCTTAAAGCAACAGAAATTTATTCTCTCACAATTCCAGAGGCTAGAAGTCTAAGATCAAGGTGTTGGCAGAGTCATGCTCCCTCAGAAGCCTTTAAGGGAAGATCCTTCCTTAGCTCTCCAGCTTTCGTGGCCCCAGGCATTCCTTGGCTTATGGCAGCGTCATTCCAGTTTCTGCCTCTGTCTTCATATGACCATTATCTCCTTGTGTCTCTGTGTCTTTGCATGTTGTTCCTGTCCCTTATAAGGTCACCAGTCATATTAGATTAGGGCCTGCCTTAATGACTTCATCATAGCTTCATTATATCTACAAAGATTCTATTTCCAAATAAAGTTGCATTTACAAGTTCCAGACATTAGGGCTTTAACATATCTTGCAGTGGGGAGAGGTTGCACGGAACACAATTCAACCCATAACAAGAACCAAGTTGAGTTTATCCTAGGAATACAAAATAAATTTCATATCATAAAATTGTTGTTATTCACTCATATTGTTAGGTAGATAGAGAGGGATTCTGGGTCTCCTAGGAACACAAATGGGTGTGCAATTGCCTCAAATGGGTGATGTTGCCTTTGTACAACTGCCTCACCTGGGGAGAAGGACAAGGGTGGGCCCCAGGCCCCCATCTTCATCCTCCTCCACCCCAATCCCTCTCCCACATGACTGCCATACCTGGGGGAGGAGGGAATACCCTACGAATTGGCCAATCAGAATTTAGCAAGCCAGATGCAAAAGAATGCAGAGGACTCTCTAGCCCATGGGCCAAGCCGCATAGGTACCATAGAGTCTGAAAATTGAACTAGAACAACCCGTATGCATAGTTAAGACTCAGGCCACACAACTCTCAACTGTCCAATCAAAATGGTTCCATGGTGACCTCTGAAGTAGGAGGACAGTCCCTATCTGGGCACTAAAACCAGGCCCCCCTTTTGTTGCACCCTTCCTTTTGCTCTCCCTTTGCTGCGCCAATGGTTCCAGTCATCTGTGACATGTATCCTGCTCTGTAAACCTAAATCTCGCTCTTGCCCTATAATCCTATCTTTCACTCCTCAATAAACCTCATTTTCGTGCTTGTCTTAATTTAGTGTATCTGGTCATTCTTCAGCCATGAGCGCATAAATAACTGACATTCTCAGGCTAAAACCTGACAATATCAACAGATTAAAAGAGACAAACCTTATAATTCTCTTAGTGTATGCAGGAAAAGTATTATAATAAAATTCAACATCCATTTGTGACTACTAAAGGAAAAAGAAAGAAAACTTAGTCAACTAGGGATAAAAAAACTTTCTAAACCCATAAAGGTATATTGCAAAACACAGAGTAAACATCATATTTAATACTAAAATGTTAAAAGCAATCTAGAGATACATGCTGTTATCATTCATTTTCAAAATTTAATGGTTGTCCTACCAGTGTAGTAAGATAAAAAAAACAAAAAACTAAAACGATTGGTAAAACATAAGCAAAACTTATAATTAATTTCTCATTACTGTTTTTTTCTTCAAGAAAATCCAAAAGCATCTACAAATAATTTTTATATTGATAGCATAAATAATTTAGAGACAAAAAAGTTACCAAAATTAAAATGCAAATCTTTGCACTAACAGCAATCAAAAATGTAATTTTAAAAACTTGTACAATAAAAATAAAAATAATTGTACTAAGAAATAAATTCAACAAAATATATGCATGCCTCCATGAATAAAATTATAAAGTTTTATTGGGAGGCATTAAAGGTTCCTATGTAAATAGATATTCCATCTTGTTGAATGGACTCAGTATTGTGAAGATGTAAATTCTCCCCAAATTAATCTATTGAGAATCCAATTAAAATCCCAACAGGATTTGTTGGTGGTGATATTATTACCATTGAAATTACAAATTGATTTTACAATTTATTTGTAAGAGCAAAAGCCTCCAAATAGCCACCAAGTTGGGGACAAGTCTTAAGCTAATGAAGGGAGGATCCTTCCTTACCTCTTGCTTTATAATAAGTCTTAATAAATTATTATAAAGACTTATTACAATTAAGACTTGCAGTAAAATATATTCACCAATAAATAAACTAATGAATGGCATAGAAAGTCCAGAAACACATGCATGCAAAAATGGTTTATAATGATTTATAATAAATGTAAACCAGATCAGTAGGGAAAACATGGGCTGCTAAACATTTTAATTATCCCTATCAAAAACTGTTATTTCAATACCCATATCACATCTCACACATATTAAAAGAAACAAATCTAGTTACTGATTGACTGAAGATCAATATGAAAGATAAAACCATAAAACTTTTAAAAGAGAACATAGGAAAGTTTCTTTATGACCTCGGGTAGAAAGTACTTCTTAAGTAAGACAAAAAATGAAATCTATAAAGAAAAACATTGATAAATTCAGCAACATTAAAAAAGATGTCTAACCATTAAAAGTTACTATACAGTAAAAACATAAGCTAAAAGGTGTTTGTAACATACGTAACTGAAAAAGACTTCATATTGAGACTATATAAAGAACTCCTATGAATCAAGAAGAAAAAGACAATCAAAATTAAAGTAACTTAGGTATTTCACAGAAAAGAAAAAGCATATGTTTGTGTGTTTACATGTACATATGTGTGTGTGTGTATATATACACACACCAAAAAGTGCTTCACCTCATTACTTCAATAGTAATCAGAGAAGTAAAAATTAATTGCAATGCAATATTGTTTTATATTAATAAATTTAAAAATCCTCTAAAATTCAGACAATACAGTGTTGACAAAGTGTAGACATATACTCCTGACAAGAACATAAGTTGGTACAACTACATTGGCAAACAATTTGACATTACGTAGTAAGTGTGAACATGGCCTATCCTGTGATTCAGCAATCCCACCACTAAGTGTATACTTGAGAGAAACTCTTACATATGCAAACCAGAATATGTGCACAAATACGGTCCCAGCAACATTGCTCATAATTGCAAAACCTGAAATGGTTGTAACACCAATCAACAGTACAATGGAAAAATAATTTATTATATTCATACAATGAAATATTATGCAACAGTGAAGGTAAATTAACCACATCTTTCTATACCAACATAGATGAATCTCAAAAACATGTCATTGAACAAAAAAGTTAGAGAAGACTTATGCAATTTGTTTTCATTATATAAAGGTCATAAATGTGTAAACCTAAATCACATATTATTCATATAAATAGGAAAACTATAAAGAAAAGAAAGGTAAAAGTAAACACAACAATCATGATCCTGTCACCACTAGGAGGAAGACAGGGGTTGAGAGGAGAATAAAATCAAGGAGAGTCATAAGAGTAATATCAAGGCAATATTTTATACCTTGACCTGGGTAACAAATTCATGGTGGCTCTTTTTATTATTACTCTTTATACTGGACATAAATTTTTATGTATTCTCATACATAACACATTTCACAATAAAAAATTAAGCAAAAAGTAAGGGACCAAGAACAGAAAACACATTTTGAATAAGAAAGCAATATTGTATATAAATGCATATATGTGTGTATCCGTGTGTGTGTGTGTGTGTGTGACACAACCAGACATTAAACCTTTTATAAAATTATAGCAATGAAAATTGTGGAAATAGGGTAGGAATAAACAAATAGACCAAAGGAATAGTACAGATTACCTAAGAACAGAGCATATAAACAGTCTCATGTTTGTTTGTGTGGAACTCGCTACAAGATAGAAGGGCATGGCAAATATCTAGGGAGAAGATTCCATAAGCAGTGCTCAATCAAAAAATACACAAAAAAGAATAGTTAATTCTTACTCAGAATCACTTATGTGTCTTCCTGCAGGGCAGGGGAGTGACTGATTAGTGCCCTATCCTTGGAGTCAAGTGGCTGCATTTCAATCCCTCCCCCAGGTACTGAGAAAAAAGACCTGGGCGGGTCACTTAGCTTCTCTGTGACTCGCTGGACTCCAGTGAAATGGGGATGATACAATGATAGTCCTTGCCTCACAGCCTTGTTAGGATTAAGTAAAATAATCGGCTTCTAGTGTTTAAAGACGTGCCCTCCCTTAGAGGAAGTACAATAAATGGCTAGCTCCCAAATTTATTTAACTTCAAGTTTCAAAGTTAAGGACTTAATGGGATAGGCTGGGGTAAGGGAAAAAAGGATTTTAAAAATCATTATTTGTTACTTTTCTGTCTCAAGCAACAGACTTTGACTTTGAACAGCTAGAGAGTAGCAATTTTGCCTATTCAACTTCATATATTCAGTATCTAACATAAAACTTGCCGTGTAATAGATGCTTAATAAACAGATATTGTTTTGCATCAATTTGAACTAAAAGGGGAGGACAAAGTGGCATTACTATAAAAGGGAAAAAGTCAGCGTGGGTGTTGGAAATGCCACCGCTTTTCACTTCTGTGTGGAGAAAACAAAGCAGTGTTTTAAAGGCCAAATTTAATGGATTCCCAAGGTTATGCTACTGTGAAATTATGCTACTATGGAACAGGAATTAGAGTCAGTCATTCCAAAATGTAAAATACCATGAAAGATAAAGTAATAAAACACAGTATACTTTAAGTGAATAGTCCAATTAGCCAAACACCAGGGAGAACTTAAATCAGAATGTAACTTTATATGAACAGAACAAGGAGCAACCATTAATACTGACAAGGAAAAAGGACCAAAAAAAATAATAGCACAGCAATTATACAGTAATATGTCATCTCATAGCAAACCTAATCACCAAAGAAATAGCTGTAGACTAATATTTCCACATAATTCCTTTGTGAGATACTTAAATATATATATAGCTATATATCCACAATTAAAATAAACCAAATCAGCAAAAATAAAAACAGATAAAAAATGTATATTGTCTGTCTTCAAAGAATAATATCTGTGTCAAATTACCAAGTGTTATAGCAGAATAAAGTTCATGGTTGCTTAATTCTGTAATATTTTGAGGATCACTGATCTGAGGTTTCATCAAAATGAAATGTCATAGAAGAAACGTGAGTTAATTGGGATCAGCACTACTAATAATACTGAAGAAAATATAATTTTATTTTGAAATTCACATCATAAGCACTGATTCAGGTGATAAAGAATTTCATAATTTTTCATTTTTAAAATGTGATATAAATCTATTATATGTAAAAATGTATAGCAACATTTTCAAAATAGTTTGTCTTCTTTTAAAAATATACAGTCACATGGTTTAAATGTCAGGAGAATTATGATGAGATATTTCTTTATCCTCTAAAAAAGTATATTTTCAATTTCATGACCAAGAACAGAAGCTAAAAAGCTCTGTTCATTTTGCTTTTTCATTATCATTCCAGAAATGATGTATATCAAAACTAGATCTTCCAAGGTATTACATTTCACCATCTGGTTAACCTTATCAGTAAGCACTCGAAAATAAATTCCACACATGAGAATTTCATCCACTCTGCAGAGTTATCCTGATCATAAAGAGTTGCCCAAAACTAAGATAAATTATTATAGAGACCAGAAATGGGCTGTGAATTCAACTAGAAGCACTGAACCTGTAACAAACTCTACTGTGTAATGCTGATGACAATGGTACCAGTGCAGACTAAAAAATGCTCATTACTCAGCTCACCTTTACCCAATGCAGCGTGTGTACATTGAAAATATATTGATACAAATACATTTTGACTTTTAGAGTTTTTAAAAATAAGTATACTTGATCTACAAGGGCATCTCAATACTCTTCTATACTCTTTCATACTCTTCTATGTTTCTGAATCAAATCAGATTTGGTGCAAAAATTATGATCCTAGGTTCATCACAAAACCAATACCCTCATCAGTAACAGAACTCATGAAAATTGTAGAACTGAATTTAGATTTAAGCCAAGAGCCCAAACACTACCCACAGTATGATCCTAGGAAATACACATTTCAGCCTGAAGAATTTACAAAATGGTCCCAGAAGATTGCACTGTTATTACATGGAAGATAGCACCTACACATGCCTATACCTTTTTCATCTATGCCTGGATTAAGGGCATGCAGGAGGTGGTTTTACAAGTGAAATTGTGGCACAAGGAAATTATTTTGTGATCTAAAATATCCTGAGGATGATACACAAAGAAGGTGAAGTGCTAACTAAGACTCGATAAATATACGTGTTGTTTACTTTGAAGAATGTAATGATCATGGCTATGATTATGACTTTTGATAGTTCAAAAACTACCTTCTCATTTCTCTCTACACAATAAGAAATTGGTTTGGAGTTTCACCCACAAGAGTATTCCATGCCACTCCTCTCTCAGTTTGTCCTTTTCATTCCCATAGAATGCCAAGAACTTCCAAAATACATTACTATGCAAATGTCTTGGGTGCCTTTACTATACATTTATATTGCAAGGTAATCAATAAATTATTATTTCAATATTTATTGGAATCTCAGAATAAGAAAGAAGATAGATTACACAAATTCATCTTCTGTGATTAATGGATGTTCCAGCAGAAGGCATACACTGATGGAGTAGGTCAGTATGCAGACTATATTACTGAATATTTCAACTCGGGCTGTAAATATAGTATCTGTTTCTCTTAGGGACTGTCACACTGAGTGCAGTATAAAAGGCAATAAATTTCAACAGATTAATTAACTCTTTGGTTACTGGGGCTGTGTGTCACCTATCCTGGCACCTAATAAAAATTCCTTTAATGCCAAGACATAAAGAAGGGCCTCTTTGGAAATGAGTTATTAACAGCATTTCGTGAATAGATGGAGAAATTGTAGCCGAGCCATTTAAGTGTCATAAAGTGCAGCAAAGGCTGCTGGAGGCCTCTGAGGGACGCCAGGCAATACCATAACAATCAAATCTGAGATGGAAGAGGGATTGAGCTGTCCACTCAGAATTTTTATATTGTCAAAGAGCAGCGAGGAAATAATGTGATCAAGAAGTGAATTAACCTTGTGTGTGAAAGAAAGGGGATGATCTGATGGAAAAGGCAGTAAAGTAAAAATCACTCCATAATGCCTACATTGCAGGCGAACCATGAGGGGCCCCTAATGTCTGCAGGCTGTCAGAGAACAGATCCAGACCTCTAAGTACTATAAACCCATTACCTGCATTAGCCTATAATTGGAATACATTTATTCATGCTTTTTTAGTTCTTCAGGGTCTCCGTGTTGTATATCCACAGAGCATTAATTCCTATAAATGTTCTATCTTTGCAGACTCCTGCAAACGACTAGACAGTCTTGACTGGGAATTAACATTCAGTGAGAGAGGAAGAAAGCTCTGTATATGTAGTACAAGATTTGTATGTATTTTCCATTTCATACTGTGTTGTTTAATTTAGTACCTGGGCTCCTCCACCCAAATATTCTTTGGATGCTTTCTGAATGAATGTCTAACTATCACATTTTTTTATATTTGTCCATTTCAAGTCCAGAGTTGTAAAAGGCAAAATAATAAATACCAAATACTAACCCATGTTTTTTACTAATGCTCAGATAACTCTCTTTCAAAATATAAATTTCATTTTCTCTCTTGAGGTTCCACCTCAATATATGACATCTTTTATAAAGTTCCACACCTAATCCAAAAAGCATGTAGAAATAATAATAAAATTTAAATTAGTAATTTCTTTCTGAAGATAGCACCTTAGTCCAAGTTACTTAGGAGAACCAAACCCAGTAAATACTAGCAAGTAGGTGCCTGGTACATAGAGCATTTCCCATGTACCAGACTGCTCTGAACACTTAGGTTACTCTGATGACAACTCTGTAAAAAAATTACTCATACCCTCAATTGGGTCTTGTGTTATTTGAAGCCAAAATAATCTGACATATCTCTTCTCTATCAATTATCTGCATAACAAGTTACCTCAAGACTTAGTGGTTTAAAATGAAAATAACCTTGGTATCTCTCAATTACTGGGGCCAGGATTCAGAAGTGCCTTAGATGGGTGGTCCTGGTTTGGGGTCTTTCGTGGAGTTGATGGTGACCCTGGGTTTGGGATCTTTCATAGGGTTAATGGTGGTCTTGGTTTGGGGTTTTTCATGGGGTCGATGGTGACTGAAGCTGCAATCATCTGAAGCCTGGACTGGGGCAGATGGATCCACTTCCAAAATGGTTCATTCACATTCACAACTTGCTGTTTACTGCTGGCATTGGTAGCAGCCCCAGGTCCTCTCACATGGGAACCTCCACAGGCTGCTGAGAGTCCTTATAGTTTGTCAGCTGCCTTCCCCCAGAATGGGTGACCCAGAGGGGGCTGGGGGGGGGGCATGGGCATATATGTAACCTAAACACTTGTACCCCCATAATACGCTAAAATAAAAAAAATATATTTTTAAAAATGGGTGGCCCAGCAGCATGTTAGCCAAGTGGAAGCTGTTCTTTTTAATGACCTAAACTCAGAAATCACATAGCACCACATTCTATTCACTAGACAGGAATCACTAAGTCCTGCCCAGATTTAAGAGGAGGAAACAAGGCTCCATCTTACGAAAGAATTTGCAGACATATTAAAACCACCACATGCACACTTTCTAACTGCATTCTAGTCACAGCGGTCTTCTGTCAGTTCCTGGAATTTGCCAAACTCTTTTCTATCTCCAAGTTCTTTCACATGCCAACACATCTGCCTAGAAGGTTCCTCTCCTGACTGACCTTCCCTGAGCACCTGTTTCCCCCACACCATTAATCTCTGTCTTTTCCCCTTGTATTTTTCATGATGGAAAGGCCAGCTGTTGTCTAGCTAACCATTCTATCTTCAGTTCCTAACACTGCATCTGGTAGGTACTAGGCACTCAAAAACAATTAGTGAATGAATAAAAGAACATAGTGTGCACTCACAAAATGTTTTTAAAGAACTGCAAAAACCATTCAGCAAAATTATCCAGAGGAAAATGTTTAAGATGATAAGGTGCTTAAGAAGTTTAATATGGAAAGTGACATTCTAGCTATCTTTTGAATATTTAAAGGGCTATCTTTGGGGAAAAGATTAAATTTATTCTTTATTATTCATGAAGTACAATTAAAATGGATGGGTAAAAATTATGAGAAAAAAAAGAGTTCAGGTGAATAAAAGAAAGGCCATTCTAATGATTAAAGTGATCTAAAAAAGTGAAACCAGTTGACTTATAAAAGAGTAATCTTCTATCATTCAAAATGTTTAAACATAAACTACAAGATCACTTACCTGCAATGTCAGAGGAGAAATTCAAATATTGGAGACCAAACGGACCAACAGGTTCCCTTTTTGCATTCTAAGATTCTGTAATAGAAGCTTTAACAAAATATAAATTTGTCTCAGTCCATTTGTGCTGTTATAACAGAATACCACAGACTGGGTAATTTATAATAGTAGAAGTTTATTTGCTCATAGTTCCAGAGGCTGGGAAGTCCAAGATCAAGGTGCTGGAAGGTTCAGTGTCTGGTGAGGCACCGTTTCTCATTGATGATGCCTTGTTACTGCACCCTCACATGGGGTGACGTGGAAGGGAAAGAGAGTAAGAGAGAGCAGGTGGCTCTCTGAAGCCTCTTCTATAATGGCATTAATCCATTCATAAGGGCTACAACCTCATGACTTAATCACTTCCCAAAGACCTCATCTCTTAATACTGTCATATTGGGGACTAAGTTTCAACACATAAATTTTGGGTGAACTGAAACATTCAAACAATAACAACATTGAAAACGTTCTAACTTTTCTTGTGAAATGCAATAGAGTGACAAATGTCTATAAGAAAAAAAGATTTTTCTCTACACTCTCATGCGTTTGGAAATCTCAATTATGCAGAAAATGAAAGTTTTTAAAAATGTTTATGTTTCTGATTATTAAAATAGTGTGTTTATTTTAACAATGTAAATATTGTCATATATTGATGTAATATAAGCATTAATCTCAGAGCTAAAGAGACTTTAATTAAATCCTTCACTATGAGGCACATTTTCCAAACTCTGGTTTCTGGAAATAATAAACTATATAAGCTTTAGTTTCTACCCCTGCATTAAATCAATCTTTTAAGCAATGCATAAGAATTATTCTTCGAAAAATAATAGAAATGTCCTTCAATAAGTAACTAGACAAACTGTGGTACATATAGACACTGGGATATTATTAATAATTTTAAAAAATGAACTATCGAGCCACAGAAAGACATGTAGAAACCTTAAATGCATATTGCTAAACAAAAAAAGCCAATCTGAAAAGGCTACATACTGTATGATTCTAACTGTATAACCTCTGGGTAAGGCAAAACTACGAAGACAATAAAAAGATCAGTGGTTGCCAGGCATTCGGGGGAGGAAGGGATGAATAGGTGGAGCACAGGGGATTTCTAGAGCAATGAAACTAATCTGTATGATACTGTACTAGTGGATACATGTCATTATACATTTGTCTAAACCTATAACGTACAACGCAAAGAGTGAATGCGAACACAAACTGTGCACGTATCTATATCGGCTCATCAATTATAACAAACGTACCCCACTAATGCAAGATGTTAATAATAGGGGAAACTGTTGGTGATGGGGTATATGGAAATTCTATACCTTTTGCTTACTTTTTGTATAAACCACACAGGCTCCATAGGCAATATATGTAATAAAATATTATGATAATTAAGTGTAAATTGTATAAAACAAGTATTTAAGGTATTTGAATCACAGAGAGAAAGAGATAACAATGAGGTATAAAAAAGTGAATGTCAAATTTGAAAGATTGTAAAATTTGGAGGGAAAAAACACAGAAAATGACACTATGGCTAGTGAAACAAAATGAAGGAAGGCACAAAAGGAGAAAAACCACTAGTGGGTGTATTCCTATTATTAACAATGAATATTATAAATATCCATAAAGGACAGTGAAGAAATTGGTCTTGACTGAGCTTATGATTTATTGATGCATTCAACAAATATTTATTTGAGCAAGACACTGTGATAGGGTGACAGTGAGTTTCTAGATATCTCCAAATATCAACCCTGCCCTCAAGAAGCTTGCTAGATGGCACGTGTTACCATTCCTCAAAGTCATAAAACTGAGAACTGCATGATTTCTTAAAATAAAGAGTAGATAAGAAACAGTCATCCCTGAGAAAGGCTTTCTTATCTGACTACTCACTATATATGCATCAGGACTGACATACACCTCCAGGTGCTCTTAATGGGGAAAAAATGTTTCTGCTTGGACTGTTTTCTTCAGCACAGAATGGTGCTATGTGTATCTGAAATGTTTCATACATTTTTATTTCTATTATCTTTATTTGTTGGTATGTTAGAGGTCTGAAACTATTCACTTCGCCCTACAAGTACAAGCTGCTGTTGGCATGGCTGATGCTGATCTTTCTGTATTGCTCCCTCCAAAGGGAATTGCATGACCAAGAAGGAGCAGTGTTAGCCATTAACAGCCCCAAGGGTTGGCAAACCTTATACAGAGAACTGGTCTGGGAGAGAACATCTTAGGGCTGGGAATGCTAAGGGGTTACCTAGTTCATGTCTACAGTACGGGATCACTTGTACGACATCCCAGAAAAATGGCCATTTTAGTCTCTACTGTGTACCTCAGGAGACAGCCTCTTCCATTTTGAAAAGTTATCATGCTTAAAGTCAGGGGAACAAGAAATTATGTATTATATATCTCAGTATAGTTCTAGTTCTGCCTTCCAGAGGCACATAAGTCTAATTCCTTTTTATATGATAGTCATTTAATTACTTGAGGACAATAATTGCATGTTTATTTCTTTCAATGAGTCTTCATTATGTTATAGTTTCCAGATCCTAGAATAATATAGTCATTCTGTTCTGCATTAAAATTTTTGTCTGGAAGCCTAAAGTTCAAATTTATACCATGCCGACAAACACTCTTTGCTTCTTTCCCCCACAATCAATTTGAAAGGTTGCTCATACTTAATATGTCATGATTAAATCCATGATGGCCAAGTAGACCAAAATATACACATAACATAAATATATGTGAATAAGATATAAATGTAAGAATAACAGCTATAAGTAAAATATAAATATGCATAAATAGGCCAAAAGAGAAGTTGTATGTTTTATACACCCTAAATGCCTGTTTTGGCTGAATCCAGTTTTTTCCACTATAAAACCTGAGACATCCCTAAGATATAAGGCAGATACAAAAAAATTGTGTATTATACTACTATTTATGTTTTTAAAAAGGAAAAAATAGACATGTGTGTGTGTTATGTGCATATTTCTTATGGATATAATATTGCTGAAAATATATTAAAATACTGGTAACATCGGTTACCTTAGGAAAGGAGAACTAGGTAAATAAGGACGGGGTGTGTGATCAACTTTTTCAGCTTTTGCAACTTTTGAATTTCTAACTGTGAGGATATATTTCACAATCATAAATAACATTAAAACTTAAATAAGATAATAAAATAAAAATATACAAAGTAATTAAAGAATCTCACAAATGCCAGAATAAAACATGTCTGGGGCATTTTCTCTGACCAGTAGTATGACATGTAGACTATTAATTAAGCTCAAGAGAAAAATGAAATAATACAAGAATTAAATTCAGTTCCCACACTGCTGACTTTCTTCTAAGGTTCATATTCAGACCAGGATTCATCCCTAAATATACACAAACATGAAGGAAGTAAAGTAATCCTCTTGTTCAAGTCCCAAGATCAAATGTCTGTATTAAATATAATTATATTTAAATGTTCAGGCCTTTAAATACTTCATCTAGAATTAGATTGTGCATGTAAGTCCAGGTTGGAGGTCTCAAGAAAATTTAAACCCTGACATCATTGCTCATTTTAGCAATGTCAGTAACTAACATGCTCAACAGTCTGATGAGATTAATAATCAGAAATATATTTTTAAAGGTCTGACACATTTACCTTCAGATTATAGTGTCTGAAGCCATAAAAAAACTACTTTTTCCATTGCTGAGGTTCAGAATGTGACTATAAAGTATTTCAAGAAGTCACAAACCAATGGAATAACACACAGATGTCCATGACGAACCTAGTCATGCCAGAAATTTGTAATCTAGCATAATCCACTGATAGGTTTTGAAGTCATTCTCTCAACTAAATATATGACAGACCAATTATATCAACACTGACTTAACACTCATACAGTATGATATTCATATATATAGTGCACGTACGTACAGTTTCACATATAAGTTAAGAGATATCCATAGCTAGTGCTAAGTATTATTTTGAAGCCACAAATCCAATTCAGTTCATTTACGATCACTTTGGTTCTGAAAATTTAACTAACCAGCTGTCAGTTGGTTACCCACTAAGCATCAAGTTATAAGCAAAAATCATTAAGACTCATTAAAGATATTCTATTCCAGATCTAACACAGATCTGTTCATTCAGCATATACTCATTGACTGCCCTCAATATAGTAAGCACCATATTAGACAGTGAGGGTAAGCAGAGAACATGGAAACTGCCTGCTAAGAGCTCTCAGCCCAATAAAGGAGGGAGAGAGAGAAATGTATAAACACTGTAAAACACCAAAATTACTGCTCTAAGAGAAGCAAACAGAAGTGGGTATAAGAATTGTGTTGGCCCAAGAGTGGGAGCTGTTAATCTACTTAGAAAATAGGGGAATGGGGAGGGGTCTTTAGAAGGATGTTATGTCTCACAGTTATAGAGCTTGATGGGCAGAGCCTTCATTCATCTTCAGACCTCTGGATTCCAGGTTGCCTACACTGTTCCCTAACAGCTTGATCAAAGATCATTAATATTATACTATTAGCTATAGCACACATGCACATGAGTGAGATTTAATTTAAGCAGTGTTTTTAAGCAGTGCCTTGCTAATGATTACCTACTTCATAGAATGAAGACCATTTAAACAACTCTAATATTGTACCTAAAGCAGTTAACACTCACACGTATGCAGAGTATGATATACACATATGTGGTGCATGTACATATAGTTTCACATATAAGTTAACAGATATCCATAGCTAGTGCTAAGTATTATTTTGAAGCCACAAATCCAATTCAGTTTATTTACAATCACTTTGGTGCTGAAAGTTTCTTAACTAACCAGCTGTCAGACAGACAGTGCTGCTGCAGAAATGTTATCCTGGCAGGATACTGTACTTATATATTGGAACCAAGAATGAATCTTTTCATTATCACTTTCTCTCTTACTTAACAAAATGTACTTCAGAGGGATTACTTGGCTTAATGCAGCTAATTCAATACGAAACTGAGTTGGCTGCTTAGATTGCCCAAATATAAGTATCCTCTTCAAACATATGCAAAGCAATTAAAACCTCTGATAGAGCTGTAATACGTAAGAAGTAAAGTACTGGAGCACAGCAATGCCAATTCCAAACAGGTAGAGAAAGACAACTTTTGGTACTATAATAGACAACTCCTACTCTTTCAGAAAACTGAAAACACTGTGGTAATTTAAAGCCTTAAACTGGAAAAGGAAGAATGACACTGTATTCATGTCTCAGAGCCAATAGCAATAATAATAGAAAATGATTAGTGGACGTTGTCACTCAGTCTTAACTGAGAAGATTCAGTATGTGCATAACTCTTTGTATTCTAACAGTTCCAGTTAAGAACAGACTTTAATAATTGGAGAAATATTTACTCAAGTGAAGCATGTGTCTCCCCAGAATCAGGTATTCTTCACAGAGGCTGTATTCAGCAACTGTCTTTGGAAATACAGCTGTGCCTAATGTTTAAGTGCATCATGGTGCCAGCCAGGTTCATTCCCCAGTCCCTCAGCTATTTATACTGCCACACATGTAAATGAAATAAGCCTGGAAATATACTGTTACTATTCCACTATTGTCATAAACCTAAGACAAAAAACAATTTTTTTAAAAGGGCTAAGAAGAACATCATCTTCTTTCTACATCATGGCATGCTAAAATGGAATAAACCAAAATGCTACTATTTTTCTCCAAGCTATGTTTGTCCCAGCAGCCTTTTTCCTTTCCTGATGAATCCAATAGACTATAGTTATAAAAAGACATCTGAACTAATATATCTTTTCCATGTAAGTTATATAATCCTAAATATCCAAATAAATGAAACCTGGTTATTCTATTTCTAAAAATTTTAATATGTTGCTGTTAATAGCCAAATCACATCAAAATAAAACACAGTGTAAGTAAAAAAAAAAAAACCACACAGATGTTTACATATATATATATACATATGTATATGTATATATATACATATATATACATATATATGTATATATATATATATATATATATACACACATTAACCAAAAAAAAAGGCTTACTTTATGAAAGACTATTACAGTGAAAGCAAACTAAAGGCAGCTAACCATGGTCACTTATTATTTAGTTGTGATGAAAATTGATTAAAAAAACTTCAAAGGTAGGAAAGGGAATTGTTAAAAGAATTACTGGGGGGGAAAGAAAAACAAGCTAGTTGCTTTAAATTCAACAGTCATGTTAGCAATTTATGGACTTGATTATACTTTCGAAATGAACAATAACCCAGTAACAACTCCAATAGAAACATACTAAATTTTTATGATAGGAGATAATCAGATTGGCAACCACAGATATAATATACATGACTAAAAGAAGAAACAATTCACAGTTTGTAACAATTTGTAAGCTGCGTACAAATTTTTTGCAACAAAAGACAAAATTTTGTTTTTAAGACTGATTCAAAGAGCTGAGAAAAACCTTTATCACATTAAACTTCATCTTTGTATTTTCTTCTTCCTCTGTACAAGAATAACAAAGATACACATGAATATCTTAGTCAAGTATGTATATAAAAATGCACCATAATACTTTTAATATAATAAAAAAACTAGGGGTGCTCAGTCATTAACAGCACAAGTCACTCACTTTTAAAAAGTGAGCTAATATTGTTCTAGAATTATTAATTTATCAATATAGTTTTTGAATTGCTTCTCCAGTCATTGACTATAATATTTCCATTTAAGAACTTTAGCTTTTAAGCTTAAAGAAGTAATTATGTCCTTAAATCTTATGTTCAAATATCTTGAAAGATTAAAGGAAATAGCCACATCATATATTTCTTTGAACTTCATTTAATTGCATTTATTCAACTATAGAAACTTTTTCTCTACACTGCAGAGGAAACAGAAAGTTATTTCTACCTATCTTTCACTCATGAGTTAGTCATGTTTAATACTAGTTAAAAAATAAATAGAATATATTCTTTCTTAGTTCTTTGAGTCTTCGTTTCTTTAAAATGAAAAAATACAATGTATTTTGAAAGCAGTATTTTGATTTTTTAATCAACTGTATATGGATATTATTTTACATTTTATATTTACTCATATATTTATGTATATTATAATGTATCTATATATTATGCTATTATTAATAATTTCTTTGCTGAGCTTAAGAATGCATTTCACATGTTGATTTGAGATTTTTTTTGTATACTTTCTAGTATTAAATATAGCAAACTGCCTTTAACTACAATTGTAACTGACCAAAAATTAGTTTGATTTCCACACAGGCTAATATTATAGTAAAATCTTTCATCTTATTTATTGTATAAGTCAATTTTAAAACTATTTAAAATAGCCAATTGTAATCTATTTTATAGCCAAAGGAAAGCTTTGATATTCACTATAAATTTTTACTTTATTCAATTGTGTAAATGAATTGAAACTTTCATAAAAGCATCTTAGGTGAAATTTGCTGAGAGAGATTTATTTCCTTTTAATATTTCTCTTATAATAGATATAAGACTGATTTGTCTAACCCTGGATTTTGCTAAGTCCAGAATAAAACATCTGTTTTATTCCAAAGATACAGAGTGGCTATCTAATCTCCACTGCATTATTTCCTCCTGAGACACCAACATGAAGCCCCTGGAATTTATGATGTTTTGTTCTGGCTCAGCTACTATATCAAAAATTAAAAGTCCTTTGTATCTCTGGAGTACCATTTCTAATGCATTCATTTGAAAATATAAAGTAATCACTTTTAAACAGGAATTAAGTTTCACTTGTTTTAAAATCATGCACTTCCAGCTGGTAAATCGTCACAATCTGTGTCCAGAAAATACATGAACAATAACAACAAAACTCCACAGGAATTATTCTCATCTTTAGTGTGTCCTAAGAAGCAGATTTCTCACTGGAAACAATACAAGCAAGAAGACAGTATAGCAGCATCTTTAAAGTATCGAATGAAAAACATTTGTCACCCTGAAAGTTAAAATCCAATGAAAATAACTTTCAAAAACAAAGGCAAGAGCTCAGTATCACAATAGGGTAACTATAGTTACAAAAATGCACTGTATATTTCAAAATAAAAGTAGAATTGGAATGTTCCTAACACAAAGAAATGATAAATGATCAAGGTGATGGATATCCTAATTGCCCTGATTTGATCATTACACATTGTACACTTGTATCAAAATATTGCACCTACTTGATAAACGTGTATAACTATTACGTATTCATAATAACTAAAAAATTTTCAAAAAACACAAAGGCAAACTGAAGACCTCCCTCAGAACACATGCAAAAATTAACTCAAGATGGAACACAGACCTAGACGGAGAACCTAAAACTAGAAAACTTCTAAAGGAAAAAAGGAAAAATCTTTGTGATACTGAGTTAGACAAAGATAAATTAGATATAAAGTGTAGAATCCACCAAAAAAAAAAAAAGACATCAAAATAAAGTACTCTCTTCAAAAGACATTGTAAAAAGAATGATTTAAAAAATCAACACATGGAGGGAAATATTTGCAAGCTGCATTTCTCATAAAAGGACTTGCATCTAGACTGCATAAAGAACCCTCAAAATGTGATAAAAAAAATAAAAACCTTATTATATGAGGTGATGGATATGTTAATTTGCTTGACTGTAAATCATTTCACTATGTAAATATATATGAAAACACGTTTTACACCTTCAATATAGACAATAAAAAGGAAAATCAAATAGTTGATAATTTTTTTAAATTTTTTGAAAACTCGCTTTTTAAAAAATGGGCACAAGATTTGAGCAAACACTTCACCAAAGAAGCTATACAGAAGTCAAAAATAACATGAAAAGATGCTCAATAAGTCAATAATCATACAAAAAGATGC
The DNA here is from genome assembly GCF_040939455.1 of Microcebus murinus. Lineage (NCBI taxonomy): Eukaryota > Metazoa > Chordata > Mammalia > Primates > Cheirogaleidae > Microcebus > Microcebus murinus. The sequence continues at coordinate 9,753,485 of NC_134118.1, forward strand.
ATAATACCATTAGTCATTACATAACTGCAAACTAAAACCACAATGAGATACTATTACACCTATTAAAATGGCTAAAATGAAAATGACTGGCCATACTAGCCTTTTTGGCAAGTATAGGAAGCAACTAGAATTCTCATCTACTGCTGGTGGGAATGTAAAATGGTATAACCACTTTGGAAAACAATTCAACAGTTTCTTAAAAAGTTAAATATATACCTACTATATGACCAAGCCATTACACTTCTAGGTATTTATCCAAGAGAAATGAAAATGTAGGTTCACACAAAGACTTGTACATGAACATTCAATAGCATCTTGATGCATGACAGCCAAAACCTGGAAACAGCTGACATGTCCAGTAACAAGGGAAATGATAAAGAAATTGCACACACAACATATACAATGGACTATTACTTCAGCAATAAAAAGGAATGCACTACTGATAAACACAACATGCATGACTCTTGAGACAAATGAAAAATGTTACCTAACACAGCAAAAGGGATTTGCCAACATTATTAAGGTTAGTAATAAGTTTATTTGCATTAATCAAAAGGGAGATTATCCTCGTAGGCCTGACTTAATCACATGAGCCCTTTCAATCTGGATCTAGCAATCAGAGGCAGAGCCAGTCAGGGTTTTAAAGCATGAGAAGGTTTTAACACATCTGACTTTGTACATGGGAGTAAGCACTTGTAAGAATTACAGGCTCCAGAAGCTGAGAGTGCCCCCACCCCACCCCACCCCCCAGCTAACTGACAACCAGCAAGGAAACGAGTATCTCAGTCCAACCACTACAACGAACTGGATTCTGCTAACAATCTGAAGGAGCCTGAAGACTCTAAAGGTAAGAGAAAGACTATAAGGATAGTCCTAGCCAACACCTTGATTTCAGCTTCATGAGATCCTGAGCAGGAAATCCAGCCAACCCATACCCAGACCTTGGTCTATAATATTGTGAGCTCATAAATGGGTGTTGTTATAATCTGCTAAATTTGCAATAATTTGTTTTACAGCAATAAAAAAACCCACTATATATGGTAAAACTATGATGAAAGAAGTATTATAGAAATATCAATATCCACCCAGTAGCAATCTGTAGAATGGGGGCAAGTTAGCAGTAGCAGGTACTATTGTAGTCTCACTTGTCTTGGCACTCACCATTCCAGCACAAGACCACAATATAGAGAGGTAAAAGAAAAGCAGTTGCTGACAGCTGGGAGTTGGCCTGGCATTATGCAGTAAGCCACAGTGTCCTTCTGAACATAATCGGTTTCACAGAACACCAGTATCAAACAAGTGTACTCTGTAACAGTGATGGACCAGGACAAAAACAAGACCAGCTGGTAATGATGTTTGAACTCAGACAAAAACAAGAACAAAAACTCCAAAAATGGTCTAACATCTCTCTTTCTAGGCTAATGTGACAGCTACTTCTTTACCAATTACAACTTTAGCTTTCCTTTGTTCTTCCCTAGCAGTGGGGTGGAGAAAATCAATATTTCAGTGTTATTTCACCATTTTTTCACCATCCTCCATGACACCGGGCATTTTATCTGCATTTTTAGAGCCGTGGGTTCATGAGCTCAGAGCCTCAGGTGATGCTCACAGATTTCTAGGCGGAGGCCTCGCTAATGGATTTTTCCCAGAAGCCGGTCCTAGAGCCTTTTAAAATAACCTACATGGAATCCTGCTTGATAACATACACTCTATCAGATTCCTTTTTCTTCCTGCCTTGCTTTCCCACTTCCCTACCTGTGTTTCTAGTAATCACCTCTTTCCACGAATAACCGACTTTCACACAAATCTTTGTCTAAGGGATGGCTTCTGGGGAAACACAACCTAACACAGTGCGTAAGCCTGCCATCAAGGGTTCAGTAAGGGGAAGGGCATGGTTACTGTAGTAGGCAGAGCAATAGCCCCTCGAAACTGCCTAGATCCAATTCCTGGAAACTTAAAATACATTGTGTCATGGCAAGGGGGAATTAAGGTTGAAGATGGAATTAAGGTTGCTAATCAACTGACTTTAAAATAGGAAGAGATTATCCTAGATTATCTGGGTGAGCCCAATGTAATCACAAGGGTCTTTAAAATGTGTAAGAGGAAGCATAAGAGTTATTACAGAGTGATGCCATGGAAGAATAACCGAAATGGCTTTACTGGCTTTGAAAATATAAGGAGACCATGAGCCAAGGAATGGGGACAGTCTCTAGAAGCTGGACAAGGCAAGAACATGAATTCTCCCCTAGAGCCTCCAGAAAGGAATGCATACTTGTTGGCAATTTGATCTTAGCCCAGTGAGACCCATTTTGAACTTCTGTCCTGCATAACTGTAAAAAAAATTACAGATTAAAAACCTGTGTTATTTTCAAGCAAATACGTTTGTGGTAATTTGTTACAGCAGTAATGGAAGGCTAATACAGTTACCTATATACAATATGGACCAAAGTATACTAAGGCAGCTTGAGTATCTTTAATCTGAAAATCTGAAATCCAAAATGCTCCAAAACCTAAAACTTTTTGAACACTGACATGACATAACAATTGGAAAATGCCACACATAAGCTCTTAGCACAAACTTTATTTCAGGAACAAATTTATTTAAAATATGATATAAAATTATCTTCAGGCTATGTGTATAAAGTACATATGCAATATAAATGAATTTTGTGTTTAGACTTGGATCTCATCCCCAAGATGCCTCATTATATATATGAAAATATTCCAAAATCCAAAAAAATCTGAAATCTGAAAACACTTTTGGTCCCAAGCATTTCAGATAAGGGATATTCGACCTGTAGTAAGTACAAAGAGAAAGGAATAGAGATAATAAGGAGAGATTCATTGACAGGAACAGAAAAGTGAAGGAAAGAAATGCTGTTTTGTGGAGGATATTGAGTTCATGCTTAGGATAACTATAAGGTTATATTACTACATCCAACAACTAGCAAGCAATTTGAAAAATTAGAGCAAAACATAGGTGAGCCATTAACAGAGCAGGTATAAATGTTGGAGACAAGTCTGCAACCTTAAATTGAATCTATTTCCTCAAGAGGAGTTTATACAAAAAAGCAGAGAAACAAAGACTGAAACATGGAACATTTTGAGGGCAGGAGGACAAAGGAACAAGTGAGGTAGGAGAACCAGTCAGGAAAGTAGCATAGAAATCAAGAAAGAACAAAGTTTCAAAATGAAACTGATTCTCAAAAGTCCTAATTGCAGCCATGAGATAAAGAACAGGCCTAATAAAGGTTATTTAGGTTGAACAATTAGAGTCATAAGCCTTTCAAGAATTACATTACTGTAGAAGAGCGTCGGAAGGGAGATGCTTATTTGGCATAAAAACAGACTTTAGACCTACTTGCTCCCACATCCCTGGGAACAGTCTCTATTTCCACCCTACACCCACCTGACCACAGAATTTAGCCGTCTTTAAATTCATCTGAAATAATCTACCTGTGCAGAGGCATTAATGAGCAATGCAGATTTACTGAAGCTTTTTAAGAAGATGGAATGGTGGGATTATAAATCCTAACTTCCATAAAACAACTTAAGGATTCCAGTTCAGTATAGTTCAGCTTAAGGATTCCAGTTCAAAACCTATGTTCTCCCCAAAACCCCTTTCTCAGCCACACTACCCTGGTGATTCTCTCTTCTCTCTCCTTCCTTCATGCAGCTTTGATGCAAACTCCTGGATTTTCTCTAGCACTTTAAACTCCATCTACCTCCAAATGGTTGACAAGAATAAATCAAAGTGCTCTAAAACTGTGCTGTCCAGTGTAGTAGCTACTGAGCTCTTGAAATGTGGCTGGTCTGAATTGAAATGTGCTAGAAGTGTGAAATACACACCGGATTTCCAAGACTTTGCATAAAAAGATGTAAGATATCTTATTAACTGTTTATACTGATTATAGGTTAAAATGATAATATTTTGGTTATATTGAGTTAAATAAAATATATTATTAAAATTAATTTCAGTTGTTTAATTTCATCTTTTTAATTTACCTAGCAGAAAACTTTAAATAACCTATGTGGCATACATGATATTTCTATTGGACAGCACTTGCCCTAAGAAGTGCAAAGAACCTCACGTTAATGGGACCATCCATAGAAAGCAATTTAAGAATAACCTTCTAAGAGGGTAATCAAATCACTTGTTACCAATAAAAAAAAAAAAAAGAACATTTTGTCCCAAAAGGGATTCTCAAACCAGATGTTAAGCAAGTAGCATATTTCTCCATCTCATTACAAATGTTACCTACAAAGAATTTTGTACAAAAAGAAGGGGAGTCAGGGCTATGTTCACGTGGCCCAGTTCTGTGAACATCTGTCCATTTAGGAGAGAACAGAGAAAAGTCTATAGTCCTGGAAGTTAACCAATCTACACGGGAACTGAATCTGTAACCATAGCTTCATTAGTACAGCCTATAGCTGGCATCTCATCCTGTAGTGAATTGCCTTATCATTAACACAAATCGCATTGTAATTACTTGTGTAATTAATTGTCTCCACCAAAGGAGTATGAGCTTTGTGAGGGCAAGGACCCACTTCTGTCTTGTTCATCAATATGTCCACAATGCCCAGTAGCATACCTAGTAAATGAATGTTTAATGAAATTTGAATTAACTAGTTTTTCTGTTCAGTGCATCTGGAACCATATATCTACCAATGAAATGCCTAGTTTTAAAATGCTATATAAGCTATTCTTTATGGAGAGCTAGAAAAGAGACAACTGATGATAATAATATATAAATGGATGATATCTAATGATAGTGAGTGAAATTAATAAAAATAAAAACTGACTTTTACTGAGTGCTTGTCAGGTGACAGTCATTGTGCTAACCATTTAACCGTCTTTAATCCTTTAACCTTCTTTCACTTAATCATCACAACTTATCAGGTGGGTCCTATTATCATTGCCATTTCACAGATGGGGAAATTGAGACTTAGAGGTTAATTTTAAAAAGATAATCAACAAGCAAGTGGTGATGCAAGGATTTAAATTTAATCTCACTCTAGAGTCTAAGTCTTAAATATGCAAGATGATTCTTCATAGAAACACCACTAAGTAACACCGGTTGATGCTATCCCAGTTGATCGCTCCTTTCTCCTTAAAACACTCTCTTCATTTGGCTTCCAGAAGACTATACACTACTGGACTGTCATCCTATCTCAACAGCTGCTTTGGCTTGGTCTCCATTGCTGGTTTCTCCTTATCTCTCTCACAAGTTACAGGGCTTGAATCCCCAGCACATCCTAAAAAACATAAATAATGCCTCTCCAAATTGCCCCCTGGGGGATAGAGGGCAGGCATTTATCCATGGACACTGATCCCCTCTTAGCAGATTATTCCCTGGGTGTGTTGACTCCCCCAGACTTTCCAAGTGGCAGCTGTGCGTGTGCGTATGTGTGTCAAGGGTGATGGCATCCCTACCCTTTCAGGGTATTGTTCCTGAGCAGGAGACTTACTGATGCCCACTACACCATGACAATGTTCCATCAGGCCAGCTTCCTCTAGGTGATACAATATATGGTAGGACCAGTGGATCCCATGGTTATGTGCCATTGTCACACCTCCTTTACTATAAGTGTGCCCCTTAGTTGGAAGCAAAATGTCAGAAAATCAGGTGTTTATAACTCTATCAGTTAGTAGTGCTAGCAGAGGCACTGTAAACATGGCAAATTCATATCAAAAGAAGTGTCAATTCCATCAGTACAAACCACTGCTCTCTCCGGGAAGGAAAGGCTCTTATGCAATCAATCAATCAGGTGGCTTCCCCCTTTACAGAATTTACCATCAATCTATGCTACTGATAGCTACACGCCCAAAAAAGTAGTACTTATATTAGCTTTAGAAAGAAAGAGCCTTAACTGCTGGGCCACGCATGTGTCCTCTCCTTAATATCACTAACAAAGTCCTCATTGCCATCTGGTAAGTAACCTAATTACAGAGTTCTGAGGGACTGCCTTCTAGACTTTCTTCTTACACCAAATTTCTAAGCTTGGTTTCCATTATAAGTATAACCTAAGACAGCTACTTGTGTCGGGGCAGGTTATTAAAAAGGTGAAACAGTGAAGGAATGGCCAAGGAGGATAAAGAGATATGTGTATTCCTGATGTTGCTGCTGTGGGCAACTAGAACTCAATTTCACCGGGACTTCTTGAGAAGCACACAGACTGGCCTACAAAACTGTCCTCCTAAAAGGTAAGAAAGAAGCAGGAGCATTTATCCACCAACTACTGTTGCCTCTTGGTTGAAGAACATCAGATGTATTAACTTACCAAAACTCAAGGCTGTGCAGGACATGAGCTGAGAGAACTACTGCTGCATCTGCAAAGTCGGAAGAACCTCAGAGCAGAAAGCAAAGAGGCCTGGCAAACCTGAGAGAAGAGAAGCTGCCAGGGAGAAGTGCGTGGGAGCTTGAATGACACTCTCCCCTGATCAACTCAGAAATCAGAAGTGATGCTCAGAAGATTTAACTCAGGACACCAAAGGCTCTGACACAACAGGATTATTAATTTCTTAGAATTTTAAAACAAATTCATAGCTACAAGTCTTTAATTTTGTTTACCATGTGGTTATCACAGGAGTAAATGTAGGGAATGTAATGTAATGTAAGAGAGTCAATATTTATTAAACGCCCACTCTATAGTAAGTACTAACCCAGACAGTCTTTCACACATTTCACCTGTAAAAATGTTTCACTGATAGAGTCATCAAGGAAGAGCTGTGTTCAGGTGACATTTCAGCCCTTATCAGAAGTAAGAGTGGAAGCAAGCCCTGTGGACATCTGAGAGGGCAGTGTTCTGTGCAGAAGGAACAGCAGCTACAAAACACTGATGCTTGGTATGCTTGGAGAGGGTTATAGTTAAGCTCTGAATTGTAGCTTGGATGTGACCATCAAGAACAAGTTCAGTCTCATAAACCATGATAAGGGTTTTGAACTTTAATCACAGTTAAACAGTAAGCTATTAAAGGTTCTGCATAGAGGAGTGCATATTCTGCCACAGGTTCTAAAACGATCATTCTAGCTGCTGAATGAGAACTAGAGTGTAGAGAAATAAACAGTAAGTAGAAAGCCCTATTTGAAGTCTACTGCAATTGCCCAAGCACGAGTAAAGACTACCATCTGACATCTCTTGTACCATAAATCGTTCTAAACTGCCATTTACCTGCCATTTACGGAAACCTAAACTCTTGATGGTAGGGAGCTCATACTTGTAATTTATGGATTATGTATATGACCTATACATATGCCCATTTAGCAGGTGCTTGATAAACAATTGTATACATGGCTAACAGTACCGTGTTTCCCTGAAAATAAGACCTACCCATAAAATGAGCCCTAGCAGGATTTCTAAGCATTTGCGCAATATAAGCCCTACCCTGAAAATCAGACCTAGTGATGCAGCATATCTGCACAACCCATGCATTTCCTCGCGGAGCGGTAAAGAAGACGAGCAGCCCTTCTCACCTGCCCCATGAGAGCTCTATTGCTGGACATGAGAGATTGGCGCCAATGGTTCTAAAGAAAATAGAATCGCAAGAAATTCAGGATGGAATTTGGGGTTTGGAGAGTTATGATGATGTTCCAGAAGACGACTTAACTATATTTGAATAAATATAGATTGTTATACTGTACTTAAAAAAATAACACATTCCCTGAAAATAAGCCCTAGGGGGTCTTCTTGAGGAAAAATAAACATAAAACCATATCTTATTTTCAGGGAAACACAGTAGTAGTAAATCCAAATTATTCAGTGACAGTATGGCATCATTGAAAGCCTGTATCATTTACTATCTCTTTAGAAAACTTAAGTTCTGTAAGCCTTAATTTCAACATTCCTAAATGTTGCTTACACTGGCCTAACAAGGCTGGTAAATATTAAATGAAAAATGCCTACCCAGTCCTTTTTTCTCACCATAACTTACGGTAAGAGATGCCTGACTTGCTTCAATACAATCCGTCAGTCACAATACAAGGCATAAATGCTGCCCTTTCTGCATGACGCCTGTAAAATTTTAAAGTTGACCATAATTGACTGGATTCTAACATATAAATTAACCCAATTCATCTTTCTGGTATGGAAAGCATGCTGTCAGAGATTGTCCATTTTTATTATAGTACTGTTTTCCTTCCACACCATTCTTTTAAGTGTTATCTGGAAACAACTCATCGCAATCTCATCTTGGTCTTTACATCATTACATCTCAGTGATTATAGATGCAGCCCTAAATGAGGAGTAAATGTTCAGGAAAATTTCTGACGGCTGGTCCTCGAGCTTTGGGATTTACCTTCCAAGCAGTAAGTAGCACTGGCAAAACAATGCCGGCAACATTTCTGTGATGCTGGAGGACCACGGTTGGTTGCCGCAGCTACATGCTGAATTATAACGTCAGAAGCACCATCCCAAGCGTTACTTCTGCCCACCTTCACCGGAAAAGCAGCTACGAATCGGGCAACATGGAACCGGTGAAAGGTACCGTCTCTGCCCATCTCACTTAGATCAAGCGGGGGGCCCGGGGGAGGAAGCCAAGGATTTCTGAATCTGGTTCCAACATTCCCCACGTGGCCGCCTTCTCAAATCCAGCCCAGGGCCACTGACGTGGAAGTCGCCCCCCTCGTGGGCACCAACAGGGTCAGGGGTTCCCAGCAGCTGCAACCCCGGGGACTGAAGAGGCTCAGAGGCCAGAAATACACAGTGCACTGGTCTGAGGATAACATTCTCAACCAGACTGTGGCCTGCCGCCGCCATCCCAGCGTTGAAGCGCGGGCCTCGCACCGCTAGGCTCACCCAAGCAGCACCCGTCCCGCGCCCCAGAGCGGACAGAGCATGCGCGGGAGGTAGTAATGGCGCGCAAGCCGACCGTCGCCCCAGGCCGGCGAGGGGGGGGGGCGGGACTACGCGCCTGCGCACGCGCGCAGGGACACATAGGCGGAAGTGGTGTGCGCGCGCTGGAGATGCGAGCGCCATCCGGGGAAGCGGCCGCTGCGGTGAAAAGTGCAGGAGTAAGAGAGAAGGAGGAAGAGGAGGTGATGGCGACGGACCTGGGGAGGGGGAGACGCTCCGTCTGGCTGAGGCGCCACCCGGGCTGGGGTCACCCTTCCAGGTGACATATCGGCTCTAGGGTGGGCTGCACCCGGGGCCCTTCCAGTGTTGGGGACTCAGATCTCCTCTCCCCCAGAAAACCTTGACACTGCCCGTCTTCCTCATCCCGAACGAGCATTCGAGGAGCGGATAAGGTCGGGATGGAAGGAGCGGGTGACTTCCTTTTTTAAAGAACAGAAACCTGCTGGCACGGTTTCTAGGGAGGAGCGCCTGCTCTTTCTCGCCCCTGTTTTGCCCTCGGGCTGGCGAGAACTCCCCCAGGCCCCAGTCTGCAGACTTGCAGGGATGAGGTCACCAAAAGGAGTCTTTTAGGCTGTTCTAGGGGCCTCTGAAGAACTGTCAGTCTCCTGGATTCTCCAAGACTGCATTTGCAGTTAAAAAACACTTCCGCATTGAATAGTAGGGGCACTCCAAGATACTTTCATTTCTATGTGACTTGCAGTGGAAAGTGATTGTTCTTTTACAGGTTATTAAGTTTATGACATAAACTTAAGAAGTTGTGCAAGTGCATTCTCCAGTCTTTGCAACTTAATTGTTTCCCCCATCTTTTTATTTTTAAAAGGAATATTTAAAGTAGAAGGTGGAATGATAGGATGTGCTAACAGAATGTTTAAGTGTTGGGAATATGCATTTATTCTACAGTAGGCTATCAGGCGTCTAGAATTGCTTTTCAATTAAACGTTTTTCTAAGTAAGATAGTTAAATAGTGTTATTTGTACTTAATTACTTAATACATAGATTAAATTCTAATTTTAGCTCTCTCCCTTGGAAAAACATGTAGCCTTCAAAAATTAACACACAGTTACTACAACTTTATGTAATGAAGTGTGTACAAAGAAATGAGACCCTTTTTTTTTTGTCTGTTTTATGATCATACCCAGTTGTTAATTCCAGAGTGCAGTTAAGGTATGGCATGGCAGGATTCTCTTGTTTGTGACAATGCATGTACCCAAATGCAGATGGAGTTGTGTTTTTTTCAGGTTATTTACACCCTGATGACATATTTTCCTATGGTCTGCCCTTTATGGTAAGGGACTTTTGTCCTTTAGGTTGGAAAAGACTAGATTAAGAAATAAACGGAAATAATTTTGACTTCAGTAGGTCATTATAAGGCAGCATTATCACCAGTTATTTATCATTTTTAAATGTTCACTGTGTACTGGAAATTCTACCTTTTTATATCATTTAACAATTATACCTTCAAGGAACTAAAGTTAAATATCTGTGTTGATGTTAGAAAGAGGTCTCAGGCAGTAATTCACACCTGTGGGTTTTTTTTTTTTTCTTTTTTACGTTAGTTTCAGGGGTGCTGTGAACTTCCAAAGCAAAGCAAAATAGCAATCTTTTAATTTGAAAACTAATTTTAATTCCATACTTAATTTTTCCCCCCTATACACAAGGACTTTGGCCCAGTTCTTTAGATGCTAATTAATATCAGTCTTGTTTGAAATGGAGAAAGAATAGTGCTGGACGGTTTTAACTGCATATATGGCCTGTTATCTGCAGCTCATAAGGTTGCCAAGGTAGTAAAGTGTTGGAAAGGAACAGAACAATACTGATTAAATGGTGTTTTCTAAAGTGGAATAGAGTCCTTCATTTAATATCTTAACAGTTTTGTTATGTGCTAAAACATCATATGAAGATGACATCATCTCTTGCCTTAAGGAATTCAAATGCTTGTAGGAGAGGCAGACATTAAAATAAAAAAGTTATCCCATTATGATTTAGGTATTTGAAAAAATATGTATAATATTGTATGATAGTCCAGGGCATTAACTAATTTTTAACTTACAGGCCCTTAATCAAGGATGTAGCATGATCAGAATTCATGTTAAGCCATGTGGAAGATGGGTCACAAAGGGAAGAAGATATTATAAACAGGCTAATCTGGTAATTAGGCAAGAGAAAATGGCTGCTTGATAGGATGGTGTGGAAACAGCTATATTTATGGGTGTAGAATTAACAGGAATCTTGGCAAAATATAGAATATGAGGAAAAGGAAAAAATCTTAAGATAACGCCCAGGTTTTTTAGTTTGTGTTTCATACCAGGCAGGTACTGTTAAGTGAGATTGGGAATGTAGGAAGACAGAGTAGTGAGATTGGGAATATAGGAAAAAAAAGTAGATTTGTTTTGAGAGGAAAATAATGAGCTCAGCTTCAGACATTTTTAATATGAGGTGCCAGTGGAGCTTATGTGTAGAGATATCAAGGAAGCACATGGATGTATATTAATACAGATCTAGATCTCAGGAGAGAAGTCTGAGTCAGAAATCCTGGTCTGTATTTCCAACTGCACATCAAAAGGGTGAATCAGCTCGGCATACCATACCACCCTAGCAATATTTCTAAAAAGTTGAGTAATGATAGCTAACATTTATGGACTGTCATATGCTAGGCACTTTTACATTTATTTCATATAGTCCTAACAAAAATCCTATGATAAGCACATTTTTAATTCTCCCCTTTAAAGATAACAGAACCTTAAATTCAGAAAGATTAAATAATTTACCCAAGATTCCTCAGCTAATAAGTAGCAAAGCCAGATTTTTAATTCATATCTGTCAAAATTCCAAAACATACCATGCTATACTACTTTCTTGTAATATTAGCTGTAATTGTATTGAGTCATTACAATATGCTTGGCATTTTGCTAAATTACAAACACCTCAAAGAAAGTGACTTTTGGAAACAGTTACCTTCTGGAGAAGTTTCTTGATACCAACAAAAACAAAAAAGGTTTTCTAGAAATTTTATTTATTCTATGTATGTGTATATAAATGTATAATCATTATTTTTACTTTTCTACCAATTCCTGTTTTCTGTAAGATTTTCAGTTTTGCCCATGTCTTGCCAATACCACAGTCAATTTCAAAAATCATATCCAAGCAGAGTGCGAGTGATTGCAATCTGAGGTTTGAGCGCATCCAGGGGAAGGACCAGTTTATTTTGTTTGTCTGAGTATTGAGTACAGAGTATATGCCAAATACCAAAGATGTGGAGAGAAATAAGATTTGGGTCTTGCCTTCGAAGTTCTGTCTTCTCCCAACTGGGGAAATTGAAGAGGATGTCACAAAGAATGCAACATTAAAGCTTAACTTCAAAACCTGACCCAGAGAAAGAAAACATCAGGCTGAAAGGACATCGTTAACAGAAGGCAAAGATGTTTTGAGAGTTGATGGTGTGTTTCAGTAATGAAGCATAGGTGGTTTAGTGTTTTATTTAAAAAATGGAGGAAGCAGGAGCTTAGAAACCCTTGTGGGGCCAGGATTATTTGAATGGTGCTCCATGTCTGTGTCTACACATAGAGAAAAGAATACATCGTTAAGGTTTTTGTCACTTCTGAAGTTAAACACAGGTTTGACCAAATGTTTAGGGGAGAGAAAGCATGTTTTATAAAGAAAATCTCATCTCAGGGATATCTTACAAGATGACCTAGTAAGTCTTAATCACAATTGACAATGTATGAAACATAGTGTGGGAAACAAGGTTAAAGTAAAACAAAGAAGAAAGAAGGAAAGGAAAAGAAACATAGTAAAACTTTAAAAAACTACACATTTTCTATGGTTTAGAATATGGCAGGTGCCCTGTAAAACAATGTCCTGATGCCTGTGTACTGTTAGTTACATGTTGTATTCAGAGCCTTGGCCCCTTGTTTGAGTTACTGAAGAGGGCCTGGTTAATCTGTAAATCTGTAAACTCAAGTGATCATGAAGAGGTGACTCTAATTCTTGCTATTTTAAACCATTATGTAACAGTTTCCTTTAGAAAAATTTCTGAAAGAGAACTCACTGTCAAAATTATTCTTATCTCTGTTCAGCCTTCAGAGTCAATTTTTTGTTCCCATTGGAATGTTTTTCATAGGTTTTTGTTTTAATTGTCATAATTCATCAGTCTTTTCCTCAGCCTTTACATGGAATTCATTTTTTCATTTTATATAAACCCAAAGAGAAATTGATAGTCATCTATGGTGCCTTTACACTTTTTTTCACAGACAAGAAATGACCCATTTTCCAGCATTTTATATCCCAAGACTTTTTAAATTAAAATGATTTTTCCCAAAGGAAGAAAATGTTTTCTTTTAACCTAAAAGATGCAGTTGCTAAAGCATATTATCCTTTTTGTAGTCTCTGATAAATCTAGCTTCTTAAGTAACTTAGTTTTTTTACTTTGTATATTTTACAATTTTCTTAGTATTTAAAGGAGTTGTGATATTAGTAAGATATGGGCAAAACTAAAAATCTTATAGAAAACAGATTGGTAGAAAAGTACAAATAATGATTATATATTTACATATATATACATAGAATAAATAAAATTACTAGAAAACCTCTTTAGTAATTTCATAAGAAATAAAAAAAGATTTTCGTAAGAAAATCTTCTTGAAGCTCTGACTCGAGGGGGGAGGGAGGACATGGGCAATATACATAACCTTAACATTTGTACCCCCATAAGATGCTGAAATTAAAAAAATGGAAAAAAAAAAGAAAATCTTATTCTTTATTCTTCTACAAGATTGACCTTAATGTTGAGAAAATTATACATAAACTATAGTGAGCTTTAAAAATTATATATTTACTATATATTAACAAAAACATCAGGCATGCTTAGTTCTTGATGAAATAAATACTAGGTTAGCTTTGATTTGTTGCTATGGAAATAAATATGGTGTATATTCAATTTAGTGATGTATTGATGTTTATCAGTTGCAGATAAATTGTTATAAGAGTAGGCATATTGTTTTTGGTTGTTTTGAAGCTGGAATATAGGAATTAAAATATTAATATCCAAAGAGAATCAGAATTATCTGATAATTTTAAAGTATGATTTGGAATATTATTGGGAGCATAATACTTTATGATCTAAATGTTTTGCTTTAATTGTTTATTTCCTTCTCTAGGATTTCACAGAGCAAGCTAAAGAAAGACTGAACGAAAGAGAAGAAACCAACAAAGATAACTTTGGAAGCACTGAATGCAGCACAATAACAATGGATCTCAAATTCAACAACTCCAGGAAATACATTTCTATCACTGTGCCGTCTAAAACACAAACAATGTCACCACACATCAAGTCCATTGATGACATTGTAGTACTTGGCATAAATCTCAGCAAATTTAACAAACCTACTCAATTTTTCATATGTGTTGCTGGAGTTTTTATATTTTACCTAATATATGGATATTTACAGGTAAAAAAATAGTTATTTGTTTATAATATGTTAATTATTTATAGCAATTGAGGTCAGTATGGGCACGTAATAGTAGTTTTGTTCAAGACATTATCACTGGGTACCAGCTAATTCATAAATTTGTGTTTTTAAACATAGTAGAAAAGGGCTTCTTAAAAGTAAGTCTACTGAAAACAGATTAAAATTTCATAATTAAATATTAAGTGGAGAGGAGGGACATGTAGGGACTATCTTGAAAAATTAAAATTATAAAAATAATTTTAAAATATTTAACAAAATGTAGGTAATTGTAGCCATTTTTATGAGTTATTAAGAGATAGAGTGATTCAAGTATTGTTTGATATCTTTGAACATAATTTTTCCCAGTAAAATTGATTGATAACACAGTTTCCTCTTGATTCTTAGAGTTCAATAATAAAAGACCATTTTGTAAAAATATATCAGGATATTTTATGGTTTTCCAAGGATATCTCTTTAATCCTATAATATTTGAATCACTTTTTCTTTTTGAAACACCTATTCTCATTCTTGTTGGTTTTCTCTTCTAGTCTGACTTTGCCAGAATCTTATTTTTCTGTTTTCTGTGATTTTGGCTTGTGTAAGACATTTCTGACAGCATAACAGTTTGTTTCATATTTGCATTTTATTTGGGGATAATTGTATATATTTGGCCAGCAGCAAATTCCTGAACTTCAAAACATGGGCTTGGATGGATGCTAGTGAAAACAGTATGTTTGAATGGGGACTAATTTTATTAATGGCTATTTAATTAGTGAATATTTTCAGCTATTACTAACTTTGCTTTTTTAAGCAACTCCATAACATTAGAAAACCTTTGTAATCCAAGAAAAGGAACACGATATATTTTCTTAAAACACAGGTAGTATTTCTAATGTTCTTTAGTACTAGTTAAGAGTGATCTTAAAAATTATTGTACTCTTTTCCATTGTCTTATAGAGATGAATTAAAAGGTAAATGTAAATAAAGTAGAATTGTGACTTTTTAGTTAGCTTGAAGAATGCTATGAAGGATATTAATATAATAGTATAAAAATAAAAGCATGAATCAAAAATATTAATATTTCTAATAATTGTTTTCCATTAGAAAGTGATATAAAACATGAGATATCACAATGAAGAACAATTAAAAATAGAGATTAAAATTTCATGTTCGCTCTTTTCTTTAGCATAGCACTATTACCAAATAGTTCAGAAGCAAATTTAGCAAAGGAAAATGAACTAGAAATTTATCCTACACATTTTTTTATCCTACACATTTTATTAAATATATTTTTTCTATTTAATCATATATTTTATAAACTAGAATATGCAAAGGGTTTTTGCATTATATAAATCCTTGCTAATTATGTTTATAACATTACCACTTTCACTTTGTGAAAACTAACATTGCTACTAACTCTTGCATATAATTGTGTAGCAAAATAATTCAAAGAGAATGGTTGAAGTTTGGTAATGAAGTGTTTTTAATATATATATATATATACACACACACACACACACATACATACACACACTGCATTTATTTAATTTGATTTATTCAATAAAATTAAGCCAGATAACATTATTAGAATACTTCTTAATGACTTGTTAACAATGGCTTATTAATAATTGATGTAAATGTTACTTTATAATATAACATGTTTAGGCAAATTAATCATGCCCTCTTCAAGGAGAAAGTTTATATTATCTGGGGCATAACAATTTCAAAAAGTAACATTATCAATAAGAACTGGTTATATTCCCATAGAAAAATAGGCCTGAGATGATAGACTGCTAATAAAGTATGTTTTTAATATAATAAATGAGTTCTTGAATCACCTACCTTTTTCATTGTTTTAGGCAACTCTTTTAATTTTGGTCTTTAAAAAAAAAAAAACAGCAGTATAGGGTAGTGTTGCCTTATAATTACTGATTTTTCTATTGATTTTCATACCTGGACACCTAGAGTCAGTACTTTGGAAAGGGCTTGTAACCACTCTGTTAGAAGCCTTGTCATTTGATTTTTTTTTTCTTTTGTTTGGGTTTAGGGGTTGTGTTTTTAAGAATTTATTGTAAAGAAATTGATCTGTCCCGTTGAACTTAACAGTATTCATGTGCCTTTTGACAGGAATTAATATTTTCAGTGGAGGGTTTTAAGTCCTATGGCTGGTACCTTACTTTAGTGCAGTTTGCATTTTACTCCATATTTGGCCTAATAGAACTTCAGCTTATTCAGGACAAAAGGAGAAGGTATGTGGTTTGTTTATTTTTATTTTTTGATAATTAAGTTCACTAGTATTAGTTGAATCTTTTTATTATTTTTTGGAATACTGAATATGCATGAAATTTATATGTTCTGTTAAAACTTATCTCTTAATTATATATTTCTATCGGTATAACCAACTTCTTAACACTAAATATGAAAAACGTGAGGGCTCTCTTTAAGTGTAATGTTATAAAATAAAAAAAATGCAGCTTAGGCTCAACTTATAGCAAGGTTTATCTAAAAACATGAAAATATTCAGATACACTTATGTGTTTTTATAAATTTCACTGAAACAGGTATTGTTACTGAAAGATTTGCAGTGCAACTAACATTAAAGTGGTGAAATGAAGTGTCAGTATAGGTTCAGCATCCATAATCTAAAAACCCAAAATACAGAATACCCCAAAATCTGAAACCAAACACACTAAGTATTTAACAAAAACTTTGCTTTGTGCACAAAATTCTTTAAAATATTGAATGGAATTACCTTTGGGTTATATGTATGAAGTATATGTGAAACATAAATAAATTTCATGTTTAGACCAGTGTCCCATCCCCAAGATATCTCATTTTATATATATACAAATATTATAAAATCTGAAAAAAATCTAAATTGGAAATACTTCTGGTCTCAAGCATTGTGGATAACGAATGTTCAAACTGTATATGTTTTTATAGTGGTTTTTTAAATGTGAAGTTAATGTTTTGTTTTGTGGGATGTATTCCAACTAACGTCATATGATGTCCAGTAGCTGAGGTTGTATTATTAAACATTAGAGAAACACATATTCATTCCTTTTCATCAAAACCAAAAGAGCTCATTTGATAATATCTTATAAATTAACAACCATCTAGATTTTAGAAATATCTTGATATATTTTAATAGTGTAAAGAAAAATATATAATATCTGAGTATAAATAGAAGGTAGGGTTAGGAATTTGAATATAAAGTTTTCTTAATAAACATAAGTTTGGTCATTCTGTCATATACCCTAATATGCATATATTTCATGTATCTACTGGGCAGTTTAAATGTAGTAAAGACTATAATACTGACATTGATACACAAAGGAAATTTAGTGAAATAAGTGAAATTTAGTGAAAATCAAAAGATTTTTACAGCCTTTAAAAAAAAAACCACAAAAACATACAATGTGTTTAGGCAGGGCATGGTGGCTCATGCCTCTAATCCTAGCACTCTGGGAGGCCATGGTGGGGAAGTATCACTTGAGGCCAGAAATTCAAGACCAGCTAGAGCAAGAGTGAGACCCCATCTCCACTAAAAATATAAAACTTTGTAGGGCGTCCTGGTGCATGCCTGTAGTCCCAGCTACTTGGGAGACTGAGACAGGAGGATTGCTTGAGCCCAGGAATTGGGGGGCTGCAGTGAGCTATGATGATGCCACTGCACTCCAGCCTGGGGAACAGAGCAATACTCTCTCTCTTTCAAAAGGAAAAAGTGTTTGAGGTTTCTATCAAGGTACCTGTACAATTTTAAATATTTAAATCTATAACGTAAGGGTTTCTTCATGGATCAATTTTGCCTACCATCCTCTCTGTATTGCCAGTAAATCAGTAGTTATAGTAAAAATATTTGAATCTGAGGATATCATCATTTTTATTTTCATGTTCTAAAACTCCACAAGGTATTGGCCATAGGTGATAGAATAGGAAGTCATTAAATATATCTGTCAAGACTGAGGAAATCAGGAAGCCTGATGATTCATTACTTAATGCAAACCACTGGGCCTCTGATTGCTTCTAAGGTAAAAAACACTAATATTGTCTTTGTTAAGTGAAAAATGACACAAACATGATGTATATCCTATTGAATTTCAAAAAGAAATACCTTTCTATCAGTTACACAGATGAGTTGGGAAGAGGGCCTCAAGCTATGCTTATTCCATCTTTTAAGCCTCATAACCATAACATATTTAAAAATTAATTTGATTTAAATGTTAGTGAAAGAATTTGGGAGAAAAATGTATAGACTTATAATAAATGTAATTATAACTTGAAACCTTTTCCTTCCAAGGTACAATAAAAATTGTTTTCAAGTTTTTAAATGTATGTTACAATGAAAATATGCCCAATTATTTATTTATTCTTTTGTTTGTTTTTTGTTTCATTAGTTTTTTTTTATTTCAGAATCTACAGGGGTACAAATGTTTTGGTTACATGAATTACTTCTTTACAGTTTGAATCAAAATAATAAGTGTGTCCACCACCCAGATAGTGTGCATTGTACCCGTTAGGTGTGAATTTACCCATCCCCTCACCCCTCCCACCTGCTTGATTTCTGTTGAATTTTACTACCATATGTACTTGTTAGTATTGTGATCATTTACTTCCAATTTAATAGTGAGTGGATATGGTGTTTGTTTTTCCATTCTTGCAATACTTCATTTAGGAGGATAGTCTCCAGTTCCTCCAGGTTGTTATGAAAAGTGTTAGTTCACCATTTTTTATGGCTGAGTAACGCTCCATGGTATAGACATACCACATTTTATTAATCTACTCATGTGTTGATGGGCACTTTGCTTGTATCCACATCTTTGCAATTGTGAATTGTGCTGCTATAAACATTCAAGTGCAAGTGTCTTTTTTATAGAATGTCTTTTTTCCCTTTGAGTAAAGACCCAGTAGTGGGATTGCTGGATCAAATGGTAGTTCTACTTTTAGTTCTTTGTGGTATCTCCATATTACTTCCCAAAGATGTTGTACTAGTTTGCAGTCCCAACAACAGTGTATAAGTGTTCCTATCTCTCTGCGTCCATGCCAGTATCTGTTGCTTTGGGACTTTTTGATAAAAACTCTTTTCACTGGAGTTAGATAATATCTCCTTGTGGTTTTGATTTGCATTTCCCTGACAATGAGAGATGTTGACCATTTTTGATATGTTTATTGGCCATTAGTCTAAGCTTCTGTTCATGTCTTTTGCCCACTTTTTAATGGTATTATTTGATATTCTCTTGCTGATTTGCTTGAGTTAGCTATAGATTCTGGGTTTTAGCCCTTTAGGGATGTATAGCATGCAAATATTTTCTCCCATTCTGTAGGTTGTCTCTTCACTCTATTGATTGTTTCTTGGCTATGCAGAAGCTTTTTAATTTGATCAGGTCCCATTTTGTTGTTGTTGCTGCTGTGATTGCCTTTGGAGTCTTCTTCATAAATTCTTTGCCTAGGCTGATATGTACAAGAGTTTTTCCAGCCTCTTCTTCTAGAATTCTTCCAGTTTCATGCCTTAGGTTTAAGTATGTTACCCATTGTGAATTAATTTTTGTGGTGAGAGGTGAGGATCCTGTTTCAGTCTTCTTCTACATGTGGCTATCCCATTTTCCCAGCACCATTTATTGAATAGGAATTCTTTTCCCCAGGGTATTTTTTGTCTGCTTTGTCAAAGATCAGATGGCAATATGAAGATGGTTTTATATCTGGGTTCTGTTCTGATCCATTGGTCTGTCTCTCTCTTCTTGTGCCAGTACCATGCTGTTTTGGCTTGTAGAATATAGCTTGAAGTCTAGTAAAGTGATTTGCTTAAGGTTACTGTGACTATTCCAGGTCTTTTCTGGTTCCATACAAAGCATTGAATTATTTTTTCTAGATCTGTAAAAAATGGCATTGGTATTTTAATGGGCTTTGCATTGAATCTGTAAATCACTCTGGGTAGTGTACACGTGTTTAACAATGTTTATTCTGCCAATGCATGAGCATGATCTGTTTTTCCATTTGTTTACATCCTCTGCTATTTCCTTCCTCAGTCGTTCTCCCTGTAGAGGTCTTTCCCCTACTTGGTTAAATATATTCCTAGGTATTTTATTTTCTTTGTTGCTATTGTGAAAGGTATGAGTCTTTTGATTCTCATCTTGACTGTTTTGGTGTATAAGAATGCAATTGATTTGTGTACATTGGTTTTGTAACCTGAAACTTTGCTAAATTTCTTTATCAGTTTCAGGAGTCTGTTGGCAGAATCCTTAGGGTTTTCTAGATGTAAGATATCATCAGCAAAGATCAATAGTTTGACTTCTTTCCCCATTTGGAAATTCCCCCCAATTGTTTATTTCTTAATTTACCTCTGCATATACACCCATTTCTGAATTATTTGAGTGGTTCTCCTGCTCTTTGGATCTTTAATTAGCTAAACTCTCTGCTTAGTGTTTTTTTCTTTACTCCTCCTTTTATATGAATACCAATGTACTGGAAAGAGAACAGAATTTGGAATTAGAAAACATGGATTTGGGTCTTGGCATTACCTCTTATCACCTGTGTCAAAACCTCAAGGAATTTCTGCAATTCCCTTAGCTTTATTTGAGGATCAAATATGGTAATGTGTACTAAAGCACATCATAAACTTGTCACACCCTAAATATGCTTCTTCTTATACTTCCTCTCACCAGAGATTATCTTGTAATTTTATTATTAATTACTGTGAGTTTTTAATAAAAATCTGTCAAATTGGTTTTGAGCAGTTTTTGAAGTTATAATTTTCCCACCATTTCTGAAGAAGCAAGCAATTGCGGTTATTAAATGACATAGAAACAATGAGAATCCTAGAGGCAAGCTGAGGAAATCTACCTTCCTCATTTTACCAGTGAGAACACGAAGACTTAAGAGAAGTGCTAGGATTTTTATGAGATCATATTGCAAGTTGTTCTCAGAGTTGGAACTTTGAATTTGGGTCCCCTGAGTTCAGGCTGGTTTTATTTCTACCTGTCCTATGCTGCTTCTCTAATCATTTCTTATGATTTTTCTGACTTGAATTTTATTTCTGGTGGCCACTGTTTGCAATTTATCATTGAGGAAATTTGACCGCTGTGACTTGTATCATTACCTGAAGAAGTGTTGCTGTCCTCCTCTGTCTCACTGAGGGTTGGTCAGAACCTCAGCATGGACATATGTTGTATACACTGATACGTGCGGACATGCCAACTTACCTCCACATGGATTTTAAATGTTCTCTATTGTATTTGTAGTTAAGTAGAACAGGCATCAAAATTGAAATGTAAGTGTAAATGATGCATTTTAATTGAGTTTTTCCAGTAAATTATTTTACCTTATATATGACTATATAAAATATGAGGGATTTTGTTGCCTTGATTGAAACATGGGTGCAAATCACAAAATGGAAATTACATCTAAGTGTGTAGCACAGTCAGATTATGTGAGTAGTGTCTCATTGTGTTTGTCACATCAATCTACAAGATTATTATTTTAAACCATTAAATATCTAGTCAGAGTGAGCATATGCTCACAGTAATGGCTAAAATTCTGAAGATGCCAAACTAATAATCTTGAGGAAATCCAGATAGAGCCAAATTAAAAGATTTGAAGGGTAGGGCACAGTGGTTCTCGCCTGTGATCCTAGCACTCTTGGAGACTAAGGCAGGAGGATCATTTGGGCTCAGGAATTTGAGACCTACCTGAGAAAGAGTGAGACCCCATATGTACAAAAAAATAGAAAAATTATCCGGGCATGGTGGCACGTGTCTGTAGTCTCAGCTACTCGGGAAGCTGAGGCAAGAAGATCACTTGAGCCCAGGAGTTGGAGGTCGCAGGGCCACAGAGTGAAACTCTGTATAAAAAAAAAGAAAAAAATTGAGATTATACAGAGAGAGATACCTCATCTTAAAGTTGATTATTGTAACAATTTATAGAATTCAGAGAGAGAATTCGTAAGATATTGTAATGAAAATCATGTCTAGAGTTTTAAACAACATGAACTTTGTCTAGAGAAATTCTGTTCAAGTTATTCTAGCAGAATGGATAAATGTATTAATATTTTTCCTAATGCTGGATTGAAACATTAGGAAACAGAACAATTCAGAAGTTAAAAATTAATTAAAAAGTTAAAATGCCTTTTACCATTATGGAGGCCAATATTTTTTAAAATGAACTCTTTTTTCTAAAGTTAGTCAAGTTTTTATTTATAGCTAGAACTGCTATTAAAAAATACTTTTCATCGTTTATATCTTCAGTAAGAATCTAAGTAACTCCTACTTTTTCACATAGTTGAGAGTCCTTATTTATGATTGATTAAAGGTACATTGTTATTTTTATAAACTTTTATACAAATAAACAATATGACAACTCTAAAATAGTGATTTTTTTCCTGATATTTCAAAAATATTAACCAGAAATTAGAAAAGTAATTAGACATTTACACATTATCTTACAATAGTATGAATTGGGTCCCAAAATGAAGGTTTTAAAAATTGTCTTTTACAGAATACCAGGAAAAACCTACATGATAATAGCTTTTCTAACTGTGGGTACTATGGGGTTATCAAACACTTCCTTGGGCTACCTGAATTATCCTACCCAAGTCATCTTCAAGTGCTGCAAATTGATTCCTGTTATGCTAGGAGGAGTTTTTATTCAAGGTATAGTAATGATATATTTTCATACTATTTGAAACTAGTAGGATATGTTACAGCTTCTAGCATGAGCAAAAAACATTAAACTTCTAATATTTTTAATGAGCATTCTAGATATTGTAACAATTCTGAATGATATAAAAATAAGACATTATAAAACACTGATACCTCTCTAGTATACCTTAGTATTGAAATCAATAATCTGGACTTGGGAAAAAGAAAAATTAGGACTTTGTTTTATTATTTTATTTTTTTTATTTTGGAATCTACTACATTTCCAGCAATACTATATTTACATGTTGAAAGCCTAGCTCAAAAGGACCTAGAAGTTTCCTTTTTTCAATTCTTTGATTCTTCTACTTTTCAGGGCTCCACACTCTACCACCATTGTACAACGGCAATTGTCATATTGAGGTATAGCTTAATCAGAGTGGAACTGCATTTTTAGCAACCTGTTGGCTTATTGATATCTTAGAGCCCCAGCTAAGTTGTAAGCCATGTGAAAATATGAGTAAAAGAGGAGGCCACGATAGCAGCAAGCAATAGAACAAGTTTTTGTTGTTCATATTAACTGTCAAAAGGAATCTTCATGTTTTAATAATCAAGTGTTTCTATATCACTAAAGTTCTTATACAACCTGATTTCATTTTATACATCAGATGCCATCCCAAAATAAGCCTTTTAAAATGAAAGTGTATATGTCATCTACTTCACATGTCATGTCAGTATAACTATTCACATAGGAAAAAGTAACAGACCTTAACCTCTATTTAAAATCACATTTAACATTCTAAGTGACGAGGCATGTGTAATATTTCCTTATAATCCTTACAAAAAGTTACATTACATTTTTTAAGTAAAATACATTAAAATAACTTAATTCCCACCTGCCTAGAAGTTATCTCATTATGGTATTTGCAAACTTGAACATTTGTATAGTCAGTATCATTACTCTGGTTACTTTGTAAACTTATAGACTACAAGAAAATATGTGGCCTTTTATTATATATAAAGTGAAAGAGGCACTAATTTTCACAAAATTTTTTTAATGTTTATGGTTGTGCATTATTCTTGCTGTCAGTTTTTGCCGGAATATGTACTGTATTCTTACTATCATAACAGATAAAGTAGTATTTCATTTCTAATTTATAAGGACATGCTGGTGCCCAGTGGTAATTTAATCCCCAGAAACCCTTCTTTGACTGTCTCCTGCCTTGACCTAAGTGTTCACATATTTTTGGCAATGGATATAAAAAACATTGGTCCTCGCTCTACTTGGTTAAACACATAGATCTAATACTAAGCTGGATGGGTATTTGCATAATGATGAGGCAGACTTACTTTTGTTTTATACAGGAAAGCGTTATAATATTGTAGATGTGTCTGCTGCAGTATGTATGAGCCTTGGCCTTGTATGGTTTACCCTAGCCGACAGCACAATTGCACCAAATTTCAACCTGACAGGTAAGCCCTTTATATTCTTAAATTTTATAGACATTTTAAGAATTTCTAAAATTTCATAAGTAATTTAAATGATGGTATGACATCAGTGATTCTTATATCTATTAATAGCTTTCCATATAAGTGAAAATATCACAACTTGGGAGATGGAACAATTTTTTTTAGTATTCTTGCATTTGGACATGATAGGAAGCTGTTTGCCAAGTCAAAATTTTCTATAAGCTGATTGGAAATATATATACAAGTTATAGAGGAATCACAGTAGAATTGTTTTTAGTCTCCTTTAAAAAAATAACTTTGAAACTTAATATATTCCAATAGATCTGGGTAGGGATAAGTATCCATCGATTATTTTTAATGATGAAGTGTGGTCGGGTTCTAATTCTCTTGAAAAATATGTCCATGGAACTCAAAAAGGGTTAGCACTTTACAGTGAGATGTTACAGGACCACTGGAGCCACTGTCACCACTCCCACTACCATCGTGCATATGGATTTCACATCCATTATTTATCATCTCATTCTGTCCTCCCACTGTCTTTGAGTGAGGCGAGTTATTATTATCTCTGCTTTATAGGTGAAACATAAAGGAGTGTGGCAAATTTACACGTAGTTATATTTTATATAATTAACCAAAGGAGATGAGACTATTAAAATGGTTATTTAAGGTAGACATAAATAAAACATTAAATGTATTAAGAATGTATATCAGAATTTACTTATTCAAATAAATAATATCCCCTTCAAAACATTCCCCTTAGGATACAATTTATGTATATTCATGTTGCTGCCATTGTTCAGAACATTTTTGGAATATCTTTAAATAGCCTTGTAGTTGTTGGGGCATTCTTTTCAGGATCTTCAAAAAAAGCAAGTCCTTTTTTTTTAAGGAAAAGTTCACTATTTGAAACAAGTAAAAGGAACATTCAGAATTAAGTTTGGTGAATAAAAATGTATGGTTAGGCAGTAATACTAAAGTTACATGATAAATTGGGAAGAAGCATGAAAACTTGAATCTTCATTGCAGTGCATACACGTGTACATATACTTTTCTGCTACGTATGATTGCTTATACATCAAAAAAAGGAAAGAAAACATTTCTGTAAACCCATCAGACACACGTATGTAACTAAGACTGCACCTTACTCTTTCCATAAAGTACAGTGACTGGTGACCATGCATCCTGGACACTTCCTGTTAATAGCCTGCTGCTCACATACACACGTGCACTGTGTCCTTCCCAGGAATGAGTTGTGTTGACTCCAAGATTTGTTTACGCTAGTTGTACCTCTTACTGTAATTAGGTAATAACTATATTACCCCTCAAACTGTTCAAAAATGAATATGAAAAGAGAATTGTTCCTGTGAAAACTAAGTTGATTGAAACAGTTTGGTTGACAGGTCAATAAAATCACTATTGAATTACGTATGGGTGAAACCACTGTAAAATTGGGGAAACTTACAAATGTGTGAAATGATTCTGAACTACAGTTGTTTCAGAAGTTTCTAAGTTTCGGATGCACTTTTCAACAAAAACAATTTGGAAAACCTAGATAATGTGTGTTATAAATGTGGTTTATACAAAAGAGAAAGTATAGAATTCTAGTCAGGACCTGTGCTCAAAGAAAAGACCTTAGCACCTGCATGTGTGTTTATGTGTTTTACATTGAACATTTTGATAAAAATAAGATTTTTTATGATTTTTCTCTTCATCTCTTTTTTAAATTAACTGACTAACCACCAATCCCGATAGATGTTCTAAGAGTTTCTTCTATACGTGTTTAATACAGTATTTCTTTAACATATCCTCTAGTGTAAAAATGGAGCAATTATTTGATATGCTATTGAAATACAATAATGGTGACACCATTAACTCAGTTTACTGATATTATTTTTATTTGTTTTAACATCATCACCTACGTATTAAATATGTGTTACACCTAGTTGCTGATAACAATATTCAGGATTACTGAACAAATATGGTTAAAGATCTGATTTTGTTTTTTAGCCCAATTAAATTTCTGATAAAACTTGATTACTGTTCATATGCTTAAATAAGGAGATTTTTGTTTATACCTTCTTGAAGGTGTCATGCTTATTTCCCTGGCACTATGTGCAGATGCTGTCATTGGAAATGTTCAAGAGAAAGCTATGAAACTGCATAATGCTTCTAATTCTGAAATGGTAAATACTCCAGTGCTTTTTCTTCACATCAGACAGACTGAAAAATAGTGATGTACCTAATTTTATGAGATATAGTACCAAAGAGTTGTATTGCATTTTTAAACTATTTTATCATTATTTTCATAAGTAATACATGTAAACATCCTAGGAAGATCAATAGTAAAACCACCACTACCACTGCTAACAGCTCATTGTATAGTTGATAAATTTTTACTCATTGATTTATAGATTTTTTATATATTAAATCATTTGCACCATCATTTCTCTCCCCTCTTTGTATTGGGTGTTATTTTTCATGTAGAAGTTTATAATTTCATATGGTCCAATTTATCTTTTCCTTCATGGTTTCTGGCTGTGTATCATGGTTAGAAATGGCTTCCCCAACTCTGAGATTTAGAAAATTTCATCCTTGGAGCCTACTAGTTTTATGATTTTGTGTATTATTAAATCCTTAATCCAATTTAAAGCTTTTAAAAAACTTTTCTTTCATTTGGCTATCCATTTGTCCCAACACCATTTACTGAGTAATCCACTTTTCCAGCTTATTTTAAATGCCTTTTTTTATTATATCACACTGTAATGTAGGGCTCAGAAAATTATGTTCTTTTGAATTTATTCCTGCACCAGTACATATAACAGCAGCTTTAGCATACATTTATCATCTCTTAGGACTAGCTGCCATTGTTCCTTTTCTTTTTCAGAATATTACTACCAATAGTTATTCTTGGGTGTTCATATCCCCAAATAAACTAGAAATCCCATTGGTATTGTGATTGGTATGGCATTGAATTATAAATTAATTTAGGGAGAATGGCATCTGTACACTTGATTCTTTCAGTCCAAGAATAAGGTATGACTTTCCTTTTATTCAAGTGGGGTTTTTTTAATGTCCATTAGAGTTTAAAATTTTCTTCATATAAATCCAGCACATTGCTATTAAAGTTATTATTATGTTTCTCATATTTTTGCTGCTACTGTAAATGCCTTTTAACTGGTTTTTATTTTTATATAGGAGAATTCTGTGTGTGTTTACATTAATTTTATAACCAACCACCTGCTGGACAGATAGAGCGTGTTACATTAAGGATATATAAGACTGTTCTTTTCCTAGTACCTTCTCAGCACAGAGTAGGGCAACTTAAGTGGTTCATAGTAACACAGGAATTTTAATCTTGGTCAAGAATTTTCTTGATCATCATCGCTACTCATTCTAGATAAGGTAAAGATGACCTCAGAGAATTAAGGGAGTGTCGGTGGTTATAAAGTTAATATCATGCAGTCAGTGGTTCCACTGGTAGGCTCTGGAATAAGGTAGCCTCAGTTCATATCCTGGCTTTACTAGCTCTCATTCAGGGAAAATTACTTAATATCTCTGAGTTTTATTTTCTTCGTCCAGAAATTATGATAATTAAAATATGTTAGCTGTAGAGAGAAGTAAATGGAATAATCTGTGTAAAGCATTCGCACAACACCTGACATACAGCAGCTATTTGAGTTTGCTGCTGCTGCTGCTCATTCTGTTTGTGAGTAGTGTAATAACCTGGGATAAAAAGGTTGGTTGGAAAATAGGGAAATTAAGCAATAGTTATGCCATATATTGCTTATTTTCATTATAGTTTATTTTCAGTATAGTTTAATGTCCTCTATAAACTTAGTGTTTGGTTTTTTTCATGTTTTATAAGTAGCTTTAAAGCTTTTTATTTTGTTCATATGTATTGTTTAGAACTCTAGACATTAAAATCTGGTTTGAATTCAGTAATTAAGCCAGACAAGAAATGAATAATTATGCTAACATATATGAAAGGGTCAGAATGGCTGTGTTATTTTGTACATAAAATATGGTGTAAACTTATAAGCCACTAGACTCAAACATCTAGGAAGTTAGGCCATATTGAAATGATGTTATTTTAAAAATGTTTTGTTTTGCAAACTTAATTGAATAGATTAATTGAGCTATGTATTTAAAACCCTTAAACTTCCTCTTTTGGTTTAATAGTACTTTTTTCCACTTTATTTTTATCTGCTCCAGGTTTTGTACTCGTATTCAATTGGTTTTGTGTACATTTTGTTGGGATTGACATGCACTAGTGGAGTAGGCCCTGCAGTAACATTTTGTTCAAAGGTAAACACTGATCACATTGTTTTAAAGTAAACATCTTTCATTAGTTTTCTCCGTGTTTCTAATTCCCCTAGTTCAAAAAGGGCTATTGTGGATATAATTTGATACCTCCTTTAATATAATATATGCATTATCAGGAATTATTTCAGAAATGAAATGATTGATATTTAAATTTATTTTATCCTTGCAGTACCCTATAAGTTAATTTTTAAGCTGTTCATAATGTAGAAGTTGGGCGTTTTTAATTTCATCATTTTTCCATTAAATCAAAACTAAATAAGAATCCTGCTTGGCTGCATTGTCAAAAGGCTTATTATTACTAAAAAAGTTGAGTGAAATCTATAGTTTTATTTCATTTGTAATATCTCAGGGTTTGTTTTGCATTTTTCTAACAGGTTTTTTATTTGTTGCAGAATCCATTTCGGACCTATGGTTATGCTTTCCTTTTTTCCCTCACTGGGTATTTTGGAATCTCCTTTGTTCTAGCATTGATTAAAATTTTTGGTGCACTTCTTGCTGTAACAGGTAAGAGGGGTTTACTTGCTTAGATTATGAAATAAGCATTTACATTTTCTCTGATGCTCTTTTCCGAGAGATAAAGGCAACATCTTTTCGTTAAAAAGAAAATTGTCTTATTTCACCAATTTATTCTTCAGCTTATGGTGTTTCTTTAAAATTCTAAAGAACGTGATGTTTAATCTTAATTTCTTATTTTGAAAGTTTAACTTCAAAATCAAATATATATGTATATATATATATATATATATATACACACACATATTTATTTAAAGTAACCTTTAAACACATTAAAAGAACTTGCTGTAAAAGTGTGATAGGATGAAGACCTTTAAAGAAAATACTGCCTTTATGTACTTTCAACCTATAACTGAAAATTTTAGTTTTGTTACATTTAAAATATGACAAGTGCACTTTCAACAAGCTTTCAGGGCCTTTCATTTGTATATTTTCTAGGACAACAACGAGATTAGTTTCTCTTTTTAGCAGTAATGATTACGCAGCTGCTCTGTGCAGGGACTTTTGTTGGTACTGTAGAGAAATGAAAGTTGTATTGGTTCTGCTTTGGAGGACTATGCTGCCTAGTGAGGGGAACAAATGACTCAGTGTGCTACCTGTGTCATTTGCCAAAACTGTGAGGTACAGCCCTCCTTTAGAAGGTGCAGACAGGGTTTTCTCTCTCATGTAAAAGGAAGCCAGAGATGGTAATAATAATAGCTAATAGGTATGTAGCCCTAGTATGTACCAGACACCACTGTGGATATTTTGTATATTAATCATTTTAATCTCAATAATCCTATAAAGGAGGCATTATTATTGTTCCATTGTACAGATGGATACACTGAGGCACGGGAGGTTAAGTGACTTGTCTAATAGTCAACCAGAGTCAGCTTCCAGGTGCAGTAGTCTGGCTGCACAGCTGTGTTCTTTACCACATACTGTGCTGCCTCCAAGCCGGTATGGGGACTCCATGGTCATCAGAAACCCAGGCTCCCCTGTCCTCTGTGCCATCTTCATCCCCATACTATGCAGTGGGATGGATGGAGTAAGAGAAGGTGAAAGACACACCCTTCTCCTTAGAGAAACTTCCTAAAAATCACACCGCTAGAAATAGCACTTCTGGTCACACTTCACTGCCACAGCATAGTCACATGGTCATGCCCAGCTGTAGGAGAAGCAGGAATGTATGCCCAGCTGAAACTAGGGGGCCTTTTACTATAGAAGGAAAAACAGGTGTTGGGAATCTGGCTTTGACACATGTTTCAAGAACAGTTTCTTCCTTCAATATTCATTCATTCATTCATGCATGGTATATGAAGTGCCAAGAACTGTGGAGTGCAGGAATGTAAGTATGAATAAAGCAAGGAACTAAGTACAGTACAGTCTAGTGGGAATACAGCAACTGATAGTGCAGCGTGGGGGATAGGGCTGTCTTGGGCACTTACGCAGAGTTCCCACATCTGTCTACGACAGGGAGGAAGGTTTCAGGCCTTAGAACAGACTTCAAGGTGTCGTACTTTGAAGGACAGGGAAAGTTAATATAGATGTCTAAAGAGGATTGTGAAAATTACTCATAGTCTTATCCAGAGATGACCACTGTTAAGATATTAGTATGTCCTTTAGATTATATATATATATATTTTTTGAGACAAGATCTCACTCTTTCACCAGGCTAGAGTGCAGTGTCATCATCATAGCTCACTACATCCTCAAACTCCTGGCCTCAAGCCATCTTCCTGCCTTAGCCTCCCAAGTAGCTGGGATTACAGGCACATGCCACTATGGCCGGCTAATTTTTTTGTACAGATGGGGTCTCTCTCTTGCTCAGATTGGTCTCAAACTCCTGATCTCAAGCAGTCCTCCTGCCTGGGCCTTCCAAAGTACTTGGCTCCATTGTACCTTGACCTCCACTGAATACTTAACACAGTTGTACATTAACATTTAACTGTTTTAATTATTTACTATCTGTTTCCCTATAAGACTGTAAACTCCATTGTAACAGGAACAGTGTCTTTTTGGTTGGTTGGTTGGTGTTTACTTTCCATTATTTTCTTGATACCTTACATAGATTCTGATGTATAGTCAGCTCTGTAAATATTTGTTGAATAAATTACTTCCAAAATGTTACCAGGCTAGGAGGCACATTCTAAATCAAACTTTTTGCCCCTACAGTGACAACAGGAAGAAAAGCAATGACCATTGTACTTTCATTTATATTCTTTGCTAAACCATTCACATTTCAGTAAGTACTTTTTAATTCAAGATTCTTAAGTTTTACATAATGTGTTTCATATTTCCTCTTAGCCTTAATCTCACCTTTTCTATTTTTTCTCTTTTATAGAAAGTATATTAATTTGTATATAAATTAATGTGTAGGTTTCTTTCCTGTTATGCTTTATAAAGAATCCTTTTCATCTTGACCTCTTATCTGTTGATGTGTCTTATACTATTTTAGAAGTGTTTATGATTTATTATTTTGAATTTATTTTGTATACTTAAATTTCCTAACCAGAGCCCAATGCAAATGTGACCCTGTTTCCAATAGGAATGAATGTCAATGATGTGTACATTCTAATAGGAATGAATGATGCCAGTGATGCGCTGTTGAGATTAAGGGATTCCGCCTTGCCCTAGTACATACATACAAATTATATATTCACAGTACATCGTTTTAAAAATTATCAGTTTATTTGCTGCCTGTTTCCACAAAGGACTTGAAGTAGAGGAGTATTCTGCAAGTTGTACCCTAAAGACTTGCTTAGTTTGTGGTTTTGTGTAAAAGTATTTACTAATGTCTTTACCCTCTACTATGTGTTTGAAATTAGCATCATTTAAACTTATGTTTGTCAGTAATTGTGAAGTTTCAAACCTAAAACTTACCAATATATGTTTAAAGGTAATCATAATTTATTTGTTGTTTATAAGTTAGTTTTTCTTTCTGCATGTTCTAGGTGGTATGCATAGTAATAATTGTGATGATCCCCCTAATTTGTTAGGGATGTGTCCCTTTTTATCCCTTTATATTCTACATGGGAAAACAAGTTGGACTGCTAAGTTTAATTCCCTAGATGACCTTTGGTAGATTTATATACTTAATGCTTTAAGTATATTGTTAAGACTTTTGGAGGGATTGTACTTTGACTATGCTGTTATCTCCAAAGTTCAAATGAACTACATTTTGTATAATATTTTGTATAATACCTTTTCTCTGTATATACTCAACATAAAAGAGAAAGATTTCTATCTAATCTAAGAATACTATTTTTATTTTATGCTATTATAAGCCTATAATAACAAATTTTATTTTATTAAAGAATTATTATGAACTGATAACCAAATTCTATGCTTAACAATAAATTACCTTGCTAATATCAACATTCTTTTTCCTTATTTCTTTCTCTTAGGTATGTATGGTCTGGTTTGTTAGTTGTTCTTGGTATATTTCTCAATGTTTACAGCAAAAATATGGATAAAATAAGACTACCATCACTGTATGCTCTGATAAGCAAATCAGTGGAAGCAAGAAAGTCAAGGACGTTGGCACAAACTGTATAGGGAATGATTCATCTTGTTTAAAATAGAATTTTAAGGAAACAATCTTCAATTAATTAACTACCAAGGGATCTGGAGGCATTGCTATCCGTTTGTGGATAAATTACAAATGAAGTGGTTTTGTGGTATCAGCCTTTTCTTCAGAACTCTTGTTCAACTGTTTGACTTGTGAAGCAAGCACGAGAGCTTCATCTAGCACACCTTACAATAAAATGTCAATATGAAGGACTGTAATTCCCAGCAATTTATTGAGAATTTCACTGGAAATGGACCATGTTGTAAGATTAATTGTATATCATTATGACATATCAAAGAAATTGATATGTAATCGATTGTTTTGTCTTCATTCCATTTGGGTGGTGTTATTTAAATTGATTCTCTGTTATAAGAGTAAGCTGATGAATTAAAATCTGGAGAGAATAATATTCATTATAAATAAAATTACTCTGTGATTTTTCTTTAAAGAAAGTGTTAATAGAATTTTGTTATAAAAAGGAAAGTAGAGGTTGGAGAAAGGCTTAATATAAATTGATTGAGACGGGGTCTCACTGTATCACTCAGGCTGGAGTGCAGTGGCATCATCATAGCTCACTGCAACCTCAAACTCCTTGAGCTCAAATGATCCTCCTATCTCCCCCTTCTGAGTATCTGGGACTACAGGTGCATGCCACCACACCAGGCTAATTTTTAAATTTTTTTGTAGAGATGGCGTCTCACTATGTTTCCAGACTAGTCTCAAACTGCTGGCCTCAAGTGATCCTCCTGCCTCAGGCTCCCAAAGCACTGGGATTATAGGCGTGAGCTACTGCACCCAGCCCCATAAACTTTAAAACTTAGTTTTTTCTCTCATAATGTAAAAGTATCCTTTAGAGAAAACGTGATTTGTTTTATGTAGAATATAGGCAAGATAGTGAAAGCAGTCATCTTCCTGCATCACATAAGTGATATATTACAAGAAAAATTTGCCACTGTTTGCCAAAGAAATACTAAAGGAATAATGATTTGGATTTTTTAATTGAAGAAGTAATTGATATATTAAAAATACTATAAAACAATTATAAAATTATTCTAGTTTTTTCTATAAAAATGATATTTAATTTGGAAGTTAGAAGATGAAGTAGTATTAATTTAAGAATCACCAAGTAGATTTAACAAATTTGGACAATATTTTCTCTTAGTCCATTCAGGCTGCTGTAATAAAATATAAATAAAAGCTTATAAACAACAGAAATTTGTTTTTCACACTTCTGGATGCTGGGAGGTCCAAGATCAAGGTGCTGGCAGATTTGGTGTCTGGTGAGGGCCTGCTTTCTGGTTCATAGATGGTACATTCTCTTTGGTGCTAATCCCATTTTTGAGGATTCTGCTCTTATGACCTAATCACCTCCCCAAAGGCCCCACCACCTAATTACCTCAGGGGTTAGGATTTCAACATGGGGATTTCGGGGGACACAAACATTCAGACCATAGCAAAGCTGCTTACGTAGTTTTGAGTCTAACTCAGATTTTGGCATTTCTTTTTAGCATTGATTTTTGGAATTCCACTGTATTAAAAAATCCTGCTAATTTTCATTTTCAATATAATGTTTCTATAAAAAGCTTAGTATCTATGCTATTGGTGATATCATTTATATTTTGTGAATATAATATACTTGAAATATTGTATTTCATTCTTAAAATTCCATCATTTTATTCTGATGGTTACTTTAACCTTTTATGTGCATATGTGGGTACAATATAGCATATGATAATGGAAGGGTCCAACATAAGGAGTTCTGACTATTTTTCATTTGCCCATTTGTTAAGATACAGTTGTTTCTTCTTCCCAAGCGGTAATCATTTTTTATTTTTTAAGAGATGGAGTTGCGCTTTGTCACCCAGGCAGGAGTGTAGTGGTTTGACCATAGCTCACTACAGCCTGGAACTCCTGGGCTCAAGCTATCCTCCCACCTCAGCCTCCCAATTAGCTGGGACTGCAGGAGAGTTCCTCCATACTTGGCTAATTTTTTTCATTTTTATGGAGACATGATCTTTGTGGGGCGCGGTGTCAACGCCATTACAAGTTGGCGCCTGTTTCCGGCTTTGCCTAGAGCAGCTAACAAGTTCAGCGCACGCATAATTGTCGGTTGCCCTGTGGCGCGAGAATGCAAACAAATGGTCCTGATATGGGCTAATGCTTTGGTGGCTCGACAGTTGAGCGGCCTATCGCAGCTTAGGGGTTGTACTTCTGGGGTATATAGCAGCTTGCACGCTGCCGGGCTGGGTCTTCCGCATCATGTAAGTCTAAAGGGAACCCCATTAAAGCACGGTCAGAAGAACTCCGGTTGCCGCGTCTTCCTTGCTGGCGAGGCGGGCGCGACAAGTGGTGCCGAAACCCGGGACCTCGTGCAACTTTGAAGCACCAGCGGAGACGACCTCGACAGAGGTGAGTTCAGAACTGACGTGTGGGACGGCCAAAACTCCCCTGCTTCCAAAAAATGGGTAATATTCTGCTGCGGCACTTTTTGTGGCCTATTATCATGAAATGCCTGTATGATGAGACTTCAGGCCCGCGCGTAGCAGCTAGCCAAAGTGCACTGAGTGACTTGCAAGAAGCAAGCTCAGAGAGAAGCAGTAAGGGAAAAACCGCAGTAAAAGGTGGAAAAAAGGAATATAGAGCTCAAAAAAGGAAAATGCAGGGAGGGAAAGCGCAGCCCGACCTGCAAAGGGAGAAAGAAAGAAGAAAGGGGAGAGAAAGAAAGAAGAAAGGGGAGAGAAAGAAAGGAGAAAAAGGGAGAGAAAGAAGGAGAAAAAGGGAGAGAAAGAAGGAGAAAAAGAAGAAAGGAGAAAAGGGAGAGAAAGAAGAAAGGCGAAAAGGGAGAGAAAGAAGAAAGAAGAAAAGGGAGAGAAAGAAGAAAAGGGAGAGAAAGAAGAAAGAAGAAAAGGGAGAGAAAGAAGAAAAGGGAGAGAAAGAAGAAAAGGGAGAGAAAGAAGAAAAGGGAGAGAAAGAAATGTAAAAGTACCAGGAATAAAAATAACAAAGGAAAGGACAGGACAGAAGACAGAGGAGATAGCCTTTTTCTGTCAGAATTTAAAAAATTAAATATTTCTGAGGATGATTCCTCTTCTTCCTCTTCTCTTACTTCCTCAAGTTCAGGGGAGGAGGCGGGGGAGGAACTAGAAAAGAAAGAGGAACCGGTTTTTCAGGAAGCTGCCGGTTGTGAGCGGTACCGCCCACCTCCGCATGCCCCGCCTTGGGAAGGGCTGGGTTTTTCTTGGGGGCTGCTCGCCGCTGGGGATCCTCTGCCCATACCCTGGAAAACAGAGGAGCCAGTGTGGGTACCTCAGTGGCCTTTACCCTCTGAAAAGTTACTTGCGGCCCATAATCTAGTGCAAGAGCAGCTCACTCTTGGGCATCTTGAACCCTCTCAATCTCCTTGGAATACTCCTATATTTGTGATTAAGAAAAGGTCTGGTAAATGGAGACTGTTGCATGACCTTAGAGCGATTAATGCCCAGATGCAGCTTATGGGGCCTGTTCAAAGAGGACTGCCCCTTCTCTCAGCTTTGCCTAAACATTGGAGTCTAATTATCTTGGACATTAAAGACTGTTTTTTCTCTATTCCCTTGCATCCACAAGATAAAAGCAGATTTGCATTCACGCTTCCTTCCATAAACCATGAGCAGCCTGATGCAAGATATCAATGGCAGGTTTTGCCTCAGGGCATGGTTAACAGTCCCACTATGTGCCAACTTTATGTGGCCTCAGCTATCCAGCCGGTTAGGCAGAAGTTTTCAAAGGTAAGAATTATACATTATATGGATGATATTCTCTTGTGTCATTGTGATAATGGCGTACTTCGCCAAGCTTATGCGTCCCTTCAGGCTCACTTAAGGGAAAAAGGCTTGCTGGTCGCTCCAGAAAAGGTGCAAGAGGGAGAAGTAGGCGCGTTTCTTGGTAGTAGCATTCTCCCTGACAAAATTGTGCCTCAAAGACTGTCCATCCGAAGAGATGCTTTGAGGACCTTAAACGATTTTCAAAAACTGCTAGGGGATATCAATTGGCTTCGACCTTTCCTATGTCTTACCACAGCAGAACTGAAGCCATTATTTCAGATTCTAGAGGGAGACTCACACATCACGTCTCCTAGAACTTTGACTCCTGAGGCCCTTAAGGCTCTTCATAAGGTAGAAGAAGCCATTCAAAAGGCGCAACTAGTGCGCATTCAACATCATGATCCTTTCTCCCTCTGTGTACTCCCTTCTCCCACGCTCCCTACGGCAGTGCTTTGGCAAGATGGTCCCCTTTTATGGGTGCATCCTCAAGCCTCTCCAGGAAAGGTGATTGGCCATTATCCTACCTGTGTAGCCGAAATAGCTTTAAAGGGTATTAGTTTGGCTGTGTCCCATTTTGGACGTCACCCTGATAGCCTGATTTGTCCATATACTGCCAATCAGGTGAACACCTTATGTGCCAATCTTGATGCATGGGCCATATTGAGATGCACCTTCCCAGGGAGCATTGACAACCATTATCCCAGACATGCCTTATTGCAGTTTGCAATGAAAAACGAGCTTATTTTCCCAAGAGTAACTTCATTGTTACCTTTGGTTAATGCCTTGGATGTGTATACCGATGGCTCTAAGACAGGTATTGGGAGCTATGTCATTCAGGACAAGGTGTATACAAAACAGTTTAACTATTCTTCTCCTCAGCTAGTAGAGTGTGCCATAGTCGGTCTGGTTCTCAGTACCATCACTGAACCTATCAACATCATCTCAGACTCCTTTTATGTGGTCAACGCAGTTAAACAGTTAGAGAACTCCTTTCACATTCTTGCCAAGAGTACAGTCTTTTCTGTATTTACAGAAATTAGAAATACTATTCAAAATAGGAAAAACCCATTTTCCATTCAGCATATCAGAGCTCATTCCTTGTTACCTGGACCTATGGCTGCAGGAAATGCTATGGCAGATCACGCCACTCGCGCCCTCTGGGTGTCTGATGGCTACGCCGCCGCCATAGACTTTCATAAACTTTATCATGTGCCAGCTGAAACCTTACGACTTAAGTTCAACATCACACGTGCAGATGCTCGTGAGATTGTACTGCAATGTCCAAATTGTGCTCCTTATCGCACTGTTGTTCATACGGGCGTGAATCCTAGGGGTTTGCGTCCTCTACATATGTGGCAAATGGATGTAACTCATGTCCCATCCTTTGGAAAGCTTCAGTATGTTCACGTGTCTGTTGACACGTGCTCAGGCGTCCTTCATGCCACGCCTCTGGCTGGAGAAAAGGCAAGTTACGTTATCATTCACTGCCTAGAAGCTTGGGCAGCCTGGGGCAAGCCCCGGGTTATTAAGACAGATAATGGCCCGGCTTATACCTCAAAATCTTTTCAGCAGTTTTGCACTCGCTTGGGTGTGGAGCACCGTACCGGTCTTCCCTACAACCCTCAAGCGCAAGGCATCGTGGAACGTGCTCACGGCACGCTCAAAATGTACTTACAAAAACAAAAAGGGGGAGATGCCCTACAGCTAGGGCTATCACCCAAAGGACGCCTTTCCTTTGCTCTCTTTACTTTAAATTTTTTAAATTTAGATGTCAAGAGACGTTCGGCAGCAGACAGGCATGTCACGCCTGCTCCGCCACAGAAAGAATTAGTGAAGTGGAAAGATGTGTTGTCTAACCTATGGAAAGGCCCGGATCCAGTGTTAATGAGATCCAGGGGAGCTATTTGTATTTTTCCACAGGACCAGGACAATCCCATCTGGGTGCCCACGCGGCTGACTAGAACGGTGCAGCAGCCTCCAGAGCAGCATGGGGACCCAGTGGCTACTCCTCCTGACGACAGCATAAATGATCGCGAAGATGGCAGCGGAGCCACGCTGGAGGATCCTGTCAGTGCTTCCCCTGCCGATGCCTGTGACACATAACTCACCAATTTTCCCTCGCTTCTTTTCTACTAATGTTTCCTTGGACACTGCGTACATGCCGTTGGACACGCGGAGTAGTAAACTGGAGGGAAATAGATCCTTCTCCTTGAAGGGGACTTTGTGTTTTGTGTGGGGTTAACGAAAGCTGCACAGACTTGGCCCCCCTGTCCATTGGTGGCTGGGGGTATGGCAAGGAATGCTAGTTTCGCATGGAATCTTAGCGACTCTTTTAAAGGTTCTGTGAGGGTGATTGCGGGAGGGCAAAACTCGACCTTTGCCCCTATACCAGTCTAGGTTTGGTCCCCGTTTATCTGGGTGGTATCCACGGAAAAACCCTCTGGTACACATGTGAACTGTTCCTCTAATACGTGCAATTATACATTGTGTTGGAATGCCATGTCTCACCCCTCTGCCATTGTTAACCTACTTGCCTAGATACATTCCTGTTCCTGTTGAAGCTCCTAGCTCTATGACTTTGTTT
Organism: Microcebus murinus; assembly: GCF_040939455.1. Lineage (NCBI taxonomy): Eukaryota > Metazoa > Chordata > Mammalia > Primates > Cheirogaleidae > Microcebus > Microcebus murinus. The sequence continues at coordinate 9,792,655 of NC_134118.1, forward strand.
CGGTCTTGCAGCCACGGACCATGTGGTATTGGCACAGACATTTGCTGCGCTTAAACTGAGACAGTCTGCACAGGTGTGGTTGACCATGCTAAAAGGTTAGCCTAGTTTTGGGTTGCACCTGCTCCTACCCCCAGGTATTTTAGCAGACATGGCCTTTGCACTCTGAGGGGTCTCTCCCATTGCACCAAATAAGGCATGTCTCCTATCCCACAGCCAGCCTTTGCACACCTCCGAGTTGTGCTCATTGCACGAGGATAGGTGGTTGCTGGTGAAAGTGAGGCTCTGCAACCTTGATCGCACGGTCGAAGGATGGTGCTGAACGGTTGCTCAGCTCTCATTAAATTAATAAAACACGGGGAGATGTGGGGCGCGGTGTCAACGCCATTACAAGTTGGCGCCTGTTTCCGGCTTTGCCTAGAGCAGCTAACAAGTTCAGCGCACGCATAATTGTCGGTTGCCCTGTGGCGCGAGAATGCAAACAAATGGTCCTGATATGGGCTAATGCTTTGGTGGCTCGACAGTTGAGCGGCCTATCGCAGCTTAGGGGTTGTACTTCTGGGGTATATAGCAGCTTGCACGCTGCCGGGCTGGGTCTTTCGCATCATGTAAGTCTAAAGGGAACCCCATTAAAGCACGGTCAGAAGAACTCCTGTTGCCGCGTCTTCCTTGCTGGCGAGGCGGGCGCGACAGATCTTGCTATGTTTCCCAGGCTCGTCCTAAACTCCTAGCCTCAAATGATCTTCCTGCCTCAGCCTCCCAAGTTGCTGGGTTTACAGACATGAGCTACCATGCCCACCTCAAGTGATAATCATCTTTAAGTTTTCATATCTTAAGATGCAAGGGATTTCAATTCGTACTTCATTATACTGCCTTCAACTTTTAAGACAATAAGGAATTGTGCTTAAAAACACTTAAGTCAACTTTCCCAAATCCTTGATAAAATACAATTTTGACTTATCAAAGCGTTATTTTGCCTCCATACTTTTCTAATATTTTAACTGTCTGCTTATTACCAACTCATTGTCCCATCCCCAAATTTCAAACAGTTTAGCACTGTTTAAAAGTCACCGCCAGTCTTACCCTTTATGTGGTATTTCCTCTGTTACCTGCCATTAGATAGAGGTAATCTTCACCTCACTTTTTTTTTTTCAGACAAAGTTTCTGTCACCCCAGGTAGAGTGCAACGATGTCATCATGACTCACTGCAACCTCAAACTCCTGGGCTCAAGTGATCCTCTGATCCTCTTGCCTCAGCCTCCCAAGCAGCTGTGACTATAAGCGCGTGCCACCATGCCTGGCTAATTTTTCTATTTTTTGTAGAGACAGGGTCTTGCTTTTGCTCAGGCTGGTCACATCTCACTTATTTTTAATGAATAGTCTGAAACAGGGAATAATTTCTATAGTAAGAGAAGTCAACATTTGAATGATGCTTTGGGCCAGTTTTATAATATCATGAATATTATTTCAACTCAACTGAAATAAGTAATAAGGAAATTAAAAGTAATTGCAATTGCTGATGTTTAAGTGCTCATTAGATCCCAGGCACTATTATAAGTGGTTTATATGCAATAACTTATTTAATCCTCACAACATCTCTGAGGTTGAGTATTATCCTCATTTTACCAGTGAGGAAGCTATGGCCAAAGGGATTATGTGACACTCCTAATCTCATAGAGGTAGAGAATGCCAGAGCTGTCTGTCAAGCAGTCTGCTTCCAAACTTTAGTCCATGCTGTGTGTTGCCTAACTAGATGTGATTATTCATGTACATTTTTGCAAATATACTGGTTGAGGACCAGATTAAGTATTAATACTTAGCTAGCTCAGAATTACTGTGGGACAGGACTGAGTTTCAAATCCAGTTCTGGCATACTCCAAAGCATATTTTCTATCCATTGTACTCCACTAACATGTAAGTACCAGCAGAAACCCAAATTAACATAATCAGTGTATGGTGTGAATGTTTATGTCCCCCAAAATTGATGTGTTGAAATCCTGCCTCCCAGTGTAATAGTATTAGGAGGTGGGACATTTGGGAGATAATGTGAGAGTGGAGCCTTCATAAATGGAATTAGTGTCCCTATAAAAGACACCCCAGAGAGCAATCTCGCCCTCTTTCTACCACAGGAGGCTATGACAAGAAATCATCAGTCTGCAACCCAGAAGAGGGCCCTCACCAGAACTCATCCATGCTAGCACTCTGATCCTGGTCTTCGTCTCCAGAACTGTGAGAAATGAATTTCTGTTGTTTAAGGCCCCCAGCCTATGGTGTTTTGTTATAGCAGCCCAAACTGAGACAAAGCATGATGAAGTGTTCCTACGTGAAGAATTTGTGAGACATACATAAATGAATAGGTAAGAATCATTCGATTGGGACATTGGTAGATAGAAATTGTTTCTTTGGCTGTGTTTACATTGTGTGCCTGTCAGATAGTAGGCACTCAGTAAAATATGTGTCATGCAAGACTAATCAAAGAACAAAGAAACACCATTAGACCAAAAATATTCTGGATAAATAATGTTCTAAATTCTGCCATATCATGTTCCCCTTTTTGGCATAACATTCCAGTGCAATAAATTAACAGCAGAAGAATCAAACTCCTGTCTATCACTGTTTTAAGATTTGACCTAGAGGTAAGCCAGCCTAGCCAGAATTTTCAATAAAACTATGTTGTATAATAAGGAATTTGGCCATTGTCAGTGGGTCCTGGGAGGGAGCCTCTAAATCCTTGGGATTTACCAATTGATAGGAGTTGTTCATGGTGGGTCCCTAGATAGTTTCAGGGTGGGGCTGGCCATGCTGGACTCAATGCCCTTAATTTTCTCAAGTGATTTTTACCTTAAACCCACTTTATATTCTAGATTCTGAACCAACTTTACATTCTAGAGTCTTTGGTCAATAAGCGTAGAATTTTAGAAAAATTTGACCAGGATAATGAACCAATAATATGGCTTACCATGCTGAAAATATTTATGCATTATGAAACCCCCAAATCACATTTGCTGTTATGTAGATATTTGCAAACACTAAGCTTCCATGTCCTCAGGACACCTCACCCTCCTGGCACATCAATGCATATCACAAACCAGGGAAGCGCTCCCAAAGCTTGGTGTACAGCGTTTTCATTGGAGTTTCACTGCATAGCCCATAAGATTGATTGATTAGATCATTGGCCACATGACTATGGAACTTAATCTTAAGCTACTCTTCCTGCCCTAGAAGTTGGGCTGATATTGCATGGCTCAAAGACCCAACCCAATAGTAACATTGTTAATCTTTCTAGCATAGCCAGCCACAACCCTGAAACTAACTACATGGTTATCAGAAGTTTTAGATCATCGGGTTATGCATTTTGAAACTCAAAACCTTTGCTGGCTGCTTCTTTACTAATTAAGTACATAACAAGTTTTCCCTAATATGTGCTTAAACAAAAATCTTTTGTATTTTCACTTACTCTGCTTTTCCTTTGTTCCTATTAAACATACTTGTACTTGCCCATTGAGCCAACCATCTTAACCTTTGTTAATCGGTAATGTAGTATCACTGGCCTGACTGCTCTACTTTTATTATAACATCATTTATTCATCCGGTGCAAATTTGAGCTAGGCATTATAACTAGATGCTGAGAATGCAAAAAAGAATAAAATACATCCCTCACTCATGAGGAACTTCCAGTCTAGACAAAATTTGCTATGATAGTTATATAAAATTACTTAAACTATGTTGGTTTCCTTTCAGTCATAGGGTATCGTATCAGCCTTAAGTTTTCAGAATATTTCCCACAGTGGTAGAGCCTCTAAAGCTTTAATGTACATATGAACCACCTGAGAACCTGTTTACAAAAGAGTTTTAATCCAGTAAAGTTGGGGCAGGGCCTGAGATTCTGCTCCAATAAGCTTCCAGGTGAGGTTGACACTGCTGGTCCCTGAACCACATTTGGAATATCAAGGTCTTAGGGTACAAACCTTCAGATGTTCTAAGTAGCAGAATATCTTAAATTGTTTTAATAATTTTCACCTGATTTTCTTGCATTTGCTTTTCTCATTCTGTGTGGCCTGACCCTGTTTAACATCTCTCAGAGTCTCTTTGTTCAAACTGAACAGAAATCTTATCATGTTGGAGGGTCGCTGGCTTACGTCAAAAGAATTCTTTAATCACTGTAGGTGTGTGAAAGATTTAATATTCATTACTTTCTCCATAAATGTTACCTTTTTAAAAATCTTCATGAAAGTAAGATAAACCTGTAATTTCCTCCCAGTCATGGTCTGTTGTTTTAATTTCATGGCATGTAGTTAGAATTGTTTTTGTGCTATTTTATAGTGACATTATGAAGAAAACGTTCATGTCAGTGATTTACTGCTATTTCAGAATGAAATGTATATTACAGGGGTTAGGGAAGTAGGTCTTAACACTTAAGGGATTCTTCTGAGACTTTAATCACAAAATGTGTTTTATTAAATATCTTAATCCTATGATAGCCTCAAATTTCTAAAACATAATTAATTATACCATTTTAATCAGTTTTTACACAATTGATAAGATTTAAATAGATAATATAAGTAAAGAAATGTGGATAATTATTCATGATATATAATGACAGCAATAAGACTTTGGAGTCTGATTATTATAGATCATGTCATAGGGCTCTTCTCCCATTATTTTTTTTCTAATACTGTATCTTAGTCCATTTTTGGTGCCATAAAGGAACACCTAAGACTTGGTAATTTATAAAGAAAAAAAAGTGTGTTTGGCTTACAATTCTGCTGGCTGGAAGACTGGGCGTCTGGTGAAAGACTCAGGGCTGCTTCCACTAATGGCAGAAGGTGAAGGGGATCCGACATGTGCAGAGGTCACCTGGCAAGAGAGGAAGCAAGAGAGAGGGGTGGGGCCAGGCTCTTTTTAACAGCCAGCTCTCCTGAGAACTAATAGAGGGAGAGCTCATTACCACAAGGACAGCGGCAAGCCGTTCTTGAGGGATCCACCCCCATGACCCAAACACCTCCCACTAGGCCCCACCTCCAACATTGGGGAATCAAATTTGAACATGGGGTTTGAGGGACATTCAAACCATAGTGTACTAGTGACAATAAAATGAATAAAAAGCAAATCGATTCAAGTGTATATTGTGTTTTACTTCTGATTCAACAGTAAGCATTTAGGAATTGATTTGAGCATTTGGGAATTGATATTTTTTTCATACATTCTGAAAAAGTTCATTTATGTATATCTTAATTTTAATTGTGTAGAATATTTTCATATGTACAACCAGAGAAGGTTCACAAAGGCAGGTAGTCATCTTTTTCTCTAGTTTCTAACTACATTTTAATTGGTGATATTGGGTTATAATGTCTGGCTAAGCAACACAAAATCAAAAAATCTGAGGACTGTTTGAATGTGTGGACACCTGTAATTAAATCAGAGAAGACACTTGAAATATCTGCTCTTAAGAAGGTTTGATCCGACAGGGTGAGGGTTGGGGAAATTTACTATAAGATGCCTTCAAACTATAGCCAGTTTGAGTCATATAGATTTCTGTCTTTAAACAACTAGGAATTATTGTTGGATTTAGGGAAAGCATAGAACTAGAACAGCATCTGCAAAATTGTTCATACAAAGTGGTTGATTAGACCTAACTAGGTCTATGGTTAGGCAACTAGTAAGAGCATTTAAGATTCACAGGCTGACAGTCATATGTTGAATTAAGAGATTTATTGCCTTAACTATCTCATTTATTTGGTAAATTCTGCAAACTTATCTTACTAACATACATTATTTGTTCACTTATTTCTTAGCAGCTTGCCAATCTCATAAAACTGAAGAATAGGTCGTAACTTTTTTTCACAATTCTGAGGGCTTAACTATTTACAAAGTTTCTAAGATCATCTAATAGTTTGATATAATCCTTTTCCTCCACTTCTGGGACTCCTATACATGTTGGCAGTTCTACTTTTGGCTATAGATCCCTGGGCTGCTCTTTTATGGTCTCCCTCTCTGCTGTTTCTTGTTATTTCTGGAAGAGTTTCTCAGTCTAGTCTTTCAACACACTTATTCATTTTTCATCTATTCAACCTGCTGTTTATCTCATTCATCGTGGTGGGCCTTTTTTTTTTAATATTTCAACTATTGTGCATTCATGCCTAATATTTTCACCAAGATTTTTTAAATGATTTCTTGGTTTTGCTTTATGTTACCAATATTTTCTCTAATTTTCTTATATTTATCATGATTATTTTAAATTCCTCTAGTTTCTAACTACAGTTTAATTGGTAATGTTAGTTTGCAACATCTGGCAAATCGACACAAAATCATAGAACTCAGGACTGTTTGAATGTTTAGGCACCTGTGATTAAATCAGAGAAGACACTTGAAATGTCTGCTCTTCGGGAGGTTTGATATAACAAGGTGAGAGTAGGAGAAACATTCTAAACATTGTTTCTGATGGTAGATGTTTTTCAGTTAGTTGTCTTTTTTTTTTTTTAACAGTGATTATACACCTTAGTATTAGACATTAGCAGCACCCCTCCAACCTTTCTTCTCACTGCTCTCAGCACTCTGTTCCTTTCATTTCTTCTAGTCCATACTCCGAAGTTAAGACAGCCTGATTCTCCCCAGGATGTCTCAATTTTTGGTATTGTTTTGTCTTTTCCCAGAATCTACATAGCTATCTGAATCACTGTCCCTCTTTTCGTCTCTCTCTCCCTTCCTCCATTCCTACCACCCCCAACTCCTAGTTTCTCCAGGGTTGGAAGAACCCAGCAACCTATGCTATCTCACCTTCTTGACAGGAACCAAGACTAATTAAAAGGAAATTTCTCCCAACTTTTTCTCTTAGTTATTTATAGTAATGATTCTCAGATTTGCCATTCTGAAATGTATAAATGATAGCTTGCTGGCTGTTGTTTTGTTTCAACTTATTTTTAAAATATTGGTTCATTTACCAATTTAAATTAGTAAAATTCAAACTTAGGCAGTAAGACTTATAATGTTTTACAATTAAAATATAGATAGGAAATCTTCTGGAAGAAAATGAAGTAGTGGAAATATAAAATAGAATTCAGTCCTTACAATAAGCAGAAACTTATCATGTTACAGCTAATTAGGTAAGATTATTTTTAATACATATGCATGATTGAGATTTGAAAACTTTACTTCACCTTAAAGCTTTGATTATTTGAGGTGATACCAATCATATACATTGTAAGATTCCCCGATTATGCTTCTGTCTGGTGCACATCAATTGCACAAAACCCTGCGACATAGGGAAGAAATAGTTTCTATTTTGCAAACATGGAAACAGGCCTCAGGAAGACAATTACCTGAGGTTCTCATGTAGCACATGGCAGAATGGAACCGAATCAGTGTCTGTGACTCTGGCTCCTCTTGCCTGCCTGATAGCCCACCACTCCTGACCCCTGCCCTTTCCAGCCGCCACACCACCAGGGTAGGGTTGGCATCCTCTCCAGCTGTTTGTGTCCTCCCAAAGGACTTTACACTCCCTTCCTTCTCTGGCCCACTTAAACTAAGCAAGACGGTTTCCAAGGAAGGAGTTTTGTGGACGATCCTGCTGGCATACCTCCTGACCCATCTGAGCAGACTGGCATCTTCAACCAGGCTCTGGGAGGTTGCACAACAGGGGAAAGAAGAAGGGATTGTCTGCCTGCTGTCCCCAACCAGCCAAATCCACCTGCGTGTGAGGGAGATGGCCAGTTTTACAGGTATGCACCTCGAGGAGACTACCAGCAGGTAATGGGACTCAACCATAGAGAGAGGTGTTTAGGGGCAACTGGGAGAGGGGGAGAGGATCAAAGGCCCCATCAGGATCTGAGTTTTAACTGAAATGAGGTTCTGAGCACAGGAGCCAAGGCAGGTATAGTCAAGACAGAGAAGACATCACTGGAAATGGCATACAAGGCAGAAACTGAATCAAATGAAGAAACAATAGAGAATGTAGGCTCCAAAGTCGGAGAACAAAGGGAATCTGCCTTGCTAAGCTGTGAACTCCAAGGTCCTTTTGTCTCCCCACCACATGAGATCCAGGTGGGACTACAGACGGTCCCCAACTTATAATTTCTTGACCTTATGATGGATAGCACAAAAGTGACAGACATTCAGTAGAAATTGTATTTCAAGTACCCATACAACCCTTCTGTTTTTCACTTTCCGTTCAGTGTTCAATAAATTACATGAAATATTTAACACTTTATTATAAAATAGGCTTTGTGGTACATGATTTTGCCCAACTGAAGGCTAATGTAAGTCTGAGCACATTTAAGGCAGGCTGTGATATTCTGCAGGTTAGGGGTATTAAATGCGTTTTCAACTTAGGGTATTTTCAACTTACAATATGTTTATTGGTCCGGAGCCCCATCATAAGTGGAGGAGCTTTTGTAAACCTAAAGCTAGGGCAGGCATTAAAGGTAATTAACAATGGAAATTTTTTAAATATGGGATGTGAGAGCCAGATCAGAAGTTATGCTTGATGATTTTATATGACTCTTCTATGTTAGCTGGAAACATTGTTACCACAATAAGAAAAGGGATAATCTAGAATTAGGGAGCAATGGTTCTGAATTATTGTCAGTAATGAGGTGAGATTTAGCATAAATTGCTTGATTCTATTATGCTTCATTCACCACATTGAAAAAGGGGTGATTAAAAACATCCTCTCTATAGCCGGGCATGGTGGCGCATGCCTGTAGTCCCAGCTACTTGGGAGGCTGAGGCAGGAGGATTGCTTGAGCCCAGGAGATTGAGGTTGCTGTGAGCTAGGCTGACGCCACGGCACTCACTCTAGCCTGGGCAACAAAGCGAGACTCTGTCTCAAAAAAAAAAAAAAAAAAAATCCTCTCTGTAGAATTGAGTTTTCTTCCTTACGATAATTTTGTTAATAAGTGGTATATAATTTGAAATTATAATATTCAAAACTCAAATTACATGATTTTACATGATTCTAAGCTTTTCTAAGCATACAACTTCAATAGCATTATGATTTGACGATTATATTCCAAATAGACATGGCTAGTGAAGAGGCTGTAATATCAGAAGGCTTTATTATAACCTTGTGAATACAGACTTTTCCTAGACAGCAGAGCACTGTGTTAATGGATTCAGTTCTATTTCTATATTAAAGTGACATTGGCACAAGTCCACTCCAATTAATGGTTCCATCTGACTAACTGACTTTTCAGAAAGGTTAATAATAACAATCCATGCACCCACGTGAACCCTCCACTGAAAAGTATGAATTAGCCACAATGGTAACAACCACTGGGAAAATAGCAAGTTGTTCTTTCCTTTTTTTATTTTTCCTAGAGACATCCATTGACCCAAAATATATTGAGAAATTCGCAAGTCTGTTAAAAGATACATAAATACATATACACACACATATATATGTACATATATGTATATATGTATATAAGACATGTGTGTGTATATATGTATGTATATCTTATAGCTCTTCCATTAAATTATCTCAGTTTAGTGAAGAGAGAAGCAGGCATAGAGTTATAGTGCAATCTTTTCTATAACGTGAATGTGTACAAAGTATAATAGAATTTCAGAAAGACTTTTTCTAAGAGGTAGCATTTAAGCAAGTCCAGGTAAGAGACCATGAGGACCTAAATAAATATTCTGACATTGGTGCTGGTGAGGTCAGAACCAGTAATAGGGATGTCTAGAGGGTAGCTATTACCAGATGTATAAGGGAGAGGAAGCATTTTAGGAGGACTTCTTGCAGGTCTCTCTTAGAAAACTGGATGAATATTATTTGCTGAGACTAGCAACTCAGAAGAAAGAGTATATTTATGGGGGAAGGTGAAGCATAGTTTTGGACATGATTGAGGTTAAGGTCTTGCCTTGGGAATTCCCAAATGGACAATTTCAGAAGGCAGTGAGAATATGTAGTTTCAGAGGTCTGGGAATCTTGACTTGGGAGTCATTAGTTTTGTAACAGTTAATGAACATGAGCAAGATTGCTAATGAATTTTTTGTTTTGTTTTGTTTTTACGTAAAGAGAGTGCTTACAAAGACCTGAGGAACACTGATATTTAATGGTGTACAAAGCAAGAGGGCCCTGCCTAGGAACTGAAACTAAGCTGTCAGAGGGAGAGGAGAGCATGATCTGGAGGAAGCCAAATGAAAGAGTGACAGGTCAAAAAGAGGGAAATTGTCAGCACTGTGTTTGAGATACTTCAGACATTTTCTAAACCTGATCAGCAAAAAAGACAGTTTTAAAAATTTTAAATTCTTTTAATGACCCCAGATTCTTTAGAATGCAAATAATGAAATATTTACCATATTCTATTTTTTTCTTCAATTACGAAATAAAATTTTTGAAGAAAATAAAAACTTATTTTATATTTTTATGCTGATCATACTTAAACTCGATATATTTAAAAAGAATATAGACTGTCTATACAAACAGACCTAATTTGAATTCCAACTTCACAATTAACCTGGAGCAAGTTATTTACCTTCTCATTTTCTTCATAAAGAAAGTTGGAAATAGCACACCTTCTTGACAAGGTGATTTTGAAGATCAAACAAAATAATGGACATAAAAGAGCCCATTTTGCATAAACAATTACTGTTTTAGCCATCTGTTTTAAGAAGTTAGGAAAACATTCAGCAAATGAAACCCAAAGAAAGCAGAAAAAGGTATATAAGAGCAGAAATCAATTAAATAGTAAATAAAAGTACACAAGAGAAAAAATTAAGGCAAAAGTTGGTTCTTTTTTTTTTTTTTTTTTTTTTTTTAAGTCAGGCATGTTCCAGAGAAAAAAGTTGGTTCTTTTATAAAGCTTAAAATTAATACACCGCTGGCTTTTTTCTAATATGAAATTTAAAAGATACATTTTTTTCTTAAATAAAAAAAGGTTATTACTACATGTCCTATGGACATTTAAAAATGTAAGAAAAGATTATTTTGAAGTACTTTATGCCAATAAAGTTGAATACTTAGATGAAAGTAACAAATTTCTACAAAAATACTATATACCAAACTGACAGAGGAAGACATAAAAGCTGAATAATTCCATATCTGTTTTATTTTATAAAATATATCTGCAATTAAAAGCCTTCCCACAAAGAAAACTCCAGGCTTAGATATCTTTCCCAGTGAACTCTACTGATCATTTAAAAAAAAACCTTTCCCAATAACTTTATGGGGCTAACATGATCTTGAAAACAAAACCTGACCAGGACATTATGAGAAAGGAAAATTACTGGGTCAGTCCGCCTCATAAACAGAAATATCCTAACAAAATATTAACCAAGTTTATGTAGTGATACATAAAAGGACCAAGTATCATTATTAAGTTGAGGTCCTTTCAAGAATTCAAGCTGACTTATTTGAAAATCAATCAATGTAATTTATAATATTAATAAAATAAAAGAAAAAAGTATATGACCATCTCAATAGAGGCATAAAAACTACTTGATAAAATTCAATATCGATTCAATAAATATTCTTAGCAAATCTAGGCTAGCCATGCATCGCTTAATGACGAAGTTACATTCGGAGAAATGCACCAATAGGTGATTGCGTCATTAAGCAAACATCACGGAGTGCTTACACACACCTACATGGTACGGCCTACTGCACACCTCGGCTGTATGGCATAGCCTATTGCTCCTAGGCCACAAGCCTGTACAGCACGTTACTGTGTCGAATACTGTAGGCAATTGTAACAGAATAGCAAACGTTTGTGCATCTAAACATAGAAAAGGTACCATAAAAATACAGTATGAAAGATAAAAATTGGTACACCTGTACAGGCACTTACCATGAACGGAGCTTTCAGGAACAGAAGCTGCTTGGGTGAGTCTGTAACTGAGTGGTGAGTATGAGGGCCTAAGACATTACTGTACATGACTGCAGACTTTATAAACACTGTACACTTAAGTGACACTAAATTCACTAAAAATTTTTTGCTTTCTTCAATACTAAGTTAACTTTCGCTTACTGTAACATTTTTACTTATAAGCTTTTTAATTTTTTTAACTTTTTGATTCTTATTAATAATGCTTAACTGAAAACACAGACACATTTTACAGCCATACAAAAATATTTTCGTTCTTTCTATCCCTATCCTATAAGCTTTTTTGTATTTTTTCAAGTTTTTTTCTTTCTTTCTAAACTTTTTTGTTAAGAACTAATACAAACACACACACACATTAGCCTAGGCCTACACAGGGTCAGGATCATCAACATCACTGTCTTCTACCACCACATCTTGTCCTAGTGGAAGGTCTTTAGGGGCAATAACAGGCATGGCGCTGTCAACTCCTGTGATAACAATGCCTTCTTCTGGAATCCGTCCTGAAGGACCTGCCTGAGGCTGTTTTACAGTTAACTCTCTTTTTTTAGGAGTAGAAGGTATACACTTTAAATTAACAATAAACAATAGTAAATACATAAACCAGTAACATAGTCATTTATTATCATTACCAAGTATTATATACTGACATAATTATATATGCTAGATTTTTGTACAACTGAGTGCAGTAGGTTTGTTTACACCAGCATTACCACAAACATGAGTAATGTCTTGTGCTGTGATGTTGTCACAGCTGTGATGTCACTAGGCAATAGGAATTTTTCAACTCCATTATAATCCTATGGGGCACAGTTCGTTGTTGACCAAAATGTCAGTATGTAGCACATGCCTATAAGAGATGACAAAATACCTACAAAATACATACTGCAAGCATGACACTTCATGGTAAATTGCAGAAAGTATTTTCTGATTTCAGAAATGAGTGGGTATTCCTATTATCAGTACATCTATTCAATATTGTACTGGAGGTCCTAGCCAGTACAGAAAAAGCAAAAAAAGAAAACAAAAACTATAGGAAGAAGACTTTTGTTTGCAAATGACACAATTGTGTATGCACAAAATCTGAAAGAATCTGCAGATAAACTATTAAAATTAAAAAGAGAATTTAGTAAAGTTTCTGGATACAAGATCAATATGTAAAAAAAATATCAATTGTATTTCTATCTACCAGGAATAAACAACTAGAAAAATTAAATTTTAGAAGTGATTCTATTCACAATAGTATCAAATACCATGAAATTCTTTGGAATAAATATAAGAAAAGATGTGTAGGATCTCTATCAGAAAACTACAAATTATTGAGGAAAAGTATAGAATACCTATATAAATGAAGGTATATTCGTGTTCATGTGTTGGAAAATGCAATTTTGTAAATTGTCATTCCCAAATGATTTATGTATTAAATTCAATTCCTGCATGCCTGTGTGTGTGTGTGTGTGTGTGTGTGTGTGTGTGTGTGTGTGTGTGTGAAAATCAAACCAGCTGATTCTAAAATGTATAAGGAAATGCAAAGGGCCATAATGGCCAATGATATCTTGGAAAGAACAAAATGGATACCACCAGCTATCAAGACTTATTGTAAAGTGACAGTAAGTAATACAGTGTACTATAGTGCAAGAAGAGACAAATTAGTGGAATCATATAGACAGCTCAGAAACAAATGCACACACATAAGGATTTTGATTTATCCCAAAGATGGGACTACAGATAAGTAGGGAAACCTTTTTTCCCAATAAGTTATTCTGGATAGATATGGAAACTGTGGAACGTGGCCTAAACCTATAAACTAAATATGAAAGGAAAAACAATGACTTTCAGAAGATATGAAAGGCAAAAAAGAGGCTTTGTGGGGAAGGAGAAGAGTTTTCAAAGAGGACTCAAAAAGCAGTAACTATAAAGGAGAAGTCTGACAAACTACATACGCTAAAAATTATTGAATTAATCTAATCATTAGAAAATATCACAGAAGTCCAAACTGAGGTTCAGTCTACAAAATACCTGACCAGTACCATTTAAAAATGTCAAGGTCATGAAAAACATGGACTGAGATATTGCCACAGATTGAAGACAACTAAGGATATGTGATATTAAATTCATCATGGTATCCTGTATTGAGTCATGAAACAGAAATGTACAATAGAGGAAAACTGGTTAAATCTGAATAAACTGTGTAGTTTACTTAATAGCACACCAATAGTAATCTTTGAGTTTGATAAGTATTAGATATGTTTGGTAAATGGTTATGCAATACACTAACACTAGGGGGAGCTGGATAGAGGATATTGGGAGCTCTTTCTTTTCTACTCTTCTATAAATCTAAAATTAATTCAAAATAGAATTTTGAATTCTATATATAGATAATTTAAAATTATATTCACCAAAAGATACCATTAAGAAAGTAAAAAGGCAAGCCATGAGTGGAAGAAGAAATTTATCCTAGATATAATCAAAATGAGCTTGTATATAGAATATATAAAGAGCCCCTATAAATCAATAAGAAAAAGGACACCATGATACAAAAGTTGGAAAGAGACTTGAAGCATTGTAAAAGAGGATAGCCATAAATATATGAAAATGTGCTCAACCTCATTAGTCATCAGGGAAAAACAAATTTAACACCAAGTAAAAATTTGCAATCTTACCAGAAAAGGCAAATATTGACAACCATCTGGAGAAGGAGGAATTCTCATATGCAGCTGTCAAAAGTGTAAATTAATATAGCCACTTCAGAAAACTATTTGGCATTATCTACTAAGTTTATATGCATACCCAATGACCCAGACATTCCACTCATAGGAATATACAACAGAAATGTGTGCACATGTATATCAAAAGACACATGCAAGAATATTCATAGCAGCATCATTCATAAAAGCAAAAACTGAAATGCACCCAGATACAATAGTCACCTACAGTAAAAATATGTTTAAAAAAAAAAGTGCTGTACGCATACAATAGAATGAATAGGAAAAATTTACCACCACTCACAGCAAAAAGAATAAATTTGACATAGCCAATGTCATGCAAAAAAGCCTAGATATAAAAGCATATAAACGATGATTCTATTATGTAAAGTTCCAAGAAAAAAAAGACAACCAAACTACAATGTTTAGTCATGTTTTGATGCTAAAATTATCAAGAAAAGCAAAGAAGTGATAACATGAAAGACAAGTGCATCAGGGTTGGGGAGGGGTGACCCGATTGTTGCATGGTACAACAATGTTTTATCACCCTGCGTCTTGGTTTCACTGCTGTGCCCTTGGAGATAAATCATTGAGTTATTTCTTTTTATTGGGTACAGTTTTCTGTATTACATTCCACAATGAAAGAGTTTCTAAAAGAGGAAATGGGGAAAAAAAGAAATGAAAGGTTCTTCAAAAGATGACTCACCAGCTCTCTAAAAATGGGAAATCTAAGACCAATCTATACTTATTTCTTTATCTTAAATCTTGTTTTCCTCTTCCGGGAAAAGATGCATTTTAATAGTGCTTTCTCTTAGCAAGTACCTTCAGCAAGCTCAAGGTGCATGTTGACAGTTGTTTTTTGGTTAATGACAGTAGCAACTTATTAAACAGATGTAATTTAAACCCCCATGCTCCTACCTTCATATACATATTTATTTTTAAAACTCTCCTTTATAAAGATAGTATATTTGACTTTAAGGGATATAGTCAGTCATTAGATACTTTTTCATCACATGCTGCATTGTGTTTTCCATTTAGAAGACAGATCTAAAACACTAGCCTTATCATTCTTAGGTTTGCAATTTAAATGTAAAATCTTACCAGAGTTGCATCCATTGAAATAAAACAGTCTTGGAAATTAAACACTAATTTCCCCTCAAATGGCCATTTCTGTTTTTTTTTTTTTCTTTCTAATTACCACGGTAATGAAGTGGCCAGTATTATGGTAGGCAGTGATTTCAAAGGCAGCAATCTCTTATTATGAATCATAGACTTTATTTTCCACCCAAATGGGAGTCAGCCTTCGTTATAGAAAATGCCATGTACAAATTCCATCTCTGCTGAGACTAAAATAGTTTTAGAATAACAAATCATACTTTCAGCTCAAAGAAAGAGTAGGCTTTCAAGCATTCACTAAAGCAAAACCGAGGAGGAAAACCATTATATTTTCACTACAGGGTCATTTCTGATCATTCTAATCTGTTACTCTCAGAGGCAGACTTTCAGCATCTTAAAATACTGCTATATTAATAAAGCCATTTGATAAGGACAGCTTGTATCAAAAGAGATATGAGGAAAAGCACTTAGAAAGCCATAAAGCACTATGAAAGTATCACTTTTTGTTAAGCCATTGGTCTGACCATACCCTTCCTCTCTCAGGTCACGCGGTCCATTCTGCTTCTAACACAGGAAGCTGCCCTTTTTGTTTTCTCTCAAAGTGAAGCTGGACCAAAATATCCAGCTTTCATCGGTTCAAAGGAATCTCTCTTTTAACATTTATCATGTCTCATGTAGACTTCTGTTTTTTCTATGTCTCTTTAAAATCATTTTCTGTCAAATGACTATAATGTGCCACCGCTTCTTGCCTGCGAGTCGTGGCACAGTGCCACCCAGAATCACGCACGGAGGTTTAGCTGCCTCATTAAGCTGATATTGTGATTGTTTACTCCAAAATAAATAGTGACAAGCATGCACCCCATTCTTTGGTATCAGTGCTATCAAATTTAAGTGGGAGCAGCATCTAGAAATGAGTTGTTAGGGTTTCCTATCTGAAAATGAGACATGCTGGGATCTGCAATTTGAACCACTGGGGTTTTTCTGATGGCAAATACAGAGGATGATTGTGCTGATCCTTTCACTTGCCTAGATTGTATACCAGATTATCTTATTTTGTCATATGCAGGAAATTGATAACTTCTTACCCTGATGTCAACGATAGTGCTGGTTGCAATTTTCTAATAAACAAGAGAAATCAATTTACCTCGTGGGCAGTTCTGAGTCTATTTGGACCCTCATGTATACCCCAAGGGTCTGTCTTCCTCCTACAGCTTTAGTTAAACAAAGATATATTTATTCTAGGTTAGTGGAAGTAGAAAATGCAAACTAGATCTTCAAAAAATAACTATTACTAACTAAAAAAAATTCAATCTGTGAGCATTTCCTGACTATGCAAAATAACTCAAATTTCATGAAGACATTCTTCTTAATATGAAGAAAGAATGTCTTCATTTTAAGAAGAAAGAAAGAGGTCTGCCTAAAAAGGTGATGAAAACTTTGGCTCAATATATAATGTTGGGGCAAAACTACTGAGACAGTGAAAAGATCAGTGGTTGCCAGAGGTTGGGTGGGAAAAGGGAAGGAAGGGGAGGATGGCCAGGCAAAGCACAGGAGAGACTATTCTAGATGATACTATAAAGGTGGACACATGTCGCTATACATTTGTCAAAACCCACAGAATGTGTAACACCAAGAGTGAACCTTAATATAAATGATGGACTATAGTTAATAATGTATCAATATTAATTTGTTACAAATAATTTGTATATTAATTGTAACAAATGTGCCACACCAGAGAAAGATGTTACAGAGAGGGTGGAATGCATTTATGGAGCTCTGCTCCATTCTGTAAATCTGAAACTGTGCTAAAAATATGAACTCTAGTAATTTTTTTAAAAGAAAGAAAAAGTGGATGAAGAAGTCTGCCACAGTAGGCCAGGAATGCCCTGTTCTCTTAGTGGAGATCTGAGGGTAAATTCATCACCCCCAAGCATGCCCCAAAATGGTGTGAGTTGTGCATCAAACTGAAAACCTTTGCAAATATGAATAGACCTAAGACAATAACTTTTTTGAAGTTTACAATTTCTATATTCATCTGAACCATAGCAGAGTAATAAAATAGAAGAAAGAGAAAGACATTCCTTATTCATTTAGGTATTTTAAAAGTTAGATATTCTCATTTTTTACGATTTGCTTGCTTATTGTGAAAAATTAAGAGAGGTGAAGGTGAACATGAGAGAAAATCATTTTAAATGTTAAATGGTATACAAATCCATAATGACAAGGACGTTAAAAGCAAAGACCTAACAAGCCAGCACTAAGAGGTTGGCTGGAGTGAGCAGCCTCGGCATATAATCGCAGATGACTGACAGCAGAGGGTGTTCAGATAACTGCAGGTAGCTCAGTGCAGCTGAAACTCTGATTTCAATTAGGGTTTGGCTGCAGGAGGGAGTGGGGGGGGGGTCTTTGGGTTTGACTCTTTGGGAGTAAGAAGCTACTGTAGGGCTTTCAGGTGTAAGTAATATGGTTCAGCAATGGGCCTCGGGAATGAGAGGGGAACAAGGCAAAGAGGGGACTAGTGAGGAGATGTATTGGAATAGTGCAGATTAGACTAGATGAGGGCTCTAATGAAGGGGTATCAAGGAGGGGGAGACGCTGACAGGAATAATGGAGACAGAACAAAAAGAATGGATGAATACTTAGATGTGAGGAGAGAGGGTAAGAACTTGAAAATGACTGTCAGGTACCATTTATGACACTGGGAATGAAAGGGGGGCTGTAGGGAGAGGCAGAGAGCAGGGACAGGGAAGGTGGTGAAATTCAATTTAGGGCACATTGAGACTGTGTTCTCTGTGGGTCATCCAGACAGAACCGTCCAGTTGGAAGAAATGGAATCTGTGGTTCTATAGGTCAGAATGATCTGTACCATAGATGAAGTCATCAGTCCACAGATGGTAGTGGAAATCACCTAGGAGACCCCATGTACACTGAGAAGGGAAGAGACCTAAGGACAGAACTCTGGGAGACACCAGCGTCCAATGGGCAAGCCGAGGGAGATGATCCCCCAAGGGGTCTACAAAGACCTGCAAAGACAGAGAGAGCTCGGAGGCCAATGTCATGGAAGGCAAGAAAAAAAGCAATGTTATGTTCCGGTGAAGAATGTTACCAAGTATTTTCCTTCTTCATTTCCAGAGCATATTTAAAAAGTCATAAGAGAAAATGAAATCGTGTGCCATATATTTTCTAACTTTGAAATATTGAAGACGTAGCTGAGTTAAATCAATCTAATGATAATGGAGTGCCAAATAAGAATTAATTTATAAACTGTTGTATTTAACTTCACAGCACTAGAGCCTAAGAGAAGAAATACTGCTGCCTCTCTTGGAGTGATTTACCACACCATGTTGGTTTGTACATTTGTGAACTACTAAGAGAAAAAGTAAAACAATATAATGTGCACTAGCCTTGGCGTCAGAAGACCTGAGTTTAAATATGATTCCTGCCACTTAGCAGCTGTGGGCAAATCATGTAAGCCCTCTGAGATCCAATAGGGAGATGGCCAATTTTGGAAATTAAATATGTTGAGTATAATATTTTATAGTTCAATTAGTATTCTGCAGCTCTTTTGTGTTCATTGCATACTTCCAAATACTATAAAGTTTGATGGCATTCTGGAGGTTAATGTTTTCTTTTAGCATAATATCTGCTTAGAGGCAGCACACAGATATCCCTGAGATCATAGAAGTTCTCCCTTCTTTGTGAAGATACTGGTGCAAATACATGCAGAGGCCAATTGGCTGAGAACCTTTTAACTATGCCCATTTTAAGTATAATAATTGGTGTGCAACTTAGCATTTTAATTAGATCCTAGGGTTTTTTTAATTACAATTTTTCCAAAAACATTATCTGTAGGTTTGTTGAATGTTTATTTCATGCCACGGGTTTTCTGATATTTAATAGAAACAACAGTCTTCCTCTGCCCTATTGCACCCGGTCTGTTAATATCTCACTGCAGCTGGGAGGTGACCTCTCCATTATATCCGAAGCCTTTGTAATAAATAATGGTAGATGTCTAAAGCCCATCGCAACAGCAAATAGAATGGTACATAGCACCGTCCATTTGGAATTTCCATGGCAAGGAACACTGGAAGACCATTTGTCACCTTAGTCATTTTGAAAGGAAAAAAAGACAATTTGGTTCTTAGAAATGATCAAACAGAAAGCAAAATCTATATGCCTTGACACACTATATTGGAATTTTGCTTTTTATTGTATTTTCCCTTTTAAGCAGGTTTATTGCGGCATAGACATAATTTAGCAAAATTCACTCTTTCGTATACAATGCTATGGATTTTGGCAAACACACCCGTATAGCGGTGTACATACAGTCGCATTGCTGCAAAGGATGAGTAGTGTAACATCCTCATCCTTCTGTAGCCACCTCTCTATCCCATCAGCTCCTGGAAGCCAATGACGTGGCTTCTGCTTCTATGGTTTTGTCTTTTCCAGAATGTCATATAAAACGGAATTGAACAGTCTGTAAAGCCCTCTAAGTCTGGCTTCTTTCACTTAGCAAAAAGCATTTGAAGTTCATCCATGTTGTGGCACATATCAGTAGTGTGCTTTTTTTCATTGCTAAGTAGTATTTTATTGTGTGGATGTACCACAGTTTATCCTTTTACCTGTTGATGAACATTTGAGGTGTTTTCAATTTAGATGACTATGAATAAAAGCTACTATAAACCTTTATGAACAGGTTTTTATGTCAAGATGTTTCATTTTCCTTAAATATTTAGGAGTGGAATTTTTGTGGCATATGTTAAGCGTATGTTTAACTTTAGCAGAAGTTTCCAAACTGCTTTTCTAAGTGGTATTGCCAATACTATGCTGCCTGATTACTGTAGCTTGAAATCAGGTAGCATGTCTCCTGCACTTTTGTTCTGCTTTTTCAAAATTTTTTCAGCTATACTAGTTCCTTTGTTTCCATGTACATCTTAGAATTAGCTTGTCAATTCCTTGAAAAAATAAAAAGCACTGCTGAGATCTTAATTGGGATTGAGTTGAAACCATAGACCAATTTTGGAGAATTGACATCTTAACAATATTAAATTTTCCAATCCATAAATATTGTGTAAATCTTCATTTATTTAGATCTTCTTTGATTTCTTTGATCCATATTTTGTAGCTTCCAGCATATGTATCTTGCACATTTAGTTAGATCTATACTCTAGTATTTCATGTTTTGGTGCTATCATAAATATAATTTTTAAAATTTCTATTTTCCAGTTACATATTGTTGGTATATAGAAATACAATTGATTGGAGTTTTATTTTTAATTACAAGTTTCTCCTGGACATTGTATGTATTCTAGAACAGTAGTCCTCAAACATGGTTGATCTTCAAAATCAGCTAGGCAATTATAAATATACAAATATATAGATTCCCAGACATCATCTCCCACAGAATCTTATTTCATAGTTCCTGGGATGGACCTAGGAATTTATGTTTTAAAAGCTTCCCTGAGTAATTCTGTCTTTAGTGAAGTTTGGCAATCACTGTTAAGCATTTATGGAAATAAGTCATATAATAAATATGGCAGATATGGGAAATAACATAATTCATTTCTTGTACTGACACTACTAACCTATACTCATTCGACATTTTCAGTTGGATTTCTGGTGATGGATTTGCAATGATGTGTTCATTCTGAAACCTGAGGCCTCCTTTTTAACCAACGGCACATATTTTTTAGAAATTGTGCCAGGTTACTAACTGGGTTGAAAGCTCATTAAAATCCAGTTTATGGCTGTGTTTGGTCAGATCAGCATAATAGCAAGCAGACTATATAGGATTGCTTTGGGGAGGGGATAATAAGAAGACACTGGCTGAAAGAAATAAAAATTTGGTTACATTCTAGAGTGGTTCCCAAGGTAAAGTATGGTGATAAAGAGATTGTTAGTTAAGTGCAAGTGCTACAAAGTAATGTTTAAGTAACTTTGTGGGGGAGTGTAGAAGGAGGGCAAATTTATTACCTGGTCATTGTGATATCTCTTAGAAGAATCCAAGAGCAGGAATTGCAAATTGGCCTCCTGGGGACCAAAAGGACAAAGAAAGCCATCAGGATCCTAGGCAGAGCCTGTGTTCCTGCTGTTCACGTGAAGACTTCTTGCTTCTCTCTTGTTTTTTCTTTTTCCTGCAGAGCAGTTTTCTCTCAATCAAGAATATCTTTAAATGAGACTCCACCTACCAAGTCTACCTGGCCCCAGAAGTCACATAAATGTCCAACCAACCAAGAAGCTCTCAGGTCAAATTAGGAGATAGCTTTACTTGGCATTAAGTGACCACCCTTAATATTAATAATATTGACCAATGGGGGCTATGGGAATGCTCTTCTGTGAAAGAATCCTCTTAGAGAGAGACAAAGGCATGCAGTTTGATTAACACCTCCCATATATGGGGGCCATATGTAGAATCTCCCCTCTAAAGCATGAATGATGGCCATATAGTCATATGAAGTGTCTTCACCATGTAATTCTGTGATGACAACATGATATGTCCTATGTAAGCGTACATATTTTGAATTGTCTAATAAACTATAAACAGCATCTGCTAAATAAAACTCTAATGCTAGTAAAGAAAACATTTTATCCTGAACACATAAGGCTTAAATTTAGTCTATCCTTTTAAACACGAGCATTACAGAAACAGTATTGAGTAATTAGAACTAAACTACTTCTAAATAAACAAGCTAACTACATAATGGCACCATGGAAATAAAGCCCTTTACTTGGATTTTATACTATGTTTTTCTTCTTCACTACTTTTCAGATCGTAGTGGTTCCCAGATTGTACTTCAAGTTTAATAAAGGTGGGCATGAGACTTGGTGTTACAGAGCTTCCTACCCCATCTCAGAGGGGAAGGAAGGTTTTCATGTGTTAGTCTAGCTAGTGTTCTAGAAACATTGGAACCAGTGTATACCTTCTCCAGACATAATAGAAAGGAGACTGTTAAGAGTAGAATGGAGTCTTATAGTGATCTACACCTTGCTTTACAGAAGAGAAAACTGAGGGCTCTGGGAATTATGCAAACTGTCTAAGGTCTTACCCTTATTGGCAGGGCTAGTCTGGGGTTTCTGTTTCTCAGCTGAGCAGCCACTCTGAAACCATGTTTTCCCACTTAAAAGGTCTAGATGGAGAAAAATAACAAAAGTGAGGGCTTAAAGGCCAAGCCCGTTGTTCTCCCTGAAGAAACAAGTCTGAACAGGGCTTCCTTAGCTGTCGCCCTCTGCTGAGTCCACGGCTTTATTAAACCTGTCCTCCACCATCTCTGGGAGACTCGGCCCAGACTTCATATCCTCTGCTTTATTAGAATGCTATTGTAATCTCCAAAGAAATATTTCCCTGTTGCCGTTAGTCTCATAAACGCATCTAGGATTTACAAATGATACCTGGTAGAAGGATTTATTTGACTAAAGATATTTAGATGTAAATATTAATGCATGAGACAGCAACAGAGGAAAGTGTCTTAATAAGAGTTTTAACAACTTAAGTTGCAGTTTAGCTCTTCTCAAAGTTGATGAGTGTAAGGACTGAATTATTCCCCCCACCAAAAAAATTAATTAAATTCATATGCTGAGGCCCTAAACCACAATGTGACTAGAGGCGGAGGAGGTGGTAAAGAGGAGGTCAGAAGGCTGGGGTCCCAATCTGATAGGATAGGACTGGAGTCCTTATAAGAAGAGGAAGAGGCACCAGAGAGCTCTCTCCCACTGCCTGTGCAGGCACAGAAATGGAAGATCTAAGGAGCAGGTGGTTCAGGAAAGGAGGGCTCACCAGAAACCAACCCCAGCACTGTGACCTTGGACTTCTGCCCCCCAGAACTGTGAGAAACAGATACCTGTTGGCTGCGCCGCGCAGCGTGGTACCCCTCTCGGCAGCCCCTGCAGACCCGCACAGTGAGCGAGGCTGCACGGGGCACGGTGAGATGGTAAACATGTTTTCTGGACTCCTGCATACCGCACCTCTAAGGAAAGAGATCAGCGTATCTCCAGAACTTATTTATTTTTAAAAGTTTATTTCAATTCTCCAATACCAGCACTTTTAAATATCATTAGAGTGTAATAATATATTTGTATGTGCTTCTTTCTACCATGAAACTTTTGACAGGTTTTTCTAACAACCTAGAACAAATCAAACATGTTTGCCTTTTATATTTATTTCCTTTGTACTATTTACTAACACTTTCCCGTTTAATTGCTTTTCATATTATTTTTTCCACCAGGTTCTTTGGGGAATTGATCAAATATGGTGACATCTCAACTTCATTTTACTAAATTCTTAAGTACTATGTTTAAAAAAAAAATCCTATTCTTCCATTATATACATTTTAGACCATTACCCTTTTGAGGCGGTTTAGATTAATTTTCATCTTATCTTTATTCTTAAGATTCCCTGAAAATAAGTTTTTTGTCTGTTTCATAAGCCTGTTAAAAGAGTACTAATGTCTCATTTTCCATCACACCCAGACCCCATTCCTATGTTGTAAGAGGATCCGTATTGGCAATACTTATTTACTTATTCCTGGAATATATAAAATCTGTAAATGACAGTATATGCCATTTTCACCAATAAATCCTGAAGTAATAAAGAAAGTTGCCATTAATTACATCACCCATCCCTAGGGCATTTGTATGGGAAAGGTTTAAGGGCCTTTTACAGGCTGGTGAACTGAATGGCAAGATAGTGTGAATTTATTTTCAGAATCATGCTGAAGTACAATGAAATATTCCTCTCCTACTGTGCCTTGTTTGTACATTTCTACTTTCCATTACCTTATTGTTAAGAAACCATCCAAATATTCTTATTTGATTAAAATCCAGACAGGAAGAAAATGTCCATGGACATTTCACAGATCAAATATAGTGCTAGTTTAAAGCCACTCCCTAAGATTTTTGAATATATAAATAGGAATAAAAAAGCGGAAAAATAATATCAATTACGATGTTCAGATTCACTTTAGCACAAGTTATTTTATACAAGGAATTTAAACACATCAATCAGAAATTGGGACAAACCCCATTATTTGAGAAAGGTTGCCATTAGTTGAGATCATTAAGGACATAACATTAATTTCCTACTTATCATCATTAAGTGATGTTTGCTAAATCAGAGAGAATGACTTTGATTGCTCATTCACACAGTCTGGTGGGATTATTTTGACTGCATGCCGTCATGTACATGAGACACTTCCAGTAAGTCTCTCATACACAAAAAGAATGCCAGAACAAGAACATGAACCTACAGTGACTCTGCATCATCTTCTAGGACAAATCCAAATTTCTTGTGACAGACAAGTGACGTTTTCCATTACCTTTCCTATTTCATTTTATTTTATTTTTTACCTTCACAGAAGTGAGTACTCCAACCATGCCTTCTTTCTTCTTGCTGTTCTTTGAATTTGGAGTTTGTTCCCTGTTGCTTTCAGAGTAATGTCAGAATGTTAGTATGATTTACCAGCCTCTCCTAGGCCTGGCCCCGGACTGTATGTCCAGCTTGTCACTCACTCTCCCCTGGGCACAAACATCCCTCCTGCCAAACTGAGACGTGTGAGGAGTGTCTCTCCTCTCTCTCCCCCTCACCCTGACCAAATAATTCCATCTTCATGGAATGTCCTTCCCTTCTATTTCCTCTGGCTAATGTCTTAAGTTTCCTCTTAGGCATGAACAACTCTGGGAAACTTTCCTTTGTCCTCTTGCTTCTCCCAGCTGTGTCATGTACCCCTCCTGTAAGGTCAATTAGCATAACATGCTTAGCTCTATCATGGCCTTTGTCACACTATATGTGACAGTCCGCTCCTGCTACCTTTAACTCTAGACCATGTGTTTTATCTAGGTCAGGGGTCCTCAAACTTTTTAAACAGGGGGCCAGTTCACTGTCCCTCAGACCATTGGAGGGCTGGACTATAGTTTTTAAAAAAACTATGAACAAATTCCTATGCACACTGCACATATCTTATTTTGAAGTAAAAAGACAAAGGGCAAAAACACCTGCATGTGGCCCGTGGGCCATAGTTTGAGGATGCCTGATCTAGGTAATGAAGCTACCTTCACCCCCTAGAACAGTGAGTGGAACAGGGAATGTTTATTGAACCCATATCCAACACTATGTCTTTGTTTATATTCTTCCCTTTCTGGAAAACCTTTTGTTCACCCATCCCAATCTTTTTTATAAAAATCTCACTCGATCTTCATCACTCTATGAAGCCCTTTCCCTTCTCTCTTTTCCTAGAGCATGTGATTTGTACCTTTATTCACTTTGTGAAAGTTTTACCCAAATCAGACTAGAAGACCTCCTAGGTCTTTATACTTCTGCACAGCCACATGCTGAGCACATAGAAAGTTCCTAACACATTGATTGATTTGCCTGGATGGAGAATAAACACTCTGGAAATAAGGTAAGGGGACTCCTTCAAAAGAATAATGATCTGTACAAGGCCATGGCACCATTTTAAAATAAAATAATTCCCTTTGTTGAATAGAAGCACTGTCGTCATCATCATCATCATTTTCCAAATAAAACACATCTATCCTGAAGCTAAAGAAAGCAATAAGACTAGTGACATGCTTTGAGTGCATTTATTAGTCAGAACACTGGTCTATTACATGCTCAAGTCTTTAATATGCATGAAACAATATTCTCTGATGCAACAGATGATTAAAGAAATATATTAAAACATTCATTCTGAATGAAAATACATGGACAAGGTAATTCCCAAGGCTCAGCGCAACTACAGGGAGGAATATAAGCTGAAGTAGGTCATTTCTCCCCAGAGAAATTCTATGGAGATTGCTTTCAATTTTTGGTTTAAATATAAGAAGCTGCGGCATAGAGCGCTGAAAAATAATGTTTCTGGCTTGTTCGTATGAAAGCTCTGGGGTTTTTTGGTTTTGTTTCTTTTCTTTTACAGGGTGGGGAACGGTGGGTAGGAGCCTTTTTCTTTCTCGTCTATGGAGACCACCCATTGATAGCATCATCCCAGGACTGTTCACTGTCAAAGCGCCAGGAGCCGCCTATTCACCATGCCAGACCACTAGCGAATCAGGGTCCTTGGCTAAGCCTCTTGCCCTTTCTTGTTTTGTAATTGGCAAATAAAAATTGTACATAGTTTTCATGTACAACATGATGTTTTGAAATATGTATACATAGTGGAATGGCTAAATCGAGCTAATTCACATATGCATCACTTTGCATACTTATCATTTTTTGTGTTGAGAACACATCTACTCTCAGCAACTTTCAAGAATACAATGCATTGTTATTGACCACAGCCACCATGTTAGCCTCCTGGCATTTCCGAACCTCAGTTTTTTCATCTTTCAAATAGAAACAATAATATCTTTGTTTACCTCCCATTGGACCGGGGCTGGGAGGTGGGATAAAATAAAGAGTCAGAAACTTTCAAAGCAAAGTCAAAGGCAAGGCATCAAGATTAACCTGTTCCCACAGCTTGGGATCCCCCAAAGTGAACTACACAGAACGCCTATAATAAATCATGAGACTAGCACCTATATTTGCTTAATGCAGGCCGAAGGCAAAATCTGCTCTGCTTTTCTAAAGGCAGAAGAACGATCTAGGGGCTAGCCAGCACCTTTGACTGGCAATATGAAGTCCTGAATTGTACTCTTCTCTCACCCAGTCAATCAACATGGATTAACTGGTATTCACAGGCAAGTAAGGTAGACATTGAATAGAATATTCCCAGTCTCTAGAATCATAATCCATATTTGAAAGCATATAGCATGCACCTGGGTCAAGTTCAGTAAGAATCCATCCACTGTAGTTGTGCAGAGTCCGGGAGGCTGGCAGATGGGGCACTTGAGCTGAAACGGGGCGCTGCGTTAGTTCGTTAGGGCTGCCCTGACAAAGCACAGCAGTCCCCACTGACCCGCAGGGGATATGTTCTAAGACCCCCAGTGGATGTCTGAAAACATGGCAAGTACTGTAGTGCTGACTGCTATGTGCACCACGTTTGTTTCCATTGATCCCCTAGATGGCTACAAAGTAACTAACAGGTGGTCGGGGTGGCCATGACAGTGTGGGGACACTGGACACAGGGAGGATTCGTGTCCCAGGTAGAATGGAGAGGAATGGCACAAGACTTCAGCACCCTACTCAAAACAGCATGCAATTTAAGACCTATGAATTGGTTCATAAGTCTTTGTTTATTTCTGGAGTTTTCCATTTTTAATAATTTTGGACCAATGTTGACCACCACAGAGAGCGAAATTGAGGATAAGAGGGGACAACCGTACCACAGACCGGGGTGCTTAAGCAACTGAAACGCATTCCCTCAGAGGTTCAGAGTCCAGAAGTCGGAGATCCAGATGTGGGAGGGTAGGTTTCTTCTGAGGCCTCTCTCCTTGGCTTGAAGGTGGGTGAAGACGGTCGTTTTCTCATGTGTCCTCACGTGGTTTTCCCTCCATGTGTGTGTCCTCATCTCATCTTCTTATAAAGACACAATCGTATTGGATTAGGGCTCACCATAGTGACCCTCATTTACCCATAATTATCTCTTTAGACACCCTTTCTCCAAACACTGTCACACTCTGCGCTACTGGGGGTCAGGACACTAACACGCGAATTTTGGGGGCTTACAATTCAGTTTAAAACAGACAGGTGTCATTTAAATACTTAGAGGGAAAGAAGGGAAGATGCTCCAGGCAGCTGGAAGGTTCAGACGCAGAAAGGTGCCTGGGTGTGTAGGAACAGAGTAAACCAGCAGCACATAGCTTGAGTTAGTCACGTGCCTCACAGCTACCAGAATATATTGCTCTATTGAATCCTTACGACAGTCCAATCAGAAAGAGTTTATTCTTTACAAAGTAGAAAACTGAGATTTGACTGCCTCTCGCCAGTGCCCTTCCAACTCAGCATGCAAACAGATCATCTGAGGATCTTGTTCAAATGCAGATTTTTCGTTCAGTAGGTTTGGAGCGGGGCCTGAGAATCGACGCTTACAGTCAGTTCTGCGTGTGATGTGTGTGACGTGGGTGCTGCTGGTTGACCACATTCTGAGTAGCAAGGACGCAGGGGACAGGTGGAGCAGCGTAGTAGAAGGGAGTGTTTTAAAACAATGTGACAGGAACAGGTTGTGAGTTCAGAGGTGACCCTGTCGTATGGTCATGGATCGTGTGTTAAATTAGGCATCATCTTCCAAAAGTCAAAGAGTAATGATACTTTCCTGATTTATAGAAAAACAAATTAATGCCTTTGATGGGGTTATAGCAATTAAAATTTTTCAACCATTAGCTTTTCTTGAAAAACTTAACACTTAACTAAAATAAAATTCCAAGTGGCAAGAAATTTCCAGAAAAAAAAAATCTGGAAATAGCCAATCCTGCTTAGTTTGACAATATGTTCTTAAGAGAGATGTGCTCATATCTGTGGCTTTTATATTATATGCAATGGAAAATTTTTCCTCCTACAAATATTGTTTTTATTGTGTTTCACAGATTTAAATATATCAGTACTCCATGGTGTTCTTCAGACAGCAGCCAGACTCCCGGGTGAATAAGCTGGGAGTGACGCTATAAGAGGAGGACCAGTGAGGTTTGTTGACCAGGGTGTGGTCTGATGCTAGCAGTTTCGGGGGGGAGCTGAACATGGGAGCTTGTGCAGGGGATAAGAGGAGGAAGAGAGGTCGAAAGCAAAAGAGTTCACCATGAGGTTATGAAGCTCAGAGCATGAGTGGTAATAAAAAGCAAACAAAAGGGGCTGAATTGTCCAGCCTGGGGGCCTGTGTTGAGTGAGAGTTCAGCACTCCAGGCTTTGTAATTCAAAGGGGTGAATGAAATACTACCTAGTCGTGTTTATCAAGAGACTTCAACTAAGAAACAAACCAACGTTGGGGGAAAAAGGGAAATTTTATACACTGTTGGCAGGGATGTAAGCTCATACAGCCACTATGGAGAACAGTATAGAAGCTCCTCAAAAAACAACAAACAGAACTATCTTACGATCTAGCAATCCCACTATTGGGCATTTATTCAACAGAAAGGAAATCTGTGTATCAAAGAGACATCTGTACTCCCATGTTTATTGCAGCACTGTTCACAATAACCAAGACATGGAATCGATCTAGGTGTCCAACAACAGATGAATGGATAAAGAAAATGTAGTACATAGACACAATGGGATACTATTCAGCCATTAAAAAAATGAGATCCTGTCATTCACGGCAACATGGATGGAACTGGGGGACATTTTGTCAAGTGGAATAAGCCAGGAACAGAAAGTTAAACACTGAAAATTCTCTCTCATGTGTGGAAGTGAAAAAAAGTTGATCTCTAGAGTGAAAAGTAGAACTGAGGATACTAGAGAATGGGAAGGGTAGGAGGAAGGGAGGGATAGGAAGAGATGTGTTAAAGACTACAAAATTACAGCTAGACAGGAGGAATAAGTTCTAGTGTTCTATAGCGCTGTATGGCTGCTATAGTTAACAATAATACATAAGATAGTTTCAAATTGCTAGAAGGAGGATATTGAATATTCCAATCACAAAGAAATGGTAACTGTTTACAATGATGGATATGCTAACTACCCTGATCTGGTCACTATACATCATATGTATCAAAACATCACTAGGTACTCCATAAATATGTACTTAGTATATGTCAATTATATTTTTAGGGTTAAAAAAAGAAACTGATGTTGGAGAGAATGGCTTCAGAAGATTTTAAGATGCATTAACAACTCATTGTAAGAATTAACCTAGGAAATGAATACATTGGAAATATCCTAAAAAGTAACTGTAAATCTGCTTTTTAAATCACTATTTCCCTAGCTGTTTTAAGACAGATACACTCAGAAATAATGCTGGGCCGGGCACATGGTTCACACCTATAATCTCAGTGCTTTGGGAGGCCAAGACAGGAAGATCACTTGAGGCCAGGGGTTTGATACCAGCCTGAGCAACATAGTAAGACCTCATATCTACAAAAAATAGAAAAATTAGCCAAACATGGGGGCACCTGTAGTCCCAGCTACTCAGGAGGCTGAGTCAGGAAGATCGATGAAGCCCAGGAGTTCAAGGCTACAGTGAGCTATGATGACACCACTGCACTCCAGCCTGGGCAACAGAGCCAGATCCTGTCAGAAAAGAAAGAAAGAAAGAAAGAAAGAAAGAAAGAAAGAAAGAAAGAAAGAAAGAAAGAAAGAAAGAAAGAAAGAAAGAAAGAAAGAAAGAAAGAAAGAAAGAAAGAAAGAGAGAGAGAGAGAGAGAGAGAGAGAGAGAGAGAGAGAGAGAGAGAGAGAGAGAGAGAGAGAGAAAGAAAGAAAGAAAGAAAGAAAGAAAGAAAGAAAGAAAGAAAGAAAGAAAGAAAGAGAAAAGAAAAGAAAAAGAAAAATGAAAAGAAATAAATAAAGACCGGCTTCACAGAAAAAGAGGGTGGAAAGATTCAGAAGTCATCCATGATCAATCAAATTTGGAAAATGTTAAATACTATAGCCATTCTTTAGAGATCTGCAATGCATATTTGTTTATTAAAAGTTCTGAGAATCCAACTATTAACACACAAATGCCCTGTTAAGCCCTAAGCAGCAATTCCTTAACTGATCACACAATATTTTTTTTTTGGTGAATGCTCTACTAATATCATGGTTCCAAGGAACACTGTTGTAAATTAGCTAATTAAATAAATATTTTTGTTCTTTATAAACTCTTATATAATTCATTCACTTAATGATTTGGGAGAAAAATTTACCGTTTTGTAAAATTTTGATGAAGAAAGGAGACCACAGAGAATGCTGACTTGCTGCCCGAACTCACGGCTCTCAAACTCCTCATGCGGGTGGTGCGAACTTCTTTTGAACTTGTAGTTGGCTGGTTATCATTCCACACATAGTTATTATTTACTTCTGTGCAAGACACTGTCCTTGGCACCTTGGTGCCATCAAATAAGTCACAGTCTCTGTGTTTAACAATGTCAGAAGGACGTTTATCACTGGGAGCCCAAGAAAGGGAAGAAGAAAGTTGATGTGGTTTTGGAAAAGGATAGATAACAGCCAGTCAAAAGGTCAGAAGTGGTTTTCTAAGCCAGTAGCGTGTGAGTGGGAAGGTTTTGGCAGAGGGGAACGAAGGGCACGAGGGTAAGGCAGTCATATAACTTATCCAAACCCACATGCTTTTAAAAGTGAAAGGAAGTGCCACTGATAACTACTCCAGGAAAACAGGCCCAAGGTGGCTAATCCAGGCTGGGAGACGAGATGAGTCAGTCCATTTGCAGAGAAGCTGGGGAAGGCAGAGACTAGGGAACGGTGCATCCAGGCTGGGATACTGGGCAGGTGATCTGAACCCCAGCCCCTGCCGGACCTCATCTTCTACCCCTCGGTATGAAGGGGTGCACGAGACAGCCCTTGGCACCTGACTGGGCATGAGAGAAAGGGGAGCATGCACAACAATACCAAGACAACATCTTCCAAATTGTGTTCTGAGAAATGCTCTTCCAACCTCCTCTGGGTGACGACACATGAGCAAAGGTTCTGAGAAGTCCAGCTGTACACAAACTTTTGAAACTCAGTTTGTGATTGTCGCAGTCTTTACAAACGTGTTTGACAGTAGACACTTTAAAAAACAACAACAAATGAACATCTATGAACACCCTGCTGGAGCCAGCTTTTACCAGGTGACAAGAACCAATAATTAAATTTTCACCTACTTTGTGAGCCACAATCATTAGTAGCTTGAAATTAACCCTGGTGGGACCATGTACACCAGGGATCTGCAAGCTCCCGCCTACCTGTTGCTGTATGGCTGCAAGGTATGAATGGTTTTTACATCCTTAAAGTTGAAAAAAAATTAAAAGGTAATATTTTGTGACATTATAGGACAAAACTATGTGAAATTTAAATTTCAAGGCCATAGCTAAGTTTTATGGGAACACAGCCACACTCACCCATTTGGTGTTGTCTGTGGCTGCTCTTACCCACAACAGCAGTGAAGTACTGGTTGAAACAGAGACCACGTGGCCTGAAAACCTAGAATATTTACTCTCTGGTCCTTCACAGAAAAAGTTTACCAACCTCTGATTTACACCATGGAAACCAAATACTGCAAATCAGGGCTTTGGGGTAGGGAAAGCCACCAGCACACCACTGGAATATGCTCTTCGTATATTTCTAGCCCAAGTGGGTGAGGAAAATGGTCATGCCATAAACAAATACAGATGTGAGAAGGATGACTTGGTTAGAGAACAAGGTGGCAATGGGTCTGAGCTGCTGGAGCTGCAAATGAAAATTTTGGAACCACCCACACAGAGGTGACAGTGGAGGAAATGTGAGCAGAGGAGACCTGAGAGCAAAGCTTTGCGTCTTACCAGTGTTTGGTGAGTTTGGTTGAAGATGAAGAAACAAAAGGATACAAGGAAAACCAGGTGCTTTTTGTTAGTGAGTGACAAATATTTGAAGGAAGGATGAGAAAACCCATCAGATTGGTGGTTTTGTTCTGATATGAGCCAGATTTCAAGGGAACTAAGGAATGGTGAAGAGAGTGCATCGACAAGCATGAACTGTATTTTTCAAGAAATGGATAAATAGCAACGACAGCTTGAAGGAGAAGCTGAGTTTAACAAAAACAAAACAAAAAAAATATTCGACTGTGAGGACACCTGAGGTGGCTTGAAATCTGAAAGGAAATAGGGAGATTGTTAATGGAAGGAATACTGGAAGAAGTGAGAGAGATAAGACAAATAGTGAAGCAAAGTATCGAGGAGAAGTGGGGACAAGACCAACACCGGAGATGGCAGAGGGGACTTTGGCAGCAGACACTTCTTCCTCTGAGACAGCAAGGATAGAATAAACCTTAAGGTGGAGAGGGTTGAAGTTAAGAATATCTGCATGGTCTCAAAGAAACGATAAGCATGGTGATTTGTAGAGAGGAAGGTGTGAGTGCAGCTCGGAGCTCACAGGGAACAGAAAGGCGGAACAGCAGACAGAGGACTATGGAACTTGTGCGTCTCCTGATACTACGTTATCCATTCAAGACACAAGTCTGGTTCTCAATCAAGTGAGCACCATCTGTGCATCAATATCTGAAATACTCTCCTCCTTGGAAGAGAGAGGAGAGGAGGGATGCAACAGATGCTTGTCGATTGATTTTCACAGAAGCCTTTAGGGTGAGTAACTTTATCAACCCATCACTCACAAGGTGGTAGGCACCGGACTGAGCTCCGAAGCTACGAACATAGACACAGTCTCCACCCTCAGGAAGCTTACAGTCTAGCCCAAATTTGAGTTCAAGCATTTGCTCGGTCTTTAATGGTTTACCATAGAGAGAAAGCCGTCAGCAACACGGAGTACACAGGAACAGCAGTGATAAGTTTCTTGGTGGCAAAGCTGAACAGTGTGGCACATGGCCAGCTAGATTGTATTTTTTGAACTGTATTTTGTTAGATATTAAATAATGGCAAGTTAAATGTATTGATTTGTATTGCAACTCACCACAGCTATTTTTAGATGTGCTATTTGCATAAATAACCTCACTTGGTTATGCCGACCATCTCCACCGTAAATTCCTCTTCTGTGTGTATCCCCATTGCACAGTAGAAAAGTTAAACTGGTGCAAACCTAATGTTAGACAGAAGGTATAAATTCTGTGTTTATAGCAGAGTAGGTGACTCCAGTTAATCAAAAATGTATTCTACTCAATTGATGCATGCCCTAAATACCTTTGATCTCTGTATTATATACATGCAACAAAGTTTCACATGCACCCCATAAATTTATACAAATAAAAAAAAAATAAAGAAAAGTTAAACTGAAAATAACCCTAAGAGTGAATCATGACTTAAGACTGGCTTCAAAGTGCCTTCTGATTTAAAAAAAAAAAAAAAAAAATTATTCATCTGGACCAGTTCATGATATATTTAAAATAAATGAAAATCTGTCCAAATATAGCCTTAACCTAAAAATATCTCAAAAATAAGGGAATCACAAATATAAAGGGTTAAGTATGAGTTAAAAAGGAAATGGAAAGTGTTTACAGTATTAATCTATAATAATGAGTAACTTTCAGTTAATCAAAGACCCACTCCTGGTTTTCTAGATGAGAAAACAAATATATTATGTATTTTTTAAGAAAGTGGTTTTAGACACACTATCTCTTGGAGGGCGTATTCCCCTGTTTTTGGTGCACTTATTCTGCATTATCACCTAAACCATGATATATGTTCAAGTGGCAATTCTTCTGGATCTTCCCAGACCAAAATAAAACATTACCAATTAAACGCTGGTGAGACAACAAAATTGCTTTTCATATTCATAAGTTTGGTCCCTCTACGGTGCTATTACCAGTGACTTTTGAATTGTTATACCTGGGTTGACATCTGGGTTAATAATAATCATCATCATTATTATTATTTGTTAAATTATTATTTAATAATTGCTTCAGAAATGACAAGTGCTTCAGCATTCCTTGCTCTGTTCTGAGTCAAGAGGCAGCTCCTCTGTGTCTGTGTTTTTGCTGTAAAGAGATCTGT
This sequence comes from Microcebus murinus, assembly GCF_040939455.1. Taxonomy (NCBI): domain Eukaryota; kingdom Metazoa; phylum Chordata; class Mammalia; order Primates; family Cheirogaleidae; genus Microcebus; species Microcebus murinus. The sequence goes on from NC_134118.1 coordinate 9,827,768, forward strand.
CACCTATTTTGGGCAGCCGCCTTGTCATCTCACACATACACACACACACACACACACACACACACAGAAACAAATGGTCTCCCCACACTTCATTCATGTCAGAACTCAACAGCTTGAGTAGCACAAATATTCTGCAGTCACTCATGAAAAGAAATTTTTAATAATAAATATCTAACAATTAATGGGCTGGTAGCTGCAATTGTCTTCGGGGCATAATATCTAATTTCCTTGCAATGTTTCATATCCTTACTTTTCACGCTGCAACAGTCTATCATTAAAACCAAATGCAGGTTTCTATCACTTTTATTTATTTTTCAAATCAACTTATAAATCAGTGCCAGGCCTTGTTACAGATGAGTTCCAATAAATTATCAGCTGTGGACAAATTCTGAATGTTAAACACTTCCTTTCTCTTCCTCCCGCCCTGGGTCCTTGTCTGTCTCTTTCTCTCTATTGTTTTTCTCTCTTCTCTGCAGCCCTCCAGGCCTACATACCTCACTGGCTGTGCTTCGGGTACAAGTCGCCCAGAGAGCCCTTAGTACTTAATTATGTGCTATTTAAATAATGCAAAAAGACATTTATTTTTCGGGGAAAAAATATCAATATAGGAGACAAGAGGAGTTTTACGGTCCTTGGGAAATTTACCTTTCTGAATTCCAAAAGTGAAAGCATTCTTGTTAGAGGCTTTTTTACATCCTCCCAGCAGCCAGAGAAAGAACACCTGGGTCTATCTTTCTCATTCATCAATCTGCAAAGCAGCCTACCTCCTTCTTCCAAACTGCCTCGTCCCCTCCAACAAGCCCTTTTGCACACCTTGGCCGGCTCCTGCTAAGTCTCCCTGGAAGGGTCTGTGGCCACAGTGTCTGGGCTTCTGCTCCCACTGATGTGAGCATACAGGAACACGCGGAACATACAGGAGACACGAGACACCCTTCTGTAAGACCAAGGAACAAAGATTCTAAAGAGACACGGTCTGTTAACGGTAACTCACAACTCTACTGCTTACTTAAAATCATACACACATTCACAAAGTTTATCTGAAATATCTTAGCTAGTGTCTTAGCTAGAAAGTAAAGTGTTTTAAGATCCTTAAAACAGCAGGGCCCTTTCATGAAGGCCATTTTTAAAGTTGTCTATCTTGTTGCATTGTCAGCAGATCATATGATGCATTTTACTTTATTACCTATGTTGGCCTCAGTTTTGACTACTGATCCATTGTACAGCAGGTGAGACTCAGTAGAGGCTACTCCAGGTAGTTCATTTGGCAAACTCAGAAAAGCTCTCCCAGATGGCATCTGTAAAATGTGAAGGTCCAGGTTTCTGGAATGGACTTCTCATGCTCTGTTTTTCAAGTATTAGCAAAGTCTTCCTAATGGAGGTCTACAGCAGCCAGCAGATGGGGACCATTTGCCACGCTGGGGTCTGGAGTCTAATCCTGGCAGGCTGGGGACAGGTCCTCAATAGAATCCTGGAAGGCAACGCCCGTGTGAAGTGATGTGAGCAGCTGGGCAGGATGCTCTCTGCCTTTTCTCCCTGGGACTGGAAATTTCCACCATGAGAAGCATGTGTTTGAGTGAAAGCACTGCCTTTGGAGGGGTCCCTGGGAGGGGCCACATCTGACACATGGGGCCTCTTCCTTCATGTGTACAGAATCCTACCCACACATGCAATGGTTTTTATTTCATTTTCTGTCCTACTAGTGTGTATAGGCTTTGAAGGAAGAGAATGTGCTCATTCATTTCTGTTTTATCCACAGCACCTTAGTACTGTGCCTGGGTGTTTGGGGTGTTCAATATTGGATGGGTATGTTTGATGGAGGAGTGATGCAAAAAGTGTGGAGGTTGTGCTTATTTCAGAAAATCTAGTCGAGTTTATAAGTAAGAAGTACTAGACATCTTGGAGGAAGGTGAGAGGCGCCCAAGTCAGATACTGTCACTTCATCATTTTGACCCTGGCTAGCCTTTCACTTGACATGTATTCAAAACATTCATTAAACACACATCTGCCAGGCATTATGCCTGGTATGAAGATAAACAAAACAAAATATTTTCATGTAGATTAGAGCCCAAAGTGAGAGACAGGTGAGTAGTCAAAAGCAACCTGATGTAAGCTGTGCTGTAGGTGTGTGCATGGTGACACTAGAGTGAAGACAGGGGAAGACTAGCAGAGAGAGGCAGCGACTCAGCAAGGCGCTGGAACCTGACTTAAGTCTTAAGGAACAACTGGAGCTCGAGTGACAGGCAACTCAGGGGAAATCTCTCTCTCTCTCTCTCTCTCTCCCTCTCTCTCTGTCTCTCTCTCTCTCTCTCACTCTCACACACATAAACACACATACACACACCCACACACACTGCATGTCCAGCCCATGTCTATCTCCTGAGCCTCACCCGGGTATTTAACTGCCCACTGGGCACCTCCTTCTGCAGGTCTCATAGGCACCTCAAGATTAACTTAGCCACAATTGAGTACACAGTTTTTCCCCCAAGTCAATCTCTCTCCTCCTATTCGCCTTCCTCATGAATGGAACCCATATCCACCAGTTGCCCAAGCCATAAATCTGGAGTCATCCTTAGCTGTTCTCTCTGCCTCCCTCCTCCAACACCAAATCTATTGTCAATTTCTACAAATTCTACTTCCCTAGATATTTTCAGATCTATCCATTTTCTTGATCTAAAGGTGATCACTTTTACCTGGATTATTGAGGCTGCTCATAATGAATCTCCCTGAATGTATTCTTGACTATTCCCACCTTCAGGTTGGTTTCCATATTGGGGAGGGGAAAATGCTTTCTCTGATCTTGGGCAGAGTCCTCAGGTTTGTGCACAGTCCATGGGGCCTGCATGACAAGACTTGTGCTTCTCTGCCAGCCCTGACCCCATGAACCAGCCCTACTGAACTGTTTGGTTCCTTGACCCCATGGGCTCTTTCTTACTTACAAACCTTGTGTAAGCTTTTCTTTCTGCCTGGAACTTCCCTATCTCCCCTCCCTTTCCCTCCCTACCCCAGCCTTCCTAGCTCCTAATTAGCCTCCTGGTCTTAGCATAGACTTCACTCTCACCATGAAGCCATCCTTATTCTCCAGTTGCAGTTGGGGATCCTCCTAGGGCTTTTTTGGTGCCCATATTTCTCTATTGTAACACTCAATATGAAGTTTTATTAACAGATTCATTATTGTCTCAATTTCCCACTAGACCATGAATCCCATGAGTTTTGTTCATTGTTGAATTCCCAGTGCTTGCTACATATTTTCTTAATCCATACTACTGATACTCCAAAGAGAGAAGGAAGGGAAGGAGGGAAAAATGAGAAAATAAGTTGCTTTGAGTGAATAATCATGGAAGAAATGTGACTTGTTAGACATTGAGTAGGACATTGGGCTTTAGAGTAGGAGCTATATACATAATAATAATTAGAAGAACAACAATAACGACAACAAATTAGATTAAGAACTATGTGCTGAGCATCATACCAAGCACCTTTATAACTGTAGCCCCATGATATAGGTATTATCATGATCCCCTACTTTATAGCTGAAATGCCTGAATATTGGAAGAATCACAGATGCTCGAGCTAGTTCTTGAACCCCAGGCTGTCTGTCCACAAAAGGACATAGCTTGGCCACTTGGCAGTGATGCCTTCGGTATATAGAGTGCAGACTTTGCTGACAGACAAACCTGGGTTTGTGTCTCAGCTCCACCATGGCTGTGGGGTTTGGAGCAAGTTGCTAAACTCCTCTAAGTCCCCAGAGGATAACTTCTCTTATCCCCATTTTACAGGGTTCCCCCAGAGCTCCCTATAAAATGGGGATCATTTTCAGATGCATTTTGAGGATTGATGAATGTCATGTTTCCAAAGCCCTAGCATGGTGCCCAATACATTGGAGGCACACAATGTGTAGTAACTATTTCTAGAATAATTTGACAAGTGGATAGGTGCGGGGCGAGAATAGTATTTGAGGCAGGCCTGAGAGAAAATTAGCTACTTCTCCCCACGGAGCCAAGTCCCTAAGATAGGGTTGCCACAGAGGATAAGGAAATTGATAGGCAACAGAGAGAAATAAAAGAATACACAGAGACTAAGCTATAGTTTATAGTTTTATATATATATAAAGACCAGATATAACACAGAGAGAAGCACCTAGGGGACTGGCATATCTCCAACAACACCAGCAATATGGTTAGATTCATACAGGTTTTTATAATCACAGACATCAATTACCAGTTGTCAGGGTAACATATTTGCATATCAGGGAATGCAGTTGCTAGGAGATACAAGTAGTGGGTTAGGGTCAAAAGTCCTCTCAAGGGGCTTCTAATCTATCTAGGTGAACAAACAGGTACAAAGTCTTTCAGCGGCTAACTTCTAAAGAAGTAGTTGTCAATTAACAAAGGTAAAACAAAAAAGGTATAGTGACTCTATATTTCATTGATTAGTTGTGGTGGACTTAAAGTAGACAGACAGGAGAGACCAGGAAGCCCATCTCTATAAAACAGGTTGTTTATAAACACTGGGGCGCATCTCTGGGCAAAGTGCGCTCATTGTCTCCGGCTCCCATCCTGTGGGCCATATTTGCCTTGTCTTGTCTTTCAAGACACAGCGAAGCTCACAGAAAACATCTCTACCAGAGATTTGAGAGCTCTCCCATGATATCAGCCTCTAATAAGTGAACCATTGAGTCCACACATTTCTTCAGGGCAAAACCCTGCAAACTCCTGTTTCTATCTTTAATATAGTAATATCAGGTTATACAATAAAATAATGGTCTTATGAGCTACATCTCATTAATTCCTCAATCATACTTTCCCAACAGATAGGATTTGATTACACAGTGGGCAAGGGAGGGATTTTATGCTGAGGATGCATGATGCACTAAGATAATGGAGCTACATCTTGTGCAGAGAAAGGATGGATACCTGGATACCTGCCCCACTAGACCAGAGCTTAGAGAAGCTTGCAAGAAGTCATGATGCAGAAAGAGTGGACAGCAAAGGGAAGTGAGACTGAGAATTTGAAAGAGAAGCAGAAAAAAGACCAGGTTCATGGGATGTCTAGAAACCAAGAGAGAAGAGTAATGTCTTAGTCCATTTGGCTGCTGTAACAAAAATACTATGGTCTAGGTGGCTTCAACAACAAACATTTATTTTTCACAGCTCTGAAGTCCAAGATCAAGGTGCCAGCAAATTCAGTGTCTGGTGAGGGCTCTGTTCCTGGTTCACAGGGGGAGCCCTCTCACTGTGTCCCCACATGGAGGAAGGGGCAAGGCAGCTCTCTGGGACCTCATCATATGAATTTTGGATGGATACATTCAGCCTAAACAAGCTGGCTAAGAAACCCGACCATCAGCAGAATCAAGCGCTAGAAGGAGGTAAATGAAAATGAAGACAGAGGAGATAACATCCAATTCAAAAGTGAGGAAGCCAGTGGTGAGCTTCCAGAGCCATTTCAAATTGGAGAGACAGAAGCGTGCTGGGGTGCCGTGGGGTCAGGAAGGCACTGGAAGAAGCCAGCAGACACAGCAATGGGTCAGATCACCAGCATTTAACAATTAAAACAAAGGAAGAATACACTTAAGTACCTGAACTAATTTCGAGAAAAATCCGTTGGTTGCTTGGATCCAACTCAGCTGCAACAGCTGACTGCGGGAGCCAGCGAGCAGTGCCTTTCCACCGGCCTTCGTGAGTGTGGCTGGTGTGCTCAGCTGGTGCTCGCGTGCAATTCCAGGCTCGCAGCACGGGCAGCAGGGAATTCACATCACCTGCGCAGGCCCTTCCAGGAGCCACAGGAAGAGCAGCTGCCTGAGTTTCCCCGTTACTATCCTGACCTACTAATTTTAATTGAGTACACTCACATGATTAATGTGTACGGTGAGGACCGAGAGCCACGAACCCAGCGTGCAGTGCCTCTTGGAGAGAGAGGTTGCGTGTGTTCATCCTAGTCCCAGAGATGGAAGGCAATTGTGTTTTATTAACTAACCCACTAGCAACCTCTACAAATAGAACCAGGAAGAAAAAAATATATTTTTAAAGTTCCACTAGCAAAGATATCTTGTGGGTTTATTTCCCTCAAGTTGATGACTTCCTTAATAGGGCAGAGAAGCCAAAAATGCCCAATTGCAGTTTAAAAACAGGATGTATTGATTGAACTTTCCACCATGGACCAGTTCTCCACGATGCGTGCAGGATGCCCTGCAGGGTCGCAGGGCTTTGCTACTTGGAGACTCCTGCCATGCTGGAAACGGGCTGTCACAGCTGGACCTGGCAGATCTGCTTGGCTGGCGCGTCTGTGCCCGCCGCACCTGGTGGAGTGATGAGCCGCGGGCCGCGCTAGCCCAGGGTGACGCTGGCTGTGTTCAGGGAGGTGCACCTCCCATTTCTCAGCAGTCTGCATTTACCTCCCTTACTAAAAACGTGGCTTTTCCACATTTTTGCCATTTTGGTGGTTGAGTAAACTTCATCTTGCTTTGAGTTTGCAAAAACAGACTGCAAACCTGACATCTCTGACTAACCTGACATCCTGGGGCCAAGGACTGTGACGCTGGAACTAAGGCTACGTGCTGGTCACTTCAATTTGCTAAGATAGACATGCCCTCATTGGGGAAATTATGAGGAGCTATGTGTGCTCTTTAGTGGGCTAGCTTTAGTGGTAGGAAAGAAAGTTATTTACTCTGAAATGGCTCTCAAACTTTCTGTTACATACTTAAAGTTCAATGTCAGAAGATCTCACATCTGGCTTCAAATGCATAGCCTTTACTCAGGAAAGCAGATAAATAAATAAACTCTAAAACTCTCCAAGTTGCTCCAGCTCACTTCTGATGAAAGCAGAGCAGCAGTAGAGAGAGGGAGAGTGTTATGAATTCTGGAGGGAAGGGGTTAGGCCCCAGGGGAGGGGGAGCAAATTACCCAAATAAATACAGACCGAACAGCTCATTACTGCTGTTTGCTTTTTCTAGGAGGCATTGTTAAGAGAATTTTAAAGTTAATGTTCATAATCAGTTCCCAGGGTTTAATTTGAACATCAGCAACATTCTTTAACACTTTAACCATTTATTGAACACCTACTATGTGCCACGTTGCGACAGATAACAGTCTCCGTTTTTACGGGGCAGATTATCAATCCTATATGTCAGGCAATGGGAGCCTTCAGTCTAATGCAGGAGGCTGACAACAAACTCATAATTATGTAAATGATGATTGCATTTGTGTTTAACGTTATGAAGGGAAACTACAGGGGACAACAGAACTGCGACACAGGGGGACTCTACCTGTCCTGCAGGTCTGATAAGGCTGACAAAGGATCATGGACTCTGAGCCAATTCTCAGCAAGTAAAAAGGAGGACAATGGTTCAAGGTAACGTAGGCAGGTCACACGTGGTCTTCTGGGCCATAAAAATAGCTTTAGACGTTGGAGGGAAGGGAAGAGGAAGCAGAAGAGTATTTAACCTTTGTTTCTACAAGAATACTCTGGTTACCAAGTGGAGAGTGGAGTGGAGGGTGGGTTACACACAATTCATGGAGGTGCGTTAGGGTTTCTCGGTAGTTAGTCCACAGGGGAGACAGTGGCGGCCATGGAGATCGACAGAAGCGGACAAGTTTGAAAAATATTTTGGCATTTTCATGACAATATGTGGTGATGGACAGGCAAAGGAAGATAAAGAAGAGTGTAGAGAATGACATCCTGAGTTCTGGAATGAGCAGCTGAGTGGATGGTGATGTCATTCGCAAAACATGCTTAGGGGAGAGGTCTTGAGCTCTGTTCTGGACGTGGTGAATTTTCAGAGGGTGTAGGTGAGGATGCTGAGTAGACAGCTGGACATGCAAGTCTGGAGCTCACCAGAGGAGTCCGGGCTGAAGACACACCCGAGCCCTTAGCGTGTAGGTGGTGACTGAACTCAGTGTGATTGCGCAAGAAGAGAGGTGGAGAGAGAAGAACGTGGGGCGAGGAAGGGAGCCCCAGAACTCCACATATGGAGGGCAGGTAGGGGAAGAGGTGCTGACAACAGAACCGAGAAGGATCGGCGGTGGAGAAACATGGGGAGAGCCAGGCTCAGCCAAACAAGGGGAAATGATTCAGGAAAGCGGACGTGCCCAAATCCAGCACAGCCTGCTGGAAAGTCAAGTAAAATGAAGACGAGAGTTTTCATCTGGATTTTGTGACTGGAGAACATTGAGAACACTAAGGAGGACAATTTCTGTGGAGTAGAAACAAAAAATGTAAACAAATTTTTTTTAAAGTTTATTATGAAATTTTCAAACCTACAAAAGTTGGAAAAAATAGTATAAGGATCCCTAATCTACCCGGAACCCAGATTCAGTCATTAACAACATTCTGCTGTCCTTGCTTTATCTCTACTCTTGTTGCTGTTGGCTCCTCTTGTTGCTGAAGTCTTTTAAAGCAAATCCAGGACCTGTCTTGCTTGTCACCTCTTCTGTGCGCCTCTAGGGGCCATCCATAGCCACAGTGCCACAGTCACACCAACAAAAGGAATAGCAAGCCCTTGGAACTCTCCAATGCTAAGGTCATGTGCAAAGTCCCCGGATTATATAGACTCTTTCTACTCAGGTGTGATCCAGAGATCAGCCGCAAGGGCATCACCTGGGAACTTGTCAGAAATGCAGACTCTCAGGCCCCACTCCAGACCGCTGGGTTAGAATCTGCATTGTCACCATGTCCTCAGGTGATTCACATGCCGTTGAATTCTTATGTATGTGTACAGTGAAAAGGCACCTTCCCCACTCTTGTCCTATTTGCAAATTCCCAGTCCTACACACACACACACACACACACACTACTATTACTAATTTTTTGTTTTTCTTTCCAAAGTTCATTTTTGCATACATAAGCAAATATAAAGATATGCACATTTTCCGTATTTATTCACAAAGGTGGCTTATTATTACACACTGTTACGAATCTTGCATTTTAATTAAAATTATTTTTAAAAAAATTAAAAGCTTGGCTTTTCTTGTTTAAAGATGGTTTACTATAAACATAGTGCATTTCACTATTCCACAGATCACTCTTTCTTTTCCTCATTCTTCACATCTTTGCCAGCATTGGTGACTAGTTGCTGTGAGGCATTTGCACTTCTTTCACCTTAATTATCCACATCAGACAATTTGCAAGGTGGCATAGTCCATGACTTTCTTTCAATATGAAATCAGAAAAGCCAAACCGGAACTGAGCCTATATACCTATAGGCTCAGTTTCCTATATTGGAAACTTGCTAGAGCTCAAAAACACTTTTAAAGAACAATTGCAATCAAAAGAATACTCTCTCTGTGTATTGCAGGTCTACACAGAAGGAAAGTTGGAGATCACTTTATTTTACTCCATGTATATGATTATCATACCGTGTGGATTTTCCAACCTCTGCACATTTCCCCATACCATTTCCACTGCTACCATTACTATTTTTGAAGGCCTGCATCTATCAAAATTCTCCCCAGATGTAAAAACTCAATTCTGCCTTTTCCAGGAAGCCTTTCCTCACCACCTCAACCCAAAGAGCTTCCTCTATCTACTGAAACCCTGTTGTTTCCGTTGAGTGCCACCTGTCTGACATTTCACACTTTCTGCCTGACAGTTGTCAATAGGAAGAGAAAGTAAATTCCCTTTACTTCACTGTGAGCTTCTTGAGGTCAGACACTGTGTCTTACAAATCTTTACATCCACATCAGCACATTGTATACTACTGAATACTGCATAATTTAGGTTCTTGATAAATATTTGTTAAGTGGATGGATGAAAATGTATAAAGCACCTATGTGTATAGTCCTGTGCTAAGATCTATATTATCTACTTCTCTTTTTCTCTATCCTATGCCCCAAATTTCTTGTAGCCCTCTGCAATCAGAATATATCAGTCCACCATGGGAGCGGAGCAGCGCTTTTACATAAATTTCTGCATTGTTAGATTGGCAACCAAATTGCATATATAGAAAAAATTTTTTCCTGTGTGTTAAAATATTTTAAAGATTATTATTTTATTTTATCTCTAATATCTCTGAGAGATGGAGACTTTTAAAATTACACATTACCTCCATGTAAATGAGATTTGAAATGGCCATGATGACCATTTCATAGAGAACCCAGAAATGTTACAGAAATATGGAACGTGCAAATAGCTCACCCCTAAAGTCTTTCCAATCTAAGGTTCAATCATTCCCTTTAATATGATTAAACCAGACTTGGCATAATCTGACAAATTTAAAAGTCAGATATTACCCACAGTTGAGAAAATTGATACAAATATATACAACATTAGATTCAACACCATTATATGGTTACTAGATGTGATGAATAAATATGTATGAATATAAACATAAAAGAAAGGCAAACAGAAAGAACTTTAACAACAACTTTATTTAGGCAGTGTCTATATAGCATAGATAATTTGTGTTACATATTCCTAGATATACCTTCAAAATGAGGAATGAAGATGATAAGACACTGTACAATTAAAATAGATGTACAATATATCTCAGGACTGTGCTAGACCGATTTTTTTTCACAATAAAATCTTATGATTTCAGTTTTCTGTCTACAGAGGGAAAACAAACAAACATACATAGATGCCATCACACACCTCAGCAGGAACAATGAACTTCTCGATTATCTCACCCCTCCCCCTAAAAAGCAATTTAATGCACCACTGGAGGTTGCCTATTAATTGGACTAGAAATAAAGTAGCCTGCGAGGGTAGGCCAGGGAAAATACAGCTCCTGTGAGTGTGTATAGATTTATATACACACACACACACATATAAATATATATAAATATAGATGTGTACACATCTGTGTATATAATATTTCACCCACAAAGTAAACAAGCAAAACTAGTACGTCTAATTACAGGGCTATTTCATAAACTGTAAATGCTAACACGGGAGAGGTAAATCATAGCAATTTAATTAATAAAACAGTTTAGACACTTAAACCCATATGTGCACCCCTAGGGGCACTACATCAATAATAGAAGCTTGCAGGCATATTTTAGAAATTTTATGCAATCATTTGCAGTTCTTGTAGTCAATAATTATTACAAACTGCATTAACTCTTCTCTTGCCATACCTGAGGAGTGAATTTTAATTTGTTAAATGTTCTTTTCACTTTAGATGGGTTGTTAGGAGTGGAAGAGCACAGAGTTTCTTTCCCTGAAGTGGCAGGACTGAAGCAGGTGAGAGAGCCCCATCCAACCAGACAGCAAAACGTGGCAAGTGAGTACCTGGGAGGGCAGGAGAACATTCTCCTCGTCCTTTCACTGAGTGGGAGCTGGAGAAGATGACTAATGTCAGAGAATGGAAGCTCAGCTTTGAATTTGTGCATTTTTAGATTCTCTTTCTCTTTCGAATTTTTTAAATTATGTTGGCAGAACCTTCATACATTTCTGGCAGAAATGTGAAATGGTATAGTCACGATTTGGAAAACAGTTTAGCAGTTTCTTTAAAAAGTTAAATATAAATTTACTATATAACCAACACTTCCAGTCCTACACATCTACTCAAGAGAAATGAAAACAGACGTCCACACAAAAGCTTATACATGAATGTTCATGGTGACATTATTTCTAACAGCCAAAAAGTAGATACAACCAAATGTCCACCAATTGTTGAATGGATAAATAAACTGTGGTTTATCCATAGAATGGATATCTATACTCAGATCTGCCATTACCAAAGGCTCAATCTCTTCACTTTTGTTCTTCCCATTAGAGAGGAAATAATCACTACCATTTAGTGGGTGCTTACTAATTGCCATGCATGCTACATTGTACTAACTTCTTAATCATTATGATAATCCTTATGTGGTATTTTCATATCCCCACTGACATGAGTCAGTTGAGGCAAAGAAAAACTGAATCATGTGCCCAAGTTATGCAGAAAGTGGTGACGTTGGGATTTGGACACAGGACTTCAAGCTGGGATTTGAACAGTCGGTTCCAGGCTGCACTTTGACCTGTCACCATCACTGGTCCCTCTACAACAGAGGCTGAATTCTCTCTTCTGGAATGTGAGACTGGTTCTCGTCTATTCGTGGGCAGCTTTGAAGGAAGCAAGTGTAGACTGAACAAGCCTTGCTCACGAGATGGTGTGGGAGCACCAGGCCAGTGGGCAGAGCCACTCTGCAGATGAAGGGTGGGTGACGCTGACCTCTGTATTCACAGGCCTCTGTGTTGTTTGACCTGGTATAATTGGCACATATTATTTTATAATTAAAGAAATAAACTAGAAAAGTATTTTTTTTCTCACAAAAATAAGTAAATAACAAAGCCATAATTTTTCTGGGTATGGTTGTTTCTAAATTTACCCAGTTGACCATCTTCAGCAAGAAAAAATGAACAACTGCTTGAATCACGCAGCCTATCATTCCCAGAGGTTTTCAAAACTTACAAGAAATCAGGACATGAATGAAGGGACTTAATAGACATGGAAAATCCTCTCTACACTGGGAGCCCTGCACTGCCACAGCATGTGGCCATTCTCTTTAACAGGCAGCTCATTGCTGCACAACCATCTATAAAGAGTTGTGCTTCCTGGCTGCTAGGGTGTGCTGCGGTCTGGATGCTTGTCCCTTTCAAACATCATGTTGAAATTTGATCCCCAATGTCGGAAACGAGGCCTAGTGGGAAGTGTTTGGGTTATGGAGGTGGATCCTGTATGAATAGATCAATGCCCTTTCTTGGAGGTGAGTGAGCTCTCATTCTATGAATTTCCAAGAGAGCTGGTTGTTTTAAAAAAGCCTGGCAGCTCCCACCTCTCTCTCTTGCTTCCTCTCACCATGTGATCTCTGCACATGCCAGCCCCCTTCACCTCCCACCACGAGTGGCAGAAGCCTGAGACCTTCACCAGAAGCAGATGCTAGCGCCTTGCTTCCTGTACAGTCTGCAGAATCATGAGCCAAATAAATCTCTCTTCTTTATGAAATACCCACTCAGGTATTCCTTTATAGCAACACAAAACAGACTAAGATAGGAGACAGGAGATTTCTTTAAATATTAGGGAGGGTCTTCAGGAAATACTTGCAAATATATATATTCTGTATATATAAGACTCAGTTTAAAAACACATTACAAATGTATTCCAAATATTTATTTATTACTTAAATGGAGCATATTTTAATCTAAGAGCAATAACATAAAATGGTAGTTTGTTGTCCACGATGGCTATATAGACTGAAATAGAGAAGAAATATATTGACCATAAAAAATGGTGCAGAAAATACTATTTCAATGCCAGTAATAAAAGAAAAAATAGAAAAAAAGTTTAAATCAATACATATTCTTTAAATTAAAGACTTATAGTTAAGAAACTTGTCATGGAATGTCCTCTTTGTTATCACACACCCTTACATTCTCTTACATTCTCACACGTACTGAATTTTCTCTTCCCCTCTCAGTCACCTATGGTCCCTTAACCCTTCTGAAGTCCACATTCATCCATCCAGCCATCCATCCTCAATCCATCCATCTATACACATCGTCATTGGTCCTTTCACCCATCCATCCTCCATCTACCCTTCTATGCTCTCCTAACCCAGTTGGCTCCTGCTCCAGTGTGGATCACATAATTAGACTTTTTAGGGTGTCTTCACCAGCTCCATGATTCCTTACCCTACTCTCCTTCTGCTGTGCCCTACACAGTATAGGTACAACACAGGCACTCAATAAATACTTGTTGACTGACTGGCTGACCTCCCATCTTGCCACTTCCTATTGTACATAGTAATAAACCTGTCTTGATTGGATCCAGTAAAATCTCCTGAAGTCCTTAGGAACACGGACACTTGTTCCGGATGACTTGACACTGACTTTCCAATAGGGGTGTAACACGTTTCTACTCAACCTGTCCGCTTTTAAAAAGTACGACTCCCAGGTCCCATCCCAGACCAAGCAATCATTAAACAAGAAATATCTTGAGGCTGGGATCAAGATATCAGTATATGCAAAAACTCCCCAGGGGATCCTCCTCTGTAGCCTGAATCCCATTTCCATATCCCTCATCCTGGATAGTGAGAAGAGCAAGATAGTTTCCTCCTATTTTACTGAGATGATGAAAGAGGTCTGGATTCTTCAAATTCCTGTTTCACTCTACGAAAATATCTTTTTAGAGCAAGGGAAAGTGAACTATCTTTTCTGTAAAGGGCCAGATAGTAAATATTTTAGGCTTTGATGTCAAGAGGCAATGTGACCAACTATGCCAGTAGCTGTTCTCACAGCTAAATATCTTGTAGTTGAAAATGTGAAAAACATTCAGAGCTCATGGACTATGCAAAAGCAGACAGAGCCATGGTTTGCCAATCCGTATTTTAGAGTCACCAATACTCTCCTAATCAACAAATCCAAGGGCCTTTTTGAATGTTTTATGTACTTTGATCTTTTTGCAACCTTTGATACCATTAATCACTCTTTCCCTCTTAAGATTTGACTTTTATGTCATTAAACCTTCTTGCTTATCCCACCTGTATCCTGTTACTTCTGTGTCTCATTCACCATTTCCTGTGTTGTGCATGTGTGTGTGTGTGTGTGTGTGGTGTTTGTCCTAAGCTACCAGCCAAGTTGCTTCTATGGCCCTGTTGTCAATCAAGCTGGAAATATGTTTTTTTAACCAAGTCACAGCTCACCACTGGAGCCTGACAATGCTGGCTTAACTGCTCCCCAGATAAACTGCTCTCATCAAGGTGTGCAGCTCCTGCCAAGTAGAAAGAACAGCACTGCCTCCCTCTGCTGTATGCACTGCAACCTAAGGCCGCCTGGCTCAGTGGTTACTGCTCTGCCTCATTGAAACCCAAGGCCACGCTGTACAACCATAATCGGTGAGAACAGCAGCGGCATCTCACGTTGCCATACTATTCCATGCCACAAGAGTTGATGTTCTTATCAAGGTCAGTTGAATGAACAAAACTTATTTTCCTTATATGGAAAAACTGACATAAAACATGTACTGAGAATAGTTGTCACTTGCTCAATATATTCAAATCTATATTCAAATGCCATCTCTGCCTCAAACAGTTAGTGGCAGGGCCAGCTGTGCAGGAGAAACTACTCTTCCAGCTGGGAACTGAGCCTCGGAAGGGACTCTAGCCTGATTTTGAAAATACTAAGCATTCTAATGAAGTTGACTTGATTTACATTTTAACAATACCACACAAATGTACTACATGGCACTTTTCCGATAACCACTTCGACATCATTCATTTTGACACCTCCCATTGTACGAAAAGCAGAAGGAGTAAAGCAGCCTTCTGTGATGAGGTGCATGGGGCTGGGGCGGGAGCTGGATTTCATTTTGTTTTCAAGTCAGGTAACCTATGCACACCCTTTTGTGATATGCAGGATTCTCCTGACTGAAATTCCGTGATGTTCCTTCTCCATCTGCAGGAACCGCAGTCCTGAGCTGTATCTGCCCACCTGCCCTCCAGGCCAGCTGTGCAATAATCAACACTTGTCGTCTGACTCTCTGAGCCCTTTGGGACACCAAGTGTGTCCTACTTCCCCCATGACCTCAGCAACAGTCAGTCTTGGTTAAAGGCAAGGCACTTCCTTGGTTAAAGGCAAGGGAATGACCCAGGCAAGGCTTCATGCCTCTTATCCCTGTGTCCTAGTCAGAAAATGAAGGACCAATTCCATTTCCCTATTGACAATATCCAATAGGTTTGTATGTATCTATTGGGATGATCCTAAGTTTTAAAATGCCAAAAGCCAAGTTCAACATCCCCACGCACACCACAGTCAAGAGTCCGCCGCTAAGAGCAGCGAATAGCCCCACTGATCTCTGAAGATCGACTTTGAACTCTTCCTTTGACTCGTCCATTTCCCTCACAGAGCTAGAAATGCAATGTTTGGGCACTGACTCTGCTGATTGGCTGTAACCCTATGTCAGCATTAGAAGGGACCACGGCCAGGTCACCTGGTTAATCCTCATGTGGTAGTCCATCAATCACCTCTGTTTTTTCAGAAGTAAATGTCTGTTTGGCTTGTGCTTTGGTAAAGTTAAGCAATGGGAAAGTCACTGCCATGTGGCGTATCATTCAAAATTTTGATACGTCAAAATTTTGACGTATCATTCAAATTTTCCAGTCTTTATATGGGGAAAAAAAGCCAAAGAAGGAGATTTTTCTTTCAATTATTATTTCTTATTTTAAAAAGACACATACACACACAAAATGAGCCCAGCAGCATGTTGTCATTAAATGAACACTGGAGTCAAGACAAACTTGGATTCATATTTACAGTCCCACGACATAGATTTAGCAAAGTTGCATCTTTTTTGTCTTCAAAAAAGTTAAAATTGTTGCTTATGTATCTCATTTATTCATTCATTCAGCAACTTTTTAATGAATTTATAATATGTGCCAGGCATACTCCTTGCTACTGCGGCTGCAGCAGTAATTAACACAGACAAAACCCCTGCCCCCATGGAGCTGGCATTCTACTGGGGAGATTGAGAAACAAACAAATAAAGAGTAATTATATAGTATTTATATTAGTAGGTGATAGAAACTATGCAAGAGAAAATAGAGCAGGGAAGGAGAATAAAGAATAGGAAATCAATATTTAAGCAAATATTTGAAGAAGAAGGGTTAAGCCATCAGGATATATGGAGGAAGAGTGCACCAGGCCAGGGGAACAGCAAGTGCAAAGGCCCTGGGGTTGGAGGGTTCCTGGTATGACCCAGGAATGGTAAGGAGGAGACTGAATGAGGATGAAAGCAGAAGGAGATGACGTCAGGGAGGTAAATGAGATTTTGGCTTTAAATTTGAGAGTTTTGAGCAGAGAAGTGACATGCTCTGACTTGCCTTTTAACAGGCTCATTCTGATTGCCATCCTGAGAAATGGAACAAGGGTACTTACTATTAGGGAAACCGGGTTAAGAGGAAATTGCAAAAACCCAGGTAAGATATAATGGCAGCTAATATTTGGGTAGCAACAGTGAAGGTAGTTTTGGATTCTAGATATATTTTGAAGGTAGACAAATGGCTTTGCTTGCAGATTGATGTGGGGTATATTAGTTATTGCTTCCTGACAACTTAGCAACAAACATAATGGATTAAAATGAACATTTATTATCTCATAATTTTTGTGGGTCAGAATTTGAGAGCAGCTTAGCTAGGTAGTTTTGGCTCAGGGTCTCTCATTAGGTTGGAGTCAGGATATTGTCAGGGGCTACTATTATCTGAAGGCTTGACTGGGGCTGAATAATCTGCTTCTAAGATTGCTCATTCACAAGGCTGTTGGAAGAAAGCCTCAGTTCCTGGCCACATGGATCTCTCCATTGGGTGCTTGTGTGTCTTCATGATACGGCCACTAACTTCCCCCAGTGTTACGGTCTGATTTGGGTCCCCCGCCCAAATTCATATGTTGAAGCCCAAACCCCTCATGTGATTGTATATGGACATATGGCCTTTATGGACACAATTAAGGTTAAATGAGGTCATGAAGATAGGGTCCTGATCCAATGGGATTAGTGTCTTTCAGGAATAGACACCAGAGAATTCACTCTCTTTCTCTACCAGTAAGAAGTCGGCTGTCTGTAAGCCAAGAAGAGAGCCCTCACCAGAACCCAACCCTGCTGGATCTTGGTTTGGGACTTCTAGCTTTCAGAACTGCAGAAAAAATAAATTCCTGTTGTTTAAACTACCAATGGCTTTTATTACGGCAGCCAGAGCACACAGTCAGAGTGAGAAACGGGAGAAAAAAAGAGGAAGTCACAGTGCCTTTTATGACCTAGTCTTCAATGTTGTAGATCTTCACTTCCATTTTATTTTACTTATTAGAGGCAAGCCAGTAAGACCAACTCTCACTCAAAGGGAGGGAAATTAAGCTCCACTATTTGAAGGGAGGAGTATTGAAGAATTAGTAGGCATATTTTAAAACCACCTGATAGGGTGTGAAATAAATAGAGGCAACAACAAAAAAATCATGCCAAGATTTCTGGATTCAGTAGATGGAGGAAAAGACAGAACTAGCATTAATAGAAATGTGGGCAACCATAAATGAGTAGGACTATCAGCTTAGTTTTGGACGTGTTCAGTTTGAGTTGCCCAAAACATCCAAATGGAGATGTCAAGTAGGCAGTTGAATATGCGAATCTGGAGTCTGGTGAGTAGTATGTGCTATAGATACAAATTTGGAGTTGTCGGCGTACAGATTACATTTGAAGAGATGAAATTTAGTGTGGAAAGAAGAGGAGAGGAGCCAGGCGGAGAGTGGGAGGGAAGGGAAGGAGAGAGGGAAAGGTCAGGCCTGAGCCCTGGGATATTCTTACACCAAGGGAAAGAGATATGAGGCGGAACCAGAAATGGAGTTTTCACAGGGGTAAGAAGAAAACCAGGAGAGTAATATTTTGAAAGCTGATTTTAGAAAGTGTTTCAAGGAGTACAAAGTGATCACTGCCACTGATGATAAATGCCACTGATGATATACGATGAAGACTGCAAATTGACCATTGGATTTAGTAATGTGGAGGTCATTGGTGACCTGGATGAGAACAGCGTTAGCAGGGTGGTAAGAGGAAAGTGTAATTGTATGAAGTTTAAGAGAGAATGGGAAAAGAGGAATTACTGACATGATTAAAGTCTTCTGGTATATGTTTTCTCAAATTCACTCCTGATTGTGATTCCTTTATAGAGTCACCGATCATCTCCCAATTGATAAACCCAGGGGATTTTTGAATGTTTTATACACCTTGATCTTTTGACAGCCCCTGACACCACTGATATTCTTTCTCGAGCCTGTTCAGCAGTTTGTGTACGTGTACAGTGTACACGGGGGGTGTATGTGGTGTGTGCGTGTGTGAGAGCACATGTGTGTCTAGTCCCTGCTGCTGGCCTGAGCTGCCTCTGTGGCCATGCTACCTGCCAAGCTTGAGATCTACTTATTTTCTTAACCCAATTGTGCCTTGGTGCTAGAACCTCCTTTGAAGAGTTTTGTTGGAATGGGAAGCAGAGGAATGGGATAGTAGGCGGAGGGAAAAGTAGAGTCAAGACACAGTTCCTTTCAGAGGGGAGAAATACTGAATGTTCGAATATCGGTATAGCAAAGAATAATGCAGTAGAGAAAATGATAGTACAAGGGAGAAACAAGGGGCATCGATTGTTATGGTGAATATACTAAGTGAGATAATATGAGCATTCATTTGTTAAGTCCCATTTGTTAGATATTATGTGAAATACTTCAAACACACCATCCCATTTTATTCTACCTGTGGTCGTATAAGGTAAAGCATTATACTTATGTTGTGGGTGCTGATTGTGAGGCTGGTCAGGTTAAGTAATGTGCTCAGTCACCCAGATAACAGTGGAGCTGACACTCATGTCTGCCCGACCCATAGCCTCTCCCCAGCGCCTTGGCACACGCTAGAATGCAACGAGCATCTTTTTTGCTTCTTTCATCTTTCCTTCCTAAGTAGCTGTTACAGCATGGTGCATAGAGCAAATGCCTAATAAATGCTTGCTAAGTGAGTTTTTTTTAAGTTAAGATGAAAATTTATTTACAAAATGAGTATAAATATTGAGCTGTTTTTGATTCAGTCCTTGAAAGATACCCTGCCATTAAAGAGTTCCCCCTAAATTGTATCTTTCTTTCATAAAATTAAAGTAATTGAGGACATTATCACTTAATTTTGGTCATTTAAAATTAGATTCTTTAATGTACACTTTCATACTCAACAGCTATGCAATTCAATTTTTAGAGTAAAATTTCTAACATTTGTACAGCAAATGATTATTTGTCTAGAATCATTAGGTATCAGAGAATCTGGTTGGTTGAATAATATGAATTAAAATTTTACACCATCTGAAGATTACCAATTTTCAAAGAAAACACACTCAAAAACTATCCCTAGAACCAACACTCACACTAAGATCTTACTTTGCTGCTTTTCAATGAAGTATTTCATGGTTCCTTTAGTGCCTCAGGGCTGAGGTTATGAAAATGAATTATCATCATGTGTTTCTATGAAAAAGAAGTCTGGCTATTTAATCTTCTTGGTTTTTGGAATTCTGAATCAATGGAATTCCGAGTCAATGTCAGAAGAAAGTTTTATTAATATTAGGAAACAAAGACAGGAAGCCAAGGCCGCCCGGAGGCATTCGTACATTTGGAGGATACTGCACATCATTCTGAGCGGACTTCAGGTGAACCCAGAAACTGGGTCCAGACAGCAGCAGGCTTTTGCAGAAGCAGAAGCAGCGGGTTCTTCCCAGACTAGCATTTCTGCCTTGGATGTCTGGAGGGTTGGAAGGTTTTACATCAAGCCACGTTCTCTGTAGTCCCTGTAATCTTACAAAAATAATAACCACTTCTGTGGCATCTCATTTGAGTCCAGCACAGCAATAAAATTTCTGTGTGTGTAGTGGAGTATTTTTACAGCAATGCTGTGGGTAGTTTGCACCGTCCATTCTGACAATCCTGATACATTAGGCAATAAGGGCCATTCTGTTGAAACTTTCCCTTTTCTGTCTCAGCCCAAAGGCAACTATGCTGGGAAAGTCTGAGCCAAATTAGTTAAACTACTTTTGAGTTCTCTATGAACATTGGGAGGGAAGGAAAAACTACACTTTCTCTTTATTAAAAAAAAATGTGTACAGAAATATTCATTTCTTTTCAGCTATGGCATTATAAGGTAATAGCACACTTGACTGCGTTTAATTTTTTCCTAATTTTTCCTTAGCTTTGTGAGTTCACTTTTAAAAAAAAATATTTGAAATTTATGCTAAGCTGTTCAATAAAGCTAATTTTTAATGATATTCAAGAGATTTTTCTTCGGTTCCCTAGTCGATGTCAGTGCTCCTCAATGAGGAAGGAAAAATCAATTCAATTATCAAAGCACGGTTAATTGCTTTCAAGATTAGGGTGATTTAAAGAGCAGCAAACTATTTTATCTGTACTCAGCAGTTTTGGCTAAGAATATTCTCCTAAGCACACTCGAAAGAGAAGTTTAAGATTCCTCAGTTCACTTATGACATCCTTCCCAGCTCTCCCCTCACTTGTCATTAACAGAGGTAATGGCAGGGGCTCTTGTACCAAAGAGCCACAGCACGGGGGCTATTTTCAACTAGTCTTATCTGTTTCATCTCTCAAAAGACAGATATTTTTAGGTCTTTGTGCTTGGCATTCCAACTATTTGAATATTTAGTCAAAGTAGTTTCTTGAACATGCATAGAATAGAGCAAAATCTCATGTGTGCTAAGAATTCTCTCACTTCATGTATTCACTGATGACTAGAAGTCTTTTACCAATGTCAATTGAGTTTAGCTCAATTTCTTCAGCTTGTATCATGTTAGAAGAACATTCTAGAAGCTATGAATATGAAGATGAGTAAGATATGGCTCCTGCTCTTGGGGAACATAGTGTCAAGAAGGAAGGAGAGACAAGCACAGACATCATTTCATTTTCAGGGGTAAAAAGCAGTTAGGTCCCAGGGAGGGCTCCACCAGGAAGATTCCCCATGGTGCTGTGCTGCTCTGAGAACTAGAGGGTTGCAGGACAACAGCCAGGGGAAGGGAGACCCTCTCCCAGGTGGAGGTGGCCATGTGAGCAAAGCCAAAGAGACATGAATCAGCTCAGTGTGCACCTGAAACTCTCTGTTTGGTATTCCTGGGGCATGAACTACAAGTCAGGAGGGTGGGAAGTGAGGTGAGGAGGCTCTTGTGCTAAACATCAAGCGACATCCTCCTCCAGGCCATGGGGAACCTCAGGGAGGTTTTAAATAGGGATGTGAAATGTATGTAGAACATTTTTTAAATTTTAACATCTTTTGATGATTAGAAACACAATATATGGATCACAGAAAATGTGGACATTACATAAAATTATGAAAAAAATAATTAGACATAATCTCACCACCCAGAGACAACCAACACTAACATTGTGCTGTTTCTCCTAACAATTTTTCGTATGCCTGTGTATATGTATATGAAATGCATATGTACTTATATATCATGCATATAATGAATGTATGTATGGTGCTGTTTTTCCTAACAATCTCTCGTTATATATACACATATATATTTTATAAATAGGTATATCTAAATTAATGATATGAAAAATGTCTTTTCTTAACAGATGATCCATGGAAGGAAGAGAGTAGTCTAACTGAGAGATGCTTTGGCAAGTCCACTGAAGGGTGGGAAAGAGCCTTGTTAGAGGAAGGCTCACTCTCCACTGCCCATTGTGGAAGAAAGAAGAGGATAAATTACTACAGAGAAGGACCAGGAGGGAGCAGCTGAGCTCTAGGTGGGGAAAAGGCTCAGAACAAGGAAAACAACTATTGCAATGCTTGGTGTTTAACTGGGATTTATTAGGTTGTTTGCTGTGTAATGTAATCTACTCCTCTCTCTCCTTGAAATTTCTTAAGTAGATTCTACATTGTTCATTCATGTTTATATGCCAGTAAACTTTGGGGACATATAAAAAAATAAACAAAAAAGGTGAAATAATATTAGACATTCAAATAAAAGAAGAAATAAACATTAATTTATCTTATATGTGGAAGGAATATACTATAATTAGGGAGTATATATATCTCTTATATCTCGTGTTTCTGGACATAAATCTTATTTTTTCTAAAATCCATATTTGGACCTATTTATTTCTAATTGTCAAAAATCTGAAATGAGAAATGTAAACACCTTTTATTTCCCTTTGTCTCAACACTTCATGTACTTCTAGTTTTTGTTGATATAATCTAGAATTTTAGACCTAGATAATTTTTAAAATTGATCTCACATATCATTTATGTCAATAATTATTTTATATTTGGATTACATTCTATTACTGCATTAAGATAAACTTAACTCTTTGTTTTTCTAGTTTCATTATTTAGTTTGCATGTATAAAATAAGAAACATATTATGTGTGTAAGTGTGTGCATGTGTATGATTTCTTGTTCTAGAATTCTTCATTTTGATTGCATCTCTATTGGATAGATGATGGTAAATGTCTTTGGGTTAGCTTTTTCCAAAATGAACCATGATAACTAGTCTTTAATTAGCACTGAACATGTGCTAGTCACTGTTCTTTATCCTCATTAATTCATTTAATCTAGACAATAACCCTATGAGTAGGTTACTGCTATAATCTACTTTGTACTGGCAAGAAAGCTATGACAAAGAAAAGTAAGTCACTCACCTGAAATCCCACAGCTGTCAAGTGGCAGAGCTGGGATTTGAACCCTGTCATTGCAATGTCAAATCCTACATGCTTAACCATTTCATTGTACTGTGTGGTATAACTTAGGAACCCTGGCATACCCAAGAAGACTTTTATTGTCACCACCACTTTTAAATAATAAAAGTAGGTACAATAGATTAAGATGTAGAACTGAAAAGTTCTCACTGAATTTGTCAACTAGGAAGTCATTGAATGCTAGAGCTATTTTTGGAGGAGTCACAGAGGCAGAACCAGGTTAGAGTTGGTTGAAGATGAGAGACTAACTAGAGTGTGTTCTAAGTTCAAGGAAGAGAGTATGTTTAGATATATAAACATCTACCTGTCTGCCTATCTGCACACATGTATTATGTACATTAGGGTGTGAGCACGTGGCATATAGATAGTACCTTTCCTGTAGACAGACTGAGATGGAAAGTTATAGATATATGATGGGAGAGAGGCTTGCATGTTTACAAGCATCATAAAAAAGGGAGAGATAAATGTAAATAACTGATTATCTAAGCCCCAGGGCAGTTAGAACGTAGTAGAAACAAGAATGTCAGGAGACAACTGGCCTTGAATAGAAAGGACCACTCTTCTCCTGAGCCAGGGAAAAAGTGGTTCAGGTGGACCCAGGTGGTGTCTACATCTGGGGCCAGAGGTTGCAATGCCACCCCACAGCATGCTGTGCCAAGTTTGTTTCAAGTGAGAGGCACAGGGGTTGGGTGAGGGCTTGTGGGGAATGGGGGACGCTTGGAAGACATTTTGAGGAGAATGGAAGGTGCTAGAGCAGAGAGTAAGGAAAGATGGCCAGCAAGCTGTGCTGCAGGCTTAGTGTAGACTGGATACTAGGCATTTGAATGGAATGTTTTTCAGTGGTTTTTCAGTGGTTTTCTGCAGTTCTGCTACCATCCTAATATTTATATAATATTATTATGAATGAGGCTTGGAACTAAGTACTCTTTAGGCAGTACTACATTTAACAACTCCATAAGGCAGGAGTCATTACTTCCATTTTTAAGATTCAGGCATAGGAATTTAAAAACACTCCATATCCACAGCTATAAAGTATAGGAGTAAGAAAGTAAACCATGGAACTTGATATTCCCCCTGCCCCGTACCTGAAGCAGGCTAAAATCAAAACATCTTGAATTCAGAATAAATGACAGTTGACTGGATCTATCAGTAGAAACGGTGTGAGGAAACACCACCTGAAAACAAGGCAACGTGGTGTGTTAAGTAATGGAGACCACCATGAATCTTGTCTAACAAGAACTTCAGACTGAGCTCACAGCCAAATGATTGAGTTGCACATGATGACAGGGTTTTACAGAATTGTTTATACAAACACCATGTAGGCAAGCTTTCCAAGACTCTGCCCAACCTGGCCTTAACATACCTTTCCAACCTAATTGAATGCTCATGACCGTGCTCTAGCCAAAAGGCCAGCGAACACCAGTGACTAAGAGTCCAATCTGAAAGGACGAGTCAAAGTGATATTTACAGCTGACCTGTGGTGGTCACTTGTTTAGGCCATTTGGCCATCTGGACTAGATAATTAGGAGATTGTTTAAACTTGTTGGTTATTATCTTCTCTGTGCCCCTGTAGTCTTCCGCACCACATTTCTATTTCAGAACCCATCGCGTTTCTCTTAAAATTGTCGGTTTGTGCACAGTTCTCAGCTCATTGAGAACAGACAAAATATGATTATTTCCATAGGACCTATTAGAATATCTGGTACATAGTAAGTGATTTTTATATATTTTTAAAACAAATAAATGAAAAAAGGAATGAATGAGCAAGCCAATTTCATGTTTTATTTGAATGAAGTGTGGTTGTTCAGGTGACAGTCACCATAAATTCATGACTGCTCTAAGTTAACGGAATGTTTTAACATGTAGTATAGTGTATAAAGTTGCTTCAAATTTAATGTTGATAAAGGTTACCAAGCAAAGAAGGCTCTGATAGGCTTGCAATAAAGAGAAGTTAGTTATTTATTCCAATGCTTGAGGTCCTCCAAGATTTGACCCCAAACTACTTTTATTATATTTCTCTATAATTTCCTTTAAATATCCATCATTTATAACAACAAGTAGTCGCTAGTCCTGTTTAAACCCCTACTTGTCTGTGTTTTTCTCACAACCTGGATTGAACTTCCTGTCTGTATTTGCAATTTAAAATCTTCCCAAGCTCCAAGCTTGGCTCCCACCTCCTTCTTGAAGCCTTCCAGCATTGTTGTGGCTAGAAGAAATCTCTCCTTTTTCTGTGCTTTCCAAATCCTTAATTTGTTCCATTCATTGCACTTAGAAATCTCATTGTGATGTGTCTGGAGCATGGGTTAATATTTGAATATTGGCTCAATCACTAATTTTGTGACTTTAGAAAGGTTACTAGCCTCTCTGAACCACATGATCTTCATCTGTGAAATGGAAAATAATAATATCTGCTTCAATTGTTGCTATGAACACTACAATATCGACCATAAGTAAAATGCTCTTCCTCATCCTTCTTATAATTGTTTGTGTTTGGGTAAGATAGTCTACTAGATGCAAGTTTCATGAAGGCAGACATTACTCTTTGATGAATCTTTACAAGACTCCAAACACATAATACTCAATAAAAATTAAAATGAATATGTAATCTGTGTCTTTTTTATACAAATCGAGACTGTGGAAATAATTAGAAACTAAGAGTTGTTTCCTTAGTTATGGTAGCTGTTTTCTCTTATAATCTTGTTCTTAGTTCATTTTTTATTAAAGCTCCTCTAAATAAAATAAAGCTAGATTGTGTTTAGTCAATCACCAACACTGGATTAGTAGTGATTTTAGTTGTGAGATTTTTATTGTGTATGTCATACGATGCCAATACAGATATGAAATATATGTACATTCATGTTGGTATACATTTTACATTATACATGTAAAGCACTTAGAACAGTGCATGGTACACAATAACTGCTTAATCAATGTCAACTATTATTATAATTATTAGTGCAGAAAACGATGATTAGAAATATTTTGTTGTTGCTTCAACCAGGTTCTTTTGTTGTAAGCAACAAAAAGGAACTCTGTTTGGCTTAAACAAAGAAAAAAGATATGTTGAAATGGTTCCTTATATAATAGTTTACAGAATTAAAGGAAGAACTGAAAACTCAGGACAGGCATCTCAGTGGCAGATAGTATAGAACATCTCTGGAGGCCATTGCCATTGGATGTCTACCTCCAACCACTATTCAGGAACAATCTTTGGTCAATAATATTTTTCCCCAATAAAGAGAATGTTTGGCTTCCAATGGGTTTTGTGCCCACCCAGGGGAGCAGGGCCTCATGATTGGCAGCCCCTCTGAGTCAAATGCTAGGAAAAGCGATGGGTAGTCGAAAGGCACATATGTGACCTACACAATTTAGACAGCAAACAACTCACCATTATGCGGTGCTCTGCTTTGTGAACTTTTCTAGATCCCAGCTGTGTTTTTAATTACCACTTCCTGATTTATGAGAATAAAAATGTGGGGAATCATAGACCACAAATATGGACTTTGTTCTGACTAATAAAGAATTTTGTTAAATATTATTTAACTAAGGAAATAGATATCCTACAGCTCAAAGTCATAGGTTGTTAAGCAGAGATGGTCATGTGCAATTAGCCTCATAAATATATTATTGTTTTTCTCTGAACTTGACAATTAGATTTTTATTGATTACTACTTGTGGCACAAAGGTTCCAGGCAAAGTCTGTTCAGCGATAGGCAAATATATGGAATACATCCTGTAAGGCTCTTTCATTCATTCATTCATTCATTCAACAAATGCTTATTACAAGCCATGGGCTGTCGATAGGGAGACAAATGTGAAAAAGCTTACAGACCAACGATGAAGAGAAAACACACTCATCATCACACTGGTAAGTATATGGCTACAGATGAGGGTAAAGTCTCCTACACAAAATATACATGGAAATGCTACCTAATATTGAGTAATCAAAAGAAGGCTTTTCTGAATAAGTGAGGGGTAAGGATAGGTAATGCTGAGCATGAAGATACAGATTCAAGATACATTTTAGGAGATACACTCTATAGGATTTCATCCAACTTGATTGAAAAAAAGAGGTGACTCCTAGGTTTCTGCCATGAGAAACCAGGTCAGTGGTGCCATTGACTGAGATGCAGTCACTGGAGCAGCAGGGAATTCAGTAGGAATGGTGAGGTGTTAAAGTTGTTAAACTTGAGATGCCATATGATATTCAAGAGGAGATGTCATACAAGAAGTAAGATACATAGGTGTGAGCATAGGAGACTGGGACAAAGACATACATGTGGATGTTGTCACATACAGACATTAATTGAAGTTGTGGGCAAGGGTGAGATGCTAAAAGAGGAAGTGTGGGATGAGATGAAGTAGGAACTTGGGGCTGAGCACTGGAAATTCCAACTTCAGGTATTATCAGAAGGAGGAGAAACCCAAAGAAGAGATTGAGAAAGAGTGTTCAAAGACATATGTGAGCAGAAGAATGTGCCATATACATGATAATAAAATGAGGAACACCATAAAAGATGCATTTAAAGTAGTCTGGAAATTTAGAAGAGAGAAATGATGTCCACTGTGAAATAGCTTTAGACAAATGATTGTTTTAGAATGCAGCTACTCTTTCCAGTCTGTCCTGAATATAGGAATTAGCTCCACTGAAACACACACGTGTGATAACTTGCTTTTCCAGATCGTATT
Source organism: Microcebus murinus (assembly GCF_040939455.1). NCBI lineage: Eukaryota > Metazoa > Chordata > Mammalia > Primates > Cheirogaleidae > Microcebus > Microcebus murinus. The sequence continues at coordinate 9,855,641 of NC_134118.1, forward strand.
GGTGGCATTGTAAATCTTGGAAAACCAGAGGATAAGACAATACTTCTGGATGACAAAGGATCAGGAATCTCTCCTAACTCATGGCATGATTATGGGAACCGACTTGTGTTAGGAGGCAGCTAGGAAAGTCACACTATCTTTGTAAAAAGGTGTCTCTCTCTGCGCTGGGATTGGGCCAGGCCTTTTCTCACCTCTCTTGGGTGAAGAGTGCAACGTGCCATTATGTCGTCTTAAAATCCAGACTCTCAAAGGCCATGGCCTCTAGGAAAAGAAAGGAAGATCTCCACCATCTGTGGCTTAGACATCGTAGAGGAGACAGCATGTGAGCTGCAATTTGAACCATGGGTAGCTGGGACCTGCGGAGACAGGAGTGAGAGAAAAACAAAGGAGTCTGCAAAGATGTCTGCAGGTGCAAACGGGCGTGTGGAACGGTGGAGGATGAGCAGAGAGGAGAGGGAGGTGCTTATTCACAGTGGCTGGAACGTCAGGAGCCTGGATGTGAGTGGAGTGAGATAAGGAGTAGATGTTGTATAAACCTTAGCCATTAAATCCAAGGCCAAGAACGTTGCCAGCCTTGCCACTGGAGGCAGTAGGGGAGGTGACACTCTTGGGGGAGGTGTCTAGCCATGTTTTTTCTTTTAAATTGATCTGTATTTTACTTTTTCTCTGTTGCTATCTCTTGATATGGGCAGTGAAAAGTCAATCCTGAAGAAAAATAACATCTAGGAATGATGCTGCCTCATCCCAAAAAGACTAGTGATGAGGGAGAGGAAAGAGGACCAGCAAAGCAGCAGAGAGTGGGTGGCAGAGGGAGGTGCGTGCAGAAAGGGCTGCAATGCCGTGCGCCCACGCCACGGACTGCAGGCCTGGGCCATCTCCCACATCCGACTGTTTGCTGCCTGTGGCCTCTGACCCAGAAGGGAATAAAACAAAACTCTGTCCCTCCAAGGACGTTTGCCGTCACTTCACTCTTCAGAGCAGTTGTTTTTGCCTTTTGTTGGCCTCCAACCAGGGTGGGATTAAACAAAGGGACAAATTTGAGAAATATCACAGAACTGGAAATGAAACAAATTGCTGACTGCTTAAATATGAGAGCAAGACCAGTGAGCAGGGGCCAGCCAACCTGGTTTTAGTACAGACAGGCCTGCTCCTGGGACACCCTTCAATCCCAGACACGCTGGGATAGTTGGCCACCCTAGGAGGCGGTGATGGGCATAAGATTTCAATTCTGGATGGTTCAGAGGATTATTGTGTCTTTTAAAAATTTTTTTTAGGCCGGGCGCTGTGGCTCACGCCTGTAATCCTAGCTCTTGGGAGGCCGAGGCGGGCGGATTGCTCAAGGTCAGGAGTTCAAAACCAGCCTGAGCAAGAGCGAGACCCCGTCTCTACTATAAATAGAAAGAAATTAATTGGCCAACTGATATATATATATAAAAATTAGCCGGGCATGGTGGCGCATGCCTGTAGTCCCAGCTACCCGGGAGGCTGAGGCAGAAGGATCACTTGAGCCCAGGAGTTTGAGGTTGCTGTGAGCTAGGCTGACGCCACGGCACTCACTCTAGCCTGGGCAACAAAGCGAGACTCTGTCTCAAAAAAAAAAAAAAAAAAAAAAAAAAATTTTTAAATTTCAGCATATTATAGGAATACAAATGTTTAGGTTATGTATGTTGCTCTTGCCCCCCTCCCACCAAGTCAGAGTTCCAAGTGTGTCCATCCCCCAGACAGTGCGCATCACACTCGTTATGTATGTATATACCCGTCCCCTGCTCCCCCCTCCCATCTGCCTGAAGCCCGATGAATGTTATTCCTATATGTGCACTTAGGTGTTGATCAGTGAAACCAATTTGCTGGTGAGTACATGTGGTGCTTGTTTTTCCATTCTTGAGATACTTCACTTAGTAGGATGGGTTCCAGCTCTATCCAGGAAAATACAAGAGGTGCTATATCACTATTGTTTCTTACAGCTGAATAGTACTCCATGGTATACATATACCACATTTTATTAATCCACTCATGTATTGATGGGCCCTTGGGTTGTCTTCACATCTTTGCAATTGTGAATTGCACTGCTATAAACATTTAAGTGCAGGTGTCTTTTTCACAGAATGTCTTTTGTTCTTTTGGGTAGATGCCCAGTAATGGGTTGCTGGATCAAATGGTAGATCTACTTGTATTGCTTTAAGGTATCTCCACATTGCTTTCCACAAAGGTTGTACTAGTTTTCAGTCCCACCAGCAGTGTATGATTATTGTGTCTTTAACGAAAACAGGATGCGCAGGCAGAAAGACTGCCACAGGAGATAGATAACCAGCTAGAGCTTTGTCATGTTAAGTTTGAGGTTCCTGCCATTCAGCTGGCCGTGGGACCCAAGCTCACAGCAGACTAGGTCAGCATCAGAGTGACAGGTGTGGAGTGGCTCACTTGGAAGGCAGCTAGAGTTCTGATATTAGGTAAATTAGCCCATGGAGAGAGCTTAGAGAGAACAGTAATAAGGAAAGTAGGAGGGGTCCCTGAGTGGCCCCATTTAGGGCACAAAGGAAAGAAGAGGCGCCCACACCCGAGAAGGAGACCAAGTAGGAGAAGACAGGAGAGTGGAAAAGGTGGAACAGAAGAAAGAATAAAGGAGCATGCAGCCAGCTGTTCTACAATGTTCCAAGGTTAAGGCGGAAAGATTGAAAAATAGAAGATTACAAAATGAGAAAGCCCTTTGGATTTAGTGACTAGGATGTGGCAGAAAAATTTCAGCGATAGTAAGAGTTGACACCCTGTATTAAGAGATTGCAGAGTAAATGGGCAGAGACGAAGAGGAAGCACCAATGTGGACTCTCGAGGAACTTGGCCATGAAGAATGGGAGGAGGATAAGCTGGGAAGTGGTGTCAGCATTGCACTCCCTTTTAAAACACCAGTGGACAATTGATAAGCCACCTTTATAAGGAAAAGCACTATATAAAATTACAAAATATGTACCAGTTACTAGTTATAATAGTTGCTGAGTTACTGGCCCACCTCCGACCACCATGCCTTAGGTTTGTGAACAGATAACTTATTTAAGATATTTCCCAAGGTTTCCTCAGCCTCCACCAGACCACTTTCTAGAATTCTAAGCTATGAATCAAACAATCATTCTTCTGTGGTGCAAAATTGTGATTCCCCCCAGTCATCTAAATCAGCATTGCCCAATAGAACTCACCACGAGGACGGAATTATTCTTATCAGTGCTGTCAAATGCCATAGTCATGAGCTACCTGGAGCTATTGAGCACCTGAAAAGTGGCTAGTGTGATGAATGGACTGAATTTTTAATTTTAATTAATTTAAGTTTAAATAGCCACAAATGGCTAGAGCCTAACATGTTGGATAATGAAGTAGCATGAGAGTCTCAGAAAGTTCCAAACCTAAATTAATTTAGAATAATAGCATACCATGTGCTATATTTTGTTGGACCCTGAAACAGGCAAGTTCTTGAGTACATTAGCTGCCAAAATGTTTCACCATATACATACAAACAAAAGAAAACTACATTGGCTGCTACTACGGTAACTGTCTTGGCAGAGAGTGAGTTTCACCGCCAAAGAAAAATGTTTCTGAAAAGGTTAGTTCCATTTTCTATTACTACTCAAAGTAGCTCCAAATGTGTCAGGAGAGACTCCGTGAGTGGGAGAAGGTTTGGAAGCATAATGGAAACAGATCACTACATATAGAACTGATATGTGCCTATGTTAGTCCTAACTGGCTTAAGTAATTATGGTGGAATAAAAGCTGCTAAAGGCTAGACAAAGCAAAGCGTATTACCTAAATAACACTGCTTAAAAATGAAAAGTTGTTCCAGAAGTTTCTCCGTTGATCACCTCTGTTGACTCCAAATGTTAATAAAAATTGGGTATCAAGTTTCAGAATAATTGGCCTTCTATTCTTTGACTAAGTCAAGGTATTTTCCTAAGTAAAAAAATAATTTTTTTTTCTTGTATGGAGATTTCAATTCTGATCCCACTGTGGATATAGGCAAAAACAAGACTGGAACTTAATAAGATGTGGAAGGGAGAAATCATCACTACCATAGTTTCTTAACTGCAGATATGAAATTACAAATCATTGCCCTTTTTAATTCATCAGTGTCATCATTTTTAATCTGAAGGTGAAAAAACTACTTTCTTGAGGCACACGGAATTGACTGATGCTCAGAGGAGGGAGGACTGTAAACTGTTAGTGGGTACTACTGTCACTAATTGTGCAAATAGTTGGAGAGCCTTTTAATCTAAAACCCTAGCCAGTCACCCGAGTGATGCCTTTGTCATCAGCAAAAAATATGATGACTCAGAACCAACATTGCAAGTATGGTGAAAATTTAAAAAGAAATTGGTACATGTCATAGTATAGTATAAAAGACACTGAACTAGGGGACTTGGATTTGGTTCTCATCATAACATTTATTAGTTATAAAGTACAGCTAAGACAACTAAGCAATCTGAGCCTCAGTTGGCTCATTTATAAAATGAGTCAGATTCTAAATTAATCGGAATAATTATGATCATTATTATCATAGGTCCAGACGATTTTCTGGACCCTGATTTCCTATTGAACAGGCAACCTCTCACATACATTACATTAATGATTCTCTGAAGAAACATTTACATGTTAAAAGTGGCCCCAAGCAGTCTAGCAGTTCCTCAATAAGTTGAACATAGAATTACCATATAACTCAGCGATTCCACTCGAAAGAATTGAAAACATGTTCAAACAAAAACCTGTACAAGAATATTCATAGTGTCACTGTTCACAAAAGCCAAAAGGTGGATAGACAAACTGTAGCATACCTATACAACAGAATGCCATTCAACCATTAAAGGAATGAAGTATTGATACATGCTACAACCTGGATGAACCTTGAAAACATTATGCTAAGTACAGAAGCCAGACACAAAAGGCCTCGTGTTATATCATTCCCTTTATATGAAATGTGTAGAATAGGCAAACCCATACAGATAGAAAATGGATTTGTGGTTGCCAGGGGCAGGGGAGAGGGGTAGTGGGGGTGACTGCTGATGAGAATGGGGTTTACTTTTGGGGTGACGAAAGCATTCTGGAGCCAGAGAGTAGTTTGTACAACACTGTGAATGTACTAAATGCCACCAAATTGTACACTTTAAAATGGTTAAAATGTTATGTTGTCTGTATGTTATGTTATGTTTATGTTATCTGTATCATACCACAATAAAAAAAATGGTGTAAAAAGAATAGAACTGCTTGCTTGGAAATTGATTAAGCTCAAAAAAACAAAATTCTCATGTGGGTGAACAGCATTTCACAGAATACTAATCCAGTCATTTACACTAAGCATTCTCTAGAGCTACACCCCCAGGAATGAAAAGAAGACAACAAATTAACTAGATCAGAGGTTCTAGCCATGTCAGACATACTCGTGTTTTTCAATTAGTTGTATGAAAAGAGAAGGAATATTAATAGATCCAGGAGCTTGGGATTGGGTGTAGTCTATAGTCCATCTTGCCCATGAGAAAGTTCCAAGCTCAAAACCTAGCTACCTAGCAGGAGGCATCTTCATGGGAAAAGGGTTTGGAATCACTCATCTAAATAATTCAGTATGAGATAGCTGCAGCCCATAAGCACCCCAGTTGGTTTCAGAATAATGTCATGGCAGTTTTCTTAAAGCAGAGAACACCACAAAACCATCACCAAAAAAATTAAACAAATATGAGTAGCAGGCCAATACCCTTTTCCATGTATGCTCCGGGATATATCAAGGGATTTAAGAATAAACCTTCCATCCCACCCATTGGAATTCTACAATGAACAGGCCACAGAGTGCTTTAATAATCTCTAGCAGTTATCCATGACCCTCCAAAGACCAGAATGGGAGCAATCCACGAGGAAGATAATAGAGGAGATGAGACCACAGTTCCACAAGCAACTCAAGCAAAATGGAAGAAGCAAACCAGGGAAAAGGAGAAGAAAATGTCAGAGGCACCAAAAGAGCAATTCAAAAGTTTGGCCTTATCACTGGGATTTTTTCCTAGTGAAAATTTTCAGCGTGCGTATGACTAACTTCTCAATGTGTGGATTTTCTCTTCTAATATACAGCTTGCAATAAAAACTTTACCATTAGTTCAGGTGTCATAAACACATTTGAAATGTCTTCCACCTCCTTGAATAATAAACTGAAGGATATCTCAAATAGTGAATCAACATTTTCCTTCTCACACATAGCTAAATTTGTACAATTTTCAAGTAGATGTTAAAATTCAGGAGTACATTTCATTCCCTACCCTGATTTTAGATCTTTTAAACTCACACATCCCCTGAGACTAGTTTAGGTACTTAAAGAAAGTCATTCATTGTACAACCTGGGCCCTATGTAGCACTTTAGTCAAAATGGAAATACTCAAAGCATCTGAAAGAGCTGAGAATGTGTTGGATAAGCCTCTTACCCCAATGCAATCCAATGCCCCAGTGCAATATTTTTCAACTTAGGATACAGCATACACGCTAAGCATTTAAAATACCAAGTTGGGTAAGAGATGCTTTATATTGAACTTTTCCCCTCTTTTTAAAGCTTGTTTTCTCCATTCATACAAAAAGCAGATATTGTGAAAACCTTAGGCAGTCCTGTAGATTTGAACCTTCACTCAGAGAACAGAGACATCTACTGGTAGACAAAATTTAAAAATTTAGAAAATATGTATATTTATAGATACATCTATAAATATATATTTCTATAAGTAGATACAAATATTACATACACAGTAGTACATACATATGCATACACATGTATATAATGTATATTGTATATACACACATACAGGCATGCACACACTCTAATCACACAAAACAGGTACTCAACCAAAGGCATTTTGTAGATATTGAAAGGGACACAGTTAAAATCTACTTTCTTAACCCTTTGCACTCAGATGTCGAGTGTGGATGATGTTGAGTGGATAATGAGAAAAAAGCGAGTGCAAAGGGTTAATAGGGAGACCATGACCTGAAGCAGTAACGTGCAAAGACATGATCCACGCAAGCACAGTTGGTTGCTGTGATGCAGAGAAAACACAACTCCGAAAACTCTGTTGATGAATAACGTAATTATACAATTTGTTTCTCACTCAAAATTTCAATATTATTTCAATTTAGTAAATTCTGATTTTTTTAATGTGATTGATTTTACTCCAACAGAATAACTACCCTAGATTGTTATCTTTTTGTTTGCCACTGACATTATTTTGGGTCATTTATAAATTTCATTTTGGTCACGATCTATTTAAAGAGCATCCTGAATTTTTAATTAATTAATTAATTTAAGCCTAGATAGTGCTCAGTTGGGTGTTTGTTTGGTTTTTTTTTTTTTTTCCCCCTAGCATGATGTCAAAGAACATCACTGGACCTGCGTAGGCAGATGTCACTGTCGACTGCTGACTGATCAGTGAAGCAGGAAAGAGAATCTCTTCTCAATAAATCAAGGCCCCATCTCTTCTTACTATTTCTCTTTCTTCTCTAAAAAGGGAAGAACAAAAAAAAAAAAAAAAAAGTCCTTTCCCCAATCAGCAGTAATCTCTCCAAAGGTCTTTTAATTTCAAAAGTCATAAGTGTTAATTAGCTATTATTAAGTGCCCTCTGTATAAATTAACATGATTGATGAAAAAATTAAGGCTAATGAAAAATGTAGCAATGCATGTATTTTTAAGTGACTATATTAAAAGATGGCGGTCCCTCTGGACAGAAACTAAGGCCCTCTGTTCTGTACCCTGACTTTATTATCTCTTGCTATCTTTTCCCCACCACATTTTTTTTTTTGGCACTATGAAAAAAAACTGCTGAGTCTTTGACTTTAATTCAGTAGGTTGATAGTTTCTTTTTTTTTAAAACGTGGGACACTAAATTTTACACCTTTATTTAATATTGTCCCATGGGATAAAAAGTCCCTTTTTTAACTGTGCAAATGGAAGCAAAATGTCGCCTCTATTTGGAAAGATCAAATGCATCTCCTCTCCAGAGTAGGACTGGGAAGCAGCTAGAGCTCACCCTGCAGGGCGCCCACGCTGTGCTGCCGAACCAGGCGGGCCCAGGAGTCACTGCCTCCCCTCCTTGCACCTCCCAACCTCACTCTTTGGAGTATTGGGGACCTAGTTCAAAATTAACAAAAGTTTTCACAAAAATTAAAAAAGAACTCGCAAACCTATACTTTCTATTGAAAGTTAAATAATGTAAATTCCTCACTGATGATTTCTAGGATATTCTTACTAAAACATGCAAGAGCGTCACAATGACAAAAGTTCTATAATTGAAGATTGGAGGCATATAAAGACCCCACTGTGACTAAATTCAAAGCATATATTGGTGAGAATTTTCAAGAATAAAAGGTGTTCAGAGTCATGAAAATAAATTACCAAGATGTGCAGAGAGAAATAATTGATCATTTAAAGCTATGAGCAGAGATCTTTTCATACAAGACATGAAATGGATTTTCATCTTCTCCTACAGATAATTGGAAAAGGAGTCATCGTTAGGTACTCACGATTTAGAAAATTTTCAAATATCAAACTTTATCCAAACTTACGCTGAGAAGATAAAAATCGCCACATCTTATCTTTAAAAGAAAATAGGAAAGCAACTATAATATTTTATGTTCATTTCATAAAGGATTAAATAACTTTGCAAATTTGCAAACCTTTTTAAAGCCATCAAAAATAACTTCTAATTTGGACGTCCAAATTCCCTGACATGTTTCTAAACATTCAAAATGTCTTCAGGACATCCAAAAGTGACACATAATCTACATAGGCAATAAGCAAATTAGCTTGCCTGCCTGTCTATGTTAATGGCGTGGGCAGGCATGTTTTCATTGTCTTTATCAACTCCTCTCCCTGCCTTCCACATCAATGTCTGTATGAATACTCAAGAGGCCAGTGATGGCAAACACTAGCCATGCTGTGCAGGACCTTGTATTGATCTTTGGAGCAATATTGACTTTGACCAAGTTGCAGTTCAGGATATCACAACTTGCATCCCCTTATTCTGTTCCACTGGGTTTTTATGTTCTCTCGGAGCTCTGTGCTTTCTGCAGATCGTCATCCCTGGTTCAAAGATATTCTAACAAGCATCCAGGGGTGGCTGCTGCAGGTGCTGTGGAGGTGGCTGCGTTAATTAGCTCACTGCCTTTTCAGCGGGAGAATGTTCTGCAGCTGAGAGCAGGGCATTTATGAGATGCATTAACATATTGCTGGTAGGGACAAAAAGGAGGAAAAGAAAGCAGACTGGTGAAAATCAGAAATGGTTTCAAAAGCAAATGGTGAAAATCAGAAATGGGTTCGAAATCATTGTCACAATTATTGACTAGTCTACTCATAAGTGAAGATGCAAAGAGGTTTGGCATTAGGATTTGATGGTTTGTGCCAGCCGCTGCTTCTGGCAAATGAGGGAGAGAAGCCCCTGTTCACATTAGGAAGCTGTAAGAGACTACGTTTAATCATGAGGTTTAGAAAAATAAAGTAATTTAGTGCTACTTCTGGTTTTATGTAATTTATAAAGTCTATAGACCTACAATTGTGCATTATTATGAAAACAAATAGAACAAGATGGATGCGGTATGTACTAAATGTCTTCCTCACCCACACAAATCCCTTTAAAAATAGAAGCACTAAAAGGCCTTTTATAGAAAAGATGTAGTGAGGGACACAATTCCATTTTTAAAAAGACTGGACTGGCTATATTGTGGCTGGGCATTTGAATCTGAAAAATGCTTCTTGGTGCTCTCAAGTATTTTCATTAACATCCCCCCCCCCAGGGAGTCATAATTAAGTGATCAATGATGTCTCTCTATTGCTACCACGAAAAAGTGGAAGAAAATCTTCCAAGGCAGAAAAATATATTTATGCTAAAGTTCAATTAAGTGTAATTTAAAATAAAACCTAAAAAAAAAAAACTCAGATTTTTAAAGCCTATTACAGCCTGGTAAATTATTGTGGAGGAAAAACATGTCGTGGAAATCTCAGCAAAGCAAGGAGAGTATCTGTCTCTTGGAAATAGTTGAGCAGAGCCCAGAGGCAAAGCAGACAGGATTTTTTTTTAAGTTCTTTCTCATTGTTAAATTCTACTCAACTTAAATGAGCAGGTAGTTAGATCTGGTACTTGTCAGTGAGTTTGTTAGGGGAGCTTACAGTTTGGAAAAAGAAACTTCATGTGCCTTCTGATTTTACCTTTCCACACACATAAGCCTTCTCCCTGGTCAGCCCCAGGTCACCATCTGCGGCAGATGGGGTGTCAGTGAGCAAGATTAGGATCACTACAGACTAGTCCTGGGGCCAGAAGCAGCCTCATCGCCGGAACCCATCAGACATGAAAATTCTTAGGCCCCATCAGCCTTGCTTGCATCAAAGACCAGAGGGGTAAAGCCCAGCAATCTTTCCACGAGCTCTCCTCGGGCGATTCTGCTGTGCTGGAGCTTAAAAACCGCTGCTACAGAAAGAACCAAAGAGAAAGGAAGGAGGAGTGAGCAGAGGATCACAGCTTCATTTCCGACACCAGATAGAGAGTTCAGCTGCAGGACAATAGGCCTGAAAGGCTAGCACTGCTGAGGACAAAAGCGTTTTCTAAATCTCTTTAGTTCTCACTTAACATATTGAGGGCTGAGCCAAGTGAGTAGATCATAGACTTTTTTTTATTAAGAAAATTACAGAAAATCCCTCGCCTTGCCACTCAGAGAGACAGCAGAAAGAGAATCAGACGGAAGAGAGAATGTAAGTGCCCTGGTGTGGCCCTCCGGGGACTTCCGCAGAAGCAGCCTTTGGAGTGCTGAGGGCTAGGTGCTCACTGTAGAGGGCTGCCCTCCTGGCGGGGGTGGTGCCATCGTGGTTGGGAGGGGACAGTGTTACAGCCAAGCAGACAGAGGGTCTAGTTTGTATTCCAGAGCTGCCTCGGGTTTCCTATGGTATTGACCCTAGATTGAGAGTCCAAGGAGCCTGTCGCGACAGGGAATACGGTGACGCCCAGGTGTGTAGCCTGGGACACAGCAGTGGCTGGGGAGGGTCTGCAGCACCCGTCGGGCCAGGGGCCGGCTGAGTCCGTGGGAGGGCCCAGGTCCCCGTTGTGACCTTAGACCCAGATGAGAGGCAACCGGCCCTGGGCCCCATGCTAGCAGGCACAGCATGTCACAACCACACATGCACACCCAGGAAGACACATTAGTTAAATACAGAATAAAAATAAAATATTCAGAATGGAATCACATAAAAATAATTGTTAAAAATAACATACACATCCAAACAAATACGATCTTATTTTATACAGAATATAGGAATGTGGCCGGGCCCGGTGGCTCACGCCTGTAATCCTAGCACTCTGGGAGGCTGAGGCGGGCGGATTGCTCAAGGTCAGGAGTTCGAAACCAGCCTGAGCAAGAGCCAGACCCCGTCTCTACCATAAATAGAAAGAAATTAATTGGCCAACTAATATATATAGAAAAAAATTAGCCGGGCATGGTGGCACATGCCTGTAGTCCCAGCTACTCGGGAGGCTGAGGCAGAAGGATCGCTTGAGCCCAGGAGATTGAGGTTGCTGTGAGCTAGGCTGACACCACAGCACTCACTCTAGCCTGGGCAACAAAGCGAGACTCTGTCTCAAAAAAAAAAAAAAAATTTAAATAAAGAAATAAAAAAACAAAAACAGAATATAGGAATGAAAGCCTGGAATATGTGAATGCACCTAATTGTTCCAACGGCACATTCCTAGGGTCCCAAAAGGCCACGTGCCTGTGTGGACAGTTCTGTGAGGGAAGAACACACGGGCGTCTCCACCCCTTGGGACCAGCGCTCAGGGCTGGCACAGCACACGCGTGACCTAAACATCCGCTCTCGTGACCCACGCTGCTCAGGTGTCAGGGAGACTCCTCACGTACTTTGCTTCGTGACCTCAAAACAAGTGATTGCTTCCCAGGTCTAAGACAGGTTGAGGTGGTCCCACTGCTGGGGACAGAGTGGGGCAGCACGTCAGAGCAGGCAGACTTGGAGCAGAGGAAGCAAAGTATACAATCCTTCCTCTCAGCCAGAATACAAAGGCCCTGCAAACGCTCAGCGTCCGTGTTCTCCCCTCTCTTCCTGTCCCAATTCGGGAGCCCAGGGGGTGCTCAAGGACAAGCTCACTAGTCACAACAGCTGCTTATGACAAGTGGGAGATGGGACTTCAACCGTGCTGTAGCAATGACATTCTTTGAAACAATCATAGATCATATACGATATTTTCTGGATAGACCCAAGGAGGGAAAAATCTTGGTGAAACTCGTGTTCATTTTGATCTTACAACCACGTTAGTATGTACAATGTTAAGCAAATCAACACACGACACTCAAGAGAAGATGCTTAAATCAAGAGTGAATTGTGGTCTCATAAAAAAATGAAATTTATTTTGAACTGGTACTGTTCATAGTATATGGTTTGAACTGTTGCTTGCTATAAATATCAGCCAAAACAAAAACCCAAGTAACTGTGGTTATTTTATTTTTAAAGGATTAAAATTATTTTTTTAAAAATTTGGAAAAATGAAGTTTGCATAAGTGGAAAGCAACTACATGTGAAATGTGCAAAGATTGTGACACTTCAATAAAAAATAATAATATTAAATATAGAAACAAAACTGTTTGCTTGATTTTGAAGAGTTTTGTAGAAATAATCTCCAAACTATTTTTATAGAGACCATTTTTGGCAATTATAGATCTAAATAGAATCTCCACTAAAGAGAGAGCTAAACATTTTGAGTGGGGTATAGCTATTTTCATTTTTAAAAATATAGTATCTGAGAATTGAAAATTTGAAAGAAGAAAAACTGAAGATAAACTGTATGGAGCAAAAAAAGATGGTGATGACCGTAAGTAACATAAGTAATAATATTTACATGATGAAATTGAAAAATTTGTAATAATTTCCTTAATAACAATTTTAATATACATAATCCCATTACAATATTTGAACATATATAAAAAAGCATGCATTCATTTCAAATCAAATATTCCTTTAAAATTTTTATTGATAATTCTGGTTGCTTCTCCTTCAGCAGAGAAAGATTTCTCTGAATTTGAACACAGGAAAAATATATAAAAACTATAATGATTGAGGATAGGTTATCTCATTTGACATTACTATCATTGGAACCCAGTTAAAGAGATCTTGATCGTAACATAATTAGTGATTTTATAGAAATTAAATCAAGAGGAATAATGAAATAAACATGTAATGGATTGAATTATATATTACTTTATTTTATCAGTAATGCAAAATCATCAATGGATATTTGTTCCATCAATGGAACACTCAGACATGCACAATTATAAGTAAATTGGTCTTTAATATTTTGCAGACTTTCAGGACACATAAAAGCCATAGTTATAAACATATCTTCCAATTTTGTCATTATAAAGGTATATTTGTCAAGGTTAGGGAATAGAACATATTTTAAAGTGTGTTAGCTTGATTTATCACTTTTCAATATTCATACATTACAGTAGTCTCGCTCTAGGCCCTGCAAATGTTAGTACAAGCTGGCCAGGCCCTGACCAAGTTTGAGAAACAACAGACCATGAGATTAACAGCCACAGATGTCACTGGCGGATTCTGCAGAATGGCCAGGGACAGGAACACACCAAGCATCCCTCAACAGATGCCAGCCAGATTGCCCCCAAAACCAATATGAGGCCAGGAGACCCCGTGCTCCCAAGCCAAGTGGTCATGGACACCTGTCCCCCAAACACAATATTGCCTTTATGCCATCTTGGAAAGCAGTGGGGTGGAATCTAAAAGACTGAGAAAAAATCCTAATAGCTTAAATGAAACCTTAAAAAACATTTTTATTTTATTTTTTTAATTTATTATTTTTTTATTTTTTTCCATTTTTTTTTATTTCAGCATATTATAGGGGTACAAATGTTAAGGTTATGTATATTTCCCATGCCCCCCGTCCCCCCTCAAGGCAGAGCTTCAAGCGTGCCCATCCCCCAGACTTGCATATCTCACTCATTATGTTTGTATATACCCATCCCCTCCTCCCCCTCCCACCCACCAGACACCCAATAAATGTTGTTCCTATATGTCCACTTAGGTGTTGATGCATTAATACCAATTTGTTGGTGAGTACATGTGGTGCTTGTTTTTCCATTCTTGAGATACTTCACTTAGTAGAATGGGTTCTAGCTCTATCCAGGAAAATACAAGATGTGCTTTATCACCATTGTTTCTTAAAGCTGAATAGTACTCCATGGTATACAAATACCACATTTTATTAATCCACTCATGTATTGATGGGCACCTTGGTTGTTTCTACACCTTTGGAATTGTGAACTGTGCTGCTATAAACATTCGAGTGCAGGTGTCCCATTTGTAGACTGTCATTTGATCTTTTGGGTACATGCCCAGTAGTGGAATTGCTGGATCAAATGGTAGATCTACTTGTATCGCTTTAAGGTATCTCCATATTGCTTTCCACAGAGGCTGAAGCAGTTTGCAGTCCCACCAGCAGTGTAGAAGTGTTCCTATCTCTCCGCATCCATGCCAACATTTATTGTTTGGGGACTTTTTGATAAAGGCCATTCTTCCTGGAGGTAAGTGATGTCTCATTGCAGTTTTGATTTGCATTTCCCTGATGATTAGAGATGTTGAGCATTTTTCCATATGTTTGTTGGCCTTTATTCTGTCTTCTTTTGAAAAATTTCTGTTCATCTCCTTTGCCCACTTTTTGATAGGGTTGTTTGATTTTTCCTTGCTGATTTTCCTGAGTTCTAAATAAATACTAGTTATCAGCCCTTTATCAGATGTGTAGCTTGCAAAAATTTTCTCCCATTCTGTGGGTTGTCTGTTTGCTCTCTTGACAGTTTCTTTGGCTGTGCAGAAGCTTTTTAATTTGATCATCTATTTATTTTTGTTGCTGCTATGATTGCCTTTGGGGTCTTCCTCATAAATTCTTTGCCTAGGCCAATGTCTAGAAGAGTATTTCTAATGTTTTCCTCTGTAATTCTAATAGTTTCACACCTAATGTTCAAGTCTGTTGCCCAGCGTGAGTTGATTTTTATGAGAGGTGAAAAGTGTGGGTCTTGTTTCAGTCTTCTGCATACTACCCACAGTGACCTAAAGAGTCAATGCAATCCCTATTAAAATACCATCATCATTTTTCACAGATATAGAAAAGATAGTTTTATGCTTTGTATAGAACCAGAGAAGACCCCATATAGCAAAATCAATGCTAGGCAATAAAAACAAAATAGGAGGTCTCAATTTACCAGAATTCAAACTATACTACAAGGCTATAGTAATTAAAACAGCTTGGGACTGGCACAAGAACGGGGACATTGTTCAGTGGAACAGAACAGAGAACCCAGATATAAAAACATCCTCATATAGCCAACTAATCTTTGATAAAGCAGACAAAAGCATACACTGGGGAAAAGAATCCTTATTCAATAAATGGTGCTGGGAAAACTGGATAGCTACATGCAGAAGACTAAAAAAACATTTTTAAATGATTGGATCAGACTAAGGGCTAAATTGAATTTTCCAAATGTGTTTCCTATCAGCACCATCAGTACCAAGTGCTGAGAAGGAAGGTCGGGTCAATGATTGAGAAATAAAGACGTTAAAATTCCTTTGCACATCCACATGGCAGTGACAGCACATAAACCCCACTACAAGTGTAAGTGAAGGCAGGTGGCAGGTGACAGGCAGTCACCAAGGGATACTGCTGTGAACGGCAGGCCCAATATGGCAGGAAAAAAGCTAGGACACAATCACAGGGCCTGTCATCAGCTTCCTGTCTTTGGACGACTTCCTTGTTTCAAGCACCCAGAGTCTTTTATCTTTGATTAGACATCTGTGTTGGCCTCTAACCAGATGGCCTTTGGAACTTAGAAAGAATGATCCCCTCCCTTCACCCATCTGAGTTTGGGTTCTCTGCTTTCCTGTGTCTCATACGCAAGGGAACACAACATTAGCCAAAGCAGCTAATTTATCGAGCTTTTAATTTGTATATTGTTCTTAACACTGTCGACTAAACTTAAGGCTGTTGAGGTAGAAATAATTTAATAAAGGTTTATTAGAAGCCAAATGTGAGGATCAACCCAGGAAAATACACCAACAAAGTTGGGAATGCTCTGGAGTCTGTTACAAGCTGGAAAGCTTTCATAGGAGAGTTTAGAAGAAGGGAGGATTCCTGCTACCAGAATTGCCCTTTTACATTGGAGGGTACAAAGCAGAAGTTACAATTATTGCCTACAGATTGCAGCACACAGGCTAAAATGTCTACGCGCAAGGCAATCAGTAAAATTCCATGATTCAGATCAGCATCCTTTTTGATGTCAGTCAGTCATATACAAATCAGCATGCTAACAACCTGAGGGACTCAGGATAAGATTCTTTACTCAGGGACAGGATGTCACCATGACTGACAAGATCTCCACAATGCAGGTTAATTTGGAAGCCTGTTTACTTTTAAAGTAAACGGCCAAATGTGACCTGTAGGTTATACCCACTATAGGTATATCTTCCTCTCTCAGGTGACCCGTTTGGACAGGGGACCTTTCCCTGGATGTTCTGCAATGCCTAAGCACCCCTCTCCTAAATTTTTACCCAGCATTAGAAATCCCCACTAATGAGTTTGTTAATGGGCCAGGATAAACTGGAAATTGATTAATTGGATTAAAGAAATAAATACTGTGAGGTTTTATTTTGTTTGTTTGTTTGTTTTGCATTTTAGTGTTTGGGACTACCGTAATAGGAGACTCCTGAAGACTGAAAATCTGTAAGTCCAACAGTAGGAAGTAAGGTACAATTGGATGAAGCCAGGGGGTAGCAAATCCTCTGAATCATAACATATAAATGGTCTAATTCTCTCCCAACTTAAAAAAAAATCTATGCTGCAAAACAAATGCCTTTGCAATACAATCTCAAATATTTAATAAACTTGAGGCTTAATTGGTTTATTCAAAGGGCTCCAGATATAATAAGGAAATGTGTCAACAGGATATTGATCCCATCTTTTCTTTCTTTTTTCCCTCTTAGCCTGGAAACGATTAGAAATCTAGTTGGAGTAATAAACAAACAACTGAAAGCAGTCATCTTCATTTTTAGTACTAAAAATGTAAACCCTGAACCTTAAACACAAAAGAAATCAAAGTGAATAAAAACAGACTGTGGAGTCAGGCTGATTAATAAACAGCTCGGTGCATAATGTGGGGAGGAACGGCATGAATCAAATCCCCAAGATCGTCTAGATTGTGTTCTTTCAGTTATAAAATGGGCCCTTAAAACAACAACATATGTGATCATTAAAATGGCTTCTTATTATGAAAGCAGCATCCAAATGAGTTTCAACATTCGCTTTTTTAAAAACTTAAAACAACAATGCTAAGTGGTGGTGTGGAAAGAGCTTGTAACTTTGATGCAATAATAATGTTTACTTGATTCTCTTTCAGATTTATTTTAGAAAAAAATGTTTTAAGAAACCATGACTCCACGGAGGAGCTAGATTTGGGGAAGAAAATCTGGAAGAACTAAGAAATCTGGGGATCATATTGTGCTAATGGTACATATTAAAATCCTAAAGTGTGGAGAATCCTGAGAGATCATAATTAAGCCTTTGCAAATTACAGTTTCTCTGGAAGAAGCAAAGAGCAAGAAACAATTGATGTTGTTTCATAAAGGGCTTTAAAAATAGCTGTGAGTAAATAAAAACAGGACTCCATCTGGAAAACGGAACAACGGAAGAAGGACCCAAACCGGACAATATTGTCAAGAAAATCAGTTAAAGCTGACTAGGAGATGTCAGCGACAGAAAAAAATATTCTGTTTATGACAAAGGGAATAACTATGTGAAAATAGAAAAAGGAGAAAATTAATAGTTCATGCAATGGATTGAATGTTTATGTTCCTCCAAAACTCATGTGCTGAGATCCCAACTTCCAAGGTGATGGTGCGAGGAGGGAGGGCCTTTGGGAGGTAAAAAGGTCGTGAGGGTGGAGCCTCATGAATGGTATTAGTGCCCTCATTAAAGAGGTCCCAGAGAGTTAGCCTCTCCCTTCGACCAAGTGAGGATACGTGAAAAGACACCATCAATAAACCAGGAAGGGGTCTCACCCAACGCCAAATCTGCCGGTGCCTTGATCTCAGGCCACCAGAACTATGAAAAATAAATTTCTGTTGTTTGTAAACTACCTAGTCTATAGTATTTTGTTATAATAGCCCTAATGGACCAAGTCAGTCCTTTAATGTCTGCAACAACAAGCTTTATTTTCATAGTGGAAGTATTCTTTTTGTTTTGCTTGTGCCTTTCTTAATTTTAATAGATTTTTCTAAAAATGCTGTTAGTATAAATTGGAACCTACAAGCTAAAATGAAGACACTGAATGGATGCTGCTTTACTAAGGAAGAGAAACATCATCAGCTGCATCAATCAGTATAACTGAAAAGATAAATGTTTAAAGTGAACTATGACCACCTCCCTTGATGCATCTATTTATGACTTAGACCAGACTATATAAATAGTACCCTGTGCACCGCTGCTAAATCTGCCATCAATCCATGCTTAGCTTACTTAGAAGTTCACTTACTTCCTCTATGGCCCCAAACAGGGACCAGTGTCCCACACAGGAATGAGAAAATACGTGCCACCTCCATGTTCAAATTCCTAGCACGTAAGACATTTACTTGGCCAGAAACTTAACTCTTACCCTTGCTGTCTGTGTTATGAAATGTCAGCATTACAGCTTCATTGCTCAGCTTCAGATTTTGAACAGGTTAGCACATAAACTCTTCCAGAAAGATTAAATCTAAACTGTTATCAGTAAGTTGTGCCTCAGTGTGAATGAGTTTATCAAATCCTTTGCCAAGAGCAGGTTTTTAAGATGGAGGAGACAACCGGAGGACAACAGACAGCCACTAAAGGGGACTAGAGAGACGACATTGATGGTGACCAAAACAACAGCAACAAAATTGCTTTCAATTTTGTAGGGACCATACCGTGACTCGCTAAATCTTACTCCATAAGGAATTAGAAACAGTTTGCAAGGGCAGAAATAGAAGCTAGCCACTCCCAAAGCTCTGGCTTCCTGATGAGGGCTAAATATATCTCAAAGCCTCTCCCAAGGATGAGTGTTGCAGGAAAGTCACTGTCAGGCTAATACCAATCGAGGGCTTCTGAGACACAAGCACCGGGTAGCAGGCAATGAGAGCAGGAGATGAAAAGATGGGGTCCCTGAACTCAAAGAGCTTAACATCCACTAAAGAAGAATAGTAAATTAAATTAGCTTCAAAATATAAACGGAGAGGCAAGGCAAAAGAAAAATGTCCTGATAATTCTTGTGGGATTGTGATACTATAGAATTCAATAGGTGTGACATAGAAAAACGAATGGGGTCGAGCCATTTATTCTCAAGAATCCACTCTTTGGTAGGAGAGCATTATACCACATGCTTAGAGATTCGAAGAGGCACCAGAGATAAAATTTAATTATAAAATCAAGAACACTCCTAATGAGGAAGAAAAGGTATATGTGGTTGGGGGGGGGATGTGGTGGGAGAGACCATTTAAGGAAACCAGTATTTTGGCAGGGACCTTCCCCATGAGCTCAGGTTTTTATAACATTTGTAGGCAGTTCAGATAAAAAAATTAAAAAAAAGAAACACAAATGAGCCTTAAACATGACAAAAGAAAAATGTTCAGCTTCACACAGAATTTAAAATACACGTGAAAACAACAACACCATCAATTATCTGATTGGCAAAAGTTAAAAAGTGTGGTATAATATATGGGGGGGGGCTAAAATATGGGAATATCTGGTATATTCATCACAGTCTTGGTAGACATGTAAATTGGAACAATCTTTATGGAGGGCAGTTTGATACTGTCAAGATATAAAACACTTCAGTCAACACAAGGGTCCCTCTCACCCCCACCTTCCTTTTAACTCCTACAAAAACTAATCTGGTCTCCATTTCTATAATTTTGTCATTTGAAGAATGTTATACAAATGGAATAATATAGTATGCAACCTCTTGGGATTGACTATTTTCTTTCAGTGCAATTCCCTAGAGAGTTATTCAAGTGGTCGTGTATTACTAGTTAATTTCACGTTCTTTTTATAGTTCTTTTTATTGCTAAGTAGTATTCCATGGTATATACAACGGTTTGTTTAACCATTCACCCATGAAATGACATATGAGTTGTTTCTAGTTTGAGGATATTATAAATAACACTGCTATACGGAATTGTGTTTAGAACCTTTTGTGAAGGTTAGGTTTTCATTTCTCTGGGATAAATGCCCAGGACAACAATCAGTTGGTCATATGGTAGTTGCATGTTTAAATTTTTAAGAAACTGCCAAACTTTCCCAGAGTGGCTATACTATTACATTATTATCAATAATGTATGAAAGATCCAGTTTCTCTACACCCTCATTACACTTAGCGTTGTCACTAATTTTTATTTTGACCATTTTGATAGGTATGATGTAGTGATACTGCATTATGTTTTTTATTTTATTTTATTTTTTTGCATTATGTTTTAATTAGTTCCCATAAAGGTTAGCAATGTTAAACATCATTTTATATGCTTATTTCTATATGTGTGTCTTCTCTGGTGAAATATTTCTTCAAGACTATTTTGCCCATTTTCTGCTTGGATTGTTGTTAAGTTTTGAAATTTCTTTAAGTATTCAATAATCCTTTGTTGAACATGTGGTTTGCATATCTGAAGCTTTTCTTTTCATCATCTTAAGAGAGATTTTTGCAGAGCAAAAATTTTTAATTTTGATGAAGTCTAGTTTATCTATTCTTCCCTTTATGGGTCATCTTATTGGTCTCAGGTGTAAGAACTCTGCCTAGCCCCAGATCCTAAAGGTGTTCTCCTATTATTTTCCTAAAATTTTTACAGTTGTACATTTAAATCAATGGTCCATGTTTTTAGTTATTTTTCATGTAAAGTATGAGGCTTAGGTCAAAGGTTTTTTTTATTTTGGTTTTTTGCCTATGGATGCAAAATTCATATCCTTCACACCTACATATGAGATGTTCTCCAAGACAAATTATATGTTAGGCCACAAAACAAGTCTTAGCAAATTTTAAAAAACTGAAATCATATCAAGTATCTTTTCTGACCATAAACTAGAAATCAGCAACATAAAAAAACTTCAGAAACTGTACAAATACATGGACATTAAGCAACATGCTCCTAAACAACCAATGGGTCTATGAAACAATTTTAAAAGAAATTTAGAAATTTCTTGAGACAAATGAAAATAGAAATACAACATATCAGAACTTATGGGATACAGTATAAGCAGTCCTTCCTTAAAGGAAAGTTTATAGCAATAAAGACCTACATCAAAAAAAGGCAAAATATCTCAAATAAAAAACCCTAATGATACTTCAAAGAACTATAAAAATAAGAACAAACAAAACCCAAAATTAGTAGAAGGAAATAAATAATAAAATTCAGAGCACAAATAAAATAGAGGCTAAAAACAATACAGAAGATCAATGAAACAAAGAATTATTTTTTAAAAATTAAAATTAACAAACCTTTATCCGGACTAACTAAAAAAAAGAGAGAGAGGACTCAAATAAAATCAGAGATTAAAAATGAGACATTACAATTGAGGCTTCAAAAATACAAAATATTATGTATCGTGAAACTACTATGACAATTATAGGCCAAGAAACTGAAAAATCTAGAAGAAACAGATAAATTCCTGAACACATACAGCTTACCAAGATTGAATCAAGAAGAAATAGAAAATATGAACAGACCAATAATAAGTAACAAGATTAAAGCAGCAAATAAAACTCTCCCATAAAAGAAAAGTCCAGGACCTACTAGTTTCACTGCTAAATTATACAGAACATTTAAAGAAGAAATAATACCAATTCTTCACAAACTATTCCAAAAAATTGAAAAGGAGGGAACTCTTTCAAACTCATTCTATGGGGCTAGCATTACCCTGATCCAACAAACAGACAAGAACACAACAAAGAAAGGATAACTATAGGCCAATATCACTGATGAACATAGATACAAAAATCCTCAACTAAATATTAGTAGTCAGAATTCAATAGCATGTAAAAAGAAAAGCATTCACCATGATCAAGTGGGATTCATTCCAGGGATTCAAGGGTAATTTAACATATGCAAATTAATAAATGTGATACATTACAACTAAAGGACAAAAACTATATAATCATTTCAATACACAGAAAAAGAATTTGATAAAATTCAACATCTCTTTATGATAAAATCTCCCAATAAATTAGGTACGAAAGGAACATACCTCAGTATAATAAAAGCCATATACGGTAAACACACAGCCAACATCATATTGAACAGGGAAGAGTTGGTAGCTTTTCCTCCAAGATATAGAACAATACAAGTTTGCTCACTTTCACCACTACTATTCAATTTAGTATCAAAAGTCCTGGGCAAGGCAATTAAGCAAAAGAAAGAAATAAAAAGCATCCAAACAGGAAAGGAGGAAGTAAAATTGTGCCCATTTGCAGATGACCTGATCTTATACATAGAAAACCCTAAAGGCTTCACCATAAAACTGTTAGAACTAATAAATGAATATAGTAAAGTGGCAGAATACAAAATCAGCATACAAAAATTAGTAGCATTTCCATATGCCAATACCGAACTATCTGGAAAATACATCACTAAAGTTATCTTATTTATGATAGCTGCAAAAAATATATAATACCTAGGAATAAATCTAACTAAGGAGGTGAACAAGCTCTAAAATGAAAACTATAAAACATTGATGAAAGAAATTGAAGAGGACACAAATAAATAGAATGATTTCAAAATATACTATAAAGCTATAGTAACCAAAACAGGATGATATTGGCATAAAAACAGACACATAGACCAATGGAACAAATTAGAAATTCCAGAAATAAATTCACACATTTATAGTAAACTGATTTTTGACAATGGGGCCAAGAATACACAATGGAAAAAGGACAGTTCTCAGTAAATAGTGCTGGAAAAGCTAGATATCCACATGCAAAAGAATAAAACGAGACCCCTACCTCCTACCATATACAAAAAATCAACTCTAAATGGATTAAAGACTTAAATGTAAGACCCAAACTGTGAAACTAGTAGAAGAAAACACAGGGGAGACACTGCATGACATTCGTCTGGGCAATGATTTTTTTTAGATAAGACCTAAAAAGCAAAAGTAACAAAAGCAAAAATAGACAGATGGGATTGCATCAAACAAAATCTTCTGCACAGGAAAGGAAACAATTGACAGTGAAGAGATAATTTACAGAATGGGAGAAAATATTTGCAAACTATACATGTGGGGTTAATATCTAGAATTTATAAGAAACTCAAACAACTCAATAGCAAAACAAACAAACCAAACAAATATTCTGATTTAAAATGGGCACAATGTGTTTTTACACCAATTTATAAACTTAGTGCAATGCATGTTATTTTTCTGAGGCAAAACAAAGGTAAATTTCTCAAGGTTCTTACTTTCTTTAGCAGTATTTGATGGATCTTTTATGTATTTGTATTAGATGAAAATAAATCAGATTGCAACTCCTTTTTTAAAAATTTTAAACCATGTGCCAAGTTTTTGGCCCAAATTGTGTAGGATAAGTTAAACTTAAGTTGCATTCTATTAATAAGTACAAGTGTACCTCTATAAGCATAGTTATGCTAAAATAAAGTTTTAAAAAACAAACAAAAAAAAAGACCTAAATAATCATCTCTCTAAATAACACATACAAATGGCCAATAAGTATATGAAAAAATGCTCGCATCACTAACCATTAGAGAAATGCAAATCAAAACCACAATGAGATATCCCAATTAGAATGGCTATTATCAAAAAGACAAAAAGTAACACATTTGGTGAGGATGTGGGAAAAGGGGGACTCTTATATACTATTAGTGGGAATGCAAATTAGTATAGCCATTATGAAAAACAGTATGGAGGTTTCTCAAAATGTTAAAAATACCGCCTACTATATGACCCAGCAATCTTACTAGTGGGTACACATCAAAAAAATAAAATAAATTCAGTAGGTTGAAGAGACATCTGCACTCCCATGTTCATTGCAGCACTATTCACAGCAGTCAAGATATAGAATCAACCAAAGTGCCCATGTATGGATGACTAAAGAAAATGTGGTGTATCTATACATGATAGAATATTATTCAGCCATAAAAAAGGATGAAATCCTGTCATTTGCAATGACATGGATGAGGCTGGGGGACATTACAGTAAGTGAAATAAGCCAGGGACAGAAATAAAAATACAGAATGATCTCACTCATATGTGGAATCTAAAAAAGTTGATCTCATAGAAGTTGAGGGTAGAATAGTGGTTGTCAGAGACTGGGGAGACTAATGGAGAGGGAGAGATCGGGAGAGGTCAGTCAACAGGCACAGTGTAACAGGAGGAATACGTTCTGGTACTCTATTGCACAGTGGAGTGACTATAGTTAATAATGACGCACTGTATATTTCAAATAGCTACAAAAAAGAGGATTTTGGAAGTTCTTACAAGAAAGAAAGAGAGAAAGAGAGAAAGAGAAAGAGGGAGAGGGAGAGGGAGAGAGGGAGAGAGGGAGAGAGGGAGGGAGGGAGGGAGGGAGGGAGGGAGGAAGGAAGGAAGGAAGGAAGGAAGGAAGGAAGGAAGGAAGGAAGGAAGGAAGGAAGGAAGGAAGGAAGGAGAGAGAGAGAGAGAAAGAAATGTTTAAGGAGATGGATATGTTAATTACTATGATTTGATCATTGTACAATGTATACGTGTACTGAAACATCCCATTGTACCCCAAAGAGACGCTGGCTCCATTGCTCTCAAAACCAACAAACCTAGTGACTCAAGACTGGCACCTCTGATACTTATAGAGACACCGAGCTACTGCCATGATCATGTGTGCCAAGAACAAACAACAGCTTTGAGTCTTTCAAGTCTTATATTAATATAGTGCACTTGACTTTCAAAACCAGAATCTCATTTGGAATGTGAGTGCAAGGATATCTAGAGAATATGCTTTTACCCTTCCAGCCTCTTCAGCACTGTGTGGACATCAGACGGGTGGATGAGTGCTGACAGCCAAGCCCACACCCGACACAAAGGCGCCTTCCAAGGCCCCTTCACAGCACTCATCTCACCTCGTGACCATACATTTGAATGATCCACATTTCTCTTTGATGCTTGGCAGCTAGATATATGGGGTTCTTTCAATGTGCAAATGCTCTGAGCCAGGGATAGAGACAGGCCACAGTTTTTGTGTGTGATTGCCTATTTATTGAGTGGAATATTGAACTTGACGGTCTCCAATTGTCCTTTTTCCCTTAATGAAGCAGGTATGGAGCAATGTGTGATTTTATTGGGTTTTATTCCATTTCTAGTCCTGAACTTATTCGCTAATATTAAAGCCAGCTAACCAGGGACTTTTGGCCCATAAATCTCCCCTTTTTATTCTTTAATGAAGATGATTTATCTGAAATCCCACACACATGGTTTTAAATTATGTATTAATATATTAGCAATGAATAAATGCCTTTGGGATATCCTCACTGTCCTTTTGTGCAAGGTAACTCCAACTGTGATACTTGGACCTAATAGACATGTGTGTTTATTCAGCAAACATCTCCTGAGCATCTGATCTGTAGCTGATACTGTGTGAAACATCTTTGGTTTTCTACCTGTCACTTGTGTGAATTTCAAACTCAAAGCTCAGTAAGTCACCAGCTGTAACTTTTATTAAAGAATTAGTTGGTTGGTACATATTTGCAAAATTGAGGTCAGAGAAATTCTGAAAATGTCCCCAACTCCCTTAAAAACCCATTTAAAGTCCACTGTTATCAGCTCCACTGGTGTAGGCTAATAATAATTCCAGTCACACCACTTTCTAGATCTGAGAACTCCTCCAAGTCCCCCAAACTTATATCACCTTCCTACAAAACAGCGTGTTTTCAAGTCACCCTCTCTCATTACTTCTTGTGTTCAGTAAAAGCTGGAGTTGTAGCTCTCACTAGTATGTAAAGATTCTGCAGTCAACTTGGTCCTTTGTTTATTTGCCAACAGTCCCCAATATTTTGTAGAATTGGATGGATTCCCCCCTCATTCGATTTGCATGAGCCATCAAAGACCACACATGAAAGAGGGAAGCAGAAAACATCAACAAGACATCTCAATAAAGGACAAACCTAGAATAAATCACGAAGCTCTGTCAATAGAAATTTAAAGCACAAGATTTTATTTTCTTTTTAATCTGTTGCTATAAAGTATCAGCCATCTTCTGAAAGAGAGTGAATCTGACAGTTTTGTGTTGACTCTCACATTTCCCATTATAGATACCTCTCATGTCTGTCCTGAAGCAAAAATAAATTTCCCTTTTTAAGCTTTTGATGATAAAAATCTCATCTGAAGCCTCATAAATGATCCTTTATTATCTATATTAATAATGAATAAATGTCTTTTGAATACCTCTGATCTTTTGCATTAATAGCACCAGATGTATTATAGATAACCTTTTGATTTAACAGCACAAACTCTGAAACAATATTAAACACTAAAGGACTGAGCTTACTGGAGTCACTGAGGTCAGAATTATAAACATTTCTTTCAGATCTCTGTGTCCATTAGGTGATACTAACACCTAACAGTATTTATTCTCTGAATGTGTGTGTGAGTGTGTGTGTGTAAAAGAGAGAGTGCCCTAGAAACCAAACTCATAAATTTTTATTTTCTGCAGCCTTTTAATTTTCACACATTCCATGTTCTTTCCTCAACCGTTTTCTAGTGCGAGCTAAAGGACTCAACAGAGAAAGAATTTAAAGCATCCCTATAACTTCCTGCTTCATTTCTACCCTCTTTAGTTAAAAAAAATAAAATTAAATTAATCTCTTATTACTGTATGTCCAGTTGGAGAAACTCCAGTTGGAAAGGTTGCAATGCATATTATAAAAAAGTGAGAGAATCGTTAGTGAGAAACTTAGCTGTTCCTTCTTCAGATGTTTTATTCGACTTCACCAATTACCTGTCTGTGACTAAATGTTCTTATTCCATAACAGACTCACAGATGAAGGAATGTCAGAGGTCACGGCGGGCTGTGCCACGTCACACAGCTCTTCAGGCCAGAACCTCAGCAATGACCCTCATTCCTCAGGTCAGCTCTCCTTAGCATAGTTCAGCCTCAGAGTAATGTTTGACCAAATATCCAGGTGCCCCAAAGCCCAGCCAAGTTGACACATGAAATGAGCCTTCACAGTAGGACAGAGTTTCCTCTGTTGTTAACATCTTAGCAGTAGCCTGGTACATTTGTCACAACTAATAAACCCAATACTGATACATTATTACTAACCAGGGTCCCTCCTTTATTCAGACTTCCTTAGTTTTTACTCACTGTCCTTTTTCTGTTCCAAGATACCATATGACATTTAGTAATTATATCTTCTCAGGTTGCCCTTAGCTGGGACGGTGCCTCAGCCTTTCCTTGTTTTTGATGACCTTGACAGTTTTGAGGAGTACTGGTCAGCTATATTATAACAATGCGTCTTTATTGGAATTGTCTGATGATTTTCTCATGATAAGACTGGGAATATGCATTTTTGGGAGGATGGTCACAAAGGCAAACTGCCATTTTTACCACATCATATTAAGGGTCTCTACTAGCATGCTCTATGACTGCTGACATTGACTTTGACCCCCTGGCTGAGGTGGGGTGTCAGCTGTGCCCACTGTAAAGTCACTCCTGTTTTCCCCTTTGCGTGCAGGACTCTGTGGGAGGAGCTGTCTGTGCGAATCTCACGCTTCAGGAGTGGGGAGTTATGGTCCACCTCCTTCAGAGCCAAGCACTTAAATACATATAAATCACTTAGAGTTCTTCTGCATAGGAGATTTGTCTATTTTCAGCTATTTGCTTTTAAGGGCACCAATTTATTAGGAAATGAAAGCCTCTTTCTCCCTTTCAAAAACTTTGGTTTGGGGTAAATGGATGAGGGTAGAAGACCTATATCAGACAGTGGGAAGCTGCCCACGCCTGTTCCAAAGCTGGCTTTGCTGCCCCGTCACTGGGTAAACCTCCCACGGAGACTGCTACGTGCTCAGGTATGAAATCAGGTAGAAAGCCATAGATTTGTAGCTGATTATAAGCTACCTAAAATCCTTTTAAAAGTAGGTAGGGCAAAATCAATGTCATACCTTGATCCGGACAAACCATACCCAGGGCTCCAGGCTCAGTTCTAGACATGCAATATTAAGAGATAAATAGGAAAAGGAGTATTGGCAGAGAAAGTGACCGATGTGAAGGAGTGAGAACACCAGCCCATAGAAATGAGCCCCATCTGTACAAATGTCTACAGTTTTCAAAGTGCAATAGTACATGCTGGGTCATTAGTCTCCATCGCAAACTGGAGATCCCATTTGGTATTCCCCATTCCCACTTTTCTGCTTTGCCTGTTTTCATAGTGCCTTTGCCAGGCACCAGTCTCTATGTTTCACGTATTTTCTCCCTGCTGTCCACATAGAACCTAAGCTCCAAGAGGTTAAGAGTGTTTGTCTGCTTTGTTCAGTATTTATTCCCAGCCTAGTTGCACTCAATTAATATTTACTGAACAAATGAATTGTAAGAATATCCCCATGAAATTGGTGTTTTATTTAACCTTATGATAAATAGGCTCTCAAAGTAAAGAGATTTGTCTATTTTCATACGACCAATAAACAAAAGAGCTGGGACTTGGATCCAGGGGCTTCCGGGCTTGCTGCCCTTTCACGGACCACAGCTGTACGTTCTCTGTACACGTGAACTACTACTAAGGAAAGTATTTCATCCAAAAAAATAAGAAAACTTTGGGACACACAGGGCAGTCTTCAAATATGAACAGAGCTATGATCTAAAAGAGAACAGAGCTATGATCTAAAAGAGGCTTCTATGCCTTCTACCTGACCTCCAAAGGCTGAACTGGGAATAACTGGTCGACATTAAAAAGAGGAACATTTTTGTTCAACATTAGGAAAATCTCTGTAACCCTGAGAGCCCACCCGGCCCCACCCAAAGTTGCACAGGCCTCCGGGATGATCTGTCTGAACTGAAGGCATTCAGACAGAGGCTCGGTGTTGACTTTGGGGACTCATGGCAGAGGGGACTTAGGCATTAGATTATCTGGATGGACAACTTTTAAAGGCCCTTTCCAACTCTGAAATCTATGATTCTGACTCTGCAGGGTTTCCTGAATAGGGTAGCACAGAACAAAAAATAGATAGATCATAAAATATATGTGTCGAAATGCCACAGAGCCCGACTTTAGGTCATGAAAAGCATCTGTGGCCCCAGAAAATGCATAATAAAGATTCTGAGTGTCCACTGCATACAAAAGCAAAGAAGAAAAATAGGTGATACAGCCCTGCCCAAACTGTAATTGGAGAGGAGTTTCTGATAACGAAGAGCTCTTCAAAAAAAACTGGTAATCTCCTCCTTCCCCTCAGACACCCCATGCCGGGGGATGGTAAAGCAGGAGATTGACGTTCTTTTGTAATTTTGAATCTTCAGAGAGTAACACAAGGGCAAAAGAAAGGGAAGTCACACTGGTACCAGTGGAGGCACCCACTATTCTCCCAAGTTCCTGCTCTATGACCAGCTCTCTGGGTAAAGCCTACCCTAAGCCTCTGGAGTTGCCTCACCCTTCCCATTTTAATCCTATTTCTCCAGCCATCCCATCATTGGTGTGACCTTCTGACATCCTTCCAATATATGTACCCTGTTTAAATTCCCTAAGTAAGTTCTGCTTTGTGCCCCCAACAAACTCTATGTGATACAGTCTTATCTGCCTTGTTTGTCCTTGAAGTTGATTTTTCCTATGTGAAAATGGTAGAAGATGGAGGATCAATTATCCTTGGAACATAAACCCTATGTGAGTAAAGCTTATGTACAATAGATTAGTAGACAATGGAAAATCACATACCGTGGCCAAATTCAGTCCAAACTCCTTGTCCTGGAGCTTCTCTGAGGCAGTCTTTGCTCCAAGTGTGATGGGCAGGTACGAAGGATAACAGGCGGCAGCTGAACAGACAGCTGCTCTTTAGAGCAAAGGTGGCCAAGAGCGTTGATGAATGGAAGAGGCTACCACTATTTGTAGGTTCACTGCCTGACTTACATACATATTATAGTTTTATTGCTAATCCAATAAGTGATCAATACCAAAACCTCTAATTAGCAATTCAGCACAAAGCATATGTACATCCAGCCAAGAAGCTACACAGATGTGGGACCTAGTTTGGAGCAAGGGAGTGAGGACCCTGTTAAGAACTTTGCAGAGCTCCAGGGCCCAGCGTGAGTGGGCTAGGATCCATTTCTAGAGGGCCACTGTGCTACTAGGCACAGCAACTGGGCAGAGTATGGAAATTGGAGCAGGTAGAAGCTCAGTTTGGTGAACATGAAGACCTGAGAAAATAAAGAGTTCTGTGACCTAGGGGCTAGCTGAGCACTAGAGGTACAGGTGGGCTCTGGGCATATAACAGCAGAGGAGACTTAGGGCTGGACAGCATGGGCACATTGGAGTCCAGTGGGGCTGGACTCTGGACTCTCACTATGGTGAACATGACGCACATCCAAACTCAAAGAGATGAGGAAGGCTTCCATATATTCCCACCAGATTGGCTCTGGCCTAATGTCCCAGGTAGAGGCCAGCAATGGAATAGCTTTGAGAAAATGGGGACAAACAGAGAAACAAAGCTATGTTGGCATCTGGGGCATTACAGCATTACAGCAGTACATGTTTGACAAGAGCCTTTTCAGTTCTGCAAGGCTGATCTCAAATCCCATGCCTTCGTGAAACCTTTCTGGATTCAACACATACACCATACACACACTTGCACACTTGAATAGAAATTGATTCTCTGAATTATCACATTTTATTTGTGTCTCTCCAGTTTCACTTAATAGTCTGCTTTATAGCACAGTTTAATAGTTTACACGCAACTGACCCAGAGTGTGCTGGGAACCATGCTACATGTCTCCTATATTCCACCACATGACCACCAGTGTGGACTATTTGTCCTTCCAGGATTTAAAGACATTGGAGGCCGGGCGCAGTGGCTCACGCCTGTAATCCTAGCTCTCTGGGAGGCCGAGGCAGGCGGATTGCTCGAGGTCGGGAGTTCGAAACCAGCCTGAGCAAGAGCGAGACCCCGTCTCTACTATAAATAGAAAGAAACTAATTGGCCAACTAAGATATATATAGAAAAAATTAGCCGGGCATGGTGGCTCATGCCCGTAGTCCCCGCTACTTGGGAGGCTGAGACAGAAGGATCGCTTGAGCCCAGGAGTTTGAGGTTGCTGTGAGCTAGGCTGACGCCACGGCACTCACTCTAGCCTAGGCAAAAAGCGAGACTCTGTCTCAAAAAAAAAAAAAATAAAAAAAAATAAAGACATCGGGTGACTCTGGGCCAGGGCGCAGTATGAGAGCCAAGTCCATGTGAATTAATCCAGTCTACATTCTTTTGCTGTTTCTTTAGTCCCTGTCTGGCATGTTTTCTTTGATTAGGGAGTGGAGGGAGTTTCTCTGCCTTCTTGACCCTTAACCCTTTTCCTGGTCTCTATACCGCATGACTGTTCTTCCTAATGGGTGCTATTGGGTTTGCACTGCTATCTCCCACAGTTCCCCCTTTCTCCACATTAACCTGCATTGCCTGGGTAATGGCGCAGTCACCAGCTGCATTAAAGCTCTCCAGTCTGTTTGCATCACTCCTCTCTTCCTGTCATGCTCCCAGTGGGACTTCACTGGAATTAGCCAAGTAGGACCTAGAGGTGAGGCTGTTTCCACACAAGCAAAACCGAGGAGAGAACTGATTTAGTCAGACAGTTCAGGCCCCCAATCTTCATGTCTAATGAAAAAGCAATTAAGCAGGCCAAAAGTGTAGCTTGCTTATCTGAAATCCCAAATCTGTTGGACTACTGAGGAATTCTTTTATCTATATATGAAGCCATTAGAACAAAATCACTTGGTCAACATTTTTGTATATTACTCACCAAGGTTATGCAGATACATCAAATCAAAACGAACAAACTACTGACTTCATATTTTTATGATCTTAGGGAAAATACAGAGCAACATTCTCATACAACCAGACATCAAAATATCCAAAGTAGAAATACTTGTACAAAGGTGCACAGCTATACATATTTATGTTCTTTACATAAAGTAGCTACTGGGTTATAGGAGTAGCCAGTGACAGAAGGGAGGTGGCCTTGGAATGCTAAATAAGGGAGGTAAGTTTTAAGTAATTTTAAAAATGAAACATCCTAGCATTTTAGAATCAGAACTTGAAACTCTCAATTTCTACCTTAAAAACCTGAGACACAAAAAGAGTAGCTGAGGATCACACAGCAAATGACAGAGCAAGGATTTGAACTGGAGTCTTACAAAGCTAAGAATGGTGGAATTTTATATGCAGACCATTGAAAAGGCAAAAGCAAAAGATTTCCTACTGGAATTATAAAAGTTTCAATTCACGGGTAAGGCTACTTGCTGACATCCAAATATCATATGGCAGTGACAATTAATTAGATAATTCAGTCAAAGGTTTCACCTCTTACAGAGATTTTATGATTACAAATCGTATCTTGCTCATCTGAAGTACCCAGATTCATTGCATGATTGTACAAAGAAACCATGGACAGATTTACTTCTTTAGAATAAGCAACCAAGTTGTAATTGAGTAAGAACAATTAAAAAAAAACAACTTGACTGATGGAAGCCCCCATAATTTCCACCATTTTAGCACTCATTTCGCCATACTGTATTGGTCTGTTTATTTGACTGTGTCTACCAGTGGGCTACAAGCTCCATGACAGCAGGTATGGCAACAGCCTTGTCTGTTGCAGTTTGCATGGCACATGGTAAAACTCAGCAAGGATTGGATGAATGAACCAAATGAACTAAACAACCTGGGTTTGGTATTTGAGATGAGAATCTGGGAGTAACTATAAAGATGACACTCAGCTATGGATAGAAGAGAGGAGATACTGGACATAGATGCAATATGAACAGTTAAAGGAAAAACAAGGCTAGATCAAAAGTGGTACATAGCAAAAAAAAAAAAAAAAATCAGACTCAAGGATAGAGCTCCATATGGTCCTGTGCATGGGGCTGAAGCTAACCAAGCCAAAGGCTGGCCCTAACCACCATCAAGAAGTTTTGTCCTAAGGCTAAGATCCCTCAACAGAGGATTGGCTGGAGCAGCTGTAACCAGTGTGATCCAATCTGTTAGTACAAATGTTAGTCATCAAGGATAAGTCCTAAGTATCAAGCCTAAAATATAAGTGTGAGGCCATAAAAAAAATGAACTTGGATTCATATGTCACACGATACAAAACAACTCAAAAAAAGAGAGACCATAAATCTAAATGTAAAATTTTAAAGTATAAAACTTCTAGAAGAAAACATTGGAGAAAATCTTGTTGACCTTGGGTTAAGAAAAAAATTTTTAAACATGACACCAAACACACAATAAAAGAACAAATTGATGATTTGGACGTAATCAAAATTAAAACTACTGTCCATCAAAAGATACTGTGAAAATGAAAAGACAAGCTACAGACTTGGTCAATAATCTTTGCAAAGCATGTATCTGATAAAAGACTTGCAAGCAGAATATATAAAGAACTTTTAAAGCTCTAGTAGAAGAAACCAATTCAATTTAAAAAGATTTGAACATTTTATCAAAGAAAATATATAGATGGCAAATGAACACATGAAAAGATACTCAGTAACATTAGTCATTAGAGAAGTACAAATTAAAGATACAATTAGATACCACTATATGCCTATTAGCATGGCTAAAATTAAAAAGGCCAACCATAGAAAGTATTGGGAAGAATATGCAGGAACTAGAATTGTCATATGCCATGGTGGGAATATAAAATGGCGCACCCACTCTACCACATAAGCCAGACATATCACTCCTACATATTTACAGAAAAGAAAAGAAATATACATCTATGCAAATATTTGTACACAGATGTTTACAATAGCTTTATTTTTAATAGCCCCAAACTGGACAATCCAAATTCCCATCAACAAGGGAAGTAATAAAGCACCAACTTGGATCAATCTCCAAATAACTATGCTGCGAAGCCAGGCAAAACAGAATTCACACTATGTGATTCCGTTTACATAAGAGTCTAAAACTGCGACGTAATCTACAGTGCCAGGAAATCAATCAGTGGTTTTGTGGGTTGGGAACCTGGGGTGGGGCTGTGGAGGGATTCCTAAGGGGCATGAAGAAACTCTGGGATGATGGACATGTTCACTGTATCGGTTGTGGTGTTGTTTTCAGGGGTATAGACAGATATGTCAAAACTCATCAAATTGTACACTTAAAGTATGTGGCATTTACTATTATGTCAATTATATATCCTCAAAACTGTTGTTTTGTGTTTTTTGTTGTCTTTTTTTAAGTGATACAGGGGCTACAGAACCTAAGACATGGAAAATGTCAGAAATGGAAGGCAAAACGTTGCGACGGCAGAGTCCAGAACATGAGCTGTGAGACCAAGGCGTTGGCAATGATTTTACTGGTGAGCTTAGTAGATATAAGAGCAGAGTAGCCTGCTAGCCAGGCAAGGATGGGCAGAAAAGGCAGAAAGAAAAGAGTTGACTTGTACCAAACCTGAGTCCCTAGAGATCAGGGGAACATAGAGGAAAGTTGGAAAAGAATAATGAATGCACATAGAGACAAATTTTGTGTTATGCTATTAGTGTATTATTATAAACGTATATATGTATTATATTCACATTGAGGTTTAGAACAAAATAAAGCTTTAAATCCATGTAAGATGCCAAAAATATAATGCAAAAAATAGGATATCTGAAATCAGAAGTGTAATTTTCTGTCTGTGTATGTCAGGTGGTGACTGACTTCAGCACGAAATGTGGTGCTATCTCAACTCTATAGGCTGTGTTTAGAGGGAGAAAACCAAATTGTTCCAAATTCTTCCTTGAGTTATTTAATGGAAGAGAGAAGAGATATCAACAAAGAAACAAGAGAGGCTCCAAAACAGGCAGCAACTGCAGATTCGGGGTGTGTGGGGAGGGAGGGGAGCACCAGGGAGAGAATATATTTAGGCCACTTAAATCTCTAAAAAATAAGATCAGAGAAGCCAAAGGACTTGACAAAGAACAAGTTGTTGATCATTTTAGCAAGTATAGTTTCCATGGACAGGTGAGGCCAAATTAATTGTAATCCAAGTGTCTCTAACTAGAGACACCTCAGAAGCACTCCTGGACAGATATATAATTGCCACGTTTCCTCTGACCGGTCAGTCCTCCACTCAACAATATTCAATACGTGGCCAATAGGTGTCAGCTCAGTGCTAAGCTGTAGGGACACTGTGGAGCAAAAGCAGACTCAGACTATGGTCTCACATCACTAACCACCTAGAGAGGAAGGTAAATAAATGACTGCATCTCTAATCACAAACTGTGGCGGCTGCTACAAAGGAATCCACCTGGGAAATGTGTGGGCACCTATAAACTCTGGCAGCCAGTAGCAGGCTGTGATAGGAAGGTGATTGAAGCCTGGTCAGAATCACCCAGGAAAAGAACAGAGTAAGAACTTCAGAAAGTCCAGGACAGAGTTTAAGGGACTACAACATCCGACGTCCCGGCTGAGAAAAGTCAGGCTGCCAAGGACAGCGAGCAGAGGTCAGTGGTGTCGAATGTTGTTCAGAAGTCCAGTAAGAAGAAGTTGAAAACATCAGCTGATTTAGCTACCCGGGAGTCACTAAGGAAATCACCTAGAACTGTTTGGGTGGAATTGGTGAGGGTGAAAACCTGACCAGAGAGGAGAGAGAGCAGAAATTGGAGGGGAGTGTAGGGTTAAGAGGGGTGTTTGGGGTTTATTGTTGTTTGTTTTGTTTGTTTGAATGAAGATTTTTGAGCAGATTTTAAAATTGATAGAGAAAAATCAAAATTGACAGAATTGACAG
This sequence comes from Microcebus murinus, assembly GCF_040939455.1. NCBI lineage: Eukaryota > Metazoa > Chordata > Mammalia > Primates > Cheirogaleidae > Microcebus > Microcebus murinus. The sequence goes on from NC_134118.1 coordinate 9,891,630, forward strand.
TCTAATTCTAAAGTTTATAGGAAGAGGCAAAAGGCCCAGAATGGCCAACATGATATTGAAGAACAAAGCCGGAGGCCTGACACTACCTAACTTCAATGCTATAAAGATATAGTAATCAAGATGTTGGCAAAGACTAGACAAATAAATCAGTAGAAAAAAATACAAAGCCCAGAAATAGATCCACATATACATAGTTAACAAATCTTTGACAAAGGAGTAAAAGCAAGATAATACAGCAAAGATAGTCTTTTCAGCAAATGGTGCTGGAACAACTAGACATTCACATGCAAAAAAAAAAAAAAAAAAGAGGCTAGATACAGACCTTAGACCTCATACAAATATTAACACAAAATGCATCATAGACCTAAATATAAAATGTAAAAATATACAAATATTAAAAGTTAACACAGGAGAAAATCTAGATGACCTTGGGCATGGCAGTGACATTTTAGATACAACACTGAGTTCACAATCCGTGAAAGAAAGAATTGATAAACTAGACTTCATTAAAATTTAAAAGTTCTACTCTGCAAAAGACAATGTAAAGAGAATGACAGACAAGCCACATATTTGGAGAAAATATTCATAAAAACATTATCTGATAAAGGACCATTGTCTAAAATAGACAAGATACCCTTAAAACTCAACAATAAGGAAATTAATAACCCAATTAAAAAGTAGACCTGAACAGACACCTCACCAAAGAAGATATACAGATGACAAATAAGCATATGAAAAGGTGCTCCAAATCATATGTCACAAGTTGCCAAATAAAACAGCAATGAGACCCCACTGTATACCTTTTAAAAAGGCTAAAGTCCAGAACACTGACAACAGCAAGTGCTGGTGAGGATGTGGAGAACAGGAACTCGCATTCATTGCTGGCGGGAATACAAAACAGTTTAGCTACTTCATTCCACTGTTTTGTAGTTTCCTAAAAAAAAAAAAAAAAAAAAAGAAAAAAAAAAAGTTTAGCTACTTGAGACGGTTTGGCAGTTTTTACAAAATAAAATATACTTTTACCCAATAATCCAGCAATTGCACTTCTTGGACTTAGCCAAATGAGTTGAAAACTCATGTCCCACAAAAACCTGCACACGAATGTCCATAGCCTCTTTATTCATAATTGCCAAAGCTTGAAAGCAACCAAGGGGCCCTTCAGGAGGTGAATGGATGAACTGTGATATATGCAGATAATGGAATATTATTCAGCACGAAAAAGAAATGAGCTATCAAGGCACAAGAAGACACGGAAGAAGCTTAAATGCATACTACTGAGTCAACGAGGCCAATCTGAAAAGGCTGCACACTGTGTAACTCCAACTTCATACACTCTGGAAAACGTAAACTGTGGAGACAGTAAAAAGACCAGGGGGTGAGGGAGAGACAAGTAGGCGGAGCACAGAGCATTTGTAGGGTGGTGAAACTGTGCTGTGTGATTCTGTAATAGTAGATCACGCCGTTATACATGTGTCAAAATAACATGCTACACCGAGAGTAAATCTTAATGTAAACTATGGACTTTGGGTGACAACGAAGTGTCAATGTAGGTTCATCAATTGTAGCAAGGGACCACTCTGACATGGGATAGTGATGATGGGGGAGGCATTTGGGGGCAGGGCATATAAGGGACATCACTATCTTCCATTCAATTTTTCTGTGAACTTAAAACTGTTCTAGGCCGGGCGCGGTGGCTCACGCCTGTAATCCTAGCTCTCTGGGAGGCTGAGGCGGGCAGATCGCTCGAAGTCAGAAGTTTGAAACCAGCCTGAGCAAGAGCGAGATCCCATCTATACTATAAATAGAAAGAAATTAATTGGCCAACTAATATATATATAGAAAATTAGCTGGGCATGGTGGCGTGTGCCTGTAGTCCCAGCTACTCTGGAGGCTGAGGCAGGAGGATTGCTTGAGCCCAGGAGTTTGAGGTTGCTGTGAGCGAGGCTGACCCCACGGCACTCACTCTAGCCTGGGCAACAAAGCGAGACTCTGTCTTAAAAAAAAACAAAAAACTGTTCTAAACAAAAATAATAAAGTCTATTTAAAAAGAAAACCTGACAGGAGAGCTGAATATGAAATAGAGAGAAGGGGGACCGTCAAGGCCTGGAAAGTGGGAGTGACCTGAATCCTCAGCACCTGCGAAGAGACTGGAGCTAAAGAACAGGTAGAAGTTCTGTTTTAACAAGCAAGGGGGAGGGTGCGGTTGGCTGCCATGTAGGTATAGCCGCATGTTTGGTAGCAGGAAGATGGGGACTGGCTCCTGGGTGAGAGTTCAAGAATTCCCTCTCCTAACAGTGCACAGAGCCAGGCTCTGCAGCCTTCCTTCAATATTTAAGAGGAAAGACCGCCCATGGGGTGTATGAAACACCAGTATGTGCTCTCCAGGACTGTAGGAATGAAGTTCCAAACTAAATACAATCTAAATTACTATTCAAGCTAGAGACTTAGTCTTTCCCAGGTAGTGAGGCAAACGTGCAGACCTCAAGAGTATTATTTTGTAAAATAGGACATTTATGGCTTCAGTAACTGGAAGTTATTGAAGGCTTGGGAAAAGGAAGTAAAGGTGTTTAAGTGGTTTATTCTAAAGAGGGGTGTGTGTGTGTGCATGTGTGTGTGTGTGTGTGCGCGCGCACACGTGTGTTTCAACAAATAAAATCTAAATAGCCTTTGCCAACAAAAACCAAAAAAAAGTATTTTAATTATCAGATGTTACAGAGCCATCGTTTTTACAACTTATTTAACAAATAGGAGTCAAAGTCTATGAGTTGCTGAAAAGTGAGGGCTTCACTCTTTCGGCTCATACGAGGACCATTTGATGCATCCATGCCTCCCGTGGGCAGTCTGTACCCTCTGCTGCCTGTCTGCACGGCTTCCGCACTCTCACTGATACACACTCACACGACATATAATCCAAGATTGCCCACCTTTCTGCATAAATGAGTACAAGCTATTTAATAAATCCTCTACTTCCTTTTCCCTAATCTCCAATAACCTACTATAATTATTTCTTAATGGTCCAGCTTTCCACTTTACCATCTGCCTTCTGAATATATGTTTGAGGGAACCCATTTGCTCATTGAAATATTTTTATCCTATTGTATTTCAGCATTTCTTCTTCTAATTATCGTTGTAAATATTTCTGATCATTTTCTCACTTCTTATCTGTTTCACATTTCTAGATTTGGGGCACATGTCTCATTGCAGTGATGTTATCTTCAGATTTTGAGATGCCTTATAAGTGTTAATTGGGTGTCAACATAGGAAAAAATATAAAGAGGAAACTGATTTTTAAAACAAGCATTCTGAGATTTTCTGATACAAGTGGTTCGTGGGCCACACTCAGAGAAATTCCTAAAAATAAATACACATGATTAGCTGACATTGCAGCAATCCCTAGGTTTCTACTGCAGAAAATTAAAAAGAGGCCAGGCATGGTGGTTTATGCCTATAACCTCAGCACTGTGAGGCTGAGGCTAGAGCATCACTTGGGCCAGAAACTCAAGACCAGCCTGAGCAACATAGCAAGACCTGACCTCTACAAAAAATAGAAAAATTAGCTGGGCATGCTGGTGTGCACCTGTAGTCCCAGCTACTCAGAAGGCTGAGGCAGGAGGATTGCTTGAGCCCAGGAGTTTGAGGTTGCAGTGAGTTATGATGACGCTACTGCACTCTAGCCCAGGCGACAGAGTGAGAACTTGTCTCAAAATAAGTAAATAAATAAGAATTAAGGTAGCTTTAAGGTTGGTAAATTCTGCTGTTCCACAATGTGCTCAAGGACTTGGGATTCTTCAATCTTTGGACTCTGCCATGCTGGGCATGCTGGCATTGTCCTAAGCCAGCTCCCTATGGTTGCCAGATGGCCACACAATGCCAGAGATGACACTCCAGGAAAAGCCACCTTTCCCTTTTACTTCTTCTAAAAACCGAAGAATGCTTTCCCAACTCCCTTGCATGTGCACACACACACACACACACGTTTTACCAATAAAAAGTAGAGGAGAAAAGATTAAGAAGAAAATAGATCACCATGACCCAACAGAATTTACCCTAGGTATGCAAGGCTGGTTCAACATTCAAATTTCAATTAACATAAATCAATCACATCAACAAGCTAAAGGAGAAAAACCATAATTATATCAATAAATGCGAAAAAGCATTTGACAAAGCCTAATACCCATTCATAATAAAAATTCTCAGCAAATTAGGAATGGAGGGAAACTTCCTCAACTTAATAAAAAAGTCTACAAAACACCTACAGCTAACATCATAATTAATGAGGAGAAACTAGTTACTAGTTAACCCTAGTAAAGAAACAAATTCTTTACTGGAATCAGGAATGAGGCAAGTGGGCCCACTCTCACCACTCCCTTTCAACAGGAAGTTCTGGCTAATGTAATAAAACAAGAAAACGAATGAAAGGTATATACTAATTTGAAAGGAAGAAATAAAACTGTCCTTGTTCATAGATGATATGACTGTCTACATAGAAAATTTGAAAGAACTGACAAAAATTTAGATGACCTTGCATATGGTTATGATATTTTAGATATAATATCAAGCACACAAGCCATGAAAGAATTAATAAGCTGGACTTCATTACAATTAAAAAATTCTTCTGGCCGGGCGCAGTGGCTCACACCTGTAATCTTAGCACTCTGGGAGGCTGAGGCGGGCGGATCGCTCAAAGTCAGGAGTTCGAAACCAGCCTGAGCAAGAGCGAGATCTCGTCTCTACTATAAATAGAAAGAAAATAATTGGCCAACTAATATATATAGAAAAAATTAGCCGGGCATGGTAGTGCATGCCTGTAGTCCCAGCTACTCAGGAGGCTGAGGCAGCAGTAGTGTTTGAGCCCAGGAGTTTGAGGTTGTTCTGAGCTAGGCTGACGCATGGCTCTCACTCTAGCCTGGGCAACAAAGGGGGACTCTGTTTCAAAAAAAAAAAAAAAAATTCTTCTCTGCAAAAGACACTGTCAAGAGAATGAATGAGAGACAAGCCACAAGCTTGGAGAAAATATTTGCAAAAGACTTATCTGATTTTTGACTTATCCAAACTAGACAAAGTCTTCTTAAAACTCAACCATAAGAAAACAAATAGCCCAATTAAAAGGAGCCAGAAAACCTGAACAAATATCTTACCAAAGAAGATATGTAGATGTCAAATAAGTATATGAGAAGATGCTCCACATCATACGTCTTCAGGGAATTGCGAATTAAAACAACAATGTACTAGCATAGCTGGACTTTGGGTGGTAATGATGTGTAATACAGGCCCACTGGTTGCAACAAATGTAACAAATGTAGCACTGGGGAGGGGGGTGGGGGTGTTGACAATAGGGGAGGCTGTACGTGTGGGGGAAGGGGGCGTATGAGAAATCTCTGTACCTTCCTCAAAATTTTGCTATAAACTTAAAATTGCTCTAAAAAATAAAGCCTATTTTTTTAAAAAGTTGAATGCCAGTTGTTACTAAAACTTGCATTTTAAAAAAAGCAAAGTAATTAACAAGTACATCTATCAAGTCTCAAGGTAAACATTTTAGCTAATTGGTTTTTAAAAAATACCTATGAATACCTTAGAAATATATACAACTATTATGTACCCATAATAATCACAAATAAAAAATTAAAATAAATAAAATACCTACGAAAAGAAATTGAATAACGAAATTTTGTTGGAAAAATAATTGGGTGCTTGAAGAGAAGCTAACTTCCTGAATTTCTTACCATTTGTGAATTTTGGTGTGAAACTTTTAATTTGCAATTTGGCGATTCATTTATCTTTATAATAATGAAAGAACATGAATCTTTAGAATCACATTAGATTCAACAGGAATCTTTGGACTTTCCTTAGATTCACATTCCAGGTGTTAAGTAATATAATTTCATATCAAATGTTACTACCTGCTGCAAATTCTTTACTGGAATTTCTTACTTCTAAAGGCCTTCATTGTTAAAACCTTACAGGTACATACATAGGAATTAGTTAATATCTATCTTTCATCAAATTGTTCTCATTAAAGAATGGTTTATAATGTTCTCTTGTACTCCATTTTTTGTAAAAGATCTTTATCTTTATAACATAGCAAGAGATCACTTGGTCCAGTCAAGAATACAAGATCTTTCTTATTTTGTAAGTTCCAGAGGCACCACCAGAATAGCCTGGTGTTATTAAGTAGCAAGACAGGCCAGTAGGGTCACCAACTTGTTCCAGTTTGCCTAGGACTGTCCTCGTTCTAAAACTGAAAGTCCCACATCTGAGCCAACTGTGACAGTGAGGCCAGATCATCTGTGCACATTAAGGCCAAAGACATACAAGCAATTGAAATGGAAGAGAAAACACAGGACTTTGACAGACAAATGGCTTTAAATGGTGCAGAAAGAAATCGATCCATGAATTTACAAAACCTCTGTCAATAACTTGTAGACAATTGTGAAGTCTGGTAGAAGTGCTAAAAAACTCAGAGAACAACAAAAATACTATTTTTGAATCAAAGGAAAAGATGAATTTCAGAAAAGCACAGGCTAATAATTTTGCCATTTTTAATTCCATTTAATTAAATTCAATAAGCAATTTTGGGGGCACCTACTTTGAGTAAAACACTGTCTAACAGAGATTATTGGTCTCTGAAGTTAGTGGTCACACAAAAATAAACCTGTTATTAAAAACAAGCATGAGCAACAGCATATTGAATACAATATGCTAAGTAAATTGGCCAGTCACTAAAGGGCAAATATTGTATGATTCCTCTTTTATGAGGTACCTAAAATAGTCAAAGTGATAGAAACAGAGAGTATAATGGGGTTGCCAGGGACTGGGGGGAGGAAGAAATGGAGAATTGCTATGGAAAGGGTACAGAATTTTAGTCTGGGAAGATGAAGAAGTCCTGGAGCTGGGTGGTGGTGATGGTAACAAAACAATGTGAATGTACGTAATGCCTCAGAACCATATGCTTAAAAATGGTTAAAATGGGAAATTTTCTGTTTATGCATATTTTGCTACAATCTAAAAAGAACGAGTTCCCTGAGATAAAGTCATGCCAAATAACCTCATTTTGTTTGACTGGGTTGGTGGACTGGAGATCAGAGGAAATCTCACAGACATTTGTATTTAGTGCAGCAAAGCATCTGACAGTCTCTCCTTGCAGACAAGAGATGAAGACGCAGTGATGGCGCATCCTGATGGAGACAAAGCTAGTTATGTGAGCACAAGAAGGTTTAGTCAGCGTGTTGTTTCTCAGCCCCAGCTGCGCATTAGAATCACTGGATAATTTTTTTTTTTTATTTCCCCAACCTCAACTCATACCTAAATACAAATCTCTGCAGGCAAGGTTCATGCTGTAGGGTTTTTAGGAAGTTTCTAGCTAATTCTACTGTGCAGCTAGGGAGCACTGGTTAACAGAGGCCGATTGGAAGGAAGGTATTTGTGTCCCGCCTCAGTACTCTACCTTGGGAAGCAGCGCAGCAAATTTAAAACAAGGAAGATTTAAATTTGCTCAAACCTATGTTTGAAGCCAGCTCACGCCTAAATTCCTAGCAATCTGGGAGGCCGAGGAGGGAGGATCTCTTGATCTCAGGAGTCCAGCCTGAGCAAGAGTGAGACCTCGTCTCTGCTAAAATTAGCCAGGCAGGGTGGTCCGAGTCTGTAGTCCCAGCTACTTGGGAGTCTGAGGCAGGAGGATGACTTAGACCCAAGAGTTTGAGGTTGCTGTGACCTAGGCTGATGCCATGGCACTCTAGCCCAAGTGACAGAGCGAGATCCTGTCTCAAAAAAAAAGAAACCTGGGTTTGAATTTCAACTTCTCTATCGCCCTATGTTAGCTCTGAAACCTTGGGAAGATCACATGACATCTCTGAGCTTTGGCTTACTTACGTGGAAGAAGGATTAACAATACTTGCCTATTTCACGTAGTATAATGTCCTCCCGGTACATCCACGGTGTACACACAGCAGAATTTATATCTTTTTAAGGCTGCATAATATTCCACTGTATGTGTATACTACACGTTCTTTGTCCATTCATCTGCCAGCGGACATTTGGATTGTTTCCTCGTCTCGGCTGTTGTGAATAGTGCTGCACTGAACGTGGGAGTGCTAATACCTCTTCAAGATCCTGATTTCAATTCTTTTGGATAAATACCCAGAAGTAGCATTGCTGGATTGGACAGTAGTTCTATTTTTTTAATTTTTTGAGGAAGCTTTGTGCCAATTTCCGCAGGGGCTGAATCATTCTGCATTCCCACCAACTGCATACAAGGATTCCAATTTCTCCACCACCCGCCCACACTCGTTATCTTTTGTTTGTTTGTTTGTTTTATATAACAATAGCCATCCTGACAGGTGTGAGGGATACCTCATTGGGGTTTTGAGTTGCATTTCCCTGATGACTAGTGACATGGCGGATGTTGTGCTAAGAGAAACGAGCCAGGCCTGGAGAGACAAACACCGCGCGATCCCCGCAGTGCGGGGAGGAGAGGAAATGGGGAGTTGCCCGTGGACAGTCGCGGAGTGTCAGTGAAGCAGGATGATAAGCTGTGGAGGGCCTCGCTGTACAACCATGCACCTGCAGCTCCTACCGCGTTCTACACTTAAAATGTGTCAAGAGGGTAGATCTCATGTTAAGTGTTCTTACCACAAGAAAATGTTTTAAAAAACACACAGGTGAGTGTGAAAAAGAAAAGTCAACGTGAACTGCAATTGTCAGAGAAGGATTCTGGGAGGCCAGCGAAGGGCTCGCACAGGCCTTGAGTAAGTGGGTAAGAGTCACCCAGCAGCGATCTGGGGAAGGAGCTACAGGTGCAGCTTCAGCACAGCACAGAGGTGGCAGTAAGAAGGAGTAGGCTGCCTTGGGATGGAGCAACAGTGTTACTTGTGTCGCTCCACATCCTCCTGTATGTCTTTGGGCAGATTATAGAAAGCCATGGATGACAATGTGGAGATTTTAGATAAAAAGGCCCTGAGATGCTCTGTCTGAACCCGGTAATGGCAGAACCTAGAAAACCAACTAGACGACAATTCCAGTTGTAATTGTCCAATGCATTTTGTCAGCACCTCCTCGGAGCCCAGCACTTTGGTGGGAGCTGTAGGAAATACAGCGCATTATAAGAGCTGAGAACACTCTGGTCAGTATCAATAAACATTTTCTGGACAAACAAATGGAAAAAAAATCTATCCATGAGCAATAAATATTTGGGCAAGAGGAGAGAGGATAGTCCAGAAGGAATAGCCACACTAGAGAGAAAAAGAGCGCTATTTTTTTAACTATTAGTTAGAGCTGAGCTAGTGACATGGGCGATATGTTCTATTATAGTTAAAATGAAATAATATATAATTAAATTTAATTAACATCTTAAAAGTGGCCAAAATAATGTTCTGCTAAATATTTGACCTGTCTAAATTTCTAGATTTTTTTATTATCCAGATGATTGAATTGAACAAAAATAAAGCTCAGAGTAAGCCTTATAAATTGAAGAAAAAGTTAAATCAATACAAAGACCTTAGATATGCTTCCTGGGGAAAAAATGGCATAAACAAGTATTTTCTTAGTATATATAATATGGACATTGTCAGTAAAATTCCCCATCAACTGATTTCTAGACTTTCTGTTATACAAGAGAGGAAAAAAGAAAGAGAAACAGGAGGGAGGGGCAGGGAGAGATTGATTAATTCATTCAATGTAAATAAATTTCACTGAAACTAATAAAATCTATAAAGTCATTTCAGCATGAGAAGGCAAGTTGAGGGTACATCCATTTAGACACAAAATCATGACACCCACTCCACTGTCCTTTCTAAAGACCACAAGTAAGCCAAAATGTTTTCAAAATTACATTTTCCACATCACCTGAGCTCATATGCCAGGGTAATGTGAAATATTATACATTTGACTTTCAAAGGGGGTGTTTCAGCCTGCATTTTTCAGTGTGGAAAATTAAGCCAATCCCTCTGAATTGATTAACTGCAGAAAACAAATCTGTGGGGAAAAAGGATATATTTTCTGACTCCCTAGTCTATTCTTCGGGGGAATATATTTTTGATGTTCTCTTGGGAATCAATGATATAGGGTTCTCATTTAAAGAATCAAACATCACATTTAGTTACATATGACACAGTTGCCAGCCTGTACACCCAGTTTTAATTGGGGCATCCGTACGGCTCCTTTGTGGCTACTCTAAAGGTGGCTGTATGTGGCCTTTTGTTTATTTGTTTTGTATGTGTTAGCCGGAGTGACACCGCCATGAACCTTAAGTGTCCTGAACAAGGTACTCCATAAAGTGAACACATAACAACTGTTTGTTGAAGAAAAGGAAAGAAGGAAAGATTTAGAATAAAGTTAAGAAAAGAGGCACCACTTTTTTTTTACATTTTTCTTTTACTCCTCTAGACTTTCATCCTTTAGCTATCTAGGCTAAGGGGCATCTGGAGTCTTGTGTTTATCCATCAACATTTTAAACAAAGGCATGCAGTTTTCCAAGGAATAAAAGAAATAAGTGAATGCGCTTATGAGGGAGAAAACATGAATTATTTCCCAAAACGCAAGACCATTTGATGTGATTTTAACAGGAAGGAGCAGAGAGCAAATGGCCCCTTGCATAGTCTCTCTTGTCCCTTTGCAGAGTCCGGCCTGCCTGCGACAGACCTGGAGCCTCAGGAAACATCCCATAAATGCTACTTGGGAGGACTTAACCATTCGACAATTCCTCCCTCCCCCTACCCATCACCCTTTTCCATGCCTTTCGCCAGCCATGGGCATTATGTGAATCACCTGCAAAGAGGTTTTCGTGCAGAGAGGGTCGAGGGAGAGGAGGGGACAATGCGATAATTGTTCTTAAACAAAGGCAGAGAAGGAAGAGACAGAAAGGAGAGTACTCGGAGAACAGAACGCAGAGCCTCATCTGCAATGCAGGGCCTGCCGTCCCCGGATGTTGCCAAAGCATCATCATCGCTCCCTGCAAGAAAAATTGGATTAGTCACCGTCTTGTCTCCTAATGGACACACTCTGTGATCTTTAGAGCTTCATTTACTGGGTTAATAGTGCTTTGCCTGAGTTCCTTTGCTATGAAAAAAAAAAAAAAAGAAAGAAAGAAAACCTGTAAGAAGAAATATTCTGGGTGCAGTCCGCAACCACTGACACGAGTAATATCGTATTCATCACAGACAGACCTCGTATCTCATTACTGCTGAAGAATTGCCCCGGAGGCATCTGAGCCCGGCCAGTCCAGGCCTCTCATGTGGAACCGTTCAGGTATATTGTGAAATGATTTAATGCGATAATAATGTCCACTTTGCGAGATAGATTATGTTTTTTATAGTGGCTGATGGTTAATGAATGATACATTAGCAAACATCACTAAAACGTTATTGGGAAATGCAGATGAAGAGACGGGGTGCTTTCTCCTGCTTCCTCCTGGCTTTCTCCCCGAGCGGTCCGCCACCCCTCCCCCGCGTCCATGCATAAAGATGAAAAGCAGAAGAACTTACAAGAATCAGAAAACTTAATTTATTTAAAAGGAAAAAAAAATCCCAGCTGTGTGTCCCTGCCTCTCAGTCTCTCCTTACCAGAAGGAGGGATGAATACTAAAAACGTTCAAACATGAGCTGAAATATCTCTTCTTAAATCAAATGAGAATCAATGAAAGTGCGAACCTGAACAAATACATTATATGTTGACCCAGTTTATTAGATGAAGCCGTTTACCCTGATTTGATTTATCTGGCAATACACAGCTCAGCTGTGAAATGAGATAAGCCGAGCCCATTCGCCTTATTTACTATGGGATCTCGGCTCTCGCTGGCCCTGCGTGGTTGAGGGTCTGTCAGCATTTCCATTACAAATCTCCATTTTCGGCGGCTGCAGATCCCCTCCCAGCTGCTGCGTGGCCTGGCCGACCCTCACCTAGGAGCCCGGCCTCCGAGTAGACTGGAATTCCGCCTCAATGTTCACAACCTCTGCTACCGGGAAACCAGGAAGATGGGAAGATGCGAATGTGTCTATGAGGCTCCTTTACACCTGCCGAAGAGGCCAAGCCAGCTCCCACCTGTATTTTATTTTGATCCTTTTCTCATTGACTTTCCCTAAATAGGAATTTCCAAAATGTTCTCTTTTCATTTCCATGGATTTTGGAATGCAAAAGCCTGCCCGTTTCTGGAGACCTGTCTCCACCGTCCACCACTGGCAGGTCTCTGCCAAGCAGGCGATGCAGGGTGACATCGTAGAGGATGCCCTGTAGGATCCACCAGGGACCTCCTAGGAGGCCAGAGGATGGACCCTGACATTCTGAGGTTCACAAGAAACACCGATAATCCAAATCCGGTGAAGTTATTACAGAAACAGAGAAAGGAGAGGGGAAGGTGGGAGGTTTTTGCTATTAGAAACTTGGTTTAAAGGGTAATTTTTTAAAAAGTATTTTTATTATCAGTCGTTCTCATTTCTTTTCTAGCTCCACAGAGCGCACAACCCCATGAAACCAAACACGGGCAAGAACCTTCTCGGTGAGCCTCCCCGAACATCTCCAGACTTTGGTGAGTCGCACAGGCCTGCGGAGCAGAAGCAGGCAGGCGGGATGTCCGAGGGACCGGTGGCTAGCACGGGAGCCGTTCCCTACATCCCTGGGAGGCAGGGATCTCGGGCCTGACTCGGCCATGGCCCCTGGGCTGAGAGAGCAGCTGAACCTGGAACCGCAGGGGACGGCCCGGTAACATGGCAGGCTGGCCCCTGCCCTCTCCTGAAATGCCACTAAAATAAGAGGAATAGACTACAACAGGCATAAGCCCATAGTGTCGGGGAGAACAGGGGAGGAGGCCTTAGCAGATGAGCGAGGTTAACCGATTTCTGGAAGCCGGTAAGAGAATGGAAGGCTGCTGCCTGACTTAGCAGAAGAGGCAAAACTGCTTTGCAACTAGAATCCTCGAAATGCCTCCCCACAACACCCCAGCCCAGAGCAGGAGGTACAGATTTAGACTCTGAGTATATTCGCCTAGCGAGGCTCCAGATGCCAGCACAGTGAGGGTGGGCGACACCATCCTACAAGCAGGAAGGCGATGGAGAGTCTGCCCGTGAGCAAAGCTCTTCCGTCGCCCTGTGCTTCCTGAGACGCTGGTGGCGGCATGAGCTCTCAATGCCGACTTTTGTTTTCAGATTTGATGGAGAAATATCGGGGATATGTACATAGAGTAAAGAAATGTGGTGAAGTATTAAGTCAAGGAAAGCCAAAAAAAAAGTGTAAGAGAAACACATGGTCACAGCATACAGTAGGCTCAGCAGTGAACAAAAGTTCACGCCGATGTCAGCGACGGTGATTATAACCGTGTTGGGGTGACAGGGAGAGTGAGGCGTGAGAGACAGGCTAAGCCTTCATCTCCCAAAAGAGGACACGAATGGATAGGTTTCAAATTGGGAGATGAATGAGTAACAATAAAAGCATATTTATAAATCTGGGCATGAAAACCCAAAGAAACAGCTAGAAGAATTAAATGTGGCCAATCTCGCTCAGGAATGGGGTGTGGGAGGCAGGTGGGTGCAGGTCAAAGGTGCGGTAAGGGTATTTCTGCCGTGACTGCTGGATTTAATGACAAGCCTTCTAGGATTCATGAGCTCTTTACAACAACATGCAAAAAGAAGTGAAAATGTGTTTTAAAATGAGAAATAAAATCCCAGGAAATGGGTCATCTCCAGCTTCCTGCTTTTCACTTGGATTTATCCAGGGACCTGACGGTGGCGTGGCTGGGGAGCAAGGAGGGCAGGGACGTGAAAATGCTGCCCCTCTCCTGGCACCCCCATCCCTGCTGTCTAGCCACATCCTTCATTCCTGCCACACCCGGGGCTTCTCCCCACCACGTACCCGACTCACAGGGGCTGTGCACAAGCTGTTCTGTCTGCCTGGTATTAATGCAACCATTGCTTTCCCCTTCTTCTCCCTCCTTCCCGCTCTTCCCTTAGCTCTCAGCTCAGAATACCTTCCTCGTGGCACTTCGCCCACGGACCCACGTCAAGCAGCCGGTTAGGGACGGTCATGCTCCCTTGAACTGCTCTTCTGAAGCGGCAGTTGTACCTCGTTCCTGCGATCCCGTCTCTCTCCCCAAGATGGATTATAAGCAGCAGTGTCTAGATCGCCTTTCTCTCTCCTCATGATCCTAAAGACTAGCACAGTCACTGTCCACAGAAAGCACTCAAAAATGTGCTAAAAGAATCAATGCGTGAATGAACAAAATAAGGAAGGAATGAGGCTGACACTGTTTAATGGCAAAGGTGGATATCCCCACGCTTGTGAATCCAGAAAGAACTTCCCCATGCAAGTGTGCGGTTCTCAGCCTTGAAGGCCACACCCAGTAGTACTTAGAGTGAAAAGGGACACGATTTCCCTGACTCTGTGGTTAAGAAATGCCCCTCACCTCCTCAGTCCCCTTCCTCGCTGGCGAGCCGTCTGCCCCACTCTGTCACAGCGCGAGGAGCAGAGACAAGCCGCGACACTTAATGATCCCTTGGCTGGTAGTGGTTTGTAAACTGGAATTCACATGGATATTTTAAATTCTCAAGTATGTGTCCAGGAAAGAACTCGGCGTGCCTATTTTAGAGGTAAACTCCACAATATGCTGATGTGTTTTGTATCACCTTCTGTGATTGTGCCTGACAGCAAGTCCCAAAGCATTAACGACAAGTCACCGATCTGGGGATTCAAGGGTTAATTTCACTCACAGTGCTTGGGTTTCAGTAAGACACTGATTTTACCAGTTTTCCAACAACACACTCAAGTCCAGCCGACTTCTTTTTCCCCTGGCGTAGAAGGTAGCAGTGGTCTTCACTACACTACTGGTAAAGTTTGAGGCTTGGAGCTTTTAAACCTCACCTCTGTTTGCAGCTCTGACCCGGGACCTGAGAAGCCTCTGACTGCACGAACAGGCCATGGACCAGAGAGTTATTCAGATGCTTAGAGACAGCTCCAGGAGACCTAGCTGTCTGGGAGCAGAGGGCCCATCACATTGTATCAAAACCAGTAGAGGTGTGCTCCATTTAGTATTTCTTCTGCATTGCTGGGCCATATAGAGAAGGACCTGCGGCCTTATAAACAGTCCACGTATTTCTGTCCTGGCATACTCAAGTCTTCTCTTGAGAGGAAATCTGGGGCAAAATGCTATTAGGCCTCTCTAGGATTTAAGACTTAAACATTTGAACACCCAAATAAATTACAATGCTGATAAAGGAAGACACTTGTTTTTTGGAAACGTTTAGATTCCAACATTGTGTTAACCGCCTTTGCCCAATACCATTTTGTTATTCAGATTTCTCCATGTATCCTCTTTAAAAATACATTCTTCTAATACCAAACCAAGGTATTCTTCTACTTGTGGATTTTTTCCCCCTCAATTTACAACAGATATAAATGGTCTGGGAGTTTATTTTTCACACTCACTCTGCACTCAGGGTCTTCCGTAGTATTTGGAAGCAAGGAAATTCAGTCTGGACTGTTTAGACCAGCTGCCCACCAGCTGTGACACAAATTCAGCTGGGACCTACTGTGTCGCTGTGGTAGAAGCAACAAAATGCAGGTGAAAGAACCTAGGAGTCCAAGATTCTGCCGATACTACCTCTTCATAGTCATGCAGGATGCTCTGATCAGGCCAGATGGGTGAGTCCTCTGTCGCGATTTTCCTTCCTGTGACAGTGCAACCGTCTTCCTCAGCTTTCAACGATCTCTCTTTACCACCAAACCGTGCTCTAGTGCAGGAGAAAGTGGGAGAAGCCTCTCACATCAAGGTTATTTTCTTTCCTGGAGTCCAAAAGTTTTGGCACATTTTCAGAAAGCATTAAATATTTTGAAACCAGACACATTCTGTACTTCAATTCAGGCCGAGATAGAACAAGCTTTCTAACCTTTTTTAACCAGGAGGATAATATTGCCTGCTTCATAGGTTTGAGGTAGTAAAGTCAGTGAGATATTTATCATCTTTACCCAAATAGAAGACACGAATAAGCATAAGATACACCCAGTTTTATCAGAAGAAGATTTTAAGGAAAAGAAATGTACTTTCATGATACATGTACTGGGATTTAATCTAATGTATTTTTGGAAAGGGGAGACATGTTTAATGTTAGTATGTTTGTATTATGTACTGAAATCCAGTCAAAAATCAGGTCCTAGGGGGGGGCAGACAAAAAAAAAAATCAGGTCTTTTTTCTAATCCCTGCGTTTTGGTCTATTCAAATTGGTTTTTCCTATCTTTCTTAGTTATGCAGACTCTGATTTTGAGCTAGATACAGGTTCACCCAGATTGAAGATTGTATTTTCCATCTCCCTGATGAAGATAAAAGTGGAGGTGTGTGTGGCAGGTTCTAGGAGGCCCCTTAAAGATAGCTGGTTTCTCCTCTGCTATGTTTTCCCTCTCCCTTCTCCTTCCTGGTGGATGAAACACAGCTACACTGGCTGCAGTCCTGAAAGCCCTCCTAGACCACGGGACGTCAGACTTTGAGAGAGAGAACTAGATCTCTGGGCGCTGTGGAGTGGCCAGACCCTAGTGCACTGTCTACCCCAGTCTCCTTTCATGGAAAGAAAGAGAAAACAGCTATTTTGAATAACACACACTATTTTGGGTTTTCTATCACATGCAGCTGAACGATACCCTACTTTATACATGTTTGCTACTTTATACATGTCCAGCAACAACGTCTTTCAATATATTTCTTCTTTCCATCGTCTGGTTGTTGACAAGGCCGAACGCTCTGCAGCCAATTTACATGTTTCTTTATAAAGTCTGTAGCAGTGACGTTGGAATATTAGTAACACCTTAATTGCCTCTGAATCTGAAATTGTAGTAATAAAACAGTGCAATGTTATGAGAACAACCCACCTCCACCTCATCTCTGCAACATTTCTCCCATTATGCTGTCAGCAGCGCTCAGCAGCCCCCTCTGTAACGGGGTCTCTAGACTCAGAGGAATTTTGAGACACTTTCCTTGGAAGTGGCTGCTGTGGGTTGGTCGTGGTTGGTTTGGCCCCACAAAGTCTCATGTTGAAATCTGACCCCCAGTGTTGGGGGGGACCTGGTGGGAGGCGTTTGGGTTGTGGGGGCAGGTCCCGGATGAATGGCTTGCTGCAGTTCTCTTGGGCATGAGTGAGTTCCTATGAGAACCGGTGACTGAAAAGAGCCTGGCATCTCCTCTCTCCCTCCCTCTCTCACCCTGTGCCCTGCACACACGGGCTCCCCTTCGCCTTTCGCCGGCAGTGCCAGCAGCCTGCAGCCCCCTCCAGAAGCAGAAGCTGCCCCCAGCCTCCCAGTGCAGCCTGCGGAACTCCGAGCCAAACACACCTCTTCTTTAAATAAATCACCCGGCTTCATGCATTCCTGATAACAACACAGAAATGGAGTATAACAGGTGGATTGGAAAAAAATGTCTCTTTTAAGCCACAGAAGAATACTACAAATAAAGGTCCTAGTAAGACGCCTGGCCCATAGCCAGTTCTTAATGAGGAATAGAAGTGGTTGGTGATGTTAATTAGTCACCCAGGACCCTGAAGCCCTCCTCGCCACAAAGAGCACTTGATCTCCGCTAAGAGTATATGTCCAGCCCTTGCTCCCATGTGACAAAAGTCATCTCACGAGTTTCTGACCAGAAAATAATGCCTTACCCCAGAGGTCTCCAGTTGTGATAAGAGGTGTTTCATCTTTATTACTGCTCTTATGTTGTTATGATTTCTTAAAAGCCTGGAGATTACTCGGAGAGGTTCTAATTGCAGCGCTTCTCACGGGCTGCTGTACAGACCCAAACTTGTACCTTGGCGCAGCCAGAAGGTAACTGAGTTTCTACAATATGGTGGGTCCATCCAGTTTGTTTTCACAAGCAAAGTTCCTTCCCACTGTCTTGACTGTATTATTCCCTCAAGACATCAGCCAGTGTGCATTGCAGGGGCTAATGCGATGAGCCCCTTCTCGGACCCATCTCTGCTCCAGATGTTCAAACACCTGCACCCCTGCTAAGTCAGCCAGCTGTGGGAAAACCTCGTGCTTCTGCAATGACAGGAAAATGGCATGTTCTGAAGTGTAAGGGAAACCTCACTCTCTGTGCCCCTGTATCATGTGTTCGCCACCACGAACCTTCTCTCAGCTGAGAAAAAGCAAAAGGCCAACCCACACTCTTGATTTCATCATTTATTTAGCAAGGCAAATTTTCTCAGGCTCAGTTTCCCGTTTTTAGATGTAATAAGCTGAGAGATAGGATGCAATGAGGATTAGAAGAGACAGTGTACAGGAGCAGGCGGAATCACTCTGAACATCCATCCACACCACACATTAGGTTGGAAGTAGAGCTCACCGTGGTATTTTCCAAGAAACTGCAGTGTCTACTGTCTAGTTTGTGGTAGTCATTATGCTCAGACTAAAGAAGACAGAAATTCAAGCTCCCCTATTTGATACCAGTTTTTTGGTGAAGATTTGTCAGTTTTGCCACAGTACCTACCTTCGACATTACTGGTCACAGTCGCTGATACAGCGTCTATCTTCTGGCAGATCATACAGAAAGACTAGAAACGAATGAATGAGTGAACACCCTGTGAAAAACCTGCTTATTTTCTTGACCTCTTTCAGAATGACTTAAGCCACTGTGATTTTTGCATTCCATCAGGGACACAAAAGAACCTATATCACTCTGGTTTTTATGTCAAACTGATAAATGATTATACTTACCACAGAACCAGGATTTTGAAAGTCAGCAGATGGAATAAGCGTACAAACGTGATGTAGCTGATTCATGATCACTGGGGCACGAGTGTTGAAAGTATTCTTTCCTGCAGTAAAGAGACAGCCACACAAATCTTTGACACAAGACTTCTCATGAAAAGGTGAGGTCTATGCCTCCATCCTTTAAATCTGAGCAGGCTCTGTGATGGGAAAAGCCTTAAGAACTTGGGAGCTTCCTCCTCTTCTCTTGGAGCCCTCTGTCTGGGAGTCCTGAGCTGGCGTGGAAGAAGTGCTGAGACCAGCTCTGGGCTAGCGGGGCCACAGCAGCCACTCTGTTCAATGGTCTTGGTTCAGTCCAGTCTTCCAATCCCCTCCACTGTGTTAGAATTTTAAGGCTGCCATACAGATGGCCACAAACTTGGCGACTTAAAGCAGCACACATTATTTCTTTATAGTCCTGGAGGTCAGTAGTCCAAAATCAGTTTCACTTGGTTCCCAAACCAAGGTGTCGGCAGGGCCTGTCTTCCTTCAGGAATTCTGGAAGGGAATCTGTTTCTTTGCCTTCTCCAAACAACCACAGCTGCGTTCCATGCCTTCCTCCGTTCACACCCTCTTCTGTCACCTCCGAAGCCAGCAAGGGAACATCGAGCATCAGTCCTCACGTAGCCCTTTTCCTGCTCTGAGGTCCAATCTCCCTCTCCCTCCCTCTTGTAAAGATACTTCTGATTACATTTAGGGCCCATTCAGATAATTCAGGGTAATCTCCCCATCTCGAGATCTTTAAATTAATCACATCTGCAAAGCCCCTTTTGCCATGTTAGGTGACATTCACAGGTTTTGGGGGGTCAGGACCTAGATATTGTTGGGTACCAAAGCTGTTTAGGATCCTCAGACCAGTACCCTTCTGCCACCACGTAACCACATGCAACGCCACGTGGCACAGAAGAGTCAAACAAGCGGGCCCTGCCCAAATCCCTGACCCACAAAAGTATGAGACACAATGAGATGGTGTCTGTTCTAAGCAACTAAAGTGCTGGAGTAACTTGTGACACAGCAAACAGGAACAGTGCCGCTGGCTCTGGGTTGACCTACGCCACTCTCTGCGCACAGGTTCATCTGGCGACAGAAGCACCTGGCTCTGGGATAGCTGTCGGGGTCAAGAAAGCGTGAAGGGTCATTCCAAGCTGCCCCTCGCCCCGGCCTGAGACCAGGGGAGCAAAGGGAGTCCTGTTCATGGGACCAAACCGGCTCTGCGCATCCTCCCCAGTTTCTCCTCTTGACCCTCTTTTCATCTTCTTTCCATCTTCTGCTTTGCTTTGTCTTTTCTCTCAAAGTCCGAGGTAGAGACACGCTTGAGAGGAAAGTAGCATTCGCAGGTCTGGGGACAAGCATTTCAGTTTCCCTTTCCCGGCCTCCCTCTCTGCCTCACCAGCAGGGCCACGTGGGCGGCCGCGCACCTGTCTGAGAGACGCCACCGCCCCTGCCCTTCCCACTGCCAGCCCCGGCGGGTCCTTCTGACCTGGACAAGCCCGTCAGGGTGTTTTCAATATTGTAGGAGATGAGTTGTCCTAATAGCCTCTGCCCTTCCTCTGTCGCCGTGGGAACAGAACACGCTTTCTAATTTTCTTGTTTGGAAGACTGAAATACTTGATGCTGACTCTTAGACACGCTGTGTGAAGAAATACGCAGAAACAGTTCAAAGCCGTCAAGAGTGTGTTTAACATGGCAAAGGGCTTTCCAGATGCATTACTGAGTTTGTTTCCTGGAGCTTGACTCAGGACACTTTGTTCCTTGGAAGGCACTTCATTTCTTCATGAGCACAGATGGCATGTTGACTTGGAGACATCCATGTCCCTGGGATTGCAGAGGAAGAAGAGACACCGTGTGCCAACACAGCCCAACACAGGCCACCCTATGCTGGAGCCAATGCTAATTCCCTTTCCCCCTTCAAAATTGCAGCTGATAGAATTTAAAGTAATTCCTACCAGACTATTTGCATTTCATTAGATAATTTTTGAAAACTCTCTCAAGAAAATGGGTTCACTGGGTTCACTAATTTACTAGTGAACCCAGTAGAAAGGTAGCGGTATTTTGAGGATTGTCATGTGTCTATCGTCTTAAACCCACCCACTGGCTTTCAAAGTGAAATGTTAAAGCCAGACCCCCGAAGTCATTTGAACAGTGGCCGTTAGCCATCCTTTCTCCCTTCTCGAGTAAGGTTTGTCAAGGTCAGAGAGATATTCAAAGTGAGGGCTGATTGGCCTGTTACCCACTTTTAGCACGACTCAATTCTGCTTCCTGCACATATGTTGAGCATGTGACGTGATGTGATGTGACGTGTGCCCATCATGGTGTTAGATCTGAGGGTGTGGCGGGGACTAGGCTAGGATGGCCCAGCAACTCAGTTTGCCTGGGGCTGAGGGGTGGCCAGGACACCGGACTTGGAGTTCTAAAACCAGGAAAGTCCTAGGCAAACTGGGATGTGTTGGGTACCTGTCTCCTATTCTACTACCACTGGTAGAAAATGGACAACTGATAGTAAAAGTGGAATTACAACTGTGAGACCTGTTTGAGAAAGAAGAGGAGAAAGGGGCTCTAGTTTGATGGTTAAGAAAGTTCTCCCCACAAGAGACACTTATGCTGATAGTAGAAGAATCAGTAGAAGCTAGCTAATAAAGCAAAAGAAAAAACGATCTAGGAAAACGCACAAACGTGGGAAGGCCTTGATGCTGGGAAGGCATGGTGCACGAACAGAAGCAGGACGCAGCCTTTGCGACTGGTGTCCAGAAAACAAGGGAGAAATAATTGCCTCTGGCCAGATTGTAAAGAACTCTGTACATGGTACTCTGGATTCTAGATTGTACCCTAAAGGCAATGGGAAGTCACTGAAAGACTTAAAGAAAAAGAATAAAGTCCTCATACCATCGGATTTTGTCAAAGGCCTCTGTTGTCTAACTGTTCGTTCCTTGTGAGTGTGCCAACCCCACTCGATTCTGCTGTGATCTGAAACCCCTTTCAGGCACAGTGAAGAGAGCTACGCCTCTCTTCGGGATCAACAAAGTCAAATATGCGTGGCAAGGAGCCCATTTTAAATAACTAGTGATGGATAAGCGTGAACTGCACATACAGACTTGTGTAGCTACTTGAGAACACCCTAGAACCCACCCAGCTCAGCCCGGCAGCAAGAATGCCCAAACTCTTGCCCCGGGGCAGCGCATCATGACCCCACCACCATCCCCAACCACCCCCTGCCATATGTACTCTGTTCTCTGGAGCCCCGTATGGTGGACAGTTTATTATGTCTTCATCCTTTCCAAGTGTGTCAATTTAACGAAACCCAGTGTTTTCCTAGGTCACTGTCTCTCAAAACGTGGTCCCACTGTCTCTCAAAACGTGGTCCCAGGACCATAGCCCTGTCATCACCAGGAGCTCGTCAGGAAAGCAAACTTCAGGCCCCTGACAGACCTACTGCACCGGAACCTCCGGGGCGGGCTCCAGCACCCTGTGCCATGGCAGTGCCTCCACGTGACTCTGGCGCACACTTGGGTTCGGGGAGCACTGTCCCAGGCAAAGTGTTGGCTTCTGGCTGGCTCCAGTGCTAGTCACTGCTGTCTCCTCATCTCACAGACCATGAAAAGCAGGAACGACTCCAAATCTAGAGTGCTCTCCTCTTCCTCACTGTCCCTGAGCCTGCCCCTCACCCTGGTGGCAACCGCTAGCCCACTGGCCCCACTGACTATTCCAGGTCTGTTGGCTTCCTCTCATCTTACCTCCCTTCCTATTTGGCCGAGATCCTGCATAAATCTGTCTTACCAACAGCCAAAATTCCTTCTATCCCTTGGCCTTTCACTCTTTCTCTGCCTTTCCCCTTCCTGATTTCAAGTTAATGCTCTCCTTCTTTCTCTGCCATATTCCCAGACGGCTGAGCTGTATGACAGTAAGTCACACAACAAGCATGTGATTGGGGCAGGGGCCCTCCACACCCAGATCTCCCCTGCCTCTCTTCGCCCTCCTTCTTTCCTTTCTCCCCTCCCCTCCCCTTCTCTCTTCTCCTTCCTTCCTTTTCCATCTTGGCAGGCTCCCTATTCAATTCTCCCCAGCAGCTCTCCCATCCTCAAGCACCCAAACCATTCTATGAAAGTCTGGATGAACCCTCCCATAACCAGGAATGTCCCAGGGGCTTGCTTCCTTCGAGGTCCCCAAGACTTCCTCAGAATCACCTGGGAAGTTTGCTAAAGATTCAGGTTCCCAGTCCACACGGTAGAAGTCTAATTCCTTCTCCAAACCATCCTTTAAGCATCTGAAGGCAATTAACACGCCCTCCGCAAAGCTTGTCTTCGCCAAGTCAAACATACCATTACTTCAGTCATTTTTCTCACATGCTAGATGTCTCAACCCTGGTATAACCCTTGTCATACTCCTCGGTAGTTCCTGGGTTTTCATTCTCCCTTTTAAAATGTGCCTGCCAAAATTCTTGCAAAGTTTAACATTTCAATTTTCCTTTTGGCTTTCCCTGTACAAAGTGCCACCCTTGGCAAAGGGCCTTTTCTCTTTAGGTTCAATCACATTTTAGAGATGTCCTACTTTCTTGGTTAAATATAGTTATCAAATGTGGCCGATCATCATAGCTGCTTAGAGAACTTTAGAAAAACATATACATTCGGGGACCTCACCCCACTGACTTAGAATTTTTAAAGGGTCAGACCCAGGAGGTCAGGACTGCTAAGATCGTTAGGCAATTCTGTTAATCAGCCAGTTTTGATGCACTACTGACCTAGACCTATGGGGAAACTTTGGGCATAAACTCTGGAAACTGCCTCTATCTCAAATAATCAATTACCCATTCAAGGATGACAGAAGGAGAAAAAGTACTAAACGAGAGTGTGAACTTTCTCTGATATATAACCAGAAACTGAAACCAGAGTATTTCTTTTTTGTTTTATCTTCCCAGGTTATAGAGTTTTGCAAACTCCGTGGTATTTTTGATGCATAATTTCATATAGAAATATAATTAGGCAAATGATAATTTATTAACACATCTTGTGTCACTTAAATAGCATCACAGGAAATTATCTTTAAAAAAACTTTGGAACCACATGTTAGTATAGGTCAACAAAAAACTTTGCTTTGAAATTATTTTTTTAAAAAATCTGTTTAGTTCCATGGGAAATTAATTTTTGAAATCTATCCATAGCATAGACCCGTTTCCTTCTTCCCTTTTCCCCATCAAGTACAACTACACATCCTAGAAACAGAACAAGAGGCGACCAAAGGAGAACTCTGAAAGGTGATAAAATAAAAGTTGCCTGGTTTGGGTCCCCAGGAGCATCATAGATGCAGAACATCTCACTTTCTCCTGAAGGTGACCCAGACTCAGCATTTTCCAACACCAGCCTAGCAACAGAAGGCAGCCTAGGCAGCTCCATTCCTGCAATGGAATAAACAGGGGTCGTTGCAACAACAGGAGGCAAGCCCGCACCATCCACCCTGGCAAGGAGCCTAGATCCCTGGATCCTGGAGCCCCACCAACAAAAGCTACCAGGAGAGATGCTCTCCTACCCCACAGGGTTTGAAACTCCCTTCACCACTGAGAAATACCGCAGCTGCCCTGCAGCAAGTGGCTAGACGTGGAAGCCTCCTCACCCAGCGAGGTGGACGTGGGGGAGGCTCACCTGGGAAAACCCCTCAGCCCCTCCAGCTTCCCCAGAGGGACCAGGGACAGCCTCACTGGCACCATGTAAACCAAGCACACAATACCACAAAGGCTCAGAATATCCAACTGCCATTGGAACCACAGCCCCCCAAATCAGACAGGGTCCTGAAAACTGATCTGTAAGAGACAACTGACCTGTAAGAGACAACTACCTACCAAAATAAAAGATTTAAATGAGACCCAGACTTCCTTAACATAATGGCCAAAACATTAAGGATGCAATAGAAAAATGGCTCATCATATGAAGAAAATCACCACTTGAATGAGAAAAGATAACCAACTCACATGAATATCAGGTGAATCCAATGTTGGAATGGTCTGACAAGGGTTTTAAATCAGCCATCCTAAAAATTCGTCAACAATTCATTACAGATTCTCTTGAAACAAATAACAAATTAGAAAATCTCAGTGAAGACATGGGAGTTATTCTTGTTGAGCCAAATGGCAATTATAAACCTGAAAAATAGAATAACAAATAGAAATCCACCTACCCATAAAGAAATCCAAGAAAATACAAAACAAATGTCAGGGGACATTATTCATGCTGTAGCTCTAGCTCTGGGTGTTCAATAAAATGTGTTGGATGGATAAGACCCATAACATTGCAACTTATCTCTGTAATTCTAGGCTCCAGAAATGTGCAACATTCCAATAAGTGGCAAAAGTGAGGCCATGGGAAATCTTGAGAAGGAAAATGGGGTAATTTCAGAAAACACCAATGAAATAAAATTTATTCTACAGGTGTTTTAATAATTCCAAACCTCACCATGGCCATCGTGTTGTAGGATGCCTATTGAAACAGCACCGGCTCAAGCCCCTCCCTGGGTGATTCTCATCCCAGGTGTCTGCCCTGAGCCCTGTGTTCTTATGTTCAGAAAGCTTCCAAGGGGATACTGAGGCAGGCAGTTTGTGGCTTAATTTAAGAGAACCAAACCTGAGAAACTCACTCTTAGATGTAAATGCCTGTCCCAACTGTGGCCTTTTAAACGAGGCTGCCCCTGTGACTTCTAAAAGCCAGATTCCCTAGTAACCCTCACTGGGGCCATGAAATAAGACATAGCAATCTCAAAAATTCTACAGTATATGCTCCCCGCCCTGTTTTCCTAAGAGTTACCATCATCCATTCTTCTACCACTCCAATAAGGTGCATCAGAACTAGATTAGAGGATAGTTTCCTGTTAGGTGGACTTCTCTAAACCGTTTCTCCAACAACAGATGCTGAGGTAGCAGAAGGCTGGTAATATGGTTAATGTTAGGTTGCAGGCGTTGCCAGGTGATTGGGGAATCATATTGCACAGCACAGAAAAGATTATTTGCTATGGCTCTTCAGTAATGTGACTAATGGCTGAAAATGCCATTTGTTGCATTGGGGCACTCACTGGCAAAACGTTAATTTGACAAGACTAATTGTTTGGGGGGGAAATGGAGTTCTTATTTGGGGGGAAATGGAGTTCTTAGTCTGGGCCTTGATCTTGTCTTACATCATTGTTCAGCTTTTTGGAAGGCCTTTGCTTTGAACCCATCTCTACCTCCTCAAAGCCACAGACTCAGTGTTCTCAATCAATACAACCTGTTTTCATCTTCATTCATCAGTTTTAGAAACAGTGCTAAGTAAAGAAGTGCTACAGAACCATTTCATGGGCTCAAAATAGAGTCTGTCAGATATTTTCAGGTTCCCATTTCTCACTTTAAAAATTATTCTTTCCTTTAAAAAAAAAAAGAAGGCTCCAACTGATAGGCACCTTTCCATGAGGCTACCTTGTCAGGGAGAGGGGCGCTCTTAAATAACATGTTCTCGGATTCGATCGGGCTTGTTTTGCCTGGCAAATGAATTATGTAAACCTTATCCACCAGAAACTGTTTCAAGTCAATTAATTGTTGTAATTACTTAAGATTTCTTTTTAATGAATATGGCTCTCCAGGGATTCGATGATATCCTGTCATCTGTAGGGCCTGATAAATGAAATGTGATTTGTGGCTCACTGCAAACTGAACCCTTGTACTTGAGCAATGTCTGCTTCCCGCGTGCTCGTTAAATGGAAGAAATGCCCTTGATGGAGGCAGGGACATTCATTATAAACAGTCCCAGTTAGCTTGAAAGTGAGGGGCTGCATTGGCTGCGCTCACCCTTCTTGAGCTCCCTCTCTCCTTCCGTCCCTTTGGAAGGGAATTAACCAAGCCCATGACCTCGGCGAAGCTGCACATCATAATCATTATCAGTCCCACCATTCCAGCTCTCCATTAGGTTCAATAAATTGAGGTCTCAAGCAGCTATTTGGGGATGATCTTAGGAGCTAATATAGAAAGCAAAGGATTATTTTTCCAGCCTCTGCTCACTCTCTCTCTTTCTCTCTCTCCCTCTCTCTCCCCCACTATTATTTCTCTGATTTTTAAGGATTCATCTCCCTAAGAGTTGATAAAGTAGGGTCACATGTCTCTCTCTGGGACACCCCATTTCCAAGTGATTAGTAAGGTAGACTATAGCTGTAGATAAAGGAACCTAAATTGGCACAACAAAATTCTGGAAACTTCCAATTTTCTGAAATATAGGCAATGCCTATTCTTGCAAACAAAACTCTGTAATAAAGCACAATTTTAAAACGTATCTGTTATCTTTAGTGGTTTTATTTTTGCCCAGCAAATCATTTAGTCCACCACAGCAAAATAACGTTTTTCTGGGGCATTTCTACTTGGTAACCAGTGTATTCATATAGAGATTTCTAGACAAAATTTACAGAGAGGATTAAAATAAATGAACATTAGTAAACCCACAAAATTCTTATAAAACAGCATGGCTATGTTCATTGTCTCAACTCAAACATTTGATTCACAATTGAAAATAGTCATGTTGGTAATACTGCAAGTAGAATATATGTTTTCTTTGAAATCCATCATTCTTGCTGAACCTTATGTCACTGGATTGTGTGAAACTGGGTACAATGCATATCTGTAATAAAACACATCAACCAGGATTCTGGAAAATAATCAGTTACTATTCCTAAACATTCAAGCAATTGATTCAAAGTGAATTAGGATTTCACCTTTATTGCAGACTGTTACCATTCCCTTACAAATTCCCTAGAGTTAAATCAAATTTAAACAGGAAAGATATTGTAGTAGACAAACATTGATTTATAAGAAGTCTTTTCACGGTGGAGTACCTTTCACTACCTTAAAATCATAACTCTAAGAAAACTTAGGAATATCAAAGACATTTGAAATTCAGAAATGTATTGAAGTATTCATTCAATCAGTAGATATTTGCTGAGGAGCTGTAAAGAGCCAGGTACTTGTCTAGATGTTTTGGTCATGGTGGTGAACTATCACATTGATAGCCCCATTTATTAAATGTTTATCACATGCCAAGAACTGTCCCAAGTGCTTTGAAAGCAAGACATAGCCCCTGACCTCAAGGGACTCACTGTGCCTTTAAACTACCCTTTGTTTAAATAAAGATTGCATGACAAGACAGACCAGCTAGATCGCAGCGTGCAACCTCTATTGACCGCCTCTGCAATGTGAGTGCCCCAGTGCAACAGTTGTTTAGTTATTACTTATTACCTGTGCTGTTATTTATTACCTATGCTGGGTAGGGCCCATTGCTCGGCACTTATGCAAGTAGCACCCTTATAGTGAAGAGCTCTCCCGGGTTTATCCTGATGCCAACGTTAAATAGCTGTGTCACTTCGGGCAAGTTACAGAAATCCCTTTACCTCTGTTTCCTCATCTGTCAAAATGCAAATAACACCATAATGATGATGGTGACAACAATAGTACCTACCTCTAAAGATTTGTGTAAAGAAGTAAATGATTTAATGTATTATAAGTACCTTGTGTCTAGGACACAGTATGTGATCAATAAATTGTTTATTATTTTCATCATCTTCATCATCATTGCAGCCATGTGAATTGAATTATTATCTGAATTTAACTGGGGAGAAAATATAGGCACAGGGAAAATAAGTAACATTCCCACTGCTATGTGGCTGGCAATAGAACTAAAGTTTAGAGCAGCTTTCTTTACCCAACTGACAACTTGTTCTTAGATGAACTGTTGTGTGAAATTCGATAGCATAAAAGACAAGGTCATGTTGACTTATCAAGTCTCTTCCTTCTCCTTCTCCTCTTCTTCCTCCTCCTCCTCTTCTTCATCGTCAGTAACCATAGGCATGTATTGAGATCCTTCGTGGTGCACCTACACCAGGAACATTGGATTTAATATAATTTTAGTTAGACAAAGTCTTTTCCTCCAACAGTTTATAAAATGGTAAGAAAAGGTTGTACAGAAAAAAATTGTAATCCTTAATAAACTCTTATTAAGTATGCATTGGCTTAGTTTTATTATAAAATTGATGCTCAGAATGATTAAATGATTTGCCTAAGTTCACGCAGAAAGTGGTTGCACTAGAACCTTCTGTTTCCCAAAATTGTGTGACCTAAGAATTGTTAGAAGGGGCAATGGGCTTTCTTTGCTGCAACTATGCATCTCCCCTGAATCCCCTTTTGACTGATGGCCCCTACAATTAAAAATCTAGTAGACCAAGTTCCCTCTCATTTCTTTTCAAATTTTTTTCTGGGAATTTGCTCCCATTTATTTTTCCGGACATATTTCAGAATCACTTTATCAAACCCACAAAGCAATCTTGCTGAAGTTTTTATTAGAATTGTATTAAACTTATCAATTATTATAATAATTTGAGAAAATTTGACATATGTACCTTAAATACTCAGTTTTTACATCTGGCGATTTCATTTGTCTTTAATTTGTTGACTTTTACTTTCTTCATTATATATTTTTAAATTCTCTTCAGGTAGATTCTGAATGTTTTTGGTTCAGAATTTTCTAGGCTGTTATTGGAGAAACTTTGCTATTGTAAAAGATCCATTTTCCATTATATTTTCTAACTGGGAATTACTGCTATTCAGTAAAATATCGAGTTTCTTTAAATTCTCATTTTAATCAGTAAGAATAATGTATAGGTGTCCCAACCAAGTATGTGTCTTTCCTCTTATTTGGTCACATGGCTACTCGGATTTCCCAACTGCCCTTACATCTATGTGTAGGCAAGTGACCATGCTTAGCTAATGGAATGTGAATAGAAGTGATATGTACAACTTCCAAGTCATCTCCAAAAAAACTTCATGTTTTTCTCCTGGAACACAGGCTTAAAATAAGTCATCTGTAATCTCAAAGAAGTAAAAAAAATAAAAAAATCCTAGAGAAGGAGTTAGCCAGATATGTTCCGTGTGCCCAATCTAACCTGTGCCCTGATTTTTGTATTATCTGTGAGCTAACAAGGGTTTTACCTTTTTAAATGGTTGTTTAAATAAATAAATAAATAAATAAATAAATAAATAAATAAATAAATAAATAAATAAATAAATAAATAAGAAAAAAGAAAGAGAGGGAGAGAGGAAAGGAAGGGAGGCAGGATGGAAGGAAGGAAGATAAAATGTGACAGAGACAATATACACCACAAAACCTAAAATATTTACTTTCTGGCCCATTGCAGAAAATGTGTCCCAACCCCTATTCTAGAGGACTGTTGGACAGGAAGCTAAAAGGAACCTGAGTCTCTGAGTCACTGCATGGAGCAGAGCAATTCTGCCATTCCTGACTACCGAACTCTGGACTGTTGAGACAGATGAAAATAAATTTCTATCTTGTTTAATCTATCATAGTCAGTGTGCCCTTGTGGTAAGAGTTATTAATTTAATCAATCAACTAACAAACCTTATTAGTTTTGACAGTTTTTCAGTTGATCTCTTGCAATTTCTAGATACACTATCGTGTCATCTGCAAACAATAATAGCTTTATTTCTCGGCAACAAGCATATTACCTCTTCTATCCTTTTTTTAGTCTTGTTTTTAATAGCCAGAGCTTTTAGAACAGTGTAAATTGATAGTGGTAATAGCATACATCTATGTTTTGTTCTAAATTATAATGGCAATGCCTTTAGCTCTTTAATGCCTAGTAAACTACTGCCCTTTGATTGTAGATATTTTCATATTTTAAGCATATTCAGAAGAAAAAAATGTGCAATGGTTGTTCTCTTTTTTGATCTATCTCAGGTTTTGGTATCAAATTTATTCATTTTTTATGAAAGAACTTATAAATCTTTCCATCTATACTTAGAAATAGCTTATATAACATAGAAATGAGCTATGATTTTAAAGTTTGAAAAAAGTTATGTCAAAATAATCCAGTTCTAGAGCATTTTCAAAATAATTCTTTAAAAACATTTTTAATTTATTCCATGATTACAATAAGTTATCTATTTCTTAAGTTAATTATAATTTATATTTTACTTTAAAATTATTTATTTTGCCAGGGTGTTCAAATTATTAGTATAGACTTACACACAGCAATCTCTTTAAATTATTTGATTTTCTCAATATCTGATACAATAATCACTTTCTTATTGTGCTGCTTTGTCTTGTCTCATTTTTATTTTCTTGTTGTTTATCAGAATTTTCAGACATTTATTGATTTTTAATTTTTTTCCCAGAGATTGCTCTCCTAGATTTATTAATTTCATTTTTATTTGCTTTCTAACAAATTAATTTTGTGTGTTTATCTGTATGATTTTCTTGTTTCTACTTTTCTTAGGTATGTTGGTTGGTTATTTCTAAACTTTAAAATGAACATATTAGTTCTTGATTTTTCTTTTTCAATAATAAAAATGTATAATGCTAAAAATTTGCTTCCGAGTGTATTAGTCACATCCTGTAAGTTTTGAATGTAGTGATCTTCTTTATATTATTTTAAGATCATGTGTGTTGTAGTTTGGCTTTCTTTTAAACCAGGCCCTGAACAAGTACTTGGGTATAGAAAGTTGCCTAGGATGTGATTCTGGGATACACAATTGAGGAAGTGAGGAGAGTGACATTGGGCAAGAGAAAAGCCAGTAAACAGTGAGTCAATGAGTGGTTTAAGGCTACAGGCAACCAGAGCTCCATCCCAGAGAAAATGTTCATAGCACTTTCCAGAAATGTCCCACTAAGGAAAGGAGAAGCTGGGGTATGTATTCATAAACCTTCCTGAGTGTGTGAAATCCTCGGGAATTCTAGGTGACCATATGTGTGAGCTAAACACACTGGAGAAGTCCTTAAAGTGAAGAAATACAAAGCTGTAGAAGTTTGAAGCCAGAAACTGTCACCATTCACGGATGCTGTCCATCTCAGCTGCAAGTGAACTTAGACAAGGGCTTGGGGGCTAGGGATAGGCATGAACAGCATCTGCTGTAATGTGTAGTTATACATTTGCTTTCATTTTTATTTAAAAATTTTTTTCCAAGGGGTTTGTTGAGTCCTAATTTTTTAAATATGTATGCTTTTAGATTTTAATATAATACAAATACTCATTACACATTAAAATTTCATTCTCAGTTGTAATGTGTAAGTTTTCCTGTAAATGGAAGGAAGTATTATAGAACAATCTTTAGAAAATTTTACATTTCAGAATAATAAATACTTTTTTTTAGCATAACTGTCTGTTTTACAAATTTCTTTCACCCCTTCATTTAGTATCTACTCCAGTGTGTTATCAAATCATTTCAACATTTTTACATTCCTTTTCTTAGTTTTTTTTATTTTGACATAATTTCAGACACAGAAAAATTGAAAGAAATGTTCAGAGAACTCCTTTATAAACTTCATCTGGATGCATGGGTCACTTTTTAGACTCAATTCTACACCATTGATTTATTTGTCTATCCTTTTGCAACTATCACTGTTTTGATTATTAGAGCTTTATGATAAGTCTTAAAGTCAGAAAGTTTAAGTCTTTCAATTATGGTATTTTTTAATTTTTTTGGCTTTAGTTTCTTTGATTTTCACATAAATTTTAACATATGCATTTGAAGCTATAAATTTCCCTCTAAGCTATAAATTTCCCTTAGCTATATGTAACAAATTTCTGTACAGCATACTTTATTATTCAGTTAAAAATACCTTCTAATGTCCCTGTATTTCTTCTTTGAACTTTGGGCTACTTAGAAGTGAGTTGATTAAATTTTCAAATATTTACAATTTTCATAGATTTTTATTGTTCCCCATTTTAATGTAATTTCATTGTAATCAAAGAACATACTCTGTATGATTTCAGTCCTTTTAAATTTATTGAAATTTGTACTGCACAGTTAACCTTTATGTTATATTGGTGAACGTAGCACAAGCACTTGAGAATAATATGTGTTCTGCTCTTGTTGGATGTAGTATTCTACCCCATCAGTTAGGTCTATCAGTTGACCTTGACTATCAGTTAGGTCAAGGTGGTTGATAGTGCTGTTCTGAGAGTCTATGTCTGTTTTAGTATGTTTTGTGTGGCCATAAAAGAATACCTGAGACTAGGTAATTTGTAAAAAAAAGTGATTTATATAACTCATGGTTCTGCAGACTGAGAAGTTCAAGGGCACGCCCCTGGCTTCTGGCGAGGGCCTTCATGTTACATCACAACATAGTGGAGAAGGTCAAGGGGAAGTTAACCTATTTAAGAAGTGAAAATCTGAGGAGTATCCTGGTTTTATAGCAACCCACTCTCAAGGGAAGCAATCCATGCCTAGCAGAATTAACCCAGTCTCCCAGGAGGGAGAACTCACTTACTACCTTGAGACCAGCACCAAGCCATTCATGAAGGATCCACCCTCATAACCCAAACACCTCCCTCTATGCCCCACCTACCAACACTATCACATTAGGGATCAAATTTCAATATGAGTTTTGAAGAGCACAAATATTCAAATGATGGCAATGTTATCAGTTTTTTTGTTTAGTTTTTCTATCAATTTCTAAGAGGCACATTAGAGTCTCAAGTGGTTTTTTGATTAACATAGTTTGAAACCCCATTATTAAGCTTAAACATATTTATGATTGTTGTCACTTCCTAACAAACTCTTTTATCATTATAAAATGTCTTTATCTCTGGTAATGCTCTTTGTCTTAAAGTCTGTTTTATCTGATATTAATTCTACTCTCCTCTACTTATGGTTACCATTTGCATGGTACATCCTTTTTCTATCCATTTCTTGTTGATCTGTCTATGTATTTACATTTACAGCACATTTTTTGTAGACAGAGCATAATTAGGTATTGCTTATTATTCAGTCTGATCATCTCTGCCCTTTAATTGGAGTGTTTAGTTCATTAATATTTAGTATACTATTGCTATGACTGGAATTAGGCCTATCATTTTATTATTTATTTCCTATCTGTATTCTTTAATTCTTAGTCTCCAGTTCCTGTTTTCTTGCCTTAGATTCTTTAATATTTTTAAAATTCCATTTTAATTTATCTGTTGGCTTTTTAGCTTTATTGCTTTATATATGATTTAGTAGAAGTATAGGGATTACAATATACACCCTTTATTTTTCAGCCTTTTCACAATCAGCATTGTACTTCTTCCCATCTGCTATGCTACATTGGCATGTGTATTACATCTACATACAATAATAACCCCACAAGAAAAATCTATGACTATTGCTTTAAATAGAACTACGCGGTTTAAAAGAGAATAAGAAAGGATAAATTATTTTATATTTACCCAGATAGTTACCATATCTAATATTTCTCTTTCCTTGCTGAAAATATATTATAGGTTAACATCTGGTATTATTTCCTTTTAGTCAGAAAAGCTTCATTAGTGTTTCTAGTGTAGGTCTGCTGTTGACAAATTCTCTTGATTGATTTTCACTTGAAACTTTTTTCCCTTTGCCTTCATTTTTAAAGGATTTTCCACTAAATATAGAATTCATGGTTGAAAGTTTTTGGTTTTTCTTTCAGCATTTTGAAGAAGTTATTCCATTCTCTTCTGGTCTCCAGAGTTTATAATGAGAAATCGGTGATTATCCAGAATGCTGTTCTATTATATGTAAAATATCATTTTTCAGTAGCTGGTTTAGATATTTCCTTTTTATATCAAGCCTACTTTAAATATCTTTTCTGCCAATTCTCCCTCTTCTTTCCCTCTGGAACTCAAATTACTCATATATTAGGTACTTTGATATTTTCCATGATTTCATGTGTTTTTATATTCATTTCTGTTTAAATTATTATGTTTTTGTCCTACTAATTGGATAATCAAGGTCACTAACTTTCTTCTGTCATATCCAGTATGTTGTCAAGCATATATAGCAATGTTTTAAATTTTAGGTGTATTTTTTAGTTATAGAATTTCCTTTCGGTTCTATTTTGTTATAGTTCATAATTCTCTGATGAGATTTCCTATACTTTTATTCATTTTAAGCATATTTTCCTATACCCTTGAGCATAATTATAATAGATGCTTTAAAATACTTGCCTGATAATATTAACATCTGATTTTTTTTTATAGTATTTAAAAAAATTTTTTTTATTTCGGCATATTATGGGGGTACAGATTTTAAGGTTTCAATAAATGCCCATTTCCCCCCCTCCCCCCAAAAGTGTGAGTCTCCATCATGACCATCCTCCAGATGGTGCACATCTCACTCATTATGTATGTATATACCCACCCCCCTCCCCCCTCCCACCTGCCCAATACCCTATTACTGTAGTACCTATATTTTGAGATCACTTTCCATTGATTCCTTTCTTGCTTGAGTATGATCACATTTTCATTTTTCTTCATATGTTTGGTAGTTTTAGATTGTATACTGAACATTAGGAATGCTCTATTGTAGAAATTATGGATTCTGTTCATGTATTTAAAAATGTGTTTTACAGGCCGGGCGCGGTGGCTCACGCCTGTAATCCTAGCACTCTGGGAGGCCGAGGCGGGTGGATTGCTCAAGGTCAGGAGTTCGAAACCAACCTGAGCAAGAGCAAGACCCCGTCTCTACTAAAAATAGAAAGAAATTAATTGGCCAACTAGAAATATATAGAAAAAATTAGCTGGGCATGGTGGTGCATGCCTGTAGTCCCAGCTACTTTGGAGGCTGATGCAGAAGGATTGCTTGAGCCCAGGAGTTTGAGGTTGCTGTGAGCTAGCCTGACACCACGGCACTCTAGCCTGGGTAACAGAGTGAGACTCTGTCTCAAAAAAAAAAAAATGTGTTTTATTAAGCAAGATAATTCAACTGGCTGACCTCAAATGCCAAATTCTGAAACCTCAGTTTAGTTCTTTACTCTTTGTTCTAGCTACTTGAAATCTGCCTTTCAAATATGTTGTTCAGGGATTGTACAAAGATTTGCACAGATTTCACCCTTTTCTCTAACTCTGTCCTTTTTGGGATTTCCCATCACAATTTTCAGGTGCTGTGACCTAGACTTCTGTCCTATGACAGAGTAAACCAGTAAGATGATGGGTCTCTGTCCAAGTTTTAGCAACCCCAGGTGGCACCAGCTGGGACTTGCCACTGAATGAAAACCCTTACAACTGTAAGAGTCACTCAGTTCTAGTCCCCTGGCCCAGCTTTCAGTGCCACTCTAGAATCTGCCGCCTTCTGTTTGCTCTCCAATGCCTTCAAGTAGCTGTTTTTTTACATTTTGTCCCAAGGTCATTGTCATTTATGTGGAAGCACTGATATAATAGGAGCTGATATACCATTATCAATTAATCACTTTTGACCATATTTGGTGTGATTTTTACTAAATTTAATATATCATGCAACTCATATAATAGAATTTCTGTGATTATCAAAATCTTTCAAACACATGAATAAAATTATTTCACCACTTTTTGCTTGAAATTGCACTTTTGCCTGCGGACATTATGTCAGCCACCAGAGACAATTGGAAGTTTCCAGAGGACCCCTGGGAAAAACCACCTGTCTATCTGTATAGTAGGTATACTTACCTTTTTTTTTTTTTCTTCCTCACTAAATTACACTCTTTTTTCTTCCTATTTATAATTCTTCAGGCCCAGTTCACCCTCATCTCACATGTTCAGGTATTCCACCATTTTTTCTCAAAAAAAAAAACAAACAAACAAAAAACTCTAGGTGTTAAATTTGAAGTATGTCATACTGACACTTACCTCTCCCCTGCTTCTACTCAAACACACAGCAAATGTCATCAACTTCTGCTACTTCTTTCTTCAAAATAATACTTGCATCCCTCTTCATTTCCAAAGCAAGACTAACAGATGCTGGACATGTAGTATGTGCTCAATAAATACTCAGGTGTATGAAAGAATCTCATCATTAAGCCTCTGTACATTTTCCTTGGCCCATCACTTCAGCCATGAAATTTCTTTGCTAAGAGATAAAACAGTCTTAAACATTCTTCATTGTCTTGGCTCTAAATCTCAAACCCCAATTATGTTTCCTTAGCTTATTTTCCCCCTAGAAAATATTTAATTCCAAATATAGTTGATAATAAACTAAAAACAAAGAGGCCCAGGGTTTCTTTAGCAGGTATTTATTGTTCTTTCCTCTGCCCTCTCCTATTTCTTGGTTCATGTAGTGTCAGCCAAGGAAGGCTCCACCCACGATGAGAGAAGAAAGTCTAACCAGCTCCCTGGGCAAGTGAGCAGATGAACTGACAGAAGTGCTCCTTAGGAAATCCAGAGGTAACAGTTGCCTGAGACCTGATGCAACTTTTCTTTGTGCTAAGTTTCAAATCCCTCATTTAGGGGAGTCCATTCCATTACACAGTGCAGGAAGTGATCACTTTCCAGAAACCTGTTCTTTGTTGTTAGTTGCTTAATTTGTTGCAGCAAGTGGAAATGTCTTTCTTCTCATATGACTAGGGCACCAACCCTGATAAATGTCCTCCAAGAGCTATGATCAATAATCCAGGCTTCTGAGTCTCAATTATTCCCACTGTGAGTCCCCTGCTTTGCTGCATACATTTGCTTTTTTATACAATTCATTTTGCTCTAGCTACTCTATTATCTCCCAATTAATACTGAATAGGTTTAGATCATCTTCTTCTATGCCATCATCTGAGGTAGTTTAAAATGTTAAATTACAGATAATTGATAGACATTTATATATTTAACTAAAGAAATTTTTTTTACCTAGTCACCTTCATACACACCAATCTGTGCTCATATGCAATATTTTAAAGCACTTTGAGCAAGAAATTGAATTGATACAAAGGACTGTGAGAAAGTAAATCTTGTTCCTAGAAAAAGAGCTCTTGCATCTTGCAGTTTATCCCATAAACTGTTGCTTCAACATGCATTAAATTTAAGTTTCTCTGCCCAACCTCATTCAAGGCTTTCTGATGTCAGACAGCATCTCCAATCACTTGCCTTCCAGATGATGGTACATACAGACTTCTCAACTCTCCTACTCTCCAGAGGTTTAGATTTACAACTCTTTACACTACTCATTTTTCTTTTCTAATATCTATCACCTCTTCTTTTAAAAGGTTTCTCTACAGTCTCTCACTTCCTCAAAGCATACGTGTAATAGATGAAACCAACCTCCACACCCAGCCTCAGTTGGATGAACTACTAAGACTTTTTCATTTGTATATTTTGTCCCTATTGATTCACAGAACCCTCTTAGTTTTTCTTTTGTTTTGTTTCCTTGTCGTTGTCATTATTGTTTTGGTGCTGTCCTCCATATATATTGAAACAGTCACAAAATAATCAGTCAACTCAGGCAATTTTAAGAAACATCATGCAATATGTAGCCATGACAGATAAAACAGGTAAATTGGATTTTCCCTTTTTAGCCAATTATTTGTAGATATAAATCATAATTCTCTATTCACATATGAACTCTTTGTTTATTTGCATGGAGGCTGCATGGCCATGTCTGTTAAAATTTGTAGAGTGTCATATTTTATTGTCATGATCCTTGTAAAATAGATTGGCTAATATCTTCCCTCCTTCCAAAATCTGTCAGAGATATTTTAGGTATCACTGCACCACTAACTCAAGCTGTTCGTATAGAAAGAAAGTAATCAGGATTGAGAGGAAAAATAGGAGAGAAAATAAAAGCCATTTCCCAAAAGTGCAGGAGCACATGAAAACTTGTCTAGCTAATCATCAGGAGTGTAAAATTTTTATTTCTCAGTTAATAAGCACCACCTGTGTTTATAAGAAGTCGCTGATGACTTGTTTTGTCTCTCGCAAAGAATATAAAATGTTCTTAGAATGGATTCCTCAGAATATACACGGATTATTAATACACTTTAAAATCTCTCCATATGACTGATGCAGCCTTCATTATCCTTTTTTCACTCCTTATTACACGCTTTCTTCTTTAATTTTTTTATTGAAATGATATAATATAAAAAAATCATTGACTACATATAAATCAATTGTCTGTGACATGTTACAGAGAAAAAGAAAACATCAAGATTGCCAATAACAGGCACTCAGTCTCATAAAACTTGTAATCAACTTCCAAGCCAAGGCGTAAACTGTAATATATTGCCACAAACCTATAACAATAATAAACTATTTGAATTGCACCTTCACATTCCCAGTCGTTAATAACAAATAAGAATGAAAAAATTTTGACAGTCATTCATTTTAATGGGTGTCTGCTTGTTTATCAGATTGTGTCATCTGGCATTATGGAATACAGCCTTATCCTTGGAAGCGTATGAAGAGAAAACGTGGCTACACTTTGGATCCAAACTCCAGGCAATGAGGACTCCATCCGCTGGAAAATTCTAAGAGTAATATTTTTTCTCTCAGCTCAAACAAAGATTATACCACATCTTTCTCTGGCCCTAAGTGAAAACAAAAAAGCAAATCCTCAATCTGGTTGGTTGGTTGTTGTTATTTGGACTCTTCTAGGACATCTATTGCTGCTTAAAAATCACCTCAAAATGGTGGCTTCAAACAATAGCTATCATTTATTTTGCTTATAAATATGTTAGCTAACTTTAGGGCTCGGCTTGGCAGTTCTCATTTGAGATCTTTTCTAGTGTTGCAAGCAGTCGGAGGCTGGAAGTGAGAGCTGAGGTTGTCTCCAAAGCTGTCACTCATGTCGAGTGCCCGGGCTAACAGGATCAAACAGCTGCGTGCTGCAACGGCTGGGTCCCGTGGGCGCCCCTCTCTCTTTCTCCTCTCTGTCTCTTCGTTTGTGGCCTCAGGGCAGCCAAACTTCTCAAGTGGTAACTGAAGGCTCAGAAAATTGTCCTGAGGGGGAGCAGGTGGAAACGGAAGCACCTTTTGTGACCCAACCTCACAGGTCACACTTCAGCCACGCTCTACTCGCCAAGATTGTCACGCAGGCCCAGGGTCAAGAGGGGGAAATACAGACTCCACTTCTTGAGGAGGATCCAACGAGGTTCCCATATAGCACGGAGGACAGTCTGCTAGATATTCTTGCAAAATACGCTCTGCCACCAGGACTTCCGTCGCACACGTACACACTCCAGTGCGCATGCGCACACGGTACAGCGCGTTCCAGACTGACAAGGCCCTGGCATTGCCATGAGGCCGAGAGCGCGATGTTTCCTAAAATGCTCCCTAAAGTGCTCATAGTTGTGCTGTAGTGAGTTTGTAAATGACTGCTAGACAGATAAGACTGGACTAAGTAGAAGGTTTTTGGTTTTGTTTTTGTTTTTTAGTACCTTTATTAGAATAAGAGACAGAAGTCTCGTTACTCAAAATACGGCTACTGACCAGCCGCGGCGCCTCGCTGGGGCGCTGGCGCAGGAAACGCGGACTTCCGGCCCGCACAGACGCCGAGTCGGCGCCACCCGCGGATGGCCAGCGCGCGTGCGCACTTGGGGGGCGTTGTCTTGGAGGGCAGTGTGGGGTGTAGCCGCCCCCCGAGCCCGATTTTACCCTGAGCGCTTCCTGCGATTGCCGGGAACTCATCTGGGACTGCTGTGCCAGGAGTGTCCTAGGGAACCGCAGTTTCTGACCCCACCCCCACCTCTGATCCCAGGCCTGAGAGGCGGGAAAAGGAGGTTTCTGGCCCCCACCCCCCCATGCCGTCCTTCTGACCCCCGCTGCTCCCCCTCCCCCCCTCCACTGGGGCTCGAGAAGGCGGGCTCTTCTCTTAGCTGTCTTTCCCATTCGGATGGAATTTCCCAAACACCATTAATCACATTCATCCTCTGCCTCCTTCTTCACTGCACCCCGCTGCCCACACAGCAGTGCCAGTCACGTGGGAGGGAGTCGATCAAAATCTGTGGAAGGAAAAATGAATGAATGAATGAATGAATGAATGAATGAATGAATGAATGAATGAATGGGAAAGGGAGCAGAGGAGGAAAGCAGCCGTGGCTGTGGGAGCACAGGTGAGCAGGAACCACCCGATCTGCTCTCCGTTTCGGTGCACCTGTGCGGCCCACCCAGCGAGGCGGAAGCTTCCTGAGCGCAAAGCTTACTCGGGTGGGAGTTCCCCGCGCCAGCTACTCAGCAGGGCACCAGGGACCATGTGTTTATCAACATAGTGTCAACTAAAGGGAAAAAATCAAGCTTTTAAAGAATTAAAGTTAGTGTTATTCAGAACTGTTACTGAGGACAACAGACCGAGGCCCAGGCCCGGGAGCGAGTCTGAGACGGCTCGGGCACAGTGGTGCAGGTGCAGCACGTGCGAACCACGTCCAAGTTTGGGCGTAAGAGGACACTGGGCTCTAGCTTGCTAAAGTGCATTTGTAGAGATATAACCACTAACCCTGTCAGGGTTATCTTATGTGCAGGAAAAGGCAAGGACTAGGGTCATTTATCTTTTATGGAATGTAACGAGTCAAGCCAGAGACATGGGGGGCCATGTGCTCTATCCTGTTTGTCTTCAATGCACGCTTCCCAAGAGCTGCATTTCTTCCCAGGGTCAGGGGTTCAAGCAGGAAGGAGCAAACATGGCTTCTCCCGTGCTTCACTTTGTCTCACAGTAGTCAAGGCTGTGTATGTTCTAGCAGCCTTTCTCCATCTCCATATTCTTTCCTCCCCTCAGCCCATAGCACTAAAGTTTGTTTATTGTGAAGGAAGAGGAGGAAGAAAAGAAGGAGAGGAGGAGGAGGATGTCAGGGGGTTGAGGGATGTGGGGCTGATCAAGGGAAAAGGTATGAGCACAAGGGGCAGCAACACACAAGGACCTTGGTGCTTGGACAGGGTTGCTTGGGAGACAAAGTCCCTCATAGCTGGAAGTGTGTGCAAAAGCCACAGAGCACAGGTGTCGCTACTCAGAAGGGGAGGCAGGCAGAGGAACTCCTTGGGAGAAGAGGAGGCTTCGGGTCCAGGTGACTTCACTCAGCAGCACAGTGGGGGGTCTCTGGGCAGGAAGCTCAGGAGGGCTCTCGCTGGGAAGAATAGCAGCTTGGGATTTTATAACTGCAAGGCCTTGTCTTATCATTAGGTGACAGCTGTTGGGTGAGGTTTTGCAGAGTATGCAAAACAGGCAGTCTTTAAATGGCTTAAAATTTGCTTGTTTGGGCTATTTTGAAAATAATTGATGTGTTAAAATTTGGATTTGGCACTGGTGGGCTTTTGAACTAATAGGTCTCAGCCCAACAGTCAAGAAATTAACAACCATGGGGCCAGTACACAGAGGCGATCTATGGATGGCACATTTATATGAGAGAAAGAGGGTGTCAGACATTCCAGAGCTTCCCACTGGGAGATGGGAGGAGGTTGAAGTGGCTAAGGAGTCCTTCTCAGATGCCAGGAGTAGCGAATTACCCACCAAATAACCCAGTTCGGTCCAGCCTATACTATCCTAATTCAAAAATTACTAGACTTGATCAAACCATCAAATACAAACACAAATTGCCCTCATTGAAAAATTCTTTGAGGATGGAAGTAGCATACTAAATGCTATCAAAGCACCTATGCTTGTCAAAGAGATCTGATGATTTTACATTTGCTTTACCCTTTACTATAAATTCTGAAATGTCAACCAAAAAAATCCCCCTTGCCTATGAAAATAGTGTATACATGGAAACAGTGTGTACGGTTATGATAACGCTATTGACTGGATTTCAGTTATGCATTTTTTTTCCAATAAGGAAATCATTTTAGTGGAGTTTGTGTTTCATTTTTTTTTAAAAATAAAAGGCGGTATCATTAGTGGAACGCTCAGACTGCATAACCCTTCTTACAACAAGTTCAGTCACAAGGAACCATGTAGATTGGAAAAAGAAACACATTACTGCACACCCGTGACAGGCTTCTTTGTAAAAGCACGGGGGGGGGGGGGGGTGCATCTAGCCCCGTCAGCCTCCAACACAGGGTTAGATATTATCTAAACAGATCTCACTCATGCTCACAGCTGTCGGCTCTCAAGTTCAACTGTTTTCTAAACACATCCAATTTCCCATTACAAGGCAAAGTATTGGTAGCATTTTTGGGTAGGGGAAAGTAAGGAAAATAATAATTTTGGAACATTCATGTCTCCTTCCACAGAACAGAAGGAAGGACCTTTCGTATCCAGGTAGCACTTCAAGAAAGATAAAGCCTTTAATGTTGGAAGAAAAATAAACCAATTTTTAATACTTGAGAATACAATAGCTGTTTCCATTTTCAACCTGGTGGTTTGTTTACACTTTAGGTACCATTAGAGCTCTCCTGCGAGGCAGATGAAGTGGATTTCATTTTTGCTCTTATGATCCATAATAGCTGCACCACGAGAAATGGCAATTCCCCTTCTGCAGCAAGTTATGCTAAGTGAGGATATAACATGAGCGCCTTTACATGAACACAGGGATTATATAAATGAGTTGTTTAGGCAAAAACTGCTGCTAAGTCAAGCTACCTATTTCTTTACTCACAAGGGTCGAATATAGTAACAAACTCATTTGAGCAATTTGATCCAAGGTGACTTGTTACTGCTGCTCAAAAATACATATTTCTTACAAAGAAATGCTATTTTAAACAAACTCATGGTTTTTTAGAACAATAATCCTACCTAGTCGCTTGCAAAATCTATCGGGGGTGAACAATGTAGTTTTTTTCTTTTTTTCTTTTTGAGAAAGTAAGTCTCAGTTTGGAAAGATAAATGAAGAATTTGAAGGTTAGTGGTTAAAACTATCAGTCCATTTCTAGCCAAGTCCTTACTTAGTAAGCCATCCAAGATATAAGTTGGCCATCCTGGGCCCACGACCCACCCCAGTTCCCCATAATTGTATAAACTGGGAGCATTTTCTTTGAGGTGAGATCTTAGACCCCTCAGGCCAAAGCTTTTATGCTCAAGTTACTTTGCCGAAGCCTACTTATATCAAGGGTGGAAAATGTTTTCTTACTTAATTCCTCCTAAGATAAATAATTATTCACTAAATAAAGGCTCGGAGAATTTCTGCTTTTGCACGAAGACGTACACCGGCACAAATAAAAAAAACACATTCAGAAATAACACCATCATTTAATATCTGAAACAGAAGAAAGAAATGGAAGATGTGAGTCTGAGATGTTCGACTGCTTCAGCCCCTTCTCATCCTGTGTCCTGAGTTCTCAACCATCAGCCTAATTCTGCCCTAGGTGTGAATCTCTGAGCATGTGAACGTTTTTTGTGCAGGTGCGTTTCCTATACCTGCCGCAGTGTGAAGCCACCCTGTTTCTGGCCCTGAGGAAAAGTTCTCTTTCCTTGCAGCAAGATAATGTTTTAAAAAGCTGACTTTTAAACCTCTTACTGAATTTTTTAATGGATTAAATTCATCATGTCACCAGCTGCTGTGCAGCTAATAGAGCCATAAAACACTGTATTAAAGGATTACCCATGCAAAATTTCCTCTGGTGCTAATGTGAATTTTAATACTTTTAACATTTAGTTGAGATGGGAATGTCCAAGAACAGCTTGTTCAATAGGTTGTTCTATAAAATTAAGTTCCTCATCTCATCAGAAATGCCAGGACTCCATTAAGTTAAAATTTTACAGAGAGGCTACGATGATTCACTGTGCCGCATTTGCGAGGAGAGAGACAACATCTGCTTCTACATTTATCCCATAAAAAAAAAAAGAAAAAGAAAGAAAGAAAAGAAGAGAAAAACAAAACAGTCATGAATCCCATAAGTTCACAGAGACTGGGCTGAACAGAAGAAAATGCTAACTTTGGATTTATGAAAGGCCAATGTATACAACCCAAAAACGATGCTAATAATTGCGAATACCTAAACTTAAAGCCTCTAACAGGTCACTTGTCAGAAGATCAAAGGGTCTTAAAATATACCAAGTGGTGATTATACAAAATCACAAAGATATCATACTTTGCATAACAAAAATGCGATTATGTATATCTACAACAGAGGGGAAAATGTAGCTGACCGAGGATGAAAGAATCATCGGAAAGGATGCTGGAAATTATGTTGTTCAAGTTCTTCCTTCTACAGGGTACGATGCTGAGACCCTGAGAGGCTCCAGCTTGCCCAAGTTCACACAGCTGGTTAGATACAGATTGGACAATAAATCCCAGCTCTCCTGACACCCAGAACAAGAGACCACGTGTTGACCTTACATGTCTATGAAAACATACATACCAATTTTGTTTACATAAAAACGGCTTACATATTAAGCAACAACCAAGAATCATCAAGTAGATAGTGATAAGATTAAGATCCTCAAGTGAAAGCGTTTATAAATAAGGTAACAAAGCTCTATGTGTTGCATGTCATTTCTGAAATAGTTCTAAATCAGACCACCTTTAGAATACTTAACTTGAAATGTTATATTCTTAATTTCACCTCCTTCCCCTCTTTT
Organism: Microcebus murinus; assembly: GCF_040939455.1. Lineage (NCBI taxonomy): Eukaryota > Metazoa > Chordata > Mammalia > Primates > Cheirogaleidae > Microcebus > Microcebus murinus. Next base: position 9,936,539 of record NC_134118.1, read on the forward strand.
CCTGAATGGCCCTTCAAATCCTGATTGTAACCCTCACCTGTGCATCTGAAACATGACAGCATTACATTATTTGCTAAACAAATTGCATCTTAAATGAAGTTGCCACAAACAACAGAGACTTTTTTTCTTTAATGTTGTTCCACAATTCGTCTAAACATGATCATCGACAGAGGCTCCAAATTCTCATCACAATTACGGTGGGCGTTCGAATGTGCAGTGGGCCGCCTTTGAAAATGCAGCCCAAGGATGATTGGTTTTAATGGAAATTCTCCAAAGCCAACGTTCTTCACCCCGGCTGAAATTTGTCCACAGCTCCATATTTTGTACTCTGTATGTATTACTGTTCTGAGAGCCTGTCATTTCTTATCAGAATGAGAAAGGCTAAAGAGATAATATTTCAATAACATACTGGCCTGATCATAAAATAACTCAATGGAAATGTGTAACTGCCTCAGGCAGCTCGGCGGGGTACTCAGCAGTCAGATGATTTCTATTCTGGGTTTTTTTTTTTTTATGGTTACATTTTCTGTTATATCAGACATCCCCTCAAGTCTTAGTTATGCTTTTATTCAAAAGGGAAAACCACAGTATAAAGACCTACAAAACTTATTATGATATATTACTAGAAAGAAATAAAAGTAGCTGCCACGGTGGCATATTGATAAGGACAGACTCGCCTCGTTCGCTGACCTTTTCTCATCATCTCCCCCACCCGGGCTGAGGCCTGAGTTTCTCAGTTGCTAGGCAACAGGGGTCACAGTTTTCAGGTCTTAAATGCACAACCTAGTCAAAAAGAAGATGTGATCTTCAGAGAGAAAGCACAGACTCAGTTACTCGGCAGTAGTGAGGATTTCAATACCTACAGAGGTTTTTGATTTTTTTTTTTCCTTATCCTGCTAAAGGGTGAAATGGAGAAACTCTGACTTGTCAAAAGACTGTGGGAACAGACTTGTAAGTTCTGGTGATTAGAATCTATTGCTGAAACAATATGAAGAAAATACAGTCAAGCTTCTTTTTGATAAACGCTCTGACACATGGCTTAGGATTCTAGCTGCCAGGAGAATGATGATCAAGACACGTCAAAAACACAGAGTGATCTTGGGAGATGAATTTGGGGGCTGATTGGGAGGTGAGGGGTTTTTTTGTTTTTAGACATTCTTTCACAAACGTGACTGCATTTTGCCAAAGTTAAGGGCTGCAGGCAACACACCAGCTCCTAAAGGTCAGCTCGGAGAAAGCTCATTCTCCACCCCTTTCTCAATGGTAAAGCCAACACTTCCTTTAAACTTTAATAAAGGGCATTAGAGAGAACCTATTGCTCAACCAGAAAGAAACACTGCATCCCTAGGTAATTGCATTTGATGATATATTCCATAGGTATGTATTTAACTTCAATTACATTACCCTAATAACATTTCAATCACTGCAACTTTTTAACACAAAGTGTGGTAGATTTCAATAAGTGTCAAGAGGAAGGAAGAGAAGGCTTTTGAACCTCCCATTTCATAATTTAATTGAATATTTTTGCCTGAGACAAAGAGCAGCAATTTTTATTTCACTTTATTTCAATACCCACCCACTGTACATATAGTAATATCTTAAGGAAGAGACATAGCTATTAACTCCTAAAGTTTTAATTTGCTCAGCGTGATGTTTGGGGGAGAGAAGCATAAAAGTAAGTGTGTGTGTGTGTGTGTGTGTGTGTGTATCAGAAGACAACTAATTATAAACTATAGATGAATAATTTGGAATCTGGACGTTTGAAAGACAGCTATCAGGGCTTCCTGGTTTCTTTCACTCTGGGCAGTATCTAAGTTCCTACAGATCCCACCTGATTTCAGCCCTGGCCAAGAGAGAGAGACAGACATCCCAGCTCATATAAATAGCAATGAGATAGCCAGGGGGCAAGTCACATGCCTGGAGACTGTGGCTGTCAGATAACTCTAATGATTTCTTTGGGCCTTCAGGGTGAAAAATTTACTTCATACTTTTTTTGTCTAATATTTGCCATTTTCCTTTCCCTGAAGATAACTGTCATTTTTAGATATGTCTGCTGCCTTTTCCAAGTTGTCAGCATCGAATGAACATAAAATGAGGCAGTTGGAAAAGATGTAGACCCTGTTCCATAGAATGAGAGCACACAGAGAAGACTTAAAAAGCAGAGTGGGCCAGACCCTTCTGGGCCATTGCTAAGTGTCCTCCTCAGAGCTGTTTTGCACCAGGTTCTTGCTGACACAGATCCTACTTTCTGTTAAATCTTGGGCATGACTTCCAGAAACTCTCAGGCCACATAACAGCAGGAGTGGGGAAAATGGGCTTCCTCCAGAGAGGCCTCCAGCCATCAGAAGGATGATCTCAGGTAGTGTTTTGGGGCAAGTGTGGACAGGGGGCTGGGACCTGTCCAGAGACTTGCTGGCTGGTCTACAAGGAGATGAGTCCAGAATAAAGAGTAAGAATTTAGAAACTTCCACCGCAATTGGATGGAGTCACTATATGCCTGTTGAACCTAAAAAAAAATATTTGAACTTATGCATGGTATGTCTTTTACTATTAAACATTTCTAGTAATTCTTTTTTAAAAAATGCATTATATTTTACAAAAGTATAGGTCCACAATGGATTGGAATTTTTAAAAAGAAAGTTTTTTTTTAATTAATCCTGCAGAAGGACTGTGCCAAGCTGAGGTTATTATATACAACTTGCAACATTCCTGGTAAAACTATGATAAATCAAACCTCTATACAGAGCTCTTTATGGCAGGGAGGAAGGAGCCCATTGAGGGTCCCAATAGGACCCTTTTGTCCAAAATCTGTTTGCCTTAAATGCCATGGTGCTTGCAATTTATTTCTTTGAGTTAAGCATTCCTTCCCTGAGTCTCTAAAAGGCCAGTGAATGGAGACACTTTGATACCTGCTTGGGTTCACCATTAGACTGATTTCCTCTGGGTGCAGAAGATGGATATTGAGCATTGTTGCAAGAGAAAAAAGTAAAAAAGGAAGGAAAACCTGGATTGAATGTGTGCTTGGTGGAGAATCCAAGAACCTTGGTTCTGAAGGAGGTCCTTGTGCCTCTGCACAGCTTTGCCCTCCAGCTCTCTGCTGGCCTGCATGAAGTTGAAGGTCCCTGTGCTCCCTTCAGGGGGTGGCCCTGGCTTTCTCAGAAAACTTTCTCTGATCCAGCTGACCAGAAATCCCTTGGGAGAGTGGCTGCAGTTCGCCCTTCCTCAGACTTTGCTCTCAGATCCATCCTCCACCTTCCCCCGTCTGCGCTGTGTACCTCAGGGGTGCTGGTCTCCAGACCGCTTGTCCTCTTGGCTCCCACGTAAGTCTGTTCAATAGAGCCGCTTGCAGAAGAATGGAGTGCAAGACAAAGGGGGAAACCGAGGATTCTCTCCTTCTCACTGTTCTTTGAGGGTCATACCTCACAGTAGCTGCATCTGTGCAGGACCCCAGCTCCAGCCAAGCAGTCCCCACTGCGGTTCTAGAACCACCCCGTGGAGCCAACCCCTGGGTTCTGATAATGCCTCCTTTCCGTGTCTCTCCAGTCAGTCCTTCCTCGTGTTGCCAACCTCTGAGTGCCCCATGGTCCCATCTGCCTCCTCAGTTCTTCTATCTCCTCTGTCACCAATCCCCTGTATTAAATTCCCTCTGTTTGAAAGGACCAAAGTGACAGTCATTGTCTTAACTTGATTTATGTGTTTGATATTCTTATGGCTAAGCAATCTAGCTGTTTGGGCAACTATGTAGTTTCCTGGCATGGCTTGGGCAAAAAGATTCCTGATGGAGAGCAGAGTACGTCCATGTTAGTCATGACTGCAAGCTTCTCACTGGACTGGAAACTCCTTGGGCTTTGGAATCCTGCCTTTTTCATCACTGTATCACCAACACTTGATACACGCCAACACATAATCTGTGCATAGGGAATAACAGTTGAAAAATTTGATTTTTTTAAAAAAGGGAAGAAAAGATATGTTTAACTGGAATACTTTCAAATAAAGAAAAAAATTAATGAGTTCATTCTATATTATGCAGAAGTAAGACTAGAGGAATTCATTTAATGCTTTTAAACCACAAGAATCCCTGGACACTCTAGTTTTTTGACCAATCATTGGCCCATCATTATAGTGATGCAATGAGCCCAAAGGAACATCATTTTCCAATTTGAAAAAAAAAAAAGGCAATCATATTTGTCTTCAAAAGGGAAGAAATTGTTTTAGTAGAATTCTTTGCTGAAACTCAAATTCAGCTAGTCACTTTCTACCTGGGCAAAGTGTATTTACTTGTAAGAAGTAAATTATCACATCATAAAACTGTCTGGTGGGATTCTAGCTGTTTGAGGTGTTAAATACCTATGTCACCTTCAAAGAAAACTACTTTTGACATTTACTTCTTAGAAGAAAGGCAGGAGCTAACGTAGACAGGACTGGCCGCAGGCAAAATTGGGAGGTCAGATGGATTGTGCTGTTCCCTGCCCCCCCCAAGCCCCCTTCCTAATCCCTCTGATGCCCTTTAACCTCTCTCTCCCTCTCCCCCCTCTGCCCTCCCCACATGTCTCTCCCCACCTCCCTTAGAGATCCAAATGACTGATAGTAGCTAGAAATGTCCCTCTCTAGAATAGGTACATTTTTACAATAAACAATTAGATTGGTGTTTCCCAAATCTAAGCAAGCATTAGAATCATCAGGAACATGATTAAAATACAGATTGCTAGGCACCACCTAAGATTCTCTTCAGGTAGTTCTGGGTGGGGGCCCAGCATGTGCATTTTGTAACCAGTTCCCAAGTGATGCCGGTGCTGCCGTGTGGGGAACACCCTTTGAGAACCACCGAGTCAGTGGTAGATACCCACCAGGCTGGCTGAAGCAGGTTCAGCTCCTTCTGAATATGGGGTCTGCCTGTTTCCACATTGCCCAAACAGATCTGAGCATAAGAATTTGAAAAATAAACCTATAGATAACCAAATTTAAAAAAAAAAAATACAAATTACCCTGGCTTTGCCTGTAAGAATCTAATTTAGCAGGATTGTGGTGGCACCTCAAAAAATTTTTTTTAAATCTCCTCCTGTGTTTGTGAGGCTCAGGCCTTTGGGAACTCCCTATTGGGAGCCAGTGCACAGGGAAAGAGCATTATCCGCGACATCAGGCAGACTTGAGTCCCATCCCAACCCCTTTGCTTACCAAACCAGTAGCACTGTGGATAAAATTACTGAAACTCTATAAGCCTCGGTGTGTTAATCCATAAAATGGAATCTTCAGAACCTCTAAAACTGCCTCTTGCTGTCAATCTCCTGCCTACTCAGAGGGCAGCCCCTGACTCTGGGTCAAACATTCTGCTGGAAAAGAATGAAGCACTCTTCAGCAGGGCAACACTGAGGAAAAAGGAAAGATATTGTACCTATCCACAGCAACATTTTAAATTTGGGGCCCACAACAAAATTTTAGAGGTGAAGCAACAAACCTTCTTAATCTTTTAGCTTCAAAATAAACACCTTGCTCATAAATTGCTTCTTTGCAAAGTGGTGACTGCTCGGGCAATCAGCATAACTAGTCGCACTGTAGCAGTATTACATTTGAGGATGACTTTTAACAATGGGCGCTGCTCTTGTCATTTTTTACCCCAATGTCCAGATATTATTTTTAAATTTGGGGGAAAAATTCTACCATCAAAAAAACTTACAAAAAGGAACTAGATTTATCCTTATAAACTTGTCATATTGATTAATAAATTTTACAATCCTTCTTGCCACAAGAAAATGACAGGTGGCCCAGCAATTACTTAATTTGTTCAATAAATAATTTTAGAGTGCTAGACACTAGGGCTATGGAGGTGAATAAGACCAAGCCCTCAAAAGGCTCATGGCCAATGACCGTAATGGTCATTTAAGGGAATCTCTCAAATAAAATGTTGTAGGTGCCTGAATAAAAACACATAGAGGCTTCAGCTCCTCTGAACTGAGGAGTATGCACCTTACATCTGATGGGACACGATGCTAACCATGTTTCAAAAAATCACTGGCAGCTCCATGAAGGAGAGTACAAATGATTTGTGCCTGGATGCAGGAAGTCCAGTTAAGATAGTCTGAACTTCAGCATGCATCAAAATCACCTGCAAGGCTTGATTTAAAAACACACACACACACACACACACACACACACACACACACACACACATTCCTGAGTCCCACCCCAGATTCAGAAAGTCTGGAAAAGAATCCAAGAACGTGCATCTCTACAAAGTGCCAGGTGATGTTGATGCTACTGGTCTTGAACCGCACTTTGCGACAGGAGTTAGAAGTCTGTCGGGGCAGCACTGGCAAGATGCCTCCAGGTGATCGCAACGCAGTGGTCAGAAGCTGGAAGGCTGGGTTGCCCGTTGGAAAGCAGATCACTCCCCACGCAAACATTCAGTTGCACAAACACTGAGGCACTGTTTAATGGGGGCAACGCCAAGATTGGAGGCATCAGGTCACCACAGAGAAACATGGGCTTTCTACTCACAGACTTGAGTTCAAGTTTCAGCTTTGTGGCCGGGCGAGGTTGCTCACCGCTGTAATCCTAGCACTCTGGGAGGCTGAGGCGGGTATATCACTCAAGGTCAGGAGTTCGAAACCAGCCTGAGCAAAAGTGAGACCCCCCCCCCCCGTCTCTACTAAAAATAGAAAGAAATTAATTGGCCAACTAAAAATATATAGAAAAAAATTAACCAGGCATGGTGGCATGTGCCTGTACTCCCAGCTACTTGGGAGGCTGAGGCGGGAGGATTGCTTGAGCCCTGGAGTTTGAGGTTGCTGTGAGCTAGGCTGATGCCACGGCACTCTAGCCCAGGCAACAGAATGAGACTCTGTCTCAAAAAAAAAAAAAAAAAATTCAGCTTTGTCATCTACTAGCTGGATCATTTTAAGCAAGTTATCTAATCTCTCAGAAATTTTTTTCATCTATACTATGAGCAAAATAATGCCAAACCCCCAGAGTTTTTATAATATTAAAGGAGATGACGTATATAAGAAAATTTGGTACTGGAGCCAGAACACAGTGGGCCCATAAATGCTAGTACTAAGGGGCATGACCTCTGCTCTCTCGTCTCACAGAGATTAAAGGTGAAGGCTGACATTTAGAAAAGTCAATTTCCTACAAAGATAATTAGGAAAAATTCTATATTCGTGATTTACATAAAGTTTGATGGAAGAATAGATTATTAACAGTAGCTATTTCACTGGAATATTTTGAAGTTTACACGAAATAATGCATTTAAATTCCCCAACGTGTACTTTTTATTTAAAAGGCACTCAGTACTGTTGATTTTTTTTTTTTCTCCCTCCCTCCTGTTAATTCTAACTGAGCAGATTTCTGGGAAAGTTTGATGAAATAGATGTGGTTCGAGCAAAATTCAAATTCTCCTAAGCCGGGTGTTGCCCTTGTGGGTTTCCCCAGCGACTGGAAGGGACGATATTCTTCCAGATCGCCAGACCACCCGGACCACATTCCCAAGCGTTTCTGGACCCTGCTATGTTCGGCACCACAGACTGCAAAGCATTGTTATTCCCCTGCTAACAAACGTGCCCTACCACCAAATTGCTCCTGTCTCTGTGTGATGAAAGGCCAGGGGAAAACCTGCTGAAGTGTAACACTTAGGATCAGAAACTTGAAAGTGCTTTTTAAAATTCTATCAGAAAGATCATGAAAGCCGCTTTGGTCAAACTCACTGTGCATGTAAAGGGCTTTTTGAACTTTTTACCTTTTGGTGATGCTTTTGATCTGCAACGCGCACGATCTCATTAAAAGCATATTATTTAGCTTAAACTTGGAACACTTACCATTTTTCCTGGTAGCCTGGGGCTCAGGGCAGTGCAATGCAGTTCATGTGAGCTTTATGTCATGACAACATGACATAAAGGATCTGGCAGGATGCTGCTGCAAAGGTATGCTGGGGAGGGGGGATTCTCTCTGCTCAGACACTTTCGAGAGCTTTGCAAGGTGAGGTCGGTACCCACCTGCTGATGGAGAGAATCCTAATTATTCAGGAATGCTCCTCCTGGCCTGGCTGACACACAGCCTGTATCAGTCTCAGCAGGAGAACCAGAGATGCCTGGTTCTCAGATCAGGATGCCTCTCCTAGATCCAGTTAAATGAATTGTCTCATTTCTTAACCCTCACATCATCTTTGGGGGAAAGGTACAATTTAAATTGTAAGACCACTCACTGGTTTGTGACTTAGCTTCGCTTAGTGAACTGAAGGTGGTTAAGGCCTGTCTTTACAAGCTACTGTTTTATATATATATATATATATATATATATATATATATATATATATATAATCACTCCCATTATTTTAAAGTATATTTGATATAGCTCACTGTGCGTGATTCTTTATATACCTTTATGGGATATAAACAGAAACAAAAATGTCAGAGTCAAGCAGGTAATAACTCTGTTAAGAAACACTTCAAATCAAGCAAAAATAGATCTCCAGATAATATTGGTTTGTTTCCAGGGGTGGTATGTTTCCCAGTTAATGTCAATTTCTCTAAGTATGTAAATCAGCCCTTTTCTATTTTGATTATGGAATTAACTGGAGGAGAATACACAGCCCCTCTTAGGATGCAGCCCAAGGTCAGGTCAGCAGAACCTGGTATGACAAAATGTCCAGAGGTCAGAGGGTCAGAGTAATCTGTGGGCCAAGGAAGCAAAAGGCTCAGACATTCATCTCTCCTCCCTGTCATCCTCTGATTTGTCACCTCGTGCAGCGTCGGACATCATATCCCAGGAGAGGAAGGAAAATAAAGGGAAGGACAAAATGTAAGAGGGTGACGTGTTAGTCAAGGTTCTCCAGGAAAACAGAAGCAATAGAATAGATAGACGATTAGAGAGAGAGAGAGATGTGTGTATGGATACATATGTGTAAGTAGATGCACGCATATATACACTGAATTTTTTATGAGAACTGGCACACACAATTATGAACACTGAAAAGTTCCGTGATCTGCTAGAAACCCAGGAAAGCAGGTGTGTAGTTTAATATGTATTGAAAAGGCTGAGTCCCTGGGATGGTAATGGTGTAAACCCTAGTCTGAGGGCAGAAGATGAGATGAGATGTCCCAGTCAAGCAGGCGGGAAAGAGGGGGGCGGCAAACTCCTCCTTCCTTCACCTTTCGTTTTATGCAGTCCTCAGCAGACTGGGTGACGCCCACCAGCACTGGGGAGGGTGACTGACTCCACTGAGTGCCCTGATGCAAACGCCGATCTCGTCCAGAAACACCCTCGCAGACACACCCAGAGACAATGTTTAATCTGGGCGCCCTCTGGCCCAGTCAAGTTGAAACATAGAATTAACCATCAAAGGTGGTGTCTGCCACTGACATCTCCTTTTACCCGGAGACCCTACTGCAGGCTTCCTCCTGTCTTACTGGTCGTAATTGGAACACACGGCCACTCCTAACTGCAGAGGAAGCTTGGGAATTGGGGAGCAAGATTATTATGGTTGTTTAGACCAGTCACCATCCATCCCCAGGAACTGAACACATTGCCAGTCCACACAAAATCAGGGTTCCATCAGCAAGAAAGAAGGGGAAAATGGTATTAAGTAGGTAACTAAAGTCTGTCTACACTCTTTATTTTGGGGGGCAACTAAAACTTCCTTATAAAATCACAGTTAAGACAGATTGACTCTCTGGGGGTAAGCAGAGCCTTCTCGATATCTTATGACAAGGATTAGGGTTTATTAGGTGTGTGAGTGATTCAGGGTGTGATTGTTGAAAGAAGAGCTTTATCTCAGAGTCACACCCCCAGCCTCTCTGTGACCCTCATGCTCACAAGAGAGCCCCCCAGCCAGTGCTCTTCCTCAAGCCTACATGTGAGATTTGGAGGGTGCAGGGTACTCTGCCAAGCTCTCTGTAAGAGCAAGGGGTCAGGATTTTCCTTTTCCTTCAGTTCTCAACCCTTCCATTTGCAACTTCCCATGGGCTCCAGCAGGAGACGGCTCTCAAAAAGGAAACTAGAACCACCTTGGAAGAATAGCTATCTGGTCTTATCTTTAAGCACCATGGGCACTATCACCAACTCCTGGCTTTCACAAATCAGTGGGTAAAATTATTTACATGTCTAAGAAGCAATGTGGAGGGAAGATACAAAAGTCCTCGGCTAACTCTAGCACATTCTTTTAAATAAATTACTTAGAAATAAATTCAGGATGGCTTCACTATCAAGTCTCCTGTAGCACTGGACTAATAAAGTCTCTAAGTTCAATGCCTCACCCAATAGCACCATCACTCAGAGCAACAGGAGTCTCTTTAAAAACTTCACAGTAAATTAAGTACAATTAGCAAAGCAAACATCAACACTACCAGCCCAGGAAAGAAGTAATCACTCAGCCTTCATTCTCAGCACCCATTAAGACTTGAACCATTTCTCAAATCAGTGATCTTTTTAAGTGATCATCATCATGAACGCCCTCCTAAATTAGGGCATCCTCATTAAGGGGCACGATAATGATATTAAACTTCAGCCTTTGCTAAGAAGTGGAGGTAATAAAGCTTTCCAAGAAGTGACAGCTTATATTTTTGATCCAAACCATAAAAATAGCTAAGTACTTTCTAATGCTTTGATAAGCTAGGCTTTTTAAAATCTTCCTTTAAGAAGCATTTCCTTGAATGACAGTCATAAAGGGCTGGAAGGGACCTTTGAAAAAGCATATAGTTCTGCCTCCTCATTTAACAAATGAGAACACTGAGGCTCAGATATGTCAGATGATTTGCACAATGTCTCACAGCTAGTTAGTTGCAGAACTAGCTTAACATACAGCAAATATAGTCATCCCTGGGTATCCAGGGGAGATTGGTTCCAGGACCCCTAAGAACGCCAAAATTGATAGATGCTCAAGTCTTTTATATAAAATGACATTATCTGCACGTAACCCACACATCCTCCCACACACGGCCATGCACCATGTAATGACATTTCGGTCAACAACAGACTACATATATGACAGCAGTCCTATAAGGTTATAATGGAGGTGAAAAATTCCTATTGCCTAGTGGTGTCTTAGTCATCCTAACGTTGTAGCGCAACACGTTACTCACATGTCTGTGGTTTCGCTGGTGTGAACAGACCTACTGCACTGCCAATAGCATAAAGGTAGAGCACAGGCATGTGCGGCCCATGATGCTTGATAATGATAATAAATCACCATGTTATTGGCTTATGTATTTACTATACCATACTTTTTATTGTTATTTTACAGTGTACTACTCCTTCTACTTACAAAAGAAATGAAACACTAACTGTAAAATGGCCTCAGGCAGGTTCTTCAGGAGGTATTGCAGAAGAAGGCATTGTTGTCATAGGAGATGACAGCTCCATGCATGTTATGGCCCCAAAGACCTTCCAGTGGGACAAGATGTGGGGGTGGAAGACAGTGATATTGATGATCCTGACCCTGCGTAGGCCTAGGCTAATGCGTGTGCTTGTGTCTTAGCTTTTAGCAAAAAAGTTTAAAAACAAAAAAAGTTTTAGTTTTTAAATAGAAAAAAAGCTTATAGAAAAACTATATACAGAAAAAATATTTTTGTACAGATATAAAATATGTTTGTGTTTTAAACTAAGTGTTATAAAAGACTCAAAAAAGTTTCAAAATTTAAAGTTTATAAAGTAAAAATTTACAGTAAGCTGAGGTTAATTTAGTATTGAAGAAAAAGAACATTTTTTATAATTTTAATATAGCCTACATGCATGGTGTTATAGTGCACACTAAGTCCTAGGCCTTCACATTCACTCACCATTCACCCACTCACCCAGAGCAACTTCCAGTCCTGCAAGCTCCACTCATGGTAAGTGCCCTCTATAAGTGTACCATTTTTTTCTCTTATATTGTATTTTTATTGTAAATTTTCTATGTTTAGACACATACCTACTTACCATTGTGTTCCAGTCGCCAATGATATTCAGTACAGTGGCCTGCTATACAGGTTTGTAGCCTAGGAGCAATAGGCTATACCATAGCCTAGGTGTGTAGTCGGCTATATCTAGGTCTGTGTAAGCACAATCTATGATGTTTTCACAATTGTGAAATGGTCTAAAGACACATTTCTCAGAACATATCCCCATCATTAAGTGACATATAGCTGTACTTTAAATCGTGTCTGGATTGCTTACAGTACCTATTACAATGTAAATGCTATATACATAGTTGTTATACTATATTGAGATTTTTGTATTTTTTGTTTTTGTGTTTTGTATTGTTGTATTGTTATTTTTATTGGTTTTTTTTTAAAGTATTTTCAATCCAAAGTTGATTGCACCCACAGATTTGGAACCCAAGAATAACAGAGGACTGACTGTTTAGTCAGAAATAAACATCACTGAGACAAAAGTCTGAAAGCATTTCTACTTCCCTGCTTTTGCTAACTCTAGTAGGCACCAAGAAAGATCCACTGAGTCCAGGTAAATGAGCAGCACCATGACAAAGTACTCAAGGTAGACTTATCAGACTTGGCAAAGAAAAATACAGGCCATCCAGTTAAATTTACATTTCAAATGAACAATGAATAACTTTTTAGTATTAGTATGTTCCATGCAATATTTTGGACATACTGATACTAAAAAATATATTTGTTTTTTATCTAAAATTCAAGCTCAGAGCATCCTGTACATTATCTCACAGTCTTGACTCAAACCCTTTTAAGATAATAAAAAGAAGTAATCAAAAACTGCTAAACTATAACATTATCAGCTTCTAGGGCTGCCATACAAAGTCCACAAACTTGGTAGGTTAAACAACAGAAATTTATTGTCTCACGGTTCCGGAAGATAGAAGTCTGCGATCAGTGTGTCAGCTAGGTCTGTTCCTTCCGAGCGAGAATCTGTTCCAGCCCCTGCCTAGTTTCTAGTGCTGGCAATCTTTGGCATTTCCTGCCTTATAGACATATCACCCCAATTTCTGCCTTCATGTTCATGGGGCATTTCTCTGTTTGCATGTCTCGCTGTCCAAATTTCCCCTTTTTATAAAGACACCAGTCAAATTGAATTAGGACCCACCCCAGTGACCTCATTTTAACTAATTCCATCTGCAATGACCCTTTCTCCAAACAAGGTCCCGTTCTGAAGTACTAGGGGTAGGACTGTGACGCGTGAATGGGGAGCCAGGCAGACAGGATTCAACCCGTAACAGGCAGCTGTGAAGACTCCATGTGGCTTAAAACACACTTTCAATATACTTCATGAAAGGTTCAAGGGAGGGTTCTCACAGCCCCCCCTGTTTCCTCCTCACTCAGGCACAAGTGGTAACTCTGACTGTTTTGGTGAGAAATATTTCAACGTGAACCTGGATCCTCTTTTGTCTCCTGCCATTTTCCCCAGAATGTGCCCTTCCTGCTGCGTATTGTCACCTGTCACAGAATCATTCTTGGACTTCGCTCTCGGGCACTATGCTTGGGATCGGGACTTGATTTCTCAGGAGGAGTTTGATTCCCTCCAACTCGCTCTAATGAGGTCTGGCTGCCAGCCATAGCTGTCCTCACTAAGAAAGCCGACTCTGTGGGACCGCAGCCCCTGCCTCCTTCTGTCTAAGTCCCTGTCCTGGTCTGCGTCCACTGAGTGGCCTTGTTCTCTCGGACTCCATCAGCTCCACGAAACGCATCAGGGTGTGAGCGGCACACGAAAGCCCTTCTGATGAAAAGACTCTCTTCCTACTGGAAGTTTGAGCCTAAAGCAGACCTGGGAATCTGGTGGCTGTCATCACTGTTTAATTACTTCATGCTCCAAATTATGAGGGCTCCCTATGAGATCCAGGTATGTCAGTTGGTTGCTCAACCATCTTACAGATAGTTTGTTCCAGAACTCGCTTAATAGACAGGAAACCTAATCAGAAATAAACTTTGAGAAGAAAGTCTAGAAAGTCATTTCTACTGGCAGAGCCAGACTCCAAGTTAAATGCTCTCTCCCCCCCACCGTGCAGCCTCCTACTATTTCCCGAAAAGTCAAGAAGATGCAGGGCTGACTTGACAGTGACCTAATGGAGCTGGGTCATTAATGACTCTGGTCATTAATGACTTTGGACAGTGACTTACCTATGCCCGATTGAGCTATAATGGTTGCTTTGAAGATCACACTAAAAACTGTAGGTGCCGCTCGCTGGAGTGTTTAGGCTTCACACAAAACATGTTGGGAAGTATGGACATATTACAATATAATATGACATTATGCCATTGCTATGACATTTTACTGAAGCCAGTTTGCTAGAACAAAAATTATGGACAAAATTAAAAATTATGGACAAAATTTTGTCCATTAAAAAATGGACAAAAATTAACAAGATACTGTCTCTTTGACTGAATATGATGAAGTGATCTCAGAATAAAAAAACACCAAAGTTTCAAAACCAGGAAATATTTCCTATTTTATGTGCTACACAGAAGAGAATCATTATTCACAATTTATATTTTGAAGCAATCAGATTAATGTGTTTTCCTCTTTATCTAACAGTATCTTTTTGTTTCATATTCTACTTGAACAGAATGCAAATGTGTGCTGCAACTTCTGAGATTATAGTCTATTTAAAAGCCTCCATAACCTCAAGAATCCTAGCAGATAGGTAAAATAAGAATATTATAGCTTTTGGGCAAAAGTCTGTGCAAAGCCAGAGCAAACAAAGATATAATTTGACCTTCAAAAAATGTCTAAAATTTCAGACAGAACAAAACTAGGGTTTGATTGGGGTAAGGAAAATATGGAATTTCAAGGTCAATTTCATAAGATAAGCCTCAGAACACATCATTAGGTTGATTTAGCAACATTGTCTGAAATAATTTTGGCTTTGATTTTAAAGGCAGTCTTTGCAAAAAGACAAAACATCAAAAGTGACACCTGGGTCAGTGAATAGTAAGTAATTTATCATTTCTGGAATTTTTCTTCAGTGATATTAATTACAATACTCATCACCCAGTGAAACTTGACTCAGGATTTCAACTATATGAGGCACAATAAAAGGTAGAAGGAAGATCTTAAAATCCTATACCTAGCTCAAGGACAATACAAAAATAGATTCTTGGGCTACAGTTGTGTAACTGATGTGATACACATGTATGATGGCCATACCATAGTCTAGACTCTAGAACACAAAATCTTATCTAGACTTGAGACAGGCAAACTATGGACAGTAAAATTTTATGGTCACTTTTGATTGTACTCTATGAAATAAATAAAATGTATACTGATTAGACTGAACATTTGAGTAAACATCAAGTTACAAAAATCAACATTCATTTGAAAAGTGAACTGGAAGTTCACAGAAATGAAATAATTTCTGGTACTTTAATACACAGTCTCTCAAAATTATTTAGTTGGGGATGGAATCATTTTTATTTCTAGTCTTTAGTGTTACCTGGATGTAATTAAATATCATATCATTGGAATGACTCAAATAACAAAAGTCCATGTATATACATGATCTAAGAAGCACATTAGAGGTGATTACTTATTTTATTTTTTTAAATATTTGTAATCTTCAAACATAATAATGGTACCTGATGAGTATTTATTAGAATAATAAAAATAAATGTCTCTGAGGAGGAAAAAATTGTTAGTTGAGAAATGTTGGTATGTTTTCGGTTCAGTTCATACAGGCTTGGGGGAATTCTATCATGCCAATCCATGTTGAACCACCAGGTGGCAAACTACTGCCTTCTTTCCCACATTCAACCACAGCAAAAGAAAATGCCATTGGACGATGTTGAGTTTATTTAGTTCATTGTTTTCTGTTTTTTCCACAGAAAACTCACTAAAACCAATATAGCAACATAAAAATATGAATCTACAAGTAGTTCTTTCTCAGCTTTAAGATTTTTTTCTCTCACTGAAAGTTATTTAGCTTTGCTTTTTCCTTATGCTTTGAGCCAATAAGACATAAACATACCAATGAACAGAAATATTAACAAAAATAAGCCCAGTGATTACTCTTTTCATGGAAGCAGAAACAACTGAGGAAAAATTTTTACCTTTAAGAAAACTCAGGGATTACCAGCACTTAATATTCTACACTTGCATTTCATATTTGCGAAATATATAGTGATATACTATATACAATGTATTGTGATTACATATAAATATATAGTAATATACATTTATATGTAATGATAATAATGAATATGATTGGATTTTTAAAAACTCATATGCAATTTAGGTGGAATTCTGAACATTTTAAAGATTTTGGTGGATTTTTCAGACATTTATTAATATTAAATGATTTTATTGCCCAAATAACCAAAATCAACCCACTTTGACAGAATTCTCCATTTATAGTGATTTAGATTCAGAGACTGTCATAATGCCTTAGAAATATTCTTCCCACATAAAAGTAAAGATGTTTTTAACTTTAATTTACTGAAAAAGGTGCCCCTTTTGTTTACTGGGATATATCAAACACATTTTGGATTTACCCAGTTGACTAAGTACTGGCAGACAGTAAGTTAACTAGCACTTCATGCAGAACTTATCATGTCCATTGATCAAATGGACTGCACAAATGGGAATTAAGCTTCCTTCAGTTCTAAAATCATAAGGCACAATGAGGTGAATTCTAGTTCCAGTTTTGCTGCTCTCTAGCTGTGCTGCCCCAAGCAAATTATTTAAACTCTTTTTTTTTTTACTTTGAGATGTCTACACGCTTACTTAAATTCTATTGAGCTTATTTCTTTTTTATTCTTAATATGAATTTTTTATTTATGTATTTTCTTCAGCATATTATAGGGGTACCTCCTTCTCTCAAATGAAAAAGTAAATTAAGTAGAATATATCTAAGACTCATTTCACTTGTAAAACAGTATGATTTTATTTTTATATTTGAATCTAATACTGTGGAACATAATAAAGTATTTCAAGGTAATCAACAAAATAGGAGAAGCTAGGAAGAATTTCTACTACTAGGACCAATCCTAGTGATGGTAATAGTGAGCAGATGGCTTCTGACTTTCTATATCTTCTCTGATGAGTAGAACCATGAGCTCTAACCACACAGCCCTTGGCTTTAGAATTTGTTTGCTTACTTTGGCTAATTGGCATTTAGCTGCCTCGGAATGAATTCATTGATCTCTTTAGCTAACTAGCTATCCAGCTATCTTCAATAGTGTGGATCTGCTTAACAGATTCCAATTCCTGGAACCTACACATAAGCTATGAATGAGGGACATAGTTTTAGAAATATATATTATGCTCATGTAAGAACATCTTATAAGCACTAAACCCCTTTTTTCATAAAGTGTTCTATATTTAAGGGATAAAAACCTGAATTATTTTCTTGTCCCGACCCGCGGGACCTTCTGTTACTCGCGGGGGCGAGGGGGACCGTGCCTGAAAGAGATGAGCGAGAGAAAGAAACGAGACCAAGCGAATGATTGTCAAGGTCTGCTTTACTTAGATTCTTAGTAGGTTTTATAAGCATACAAAAACAAGGAAGTAGAAGCAAAAAAATAGAGTGTTGACGATGAGGCTTGGGTCTGGGTTAATCAGCCCCAATCAGTGTCTTATCGGTATCCTGTTTTTGACTGGTTACTCATCTCCAACCTGGCAGGTGGTCGGGAACAATTGCAGTCAGCACACCCTGGAGCATCCCGTGGTCAGCACGTCATGGACTGCATTCTTCTCGGAGCTATAGCTGGAATTTTCCAGGGCGAAGTCCGTGTGTAGGACGAGTCATAGGGGAGTTGAGGGTCTTTGAGGGTCCTTGCCTCTAACATTTTCTTATGTTTGAACTGCATTATATCTCTTATATTGAGTTTACAAGAGCAAACGTTTCTGAATTCCTCAAATTTGAGAATGATTCCATACATATATGAGCTACATACCAAATCTATACTGAGTAAACAGATCTATATTTTTCACTTACAGTCCGTTGTTTTTCTGTCTTCCATACGACAGTATGTTTTTTTTTTTTTTTTTTAACAAACAAGGGCATCTTTCCCTCTTGGTTGTACACTTTTGATGATGTTTTTTAAAAGGCTTTTATGAGGATGGGTCTTTAATTAAGACTTTAAAATGAGGGCAATAAATATATTTTATTGGTTATAATACCTTTTTCTTTATTGGAAGGATAACAGACTGCTGATTAACTGGTCATGAAATATTAATTAAAAAGGAAAATATATGAAGGAAGAAATCTCAGTTGGTGCTAACTCATGCTTTCATTGGATTTTTTTTTTCTGCATGAAGTTAAAGGCCTATGGTCCCAGTCATGTTATCCACAGAGAAACCCCAGCTGTCTCATCCAGTGACAGCAAGCCAAGGAATCTTCTCTCCACCAACATTTGGGGCCCATAAAGAGAATCCGATTTGTACGTAAGCAATCAGAAAGCAAACTCAGGACAAAGCATTCATGGCGGGTCTGCCTCTGCCACCAGGACCACACAGGACGATTGGCAACCGTGTGCGTGAGCACAGCCACTCTGCAGGGAACAGATCTGTTTCCATTGTCAACGGAAAAGAACAAAAAATTTTGTAAAATAATATAAAGAGGTTTATTCTGAGCTGACTATGTGCCCAGAGAGCCAAGCCCAAGAAGCCTTGAGCAAGAGGCCCCACCATGGTTGGGTTCCAGTTTGGTTTTATACATTTTAGGGAGACAAGAATTTCACATAAGATCTTAAACCAATACATGGAAGGGGTACATTGGTTTGGCCCAAAAAAGCAAGACATCTTGAAGCAGGGGATTACAGGTTATACAGGTGGGTGCAAAGAGTCTTTGATTTGTAATTGGTTAAAGAAATGAAGCTTTGTCTAAAGGATTAGAACATTTTAAATTAAGATAAGGAAGCCTGTTAATCAGAGACAAGCTACCAGACATATACAGGACATAGACTGAGACTCAAGTGATCTGTTAAATAAATTGATGGCCTGCAGGTATAGCTTAACCTTTGTCTTACATGGCCTTAAGCTTAATGATTTTGTATCTATTGTTGCAAAGAATAACTTCAAAAGGGATGGGGCATAACTAGGGCCCTCCGACATCCCTTTTCCTCATGGCTGCCAACTCAGCTGTGGGGCTTTTTCTTGGTTGGGGGAGGGGTCCCCTTGGCCAAGACAGGGTCCATTCAGTCAGCTGGGGAGCTTGAGATTTTATTTTAGTTCACAACATGCAGGACCAAATAGAATGTGTGAACACAGCAACTCTGCATGGAACAATTCTGTTTCCGTCAAGCAGTGCAAGAACTCTCTCTGCCCCTGGCACCCATCTTTGCCAACTAGAGCCTTCTGTAACTTCCAATTAAATACCACATTTCTCCCAAATTCCCAAATCCTACTTGCCCCCATACGCTTCAGCCTGCTCCCTTCAACTGGCTAGAAGATGATTTAAAAACATAAAGTTAAGAGAAAAAGCAGATGTTTAGAATGGCAGGGGAAAGGGATCTTTAAATACTACCTGTGGTATTAAAAATAGAGTTAAGAGAAGCTTCCTTGGGAAATTCTAATATACTGGCATCATTTTGCCAGAAGGGACTCTTTGAGGTAGGAAAGAGTCCTTTCCTACAGGAAAATACCCCCACTCTGAACCAACACAGCTGTGAGGAGGAAGGGCTGGCCAGGGCCCCCAGCAGCCATCTGCCTGGCAACCAGGGGTGGCACACACAAACCTTCCTGTGCATTTGAATCACCCACATACACTAAAATACAGCTTCTGACTCTCCACAGGTCTGGAGTGGAGCCCATTCTGGTCGTTCTCAGCCCTCCCTGGGAGCAAGGAGGGCCCTGTCCCCTCACCCTGACGCTCTGGAACACGCTGGCCTGTGTCCGGTGACTGAAACAGGACCAGAAGCCTGACTGAGGCTCGCAGGGCTGTCTTTTTTAGTACAAACAGATGGTTTATTACAATTAGATAATTTTGGTGAGCTTTTAAGTTTTCTGTCAATATCACAAATAAAAATAAAAAATATTTTTAAAAAATTTTTAAACAACTTTTAAAATAATTGATAATCCCAAGGTGCTGTTTCCCTTTCCAGAATTTTCTTTACTTTCAAAACTAAGCAAGGTTAGGAGTTTTATTTTTCCCCGATTAGTAACTTACTTTCTTTTTTAAATTATACCGTAGTATAAAGTTGGCCTTTTTTCTTTTGATATACAGGTCTATGGATTTTAACGCATGTAGAGGTTTCTATAACAATCACCACGATTGGGAAATAGAACAGTTCTATTACCCCCAAAAAAGGTTGATGGGACTTTGGGACTTTGGTTCCCAAATTTTTACAGCTTGCTTTCTCCAGTTCCCCTCTTTGTTCCCACATTTGCAGACAACATTATTTTTTAAAAAGAAACTAAGTATTGTTTTGAGAAATTTTCCAGAAAATTCATATTCTCCTTGAAGTAACAGGAGGCACCAGAGGGTTGAGACTCCAATGTTCAGACCACTGGGGCAAAGCCATGAGGGGAACTGAATCCAGGGGAGAAGTAAACACGTCCTCCTGGTTTGAGCTTCCAGTCAGACAAGTTTGCCTAGATCCAAGAGCGTAGCCCTGGGACGTTCCTGAGGATAGGAGATTCTCTGCAATGGTCTCTTTATTGTACTGCCAGAGTCAAATCCAGTGGAGAATGCAGGCTACTTCAGCAAGTGGGGACCTGTAACTCCGATCCTCAGGGTTTGGGGGCAATCCCCAGGCCCAGAGAGCCCCAAAATAGGTCACTGGCAGAGGCAGAAATGAGTTAGGTCATTTCTTCTATTTCGGCTTTTAAGGCAATGGAAACCGTTGAATCTATACCCTCCAAAACTTTCAAATCATGGGAAAGCTCTCAGATTCTTCAATTATTCATATTAACAACTAGAAGCAAAAGAATAAGCCTTCAGGAGAGGACAGAACTGCTTTAATTTGGGGGCTATTCCCAGCCCCTGTATACTTTGAACTCCATTCATGCTGCATAGCTAAAGGTCTGGTAATACTCCCTTTGATTTACTGAAGGAAAAAAAAAAAAAAAAGATGATATTACTGAAAAGACCCATTACTCCTGTGCCTCCTCATGTAGTTCAATGTTAAGTACTCTACAAAACTGAATCCTTGGTGGAATGCAATTCTGTAATTCAATCGAGAGATCTTGCTAATGTCCCAGTCTGCAAGAACATAGCTTAAGGGTTTAGGTTTAGCAGGAAACCTTGCAAACCAGAGACGGAATCACAGCCTGCCTCTTCAATCAAGGGATGAGTGAGGGTTCTTGGCAATGTGATATTAAACAATTATAAAGATTTTTTAAAAGAAATGGAAAGAATTATAAAGTTAAGTTTGTCTCAAGGAAGGTAAAGAATGAAGGGAAGACAAGAAACTGGATGGGCAAAATGCTGCCCATTGTTGAAGTTGGGTGGTCAACTGAGTATTCTATTTTTTCTGCTTTCAGGTATGTTTGAAGATATCCGTAAGAAAAAATTTTAAAAAGAAAAAAAAAATGCCACCAAAAATATTATGATAGGAAAATAAGACTTCTAGAAATGAATGGAATTTGTAGATGTTTCTAATTTGCATATTAAATGTCAAGATAAATAAGTATTATGTGATAACTCCTTCAAGATTATAGATCAATTAATCAGTGTAAATGGAGATGTATTCCATTTAATGCTGGATTAAAATACCTTCTCAGAGCACTAAGGGAGCTCTCTTATGTAATGAAGCCTGTGGAATTGTGTCATTCATATATTGTTCAGACACACAATATTAGGAATAGTCATGCACCACAGAACAACGCTTCTGTCAAAGACTGACCACATACACAACAGTGGTCCCATAAGACTATAATATTGTATTTTTACAGTATCTTTTCTAGGTTTGAATATGTTTAGATACACAATCACTTACCATTGTGTTATTAATACAATTGCCTACAGCATTCAGTACAGAAACATGCTGTACAGGAGCCTGGGAGCAATAGTCCATACCATATAGCCTGGATGTGCAGTAGGCTGTACCATCTAGGTTTGTGTAAGTGCATTCTATGATGTCTCTACAATGACAAAATTGCCTAAACATGCATTTCTCAGAACGTAAGATCTGCATTTTCCCAGATCCCTGAGTGCAGCCCCTTGACCAAATCCAAATTTGTTCTGTAAAATTTGGATTCCGTCAAAAGGCCGCACTCAAGGATCTGGAAGGCCACACGTGGCCCCAAGGCCGCAGGTTCCCTACCCCCGGCAGATATTCCAGCTTCCCAATGGAAAATTAGAATGCTGGAGCACTGGTTATTTGCATCATGAATACAATATCCATGCATATCAATAATATGGCTTAAGAATTTCTATTTATCTAACTATCTATTTCTTAGCCCTGGCTACAATTACAATCATCTGGGGCACATTTGAAAAATACTTACTCCAGGGCCCTCCTTCAGATCAGGGAATCAAGCCCCCCAGATGATTTTAAAATGCATCCAAGTTTCAAGGCTAAAAAATGAAAAACAAAAAATAAAAAAACCAAAATGCATCCAGGATTGGTGGCCACTACGCTACTGTCTCGGGAACAGAGCTAACGTTTAGAGTGAGGAAACTTCTTCAAAACTTGTCAGGATAACCCATCAAGGACCATATTGTTTGGACACCCTCAATCATCCATGCTAAGTAGTGAGGTGTCTGCTGTAGAGAAATTAAATTATAATGAAGGTCACAGTATGCTCAATGGTAAATAGAAAGATCTATGTGAAACTGGAAGAAAAAAATAAAGCTTTATTCCTTTCCAAAATCCTTGACTTATGGACCTTAGCTAGAGCTTTTAAAGTAAAATAAATTTAATTTCTTTAAATGCATAAATGAGTCATTCAATTCTTAATATTACTTTAATAAGAAATAAGTGCTTGCTGCAAGTTATACAGGTAAAATAGACACAGTAGGTGTTGTCACTCTGCAAGTACCTCCTATCTCCCCTTCATTTGCTCTCCATTTGGAAATCCTTAAAATTTATGTTAGTGAGGCAACTAGGTCAAACTGAAAGTTCCTTTAGGGGAGGGGTTACTTTTCACCAACAAAGAAAGGGCCTTATCCTGACACTCTCTTCTTGACAAGCAACAGTCTTTAAGAGTATGGGCACAAGTTAAAGCCAGTCTTATCTCTTTATTGGAAACTTGTTACCAGTAAAATTAAGTATTTTGTATAGATGGGACCCTCTGTCAGGGCCCAACTTACCCCCCAAGCCCGACACTTCACAAGCCCAACCCTCAGCCATTCCAACTCCACCTTTTCATGGCCTTTCAACTCTCAAGCCCTTTTGCTTTTGGTGTTTATGGTTTATGTTCATGTTTCTGCTTTAACTTTTAAAGTTTTTTCTTTCTCATAGAGTTCTTCATTTAAATGCCGACACTCAGCGCTCAAGGTCTGAATTATTCTCTCACCTGTGGGCCGTGTCATTGATCCCGCGCTCAGCCATCGACGTCACTACCTACTATGCAAAATGTTCCGCTCTCTTCCCAGGCCGAGATTCGGTCTACTACACCATATAAGTTAGTCCTAATGGAACTAAAAACTTTAAATGTCTATAAAAAAACCAAAATGCATTTTTCTTTCCTTTATGGATCCTTTCTTGCATTGATCAATTTTTCATGAGCAATATACATAACCTTAACACTTGTACCCCCATAATATGCTGAAATGAAAAAATAAAAATTTTTAAAAATTAAAAAAAGAAAAACAAATAAATAAATAGAATTCATTCTGTGGTCAGCTAACATCATGCCTAAGTCACCTGCCAGGAAAGAAGTATCAGAGTAACTAAAAAAAGTATTAGTACCTAGAATTT
This sequence comes from Microcebus murinus, assembly GCF_040939455.1. Taxonomy (NCBI): domain Eukaryota; kingdom Metazoa; phylum Chordata; class Mammalia; order Primates; family Cheirogaleidae; genus Microcebus; species Microcebus murinus. The sequence goes on from NC_134118.1 coordinate 9,960,277, forward strand.
AAGCCCCTAAGCTTGGAAATAAGACAGGCTTAGAATCCCACTAACTCTGACTTCTTGGCCAGCTTACCTACCTCTGAAGAATGGGTGAGAAACACCTGCTCTGTCAAAAAAATGGATTGATGGGAGAATCAAATGAGATCAACACCCAGCACACTCTCACCCGTGCGAGTCACAAAACACTAACAGAGAGGCATGGAAATGCACAGGAACATGGATCGAGTTCTTTTTGAAAGGACAGTTTACCCTCCCCTCAGTATCAGATACGAAACCTAACAACATGTTAATAGTGCCGCCAAGAAAATAAATTAAGCAAGAAAAAAATGTCCTGAACTGTGGTGGGTTGGTTGATGTCAGGTCAACCATGGTTTGGGGACGCTCCAATAAAACATACAATATGAGGGAAATAAAGACACAGTGAAAAGGCCCAGTGAGTAACTGAGCAAACTGAACATTTTCAACCACACCTTCCCATCACAGTGACACACTTCCCACTGCCAAAAACACCACGAAACTCTTTACCTAGAACTTTTCCTAACTCTTCCAAGGAATCGCATGCCCTGCAGACTTGGGTTTGTTGGGATTTGCTTAGCTCATTGGTTTTGCTTGTCCAATCTCATGATGGCCTGTCTTTTTCTCCGATCCCAGCATCAGCTCTTATTTGGATGAAGGGAATGGTGGGGCAGGAAGAAGCAGGTTCATAAACACGTATTTCTTGCTTCCCATGCTCAAGGCTGTCTGTCCTTAAGCCAACAGTCTCACCTGTCACACAATATCAGAAGGGAAGACAAGCCGTCCTCGCTTTAGACTGGCCTCATTCCAGCAGAAACAGATGAAAGGGCAATACCAGCTGATCTATATCCGGTCAACACTTTTGAGGATCCACTGTCCCTTAGAATGAGAATGCCTCAAGTACAGACATGACAATGTGCATATTGTACCATCACAGAAAACTCAGAAAGCCGTTGCCAGAACATGTTAGTATACAGTGATTTGTTTGATATTTACAAATACAATTTGCTTGATCCTGTTATACAGGTCAGATGTGAATTATTATCCATATTTTACATGTGATCAAAGAGGCTCATAGAGATTCTGGCTTACCCATTCTCATGCTCCCTGTAGGAGCACTGACAGCCCGACACCTTCTGCTCGCTAACCCAGGGCCTCTCGTCCCAGATCACAGTTGCCTTCCACGCTCACTACTCAGCACATACAGGTTCCGAGCAAAGCACAAAACCGGCCGGTGTGGAGGAAACAAGAACAAAAGGTCCCTGTCCTGCAACAGCTTAAAAATCTACCAGGGAGAATAAGACTTTCATAGGATGAAAAAATAACTATAATACCAGTAATAAACGTCATACAATAAATCCTGAAAGCACAGGCAATAAAAGCTACAGGACCTGAGGATTCAAACTGAATAAAAGGGAAGGTTTTTTTCAGCAAATATTTATTGAGCACCTTCTATGTGTCAGGCACTTTTCTCCAAGATTGAAGACCTCGTACTTCTCTTACCCAGCCTCTCTTTGGAGAATCTGGTGGGAGAGACACTAAAGCACACACCTGGGCCACTTTTCAGGAGCCAGGGAGTGTGCAGGTGACAGGCCTTCCTTCTGCAGGTGGCAGATGGCACGCAATGCGGGGCTGGGCCCCAGGACACGGTGCTAAGTCACACATCTGCGGATGGTGCTCACGTGCTCACCCCCCACCACCCCTTTAAACAGTCTGTACTTTGATCAAACCACAGATAAAACATTCATGGGACCAGATTAGGCTTTAAAATCTACCTTGTGAAAAAATACAAATAAAATTAAAGCTACCTTATGTGCCATGAAATGTGTAGCATTGTCTCGGGTAATCAAAGAGGCCATGTCAACCCATTCTGCTTGGTGGCCACGTAGGCTCTAGAGCCATATTCTTCTGGACTTTATCTTTTAAAGTCACTGGGGAGCGGTGGGAGAAATCTCCGAGCAGCTCCTTCCGGCTCGTCTGACTTCCCATCCACCTGCCCACACACGTCCTTCGTTTTTCTGTTCTGCTGGAGTCGTTTCCCCACATCCCAATCCAAGCCTACTCCCAACAGGCATAGCTGAGGAGAAGATCCCAAACAGGATTTGCAGTGTTAGTTTCTTTTTAAGAGGAATCGTCTTTATTTTAATAAAACATGTTTTATTTGTTTGCTATTTTATTTATTTGTTTCTTGCTAAGTTGAGTGACAATACTTGCCATGGAGAAAGTAGCATGTTTAACATGGGGCCCTGAGCTGACCCTAAGTGGTTTTAAATCCAATTCAGTTACACCATATCAAATGTAACTAAATAACTAAGCCAAGCAAAAGCTGTGTGCCTACTGGGTACCAGGAATTGCATTTTGAAAAACAATTGATCTCATTTATTACACAATAATTTTTCAAGGCATTTATTGCTAGATCCATTTGAATAGATAACTAAGATTGAAAGAGGTTAAGACATTTGCCTTAGGTATCGTTTCATACGTACCTTCCACCACCCGCACGTAGAACCTCCCTTTCACACCACTCCTGACCTCTGACTCCTGTGGCCCAGTGCCCTGGTTTGGAATGTTCTCACAAACGCTCACTCAACCCCCACCGACCCTTTATGGCCAAGTCACTTCCCACATCCTATTGAAATTTTCTTTGGCACTCCAGTCCTCAGAGTCCTCCTCTTCCAAACTCTTCTACAGCAGACATGGGTATGATTGGGACCACTGCTTCAAAAGATTGTATGAGGTAACTCTGATGATTAGCATGCTATCCTATATTTTGTGCCATTCAATGTTGTACACATACTAGGTTACCAATAAATACTTGACCAACTGACTGTAAACCAGTCTCCTGTATTGTTGGAGATACAGAAAGATAAAGGGGGTCCTATAAATGTTTGTTTTACAATGAATTTATTTTTATCTTCTTTTGTTAGAAGATACTAAATTAATCTCTCTCTCCTCTGCATCCTGTCTTTTGCCACACTTTTTTAAATAGTCTCAATTCTAGATTATTCTCTTTTATTTTCTCTGGCTCCCTTTGTACCCCATCAGTAAAAATTTAACCATTTTCATTTCTTGGGCCAAATGCAAAACCTGAACTTGGTGATTCCGATTAATTATAGGGAGTTCTTACTAACAAAATCAAGGATTCTTTGTCTGGGAACATAAAACTGGCAAAAGTCTTAAAATCCACCAAACAGATCTGCAATTTCTTACGCTGCCCAATTCCAAGGCGTATCTCGGCTGCAGTCCACACTGACTTGCCTTTGTCCCCTTGGAAATTATCAGCTGACACCCATAAGGTCCACTGATGTACACACAGGGCCAGGCCGACCAGGACGTGGAAGATTTCTGCACACCACTCTTTGTGGAGCATAATGATACATGATTTTAAAGTTCTTAACCCACCTCTCCTCCCTGCCCCCCAGAACTAATCTATATGCTAATTTGCACTTGATAATGCCGCCCCACAATATGGTAATTGCTGTAATGTTTTCCAGGGAGGAAAAAAAAAGTAGAAATTGAACCGTGGCTCCATCCGAAGCCTGCTCGTTCACGAGACCCTCCGCAAAAACAGCGAGTTATCAAGCCCCGGCCCACGTTCGACGGTGTGCCACATTGAGGTCACAGTGAAATCATTCTGGAAAAACTGGAAATGTTCTTCCAGGCTACATTATTTTGAAATGATCCTCAGAAGCACGATGTGTATCAGAAGCAGTGAGCTGTAGCCTATTGTTGGCAAGCTAAATACGGCTGCACTTCCTCACCTGCGAGGCCCCTAGATGGGTAGAAAACCTCAAACCACTGACTTGAACAGCGCATCCCCTTAAGGATGGCCAAGTCTTCCTGGCTTTGGCTTCCCCACACAACCTTTATCTGCATGGTACTTCCCTTCCTGCCTCTTTCCCTACATGTGCTCGCCAATGCTATTAAGATATCAAATGCAGGAATGACAACAAGAGAGTCCTAATTAAACAGCAGCAGCGTGCGCCCTCGAAGGAACAGCCTGAACCCAAATAAGAGGAGCTTGGGACTGGAAAAGGGGAAAAGACAATAGGGGTTTTGAAGTCAGCTGGGTTTAAAGCAACGGGTGTGGTGTGTGTATTTAAAGGGCCAGATGACACAAAGGCTCCCAGTGCTGTCAGGACAGAGACCAAGCTCCGCATTCACCAAGACAGAAGGCGTAATAATAGTCACCGAGTCCTGTGACCAGAATCCAATAGTAATTGGCCTCAGAGATCACTTATGGCAATCAGGGAAGTAATATGCTTCTGAATAATTATGAATAATTAGGCACATTTATGAATAATTACACTGATAATAACTATCTAACTCATTCCATTTTACAATTGTAATTCAGTCATTATGGATTGGGTAGTCATTCCCTTCATCCTGCCTCTGCATATTTATGGCCTAACCCACCTGCCAATCTTACGGCGACTGGGGTCCTTCTCCAGGTTGGCACTGGACACACCCTGGGGACAAAGGAACATCCTGGTCCTTAGAGTTTGATTAATGTGCGAGGACTCTGGGCAGTAGAGAGAGGCAGAAAGGATATAAGGAAACATTTTTCTGAAACACTGGGGCTTCTTCATCCTGCGACTCATTTATCAATATGCAAATGACTTAAAAGTCACGTCCAGGAGCTCATGGCTGTTGTCAAAACTGACATAAAAAGAAGCCGTTGTCCCCACTTGTCACTGTGCAGAATAGCAGCAAACCGTACCCGGGTGGTCCCAGTGTCTGCTGAGCCTGCACCGGCTGCTTAGGAAATCAGACATCCCCTTTTGAAAACAGCGTCTTAAAACAGTGTGTCCTCAGGATTTAAACAAAAGGTGTCCCTGCCTGTTGCCACATTCTTTTCTCCCTCACTTTCTCCCTTCCTTTCTTTTTCTGCTTTCCCCTCCTGCTCTTTCCTTCCCTCCCCCATCCTTTGTCTACTTCTCCACCACTTTGTGTCTCTTCTCTTCTAATCCCAACAAATTAAGCTTCTATTTTCCTGATCCTAAAAGTAATATCTGTTAACTCACAAATTTGGAAAATATCAGAAGGAGTAATTTTAAAAAATCAATACTGTCAGCACCTAAAAGAACCGATATTAACTTCATACATGTATTTTAAAGTGTTCTTTTCCTACACATATTTTAGACAACCGAGATTATATTACAAAAGCAATTTGTAATATATGTCAATATGAAAATGTCAATCCTGACATTTTCCTTAACATTATAGAACAAGCATTCCCCATATTATTAAAAACTCATGTTTGATGGCCAAATTATAAAATATGAATGTGTACATGATAATAAATTCCAGAGATTTGGGGCACCCAGGGTTTCCCATCTTTGCTATCTTGCCGTGTTACCTGGTGGGGCAGTCTGCTTTTGTTCTTATATCTCACCCTATCAGTCCCATGTTCCCTTCTCTTCCTCCTAAATTGAGACTCACGTGGGCATAAGGGGGTGTGCTGCTCCAGAACCGAGGGGGGGAGTAATGTGGCCGGTTTAGCACACAGGAAGGCTCACCACGTACAGTCTTTTTGGGCATGAGCCACATTAATACCCTGCAGTTTAACTACAAACAAAATCTTTTGTGCAAAATTAACCATAGCAGAATTCCACCTTGGACCAATCCAAGGGGCTCAGTAACTGAGACACATTATGAAGCGTCATTTCCTGAGAATTGATTACAGAAAAGTGGGGACATAAATGGCACCCTACTGAGCTTCTGGAATGGTTGTTTCCAAACGATCACCAACGGATCCCACGCATCAGAATTGCCCAGAGAGCTTTTTAACAATATGTCTTCCCGGACTCCACCAATTGATCTTTTAACTTAGTAGACCCAGAGGGAGGATCCAGCTGGAAGGGGAATGTGTGGCAGAGTGTGCTGTGCCACGTTGGCCAAACCGAGGATGCTGGATCTGGCCGAGGAGCAACGTGGTCCTCGGGCAGCTGGGTGACACGGTCCGATGGACTAAGGACAGCGAGGACTCCGGTGCAAGCGAGCAGAAGAGGTGTGAGCCTGAGACAGGGCACAGGAGGTGTGAAGAGAGGGCTGGGAGTATGTGGATTCGGCTATCGTGGAAACCCAGAGTTAGCAAATGACGAGGACATGAAGGGAGGCAGTAGAGTGGGGGAATGGAGCAGTAGATCCCTATGGAAGGATCAGCAATTCTTGTGAATGTCGGATGTGAGAACTCAAAGTCAAACCCAGGATGACCCTAGTTACCTGATGCAGATAAAAAGCTGGATTTGGTGTGCTAGGGTGGAAGTGGGAGGGGTGATAAGTGTGTAGGGTCATGTTGAATTCACTTGCAAACAGTGAATGAATGAAAGAAAGAAAGAAAGAAAGAAAGAAAGAAAGAAAGAAAGAAAGAAAGAAAGAAAGAAAGAAAGAAAGAAAGAAAGAAAGAAAGAAAGAAAGAAAGAGAAAGAGAGAGAGAAAGAGAGACAGACAGAGAGAGAGAGAGAGAGGGAGGGAGGGAGGGAGGAAGGCAGGAAAGAAAGAAAGAAAGAAAGAAAGAAAGAAAGAAAGAAAGAAAGAAAGAAAGAAAGAAAGAAAGAAAGAAAGAAAGAAAGAAAGAAAGAAAGAAAATGCTCTTTTTAAAAATCCCTTTCCCAAATTGTCAATTGGGTTATATAATAAAAAAAAAATAAAGGTTTTGCTTTCTTCTCCCCATATGAGTATTTCTGCATGCTACAGTTCAATAGCATCCCAGAGAACGTAGAGCCCTCTTGGGCTGTTGGCCTCTCATGGGAGCCCAACAAAGAGAGACTCTCAGCGCAGATATTTTCTCGCACCTGCTCACTCTATGACCTGGAAAGTGGTCACAATCAAATAAACCTTGTGATTTTGTTTCCCCAAGTAACCCAGGGACAGAAAAAGCCACACATCTGATTCAATTGTACCCTGGTTGTAAGTCTTTGCAAGTCCCCTCCCCTGGCATGTTCTGACATCTGTAGTTCTTGCATAGGCAGCTCCAACTGGGTCTGATGTCACAGTCTCCGTGACCCAGCAGGATTTCCTGCAGACTTTGAGGAGACTGGACATCCAGAGGAGGAATTTACCACCAAATCCCAGGAAAAAAAAAAAATGAAAAAAGCTCCAGGGCTGCTTCTTAGGATATATTAATCCAACAGTTGGAAGAATCACATATTTTACTTACAGAATATGGGCAGATTAACTTTAAAAAAAAAAAGAGTTAACCAGTTTTTGTGGTTTGGAGTTTGTTTTTGTTTTTATTTGGGCCTTTTATCTGCAAGGCACTGGCTAGTTTCCTATTCTAAAATGGAAACTACCTGATATTTCAAAGAGAGGTAACAAGAGGAAATTCAAGAGGAATTTCTCAGTGAATTTTACTGTATCTCAATTCCAGTATCATTTCTAGATGGAATAGATAGAAGAGACTAAGAAATATGTCTTGAAATTATCAAGTCATTAGAAATCATAAAGATTATTTAGCAACACAGGAAAATGTTTAGCAAAAAAACCAGCAAGCTACTGGGCCAGGAGCAGGGGCTCACGCCAGCACTTTGGAAGGCCAAGGTGGGAGGATCAGTTAAGGCCAGGAGTTGGAGACAAGCCTGGGCAACATAGTGAGACTTCATCTCTACAAAAAAAAAAAAAAAAATGTTTTCAATAAGCCAGGCATTGTGGTGCGTGCTTGTAGTCCTAGCTACTTGGGAGGCTAAGACAGGAGGATCACTTGAGCCTATGAGTTTGAGGCTGCTGTGAGCTATGATCAAACCACTGCACTCTAGCTGGATGACAGAGCAAGACCCTGTCTCCAAGAAAACACAAAAAACAACAAAAGCAAGGTACGAAAGTTAATACTCACCATGATTGCAACTATAATTTTGAAGCATTGAAAAAAGAATGCAAAGAAACGAGAAAATGGTTCTGTTACATTCATGATAATACATTTTCCTTCATCCATTTTACAGTTTTTTTACAACATGGTCATACAAAATATGTGTGTGTGTCTGTGTGTGCACTTTGGTCAAATAAGAAACTAAGAAGAGGAAGGAACACCCAGAAGGGTCAAGGGTCTTGTCCAAGGTCATAGTGCCAATCAATTGAAAGAGCTAAAAGTAGAACACATAATTAGTAATCACACTCTCCCTGGATCCAGCAAAGAGGAAAATGCAGCCTCACATGGCCAGAATCCGTTCTCCTCACTCGACTGTCACCTTTGATGGCAGCCCCCCCATTTGGCAAAGCAGAAACGTGGGCCCTTTCAGCCGTAGCCCCAGAGAACACCCCTGAGCCCGGGGAGGTCCAGCGTGAGAACAGCTCCCTTTCCTTCTCAGCAAAGGGGGCTGCACCCACCCCTGGGGCTGCCACTCCACACTGTCAGTGTCTTGAGAAAACCCGGGTCTAGGGTCTCGGCACGCCCCCCACCTCCCTTCTCTCCTGCCTGTCCTCCGGCACACCGAGGCCGGGACCATTTTGCTGTTCTTGTTGCGAGTATTTGGATAACGCTCCTGCCGCCTGCCCGGCCACCCCTCCCTCCCGAGTCAGCCCCTGTCCAGTGACGGATGAGGGGATACTCTGAAACGCTGCCATGTGGGAGGGCTGGCAGGGAGAGGGGAGGGGAACAGGAGGGACGAGGAGGGAGTCCGGAGGTGCTGCTGAAGCACAGGGGACACTGGGACCTGCCAGGCCGGCAGATGGTTGGCTGAGGGGATGACGGCAAACACTTCATCTCTGGCCACCTGTCTGCATCTGCCTAGTGATGGCCGGCACCGTGAGTGAAGAAAGGCTCAGATCAAATCACACGAGCAGACCCTCACTGGGAGTCCCTTAGGAATGGCATCTGAATTGTAAATGCCTGTGGGATTTCACACATCCAATTACAATAAACGGAATGATGTTTTAAGCAGTTCCATACTTAAAGGGTATGGCGGGGAGTCCTGAGGATTCTCTTCTACTTTAGGGTTTCTCTCTGTGCAGGTTGGAGCTTTCTATGTCTCTTGCTCACTCGGACGCTTCTCGTTGTGGATTCTGAAGAGGAGCGAAGAGAAGTTCTCAACTTGTAACCACTGGGGAGGCAAACGGCTTCATACTGGCCACCGGGCCACTGCGGTTCTTCTCAGGCCAGGTGCCTTTGCTGTCTAGGGCAATGCCTGGGAGATGGAATATCTCCCAAAGGACAATGGCGAGACCGCATATAACAATGGAACTCCAGCCACAGTCTGCAGCTACCAGCTCGTAGCCCTGGGAACCAGCCCGGGAGCCAGCCTGCCATCCACGACTCAAACTGTGGCTCAGATCAGCATCTCTCACAGCCAGTCCAGGAAGCCACACAATGACACCTGTCACAGCTGGCCCCAGATGTCCAGGACTTGATTAATTATCCCTTGGAAAATGAATTCTAATTTTTGCCCCCACTTTCAACTTAGGATCCACCAGTAAGTATCTGTTACTCCAAACCTACCACCTGAGGTGCCCACGTCTCTGTCCGGTCGGGCCGCTATAACAAAATACGTTAGACCGGGTGATTGATAAGTAACAGAAATTTACTCCTCACAGTTCTGGGGGTGGGAAGTCTGAGATCAAAGGGCCAGAAGATTTGGCGTCTGGTGAGGACTTGCTCTCTGCTCCAAAGGCGGCCTTGTTGCGGTGCCCTCACGTGGCGGGGGTGAGGGGGTGAGGCGGTGCCCCTCAACCTCGTTTCTAAGGGCACCGACCCCATTTATGAGGCTCCCGCCCTCATGCCTCAGTCACTTCCTAAGGGCCCCGCCTTTTAACGCTAGCACATGGGCAGTCAAGTTCCAGACGCTCCACTTCCGGTGAGCCGCCCCTCCCCCAGGCCGGCGCCTCCACTCAGCACGGCCTGCAGCCCTCCTTCTGTTCCTCCCAAAGCCTCCCCGCTCCTCGGCCCGCGCGTGCGTCGCTAGCAAAACTCGGATGATGGTGACTGACTTCCTTGCTGTCCAAAGTGCCGAATACATAGCAGTTGCCTCTTCTCATTCGGTTGGTCTTCACTTATTTCCACGTGCCCAGCCAACACTTGTACTTCCAGAAAGTTTAAATGGGAAAAAGCTAATCAAATTAGTCTTTGAGGAGTCCTAGTACACACTGCAGGCCTGAACCCTTCATTCCAGTTATCTGAGCCAGAGCGTGCCCTACGATGACCACCTGAGTCGCTTCAGTGTTCTCCTTCCGCGTTTTTCACTTTGCCCGCTGCCCTGGGAAAATGTCCGCATGGACACTCTCTCGGGCAGTAGCTTCATAACGTTCCCTGAAACAGTAACTGAAATGAGCCGGGTCTGGCTCAGCTAACACCATGAAATAATCAGATTCTCAGCTACAGTTTAGCTTTAATCCTTTTATTCAATATCATAATGCTTTATCATTAGCATCAAGCACATTAAAGAGAATTCTAGTATGGAGAATAATAATACTGACCTTATGTTGTGATTTTTAGGGATACTAGGAAGGACACTTTGAGTCCCAAATTATGTGCTCCGCCGACCTGTCATTGTGCCTGATTTTCTTCACTGGAGAAGAATTCCTTTGGATAAAGCTCTTCTCATGGGCCGTACAACCAACAGACGGGCTGTACAGCAGAATCATGCAGAAATCTCTAGTAAATGATAGTTTCCTACACCGGTTCTATTTCCTCTCCCAGGTTGCAGGCTGAGAAACTTTTTTAAATTGATAAATAAAAAATTATATATTTATGGCGAGATATAAATGAGTTGAAATATATATGGACTGTAGAATGGCTAAATCAAGCTAACTAACCTATGCACTAATATTACCTCAAATACTTATTATTTATTTGTGGTGAGAACACTTAAAATCTACTCTTTGCGGTTTCAAGTGTATGATGTATCGCTATGGTGTACGATAGATCTCTCGGACTTATTCCTCTAGTCTAAATAAAATTTTGTGTCCTTTGACCAGCATCTCCCCCTCCCACCCCCGGCCCTGGGAACCACCATTCTACTCTCTACGTCTATGAGTTCAACTTTTTTAGATTCCACATCTAAGTGAGATTATGCAGTATTTGTCTTTGAGCTTATGTTAAGCTCATTTCACTTAACATAATGACCCCCAGGTTCATCCATGTTATCACAAATGACAGGATTTGCTTTTTTATAAAGACTAAATAACATTTAGTTGTGTATATATATCACATTTTCTTTACCCATTTAGCCATTGATGGACACTTAGATTAATTATATATGATAGTCCTCCTTATCCATGGTTTCATTTTTTGTTGTTTCAGTTACCTGCTGTTAACCATGGTCTGGAAATATTAAATGGAAAATTCCAGAAATAAACAATTTATAGGTTTTCGATTATGCAGTGTTCTCGGCAGTGTGATGAAATATCATGCTATTCCACTCAGTTCCACATGGGTCATGAACCATACCCTTGTCTGGCATCTCCATGCTGTCCACACCACCTTCCCATTAGTCGCTTAGTAGCCATCTCAGTTATCAGTTTGAGAAAACATAATACAAATAGAGTTCAGTTCCTATTCCCAGTGTCAGGCATCTGCTGGGGGGCCTGGAACATATCCCTCACAGATCAGGGGTAACTGCTCCGCTTTTTAAACTCCCAAAGTTATTATAATGTACAAACAGGTTTGAGACCTAAATTTCCCCTGCCTTCAGGCCATGGGGTATATATTATTTGTCTTAGACTATCCTATGACTAGCTAATGTGCCTGGCACACAGTAGGTTTCAATTAATGTTTTTCACTTAACCAAGAAAGGAAATAAACACATCAATCAATATTTTCCTGTGAAGTAGCATCATCTAATTGCTTTCCCATGCAAAAGAGAGAACAGGGAGTATCATGAGTGCCCTGGGAGGCAAGGAGAAAGTGGAAAGAAGAGCAAGCAGAAAAGGGAGAGTCAGAGTACAGAGCACCAAAGTCCAATAATACATGATAATTTTTCCAGGGTTTCAATGTCGATGATGGTGACCCTTTTAATCTAAAAAAAAGTATATTTCAGGATTGAAAATACATGACTGACAATTTTTATGTCCACAAAGACAATGAATAGTATCCTCTTACCTATATACCTTTTCAAACACAATGGTCACAGACAGGCTAGTCCCAGGCACAACTGTGTCATGGGCAAGTGTCCACATTGAGTTCCCCTAGAAGTTGACTTTGAGAGCAAGTAATTTATTTGGAAAGTGATCCCAAGAAATAATAGGGGAAGCAGAAAGGGAGTAAGAGGAGGGTAGAAGTGAAAGCAACAAGGGCAGGAAGACAGTAAAGGGTGCCCAATGGAGATCCCAGGGGCGTACACTGGGAGAGCCAAGGCTGAATCCAACTAGGAAACTCAGGGAGCCAGTCGGGAGTCAGTGGTGCTGCTCCGAAACCAGCAGCATCAGCATTGCACTTTGTGATGATTAATTTTACATGTCAGCTTCACTGGGCCACTGGGTATCCAGACATTTGGTTAAACATTATTTCTGTACTCAGGAAACTGAGGTGGGAAGATTGCTTGAGGCCAGGAGTTTGAGAATAGCCTGGGCAACAGAGTGAGACCCTATCTCTAAAAAGAATTTTAAAAAATTAGCCAGGCATGGTGGTGCATGCCTGTAGTACAAGGTACTTGGGAGGCTGAGGCAGGAGGATCACTTGAGCCCAGGAGTTCAAAGCTGCAGTGAGCTATAATGGCACCACCGCTCTCCAGCCTGGGCAAAGAGACCCTATCTCTTAAAAAAATAAAAATAAAAAAAAGAGAGACACATTGTTTCTAGGTATGTGTGGGAGGGTGTTTCTGGATGAAATTAGAATTTGAATTGCTAGACTGAGCAAAGTAGGTTGCCATCCTCATCATGGCTGGGCCTCATCAAATCTGTGGAGGGGCTGAATGGAACAAAAAGCTGAGTAGGACATAATTCATTCTCTCTCTCTCTCTCTCTCTCCCTCTCTCTCTCTCTCTCCTTTACCATCTTCAAGACATCGGTCTTCCCCTTCCTTCAAACTCAGACTCAGGCTGGAGCTACACCATTGGTCCTCCTGAGCCTCCAGCTTGCCCACTGCAGCTCTTGGGCCTTCTCAGCCTCCATAATCATGTGAGCCAAACCCTTATGGTAAATCTCTCACTAGAGAGATAGATTATAGATAATGTCCTATTGGTTCTGTTTCTCTGGAGAACTCAGATGAATATGCCAGGAGTTTGTTCAAAATGCAAATGCTCGGGCCCTGCCCCAGACCTACTGCTCCAGGAACTTCCGGGGGTGGGCTTTGACAGCCTCGAGGTAATTCTGGAGTGGGCTACAGTTTGAGAAGCCTGGCATAGAACATGCCTCAGAGCCGAGGGCCGTACTGGGAGTTAACCCCCTGGCACTGTTAGCCTGCCCAGTGGGGGTGAGGGAGCCCTGGAGCAGTGAGTGCTGAAGGGCGTGGGCACCACACCAGCAGTGTCTACTGCACAATTGTGCACAACTGTCCTTGGACCCCTGCCTCTGATCACCTCTCCCACCCAAGTCTGTTTCCCAGATGTCTTAAGTTTGGTTGCAACGCAAAATAAACAATGGAAGTCAGTGGTGATAATCAGCACTGTTCAATTATTTCCAGATTGTCCCCAAGCACAGGATAAGAAAGCATTTCCCAGATTGATCTGAACTTCGGTGTGGCCGTGTGACTTGCCTAGGCAAATAGAATGTTAGTAAAAGTGACAAGTGGCCTCTGTCACTCTTGCCTTGGCAATCATTGTTGCTTGTGTTGAGATGGAGTCCCAGATAGTCTAGGACTAGGAGTGACCACCAGGAGCAGAGCCCTCTGCCCAGGCTGATCCCATGGGCGTGCAACCTGTCCAAGCCCACACTTGGCTTAACACTTCTCTGTCGCTGTCTTGAAATTCTCCATAATTTCACACTGTGCACCACAAATTACACAGCCCATCAACAGAGAGCTTTTACTTTCTTTTTTTCTTTTCTTTTCTTTTTTTTTGAGACAGAGTCTCACTTTGTTGCCCAGGCTAGAGTGAGTGCCGTGGCATCAGCCTAGCTCACAGCAACCTCAAATTCCTGGGCTCAAGCGATCCTCCTGCCTCAGCCTCCCGAGTAGCTGGGACTACAGGCATGCGCCACCATGCCCGGCTAATTTTTTCTATATATATTAGTTGGCCAATTAATTTCTTTCTATTTATAGTAGAGACGGGGTCTCACTCTTGCTCAGGTTGGTTTTGAACTCCTGAACTCCAACTATCCGCCCGCCTCAGCCTCCCAGAGAGCTAGGATAACAGGCATGAGCCACCATGCCCGGCCAACAGAGAGCTTTTATATAAGAGTAACAGTAATAATGATACTGAATATTATCATGATTACAATATAATATCAAGTAATATTATGAGCACTAACTACATCCAAGCATGCAACTCATTTTCTCCTCACAATCATCCTAACAGACTTTTCACTGATTCCCTTTTACACTTGAGTGGAGATTTCAGGAGACCAGAAGATCTGCAGGTCATACAAGCTGGGAAAAGGCAGACATAGGAATTTGAACCCTGACCTGACTACTCCCAAGCTCTTTTGTTAAAGGCTTTTGAGCATTCACAGCAAGGTTCAACCTGCAAGGGACTGAAAAAGAAATATTCAATTGGTTAGCAATTTTAAAAATAGCCTATTTTTACAAGAGGAAAATTACAAGGCTAAAACTTCATTAAAAATTTTTTTTTAAAAAAGAAAAACAGCTAAAATAAAATCAGGTCATAATTGAAATGATGTTTAAGAAATGTTTTATAATCTATAAAAGATCTTACAAATCTAACATACTGTCTATTTTAAACTGATGTGAAATGTCTAACCATATGTTTGGTTGCAAAATGGTAGATGAAATAGTGGTAAGTATTCTTCAAGTTTATATTTCTAATGTAATGGCTAAATGTCATCTCACTGTTACTTTTATCTCCCTATCTCCAGAGGCTGATGGAAAAAGACGTATTAAATGTGATAGGATCTGTGGAACTTCAAGTAATGTCAAACAGAATGCCTCCTGTGTTGCTGCTGTTTTGACTGCACAGCATCTTGCAGACTTTGGTCTCTGCCAGAGAGATCAATCTGTCACTTGAGTTATTTGACTATTGATTAATTTCCAGAAATGTGTTGACATAAGTCTTACTGTAAAAAGAAAATCAGCTCCCTTGCCTCCTGCCACCAGGATTCCGAGTCTCAGGTCTTTGCCTTTTTGCATGATTAATGCTGTTCTGAACCTAAAGAATCAATAAACATTTTCTGAAGCAGAGATGTCTACATCCCTAAAGAGGGTTGCCTATTTAGTTTTCCACTCAATCTACAAAATGCATTACCCTTTGGAATGAAAGGGTCAGGCTCGTTGATGAGAATCAGGAAGTCCGCCCCAGTGTGTTTATCCTTTTCAATGTGAAAAGCCTCACTGTTAGGAGTCTCCAAATAGCCCCCCTGGTGGCCAGGAAGAGTAACTACATTTACACATCCTGGAGGACCTAAGTGAAGCACTGGAAGGAATCAATGTAATGAAGACTCTATTTTGAATGCTGCTGATATTGACTTCTCAAGAGAAAAGAAACTGAAAGAAGCACACACACACACACACACACACACACACACACACTTCATGTAGGATTCTCTAGAATAGACAGCACCATCCTCAAATGCTTAGAAACGCACCCTGTTCCAGGAGATGTCATTTGCTGAGACAGATGAAAACGTCCTTCTCTACTGAGACCACGTAGTTTGGCTCCTCTGCTCCTTTGGGGGAGAGAGATGGCCTTGCTGCACATGAAGACAGCTGCATCCCACACGCAAGCCTGGAGCCTGCAGAAAGAACGGAGGTCCCCGAGCAGTACGTGTGGAAGAGGCAGGAAAGGAATTTCCCTGGAGTCCTCGCTGCTTCCACGCCATTGCAGAGAATTGGCATCAAGGGTAAAACCCTGGCTTCAGTACTTGTCAAGGTCAGGGCTCCTTTCCAAGCAAAATGAATGGAATAATTTGGAAGCAAGATTTAAATGTGTAAAGAGAAAAAGGAATTCAACACAAATGTCAGGTCTTCTTGGCTCCCTTCTGCCCTCGACCCCCACACATGCCCTGTCATAGTCCCCCAGCGTCAAGGAGCATGACAAGGATGCCCAGCCGTGTGTGACGCATGACACAGAGCCACTGTCTCCTCCATATCGCTCCAGACCCAGGGAAGGATAAGGAAAAATTGATGGCTGAACGCACGGCTGAGCCCTTTGTCTAGTAGAAATGGGATTCTTGTTGTGATTCTGGTCTCCTGAGTTGGTGCCGATTCGCAAAATAAAGCCAGACAAGGGGACTGTGATCTGATAAGCCTGGAAATGACTGCCACTTCATTCAGCGCACAGGGGAGCCCCTCTGGGACCTTGTCAACACACTGGATGTGAGCTCAAGAGTTCCAAAAAAAGGCCTTTCCTGTACACGCAGCCCCGGGTCACCAGCTTACAGGGGAAGGATGGGAAGACTTCATTTTCCTAAACAAGATGCCACCACGAGCTCTGGGTTTAGCACAACAATGATTCCAAAATCGGCCAGCTTCTGGGGCTATTTGTAGCACAAATCTTCAGAGGGAATTGCTCTGTGCCTGGAAAGAAGAAAAATTAGCAGTCCAACCATGTCATTGAACCAACCTGGGACGTTATTTAATATATCTAATTACATGAGAATAATTTCATTAGCACCAGCTTTCATTTGAATATGCTGCAAATGGTCAAAAAAAAATTTATATCTCCTTCCTGGAACACATCCATAATGAGATTTTTGTGGCTGAAGATTTACTCCATATGACAACTACAGGGTACCAAATTTCAAGCTAAATGAACACATTAAGCAACCAGGCAGTACTTCTTGGGTTCCTAATTATGATTATTTATAAAGTATCTTATAACCACCAGGCAAATGTCATTTAAAGTCCTGCATACAACTTTATAGGGAGTACCTGAGTGATAGACTCCCTTGCAGAGGCCAGGGGTCACTGGGCTCCTGGCTCCTTTATTTATTTTATTTATTTATTTTTTGAGATAGAGTCTCACTCTGTAGGCCAGGTTAGGGTGCAGTAGCGTCGTCATAGCTCACAGCAACCTCAAACTCCTGGGCTCAAGCGATCCTCCTACCTCAGCCTCCTGAGTAGCTGGGACTACAGGCACCCACCACCATGCCAGGCTAATGTTTCTATTTTTTGTAGAGATGGGGTCTCTCTGTGTTACCCAGGCTGGTCTCAAACTCTCGGCCTCAAGCAATCCTCCTGTCTTGGCCTCCCAGAGTGCACGGATTACAGCCCTGAGCCTGCACCCAGCCTCCTGGCTCTTTATTAACCCTCCATCTTTCCCACGGTGGAAAAGCCCTTTGCATCCGCCACTCACGCTGTCCTAGTAGGCTGCAGCGACCCGACTGACCAGGCTTCCTGCTCAGGACAAGCTTTCCACCAAGGTGGAAAACGAGGCTTCCCCCACTTTGCCACTCCCTCCCTCCCTCTCTTTCTTTTTTCTTCCCCTCACTCCTATCTCACTTCACGTTCCCCACTCGGAATACCACCAAAAAGTAAACACTCAAAAATGAATCTTACTACCTAATAATGAAAGCATTCTGCTTTTAATTTTAGCCCAGTCCAGTCTCTGGGGATAAACATTTATTAGCTAAGTGTTATTTATAGAGAATGACATCATCCAATGACACCTTAAAGACTAAGCGATAGATAGATCAAAATGCAGCTTACGAAGCATCCAATGGCTCGCCTAGGCGGCTGGCACTCACAGCATCTTCCCTAACTTTGTGTGACTCCCCCACGCTGCTATTACCAGTGCCCCTCTGTGTTGTGTTTTGCCACCAGGTCCCCTAATTACTTAACAGTATCCAGCATCTAGGAGCTCCGAAATGCCATTCTGTTGGAAGCAGCAGGAAGGGGACTGCAGTTACAGATGAAAGCAAGCCGCCAATACAACCTCATTAATACCTGCAGCTTTAGAGAAAGAACAAGAGCAGTGGCCGTGCTTCAAAAATGTCAGGAATACAAGACGACAAAGGCACCCTTCTCCCCCAGCCCCACTCCCCCACCTCCCCACTGAGAACAGATAATGTTTTATCCAGACTGAGAGAGAAAAGGCATCCCCAAAAAGAAACCCAAAGGGGAAAAAGTGCACTAAATTCTCTCCTTCTTCCCCATAAATCATCTGCCACTGTAAGCAGGTTCATTCCGACATAATCTCTAGGAGAGCAAAAGAGAGCTTCAGGTGAAAGGTTACCTACATTTATAATGTCAGGCGCTGGGCCTGCCAGGTAAAAGGTAAATGGTAATTTTGTCATTAGCATGCCTGACCCCTTGGCCTCTCCATATCTCACAGGAAACCGTAAGAACAGCTCACCTGTCAAGATGCAAACGCTTAAAGGTCAACGTGCACAGAAATCTTCCAGAGCTTACAACTGAATTGCTGACACCTTTTATTATTGCCCGCTTAAATAAATGATTCAAGGGGCAAGACAAGGAAAGACTGCCTTAATGTCGACTTGCAGGAAGTATTCTTGGTGTTTTCATTTCGAAATTACTTTAAAAATGCTTTTGCTGTACATGGGTATTAAGGAGCAAGCAAAGCCTTGAAAATTCATAAACATTCCTGGGCTTGAAGGACTTTCAGTATTCCTCAAAAACACACTATCAGTTTTTAATGTAATTATATGAGGAATTTCTCACTTATGGTTTGCATTTTATTCTATGTAAAAATAATTTCTCCATTTTTTCCTCCATTTTATTGGGTGCAGGTAGGCAAATAGTCAGGAAGATTTTCTCAGCATTATGTGAACATTATCCAATTTAAAAAGCAAGAGAGTTGGGTAGAGATTTGAAAGATTGTTCCACTTACTATTTTTTGACAAGTAAAATCATATAAAAAAATTATGTTGCTCTAAAAGTAAGCATGGCAGTTCCTCAAATGGTTAAACACGTACTTCCTACGTGGCCCAGCAATTCCTCTTCTAGGGGCATACCAGAGAGAATTGAAGGAAGGCACTAGAACAAACACTTGTACACCAAGGCAGGTAACAGCATTAACTACAATAGACAAAAGATGGAAACAACTCAAGTGTCCATCAACAGATGAATAAACTAACAAAATGTGGTGCATTCATACAATGGAATATTACTCAGCCTTACATAGGAAGGAAATTCTAGCACATGCTACAACATGGATGAACCCTGGTGATGTTATGCCAAGTGAAGTCAGTCAGATGCAAAAGGACAAATACCGGATGATCCCACTCATGTGAAATGTCCAGAATAGGGAAACCTATAGTGACAGAGAGTAGATTACTAGTTACCCAGGGCTGGTATGAGCAGGGAGCTGGATTTGGGGCACTTTCTTGAGCTAGTGAAAATGTTCTAAAATTAATTGTGGTGGTGGATCCACAATTCTGTGAATATCCTAAAAGCCATTAAATTGTGTGCTTTAATGGGTGAATTTTATGTTACATGAATCATATGTCAATAGAGCTGCTTCCAAGACATAAGCCTGATATATTTGGGTGGATATTACTAATGGAATAAAGGCAGAGTTGCTAGATAAATCTTTTTATTTGCTAAATCTCACAAGCCTCGATAAAGGAGCTCTGATAAGTCCTGCAAAAAAAAATACCTTGAAATTATTACTCAAGTTATGCTTGTTTGATTTATTCTCTACATGGGTAAGAATTTTCTTCTCTGAACTTTAGAATTTCTTCATTTATCATTATTAGAGAACTGACAGTTCCCCTGAAGTTGTGTCTACATACCAATCCTCAACGCTTATATTCAGACAGATGGACCATGGAATTTCCAGCTCTCCTCTCTTGCCCCCAAGGTGCATGCTCTGGTTGGGAGCCTTTTTAAATGTTCCTGCTAAGCTGTAAAAAGTTGGGGCTTCCGGCCTTCTGGAAGTATTTAAGAAGGCTGGCTACCTTTCTCTGGCTCCTTACTGGTCAGGATAACCACACATCATACTTAGAATAGTTCCCCACCTTGTACTTAAATATAAAACTTTGACCCCTTTTGAGTGACTTTATAACAGCCACTCTTCTGTACCACTCACGTCACCCCAGCATCGGAGCCTGGGGCCATGCTAAGAAAAAGATCCCCCAACATCAAGCAAAAATGGGGTTGGGCATTCAGAGATTTATTTTTTTAAGTTTCTAAAGATGACTAAAAAATGGGCTCAGGGAAAGAATACACAGAAGAGAAATCTACAAATAGTCTCAATTATTTTTAAGGATGCCAATCCTAATTTTATCTTGAAAAACCAACTTAAAGCAAAAGAAAATACCAACCACAAACTACCCACCTGAGTACCTTTTTCCTATTCCCAAGGAAGAAACCAACTTTCAAGCAAATCTATTTGCAGCATCATTATGGACTGAATGTTTGTGTCCCCCAAAATTTATATGTTGACATCCTGACCACCAGTGTGATGATACTAGGAGGTGGGGCCTTTGGGAGGTAATGGTGGGAGTGGAGCCCTTAGGAATGGGATCCTAAGCCTTGCCTTGTAAAAGAGGTCCCAGGAGCTCATTTGCCTTTTGGTCATGTGAGGACACAGCAAGAAGACACCATCTATGAGGAAGTGGGCCCTCATCAGACACTGAATCTACCGGCACCTTGATCTTGGACTTCCCAGCCCCCAGAACTGTGAGAAATAAATTTCTGTGGTTTACAAGCCGCTCAGTTTATGGTATTCTGTTATAGCAGCACAAACAGACTGAAGTAAGCAACTATCTTCGCAGACATCAGCAGCCAGTCTGCAATGCATTAAATACCCCTCTGGGTGCCTGGTGTAGGGAGGGTTTGTGTGCTTTTTTTGTGATTGACCCCTGTGAAAAGGGAGTCAGCCTAACTCTTCTCAGGATTTTCCCCTAGAGGATCTAATAACTGTGCTTCACCCTCCCCTGTCAGACCTCCTCCCTGGCGTCTTATGGCTTCCTCTGGACCATCCCACCGGCTGTGCTTTCTTTCTCCACTCTTCACTCACGCCATTTTTAAAACTACCTGGAGAGTGTCACCATACCCATCCATGGAGAGGTTCTCTCTTTCTGGATGCAAGTGGACATTTCTGGCAGCCTCATCCCATCCTTTCTTTTCCTCCTTCTTTCCTCCTTCACCTCTTCCTCCCTTTCTGTCTCTCATTCTCCTTCCCACTTCACTCCCACACACTCAATTGCCTGCACAACTTGTGCAGCATTCAGAGAATTATTTGTAAGAATTTACTGAGGTTGGCGGTAAGGACAAGATACTCAATTAGGATTCTACTAAAAATTCTTACTGCTGTTAGGGGCACCAACAGCCTGTGAATCAAACAAATCTTCCATGGACCTTCTCAAGACCCTCCTTGGTTGGTCAGCTGTGTAACTGACCATCAGGCACCAAGAAATGGAAGGCCCAGTTTGTTGACGGTACTTGAAAGTTAGGGCTCTGATAAAGCTCTGTGCAGTGCCCAAGGCCATGCTGAAATGGCAAGGGTGGGCTTTCCTTAGAGGGTTACGACTTTATTGAGCTGACCTATGTGTGTATCAGTCTGATTATTTTAAAATGTGATGGAGTGGTCTTAAAGGAGTGGACAAATAAACTCTTCACTGTCCAGTAGAGCTTGGACGTTACCACTGGAATCAACACGAAGAGTAACAAACCAATGATAAGACCCAGCTGAGTCTGAGCATCTCAGATCCTGAGCAAGAAAGACCCTGCTGCCACCTGTCTAAGAGGCAGGACACAGCCCAGGTGGATTTGGAGTTTATTCTCCACTTGTCTACAGGGGTATTAGAGATACTTACTTAGATAATTTCTAGAAAATGTAAATATAGTTAATAAATTCAAATTCTGAACAATCTATCAGTTCAGCTAGCTACAGGGAAGCATTCTATAGGAAAAAGAATGAGTCATGCATTTTTCCCCCTTCTCTCTTTCATTACAAGTTTCAGCAATGATCTAAGATAGTTTGAGCATTATTTTATTTCTTCTGCTGGAATGAATGAAAGATAAGATACCAGAGATTATTCTATCCTACATGGTTGGAGGATAAATTTCCTTATTCAAATCCTAAAATCAGATCAAATCATACTATGCCCTATGTCCCCATGATCTTATTTTTATATAACCCAATTATCAATACCCCTAAATTTGTATACATTTGCATTTATATACAGTATATGTAAATATATGTTTGCATACAATCATTTGAGCATGGAGAGAAGTAAATCTGCATTCTAGGTTGCAAGGATCAGTTGTGGTATGACATGGGAGAAAAGAGTCAGAGAGGAGTATATGGGAGTTGAGCAAAAAGGCAAAAGGAAAAAAGAAGATTACAAAATATTAACATATGGTGATATCATCCCATTTATACGATCTTAAGTGTTTTAAGTTTTAAGAAATTTATATATTTTAAAAATCAACAATAATGCAAAGCAAATTTTTGAAGAGAGACACTTTGGCCCTTCTATATTTAGATAAAATTCCTGCCGTGGTAAACTCTGTAGCACTGAACCTTGGCTACCTCTGTGCTTATTGCTGGAAATTCTCTGTGTGGGAACTCCCATGAGAGTGGGGGCTGTATCATGCCCCACTAACAGGCGTGGTTCCTGGCACGCCAATGAAGATGCTTAAGTTCATTCTTGACTGAATGAATGAGTGACAAGGCACCACTTCCAATGGATCCTCATAATAGACCAACAAAGAGACAGGCGGATCATCCTCCTTAACCAACAAAAGGAAGCTACGGGCCGGGCGCTGTGGCTCACGCCTGTAATCCTAGCTCTTGGGAGGCCGAGGCGGGCGGATTGCTCAAGGTCAGGAGTTCAAAACCAGCCTGAGCAAGAGCGAGACCCCGTCTCTACTATAAATAGAAAGAAATTAATTGGCCAACTGATATATATATAAAAAATTAGCCGGGCATGGTGGCGCATGCCTGTAGTCCCAGCTACCCGGGAGGCTGAGGCAGAAGGATCACTGGAGCCCAGGAGTTTGAGGTTGCTGTGAGCTAGGCTGACGCCACGGCACTCACTCTAGCCTGGGCAACAAAGCGAGACTCTGTCTCAAAAAAAAAAAAAAAAAAAAAAAAAGGAAGCTACGTATTCTAAGACCACACAGAAATAGGTGACATAGCATACCAGTTCGAAGAATCTTTTAAAGTATTTTTCACTGTTTTAATTTCACATCTGATGAAGATATTCCAACCTGTTTTAAGAAACAAAGTAACTTGATAATGCAAAGAGAACAGAAAATAAACATCACTTGCCTTTTGGACCACTTGCCTTCTCATTTTCCTCACCCTCCCGCCCCAACCACTTATAATCCCTGTTGTTTGGTGTCATAAAAAAGCTCAGAGGTTAACTCTCAGGAATACTTTTCCTCTGAACACAGGGTAAGGAACTGAATTTCCTATTTCCATGCACCATTTGTACCTTCAGCCTTTGGGACGTATGCACCATCCTTAACATAGGTAGGGAAAAAACTATTGTGCTATACTTCACAGTTGCATTTTAAAGAATTTCTGCCAAATTGTAAGCATCTCTCAATATTGGTTGGAAGTGTGCATTTAATGAAAACCTATTTATAATTTCCTAGCACATTGTTAATTCACAAGAATTTATATCATTAAGGTCATTAAGCTATGACTTATTATTTTCTATAGGCTATAAAAGAGAATGCTAATAATTTAAACTTCAATCCTGCAAAAGGAGTTGATATTATGGCCCATTTCATTATATCTTTATTCTTGCCCTTTTAAAAACCAGACATTCTTATCTTCAATTAATTTTTTTTCAATTTTTCAATTGTTAAATTTTTCTATGTAAAATTTTCTATGTCTGACCATTTGGACTTGGGAGGGGGGAAAAAAACTTTCATTTAAATGAAAAAGTTACCCAAACACTGGTGACACTGTTTTATTTCACTCCACTAATTATTTAAAAGGTGGTATTTGCACTTCCATTCCCCTTCCCGTCTTCACTTTGCCTTGCAGTGAACGTGGTCTCATAAACACTGTTCACAGAAGCAAATATGGTTAGCTGTGTCAGATTCTGCTGGTTCCCAGCAAGTTTCAGACGGGGGACATAAAAAAGGGTGACAGTTTCAGAAGCCACTAAAATTTTATACTTGGCTTTGTGACCAGGATTAACGCATTTTAGCAAAACTCCATAAGAGATGCTGGTCGTTCTGCTGTGTGCCCGTCACGGCCACGAAAGCTCCCCAACCTGTCAGCCTGCCTCGTAAACAGTAAGTGTATTGTAAAACCGTTTATAGCTGTTATAAAAATATTTTGACTATTTTACCCAACCACCTGAGTGAGACACCTGATACTATAACAGTTACAGGGGGAATCTAAAAAAAGATTCCTCTTTCCAACCAAGCCTTCCAGAATTAGGGGGAGGGTGGAGAAGAGGAAAGTTACTTTTCTATTAAAGTCATATACAGCATGGCCAGCAGCACATCTGTTCTAGGGTCTCGTCCAAACAAAGTGTCTTTTCTTCTCTTGATCTTTATTTGCAGTAGCAGCAATAAGCATCCGGCTTCCGGCTTCCATCTGAGAGAGGCCAGGCATTTTGCAGGGATGGAATCCAGGCTACCGCCTATCCAAAGGAATGGGGACGCCAATGTAGAACATTTCCAGGGCTGTCCTCACAAAATCCCTTCCACCAGGCATGCAGCCCCAGGAGCAGCAGCCTCAAGTTCAGCCCACACCTGCCCCTGACACTCCTGCAAACACTGACACAACTTGGCCTTGCACTCTTGTGTTCTTATGCAGCTCCTCCCGCACCTTCTCCACCCACCCCACCTGCCCGTATGTTCACCAGACTCCACTCTCAGCACCTACCTGAAAACCAAAAATTACTTCTTATTTCACATAGCTATGTAGACCGAGAGACTAAATATACAAATAGACAATGGCCAGACCATATATAAAACTAGATGGTCTGCACCCAGGAAACCAACCCATTGTCCACAGCAACCAGCCCAGGGAGCCAGCCTGCTATCTGCTATGCAGGCTTTTAGGAAGTCAGTCACTATCTCTAGTAACAATCCAGGAAGCCAAGCAATAACCCCTGTAAAAATTGCCCCAAAATGGCCAGGACTGAATTAGTAACAGAGAGCTCCCCTAATTTTCACCCCTTCTTCCAACTCAGCACCAAACAGAGAAAGTCAAATATGCCCCCTACCCAATGACATAGTATGCCCACTTCCAGTAAACCACCTCCATCTTCCCCGTGGTAACAGCCTTTCATCCAGACACACCTAAACCCTTCCGTTTTCTCCACTCTAAAGCTTCCTCACTCCTCTGTCTGCCTTTTCTGCCAAAAGACAAGGGACGGTGGCTGACTCCCTCACTACAAGTTCTGAATAAATAGGCTTTGCTTGTTCTCATTGGTTAATCTTCATTTATTTCCACAGATAAAAAAAAAATTCTTTCTCAATAACTTTGGGCATTTCTTCAAGGGCAATTCTATTAAATGAATAGACTCAGCTTTGTGAGAAATTTCTGAAATCCACTGCAAATAGGAGCAGATTACTCCCAAATCTCTTTGGGATTTTCCAGAGGGCTCTGTGAGGTGAGTGGCTTGCTTCACTGACCCATGCAAAATGTGGATGGGTCAGAGAAGAGAATGAAAGTGTAGAATTCATAGCCTACTGCCCATGGAGACTTGGCCTTGTGTGACCTTTCAAAGTCCCACCCAGACCCCAGAATTCAGGTTAAGCTATATTTCTTTCCCCCAACGCACAAAAAAAAATTTCCCAAGCCCTTCCTGAGGAGAAAATTGAATGTGGGGCTATCCTCCCAGCCTCAGCCTTCACGCCACCCTTAAAATTCAGCCATCCTCGTCCCATTTGTGCCCCAAATATAATGTACATTTTCATCTCCCCTAGAATTCCCTTTCCCCAGCCCACAGTGAAGTTCAGCCAGGGTGCAAGCCCCAGAAGACATGTCACCTCCTCTCTATGTTCCCTAACTTGTCCAAGCACAATGACTTGCTCCCTCACCTCCGTTTGCAGAACGGAATATAAACCTCTGCAACAGCCCTTGCCATGGGACTTCAGAGCCATTTACTTATGTGGCCGTCTCCCCAGGTGGCCTGAAACTCGTCTAGGACAGGAACAGTGTCCTTGTGGATCATATCTCTAAGAAAATTGAAACAGAAGGAAGGAAGGAAGGAGGGAGGGAGGGAGGGAGGGAAGGAAGGAAGGAAGGAAGGAAGGAAGGAAGGAAGGAAGGAAGGAAGGAAGGAAGGAAGGAAGGAAGGAAGGAAGGAAGGAAGAAGGAGGAGAGGGAGGGAGGGAGGGAGGGAGGGAAGGATTTAAGAATTTTTTAAAACATTCAACCTTTATCATGTCCTTCTGTTTTCTACACAAAGCTCTCTCTATTTCCAGGTGCCATTTCTGTTCAGGCACACCTAATGATGTTGCAGTCAGACTCTAGTACAAAGCGTTTGCTCATATTAGAACAAAATGTGTATGCCTTCCAAAGTCAGCAAGACACCAGCCCTTTTTCTTAGCCCAGTGGATGGTCGGATAGATTTAGTTTGCATCCGACTCTGCCCTTCTGGCTCTGTGCTGTATTTCCTGAGTTCCCTGAATACTTGCTTTGGCATTAGTAACATGAGAACTCAGAGGGTCGTTTTTGCACAATTAAATGAGACAAGTAGGGAAAATTCCTGGCATATAAAAGATAGTCAATACATGCTCATTGCTTCCTCTACTTTGATTTGCTCATCTTTATTCAGGCATTCAAGACCAGAATTCAGTAGCCCTGGATTGCTTTAAGCACCCAGCCACATGAGTTAACGTTCATTTTTCCCCTAGAGCTACAGTCCCCAACCTCTGGGCCGCAGACCAGTACTGGTCAGTGGCCTGTTAGGAACCGGGCGCACAGCAGGCGGTGAGCAAAGGCAAGCGAGCCAAGCTTCATCTGTGTTTACAGCCGCTCCCCACTGCTCGCATGGCTGCATAAGCTCCACCCCCTGTCAGATCAGGCAGCATTGGGTTCTTACAGGAGGGCAAACCCTACTGTAAACTGCACATGTGAAGGACCTAGTTGGCGAGCTCCTTGGGAGACTCTCACGCCTGGCGATCGGAGGTGGAGCTGAGGCGGTGATGCTAGTGCTGGGAGCAGCTGCAAAGACTGATTACCATCAGCAGAGAGGTTCGACTGCACAATGCATGTAATGCCCTTGAATCATCCTGAAACCAACTCCCCACCCCCGTCCATGGAAACATTGTCTTCCGTGAAACTGGTCCCTGGTGCCAAAAAGGTCAGGGACTGTTGCTCTGGAAGACCTCAGATTTTAAAAGCTTTAATAGTTTTGAACAACACCTCCAAAACAAGAAGTTGCATTGTCAAGCAAATCCATCTCCTCTGCTGAAGCAGGGCGCCCAATCTCAGAGATGAAACATGCTCAGTGCTGCGACTCGGAAAGCCACTTCTCCCCCCACTCTCATTATCCACCTCTTCCTCCCCTGCCCCACCTCCTCTCTCCAAGTCAAGAGAAAGCTCCCCAGACAGGGTGGGACAGATTCTCCGCTCAGTCAGCCTTGGAGAGAGCTCCACATTCCAAAGAGCTGAACCACAGTAAAAAAAAAAAAAAAAAAAAAATTGCCTGAGGTGAGGATAACAGAAAGGGATGTTGGGGGCATGAAAGAGGCTGTCCCTCTGACTTCAGACAGCCCGTGGAACCCCCCAAGGGCAGCTTCTGTGACCTCGGCCCTCTGCTGCGACTGCTGCCACTCTGGCTGTATTTATAGTGTGTTTCCGTCAAAGCAAAGGGTGAAAAATGGTTTAGGCTGTTTGGGGGAGGGACAGGGAAGGAAGACAGCAGAGGGAGAGTAACGGTAGAGAGAAAAAGAATTAAAATTGTGTTACGTAAGATAGAGAAATACTATGAGGAAATAGTTTAAGTGAGCTCAATGAAACGCCCCAAAGAGTAGCTTGAAGTTAGATTCCAAACAGGCAAGGTCTGTCCTTGGTGCCCTCTTCCCAACTCTCTGAAGTTATTGTCCATGGAATCTGCTGAGCGAGGCAGAAAGACGGCGGGCCCTAAGGATGCGTGATCGCAAGTCACTGGAGATGGCATCGGTCTCTCTGACATCGCACACCTGAAACCAGGACTGCAAACACGCCGGCAGCCTTCTGTACACACGGAGGGCCCGTGAGCTCTGCAGGCTCCCCCGCAACGACTGCCTTTCCCCTGCACACTAGGAAAGGGGCCGGTGGACTGGAGCTCAGAGCCCCCCGGGGCATGTTCAGTTGCCTTCGTTTTCAGATGTCCCCTAGAAAGTGACATGTGTGGCAAATCCAACAGGCTGGGCGGCACGAGCCATTTGACTTCAGTTCTGAATATTTGTCCTCCGAGTAGGCCCTGCGGGAAAAGGGTCGAGTGGCCCTGAAGTTGTCACCGCAACAGAGAGTGAGGGCTGGAGACTCACTGACATCCAGGAAAACCCTTGGCAAGACCCCGCCTCACTTCCTGAAGTCCCTCTTGACCCCAGCAGAACAAACGTTTCCCTTTTCTGTGTTCCCGCAACATGTAATCCATATGCCTATTACGTCATCGGTCACATTTATTGTAATCTACAGATTTGCGTATTTGTCTGCTCAGTAAACTGTGAGCCCCTCTCTCAAAGGCAAGTGCTTTGTCTCATCCAACTTTCTAACTCTGGCACTTAGCGCAGTGCCTGGTATATTATGGTTATTTAGTAAACGTTCATTATATAAATGGATTAAATTGAACAAAATCTAAAAGAGAGAGAGCCTCTTTCTCGGTCAGTCCCCACTGGCATGAAAAGCAATGGTGGTTGTGGGGAGGGAGGGAAAGGGCATGTATTGAAACCTTAAAATCTGTACCCCCATAATATGCTGAAAAAAAAAAAAAGAAAACTAAGGCCCTGGAGAAAAAATAATAATAATAACATAGCAGAATTAAAGAATGCATTGAAAGACAAAAAAAAAAAAAAAAAGCAATGGTGGAGACATGCAGACAATAACCAGCCCACTCTTACATTTCCACCTGGCACCTTTTGTTGTACTTATTACGGACTGCCGATACGAGTCTGAAAAGTAAACTATAAACAACAACAACTTTTGCAAAGGCTAAATATTCCCACTGGAATGTATCCGTGCTGCTCCCCCAAAGCGTCGGGGGTCTCAAGGACGTTAGTCAAGGATCCCAGTGGTAACTGTCAGATACAGTAGTCTCCGCTAATGCTCCAAGGCTAGATTCTAAATTACAGACTCCTGGGGTCCCACCCCAACCTCGCTGCATGAGAATTGACAGGAAGAGGATTGAGGAATCTATACATTTTTAACAAGATCTCCAAGCAGTTGTTAGGATCATGCACGTCTAGGTATTGCTCTCCCATAGAGTAATAGTACTAGAAAAAGCAAAAAACTAGAAGTCAGAAAAACCTTAGTTCTGACACCTGTCATTTACTAGCTGTGTGATTTTATGCAATCATTTAACCTTGCTGAGCTTATTTTCTTATCTGTAAAGTAAGGAAAATAATGCTTGCCCTACTTATCTGGGAGGGTTGTTGTTAAGATCAAATTCAGTGCTATAAGAAAGCGATAATGTACTGGAAAAGTGCCATTAGTAGAATGAACTCTGCCTCAACCATTATTATCCAACTTACCCATAAATGTCCCTTCTCCTGGCTCTAAGACAACATAGTCCCTCAAAGTGGAGAATAAATGGGCATTTCAGCACCCAGCAGAAGTCAGGAATCTCTGAAACTCTTGTAAATGGAATGATTTCCTAATAATGTGACAACCCAGAAGCAAAACTACTAAAGTGAGGGTTCTAAACCTCATCATCACACAACAGCAACAGCATAAGCAGAGGAAGAAGAGGTCCTTTGCTTCTAGAACCTTCCAAGGGACTCAAGAGCAACACCTGCCAGGCTGAGGGTGAAGGACAGACTCTACAGCAGCAGTAGAGACTTAACAAGGTCTCCTAGCATTTGTGCTCCTGCATGGGAGGGAGGGGAGAGGTTCTGTTGTCTGGTTTCACAAACTGGCCAGTCTTTGGCACTGTCCTATCTATGAATCGCCCAATTAATTAAATTACTTCTCTTAGTCTGACTGGGGAAAAGGAAAAAGAAGGTGCTCACAGTCCTCTCTTTTGGTTTTAATTGAACCATGTATGAATTGTTCATGTTGTGCAATTAATCTCTCAATCTTTCATCTATCTGTGCAGATCTCCAAAGAATGTTTCAATTGTTTATTCCTAAATTTGTCTGCGTAAGTCTGACAGCCTAGTAAGGTTAGTGAGATTTTTTGTAACAACACCGGGTATTCCAGTTCTGAGTATTTTGCTTCATGCAACAGTCAGAGCTGCACAGGCAGCTGGAGGCACAAAGAGGAATCGACCCAGCGAGAGCAGCCTGCACCGCACCACGGTGTCATGGGGAAGGGTGGAGGCATTTGAAGACAGCGAGTCTAACAAGGTGAGCGCATGAGGAATCATTTTACAATAACCAGGGTTGCCAGGTTCAGCATATAAAAATACAGGACACCCAGTTAAATTAGAATTTCAGGTAAACTGTATAATTATTTAGCATAAGTGTGTCCTGAGCACTATTTGGGACACACTTACACTAAAAAAGTCTTTGTTAATTGTGTGGATTCAGAAATAATTAAGAATCCTGTATTTTATCAGGCAACCATAAGAGTAACTTTGTGTTTTCACTATTTCCCTTTTGTCGTGATCCTCTGCCCTCACTGCCCATTAGAATTACCTGGAGAGGTTTTTAAACTCCTGATGCTCAGACCACATCCTGAACAATTAGATAGAATCCCTGGGGTGGGACTCAGGCTTTGGTATTTTTATGGTTCCAAACTCAGCCACAGTTGAGAACCACTGTCAGACTTTTGGTTTTTAGACTTTTCTTTCCAAGGAAGAACCGAGTGAGCCAGTTTAGAATGGAATCTGAAGAATGATGCCTCCATGTGTCTGTGGACACTTGATTTATGATAGAGATGACACTGAGGAGCAGGGAGGAAAGTATTTGGGAGAGAAGGAAGGAAGGAGAAGGAGGGAGGGGCGAGGGAGGGAGGGAGGGAGGGAGGGAGGGAGGAAGGAGGAAGGAAGGAGAAGGAGGAAGGAAGGAAGGAAGGAAGGAAGGAAGGAAGGAAGGAAGGAAGGAAGGAAGGAAGGAAGGAAGGAAGGAAGGAAGGAAGGAAGGAAGGAAGGAAGGAAGGAAGGAAGGAAGGAATGGAGTAAGAAAGGAGGAAGGAAGGAAGGGAGGGAGGAAGGAAGAGAGAGAGGGAGGGAAGGAGGGAGGGTCTTCACCTCATATCATACACAACAATCAATCAAGTAGAATTCTAGATTAAATGTGAAAAGCAAAATGGAAAGATCTTATAAGATAATATAGGAGGTATGGAAAGGTTCTTCTTAAAGAGCACATTATTAAAAAGCACAAACCATAAAGGAAAGGATTGATAAATATGATCACATTAAAAGTAAGAACATTTGATCTTCAAAAGACATCAATAGGCAAAGGAAAATGTACGCCAGAGAGTGAGACAAGCTATTTGCAATTTATATCCTGCTCATATCCTGAACATTTTTTAATTCTACAAATCAATAAGAAAAAAATTACCAATAGAAAATAAGCAGGAGATTTGACCAAGAACTTCACAATAGAGGCTATGCAAATGGACAATAAATGTATGGAAAAGTTCTCAACTCATTTGCAACAAGGGAAATGCAAATTAAAACCACTTTGAGATGTCATCACATACCTACCAGAATAGCTTACATGAAAAAGAAAAACATGACCATGTATTAACAAGAATCGCTCAGTGGTAATTCCCACAAACTGCTAGAAAGACTGTAAATTGATACAGTCCTTCTGAGAGAGTTTACTACTAATAGATTGACCTAATCTACTAAGATGAATGTACATCTAATCTACTAAACCTGACCTAATCTACTAAAGATGAATGTACATATTTCCTATAACTCAGAAGTTCTACTTCTAGGTATGTGCCCAACAGACATGGCTATACAAGGACATCAAGAGATTTGTTCAAGGACATTCATAGAAGGGGACAACCCAAAAGTCTGTAAACCGTAGAATGGGAGAAAAAAATTGAGGGATATTCATACAATGAAATATATAGCAATGAAAACCAACCATAGCTACAAACAACAACCTGAGTTCCAGCATAATATTGAGGGAAAGAATTCAGATGCCAAATAAAACAGGCAAAAATATAGTGTTCTGGTGTCCACATAGATGGTAAAAAAATAAAGAAAGCAAGGAAGTGACCACTATGAAAGTGAAAAGAGACTATTCTCCCAATAGGAAGCTGCGAGTTGTGATTAGAAAGGGGCACACGCAGCCTCTTGAGCTGTGACAATGTTCAATTTCTTGCCCTCAGCAGTAGTTATATGAATATTGGCTTTGTTTTAATTCACTAAGCCGTGCATTTATGATTCATGCATGTTCTTATGTAAGTGTGCTATATTTTACAGAGTTTTATTTAAAATGGTGCTCAGGACAAATGTGTACGTCGTCACCCTATTCTCCGAGTGGGTTTTGCATACCCCTGCCCCTAAGGTGACACAGGGCTCCCCCAGGCAGGCCATCCCAAGTGCCCTCCACCCTTCTGCCCACCACCTTTCACCCCTAAAGGTTTTTCAGGTGAATTCTGGTTAAACATGAATAGTAGTCAAGCAATCCTGTAAAAATGCAAGTTGGGTCATGTCAGTCCTTTGCTCAAAAGCTTCCCGGGGTTCTTCGTGTCACTCAGAAGAAAAGCCCAAGTCTTCCCAATGGCCCCTAAAGCCTGAAACGGTCTGTGAGCCAACACCAGCCCACCGCTGGGGCTCCTCTGCTGACCCTGGACAGCCACTCTGGAGATCAAAGGTCACTTTCTCACGGAAGCTAAATCTAGCAGCTACATTTATGTTTGTTGCCCCTGCCCACACACTCCCTGTCCCTCTTTTCCTGCTTGATTTTCCTATAGCATTGATGACCTTCTACCATCTGATATAATTTACCTTCTGCTAACATTGAGTGCCTATCACCCCCCACTGGAAGGTAGGCCCTAGCAAAGAGGAATTTCTCTCTCTTCGGTTCACCGCTGCGGCCCCTGCACTTAGAAGGCTGCCTAGCATGCAATAGGTGTATAATAAATACACATTGAGTGAGTGAGTGAAATAATTTATTAAATGCAACTTGGGAAAAGTTAAGAAAAGTAGCTGCCACTAAAGGAACAACATGCAGATGGAGATAACATAAAGAATGAGATTGTCAAATCTGTCTCAAGGGAATCAGAGATTCTCCTCAGTGTCAAGCCTTCCTGGTCATTCACAATGGGACACAAGTAATCAAGAGGCACAGGTGGGGCAGAGAGGGCTGGAGCCACCAGGCTCTGCCCACAGCAGATGCCCTCTGGCTCAGATTGCGCGGGATCTCTCCAAGGGATCTGCAGAGTCCCCGTCACTCACAGGAGAGTTTCGGTCCCGTACAAGATGCTCACTTTTGCTCATATAGTTTATGTGGAGCATCACGACAACATAACGATGTTTCAGTCAATGAGAAACTGCATATACTGTTGATAGGATGGCCCCATAAAATTAAAATGGAGCTGACAAATTCCTACCACCTAGCGATGTCATAGCAGTTGTGACACCGTAGCGCAATGCATTACTCACGTGACGCTGATATAAACTAACCTGCTGTGCTGCCCATTGGGTGAAAGAACAGCACACACAGCTATGTACAATACACAATACTCGATAATAAGTGACTATGTCACACGTTTATATATTTACTATACTATATTTTTATCACTATTTTAGAGTAAATGTCTTCTACTTATTTAAAAAACATAAAAAAAGGTGTGTGAGGTCACAGCCAGAAGTTGGTCATCTGGGAAGCAGGCAGCAGCCGTCACCAGACACTGAGACTGCTGGCATCTTCATCTTGTACTTCCCAGCCGCCAGAACTGTGAGAAATAAATTTCTGTTGTTTAAACGCTAAAAAAAAAAAAAAAAAAAAAAAAAAGTTAGCTGTAAAACAGCCTCAGGCGGGTCCTTCTGGAGGGATTCCAGAAGAAGACATTGTTATCATGGGAGGTGACAGCTCCATGCCTGTTCTTGCCCCTGAACACCTTCAGAAGACAGTGACATTGAGGATCCTGACCCTGTGTAGTCCTAGGCTAATGTGTGAGTTTG
Organism: Microcebus murinus; assembly: GCF_040939455.1. Classification (NCBI taxonomy): domain Eukaryota; kingdom Metazoa; phylum Chordata; class Mammalia; order Primates; family Cheirogaleidae; genus Microcebus; species Microcebus murinus. Next base: position 9,994,447 of record NC_134118.1, read on the forward strand.
TGTCTTAGTTTTTAATAAAAAAAAAGTTTCTAAAGGAAAAAAAACCTTAATTTTCAAAATGGAAAAAAGCTTTCAGAATAATACTCAGAAAGAAAATATTTTTGTACAGCTGTACAATGTGTTTGTGTTTTAAGTTAGATGTTACTACAAAAGAGTAAAAGGGGGCCGGGCGCGGTGGCTCACGCCTGTAATCCTAGCTCTCTGGGAGGCCGAGGCGGGCGGATTGCTCGAGGTCGGGAGTTCGAAACCAGCCTGAGCAAGAGCGAGACCCCGTCTCTACTATAAATAGAAAGAAACTAATTGGCCAACTAATATATATAGAAAAAATTAGCCGGGCATGGTGGCGCATGCCTGTAGTCCCAGCTACTTGGGAGGCTGAGACAGAAGGATCGCTTGAGCCCAGGAGTCTGAGGTTGCTGTGAGCTAGGCTGACGCCACGGCACTCACTCTAGCCTAGGCAACAAAGTGAGACTCTGTCTCAAAAAAAAAAAAAAACAAAAGAGTAAAAGGGTTAAAAATTTTTTAAATGTATAAGGTAAAAAGTTTACAATAAGCTACGGTTAACTTATTACTGAAGATAGAAAAAAATTTTCATAAATTTAGTGTAGCCTAAGTGTGCAATGTTTATAAAGTCTGCAGCAGTGCAGAGCGAAGTCTAAGAGTGATTCTGCGGCAGGGGACAATACGCAGCAGGAAGGGCACATTCTGAGAAACACAGCAGGAGAAAAAAGAAGATCCAGGTTCCTGTTGAAATATTTCTCATCAAAATAGAGTTACCACTTGCGCCTGAGTGAGGAGGAAACGGGCGGCTGTGAGAACCGTCTCGTGCACCTTTCATGAACTATATCAAAAGTGTGTTTTAAGCCACGTGGAGTCTTCATGGCCACCTATTATGGGTTGAATCCTGTCTGCGTGGCTCCCCATTCACGCGTCACAGTCCTACCCCCAGGACTTCAGAACGGGACCTTGTTTGGAGATAGGGTCATTGCAGATGCAATTAGTTAAAATGTCTCACTATGAAGCGCCCCTCTCTATGTTGGCAGACTCCCTCGGAGATGCCCAGACGGGAGAATTGGTGAGTGTTGCGTCTAGTCAAAGCTCTAGGCCATAGCAGGTGATGGCTCACATGAGCACACTCCTGGACGTGCCCACCCGGAGAGGAAAGACTTTTTTCTTCCCTTTAAAACCTTATGGAACCCGGGCAAGGCCTCCCAGCCTTCCTCCCTTCCATTTGGCTTGGAGTGGCCTCGAAGGAGAAGGGAAGCGTGGATTGGTGTGAGGAAGAGAGAAGAGGAAGAAGTGCCTTTTTCTGTCTCTATGTCCAGGGGGCACACACAGCTAGTCCCTGTGCATTGTCAAAAAGAAAGAAAGAAAGAAACATTCCTGCGTGTGAGTTTCTCCTTAGCAATGATGCAGCCATTCCTGGATTTGGCCCTACCTCTTTTAGACACAGGAGTAGCCCCTCAGGAAGGATTGCTTCTCTGGGCTAATGTGGCCGTAGTGGCAGCTTCTGAAAGCGCTCCCTCACCCAGGGGCTCTTGGGTGACGTGTGCCCCAACTCAAGTTACATTCAGATGCACTTAGGGCCAGTCTTGGGCTTGTGTGCAGCAGCCACTCACATGGATGACCTCAGAGGTTCTGGTCAAACAAATACAGCCCCCCAAATACTGCCCTGGGTCCCGGCACATGCTTCAAGCTAGTCTTCATTTCTATGACTGAAGACTACTGTCCATTCTGCTCAAGTTTAAAGGCCATATTCAAGTGTCGTATTTTTAACCCAACACTTTAGCTTGAAATTAGCCTATTTTTAATTAGCCTTCCTTTTTCACCTAGAATGATGAAGGTAGATGAAAGTGTTCCTAGAAATCACACTCGTTGGTTCAGCCTTGTCCCTGTATGAATGAGGATGTTGAAGCTCACTCAGAGAGCTCACCTGGCTTACCTGATACCGCAGGACAAACTGGTGGCCAAGCCAGCAGCAGGCCTGCAGCTTTTTATTCCCTCTCCAAACCTCTTTCTACTGTGAATGTCTTGGCTTCAGTGTAAATAAATTTAATGAGGTATTTCCTAAGAGCAGAGGGAGGGAGATGGCAAGTAAAGGGGTATTGGATTCCTGAAGTAGGTAAAAAGGCACAGAGAGAAAATGAGTAGACCCAATTCACAAATTTTGCCTAGGGCTAGACCTTTATACATTTAATATACGATGATAATAATAATAGATCCACTCAGTCGCTCTTTCTTCCGAGGGACCAAATTCGCCTGCTCTTTTCGATGGTCAGATAGGAATGATATTCGAGGGCAATGACATTCCATATACATTTTGCCCTTGACGTCCCAGGGTGCCCCTTCCTCGAGGGTTATAATTCTTTAGCTGACTTCGAGTCTACTCCTGGTTCTCACACCAATGACTTACACCCAAGAGTGTATATCTATTATAATTGCTACCTAAAGAGAATAAGAATTACAGATAAGTAATTTTCTTTTTCTAATCTAACCCCCTGGAGGCATTTTAGCAGCTAATACGGGTGATGACAGGCATTTCTGCTATAATTTATACAATTTCATTTTTCTTAATCATGGATTTTAGTTCTCTTACGTCACCTGCTTGAAATGAAAGCAGAATTTTTTTGTCGCTTCTTTTAAATTTATAGTCTCTCTTTAAATTTATAGTCTCTCTTGCAAAGTGTTTAAAATGTCCACACAATTATAAGAAATTCAGATTAGCATCTTCTCTGAAAAGGCTTTCCTCCACTTGCCTGAAAATCCTCTTAAAACAATTTATAAAGCATGAATTTAGGTGCTTCAGTGGGATACCATATTTTGAGTACTCAAGAAAATGTGAAAAGTTAGTAAGCGGACATGCATAGCTATTCGTCAGAAATTGGTGATTAAGAATGTATACTTAGCCGGGCGCGGTGGCTCACGCCTGTAATCCTAGCACTCTGGGAGGCTGAGGCGGGCGGATTGCTCGAGGTCAGGAGTTCGAAACCAGCCTGAGCAAGAGCAAGACCCCGTCTCTACTATAAAAAAATAGAAAGAAATTAATTGGCCAACTAATATATATAGAAAATTAGCCGGGCATGGTGGCACATGTCTGTAGTCCCAGCTACTCGGGAGGCTGAGGCAGAAGGACTGCTTGAGCCCAGGAGTTTGAGGTTGCTGTGAGCTAGGCTGACGCCACGGCACTCACTCTAGCCTGGTCAACAAGCGAGACTCTGTCTCAAAAAAAAAAAAAAAAAAAAGAATGTGTACTTAAAATAGTTTGTATGGTTCAACATAGAAGAGAATTTAGGGAATGTCTGGGGGGTGTAATTCATTCTTATAGTTCTCATATCTAACACAATGCCTGATGCATGAAAATGTCCATAAATATTAGTGATTTGCATTTAATATAATTAAGAGATCATCAAATGATGCAGTAATCTGATCACACCCTTAAACCTCCCACCCACTTTTTCAAAACCAATTCAGTGCAGCCGCCCGAGGAATCTGTCAGGGCAGTGTTCCCCAGTCAAGAGAGTCTAGACACTGATACGCCCAGGATCATCTGAGATCTAGAACTCTGCGTGGCAATACCATTAATGGATCACAAAATCAATTTAGCAGGTCATCAAATAGGATTTGTTGGAATAGAATGTGGTAATATAGAATGGAATGAACTGGGTATATCTCACAAGGTAAGAGAAAGGACTTTGTGAAATTCTTTATTTCCCTGATGGGGCCAGGTTATGCTGTAAAATGTATTTCTTCCTGTGATTCAAAACAAGTTTGAAAACCGCTATAGTAGGTTGAATGGAGTCTCCCAAAATGATATGTCCAGGTCCTAATCCCTGGAACCTATAAATGGAACCTTTATCTGGAAAAAGGATCTTTGCAGGTGTAATTAAGGGAAGGATCTCAAGATGGTGACATCATCCTAGATTACATTTGGTTCAGCCCTAAATCCAATGACAAAGGTCATTATGAGAGAAAGACAAAGGGACACATGAGACAGAATGAAGAGGAAGCAGCAATGTGACCATGGAGGGCGAGATGGAGTGATGTGGCCACAAGCCAAGGGACAGCTGGAGCCATCAGACACTGGAAGAGGCCAGGAAGGATTCTCCCTAGAGCTTCTGGAGAGAATGCGTGGATGCCATGATTTTGGACTTCTGGTTTCCAGAACTGCGATAGAATAAATTTCTGTTGTTTTAAGCTACCCAGTTGTTGGTCATTTGTTACAGCAGCAACAGAAAACTAATATATATAGTCACAAATCTAAAAAAATCCAAAATCCTGGGTATTTCCAACAACTCCAGAACCAGCTTTGTCCCATCCCAGTCTACTCCAAAATCCCAAAGTTGCACAAAGAATGAAATTCATTCTAGTCCAGAGTTCGCCAATAAATTTTTTAAAAGCCATGGCCTTTCATGAGAAGCCAAATACTCAAGGACATAATACAGCCCCAGGGAAGAAGAAAGAACCCCACATGCCCACTCACAGGCATCAAAGCCAAGTAAAGGCAGTCCTCAGCCTGCTCTTTTCTCACAAGGTAATTGTATGGAGCTTAATTTTCTGTGCAGCAAGTATTTTATTTAATTTTTCTATTAATAATGTAAATTTATAATAGCAGTTAGGCTTTTTCAAACTTAAAGAATAGAGTAGAAAATCACTATTTTAGACTTCTCTCTAGTCACTAGGGCCAGCTGACAAAAAGGAACTTGGTCAAGAATAAAGAAAGATGGCTCATTCAATAACAACATAATTCTAATTCTGCCTATTTTCTTTCCCAGATTGGCCAAAAGATGTGTTATGTCTAGAGATGTCTGTACATCAGTCACCACAAGACATGCTACCCATCACTGATTTCACCCTGGGCCTTTAGCAACTGTAAGCTATCCAAGCTGCATGGAAGGTACTTTACTTAGAGCATGATAAAGTACAGTTATAGGTACAACTATTTGTATCAGCAGTCAGCAGTACTATAAATTGCCAAGCACCCACCACAGCTTAATGCAGCTGGCTTTCTTTGGCTCTTCTCCAACTCTATGTTAGGCCTGCAGTACCTGTCGATTCAAGTAACTGGCACCTATGTGACAAACACAGGAGGCACGACAGCCCAGATCTCATTCATCCACTTAGGCGCCATCATCTTTCCATGTTGATACAAATGACTCTTTGTTGTAGCATTGGAACACCTAGTACAATGCTTTGCACATAGTAGTCACTCAATAAATGCACCGAACCTAATTGGAAACATATATTTTGACAAGACAATAAAAACTAGATGTTTGGGATAATAATCAAGTAGAAGTGGACAATAGTAGTGGACATAGGAATAATTGTGACAAAAACCAACAACCAGCTCACTGCATTTGTGACCAACATGGCCTTTTCCCCTTGCATAAGAAAGGAAGGAAGGAGGGAAGGTCAAGACAAATAAGGTTTCAAACAGCCTAAGCCCCTACTAATAATAAGCTGGTTGAAGTTCAAAGCCTCTTACCAATCACAGCCCCTTTGATCCTCAGCAAGCCACAGCCAGTTGAAATTCACTGGAGTCTCTCAGGCCTTGCAAAGACAAACTGCTGTTCATCAAGGATATGTCTCCGTTGATGAATTGCTTACTTCACACTCACGACGCTGTCTGTAAAAGTCATTTGCGTACATTATGGCTGTAAAAGATAACATGAGAAGCCCTAGGAGGGAACTAAGACAGAGAAGAAGAAAGGCGGCTGGTCCTGGTCCAGGGGCTCCCAGAGTGGGTAGGGGCGGGGGCGTTCACCGTGGCATCTGGGGCCCGGGAGGAGGCCACCTGTCCAGGAGGCGGCAGAATTGGGTGGAGCCATTTTTCAAATTATTCTTTGAGGCAAATTATTCTTCTTTAAGGCAAATACTAGGAGATAGAATAGTGTAAAATTATGGAGACAGCCCAGATTCAAACATTGCTTGCCCCTGATTAACTCTGCCTTGTGTACACGTGACAACTTCTCTAAGCCTCAGTTTTTTCTTTCTGTGAAATTAAGATAACCCTAAGCTTCAGGATGTCGTAATCATTCATTAAGCAACGTCTGCTCACGCGCTGAGCACAGTGATTGGCACTGCGCTCAGTAAAGTTGTGCGATTTTCTAAGTGCAACCCTGTCCTTAGCTGCCAGGGTTCACTGGCAGCCTACTAGCATCTAGGAAAAGGTGAATTATTAAATTAAATTCTCTTCATATACAAATCGGCACATGTCTTCAGCGTTTCCTCCGGGCCAGCCTCCAGGCTGCAGCAGCTTCCTGAGCAAAGAGCCCTCACATTGCCTCTCCTCTGCTCAGAACATGCTCAGAGGCGCCTCACCCGCCACGTTGCTAGTACTTCATTCACCGCAGCGCAGCAGACTGGACACAGTTTGTGCTCAACAGTGAGTCAGACTTGGATTTAGATGCCGGTCCTGCCACTTAGTAAGAGGTGACCTCCAGCAAGTCCTTTAACATTTTTATGCCTTATTTTCCCCGTGAGCAGAAAGGGGATGATAACACTTTACACAATGGGAAACAACAAAAAGCGAAAATAATATTAATACTTCCTTGGGGTCAGCTTTTTAAGGATTGAAAACTATGACATCCTCCACAGCAACTATCAACGCCTGCTGCAAAGTAGACACTCGATAAATTGGAAAGTTTCTTTTCTTTTGCAGCCTTATTCCAAACACCGTCCTTCCATCCCATATTCCGCCTCAAACCAAGGGCTCCCCTTCAACGCCATTATCGTCTCTCCTTGGCTTTGCTCACTTTGCATTCTGCCTAGAGTGCCTTTCCCCACCCCGAAATACCTGAATACTAGCCAGTCTTCAAGACTCAAGTTAAATGGCATCTTTTCCACAAATCCTCCGTCTGCCCAGCAGAAATCATGCTCCTCTCTCTGAGCTTCCTGGACCTTTATCTTTGGCCTTCTTGCCACTGTTCATACTGTGTTTATGGCCATTGCCCCGAGTCCCCTCTCCTCGACTCCCTGACTCCCTAAGCGCAGAATCTTCATCTGTATCTTTTTCCACAGTCAGTACCTTGCAGACCTAGCACACCTCAGGTGCTTGAAAAACACTTTTTTTTTTTTTTTTTTTTTTTTTGAGACAGAGTCTCGCTTTGTTGCCCAGGCTAGAGTGAGTGCCGTGGCGTCAGCCTAGCTCACAGCAACCTCAAACTCCTGGGCTCAAGCAATCCTGTTGCCTCAGCCTCCTGAGTAGCTGGGACTACAGGCATGCGCCACCATGCCCAGCTAATTTATATATATATATATATTAGTTGGCCAATTAATTTCTTTCTATTTATAGTAGAGACGGGGTCTTGCTCTTGCTCAGGCTGGTTTCGAACTCCTGACCTCGAGCAATCCACCCGCCTCGGCCTCCCAGAGTGCTAGGATTACAGGCTTGAGCCACCGCGCCCGGCCGAAAAACACTTTTTGAATGAATATATCAATAACAAATTATGTGCATTCAATGAAAAGTTTTTATGAAATATCTATGCTTAATTAACAAATAAGAAATTTAGATGAACTATCTACACGAAGTCAGAGAGAGATTCTCTGTCTTCCATTTTCCTATATAGAAGAAGAATACAAAGAAATTTGCATGTGTTTACCAGCAAGTTTAAGGTTTCCAATGCCTGCCTTCAATACTCCAAACATTTTATGGTCCCTCATTTTCTGTAGAAAACAAATGAATTTAATTGTGCTACATTCTAGCATTTGACAGCTTTGGGGCTTTGTGTAAGAGAAATCAAAGCAATCAGTTATTTCATTAATTTGATGGTGGAAAATATGTCAAAAATATCACCTGTCTTTGTGTACACTAGTGAATTGACTGAGTTTTTTTCTCTTTTAATTTGTTTAGGGTCATATAAATGATACATCAAATACAACTAAATTATCCAGTTTCCTGAAAATTCATGGCTATGAATCCTCTAAATTTTGCTTAATTTAATTTTCTTTTAAATCTCTAGCACTTTTAGAAAGCTAACTAATGTGAATATTTTGAAAGTGTGAATGGAAAACAATGCTTTTCTTTTAAGACACTCAAAGATCAAGAAACTGAGCCCACCAGCTAATTCCAACTATCACAGTAGAAAGACATTGCCAACCATCTGTGGTCATTGAAAACCAAACTCTTCCACTCCATTGTATTGTCATGAGTATAAAAGGTAAACTCCATACTGAGGACAAAGCAAAGAATAAGCCTAGCTATGGGTACAGTCAGCGATGCCTCATGCTTTCACCCTGCTGTCAACTGAAGAAGGACATGGTTCATAAATTTGGAAAGGACAGCTTTATTTCTTCTAAAGGATCACAGCTGCCAGGGTGGCCATTCTAACAAGCTTGGAAGCAATAGCCTCCTGCCAGAAGCCAGAAACACATATTTTGAGTGTATGGTACAGAGAACAAATTTATGCTGAATAGGATGGCTGAAAATACATATTTAACAAGTTATAGGAGGAGTCATGATTATTTGTGAAAAGAGAAACATGCACATGGGAAGTTCAGCTTCATACTACTTCATAGGATCCATGTTCAGAAAATGGCAGTGTTAGCATGATCCAAAGGTAGAGTTTTCAGCTAGCCTTCTGACATGAAAAGGTGAAGCAGAGGACATGCGAACCCTTTGTGTGCATCCCGCATAGACTGGCCAGAACCACTCCATGGTCCTGGGGCCCCTTGTCAGGAAGGAATGTGGAAAGGGGGAGAAGCAGCATTAGATGTTGATTGAAATCAGGGGTGCAGCAAGTCTTTTTAAAAGGCTGGTTCTGTTTAACCCTTAGGGAAGAAAGCCTAATGGCACTTAATAAGGGAGGGGGTGTAGCAAGGCGTGTCTGACCTCCCATCCTCTCATGGCTGGGATTTCAGTATCAAGGTTGCTCTTGGGTCCCCTTGGCCCAGAGGAGGTCCATTTGGTCAGTTGGGGGGCTTAGGATTTTATTTTTATTTCTCACGGCTTTAATATATCTTACCTCTGTCATGCTGTGAAGGTCTTGGGACATAGAAACTAAACCTAATAAATGATCATTCTGTCTGCCACTTTGCTCAGGATTTAAAGATAGCCCACTGATAGAGAATTGTAGAACTGTGAGGTCCTTTACAGATATATTATGATTTACGCATCCTGCTTATGGGAATAGTGTCACAATCCGATGATAAAGACACTACCAGCCTGATATCTAACCCTGTCTAATTCTACAACCTCTAACAAATCCTTGCACCTGACAGTGCCTGTATTTTAAAATTAGGTCATGATATTTTATTCATTTTATAAGAACATTTTGAAAGCTGATTTTTAATTAATATACAGCATTTTGAAATAAAATGATTTTTTTTTTTTTTACTGATAAACCTCCAACAGATTTAATGACCAATATCAGTTTATCAGTACTGCTCTCCAGGGTGTTAGAATGCATCCAAACTCTTCTTCAGTGATAAAAAGTGTTTTATGTTAAACCCATTTGATGACAATGTAGAAGATTACCCAGCATGACAGACCACAGGATTAGGCTATAACACCTATATATACTGAGTCCAATCTTGTCACCTGATCTCTATCATTCATTATTATTCAGTTATGAAAGAAGACAGTGGCGTCAGCAAGATGGCAGGCTAGGAAGCTCCTGACCCTTTTTCAGGAGCTTTAAGGGGAAAAAAAAAAACTCTTAAAAAAATATTAGAGACCAACCAAAAGAACTTTATAGGATCTCTGGAACCTCGTCAAAGATCTACAGCAACCAGCCAAATGCTCAATCAAGAAAAAGTCAAACACAAAATGGCAAGAAATTTGGTGGCATTTTTATTCTCAGTTGCTCTATCCCCTCCCTATTGCCTCACAGTCAGGAGGAAGCCACCAAATTCCTAGTTCCCCCCAGCCAGAAGGAGCAGAGTAGAATTTATTTGCAATGTTCTAAACTATCTATAGGCTATTCAAAGAAATGGCTTCTTCCTCATCTGAATCAAGGCTCAACTAGGGAGTAGCATAGCTCAGCTATCAGACTGGCAGAAGCAATGGGGGACAGGTTGAGGCCACAGTATTTGAAAACTGCAGGAGGACTGCAGACCTGCCCATACCTGGAGCAAGAGATTACAGACAGAGGAATATAATAGAACATCTAAGTCTCAAAGAAGAAACTGGGGTCTCTTTTAGAAAATTAAGACATTTAAAAACAGCAGTGCATATGGAGGAAATTAAAAAAAAAAAAAGTACACACACAGACCCAGACCCAGGAAGGACACACGCCCAGAAAAGACCTGAGAAGACTTTAAGCCTTCACCCTGGCTGACTCCAAGGCTCAGTACACACCATACTATAATAATTAGCGATGGTCATCCATGCCAATCTACAAAGACAAGGAGGGTGACTTTTTTTATACCCAACTTTCAACAGAAGATCATATGGCACACGAAAAAACAGAAAAACAAGGCCCATTCAGAAGAACAAAATAAATCTCCAGAAACCATCCCTGAAGAAACACAGGCATTGGACTTACTAGAAAAAGACTTTAATACAACTATCTTAAATATACTCAAAGAACTAAAGGAAACCATGGACAAAGAACTAAAGGAAATAAGTAAAATGACATATGAACAAGATGAGAATATCAATAAAGATAGAAATTATAAAAATAAGAACCCAACAAAAATTCTGGAGCTAAAAACTACAATAAATAAATTGAAAACTTCACTACAGGCCGGGAGCAGTGGCTCACGCCTGTAATCCTAGCACTCTGGGAGGCCAAGGCAGGAGGATTGCTCAAGGTCAGGAGTTCGAAACCAGCCTGAGCGAGATCCCGTTTGTACTAAAAATAGAAAGAAATTAATTGACAAACTAAATATATATATACAAAAAATTAGCCAGGCATGGTGGCACATGCCTGTAGTCCCAGCTACTCAGTAGGCTGAGGCAATAGGATTGCTTGAGCCCAGAGATTGAGGTTGCTGTGAGCTAGGCTGATGCCGTAGCATTCACTCTAGCCTGGGCAACAAAGTGAGACTCTGTCTCAAAAAAAAAAAAAGAAAGAAAGAAAAATTCACTACAGAAGTTCAAAAGCAGACTCAAATATGTAGAAGGAAGAAGCAGCAAACCCAAAGACAAATCATTTGAAATTTTTAGTCTGAGGCACAAAAAGAAAAAAAATGTAGAAAGTAAATAGAACCAAAGGGACTTGTGGAACACCATCAGTAGGAAAACTCTAGAAGCCCAGAGGAGGAAAAGAAAGAGAAGGGGGCAGAGAGATTATTTAAAGAAGCAATGGCTAAAAACTTTCCAAATTTGAGAAAAACATGGATATACAAACCCAAAAATTTCAGCAAACTCCAAAGTAGGATAAACACAGAGACCCACACCAAGATACATTATAATCAAACTGTAACTACTTAAGACAAAGAGAGAATCCTGAAAGCAGCAAGAGAAAGGTGACTCATCATGTAGAAGAGATCTCCTGTATGATTATTGGCAGATTTCTCAATGGAAACCTTGCAGGCTAGAAGGCAGTGGCATGACATATTTAAAGTGCTGGAGAAAAAAAAACAACTGTCAACTGAAAATTCTGTGTCTGACAAAACTGAAAGGACTCTAGACAGTAAATCAAAGCCATATGAAAATATAAATCTCTCCAGTAAAGATAAATACATGAACAAATATGAAAAATGGTATTATTTTAATTTGGGTTATAATTCCATTTTTTAATTTTCTACAGAATTTATAAGACAAATATATAAAAATAACTATAAATCTTTGTTAAGGTGTACACAATATATAAAGAGGTAATGATGCCATAATGACACAAAGTAGGTGGGTGGAGCTATGAAAGAATAGAGTTTTTGTATTCAATTGCAGTTAAGTTGGTTGAATTTAAAATAGATTGTTATAACTTTAGAATGTTATATGTAATCTTCATGGTAACTATATACAAAATATCTATAGAATATAAACAAAAGGAACTGAGAAGGGAATCAAAATGTGTCACTACAAAAAATCAAATAAACACTAAAGAAGGCAGGAATTGAAATAAGGGACAAAAAAGTAATAAGACACACAGAAAACATACACCGACTTGGCAAAAAGTTAGTCCTTCCATATCAGTAATTACTTTTAGTGTAAATGTATTAAACCTCCAACCAAAAGCAGAAATTAGCAGAATGGGTTAAAAAAAAAACCAAGATTCAACTATAAACTCTTTATGGAAGACTCACTAAGACCTAAGAACATGCACAGGTTTAAAATGAAATGATGAAAAAGATATTCCATGCAAATAGTAACCAAAAGAGAGTAGGGATGGCTATACTAACATCACACAAAATAGACTTTTAGTCAAAAACTGTACAAGAGACAAAGGATGTTATTAAATAATGAAAAAATCAATTCACCAAGAACATAACAATTATAAATATGTATGCACTAAAAATCAGAGCTTCAAAATATATGAAGCAGGCCGGGCGCAGTGGCTCACGCCTGTAATCCTAGCACTCTGGGAGGCCGAGGTGGGCGGATTGCTCGAGGTCAGGAGTTCGAAACCAGCCTGAGCAAGAGCGAGACCCCGTCTCTACTATAAATAGAAAGAAATTAATTGGCCAACTAATATATGTACAAAAAATTAGCCGGGCATGGTGGCGCATGCCTGTAGTCCCAGCTACTCGGGAGGCTGAGGCAGCAGGATTGCTTGAGCCCAGGAGTTTGAGGTTGCTGTGAGCTAGGCTGACGCCACGGCACTCACTATAGCCAGGGCAACAAAGCGAGACTCTGTCTCAAAAAAAAAAAAAATATATATGAAGCAAACTTGGACAGAGTAAAGCAAGAAATAGATAGCTCTACAATAATAGTAGGAGATTTTGATATCCCACTTTTGATAATAAATAGAACAAGACAAAAAATCAGTAAGGAAGTATAAGACTTAAACACCACTATTCACCAACTAGATTTAACATACACAGAACACTCCACCCGACGATAGCAGAATACACATTTTTCTCAAGTGCACATGGGCTTTCTTCAGGATAAACCATGTGTTAGAGCATCAACATGTCTTAATAAATTTTAAAAGATTGAAATCATACAAAATACCTTTTCCAATCACAATGGGATGACACTAGCAATCAACAGAGAACAAAAACTGGGACATTCACAAATACATGGAAAATAAAGAGCATGCTCTTAAACAACCAATGAGTCAAAGAAGAAATCACAAGGGAAAATAAAAAATATCTTGAAATAAATGAAAATGAAAACACAACATACCAAAACAGATGGGATACAGTAAAAGCAGTACTAAGAGAAAAGTTCTAGCTATAAATGCACACACTAAAGAAGAAGAAAGATCTCAAATCTATGACCTAACTTTATATATTTTGAACTAAAAAATAACAAACTAAACCAAAAGCCTGAATTGGGAAGTAAATAATAAAGATTCGAGCAGAGATAAATAAAACAGAATAGAAAAACAATAGCTAATCAACAAAACCAAGAGTTAATTCTTCAAAAAGATCAATAATAAAATTAATAAACATGTAGCAAGAGTGACTAAAAATGAGAAAGAAGCCTCAAATAACTAAAATCAGAAGTGAAAAGGGAGATGTTACTACTGATATTATAGAAATAAAAAAATTATAGGAATATTATGAATGATTGTATGTCAACACATTGGATAATTTAGATGAAGAGGACAAATTCCTAGAATACACAACCTGCCAAGACTGAACTCTAAAGAGCAATCAAGCAAAAAAAGGGACTAAAAGGCATCCAAATTGTGAATAACATAAGTAAAATTATCTCTGCTTACAGACTACATGATCTCATAAATAGAAGACTGTAAAGATTACACACATACAAAAAAATACCTGTCAGAACAAAAAACAAATTCAGAAAAGTTAAAAGGTACAAAATTAACAACAAAAATTTTTACATACACTAACAATGAACAATTCAAAAAGAAAATTAAAACAATTCCATTTACCATAGCATCAAAAGAAGAAACTAGTTAGGAATAAACTTAACCAAGAAGGCTGACAAAGATTTTTTTGCTTGACCAAACTTCAGTCGGACTCCTGAACCTTCCCTTAGGCCCATCTGTGCACTTCTTCATAAAATCCAGTTTCAGTAAAAACCCTGCTAAGTCAATTTAACAAGTATCTTCCACCCTTGATATCTGATCACCCTCAATATCTGATCAGGTTCTTCATCCTCCACCATCTCCCAGGTGATGTCTGACAACCCTGGCCTCTCACCAGCAAGAACCTTACTTGGTAGGTTTAGCCAGAATCCCCATTACCCATGGTGTTACCTCTTAGTAATTTTCCATCCTGACCCCCACCCTGCTTCTTGGCTATAAATTCCCACTTGCCCTTGCTTTATCTGGGGTTGAGCCCACTCTCTCTCCCCTGCTGCAAATCCCATTCCATTGGTCCTTATACCTTTTGTGATGGTCTGGAATTAAGACTTCCTCACTGTGCTTTAACAAGAATCATTGAATAATTTTTTTCTTTAACAAGACAAAAGACTTGTACACTGAAAAATATAAAACATTGCTAAAAGAAATGAAAGAAGACACAAATAAATGGAAAGACAACTTATTTTCATTGACTGGAAATTTTAATATTTTGTCTGTACTACTCTGTACAAATTCAATACAATCCCTATCAAAATCCCAATGGTGTTTTATGTAGAAATATAAATTTCCATCCTAAAATTCTTATGGAATCTCAACAGACCCAGAATAGTCAGAATAATCCTTAAAAGGAAGAACAGAGTTGGAAGTCTCATGCTTCCTAATTCCAAAACTTACTACAAAGTTTCAGCTATCATAACAGTGTAGTACTGCCATAAAGAGGGACATAGACACCAGTGGAATAGAAGAGAGAGCCAGAAATAAACTCTAACCTGTATGGCCTAATTTTTACAAGGGTGTCCAGTCCATTCAATAGCAAAAAGACAATCTTTTCAATACATAGTGCTGGGGAAACTGAATGTCCCAAAGTAAAAAAATGAAGTTGGGCGTTTACCTTACACCATATGAAAAAAATTAACTCAAATAAATCAAAGACCTAAAAGTAAAAACTAAAACTATAAACCTCTGAAAAGAAATAGAGGTAATCTTGAGTATGACATCAAAAGCATAAGCAATAAAAGAAACAATAGATAAATCAGATTTCACCAAAATTTAAAACTTTTGTACATAAAAGGATATTATCAACATAGTGAAAAGGCAACCCATAGAATAAGAGAAGATATTGGCAAGTCATATATCTGATAAGGGGTTAATAACCAAAATATAAAAAGAACTCCTACAACTCAATGACAACAAAAAACAAACAACCTAATTAAAAAATGGATGAAGGACTTGAATGGACCTTTCTCTAAAGAAGATATACAAATAAACAGTAAGCACTTAACATCACTCATCATTAGAGAAATGCAAATCAAAACCACAATGAGATACCACTTCAGACCCATTAGGATGGCTACTATCAAAACAAATAAAAAAAACAAAACAAAACAAAAACAGAAAATAACCAGTGTTGGCAAGAATGTGGAGAAATTGGAACCTGGCATATTGGGGTTAGTAATGGAAAATGGTGGAGCCACTGTGCAAAATTGTCTGATAGTTGCTCAAAAAATTAAAAATAGAATTACCACATAATTCGGCAATTCCACTTCTGGGTATATACCCCAAAGAATTGAAAACAGGGATTCAAACAGATATTTGAATAACCATGTTCATAACAATATTATTCACAGTGAGCAAAATTTCGAAGCAACCAAAGTGTCTATTAACAGATGAACAGATAAACAAAATGTGATATATACATACAATAGAATTTGGTTCAGTGTTAAGAAGGAAGGAAATTCTAATACAGGCAATAACATGAATGAATCTTGAAGACATTATGCGAAGTGAAATTAGCCTATAACAAAAAGACAAATACTATTAATATATCATCCCAATTACATGAGGTTCCTAGAGTAGTCAAATTCATAGAGACAGAAAGTATTATCAAATGGTGATGGCCAGGGGAGAGGAGGGGGAATGGGATTTAGTGTTTAATGGGTACGTAGTTTCAGTTTGGGAAGATGAAAAGGGTTCTGTGAAGAGATGGTGGTGATGTTTGCACAACAGGAATGTACTTAATGTCACTGAACTGCACACTTAAAAATTGTTAAAATGGAAAAAACTATTAAAGAAAATTAAATTTAAAAGATCTGAACCATTTTCACATTCACAGCATTTCAAAAATGCGGAATGTAAAATATTACTGCTGAAAGGAGTTTTGTGTGATGAACACTAAAGATTCCTTAAAAGATAAACCATCTCTTACACACAATAATCTATACCGTTACTGGCTAACTGTGACTCAGCATCTCATTCTATTCAAACAATGGCCACACCTCTATCTTTCATGTCTTCATACTTTCCTCCTTTTTTCAAATATCTTTTATTAAGCCATCAACCTAGAGTCAGAGATTCTAAAACCTGAGAGCTAGATAGCTTTGAATTATTAATCAGAATGAATTTGCAGAATTTTTAGTTGACAGAATTATGTCTTAAAACACAAGAATTAAGGAAAGTAAGTGCTAAAATAATTTTAACAGATCACTCTGCAAAGAAAAGACAAAATCAAGAATGCGACTATCTAGGAGTAGTACATGGGAATTTGGGGGGTTATGGAACTGTTTTTCATATGATTGTGGTGATGGTTACATGAACCTATACATGTGTTAAAATTCATAGAACTATTCACTAAAAAAAGTCAATAAAAGTTTTTTTCATCAGCACAGATTCCCATGTTTCCCTTAATTATTTCCATCTTTGCTCATTTTCTCCGAGTCATAGAATCCACATCTCAGTCCTCTCCATTGGCCATGAGAATGATAGTTGTACTTTCAGAGGATGTGAGAGAATGGCTAATAACCATCTTCGAGTGTTAAACACTCAACAATATTTTTAAGCAACTGAAAGAAAGTTAATCAGAATTAGGTCTGTGAAATGGCATTCCATTCGTGGTCTCTCCCAGTTCCACTATTGATCTCTCCCTAGCTTTAGGAGAAGTGCGCACCCAATAAATATTAACCAGCAGACATAGGGCCGGCAGCTCCGTGTTCCAGAATATGCCTCTTGTCAGCTCCCCCTGAGAAATAATCAGACCTACATTTAATATACTTGTAGCAATAGCAAAGCGCCTCCGGGATATGATGTGAAAAGTGTAAGTCAGAAATCATTTTTGCTTTATTTATTATGCTGTCATTTACTGTCATGTGGTAAAGGCCAAAGAATCTAATTCCTTTCACTGCCGGGATTATAGCAACTTCTCCTTTTTATGCAGATTTCATATTTGAAGGATGCTTAACTGAGCTCTCTTTGAAATCTGATGCTGCTGATCTGGTCTTCCCATTGTCCACACCCAGTCTGAGTTCTCGAATGGAGAAGGGTGAATTCAACCTTGTCATCTCTTTCAGGTGTCCACCTGAGATAAAATTAAAATATAGCGTATATTTTATGTGAATGCGCTCACATCTATGCCCTTTGTTATATGCATCTGTAGACTTACTCGTGTTATTTAGGTGTTGACAATTCTGTGCCAGGCCATATTGAGGCAATAACAGTGACCCTATATTTAAAATGTTCCTATTTTCTTCATTATGGATTTTTTGCATTAATTCTAATTTTTTTAATTGTTGTCCTGAATTCTTACCTGAGTTACTGAGGGGTTGTTTTTTTTTTTTTGTCAGCAGCTTAAATTTTGCAGCTGAGGTGAATGCTTCACTCATTTTACCCTAGTCCTGCACGACAATACAAAAAATTTAAATGGAAAGTAATGGAATTTCCTTAAGAAAAAAATTCAAACGATTGAGAAATACAGTTTATTGATTCAGCCATTCAGAATTATGTTTTACCAACTGTATTAGGTTCCTAGGGCTGCCCTAACAAAGTACTACAAACCAGGTAGCTTGAAACAACAGAAATTTATCGTGTCATAGTCCTGGAAGAGTGTCAAGGCGTCAGCCGGACCATGCTCCCTCTGCAGGCCTGGGGAGGATTCCTTCCTGTCTATTCCTCACTTCTGATGGCTCCCGGGGGGCCGTGGCCTCCCTTGGCTTGTGGCTGCAGTGCTGCGATCTCTGCCTGTCGCACAGACGTAGTGCGCATCTACACACCAGCGTCTGAGGCACGGGACCCGTGGAGGAAGATCCCACTCTACTCCGGTACTGCCTCTCCCTGACTAATCTGCAATGACCCCGTTTCCAAGTAAGGTCGCATTCTGAGGTACTGGCGGTGAGGACTTCAACATCTTTTTAGGGTTGATATAATTCAACCCTTAACACAGCCCAAAACAGTTGATAATTCTTGTTGTAACTTTTGGACTGCCTGCACATCAAACTGCTTGTGTGGGATTTTGCGGGGTGTGGCCCTGCATTGGTAACAAGTAAACCAGCCACCTGATGGCCACAGTCTGCCCTTTCAGATGACCAATACCTTCCCCTTCCCGCTCCTTCCTACTCTCCAGATCCGCCTTGTCCTCCTCCACTCCTATGCATACCCTATCGCTTACTGAATCCTCTTCGCCCTGCTCCTACCCGCAGCACAGCTACAAATCTGCTGTCCCCTCCCAGTTCCACGTTGCTTACCAGCCACATCCAATTGCTGCTTGTGAGTGAAGAGCTGGTGGCCTCAGTAGTCCACCATTCTTTGACCAGCTCCTTCCTGTCCTCACTCAATCGATCTGAGACTCCTCAACTCATCTCCCTAAATCTCACTAAACCGTGGACCTCATGTGAGGAGATCGCCATGTGTCATACCCATTTTCCAATGGCTTATCTCCCTCTTTGCATGGGGAACATCTTCCAAGCTCCTAATGTGAGCTACCATCAGACTCAAGATTCCATGGGTGCAGGGGAGCTGGGCAAAGACAGAAAATGCAGCATTTGTCCATCAACCCCACACTCTGGCTCTCTATTCTTCTTGGGCAGCCACCACCTTAGAGCAATAAACCATTTGTTTAATCACTTTGCTTTTCTCTGACTGCTAGTAATGAAATGCTGCACTCTCTAAAATAATTTCCTGACTATTTGCTAAGATTCATCTCTGACATTTCATTAAATATGATCATTTAACTGTACAAGTACAAATGCATTTTTAATTTAGCTTACTGCAGATATTACAGATGTGGGGAAATGAATTCGTATTGCTCTAGGACAAATATATCATTCACATATGCATGCCACAAAAGAACAAATTATTAAAAATTACTGAAACTTCCATGAAGATTTATATTTAACTTTTCCATTTTCAATCTCTATGTCATTGTGAAAACATATAGCATGTCACTTTGTCAGCCATGATTCTATGAAGAATGTGTGGGTGGTTCCATAAGGATCTTGATCAATAGCCGTCACCCCTGTCATCGACACGCTGTGCGGTACTAAAAGAGATGGAGATTGAGTTCCAAGTGTGAAGTTATGAGGTTAGCAGTCTTATCACTAAGCAGTAGGCTGTTTGCCTTCCTACAAAAGAAAACGGCAATAGGAAGTGTGTCTTCTATCCCATGTACAATAAATCCAACTGTAATTCATGCTCGAATTTTGTTTTAACAGAGAAGTACTCAAATGTAAACCAGCATTTTTGAAGTCTTCTTGGTACATATTGTCATTAGATTCAAAACTGACTGATGAAAGAATAAGCTTGGTTTGGGGCCTCGAGCTATCAAATACAGAACTTACAAGTCATAAGCTAACAATTACAGATGGTTCCTGACTTAGAATGGCTCAACTTATAATTTTTTTGGTTTTACAATGGCACAAAAGCAAAAGCAATATGCATTCAGTAGAAACCGTACTTTGAATTTTGATCTTTTCCCAAGCAAGCAATATGTGATACAATACTCTCTCGCAAGGCCATCTTGAGCATTGTTAAGGTAGGCTAGGCTAAGTTATAATGCTCAGTAGGATAAGTGTATCAAATGCATTTTCGACTTTTAATATTCTCAACTTGCAATGGGTTTATCAGGACATAAACCCAACATAAGTTAAGAACACCTGTATTATCTCATAGGGTATCAAGTATTTGCACAGAATGTACTTTTAATGCTGTGAAAAGAAATAAACTTATTTTTAAAAATCTTAACAGTATATTTTAGACCAAGGACCAAAACAAAATAATAGAGGCAATTGCTTGAAGCAATTACCTAGAAGAAAATTCATTCCAAATGTAGAAGCAAGCAACTTATTTCCAGATATCAAAAAAGCTAAAATAACTCAAATATCCTTCAAACTTAAGACACCAATGAAACAAAAATAAGTAAATAAATGGCAATGAGAAGCAAGGTTACTTCCCAGCCTATTCTTTTATGAGTTTTAGGTCCACATTTAGACAACTAAAAGATTCATCCACATGCCAGATCACTCAGGGGCAGTTAAGTTTTCTATGTAGTTTCCAAGTCATCCACTAACTTCAAGATTTGAGATTTGAAAGGGACCTTTGAGATCAGGTGGATTATTTTACAAATAAGAAAAATGAGGCTCAAATAATTTGCATGAACACACACCTAAGTGGCCAAACCCTAACTAAAAGCCAGGGAACCTGGTTCGTGGTCAGCACATGCTCCTCAGGGAATTCCTACAGGCCATGTTGGCAGGAGCTGTAAGCACCACTTCACATGTGAGGATATTAAACTCTACAACCAAAAGGACAACATGCAGCTGAGCAGTTGGCCATTACCTGAGTGACACATGGCTTACCTGCACACAAGGGTAGGGATAAGACAGGTAAAGAGATGGCAAGTATTATAGCAATTTGCTTCATCAGCTTTTCAAAAAATACCTAACTTCACAGACCTTCTGACTCCCAGTTTAGTAGGTATCTATGATGGTTACTTTTATGTGTCAACTTGCCTGGGCCACAGGGTGCCAAGATATTTGCTCAAGCATTATTCTGGGTGACATTAACAACTGAATCAGTAGACTGAATAAAGCATATTGCCCTCCCTAATGCAAGTGGCCCTCATCCAATCCGTTGAAGGCCTGAATAGACAAAAGAGGCTGACCTCCCCCAAGGAGGACAGAATTCCTCCTGCCTGACTGTCTCCAAACTGGTTCACAGCTTTTTCCTGCCTTCAGACTCATATCGAGACACCAGCTCTTCCTGGTTCTCAAGCCACTGGACTCAGATTGGAACTACACTGTCAGCTCTCCTGGGATTCCAGAATGACAATTGCAGATCTTAGGACCTGTCAGCCTCAATAATCACGACAGCCAATTCTTTATAATAAATCACTTTATACACAGACATGCACACACACACACACCCTATTGGTTCTGTTTCTCTGAAAACCCCTGACTAATACAATGCCCCTGGTGTCTTTAAATTTCACACCATTTGTAATAGCTTTTTAAAATTTCAATTATTTGTTCATGAAAAACTTTAGGCCAGGCAAACGTCATGGAAACCCAAGCCTAAAAGAGTTTGCAGCAATACAAAAACCTGCATGTCAGAGCTATTGGATTACAGTTCTAAAATAGACACCACATAAATATCACACATAACAATTCTCTAACTGTGTTGCAATGAAAAGGCTGTCATTCTCCAGGCCTCAGTTTAGTGTGAAACTAACTGAGCCAATCGTCTTGATTTTCCCTTTGGAGGAGGTTTTGAAATATCACACTGAGCAGTCACCATCACTTGCAAGATTGCTGGCATTACTTCCATCATTCACATTTGATTTGGATTTTCTCTCTCCTAATGAACAAAATGTCTTTCTTCCTCACCCACCTGTGAAGTTGGATGTTTCGAGGTATAGTACGTTAAAACACAATTGGTGAGAGGAGGTTACCCCAAAGATTTCTTACTTTTGAGTGGTAGTCTAGGATCTCCTTGCTACTTGATAAAGCTATTAGGCCAGCCAGTAAGGGCTTTAATTCATGCGCTCCAGGCTTGTAGGATACCACCATTTACAAGTGTTATTATTCTGCTCCTGTTACAAGTGATGACATTGAATTAGACTGTGTGCCCGGAAGGACTTTGTTCATCGGTAGCGAGGGGGAACGCACCCATCCCAAAGTGATAAGGTTGAAGTGAGATTATCATTGACAAAGATTTTTCTCTTTAACAATAGGAGCAAACATATCATTTTTCAAAACACTGAAACATATCCTGCTAATCCAAATAGATTTTGAATGCAATGTGTTAAAACATTAAGAGAATAATTCTGTCTCTTCAAGGCTTAGCAAACAGCTGGACCAAGGATAAAAGTGAACAACTCTCCTAATATAAGTGTTTGTTCTAAAATATTTTTTGGTATGCAACTTTGCCATTGAGTGCAGCATTCAGATACATAATGGTAAGGTTTTGCACCACACCTTTAATTTAAGAAGTCTGGTGGCTGTCTCTTTTGTCTCCTTTAAGAGCAATAGCATTGTTTCAGTTCTTTGCAGGGTACACAAGGAAACTGAGCCCCCTGCTTACTCAAACAAATATTTTTCCTTTTTGTTACGGGAGGCAAAGGAGGAGCAGCTGTATTCTGACTAAGGTGGGAGTGCAGATGGTGCACTCACCTGACATGAGACACAGCTCGCCTTAGCCTCCTACAGCCATGCCCGAGGAGAAGGATGGCATGCATATCTTGACTGCATCTCCAGCCTTTCTTCCTGGTTTTTTTAAGTGCCAAGCAAACCACCCCGGTTTGGGAGTGAACAAGAAGACTCATGTAAAAGGATGCCTGCAGTTTCCCAACCTTTATGCAGTTTGGTCCAGAACCACCACATTTACACAATTGCATCCTGGTTATTACAGGTCTACACTCATTTGTCAATAGCCTCTCTGGTTTCTATGCCTCTCCCCTAACTAAGCTCAATGTTTGAAATGGCCACCTTTGAATTCTGATCTCCTCTCTTCCCCTGGGGTATGCCATATTTGTGAATTGGATCCAGAACTGATAATGACCTCACTGTTTGGAAGCAACTCCCCAACCTGAGTACTAGGCCTGCAGGTAGCTCCTATTAGAAATGAGTCACCCTTGGAGCAGTGCCCATGAGTGGTCACACGTGGAAAGCCGTGCACTACTGAAAGGGGAAAAGTGAACTTCCTATTCAAGCAAAAAGCCACATCAGGTTTCTCTGACCATTAAGCTGTCCGTAACCAACCTGGAAAATGTACAGCACCAGCAAAGATCATCTCCATAAGCCCAGCCAATCTCTTTTACACTCCTCTTCATCCTCCAAACCCCTGCTTCTCCTGTCCCTCCTGTAGGCACTGACAGTCTCTTTGCCTTTCTCCTGATCCTTCAGATCCCTATCACCTTCCACTTTCAGGAAGTGATGCACTACCAGTTCTTCACACCACAGTGTGACACCAAGTTGTGTTGCCTCTAATGACCCAACAGGTATTTGGAAGGCCCTGCCTAAGGAGAGACTCCTCCTGCCTAAGGAGGGCCTCCCATCATATGGAAGGCCCTGCCTAAGGAGAGACTTGGTGGAGAACAGACAGCACCAAGGCTGAGAGTCCAGAAACCTGAGCAGAGGCTCAGCTGCACTAAGTAGTTCTGCGACTTTACCTGCAAGGACCTGGTTCCTCCACCTCTTAAAACAATAGCAATGGATTAGGTAACGTTGAAGAGGTCTGTCATTCATGTACCCATGGACTTAAATTTGGGCAGCATTTTATACTTTCCAACATATTTTCATTCACACATTTAGTCATTAAACATGTGTTATTTCATCCTCAGCTTCCAAACAGCCTGTGGGGTAGATCAGGAAGATAGTACTACTACCCCCCAATTACAGATGGGTGCTCTAAAGTTCAGTGAGATTAAGTGACTTCTGCCAGGTCACTTCTCTCTGCAGAGACTTAATATGTAGTTAAGTATACAGAATTCATGCAAAAAAGTAAAAATAACAACCAAAGGTAACATCAGTTTTGTAGGACAGTGAATAATATGGAAGTCAGTGGATGCACCCCAACGTCTCAACCCCCAAATATCACCTAGGGCAACTTTAGTTGGGGAAAGTGCCTCCCAATGGTATTCCCAGACCAGATTGAGAAAGCAAGTTTTAGTAAATGACAGTGATCCAAAAAAGCATTGGTGGAAAGGAGAACAAAGGTTCTCATGAGTAATTACCATTTTCCTGGATCTATACTTGGAAGAGGATCTTGCTTCCAATTCTATTTGGAAATGTGCCAACTTTAGAAAGGTAAGAAGTGACTATTAAATGCTACCTCCAGACCATAAATAAGAGAAATGCCCACTTAGTTCTAGAGTGAGCTGGTATGGACAGAAAATTTTCATTTGACCCAAGTCAAATACCTTGTCATATGTCAGGAGTACTTCTGCACTCCAAGGAGATAACTGTTATCAGTTACAATCTTATCATTAAGATTTGGTTCAGGATCAGCCAAGGAAAATAATCTCACTTTCATAAGAAATTACCAATATAATTAATTTTAATAAGAGTGGTAATATGTCTGAAATGCCCCATGAAGCGAGATTTCTGTTTCCCTTTTCTAAAATAATTCATAATATAATATCCCACCTCTGTACTAATTCTCTCTCTAAGAAATTAGAGGAGGGGTAAAAACATTTTCCTGATCCTGCTTTGGACAAATTACACAACATTCGTAGTTTTCCTTCATGTCTCCCCCTTCAAAAAAAAGGTTTTATACATAAAGGCAATGTTCCAATTATTTTTACAATTCAAACTCTGGTTTGTTCTTTACTTAAAAGTTAATACATTGTTTTCAATGTATGTTTAAATCTTACTTGCCTTGAATTGTGTGACTCAGAGGGGCAGGACTGTGTATATTTCATTCCATTTTTGTGGTATTCCTAGTGCTAATTCACATATGCACAAGTACCTAATGGCAGTAAAAACTACAATTAATATTAGTGAAGAAGAAGATGATAATGATGGTGATGATGACAATGACGTAGTTCATAGGATTAATAATAAGGTCTGCCTCTTCGATATCTTCTGCATCACATCTATGCCATTTTTCTGGGGCTTTAGAATTTTTTTCCTTCCTCAGTAATACCAAGTTTCCCTAAAAGGCTTTTATCTGCTGTTTAGGAAGATTTGATGGGATGAGAAGAAATACGTTTTCCATAACTCAGAAGACCTCTTGCTTTATAACAAGGGAATGTAGCAATAAAATATGTTGGATAGGACAAAAGAGAAATTGCAGAATAAAAATAAATCATATAAAGTTTCTGATGACCTCCTCTGAGTTAGAGGACTATTAAAATAGAACAGAAAAATAAATGCAAGAAAGTTAAGTTTTGCCAATAGATGTTTGAAACTTGAGATTTCTAAAGAGATGCTGAAAGCAAAGATGCCGTCCAGTAACAATGCTCGGTCTGAAAAGGCAGGTTTAGGTCACCTCTTCCCATCAGATGGGTCAGAGCTGATTAAATATGACAGGTAGCTCTGAATAATTGCTCTAATCACTCCAGTGAGCCCTCTACCTTGTCCTAGCAAAGGAGCGATGCCCTAGCCAGCTTCAGAGGCCAGACACTCTAAATCTGACATCTCTAACAGAGATGCATCTATTTTATTGGAGGCATCGTTTCATGTTGTTGTTCATTGGAGGAAAAGATGGGAAAGGGTTCAATAGGGGCCTCAAAGTTGGCTGTAGATAAGGGTCTCATTAAATGGCTCAGGAGTTCGTATTTGCAGGTCAACTTGATGTGATGACCAGTTAGTGGAGACTGATAATATCAAGAAGGGCAAAAACATGTCACCCAGAATTGGGCTGTGGATTCAGCTCTTCCAGGGAGTAGGGGATAATTAGGGCGGTGTGTCATCAAAACTTTTCATGTCAGCTAAGGAACACTCTCTCTCTAAATAAGAAACTGTCAGATCTGCTTAAAGAGAGAAGAGACAGGGTCCTCTTTTCAACCTATACCTTCTTGTTGGAGATGCCAACTTATTTTAGAGGGCTAAATGGTAAGATGCTTCATTTGGGTCTTAGTCTTTTATGCATTTGTAGGTTTTGCTACCAATAAAACACAAATGATAAAACTTCTTAACCCTTGAAGAAGTTGAGTGTCTGTGACTTTGCTTAATACTCAAGCATTTTGCCACACTACTCAGATAATTTTTACAGAAGCCAAAATAAGTTAGTCTGAGCAAGAAATTGTCCAAACTGTCCATACAAGGCCAAGGAATTTTCATAGGGAAAAACATTGCATAAAAAAAAAAATCTGTGTAATATGCTAGAGACTGTTGGAGCTCATGGCACTAAATCTAAGTAATCCCTTTAGTAAAACAACATGGCCCACATACAGCCTTTTCTCTATAACAGGATTTAGCTCACTGTATTGATATTGATTTCTGTGTCTGTTTCCCAACATGACTTTGAGCTCCTAGAGGGCTAGAACCCATCTGCTCACCTTTTAATCCCTAGTGCCCATACCTGGCTCTTGATAGGTGCTAAAAATGTTATACAACCAATTTTTCTTTAAAGCTTTAATTAGTTGCTTTAGTTAATATGATACTAAATTGTCACTTCAACTAAGGTTCTGCTTCTGAAGTAATTTTCATATTATGTTGATACCATTCCTTCATTCTTTTTCTTTTCTTTTTTTCCATTTTCTCCATTACATATTTCACCCTTCATTCATTCAATCTCATGGACTCTGAGGCTAATATAAGATTTTCCTTAATGAAAGAGTATGTCAGAGAAGAAATGAGAGGGAATGGATATTTACTGAGTGACTTCTATATATGTTTGATGCGATGCTATATTTTTTTTCATTTAACCCTCATTCAACCCTCACACATATACTACAAGGAATCTCATATTATCTCAGTCGAGGAACTGGGCCTCAAAGAAGTAGAGAATTTTCCCTATATTTATTCTAACACCAAATTGCATAAGTTTTTCCACATATCAAACTGCAAAGGAAAAAAAAAACAGCAAAGGTGCTAACTGGAGTAAGGTAGAACATGTTCTAAAAAAGGCTCAAAGGATTCCTTCATTATTC
Organism: Microcebus murinus; assembly: GCF_040939455.1. Lineage (NCBI taxonomy): Eukaryota > Metazoa > Chordata > Mammalia > Primates > Cheirogaleidae > Microcebus > Microcebus murinus. Next base: position 10,021,402 of record NC_134118.1, read on the forward strand.
AAGAAATAGAATGAGCCACACTTTTCTGTACCTTTCTTCTAAGGAAGCCAACCAACTCTCTTCACATTTGTCTTCAGCCTCACTGACTGCATAAACGTGGAAGCTCACACAGACTGCTATGAGAAAGAATTTTTTGGAAAACACGCACATACCAGCCAGAGCCTCTGCCCCCTTCTCCAGGAAACATACGAAGGTTCTATTAATATTTGTTTTTATGGGGGTGGGGGGGACAAACGCTGGAGGAAGGGTCCATCTGCAAAATAGTTAGCATAACGCTTTTAACTGTAGAAATAACTTATGTTAGAACAACCCTAAATTTTGGTTAAAGCTGCTTTTACAACTAACACACAGTAGGAAAATCAATCTTATTTTAGTAATAAAAAACACCATATCATTTTCCAAAGGAAACACAATTGTACACCAGAGGTTGAGCCTGTGATTTAAAAGGTCTTCCAATGCCACTTCTGCTTGGAGAGACTGCGCACTCACTGAGGCCAGCTTGAAGGATTGCTTTCTGGTCTACTAGGGCTGGGCACCTAATCCTATCTGACAAAGTGATCTCAAGAAGAAGGAGATCAAAAAACATTAACTTGTGCAATAACTGCATTTTCTCTTCAGCACAGAAATACTACCCTGAGGCCACCCACAACTGGGAGAAGCACACACAGCACAACTTTGTGCCTCTACATAAACCAAAACTCTTCATGGGCATTTTACCCCAATAAGTGCCCAGCCCCCCAACTCTTCTGCTGTTCCACAAAGAGAAGATACAAAATCTTAAGCCACTCCAACTGGAACTCTAATGAATCAATTGTAAGACATCCTGCCTTTTGAAGATACCAGTTAGCTTTCTTCATTTGTGGATGATAACCCTAGACAAATTCTATTGATATTAATAAAAAATATTAATGTATCTCTGTACATACATTGAGTGGCAACAGCTAAGTGGGTTAGGCAACAATCTGGAAAGTTAAAACCTTCGATAATAATTCTTATGCCATGACCATGTAGTTTTTTTTTAATCTTAGAAGCCAAATATTCATAAACTGTTTCAAATAGTTTGGGCACAATACATAAATAAGCAAATAAATAAAGTATCTACAAATGTGGAAAATAGAAAGCAGATTTCTAGGAGGAAACATGCCTATGTTTTATGAGAGGTAATTCATTGAGGGCCATGTTTCCATTTCATAAACTTAACTGTAGTCTTTTCTCCAAAGAACCTAAAGAAACCATCCAATCTCCCCTTATAAGTCTGTGTAATCACAAGTAACATGTAGCAACAAACTTCATTCCTTTCATTTACTATTTTAATAAATGTCACTAGTCGTTCACAATGTCAATGACTGGTGACATTTGCAGAAAAGACAACTAAAGTCTTCCTCCTTAGGTTAAAGACCCCTGATCCCAAATCTTTTTTTCTTATCCTTTCAAGCAACAAATGTTTGGGGCCTCTTTTGTGCCTGTCTTCTCTCTTTGCTCAAGACGCCAGTTGTTCAGACCTTGCTTCATACGCTTACAACTGCTGCTGTCATAAGAACTAGAACACAAAAAGATAAGAGCCTGTTTTTTAACTGCTGCTTCCTCTAGTAACTATTTTATTGGCATTTTAGAGATAAAACCATGTAACACATGGATACAGGAGAAGGAATAAGAGAGCACAAAATAAGGATGAAGCATTTTATAATTGCTACCAAGAACCAAATCACACAAGGTAGTAATGAATCCCATGCAGGGAATTTTAACAAATAGTCATCCAAAGCATTCTGGTATAGTGAGAAACCAGAATCTAAATGTTATCACTACTTAAATAGGACAAAAATACTGATACAGTACTATCCCCCAAAAAAGATGCATTTTGGTGGCATGAGTTTTGCACGCTTTCACTGAAATTTCTGTTCACAGCTGTGTCATTTGAGCGCCTATAGACTGGCGTTCACATATCCCTGTGCACCGTGCTCAGAGCCCGGGAACTGATCGGCTCAAGCTGATAAGCATCTTAGCACAAATGGCCCAGGTGCTAAATCCAGTTAGTCCATTTATTGGAAAGTAACAAGTTCATATTTCTTCAAGGGGAATTCTTCCAAAGTGCCTCCCGCTGAGCTTAATAAGACTGAGATAGGGAGCCGGATTAGAGAGATGGGTGGGGTGACGGGGGTCAGACCCAAGAAGTGCTCCCAGAGGGACGTTCCTGGCCACGTCTGGGGGAAGCCTTCTCTTTCTTTCTCCTTAGCTTCCTCATCATCCTCAACTTTCCTATCACCGGCACATCTAGCAGCCTGGGAAGCATTCATTTTCACCAAGAAGGCATCTGGGTGTCAGCAAGATCAAATCAACCACTGTTTGTGGATTTTTCCACTTTCATAAGAAATTGAAATACTTTCAAATGCCATGTTTGGGCTATTATTTTATGATATAGTAGAGTTTATTACCCAAAATAGACCAAGTTATGCTAGGATAGCAAACCATCCCCCAAATTTCAGTGTCTCACAGTATCACATGTCTCTTCCAATCATTTTTATTGTCCATGAACAATGGGGGCATCATGATCCCAGGCCAGGAAGGGCAGTGCACACTTGAGAACCACACTAAGGGCTTCTACAGCAATGGACCATTTGATAAGATGTTAAATTTATGTATTTTAATCTTTAAGTTACTGTTTATTGAGGGTTTTGTATCATAATTTATTTTTGAATAATTTATTTTCAATGGAGGGTATTGGAGAAAGAAACCATGGAATATAGAATATGTTATATTCTGTAGAATATAGAATTTTCCATATGTCAAAATGGAATACTTTTCTGCTAAAATTTTGGTATATGTTGGTAACTTCTATTTTTCCAGAAAAAATAAAAGGAATTCTCTTTAATGATCTTGAATGCCAACCCATGCCATAAAAATGGGATTTTGTTGAGCTAATCATATCTTTCTTCTAACAAATCCCTAGACTCCTACAGCAGACCCTCTGATCCATCCTGTACAGTACAGGCCTGTCATCTTCCCACAAAGAAAATCTGCTCATGTCATTTCTCTGCTCTCAAGCCTTCCTTGACTCCCCATTGCTCTTCGCAGTAACTGCCTATAGGGACCACAGTTGCTATGGTTACCACAGCCCTTCTGGACTTGGTCCCAGCTTCCTCCTCCAGCCTCCTCTCTGGGGTGGGCTGCTTCCAGCTCCATCCATACACGCCATACCCCGCCTTTCCATTTCTCAAAACAAAGCCTGCCATCGGGCCCTCTCGCATCCTATAGTCTGCCTGGCATGTGTGCTCCTGTTTCCCTCCCCAGCTCTCAGAAACCTCGCCGCCACCCCTGGCCTGGCCTGTGGCCTCCGCACATCCTTCAGGAACCCTTTCTCGGGAACCAGAGTCTGGGTTCAGCACCCTTGATTCATACATGGATGCCTGGGCAGCATCAGTTTTCACCTAGAAGTCGCCTGAGTTCCAGCAAAAGCACATTGATTACTGTTTTCAGATTTTCCATTTTCATATTAAGGGTGCTTGCTGGCACTCGGTACTTCCTCCGCCACAGCACTGCTCATGGTCTATGTTCGCTGCTTAACTATCTGCTCCCCCAACAGACCCTGAGACGAAAGTACTAAGGCTGTCTGGGGTCAGCCCAAAGAGTCCTTAGAGCCCAGGGGCGATGGAATTCCCCAGCAGGCACTGGGAGGATCCCCAAGGCCCATGCAGGACCCCCACACTTAAGCAGGTCCCTGTGCAGGGTGCAAAGTGACCAGGAAGGACAGGACATCTCAGCTACCAAGCAATTCAGGAGCTTCTCCTTTCACTTAGATGACACTGTGGAAAAGATGAGTGGGAGCAGAAAGACTCTCATAGGGAATTTGAAGTTTTTTAATTGGCCCAGCATATCTGGAAGGGCCTATTTTAAGGAAGAAGAGACCATTATCTTTCCTTGCCAAATTTAAGTCTTTTTCTGGCATCAGTGAGACTGGAGGCCCAAGAGTAATGCATATTTGAGTTATTAATAACAACAATATGGAAAACTGTAATTTTCACCCCTTTACATTATTGTGTATTAAATTTCACCCTGCTTTATTAATGGGGTGAACTATTAACACCTCTGCACAAATTACTATGCATGAACATCATAGAGGTGTGGAGATAATTAAATAACACTCAAAGAAAATATTTGACATCCCTAACAGAAAATTCCTTCATGTGATCAATTCCTGTGACGCATTTAGAATTATCCAAAGGATAACATCTGTTGAGCGTCTACAATTTCTCAGGAGAAGCATTCTCGTGTTATAAATGAAGAGTGTGATGTGGGGGAGGCATATGTACATCACACAAAGTCACAGCGCTAGCCGTGGGCCTCTGGCCCAGTTGTGCTCAATGACGAGGCCTATTCATGTTCCACTTTGCCCAGTGTTTGTAGCAGGAGCTTCTGCCTTTATGGTGTGTAGCTAACGAAAAAATCTATAATACAAGATCTAAAATTCTATAAACATGCAGTGTGATCTAGACAAATAAGCAGCATGGTTTTCTAAAAAGAATAAAAACATAAGTCATAATTTTAAAAAGCAAAAGCTTAGCTCTTCTATTCATATCTATGTGACCTTGAACAAGTGATTTAACCACTGTGAGCCCAGCATTTCCTTGGTTGTAAAGCGAGAGGAATGATACTGACATCAAAGGAAGCGCTTGAGGCACAGTAAACATTAAATGAATCTGAAGTCCCTTCACTCTCTGTTTCCCTATGGAAGTCAAGAGGAAAAAGAAATTACTTTGAAGAGAAAGGAAGTGGGTTGTTATCTGTTCATGCAATGGCTCCTTCCACCTGGACTGCATCGCATCGCTCCGGTGGTTAAAAATGGTTGGTGTTTCCATAAGAAGAGCAGCTCTTGATGCTTTTCTCCCTTCTCTCATACCTCCTCAAATGCAGGATCAGCAAAGGCGGACGATAATAAAGACCAACCACGGGTTTTTACTCAAGCCCATAAAGCAAAGGCAGAACCCGGCTATATGTTCCTAGAATCAGAACTACGAAGGAGAACCTTATACATGTACCTGTAGGTCATCCAACACTAAGAATTGCCACACACAGTTTCTATCCCATAAGTCACAGAATGCAAGACCAGAGAGGACAGCCAACCACACTGCAACCCAGGGAAGGCAGCAAATTTAATGCTGATGTTTTCATTGATTAAACCTTGGTTAGCAGTAAAGCGATTTTATTTGGCTATTGTTCTGTGTTGAGAACATTCTTTCCCGAAACTTCACATCAGATTAGGCTGACTTGATGATAAAAACATAGTTGCACTGATAACATTAACCAAGCCTGGGCTATAACAAATATCCGTCGCTGTTTAGGATGGCAGGCAGTGCTCATTGACTAGAATCCTGTCAGATGGTGTTAATAGCAAAGACAGAGAAAAAAAATTCTTTTAAATTTAAGAAAAAAGTCACTCTTACAGTTAAATCAAGAAATTACAAGCTTTTTCTTTAAATAAAATGAATCATCAGACATGACTTAGGAGTGTACATGAAATGTGTTATTTTATATTTATATTACTTTTAGGGTTTTTTAAATACAAGTCACATTCCGACACATAGATAACACCTTGCCATCTAGCACGTTTTCAAATTAAAATTAAGCATAACTTAAGCAAGAGGCATCTGAAATCCATTTAATAGTGCCCACTTATTTCTTTCAAATATGGCTTAAACAAGTGATAAAACGTGTTCACAGGCTTCCCGACACGTTGTGCATTGCTCTTTATTAGTTGGGCAGAAAAAGCAGAAAGAACCAGAAAAGCTCCCCCTGGATAGGTGGGGGCATTGGGATCAGTATGCCATCAAATGTTGTCACCTGAAGGAGTGGCTCCATCTCTGCCTTCATCAGTGCTGTGTCCCCAGCCAACCTCAGACCTGCGGGATGGTCCCATGTCACCATCACTGAATGACTGATCATGTGAATAAACATTATGTGTCCATCATTATACCCCTACCAAATAAGCAGGACAGGCATCATTTGGCTGATGAGGAAACTGAGGCTGAGAAAGAAGTTAAGGGATTTCCCCAAAATCACACAGGAACTTCACAGGAGGGCCAGGACAAAAATGCAGGTGCCCCTGGCCCTGCGGGCAGGCACAGCACTTCCTGCAAACCGCTTTTGTCCAGCTGGGCACCTCCAAGTTTAAACTTAAATTTATTTGAGTAACTTATCACTACCTGATGTTTCACTATATTTCACAAAATCTAAAACACTATCTGCTGTGTCGTGCACCGCTATTTTATGTATCACTAGAAGAAAAACCTCTACTAATTCAACTAGGACACCATGCCTCCCTGTTACATAGACAATCATTTTATGCTCATTAAAAGAGTTTTTTTAGACCCAATTAGGCATAGATTTGATCACGGATCACCCTTGTGTATGCATTTTGAAGACATAAAATAAACCAGTTAAAGCTTTTTCACAGAATCCCACTGATTTGAATCATTTTTTTTTACTCAGAGCTGTCACATGTTTACATTTTGCCACACAATGTCATCTTTGTTACCTTAAGATCATTGGCCTTGCAGCATTTTCTAAAATAAATTCATGAAAGACTATAAAGCCACTGGTGCTGGGCTCTTGGCTGCCTACGCATGGTGCATGTGGGCCAGCCAGACTCCAGACTCCAGGGGACTGCTACATTCCTGAGGCCCCTCCCACCCCACTGCCATCTGTTCATAGAGGTGAAGAGAGTGCTTCAACTGTCTCTGGAATTTTCTCCCAAGCTCTTGACACCAATCCTGAAGTCTGATGTCTTGTGTTTTCAGGCAGTGACCACCACTGACCAATAGTGACTCTAAGATGCATCCCAATATCATAGATGCTTGAGAAATGTATATGTATTTAGAGTCCATAAAATGCAGTGTATCTCAATTAGCTACTTGCTGTCTGTGACTCTCCATGACAATCTTGGTGCAGGGACTTTGCCAATTTTGTTCATCCCTAGGTCTCTAGCACTAGCACAGTGCTGGCATGGTAGGCAAGCAACGTTTATCAAATCCATGATTGAATTCATTAATTCATAAATGCCATTGAGTTACTAATTTGAGGGGCTTTTTTGTTAATTTTTTTCTTTGTTAAAAAGCAGTATTTATAGTATGATCTCCTTTTCTTTTGGTAAAATATGTTTATACCCACAGAGAAACAAAGAAAGATAAGTACCCCAAATGACCCTATGTTAATAATAGCAACAAAGAAAATAAAGTACCTAGGAATATACTTAACTAGGGAGGTAAAAGACTTCTACGGGGAGAACTATGAAATGCTGAGGAAGGAAACAGCAGAGGATGTAAACAGATGGAAATCCATACCATGCTCATAGGTCGGTAGACTCAACATTGTTAAAATGTCTATTCTGCCCAAACTGATCTACAGATTCAATGCAATACCTATTAAAATCTCAACATCATTTTTCACAGATATAGAAAAAATAATTTTACACTTTGTTTGGAACCAGAGAAGACTCCATATATCAAAAGCAATTCTAGGCAATAAAAAGAAAATGGGAGATATCAATATGCCAGATTTCAAACTATACTACGAAGATGTAGTAATTAAATCAATTTGGTATTGGCACAAAAATAGGAATATTTACCAGTGGAACAGAACTGAGAACCCTGATATAAAACCATCTTCATATAGCCATCTAAGGTTCGACAAAGCAGACAAAAACATCCACTGGGGAAAAGAAACCTTATTCAATAAATGGTGCTAGGAAAACTGAATAGCCACTTGTAGAAGGCTGAAGCAGGATCCACACCTTTCACCTCTTACAAAAACCAACAGATTTAAACCTAAGGTGTGAAATTATTAGAATTCCAGAGGAAAACATTGGAAATACTCTTCCAGACATTGGCCTAGGCAAAGAATTTATGAAGAAGACCCCAAAGGCAATCACAGCAGCAACAAAAATAAATAAATGGGACCTGATTAAACTAAAAGGTTTCTGCACAGCCAAAGAAACAGTTATGAAAGCAAACAGACAACCTACAGAATGGGAGAACATTTTCACATCCTACACATCTGATAAGGGGCTGATAACTAGAATCTACTTTGAACTCACGAAAATCAGCAAGAAAAAATTAAACAACCCTCTCAAAAAGTGGGCAAAGGACATGAACAGAAACTTTTCAAAAAAAAGACAGAATGGCTAACAAACATGAAAAAATGCTCAACATCTCTAATCATCAAGGAAATGCAAATCAAAACCACAATGAGATATCACTTATCTCCAGTAAGAATAGTCTTTATCAAAAAGTCCCAAAACAATAGATGTTGGTGTAGATGCGGAGAGATAAGAACACTCCTACACTGTTGGTGGGACTGCAAACTAGTTCAACCTCTGTGGAAAACAATATGGAGATACCTTAAAGCGATACAAGTAGATCTACCATTTGAACCAGCAATCCCACTTCTGGGCATCTACCCAAAAGATCCAATGACACTCTACAAAATGACACCTGTGCTCGAATGTTTATAGCAGCACAATTCACAATTACAAAGCTGTGGAAACAACCCAAGAGCCCATCAATACATGAGTAGATTAATAAAATGTGGTATATGTATACCATGGAGTACTATTCAGCTCTAAGAAACAATGGTGATATAGAACATCTTGTATTTTCCTGGATAGAGCTGGAACTCATACTACTTAGTGAAGTTTCCCAAGAATGGAAAAACAAGCACCACATATACTCACCAGCAAATTGGTATTAACTGATCAGCACCTAAGTGGACACATAGGAATTACATTTATTGGGTATTGGGCAGGTGGGAGGGAGGTGGAGGGGGCGGGTATATACATACATAATGAGAGAGATGTGCACCGTCTAAGGGATGGTCATGCTTGAAGCTCAGACTTTTGGGGATGGGGGGCAAGGGCATTATTTGAAACCTTAAAATTTGTACCCCCATAATATGCTGAAGTAAAAATAAATAAATAAAGAGTTGTATACAACTGGCTTTTCATCCTTTTATCTATACTTTTTAAATTTTCTAACATGAACATATTACTTGTTTTATAAGAGAATAACATCTGCACGTTATTTTAATTCATGTTGCCTTATTTTTATGTAGTAAAAGGTGAAAGTTCTTTGTACTACATAGCAAAAGCACATTGTCAATTCATTTATTTTTACATTAACTCTATTCTCAATAAATTCATCTGCAGAGCATCTTGGTATAAGGGCTTCTTAAAAATGCATATCTAAAGTCTGAAGATAATAGGAAGGAGACCAGGTTAAGGACCTTTGAGAACAATCAAAGCTCTTTCGGAACCCGGGCTTGGCTCTGGCTCCGGTGCACTGGAGCAGCCTCTCTGCTCTCCGGGACTTTGTGGTCGTCAGGGAGGTCGCCTGGGCGTGGAGAAGAATCTCTCCGTGTGCTCATGGTACTGGCAAGGAGGACCACAGGCTGCTGAAGGTATGTACCATGCTACTCCAAACAGCATATAAAAGCTAAGCAAACTGGGGGACGCATTTCAGTCAGATAATCAGCATCTGAGACTGGTCAACTTCAGTCCAGACTGGTGAAGGGTGTGGAATGGGGGTTACAGGCTAAACTGGTTCCCCCAAAATTCATATGTTAAACCCCTAACCCCAAGTACCACAGAACAAGACTGTATTTGAAGAGAGGGTCTTTAAAGACATGATTAAGTTGAAAAGAAGCCATACTCCAATCTAGCTGGTGTCTTTGTAAGAGGAGATTTTTTTTTCTTCTGGAAGTAAGAGGAGATTCAGACGTGAAAGGGACAGCAGGGATGGGAGAGCAGAGGGAAGACCCTGAGAGAACCTAGCGAGAAGACGGCCATCCGCAAGCCAAGGAGAGAGGCCTCAGGTGGAACCAACCCTGCCTGCACCTTGACCTTGGACTTGCAGCCTCCAGAACTGTGAGGAATACGCAGGCCTCCTAACAGAGCTTTCAACCTGGAAAGGTGAATCGATCCCCTGTAGCCCATGAAACTCCCTGCAGCATTTGCAGGGGACAGGAAATGGAGGCGGAAACGCCTTCCACCTCTAGTTAATTCCAAAACGCCTCCCAGCTCTCACTCTCACGCTTCTCCCCCACCAAACCTCCAAAATGTGCTAAAACTTTGCGACCAGGAGACTGACTTGAAATCTTGAGTCCACCTGGGACTCTTTGATGGCCCAAATAGATGAAGAGCAGGCAGCAGAAAGGACACAAGAAAGGAGAAGCCTGGGAAAATCCAGCACTTGATTAGTCAGGCCCTTTAGAGACAGTTGGGCTGGTCGTGCCTAACAAGGGGGAAATGAAAGCTTACTGCGCAGGGGAAAGAAGCTGACGGATTAGCAGCCCGACACTCTGCGTTCGCTAAACCTAGAGAACAGATTCATTACCTCGCCCTCCCCCTTAACAGTATGGGTTTGATTGCCCTCTTGCCTACAGGTAATTCTCCATCAAAATTAAATCCGTCAGCTAGTTCTCAATTTTATAAACTATGCAGGCAGAGGAGAGAGGAGGTCGGCGGAGGCTGGCGCTGGGTGGGAGGGAGGTTATCTTTCCCAGGGCTCCACCGCCAAACGGAAGCTTTCCTGATCCACGGTCCCATAGTGACATCAGCTGGTCAGATCCCAAACAGCAGCCTGGGTGGGAGGAAGTGGGGCGGGCGGGCGCTGGGAGCGCGGGCCCACCTCCCTCTGCCGCCCACCTCCCTCTGCCGCCCACCTGCCCTCTGCCGCCCACCTCCCTCTGCCGCCCACCTCCCTCTGCCGCCCACCTGTCCTCTGCCGCCCACCTGCCCTCTGCCGCCCACCTGCCCTCTGCCGCCCACCTCCCTCTGCCGCCCACCTCCCTCTGCCGCCCACCTGTCCTCTGCCGCCCACCTGCCCTCTGCCGCCCACCTGCCCTCTGCCGCCCACCTGCCCTCTGCCGTCCGCCTGCTCTCGCTGAAGTGACACCTGCGGTGCAAGGCAGAAATATGCACACGTTTACGTAATAGATAAATAAATACATAGATACCTGGGCTTTCACAGGCTCCTCTTCTGCAAACGCTCAGTAACTTTTTTTTTTTTTTTTAAGATAGTCTCGCTTTGTTGCCCAGGCTAGAGTGAGTGCCCTGGCATCAGCCTAGCTCACAGCAACCTCACACTCCTGGGCTCAAGCGATCCTGCTGCCTCAGCCTCCCGAGTAGCTGGGACTACAGGCATGCGCCACCATGCCCGGCTAATTTTTTCTATATGTATTTGTTGGCCAATTAATTTATTTCTATTTATAGTAGAGACGGGGGTCTCGCTCTTGCTCAGGCTGGTTTTGAACTCCTGGCCTCCCAGAGTGCTAGGATTACAAGCGTGAGCAACCATGCCTGGTCACGATCAGTAACATTGTTAATGCTTCGTTGTCAACCCCGTTTCCTTCCCTAGCTGTTATGCACCCAGATCTATCAGCTGGTGCGGATCAAATCAGAGGCAGTCTTGGCCAGTTAAGCAACGTGCTGGGAGAGAGAGTGAGGCCTGGAAGTTCGGTTTATATGCAACAGATGAAGAAGATGGGCTGAGAAGACCAAAAGCACCTCTAGACTTGTCAATTAATCTCAGGGCTGCTGGAGTTCTGGAGTCCCTCACTTTCTCAGGCTTCTTCCCCAAAAGGGGACCCTAGGGCTGCATTGGCATAAATATTCACTTTGGCTTCTGACCCTGGATCCATAATCTTGTAGTCTTTTCCTTAATGAGGGTCCCTCGCATCGTGCGAGCTCCAGACCTTGTACAACTGGGATCCACACCTGCAGCGTGGCAAGTCCTGGTCCAGCTACTGGATGCCGGCTACACGCTCAGCACCGCACCAGGTGCCATGGCATGCCCAAGGACACGACAGGAAGCCTTCCAGGAACTTCCTGTTTCATTGAGAAACCACAGCAGAGCATGAAACTACTATCCAGCCCTGCACTGCAGTGTTTAATTAAAGACTAAATTGTGTAATCCAAGATGAGGTGCACAGTAGCCTGGAAATTCAGGAGGAAAAAAAATAGACATTATTAAGGAATATGGAACAATCCTGGAATCCTTTATTGGAGAAGTGAGTTTTAAGAACAAGAAAATTATGGGCAGAAGGTAAAAAGAAGTATCTAACAAAGGGGGAGAATGTGAAAGCCTCAAGGTGAAAATTTTACCAGAATTTTACACCTGCACGTAAGCTACATTTTCAAAGTGTCTTTTATAATGACCTTTCCAAACATGCAATATTAGTAGCTGATGGTCAGTGCAAATTTAGAAGAAAGCTTTCAGAAATGAGAATTGAAAACTTTCCAGTGAAGGCCAGGCACAATGGCTCACACCTGTAATCCTGGCATTCTGGGAAGTCAAGGCGGGAGGATCGCTTGAGCTCAGGAGTTTGAGACCAGCCTGAGCAAGAGCGAGACTCTGTCTCTACTAAAAATAGAAAAAACTAGCTGGGCATGGTGGCACATTCCTGTAGCCCAAGCTACCAGGAGGCTGAGGCAGGAGGATCAGTTGAGTCCAGGTGTTTGAAGTTGCAGTGAGCTATGACGATGCCACTGCTCTTTACCCGGGGCAACAGAGCAAAACCCTGTCTCAAAAGAAAAAACAAAAAAACTTTTCAGTGCTAAGTATGATCATAAGGCCAAATAAAGTGCATGACGTTTATAGCTCATGAGTGAATTTTAATTGTAAAATACAGGCTAGAAACCACAGCACAGTACGAGATGAATTCTCACACAATATTAACACATAAAGGAACTCCAGAGAGGCACGCAACTATGCTAATTAGCCCAGGCCCAGTGTAAAATACAAGAAAATTAACAATTCAGTGGTGTGGTCATAAGAAAATATATCTGAGTCTATCTTAGTCCAGACCTCCTTTATTGAGTTAAGAGACGAAGGCCTTTTGGTGGGAATTTTGACCAGGTGCTGATAGTTTCTTAGGTCTGTGGTTTGTACTTTCTTAACATTACAGGAGATTCTGTGGTCGAAGCAGTAGAATGCAGGAGCAGGAGGTCAAGAGGTGGGGAAAGAAGAATGAAGAGAATCAGTCTCATACCCTGGTGGGGTTGGAGGGGAAATTCGGATAAATTCTCGGGATCCAAGGAACACAGTTTGAAAACCACTGTCAAAAACCTACTAATGTTCTGAGAAATCAGCTGACCAAGTATTAGGTAAGTTAACCTGGGCACTCAAAAAGTGATTTCTTTCTTAATCAAAGGAAAACTCATTTTTAAAGGTAAAGGAAATATATTGGTAAAGAAAGAAATAGGGAGGTGATTAAAATGGAAAAAGCCACAAAAATTTAGGATGCATTGGAATGTCATATTTGCATAAAAGCACAACTAATTATCAATAACTTAAGAAATAATTTTCTCATGTGTGAAGTAGCCAAGCTCTCATTTGTTAACTACGGCCTACAACCAAAACGTCTCGCTCACGCTCCACATCGGCCGTGGGCGCGCAGCAGTTTTGTTTCATGTGCTTTCCTTGAGATTCATCCTGAAGAGCCCCACCCCTCTCTGGGACATATGATCTTGTGGCAGAGGAAGAAGAGCTAAGGCCAAACCACTCCATGGCTCTTCAAACGTCTTCTCACATTTCGTTGGCCAAAGTCAGACAAATACACACCCCTGACATAGGTAGTGCAGGAAAGTATAATCCTCACATAAGGAGCTCTGCAAGCCACGTGGCTACAGGCAAGGATGTAAAATCCTCTCACTGGGAGGGCAGAAAAGATGTAGAAAAAATAATACAGTCTGCCATTTCACTATGCCCAATGTCTAGCACAGTATCTCATACAAAGTAGATGCTCAATAAATGCTTTGAATTAATATAGGAGTGAATTTATGTTGACCATGACCTCATGCTAAATGAAGACAGAGTCATCTTTTCTGGTGCGGTGTTACATAGTAACTTTTCCCTTTCCTATCATAAATGTCCTACTAAGAATGAATCTCACAAGCAAAAGAAATCATATGCCAAAAAGCACTTACTACAGGTGAGTGGGTAAAAAAATTGTGTTGTGTCCAAAAAATGGAATAGTACTCAGCAATAAAAGTAATGAACCCAAAACATAGGTGCATCTCAAAATAATTTTGGAGAATGAAAGACCAAACAGAGTACATTTGATATGATTCCACTTATATCCAATTCTAGGAAATGCAGACTAATGTAGAGTGGCAGAAAGCAGATCCGTGGTGGCCTGGGGAGAGGAGAGTTGGTAGTGTGGGGGGAGGGTAGATAAGGAAACTCGAGGGTAATGGATATGTTCATTATCTTGATTGTAGTAGTGGTTTCATGGGTGTATTCATATGTCAAAACTCATCAAATTGTGTCCTCTAAATATGTACAATTTATTGTATGTCACCATGACTGAAGAAAGCTTTAAAAATAAATGCTTTTAAAAGGGTACGTACCATATGACTGTGCTTATATAAAGCTTCAGCAACAGGCAAAAGTAATCTACGGTGTTTGAAGTCAAGGCGGTGGTTACTTTTAGAAGCAACAAGTGGAAGGAGGAATGCAGGGGATGTTGTCTCTTGAGCTGGGTGCTGGTTACACAGGTGTGTTCTGTTTGTGCAATTTCATTGAGCTGTGTGTTTACAATTGGCACATTTTTCTGTGTGCTAGTTTTGCAGCAATAAAAAGTTTTAAAATATGCTATTCTTAAAAATATCAACTGCCTTAAGAATATCAAAAACCATCCTCGTGAATGATTTACTTATGATAGAAAAATAATACTATTGTGATTTGCATTCATTTATTATCTACTTTAAAAAATCGAGGGCTGTGAGCAGATTTTTTCCTGCAAGTGTCCATGACAGAAGACAGACCACAGGGCTTGTCGGTTGTCAATACTGGGTGTGAGCAGTTGAAGGGACGGGTGCCAGTGTCTGCCTCCAGGTGTGTGCAAATTCTGCTGCTGTTCTCTCTTCTGCTCTTGATCTGAGTTAATTACTGTTATGTGCTCTCTTCTTCACAGGGCCGTAGAGGAAGCCACATATATGCAAAATGACACATGCCCACATAGAAAAAAACTGAAAAAGCAGACAAGGTATGGGATTACACTGTTGTAGACAGCTGACTTAAGATAAATAAAAATTCTTGGCCGGGCGCAGTGGCTCACACCAGTAATCCTAGCACTCTGGGAGGCCAAGGCAGGTGGATTGCTCGAGGTCAGGAGTTCAAAAACAGGCTGAGCAAGAGCGAGACCCCGTCTTTACTAAAAATAGAAAGAAATTAATTGGCCAACTAATATATATAGAAAAAATTAGCCGGGCATGGTGGCGCATGCCTGTAGTCCCAGCTACTTGGGAGGCTGAGGCAGCAGGATTCCTTGAGCCCAGGAATTTGAGGTTGCTGTGAGCTAGGCTGACACCACTGCACTCACTCTAGCCTGGGCAACTCTGTCTCAAAAAAAAAAAAAAAAAAAGATAAATAAAAATTCCTAGGAACTTTCATAAACCCATCATTTTTACCATTTAAGATATTAGAAAAAGAAAAGCCTATTCCCACTGTTTATTGTAATGAATAAATGTTCAGCCAATGATTTGGTGATTGGAATGGATTAAATTTTCCTAGCTGGCAGGAATGGTCCTAAATAAAAATGAATGAAAAGTTTATCTTTTCTAAAAATGTACTCCTACCCCCACTAAAAAAGATAGAGAATCAGTCTGAATTTGAAATGACTTTGCTCTCTGTGTTTATTTTATAGACTGTTACCTGGTCCCATGAATGCCCCTGTGAGGTAAAAACAAATTAGAGTGGCTCAAATTGTGTCCTCCAGTAATTTTAAAAGAAAATTTTTCAAAATGTTATTGATCTGTTGTAAAAATGCTACTCTCTTCTCACCCATAAAGCTTTAAAGACTCCCCCAGAAATCCCACCAGAAGAGAGAAAAAAATCAAGACTATAAAACCATGACCATCACTTGAAATGTAAAAAGGAGAAAAATAAAAAACTGAAAGTTCCAGTCAGCATTAGCTATCTACCATTTATCTGGCACTGTGATAAGACTGAATATATACAGATAAATAACAATCTCCATCCTGACATAGTTCACTGGCAGGCAAAAAAGACACAATGTAAGCCATTAATAAAACACAATATAGGAAGTGCTAAAAAAGATGGCCACATACAATGCTTCAGATAAAAAATAGGAGAGCAAATAATTCTATTGTGGAAAATACAAAAAAAAAAATAGTTACAGAGAGGTTATGTTATATTTGAGTTCAGTATTGACAGGTAGGCAAAAGACATTCAAATAAAAACCCTGAAATAATCAGGACTAGGATTGGCTGTATCTGTGACAGAAAAACATACAATCACACAAAAATAAATGGCTTAAACAAAAAAATGTTGTTTCCCTATCAGTTACAGGCATCTGGAGCTGATATGGCAACTGTACTATCATCAGTGAGTCAGGCTTCTTCTCTCTTGCTTTTCTGCCCTGCTCATGTGCGGCTCCCTCCTCGTGGTCCAAAATGGCTCAAGCCATCATGTCCACATTCCAGTCAGCACAAGGAAGAGGGTCAGAGAAGAGAGTGCCCTTCACTTTAGCCTAAATCCCACTAACAGAACTTAGCTACCTGGCCTCACCTAGACGCATGGGAGACTGGGAAATGCAGTCTTTGTTCTGGACAGTCATGAGTGCACATAAGAATCATGCGTTCTATTCCTAAAGAAGAAGAAGAGAACAGGAAGAGGCAGCTGTGTCGAGAGCCCAGTCTGATCTGGGTCTCCACGGAGCAGAGGTGATGGAGCTTTAGCATCTGGCCTTGACCCTCACAGGGGCCAAGTGGCATGGCTGGAGGAAATTCTGTTTTGTACAAATAACCCTAGTCAATGCAGTAGTCTCCTGACAAAACAGACAAACTCAGCTGACGTGTGCCTTTTTCCTTTTGCCATTATTTAAACTTGGAATGCAGATGCAATGGAGATGCAGCAGCCACCTTTCAACCATGCAGTCAAGAGCAACATCAATAGACTGGTTACTATGTGAGAAACCCCTTTTAGGAAGCCAGTGTCGTTGGGTTTCTGATGTAATCAGTCAAACACAATCCTACAGGATAGACCAAGCTGCTGTCATCCCACACCTGAACCACGCTGATAGCTGGATAGCTTCCAAACTCATTTCCCTATAGCGGTTCATTCCACCCTACTAGCCAGTTTTCACATGGCTGCCAGAATGCTCTTTAAAAGTGTAGAGCAAATTACTTCACGCCCCTGCTTAAAGCTTCTGAAGGCTCCCCGGTGTATTTGAAATAAAACCCAAAAGTCCAGTCATGGCCTCTGACGTCCTGGTCCTTACATACCACTTGGACTTCATCTCCTATTGTCTCTTCTCTATTCACTAAGTTCTCTTCAAGCTCTATTCAGTCAAGATCTGTTGTACATCAGGATGTTGTTCTTTTTGTGCCATAGAAACCTTCTCAGAGCTGGCTCTGTCATGTAGGTCTCATTTTCCATGCCACCTTCTTACAGATACCTTTCCTAAAACCACTTCCTAACATATATCTCTGTGTTATTTTCCTAACAGCACTTATAGCTATTGGAATCTTTTAAATTATTTGTTGTTTGTTTGTTTATTGCCTCTATCCAGAACACAAAGCCATGTTCCACGTGGACCAACTCATCCTTTCAAGAATGAAATTAAACGAAAATCTTAGTTTGCTCTATTTCAGAGACCCTGGAAGCAGCCCATTCATGGTTAGAGATGTTATAATGGATAATCAAGGTTTTTATTTATATATTACTGACAAATAAAATCACTCCTTTCTTCCTATTCTCTTCCCCCCCAAATGGTGGGGCTGAGAATGTGCCTTACCTAAGAAACTCATGAAGTCATTTCAAAGCTTGTCATTCAAGCATTTACAGAGATAGGTCATAAAGAGATGTTTGTTCAGTAATGAGCCTTTTGAAAAAATTCCTGCAGAACTGAGGAAGACAAATGTGAGTGTATGGGGAGGGGTTATAAATAAATGAACCAATGCTTCTCTGTGAAACAGACAGACAGCTACACTGGGGTGTTAACAGGACAGTCAGGAAAATATTGCTCTTTGTTATGGGTTTAAAACAGGGGTCACAAATTCAAATGCCCACGGGGGCCAGGTAAGAAAGAGAAATGGGCTGGTTCACCGGGGGATGCTAGGGAGAAGATGAGGTCAAGGTGGAACCAAAGGATGCAAGAGCTACTCCACTCCAGACACTTGGTCCTAAACAAGAATGAATGCTCAGCATTGCTAGATTTTCCTTTTCCTCAAGAAAAGCCAGAAATCTGGATTTTTATGTAAAAATCCCATGATTTTAAGGATTGCCAGCTAATTCCAGTTTTTAAAACCGAGTAGCCCAGCGTCATGCTGGATAAACAAAATACATCTGCAGACTGAGTCAGACTTACTGCCTACAAAGGTTGTGACCTTCTGTTTCAACTATACAGCTTAAACTAAAAACTGAAGTTTATCCTTACAAAATGGGCATTTGCTTCAACAGTTAATCACTGAACAAAATAGAGAATAAAGGAAGATAGTGGCCACGCCGGTAAGGATTAGACTTGGAACGTTCATATCTTCCTTGAACGACTCCATGGCATTAGCAATCCAAGGCCACAATGGACTGTCACCCTGGAGCCCCTCTCCTGGAGTGGTATTCTAAACAGAGTAACACCCAGGAGTGGAAAAACAAACCCCACATATTCTCACTAATAAGTGGGAACTAAATGATGGGTACACACGGGCACAAAGAACATTGCAAACTTAGAAGGGCAGAGCATGGGAGAGGGTGAGGGATAAAAACTTACCTGTCAGGCACAATGAACACTATCTGGGAGACAGGCACAATGAAAGCCCTGGCATCATACAGTGTATCCATGTAGCAAAAACATTTGTGCCTCCTTAATATTTTTAAATTTAAAAAACAAACAAAAAAAATTTAAGTAAACTGAATAACTCAGACTTGGGGAAATGTAACTGATTGGAAGAGAGGGATCAATCCTAGTGAGTATAAGATGAGGTTTTCTGAAAGGTTAATAGACAGCCACATCATGGAAGTCAGCAAAGAGCAGCACCTTTGCAAAATTGTGTAAATCTGGGGACAGAAGAAATGAGATTAGGGTCTGTGAATGACCATGGGGGACTCTTCAGGACAGGTATAACTTCTGGATAGGGACTAGTTCTTGAACTACAGGGAGAGTCAAATTTGGAACGAAATTTTAGGTGTTGTCCTTTTGTTGTTATTCCCTGTTGTTGCCTTGACCCTTCAGTAAGGGCTGGTGATATAGAAGAAAACAAAGGAAGAGAGGAGAAAAGGGGTGTGAGCCTGCCCCTTCTTCAATTCACCCTTCATGGGCACCATAAGGAAGGAGCAGTATTTATCCAGGAATTGTATCTCAGACTTCCAGTTGCTAACCAGAGGGAAACAAGTAGTTGTCCACGGCAAAGCCAGGACTGTAGGACTGGACATGAAAGCCAGTGACCAAGAGGACAGCTCTGGGCTTGGGGGGAGTCAAAATCTCTTTCAATTTATGCTAAGAGAATGGCCTTCAAGAAAGGAAAGTTGACCCTTATGTTGCCTATAAAACAGAATTGTGAGGACTTCAGGCATCATCCAATCCAGCAGTTTCTAAATTTATTTTTAGCAGTAAATTTATTTTTAGCATCACTTTCAAAAAAAATTTATTAATTGTTGAAATTGGGTGTTCAGTAATAGGGGTTCATTATATTCTCTCTACTTATGTGGATGTTTGAAATTTTCCATATGTATTTTTAAAGAAAAATTACATTGAAATTTAATATATAAAACATATAGTTTAAAAACTTCCAAGTATTTTCCCAATATTCTGCAAACTTGCTAAGAATCATTTCCAAGGAATCTTTGCAGTTGATCTGCAATTACTTAAATACGTACAGTGACAAGGAACACGCTAATTTTGAGGCAGTCATAGTTGGATGGCTCTGCTTATGAGGAAGTAATGTTTATATTGGTCCAAAATGTGCCCCCTTATAACTTCAAGTGAGAATCAGACTATTTCTCCACCATGAAAGTATTTTTATCCTTTTTATTTTATCCAGTGCCTTTTTAAATAATGCCAAATAACTGGCAACTCTTGACATTCTATATCACACTAACATATGCTACAAAGTCTGCTAGAGAGATGCTAAGGGCTGTGTTTCCATCCTCTGGGTTAAAAAGATGTGAGCAAAATATTTAAGCAAAATTAAGATACCTACAGGCAAAACCTGACAGAGTGTTGCACATTGTGCTACATAATGGATTGAGATTTTTTTTTTTTAATATCATAGTACTCTCCATTTTCACCTACCTGTCAACTCCACATCATTTGTTATTAATTTAACACCAGAGAGCCTGGAAAGAGCTGCAAGCTAGTGAGCGCACACAAATCAAGCACAGAGACGGCAAAAGCGCCTTAGAGATTCTTGTTCACAAACTTTAGAGAATTTGAAAAATGCCCCTCAATTTGGAGGATGTGATATGAAATCAAACAAAGTATAGAATTACAAGTTTCAGCTGCCTAATTTGAATGCAGAAACTGACAGCGAGACAGGGTAACCAGGCCATCTGTGAAATTCCAAGTGGCACTGCAGGAGCACATACCTGTCTTCCTGACTTTCTTTAGCATTTCCCTCCTTAATTATAATACAAGGGACCCAGTCCCAGCAGCAGCCGATTCTAAGACACATGTGTCTATGTGCGTCTCAGCAGGACGAATTGGAGGGGCAAATGTGTCTAGTTTGCACACCGCTTTTGACAGCAGGATTTCTTCACTAAGAATCCCTCTGGGCCCTACAGTGAAGAATTACATAAAGCGTATTTGTCCTCGATTAGCCAAAGCCCAGTCTCAGATAAGTAGTCTTCACCCCAATACATATTCAAATGCCATCCTAATCTCAAAGTGTTTTAAAGCAGATTTTTTCAACAATATGATAAAGACCCTCCTCTACTAAATTTTCTCATAAAATTCCATCTACTTTAATCAGTACATTATATATGTTTTAGTGTGTGTGTATGTATATAAAAAATGGTATTGAACAAATATATCCTTATCTGCTGAAAGCCAACGATAAACTTTAAAGGTTGGCACTGACCGTAGCATGACAGCAACTGACTAAATGCTCAGCAAACCAGTTTCCTCTTCTTCTCGTATCCATCAGAATTACTGCAAGAAACAGAATCTGCCTCTGATGACTCAAGAGACTTCAGTCTGTTGACTAAGTACAGAGGTCTATATACAAAGGCATGGAAAGGATGAAGAAAATCAATAAGGGAAGTTGAGGCACCCAGGGACTAGAAGGACAGAAAGCCATCACCAGCCCTGGGTTACCAACTGCTCTCAGAGGACACAGCCTGTTTTGTGGTCATTCCACAGATGAGAGATGTAAACTCTCTCCCAATCAATGGGTTGGATGTCAAGGCTGATGATACTCCTTCATGCACCAAGAAAGCATGAAAGAAAGTTTATTACTCACACACAAGGGATTTCTGGGGAGAGAAGCACAGAGGCAAGTCAGTTTGAAGCCATGAGGTTCGAACTTTGTGTTGTGTCAAGAGCTCAGAAGCTGGGGGTGCAGTTCCCTTACGTACGGGAAGCGCAAGATGGTGGTGGGCAGGGCAAGGGTGCCTGGAGGCCTAAATGCTGGGAACTGTCAAATATCTGGAATGGAGCCAGGCTCTATTACACAGCCAAATGCAGGAAGGGAGCAAGGTATAAAAACCCCAAACTCCAGCTCTCCAGTCTCCTGCCTATGCCTCCCACAATGAGCCTATCTGGAAGCCAGAAGGTCAGAGATCTTGAGTAATGGTGTCCACAGGATCAGTCTTCTGTGGCACAGCAGGGCAGAGCCAAAGAGAGCAGAGAATATCCAGCAGACAGGTGGATCACATCGCTCAGCCTCTCTTTAGGCAGGTATGGTTCCTGGCTAAATTCTGGCGATAGGATAAGGGCAGAGTGATGTGCAGCATTTTCAGACCTAGCCCATTACATTTGGTGTGGCCCTCAATGCTCTCCCTCTTGTCTCATCTAAAGTTTAGAGGACAAGGGTCCAGAGGGGGACTTCGAGGGCTTAGAGGATGATGAAGCCACCAGACTAGAAGAGCCTGGGTTCTTAAATGACTGTCAATCAGGGACCCACATTGAATGGCAGCATGAGTGAGAAGCGAACTCCTATGTGCTCCTTCTGAGAACCACTTGCTATCGAGACAACTGCAACTGATAAACACACGAGTATTATGGAGAAAGAAGTCTAAAATAAGCTGAAGTTTGCAGAAGATTCTAAGAGTAATTTTTTAAATGTAGAGAAGGACCATGAAATAATAGGTTACATACTCGGGACCAAAGTTATTAAACCTTCGTTTCACTTGCATTGCCCTGTGCAATAATTCCTGCCAGTGTTATGGAAGCTGTGCTCTATTGTATGGTAAAAAGGAGAAGAAAACAGCTTTGGGGTAGGAAACGAACAGTACCTGCCACCGATGGGACAGGTGGGTCCCTTCCACACTAGCATGTGGATTGCTGGTCCTTGTGCCTGTGTGTAACTTTGGGTCACTATAGAGCCCATTCTCTTTCAACATGATTCTGTCTCCCTAATAGTTCACTCCTATGGCTATTCATTTAATCTTCATTCACTCATTCTAGAAACATTATTGAATGCTTACTCTGGGCCAGTGGTGTCTCGAGTGACTTAGAGTCTAGTTGGAAGAGTCCGCAATGTGAATAAATGAGCACGATGAAGTGCGACAAGTGCTTTGTTGGAAGTGCATATGGGGCTCGGCGGGAGTGGAAAGGGGGAGTGCCCAGCCCTGCCTGGGTTGGGAGTGAGGGCGGGAATGGATTAGGAAAGTCTTCAGAGAGAAGAAGACCCCGAACAGACTCTGAACGGAAGTAGCTATACTGCCCCTCCAGTGGCATGTACTGCTTTCAAGTAGAATGAGCCTGTCGCCAGTGTTGGATCTGTACGCTGGCCACAGGCTGGCTCTTCCCCTGAAGGGTAGCACCAAGGACATGCTTTGCCCTTGAGCCTTCCTCCTGAGAGCGTGGGCGAGATGTTCTGCTGCTAAAACTCCTGTGACTATCTGCCACTGTCCCCAGGGCTGTGGTAGAAGCTGTGCCAACAACTCCTTCCTAACACATCCTCTGCTCGGCAGCTATCTCAGTGCCAGCAGTGGCTGCCGGCGTGTGACCACCACTGCACGGCAGTGGCCCCTGGGTGGCTCTCAGGCCAAGCTCTGCCCAAGCCCCGGTGAACGGGTGTCCCCCAGGAAGAGCCAAGAGCTCCCAGTCGAGTCACCACTAAGTCAGGGAATTACACGGCTGCAGAGATCACATCAGGGCAGGCCTCAAAAGCTGGGGGAGATTTCATTCTTCTAAGGTACTTTTCTGTCTGCAATGCTCAGAAAATTCATTTTCTTACCCTCCTTTAAGCCTCAATTTCCTCATCGATAAAATGAGGATAATAATAGTATTTGCTTCAAAGGCTGGTATGAGGATTCGTGAGTTAATACAGTGTATTTATTTATTTATTTATAACAGACAGGATCTCACTCTGTTGCCCAGGCTGGAGTGCAGTGACACAATCAGAGCTCACTGCATCTTCAATCTCCTGGGCTCAAGCAATCCTCCTGCCTCAGCCTCCCAAGTAGCTGGGACTACAGGCAAGTGCCACCACGCCTGGCTAATTTTCTTTTCTGTAGAGATGGAGTCTCACTATTGTTGCCCAGGCTGGTCTTGAACTCCTGGCTTTAAGGGATCCTCCTTCCTCGGCCTCCCAAAGTTCTGGGATTACAGGCATGAGCCACTGCGCTGGCCAAGTTAATGCAGATTAGAACAGAGCCTGGCACACAGCAATGATCAATAAACCTTTCATAGCCCAGTGATGACTGGGAGGAGGAAGGGGAGGATGATGATGAAGATGGTGGTAAGATGATAAATGGCTACTACTTCCCGAGCCCAAACATGTGGTTCAGGACGTCATTGAATGAGTGATTGGGAGATTGGTGAAAGGAAATGATTTTTCTTTCCGTAAATTGGTCGCCAACTTCTGATTAGTAGTTTTTGAGTTATTTTCATTTGTACTAGTCAACCAGAGAAGAGTTTTATTTTATTTTTGGTTTTTCGTGTTTACTTAAAGGCAGGGCTCTACAATATCCCCATAGTCTGCATATTAGCTGTTTTGAGCCATTGACCTGGGTTTCAACATCATTCGTACCTTATTTATTCATTCAACAAACGAATTGATCCAGTGCCCACCCTGATCCGAACCTATGCCAGGTGCAGCAGACTCAGTAAGGAACAGGATGCGGTCTGTGTGCTCAGTGGGCTTGCCAGCCAGGGACAGAGCCACTCCGTGGAGTGTGTCCTGTGTGAGGAGCATTTCCAAGGCTCCGCTGAGAGCTCAGAGACTGAGCCCTAAGCAAGGAAGCGGGTAGCGTTCTTGGCAGCATTCCACAGATGCAGAGGCCCCAAAGTAAGCAAGCACATGGGGCTTCTGGGAGCTGCGAGGAGACAGCAGGGCTGGGGTGGAGAATGCCAGGCAGGAAGTGTCAAGAGGTGAGTGTAAAGAAGTCGACAGAGGTCAGGTTATAAAGGATTAGTCACCAGGCTAAGGGATCTGGACTAAACTCTAAGTGCTATGAGGAGCCATGGCATGTTTTGGGCCAGGGAGTGACAAAAGAGACTGACAGCTAAAAAGGATCTTTCAAGCCACAGGATAGAGGACAGATGGGAGGGGTGCAAGATAGGTATTGAGACCCCGGGTGGGAGACCACTGAGGAATTTCAGATGGTGATGGGACATGTGCTAAGGCGTGAGCATGGGGATGGGAGACGTGGCTGTAAATGGCAGCTCTCAGGGGTCAGCAGTGACCAGAAGGCAGTTTGGGCCCAAACACAGACCCAGTGTAAAGACTTTCAGCCCGTCTTCCTGCACCGGGGCGGCAGGAGAGGGAAGATTTCTTCATCATGAGGCTTGAATCTACTTGCTGGTGCCTGCGTAGGGGACATGAAGGAGAGGACAGAGCCAAGGATGGCACCTAGACTTCTGATGTGGCAACTGGCCAAATGTTAGGCAGTGAGACGGGGATTTGTGCAGAAGGAGCAGATTAGGGGAAAAGGAAAGGAGAGAATGTAATAGTTCAGGTCAGACATGAGTCTGAGACGCCATGGAGACTTAAGAGCAACACATGAGTGAGGGTCCTCCACAGAAACAGAACCGATAGAAGATTCAGATATCTATCTGCCTATCTATTTATATATATGCATAAAATGAGATATTTTATAAGAAATTGGCTCACAAGATTAGGGAGCCTGAGAAGTCCCCGATCTGACATGTGTAAGCTGGAGACCCAGGAAAGCTGGTGATACCATTCAAAAGCCTGAGAGCCAAAGAGCCAGTGGTCTAGATTCCAATCTGAATTTGAAGACCAGAAGCACCCAGGGCAGAAGAAGATCAATGTTTCGGCTCCGCAGGCAGGCAGAGGGCAAAGTCAACCTTCCTTGTTCTATCCAAGTGCTCACAGATCAGAGGAGGCCCATCCATACTGGTGACTGTGATCTTTATTCAGTCTACAACTTCAAATGCTAATCTCTTCCAAAAATACTCACAGACTCACCCAGAAACGATGTTTAACCAGGTCCCTGGGCATCCTCTGGCCCAGCCAAGTTGACACATACAATTAGCCATCACGAGTAAAGATTTTTAAATGCGGCTTTTGAGCATCCTGCCTGTGATCCAGCATCTGCTCACCTGGCCAGCCCAAACTTTACTGCAGAAAATCATGTTCTCTCCCACTTTACAGCCTCTGGGCATACAATTCCCATCACCTGAAACTTTCCCCCAACTCTCCATCCCACCTCTAACCTGACCATCTCTTTTTTATCCTTCATGTCTCAAGTTTGGACACACGACCCCCTGGAAACCTTCTCTGCTGTCTCCCCGTCCCAGATTAGGTGCCCTCTCTGCATCCTTATCACACCCTCTAATTCCTGATCATTGCTTTGTATACAATCTAATTGTGTTTTCTGGTGTCTTCCCTCGAGATACTCTACGTTTGATGGGGGTTTGTTTATTAATGTGTCCCCAGTGCTTAGTACAGTGCCTGGTGCATAGTAATGACTCAATAAGCAAGTGGGATAAATGCAAGACATGCATAGATATGAGCGGTATCTATGACAGAGAAATAAAAGCATGCATAGCACCTGCATTACCTTATTTACTACATATTTACCTACCATCCACACCTGACTTTAAAACCCTGCTATTTTCTGAAATTGAAAGTTATACTCTCCTGAAACTAAAAATTTCCAGATGATGGCATTGCTAAGAGCAATCTGATACAGTAACAGTTTCTGGCATATGCAGCTCATTTTAACAGATGCCGGTATGACATACAGAAAGCTGTCAGGCGTGCTCCGAAAAGAAAAGCCATCCAGTTCATGTTCCACTTGCAAAATTAATTTCATTTGACATTTAATTTATATCCTAAGGTACTGTGGATTTAAAACTTGACTATGATAACAGCAGATTAGAGAAGTTTTCCATTTGACAAAATCAATTCATCAAGTTATTTTTATTATGAGTAAGGCTGTCTTGATCCAGATATCTCCAAATCAAATACACAGATCATCTAAAATATATTTATTGATTCTTTTAAAGAAAACAAGCTTTCTCTTCTTTATGTCTGATATTGAGTGAAGCAGAGCATGCATCAGCTCACCATAATAACAGAGAAAGGAGACAGTAGGAAGTCAGAACTCTGTGCGGTTAAAATCCAGAAAGCTACTTGAAATTCCAGATGTTCCATTTATTAAACAGTCTCAACCCTGGCTACACATTAGATTCAGCTGGGGATTTTTTTTAAAAAAATATCCATGCCTGGTCCCACCCCACACAAAATAAATCAGCTTCTCCAGTATGGCACGGCATCTGCATTTTTTAAAAACCCCAGGTGATTAATGCACAGGTCTATTAGCTATGTGAATTTGGGCCTGTAATTTCATATCCTTGGTATATAAAACGGAGTGTAGTAAGCATTTGCCACACTCATGACTGACCATCCACTTTTTTTTTTAATTTAACAGCTTATTAGTTTGAATCAGGCTTGAAAAGAGAGCCATACATTGCAACTGGTTGATACTTTCCTTATATTTAATAATTCTTTAAACTTGTAACTCCACCTCCCTCTGCCTTTTCTTTTTTCCTTACAATTTATTATACTTGTTGAAACAACTAGATCATCTATACTATAGTTTGTCATGATCTATAATTTGCTCACTGCATCTCTATGGTGTCATTTAACATGTTTCTCTTTTCCACTATCATTTCCTATAAATTGGTTGTTAGATCAAAAGGCTTGATCAAGAAAAAAGTAAAATTTTAAAAAAAGATTTGTTAGCCAGGCATGGTGGCATGCCTGCTGTGCCAGCTACTCAGGAGGCTGGGGTAGGAGATTCGCTAGAGCCCAAAAGTTTGAGGTTGCAGGGAGCTATGATGATGCCACTGCTCTTGCTCAGGTAACTAAGCAAGACCCTGCCACTAAAAAAAAAAAAAAAAAAAAAAAGGTTTAATCAGAGCCACACTTAATTGGTAAGACTACTTCATGGGTGATAACGTGCACTTTTCTGAGAAGCACTTTATGTCTGTCTGTCTCTATTTTTATGATGTGAATAGCTATTGGCAATCATTGCCTGAATTCATTATTTTATTAGAGAATGAAAAATAATGATATTCTATTGGCCTGTCTTTATTTTTTAGCTGGAATACTTCTGTCAATGGAAAAAAAGCCAAATTCTGTAAAATAATTTTAAAGAGATTTATTCTGAGCCAAATTTGAGGACCATGACCAGGAGCCATGCCCAAGAAGTCTTGAGCAAGTGGACTTGCTGTGGTTGGGTTACAGTTTGGTTTTATGCATTTCAGAGAGACAGGGGTTACAGGTAAAGTCATAAATCAATACGTGGGAGACATATATTGATTGGTTTGGCCAGAAAAGATAGGCCATCTTGAAGGGAGGCTGGGGCTTAAAGGTTATAGGTGGGTTTAAAGATTCTTTGACTTGTAATTGATTGAAGATATGCAACTTTGTCTAAAGTCTTGGAATGTTTTAAAATAAGGAGCAGTTTATCAAAGACAAGCCACCTGACATAGATTTGTGTGTAAATTGAGGACCTGCATGGTTTATCTTTCATCCCCTTAGGCCTGTTAATGGGTTTCTAAGGATATCTCCCAGAAGGGGAGGGGCATGATGAGGCCTGTCTGACCTCCCTCCTCCTGGCAGGCAATTTAGTTTTAGGATATTCCTTTGGCCAAGAGGGAGTCCATTCAGTCAATGGGTGGGGGGTGAGCCTTAAGATTTTATTTTAGTTCACACTTCTATAAAGGGAAATCTTTCCTCATCAGTATTTGGTTTCTCTGAGACACGGTTTGTATAGGATAATGAAAAAAAATTATGTTGGTTTCTTTATTTGATCTAATGAATTGGATCTCCAGTATCCTCTAAAGGTGACCAACGAGGGTTGTTTTGATTTTGTTCTTGTTTTTGTTTTACAGTATCATTATGAACTCATATATTTAAAATGAACTCATGAATTTAAAATGTTTTAATTCATTGCAATTATTATTAACAACCAACAAATGATCTTAGCCTATCCTTTGACACCCCTCATTGCTCTTAGGTAACTTCTTTGCTTTCTGCTGTGACAAGATGGCCCAGGCTCATCTCCTGCCTGGGTCTCAAATCAGCCAGTCTCCAAAGTGCCCTCATTCCTGTTTGTGAAGTTAATATTTGAAACCAGAATCTGGGTGCTAGAAGTGCTCATTGCTACCAGCTGTCCTTGTTTCTAGGCCTTTTAAGTAAACAGAGCTAGACAGAAAATACTTTTTATTTTCCTAAGGATAAAATCACCATGAGTTCATACTGATATTAAATCTCAAATTTAGGACTAAAGAGTCTTGACTTAACTGTTTAGAAATATCTATCTTACATCTGCTTCTCTTTCTGCAATATCCAATCCCTGAGTTTCCAGCAATAGGACAGGATTTCTCCTTTGCTTTATCCCACAGCACACGTGCAACCACATCACAGTAACGATACCAACACAAACGCTGCCAATATGTAACCCAGCAACCCAACCAAAATACCCAGAAATACCAAAAATTTGATAAATTTTTGTCCTTAGAGTATATCTCACTAAGAATATACAATTAAATGATTGTGTTATAAAGTCACTAAAGAGTTCCATACTGGCTGGGCATGGTGGCTAACGCCTGTAATCCTAGCACTCTGGAAGGCTGAGGCGGGCAGATCATTTGAGCTCAGGAGTTCGAGACCAGCCTGAGCAAAAGCGAGACCCCCATCTCTACTAAAACATAAACAGAAAGAAATTAGCTAGACAACTAAAAATATATACAGAAAAAATTAGCCAGGTATGGTGGCGTATGCCTGTAGTCCCAGCTACTCAGGAGGCTGAGGCAGGAGAATCGCTTGAGCCCAGAAGTTTAAGGTTGCTGTGAGCTAGGCTGATGCCATGGCACTCTAGCCCAGGCAACAGAGTGAGACTCTGTCTCAAAAAAATAAAGAGTTCCACACTGTGTGATCATGTCACCAATTTGATGTACCTCATGTTCTGTTTTGCTTTCCGTTTTTTAGGGATTTGTTAATTTAACATTTTTATAATTATGAAAAAATATATGCCATGTTCTAATGTCAAATCTATGAGAAAAAGTATAGTTTAAAAAGTCTAGTTTCTATTCCTGCTCCCTATATACTGTCCCCTCTCTCATAGGTAATTTTTTTTTAAGTTTTTGACCCAAGCACAGTGGTGCATTCCTATATTCCCAGCTACTTGGAGGCTGAGGTGGGAGGAGCCCTTGTGCCTAGGAGTTCATGTGCAGCCTGAGCAACATAGTGAGCCCCCTTCTCTAAAAAAAAAAAAAAAAAAAGGAAAAAAAAGAAAAGTTTTTGGTAGATAACTTACTTTTAAAATAAAAGCAAAAATGTATATATATTTGTACCACCTCCAACTTTATTAGATGAATGCTAGCATGCCATAAACACTTTCTCTGCCTTGCTTTTTCCTCTTAACAACATATCCTGGAGATCATTCTATAGCACTATATAGAGATGTTACTCATTCCTTTTTAGAGCTGCATAGTACTCCATGAGGTTTTTTCAGCCAGTCCCATGTTTAGGACTGTTTACAGTTTTGTTATCATAAATAGGATAGCATTCAATAGCCTTGTGATACATCTTTTTTAAATCCATTTTTGCCAGTGTTCCTTAGAATAGATTCCCAGAAGTGGGATTTCTGGGCCAAAGTGTAAACATGTGTGCAATGTTGCTAGACAAAACCCAATTCCTTTCATAGCAATCATATTATTTTGCTGTCAGCTAAATCATGTGAGAGTATCTGTTTTTTCACAGCAGCCTACCTGAATGTGTTGTCACACCTTTGGGTTTTTGCCCATCTGATAGATGAGAAATGGAATAGATGTGGTTATAATTTGCATTCTTCTTATTATGAGGCATCTTTTTATACCTTTAAGAGATATTTGTAGAGCTTGTTTGTATTAATAAAATTTATATTTCTGCCTATTTTTTTATAAAGTTGGTTTGGTCATTTTCTTCTGTTTTTTTTAGGAGTTCTTTTGTATGCTAAGGATATTAAACTTTTAGAGTGTTTATAAGTTGCAAATGTTTCTGAGTTTTTCATCTGTCCATTTTACTTTGTGGATGACTTTTTCTTTACTGTTGTGTAGTCAAGTGTATCAACCATCTCCCTTATTGCATTTAGATTTGGAGTAGCGATTAGCAAAGTTTTCCCCACTCCCAGGCTATAGAGTATTGTCTTCTCCTGGTACTTACAGGCTTTTATTTTTTACATGTAAATCTCTAATATATTTGGAATATATTGGTGTATATGGTAGAAGTTATTGAACCATTTATTAAAAAGTTCATCTCTTTCCCAGTGATTTGAGATGCTGCCTTGATTGCATTCTATCAAATGTAACTGGGTCCACATCTCGATTTTCTATGCTGTTGATCTGCCTATCCATGTGCTAATGCAAGTCTGTTTTGATTATAGATTATTTAAAATAATGTTTTAATATCTGAAAGGTCTTTACCAGCCATACCCTCCTTTGCTCTTTTTATCCATAGGGTTTTTCTGTTTTTTCTTGCCTGTCTGTTCTTCCAAATGAACCTTTAACTATATCCAGCTCCAGATTGTAAAAAAAGAATGCTGTTATTGTTTTTTTAATCAGAATTTACTAATTTATAAGTTAACTTGAGGATTGACATTTATATGCTATGTCTGCACATTTGTTCAAATTTAGTTTTGCAGCCATGTTAAATACTATTATTCACACAAATATTTAACACTTCTTACTAAGTTTGCATCTAGATTTTTAAATCTTTAATATAAATGAGGTCTTCTCTTTCATCATAACTTCTACTATTGGTTTTTGTTTTTTTTTTTGTTTTTTTTTTTTTTTTTTTTGAGACAGAGTCTCACTTTGTTGCCCAGGCTAGAGTGAGTGCCGTGGCGTCAGCCTAGCTCACAGCAACCTCAAACTCCTGGGCTTGAGTGATCCTTCTGCCTCAGCCTCCCGAGTAGCTGGGACTACAGGCATGCGCCACCATGCCCGGCTAATTTTTTATATATATATCAGTTGGCCAATTAATTTCTTTCTATTTATAGTAGAGACGGGGTCTCGCTCTTGCTCAGGCTGGTTTTGAACTCCTGACCTTGAGCAATCCGCCCGCCTCGGCCTCCCAAGAGCTAGGATTACAGGCGTGAGCCACAGCGCCCGGCCTTCTACTATTGGTTTTTAAATGTTGAGATTATAACCTACTACTTTGCTAAAATTATCTTGTATTTTATAATTTTTCCATTGATTCTCTTGAGTTTTCAAGATATAAAATCATATTATCTACAAACAGATAATTTGACTTCTTGTTTCAGTTCATATGCTTCTAATTACTTTCTCTTACCTAAGTGCATTGGCTAAAACCTCTAACTTAAACATTTCTTCCATAGTAATTGATCTGTTTTGAATTTCTGTCCCACTGGTGTTCATTTTATTATATTGCATTTTTCTAAAAAATTATTCTGAAATTGTTTTCTAGAAAACTTCATCAGAGTTTACATCTGCATAGTCTTGTACAATGTCAGTCTTTAGTGATTTTTAAAATTTTCTGTTATTATGGTATTTTCCCCATGTCACTTCTAATTTTGTATATTTATGATTTCTCCTTTTAAATTTAAAAAAATTTCTTTACTATATTACCAAGTGTTTTGTTAATTTTGCTAATTTTTTTACTTTTTTACTTTTCTTTTCTTTTTTTTTTTTTTTTTGAGACAGAGTCTCACTTTGTTGCCCAGGCTACAGTGAGTGCTGTGGCATCAGCCTAGCTCACAGCAACCTCAAACTCCTGGGCTCAAATGATCCTACTGCCTCAGCCTTCCGAGTAGCTGGGACTACAGGCATGTGCCACTATGCCCGAATAATTTTTTTTGTATGTATATTTTTAGTTGGTCAATTAATTTCTTTCTATTTTTAGTAGAGACAGGGTCTCGCTCAGGCTTGTTTCAAACTCCTGACCTTGAGTGATCCAACCGCCTCGGCCTCCCAGAGTGCTAGGATTACAGGCGTGAACCACCGCGCCCAGCCTTTTTTTTTTTTTTACTTTTATAGTTTGAGTTTATTTATAAATTCTACTCTTTTATTGTTTCTTACACATTTATTCTATCTTTATTACTTCTTTCCTTCTGTTCTTTTTTGGCTTATTTTTAAAGTCTTTAGTTTTTGTTTTATTTTTATTTATTTTTTATTTTTATTAATATAAATATTTTATAGTATAAATGTTCCTCTCATAGACTCAAGATATTCTGCAATTTCACCTAATATTTCCTCTTTGAGCCAAGAGTTGTTTAATAAAATGTTTTTACATTTCCCATGTAAAAAAACCTTTTTAAATTTTTGTTTTATTAGTTTCTGATTTTATTGCATTGTGCTCAAAGAATTATATTTTTATTCTTAGAATTTATGTATGCCTTCATTTCCAGTGCTCATGTAACATTCATGAAAATTAATTATTAATATATTCTAGGCCACAACTATATCTAATCCCTATAACCTGTAAATGTTACCTTACGAGAAAAAAAGATTTTTGCAGATGTGATTAAGGATTTGTAGATGGGGAGAGTATCATGGATTATCCTAAATGCAATCCCAAGTGTCTATGTAAGAGAGAGGCAGAAAGAGATTTGATGCACACAGAGGAGAAGGCTATGTGAAGATGAAACGAAAAGATTTGAAGATGCTGGCCCTGAGTACGGAGCAATGCAGCCCTGCCAACACCTTGATTTTGGCGCACTGATACTGATATATATATATATATATATATATATATATATATATATATATATATATATATATATATATCAGGTGGTTTTGGAGATTTTAGAGATTTATGAATTATCCTTTCTAGATGTTCTATATTCTTCCTTGGTTTTTTGTCCACTTCCTTTGTCTCAGATTGAGAGAGGTGTGTTAAAGACTCCATTAGTGCTGTTTCAATTTCTCCCAGCATCTCCTGTTATTTCTGCTTTAGTGAAAATTCTATGTTTTTAGGTTCAAAATATTAGTAATTATTTTATCTTTATTCTGTATGGTAGCCTTTACATTATAAAGTGCCCTTTTTTTATTGTTTTAGGTTTGCTTTCACAAATAACATAGCATGAATTTTGCTTTGTTAGCCAATTCAAGAATGCTTTTATTTTTATAAATGAATATGTATATATATTTTTAATATAATCTATATGCTTGGACTCAGTTCTGCCATACCTATCTATGCTATATAAATTATATATATAGACAGACATATGGTCTTCCATTTATGTGCTTGTTTTATTTCCTGTGTTTTCTCTTTCTTTTGGCATTTAGGAAAGTTTGTATTTTGTTTCTAAGGTTATCTTCTGAGTAATACCTTTACATAATAATATTAATCCTCTCTTCTTTTTGAATACTACCTATCAGTTGCCCATTCTGAACAATATTGGAATTAACTGGTAATCTTTTTTTCCCCTTCCACCCTGCTCCTTCAGCACCTAATTTGAAATTATAGGAGCTTTTTTCCTCCTAATACCAGTAAGCAATCAGCAAGCTTGTTCAGGTTTTCATATGCTCTTCCTCTTTTCTCCCAATTTTTGATAGTTATACAGTTTCAGATTTTTAAATTTAATCAATCAATTTATTTATTTTTAGAGACAGGTCTCACTCTGTAGCCCAGGCTGGATTGCAGTGGCACCATCAGAGCTCACTCAACTCTTTGGCTCAAGCAATCCTCCTGCCTCAGCCTCCCAAGTAGCTGAGACTATACACACATGCCACAACGCCCTGCTGATTTTCTGTAGAGGAAGGGTCTCACTATGTTGCCCAGGCTGGTCTCATACTCCTGGTCTCAAGCAATCCTTCCACCTCAGCCTCCCAAAGTGCTGAGATTATAGGTATGAGCCACCGTTCCCAGCTATAGTTTCTGCCACACAGAATATACAACCATTGCATATTATGCACCTCCTGTGTATTAATCATTTAGTGACAGTACTAGAGATAAATATATAATCAATGGCTCTCCAATGAAGAAGTCAAAACTCAATTTACTGGCTTACCTTACAATCAGGACACAAACAAGTGGCCAGGTGCTGTCAATCAGACACATACTATAAGGGATTTTGATTCAAAAGTGAGCAATGTTAGGGAGCAGGCTGCGCATGGAACTGCCATTTTTGCTAGAATACGTGATGGTCAGGCCATCCAGCTTCCAGATGCAATGGTGGCAGGGGAGCAGTTTCCCAGTGATTGGAAGGCCATGCCCCTGATGAAGAAGTGGCATGGGTGTTTATAGCAGCAGTGGTTGCAGAAAATTCTAAGAACTTCTGGTGTTTATGTGTTGCAGCAGTGATATTAACAGTAGAGGTTTTCTAATCAAGCTAAGCTTGGTTTTAGATAATCCACAGCTTGGTTTTAGGTAATTTTATGGAATCAGCTTTGAGACTGTTCTCCAGACTTCTTAACTTTATTGTGAACTTTCTAATATCATGTAATATATTCTTCCTCGACTTAAATTAATCTAAGTACATGTTGTCATTGACATCCAAAAGCGCTGATACATACCTGGAGCCACACATTTCCTGTTATTGTTGTGAAAGCTGAATAATGTAGCTTACACATAAGCACCTAACACATAATAGTGTTTAAAAAGTATTACTTGCCTTTTGAGTTCTTTGGAGAGGTGGATAATGGGTACACAGGCAGTCAAGCTAGATCTTATTGAAGCTGCTAAAATAAATCTGCACTCATTAAAGATATATTCAATTCTCTTTGTTGGGGCACTGTCAAAGCCTCAAATGCTTTTCGGAATCTTTTTATTCTATAAGACTAGCTAAGGTAATAAACTTTCTGTGTGGGAATGGCTATGTAATCTGTTGGGTCCAGTGCAAAATAAAGACATAGGATCTCTTTTTTAAAAAAACTATTAAGAATTTCAAGATGGGCCGGGCGCTGTGGCTCACGCCTGTAATCCTAGCTCTTGGGAGGCCGAGGCGGGCGGATTGCTCAAGGTCAGGAGTTCAAAACCAGCCTGAGCAAGAGCGAGACCCCGTCTCTACTATAAATAGAAAGAAATTAATTGGCCAACTGATATATATATAAAAAATTAGCCGGGCATGGTGGCACATGCCTGTAGTCCCAGCTACTCGGGAGGCTGAGGCAGAAGGATCACTCGAGCCCAGGAGTTTGAGGTTGCTGTGAGCTAGGCTGACGCCACGGCACTCACTCTAGCCTGGACAACAAAGCGAGACTCTGTCTCAAAAAAAAAAAAAAAAAAAGAATTTCAAGATGGAGCAGGCACAGTGGCTCACACCTGTAATCCTGACACTTTGGGAGGCTGTGGTGGGAGGATCACTTGAGCCCAGGCATTCAAGACCAGCCTGGGCAATATAGTAAGACCCCATCACTTCAAAAAAATTTTTTTAAAAATCAGCAGAGCATGATGGCATGTATCTGTGGTCCCAGCTACTCGGGAGGCTGAGGAGGGACAATCACTTGAGGCCAGGAGTTGGAGGTTTGCAATGAGCTATAATGGCACCACTGCACTCCAGCCTGGGCAACAGAATGAGAACCCTGTCTCAAAAACAAAAACAATAATAACAAAAAAGAACTTCAAGATGATGATAGCAGAGACTTAAACCAAGCACAGTGCTCTTATAAGTGTGGGCCCTGGGTGACTGTGGAGGTCACATATCCATGAAGCCAGCCCTGTCTACAGGAAGCACTTCTAATCCTCTTTCTCATCTACTGAAATTAAGACTAGATTAAGAGTATGACAGGAATATCTAAGCTCTTCTCTCTATGGTCACACCTAAATTCTGTTCAAAACAAGCAAGCCATTACATTTATATGATGTGGCTGGCCACATCAAAAGGCCTTTTTAGTAATGATACAGAGTTATATTAGTGGTACAAAAATGCATGTCTACTTTAAGGAAAAACTATCAAAACAGAAAAAGATAGAATATCAAAACCAACAGGGACCAGAGGGGATATCTAATCCAAGCCCATTGTGTTAAACTTGAGGAAACTGAGACCCAGAAGGGACTGTCTGATTGGAATGATATACTAGTTAGGGCTGAATAGAGACTAGAACTTCTGTCTCCTGACATCCAGTTGAAATTTGTCTCATTTTATGTGGCACCAGCACCCTTGCTTTTCATTTCAGAAGTAGTAGAGCAGTGGTCAACCAATTTCTTCTCCAGTCATGCACATCCACAACAAAAGGGAGAATACCAAGGAAGAAAAGGAAATTCAGGGTTAAAAACCTTCCAGACTCAAAGGAAAGAAAGAAGCTTATAACTACATTAAAAGAACTCTATTTTTTATTACAAAAGCTATCAGCAACATTCAAATCAAAATGCATAAATTGAACAGTTATTTTCCACCCATTCATCCAATATTACTCCCTGAAAGTTATCACTTTTATCATTTGGTGACTATCCTTTCAGATATTTTATATTGGAATTCAAATCTTATTCTACCATTTAGGTCGAGCCTTACTTTATATATATACCACCAATGGAATTAGGTGACTGTGAATTTTTTAAAAAATGCTTTATTACAAGCAAAAGGTAAACCTAAACAATGAAAATAGTTATGTGAATTTTCTCAGAGGACTGGCCTTTTTAGAAGTAGTAAAATGGTCATTCAATTATCAGTATATGTGAAGTAAAACAGATAAGTAATGCACAACAATCTATTTATACTGGAATTTCTTTTGTACTTTGTTATGTTGATTTTGCAAAAAATGTTTTCCTTATGTTTACTTCTACTGCCAGAGTTAACTCATTAAGCATTCTGGGGTAGGAAAGATGTAATATAGTAGCAACATTCCCTACTAAATTTCTGTATTTCTGATTCCGTGATGAATTACCTTATAGTGTTTCTATTTCTCTCAAATACATACTTTGTTTATTCATTCTTCAATGTCAAAACTATTTCTTGTTTTCAGAAATCTTTTGGAAATATTCAAGGCCTCAACATATAGTACTAATTTTCTATTTTGAAGATACAAGAATGTAGCAACTTGGTGGGGGAGGGGAGTTATGTGCATTGTTTATTTACATACCAGAAGCTACATAAATTATATCACTATCTTTCTAGTATTCCAAAGGAAGATCGTTAATACCCTTAGTCGCTGATTTTCTTGGGCTATCATTATTTAAACACTACCTAATATACCCAGTATTGTATGAATAATCTTTAAATTTATAATTCTTTTGCTAGTATTGACTAGTGGATAGACAGTGGAAAAAATAGCTTTTCCAATTCACCTTACAAAACAATTAAAATCCTCATGAAATTACGCTGTATGTTAGAAACTATTCACGGATTGTGGACTCTCTGCTATTCAATTTGATTGTTCAAATTAACAAATTCCTGAGCCAAACTAAGGTAAATTACAGCTCCACTTACATATAAATTTTCTTAGCCTGCCAAATGAGTAAACGAGTTAACTCTGCCAGCCAGGTAACAGCTTGCGGTTTAGAGACCCAGTCTACCGCATCACCAAAGCCTGGCTCACCCTACCACTAAATATCCAGGGGTTCAAGTGTGGGTCACCTCTCGACCTGTCCACACCCCGCCCTCGGCCCCGCCCCTTCCTTTGCCCCACCTCCTGCTCGCAGGCGTTCCTTCCGCGCCCCCTCCATTCAGCCAATCGCCGGTGACGCTTGCGGGGGTGGGTCTTCCCTGCCCGCCAATGGAGGACGTCTTTGCTGCCCGGGTCCTGCCCCTGCCCGGAGCTACAGCCGGAAGATGGCGGCGGCTGCAGAGTTAGCGCTGCTGGAAAAGTCGCTGGGGCTGAGTAAAAGGAATAAATATAGCGCTCGTGGCGACCGCCAGGTGAGAAATTTGGGCGGCGCGGAGAGGAAAAGACAGACGGAAACGGGGCCTGCTGAGCCCAAGTAGGACCGGGGCTGCAGGCTGGTCGAGGCGGGCGGAGTGAGGATGTCGCTTCCCAGCTCTCCACGTGTCTGCGCCGCGGAGCCAGCTGGCGCCTCTGGGCCTCGGCCCGGCCGCCCTAGCTCCAGGAGGGGGAAGGGCATCTGCTTAGGTCGGGCTCGGCCTGAACTTTACCTGCTGGGAAATTGTCCCCATCCCATTATGGGATAACCAGTTGCGGGAGGCCCCTCTAAGAGCTGTTGAAGAGACTGACCTGGAGGCCCTGCATTTGCATTCGGTGACTGTACTTACAGTAATTGCACCTTTCATTCAGCTATTAAGCGACTCTGAGAGAGTTATTAGGGTGCCAGGTAGCACTGTGCTAGGCCTGGGTAATACAGTGGTGGCTAAGGTGAGCACCCTGCCTCCCCTCAGGAAGCTTGCTTTTTGGCCTGTGGGCAAACGTTGCTGCTGTTTCAATTATGGTAGTGAAGATGGCCAAGAGAACACATAAGTGGTCTTGACCGAATCTGTGGGACACAGGGAAGGTTTTTCTGCAGTCTTGGGATATCAAGTGTGCGACGCTCAGGGAATGAAGGAAAGTTACATGGTATGAGATTGACTTGGTGAAGTATAAGGACTCAGATTTCCAGGGCATTGAAAAACATTTGTTTTATAAAAATCGTTGTTTGCAATGGAGAGAATGTATTAGAGGAAGAAAATAGTTGTAGGAAGAGTACTTTGGATATATATATTTTTTTGCCCCTTTGAGATTTTTTCCAGATGCCTTTTTGTTTGTTTGTTTTGGTTTTTTTGAGGTCTTGTTTTGGTTTTTTGAGGGTTTTTTTTGGCCTCGTTCTGTCACCTGGGCTAGAGTGCTGTGGCATCAGCCTAGCTCACAGCAACCTCAAACTCCTGGGCTCAAGTGATTCTCCTGCCTCAGCCTCCCGAGTCCCGCTGATATTTCTAATTTTAGTAGAGGCGTGGTCTCCAACTCCTGACCCCAAGATACCCCAATCTATCCTCCCTTCTCAGCCTCCCAGAGTGAGGGTGAGTCACCCTGCCCAGCCAACGTTTGCTCTTTGTCTTTAATTTTTTCTGTTCTTCATTTAGTCCATGTTAAAATCTTGTCTTGAAAGTAGTAGTATTGTAGTTTTTACATATAAGTTATTCTGAAACCTAGAAGGGATAAGCGACTTGCCTAAGGTCAGCCCTGTGATTAGTGGCAGAGTAGGCATTGCACCCAAAGTGGCCTGCTTTTGATTTTTCCACTGCCCCCATGCTGATTTTGTCCTTCCAGCTGGTACTCTTTAGTTTGGTTTCTATTTTTTAGGGAACACAGTCAAGATATGAGTATTATCTAGTGTAAGAAATAGCCATCAGCAATTAATTTAAAGCCCAACAGAATATGTACTAATGGAGGAAAATATTGTTGAGGAGTGTGGAAGAGAAAGTTAATTCCAACTATTAAAATGGACTTATAAGCTTCACAGAAAAGCTGGTATTTAAGGGGTTAGGCTTTCAAAGATGTATAAAACCAATAAATTATGAAAGACTGGGAAGTTTGAGGCAATAAGGAAACGAGTATGTGGAGTGATGCAAGAACCCGGAATTATAGATTGAGGCCCAACTGTGAGGCCTTTGGAGTTCAGAGTATGGTTTTAAATTTTATTTTCATTAAAACATTTTGGTAGTGGGCAGCTATTTTTCAAAAGTTTCTGTGTATGGGGAAAGGGTTGGAGTTATGTGATAAGATCAGCCATTTGGGGGGAAGACAGCTGACAGCAGAGAACCAGCAATAAGGCATTATGTGCAACATTACCAATAATAATGAAAAATTGAAAGTAGCTCAAAAATCCATCTCTAGGAGAAGGGTTCATTAAATTATAGTACATTGTCACATTGAAACAATCATGTGTCACTTAATGACAGGGATATGTTCTGAGAAATGCATCATCCAGCAATTTTGTCCTTATGCAAAGATTATAGAATGTACTTGTCTCAGTGGTATGAAATACCTCATCTATAGTAGGCTATACGATAGAGTCTATTGTTCCTGGCCTATAAACTTGTATAGCATGTTACTATACTGAATACTTTGGGCAATTATAACACAATGGTAAGTATTTGTGTATCTAAATATATCTAAACATAGAAAAGGTAAGTAAAAATACTATATTATAATCTTAATGGGACTACTGTCTTATATGCAGTCAGTCAGTCATTGACGCCACATGACTATATTACTTATGCAGCCATTAAAAGTGATTACTTTGAAGACTATGAAACCCTAAGATAAATGCAAAAATAGTGTGTGGGCCGGGCGCTGTGGCTCACGCCTGTAATCCTAGCCCTTGGGAGGCCGAGGAGGGCGGATTGCTCAAGGTCAGGAGTTCAAAACCAGCCTGAGCAAGAGCGAGACCCCGTCTCTACTATAAATAGAAAGAAATTAATTGGCCAACTGATATATATAGAAAAAATTAGCCGGGCATGGTGGCACATGCCTGTAGTCCCAGCTACCCGGGAGGCTGAGGCAGAAGGATCACTCGAGCCCAGGAGTTTGAGGTTGCTGTGAGCTAGGACGCCACGGCACTCACTCTAGCCTGGGCAACAAAGCGAGACTCTGTCTCAAAAAAAAAAAAAAAAAAAAAAAAAAAAATAGTGTGTGATTGCATGATTGCAACTGCATAAGATTTATATATAATACTTTAGGTTGTGTAGAGGAAAGAGAATGCACGTTAAAGCCAATGGTATTTTATTCAAACCCTGACTCTTATTACTAACCAAGTGACTTGGTTTCTTTATCTGCAAAATGATGATGAGATTGCTTACCATTTCTTAGAAGATGTAATCATTAGATGAGAAGGTTAACTGGGAATTTTTTTAGTTAGTATGGTGGGGTTGTGGATAATTTATTGTTACAAATAATTCTCTTTAGAGTTACTTATCTCACACACACACACTCAGCAATTGTGAGACATTTTTATTTCTTATTTTTTCTTTACAATTATAACATCCATTCAGGAAAAAAGTATACAAATCTTGATGTTACCACAAAGTGAACACACCCAGGTAACTACCCAGTCAAGGAATAGAACATTATCAGCACTCCCAGAGAGTTTCATATTATTTTCTTTTGATACATTTTTTTAAAAGGAAGTTATTGATGACCTTAGAGGTTGGTGGTTTCATTTGACTGTGAAGGCAAAAATGAGAATTCAAGGAGCTAAATAGTGAATGGGAAGTGGAAAGTGCCTTTAGTTATCTCTACCTTTTAGAAAGTAACCTTTGAATCTGTGTCTGTAGATTGTTAATCTCCTTGAGTATATCCTCTCTGAGTCCTGTTGATATAGGAGTGTGCAAGTGCCCTGCAAAGTATAAATCAGTGTAAGAGTACAAGATACGATTTCATGGCTGAAAAGAGCAGCAGTCTTCTGAAGAAAATAATTTTTTTGTTTGCTTAGATCATTTAGATTGTGTACTTGTTATTTATATTTGGACAGTCTTCCCATTATTGTTCAGTTTTCTTTTAAATTTCTTATGCTTTCTGCTTAGTTTTATGTCAAGAAAATTTAAATTAATTGGCAATTTCTTATAAGCAAGTAAATCCGACCTTTTGTATTGCTATGGTAATAAGGGAAACATAAAAAGTCATGTTTATTCAAGTATGTTCACTTTGCTAAAATAAAGTACAGGTAATCTTGATTGAAATGAATACAGTATTATTAGGGTTTCCATTTTCTCATATTGTACATACACAATTATAAATTATTATAGTAACTTTATACTCATTTTTCCAATGTTATTACCAGTTTCATCAAGTATCTGTAAATTAAATTGTACCTTATATAACTGCTATTGTCCTGACTTTCATTTGTATGTGATTTAGTATCTTAGTGTAAAACCACAGAGTATTTGAAAAAATAATTGAGGGATTTAGTGATTACTTAGAAATTACAATCATGATATGGTCTTTGTTTTTTAAATTTATCTGAAGAACTTTTTTTTTCTTTTTAAGATTCCAGTTCTTCAAACAAACAATGGTCCAAGTCTAACAGGATTGACTACTATAGCAGCCCATCTGGTCAAGCAAGCCAACAAAGAATATTTGCTGGGGAGTACTGCAGAAGAAAAAGCAATAGTTCAGCAATGGTTAGAATACAGGGTCACCCAAGTAGACAAACACTCCAATAAAGATGATATCCGCACTCTGTTGAAGGTATTGTGACTTCTCTTTGTATTAATATATAGGCTGAAATGCTGAATACACTAAACAAAAATCTCTTTCCCCTGAGATTCAAAAGCTGTTGGCCTTCTTTACCTCTTTCCTTCTGCTCAGTAGTTTGTACCTGTTACTTCTTCCAACTGGAACTGTCTGTACTGCCTCCTAATGCTCCCCCTTCAGATCTCAGCTCAGATACCGTTGCCTTGGAAACTTCCTTGACTACTTCTGTCTCAGCTAGCTGAGGTTCTTTGTTCTATGTGCAGTCCCAGCACTCTGTGCTTTTCCTACATAACACTTGCCATAGTCAGCAATTATAGTTTTGTATGACTTTTTTTTAATGTCATGCCCTACTCAGCAGGCCTGATTCTCTAAGGGATAAAGTATTTTCTCAGAGGCAAGAGGGAATCATAATCTTTGAGGGTTATAGTTTGACAAAGCTGTCCAATTGATCTGAGAAAGCCCAACTTTCTCTTCCTTGAGAACCATTGCTTTAAGATTTGTATTTTCTTTCTAAAGGTGTCAAATTAGAATAAAAGAATGTATTGATATAAAATATAAACTGAATATGGCTCCAGAGTCACCACGAATGAAAACATTCCAAATAAAATTATTTTTGTTAATTTATATATATATAAATAGATTTTGAAAAATTTTATAAAAGCTTTAAATTTGAAGGGAACATAGAAATCATTCAGACAACCACATCATTGCAGGTATCCCTTCTGTTTCTTAATTTTATTTCCATTTTTATATAATGGAAATAATTTATAATTATTAAATTATATTTATTTATTGAAATAAATAATTATAATCTTTTTATGCTTCCTTAAGTTGTGTAAAGAAGTTTTTCCTTTATCACTTTGGAGGAAATGGTTTAAACTGTTTTGTTTTTTTTTTGAGACAGAGTCTCACTC
This sequence comes from Microcebus murinus, assembly GCF_040939455.1. Classification (NCBI taxonomy): domain Eukaryota; kingdom Metazoa; phylum Chordata; class Mammalia; order Primates; family Cheirogaleidae; genus Microcebus; species Microcebus murinus. Next base: position 10,065,024 of record NC_134118.1, read on the forward strand.
TGTTGCCCGGGCTACAGTGAGTACCATGGCATCAGCATAGCTCACAGCAACCTCAAACTCCTAGGCTCAAGCAATCCTGCTGCCTCAGCCTCCTGAGTAGCTGGGACTACAGGCATGCACCACCATGCCTGGCTAATTTTTTCTCTATATATTAGTTGGCCAATTAATTTCTTTCTATTTATAGTAGAGACGAGGTCTCAGTCTTGCTCAAGCTGGTTTCGAACTCCTGACCTTGAGCAATCCACCTGCCTCGGCCTCCCAGAGTGCTAGGATTACAGGCGTAAGCCACTGTGCCCGGCCTGTATTTTTAATAGATTTCATCAAGAGAACTGGTAGAAAGTCATTTCAGGCCTTGATCCTTTATAGATCTCTCACGATCAACCATTCATTCATAATATCTACACTGATTACTGATAGGGGCCCCTCTGGTGTGCCCCCACCATGCTCCACAGCATTTTCAGAGGGAAGCAGGCATATATGCTCCTCTAAGTGAATGTGAGATTTCAGGCAAATAAAAAGTGAATATAACCGTCTTTTTAATTTTCCAAAGGAAAGGATAAGTAATAAAGTACTTAATTCTGAAAGATAGGAACAGGATTTCAATGAATTGGGTTTATAGTTTCAAAAGTTATATTAATAAATTTGGTTTTAGAAGCATGGAAGTAATTCCCAAAGAGTTATATCTGAGATATTAAATATTTAATTGAGAGACTCTGACGTAACTGTTTTTGAAATGTAGTGTATGTGCAGCTGGGTGATTTGGGTTTTCTTCCTTGCTCTGACAGTTTGCTCATTTGCACCTGCAACATGTCAAGGGCTAGTGATCCATAAGCAGTTTCTGCCCTTACAGAACTCAACTAGTGGGGGAGACAAGTAAATGTATGTGGAATGGACTGCAGTGTGGTTTTTGGCCATATGAGTGCAAATGAGAAAAGGGTGGTTTTCTGTTTTGTTTTCAATTTTGCTATTTAAAGACAGCATTGTTTTTATTTTAAAGGCAGTAAATATTATAGAAATTTAGGAAATACAAATATTAAAATGGAATACATTTGAAATATCCATAGTCCCACCAACAAGAAGGCACTATTAAGAATGCTTATGTTGGCTGGACGTGGTGGCTCACGCCTATAATCCTAGCAGTCTGGGAGGCCGAGGCAGGTGGATTGCTTGAGGTCAGGAGTTTGAAACCAGCCTGAGCGAGACCCCATCTCTACTAAAAAAATCGAAAGAAACTAATTGACCAACTAAAAATATATATACAAAAAATGAGCCGGGTATGGTGGCGCATGCCTGTGGTCCCAGCTACTGAGGAGGCTGAGGCAGGAGGATCGCTTGAGCCTAGGAGATTGAGGTTGCTCTGAGCTGTGCTGACGCCACAGCACTCACCCTAGCCTGGGCAACAAAGTGAGACTCTGTCTCAAAAAAAAAAAAAGATGCTTATATTCAGTCATCAAATATTTATTAAACCCATTTTGTGTTCTTTCCATGTTTTTTTCTTTTCGTATATATGTGTGTTTGTATTTTATTTTAAAAATGAGTATCCTCTGGACATAGTAACCTGTTTTTTTGCTCACTGAAAATGTGTTGTGAACATCTTTTTCTGTCAATAAATATTTACTTACACTCTCCTTTTAATAAACTGCTAGTGTTCTCTCTTATGCAGTTGACCCTTGAACAATGTAGGGTTAGGGGAACTAACCCCTGAGCAGTTGAAAATCCACATGTAACTTTTGACTGCCCCAAAACTTAATTACCAATAGCCTGCTATTGACTGCAAGCCTTACCAATAACATAAACAGTTGATCAATACATTTTATATGTTAGGTGTTATTTATTGTATTATTACAAATAAAGTAAGCTAGAGAAAATGTTATTAAAATTCTTAAGGAAGAGAGAATAAATTTACAGTTTATTAAGTGGAAGTGGATCATCATAAAGATCTTCATCCTTACAGTCTTCACATTGAGTAGGCTGAGGAGGAAGAAAAGAAGGTTGGTCTTGCTGTCTCAGGAGTGGCAGAGGCAGAAGAAAATTCATGTATAAGTGGACTTGCACAGTTCAAACTTGAGTTGTTCAAGAGTCAACTGTAATTGTACCATAATTTAAATTATCTATCCTGGATAGTTAGTTACTAGATTGTTGCTAAGTATTTGAACATATTCCCACTTATTTCCTTAGGCTAAATTCCTACAAGGGAAATTGCTACACTAAAAGCTATATAATTTTAAGGCTATGTTTCTCGTTTGCTCTCCAGAAAAGTACACTATTGTAGTATATGAAAGTGGCCACCTCCACAAAACTAACATAGGTATTACCTTTTTCTCCTTTACTACCCCCATTTCGTTACCAAAATAAGCAAACCCCAAAATAATTTCCTTGTTTACAGCTTTTTTTCTATAGAATTATAAGTGGTATGGCATTTTTCACAGCACTTAATAGGCTTTTTTTCTCCTTTTTTTTTTTTTTTTTTTTTTTTTTTGAGACAGAGTCTTGCTCTGTTGTCTAGGCTAGAGTGCCATGGTGTCAGCCTAGCTCACAGCAACCTCAAACTCCTGGGCTCAAGCAACCCTTCTGCCTCAGCCTCCCGAGTAGCTGGGACTACAGGCATGCACCACTATGCCTAGCTAATGTTTTCTATATATTTTTAGTTGGCCAATTCATTTCTTTCTATTTTTAGTAGAGACGGGGTCTTGCTCTTGCTCAGGCTGGTTTCAAACTCCTGACGTTGAGTGATCCTCCCGCCTGGGCCTCCCAGAGTGCTAGGATTACAGGTGTGAGCCACCGCACCCTGCCTTCCCTTTTATTTTTGAGAGACAGTGTTCCTCTCTGTCACCCAGGCTAGAGTGCAGTGGCACAGTCATAGCTCACTGCCCTCTTGAACTCCCAGGTTCAAGCAATCCTCCTGCCTCAGCCACCTGAGTATCTGGGACTACAGATGCACGCCACCACACCTGGCTAATTTTTTTAAAAATTTTTTTGTAGTGATGCAGTCTGACTGTGTTGTCCAGGCTGATCTCAAACTCCTATCCTGCCAGAGTGCTGGGATTACAGGCATGAGCCACCACTCCTGATTCATTTTTACTATTTTTAAAAATTTACTTGTATGTATTCTTTGCCCATGTTTGTACAGAGCTGTGTATCTTTTTATTATTTATTTTTAAACTCTTGCTCTTAGGATATTATGAAAGGGTTTAATTCTTATTTGCCAAAATTACATTTCAGTGCTAAAACCAAAATTCTAAATTTTAATGCCTCATAAATAAGGTAGCATATCATTTCAAGAAGCAGATAGTGCAAAACATGTTTGGTGAATCTCGATGGAGGCTATATAGTTGGCTTATTATACTGTTTTTTTCAACTTTTCTAAATTATTAGAAAGTTTAATAATAGATAGTTGGAAGAAAAAAGAAAAATCAGGTGGAACTATAAGGAAAATATTTTTAACAAGTTTGGCAGTAGCATCAAAAAGACTTCTAAAACAAAAAAAAGGAAATGTGAACAACAGACATTAATTAGTTCCCTGCTTTGAATAGTTAGAATGCGTGAAATTGTGTCTTTTGGTAGGAAAAATTTTATTTACATCAGTAATCAGGAAAATACTACCTAATCATAGTTTATTAAAACTACATTTTTAAGAGTATTTATAATTAAAACATGAATATAGATTCTATTTTTAGAAAAAGTATACAAAACAATGTTAAATTGTTTCAGCTCTTTCTTTAAATGCTTTTTAAAATTACATGAAGATGTGTTTATTTTTTTATATTTTGTCAATGTTGATTCCTTTGAAGAAATTTGGAGAGAAACCATCTCCAATCAACGGATTACCATAAAATTTAAGTAGTATCCCATAATATACCAATATATTCTACCATCCCACCTAAATTTTGATTCTTTCACACCTATCTTCTCATTTCTGTCCATATTCCTTTATTTTGTCATCTGGAACGGACACCTCTAGGAATCTGTATTCATACACCATTTTGAAAATGACTGTCTTCAAATGTAAATCATAACAAAGAGAAAATACATTTACTGTTCATTCAATATAAGTAGATCACCATAAAGGTCTTCATCCCCACAGTCTTCATGTTGAATGTATATCGTGTTGTTTGTGGACAAACTCAAAGCAATTAAATTCAATTCAGCAATCATTTATTGATTACCGAACTGCTGTGTGCCCGATGCTGTGGGATATTGCTATGGTCTGAATATTTGTGTCCTCCCAAAATTCATACGTTAAAATCCTAACCCTACAAGGTGATGGTTTGGGAGGTGATTAGGTCCCAGGCATAGAGCCTTCATGAATGAAATTAGTGCTTTTATAAAAGAGGCCTGAGAGAGACCTCACCCCTTCCACCATGTGAAAAGACAGCTGACTGTGAACCAGGAAGTGAGCCCTCACCAAACACTGCATCTGTCAGAGCCTTGGTCTTGTACTTCCAGCCTCCAGAACTGTGAACAATAACTTCCTCTTGTTTATAAGCCACCCAGTCTATATATTCTGTTGTAGGAGCCCAAAGAGACTAAGACAGACATGATTTGAGAATCAGAACAAAATGCTGTCTCTATAGTTTAAGGAATTCTTCCAGAATAAATGCTATTGGCCACTGAGCTGTGTTTTATATCTAGTCTTTAGAGGAGCCTCTGAGAATATCTAATAATACTTCATATAACTTATTTATAAAACCTTCCTCTGAAGGTTATATCAGTCTGGTATCTCATTTGATTGAATATAAATTAATGTAAATTCCTGTTCTGCTAAATTATGTGTTAATTTTAAGAGGGCAAAACTTTTTCCTTTCAGGAAACGTATTGATGGAGGTTTGTCAGACTGTACTTCTAACAAAAGTAAAAAAATAGATAAATTGGACTACAGACTATATCAAAATTTAAAATTTCTATACATCAAAAGATATGATCAACAGAATGAAAAGGCAACCCACAGAGTGGGAGAAAATGTTTGGAAATCATATATCTAATAGGGGGTTAATATTCAGAATATATAAAGAACTCAAAACAAAACTAATAACCTGATTAAAAAATGGGCAAAAGACTTGAGTAAACATTTCTCCAAAGAAGATATGCAAATAGCCAACAAATGTATGAACTATTAGGAAAATGGAAATCAAACTCACAGTTGAGATGTCACTTCATATCTGTTAGGATGGCTACTACCAAAAAAAAAAAAAAAGCCAGAAAATAAATGGAAAGGATATAGTGAAATTGTAACCCTTGTATATTATTGGTGGGAATGTAAAATGTGCAACTGCTATGGAAAACAGAATCACAGTTCCTCAAGAAAGTAATAGAATTACCATGTGATTCAGCAGTTTCACTTCTGGGTGTATACCCAAAAGAATTCAAAGCATGGTTTTGAAGAGGTATTTGTACACTCATTTTCACAGCAGAATTATTCACAATAGCCAAGAGGTGGAAACAGCCCAAGTGTCTATTGACAGATTTATGGATAAAGAAAATGTGGTCCATACAACAATGGGATATCATTAAGCCTTATAAAGGAAGGAAATTCTGATACACGCCACAACATGGATGAACCTTATACTCAGTGAATTCATAGAAACAAAGTAGAATGGTTGTTGCCAGGACCTGGAAAGAAGGGGAAATGGGGAAATGTTTCGTGCTTATAGAATTTCTTAGAACTCTCTGAAGAGATAGAAATTGTTGAGGTGCTTTTAATATTTTAATGGTAAAAATAAATCTAACTTGCATGATTTGCAAAATATTTCCCAAAACATAAAACTGGACCCTGAAATGATCACAGTAGCACTTTGAATATCATTTTCTAATGTTTTCTTGTTTCTTTAAAATAAGACTAATAATGTTCATCCTATTTTTTAAAAATGAGGTGATTGGCATAGGATTTATAATTTTGAATGCATTTGTCTTAATGTCAAAGATTAAATTTATTAAATGTCAGTATTTTGTTTTCTAGTAGCTTTCTAAATGTTTTAAGTCATGTGATATAGTTAGCTTTATTATTACTGTTTTTTAAATTAATATTTATTTATTTTTTCTAGGATCTTAATGCATATCTTGAAGATAAAGTCTACCTTACCGGATATAACTTTACTTTAGCAGATATCCTATTGTACTATGGACTTCACCGCTTCATAGTGAGTATTTGAATAGTCATTCATTTTTTTCCTGTAATCTTTAGGATGATTTTTTGTCTGTTTGTTTTGTTTTGTTTTGTTTTAGCACATTTGAGCCAATATCTACTATTTATTGGACAATCTGTAAAGCACCGTGTAACATATCACATACATTATCTCAGTGATTTCTATGAAAACCCTATGAGATAGATATTATGTCCACATCTTACAGATAATGCAAGTTTCAGAAAGAATAAGTTGTTTGCTCATGATCACACTGCTAGGGAAAAGTCAAATCATTATTCGATCCCAATCTGTCTCACCCACAATGACAACTTTGACAGGGATAAAATGTATCTCCATGTATGAGAGATCCATGTGTTCAAAGATGCAGAATCACTTTATCACATATAGAAAAGAGTCAGTGTCACCACTATTTACAGAAAGGCACTCTTATTCTTCCAGTTTGTTGATTCTGAACATGCCATGTCTTCAGAAACGGCATTATCAGTGAAGCTGCCCAACAAGCCCTCTGAAACAAAACACCTAATAAAATGGGTATTGATCTATATACAGTTAGTACAAATTATACTTTTAGGACTTTATCTTAGAGCTACATTCTGCATAGATATATATAGCAATATTGGGTTCAAGGTTATCACTGTACTAGCAAAAGAACAACCTAAACATTCATCAGTAGCAGATTAAATAAATTATGGTATATCTATTCAATACAATCTTATGCAGCCAAAAATGGAACAAGGTACCTTGTTTCTTACATACTGATATGGAATGATCTCCATTGAAAAAAAAAAAGGAAAGGGGCCAGGCGCGGTGGCTCATGCCTGTAATCCTAGCACTCTGGGAGGCCGAGGCAGGCAGATTGCTCGAGGTCAGGAGTTCAAAATCAGCCTGAGTAAGAGCGAGACGCCATCTCTACTATAAATAGAAAGAAATTAATTGGCCAACTAATATATATAGAAAAAATTAGCCAGGCATGGTGTCACATGCCTGTAGTCCCAGCTTCTCGGGAGGCTGAGGCAGGAGGATCACTTGAGCCCAGGAGTTTGAGGATGCTGTGAGCTAGGCTGATACCATGGCACTTACTCTAGCCTGAGCAACAGAGTGAAACTCTGTCTCAAAAAAAAAAAAAAAAAAACAAGGAAAGGGGTAGACCTCTATGTATAGTTTACCATTTGTGTTTACAAAAAACAACCCCCCCATACACACACACACGTGTTTGTTTAGGCACAGACTTTCTCAAATACACAGGAAGAGTGGTAACAGTGACCACCTAAGAGGAACTAGGAGCCAGAGAACAAGGGTGGAAGAGGCCCTTTATACAAATTTTGTAAGGATGACTTTTTTTAATTTGTCTTAAATTTAAATCAAATTTACCTTTTCAACTTATCAAATAAAAATGAAACGAATTCTTGTTAGATAAGGTACCTTATGCGGAAATGCCTTTTCTGTACCTATTTAGCATAGTTGCTTCCTGCTGTTTGGAAGGACCAAAACTTTTTGACCTGCTTGATTTTCGACCTTTGCTTCTGCTTTTTTCCAACAGCGACTTATCTGGCCACCTTCTGGACCTTATCATCATGCCCTGGACCCCCCATTCATACCACTCCACCTCTAGACCTTAATTCTAGTCCATCTTCTGTGCAACCTTTTATTTGAGCTCTTTTAATCTCTTGATCCCTCATCCCTATCTGACGAAATATGACTCCTCTCTTTCCAAATCTGTATACTTACTTCCCCACCCAATCTAGACCCCCTTTTGCATAACTTCAGCTGTGTCCTCTTACTAGCATCTGCAGCTCCTTTGCTCTATTCTACAGTCACCACCCTATCCCTGTAAGTCCCCAAGTCTTGGCCACTTCAAGTAAATGCCTTGATTCCTGTAGCCAAGCTGAGCTCTATCAGAGAAATCACAAAACTACAGATTGCTGCTACTAAATTTTAGCTGGGCTCTAGTACTGATCAGCCCTCTCCTTTCTCCCAGGGATTCTTCCAGACTTTTACCACTTTCCTCAAGCCCCGTCCCTCTCTCTGCTCCTTTGTCTTCAGTCATTGTCACAGAGCCTTCCTTCTTCCTTCCTTCAGCTAGAAAGTGGAAGCTGTTTGAATCTCTTCATCTTCCAGCCCACCTGCTTGCACGTCCTTATCCATCTTGTCTCCTTTTTCAGGTTCAGAAAGGATCACCTTGCGTTTTTCCTGGGTTAATCCATTCATCTGGCCTCTTACCTCATCTCCCTTCTACACCTCCTACCCTATTTCTGGATCTTGTTCCAAATTTTATTTCCTTTCTCCAATCTTCAATATTTTTCGCTATCTATCTGGTTAGTCTCTTTATTTTAAATTATATCCCATCTTAAATTTATTTACAGACATTTATATAGCACTCACTGTGTTCTTGGCACCGGACTTTATGCTGTATAAATGTTGACTCATTTAATCCTCATAACAGCCCTATGAGGTAGGCACTATTCTTATAGCCCCATTTTACAGATGAGATAACTGAGGAATAGGGAGGCCAAATGTCTTCTTTGAGATCAAGTAAGTGGTAGAACCAGGTCTAGAAACCAGGCAGTTTGGCTGCAGAGTTCGTGCTTTCTCACATCTATTTCTCCACCTAAAACTCGGCTCACCTCTCCATCACCCCAACACCCATCTACCCCCTATGGAAAAAAAGAACTCATGCATCTTTCTGTATTCAGCACCTCACACATCCAGTCACCTGGGTCCTGATTGCCACTTCCTGGATGCCTCTCACATGTGTCTTCCTGTGATCCTGGATGACACAGCCCTAATCCAGAGTTCATAATCTTCTGTTCATCTACAGAAGATGGACTGTAAGAGATGAGACTGGTGGCCACTAGAGCAGTCTTTCTCACGACCATGTCTTTTTCTTTCTCAAAATAGTTAAGTAGCTCCTCATTCCCTACAGAGTAAAATTCGACAGCCTGGGAGACCCTTCATCTGATCCTGCCACGCTTGCTAGCCTCGTTCTTGTCATTCTCTCCCAGCTGTAACATACCCCTAGAGTCTGCTGGATGCCAGGCTCTTTCTACTCAGTGTCCTTGTGTTGCTGGTTTTCTGGCTCCCTGGTCCCAGTCCTTCCTTATCTTCCTCCCAAATTCATTTGAATTTCATCCAGTGTCTCTCAGTTCTAGCACTGATCCCTGGGGTGAAGCCCTTTGATCACACTGCTATGATCAGTACGCTCCTAAAGCGTATTGAAGTGGTCCTTCCTCTGTTCCTTCTTGTACCTCTTAGATTACCTCAGTTCCAGCTTATTTCACTTTGTACTGTAATTCTTCTTTGAAAATCTCTTTCTAAATTGTAAACCGCTTGAGATTGTAGTAATTCGTATTTGTAATACCACTGTCTGACATAATTCCTGGCACATGTATATAGTTGGCCCTCTGTAAACACTGAATAAATTTTTTAACATATTTCTGTAAACTTTTTAGGCAGTTTCTTACATGTTTTCTCATACTTCATAATTGTGAAGGAGAAAGGACTAGTGTTATTATCCTCCTTTTACTGAGAAGGAAACTGTTGCTAAGGAAGGTTGAGTGATTTACATGAAGGCACAGTGTTCAGTTTTTGGAAGGGCCGAGACACACTAGATCTTCTGACTGAAGTGTCGTAATGTGTGAAGCCCTTTGTAAACTGTAAAATACCATAATTGCTGAGGCCTGCGCAGGCCCCGACCAGTCTGTGGTTTGTGGCTGCTATCTGCCTCATAAAGCAAGGTGGACAGTTTGTCTTTTGGGAAGACAAAGTCATTTTCTCCTCTGAAAAAACCTCCTACATGATTGGCTTTGCCATTTGCCAGGAATAGGAGAGTCGGGATTGAGGCCTCATGTGCCCGGGTTTTTCAGTTGAGGTCAAGAGAGAAGACCGAGATTCAAACCAGAAAATTCAGAGTGGGATATAGTTACCGCCAGAACTTGTTGCTGTTAACGCATCCTGGACTTAGTGACAATTATAGAAGTGGCTTCCTTAGTAATTAAAAAAATGTAGCTTCCTCCCCCAAAAATGCTATGATAATGTATGATGCAGTTATTCTTAGTCCTCCCTCTCAAGCTATAATCCCTCAATTTGGATTTAGTTAACTTTATTAAGAATAATTGCTCAAAGATCCCTCAGTGATTATGTTAAGTTCTATAATATTATTGTAATGACCTAGTATGATCCTTAGGTTAGTGTAAAACTTGATTATTATTATAAGTTTTAAATTATTTATTAAAAGCCTACTATACTAGTAGGCTTATATGCCTACTATACTATAATTGAGAGGGACGCAAAAGAAGTCCCTCTATTTTCAAGGAACTGTTAATATCTTTGAAGAAATAAAACTGTTTTACATGAAAACAATGAATTAGAGAAAATGGAATCCAGTGCTAATCTCTGGTCAGAATATTCTGTTACCAATTAATAAGGCAGATATAGTAGGATGTAGAATCATGAAGTTATCAGAAAAATATCTGCAAATTTTTATGGCCTTGGCTATATCTAAAGCAATTTTCATTGTTTTAGAAAGCTTATAAGTTTGACTGCAAATGTTGCTTTTAAGTAGGAAGACCTTATGATTGATTTTTCATCCAAAACAACATTTTTGACTCTGAAAGGAGGCCTATTAATAATGCAGGCACAATGAGAGTGAAGTGGAACTAATGTTGCCTGTACTCACAAGGAATATGACTCAATTAAACAAAATAGGGGACCAGGGAGGATCATGTCCTGTTTCTCTTTTGTCCCCTCCCGGCTCTTAGCACAGTGCCTTGTACAGCTAAATGCTTATGAAAATTAGCATTATTTATCAATCTATACCTATCTATACCTATTTTGGTATTTATTTATTTAGAGATAGAGTCTCACTCTGTTTCCTGGGCTAGAGTACAGTGGCATCAGCCTAGCTGACAGCATCCTCAAACTCCTGGGCTTAAGTGATCCTCCTGCCTCAGCCTCCCAAGTAGCTGGGACTACAGGCATGTGCCACCATGCCCAGCTAATTTATATATATATATATATATATATATTTTTTTTTTTTTTTTTTTTTAGTTGTCCAGCTAATTTCTTTCTATTTTTTTAGTAGAGACGGGGTCTCACTCTTGCTCAGGCTGACTGATCTCGAACTCCTGAGCTCAGACGATCCACCTGCCTCGGCCTCCCAGAGTGCTAGGATTACAGGCGTGAGTCACCACACCTGGCCAGGTTGTATATCTTTATAGTGAAAATATAATTTTTAAACTTGGCCTGCTAGCTGCAAAAGAATGCAGAGGACTCTCTAGCCCATGGGCCAAGTCACATGGGTACCATAGAGTCCAGAAAGTGACCTAGAACCTACATATGTAGTTAAGGTTTGGGTCATGTGACTCCTAGCTATACAATCAAAGTGGTGCTGTGGTCACCTGAAGCATGAGGGAGGTCCCCATCCAGGCATTATAAAATAAGACACAGACCATAGCCAAGCTCTCTTTGCCCTTCCTTTTGCCTGCCCTGCCACGACAATGGGTCCAGTTATCATCTATGGCTGTATAGCATATTCTATATCTTGCTCCTGCCCTATAATCCTATCTTACCTCAATAAACCTCATTTTTATGCTTGTCTGAAAAAAAAAAGAAACAAAACATAATCTTTAGTTATACACTACAATATAATTAAATCAAAGTAATTTTATTTAAATGTGAAGAAAGTTTAATTAGAGTTGAAATACATTAATCACACCAGCCACTTTTTATTCCATTCTAGGTTCACTATATATTAGTAGCTTTTTGAATTTAGAATGATGACATGGCACAACTTACCTCATTTCAAAACAAAAAACGCCTCCCAGGTAAAGAGGATTTGCTGTTTAGGTATCTAAGCATCTCTCTCCTGCTGGCAAACCTACGGTTCTTTCAACTTGGGGTGATCTGTCCTTCATGTGAGCGAGTCTGTGCTGCTGTGAGCATGGCTGCCTTACAGAGGACTGCAGGAACAGCTCTTAGCAGAAAACAGTCACAAACGTGTTGGCATTTTTTAAACACATGTTTAAATGTGACTTATGTTTTGACATTATTTAACTTTTTAAAGCTTCATGTTAGGAGAAATGTCACATGTCATCCTCTATGTGATGACTGCCAGCAGGCTAGCAAATGTCTGTCAAGACCCACAAGATCTGGCTTCCTGTAGCTTCAAGCTGTCATTAAGAAGGAGAATATTGGCCAGGCGTGGTGGCTCACGCCTATAATCCTAGCATTCGGGGAGGCTGAGGTGGGCGGATTGCTCGAGGTCAGGAGTTCAAAACCAGCCTGAGCAAGATCGAGACCCTATCTCTACTATAAATAGAAAGAAATTAATTGGCCAACTAATATATATAGAAAAAAAAATGAGCCGGGTATGGTGGCGCATGCCTGTAGTCCCAGCTACCTGGGAGGCTGAGGCAGCAGGATTCCTTGAGCCCAGGAATTTGAGGTTGCTGTGAGCTAGGCTGACACCACGGCACTCACTCTAGCCTGGGCAACAAAGTGAGACTCTGTCTCAAAAAAAAAAAAACAACAAGACGATAATGAAGTGTAACTCTTGCAAACTAAGCGTATATTTACATTTTCCTCTCTTCTGGCTTATGCAGGTCACACAGTAGGAAAGGGAAATACTCTGAAAGGAAAAGGAGACAGCTTGTTGGGATTTCTTTGCAGGCTGAGTGAATGTCATAATTCTGTACTGCAGAATATTCACAGCACCAGCTGCAAAGTTATTTAATTATGAGTCTAGGTGCCCTGGGGAGAGCATTTGGTTTTTAGGCAGGTTAGAAGTGTTTCATTGAATTCTTCATGTTAAAATTAGGATTGCATTAATATTTAATGGTCTGTACCTATTTATATTTCTTATTTTGGACTGTATATCTTCTTTATAGTGACTAGGATATATGATTAAAGATATTATGCTTGTCTTTTTCAAAACACAATTGAGCTGAATAATATGTAAATCACTCTGGCCATCCCTTTGGGTTCATACCATCAGTCAAAGCATCGCTCCCACTCCAACTGCAAGTGCAGGCAAAGTAATCAGAGAAATAAACACCTTCTCAAGGAACAGGCCTCACAGACTAAAACCTACACAATGACAGAATTAACACTGTGGTTTTAAATGACATCCCTGTTAAGTTGTGTATAAATATACACAGATGAGGAAAAAATGATTACTAGGTATTAAATTCAAAGGGGTTAGATGCGAAGTCCACATTGGCTACCTGCTCATATTCATCTGGTTCTTGTGCTTTGTTCGCTTTGGCAATATATTTTTGCCCTCATGCATTCCTTCATTTATTTGTTCATGTTATTCGATACTTAATTTGTAATCAGTTCAGTGTACAAAACAGCAGTCAAGGAACCTTCTAGTCATCAAATAATCCCACTGTATTTTGTTTCATTGTGAGCCCAATTTTAGTTGTGGCTGAGTTATTCTAAGATCTGGTCTATCTTAATTCCCTTTGAGGAATATTTTGTTGCACTTCCTTTGTTAAACTGCCCATTAGTGTGCTGCTTATTGTAACACTGGTGACTCACTGCTTTCTTAAAGTGATTACACTAGTAGATAGTAGTCCCTGTGAACAGACTGTTACTCAAGATTATTAAAATCCTTTGTAATGTTATGTGCTGCTTGACTATAAGATTGTTATCAGCTGGAATATATTTGTTCTGAAGTTTGAAGTACCAATGGAGGTATGTGATTCTTTTATAAGGAAAGGAAAAGTAAGAAAAATCGCTGCAAAACAGTCCAAGAACACTGGCCATAAAGAATGTCCCAAAGGCAGCATAGTGCCAGTTGGAAAGGTAACAAGATAGCATTTCACCCTGGTCTGGAATGGGTCACTTAAAGTGTTTCTCACATGACTTCATGGAAAATTAGTGATTCAGAATATTATCTGTTTGGCTTTAAATTTCAAAGTAATTATAGAGTGCCAGTATAAATAAAAGGGAATGATTAGGTAAAAAAAAAAAAAAAAGGGCCAAGCGCCACTATAGACACACTGGCATGTAGACCAATACGAAGCAGGAAATGGGAATTGGAACAATTGCATTATGTTTCCTGTCTAAGAAAGGAAAAAGAACGTTAGCTAGAAAGGGGTGATGGAAAATGAATGTTACAAGTGAAATAGCCCAGGGTATCCCATCAAAAATGTACTACAAAATTGTAAATTTGGTGAGGGGAAAACTCTGTTCTTTTGTTTGTTCATTTGTTTGTTAAGAGTGAGTATATATATGTATGTGTGTATGTGTGTGTGTGTGTGTATGTAATATAGAATGCCTACTCCAGAAGTAGCAGAAGTAACAAATCAAAGAGTAGTAACCAGACTCTTTTGGAAAAGCTTTGCGTATTTCTGGCAGAACATTTCTGAGGGCAAATGAATAAATTGACATTCTCTAAAATAGAGCATCTGAAAATATTGCAAAATAGATCATCTAGTTAAAAATTGTTGAAATAAATTAGGAAATGTTAGAAGCTCTAGGAATAAAAATTATTTTGTACTGTGGGTCTGTTCATAATCCTTATACTAGAGACTCCAAATGTGAAGTTTTTAAGTTGGAAAATATTTATTTCCCCATGTGCTATATGTTATTATATTACTGGTTTAAATAATAGACCTGATAAAAACATAATAGTCCTCAGTGACAACAAATGCTATTCTAGAATATAAATATTAAATATCCATTGCCCTTTCTACCTAGTTAAAAATATGGATGAACACCTTGATCATGAATCAAACAGGCATTAGTACTTTGTTTAGAAATCTTTTAGTTCATTCTGAAAAATAACATTCTACAAAGTGGCTGAATGGAGACATTTTAAAAAGAGCTCTGAAAAGATTAAAATTAAGATTAATTAAAATTAAGATTAATCAGATTTGAATCATATATTTCAGCAGCTGACATGAAACCAGATTGGAGTAAAACTTGTTGCTTGTCTTTGCTGTAACTATCAGTAAAGAGCTTTGCTCAAGTTGATTTTGAATTTTATTCATTTAATCATTCATTTTTGGTAAGAAAACTAGCATTTCCTGTTAGATGTGCAGCTATGTTTATTACTGGTTGAGCTTTTAAAAAATCCTACATTTTCTGAAGTCATTGGTGAAGTTTACGTATGGTAAAGATTTAGAGAAAGAACCAGAACTTCTTGTACAAAATATCTTGAAATATACACTGACACTTAGTTTATTCCCCAAACAATTGCCTCCTATGAAAACGTACTGGACAGGAGCTTCTTTCAGTTGAACCTAACAGTTAGGAATAATGTAATACTTACATGTGAAACCATGAATTCTCCTTTACTAAAAATTAAAACTTTTACATTAAAAAAGACATTCTTGACCAGTTTTCTTGACTAATATGTTATTTATCTCCATGAAGGACTGACTGTGTTGTAGGTGAAACTGTTGTAGTAACATCTTTCTGATAACCAGGCACCACTTCATACACCCTTAAACAACATGAATGTATTTTTATAATTTGCTATAGCAGCTTGTGTGTAGGACTTCAGTGTATACCATTAAAACCTGAAACTTAAATTTTTATGAAACAAAATCAGTGAGACTGTCACTACTAACAATTTTAGCAAACTGAGCTAACAAATATGAGTTCAATTAAACATTTAGAGATAATATTGTCTCCTTTTTAATTTTATTAATATTCTTTTACATTCTGTAATATTAAATAATTATTGCATACGAGAGTGATTTTTCCTTCACTTTCACTGATCTAGAAACTTAACAGAATATTTGGCTGCAGGACAAGTATTTGCTAAATTCAGAAAGCCTAGGACCTGCGTCCTAAAACTACAGCCGGAGCTCGGGCCACCTAGCACATTTATCCGACCCTCCGTGTTTTTGCCACTGCTGCCTGTCCTCTTAGCAGCCAACTCGTCCCAGGCCCACAGTGCGCACTCTCCAACGGTCTGAGTGACAGTTAACTGGTCTGGCCCCCTGTTTAAAAAGTTTGAGGACCCTTGTCCTAGGACATCCCTCTCACTTAAAGTGCCTCCCAACAAGCAGACCCCTAATGGGTTTGAACTACTCATGGGGTGACTGAGTCTTTTTCTTGGTGTTAACATTCCTGTCAGTGTTATGGAGACTTTTGTAATATCTGTTAAATAAATGTGACTTAACAAGAGAAGGAACCACACTACCCACACATGGGGTCAGGGCTGCAAGTTACTACCCTAATTCCAAAATTTGTCTTGAAGAAAAGTCCTTGAGTCACCTGCTTTGGAATTTGAGCACAGTGAAATGATAAACCCCTGTATTTTTTATTGCATCTCTCTAACCAAATCTTTAGGCATTTTTGAAGCTTGATAGTAAATTATGTGAATGCTATCTCCACTAAACCATATAATTCAGCTTTATTGCAAACAGAATTTAGAAGATCCTTTGTTCTCACATATTTACACAGACTCTTCATCTCGTGTGTCCCTATAAATAGCCCCTCCTTCTTTTATTAAGCAATAATCACTTGAAATGGATCATTGTCTTCTTGAGTGAGGTTTGTCCTTAGAGTTGAGTAGAAAGGCGGCAGTAGTCTGCATATGTATAACCAGCAGTTTTTTACATATATTTATATACACACATATATTTATATTTAAATATGAATTATAGATATGTTTGAGTTTTACATGGTGGTATTCTCTTGTTGACTGTGAGCTGCCAGTGTCTCCCTTTTTGAAGTTTGCTAGAATATATCAGAAAGAACCATATGTTAGTCTTTCTTTCCAATAAAGTAAAAAGCAAACTCTTTGGGTCTCCAAATCCTTGTTAATGTAAATTTTGTGTTTGTTGAAAACTTGGTATTTCCCTAAGAAAAAATGCATCTGGTTTTGAACTGAACATAAAGGCATTAAACAAATAGATTGCTTTTCCAAGCAGCTTAAACTCTTACTCCTATCTAAATATGTAGGCTTTTGAGAACTGTTAGGTGGGTTTTCTTTATTGCTTTTGTTTTATATTTCAATCTCCTATTTAAGTGATATTAATAGCTCTGCTTATGTAATGTCTCTGTTGTATGTGTATGTTTTTAATCTCTACTTAGGTTGACCTGACAGTTCAAGAAAAGGAGAAATATCTTAATGTGTCTCGCTGGTTTTGTCACATTCAGCATTACCCAGGCATCAGGCAACATCTGTCTAGCGTTGTCTTCGTCAAGAACAGACTGTATACTAATTCCCACTAGAAGCTATCCATGCAGTACAGAAGAACAATTAAAAATGTTTTAAATGGAAAATGTACTGTGGACCACAGGACTCACATAAATTGATACATAGTCATTCTTTAGTTGTTGAAGTTGACAGAATTTTTAAAGTATAAACTTGTGTCTGAGTGTTTTATTTGTTCTTCAGTTGAAGTTTTATAATTTTTAATATAAAAATTAAAGTGCTATGAAATAAAACAAGTTGAGATCACGTTGTAAATTAACCTTGTTTTTAAAGGTGAGATTTAATAAACACTGTAAATCAATGACTTACTCTTAAAGAAAATAGGTAGTTCTTACGGTGGTTGACATATTTGACTATTTATTGACCTCTCTTTAATGTTTTAAAATTCATTTTCCCCTTATAGATATTTATGGTAGTTTGTTCATTAAGAACTACAATAAGTTGTACCAAGGAAACAAAGGGAAGACAGATGGATTTGTTTTCAGATATTTATGTGAGCTAGTAAATGTGGTTGAAAAAAATCTTTTTTGTTTGTTTCTTTCTTTCCTGTAGTCAATATTCATTGGGGTGAAACTAACTACTGAACTGCCCTAAAGGAAACTGGAATAAGGTACATTCCTCTTGAGATAGTGTTTCTTTTTGTTATTGGGCTTATTGGAATTTGCAGTGGCCTAAAAGAGATGGGAGATTCCAGCCCTCCCACTAATTTTGGATTTTTAATTATTAGATTTTTCTAAACTAAAAGCCAACTCTTATAGAAAGGCTGCTGTTACAACACTATGTGAAGAACAGAGATGCTTTATTAAGAGATCTATGTATTTTAAAACTCTTACTGGCTGAATAAATAATCAGTTATTGAGAGCTAAAGAGCTTGTCTTTCCCAGTAATTAAAATAGAGTCATTGGGCACTTTACTGTTTAATGCTATTAAATGTTTTGTGCTGCTGCTGAGTCTAGGCAGTATACAGTTCAAAATTTGAGTGGAAAGAGCAGGTACTTAGGAAGTATTTAGCATTTGAGTTGAGTACTGTTTATATCACTTACTAGCTTGTATGATCTTAAGACAGTTAACCATATTTTCTTAATCTAACTGTAAATGAGGATTAAAGGAGACACTATGAAGGAAAAAAAGCTTAATATATAAGGTTAGTTTCTTTTCAAATCACAATTTTTGGTTTGTGTGCTTATAAGGAAATGAGGATTATAAGAGCCCCCCCCCCCATTTTTGCCCTTCATGTTACTGAGTCAGGAGATTTAATAGACCAAGTGTGTAAGTATTGGCATACCTCATTTTATTGCATTTGGCTTTATGGTGCTTTGCAAATTGGATCTTTTACAAATTGAAGGTTTTTAGCAACCCTGCAAGAAGCAAGTCTGTTGGCACCATTTTTCCATTAGCATGTGCTCACTTCACGTCTCTGTCACATTTGGATAATTCTCACAGTATTTCAAACTTTTTCTCATTATGTCTGTTATGGTGATCTGTAATCATTGATCTTTGCTGTTGCTATTGTCATTGTTTTTGGGGCACCACAAACTGCCCATATAAGACTGAATAAATGTATTTGTTCTGATCATCCTATCAACCAGCCATTCCTGCATTTCTTTCCCTCTCCTCAGGCCTCCTCATTTCCTGAGATACAACAGTATTGAAATTAGGCCAATTAATAACCCTACAGTGATGTCCTGAGACTAAGTGTTCAAGTGAAAGGAAGAGTTGTATATTTCTCACTTTAATTCAAAAGCTAGAAATGATTAAGCTTAGTGAGAAAAGCACGTCAAAGGCTGAGATAGGCAGAAAGCTAGGCCTCTTGCACTAGTTAGCCAAGTTGTGAATGTAAAAGAAACGTTCTTGAAAGAAATTAAAAGTGCTACTCCAGTGAACACACAAAAGATAAGAAAGCCAAACAGCCTTGTTGCTGATGTAGAGAAAGTGGGTGGTCTGGATAGATGATCAAGCCAGCCACAACATTCCCTTATGCCAAAGCCTAATCCAGAGCAAGGCCCTAACTCTGTTCAATTCTGTGAAGGCTGAGAGAGCCAAGGAAGCTACAGAAGAAATATTGGGAGCTACCAAAAATTGGTTCATGAGGTTTAACACATTGACTGCCACACACAAAAAATAAACTTTTACTTGGGGCCACAGTGTTTTATTACAAAAATAGAATAAAAACTTTGAGTGTAATTTAAAGGTAAACATAAATAGAAAAATGAAATTAACTTCTATTCATTTAAGCCACATTTTTAGAATTAAATTGTAAATATTAGTTGTAACAGTAAGAACATCAACAAGATTTTATATATGCTTTGTGTGGCCCTGGGGTCAAAACTAGAGTGAGTTAAATACACTTCTCATGACAGTTAATATGTTAAGGAAAGAAGCTGTCACCATAACATGGAAGTACAAGGTGAAGCAACAAGTTATCCAGAAGATCTAGCTAGGATCATTGATGAAGGTGGCTACACTAAACAGATTTTCAATGTAGGTGAAACAGCCTTTTATTGGAAGAAGATGCCATTCGTAGCTAGAAAGGAGAAGACAAAGTTTCAAAGGACAGAATGAATCTCTTGTTAGGGGCTGGCTAATGTAGCCAGTGACTTTTAAGTTGAAGCCAATGCTCATTTACCATTCAGAAAATCCTAAAGCCCTTAAGAATTAAATCTATTCTGTCCTCCATAAATGCCTAGATGACACCACACCTGTTTATAGCATGGTTTACTGAATAAGTCTAATGTTCCTACTGCCCCCCAAAAAGATTCCTCTCAAAATATTACTGCTCTTTGACAATGTACCTAGTCACCCAAGAGCTCTCACAGAAATGTACAAGGAGATTCATGTTGTTTTCATGCCTGTTAACATAACATCCATTCTGTAGCCTATGGATCAAGGAATAATTTTGACTTTCAAATCTTATTAAGAAATACATTTTATAAGGCTCTAGCTGCCACAGATAGTGATTCCTCTGATGGATCTGGGCAAAGTAGATTGAAAACCTTCTGGAAAGGATTCACCACTCTAGATGCCACTAAGAACATTCATGATTGATGGGAGAAGGTCAAAATATCAACAGGAATTTGGAAGAAGATTCCAACCCCTATGGATGACTTTGAGGGGTTTGAGACTTCAGTGGAAGAAGTAACTATGGATGTGGTAGAAATAGCAAGAGAACTAGAATTAGAAGTGGAGCCTGAAATGTGACTGAATTGCTGTAATCTCATGATAAAACTTGAACAGAGTAGTTGCTTCATATGGATGTGCAAAGAACGTGGCTTCTTGAGATGAAATCTGCTCATGGTGAAGATGCTGTGAACATTTTTGAAATGACAACAAAGGATTTAGAAAATTACACAAACAGTTGATAAAGCAGTGTCCAGATTTGAGAGGACTGAGTCTAATTTTGAAAGAAGTTCTATTATGGGTAAAATGCTGTCAAACAGCATTGCATGTTACAGATAAATCTTTTGTAAAAGGACAAGTCAATCGATGTAGGAAACTTCATTGTCTTATTTGAGGAAGTTGCCACAGCTACCCCAACCTTTAGCAATCACTGTGACCAGTCAGCAGCCATCAACATCGAGGCACGACCCTCCACCAGCAGAAAGGTTGCCTAAAATCTCAGATTACTAGCATTTTTTAACCATAATGTTCTGGTTTTTTGTTTGTTTGGTTTTTGGTTTGGGGGCTTTTTTTTTATATATATATAGGATCTCAATCACCTAGGCTGGGAGTACAGTGGGTCAATCATTGCTCACTGCAACCTTGAGCTCCTGGGCTCAAGTGATCCTCACGCCTTGGCCTCCCAAGTAGCTGGAACTACAGTCACACACTACTGTGCCTGGCTAACTTTTTTTTTTGTAGAGACAGTCTCTGTGTTGTACAGGCTGGTCTCAAATTCCTGGCCTCAAGTAATCCTGCCACCTCAACCACCATAAAGTATTTTTTAATTAGGTTATTTTCATTGTATTTTTACAATGCAATATGTAAATGTGCAATAATGCTATTGCACATTTGATAGACTACAGTAGAGTGTAAACATAACTTTTATATGCACTGGGAAACCAAGAAAATTGTGTGACTTGCTCTATTGTAGTATTTGCTTTATTGCAGTGATCTGAAACCAAGCCCACGATACCTTCAAGGCATGCCCGTATATTACAATAGAGCAATATAATTTTGATAGGATTGGATTTCACAATGTATCGCCCTCAGAAACATTTTTAATTTTATAAATGTTCTTTAAATTAGAAACTGTAAACCTGTATTTGCATATTCAGAGACTAGAGAGTTCAGGTTAATTTGGGGAGTTATTATGCATACCATAGAGGCAGACACAGTCTATGTACCTTTCATGCAAACCACTGCCCCAGCTGGGTCTGCTGTAAGCGTGCCACATTGTGTCTGCTGCAAATCACTCCTTCCCCTGACACTTCTCTCCTCCTCCTGGACAGCAGGAGGATTGAAGCAGGACAGATAGGGTTGACAGGAGATGGGCCACCCAGCGCTCCCATCCCAACTATTTTACTATTTTCCTTCATTTTAGGTCAGCTATGAGGAAAGGACAGAACAGAGAGGGAGACCACCTCTTACCAACTTCTACCTTGTGAGTCTTAATCCTCTGGATCCTCACATCTATTATTCAGTTCTTAGTGTACACGACATTGATTCAACAGATATTACCTGGTACTACAAAGTACCAGGATTTTTTCACCACTAACTTAGATTTAGAGCATGAGGAGATGGCAGAAAGATAAAGACCTGGCTCCTGCAGCCAGGGGTAGATAATATTCTCAGTGTGCAGGATCAAACACTTCATTTCCTTGTAGAATCCTTCTTGGGTCATTTCTGTGAGATCACTTCTCTGCTTGAAATGCCCTTTCCTTCTTGCTTAATAACCTCTTCAATATTCAACGTGGTTACATCCTCCTGGAAGTCAAGTCTATTCTGATAATAAATCTCCCCTGGCCCCTGATCTTGGCACTGACACTACTACACTGTTCTTGATTATCTGTCTCTTTAGCCAACTTAATTCCTTGAGAGACTATTTTTCCTTGGATACCCAGCCCTCAAAACAATGACCGTTACCCCATAGTAGGTGCTCAGTACATGTTTATTGAAAGAATGTACCATTTTAAGCCCATTTTGAGCTAACCAAGGAAAGTATAAGTGTAAATTGCAATTAGGTACAGGCATATATAGCAGAAAGACCAAATAACATGAAAGTGGGTTGTTGTTCTCTCATATAAAAGAAGTTGAGAGATAGCCCATGTTTGGTATAAGGCATCCAGCTTCTGTTTTTCTGCTTTTCCACATTGAACAAGTGATTTCCACCCTTAAGTTCAATTTATCACCCCATATTGATATCAGAGCTCCAGACATCAAGTCTGATTAACATCCAAAGGAGGAGCAAGGGGGGCAGCAAAAGGCTCCTCTCCTAGCTGAGTCGGTTTGCCTGAAGGGGCTTTCCTGGAAGCCCTGTGCCCCTATATCTGTGTATATCTCTTTGGCTTCCCTGCTGGGAGGAGGCCAGAGGTACAGTCCTTTAGTGGGCACATTGCCTCCCAGAATAAAGCTATGTTCTGTCAGTAAAGAAGAAGGAATAAAGGGATACTAGGTGGGCAACTAGCTCTCTGTCACAATGAGTAGTGCTTAACACAGTAACTGCCACATGGGTTGTGTTTAACTCACGCCAGGATTGAGTCCAGGGCCTCACGAAAAATATATATAACTCATGCAACTCTACCTTGGGAGTTGTGTGAAGTATTTTTCAAGTTGCATGTAACTCATGCACAGAAAACAATAGAAAATAATAAATTTTTCATTAAATTAGGATCATTTTGTTTTTGAAGCTTTTATTCTATTTTTGTAATAAAACACTGTGGCCACAAAGGAAAAAAATTTTTTTTCTAGTGTGGCAGTCAACGTGTTAAATGGGAAAACACCCTACAAATACCAGATGGTCAATTGTAAAAGAACTGTTGTTAGTAAATTATTGGCATTGCATGGATCATTGATTTGCAAAGAATTAGAATATAATAAAATAACTTTTCACTGACCATTTAACATTCCACTGACAATTTAATTTTCATGATTCATAAGCTAATTTTAGGATCCTGTATATGCCATTATCATTATGAGGATCTGTTAATGCACTTTTAATAATAATAGCTAACATTTATTGAGCATTTAGTATGTATCAGGCACCATTCTAAGTGCTTTAAGTGAATTCACTCTTTTATTATCCTCTTTTGGAAATAGGAAACTGAAGCACGGAGAGGTTACAGAAGTAGCCCAAGGTCACACAACCAGTAATCAAGGTGCTGGGATTCAAACATAAGTGTCTGGCTCTATCTTAACCTGTAAACCACATGACAGGTATGCCAGTGAAATTCTAGTTAATCAATTTGTGAAATCAATTGTTGCCAACCTTAGAAAAAAGCTGCCCTAGGCATTAGACAAAATAAATGTGTACCTAATTCGAAAAATAAATGAGATGGTTGCACAACTCTGTGAATATACTAAAAACCTCTGACTTATACACTGTAAGTAGTAAATGTTGCAATATGTGAATTATAGCTCAATAAAGCAATTGAAAAAAGAAAGGAGTGGAGTCAAACACACCAGCCTCACCATGTATTAAGTATAAGACCTTGCATAAGTCACTGCACAGGAAATTCCTCATATGAAATAGGAGTAAAGATCACTGATCTCATTTAAATTGCAATGAGAATGTATAAAAAAATTACCCATCACTGTGCCTAGCACAGTAAAGGGCAAACTGCTCTGAAAGATTGTAAAAGCATAACCCACAATTTTCTAAAGCCAAATTCTTTTCCACCTGCCATCTCTGAAGTGCCAACCTGCTCAATACATGAGCCCATTTGAGGTTGACAAATGGTAGCAGAGCATCTTGAGATTTTGGTAAAACATGAATTCATATTTCTTACCAGTTTAAAAGTCTCTGATTCTCACATCTTTTGAGCTGTTGGGAAAAAAGGCCATGCTGTTTTTCTTATTTTGTTTCTAAAAGATCAGTGAGACCTGTCCGAAAGAGAGTGCAGCCATCTTCATGCATGCTGTTCTTTCTGAAAAGTGAATGCTCCTTTCCAAGCATTTTCTTTCTGTAAGTCCCAGAAGCCTGCAGCACTGACCATTCAATGATTCTTGCAGATATTATTTAGTGCCTATTATGTGTCAGATACTCGGCTAGTCCCTTCATATAACACAATTACATCCCTACCCTCATAGAGTTTATAATCCAATGGTCTGTGAACAAGTTCCAATGGTATGGGAACTGGGCCCATAGACCAGAGAAGCTATCAGCCACTCTGCATTCTTTGAAAGTAAATAAAAATAACTGGATATCATTTACTGAGTGTCTACTAGGTTCTGTGCTCCATACTGGGCCCTCTACAACATTAACATCTTGTGTTAATTTAGGAGCTAGGGAGGAGGCAGAGACTAAGCCACATGGTAACTAACACCTCAATTAGACCATGTCTGGAATGAATGGGAATTGTGTGATTTCAGGGTTAGAAGACACTTTGTCACCACATTGATCACTGGATTTCATTGAACTGCCCTGATCAGATACATGTCCCTATTCCACATGATACTTTCAAAAACAGATAGAAAATTCCAGAGAGGAAGGGATCACTCTTCAGTCAAGGATTCATCAACTTTATCATTCGTTAGAATAAATACCAGTTTTAAAACAAATGGAAATCATAGAACTGGGAGCAATATCAAACATCCAAGCATCCAAGATATCATAAAGTATTTTGTGAAGTTCTGTGGCTGTAAATCTCTTTCCAAGTGGCTGCTGTCACAATATGGTAGAAAAAGGTGACATAACTTCAAGAATTACACAATCACCCATCCATGACCTGACTTCACAGTGAAACACCCCATCCCCATCAAGTTCAGCAATAAGATTATTCACTAAAATTTTTAATAGATATATGAGAATTCTCATTTTTACTCCCTATTAAACCTTGGTCTTCCATTGACTCCACCCAATTATACCTGAAGCCACGGCTAACCACAGTCAGTAATGGGCACATTAGGATTCCCACAGGGATGAAGGCAGGAAGGTAGGATCAGAATGATGGGAAGGATCACCCACCACCAGTGCCTCATGTCCTCAGTGCCCCCTGAAAAGCATATCTAATTCATGAGAGCCCCTCTGAAAGCCTGTCCAGAATAGCTTCAAGATATGTTGATAAAAATTTAAGCAGATATATTGTTAGGAAAGAATAGAACTTTATTATAATCAGGTACATGTACATTGCACCCAAGGATAAAATACACAACTATTTGACAGGTAGTCAAATTGGAGTTATTGTGAACTATAGCTTTTTCATTTATATTTCTTTCTTAATATTTGACTTCATCCCTTTAAAAAAAAAAAGTCAGACATTACATGAACTTTAATATTAATCTAGCTTTGGCAGAGATGTGGTAGTTTAATGGATTAGAGCATTTAGCTTTTTACCCCAGAGAGCAATATTTCTTCTTTCTCCCCATAATTAGATAATCTGCTACTGCCCATTACCAGGGCACTAAATTTCAAATTCTCCATACACCTGAACATATCTGGCCATCTTAATTTTAGTCTTGATTTATTGGAGCTGAATTACATTCCTAACTCTTCCTGGAGCACTGGGTGAATTTTATTGCAAAAGCGATGGGGAGAAAGTTACCGTCATATATCTGTCTTGCTGGGCAGAGCGTTTAGATACACAAGGGACCCCACGCCCCACTGCTCCATGTCTTGTATGTTGGATTTATAACACTGAAGCTCAGCTCTAGGGTTACATACAGGCATATCAGAGATGAGATGGGGAATTTGATTTTGCCATAATGATTACTTGTTGCTGGAGCCCACATTCCTGCAGGCTCTGCCTTTATT
Organism: Microcebus murinus; assembly: GCF_040939455.1. Taxonomy (NCBI): domain Eukaryota; kingdom Metazoa; phylum Chordata; class Mammalia; order Primates; family Cheirogaleidae; genus Microcebus; species Microcebus murinus. The sequence goes on from NC_134118.1 coordinate 10,091,248, forward strand.
CCCAACACTGCTGGCAAATAAAACTAATTCCAACTGCTACCTAATCTAGCAAAACTCATCTTTCACTTAAGGGAGAGAGGCCAAAAGAAGGTAGACAGGAAGTCAGGAGAATTTGAGATGTTGGCCATTTTCACTATCATGTCTGAAGGATTTCTGCTTCCATTATTGTGATTCCTTTGGGAATATTTTAATCTTTTAAACTCATGTTTCTTTGTGGGGGGAATGAAAGCATTGCATCTTTTCCAGCCCAGTGAGTTAATTTGATGGCTCATTCGTGCTATCTCGAATCTTCCACTTCAAAGAGGCCAGGTCCCTAAGGCTAGCCAATTGTATTATGAATCCTGCAGTTTGGGCTTGCTGTTCCTGGTGAGTGTCATCTGTCCTCGCAGTCTTGCAGTGGATAATTTTTGTCCTCCTTAACATCATCTGCTTGAGAAATTTGTGCCTGGCAGGCCTGTCTGTCCAAGTTAAGCTTGAAATACAGTAGCCATACAACTAATATGACAAGGCATAGCTCTAAACAATAAGGCCGCAGGCTTGCTTTGACCAAGATGAGAAACTTCCAACCACCTGATTACAAATTCCAAAGCTGCTTTGGTGCGGTCCATGAAGTAGCCTGTTTACGCAATGTAAGTTATCCTTCCTCCACAGCCCCATTTTTTCTGACCTTCTGCAACACACACCTTGTCTTAAATGTTCTCAGAGATTTTGGACTCTTAGACCAGCCTCATGAGGTTTCCAGTTCCTCACTGTTTTCACCACTCGACTTGAGCCCTGTGCTTGGGTAAAAGAACTCTATAGTCAACTCTCTTTCCAGGTGCTGAGGGTATGGGTAATAGATGTTTGCACTAAAGCAGTGGTTCTCAGACTTTAGCATGCATACGAATGACTTGGGCCCTCTTAAAACACAGATTTCTGGGCTCCAACTTGAGTTTCTGATTCAGGAGGTCTGGGGTGAGGCTTTAGAATTTTTATTCCTAAGAAATCCCCAAGTAAGTCTAATGCTGCTGGTGTGGTAACCATACTGTAAGAACTGCTATACTACACAGGTCCAAAGCTTAGGTACCAGTCAGACATAAAGCTAGCTGCATGCATACAAGAACTCATGCTTTTGTCTATTTGCATAGCTGAGTCCAATTTTCTGAAGGTGTGATCGGTGTGGTGCTGAGGCTTTCTGCGTTCTGATGGGTTGGCTCTGTCACAGGAGCAGTTTCTCCCATTGTAGCTCTCGCGGCAAAGCCCTGCGTGTTCTCCCATGATGTAGCTACTCCAGAAGCATCTCTAGGGGGAAGTAGCAGAATTCAGTACAGGAAGATTCAATAATGGACTGGAAAGTTACTGTCACCTAGAAGACCACAGATGCTAACACACAGTGTGCTACTCCACACCAAACCGACTCCCATGCCATAAACATATCTAGAACTTTATGGGATTTATATGTAGTAATGTTTAGTACCTTATCCAAAGAGCCCATGTCATGTTTTCCCCTCTCTTGCCTTCATCAGTTTTTGCATTTTTAATATTTTAACCCTCTTCGAAAATAGTTTAGAAAAAAGGAGATAAGAAATAATGCCAACAGAATGTGTTTTAGACGAAATTTCATGAAGTGGATTTGATAAAAGTAAAATAAATTTAAGATTCTCCCCAAACCCCACCTTGTGCCAATTATGCTTATCCTTGAGGGGCATATACTATGCTTTTTGTTCTTAATATGTATGTAATTAAGTACCCATTTTAGTTTCTAATTTTCATAAGATTCAATATGGGATTACAGCAAATAATTTCCCCTGGAGTCAGAACTTCACTTCTACCAAATTGACAATATCTCCATGATTTGGATGTCTTGACTCTCAAAAAGCACAATAATTGAAAAATCCCTTTATAATTACATGATTATATTTGTATCTGATACTGATTCTCAGAAAAATGGTCTTGTATAGAGTGTTATGATGTGAGAACGGCTATTCTTAAAAACATGAAAGTACTAGTGTATGATTCCATTTCTATAATATTTTTGAAGTGACAACATTTTAGAAATGGAGGACAGATTATAATTGCCAGGGGCAGGGAAAAAGGTAGGTGTGGTTGTAAATAGGCACCTTAAGAAGATCCTTATGGCATCAGAACTGTTCAATATCTTAACTGTGGTGATGGAAGGATACACATGTGATAAAATTGTATAAAACTGGCTGGGCGCAGTAGCTCATATCTGTAATCCTAGCATTCTGGGAGGTTAAGGCGGGAGGATTGCTTGAGGTCAGGAGTTCGAAACCAGCCCGAGTAAGAGCGAGACCCTGTGTCTACCAAAAATAGAAAGAAATTAATTGGCCAGCTAAAAAGTATATAGAAAAAATTAGCCGGGCATGGTGCCACATGCCTGTAATCCCAGCTACTCAGAAGGCTGAGGCAGAAGGATTGCTTGAGCCCAGGAGTTTGAGGTTGCTGTGAGCTAGGCTGAAGCCATGGCACTCTGGCCAGGGCAATAGAGTGAGACTCTGTCTCAAAAAAAAAAAAAAAAAAAAAAAGCATGGGTTAAGTTACACTGCAGTTCTGACACTAACTATTGGAAGATAGAACAGACTTCAGAGGTTAAAGGCATGGTCCTCCACAAGACTTATCTTCAGATACCAGCCACAATCTTGGGTTCCCAGGCCAACTGTCTTCTGACTGCCCAATTCAGAGGTTCCCACTTTATTCTCTCAGGTTTGATAATTCACTAGAATTACTCAGAAAGGTCCTATGATTATGAGCACAGTTTTATTATAAAACATATACATCAGGCCCAGCCAAATGAAGAGATGCATAGGGTGAGGTCTAGGAGGATTCCAAATACAGAGTTTACATGTCCTTGGGAATGTGTCACTCTCCTGGCACTTGGATGTATGATTACCAACCAGGAAGCTCAGTGTCCAGAGTTTTTACTGGGGTTCCATTTTGTGGGCATGGCTAATTAAATCATTGGCCATGTGATTGAGCTCAATTTCCATCTCCCTCTTTTCCCCACAGTTTGGGCCAATTCTGTGGCTGAAAGCCTAAACCCTCTAATCACATGGTTCGTCTTTCTAGCAAGCCATCTCCCATCCTGAAAACATCTAGGGGCCCTCTGTGAGTCACCTCCTTAGCATAAACTCAGGCATATTCCCAGAGGCCCACCATGAATGACAAAGACACTCCTATCACATAGGAAATTTCTAGGATTTAGAAGCTAGCTCCTAGGAACCGGGAACAAAGGCCAGCCAAATTCTTTGTTAAACAGCATAATATTTACTGAATTGAACAGGTAGAGGGAGCAAGAAAAGAATTCTAGGAAAGAGGGTGTTTCTTTTTTTTTTTTTTGAGTCATAAAGACAACTGTAGAAGATAATGAGGGGGTTTCTTTTTAAGAAAGAGGTAGGAATATGTCTAGCACATCATGGCATAGTAAGGAGACCCGCACTCTGCAGATAATTATCTTTGCTATCCCATAGTCCCCCCTTAGCTGGGTTTTGCTTTCTGTGGTTTCAGTCACCTGCAGTACAGTACAATAAGGTATGTTGAGAGAAAGAACACATTCACATAACTTTTATTACAGTAAATTGTTATAATTATTCTGTTTTATTATAGTTACTGTTAATCTCTTACTATGCCTTATTTATAAATTAAAGTTTATCAAGGAATGTATACATAGGAAAAGACATAGTACAAACAGGGTTCAGTACTATCTGTGGTTTCAGGTATCCACGGGGGGACTTGGAATATATCCATTGCAGATAAGCAAGAGACAGCTGTAATAGAATGCACTAGATTTGAGTGAAATAACCAGGGCTCTGACCATGGTACTGCTATTTACTAATTGTGGTTCCATCTTGTTGGAATATATGGATCATTATAAACCATCTGAAATACTTTCCATGAGAGGTGGGCATGATTTCAACACACACATGTAGTGATCAAAACAGCAAAGATTTGTATTATTTCTCACAATACTGCGCATTGATTTGGCAGTTTCTGGCTCCATGTAGTGGTGTTGGCTCTACATGCAATTCACATGACTGCATTCAGCTGGCCAATGGCTGGGCTGAAAGATCCAGGACGGTCTCCCTCATATGTCTGGGGGCCTGGGTGCTGATTGCTAGGGTGGCTCAGTTCTCACCCACGAAGCCTCTCTCTACACATGATGTCTCATCTTGCAGAGCTTCTCTGTGCAATGGCTTCTCTCCAGGAGAATAGCCTGGGTTTCCTGACAAGAGAGCAAAAGCGGAAGCTGCCAGGTCTCTTAAAGCCCAGAACAGGCACAGCATTTTTTCCACCAGGATCTGCTGGTCAAAGCAAGTCAGAGGCCAGCACGGTTTTAAGGGGAGGAGAACTACTCTACCACTTGGTGGGAAGACCAGCATGTTGCATGTGTGTACAGGGAGAAAAGAAATCATTGCAGCCGTCTTTGGAGACTCTACCATATTTTCTGACCCTCAGTTCCTCATCTGAAAATTAGAATTTTAATATCTACTTCAACTACAGGCCGGGTGCGGTGGCTCATGCCTGTAATCCTAGCACTCTGGGAGGCTGAGGCGGGCAGATTGCTTGAGATCAGGAGTTTGAAACCAGCCTGAGCAAGAGCGAGACCCCGTCTCTACTATAAATAGAAAGAAATTAATTGGCCAACTAATATATATAGAAAAAATTAGCCAGGCATGGTGGTGCATGCCTATAGTCCCAGCTACTCGAGAGGCTGAGGCAGCAGGATTGCTTGAGCCCAGGAGTTTGAGGTTGCTGTGAGCTAGGCTGATGCCAGGGCACTCGCTCTAGCCTGGGCAACAAAGCAAGACTCTGTCTCAAAAAAAAAAAACAAAAAACAAGCTACATTAGCGAGAAGATTAAGAGACATATACTATGTGATGTGTGATAGCATTTTATAAATTTTAAAGTACTAAACAAGTAGAAAGTTTAGTGGTGGGTGATGAAAGTGGAGTAGAAGAATGGGAGCAGAATATACAGTGCTTTTTGGAAGTTTACCAGAGGGAGGGGAAACAAAGAAAGAAAGAATATACAGTGCTTTAAAAGCAGATAGAGGATGTTATTGTAATAAAAATTTTTTAGCATTTTCTGTGTGCCAGGCACTGCAGTAACTGCATTGCAACTCTATAGGATGGATATTTTATTGCCATTTTACAAAAAAGTAAGGGCACGGCCAGAATTAGAATTCAGTTCTGTTTCCAAAGTCTTAACTACTGCAGCCAGAGTTTCTTTTATCACTTATATCACCATCAGTTGGCAAATATTGAGGCAGGACTCAGAATCTGCATTTTTAAAATAGCCCTGTTAATGTAGGAGAAGCATTCAACCTCATTGTGCTATAGTGAACCTTCCTAGGTTTTCCAGTAGTTCAACGACACTAAGAAGACAGGCTTAGAGGAATTTTTTTCTTCCGGGGCAGAAGAAAGGCTTGAGTAGGGAAAATGCCTAGAAGTGGGGGGAATAACAAGGAGCTTTAAAAAGACGCTTTCTAGAGATTGATGCTAAAATTAGGGAAATGAAAGTAAGACCAGAAACTTTAGAAGCCAGACCCAACTATTTGAAATTAAACAAGTTTACAGTTTGTTAATTAATTCATTTTATGCCTCTTTGCCTTTGGGCTTATATCCTCTGCTAGGAAATGATTTCCAAGTTCCTCCCCCCCCCCCATCCACTGGACATTTCCAGTCTGAGGATAAACATTTGCCTCCTCTGGGAAGCTTTTCCTGACCCCTCACTCCTTGGAGTCCCACGTGTGTGTTGCACCTTTCTCCATCCTAGCATTTATAGGCCTTTTCAGTAAATGTTGGTTTCTATTCCTTCTTCAGCATTAGACTGTGAGACCCTTGAGGGTAAAGACTGGAATAGAGGAAGGAGAAAGGGAGAGATTAAACATGATTCTTAAAAAGAATCACTGGGTGAACACAGGAGGTGAAGGAGCCACTACAAAGTTGCACATTGTTCTTTGAAAATCAGGAAAGCCTGTAGAGAATACAGGATGAAGATTATGGAGTTTATCCAACAGCAGCAATTAGATACATAGCACCCTTTGGTTGTCTCTTCATGACTACACCAATTGAAAACGGCCTAACAAACCCGTCCCTTCCATAATTATATATATTTTATCTTACTCCATATAACAAATGGTTGAAGTTTTGCAAATACCAACACCAGAACAGATATTTTTTCTTGCCATGGGCACGAGTAGGTCTGATAAGTAATTTGGGCAAGTTATTTAACCCTGTTACTTCATTCGTTAGAAAGAGATGATAAAACTGTCCCTGTTGCTATGATGACCAAATGTGACAATGCATGTCAAAATGCTTTATAAAATACTGGTGGCAGACAGTAATATATTTATATTTATACTATTAATATTATTCCTCGACTGCACCCCAGTCCTTCCCCCAACTTCTCTAAACCACGAATTAGGGAGGAATAACAGATTTAGTTCTAACTTTCAGACCCTTTCCTAGTCCAGTAGCATCTGCCCTAATCCAGCATGGCGTCATGAGCTTCGGCCAGTCCACACCCCTGGTTACACTACAGGCGTCTTTCCGGAACTGCCTGCTGGGTAGATTCAACTTCTCCGACGCCCTGTGATGACGCAAAAAACCCGGGCGCTCCTTGCAAGCGGGCCGCCCAGGTTTGCGCAGGCGCAGCGCAGCCGCGGGTGGGCGGAACTGGTCGGGATGAGTGGCGGAGGTACAGAGACCCCTGTGGGTTGTGAGACCGCCCAGGGCGGCGGCAGCAAGAAGAGGGACTCGCTGGGGACCGCGGGCTCAGCGCACCTCATTATCAAGGGTACGGAGTGGCAGGGCTGTGGTCCCTGGTGGCTCCCAGCGCAGCCCCACCTCCCAGCGCAGCCCTCTGACCCGGGCCGCGCCCCAGGCCGGCATCCAGCTCCGGGCCGGCGCGCGCGTTTGTGCGGGGTGGGGGAGTCGTGTGGGTCCTCGCCTATTTACCCGGGCCGAAAGCTCCCCGGTAACCACCAGCCAGCCCAGCTCCTCTTGCTCCCTCGCTTTCCTCCGTCGCAGCGGGGAGCCTTCAGGCCCGCCTCCATCCCTTCCCCAAGCCCTCGACCCCCGGGCGCAGAGCCGCCGTGGACAGCCTCACGACCGACTTGGAATGCAAGGGGCAGGGGAGCTGGGAGTCGGGAAGGCCGTCGCTTAGGAGTCGTGTGACTTCGGGTCATTCGCTTTACCCACTTTCCGACCCTGTCTGCTCCTGGAGTATGCGAGGAGTAAATGAGAGAACAGGAAGGCGTCCTGAAACACCGCAAAGTGCCTTACACGTGTAGAGTTGCCCTTGTGCCCTGTGAGCTTTGAGGTGGGAGGTTACAACCTGGATTCTCACAGAACCTGCATTAGGTTTGATTCCCAGAGCTCCTAACAACCCTGTTTCCTGCGGGAAGAGCTTCGCCAGTTAGATACTGCACTCTCTCGTTCGCCATTCTCCCTTAACCCCAAACTTAACCTGTCAGTTCCACCATTCAAAAGGAAGCCCTTTTGTGATTCCAGAGTCCTTCCGCACTACCCAGGGAATGGCATCCTTGGTTGCTGCATGTTTCATTTTAACCTTATCTGTCTGGTTTGTACGAAGCCCCAGCACAGCTGGCTGTGACTGTTTTAAAGTTTATATTTCGGGTTGTTTCCTAAGTATAATTAGGAGCGTGGGAGTGTTGCATGAGTATTCGTGCGAAATTAGAATTATTTATGTGTGCAATCTTAGTGAAGTACTACTTTAATTTTTTAAATTGTGGTAAAATAAACATAACAAAATTTACATTTCCTTATGAAAGGTACAGTTCAGTGGCTTTAAGTACATTCACATCGTTGTGCTACCATCACCACCATCCAGCTATAGAACTCTTCATCTGGCAAAACTGAAACTGTGTCCATTAAACATTAACTTCCCATTTCCTCTCCCCCGACCCCATTCTACTTGTGTCTCTCTGAATTTGACTAGTCTAGGTACTTCATGTCAGTGGAATCATGCATTATTTGTCCTTTTGTGACTAGCTTTTTTTCACTTAGCAAAATATCCCCAGTGTGCATCCGTGTTGTAGCATGTGACAGAATTTTTTGTACTTTTTAAGACCGAATAATAGTCCATTGTATTTATTTACCACATTTTGTTTTTATGCTCATCTGTCAATGGGCACTTGAGTTGCTTTCATGTTTTAGCTATTGTGAGTAATGCTACTGTGAACTTGGGCGTACAAATATCTTTTCAAGTACCTGCTTTCAGTCCTTTTGGGTATACCCAGAAGTGAGATTGGTGGATCATATGGTAATTCTATTTTTAAGTTTTTTAGGAATTGCCATATTGGCTATACCAGTTTACATTCCCACTAACAGTGTACATGGGTTCAAATTTCTCCACATCCTCACCAACACTTGTTATTTTCTTTCTTTGGTAGCAGCCATCCTAATGGGTGTGAGATGGTGTCTCATTGTGGTTTTATTTGCATTTCCCTAATGGTTAGTGATGTTAAGCATCTTTTGGTATGCTTATTGGCCATTTGTGTATCTTCTTTACAGAAATGTCTATTCAAGTCCTTTGTTCATTTCTTAATCCAGTTGTTTTTTTTTTTTGTCATGGAGTTGTAGTTCTTTATATATACCAGACATATAAAGTGCTTATATATAGTGTTTATATTTTTCTACTCAGTATACTTTGCAAGATTGTCCTCATAAAATTCAATAAAATAGAGAATTGGAATCTGCCCTATCTTGCAATGGGGAAATAAAAAATTGGGGTAACAGATTACCAATGAATGAACATGAATAATACACATTCTTACTTGGAAATTTAGTTTCTCCAGGAATTTTGAGGTTTACATCTTAAACTACGTAGTTGTTAGTAAGAAGAGTTAATAGGCTGACTCACCAAAACAGTTAAAAATCAGATCTTTTTTTTCTTTATGACTTTTTCAGACATATGAAAAAGTGAAGACTTACAATGAGTACTCAACACACTCCTTAATACATAAATCATTAAAAGCCCCACTGTGTACCTTGCTTTGATTGCATTCAGTACCCTCCCTCCTCTCTAAAGGTAATCACTATCCTGAATTTGATGTTCATGCATTTCTTTATAGTTTTATTTCTTCTGTGTGTGTCCAAAAAGGAAGTATCATTTTGCATATTTTTAAAGTTCATATAAATGGCTTTAATCCTTCTAAAACTTGCTTTTTTGTTCAACATTATATTTGTGGGATTTATCCATCTTGATAAGTGTAACTCTGGTGTATTCATTTTTACTTGCTGATTTATGCCACTGTATAAGTATGTTTAAAATATTGATTTTTTTTCTTTTGATATTACATCTATGCTGTAATAAACATTTATAAATGCAGTATTCATTTGTGCAAGGGTTTTTCTAGCTTATGTACCTAGGCATGAAATTGCGAGGTATACGTCTTCAACTTTATTGAATATTTCCAAATTGCTCTAAAAGTAGTTGTAGCAATTTACACACCCACTGGCAGTGGATGAGACTTCCTCTTAATCCATAGTCTAAACTGGATTTTAACCTTCATGTATTTGTGAGGAAGGGGAAGAGTAAAACATGCTAGAGTTTATGCCATTTAGCATGGATTAACCCTGAATTTCATTTTATCTTTATAGATCTTGGAGAAATTCATTCAAGGCTTTTGGATCACAGACCAGTTATTCAAGGTGAAACTCGTTATTTTGTAAAAGAATTTGAAGTGAGTATTTAAAACTTATTTTATAAAAATACTTCCCCAACTGTTAGTGTGTTAATATGCAGAAGGGAAATTCCCTCGTTTTAAAATCTGATTTCAGTTCATGTGTTCATAAAATATACAAAGTAAAAATTATGAAGAGGTAAAAATGTTTAGTTCTTTTCCTTCCTTTTTTTCTTTCTTTCTTTCTTTTTTTTTTTTTTTTTTTTAGAGACAGGGTCTTGCTATGTTGCCCAGGCTAATCTTGAACTCCTGGGCTCATGCGATCCTCCTACATAGCTGGGACTACATGTGTGCATGCCCAGCTTAAAAGTGCTTGTTTTTAATTTGATGAGTACAAGACTAGACAGCAGGAGACTTGGGTTCATGTTCTGGTGTCTACTCTGAGATATTTAATGTCAATTTCAGTTTCTTTAAATCTATAAAATGAGAAATAGTGAAAAAAAGAGATTTTAGAGATTGATGGATCTGACCGTTCCATACTCATTTTCTATATTTTTTTCTCAGTTGGGGCATCAGCACTCACTCAAGCATTCAAGTTAAAGCTTGAGAATAATCCTTGGCTATTCTTTCCCCCTAGGTCCCACATTCAGTGGCCAAATCTTCTAGATGTTACCTCATAAATTTTCATTACTTCTGACAGGTATGGCTGCTCTATCAACCGACTCAAATCCAATTTTCCCCCTGCTGCCGGAGTGATCTAACATTATTTCACTTTTTAAAACCCTTTGATAATATTTGCTTTCTACAGGATAAGTCCAACACCCTCTATGACCTGGCCCCTACCTTTCTAGTTGTACCACTCACCACTCCTCACCAGCAGTACTGATGCACCAACAGGCCATCTTGTTTCATATTACTATAGTTTTGCACATGTATAATTGGTTCATTGTACATAAAGCAGTAACTTTGCAAGCTACTATTGGGTAGATGGTAAATGGTGTTCCACAATTTCATGATTCTGTGTAAGTTGGATGAGACTCTGACCAAGGAAGATGTATAAACCTGCCAAAAGGCGGGAACCTTTTATTAAAGCCTTCAAACTATTGAAAGCCTGTGGTACAGAGCACTCAAGATAGAGGGACAAAGCTATATAGCCTTAGACAACCATTTCTGGGGTCAACAGACTATAACTCAAAAATTATATAATACTTTGTGGGGTCATTGTGAAGATTAAGTACATGTGTATCTTAGGCTATTGTCTGGTACCTAGGAATTAGCTATTTAGCTATTTTCACCATCATCATCATGATCATCATTATTTATTGTTTGTATTGTGGAATAAGAATTTTGTGGAACACACAGAAAATTACCCAGAGACTATCCCTGATCGTTCTGTGTAAAGATTATTACCAATTCCACAGGGAGAATAAAGTGGAAATTTCTATACAAACTTGCTTTGAGTCCTTTAGTGTGTTGCATAAATATGTGTTAAAAATTGTGTCAGGCCGGGCGCGGTGGCTCACGCCTGTAATCCTAGCACTCTGGGAGGCCGAGGCGGGCGGATTGCTCGAGGTTGGGAGTTCGAAACCATCCTGAGCGAGACCCCGTCTCTACTAAAAATAGAAAGAAATTAATTGACCAACTAAAAATATATATACAAAAAACTAGCCGGGCATGGTGGCACATGCCTGTAGTCCCAGCTACTTGGGAGGCTGAGGCAGGAGGATCGTTTGAGCCCAGGAGTTTGAGGTTGCTGTGAGCTAGGCTGACGCCATGGCACTCACTCTAGCCTGGGCAACAAAAGTGAGACTCTGTCTCAAAAAAAAAAAATAAAATAAAATAAAAAAAAATAAAAAGAAAAAATATTAAAAAAATTGTGTCAAATGTTCCGCATATAGAGTGTGGATTTAATTATTCTTAAATGTGGGAGTTATATTTGATTATTATTTTTTCCTTCACTCCAGCAACCTGACTATCAGCAAGTCTACCTGCAAAACATATCTTAAATCTTTCTACTGTGCTGCTTGCCACTACCCTGACCCTAATGCAGCCCACCATCATCCCTCCCCTGGACACCCGCAGGAGGCTCCTACCTGGTCTCCTTACTTTCAGTCTTATCTCTATGAAATAGTTTTTCCCAAACAGTAGCCAGCTGACTTGTACATCTGATCATGCCCTTACTTAGCCCCCTCCCCCACGGCTTCTGTTCACACCTGCAGTACACTCCAGCTCCTTAGCTATACTTAAAAATCCTTTATGATCTCTGGCTCCTACTTTCAGACTTTATTGTACACAACTAGTTTACTGTGCTTCAGCCATACTTTCTTCTTTTCTTTAACACAGTGTGATTGTTCTACATCAGCAAGTCCATCTTCCTAAAATGCTCCTTCTCCCCATTTTTTGCTAGCTTGATCTTTTTCATTTAGATTGCAAGTTAAATATCATCTCTGGCCTTATTGGTTTTCTAATGCTATGTAACAAATCACCACAAATTTAACAGTGTAAAACAACTTAAACAGCTGAAAATGTAACAGTTTAAAACAGCTCAGAGTCCTGTATGTAGGTCAGAAGTCTGGGTACAGCAGGGCTGAGATCTCAGCACAGGGTCTCACAAAGCTAACATCAAGGTATTGACCAGACTGTGGTCTCTCATTTGGGGCTCGGGGCCTCTTCCTCACTCAGGTGATTATGGCAGGACTCAGTTCCTTGCTGTGGGGGCCATTCTCAGCTCCTAGAGGCCGCCCACATTCCTTGCCACTTGGCTGCTTCCATCTTCAAAGCCAGGAATGAAGAGTCTCCCTCACCTGGAATTCCTTTCACACCTCAAATCTCCCTTGCTGAGAGGAGCCCAGTCTCTGATCAGGACTTACCTGAAAAGGATAACCGCCCTTTCTTAAAATCACCTGGTTTGAGACCTTAATTACATTCAGGGAATTTCTTCACAGCAGCACCTAGGCTAGGATTGGATTGAGTTATCTGGGAAAAGGTGTGTGTACACTAGGAGAGGGGTACACTGGGACCATTGAGAATTCTGTCTACCACAGCACTTATAATTCCCTGCTACTTTTCCTGTTATTTATTACCTTCCTTCCTTCCTTAGAATATCTTATTAGCTATAATTACTTGTTTTACAAGGCTTATTTTTATCTTTAAAATGGGAACAATATATACTGTAGAGTTTTTAAGTATTAATGAGGATTAAATGATACATCATTTTTTAAATCCCTGGTATATAAGTGTTAGACAAATGTTGGTGGCTGTTATTGTTAAGAGAAAGATGGTAGCAAGTACAATCAACTAAAAATATATTAATTTGGAATTTCTGTTATGACTTTGTGTTCAATTTTTATTATCTTTAGGGAAAATAGGGATTAGCTAAGCAAATAGCAAATATCGTAGGAAAATATTTACTAAAGAATAAAATTTCACACTGGATATGATAGATATAAGCTTGTTATATAAGGTCAAACAAAATGTGTTGAGCACTTATTTTGTGTGAGGCATAATAATGTCAGGAACTAATGATATCCTGGTGAATAAGACAGGCGTAGATGCACCCTTCATGAAGCAAGGCATTCTCATATTGCCTTGAAGAATGGTCTCTGAAGGACTCGAGAATATTTTGTCAGCTAAGTTAGACTTGTTTTTCCAGAAAAGCACTTGATTCAGTCTTTTTGCACAATGACCTCCCCAACTGGTCTTCCCGAGGGTTTAATGTAGCACAGAAACTTTCCTGTACATCAGGCCCAGCTGCCATTTCTTATTTAGATTCTAACATTTACACTCAAATTAGAAGAGAAAAAGCTGAAAGCATTTTAGAAACTTTAGAGCCCAGACAGTAATGTCATATATTTAATAAAAGTCGTCTTTGCCCAGAGTGGCATGGCTATACAGGAAGGAGTAGGAAAGTGGAGCTTCTTGGAAGTTTCATCTTTTCTGTACCATTTAAATATAGTTCACTTTCAGGAAAACTGGCTAGCATTTAAAACTAAAGTTGTTTATATATTTAAAAGATTTAATGTATGTGGCAACAATGATCTTTCTCTATATAAAATTTTATTTGTAAAAGAAGGGAATAAGTGCCACATGGTGGCAGCATTACTTAAATTATTGAAGTACTGTTAGGATATTTTAAGCTCTCTTTTTGTTGTCATTAGTGTTTAAGGCGAGTTGACTATCTTTCTCTTGACTTTATAAAAATTTTCTTCCCTTGATTCCAATGAACATTATGAACAGAGATTCACAAGGATCTCACTTTTCAGCTGGAATGCCTAGAGTGAATATTAATGTAGTAGTATCAGTGAGTGAAGGTGTTGTCTGTGCCATTATCTCTCCTGCAGATGAGATGTCATGGCCTTTCTCTTGTGCAGCAGAGTAGAGACCCACATTAGTCACCAAGTATTTATGAAGTGCTTGCAGAGTGTATGTCCTGTATATGTTCTTTTTTTTTCCTTTGTCAACAGGAACATTGAGACTATATATAAGTTCTTATTTAGTTTTTAGCAAACTTTTTTCAGTGCTTTATTGAATAGTCATTTAACACCTAGGTATATCAGTAAGGAATGTGTTTAGTGACTAGTGATAAATCTGAAAATCAGTGGCTTTAACAAGTACTTATTTTTCTATCACTATACCCAGATGCTAGACTTAGACAGCTTAGGGTTGGTATGGGGTTTCCACAATGACAGCTTTTTCTTCCAACTTTACCTTCTATCTCCCTGGGGTGTTGCCCTTATCCTTCTGCTTACAAGGTAGCTTTTGGCACTCCAGCCATTTCATCTGCATTTTATGTAGCAAAGGGGAAGGCAGGTGGGAAACAGCTAGCAGTTTCTGCTACAGCACATTACTACTCCTGATAAAATGTATTGATAGCAAGAAAGAAGAGAATAGATACAGAAGTATCTGTCACACCAGGTATGTAAATATAAATAAGAAACAGTCCCTATCTCCAGAAAATTTACATTCTAGGGAGAAGAAAGACACCTAAGCAAAGAGTCATAATGGTGTAATTATTATGCTGAAATAAGCACAAAGTACCTGAGGGCTCAGGGAAGGAAATAGAAACAACTCCCAACGGAGCCCTGAGGAAAATTTTCATAGAAGGGATGATGTTTGGGCTGAGAAAGAAAAATAGATGTTACAAAAATTGGAGGAAATGTTGGTTAAAATTAGAGGCAAAAAAAAAAAGCGTTCAATAAGTACAGTAATTATAGGAGTTGGGAGGGATTGTGTTAAGGAATTCCAATGTGGGTTAAACTGATGAGGAGAAAATTTCTTAAAAGGCAGCGCAAACTAGAATATTCACCTCACATCCTGATACCGTGTTTTTAGTTAAACTGTGAGATTATTAAATACCAGGATAAAACATCATATTATTAGAGTATCTGTCACGGTAACTGCAGTAATCCGTTCGTGAGGACAGAGCCCTTGTGGCCTAATCACCTCTCATTAGGTCCCACCTCCCAACACTGTTACATTGGGGATTACGTTTCCAACACATGAGTTTTGTAGGATGCATTTAAACCATAGCAGTGGGCCATTCTGGGATCAGTAGTAGAAGCTGGGAGGGAACTTGACAGGCTCCAATTTATAAGTGAGTGCTCAGGGGCCATTGGAAAGTCTGATGGCACTAAAGCAGTCTGGGAGTTTGAAACTCACAAACTGAAACACTCTTCCAGGATAATGCTGTGCACTGTGCTGAAACTATGGGAAACTGAATATGTGACGAACGTGTGTGTATTCAGTATAGTTTTAAATCTTGTGGGACTGGCCAGTTTCATGATTAAAAGAAAATTTATATTATTATATCTCTCATTCCTCTCTAATACTGTTATTGCCCAAGCAGTTGCTCAAGAGGAAACCATTACACCTGGACAGCAAGGGTTACAGTGGAGGAAGAGTTTTTAATATCACAGGGAGCCATGTGAGGAGATGGGAGAAATTTCCCAAATCTGTCTGCCTCAGAATTTTTGGGCCAGGGTTTGTAAAGATAGTTTGGCAAGCAAAGGGCTAGAAAATTGGGTCTGCTTATTGACTAAGTATAAACTCACAGGGTTGGAAAGCAGAAATTCTCTTCTTGCTGACTTGCTAAGTCAGTTCCTAGGTAGAGCATCCCAAGACCAGTTGAGTCAGTTCCATGGTGTGTGCCACTGGTCTAGTTGAGTCAGTTGGTCTACTGAAATGCAGTGTCTGGGAGGTATCTCAAAGATCAGCCTTAGGTTTCACAAGGGTGATGTTATCTATGGGACCAATGAAGAAAGCTAAGAATCTTCATGACCGTCATTATGTGACTACTGAGCAGTAAGCAATTATAGGAAAGCAAGGTAGGGAACCATAGCTGGGTATATCTATATTTTAACTATGTCTATACACCTGCAGAGTTGAAACCCTTACCACAGTTCCCACCGTATGGCCTATTATTAATTTTATAGAGGGCAGTTTCAATACTATTAAATTACATCTTTAGTGTAAATATTACAGTAACTATAGTAATAATATTATTAATAATTGCTAGCACTTTAAGTGCTTAGCACCAGGCACCATTTTAGCACAATACACGAATGCTTGTTATTAATTTCAAATCAAGAGAAATTAACCAGATACGGAATTTTATTTAGTGTTACACATCAGAAACCAAGCTTTATTAATGCTGAGCTTTGTTATGAAAACTTTCACCCCAGAAACAATATACATAAAAAATGTTAGTTTATATTCTTCCCTTTGTAAAAGGTGTTAACAGTAACCCTGAGTTAAAAATATTAGCATAAGCCCAGTTGTGGTGGCCCACACTCGTAATCCTAGCACTTCTGGAGGCCAAGGTGGGGGGATTGCTTAAGCCCAGGAGTTCGAGACCAAGCCTGGGCAATATAGCAAGACCTGTCTCTACAAAAAATAAAAAGCTAGCTGGGCATGGTGACGCATGCCTATAGTACCAGCTACTCAGGAAGCTGAGGCAGAGGCTTGAGCCCAGAAGTTTGAGGTTACAATGAGCTATGATGATGCTCCTGTGCTCTAGCCTGGGAAAAGGCTGTCTCAAAAAGGAAAAATAATATATCAGTGTAAAAACAAGTACATACCAGATGGTAAGTTTAAGGGAAGAGATTATTTATAACATCGTATCTTGTGTAACACTATCACAGCATCTATTTGTTTTTTAAAGCAATTGTAATTCATGGGCTTTTATAAAGATGGCAATTAATTCCCTTACTACAATGTGTGACTTCCAGTTTGCCTTCTACAATGAAAAGGCCCTTACATTGCACAAATCCTGGTGAAAAAAAAGGAAAAAGCCCTTTATATAAGTGGTTCTTCACTTTAGTAGGTCATGGACTCTTTTGAGAATATTTTCACCCAGAAAAATGTATAAAGGACATGTGTATTCAATTTGCCTACAATTTCAAGGGGATCCTGGAACCCCAAACCCCATCTGTGGACCCCAGAGTAAGAACCTATCCTATGAATGGAGCTACAGAGCTTCTCTCTCTATTCTTGGTTGTCTTTGAATTGAGAGACCATTCTTTTGCAAGTTAATAAATTAGTCTACCATAAGGAATGAAATATTTTTCCCTGCTCTTGATTCTTCCAAATTCCAGCGCCACCTGGGGAAGATGGCAACTGATATGGCATAGTTTTTTTGTTTGTTTTTCCCTCCTTGAATCTATCTAACAACAGAGCAATTAGGATAGCAAAACCAAGCAACATCTATCTATTATAACCCAGGTGACAGGGTATCCCTAAAATGCCAAATGGCCAACGACTAAAAGGGTTCATGGCATCAGAACTGCCAAAAGAGAGAGGTTAGAGGGACTTACGAAGGCCTTGAGTGCTAGAAAACTTCAAAATTCCTGTTAGGTATATTTGGGAGCTTGATGGGTATCTCAGTCTGTTTTGTGATGCTGTGACACATACTTGAAACTGAGTAATTTGTAATAAACAGAAATTTATTTGGCTCACAGTTCTGGAGGCTGGGACATCCAAGATTGAAGGGCTATATCTGGTGAGGTCCTTCTTGAGGTCCTTCTGCCATCATCCATGGTAGAAGATGGAAGGCAAGGGGTAGGGGGCAAAAGTGAGCTGAACTTGTCTGCTCTGAGGTAACTGCAGTAATCCGTTCATGAGGACAGAGCCCTTGTGGCCTAATCACCTCTCATTAGGTCCCACCTCCCAACACTGTTACATTGGGGATTACGTTTCCAACACATGAGTTTTGTAGGATGCATTTAAACCATAGCAGTGGGCCATTCTGGGATCAGTAGTAGAAGCTGGGAGGGAACTTGACAGGCTCCAATTTATAAGTGAGTGCTCAGGGGCCATTGGAAAGTCTGATGGCACTAAAGCAGTCTGGGAGTTTGAAACTCACAAACTGAAACACTCTTCCAGGATAATGCTGTGCACTGTGCTGAAACTATGGGAAACTGAATATTTTGTGAAACAGCAAAAAGGGAATTCCACAACTTCAATGTTAGAAAGGCTATCCTGACTACCCCTTCCTTCTAAAAATAGTGGAAAACTTATCTCACTTAAAATTGAACAAGAGTCAATTCTCGTACAAATTTATTAGAGAATAAAAAGCAGAATAATGTCCCTTAAAGAAATAAAGTAAGAAGGATATGACCACAAAAATAAAAGCTATAACCTAATAATTTAAACTGAACTTAGGGAACATAAGAAAATTATAGAAGCAATCAAAGAACAATATAAGTCAGAATTAGAAAAACTCAGAAATGATTGGATAAAATGGAAATAGAAAAAATAAAAAGGAAAATGAAAGAATTCAGGAAAAAAATTTAAAAATTATTTCAGAGATTAAACTAGAAGGACCACAAGTGAATGAACAAATGGATAGTCCTTAGGTGCAATTGAAAATGAAAATTGAAATGAAAAGTTGAATATGTGTGAAAATGAGCCCCTAGAAAACAAAACCAAAGCAGTGTAATAGAACAAATATAAAATATAAATATAAAAACTAGAATTCAAGAAAACAAGTAACAGCCAGGGATTTTATATCTAATCAAACTGATCCCCGGGTATAGACACACAGTTAGGGTCATGCAAGGACATTAGGAATATTGTTCAAATGAGCCTTTCCTGATGAATCTATTACACAATACTTTGGAGAGATTGTGAGTTTGATTCCAGACCATTGCAATATAGCAAATAGCGCAATAAAGTAAGTCACACAAGTTTTTGGTTTCCCAGTGCATATCAAAGTTATGTTTATACTATACTGTAGTCTATTAAGTGCAGAATAGCATTATGTCTAAAAACAGAACATACATGCCTTAATTAAAAAATATTCTTTTTTTGCTAAAAAATGCTAACAATCATCTGGGCCTTCAGCGAGTTATAATCTTTTTGCTGGTGGATGGTCTTGCCTTGTTGGTGGCTGCTGACTAATCAGGGTAGTGGTTGCTGAAGGTTGAGCTGGCTGTGGCAATTTCTTAAAATAAGACAACAGATGAAGTTTGTCACATTGATTGACTCTTCCTTTCATGAAAGATTTCTCTGTAGCATAGGATACTGGTTGATAGCATTTTGTACTCAGTGGAACTTCTTTCAAAACGGGTCAATCCTCTCAAACCCTGCCACTGCTTTAGCAACTCAGTTTATGTAGTATTCTAAATCCTTGTTGTCATTTTTTTTTTTTTTTTTTGAGACAGAGTCTCGCTTTGTTGCCCAGGCTAGAGTGAGTGCCATGGCGTCAGCCTAGCTCATAGCAACCTCAAACTCCTGGCTCAAGCAATCCTCCTGCCTCAGCCTCCCAAGTAGCTGGGACTACAGGCATTTGCCACCATGCCCGGCTAATTTTTTGTATATATATTAGTTGGCCAATTAATTTCTTTCTATTTTATAGTAGAGACGGGGTCTCGCTCTTGCTCAGGCTGGTTTCGAACTCCTGACCTCGAGCAATCCGCCCGCCTCGGCCTCCCAGAGAGCTAGGATTACAGGCGTGAGCCACCGCGCCCGGCCCCTTGTTGTCATTTTAACAGTGTTCACTGCATCTTCACCAGGAGCAGATTCCATCTCAAGGAACCTCTTTCTTTGTTCTTCTCTAAGAAGTAACTGCTCATTCATTCAAGTTTTATCATGAGATTGCAGCAATTCAGTCACATCTTAAGGCTCCACTTCTAATTCCGGTGCTCTCGCTGTTTCCACCTTGTCTGCATTGGCTTCCTCCTCTGAAGTCTTGAACCTTCAGAATTATCCATGAGGGTTAGAATCAATTTCTTTCAAATTCCTGTTAATGTTGATATTTTGACTGTCTCCCATCAATCATGAATGTTCTTAGTGGCATCTAGAGTGGTGAATCCTTTCCAGAAGGTTTTCAATCTACTTTGCCCAGATCCATCCGAGGAATCACTATCTGTGGCAGTTAGAGCCTTATAAAATGTGTTTCTTAAACAGTAAGACTTGAAAGTCAAAATTATTCCTTGATCCATAGGCTGCAGAATGAATGTTATGTTAATAGGCATGAAAACAACGTGAATCTCCTTGTACATTTCTGTGAGAGCTCTTTCCTTTCATGAAAGATTTCCCTGTAGCATGGGATGCTGGTTGATAGCATCTTGGGTGGCCAAGCACATTGTCAAAGAGCAGTAATATTTTGAAAGGAATCTTTTTTTCTGATCAGTAGGTCTTAACACTGGGCTTAAAGTATTCCATGAACCACGCTGTAAACAGATGTGCTGCCACCAGGCTTTATTCCATCTGTATTGCACAGGCAGAGTATTTTGGCATAATTCTTAAGGACCCTAGGATTGTTTGAATGGCAAATCAGCATTGGCTTCAGCATCAAGTTACCAGATGCATTAGCCCCTAACAAGGAAGTCAGCCTGCCCTTTGAAGCTTTGAAGTTAGGCATTGACTTTTCCTTTCTAGCTGTGAAAGTCCTAGATGGCATCTTCTTCCAATAAAAGGCTGTTTCATCTACATTGAAAATCTGTTGTTTAGTGTAGCCACCTTCATTAATGATCTTAGCTAGATCTTCTGGATAACTTGCTGCAGCTTCCTCATTAGCACTTGCTGCTTCACCTTGCACTTTGACGTTATGGAGACAGCTTCTTTCCTAAACCTTATGCTAAACCTCTGCTAGCTTCCAGTTTTTCTTCTGCAGCTTCATCACCTCTCTCAGGCATCATAGAATGAAAGAGAGTTAGGTCCTTGCTCTGCATTGGGCTTTGGCTTAAGGCTGGTTATAGCTGATTGGATCTTCTATCCAGACCACTCAAACTTTTTGTGTTTCAGCAATAAGGCTGTTTTCCATTCTTATAATTTATGTGTTCATTTGGAGTAGCGCTTGTAAGTTCCTTCAGGAACTTTTGCTTTGCATGCTCTACCTGGTTAACTGGTACAAGAGGCCTAGCTTTCTGTCTATCTCAGCATTTTTTTTTTTTTTTTTTTTTGAAGACAGAGTCTCACTCTCTTGCCGTGTGCCCTGTACTCTCTTGCTAAAAGTGCCATGGCGTCAGCCTAGCTAGGACTACAGGCACATGCCACCATATCTGGCTAATTTTTTCTATTTTTAGTTGTCAGACTAATTTCTTTTTCTTTTTTTTTTTTTTTTTTTTTTTTTTTTGAGACAGAGTCTCACTTTGTTGCCCAGGCTAGAGTGAGTGCCATGGCATCAGCCTAGCTCACAGCAACCTCAATCTCCTGGGCTCAAGTGATCCTTTGCCTCAGCCTCCCGAGTAGCTGGGACTACAGGCATGCGCCACCATGCCTGGCTAATTTTTTGTATATATATTTTAGTTGGTCAATTAATTTCTTTCTATTTTTAGTAGAGATGGGGTCTCCTTCAGGCTGGTTTTGAACTCCTGACCTCTAGCAATCTGCCCACTTCGGCCTCCCAGAGTGCTAGGATTACAGGTGTGAGCCACCACACCCGGCCTCTTTCTATTTTTAATTGAGATGGGATCCTGCTCTTGCTCAGGTTGGTCTTGAACTCCTAAGCTCAAGCAATTCTCCCGCCTCAGCATCCCAGAGTGCTAGGATTATAGGTGTGAGCCACCATCCCAGGACCCTGTCTCAGCTTTTGACACGCCTTCTTCACTAAGTGTAATGATTTCTAGCTTTTGATTTAAAGTGAGAGATATGCAACTCTTCCTTTCATTTGAACACTTAGACACCATTGTAGGGTTATTAATTGACCTAATAGTACTATTATGTCTCAGGGTATAGGGGAGGCCCAAGCAGAGGGAAAGAGATGGGGGAATATCTGGTCAGTATAGCAGACAGAACACACATCACATTTATTAAGTTTGCTGTCTTATATAGGTATGGTTGGTGGCACCCCAAAAACAATATTTTCATTTCATGTTACTATTTGTAACATCAAAGATCACTTATCTCAGATCATTGTAAGAGATGTAATAATGAAAAAGATTGAGTATTGTGAGAATTATCAAAATGTGACATAGAGACACAAAGTATACACATGTTCATGGAAAAATGATGGTGATAGACTTGCTCAACAAAGGGCTGCAACAACCTTCAATTTGTTAAAAACACAGTATCCATGGACTGTAATATAATGAGACATGCTTATATTCACTTATGCAAATATATGTGTGTATGTAGTTATACACATATACATTTATATATGCATATGTATGTATACCCTTATGCTTAAAACAATGCTTGGATAAATTGTTAAAAATAATTACCTAAAGGGAAAGGAATGGAGGCAAAAGCACAAAGGATAGGAACAAAACCTAGACTTCTTTGAATATATTTTGTTTTACATATGTAGTTTTGGAGCCATGTAAGTATTTTACACAATTTAAAACAATTTAATTTTAAAGAGCAATTCCTAAACATCAAGTAAAATCTAAAGAAGCAAACCTGTTTCTGGATAATGACATTACTACTCAGAAATTGCTCCAGTTGACTTTAAAACATAGTAATTTGACTGAACATTCCTAGTGAAATATATCTTCAAAACAAAAAGTTAAAAATAACACTCTATCTTGTTTTCAGTAATTATTTTGTTGATGCTAGTATTAGTATTGTTATTTGAATCAGTGATTTAAAAAATGAGTGATTATGAATGTGTTTTAAGAACTGGAAAGAAACAGATAAGACAGAGGTTGGTAATTAAAAATTCTATAGTCCTGAGTTTGAATTTGACTATCATTGTGAAATCAAGATGTATCTTTTCTTTTTAAAAAATGCATATTTCCTAGCTTTTCCACTGAAAGGTTAGAAATAATGACCAACCCAATACCAGTGAGTAGCCCTAGTGCTCAGTCTCTGTATTCCATTTCTAAATCTTAGTGATGGTTCAATACCTGCTGATTCCAAGTCTGGAGCAGGAAGTACAAAGGATGAATCTGGAGCACGCTGGAAAGCGAAGAAGCTACTAAAAATTACTGAAGTTTTATCCGAAGCATTCCAGAACCAGCTTGAATAGGCTCTCATTGGACAAAG
The DNA here is from genome assembly GCF_040939455.1 of Microcebus murinus. Taxonomy (NCBI): domain Eukaryota; kingdom Metazoa; phylum Chordata; class Mammalia; order Primates; family Cheirogaleidae; genus Microcebus; species Microcebus murinus. The sequence continues at coordinate 10,114,319 of NC_134118.1, forward strand.
CCAAGACAATCTGAGTACCAATGAAAAGAAATACTGTAATGGATTGAAAAATTTTAACTATGTTTAAATCTAGGAGTCATAGGGATATATACAAACAAGAAAAAACTTTCTAATTACCTTTGAGAATACTAGGCAACCAACTCATTTTTGAAACTGGGAAATAACTGTTTTATTTTGCCTTTTGTATGTGAACGCTCCTCAGAGAAACCGAATAGTTGACGAGGAGCAGTTTCTCTTCATAGAAGTATTTCTACTAATTGATGAAGACAGAAAACTACCAACATCCTATTGATAGTATACAACCCACCTCCAAAAAATTCTTGCAAACCAAACCAAAACTGTTAATCTGATCAAGGCTTTAGTTCTAAGGACTAATTTACAGGAAAAAGAAGAGACAAAAGAGTATGTTAAATTACACCATGGGGATTTTTCAGCAAAAAACAGACTGGAAAACTCTACAGAACAAATGACTCACTTTTTTCAACAAGTTGCAAGTAAAAGAGAGGGGAAATCTATTGATTAAAAAGACTTAAACAAATTAACCAATTGCAATATATAAATCTTATTTAGATTTTGGTTCAAATATTCTGGGGGATAAAAAGGGCATATTTGTACAACGTTTGAGAGAATGTGAACTACCTTTATATTTAATGTCATTAAAAAATTATTGTTGACTGTGAGTACTCATGAGTGCATAAGAGAATAGGTGGTCTTATTTTTTTTTTAATGAGGACTCTTGTCTTTTATTTTTTTTTTTTACATCTGTCAACCTGTAGGAAATAAAGATATTAATATATGTTGAAATATCTACAGTTGAAATGATATACTATCTAGGATTTGCTTCAAAATAATCTAGGAGCAATGTATAGAGCATTATAGAGGGAACAAAATCAGTCATCAGTTGAGAATTGTTGATGCTTGGTGATGAGTACATGAGGGCTCATTATATTATTCTCCCTCAACTTTTGTTTAAATTTTTAATTTGTTATAGTGGAAAAATTAGAAAAAGTAAGAAACTTGCCACAGCTACTACTTAAGAATGACACAAAACATAACAAAAACCCCAGTAACATGACTAACATTATTTTCTTACAATCAAGTTTGCTTTTTAAAATAAACTTTTTGTTTTGTATTAATTTTAGAGTTGAAGAAAAATTGCTAAGATAGTACAGAGCATTGCCATATACCCTTCACCCAATTTCTCCCAATATTAATGTCTTAGATTATCATGTCACATTTGTAAAATCTGAGAAACTGACATTGCTACATTACTGTTAATGAAACACCAGACTTTATTTGATTTTACCAGTTTTTCCACTACAGTCCTCTTTCTGTTCCAATATCTCATCCAGGGTACCACATTGCATTTAATTTTCACGTTACCCTAGTTTTCTTGGATCTGTGACAGATTCTCAGTCTTTTTTTGTTTGTCATGGCCTTTACAGTCTCGGGTACTAGCCAGGTATCCTATAGAACTGCCGTCCCCAACCCCCGGGCTGGGGCCTGTTAGGAACCAAGCTCGGCATCACTGCCTGAGCTGCGCTCCACCCAGTCTGTCTGTGGAAAACTTGTCTTTCATGAAACTTAGCAACTGGGCTGCACAGCAGGAGGTGAGCGGCCAGGAAGCGAAGCTTTTGTATTTACAGCTGCTCTCCCCACCCCCTTCCACCCATCCATGGAAAAACTGTCTTCCATGAAACTGGTCCCTGGTGCCAAAAAGGTTGGGACCTCTGGTATAGAATGCCTCCCAATCTGGGTTTGTCTTTTGTTTTTCTTATGATTTGACTGGAGTTATGGGTGTTGGGGAAGAATACACACAGAGGTGAAGTACCTTCTCGTCACATTACTTCAGGGAGTACATGTTATCGACATGACACCACTTACGACATGAACCTTCATGGCTTCGTTGAAGTAGCATTTGCTAGGATTCTCCACTATAATGTTAATATTTTTCCCTTTGCCTGTTCTAGTTTTTAGAAGCAAGCCATTAAGTCTAGTCCACCTTCAAGCTGGCCAGGGAGGGTGGTTAAGCTCCACTTTCTGGAAGGGAGATATGTTGGGGATTTCTAAGACCACCTGCAGGTTCGGTGATTCACTAGAAGAACTCACATATGGTCATATTCACGGCTAAGCTTTATTTACGGTAAAAGGATACAGAACAAAATCAGCAAAGGGAAAAGGTACCTGAGGAGAAGTCTGCAGGAGACCAGGCAGAAGCTTCCAAGAGTCCTTCCCCAGCAGAGTCACACAGGATGCCCTTAACTTCCCCAGCAACCAGTTGTGTCCATATGTATAAAATGTAATCTACCAGGGAAGTTTGCATGAGCCTAGGAGTCCAGGGTTTTTGTGGGGGACTGGCCAAGCAGGCATCCTCTGCCTAGCATGTACCAAACTTCCAGACTTCCAGAAGGAAAGAGATTTTAGCATTAACCACATAATTTGTACAAACCATTTAGCACAGTGAGCTACTTTTATAATTTACAGAAACTTTTATACCATTGTAGGGAACTATTTACTAGTCAAGTTTCTAGCCTCCAGCCAGGGCCGACCTTGCAAGCAGGCCTGTCTGAGGATAGCCATCACAGGCCTTTGATGTTAATTCTTTCCTGCATAGGGAAGTATCTACATGTCACTACTTTTTTTTTTTTTTTTTTTTTTTTTTTTTGAGACAGAGTCTCACTTTGTTGCCCAGGCTAGAGTGAGTGCTGTGGCGTCAGCCTAGCTCACAGCAACCTCAAACTCCTGGGCTCGAGTGATCCTTCTGCCTCAGCCTCCCGGGTAGCTGGGACTACAGGCATGTGCCACCATGCCCGGCTAATTTTTTATATATATATCAGTTGGCCAATTAATTTCTTTCTATTTATAGTAGAGACGGGGTCTCGCTCTTGCTCAGGCTGGTTTTGAACTCCTGACCTTGAGCAATCCGCCCGCCTCGGCCTCCCAAGAGCTAGGATTACAGGCGTGAGCTACAGCGCCCGGCCCATGTCACTACTTTTATCAGCCATTGTTATTTTGAGTGAAAAAAAAGAATCAGATAAAAAAATATAGCACATAGGTGGGGTATGGTGGCTCATGCCTATAATCCTAGCACTTTGGGAGACCAAGGCAAGAGGATCGCTTGAGGTCGGGAGTTCAAGACCATCTTGAGCAAGAACTAGACCTGTCTCTACAAAAAAATGGAAAAATTAGCCGGGCATGGTGGCACGTGCCCATAGTCCCAGGAGTTTGAGGTTGCAGTGAGCTATGGTGACACCTGTACTCTAGCCCAGGTGACAGAGTGAGACCCTGTCTCAAAAAAAAAAAAAAAGCACATAATGATAGAAGCTATATGATAGTAAGAATGACAAAATGAAATTTAAAATCAGATCAGAGGTATCTAATTTCTTTATAATGGAATATGTGACAATCTAGACCATTTTTCTTATTAGCATTTCTCTTGCCCATTTTTAAACATTGGTATAAAAATATTACTCATATTGCAACTTTTGGAGTGTTTCATAATTTTAAAAAATGCCTCCAGGTTGTAAGGCATTTATTGCCAAATAATTAGAAGAAGGCTGTGTAAATTTCAGTAATAAGTAATAACATAACAACCAAAACCTAGGTGGAGATCCCAGAAAGTAATTACTAAGATTTAAGATGCAATGCGTATTAGTCATTTACTTTCTTTTAATAGGAAAAACGTGGTCTTCGAGAAATGCGAGTTCTTGAAAATTTGAAGAATATGGTCCATGAAACAAATGAACATACTCTTCCCAAATGTAGAGAAGCAATGCAGGACAACTTAAGCCAAGTTCTCCAGAGATGTAAGCCAGCGATCTTTTTATTATTGCTTTTCGTTTCAAATGAGTGCTACATCAAAATGTATTTTCTTGAGTATTATGGTGGGAGGTAGAGAAGGAGAATTCTTAACCTGGATATATGAGAGGGAAGCCCAGTCACAGAGAAAGTGGTTGTCTAGTGATTAATGTGTGTTGCCATTGATGTTAAGAGCATTAATCTCCAAAGCAAGATGTGTGCATCTGCAGTACACAAAACAGTCTTTTTAGTATGTGAGAAATTTTTTAAATGTTCTGCCTTTTTTTAGAAAGAATTTATCTGTAAGAAAAAAATTGATGGCCAAGAATTTGGAGGATATGAAATGAAACTTCTTTTTAAAATAGGATATTAGAAGTTTTAGCTTTTTTAATAAAATAATCTTTTCATAAATGTTTGTATTTCATCATTTTTTATTAAGCAAACCATTTTAATGGGGAGAGACCATTGATCAAAAGGAATATATATTATTCTTTAATATCAAACTATAACATAAAATTAAAGTTTTATTAATATCTTATTTTAAAATTAGAAGTATGTAAGAAACTCTAGGCTTCTTCTCATCTATATTGACAACAGTCAGCTTGTTGAAGGAAAGTTAATGATGAATTAACTAGAGTGCACAATGGAAACATATCTTTTAGGGCATAAAAAACCAAAACTGGCCTGTAATAGAATGGCCAGTGAAGGAAAGTAGCAGAGACCTTGGTTAATAATTGAGTTAAAAAAGCCTTTGTGTCCAAGTCCAAGTTAATGATCTTGTGTACTCTAATTCTAAAAGGAGGTTGGAAAGGATAGCTCTCCCAAGATCACATTTGGTTTCTTTGGAACAAAGAAATTCTAAATTCTTTGAACAGCTGAAAGTCTAAAATTGACTTTAGGCTTTTGCCTTTTACTACAAACATGCCCTTGTTTGTTCATACTGTCACGTCATTAACCCTGACAAATGTTCTAGATATTATGCTAAAAGGAAAACTACAATTATTATCAATAAATATGTATATATGTATTTATGTGTGTGTTTAGACATGCTTATCAATTCCCTTTTCCATACGTTGAGTGTATAAAACTCAGTGAAAAACTATGAAAAGTTATTTTGACTTGTTTTATTCTTGGGCTGAAGTTATTTCTGATGTGAGGAGTATCCTCTTAAGAGTATAGTCTTCCTACTTAAATAGAAAATATCGCTGGTAATTTGGAATCCACATTGTAAATGTATTTTCTTTTTTTTGAGACAAAGTCTCACTTTGTTGCCCAGGCTAGAGTGCGGTGGCATCAGCCTACCTCACAGCAACCTCAGACTTTTGGATTCAAGCAATCCTGCCTCAGCCTCCCGAGTAGCTGGGACTACAGGCATGCGCCAACATGCCCGGCTAATTTTTTCTATATATTTTTAGAGATGGGGTCTCGCTCTTGCTCAGGCTGGTCTCAAACTCCTGACCTTGAGCGATCCGCCTGCCTTGGCCTCCCAGAGTGCGAGGATTACAGGTGCGAGCCACTACACCTGGCCTATAAATGTATTTTCTTGAAAGACAAAATTAAAATACACAGAATGCAAAGTTAATAATTAAGGTTTTGACATCTGTGGAATACTTTGGGTCTTATTTTTAGCTTTAGAAACAAAGCATTGGCTTTTGGAATAGTTTTCCTGCTAAAAATGGTGAAACCTTCTTCAGTAGGTTTTAACATAAGTATTTTCTGGTACCTATTATGCTGAATGTCACAGGTATAATGGAGATAATTATCTGCCTTTAAAACTGATATGGTTTTAAAAATTAGCCTGGGCCCAGCTGTCTTTCCTGGTAGATTTCATGTTTAAAAACTTGACATTTTAAATCATATGTTGACTTGTTTGTTTTCACTACTAATTGATAAGGGAGTGGTATAAAATGTTGAGCATTTTTTATATACTTATGGCCATTTGTATGTCTTCTATTGAGAAATGTCTATTCACATCTTTTGTCTGTTTTTTAGTTGGATTATTTGGATGTTTGCTATTAAGTTATTTGAGCCCCTTATATATTCTTTGTCAGATAGGTAGTTTGCAAATATTTTCTCTCATTCTGTGGTTTGTCACTTCACTTTGTTGATTGTTTCCTTTGCTGTGCAGAAGGTTTTTAGCTTGATGTAATCCCAATTGTCTATTTTTGCTGTGTTTGCTTGTGCTTTTGAGGTCTTACTCAAAATGTCTTTGCTCCAATGTCCTGGAGCATTTGCCCAATGTTTTCTTCTAGTAGTTTCATAGTTTCAGGTTTTAGATTTAAGTCTTTAATCTATTTTGAGTTGGTTTTTGTATATTGTGAAAGATAGGGTCTAGTTTCATTTTTCTGCATATGGTTATCCAGTTTTCCCAGCATCATTTATTAAAGAGACTGTTCTTTCCCTGTTGCATGCTTTGGCACTTGTATTGAAAATGAGTTGGCTGTAAATGTGTGGATTGATATCTGTGTTCCCTATGCTGTTTCATTAAATGTGTCTGTTTTTTTGCCAGTACTATGTTTTGTAGTGAATTTTGAAGTCAGATAGTCTTTTTGCTCAGGATTTCTTTGTTTGAGGTCTTTTATGGTTCCTCATAAATGTTAGGATTTTTTTTTTCTGTTTCTGTGGGGAATGTTATTGATATTTTGATAGGACTTGCATTAAATCTGTAAATTACTTTGAGTAATATTGTCATTTTAACAATATTAATTCTTCTAGTCCATGAGCATGGAGGTTTTTTTTATTGATTTGTGTCCTCTTGAATTTTTTCATCCATGTTTTATAATTTCCCTTGTATAAATAATTCTTTCAGTTCTTTGGCTAAACTGATAACTTAGGTATTTTATATTCTTTGTAGCTATTGTAAGTGGGATTACTTTCTTGATTTCTTTTTCAGATTGTTGATTATTGGTGTATATAAATGCTGCTGATTTTTGTATGTTGGTTTTGTATCAAACAGCTTTATTGAATTTGTTTATCAGTTTTTGTAGTTTTTGGTGGCGTCTTTAGGTTTTTCTAAGTATAAGATTGTGTCATCTGTGAACAAGTTTAACTTGACTTCTTTCTTTCTAATTTACATGCTCTTTATTTCTTTCTCTCACCTAATTGCTCTGGCCAGGACTTCCCATATTATGGGGAATAAAAGCAGTGAAAGTGGGCTTCCTCGTCTTGTTCTAGGTCTTAGTGGAGAGGCTTTCAACTTTTCCCTCTTTGGTATGGTGTTAGCTGTGAGTTGGGCATATATGGCTTTTATTATTTTGAGGTATGTTTCTTCTATACTCAGTTTGTTGAGAGTTTTCATCAAAAAGAGTTGCTGAATTTTATCAAATGCTTTTTCAGCATCTACTGAAATAGGATCATATGGTTTTTGTTCTTGGTTCTGTTAATGCGATATATTTATTGATTTGTGTACGGTGAACCATCCTTGCAACCCTGGGATGAATCCCACTTGATTATGGTGAATAATCTTTTTAATATGTTGTTGAATTCTATTTTTAGTATTCTGTTCAGGAATTTTGCATCTATGTACATCAGTGATATTGGTCTGTAGTTTTCTTTTTGTATTGTATCTTTGATTTTGATAGCAGGGTAATGCTGGCCTTGTAGAATAAGTTTGGAAGTATTCCCTCTTTGTCAATTTTTTTGAAGAGTTTAAGTAGAATTGGTGTTAATTCTTCTGTAAATATTTGGAAGAATTCATCAGTGAAGCCACCAAGTCCTGGGCTTTTCTTTGATGAGAGACTTTTTTTATGGCTTCGATCCTGTTACTCGTTATTGATTTGTTGAGGTTTTCTATTTCTTCATGGTTCAGTCTTGGTAAGTTGTGTGTGTCTAGCAATTTATCCATTTCTTTTAGGTTCTCTAATTTGTTGGTGTGTAGTTGTTCATAATGGTCTGTAATGATTCTTTGTATTTCTGTGGTCTCTATTGTTATGTCTCCTTTTTCATTTCTGATTTTTATTTGGATCTTCTCTCTTTTTTTCTTAGTCTAGCTAAAGGTTTGTTGATTTTGTTTATCTTTTCAGAAAACTAGCTTTTTATTTCATTGATCTTCTGTGGTTTTTTTTTTCTATTTCATTTTAGTCTTAATTTCATTTTTTTTTTTTTTTGCTCTGCTCTTTATTATTTTTTTCCTTCTACTAATTTTGAGTTTGGTTTGTTCTTGCTTTTCTGGTTCCTTGAGGTGCATTGTTAGGTTGTTTATTTGAAGTCTTTCTACTTTCTTGACATAGACGTTTACTGCTATAAACTTTCCTCTTAGCAGTGCTTTTGCCATATCCCATAGATTTTGGTATATTGCATTTCCATTTTCCTTTGTTTCAAGAAATTTTTTAATTTGCTTCTTAATTTCTTCCTTGACTCGGTGTTTCAGGAGCATGTTGTTTAATTTCCATGTGTTTCTGTAGTTGCTGAGGTTCCTCTTTATTTATTTATTTATTTATTTATTTATTTTGAGACAGAGTCTCACTTTGTTGCCCAGGCTACAGTGAATGCCATGGTGTAAGCCTAGCTCACGGCATCCTCAAACTCTTGGGCTCAAGCAATCCTTCTGCCTCAGCCTCCCAAGTAGCTGGGACTACAGGCATGCGCCACCATGCCCAGATAATTTTTTCTATATATATTAGTTGGCCAATTAATTTCTTTCTATTTATAGTAGAGATGGCGGTCTCACTCTTCTCAGGCTGGTTTCGAACTCCTGACCTTGAGCAATCCACCTGCCTCAGCCTCCCAGAGAGCTAGGATTACAGGCATGAGCCACCGCACCCGGCTTCCTCTTGTTATTGATTTCTGGTTTTATTCCATTGTGGTCAGAAAAGATACTTGATATGATTTCTGCTTTTTTGAAATTGTTGAGACTTGTTTTGTGGTCTCTTTGGAGAATGTTACATGTGCTGATGAAATGAATGTGTATTTTTCAGTAGTTAGGTGAAATGTTCTGTAAATGTCAGTTAGGCATATTTGGTCTAGTGTATAGTTTAACTTCCATGTTTTTTTGTTGATTTTATGCTTTGGGTGATCTGTTACTGAGAGTGAGATGTTGAAGTCCTCTACTATTATTGCACTATAGTCTTCTCTCCCTTTAGATCTATTAATGTTTGCTTTATATACTTGGGAGCTCAAATGTTGGCTACATAGATATTTATAATTCTTACAGCTTCTTGCTCAATTGATCCCGTTATCATTATATAGTGACCTTCTTTGTCTCTTATACAGTTTTTGATTTGTAGTCTATTTTATCTGATATTAATTTAGCTAATCCTGATCTTTTTTGGTTTCCAGTTGCATGGAATGTCTTTTTCCATCCCTTCATTTTCAGTCTGTGTGTCTTTCTATATAGGTGAGGTAGGTTTCTTGTAGATTGGGTCTTGTTTCTACCCATTTAGCCACTCTGTGCCTTTTAATTTTGAGAATTGAGTCCATTTGCCTTCAGTATTATTATTGATAAGTAAGAACTTACTGCCATTTTGTTGCTTATTTATTCCTTCCTGGCCTGTATGGTTTCTGTTGGGAAGTATGTTGCCAGACAAACTGGAGTTCCTTTGTATGTTATTTACTTCCTTTCTCTTGCTGCTTTTAGGATCCTCTCTTCTTTTGAGAGTTTGGTTATTATATGCCTTGGGGTAGTCTTATTTGGATCAGATCAGTTTGGTGTTCTCTGACCTTCCTATCCCTGGATATATTTATATCTTTCTGAAGTTTTGGAAAGTTTTGTGTTGGTTTTTGTTTGTTTGTTTGTTTGTTTTTTAATAAGCTTTCTACCCCTTGTTCTTGTTCATCTTGAACATCAATAATTCTTAGATTTTGTCTTCTGAGGTAATTTTCTATATCATGCAGACAATCTTCATTTCCTTTTATTCTTACCTTTTTTCTCCTCTGTGTGTTTTCAAAGAGCCTATCTTTGAGCTCACTGATTCTTTCCTCTGCTGGATCCATTCTGCTGTTGAGAGCTTTTAGTGATTTTTTTTTTAGTTCAGCAAATGTATTTATTAGTTCTCAGATTTCTGTTTAATTTTATTATTTCAACTTCGTTAAATTTTTCTGATAAATTTCTGAATTGCTTTTCTGTGTTATCCTGTAGATCACTGAGTTTCCTTAAAACTGCTATTTTAAATTCTTGGTTAGGGAGTTCATATATCACTACCTTCTTAGGGTCAGTCCCTATATTTTTGCTTTGTCCGTAGGGGGCGAGGTCTTGGTTCTCTATTTGCTGTTGTTTCTTGTGAATGTATGTCTGTGTCTTTGCATGGAAGGGTTATTTATTCCAGTTGTATCTGTCTGGCTTGTTTTGGTTTTTATTGAATATGTTTGCTTAGAGATTCTTTACTTGATTTTCTTTTGTTTTTTTGATTTAAAATTTACTTGATTTTCTTTTGTTTTTCTACTAGGGTGCCGCCTCTTTTTCAACAATAGATGGGTCCTTAAGCCCAAAGTTGCCTTGGTTCTAGTAAACAATCAGTGTACTACCCATCCTGAATTGGGGAGGTATACCCCAAGGGGGTATTCCAGCAGTATGGGAAGGCTGTCTAGGAGGATGTGCCCAGGGGACCTGTGGAATGAACCTCCTACAGCATGCTGCTGCTGAACAGCCACTCTGATATGGCATCTCCTTTGACTGAGTTAAAGAGCAGAGTTTCCAGGGCTGGGAATGGTAGTTCTACTTGTCCCCTTTGTCTCTAGCTGTCCTCAGGGATATTTCTCCCTTTAGGCACTCCCAGTGCTTCCCAGAGGTTGAAGCAGGGATAGATTTCCTGCTAGAGAACCCAAGATAGTGGGAAAGCTGGTTGTCTACCTCAATCTCACTTTTTCCGTGTAAAGACCAGGAGTTGGGGAAGTTTTCCACACACTTAATGCTGGGTAGATTGAGGGGCATCGTGGATATGGAAGTTCAGTTCTTTTACTGTCTGCTCAGTTTTTTTACTCTTCTTTTTCCCTGGGACCTCATTGTTTTATTTTAGTTCTGGAATATTACTGGTGATAATCTCAGCATGGTATATATTTTTTTGATTTTCTGTGGGGAGAGTGAACCAAGCTTGCTTCTACACCACCATTTTGGAACCAGAAGTCCTGAAATTATTTCCTTATGTATGTATTTGAGGTTTCACATAGACACCATAGTAGAATGAATTTGTTTCTCTTTTATGTGAGGAAAACCAGGATATGGTTAACTGTGTATGTGTCACAATAACTGTGTATGTGGCACGAATCTACTTGAATAATCTTTTGGTTAAGAGAAAAACATTTGATAAATTCTTAACTTTAAGTTAGTATAGTCTCCTAAAACACTGAGAAAATTGCTTCACACTGAATTAGGTATAACCAGTAAGTGGTATGGAAGTGATAGGAAGCTTCAAAGAAATGGGTCTTTTCCTTTTGGTCTCACTGATTGTTTAGAAAGAGAATGTTTGGTATAGTTAGGCAATTTTCTCAGATTTTAGGAAAGCAGATTTTATAAATTCAGAAAGCAAACCTTTTCTATTGTGTAGCTGAAGGGTTAAAAAGTGAGCTATTTCAAAGGGACTGAAATTTTAAAAATGGATGTTCTGCGTAAACATAAACAGAATCCTGACATGGAACAAAAGTGTGCCTTTGTCAGATGTGTTCTAGTTACATTTTTAAAGGATGTACTGAATGACAAAATAAGTGACATAGCCCTGTAACTCTTCTTTTAGATTAAGCGCAGAGTGATCTGAGAATGATGAAGCACCTAAAGACCACAAAATGGATTTTTAACTTAAGTTCACAGAGCCCGGGGAGGGGGAGGGAACTGACCCAGGAAACGATAACACCACTGCTTGGGAAAAATGATGTAATATTAATATGCCACAGAAAGAAGGCAGATCTAATCAACTACTGTTTTGTTTTGTTGTAATCTTTTCTTTTAGAAAAAACAATGATTAGGAACCTAATTTTCAGTACTGAAGTATTATCTTTGATATAACTAAAATTAATGGTTACAGATAAAAACAAGACTTTTTGAAAACAAAATCCTTCTCTTTTACCATATTCCCACAGGGAGAGGTCTAACATTTTTCTGAAAAAGAAATTGCAGTCCCTGCCCTGTTGTGGAACTTGTGACCTAGTTGGGTCCGGATTGAGGTGGGGTAGGAAGGCATGTAAAACAATTAGACAAATCTCCAGTTAAGCATGCAAGATAAAGTGGCAGGATATATACATACCTGATGAAAGAATTTCAAATAAGGGAAAATCCTTATAGGGAAAGGACTAATCTGGGAAGGCTTTATGAAGGTCGTAAAACCTTGAACTGAGCTTTTGAAATATAACATTTTAGTTAGAGGAAAGAAGTGGGGAAAGCACTTTCAGTAGGGATAGTACAGTAATTAGAATCATAGTAACAATGACTATTTGCTTACTGTGTGTGAAGAACTATTCTAAATGGTTTTTATTATTAATATTTAAATTTTTACTTTTAAGCATACTATCTACTCTATCTCATTTACTTTTTATGTCAATTCTGAAGTCCTGTTGTTAATTTTTATACTCATTTTTATCTTTTGTTTGTTTGTTTGTTTGTTTTTTGAGACAGGGACTCCCTCTGTCACCCAGACTGGAGTGCAGTGGTGCTGTCATAGCTCACCACAGCCTCAAACTCCTGCGCTCAAGGGATCTTCCCATCTCAGCCTCCCAAGCAGCTATAGGCGTGCACCACCATGCCCAGTTAATTTTTTTGTTTCTTGTAGAGATGAGGTCTCTCTATATTGCCCAAGCTGATCTCAAACTCCTGGGCTCAAGCAGTCCTCCTATTTTGGCCTCCCCAATTGCTAGGATTACAGGCATGAGCCACCATGCCCAGCCTGTTATGCTTTACTTACAAATAAGAAACTAAGGTACTGAGAGGTTAGGAGCAGCAACTAGAACAGTGCCTCACACATAGCAAATGCTCAGTAACTACTTGACTAATGAATGAGTGGTAGTCATGCCCAAGATCAGTCACACAACTAAGTACTCAAGCCTAGATTTGACTAAGGCTGACTCTTAACCTACAAACTAAATGCCTTTATTTGGGTGAAGTAAGTGAGAACATTTATGAACAGGAATAAAACATACCTGGGTAGATGACAAAGTTTGAACAACTGAAGAATTAAAACTGGTTTCATCAATGAAATTATAAAAAAGGCAGTAGAGTGTTGAAGGTAAGAGCCTCGTCTTTAGATTCAGAAAGATCTGATTTGAAATCCATTTTCCTGTACGTATTAGTTGTGTGACCTCCGTGAGTAACAACTTCACTTCTCTGTGCCTCAGTTTTGTCATCTGTAAAATGGAATAGTAATCATTTCTTAGTAGGAATGTGGGATTAAATTAAGAGGGAAGTAATATATGTAAAGTTATTAGCATAGGTCTTGGCACATACTAAATATTAATACTATTACTAGCAGTTTGGGTTCTTAAGAAAGGGAAGTGACTTAATAGAAATGGTCTAGAGAAATTTATATTTTGCAGCAGCACCCAGAATGAATTAGAAGACAAGAGCAAAGGCAAGAAGAATAGTAGTTGTTGAAGCAATCTAGACATTAGGTATTACCTGCAAGAGAGTAGTAGTATGAATGAGAAAGTGGGGGGTGGGGAGGAGTTAATGACTCAGAGAGACAATGTAAAGTCATAATCAGAATATAATAATAAATTTATCAGGCATTTTTTATCTTTTTAGAGAACTCTGATGTGATTGTTGACAGCTTGTCATTGGATGTCATTAAATGCCCTTTGGCTTATAGCTCAAAGCCTAAGAAATTATGGTTGTCCTAATTGTGAGATCCTGAATATAGTGGCAAAATTTACTTGTCCCTTTTGGCCACCCCACCACCGCCACCAAAATAATGTCAGTTTTTTGAGATCTAAAACAATCCAAGTATTCCCTGCACCCCGGGTAAGTCTGTCCTTGAACAAGGGCTGCTGATTGAAAACCCATTGTCTGTTTTATTTCAGTGCAAGCAGCTAATGATTCAGTCTGTAGACTACAACAGAGGGAACTGGAACGAAAAGAGGTAAAAAATAAATCATTTAGATAATGGGGTATATAACTCCTGGGTATTTATTATGGTTATATTATATTAGCAATTACTTTTTTTTTTTTTTTTTTTTTTTTTTTTTTTTTTTTTTTTTTGAGACAGAGTCTCGCTTTGTTGCCCAGGCTAGAGTGAGTGCCGTGGCGTCAGCCTAGCTCACAGCAACCTCAAACTCCTGGGCTCGAGTGATCCTTCTGCCTCAGCCTCCCGGGTAGCTGGGACTACAGGCATGTGCCACCATGCCCGGCTAATTTTTTTTATATATATATATCAGTTGGCCAATTAATTTCTTTCTATTTATAGTAGAGACGGGGTCTCGCTCAGGCTGGTTTTGAACTCCTGACCTTGAGCAATCCGCCCGCCTCGGCCTCCCAAGAGCTAGGATTACAGGCGTGAGCCACAGCGCCCGGCCCAGCAATTACTTTTAATCAGAAAATTTTCTGACTGTATTTTCTTTTATGCACTGATTTATAAAGATTGAAAAAATAGCTAATTCATTGAAGATGTGTTGAGGAGGTGTGGTCACATGGTCACTCCATCAATACTTTTATATTTGAAATTGCATAAATCTTTTTTCCTTTTCAACATGTCCATCATTTCCCTGAAAGTGGTATTCATCTCATGGAGGAGAGAGAAAATGAAAAAATAGGAACTTTTACATGTAACAATAAATACCCACCAGATTGGAAATAAAAACCTTTCCTGTGAGCCTGAAGTATTGAGTATATTATCTGTATTTCTGAAAAAGAAGCATTCATGACTGTGGATAGCTTACTTAATAAATAGTCATAGGAGTATGTGAATCACTTGCTGGGCAGTGCTTTGCTTATTGGAATTATATCTTAACTAAATTCAGATGTGGAAAAACAGCATAAGAATTTAAGTTCCTGTGACAATTTGATGTTTTCACTTGCAATTTTCATGAAGTATTTTTTGTAACTTGTTCATTGCTCTAAAATAACGATACAGCCGGGCGCGGTGGCTCACGCCTGTAATCCTAGCACTTTGGGAGGCCGAGGCGGGCGGATTGCTCAAGGTCAGGAGTTCGAAACCAGCCTGAGCGAGACCCCGTCTCTACCAAAAAGAGAAATAAATTAATTGACCAACTAAAAAATATATATACAAAAAATTAGCCGGGCATGGTGGCATATGCCTGTAGTCCCAGCTACTCAGGAGGCTGAGGCAGTAGGATCGCTGAGCCCCGGAGATTGAGGTTGCTGTGAGCCAGGCTGACGCCACGGCACTCACTCTAGCCTGGGCAACAAAGTGAGACTCTGTCTCAAAAAAAAAAAATAAAAATGAAATAAAATAACAATACATACATCTTACATTTATTAAGAAATATTGAAAGTACTAAGTCACTCTGAAAATAATGCGTTTTTGCATATATGTATGTATTGACAAATGTTACTGTCTCCATTTCTCTGGAATGTATTGTGGTTAATCCACAATAATAGTTTAGATATGTCACTGTATAAAAATATAACGGAATGAACCTTCCCAGAGTTTCAGTATCTACACCCTCTGCTCAACTCTAGATGTTGATATAAAGTTTGAAAGTTCAGCAGTTTGATAGTTTAAGCTTTACTGAAAGGACTTGACATTTAAGACAGGTGGGAAGCCTACCCAAGAGTAGTAGCAGGATCCAGCAGGCCAGGTCAGGAAGCAGGAGCATTGCTGAGCGCGTGGATGGAACAGCGAGGCACCACAAGGACCAGGAAGGTTTGTGTCGGGACATGGTGCTTGCACGGTGTGCGAAGAGTGCTGTAAGGGCAGGCAGTTATGTCGGCATAAGTGGGCCATGCTGGGCTGGACAACAGAATTTTTTCAATCCTCTACTTTGCTAGGTACCACTAGAGATGATAGATTTTAATTAGTTAAGTTTAAGGCATTTCCTACACTCAAGAAGCTAGAAGTCTAGGAGTCCCAACCACTAACACAAATACAATGTAGGATAAAGTAAAAGCTGTGATCAAATTGCAGAGAACTTTGTGAGATCTTGGCAAAGGAGTAATTTTTTAGGAAGGTGGTGGCATTCAAGCCTGACCTTGATTGGCAAGTAAAAATTCAGTTGCTAGAAGATAGGAAGAAAAATATTGTAGGGTAAGGAATATAGTGTAAACAAAGGCCAAAGATGTGAAAAGTCAGTAGTCAGCTAGTGTGTAGAGCATCTAAATGGATATTTTGGGAGATGACTGTGGAGGATGTTGAATGCTACATTAAACAGTTTGTTGTTGGGGGCACGAGGAGCATTCGCTTTTGAGAAGCCGCATAACTTTATCCAATAGAACACTGGCTGTACCTTAATACATGTAATTCTCTTGGCTTTCAAAATAAAAGGTAAGAAGTATTCCATTGCTACACGTTGCCTCTCTGACATGTTGCTTCGTGGTTTAAGCAAATATAGGTGAGTATGCACTCACACGTTAATTGTTCTGTCTTTCTAATATATGGTCAAAGCAATTATAATTCTGATAAATGGTAATTCTTATCATTCTTGAGCAGAATGGACCTAAAATTAAATGATAATTGAAATAGTTTATCTTGTCACTTGGCACTGTTTTCACATGTAGTATATTAGCCATATGTGTATTAGAAAAATGACCAGATTGGGTAAAAAAAAAATGCCTGGTTTCTTCTGTTTCTAGTGGTTGGTTCCCTTTATTAACTAGCTGTATGCCTTTGGACAAATGCCTGAGCTTCAAGCTCCACATCTACAAAATAAATACCTGTTCTTTTACTTGATATAATGATGGAGTAAATTGCATTATAAAATTAATGTGAAATGGCTTTGCAGATTGTTAGTCACTACCCCAGTGTGGGATGATAATTTTTCCCCTGCCAGCTATTTAAGATGCAGGCAATGACCGTGTGAATAAGAGTCTTGCTGTAGTGTGTTAGAGTGGTGAAGCACTTGAGAAGCCTTCCCATTCGTGACTTTCCAAATTAAAAGGTATTGTCCCATGGTTTAAAAAAAAAACAAAAAAAATGACCTCAAGAAATAAGATTCATAATTGCAAGGCTGTGGAAACAGCCCAAGTGTCCATCAATCCAAGAATGGATCAATAAAATGTGGTATATGTATACCATGGAGTACTATTCAGCTCTAAGAAACAATGGTGATATAGCACATCTTATATTTTCCTGGTTAGAGCTGGAACCCATACTACTAAGTGAAGTTTCCCAAGAATGGAAAAACAAACACCACATATATTCTCCAGCAAATTGGTATTAACTGAACAGCACCTAAGTGGACACATAGGTACTACAGTAATAGGGTATTGGGCAGGGGGGAGGGGGGTGGGTATGTATATACATAAGGAGTAAGATGTGCACCATCTGGGGGATGGTCATGCTGGAAACTCAGACTTGGGGGGGGGAGGGCATTTATTGAAACCTTAAAATCTGTTCCCCCGTAATATGCCGAAATAAAAAAAATAATAATAAGAAGAATATTTTAGTCTGAAGTACATTTTTATAGGTATTATGTCTTAGAGTGTTATTAAACTAATTTTTATGGAATACATATTAAAAGTTAATATTTTGGAATATACAAGAATTGGTTTGGAGTCCATGAGACTTACATGTGTAAATAGCCACCCTGACTTTTTTTTTTCTCAAGATAATTTAATAAAAGTAACCGGCTTAAATTCTTAAACAAATGTGTTTTTCAGAGAAAAGTAAAAATTCTTTGCATTCTTACTGGAATAAACTTTTAATCTTAAGTCTTTATTTCTTTTCTTTCTTTTTTTTAACAGCTTGCCTAATTAGCAGAACATTTTAAGTATGGATCTTTAAAGGTTTCTCTTTTTTTTTACTGCCATATTCTAGCCTTTTCTGCTTTGACATGGCAGAGGTTTTTAGACTGCATATACATAGTTTGTAAAGATAAAGTTTAATTTTTCATTTAGCAAATTTATATTAATACAAAGCAAAAACCTGACCTCTCGCTGCATTTTACAACCTAATGTTAATTGTTGCCTTTGGTTATACTGTTGGCTACATTTTGTATATTTGAATGGCTCTCAAAACAAAGAAAGATGGGAGTAGTAATGTAATAAAATAGACTATTACCATTAATCATTAATTCTTTTATATCAAGACAATTTGTGGAATTCTGTAGGAAGTAAATTGATAAACGTCATTCATCTAAGTCACATTTCCCACAATTGATATCTAAAAGTACACTCAGAAGAACAATAAATGCACATTCCCCAGTTATTTGACATGTCTTTAAAACTACCACTAATATAAAGTTGCATTTTGGGTGCTAGCTATAAGAGTAGTGAAGTGAAATACAATTGGCTTATAAAATTCACTGGCTCTTAAAAGTATGCCATCAAGGAAGATGAGATGGTTAATAATATCTGTCAATAATTTAAATTCAGGCTCATGCACAAGCGTCAGCTTTTGAAGCCCTATTAACAGACTAGAGATAATAATGAAGTAAACATGAATGCTTTTGATTCATCTTGTCTCCAAATATTTATCAGATTTAGTTTTATGATTTTTTTCATGAGGGCAATAGGATCATGTGACTTATACATTGTTCTTGATAGAGTTTGAAAATGTAAAATAACGTATCAGTACATATTCTACTTAAAATAATATTTACAGTTATTATACTGACATTGCTTGCCAAAGTAAATATTATAGTTTTTCCTATGTCTGCATGAGGCAAATGTAAAATTAATGGCACATATATTACTGACAGATGTTCCAAAAGACCTTTCAAACATGGATTATTCAAAATTTTCCCTTAGACCAGGGTTTCTCAACCTCACCATTATTGATATTTCGGACCCAATAATTCCTTGCTTTGGGGACTGTCCCATGCATTGGGACAAAAATTTCCCTTAGACCAAGGTTTCTCAACCTCACCATTATTGATATTTCGGACCCAATAATTCCTTGCTTTGGAGACTGTCCCATGCATTGTAGGATGTAGCAGCATCTCAGGCTCTATCCACTAGTTGCCAGTAGCACCTCTTTCTCCAACCCACATTATAATGACCAGAAATCTCCGTGGGGCGGGGATGGTGTCAAAATCATGCCCCCTCCCAGTTGAAAATACTGACTTAGACTAATACATGCAAAAATGTAGTCTTATTATATATTCCAGAATTCATTTATAGACCTGGTTCCAGACATAGTTTAGTTTCAGGATTGGTTTCTATTTAAATTTCTCTCTAATGGGAGATACACACACACACACACACACACACACAGAGATAGCTCAGTTTATTACTATTTCTCTATTGTAACTTACTGTATACATTTTGCTAAGTATAGACAACATCCATCATTACAGCTAATTACTTTTGGTGCACAGTTGTAACTCATTAATAAACTTTCTCTTCATTTTCTTTTAAAGTTGGCATTTTCTGAGTTTATCCTGAAAACAAATATATGCATTTATTTAAGAATGTAAGTGATTTCATTTAAGAATAACCCTCTGAAATTTGATTTAAAATGTTTTTTTATTATAGTAAAATACATATAACATAAAACTTACCTTCTTAACCATTTTTAAATGTACATTTCACTGGTATTAAGTACATTCACATTTTTGTGCATCCATCACTCATCTTCAGAACTCTTTCATCTTGTATAATAAAACTGAAACCCTGTACCCAATACACAGTTACTCCTCATTCCTTTCTATCCCCACTCTTGGCAACCACCCTTCCACTTTCTGTCTCTATGAATTTGACTACCCTGTGTACTACATAGAGCACTGTACTACAGTATGTCACGTAAGTGGAGTCATACACTATTTGTCTTTTTGTTGCTGGCTTATTTCTTCAATATAATGACCTCAGCATTCATCCATGTTGTAGCATATGTCAGGATTTCCTCCCTTTTTAAGGCTGAATAATATTCCTTTATATGTGTATACCACATTTTGTGTATCCATTCCTCTGTGGACACTTGGGTTGCTTCCACCTTTCAGCTATTGTGAGTAACACTGCTATGAACATGGGTGTACAAATATCTATTCAGGTCCCTACTTTTAATTCTTTGGGGTATATACCCAGTAGTGGAATTACTAGATCATATGATAATTCTATGTTTAATTTTTTTAGGAACCACCAGTGTTGTTCCATATAGCCAGATTTACAACAAAGCCAAGATTTTTATCTTCTTTAAGCACAGTGCTTTTATTATTTTAACTACTTTGGATGAAAATCTTTAAAAATATAATCCATACCTTTATTTTTTTAATTTATTAAATGGTACAGATTAACATTCTGTAAGAATTAGTCATTATTGAGAATATCAAATTTTATATTGAGAGAGAGAGATTGTGTTGCATGTCTGTTCCAAGTGCCCTCAGATACTATGTCTTTTTGTATCTTTCTCCTTTGCTGTAAGGCTGATGCCTGTCATTTCTTCTCCAGTCCTTTATCAGACTTTTCTTCTTCTAATTTGTTATTTTTAGTATTGTGTAGTTAACTAAACTGGTTAAAATTGTGTGTAACGTAGGTCAAATAAGTTCAGAATCAGAAGAACTTTTCATAAATACTGCAGTGCTTGTAAATGGACTTTGTGATGTCACTTTTTTTGATGGCTTAAAGTTCTTACTACATAGTTTTTAACTAAGTTTCAGA
The DNA here is from genome assembly GCF_040939455.1 of Microcebus murinus. Classification (NCBI taxonomy): domain Eukaryota; kingdom Metazoa; phylum Chordata; class Mammalia; order Primates; family Cheirogaleidae; genus Microcebus; species Microcebus murinus. The sequence goes on from NC_134118.1 coordinate 10,134,747, forward strand.
TAGATGTTATTTCCAGGTAGCTGAGTTTTATTTATCTATGAATACTACAGTATTGTCACTATATGAATGTATAAGCGGCCTCACCCTCCTTCTTTCTTTACTATTAATAATTGTGAAGAATGCATAGCAATTATTATTCTGAAAGGTGGGAGACTAAGAAAAGATAAAGTAGGATGATTTTGAGGACATCTTGATAAGACAACAAGACTAGATTTTCATTTGGGTTGGGGAGTCGCCAGCTTTCATCTTATTTTCATCTGAACTATGAGGCCAATGGTTAATAGAGGGCACATCAAGGAGGAATGAATTGAATATACAAATGGGAGGCAAAGCCTATTTTATTCGAGTTGTCTGTATTGTTTGAATTATTACAAGAATCTGTTGCTAAAATTAAATTATTAAAATTAAAGAACAAAAACAAATGGCAGGAGGAAAAAATATAGAGTGATCTGCCTTCAAGATACCTTGCTTATGATTTGTATAATAATTTTTACTTTTTATTAAGGACCTCAGGCAGAGCTAAGAAATAGACATGTATTACCTCTCATCTTCTTTAAAAAATGAATAAATGAAATAATATCTGAGCATGCATGTTTAGTATTCTGTGTTTATTAAAAATAAAAAGCTAAAGCAAGGTACCATTTTGATCAAGTTTATTTACAGTTTTTTCTCTTTCTAGTCTGACTATGGCTTTTTCTCTTAGACTATTAACAGTTTTTACAAAAGTTCCATCAAGAGTTTAATAAACTCTTCATGCATCTTTTGGAGCATTACAATTAATAATGCTGAAAAGTTAAAAACCAATGTGTTGAATTTTGTTTAACCCATTTCCCAGATTTATTGGATGAGCAAACTCCTCCTTAACCTTCTCCCCCTACCATTGTAATACCTATTCAGATCCCAAGGATCTGGGGGACAGATTTTATGGAATGTTTGACTAAACTCAAACTTCAGATTGGCTTCAGCAACTTTTCAGTTGAAAAGTCTTGGTGCTGAGGAACTTCCCATCAGCTTGGCAGAAAAGCTTTTGCAAGAGCTTGCTTTTGTTTTGTAAAAGAGACTTGTAACTACATATGTAAAACTTCCTCTGGAAAGATCTTATTTGCACTCTCACAGAAAAGGCCTAGGTTTAGTTGTCAGAAAGAGATAAGTTTGAATCTACAAGCCAGCTATTAGGGTGAGTGACCAAGGAGAATAAAGAAGTCCCCTTAAAGCCTGAATTTCTTTGTAAAATGAGAATTAACATATCTTATAAAGAAGGGTTTTTAGAAGTAGATAAGCTATGCAAAACAACTGGCATAAATAGGTATTTCATAGGTACTTCGAGCGTGTTGGTTTATCCTTCATCCTGCTTGTCATCATGACCCAGATGAGAGAGAAAATAGCACAGCAAGGACATTATAGATGGCCTGAAAACATGGTTTCCATCTTTTTCCTAGTAGCTGTTTTTTTGAAGGCTAGTATCTAAATTACCCATATCTGAGTATATTGGGTGTCCCTTTCTCATTAGAGCTCTGGAGTTAATACAGTAGAATTGTATTAGTCATTAGTAATGACTTCAGGTGCTTTGTAGGTTTTTATGGTTTGCATCTGTCACAGTTTTTGTTTGTTTACTAAGACTTAGTCTGTATCAAAACTTAACTGCTACAGGCATGCATGTAGAATAGTTGAAGTAGAGATATGAAGTTATTTTTTCATACTCTTTTTCTATTTAGCTCTTTGTTGTACATGTTCAAAGTTAATAATAGAAATTATACTTTGGGGAGAAAACTAAATGTATGCCTTTTTTATTGGTACAGTGTTTCATTTGTATATGGTGATGATAAGAAAAAATCTTTTTATCCTTATATGGAAATATTAAGGAACATCTCAAGAAGAACTTAGATATTGAACACAGGTATTTTAGGTGTTGGTTTCCTTCAAGGACTAGAACTGAATCAGAGATTTCTTGAGTTCTCTTCTGGTGACTAGTAATCCATGATTTTTTGTAATGTATCTAAAAATATTTCCTCTAAGACAGGCATTTTAATTTCTTATAATAATGATTATTTTGGCATATATTCCTTAAAATTGATTTAAAAATTTGCAATTAAAGGGAATTCGCAGAGAAATAGAAGTATAAAAATTACTTGGATTGTTTTAGTTTTTGTCATTTAAAGATACTAGACACTTCTGAAATTTCAGAAATGTGAATATCCTTCTTCAGTTGTAGTAAAAGAAGTCTTAGATGTTTCTAATATGTCATTTTCTTGGCGGACATTAAAACTATAATGCAGTTTTATCATTGTGACTTACCAGCTGATTGTTACAGGAACCAAATCTCAAGAGATAAAGTTATGAAATAATTGTCTGGAAAATGTCGTGTGACTTTCAAATTTTCTTTTCCCAGATTCATAATGACCATTTAATAGCTAGTGAGAAACAGCATTTACTCCAATGGGAGGATTTCATGAAGGAACAACCCAACAAAAGGGCTGAAGTGGATGAAGAGCACAGAAAAGCCATGGAGAGGCTTAAAGAACAGTACGCTGAGATGGAGAAGGACCTAGCGAAATTTTCAGCCTTTTGAGAACTTGAACCACAACAATGACAAACTAATGAGAAAACCTTTGCCTCCTCCCTAAAAAATATTTCCACCAAACCATTTAGCCTCTGCTTCAATCTTATTATATTCAATGGCACTCATATCAGAAGAGAGAAACTTCTGCTGGAGTTCTGATTAAATGTTTAATAGAAGAAGAGTGCTACATTTTTCCCATTTTAAGTGCCTATATATGATTCTTTGAATGGGGAGGCATAATAGAAAATGGGATAAATATACTTTTTGTTAATCAGAATTGATCTTTTCCATTGCTTAGCTCAGAGAACTGTAAGTATAGATTTTAGAGAGAAAGATAATTTAATTCATTGTTATACAGGGTTAATATTACTTTATTACTGTGGTTGTAGGCAGGTATAAAAGCTGCCTGTCATAGCCTCCTTGGCTATTGGAAGAATGTGTAAAGTGTTATTGCATGAGTAATGTAGACAAAAAAACAGTTGTCCTTGGAGCAGAAATCACATTTAAGAGAGGTGAGAGTGAAAACATTGTCTCTACTATGGCCAAGATGGCCATTGTGGTCTTTGAATTGCCTCTTGGGGGAGGTTGCAGATTTTGTAGTGCAGCGTAATGCCATGTGCTGCACTGGATGACAAGACAATGCGTTAAGTTTTGTGGCCTTCCAGCCCTTAATATTTTCAGCTTTTAAAACATGTTTAGAAAGAAAAGCTTACCAAAAACATATCTGGACTTTTCGTTTTTCCAAGAACTATAATCTTGCCCATAGTATTTACCTCATTTTCATGTCTGTTTTGCTGTGGGTAAGCTTTATAAGATAAATAATGTCTATACATGTTTCAACTGTTTAATTAGTAAATCTTGCCAGGGCGTCCCTCTGGAGCCATGTAAGATTCTGGCTCTGAACGAACCAGAAGTGTTTGCCCACATGGCAAATGATCCATGTTAAATGTAAATCCTGTTTAGTGTTAATGTCTGTTCTCATAAGCAGGTATATTATGATGAAACATGTACCGATTCTGTCATCACTGTGATCTTTAAAAATCTGCATTTAATAATCTAATTGAAGAACTAAGTTGATTTTTTTTACTTGCCATAAACCAAGCAAAAATAAATGCAATAATTTCAAGAGATTTATGGTAAGAGAATTTGAGGTATGGATAAAACTTTCAAATATTTTTTATTGCTCTTTAGTAAAGAAAGGCACAGGAAAGAAAATATCCAACTCTCTTGTGTTATCTCAGTGTTACAACTGCAGAAAATTGACAATGCTTGCCTGTGTAAATTTATGGCTTATTGTCAAAGCTTCATTCTTGGCTGCATGTTGAAAATGTGATTAAAGTTAATAGAGGAGATGAAATAAGTATTTGAGATTTCTTTCAGTAACATTGAACTTCTGCCAACTTTCTCTGTCCGCTACTGTAGGCTTGACAGGCTCATCAATCATCCACTGGTACCTGGACTAAAAAGAGCACTTGCTGACACCAAGGCATGTTGGAATTTTCTTAATTCTCTTTTGGTGGATGGAAAAAAAAATATTTCCAAAAATATCCCATGCATCAAAAGGGAAGGGAACCTTAAATGAAAATTCCCTCTGTACCATAGACACTTTTTGAAATGCAATTAATTGCCAACACACCATTGAACAGATGTAACCAAGAAATCAAGATTGTGTGTAGGGGGAGGGGAGAATAAGCTCTTAACTGTGGCTACCCAACTTGTGCAGTGGGGATTTCTGATAGTTTTTGTTCATCTCATATGAGTAATAAATACTTTACCTTACAAATTTGTGTATGTAAGTGTCTAAGGGACTTCCTAAAACCAAAATGAATTCATGGGCTTTTGAGCAATAAACATTAAGATACTCAATTCTTTCTTTGTAACTTGGTTGGCTATTCAATATAGCTTCTAAAAGAGTCTGTTTACTTACCTCCCTTTTGATAGTTTTTGTAGTGAATAGTTTTGCTTGTATTTCCCAGTTTCCTAATCATTTTGGATATGTATTGTATTAATATATAAAAATTAATTTTAATAATTACATAATTTGCAACATTTATACTATGTTTGTGCTGTTAAGCAGAGATACTATGAGTTCTGTGTAGCTCACAGGACTGTTGTAATCAGATGAAATCTTTTGTAATTTTAAAACACTATAGAAATATTTAAGTTCTAAATATTTTCTATTTTTCATTGTGATTTATTTTTTGACTTATGTATGTGTGAGACTTTTTTTCCCCATTTCCTAGCATGTAGATTTTCAAATTCTGCATTTGATTCCTGCTGTAATTGAATTATGGTCAGAGAATAGGTAGATAGAAGACTGATCTGTTGAGATTTGTTTTATGACCTATTAATTAAATATCATCAATTGTTGTAAATGTTTCATGAGTGCTTGACAAGTATGTATACCTTTTAGTTATTGGATATCCATTATACCAAAGTTATTAATTGTGTCATTCAAATTCTTTCTCTTTTACTGTTCTTTTTTTCTTCTACTTGATCTCTCAGATTCTGAGCTATATTAAAATTTCCTGTTCTAGTGGATTTGCTAATTTCTCCCTGTAATTCTGCCAATTTTCGTTTTATATATTTTGAAGTTTTATTAGGTACTTAGAAGTTTAGAATTATCTTCCAAGTTTAGAATTGAATCTGATAGTCATAGTCTCTGTTTCTAGTAATGTCTGTATTTCTTTTTTAACAAATTTCAAAATGTTAAAGGGATAAAAATATTTTTGATACATGGATACTTTTTATAATGCTTAAGCTGAGGCTTTTACTGTCCCCATCACCTGAATAGTGTTAACTGTACCCGATAGGTAGCTTTTTACTCCTCCCCCTACCCCTTCTTGATTTCCAATGACCTTTACATCTCGTTGTGCCCATGTGTGCCCATTGATTAGCTCCCAGTTGTTAGTGAGCTCATGTGGTGTTTGACTTCCATTCCTGAGGTACTTCACTTAGGATAATGGTCTCCAGTTCCATCCAAGTTGCTGCAAAAGACATTCTTTTTTATGGCTGAGTAGCAGTCCATAGGATATATGCACCACATTTTCTTAATCCACTCATGAATTGATGGACACATGGGTTGATTCCACATCTTTGCAGTTGTGAATTGTGCTGCAATAAACATTTGAGTGCAGGTGTTTTTTTGATAAAATGATTTCTTTTCCTTTGGGTGGATATACCCAGTAGTGGGATTGCTAGATTGAATGGTAAGTCTACATTTATTTCTTTGAGGAATCCCCATATTGTTTTCCATAGAGATTGTACTAATTTGCAGTCCCACCAACAGTGTATAAGTGTTCCTTTCACTCTGTCCACATCAACATCTATTGTTTTTTGACTTTGTAATAATTGCCATTCTGACAGGAGTAAGAAAATATCTCATTGTGGTTTTAATTTTCATTTCCCTGATGATAAGTGATGTTGCACAATTCTTCATATGCTTTTTGGCCATTTGTCTATCTTCTTTTGAAAACCATCTGTTCATTTTATGGTGCTTTAAAACTGATAGGTTTTTTAATATATATATGTATTTATATAGGCCACACCAGCTTGTAAGATTTGTATGGTATATTTTATTATCCTTTTGTTGGATCTTTCTGTTATTTTTGAGATATGCCTCTTAAAAATTGTAACTAGATTTTTTATCTGATTATATTTTAACTAGAGAGTTTAATCCATTTACATTTGTCAAAATTATTAATATATTAGGATTTATTCATACGATCTTATTTTGTGTTTTTTGTTCCACTTTTTCTGTTTCTTCTGCCCTTGTTTTCTTGCCTTCTTTTTTTTTTGAGACAGAGTCTCACTCTGTTGCCTGGGCTAGAGTGCCGTGGCATCAGCCTAGCTCACAGCAACCTCAAACTCCTGGGCTCAAGCAATCCTGCCTCAGCCTCCCAAGTAGCTGGGACTACAGGCATGCGCCACTATGCCCGGCTAAGTTTTTCTATATATTTTTAGTTGACCAATTAATTTCTTTCTATTTTTAGTAGAGACAGGGTCTCGCTCTTGCTCAGTCTGGTTTCGAACTCCTGACTTCAAGCTGTCTGCTCACCTCTGCCTCCCAGAGTGCTAGGATTACAGGCATGAGCCACTGGGCCCGGCCCTTGCCTTGTTTTTGATTGAGTTTTGTTTTGCTTTTCCATCTACATCTGCTAGTTTAAAAGTTAAAGAGTCAATTTTTATGTTGTAGTGCTTATTAGGAAGTTTAACTTGCATAGTTAACAAAATCTAGAGTTAATATCATTACTCTCTTCTTAAACATTGTAGAGACTTTTGAGCAAAGTTTGATTTCTTCTCCTTGGAAATTACTGTCAAATTTCAGTTCTATTTTGGTTTAACTCCAAAAGTAGTTATTTTGTATAGTCATTGTTTATTTAGATTTACCTAGAAGTTTACCATTTTCTTATCCTTGAAAGTGTGCTGGGTATACAATTCTAGGTTGGCAGTTATTTTCTTTCAGTATTTAATATTCTTCCACTGTCTTTTTGCTTCCTTTGTTGCTTCTGAAGCAATGATGATGGAAGTCAGTCTGATCAATACTCTTTTGTAGTTAACCTGTCTTCTCTTGTAGTTAACCTGTCTTCTCTCTCAAGTCATGTTTAAGATCTTTATCTTTGGTGTTCTGCAATCAGATTTTGCTATACTACAATGTGTTTAGCTGTGCATTGTTTTCATTATCCTATTGGGATTCATTTGAGCTTCCTGAGAATTAGTACCTTTCATGAATTCCGAAAAAATTTCAGATTTTATCTCTTTGAATATTGTATCTTCCCCATTCTCTCTATTCTCTCCTTCAGGAAATCTAATTAGACTTATATTTTACCATCTCCCTCTCTTCTCCATATCTTTTAATCTTTGTTTCATATTTTCCATCTGTTTGTCTCTATGTATTGAACTCTGGATACTGTCTGAATCTGCTTTATTATCTATTTCATTAATTCTGTTTTCTGTCTCTAACCCATTTAATCCAACTATGGAGTTATTAATTAAAGTTATTATAGATTTTTCATTTCCAGAGTGCTTTTTGGTTCTATCTCAAACTTTCCTAGTCATTTGGGATGGTTCCATTATCTTCTCTTTTCCTTTTCTTTAAACATATTATTTTACATTTTATATGTGGTAATTTCAATATTTTTCTTTTTTGTGGATCTGAATCTACAGTTTGTTGTTTTTGCTGAAGCAAGATTATGGTGACTTGTTTTCTTATGTGATCAGTGTTTTCTAATGTGATTTTCTTATTGTGAGTTCATCTTCCTCTGAACTTTATTTTTGGAAATTTTTTATTTAAGATATATTCCTGCAGGGAAGATTTTTTTTTTTTTCCTACCACGAATTTGTTTCTTGAGACACTGCAAACCCTGGACCACTCCAAAATCAGTTTTTGATTTTGGGTTCCCTGCCTCTCCCTCTCCTACTCCCTAGTGCTTGTGTGTGTGCGTGCATGGGTGTGTGTGCATGCATGCGTGTGTGCACGTGCATGTGTGTGCGTGTGTGTATGGGCATGCATACACACACTCATAAAGTGTGAATTTCAGCACCAAATACATGTGGTTCTTGGGCTGTGGTGAAGCATTCCTACAAGAAGGAGACTTTTTTTCTGCCTTTATAGCTCTACTTGGAATAAAGAAGAATAAGTTTAGGTGTTTTCCTAGTTGACCTACTGAAGTGCCCTCTGGGGATTTACTAGTCCTAGTGCTTATCTAGCTCAGTGCCTGTTACAGACTAAATTGTGTCCTCCCAAATTCATAGGCTGAAGCCCTAACCCCAGTGTGACTGTATTTGGAGATAGGAGCTGTAAGGAGGTAATTAACATTAAATGAGGTAATAGGGAGGAGTCCTAATCTGATAGGACTAGTGTCCTTGTAAGAAGAGAAAGAGACACCAGAGCTCGCTCTCTATTTCTGTGCACACAGAGGAAAAGTCATATGAGGACACAGCAAGAAGGCAGCCACCTGCAAAACAGGAAGAGGGGCCATACCAGGAGTCACATTTTCCAGCATCATGATCTTAGACTTCTTGCCTCCAGATCTATAAGAAAACAAATGTCTGTTGTTTAAGCCACCAGCCTGTGGTATTTTGTTATGGCAGGAGAAGACTGAGACTGTCCTGACTTTGATTCCAGTCCTTCAGGTGGGCATGTCTTCTTAAACTGGGGCCATTCTAGGCTCCAGGGATGAGCAGCTGTTAGGACAATTATTAGTTCCAAAGCTAAATTACCCTGTAGAATTTTACCATCTCCTGAACTGCCTTCAGTTGTTTTCATTAATTTGCCATGAATTCAGCCATGAATAAAAAATAAAGTTTAGATATTTTTTTCTAGCATTTTTGGTGTTCAGTGGCTAGAAATATTTCTAGCTACTGATTTCCGGCTACATACAGAAATGTAGACAAGTATATGGTGATTTTATTTTATAAAAATGTCTCCCAAAAAGAACATGTCCATATTCTAGTCTAAAAGATGATACGTTTTCTTTCAATTATTCTACCAAATATTTTCTACTACATTATTTATTATTCATGAACTAATAAAAATTATTTCTATTGGATTGTGTTTTATTATTCATGAGCTAAGGGAAGGCAAATAAGAGTTGAGTAGTCTTGTTCTGAACCTGCATAACTGTTTTTTTTTTTTGAGAGAGAGGGTCTGCCTTGTTGCCCAGGCTAGAGTGCTTACCTTGGCGTCAGCCTAGCTCACAGCAACCTCAAATTCCTGGGCTCAAGCGATCCTACTGCCTCAGCCTCCCGTGTAGCTGGGACTACAGGCATGCACCACCATGCCCGGCTGATTTTTTTTTTATATATATTAGCTGGCCAATTAATTTCTTCCTATTTGTAGTAGAGACGGAGTCTCACTTTTGCTCAGGCTGGTTTTGAACTCCTGACCTTGAGCGATCCACCCGCCGAGGCCTCCCAGAGTGCTAGGATTATAGGCATGAGCCACCACGCCCAGCCTGAACCTGCATAACTCTTATATGAATATGTCTTGGATTTTTTTTTAGGACATTATTGTGGTTTGTGAAAATGTCTCAGGCTACTGAGACATGTAGTTATAGGGGCAAAATCTGTGGTACTAAATCCATTAAGGCCATGAAAATCTGAAGGAGTCACAATGCCTCTAAGATGCATAGTGAATTCTCTTCTTTGCTTCTGTAATACATTGACTTTCTGTCTGAATATTTCCATTTACCGTTTCAATAGTTTCCTAATGTGCATGTGTTTATTGGATTCTAGTTTCTATTGCAAATTAAAAGGTACAGGGTTTTATTGCCTTGGAATTTAGTGTAATGACTGCCTTTCCCTATATTGTGGAGGCTCTTTTTTGCCATTTGGGGCCATAAGTCTATATCTTGGGATTAAAAAATACCACAAAAATATTTTAAATACTAATTCAGTCAAAATATTTGAAGCTTCCATTATAGAAGATATATTTCCTAGTAGTTCATTCTTAGTCTTTCATAAAGGTTTTATAATTATTTCATTAATTTTAAACTCCAATAAAATGAATATTAATATTTTATTGGTATAATTCAAGATCATACAATAAGTGGAGAAGGGAAATCAGCCATATCACGTACTGCCTGCTCTTCCTCATTCTGCTCATTTTTGAATTTTTAACTGCTGAAAACAGTGCTTTCTTGTGAATGATCTGGCAACAACAGTAAAACAGTATTACTTCTGATATTTCCATATTTATGTTTCATAAGCCCGAAGGTTCAAATTTTCTTTGAAGAAATTGTGAAGTAAAATCAATTTAAGGTAAGTTAACACAGTACTCATATTTGTATAACATAGCTTACAGTGTACTTATAAGTGCCTTATATGTAATTTAGTCTCATTTAATTCTTACAATTAAGAAGTACCCATTTTGTTCTTTTAAAGAAAGAGCAGAACAGCAAAATACAGAGAATATAATGTTTGGCCTACCTAATGTTGACCTCGCAGCAACACATCAGATAGACTAAATAACACTTTTATGGTTTTTTAAAAATTCCATAAGTGAAAATCCATAGTAAAGATAGATCCCAAAATTTTTTCATTGTAATTACATAGCTTTGTAAAAAATTTCATGTACTATAAATATTAATAAGTCAATATGTAAAATTCTCTTAAATATTCCAAATTATTAAAGCTATTTACTGTTGTTTTACCATTCACTAAGTGATCAGGCTGTGCCACAAGATAAAATATAATGTGAGGTGATGGTTATATTGATTAGCCTGATTACTACACATTGATCACTCCACAATGTGTACATGTATCAGTGTATCACATTGTACCCCATAAACATATACAATTATTATTTGTCAATTAAAAAATTAAGGGATATAAGTGTGGCCAAGGCTAAAGGGCAGATAAGTGCCACCCCAAGAAGAGACCAGTGCATGATTCAAGGTCACCTAGAGCAGACAACATCAAGCTCAAATGGTGCAGCATTTACTGACACCAAGAGCGGAAGAGAGTGTACACAAGCCCTTACCAATGCATTGGTTCCCCGTGGTCAGCAGATCCACTCTGCAGCCAATATAAGCAGTACTGTATTTTTTTAAAAATTGAATGAGGATATGTACATGCCATCATTCCTTGGAGTAATGGTTTTTCTCCCTTAAATTTAAAATAAGAAAAAATTGGTTGAGACCAGGCAGGCATGAAAAGTTAGCCTGTGAGGAAAATATCACCATTGTGAGTGTGAAGTTTGTCTATAAGATGAATCAACGTATGATTTTGTTAAGCTAGATTGTGCTTAAAAGTTTCTCTGCATAGATCTGATTCTTTTTTTTTTTTTTTTACATTTTTTTTTTATTTCGGCATATTGTGGGGGTTAGATCTGATTCTTAACTTTGAAATTGCCCATATTGCTAACATTACAGTTCTTCAGAGGAAGTATTTTGTAAATGTCAGGATTTAATACTTTCCTATAAAATAGAATTTGAAAAGAAAGCCAGAAGTTAATTTACTTTTTTAAAAAACTTCATGTCATCTGAAATGCTTAACCAGCTGTTTTAGAAATGTGTTTTTAAAGAAAATAGTTCATAAAATTACAGTAAGATCATTGTCATGAAATACAAATCTCTTATATGATCAATTATGTATCATATAAATCAATTTTAAAAATTATATCTATCAAATAGTTTGTTAAAATGGAAAAAAGTAATATTATTTTTATTAAGGAAAATCTTGACACTGAAGAGTCTGTCCTTCACTTAGAATCTGAAATTTATAGCTAAACACCAGTAGATGTCACTGTGATAACATTTTTTTTCCCCTCCTCCAAACCGTTTTTTGTAGATAAGTGCATACCATCTATGGACAGAGATGTGTAAGAAATAATAAATTTAAAGTATATAGCTGAATAAAAATACCAAAATGTAGGAAAACGTGTACAGTATTCCTGGATGGTTAGGAGTGCTGATGAGATTGCATTTTTTCCTAATTTTCTTCATGTCTTAAACATATAGATTCTTTCATTATGTAATTGATGTGGGAGTTTTATTAGCAATAAAAGTACAGTAAAAAATTCCCTGGTAATTTTTTGGACTTTATATTGAAGTATAGAACACTATACAAATCACAAAGTTACAGCTTCTATAACCAAAGCCAAATCAAGAAACAGAACATTCCCAATAATGTTTTTACATGGATTTTGCAAAACCCTTGGTCCTTTCCTCCAAATTAAGTTAGAGTTACAATTTTTAAATGCATGTTTATAGACATAAAAATATAATCAGTGGTGGAAAACTGTAATTGAAATTAAACAGCTAATTGTCAGAGTATTTTTTCCTCTCCTAGCATAGAAGCCGAAGTAGAATTCAATAAACATTTATTCATTGGAGCATTGTGTTGTGTCAGGATTATATTTCAAAAGAAATATAGTCAATAATAGCACTCCGTCCTAAAGGAATTTATAATCAAGCTGTACACATGTAATGATAAAATAAAAAACCAAGACCATAATATCATGACAAAGACCATGATATGGTAAGCAGGCAGTATATGATTAAAATAAGGGAATCCCAAGTAGGAACTATCTTTGTGAGTTGTGATCAGAGAATCATTCATAATAAAGATAAAACTTTAATTCAGTAGAATTTAGATCATAAAAAAGATGGCAAGTATTTCCAGCTCAGTTTATTTCAATAAGCACTTACGGAGCACCTATGTTCCAAACATTTTGTACTCCTAGATAGCTACTAGGGTTAAAAAGGTGACTAAAGCTTGGTTTCTGCCCTTGTTTATCAAACACACTCGTGGCCAATGCAAACAATAATTGGCAGACTTCTTTGATGTTGAAGCAGTGGTGGATAAGACAAAATTGAAAACCACACTGGGTTGAGAGTCAGAAGACCTACATTTTAATTATGCTTCTGTCATCAAATTTGAGAGACTTTAAACATACCACTTAGATGGTTTTTACATCATTTCCAACTTCAATAATTTGTGCTTATCCTGTAGGTAATGGGACTATTAGAGTAAGTGGCATGATGAGCGTGTTACAGGAAGGTAACTGTGGACTCAGATGTATGACTGATAGATTAAGGAAATTACTAGCCTGCACATGAATTTTTCTCAGAATGTAGCTGAAAACAGCAATTCCTAGTCTAGACAGGGCAGGGATAAAGATGAAGATCTTGGTTTGGAATTGAAGATTATGGGCATTTTTAACATCCATATATAGATATGTCTATGGACTATTATGACAATTACTTGCACGACTTTGAGTTTAGATAATCTGCTCTATTTCCCTTTTATGTATAATCATAATTGTTGGCCCAAGTGACTGAAATTTTTCTTTTGAGAACACCATTACTATAAATTAGGAATCAAGAAAGTTATTAAAGGGCCTTCTCTTTGTCTTTTAGATAAATATTTGCTTTTATATAATTAATGAGAAAATACAACTGGGTTTTATTAAGCAGCTGTCCCTGTTTAAGGATTTCCCATTTCCTTTTCCAGAAGACTAAATTGTTCAAGGACAAAGAATGTGTTATGCTCTTTTATATCCCATGCTTGGGACATGTACTGACCATGTATTAAAAAAGGGAAGTTCCATATTATAAGGCTGACTATGAGTTTGATTGAGGAAGATTTGAGTTATCCTTGCTATTTACATTATATTTGTGTTTTATAATGATTGCATATGAAGAAATACATAAACACTAGGTAAATATGTTCCTTTATTTTTAATCTACACCATCAGGCTTCTAAATAGTCTGTCATACCTAGTTTATAATATTTGCTTTTTCTCTCTGAAAAGCTCGTAAGGTAAGCTATGAACTGCAAAAGTAGTAACTTGAAATCTTACCTCTTTGGAAAAAACACAATTACTCCCAATTAACAAATTTTTTTTCTAAAACTTCACTTAGGTCATCTGTTTGGAACTTGGAATAAATCTCTCAATAGAAACTATGATGTGCCTGGTAATTAGGTTTTTAGCTGGCCCACAAAGACTATCAGTCTCAAAATATTATAGTACCAGTAGTATGTAATGCTGAAAGCTAATAATCTGCCATTGTATATATTTTTTTCTTTTCTTTCTTTTTTTTTTTTTTTTTTTTTTTTTTTTGAGAAATGTATCCAGAGCCTTAACATGGGGGACCTGGTATGTACCTGTTTGGCTGCGGCCCTGAAAGTAATATTGCCAGGTAGGAGCCAGTAAAGCTGGATGTCTTCATCCCCAATCCCTGAGGGAGGCTTCCACTGCTCAGAAACAAATCCTTCTGTAGCCCCAGTCCCAGCCTCCCACCAGTCTGCTTCCCTTTCTATTGTTGTACTGCCTTTAAACAGTTCACTCTTCATCTCAGTTTCAGAAAAAGTCTCACAGTTTCCCTCTTATGTGTTGCGGAAGAGATTTTGAGGTTTTTAGGTAGGATTTGTTGACAATAAGAAGAAGCAGATGAGAAGAGAAGCACCCCTCCCCACCACCTACACACACACACACACATACACACACACACACACACACACACACATTTTTTAGTGTTCCTAGGTAATACTGATGGTTCTTTAAACCCATCACTGGATAAAGGTATCGCATTTGCAGATGCAGTGAGTTTTCATAACATTTTGTCCTTGGTTCTCTTGGCATGGGGTATCCGTGGGCTATTAAGTTGGCTGTGAGGCTGCTAGCTTGCACTGAGCTGGAGAAATGACAGGTGAGAATGGAGAGCAGCCCCCGGAATTTATTTTCATTTCTTCCTTTCTTTCTTGCCCCAACTAATCCTGCTGTCAAAGACCTGGGTTTCTTTGAAGTGAGTTAGGATCCCACTTGGAGATCCTAGGTCCCAGTGGCATCTGCAGTCATGAGAGTATAGCAAAACACCCTCCTCTATTCTGTATCTGATACATGTATGTGTGTCTTGTATCATCATTGGGTTTACTGTCATAAAATCGCATGCAGGAATCTTAAGGCCACAGAGTAAGACCATCCTTGAGTCCTGAAAAAAGTAGACATTACTAATGTTAATCACCTGAGAAAGTGATGAAGTCTTAGAGAAGGCCCAGGTGGGTGTGAGACTGCCTCCCCTCTCCCCTCCCTGACCATCCTTTTCTTCTCCCTCATCCACAGTGGGTAGAATCACAGAGAGTCTCTGCCACATGGAGATAGACCATAAGTTGGGAGCCATCTTTGTAGGAGTGCTTGGACCAAAAGCGCATGAGTTATGCTTTGTAAACTGGATTCTCTAGTTACATTTTATTTTGTGCCTATTTCCATTTTGTAACCCCCAAATCCCCAGTGAAACTTTGTTTAAATGTTCCGACATTATCTCGGCTGTGTAGAGGGAATTCAGAAAGGCATGTCCCTCAGCATCAAATATGTAGTGTGGTAGTGACAGGAAGCGATTCCTTAAAGAGAAGGTGGGTGTCATACCTATGAGGTCTAGTTACTGCTCTCCATGTGGAGATGTATCCCCGTTTCCTACCTAGAAGTATCTAGATTGGATTTTGATAAAGAAAAGGGAAAGTTCCCTTTTTAAGTGTCAGAGAAAGCAAAATTCTAAGCCATAGCAACTGGAAAGTCGTAACATTCATTGCTGTGGCCAACTGACTGGCCGGGCCAACCCTGGACAACCATTTGCATGTTTTGTAAAAACAAAACAAAAACACAGATTAAATGTGTACAGAAGAAAAATGCGTGTTTTAAACATTAGTTATAATCAAACTAATTTTATTTCCTATTTTCACTTTTTCAGAAGATAAAGAGATAAAAATTTGGAGATTATGCAAAATCATAAACATATTACAAATGTGTTTTAATTGCTACCTAAGCCCAGGAGTCCCTCCCTAACCTGCACATTTGCCCTGCAGCTACTGCTTTATTTATCTGCTCACGTTTATAGCGGGATGCCTGGAAGGAGCGGCCGATATTTGCTGCCATCTCCACCTGCCTCACTCTGGTCTCCCTTAAACCTTTTCCAGCCCGACTTTCAGTACCACTATGAAACCACTCTTGTCAAGGTCACCGGCAACCTCCACCAAACCAAATCCAGTGACTGGTCCTGAGTTTTCGTATTATTCTACCTCAGCGATTGACACAATAGATTACTCTCTCCTTCCAGAAGCACTTTCTTCACTTGGCTTTCTGACTGCCAGCTATTCCTGGCTTGCCTTCTACCTCTCCAGCCTCTCCAGCCTCTGGTTATTGATACGGTTTAAGGTCAGACCTCCCAGTATTCTCTTCCCTAGAGGTACTTCCCTGAAGCCAGTCCTGGACCTTTATCAGCGCCCCAGTTTATATCTCATCCCTGACTTTTTCCCTCATATATTTGACTACCTGACTAACATCTCCACCTAGACATATAATAGGCACCTCAAACCTCACTATCTAAACAGCTCTCAGTGCTCCTTCCTCCCTACCTGCCCTTCCCTGCTCTCCCCATCTCGGTGCACAGCTCCTCTGCTTGCTCAGTTGCTTGGATCAATACCACAGCGTCATGGTTGGATCTTCCCTCACCCTCCACATCTAATCTGTCAGTTAGCCGAGTTGTCTCTACCTTCATAATATATCTCAAATATAACTGCAGTTCAACCAACTCCACTGCTACAATTTTGCCTAAGCCACTATCATCTTTTACCTAGACTAGTACCTCTTAACCAGTCCTTCCCTTTGCTCTCTCTCCCCTAGCCCCACCATCCATTTTCCATGCAGCAGCTATGTATCTTCTAGAAAGCATGAACCAGATCATATCCTTCACCTGCTTAAAACCCTCTAATGACTTCCTCTCCCTCATAATAAAATCTAAACTCTTTGCCATGGCCTACGAGGTCCTGTCTATCTCACTTCTCATCTCTACCCCATGCACCTTGCTTAGCTTCATCTAGCCACGCTGGCTTTCTTGCTGATCTTCAGACATCCCAAAGTTCATATCCATTTGGGATCCTCTGCCTGGCATGCTCTCCCCCTAGAGCCTATCAGGACTCCTTTTCTCACTTCCTTTAGCTCTCTGTTCAAACATTACCTCCTCACAGAGGCCTTCCCTGACCACTAAGTCTGAAATAGTATTGTCCCATTGTTATTTAATGTTTCCCCCACTAGAATTTAAGCTCTATGAGGTTAGGTACTTTGTTTATCTTATCCATTCTGTATTCTCAGTGCCTGGCATATAGAACTTATTGATTAGATGGAAGGATGGATGGATGGATGGATGGATGGATGGATGGATGGATGGATGGATGGATGGATAGATGAATGGATAGATGTGTTGTGGTCTAGTCTTTTCACCTGGGTGTCTTCATACCTGATTTTTTTTTTAATGTACCATGAAAGAACAAGCATTTCTCAATAACCTAACCCTACATTTGGTAATGCATTTTGAAATACATGCTCACACTGTTGAATAATAGTGCTAGGCATAGATATTGCTAGGCACAGATATTTCATAGAAAGTTTCCCTTTTATTGAAGTAGCATTTCAAATAGCACCATAGCATACTGTTCAAGAGAAAAATAAAACCTCTTTACAGTAGCTATTGGAAACTAATGTTGAATCATGATAGAACTATAGTTTCTATTAAAATTATTTGGACTCTAATTAGAAAATTTTCAGTACTTCTCATTTCATTGACAAAACATCCAGGTAATACCCTCTGTTAAGAAAAGATAGGAATATTGTATAATATCATAACTGAGTCAGACAAAAGTTTCTAAGAACCATAAGAGATGATATATCAGAAAGGACAAGAGTGTTCATTATGAATTCAAATTCCAGTTCTGTTACTTATTAGCTGGGTGACCCATGGGCAAGTTATTTAACCTCTCTGTGCCTCAGTTTCCTCATCTGTAAAATAGGGATGGTAAAAGGACCAATACTTATCTCATAATTTTGTTTTGAGGATTAAATAAATTATATATGTAATATATTTTAAATGGAGCCTCACATGTGAGTGCTATATTTAATATTTGCTTTATAAAAATATTATTATTATTATCATCACTATTATCATCATCACCATTGACTCTAGTTGTCCATTGGGGAATTTACTGTGTGTAGTCCATCCATAAAAAGGTTGATAGGTCATGATCATAAGAAGTTTTAAGCTTCTTAAAGTGAAGTCTGTAACAGTTCCCCCTGGAGCACTTAGTTAGATTAGACTTCTTTCTATGGTCTTAATATGCATATTAAAGCCAAAGAAATATTAGTTTTGTAAATCCTTAAATGGCACACCCATACAGCTGGTACCACAAATGATGTCACATTTCAGGAAGATCAGCTAATATATTCCATGGAATCAAAGGTATTTCTCAGGATGAAATGTTTTACTTCTAGTTCCCATGCTGGTCTTTGATTCAGACCCAAATTATAGAAAGGTTTAGATTTTCAAATAGGTCTCTGCTGAACCTATTTCAATAGCACTTAATTTACTGAAATTATTTATTACCACATTTAGTAATTTTGGTGACACTTTCATTTCTCAAAACAAATTTTGCTTACACCCTTTCAAAGGAATGTCATTGGTATGTGAGTAGGTTGTCTGGGGCCAGCCTCTTATCTAGAGACCAGACTCAAAAAGTCTGAGTTCAGCGAAGTGGTTTAGACTGCATGCTTTTGTTTTGTTTTGTTTTAATATTCATGTATGGGTCTTGCTGAAGCACATTGCTTCCTCATCTAGGAACAATGCCACACACATCATTTCCTGAAATAATGGAGTTGGAAGGCAATTATCTACTCACAAAACAGGCTGAAACAACAGTTCCTGATATTCTTCTCAAATACTTTAACTTCCCAAGGAATCCGGAAAAAATAATTCCATGAGACACTGTTGTGAATGAAGGTATGACATTCCAGTTTCCTTCGCTGGAATCCAGTGACGTAATAAGTTATTAACCACTTGGTGTTATTGAGAAGGGTTCTGGTCATGGTGGGTTGTCTGTCTGTGGGTTATGAACGATGTGCTGCCTCATCGCCTCTTGTGAGAGGGTAGCGCTCTGTTCCTCTTCTGTCCACTTTTGGGACCACCCAGAGACTACGTGCGGTTTTTGAACTATACTTGTTTTATGAGATTGCTTTCCTTTTACTCCTGAAGAGAATTTGGGAGTTTTGTTTCACGCTTTCCAGATAAGAAATGTAAACTTTCTGGGAAGAATGAATATCCATTTTAGCAAAACATGTTTTATAGTATTTTCAGGGTTTTTGAACCCCCGTGGCTCCTGATGTGGATTGGTAGATATTCCTATTAAGAGCTGTCTTTGTGGTGCTTAACAATGTAAATATCACTAATGTAGCCTTAGGGTATCCATAGCAAAAAATAACAAGAAAATTGCTGATATTTAAACGTTGCTTTCTGGAATTCTCATCTGGTACAAGCTATTCATCAGGGATACACACACAGGTTTTTCTCTTGATACGCTGTGAAAAAACTGGGGACAGTCACCTGGACATTGAGCCTGTACAATGACAGCTATAAAGCTATTTGGAAACTTCCACAATGGCCTATTTAAAATTTTATCTGAATGTTTGAATTTGATTTTGTGTTGACATATCCTTCCCCCTGAATAAAAGGTATAATATATTGTGTGTAAGTGTCGCAGGAAGGAACAATGACAGAATGCAGAGAAAGTTGAGATACTGCAACATTACTTAGGGAGGTTGTATAGGCCTGAGGTCCCCAACCCCTGGGCCACAGACGAGTACCAATCCATGGCCTGTTAGGAATTGGGCCACATAGCGGAAGGTGAACAGCAGGTGATCAAGTGAAGCTCCATCTGTATTTACAGCTGCTCCCCATGGCTTGCATCACTGCCTGAGCTCCACCCTATCCGTGGAAAAATTGTCTTCCATGAAAATGGTCCCTGGTACCAGAAAGGTTGGGAACTGCTGGGATAGGCTGCCTCCAGAAGTTTTTCACTGAAAGACTATTCTCAGTGTGGCTTGTTTGGGTAGTCATAAATCCTCTCTCTGTCTGGAAGGTTTTGATGCAGTATCTTTTTATTCTGCATCAAAATCAACTTATTTCATTTTCTCAAATGAAATATGTAAACTTTAGAAGTGTAGTGTGAAATTAGCATTTAAATTGTTTATTTCTGATTGTATCAAAAATTGGCCAATTCCTTGTACATTATGGAAATAGCTAAATTGAGATTTTTCTTCCTTGAAGATAATCTTTCCACGTAGCCTGGCCCTTGCCTGCTGAACAGTGTGTGTGGCCACACGTCCACATTAAAGACGTCCTTGGGCCTTGACGTTGTCTCTTTTGACTCCCACTGGCTCTTTCCAAGCCAAAAGACTCAAGTTGAGAAAATGTAGATAGAAATGGGTCAATTTGCTTTATTAAAAAAATAATAGATTAAGTTAAGAATTTCTGAAGAGTCAGTGACAAAAACTAAAGGCAAAAGTGTGTGTGTCCCATGCACTCATGGGTAGGAAGTGGGACGTGCGCAGTCTGGGGTCTGGTGCAGGTGGTCTGAGTGGAGGAGGGCCAGGCACAAGTCTCAGCACTTCGTTCATTCTGTGGAATGTGCTGGGGCTGGGTTTCGGTGGTCTAGGCCTAGTTTAAGAACTTGAGAATGAACTATTTGGAGTCATAAATCAGTTGTCTTCGTTGTTTGGCTTTAGTTTCTATCAGTGGAATCACTTTTGGCTTTGTTATCTTGGCTCATTCCCAGGATTGGCTTAACACAGTAGTTAGCCAGCTCTTTAAATTTCAGTGACCTCACTAGCCTTTATAACTGCTTCAGAGGGAACTCACCAGCCACGAATAATCAGCTCATCAAGGAAGTCCTAACGGTCTGCTATATCTATTTAAGGGTGGTTGCTGTTAATGTTTTCTAGTATAGACATTATTTCTTGGTAATATAGAAGTTTGGTAAGATACAGTACAGCTTTTTATGCAAATATCAAGAGTCTGTTAGCCTTCAACAACCAGGTGCGTCATCAGCTTACACAGGTAGGAAAGTTAAATTCGAGTTTGTTTGAATTTTTAAATCATCGTTACCTGTGCTGGGTAAATTGTAGATTATAACTCCGTATTTACCATGTACCCTTTTGTAAGCATTTTAGAATATACAATGAAATTTTCCTAAAGCAAGATGTGTCTTAGACTGCATCCAGGGGCCTGTGTTACTAAGCCAGTCAACATTTATCTAGTTCTTACCATGGACTTGGCTAAGAGCAGGGGTTATAAATGAAGTATAATCTGTGATTACTGCCCTGTAAAAAACTTTAGTTGAGAAAGCTAAGGCTAACTTAAATAAAATAGTTGGAAAACAATTTACAGCTACATTTTAGACCAACTACATTTTATAGGAGGAAATCACTATTGGCTGAAATAGGTCAATCCATCTTCCAAAGAGGTGTCATGGAAGAGGCAGGATGTAAAAGATGAGTGGAATGTAATTGGGCAGAAAAGTGACAGGAACATTTATGGAGCCTCTTTTGAATTCCAGACTCCTTGATAGTAGCTTTATCTGTATAATCTCATTAATCCTGCTGAGTAGACATTTATATCCCTGTTTATGTGTGGGACTATGAAGGACTGGAGAGGTTAAGTAGCCTGCTCAAGTTTATACCAGTGAGCTGCTCTTAAGTGATGGTTCAGACAATGGCTCTGAATTCCAGGCAGTTTTGAACTTGAATCCTCTACTGACTGGCTGTGTGTTCATGTCTTTGTGTTTCAAATTTTTTCATCTGTAAAATGGGGAACATAATGCTCTTACCTCACAGGTATAGAGCGATGAGTAAACTATTTAATGAGTTAAGAACTTAGCACGGTTTCTGACATACTGTAACCACTCAATGAATGTTGAACAACATATAGAGAAACAGATAAAAAGCGTTTGTCTGAGAGTCACAGCTACATCTTGCCTGACTCCAAAGTCTGCACTCTTTGTATTATGTCATCCTGCAGAGGGAGCAGGTAGAAAATCCAAGAGAGAAGAATAAGAACAAGCATTCTGTCTGCTAAAGAAAGATGAAGTCTCCTCCATGCCTTGAAGTAGGCTTGAGTTGGCGAAGTAACGAAAAGGTGATTGGATAAAGCAGATGGAAGCTAATGATGTAAGACCTTGAAGCAAGGACTTCAGACCAGATGCCACAGAGACCAGGCAGGAAAGGCAGCTGGTTCACAGGCGGAGAGTGGCGTGATGAAAGCGTTGCTCTAGGGGGTCCATGGCGTGAGGCTGGGGGTGCTGGAAGTTCACTTGGGAAGCTGCCAAGTAGAGTGTTAAGTATTGTGGTCCTGTGCTGTGAGGAAAGAACAGAAAGTCAAGAGAAAGGACCCACGTGGGAGGATGCTGGCGCTGGCCATGCCACCACACACAGCTGCTGGTCCTCGATGCTGCCCCCTGCTAAGAGACCCTGCCCCATTACTAATGCCAGCCACCTTAGTCTCTCTGCTACAGACTGTAAACACACTAGAGCTGAAATCAACTTTAACTAGAAATGATTCTGCCTTGATTAAAAGAAAAGGTATTCTAAATAAGTCACAAAATAAAATGAATGAGAAAAATATAGTATAAGTCATAAAATAAAAAGGATGAGAAAAATATAGCATACCACAGAGTCTCTTATGGTATAAGTTTCCAGCCTCAGCAAGTCTCACATACTGTTTTGTTGGCAAAAAAAGATATTGAAAATTGGCTACACATGTCAAAAGGGTTGACATTTCTAATTTTATATTCCAGTTTCCCCCATCCCCACTTTTTACATCTTTACCCAGTGATATCTTTCTAATTTGAATGCAAAAATGCCCAGTTGTTTTTTTTTCTTAGCAATATATACTAGAGTGCTCTACCTGCTAGGTCATATAATTATCTGCAAAGCTTAATATCTGAACATAAAAAGCCAAGTGGTATCTATTAGCTGAACGTGACACACCAACTGGCATCTATTAGCTAAATGGTTTCTGATCAAATCCTTTGGGTATTAAACTAGAAGCTGTCACCTGTAGGTCTTGCTAATTTATCTGAAGAGCTTGGGTCTGACAAATTGTTAATTTTTATTGTATGTTCGGCCAGTAGCTAAAATTGAAGCATTCAAGAATTACAATAATAATAGTAATACTTTTATTATTAGTTAGGAAAGAGTATATCATGATGATTAAGATATGGAATTGGAACCTGACAGTCAGGAGGGCCAGTCCTGACCTTACTCTGCACTTGCTGTATAAACTCGGCACATCCGTTACCCTCTCTAAGCTTCAGTGTCCTCATTTGGTTGCCAAAAGGGCTAGATGGGATAGTATTTGTGCACCATTTACAACAGTATCTGGCACTTTACATATATTTGATAAATGTTAGTACTTAATCATTGTATTATACACTATAGTTTACAAAAAACTTGCTCACAAATTTATTTTCTTTGAACCTGTCAGTCCCATGAAGTGGTGGGGAAAATGGTGTTATTTTTATCTGAAGGTAAGAACTGAAGTTCATAGAAGGGTTCAGTAACTTAACTAAAGTTAATTAGCAGCAAATCCAAGACTCAAAATCTGGTGCTCTTTCCTCTAAATTTCTAAATTGCACATATCAAAAACAAGACGGAAGGACCCCTGGCTTTTATAAATTTAGGAGGATGTTTCTGATAGCAGTAGCTTTCCATTGCCACTCCATGGGCCATGATCCAACATGACAGAGTTTTCCTGTCTGTGTCACTCAGATACTTGGGCTGGACGGTAAAATGAGAAAATAGGGGGCAGTGTAGTGAGTTTTAGATAGAGTTAAATTTATCTACCTTGAAGAACTACCTTTTACTCTCAGGTTATAGCTTTCCTACTTTTTGGTGTTAAAATAATCTTATCAAATGATGATAGAACATGATATCTATTTTTTTCTTAATGTCTCTACTTGGTGTAATAGAACTTTGGCACAACCACTTTGGATTACAGATTTTGTGTCAGAAAGTTTTCTAGTCCAAAATTTGAGAATCACTGCTCTAGAGGGATTTAATTATTTTACATATTAATAGTTTAAGTATACAGTGTTATTCAGTTTATATGCATTAAGCCATAAAATGATTTGAATTTTTATCCAATTTTTAATTCCGTCTCTTTCAAGTAGATCACTGGTTCTTATCCTTTTTTGGGGGTTTTCTTGGCAGCAGTCACAGACCATTCTGGCAATCTGATGGAAACTGTAGCTTCTTCTACCCACCTCCAACCCTCCAAAACATCCTGGTTACAAACTGGCAGTTCACAAATTTGGTGGTACTGAAGCCTGGGGACCTGTAGGTGGCTCTAGTTGGTTTGTTTTGTAACCTGTTTTGTTTTATTTTTTTTCATTTTGCTTATTTTGCCTATTAGTTTTTAGGGCTGATACAGATGAGATTGGCCTTACAAGAGATGAAGTAGAAGGCTCAGTGTCAGGACCCAATGTTTATTTAGAGGTCGCTGTACTTTGTGTGGTTTTTCAGGCAGAACTGGCATATGATAGAAGATTGTAAAAAATTATTAGAAGATACTGTATTAAGAAGGAAGTTGGGAGCAAGCACTCCTACATACTGCTGGTGAGAGTTTAAATTGATGTAACCCGCCGGGCGCGGTGGCTCACGCCTGTAATCCTAGCTCTTGGGAGGCTGAGGCGGGCGGATTGCTCAAGGTCAGGAGTTCAAAACCAGCCTGAGCAAGAGTGAGACCCCGTCTCTACTATAAATACAAAGAAATTAATTGGCCAACTGATATATATATATATAAAAATTAGCCGGGCATGGTGGCGCATGCCTGTAGTCCCAGCTACTTGGGAGGCTGAGGCAGAAGGATCGCTCGAGCCCAGGAGTTTGAGGTTGCTGTGAGCTAGGCTGACGCCACAGCACTCACTCTAGCCTGGGCAACAAAGCGAGACTCTGTCTCAAAAAAAAAATAAATAAATAAATAAATTGATGTAACCTGTTCAGAGAGCAATCTGGAAAAATCTATCAACATTTGAAATGCACATACATGCATTTGTATGTTAAGATGTGTCCAAAGATCATAGTTGGAGCTTTTCATAGGAGCAAAATACTAGAAACAACATAAAAATTCATCAATATAGAACTGGCTAAATCAATTGTGGTACATTCAAACTGGAATACTCTTCAGCCGTGAACATGGCTGAGGTGATAATATGATAAACATGATAATATGGAATGATCTCCAAGACATACTGCTATGTGAAAAAGCAAGATACAATGTAAAAGGAGGAAATACACACAAACGCGGGTTTGGATCTCTCTGGAGTGTACACTGGCAGCTGATACCGATGACCTCCCCAGCTGGGGGCTAGGGAACCAAGGGTTTACAGGTCTGCGATGGGAGGGATATTTCCTTTTCCTTTTTCTATTTATTGTAGTGCCTAAATATTTGTAATCAAGTCCTTTTAGTACTTATTCAATTAAAAAAGAACTAGTATGTTCTCACTCATATGTGAGAGCTAAATATTAAAAATAATTGATCTCGCGGAGACAGAGAGTAGAATAATAGTTACCAGAGACTGGAAAAGGTAGTGGGGGGTGGGGATGAATGGGGATAAAGTGGGGATGGTTAATGGGTGCAAAAATATAATCAGACAGATAGAATGAACAATATTTTTTTTAAAAAAACCAGCTAGTTAAAAAAAAGTTAATTTTTAAAGTTACTGTGCAATATGAGAAAAAAGTTAGAGGATATTTATATCAAATTGTCTAACTGAAAGGGGATGAAACAAAATGAACAGAATTTTTTTTCCTTTTTTTCTTTCTTTTTTTTTTGCCTCATTCTATAACGTTGAGAGCAAGGAGGCAACTGATGGAGTTAAGAACTGGTAAATGAATAAATCAAAGGAAATAGCTTTTCATACTTGCATGTATCTAGTCTAAGGAATTTACCACCACAGGCAGTCATAGAGTCAAATACAGATTTTTTTTTTTTCCTGGAAGTCTGGTCACTATGACCAGTCAAAACATTTGTAGTTATGCAAGAAATGATAAGGATAATCAAATCTGATGGTGCAGGATGGAAGCTGATTATTACAAAGGAAGGAATTTCTCCTCAGCTTCCCTTCTTTTCTGGCTTCTCCCAGTGCCTCAGAATAACATTACACAATTAGCTAGGTCTGCTTTGAAGAGTTGACAGTCCTTCCTCTGAGTCATAGGTATTATCCGCGTCCAAGGGGAGGATTCCAGACCTGCCAGAGCAGCAAAGCCCAGAGCAATGGCCCCTTCAGTTCCAAGTCCAGCATTTTGGCAGGACAGCCCTCCTGCTGCTGTGCTGCTCCTGCTGGTCCATGTTCAAAGGGAAGTAATGGATTTCAGTTGTTCTCCTGGTGAGCTGGCACTGTCATATAAACAACAAACCCGAGATTGTTGAGGGACTGAGTAGATATTCAGGAAATAATTCATGCTTTTTTCTCTTTCTCTTTTCTTCTTTGGCTCTAAATAGTAATGAATCCCTCCACCAGGGGGTAGACAGAAGACATAAAAGAAACCAGCATTTACCAATCTCATTTAGGCCCCAGTAACAGGTTTTACATTGTTAAAGTCTTGTTCATTCACAAGACCCAAGAAATACTGCACCCGTGTACTTCTGTCTTATGTTTTAAGATCAAGAGTAGGATGCGTCAAATTGACTTGGGTTTGAGTAAGTAAATGGAGTGTAGAACAGCATGCTATGACAACATGCGCAAGAAAAGCTGCACTAACTAAAATCCACTCCCCAGTGGTTCTATCCTATTCCTCCCATGTGACTAGGTCAAGGGCAACACATTTTTTTTCTTTGAGTCAGGGTCTCACTCTGTCTCCCAGGCTGGAGTGCAGTGGCCTCATCCTAGCTCACAGCACCCTCAAACTCCTGGGCTCAAGTGACCGTCCTGCCTCAGCCTTCTGAGTAGCTGGGACTACAGGTATATGCCACCACGCCTGGCTGAGGGCAACACTCTTTAAGTGTCCAGTCACATGAATAAGAGGACCTTCTTTTTCTAAAGAACCTTTCCCATATCATGGAAGCCAGTAGCAGACAGACAGGGCATGTTTATGTGCTTGTATATGTGTGTAGGGTGAATGCCCTTGCCTTTTCCAGTGTTTTGCTTTGTAGGCCCTTTTCTGTCAGCCACCAGCTGGATGACACTGAGACAACACAGCGAGTGATCATCTGGTGGCTACACATGGGCATAGCACCCTGCATGCCCCACAAACAAGATTCAAAACAGTCAAGCACCCTAGCACCCCAAGTGCCAGAATAATATTTGTTTGCATCATTTTTGTTTAGCTAAATGACATGTTTAAAAGTTCCAACTGAATTTTAAAAAATATTTCATTATATTATAATTTTTAATATTTCCTCTTTTGCTATTCAAACCCACTGGCACCACATACAATCTTTCAAGCTTTTTTAGGGCACCCATTTCTCTCCCAGCATTGTCCAATAGAACTTTCTGTGGTGGTGGAAATGCCCCACGTTTGTGCTTTCCAATATGGTAGCTACTAGCGACACATGACTGTTGAGCAATTGAATGTCCCTAGTGTGACTGAGGAACTGAATGTTCAATATGATTTGATTTTAATTGTAAACAACAATGCCATCTGAACTTCAGCGTTCCTTATATCCTCAGCCTTGTTTGACTTTAGCATCCTAGCAAACATTCAGAAATGACATAGCCACTTTCTTCCTTCCTGGATAGAGCATTGGCTCTCTTTATTGTCATTAAATCTTTATAAGCAATAATAAGATATCATTTTGCTGTTTTCACACTATTGTAGGAAAAGTGACACAGGCTTGTCACTATGCAAAGACGACAGTTGTTACTCAGATCCTATCATGGGGCCTGTGTCACCCACTGTTCATACCAAATACCCCAATGGCAACCTCAATCTGCAACAGTAGTGAGAGTTTTTTCCCTCAATAGTATAACCCATAATTTTTATATAATAATAAAAATGTTAAAATCTAATTTTTGCACAGCCAAGAATAACATGGGGTACTAGGAAATTCCATCAGTAAGCCAAGCAACTTCTTGGCAACAGGGGTTATGTCTTTTATCTATTTCCTTAGTTCCAGCATAAATTTTAATAAGTGCTTCTCGAATGAGGGAATTAGTATGCGAATGGAGGAATAATGTGGCTCAGAAGTGATGCTAGCGACAACATTGAAGAAGTCTCTCGTTACAGCTCCTAGCACCCTAGCAGGTATCTTTATTAGCAGGTGTGTTATGGAAACACACAATATATGAAATAATGTTTGAGACTTATGGAATAACTAAAATAAAAACACTGAAAACTCACCCATGACTAGTTTGACTGTACTCTGCAGAATACATGGTATCCTGGGTTTATAAAGTATCTGGGTCCAGGGGAAAAAAATTCTATTTTCCACAAAATTTTTACTTCTCTGTGTATTTATTTATGACAGTGAATGTCATCTCTTCCTGGCCATGCCTTTCACCTTGCCCTACATTTACCTTACACCAACAGACATGTGGCAGAGACAGCTGCCTCCCTTCCCTGGCTCCTGCCTAGTTTACCATGATTATGATCAGATGTATTAAATTACAAACCAAGAGCCTCACTTTCTGCTTTAAGAGGCTTTGACAGGATAACCTCAACTTTCCCTAGTATCTCTCTGCTTTCCTCATCGTTCTTTTCAAAATGATCCATCAGTTTCTTTACCTGATCAACGTATTCCTGCCCAACCTTTTTTTTTCCAAGTTGTGCCTAATGACGTGAACGCCCTGTCATCTCAGGTGCTCTAGCCTCACTTCCTTGTTAATGCCAAAAACATACTTGAAATCTCAATTCATGTACGGAAGTTTTTTCAAACAACAAAACTAGTGCGTTGTGAAAGAAAGAACTCAGAGCTCTAAGTCTGAAAACAGATATAAGATCTACGTGGGCCATAGCTGGCTGTAGGATCTTGGGCAAGTTACTCAACATCCCAGGGCACAGTTACTGCTTCTGTGCAATGGGGAGAGAGGAGTGTGGGTGAACTGGAGTGATTCTTTCATACTCTAAAATTGATGGAATTAAGGAATAGTATATATTCCCTGCCATTCTATCAAAACTCATGATAATATGCTTTCCAACTATCGAATAATGCTGTAAATATATTCTACAATGAGACAGAAATAATTGCTCGTTTTATTTCAAATCTGTTATATGTGCTGCTATGCTCTCAGCATACTACCATGAATGGATAAGTATTTAATATGTGTTGACAATAAAATACTTAGACTTGGAATTTGCTTCTGTTAATGGCAGACTAGTCAATTCAGACCAGTCCTCCCCAGAGAACAATTTTTTTTTTAAACTTGGTTGAATACATTGGAGTGCTAAAAAAAGTTAGTGAATAATTATAGTGCCAAGAAAGAAGGGAAAAGAAAGAAGTACAGAAAGGTAGGCATTTGGACCCGCTTTTTCCTTAGGGACCTCTGCCTGTTGCCTAAGAGGTAGCTGATAAGATGGGAAGAGTGTTTAACAAACTCAGTGGACTAGGACTTGACCAGATATGAACCAATTTAAAAAAACAAAAAAAAACAAAAAGAATTAAAGAAGGATTAAATAATAAAAAGTTTTTATTAGAAAAAAAAAAACAACTCAGTGGACTAGGAACAAAAAATTGAGTTAGACATCTGACACAGCAACAGTCTGGTAAACCTGCAAAATTTTGGATTGGAACCCTGAAAGGCTGCACTATGGGAGTAAGTGTGAACAGAAGTAGACCTTCCCTGACAGACACTGCTGTTCAGCTGTGAAGCACCTCAATCTGTGGTTGCATTAAGATCACTGAGACTGCTGAAGTCCCTGGGTGTCTACTGAGAACAAACTTATATTCCTTCTTAGATGAAGGAATTCTCCTAGCTTTAAATTACTTCTCAGTTTTTCAGGTACGTTGTCCAGAATTCAGGCAATGATGGCCATGCATATGAGGAGTTGAGACAATGTGATTGATACTAAGACAAAGACTAGACAAGAGAAATGGATTCACAGGGGATCATGATAATGGCATTATCTTACACAGATTTTACAATAACAATGATTAATATATTTAATAAAGCAAAAGATAAGATTGAAAATTTAAGCAGAACTGTATAACGAACAAAATAGAAATTCTACACCTAAAAATTATAATAACAATAAAGAACACAATGAATGGGATTTTTAATTCAAAATTCTATCCCTAGCAAAAAAAGGTCAAAAGTTATAAGGAAATAAAGACATTTTCAGATAACAACTGAGAGTTCCATACAAGCAGTCCTGAAATAAAAGAAACACAAATGAGCATTCTCAGGCGAGAGAAATGATTCCAGTCATTTAGAGATGGAGGAGGAAATGGAGAACAAAGAAATGGGGTAAATGAGTAAATCTAAATAAATGTTTTTCATAAGATGATAGTGCTGTATTTTGGGGGTTAAAAACATAAATTTTTAAAGAATCTCAACAATCAGGATTATAAATGAAATTATGATCATTCAACAATGCATGGTGTAATCTCTGCTACTAAAAAATAGTAAAAGATTGAAAACTACCAAATTAATGGCAGAAAATTATTTTAAGACATTGAGTCAATTCAAAAGAAGGGGCTGGAGTAAAGGACCTAGAACAGGCAAGACACACAGGAAGCTAATAGGAGGATACAGACTTAAACCCATATATATCAAGACATACATTAAATGTATAGCAACTAAATGCTTTCATTAAGATATAAATATTGATGGTTGCGTTTATTTTAAAAACAGTTTTATGCATTGGAAGAGACATGTTTATATTATGAGAATACAAAAGATTAAAAGTAAATGAATGGAAAAGCTATATTGTGCAAACACCAAAAGAAAACTGGTGTAAAATAATCCCACTGTTAAGATTAATATCGTAGCCGGGCGCAGTGGCTCACGCCTGTAATCCTAGCACTCTGGGAGGCCGAGGCGGGCAGATTGCTCGAGGTCAAGAGTTCGAAACCAGCCTGAGCAAGAGCGAGACCCCGTCTCTACTATAAATAGAAAGAAATTAATTGGCCAACTAATATATATATAAAATTAGCCGGGCATGGTGGCGCATGCCTGTAGTCCCAGCTACTCGGGAGGCTGAGGCAGAAGGATCACTGGAGCCCAGGAGTTTGAGGTTGCTGTGAGCTAGGCTGACGCCACGGCACTCACTCTAGCCTGTGCAACAAAGCGAGACTCTGTCTCAAAAAAAAAAAAAAAAAAAAAAGATTAATATCGTAGAAAAGGACATGGAGGCAAAAGGTATTCCCAGAGACAGAGATAGTTCATAACTATGAAATGTTTACTTCACCAATAAAGTATAAGAATTCTAAATTTGCAGCAAATAACATGGCTTTCTCAGTAATTGACAGAAAAGATACTTTAAAAATCAGTAAAATGTAGAAGATCTGAACAAGACAACACGCTTGATCAAATTAGCATGTATAGAGCAATGTACCAATGTACACAATGTGCATAATATACAATTCTTATGTACACAGGAATAGTTATAAAAAGTGATCTCATGCTGGGCCATAAAGCAAGTTCAACTAATTTCAAACTGTTAAGATTATACAGACTGTGTTCTGACTATAGCAGAACTAAGCTAGACATGAATAACCAGAATATTACTAGAAATAACTTGAGTACACCTCTACCTAAGTGCTGGGCCAAGGAAGAGATCACAATGGAGGTTAGAAAATATTGGAAAGTGAAAGAGGATTAAAGTAGGACTTTGAAACTTTGGGGATGCACCTAAAACCTTGCTTAAAGGAAAAGTCATAGTTTTAAATAAATTTAAAACTTATTTTAACTATAAATTTAAATTCATAAAAATAAGTTAAAATTTTAAAACTTATTTTAAAATACATAAATTTAGAAAGGAAATGTGTAGAGAACAAAAAGCAAATTAAACTAAAAGACACTAGAAGGAAGGAATAAATTGATTCAAATAATTAATAAAAATAGGATTTATAAAGCCAAAAGTTGTTTCTTTAACAAGATTAATAAAATTGATAAATTCCTGGTAAAACTGGTCAAGAAAAAAGTAATGACACAAATAACCAACACCAAGAATGCGGAAGGGAACATACTTTAGATCCTACAGATCTGAATATGATAATCCTATCTTTATGATAATAGGATGTTATGTATGAGACTGTATGCCAGTAAATGTAAGAATGTAGAGAAATGGACAGAAATTTAGAAAAATACAACTTAAAATTGACCCCCGAAGAAAATAGAAAATCTAAATAGCACTATATAACTATTAAATTGAATCTCTAATTAAAGGTCATCCATAAAGAAAACAAGAGTTAAATGTTCTTACCAGTGAATTCTTTCAAACGTTTAAGGGATTGTATTGGCTACTTATTGCTGCAAAACGTAGTATTTCAAAACTTAGTGACTTTAGGCAAAGTTTATTATCTTGAAGTTTTTGTGGGTCAGGAATTTAGGTGTGGCTTACCCAGGTGCCTCTAGTTCATGGTCTTTCCACAGGACGGGCACGCTCTTGGCAGGGGCTGCAGTCTCATCTGAAGGTTTGACTGTAGTGTGTGCATTTCCAAGCTCTCTCATGTGGTTGTTGACAGGCTTCGGTTCTTCACAGGCTGTTGACTGAGGACCTTCCTGCCTCCTTTGCTGTTGGCCAGAGACCTTACTCAGTTCCTTACCTTGTGGCCCTCTCCATAGGGCAGTTCACAACATGACAGCGGGCTTCCCCAGCATGAGCCAGTGAGAGTGAGCACCGAAGACTGAAGCCACGGTCTTTTTGTAACCTAATCTTGGGGGTGACATCCCATCACCTCTCCTGTATTCTATTTTTAGAAGTAAGTCACTCAATCTGGGCCACACTAATAGGGGAGTATTATACAAGGGCATGAATAACAGGATAGTAGGGTCTTTGAGGATTCCTACCATAGTAATCTTACACAAATGCTTCCAGAGATTAATAAAAGAAGAAACACATCCCAACTGGTATTATGGGACAAGCATAAGGTTGGCACCAGATTCCAACAATGATATTACTAGAAAGAAAAATCACGGGCAATGAACATAGAAGCAAAAACTGAACAAAGTATTAACAAACTGAATGTAGTAATGTATAAAGAGAATAATAGATCACAAGTAAATTTGGTTTATCTTAGGGATTCAAGATTGGTTTAACATTTGAAAATCAAATAAAACATCAGAAAGTCCAGTAGAAAATATGGGCAACACAAATTTGAACAGGAAACTCATAAGAGAGAGTATCCAAATGGCCAATAAACATATGCAAACGTGCTCGATCTTATTAAAAACCTTGACAAATGAGGCTGAGGAAGGCCTGAAGGGAGTTCTCATGCATGAATGCCTGATACCAAGAATGATCACAAAAGACTCTGCAAAAAACACAACTTTGCACAAAGGCCACTGCAAACTTCCACACACACAAAAATACTTCTGAGAGGATATCTGAGAGTCTGTCCAGCCTCAGACTGGCATCACCCTTGGTGTTGATCCTTGTAGCCAAAGATAATTATCTCAAAACAATTATGTGATCCTCCTCATTTTTTCTTTAAAAACCTTTGTCTTCCTTTACCTCCCCACATAGTTTACCATGGTGTGCATATTTCCCACTGCAACGCCCTATTCCCGAATAAACATCGTTTTCTTTTAGAGAGTCTCCCTCTCTGTTCTTTAGGTTGACATCTTTCAACAAATGGGAGAGAGAGAGGGGAATATTCTAGGTAGAAAGTGCACCAAACATGAACAGAGTTTGAAAGTGCAGGTGCATCTACTCAGCCACAAAAAGATAATGAGCAACCCCAGCACTTCGTAAATTTTGCATTGGTGCTAGGCGGCTTGGAGGATGGTCTGCCACCACTAAGCAGGAGTAAAAATAGAACTGGGAGCAGTTTTTTTTAATCCTAATCTCCATACCTGGTGCTATGGTCTGAATGTCTGTGTACCCTGTTTCTTAATAGGCAGATAGGTTTCTTTTTATCCGTTGGTCATTTAAATCCCCTGAAGAGAAGGACATCATCAGCGTGTGAGTCTTACCTTGATCAAAGCCATGTTTACTGGCTATCATGCAACATATTTTCAGGAAGTTTTTGGCAAGATAAGGTGAGATTTAGCAACATTGCTTAGGCTTGGGTAAGGACCACACATTTTGATTGTAGCATTTTTGTTTGTCATTAGCCTCTTGGTCACATGTTGAAATCCTCACCCCTGAGGTGATGCTATTTGGAGGTGGGGCATTTGGGAGGTGATTAGGTCAAGAGGGGAGCCCTTGTGAGCTGCCTCCCCCTTCTACCCTATGTGGACACAGCAAGGAGGCACCATCTATGGACCAGAAAGTGGCCCTCACCAAGCACTGAATCTACTGGTGCCTTGATCTTGGACTTCCCAGCCTCCAGACTGTGAGAAATAAACTTCTATTGTTTATAAAACACTCAATTTATAGTATTCTATAGCAGCTTAAATGGACTAAGATGCCTGGATCTTAGCTTCTTCAGGATGGATTTGTTTTAGATGTTTTGTAATAGCCAAGCACTAATAGAAGTGAATATTTAAATTTAAAAATTGTGAATATCGGCCGGGCGTGGTGGCTCACGCCTGTAATCCTAGCACTTTGGGAGGCTGAGGCGGGTGGATTGCTCAAGGTCAGGAGTTCGAAACCAGCCTGAGCGAGACCCCGTCTCTACCAAAAATAGAAATAAATTAATTGACCAACTAATATATATAGAAAACATTAGCCGGGCATGGTGGCACATGCCTGTAGTCCCAGCTACTCGGGAGGCTGAGGCAGCAGGATCGCTGAGCCCCGGAGATTGAGGTTGCTGTGAGCCAGGCTGATGCCACGGCACTCACTCTAGCCTGGACAACAAAATGAGACTCTGTCTCAAAAAAAAAAAAAAAAAAAAAAAAAAAAAAAAAAAAAAATTGTGAATATCTTAAGGGGAAAAAAGGAGTGCCTCTGTGTCCCCATTTACACTGTGCTCTCCAGAATCTGATCACGCTTTTGGAAGCACAGCGAGAAGCCCGTCTCCGCCGTGGTTTTGTGGGTTTCTGTCTGCTCGCACAGCCGGCATTGCCATTGCCACTTGCACGCTGGGACGTCTGCTAGATGATTCTCCAAGCGAGCGGGCAGTTCCTTCACTAAAGTGACATCGAGAGGAGGCCCTGAGGCCCTGCTTTGTGCGTGTCTCTGCTGTCGCATTTAACGCAGCACCATGTAGTCATCTGTCTCTGACTAGCGGAGGCCTGTGGTGAGGACCATCATTCATGTTGTCCCCTTTGCTGAACTCTGTGGCTAGTGCCCCACCCCACATGTGCTTAACAAGCATTTGTTGAAACCAAATTAAATAAAAGCACAGGTGGTAAGTGGCCCTAGATGCATTGACGGCAGCAGTAAAGCTTATCTTTAGCTCCATTAGGATGTGTACTGGCAAGGGTGGGGAGGCATTTGTCATCTAAATGAAGACACTTTTTTAAAAATTTTATTTAATTAATCAATTTATTTATTTTGAGACAGAGTCTCACTC
Organism: Microcebus murinus; assembly: GCF_040939455.1. NCBI lineage: Eukaryota > Metazoa > Chordata > Mammalia > Primates > Cheirogaleidae > Microcebus > Microcebus murinus. The sequence goes on from NC_134118.1 coordinate 10,170,192, forward strand.
TGTTGTCCTGGCTAGAATGCTGTGGCGTCAGCTTAGCTCACAGCAACCTCAATCTCCTGGGCTCAAGCAATCCTCCTGCCTCAGCCTCCCGAGTAGCTGGGACTACAGGCATGTACCTGGCTATTTTCTATGTATATTTTTAGTTATCCAGCTAATTTCTTTCTATTTTTAGTAGAGACAGGGTCTCGCTCTTGCTCAGGCAGGTCCCCAACTCCTGAGCTCAAATGATCCACCCTCCTCGGCCTCCCAGAGTGCTGGGATTACAGGCGTGAGCCACCGCGCCCGGCCCAAATGAAGACACTTTAGAGTGTGAAACAGGGCATCACAAATACATATGCCAGGGCAAAGCCAGGGGTTTCTGGAGGGAACAGAGACGTGGTTACCCTCTGATGGCTCTGTCACCACAGGATTAGTACACAATGTCCATAGATCGCCCTAGGAAGACCCCTCTCTCCTGTGATCCCAATCCGGGTGATCTTGGGGAGCAGCACTCTTGTGCATTCTAGATCTCTAGAAGGAAAGGTGACCCTGGGACTAGAGTCGGCATCCCCCACCCCACCCCAGCGTTTTTCAAGAATCCTCGTAGCGACACGCTGTGTTTTCAGTAGTTGAGCTCTCACGTCATGTGGGCCCTCGGGGTTCCAGCTAGATCTCCGAAGCCCGTTAGTCCTCCTGGCGTGAGCGTCACGGTGGCGCGCGGTGCCGAGAGGTGGGGCCGTCGCTGCCGCTTGGTTCCCAGGGCCGTCGTTTAGTCCGCAGCCCCATGCTGCGTTTGCAGGGAACACGCGTGTGGCACAACATGTCTCACTCTGCCCTGAGCTTCTGCTTCAGGGGCAGGGCCTTCCCCAGAGCGAGGTTTCCGTCCCGCTCTGTGGACATCAGGAGGGAGCTGGCCGTTTTTATCTCCCTGCAGACGCGCCACGGGCAGGGCGGTTTCCCCGACGGCCTGGCGATACGTTCGGGAGACAGCAAGTGTCTTGGCAGACGGAAGACTTCCTAAAATGTGGAGTCCGACAAAAAGGGAGGTGAGTGACAAAGATATAAATTTGCAATGAAAGAAAACAGTATCCCCAGCACCAAAGAATACTTTCCATGCTATGTAAGCAAGACATAAACATTGCGGCTGATTCGCATTTGATAAACTATGAACTTCCCCACGTCTGTGATAGGAAGGCTGGGAAGTGAGATAAAGTAGGGTTGCGCTGCAGAGGACAAACATCTCGGCATCCAATAAACTTCAAAATGCTTCTCTCTCTCTTTTTTTTTGTTTTTTTTTCTGTTTTCAAGACTGGCCGCTATTTCCTCCGTGACTCTTGTTTATGAGCGTGTTGACTCATCCAGGGCCCAGCGTCTTGTTTCCACACCCGGGAGATGGACTTGCGCTTCTGCCAAGTGGCATTGGCTCCAGAGATAACAGCCAGCGACAACAATGGTCTTCCTCAGTCCCTCGGCCAAAAACCCCCTTGGCACCGTGGGCTGAGCATAACTTATCGTCTGTGCCCTGGGAGGCTCTGAAGTCCTGGAAGCGTGGAGTGGTTGTTTGCCAGACAGAGATAACAGGCAGGATGCCCGGAGGCCGGCCTCGCTCCGGAACCCGGCCCCACCTGGCAGACACAGAAAAGGAAAAAGGGATGAAGCGGCCAATTAGCCCATGGTTTCCTGGTTGCCCCGTCCGAGCTGTCAACACACTCCCATGTTCTTAAGTTAGCCAGAGGACTTCGTGTATTCCTGGGTCGTGTAAAGAATACTTAACTTTAAAAAAAAAAATTAATGCAAGCAACCCATCTTGAAGAGAGAATTTATTCATTTTCCATTGCTCTTGGAATAAAACCACATGATTATGTGACACGGTGAGGATTTGGTTGGTTGTCCTATAAATCCTCATCTCAATGGTTGACACATCCTTTTTTTTTTTTTTTTTTTTGACAGAGTCTTACTCTGTTGCCTGGGCTAGAGTGCCGTGGCGTCAGCCTAGCTTACAAGTAACCTCAAACTCCTGGGCTCAAACAATCCTTCTGCCTCAGCCTCCCGAGTAGCTGGGACTACAGGCATGTGCCACCATGCCCGGCTAATTTTTTCTCTATAGTTTTAGTTGGCCAATTAATTTCTTTCTATTTTTAGTAGAGACGGGGGTCTCGCTCTTGCTCAGGCTGGTTTCGAACTCCTGACCTCAAGCAATACGCCCGCCTTGGCCTCCCAGAGTGCTAGGATTACAGGCGTGAGCCACCGCGCCTGGCCAAGGTTGACACATCCTTGACTTTTGAAGGATGGGTTTGATAACCTAGAGAAGCAGCCTAGGGATTAGACCTGCTTGTTCTGAGCAGCCTAAAAGAGCATCTGAAACTAGCATTAACTAGTCCACTCACCAAACCTGCCTTTAGACGGAGGGGTGCAATGATACAATGCTTTGCAGGGTTTTTTTTTTTCTTTTTTTACTAGGGTCACCAGATGCACAAGTAGGCATTGGCTTTGATAGATTCTGTTGTAAATCATGATGAAAATGTCCTTCATGGTCTCATAGAAATTTTTAAAATAACAACTAAAGCAGTTTTAGTAACAAGTTTAATACTGTACTATAAATCACTTAAATGCTAAAGTGCTATATAAATCCTGTACAATAATGCCAGTGCTATTAACCATTATTATTATTATTATTATTATTTTTTTTTTTTGAGACAGAATCTCACTTTTGTTGCCCGGGCTAGAGTACCATGGCGTCAGCTTAGCTCACAGCAACCTCAAACTCCTGGGCTCAAGCATTCCTCCTGCCTCAGCCTCCTAGTAGCTGAGACTACAGGCATGTGCCACCATGGCCGGCTAATTTTATATATATATATATATATATATATATATATATATATATCAAGTTGGCCAATTAATTCTTTTCTATTTATAGTAGAGACGGGGTCTCGCTCTTGCTCAGGCTGGTCTCGAATTCCAGAGCTCAAACGATCCTCCTGCCTTAGCCTTCCAGAGTGCTAGGATTACAGGCGTGAGCCACCTCGCCCAGCCTATTAACCATTATTAATTCAAGGACAGTGGACAGTAAGGAATCTGAGTTCTGCTTCATTATTACTCAAAATCACAGAGCTTGTTCTTCAATAATGACTCGAAGCAAATGCCATAGCCTGCTGGAGTATTGGAATTTTGATACATAATTAGTATGTACATAGTGACTTACACAAACGCTTTCATGCCAATGCTATGTAACTTGATCACACTGTGTATAAATGTGATACAACTGGCTAGTTCCTCATCCAAAAATTCAACCAAGGGTCGAAAATACACAGGGAAAAAAAACCAAACAACACAATGATAAAAATAATACAAATAAAAATCAATACACTATAACAACTACTTGCATAGCATTTACATTGTATTAGGTATTAATATTATAAGTAGTTTAGACATGATTTGAATTACGCGGGAGGACATGCATAGGTTATGCAAATGCTACGCCATTTTATATAAGAGACTTGAGCATCCGTGTGAGGTCCTGGAACCAATTCCCTTTGAGGGATGACTGTATATGTTCTTTCTCCTCACCTGATACCTACTCACCTTCACCTACTATAAAATAATCAGCAGCATCTCCAGAAGTATTTACGAGGCATGTATCATGGTATTGTGCTAAGTCATCTAAAGAAAGGCAGAATGTTCTTAACCCTCAGATTTTACAGCACTCCTTCTTCTTAACATATGGATGGGTTTGTTTTTATATGTTGGTCACTTAAATCCCCTGAAGAGAGGGACCTCATGAGAGTGTCTTACCTCAATTGAAGCCACGTTTACAGCCAGGTGCAGTGGCTCACACCTGTAAACCTAGCACTCTGGGAGGCCAAGGCGGGAGGATCGCTCAAGGTCAGGAGTTCGAAACCAGCCTGAGCAAGAGCGAGACCCCATCTCTACTAAAAATAGAAAGAAATTAATTAGCCAACTAAAAATATATAGAAAAAAAAATTAGCCAGGCATGGTGGCGCATGCCTGTAGTCCCAGGTACTCGAGAGGCTGAGGCAGAAGGACTGCTTGAGCCCAGGAGTTTGAGGTTACTGTGAGCTAGGCTGACACCACAGCACTCTAGCCCAGGCAACAGAGTGAGACTCTGTCTCAAAAAAAAAAAAAAAAAAAGCCATGTTTACTGGCTATCATACAACATATTTGCAGCAAGTTTGTGGCAAGTGAAGGCGAGGCTTAGCTAGGTTGCTTAGGCTCTGGTAAGGATCACATGCTTTGGTTGTAGCATTTTTGCCATTAGTCTCTCAGTCTAATCAATATTGTGATTAGCCATAACTCATATTTATGGCTAGTTTCTTTTCTTTTTTTTTTTTTTTTTTTTTTTGAGTCTGAGTCTCTGAGCCACCACGCCCTGCCTGTGGCTAGTTTCTTGCACTGGGCAGTTCACTGATTTATATTGATGACCCAAGGAAACTGCAAGATCAGAAAGACATAAAATTCACTTACTTGTTATGAGGGGACTTTCATTCACAGAGTCCTAACAATATACTCATGAATTTTATAGATACTGCCTCCTTTGAGCCAGCCATCTGGAGGACAGGTGGGACATGACATAGTCATCTAGAAGCCCCAGGGTGGCAGGTGGCTGCTGGCAGGGGACCCACTGTGCATCCCTGCTGCGTGAACCTGCTGCCCTGGGAGGGCTCAGTGTGCCCGTGCTCCCCGGCCACCACGGAAGGCTCTGTCTGGGTCTTTAGAACCCATGACAGTGTTCCCTTTTTGTTCCCTATGTTCATGTCCGTTAAGCCGATACCATATCACCCTGATGACAGTGTCTTGTTCTCATTTTCTCCACATAGTGAAACAGCCCAGTGGGAGAAGAAAGCCTGCTTGCTCCATGGAAGGCCTGCCATTTGTGTGGGTATATGGGAAAAAAGCTGGTTTGTCAGTATATAATGTATGAAGACGTGGTTTATAAGAATTCTTTTTCCAAAATTCAGTTCATGTAGAAAGTTAAGTATTTTCTGATTTTCAGAATTTTATCATAGAATGAAATAGGCCTGTCTCAGCCACTTCACTCCCAATTTGGATATTTTATTATGAGTACCATATTTTATTATGATATTTTATTATGAGTTATGCTTCGAGACAGCCATATTTTGGGAACAGAAAATTGTTTAAGGAAAAAGTGATTACATTGAACATATTTAAGGCAAGTCATCTGAAAATTAGAAAGAAGGAAAGACAGTCTTAACTATCACTATATTATACTGTTTTTTCCTCAACTATATAAGGTGTGCTTTATTTTTTTTTCATGTTACCTTTTCTGAAATGGGACGGTATCTTACAGTGAATATCTATGCAGACAGATGGTCCCTGACTTACCATGCTTTGATGTAACAAGTTTTCAACTTTACAATGGTGTGAGAGTGATATGCATTCAGTAGAAACTATACTTGGGATTTTGAATTTTGATCTTTTCTTGGGCTAGCGATATGTAGTCCAATATTCTCTCTCCATGCTGGGCAGCTCCCAGCCAGCCACGCAATTGCAAGGGTTAACTGCCAGTGCTCGACAGTGCATCGTGCTGCAAGGTGGCTGTACCCAACTGTAGGCTGACATAAATATTCTGAGCCTGCTTAAGGTGAGTTAGGCTAAGCTATGGTATTCAGTAGGTTAGGTGCACTAAATACATTTTTCACTTCACAATATTTTCAACTTCTTGTGGGTTTATCAGGATATAACCCCATTGTAAGTGGGGAGCATCTGTGTTTAATGTGTTAGTGTTACTTCCCTCCCCAGTACCCAAAAGTCTGTAATTAACTCATCGTCTTAAAAATCAGTGACATCGCAGAATTAAAGAAGTAAAGAGGACAAGAATTAAGCAGCAATATAATTTCTTAGATTTCCTCAGTGCTCATAATTTCATATATTTAAGTTTAAAGATTACGCTTTTTTCTCTTTGATTAAGTGGCTGTGTCACATACACTTAGTGTTACCTACGAGGTTAATCATCCTATTCCACGTTTCTTGGATTAAATTTAAGCAAAATCACTACCTATGGAAGTATTTAGAATTTCTTAATTACTGTCAGTTAATAACTCAGAATAGTAAGAATTAAATAAAATATAAAATTCAATAATGTTTCTGTTTGGAGCTAGGCTTCTGAAAATCCTGATATACCCTGGCAGCCATCATGTAACACATATGTGCGTGCTCCCAGCAATGTATAAATGCTCCATCTCCACCCCAAATGGGTGTCCTGCCACACAATGCTGACACTACCTCAAGTTAGTGTCAGTTTAAGGCTCAGGCTTCCATGAGACTTTCCTCACTTCAGATGCTGGCCACCAGTCTTGGGGACTCCCCACACTTTCAACTAACTGGTGAGAAATTTGAGGGCTCCCCTGACCCCCATGGGTTCGATAATTCATTAGAATGACTGGTAGAACTCAGGAGAGTGATATACTTATGACGACAATTTTACTATAAAGGATGCAACTCAGGAGCAGCTAAATGGAAGAGACTCATAGGGCAAGGTCCGGGGGGGCCCAGACGCAGAATGACGCTCTCTCCTCGTGGAATCTGGGGACCATCACCCTCCCAGCATGTCAGTGTGGTGTTCACCAACCAGGAAGCTCTACTGAGCCTCAATCTCCAGAGTTTTTAACTGGAGTTTCATTATGTAGGCATGACTGATTAAATCATTGGCCATATGATTGAGCTCAATCTCTACCAACCCTCCTCTCTCTAAAGGTTGGACTCAGCCCAAATTCCACCACTCTAATCACATGGTTGGTCTTTCTGGTGATCAGCCCCCATCCAGAATTTATCCAGGGGCCCACCATGGGTCACCTCATTAGTATAAGAACTCCTGTCACTCAAGAAGTTCAAAGGGTTTTTGAAGCTCTGTGCTAGGAACTAGGGACAAAAAACAGATATATGGTCTCTGTTATACCACAGTGCATAATCTAGTTTTGTGTAAGGTTCTCGTTTGTTTCCCTAACTCTTACCCTACTACTGGCTTACCCACAGGCTGCCGCGGCATCTGCAGGATGTCTTGCTATCATCTGAACATCAGAAGGTTGGAGTTATGATTAGCTTCATCCCCCAAATCAGCTTCCTGAATTCCCTGTAATGGTTAACAGAAACCACTGTTCTCCCGGACATTAGAGCTCCAAATTTTAGATTCATCCTTGACTCTCTCTCCTTTTATTAATATTTCATTTAAATCTTGTCTGGCTGCATTATTTAGATTATTTTACAGGCTTTTTGAACCTAGCTCCCCAATAATACGTGTTAAAACACCAAAAGCAAAGCAGTTAGAATATGGATCATGTTAAGCTCCACACACTTCTTCATGCGTCCTTCCCCCAGAGATTCCAGTATGTTTCCTTGGGTCAAGAATTTCTGGGCTAGATTATAGTTGAATTGCAAATACAACTTTAGTCATCTTCAGTCCTTCTGAATCATCAGTAATGTGCTGCCTGGGTCCTCAACAAACTGCCACTAGATACCTTGCAAAGAGCTTTCTGGATTAAACCTGGGGGATGGCTGGGTAGAATGGGAGTGGCAGGGAGACTTGGCAGACAGTGGGTGATTGCAATCGCAAACCAGCTGAACCTCTTTTTCCTTTTCTTTATTTTGTTTGTCTACTCTCTACAGCTCTCAAAGCAAAATTTTCTGACCTACTTCTTTAGTGCATTCATTCATCCATTTGATCCTTCCCTTGTTCACCCAGCGTCTATTGAGCGCCTCCTCCAGGCCAGGCAGTGGGATAGAGCAGTGTTTAACAAAGCACAGCCCCTGCCCCCTGGAAATCCTAGTTCGTGGCCAAGGCAATAGGTAAGTAAACGGATACGCCAGATAACTTCAGATTGTGATAAATGCTACAAAAACAATATTAAAATAGGCGAAGGTAGGGCCGGGCGCTGTGGCTCACGCCTGTAATCCTAGCTCTTGGGAGGCCGAGGCGGGCGGATTGCTCAAGGTCAGGAGTTCAAAACCAGCCTGAGCAAGAGCGAGACCCCGTCTCTACTATAAATAGAAAGAAATTAATTGGCCAACTGATATATATATAAAAAATTAGCCGGGCATGGTGGCGCATGCCTGTAGTCCCAGCTACCCGGGAGGCTGAGGCAGAAGGATCACTCGAGCCCAGGAGATTGAGGTTGCTGTGAGCTAGGCTGACGCCACGGCACTCACTCTAGCCTGGGCAACAAAGTGAGACTCTGTCTCAAAAAAAAAAAAAAAAAAACTAAAAAAATAGGCGAAGGTGGTGGAGGGTGATGGGAGGGGCCGCATAGCTTAGACTGGAGAGACAAGGCCTTTCTGAGGAGGCAGCATTTGACCTTAATGTCAAGTTCTGAAATTAGGGAAATTTGGCCAAAGTTTGCTCATCTTGAGTTCGCTATTAGTCTACATCAGGGAAGCCCTGTGCTCTGAGAGCCCTGACGTCCTTTCCTGGAAGTCCAGTGTGATAAAGCCATGGGAGCAAGTCACCCAGTCCTCCTACAATGCTCCCCTTGGTGTAGACAAAAGAGCCTCCAGGGGGGCCACATAGATTTCCTCCTAAAGTGAGAGCTCAGGATTGAACCTCTCTGATTCTGCTCCTTTACAGCCCAAGGCTCAGTCCCTCCCTGCGCCTCTTCCTCTCTCTCCCCCCCAACCCCTCCCCCTCCCCCATCTCCTCCTCTCTCTCCATAAATAAACCTTCCCTCTGTTTATGTAGGGTAGTGAGTCAGTCTCTCTTTTTATGGCACACAAGGTCACAGCCAGCCTAAGACATTCTGCCTCCAGGCATCTTGGTGGGGAGCACACGCCTGGGGGTCACCCGACAAGCTCCGCAGTGACAGAGACGGCGAGGACGGCTGGGGCGAAGAGCTCTGTGCAGCCGTGCTGCTTGTTCACAGGCAGGCAGCGCTAGATAACCGGATGCCTTGTCACTAAGTCATGCAGGGGAAAGAAATCACTCTGGACTGAGACCAAATATGGGTACAATCAGCAGCAAAGTCACCTTGCGCAGAATATTTTATAAGGAAACTGTTTTTAAAGTCTCAAGTGGAACTTAAAGATAGACTTTTGTTGTAGTTCTTGACTGTTAACTCATCTGAAACTCGAGTACCTCAATTCCCAGTCCTCTGCTTTGATACCTCAGAATAATATGTTTAATCCAAATTAATTTAATAGATTATAAAATACTTTTACAGAAATAAGTGTCTAGAAGATCTGAAAATTCAAAATCCCATCTCACTGTTTATGCTGAGAAATGGAAGTGGGAAAAAACAGAAATTAGCAGATCTTTCTCATTGGTGTTTCCTAAGGGTAAACTGGGGTGCTTTTCGGGTGTTTCTCCCTCTGGCTCTTGTTAAACTCAGGGCTATGCCCAGAACGAATTCACATATGAAGTTAGAAAGGCAACCCGGGAATTGCCTCTCAAGCGAGAGCACTGCTCAGCTATCCCGCAGCCTGTTTCGTGAGGATTTCATGAAATGCTTACCAGGAGTAAAGTTGCCCGTAGAACGCGTGTTACACTCAGGAGAATAAGTAGTGTCAGCGGTAGAAGGAGAAATAAACAAGCCAGCAATTCCCAAGACCTCTCTATCAACAGGATCTTAAGGCTCTGGGGTTCATGAGGTTCCAATATTGGACAGGTCTGACTATTAGACAGTTCCTTTTTTCACGGGGCTGAAATTGCTCTCGACCCACTGGAAATTGCTCTGTGTCTGGTGGGGACATACAGAACAGGGTGCATGCAGAACCCTTCTTTTGTCAGACCCTCAGGTGAAACACATTGATTTAAGTGAATAATTTTCTTATGACATTTTCTCAAGTTCCCTCTCCAACCTGCCTTTTCTCCTTCTGAATTCTTCCTATTCTGTCTCTGTCTCTCATATCACTGTGCCCTAAAGCTCTGCTTTCAGTGCCCTTTCTCTTGCTCCCAATCTCCCTCTTCCCTTCCCTCACAATCCCTTTGAGCCCTTTTCCACTCATGAGGACGCTGGGATGATATCCCCAGGGGCCACCCCACCTTAGAAGTTAACTTTTATGGCTCTGCTCCTCTAAGACATTGACGATGTGTGTGAGAATCCGAATACAGTTTTGATGTGGTCGGTAATTCCTATGTATTTCTCTCTGCGCTTGCAAACCCAGGAAGGCAGGCACAGAAGACCCTCGGAGAGTCGCCTTCACAGACGTGAAGCATCCAAGTGTCCTGTGATGACGGCGTTAGTGTTACATATTTACACTGAGGCTTTATTTGAACATAGCCACTGTTCTAAAAGCATTATATGGATTTTCTCATTTAACCCCCCCCAAACTCACAAAGTAGAGAGGAAGCTCAGGCTGAGAACGCCTACACGGCTGCCCAGGTCTCTGCAGCTCGCGTGGTGGAGAGAGGATGGGAATCCACCTTCACCCTCACGCCCATATCCTGATACCGGCCTTTGTCATGGTGTTATTTTAGTCAGTTTGGACTACCATCACAAAATATCACAAACTGGGTAGTTTCTAAACAACAGAAATTTTATTTTTCACAGTTCTGGAAGCTGGAAGTCCAAGGTCAAGGCACTGGTAGATTTGGTGTCTCGTGAGGGGCTGCTTCCTGGTTTAGAGATGGTGCCTTCTCTCTGTGCCCTCCCACGACAGAAGGGACAGACAAGCTTGCCCTTTTGTAAGGACGCTAATCCCATTTATGAGGGAACTAATCCCCCTCATGACCTAATCACCTCTTAATACTATCACATTGGGGATTAGGTTTCAACATATGAATTTTGGGGGCACACAAACATTCAGATCATAGCGGGTGTCTAATATAAATTACTTGTTGATTTGCTAATAACTAAAATATTCAATATCTAAACTGTCTTTCAATTTTATTCATTTTGAGTGTTCACCTGAATAGTTTTAAGCAAACACTCAAAATGTTTTAAGTGCAAACACTCAAGCCAACACTCAAAACGTTTTAATGTTTAAGTCAATTCACCAGATAAAAATCTAAGGATTTGCCTGTACTAAGACATGTGCTTATTTTCTCCATTCCTGTGCCCTTGACCAGGTTCACACCATGATTATTATAAACACATCAAAGCCATGTGAATGTCTGTCCTACTTCATGAACTGCAACAGAATGGCTACTTCTTGTGTTTTTTAAAAAATAAACTTTATTGAGGTATAATTTATATACAATAAAATGTGTACACTGAACAGTTTCATGAGTGTTGACAAATGTATAAATCCATGAAATGCCACTCAACTGAGGTACGGAACATTTCCATCCATCCAGAAAGTTGCTGTAAGTAGAATCATACATCCATAAGTGGAATCTTTTATTTCTGGCTTCTTTCCCACCCTTAATGTTTTTTGAGATTCATCTATGCTGTTCTTTGTATCATTAGTTCATTTCTTTTTATTGTTGAGAAGCATTTTATCATCACATGAACACATCACAATTTGTTTATCCCTTCATTCATTGATAGACATTTGAGTTGTTTCCACTTGTTGGCTATTATTAATAAAGCTGCTGTGAATATTCATAGACCAGTCTTTTGTGGATATGTTTTCATTTCTCTTTTGTGAACACCTAGGAGCATATTTGTAGGTGATATGTTAAGGGTAGGATTACCTTTGTAAGAAACTGACAAACTGTTTTCCAAAGTGGTTGTACCATTTTATATTCCCAAAAACAGTGTTTGGGAGTTTCAGTTGCCCCCATCTTTGCCAACACTTGGTAGTGGTGATCTTTTTATTTTTTTAAGTATAAAGTATGCAATGAAAGGTACATCAACATTAATACAGAGGAAATGGAATCAGATCACTTAATCACGATAATATAATCATTCTACATCATGGGAAATTTGAAGCTGGAAACTTGGCAGGGGCTTCCAGATAATGGAACAATTTTCTATAGCTGCAGTGAACTTAAAAAAAATGCATTTAAACATTTATAAATGCATGCTTCACCTGGAAGGAGTTTCAGTTTCCAACAAATAATCTTAAATATATAAAGATGATAAAGTGTTAATGACTCTTCCCAGTCCTTCCCGTTTACATTCCCTCTGCAGAGTTCTGACTTGGCCCATCTCATTTCTTCCCCTCCTCAGTCACTCAGAAAGGTTCTTCCATTGCTTGGTCAGTTATTTGGACTTTTTTGATATCCAGGCAGTATCAAAAGCAGTTAATTTGAGAGGTAAAAATGATATTAAGGCTAAAGCTTGGATAGAATTAATTCTGAGAATGTTTTAGAAAGAGAAATAGAAATGCTATAAGTATGAAAAAGTAGACAGCGGAGAAATTGTTAAGGCAGACAGTGTATATTGCCTTCTCATCACAGATATAAACAGAATATTCATTTTGTTTTTGTAATTGCCTTTTGGTGGTGTATGGGATGTGTTTTTAGCCAGGCACTGCTTGGACAGCACAGAGGAATGTGGTGTCCTGTTTTCAATGGGACATGTATATGCGCACAGACGTGTATATATGTCTTCTTCCTGCCTCAGCTGCTTATCTTTATGGTCATATTGACATCCTCATACATATCTGCATTTTACACCTCTAACCTAGTTTTGTCATCTTTATTGAGGTAAAATTCACAAAAAATTATATAAATTCAAGTTGTACATGATTTTTAATATATGTATACTATACATTCACACATGTATGAATGTTTCACAGTCATTGTGAAGTGATTACCATAAGCTAATGAACATAACAGTCATCTCAGATAGTTACCATGTGCGTGTGTGTGCGTGTGTGTGTTGAAAATACCTAAGATCTACTCTTTTAGAAAATTTCAAGTATACAGTACATTGTTATTAACTAGGTACATATGTTATCACATTGTTGTGAATATAGTCACCAAGATGTACATTAAGTCTCCAGAACTTACTCATGACAGCAAGTTTGTACCCTTTGACCAACATCATCTCATTTCCCCCACCTCTGCTACCACCTTCTACTCTCTGTTTCTATGAGTTGACTTTTTTAGAGTCCATATATAAGTCAGATTATTGGTAGTCTTTTTATTTTTAGCTTTTCTAAGGTGGGAGTAGTGGTATCTCTTTGTGGTTTTAAGTTGCAGTTCTCTGATGCCTAAACATAGTAAGCATCTTTTCATGTTATTTTTGATCATTTGTAAATTTGGGGGGAAATTGTCTGTTCTTCTAGTTTCAAGCCATGTCGTTATGCATTGTTTATCTCATCTTTGAATAGTACGAGTTCTTTGTATGTTCTAGATATAAGTACTTTGTAAGATTCACTTATTACAAATATTTTCTCCTGGTTTATGGCTTCTCATTTTATTAGTTCATTGTTTTAAAAGTTGTATTTAGTTATCATGGTACTTTTGTTTCTGATTCTTCTTCATTGCAACTTTATTGACATGTAATTGACCACAATAAACTGTTTATGTTTGGAGTGTAAAATTTGATGAGTTTTGACATATGTACACCATTGAAACCATCATCACAATCAAGATAATGAACATTTCCATCAGCCCCCAAAAGATCAGTTTGTTTTGAAGAGCAAAATTTTTTAATTTTGATGAAGTCCAGTCTATCAGATTTTTTTTTTTTTTTTTTTTTTGAGATGGAGTCTCGCTTTGTTGCCCAGGCTAGAGTGAGTGGCGTGGCGTCAGCCTAGCTCACAGCAACCTCAAACTCCTGGGCTCAAGCAATCCTGCTGCCTCAGCCTCCCAAGTAGCTGGGACTACAGGCATGTGCCACCATGCCTGGCTAATTTTTTCTATATATTTTTAGTTAGCCAATTAATTTCTTTCTATTTATGGTAGAGACAGGGTCTCGATCTTGCTCAGGCTGGTTTCGAACTCCTGACCTCGAGCAATCTGCCCCTCTCAGCCTCCCAGAGTGCTAGGATTACAAGCATGAGACACTGCTCCCAGCCTGGTGACTCTTAATATTTCTATTTTCTCTTATTTTTTTTCCTAAATTTTTGTAATCATGGTATTTATTTTTTGATTTTAATCATTTGTTATTTCAAATAATTTTTTTAAATTTCTAGTTATTTTTTAACCAAAATTTTTTATTAGTTTTTAATTTGTTATGCTATGAGCAAATAATACATACTTTTAATTATATGATTCATTTATATGCATATTTCTTATATACCTAATCTGTATTTTTTTCTGAAATTGAGCTTTCAAGGCTAATATAGTTATGTTAAAATATCTTACAATGATTGGCAGATTTCCTATTTTTTAAACAAATTTTCCTGTGTATGTTTTGATGCTGTGTTGTTCATGTTTAAAAAGTTTCTTCCATTGTTTTCTACCTATGTGACCATGGCAAGTTGCTTAAATTCTCTGAGCCTCAGTTCCCTCTTTTATTTTATTTATTTATTTTGCTATATTCATGATTATGGTTTATTACAAGAGGAAGAGATTAACATCAACCAAAGGAAAAGTCCAAGGAAGTAGTAAACATGGAGCTTCCACTGCCTCTTTCCCCATGGAATCAGGGTGTGTGACCTTCCTGGCACTGATGTGTGACAATACCCATGGGATATTGACAACCGGCGAAATTCACTCAAGCCTCAATGTTCAGAGTTTTTACTGGGGATCCACTTCATAGCCATGATAGATTTCCACAGGGTTGATTTCATTCTCCAGGTTCTGTCCCCTCAGGAGGTGACTGCGGCCCCCACCCTGTTTCACCTTGCTTAACTTTCAGGTGTGGCCAGCCCCTCACTCTAAATCACATTGTTATTAATACTCTCTGGTGAACTCAAAGCCCCCAGGCAAACAAAGACCTTAGAGAGAACTTCCCAGAAGCAGAGGGCAAGGGCCAGAGCTTTTTGGAGGTAAAGTTAAATCCTTTACTACACAGAGGGGAATGTAGGTACTTAGACAATGAGCTGTGGTCGATTAAATATGGCCACAAATTCTTCACAGCTCTTCCATCATAAATCTGGAAGCTGGTCATGATGGCTCAAGGCTATAATCCTAGCTACTCAGAAGGCTGAGTATGGGAGCATCACTTGAGGCCAGGAGTTCAAGACCAGCCTGAGCAACATAGTAAGACTGTCTCTACAAAAATAAAAATAAAATTAAAACAAAAATAAACAAAAGTAAAAGTAAAACAAAAATAAAAGTAAAAAAAAAAAAAAAAGAGAAGCCGGGCGCGGTGGCTCACGCCTGTAATCCTAGCACTCTGGGAGGCTGAGGGGGGCGGATTGCTCAAGGTCAGGAGTTCAAAACCAAGCCTGAGCAAGAGCGAGACCTCGTCTCTACTATAAATAAATAAAAAAGAAATTAATTGGCCAACTAATACACATAGAAAAAATTAGCCGGGCATGGTGGTGCATGCCTGTAGTCCCAGCTACTCGGGAGGCTGAGGCAGGAGGATCACTTGAGCCCAGGAGTTTGAGGTTGCTGTGAGCTAGGCTGACGCCATGGCACTCACTCTAGCTTGGGCAACAAAGTGAGACTCTGTCTCAAAAAAAAAAAAAAAAAAAAGAGAATCTAGACTGGTGGTGGCACTATGGTGGAAGTGACATTGTGTAAATTCCAGAGCCTAGGCCTCAAGACGTCTTGTTTTTGCCTTCTTGGAAAACTTGTCCTGAGACCACCATGCTAAGAAGAAGCCTGAGATGAAAGACCAGCCAACCAGCCAGCTGAATGCAGCTGCGTGAGTGAGCCCAGGTGAGGCGAGAAACCAGGCAAGCCAACCCGTGACAACCACACAGCACTGTGAGAAATAGGAAGTCATCGCTAAGTCACTAAGTTTTGGGAGTGGTTTCTGACATAGAAATAGACAACTGATATTCTTTTTAAATTTTTTTTTATTTCATCATATTATGGGGGTACACATGTTTAGGTTACGTATATTGCCCTTGCCCCAAACAAGTCAGAGCTTCAAGCATGTCCATCCCCCAGACAGTGTGCACCGCACCTATTAGGTGTGTATATATCCATCCCCTCCTGCCCCCTCCCATCTGCCCAACACCCGATGAACGTTATTACTTTATGTGCACGTAAGTGTTGATCAGTTAATACCAATTTACTGGTGAGTACGTGTGGTGCTTGTTTTTCCATTCTGGGGGTACTTCACTTAGTAGAATGGGTTCCTGCTCTATCCAGGATAATACAAGAGGTGCTAGATCACCATTGTTTTTTGTGGCTGAGTAGAACGCCATGGGGTATACATATACCACATTTTATTAATACATTCCTATATCGATGGGCACTTGGGCTGTTTCCACAGCTTTGCATGTGAATTGTGCTGCTATAAACATTCGAGTGCAGATGTCTTTTTTATAGAATGTCTTTTGTTCTTTGGGGTAGATGCCCAATAATGGGATTGCTGGATCAAATGGTAGTTCTACTTGTATCTCTTTGAGGTATCTCCATATTGCTTTCCACAAAGGTTGAACTAGTCCCACCAGCAGTGTATGAGTGTTCCGATCTCTCTGCATCCATGCCAACATTTATTGTTTTGGGACTTTTTGGTGAAGGCCATTCTCACTGGGGATAAGTGATATCTCATTGTGGTTTTGATTTGTAGTTCCCTGATGAGTTTTTCATATGTTAACAATTAGTCTAACTTCTTTTGAAAAGTTTCTGTTCATGTTCTTTGCCCACTTTTTGACAGGGTTGTTTGATTTTTTTCTTGCTGATTTTCCTGAGTTCTCTATAGATTCTAGTTATCAGCCCTTTATCAGATGTGTAACATGCGAATATTTTTCCCATTCTGTAGATTGTCTGTTTGCTCTCATGGTAGTTTCCTTGGCTGTGCAGAAGCTTTTTAATTAGATCAGGTCCTATTTATCTATTTTTGTTGGCCAACTGATACATTGTCTTTTATTCAGATATTCTTTTCTGTCTTATAATTACCTTTTGATTTTTTTCTATTTTTTGCTAAATGTATTCCTAGATGACTCACAATTTTGATCATTTTTCTTTTTTTGTCATAGGAACACTTAACGTGGATCTACCTATTCAACAAATGTTTAGTGCATGATGCAGTATAGTTAACTGTAGGCACAATGTACAGCAGATCTCTAGAACTTAATCATCTTACATAACTGAAACTTTATACCCATTGAACAGCACTGAGTTGCCGCTTTTATAACCCAAGATTACCAGTAGGATTAACTTTGCTGTGTTATTTATTGCAGGAACAAAAAGGAATAATTTGTGTAAAGGGCATATGTCAAATAGTGGTTATATTTTCTTTGTGTATTAAGTATTTTATCAATGGCATTTTTATTCTATTTGATGTATTATGAATTCTGTATGATGTCGATGTAATATTGTTGTTCCTGCTTTTTGTTGCTGTTGTTTCAGTGTGCTTAAAAAATAATCATTTGCCATTATTTTGTTTATTTTTTTATTATGGTAAGATATAGGTAACACAAAATTTACCATTTTAAAATGTTATTTCACTGGCCTCCAGTACACTCACAATACTTTTTCTTTCAGCACTTTGAATATGACATCCCACTGCCCTCTGACCTCTATGGTTTCTGATGAAAAATCAGCACTTAATATAATTGAAGATCACTTGTACATGATGAGTCACTTCTTTCTTGGTGCTTTCAAGATTTTGTCTTTGGCTTTAACTTCAGCAGTTTGATTATGATGTGTCCAGATGTAGAAATCTTTGAGTTTATCCTAATTGGTATTTATTAAGCTTCTTGAATATGTATGCTAGTGTTTTTCACCAACGAGGGAATTTTCAGCCATTATTCCTTCCCTTATTCCTTTGCCCCTTTGTCTCTCTCTTTCCTTCTGGGACTCCCATATACATATGTGAATACACTCATTGGTCTCTGAAGGGTCTCTGAGGCTCTGTTCATTTTCCTTCATTCTTTTTTTCTTCTGTTCCTTAGGCTGGAAAATCTCAATGGATCTATCTTCAAGTTCACTAATTCTTTTTTCTACCTGCTCAAATCTGTTGAGCTAAAGATTTTTGAATTTTAGTTAATGTACTTTTCAATTTCAGAATTTCTATTTGGTTCTTCTTTTAAAAAAAATAATTTCTATCTCTTTATTGATATTTTGTAGTTGGTGAGACATCATTCCCTTGTTTAGTTCTTAGACATGGTTTTCTTCTTTGAACATATTTTTTAAAGCTGATTTAAAGTCTTTGACTAATATGTCTAACATCTGGGTTTCCTTGGAGATAGTTTCTATTTATTGCTTGTTTCCCTGTGGATGAGTCACGCTTTCTTGTTTCTTTGTACATCTCATAATTTTTTGTTGAAAACGGGATATTTTATTTTTTAATTTATATATAATATTTGTACATAATTATGGGGCTCATGTGATATCTTGTTACATGCATAGAATGTGTGATGATCAAGTTATGGTATTTAGGGTATCCATTACCTCAAGTATTTGTCATGTCTTTGAGCTGGGAACATTTCAAGTCCTCTCTTCTAGCTATTTTGAAATATCCAATCCATTGCTGTTAACTATAGTCACCCTGCTCTGCCATCAAACATGGGTACTTATTCCTTCATCTAACTGTATGTTTGTACCCATTAACCAATCTTCATCCCTCTTCCCACCCACATACCCTTCCAAGCCTCTGGAATCTATCACTCTACTCCCTCCCTCCGTGAAATCAACTTTCTAGCACCAACATAGGAGTAAGAACATGCGATTTTTGTCCTTCTGAGCCTGGCTTATTTCTCTTCATGTAAAGACCTCCATTTCCATCCATGTTGCTGAAAATGACATGATTTCATTGTTTTTTTTTTTTTTTTATGGCCCAATAGTATTCCATATATACCACATTTTCTTTATCCATTTGTCTATTGATGGACACTTAGACTGATTATATCTTTGCTATTATGAATAGTGCTGCAATAAACATGGGGGTGCAGGTATTGAACATGGGGCATTTTAAATAATAATATAATGTGATGATTCTGAAAATCAGATTCTCCCTGCTCCCTAGGGCCTTTTTGGTTTTGATGTTTATTGGTTTTGCTATTCGTTTAGTGACTTTTCTGTACTTATTCCATAAAGTCTATATTCTTCATTGTGTGTGGCCACTAAAGTTCCTGCTTAGTTAGTTTAGTGGTCAGCTAAGGATTGGACATAAATTTACTTAAATACTTGGAACCAGTAAGTCTCTCAATCTTTGCCAAAAGTCTCTACGTCTAGGTTGTGGCATGCCTGCAACACGCAGCCAGGCAGTTGACAATTATGTCTGAGCCTCCACTGCCTGCTTGTGCACAGCTGCAAGGTTAGTCAGAGCTGAGCAAGTATGGCCGTCTCAGGGTTTCCTAAGCATGTGCACAGGTTTCTAGATCCCAGCATCTGTCTAACTTTCCTTCTTTCTTCCTTCCCTTCCCTTTCTTTCCTTCCTTCCTTCCCTTCTTTCCTTCCTTCTTTCTTTCTCTTTCTTTTCTTTCTCTCTCTCTCTTTCCTTCCTTCCTCCCTCCCTCCTTTTCTTCCTTCTTTCTCTCTCTCTTTCTTTCCTTCCTCCCTCCTCCCTCCCTCCCTTCCTTCCTTTCTTTCTTTTTTTCTTTCCTTCCTTCAATTTTCAAAACCCCCTATGGACATCTCACTTAAAATTAAAATTAAAACTTAAAATTATTCTCATAATTTACTAAATAAATTATGACACCCTGGTTTATTTTATCTATAGCATTCAGCACTGTCTACTTTTATAGAAAGATCTTGTACTTATAATATTTCTATTGTATATTAGCTGTCTCCCTCCCTAGATCGTAACCCCCTGGGAACAAAGACCTATCTGTCTTCTTCTCTGCCTTTTCCCTACTGCTTAGGACATTTTTTGGCACATAGTAGGTACTTGTCATTGAATGAATTGAAAGCTAAGTTCCTCAGTCTATAAACAACTAAAAGGGACCCATCCTGGTTCTTAAAGAAGATTAGAACTTTGTGGTCTTGTTCCCCTAAAATGTCTCAAATATATATTGTGACTATTAAAATGAAGCTAATAAACTTTCCCTTTAAAAACAATTTTTATAATTGTTTTAAGAAGCTAGTTAGAGTCTACATTAATTATGCCCAAGGTACATTCCCAATCCTTTTTATTCCCAGCCTCATATTTCAAGACCTCTGTTCATTTCAGAATTCAACTTTGTGCTATCTGACCCTAGAGATCATTTTCCTTCCCCTAACACTAGAAAAACTAATCACAGGAAATTCTGAAGGACTTCGGTCCCTAAAGCGGGAGACCATAAGAACTGCCTATAATGAGCCATGGAACGTGAGAAGAACCTGTGGAGGTGGGGCTGTCAGGCAGGCTCTTCAGCACGAATCTGTTCTTCCGTTATCACTTCACACACTTAGTGCTAAGTCACTCTCACAGAGTGACCAAACCAAATCTGCATTTAACATAAGAGAACTTTCCATTTTCCCCTGTCATTCTCGAGTATAAGAAACATTTTTCCTCTCATGGCACTACTTGCAAAGATGCAATCCGTGGCATTACTGAGCGTCCTTTTCAGTGTCCTGGTGAGTGTACTGAGGTGTGGCCCGATGACTCAGTCCTCTCCCTCCAGGAACTGAGCCGTGTCCACGTATGTAAGAGATCCAACACCAGCTGTCAAACAGTCAACGTTTATTTAGGAAAGGAAATGTGTCATTGAGCGATTAACTCCTAGAAGCAAGAGTTAAACTTCTGAATCATTTGGATTTATTTTAAACGAGCCCTTTCTTCTTTACTCTGTGGTTGTTGGGATTACTTTGGACGCTGGGTTTTCAATGGGAAAGCAACATGGCCGCCATCAACATCAACAGTTTCCTTTTTATGGGTAGTCTGTAAAATTAGCCTGGGGACTTGAGCAGTTAATAGTTTCCTGCTGAGAGGAGCTTTTTGCACTTGGCCAGGATTGGACCTGGGTGGATTCCATTCAGGTGTGCACTGCTGAGGGCAGCAAGGGGTCTGCGCACAAGGAGAATGCTGGGACCCAGAACCACGTGGCAGTGGGCGGTGTAGGCTGGTTATAAGAAACGTTTCCCTCAGGGAACATTTGGCCCCCAAACCCTTTACCACTTAAAAAGAAGAGCAAAAGGTGGCCTGTCCTTCCGTGGACTTAGCACACACTAGTCATGAGCCTGGCGGAGAGGCAGTGGCACACTCACCTGTTTGGGTCAGTGGTCGGTGCCCAAGGACGCCCTGTCTGATGGCTTTCAGGTCTGTTTGCTTGGTTGGGAGGAAAACAGTCCAACCCATGGCCACAGGCATTACCCCTGGGCAATTCACACAAATCCAAACCATTTTAAAGTCTGTAACATAATTATATTCTCAGTTCCATATAAGGAGATAATGATAAACAGCCCATAGAAACATCAATGTCTAAATACTGTCCTCTTTTTTTTTTTGAGACAGAGTCTCATTCTGTCACTGGGCTACAGTGCCCTGGTGTCAGCCTAGCTCACAGCAACCTCAAACTCCTGGGCTCAAGCGATCCTCCTGCCTCAGCCTCTGGAGTAGCTGGGACTACAGGTGTGTGCCACCATGCCCGGCTAATTTTTTCTGTTTTTAGCTATCCAGCTAATTTCTTTACATTTTTAGTAGAGATAGGGAGGCTGGTCTCAAACTGCTGACCTCAAGCGATCCTCCCACCTTAGCCGCCCAGAGTGCTAGGATTATAGGCGTGAGCCACCATGCCCGGCCAATACTGCCCTCTTTTTTCCAAGCTTTATTTGATATATGATTAAAAAATAAAAAATTAAGGTGTATGACATGGTGTTTCTGATATAAGGATGTCTTATGTAATGACTCCCACACAGAAACTAATGTATCCATCACCAGACATAGTTTTGCTTTTTGTATGTGTGTGATGAGAACACTTACGATCTATTCTCTTAGCAAATTTTAAGTATACAACACAGTGTTATTAACTATAGTCATGCTGTACATTAGATCTCTAGAACTTATTCATCTTGAAACTGAAAGTCTGTCCCCTTTGACCAATATCTTCTCATTTCCCCTTGGCCCCTAGTGACCACCAACGTACTCTGTTTCTCTAAGGTCAACTTTTTTTAGTTCCAAATCAAAGTGGTTTTTCCCTTCCATGTCTGGTTTATTTCACTTAGTTTAGTCCTCCAAGTTTATTCATGTTGTTGTAACTGGCAGATTTCCATCTTTTTTAAGGTTGAGTAATATTCCATTGTGAATACTATCCTCTTGGTTTGTCTAAGTTCCAGGGTTTTTTTTTTTAGAGAGAAATGTTTCTTAACATAGATAAAGATATTTTAATAGCTATATAGTGGGAGAATTAGACAGATTGTATAAAACATGGTTAAACCTTTGTTAATCTATTCGTTTGACCAACATAGATTATTTGTTTGGGACCAGGTTCTAAAAATACAAAAGCCAATAAGAAATGATTCCTGCCCTCAAAAAACTTAACAATGTAATTAAAATGTAGTTTAGCTTGTTTGGAAGATACAAGCTGTTTTGTGAGGAAAACAGTGATCTGCGGTCACATGAAATTCAAATATTCTCATACAGTTCTATACGTAAGCTTTTATTTTTTTCTTCTTACTAAAAATATCAAACTTATTTCTCTTTCTGTTGCAAAATAAAAGTTTATCCTGAAACTTTATTTCTAATGAGCATAATATGTATATGTATACATAATAATATATGTAAATTAATTTCAGGTACTTTTTAAAAAAGGAATCTACATTGGGTATCTTGTATAAGAATATAGATCTGAGGAGCAGTCATTTTCATTAGTGTTTCATTTTTTCATATTCATTGTAGAAAAGTTAGAGTACACAAACCAAAAAGAAGAAAATAAAATTATCCATAATCCTATCACTCAGACACAATCTCTGTCATGTTTTAGTATATGCCTTCCAGTCTTTTATTATGTGGTATGTATAATTATTAGCATTCATGTGTATTAACAATAATCAACATTTCAACATGATGATAAACTTCTCATATCCAATATCTCATTTAGTAAGTGAGCTCAGGCTCTTATGTTTCCTAGCAGCTTTTAAATTAATATATTGTGTGACACTTTTCTTTTCAGTAAATATTCTACTATGATATCTTTTTAAGTAGCTGCATAGTATTTAATCTACTTGATTAAATAAATAAGTACATTTATTTAATCAAATGATTTATTTTTAAAACTTTTTTTTACTGTTATAACAAATGATAACAATGAACATTTGTTTTGTAATAACAAACAAAACAAAACCCAACTAGCAAGAAAACATTTTGTTACCTCCAAGATTATTTCCTTAGGATAAATTCTTAGAAATAGTTCTAAATACCAGGACTTGAACAGTTTTAAGCCTTTCAATAGAGACTTCCAAGAGAGTATTCTATTTGCATTCAATGTTTATATTTCCAGAACAAAATGGTCCTAATGATTATCTGATATTTTTTCATAATGTAAACAAATCGGTAAACTTAGGATGCAGAAGCAATTATGTTAGTCCCCTTGGGCTGTCCCTTCTGCAGCTGCAGATTTTGAGTTGCTGGGAACTTGTCTTAGTGTCAAGATCATGGACACTTTATTGGGTTCGCACAATACATACTTAAAACACTGGGAGCAAAGAAATAATTATAATTTAAGTGTTTATAAGTTTAAATGCTTAATGAAGGTTTTTATAGGTAGAAACCCAGACTGTAACTTTTTTCTCCATAAGGCCCCTCCTTCACCATAAAAGCCAATTTCTGGGACATATGGCTGCAGAATTATCGAGAAAGATCAGAAGGAGAAATCAGTGTAGCCCAGCAGTGTGAGGACAGGTGTGCACAGAGATCGCATCTGGGGATCTCCTGCCCTTGTGGGCCGTGGGCATCTTGAGACATACAGTATCCACCACCACCTCTGGAAGTCCCCAGAAAGTTCTGGATGCTTTCCACATGGGCATCAAAGAGGTGGCTTAGATCCTCTGTGTGTCCTTGCCAGTGACCTGCAACAATGGAGAGAATGAATACCACCAAGATCATACGCAGTGTTCCTGTCAAATAGTGGGGACATCGAAGACGTCAACTCTATCACACCCTTAAGGCAAAAGGAAATTCTCTTCCTCTTGTGGGACCAGAGAAAATGCCAACATTGGGTAAATATTGGAGAACCGTAGAAATTCCATCTAGGGAGACAAAAGGAAGAATAATGGTCAAGGCAAATTTGTCCTCAAACCCCGCCCTGACTCATGGTTTCCAGTTCCCTCAGGGTTTGGATTTTATTCTGAAACTTTTTCTCTAGGATCATTTGGTACCATGGTCATGACTTTGTTTTCTCTTTTTGAGAAAATGATGTGGTGTAATTGAAAAATTTAAAACCATATTTTCTTGGCCGGGCAAGGTGACTCACACCTGTAATCCTAGCACTCTGGGAGGCTGAGGCGGGAGGATTGCTCAAGGTCAGGAGTTCGAAACCAGCCTGAGCAAGGGTGAGATTCTGCCTCTACTAAAAATAAAAAGCAATTAATTGGCCAACTAAAAGTATACAGAAAAAAATTAGCTGGGCATGGTGGCACATGCCTGTCGCCCCAACTACTCAGAAGGCTGAGGCAGGAGGATTGCATGAGCCCAGGAGTCTGAGGTTGCTGTGAGCTAGGCTGATGTCACGGCACTCGAGCCTGGGCAACAGAGCGAGACTCTGTCTCAAAAAAAAAAAAAACCCAAAAAAAACCAAAAAAAATATTTTCTTACAAAAATACCAGGCACACAGGTTAAAACAAAATAAAACAAAACCCTAATTCTAATTATCTGAGTCCCTCCTTAAATAAACAAACAAGTGGGCTCACTTATGGGTTCTTCAGACAAGGAATTAACTGGCAAATAACTGGTAATAGTAGTTCCTTCTTTTCAGAATCGAGCTGTAATAAAATAGTTAAGTATCACCTGCACGTAGGTGACTGTAAACTGAACTAATTCATCACGTTTCCTGTGTTGGCAGAGGTGGGAAGTAGCTGCGAGCTGCACTGGCTCTGGTCTGCTGCAGGTGCTAGTGGAGAGCCCTGTTTGCTCTCCACTGTATTGCTCACGAGTCATTTATAATGCGCTTCCTGAATTCACACTCTACCTACATGTTTTAAAGAAGCAAGTAGAGTCAGTCAGGAATATTTTCTTAGATAACAGGTATTTTTAAAGCTACAAAAAACTTGCACCCTCAATGTATGGCATTCAACAAAAATCCTTTGGTTATGGTTTAAAAGCTTGTGGTTTACACAACGAGCAAGATGTGCAACATTTGGGGGATGGACGTGCTTGAAGCTCTTACTTGAAGGGGGAGGGGGGCATGGGCAATATATGTAACCTTAACACAGGTACCCCCATAATACACTAAAATTAAAAAAAAAAAAAAGCTTGTGGTTTAAAAATGAATTGTTTGCCTTGAGGTAGAAATAAAATCATGAATGTAATTGAAAGTAGGACACTTTTCCGGCTTCTGTAGATTTAGCTAGGTCCAAGGGAATATAATACCTGGTATCCTAAACTTTAAGTCTCATTATTATACATTGAGTTATAAATATTGATGTTGCTTTTTGAACAGGTTTTTCATCAGAAGTTTGACTTTTTGAAATTTGCCTACCCCTTTACTATGATTTTTATTGCCCTAATGGTATCATAGGTTGGAATATATCTAAAATTTTATAAAGAAAGTTAATGATGATAAAATAAATGTAAACTTGTTTTTGTGAGAACTTTCAGAATAGCTCACTATTCCTTCCCTTCAGTGAGCTATGACTTGGCTGGTATGAAGTATGAAAATGTAATGCTGATTAAGTAATTATGTTTAATATTTAACAATAGTTCATAGTCAAAATGATTACTGTTGTTTATAGCACATATATTTTTTTTAAATTGGAAACAATATATGGTTATATATTCAAAAATAACATTTATTGGCCGGGCGCGGTGGCTCACGCCTGTAATCCTAGCACTTTGGGAGGCCGAGGCGGGTGGATTGCTCAAGGTCAGGAGTTTGAAACCAGCCTGAGCGAGACCCCGTTTCTACCAAAAATAGAAAGAAATTAATTGGCTAGCTAATATATAGAGAAAAAATTAGCCGGGCATGGTGGCGCATGCCTGTAGTCCCAGCTACTCGGGAGGCTGAGGCAGGAGGATCGCTTGAGCCTAGGAGTTTGAGGTTGCTGTGAGCTAGGCTGATGCCACGGCACTCACTCTAGCCTGGGCAACAAAGTGAGACTCTGTCTCAAAAAAATAAATAAATAAAATAACATTTATTAATCATGCATCAAACACTTAATATATGCCAAGTCCTTACCAAAAAAATTTTTTTATTTTCTGTTAAGGAATTGATAGTAACTGAAAAAAGTCTCTACTGTGCCCTTCCCAATGGTAATTAAGCATTCAACTTTGAAATGGCACCAACAACTGGTTTAGTTATCTATGATGCTTCCAGTTTTAAAGACATTTTTACTAACAGTTTTCAAGATACATGAAAAGGCTTAATATATATAGTTTTCCAAATGCTCAATAGTGCCCTCTTATCACACGTTTTACTATTATTTTGGTGTTTTGCCTTTCCTTCAGCTCTTGTACCTCTTCATACCTCCCTCCTTCCTTCCATCTGCCATTTCAACCCTTGTCAGCACTGACCAGTGCCAAGAATGATTGGACCTGGCTAATTTCAGTTCTTTAAAGATGTGATTTAAGCAAAGAACAAATGATGTTTGGGGAGTTGTTTTTTTTAAATAATTTAATCTGCCTTTTTCATTTCAATAAGAGATGGCCTAATAGCAGAATTATAACAACTTTTTCTAAAACACATTGACATATAAATAGTTTTAGAGGAACTATAAGTAGTTCTTGTAAACTTGCCAGCAAAGAAGCTACCTGTTCTTTTCTGTTCTCTTCTCCCTCAAGAAAAAGCTAAAATATTTCAATGAGGAACAAAAGATATTTTTTTTAAGTCACCCCTATTGAATAAGAAAGTGTTCATACATTCTGTAAAAGCAAAATGATTGTAAGGGATCCTTCTTGATTATGGCAAATATCTAATTCAAATACTCCACACCATTTCATTTGCCCTAAAATATAGATAATTAAAATGAGAAACAGTTTCCTAAGAACACTGTGGCTAATGCTACTTTTCCATGTTTTTGTGTAGATAGGACAAGTTCCTTAAGAGCTCTTGCCAAATAACATGTTCTATTTAGGGCAGCCACTGATACCCGATTCGGTTAATAAGCACTAATCTCTTTTTAACAGACTGCATTTGATGCGGATTAGTGAAATAAGCTCTCATCCCTCACGATAACCCTTTGTTCCTGAGAACTTTCTCCATCTGCCTCAGGGATGTTATGTTTGAAGATTTTTATGCTTCAGAATATGTTCAGAGAACTTCTTTCGTGCATGGAAAAGGCTTTCCATATTGCGGAACAGATGTGTTTCTAGAACGAGAAGGCACAGACTATAAGCCATGGAAGCCCCCATAGCTTATCTATAGCTTCCTCTCAGAATTCAGTTTAAAGACAAACAAATAGACAATATGCCAAGTTAGTTTCACTCTTTGTTAAAAGTTATGGTACAAATATGATCATGGGAAAGGTGATTTTAGAGAACCAAAATTAGTTGGATATGGAGGCACACACCTGTGGTTTCAGCTACTTGGGAGGCTGAAGCAGGAGGATGGCTTGAGCCCAGGAGTTCAAGGCTGCAGTGAGCTATGATGGCACCACCGCACTGTAGCCTGGGCAACAGAGCAAGACCCTGTTTCTAAAAAAAAAGGATAGAGGGAAAGAAATGAGCGAATTGCACACATTTGTGAGAGTACAAGCTAATGAAGTGACCAGGCAAAGAGCTACCATGGGGATAGGACAGGATGTTACTGACATCTGGCAAATATCTGTTGGGGAAGTGCTTCAGAATTCCCAGGAATCTGTGAAGCTCCTAGGCTAAACCAGGGGAGTAGGGGGATGGGGAGAGCAGGGGGCATCCCCAGCCTTCTGGGAGACTTGACCTACCTTGATCTGAAGTGACCTCCTTTTAGATGAATGCTCATTTGTTCACCAGTGACCCCTGGCTCCAGACATGGTATTAGGAATCCACAGGACAATAGAATTTGGGTTGCGATGGCAGAAAACATAAAGGATGTTGAGAGAACATTTGGATTCTAGTCCCTTCTTTTGCACTTGTTGGCTCTATCACACAAAGCAAGGCTCATGATGTTCTTAAATCTGATTTTTCTCTTCTCTAAACCTGGGGGATAATAGAATTTTCCTTCTATACCTCAAGGACGCGGTAAGGGAGGGTGGGGGAAGAGGGAGGTGAGGGTGCCTTGTGAGGAGACTTTACACAGATGAGGTGTGTTCTGTGCTCCCGTGTGCACCAGTGGAGCTTCCAAGGAAGGAAAACCAGGGTGAGGAGGGGCCATCTAGGACTTTCACTGTATCTCCATCATGGGAATTTTAAGTGTTGAGCATGTATTAATTGATTACTTGTAAACTTTTTAGAAATGAAAGAGTGTAGAAATAAAACCAATATTTTAAAAAAAGAAATATTGGCCAGGCGCGGTGGCTCACGCCTGTAATCCTAGCACTCTGGGAGGCCGAGGTGGGCAGATTGCTCAAGGTCAGGAGTTCGAAACCAGCCTAAACAAGAGCGAGACCCCGTCTCTACTATAAATAGAAAGAAATTAATTGACCAACTAATATATATAGAAAAAATCAGCCGGGCATGGTGGCACATGCCTGCAGTCCCAGCTACTTGGGAGGCTGAGGCAGGAGGATTGCTTGAGCCCAGGAGTTTTAGGTTGCTGTGAGCTAGGCTGACGCCACGGCACTCACTCTAGCCTGGGCAACAAAAGGAGACTCTGTCTCAAAAAAACAAACAAAAAAAAAGAAATATTATATCAGGTATAGAAATTTAATGTAAAAGAAGTAAACTCATTTTTCTCTTTGACTGTAGTTCCATAATCCTTCATTATTCTGAAATCCAAAAAGCTTTGAAAACAGAGAGTTTTCCCATAAGTTTTCAGCAAACTTATTTAATGGTAAAACATAACCTGAACTAATGTGAGGCTTGTGTTTATTCCTTTATTTATACTTTTTGTAAATGTACCTGCTGATAACATGTTTCATAGTACATTATATAGGGACTATATTAACTTTTGAAAATCTGAAACATGCTGACATACCTTGACCCCAGAGGTTTCATATAAGGAATGATGTACTTGGATATGCATATTAAGTTCATAAATAAAGCAAATACCCTAGTGGCTCTTTCTTTCTTTCTCTCTTTCTTTCCTTTCTTTCTTTTTTCTTTTTTATGAGACAGAATCTCACTCTGTTGCTGGGGCTAGAGTGCCATGGCATCAGCCTAGGTCACAGCAACCTCAAACTCCTGGGCTCAAGCAATCCTCCTGCCTCAGCCTCCAGAGTAGCTGGGACTACAGGCATGCACCACCATGCCTGCCTAATTTTTTCTATATATTTTTAGTTGGCCAATTAATTTCTTTCTATTTTTAGCAGAGATGGGGTCTCGCTCTTGCTCAGGCTGGTTTCAAACTCTTGACCTTCAGCGATCCTCCCTCCTTGGCCTCCCAGAGTGCTAGGATTACAGGCGTGAGCCACCACACCCGGCCAAGGGCCTGGTGCTTTATAAGAAGAGGAAGGGAGACCTGAGCCAGCAGCTCAGCACCCTTCACCATGTGATGCCCTGAGCCACCTCGGGACTCGGTAGAGAGTCCCCACCAGCAAGAAGGGTCTCACCAGACGAGGCCCCTTGACTTTAGACTTCTTAGCCTCCATAACTGTAAGAAATAAATTCCTTTTGTTTATAAACTGCCCAGTTTCAGGTATTCTGCTATAAGCAACAGGAAATGGACTGACATGTATTATGTAGGGGATTATAAAGAATAGCAAGTGATGATTGCTGCCCCCAAGGAATCTGTGCTATAGCAGGGACTGCGCTTCCACTTGAATTTAATACAGACCACATTGCGCTCAATGCTGTCACTGGACGATAATCAGACAGCAAAGGCAGGTGAGAGCCCAGGCCCAGGCCAGGAAGACGAGGCATACAGCCTGCTTGCAAACTCACATGATTCCACGCAGAGCGAGCTGCTGCTCATGGCTCCAGGGAAAGCTAATGGCTCTGGGAGAGAGAAGGCTGTTTACAGGCCTGATATTTTCATTCCTTTTTCTAAGTAAAACATTGTCTTGATACCCTTTCTGGAGCTCTAAGGGGCCCTGTGGAATCTTCATTCCCAAAACAAAAAGTTCCCCAGGGTAACGAGACAGGCTGAGGGTGTACCGAGTGGGGGAATGAATGGCAGCCCAGTTCTTCGCAATCACGGTGGGCAGCAGTGGGAGTCCTCCTGAACAGAGGTGGCGCTGTGGCAGAGGGACCGATCTCCCAGACCAGAGATTCAGAAATGTCAGTGGTCCCTAAAAGGGTAATTGTAAAGCCTCACTTTTTTGGGGGGTTGCTACTGAAAGACATTGGTTGTAAAGCTGTCAAAGAGCTGTGGGTAGTGCAGAAAGAAACTGAGGAGTAAGACCAAGCACCGTAAGTAACTGAGAGCACGTAGCATTTTTCTTCTTTCTCCCAAAGCCTCATTGGTGTCCAGGGCGCCTTATGGTTTTGGTGCCATTGTACTTCCATAATTGTGTCTTTTCCTTTTATTTCCATGTTTATGATTACTGGTAAATATAATTCCATAGTCTGGACATAATAGCATATCCAGAATGTGCCGCCAGGGCTGCAGGTGATGTAAAGAAGGTGTGTGTCCCTAGTGGAAGGGAATCTGAGCATAGACACTATGTCCAGCCTTCCCTCAAACACAGGAGAGCAGTTGCAGAGTTAGCAGGCAGGAAACGCTGTCTTTATGACCCATGACAACTTCAGCATACAGGTGGTGTGTACGAGCTCTGGCAGCCTAGCTGGAGAGCCCTGGTGATTAGCAGGGTAGCAGGGAAACTGCGTGAGGACCAACAGCACAATCGCATGGGCACTTATTTAAATCTCGGCCTCCAGAGCCCCAAGTTGTGAAAGCTCTGATGGGAAAGGCCCTAAAACTCACATAATTCCATGCAGAGGGAGCTGTTGCTCATGGCTCTGGGGAAAGCTAATGGCTCGTTGTCACGGCCATAATTTCATTGTGGTGGCACTTGCCAAACCAAGAGAGAAAATGGAGAAGAGAATAACTTTTATGAAAATATTTCCTCTCGGACATATAAAACTTGTCAACTAAGTTGGAGTTGGATGCCTTCTAGGTCATGCCATCCTCTGGGCTGTCAAACCCATAACATTTGTGAGTGGCAAGATGATGTCATCTGCGTTCAGCAGTTTGTAGTAATTTCCACTCCGAGCCCTGCTCAGAGTTGGAGATGATTGCCCTAGATGGGATCTAAGCTTACAGATGAAAGCCTCACTTTTCTTTTCCATTGAGATCACAATACTTTTCTCTTTAGCAGGATGACAATTGTGCGGTCACCAACATTACATCATGCTATCTCCCTTGAAATGGCATCATTTAAGTGTGTGAGCACAGCTGTGAAAACAAAACATGTTTTGCTGTGAGCTTAGTAAATTCTCAATGCACATACTAATTGGTTTGCCTTTTTACAAGTAGTATCAAAAATATAATGTAAAATGTGAGTCAGGAAGAAGTTCAGAAGCTCAGGGGGTACTGGGGGATCAGTTCTGGGTGCGGAGGTGGGGCTTGGCCAATGCAGCTACTGTTGTAAGTCTTGCCTCTGTATGGACCCCCCTGTATGTCTGGGTAGCAGTGCTCCTGAGCAGCCCAGGGGGAAAGCACCCACCCACCATGCTAATTCACCCTGAGTCCACAAGAGTGGGGGCACTTACATCACCAACAGGAAGATCAAGTGATTGTTTCATAATCTGCAGACAATATTTATTGTAACTGCTATAAAGATCTAAAAGCTTGAGTACCTTTTACACCTAGTGATCCCAAACACAGAGACACATCCTGATGAATAAATGTAACAGAGGTACAATGATCAAACACTGTCACTTGGGCAGGGCATGGTGGCTCATGCCTGTAATCCTAGCACTTTGGGAGGCTGAGGCAGGAGGATCGCTTGAGCTCAGGAGTTCAAGACTAACCTGAGCACGGGCAAGACCCCTGTCTCTACTAAAAATAGAAAAGAAATCAGCCAGGTAACTAAAAATAGAAAAAATTAGCCGAGCATGGTGGTGCATGCCTGTAGCCCCAGCTACTCGGGAGGCTGAGGCAGAAGGATTGCTTGAACCCAGGCGTTTGAGCTTGCTGTGAGCTAGGCTGATGCCACCACACTCTAGCCTGGGAAACAGACAAGACTCTGTCTGAAAAAAATATATATATATATTGTCACTTAGCAGTTCAAAGTGGAAAAGCTTCCAGGTATTGGAATAAGCGTCAGGGGACCAGATGTTTCCTAGATGAATAGGGAAAGATCAAAATGACTATGAATTGAAACATGTACCCAAGGAAGGTTCACTTTCTTTGTTCTGTTAATACAAATGCCAAAAACTGTCTAACTCACAAACAAATGCCTACTTTGTGGGTATCAGAAATGACTTTGCCATAATTCCTGTGAAAAATGTGTGTGCTGGGAGCCCCAGGCCCCCACCTGGATAGTCACAGGCAGAGGGCTCTGAGCAGTGGCGGCTTCAGGGTGACCCCCTCTCAGACAGCCAGGACGGTGCTGCAGCTCTCCTACCACCTTCATTTTCTCTCTTGTTCTTTAGTCTCGTTGTCTTTCGTTGCATTTTTAAAAGTACAGAGAGGAAAAAAGAAAAGGAAGCTCACCGTGATAGTAGAAAAAAGGTGCCTCCTGCAAAGAACCGTGTGGCCACAGGCAGAAGCCACCTTGCCAGCATTGTTCACTCCTGGGGCCCAAGGCGCCTTCCGAATGGGAAGATACCCCAAGGCTCAGTAGCGCCAAATGAGGGAAGACGTGGAGAGGGTTTCACTTCGCTAGGGCTGCCACAGCACAGCACCGGAGACTGGGTGGCCCAGACACCAGAACTTCATTCCTCACAGTTCCAAAAGCTGGAGATCGAGGTATGGGAAAGGGTGGTTTCTCCTGAGTCCTCTTTCCATGGCTGGAAGATGCTCATCTTCCCCCTGTGTCCCCATGTGGTCGTCCCTCTGCGTGTGTCTGTGTCCTCATCTTCCCCTCTCCTGAGGACACCAGTCACAGTGGATTAGGGCGCACCCTGATGACCGCACTATGACTTAATTACCTCTTTAAAGACACTGTCTCCACATACAGTCACATTCTGAGGTCCTGGGCGTTAGGGTTCAGCATACGCACCCAGCGCCCGTTCAATCAGCCCATACAGAGATCGTCCTCTGTGTCCGTGTTTCCCACCAGCCGCACTCGGGCACGACTCCGACCCGCGTGCACGGGATGGCAGTGCTGTGGCCAAGAACCCCTCAAGAATCAGAAGGAGGGTAGCTTTGGATTTGGCTTCCGCACTCCAGCGTCAAATTCCATCACTGGCCTTATTTGCATTTAAAATAAATGTATTGTCTTACACCAGGGACAACGTTTAGAACTGCCATCGAAACCTTTTTTTCCTAGGGGAAGAGTGAATTTCTCCCTTGACTTCTGCCAACAGAAGTTTCCAGGGTGTAGGGCACCACTTGAAGTCCATTTGAGGTCCTCATTATTGCGTCTATTTTGCAGACAAAAATTTTGCCAGCAAGTCCTTGGCAGAGACAGCCCTGTAACTCAGAAATTCCGGACGCTGCAAGCCTCAGTGACACGGATGTGAGCAGCTACGGTTGCAGACACGCAGCAGGGCCGGGTGGCAGCCCCAGAAGCTGGCTGCCTGCACATGGCAGCCCAGCACACCTCAGAGCCCCACCGCTCTTCCCGCCATAGGGGAGGGAGGACACCGCTGCGGGTGTGGGAATTTGGCTGGAACAGCAGGAATCGCATCACCGTGTTTATGAAAAATGCAGGGAGATATTTTAATGGAGCAGAAAAATTATAGTTACATCATTAGGGTTTGTCCGTCATTAAATGCATTTGGTGTGTTTTATATTATGTCTGACCTACGGGTGTGAGGCTGTAGATTCTTCCATGTTTAGTTAAACACTGAGCAAGGAGGCACGACGAAGACTACTTTTTAATGTTGGCCAAAAATTATGTGGCTTTACAGTTCTCCGATTGTGAAGATTGAAGACTTTGAGATGATTTTGTTACCCTAATGCAATCGGTTCTGTTTGTTTGGTTTGGTTTTGTTTTTCCATGCCCACGTGTCCATTGAACAAACAACTCTTAAAGTGTCTAAACCTTTGATCTTTATTCATATGGATTAAAAAGAGGATAAAAAGAAAGATAATGACATAGCCAGATGAAATTAAATATGGGCTAAAATTCTTTAAAAGGAGATTTTTTTTATTTCTATGGAGATATAATTTTACTAAAATAGTAAAAGGGAGAAAAAGAGAAAACATACTTGTATACGATTTTTTAAAAACATTTCTCAAAGTTTTTCATAAGGGGTTCTGTTTATAAACAACTTTAAAGTTAATTCCATGGCCTTTGGTTCTAGAAATTTTGACTCAAGCAAAAGAAGTCTGGATATGCTCATTAAATGAAATATATTGAATGATCCATTATTCTTTGGAAGTTAAGAGGAATATACTGATCCTTCTTTAGACATTTGAATGTATAGCAATAAGAATTTTTTTTTCAGAGATGGATGCTAACTTACTCTGAATTAGTATACATATAATAAGTGATACAATATTTCTAAATGAGCTATTTATAAAATAAAATGCAATGGGTTTGAGGAATCTTTCATTTGATAGTATTAACTTTTGCTTGAACTTCTTAATTTAAAGCAAATAAATTAACAAATAGATTCTCTTTAATTGTGAAGGCAATGTCTAATCTATGATCCATTTAATCTGCAATGCAAAAACAGAATTAAATTTCTAGTTTTTCAAGTTTTTCAAGTTTAGAATGTGCAATTTCCAAGGGCCATGTTGCTTAAGAGCAAAGGAAGGAAAAGCACTGCTATAATCTCTACACCTGAGATAACTGTGCTCTCATTTGAAAAAATGTTCTGGGACTTTCAGGTAGAGATGTTTGGTTTGGGATTTCTAAATACTCATCCCCTACCAATTCCTAAATAAGTAATCTAAGAAATGTAAAATTAGGAAGAGCATCCATTTATACAAAAAGCTAAGGAAGTATATCATCAGCATGTCAGAGATTCACCCTTCCCTGAGGAATGGCATGACCTGGGAAAGAATGGACAAAGTTTTGGCCTCTGTGAATCTCCGGGCTGCAAGGGCTGAGTTCTGGAGAAAAGGGTGGGCTGTGAGACTAACCTGGTGCTATGGTTTGAATGTTTGTGTCCCCCCCAAATTAATATCTTGAAACCTAATCACCAATGTGCTGGTTTTAGGAGGTGGAGCTTTGGGAGGTGACTGTCATGTAGGTAGTAACATTGAGTCCTCATGAATGAGAATAATTCCTTCATAAAAGAGGCAGAGAGCCTTCCCACTTCTAGCTCGTGAGGACACAGTGAGAAGGCACCACCTGTGAACCAGAAAGCAACCCTCACCAGACACTGCATCTACCAGCACCTTGACCTTGGACTTCCCAGCCTCCAAAACTATGAGCAATAACTCTCTGTTGCGTATAGCTACCCAGTCTATGGTATATTGTTGTAGCAGACCAAACACACTAAGACAGCTGGGAAGTTTCAGGTGAAGTCTGACTGGTTGTGTCCACTGCTGCAATCCCTGTTTATGGGGTCGATACAGGACTCAGAGGTCCAGACTGCCGTAATTAGTGGAGAACGGTGGTTCTGCGGCTCAGGAGAGGAACTTACCCTTTCCCTAAAGGGTGAAGGTAATCACTGTTGGGGTGGTGAGTGTTAGGGACCGACCTTCCACAGCCCCACCGGACAGAAAAGCAGAGACATTGAGGATGCAATCACACAAGAGGAAGTTTATTTTCTGGCTAGCCAGGGTCCAAGCCCCAGAGCACCAACGCAGTGGCCACTCTCGCAGGCAAGGACCCCGACCGGAACTACGGCATGCCTTTTATCCCCATGGTGCACAAGCTGCACACAAGCTGATCACGCATGGATCATGTGTTGACCTTTAAAATGATTGGTTGCCCACTATTGCCTTTTGAAATAATTGGCGGGTTGGTTGCCCTCTATTGCCTGATGGGCCAGTCGCCTGTGCTTCAATGACCTCATCCCATAATTCCCCTTACAGCGGTGTAGCAAGCAAGCAATGACCAGAAGCAAAGGTTTGTGGTTAGCTCATTGCCCCACCCAAGTAAATTCCCGACAAGTGGAAAAATTCCTCTGCCCTTCCTCTGTCCTACAAATTCCTCTGCCCTTCCTCTGCCCTACAGTGAGCAGTCTGGTAAAACTGGGCTGGATGCTGGCCACCCCACCAAACAAGACACTGCTGGTCATGGTGGGAGTAGCATCCTTGGATAGTGGGCTCACTAAAAGGCCAGTCTTTGTTGACATGGTAACAGCTATGTAGAAAAACTGGGCTGAAGAGGCAGATCTCTGTGTGCCGGATTGGAGGCCTGGCCACAACCGGCCTGGGGCCGGGCAGAATGGCTTCACTCTGAACAGAAGGGAAATTTCACAGAGGCGAAGTTCCCTATTCAGCATAGCCTGTGGCTCAAGTGCTTGCTGCTTTCCTCCGAGTGGACGACTGGATTAGCTACAATCAGTAAGCAAGAATAAAACTAATATGGTGTCTATGAAGAGATTCTTTACTATAAATCCCACCAATAAGATTCAGAGAAAGAGTATATTTTTGAAAAATATTTTGGGCAAAAAATGATGAATTTCATACAGCATCGGCATTTTACTCTCAACAGCATTCAAGAAATGTAGTCTTGGCCGGGCGCTGTGGCTCACGCCTGTAATCCTAGCTCTTGGGAGGCCGAGGCGGGCGGATTGCTCAAGGTCAGGAGTTCAAAACCAGCCTGAGCAAGAGCGAGACCCCGTCTCTACTATAAATAGAAAGAAATTAACTGGCCAACTGATATATATATAAAAAATTAGCCGGGCATGGTGGCGCATGCCTGTAGTCCCAGCTACTCGGGAGGCTGAGGCAGAAGGATCACTCAAGCCCAGGAGTTTGAGGTTGCTGTGAGCTAGGCTGACGCCACAGCACTCACTCTAGCCTGAACAACAAAGCGAGACTCTGTCTCAAAAAAAAAAAAAAAAAAAAAAAAAAGAAATGTAGTCTCCATAAAATAAGATGAACGGTAAGATGACATGACAAGCAAGGATTAAGTTGAGAAGTAAGCAGAGCCATAAAGGGAAATAAATGAGGTACTGAAAAAATGTTTTAGAATTAAGCAGCTAATATCAGCATTTCAAAATGCATTAGAAGTGGTAAAGAGCAGAATCAACTCTGCCAAAAATTATTTCAGTAATACAGAAGACAGAGCAGTGACATGATAGGCCTGTTGTCCCAAGACGACTCTGGACAGAATCATTGCATGTTGTTTGTATGGGAGTGCAGGGAACCGGGAGTCACAGCCGGCAGCGGCGTTAGAACTACAGAGGAAGGTGTGGAGTAGGACTTTTCAATAAACTGATAGACACATGACCCACCGGAAATCATTACCATGTCAAAGAGGCAGTGAACTTGTGAATTGTGTGTATACATGGCTGAGTGTTGCAATTTCTTAAGATAATTGTTTTATTAGTCTACCCAGCTTGAATTCCATAGTCACGTATGTCATTTCTACCCCATCACAAGCCTGGATAAATCCTCTGTGGCTGAACCACACAGCGGAATGCACACCGAGAGTTCAGAACGTGTGGGAGAAAATCCAGGCACGTCACACTGACTTCCAGGGGAGCCTGGAGGCCACCAGGCAATAACACCAAAGTCTCTTCACTCCCCATTCCTTTCTAGATCTCTCTTTCAGACCTCTCTGCCCTCCCCAAACCTCCAGTACTCCCCCTGCATCAGTCTCAACTCAGGGCACTGCTTCCCATTATGGAGAGAAGATGGAAGCCCTCGGAAGAGGTCGGGTGCCAGTGCCCAGCACCCACGCCCGCCCGCCTCTGAGGGTGTCTGCGCCGTGCCCGCTCGCCTCCCGTCACACGCAGCTGCCGTGCTCCTGGGGAAGCCAGCCTGGCCTCCTGCTCGCCTGGTGACATCCCCCTACACGCACTCAGGGGCATTGCTCCCGAAATTCTCCCTTCTGCCTTCTGCAGCATCAATGTGTCCTTCTTTTCTGGAGCATCGAAAAATCAAATATGTTGACTTTTCTTTCATGTTAAAAAAAAAAAAACAAACACCAAAAATCCTCTTGGCCCCTCCCTCCCCTCCAGTTACTGTTGTGTTCCTTTCCTTTGCTTTATAAGAGAAGTTCTAGAAGGAGCTGTTTATACACATCGCGTCACATGGTCTCCAGTTCCTCCCTTCCCCCTCTTGAAGCCACTACGGCCAGATTCCTGCCACCTCTCCACCGAAACTACTATGGCCAAGGGCGCCAGCGATCCACGCACCGCCAAGTCCAGAGGCAGGCGCTTAGAGCTCATCCCACCTGAACTGTCAGCGTATTGCCCGAACCCTGACGCATTGGAGAGTAACATTGGCCTTTTAAGGACAACAGTTATCAGGTTTTCCTCCTACCCTCCCGGCTACTTCAAGTTCATCTCTTTTGCCCCCTCCTCTGCTGTTCTTCAAAGCAGTGAGACGCCCCAGGGCTCGGCCTTGAACCTTGTCTGTCCTCCAGACTCACTCCTACAGGGACCTCCTCCTGCCTCAGGGCCCTAAATTCCATCCTAGTGACTAATGGCTCTCGACTTTATATCAGGCCCACTCTCCCCCCTGGACTTGAGTGACCCTCTGAACAACTCTGGGTGTCTGCAGACATCCCCAATTTAATATGTTCAATATTGAGCGACTCTCCCCTCCGCCCCCAAGAGAGCTCTGCGCCCACCTCCTCCCGCTGCACCCCCAAGACTCGCCTCCTCCTCATTTGCTCTACACCCTTTGCAGCTGCTGTTCCCTTGGCTGGAATGCTCTTCCTGCAGACAGTCACGTGTGTTATTCCCTCTGTGGACGGAAAAATCCAAACTCTGAAATATCTGAAAGAAGTTTATTCTGAGCCAAATTTGAGGACCATGACCCGGAGCCACTCCCAAGATGCCTAGAGCAAGTGGACTCGCTGTGGCTGGGTTACAGTTTACTTTTATACATTTTAGGGAGACAGGGGTTACAGGTAAAGTCACAAATCAGTAAGTTGGAGGTATACATTGGCTTGGCCTAAAAAGGAGGGCCATCTCGAAGTGGGGGAGCTTACAGGTTGTAGGTGGGTTTAAAGATCCTTTGGCTTGTAATTGGTGAAAGACAGGAAGCTTTGTCTAAAGGCTTGGAATGTTTTAACATCAGGAACTGTTATTTGTTGTGTAAATTGAGGGCCTGCAGGTTTGTCTTGCACACCCTTAGGCCTGTCAATGGGTCACAAAGGAAGTCTCCAAGAAGGTGGGGGGGCATGATGAGGCCTGTCTGACCTCCCTCCTCCTGGCGGACAATTTAGTTTTAGGATATTCCTTTGGCCACGAGGGTGTCCATTCAGTCAGCCGGTGGGGGGCGGGTGGTGAGCCTTAAAATTTATTTTAGTTCACACCTCGTATCTTTACTTAAAAACCACGTCCCCAAGAACCTTGTCCAAACCCTGAAGTCCCGCCTGAACCCTAACACTTTGTATCCCCTCCCCTGCCTTACGGTTTCTCCTTGGCGCTTCCCACTGGCTACTGAAGTATGTGTCGCCTTTATCTCGCCATTGGCCCTGTGCCCAGCTAGCACCGAGGTGCCATTAGGGCCAGAGTTTTTGTCTAGCTCAGTCGTTGCTGATCCTCTGTACCTAGAAAAGTGCCGGACACAAACTAGACCCCATAAATATTTGCTGAGCGAATTACCTTGCAGTTAAGTGCACCAAAGGGAGGAGATGCTGCAGCCAGGTGAGCAAAGGAGACCGGACACTGATCATTTCGCGTGAAATGCGACCCGCCCTCCGCAGGGCACTTCTCAGCGTTCTCAGAGCGCTAACACCACAAGAGACACCACAAATAAAAGTGAGTGCACGGTCACATGAGTGTGGGAAACACTCCATAGGACACTTTCAGAGATTCGGAGGGGACACTGACATATCAGAATCTCTGAGAAGTCCTTTGGGAAATAAACTTGTCTCTCTTTCTTCCCTCATCTCCGTTTCATCTGGCCAGTGTCTAAGTATCCTTCGAGACTCGGTGCATGAACAGCTGACCTCTCTCAGAGGCCATGCGAACTCCGTCCTGCAAGGGTGGCATAGCTGGGGCAGAGGTTGCAGGGGTCACGTCTAGTGTCCGGACCAGAGATGGGACAGGCAGGGTCTGCAACTCAGGCAGCCATGAAAAAGTGGCCTCTAGGTGCCCTGAGAAAGGTGTGTCCCCAGGCCCGTGTGGAACGCCACAGATCCGGGGCCAAGGCCATCTGTGCCAGCTAGCGCTGCCAAGAGTGGAAGGGCGCCGTGAGCAGCCTGCACCCTCAGTGGGACGTGTCCCCTCATTCTCAAGCCCGGGTGCTGATGGGCGAGCTTCTGGGGCAGTCGGCCTGTGGGCCCTGCGCCTGGGGACTGTGGGACAGAGTAGCATCGGCAGACACAGAGCCGTGAGAATGGCAGGACAGCCCGCATGTGCAAGCACTAAGTGAGCCCGGGAGAGCGGGAGCAAGTGCTTCGGGGACTTTGAGAAACACCACAGATCTTTCAGCACGTTGGTCATGACCCAGCCAACAAGGCACTCTCTCCACCATGCCTCCCCCCATAGAATTTGGAAAGCTTCTATCTCCCACACACCTGAGTCTATTACGATATAACATGGGTTTGTGTGTGTGTGTGTGTGTGTGTGTGTGTGTGTGCATGTGCACACGTACGCTTATGAATTGTGTACCAGGCTGTGTTGCCCAAGGAGCTTATGTGGGTAGTGAGTAGATATCAACTTTCCATTACCATTTTACTACACTGGAAAAAGCTCTACTTCCTTGGGTGACTCCAGGCTGGGAAACTGCTGTGATCTTTTTCTTAGATTTTCTCTGACGAGAGCATTCCACTAGCTTTGACCCCCTTCTCAACAATCACATTTGAATGGTCACAAGTGCTCATCAAGAAAAGCAGTTTCTCTTCTTTTTTAGAGGCACCTTTCAGGCTGTTCTGACCAAATTAGAAGAACAGGATGTGAACACTTTCAGTACCTGCCTAAAAGTAGCACTTTTAGCCCAATAATAACTCAGGACGCACCTGTTAAAGGGTTCAAATGGTGGCGTTTTGGCTTCTGAATGTTCTGCGGAGTCCTCTTCCCAAATTGACAACACACTGGGGGGGTCATGATACCCTCCTGGAAAACAAAAGCTATGGTTTCCCCAGTCAGTGGCAATTCCTCCTGCTTTCGTCCTCACAGCGCTCACAGGGAGGAGGACAGCTGCCAACAAAGGGCTTTGCCGTGCCCCACTCGGCTGCTGTTGGAAGCAGGTGCAGCTCCTTGAAGGCTACAGGGTTGCAATAAAAAGGTGGTCTCACAATACGACTTCATCAGTAGTGACAACACTGGCCCCAGTACCTATTGGCTTATCTGTCTGGGACAAGGCTGTGATTTTAACGGGGTCTCTCTCAAGGAAGCCATCCTCTACCACATTTGAGGGTAGACAAATGTTATTTGTCATTTATTCCTTCACTCATTCATTCAACAAACAGCTATTAAATAAATGCCTGCTGTGCACCAGACTCACGTTCACACCCTTCATCCCACAGGGCTTGCAGTCTAGGGGGAAAGGCTGACACAAAACACAAAATGACACAAGCAAATAATTACTGTTCTGCTAAGGCATCTGGAGAGAAAGGACAACATTTTAGGAGAGCAGAGTGCAGGGGGTGCCTAACCCCTGCTGGCAGTCAGGGAAGTGTTTCCTGGGAAACTTATGTTTTACTTCATTGCCGTAAAAATGCAATTGTGTCTCCATTTTTAGGCTCCTTTGAGCTGGAAGCCAGGCCGATCAAAGTGGGCATCTAGGCAGGGCCACTTGTAGCTGCTACCATATGAAGTGGCATGTCAACCCCTCAGGAGGACGGGGTTGTGGCACTCGCCGAAGGTGTTTAGAATCATCCCAAGTGGCTAGAATCTAGGGGAACAGAGAGCACAGAGGTCTGGGATGAGACTGCATCTTTCCTGAAATCCCCTGACAGCCAAGGCAAAGGCTGGGATTTTACTCCACGTGGAAAGGGAGCCGCCGAAGGAAGTTAAGTGAAGGAGGGATATGACTCGGTCCTCGCTGCCGCACAAAGGACAGATCGGAGGGACTCGGGGGACTACCGAAGTGGGTAGGATGAGAAGATGTGGCAGAGGTGACAAGAAACAAGTCTGTGGGAGGCATAGCTCAGACCCGGAAAGGACTGGGCTTGCTGGTGGGCAGATGGGGCATGAGGTGGCGGTCAAGGTGCTGCAGTGAGGAAAAAGGAGAAGTTTGCAACCCAGGTTTCTGGTTTGAACAAACAGCAAGGAAGCACCGTTTATTGAGATGGAGAGGCCAGGGGACAAGCAGATTGCCATGGGGACCGTGGGTTCGGTTTTGGTGTGCACGCAAGGCAGACAAGAGGAGGAATCGGGAGGCGGTGAGGGCTCGGGGAGAGCCTCGCTGCTGGGTGGATGTTGGTGTCATCAGCAGAGAGATGGTATTTAGGGCCATGGCAGTGAACAGGGTCACCTCGAGAGTGAGCACAGAGAGAAAAGTGGGCTGGAGGCTGAGCTCGGAGAAGCTAACATCCAAGGGTGGGTGGCGGCCAATCAGAGAAGCTGAAGGGACAGCAGATTCAGGTGGCGCCAGTGTTGATGGGCCTAAGAGGGCCAAGGACACGACCAAAGTGTTCCTTTGACTTGTCAACGTGAATCCTTGGTGACTTTGAGAAGAGCAGATTTGGGTCTGGGGTCCAGAGTGGCCCAGGCTGGAGGACATGTGGAAAGCGAAGTGCAGGGAACGTTTGAAAGAGGTTTGCTGTGAAGGAAAACAGTAAGCGCCTGCGTAGGGGCACGTAGGTTTGGCAGTGGAAAGATGGAGGAGCTCGTGCTTTTGGCTTCACTTTTCTGGGAGACGTACGAGGTCCAGTTGACAACTGAGAGATGGTGCTGCTGGGGGTCTGGGGGCGGCATCAGTGGGAGTACTGGTCAGACAGTGGGACAGCCCGGAGAAATGCCATCAGTTTCTGGGCAGGGCTGAGTAGGATTTAAGGCTTATTTTCATGAATGTGAAGGGAAAGTGCTGCTTGGTTGTGTGAGTTTTCTCCAGCAGAGTCTGGCCACGCGGTTAAAGGCACAGGGAAAGCAGAGGCGAGGCTCAGCAGCGTCTCTGGCGAGGCAGGACGAGCAGGAGGAGGACCCGCGGGATCTGCCCGGTCAGGAGCAGGGCAGCCATAGCTGTCTGGAGGACGGGGAGGGATTATGAGATGGCGGCATCGGTAGCTCAGAGGTCACGGTGAAGGAGAAGCATCGCAGAAGCAGGCTTCTTGAGCGCGTGAACTGCAAGTCTAGCAGGGGCCACGCAGGGTGGGATGCCTTTACTTCAGATTTTGGAGATGGTGCAGATGCTGGTGATGACAAACGCTCTGGGAGGGAGTTACAGAGGGACAGACAGATGGCTCATCACCAGATGCTGAAAATACCCGGAATGAAGACAGGAAAGCGGTGACCAGGAACACTATGAGCCAGGAACCAAAGTCAGTAGTGAATGAGGGGGAGTGCTGTGGGAAAACACAGGAACTGGAAGCACAGAGGGTGTCACAGCCAATAGGACCAATTTAAGGAGAGCTGAGGGTTTGTAGGAGGAAGGGGGAGAAATGATTTGGAAGGGACAATGGGGAACAGGAAGGTGCCTGCCTCACCGTCTGGCTCTGAGGGACTCCAGGTGTGGAAGAACAAGCAGCCAACACTTGAGAGAGCTCCTAGAGTTACGTTTCTATTAAGATAAGGGAAGAGGTTGATGCTATATGAATTGTATATGGTAATCCTTTGTTGGAATTTCCTGATGGCACAGTGGAAGGGTTTGGAAGGTAAGAAGTGTTGTGGAGCATAGGGATTAGCATCTGACAACAACAGATTATTGGAGAGAA
The DNA here is from genome assembly GCF_040939455.1 of Microcebus murinus. NCBI lineage: Eukaryota > Metazoa > Chordata > Mammalia > Primates > Cheirogaleidae > Microcebus > Microcebus murinus. Next base: position 10,214,197 of record NC_134118.1, read on the forward strand.
TCCCTGGATTTCTAGTGGCAATTTTCACAGGGACATGAAGCATGACAGAACCACATCACAGAAGGTCTTGAATGGCAACCCAAGGAATTTGTGTTTTACCCTATAGGCCAAGGCCATAGGGACAGTGGTGGTGTGTTGGTCTGAGTTTAAGCTGCAAACTGCCTTCATCAAACACAGGCTTTAGGAAAATTAATTTTCTAGCCATGTGAATGAAGGACACACTTGGAAATCTATAGCAATAGGCCAGGTTTAGGGGCTTCTCAGGATATGAACACTGAAATGATAGTTGCAAGAAATGTGGTTGTTTTGACTCTTGAGTGGCTGGGAGAGTAGGTTTTTGAGGGAAATTGATAGTTTTGTGTTTGGCAAACCATGGTTAAAGGTTCACAAGTGGCTGAAACTAGGGCTGGAGCAGAATAATGACAGGGGAGTCAATAGGCACTTACCCCGATGCCACGCCAGGTGTTACTACCTGGGGCCTCCTGGATTGAGGATAATCACAGACCAGAGTCCAGGAAGCAACCTGGTGATTCACCCTCCTTTAGCTTCAGATCCCCAGGGCAGGGCTGGGATTCCGACTGCCATCTGCCATAAGGTGTGTGTGCAGGTGTGAGTTACGAGGTGCCCAGTGCCGGGCATGCCCTTTGGCCATTCCACAAGGCTGAGTTCAGCCAGAGCAGGTGTGTCATCATTCATTTTGTAACCGGGATGAGTTAGGGCCCAGGACATTGGCCAGGGCTGCAAAGAGCCCTTCTCATCTACTAGAGGCTGCGTTGGCCTTTCCTCTTCACGATAAGTTAAGGCAGGGCAGGGACAGTGGAGTTCACTTGGGAAGCCGGTTTCATCACCCCTCTGAGCCCAGGCCCAGAATCGCAGCTGAGGTCTGGCCAAGTATCTGACTCACTGAGGTGTAAACCCCAGCCACTTTTGCCCAATTTCCTACATTCTGCTGACAGCAGCTCTTTTTTCTTCCTTTGGCCTGAAATCCCGGGGTGTCTGTGTGCTGAGACTGACTGAGGCCGACAGTCCCCTCTGTGGCTTCCCTGCCTGGCCTCTTCGTTCCTTCGTCGGTGCTCACGGTCGCTCCGAGAGAAAGGCCGGTGGGGGGCTGGGTCTGGAGAGGGACACGGCCCCGCGGGATTTAGGCGAACCGGCCAGTCCCGGGAAGTGCCGGGGCCCGCGCGCTGAAGGATCTAGAGGCTCGGTCCCCTCCTTCGCTCCCTGCCTGGCCGGCGCGCGGACTCGGGCGGGGTAGGGGAGCTGGGAGCCGGGTGCAGGGCGCGGGGCGCCGGGAACGGGGAGCGCTGAGCGGGGACGGGTGCGGGGCGCGGGGAGCGGGGGCCGGGCGCGGGGCGCCGGGAGCGGGGAGCGGGGGCCGGGCGCGCGCCGGCGCGGGCGGGAGAGGAAGGGGCGCGGCCTCTCCGGGGCGGGGCGCGGGGCGGGCCGTGGGCGGCGGCGGCGCGGAGGGGACCGGCGGCCGCGGCGAGAGCGCGCCCAGCCCCGCCGCGATGCCCGCGCGCCCAGGACGCCTCCTCCCGCCGCGGGCCCGGCCGCCAGGCCTGGCCGCGCTGCTGCTGCTGCTGCTGGGCCACGGCGGCGGCGGGCGCTGGGGCGCCGGGGCCGGGGAGGCCGGGGAGGCCGGGGAGGCGGCGGCGGGCGCGCAGGACCCGCACGCCAAGCACCTGTACACGGCCGACATGTTCACGCACGGGATCCAGAGCGCCGCGCACTTCGTCATGTTCTTCGCGCCCTGGTGACTGGCGCAGGCCGGCGGGCCGCACTGCGCGGCGGGAGCGGGGCGCGTGGGCTCCGGGCCGGGGGCGGGCGAGGCGCTGCGGGCGCGGGGCGCGGGGCGCAAGGGCGCGGGCCGGGGCGGGGGTGCAGCCGGCCCGGCGCTGGCTGACGTGGCGCCGGGGCCGGGGCGGCGCGGGAGGAGGGGGCGGGCCCCGAGGGGAGAGCCGGGAAAAGGCCGCCCTGCCCCGCGCTCCCGAGCTCTCCGGGCACCCGCCTTGGAACCGAGGGGGGAAGGTGGGGTCGTCGTCCTTTCTGGCAGCGGGGACCCCAGACGTCACCCGGGGGCCCCCGCCCCGCGCCCAAACTTCCTGTGTCGGCCGGACGCGGCGGCCGGCAGTGGGCCGGGCCGGTGGCCACGTGCGCTCGGGGGCGCCCCTCCTGCGGACCGCTGGGGTCGGTGTGGACGCGTGTCCCCTCCGTGAGGCTTCAGTTGAGAAAGTGGGAACTCGGGAAGGTGTGAGTTCCCACTCTGCGTGTTTCGTGGAGTAGGAGGGAACGAACGGCCCAGGGAGCCGGGTCCCTGTGCTGCCCCGGGAGCCCAGACGGTGCGAATTCTGGCCGCCCTCCGCAGCTAGCAGTGGGTGTGAGCTCCGGTCTGGGCCGCGGAGCCCTCCAGGGCTGTCATCTGTCACCTCCTCCCCTCCGCTCCCCTGGGGCCAGGTCATACGTAAAATGTGAGATGGGGAAAGTCACCCCATTAAACAGGTGATAACCTCCTGCTTTGGTTCTCTAGGTGGGTATTGGGGTGGGCCGCACTGCCGACCCAAGAGCCCCCTACCCTGAGAGTTATTCATGGGCAGGGCTTCCTGTCACTCACACACGCACATGCAGTGCTTTCCTGCCAGGACCTGGGTGCCCTGAGGAAGGGAAGTTCTCGTAGGCCAGAGCAGAATACCCTGATTTTAGGGCACAAGACAATTTGAGATGTCGGACTGGCCTGGGTGTGCTTAGTGCAGAATTTGGTATTCTTCCCCAGGGCTTGGGAGAGAGATGTGTAATAGCAACAAATAGAGAAAAGATGCTTTCTGGCCTGCTCAGAAATTGTGCCTTTCAAAGTAAGAGAAATCTTTTTCTTTGTGCTTCGTATTCAGGCTCTTGCTGTGTTTCAGCTTATTTGGAGTTAAGTCCCATTTTTTTGGCCAGTCTGGGTCATAGCCATCATTTATTAACAATGTATGTAAGGAATACATTGTGTTTCAAGTTCCCAAACTTGAATTTTTAGTACTATCAATGAGATGGAAATACTTTGTAGCATAAAGCAGCGAATCAATATTAATAGTTACTCTGTGCAAAAGTATTCTCAGAATAACTATTCCAGTTAAATATACTACTTAATCGGAGCCCATTTCAGTGGAATAAATCTGTCTACAGGTTTTCTTTTTCCTTTATTTTTTAAAAGAAAAATTGACATGTAGGTGTAGAAAGTACCTGCATCGCCAATGGGGATTAAATTTTGGAGCATCTGCAGTAAACACCAGCTCGTCCTGGGCTGGTGAGAGGAAAGGCAAGTCTGAGTCTGAGTGAGCTGGCAAGTCTGAGCACTTGGTATTCAGTACGTCCCTTTCCCATTATATTAAATATGTGGCTTCTACACATTTAGGTGGATGCTCCCAGAAAAAGTAACTGTTTTAAGGTTTTATTTACTTCTTAATAGTCTACTACAAATATTTAAACAGAGTTGTGTGGGTTTCTGTGATGGCATTTAAAAGTCAGATTTTAAGAGGGCCCTTTCAGAAAGCTGCAGATAAAGCAGTAGTGTTCTCGGGAGAGGCCCAGAGGGGAGGAGGGCGAGTTCTGGCGTGGTGAAGGTCAAATGGGAGGTCAGCAGGGCTCAACCAAGGAGGCTCTGGAGCAAGGCCTTGCTAAGTTTAATGCTGAGACCCAGTGCTGGGAGCAAGGTGGCGACTGTGGGGAGGTCTGAGCAGGGGAGGGAGGTCCCAGAGTCGCTGCGAGCTGAGCTCTCAATGCATTGGGAGCTCAGCGTTAAACTGCCATTCGGTGCTCCAAGCTCACGTGTGATTTGGGGACTGAGGCACCATGTAACATCGATCTGTATGTTTTTGCTCTGAACTTGGCAGCAGTAGGGTTGTCCTACTGCTGTAGATGTTGTGCCAACATCAGGTCGAAGCTTTGCTATGGCCAGTTTGTGGTTCATCCTGAACTTGGCGATAGTTAGGTCAAGATTTGGACCAGGTGGCTTTGCTCTGTTACTTGGCCACAGGCTACCTTCTGATTACAGCTGGCCATCTCAGAGTGCATACTGTGGCTGTCAGGGCCCCAGCTGAGAAGGGCCGACTAGAGGGCACCTGTGGATCCATCACAATGAGGGGTAAAGGGGACTGGCATGCCCAGCTTGGTGATGGTCCCTGATGGTCAGGTTTGATTTAATGCATAATGAACCTACTCTTTATTCTCATTCTTAATCTAGTCTCATGTTTTCACAAGAAAGCTTGTCAAGGATGGAGAGGAGTTTTAAAGTTTTAGCATGAGCATATCTGACAAATTCTCCTAGGGTTAGAACTGCCCTTGAAAATGCCCTAGGGAAGGTGCTTTGCTGGAGACCGCCCCACAGTCAGTAAGTCCTCACAGCCACCGTTTCCTCTAGCATTTGTGGCTTTTTGGTTATGCATCAAATGGACTAGTTCTCAACTTTGTATCTTTAGACAGTAGGGTCACACTTGATGTGGTAAGGTGCCCATGCCTTGAGAAGGAGCTGAGGCCAGCCAAGGAACAAAAAATTCACATCGCCCACTGTGTGTGTACACTTCAGGGTTCCATGGGACTTGGCTTTTTTCTTTTATTCTTGTTACCTTCTTTTTGCCCCTTTTCCAGGCTCACTTTGTTGAATCTACAGAAGTTAAATCCACACATGCAGCTTCACTGTGCCTTTTGTCATTCATTCACCTAAGAAGTTGCCAGGCCCTTAGTGTGTGCCAAGCCCGTGCATGAGACAGTACAGTAGCAGAAAGGACAAGAAGTGCTTGCCTTCTTGGCACTTACACCACATGTTCTTAAATACAATGCTGGGTTTTCCCTCCCAGTTATCTTCCAGAAAAGAGGGAATCGTGTTGCATGTGAGTGTCTTACACAGCAGCGTTTCTGTTAGCTGGCCAAGGAAGTGCTGCCTAGGGAAGATGCAGCAGCTTGAAGCAAACCTTTTTAGTGCTGCATGTAAATGCTTATTTTTGAGGTCATCTGTCAAAAAAGAAGCAAAGAGCTTCAACAGAGATTTTACTGAGAAATTATTTTGAGGGAGCACTCACAATTATAAATGTGGAGTGTTTTTGTAAGCAAGTGGTTTTTTTTCTTTAAAGAGCATTAAACAAATACAACAGGTGGTTACATTGTAGACATTAATGTTCACTTACCAGATAAATGACAAAGCAGATAAACAAACCCATGTGCCACAATGCTATGGAGTTGTACCTGAAACTTGGGATAAAGTTTCTGGTGTCTCATAAAATGCAAGTATGGGACTGCAGACGGCTGAGACCACGCAGGAAGGTGGCCAGCTGTGCAACTCCAAGAGTGGATCTAGTGCTGGGAGAGATGCAGATGCCGTCATGAAATGCGAAGAGTGATGAGAAGCAATGATCCCAATTAACATATTTTAAATGATAGATGATTTCAAAATATTTGTATATAACTAAACTCATACAGTTAATATTATAAATAGATGTTTGATTGTGTAAACTCTAAAAGTTTGAGTGGTCACAGACTCTTTTTTAGCTTCCCATTGGAGAAAATGCAGAGTTGATTTAATTTTGAGGTTGCCTTGCATTTGTGGATATTTGGTTGTGTAGTAGAGGAGACCTGACTTACCAAGAAATGGTCGCAGTAGGAGTGCTCAGCTGTGGCCCAGGATGGGGGGCAGCTTTCCAGAAGGGGAGGAGAAGAGAATTGGTGCCAAACAGCCTGGGAAGGCAGGGCAGACCTGCTGGGGGGAGTGACGCCCAAAGTAAACCTAGGCAGACAGGAATTAGCCAGGTAGGTTTAGGGAGGAAGTATCTGAGTGTGTCCGGGTCCCAGGGCCAAGGCAGGCCCAAGTCCTTTCAGAGAACTGCAGACACTGCAGTTGGGCTCAGGAGTAGGCCACCAGGAAGGAGGGGGAGTTCTGGCATAGAGCTCAAGTCCAAGGTCAGTCCGGGCCCGACTGAGGGGATCTAGGACATTGTTCTGATTCTGAGGACAGCGTGGCAAGTGTGCCCGGGTTTAAGCAGGGGAGTGAGGTCCCAGAGTCGTGAGCTGCCATCTGCTTCAGTGTGAAAAGGGTCGAGAGCCCCGTTGTCCTGTGGCCGGGCTGAAAGCGTGGGCTGGACACCCATGGCCTGGTGCGCTTGTCCCTCAGTGTGCTTGTTCCTCTCCCTTCTTGCAGGTGTGGACACTGCCAGCGGCTGCAGCCGACCTGGAACGACCTGGGAGACAAGTATAACAGCATGGAAGACGCCAAGGTCTACGTGGCCAAGGTGGACTGCACGGCCAGCTCGGATGTGTGCTCTGCCCAGGGCGTGCGCGGGTACCCCACGTAAGTCGGAAGGAAGGGCGCAGCTTCCCAGGGGGTTCCCGGCCACGTGCTGCCAAAGAAAGTCCATGTTAGACTTTGGGTAACCTCCTTTGTAGTTCTGAGGAGTGAGGAGATGCTACATTTAAGCAGGCAGTTGTTGGGAAAAAATTATATTTAGTGCTGTGGCTATCTTAGATGCCTTTTGTCTTGTGTTTGGAAAAAGCCTTTAATCGATCAGTGTTGGGTTTTCCTGTTTGTGAGAAAATGTTCGCGGGACAAAAATGGTGGTCTCCCAAACGTGAGATCCCGCCACGTTTGATGTTCACCAGTATGTGCACAGGCTTTGCGCCATCAATTTCGGTTTGATTTTTTGGTGACTCTTATTCCCAGACACCCTTCCTAGAGTTATTTCCCATGCGACAAGGGCTTCTCTGTTGGAAAGGAAGGTGACCAACCAAGGTACAATGCTACTTACTCCCTTGATGGTTAAGAGATTTTTTGGTTATAAGAAACAGAAATTGAGACCGGCATATTAGACAAAAGAGGGGGTTAATTAAGGGGATTAAAAGGCTGTGGAGGAAGCTTTGAGTCTCAGATCTGGGGTTTAGGGGTCTGATTCTTCTGTGCCTCCCTGGAGGCGACCTGACTTTCCAGCTGTGTCTCTGTCCCCGGGAAGGACTTGGAGGAGGGAGTGTGGCTCCTCCTGTAGCCTCTAGAGATGGGCAGCTGTGCTCAGGAGCACGTTTCGGGGTCTTCCTGCTGAGCCAGTAAAGAATCATTACATTTGGGAAACGGTGAGCAGGACCCTGCTCGCACAGAGCGCCCCTTCTGGGAAGGGTCATTGTGGCCGGGGAGGCAGGAGCTTGTAGGAAGACGTGTCCCCATTCAGACCCCATGGCGAGTGTTGGAGGGGAGAGCAGTTTCCTGAAAAAGGGAAGATGTTACTTTCAGTGGGGGGTTGGGGGGGGAGGTGGTGTTGACCATTGCAACTCTCTAAATATTTATCAATCGAGGAATGCAGTCAGTTCCATATGATTCATTATTAATTGGGTAATACAGAGGGCCGTTGATTAAGCATAAAGTCAGAGCTTATCTTCAGACCTGAGGGGTATTGTGGAAAAGCGGAGGGAACTTGGGGCTTGAACCGAGAATCCCGGCTCCACCGTTTCCTTACCGTGCAGCTCTGGCTGCATCATTCGACTTCTGAGTCTAAGTAGCGGGGTGACCCCCACCCGCCCCTGATAACATTGGTGTGGGAGTTACATGGGAAAGCGTGTGTGCAAACGCCAATCTGGGCACATCCAATAAATATTAGGGTTCCCCCTACCATTTGGAAATTTGACATTTCCATAAAAGATCCTGGAACTCTTGGTCTTTGGAGGCTGCTTGCTAATCTAAGTGCCATAATTTGAATCTATATCAAATCAGATCAGTGAGGATAAAATCACCTACTATTTTATGTGTACTTACATGCAGGCATCCACTGTCCTATGCATGCGGCACAGCAGTGCCTTTAAAGTGTGGATCGAGAGTGTCCCAAAGAAGCAGGTGATGCGTAGCAGGATAAGGAGGAAATTACTTACCTGTTCAGAGTCTGTTACTTTTAAATTCAGGGACAAGAGATGGGCTGGCTGTGCTGTCTTCCCACTCTTAAACTGCTGACCTTCTGTGGCTGTGTGTGCCATAAACCCTGTCGCAGGAAGGTGAAATGGGAGCCCTGCTAGGGCTCAGAAGGACGCACATTTTGGGGCTTCAGAGAGGGAAGTGAAGGGTTCCACCTGCACCTGGTCGTAACAGCTGTCTGCTGCAACGTCAGTTACTCTGTGGGTGATACTCACAAACTTAAAAAGATCCGTGTTGAATACCATGTGTCCTGATTTTTAAGTAGAAGATCTGGTCTCTCCAAATAAACCCTACACTGGATTTGTGTTGTTAAAAAGAATGAAAATAGGCCAGGTGTGGTGACTCACTCCTATAATCCTAGCACGTTGGGAGGCTGTGGCGGAAGGATTGCTTGAGCCCAGAAGTTTGAGACCAGCCTGGGCAACATAGCAAGACCCCATCTCTACAAAAAATTTTTAAAAATTAGCCAATTATGGTGGTGTGTGCCCTAGCTACTTGGGAGGCTGAGGCAAGAGGATTGCTCAGGAGGTTGAGGTTATAGTGAGCTAGGATCGGCCCACTGCACTCCAGCCTGGGCAACAGAGTGAGACCCTGTCTCAAAATAAATAAATAAACATAATAAAACAAAAATGAGCTCACACTACTCTGGACATGGAATAGGAAGGAACCTCTGTGACCATCATATCCCTGCAGAAGTTCCCAGGAACATATTTTTTCCCATAGAACGCAGGCAGTGGAGTGCGTTGTATAAAATGTGGTCACATTGGGGCAATTATAGATTTGTCCATGTGAGCTTTTATTCCTCTAAAACTACCCATCGATCGGAGTGATGGTGAGACCTGAATCAGATGACGACTGTAAATGCCTAAGCTGGGGTGTGCACCTGTATGTTAGCTTTTCTGTCATTCTTTCCCCATATGTTTAATCAGAGCTGAGGATTGGAGAAGGAAGGGGTGTGAGCCCTCGTAGCCACTAGACATGGCCAGCTGTGGACAGGAAAATGTTGGGAGGTCTTCCTGTTGAACCAGTAAAGAATCATTGTGTCTGGGAAACTGTGAGCAGGGCGGGGCTCAGGAGGGAAACCCCTGTATTTTATTAGGGCTGCTGTAACAGAACACCACATAACTGAGTCGCTGAGAACAACAGAAATGTATTGAACCACAGACCTGGAGGCTAGAAGTCTGAAATCAAGGACTCGGCAGGGCCGTGCTCCTTGGCAACCTGTAGGGAATCCTTTGCCTCTTCCTGGCTCTGGATGGTGTGCGGGCCACCTTTGGTGTCCCTTGGCAAGCAGGTGCATCACTCCAATCCTCTGTCTTCATGTGGCCTTCCCTGCACTCGTGTCTCTCTGTCCAAATTTCCCCTTCCTAGAAGGACACCAGCCACACTGGATTAGGGCCTGCCCTGCCCTAATGACCACATTTTAACTTGATTACTTCTGTAAAGACCCTGTTTCTAAATAAGGTCACACTCTGTGGTTGGGGGTTAGGACCACCCAGATCTGTTTTGGGGAACACAATTGAACCCATGACACTGTCTATAGTAGTAGAAGGTTCCTCTTGCTGTTTTCCAAAGTGACACCTAAGCGAGGATTTCTTTCCCCTGCAGTCTCCTTGAAAGAGAAACAAATCTCCAGGAGATGCACATGCCCTTGTGGGGGTTTGGTAATAGTGGGAACGTCTCATACCCTGTGGCCCACCTCCTTCACTGCCAGTGGCAGTGAGAATTGAAGTCAGATGGCCCAGACCGACTGGAAAGTTTGTAGCAGAAGCTCCAATTCTGTCCCTGGGCTCTGTGAATTTATTAAGGAAGAATCTCAGACTTGGGCAGGTCCTCAGTAAAGCTAATTTACCCATTTTAATTTAAATGCCTAATCTAGGCAAGGTACTGTTTTTCTCATATAGCTATGAGACTTCATTTTAAGGGGAGTTGGCTTTTTTTTATGGACTGAATAGTTGTATCCCCCAAAATTCATTCATTAAAATCCTAATCTCCCATGTGATGGTATCAGGAGGTGGGGGACTTTGAGAGGGGATTAGGTCATGAGGGTGGAGCCCTCACGAGTGGGATTAGGCACCTTATAAAAGAGGACACAGTGAGGAGGCATCGTCTATGAACCAGGAAGCCCTCACCAGACCCTGGATCTGCTGGCACCTTGATCTTGGACTTCCCGGTCTCCAAAACTGTGGGAAATAAGTTTCTGCTCATAAGCCACCAGTCTGTCGTATTCTGTTACAGCTGTTGAACTAACACTCTCTTCAAACCTTCAGATGGAATTTCAGCATATCTTGGCTGCTGACAATTCTGATGCTGTACATTGGGGATCTACTCAAAGTCCACGTGCATGCTGTAGAGGTGTTAGGGGTGTTTTAGATGAACAGGCTTGCCAACAAATACCAGTCTGTATTGCTTTTTCTTCTGTCTGTAGCCACGTTTTCCCCTACCCTTGACGTTTTTATTAAGTTTTACCTGGAGCGTGTTTTCCCATGACCAGTGGGTGACCCAGGAACTAGGAGTGTTAGTTTCATCTTCTGGTCACGTCTTTTGCCACCCTTAAAGGAACTGCTCCTGTGTCCTCTCTGCAGATTCCTTCAGAGGCTGACATACACAGCACAAAGAAGAGTCCTTCTCTGTGGGGAAGTGAATGGGCTACATCAGCCAGTGTCAAGGATGTTTATAGTTAGAAACTCCAATTCTCATAGTAACAATATTCATGCTTTGTAAGCGTCAAATACCTGCCAACATAGCCTAGAAGGATACACTTATTGCAAAACAATGCTGTGTCTGCCACAGTCCTTGTTTAAACACACACACACACACACACACACACACACACACACACACACACTCAGCAGGGAAAAGCCTGAAGGTTCTATAAACGAGCACTGAACATGTGCAACTTGGGGTTTAGGTCACAGTGGGAGGCTGGAAGTTTTCACCTCAGATTTATTTTCCTTGAATAAAATAAGAACTGTCTAAAAGTTTAGGATTAAGTGAATTTATTATCTCCCAGAGCATTATTTTTGTTTCCTTTCCAGGTTTTATCAGCGAGTGGCAGCTATGTGCCTGGCTGCAGCTCCTTGACAGCTCATTCTCTGATTGTTTCACCAAATGACTTTGCTCCCGATAAGAGTGCTCCCAACTCGGAGCAGCTGGAAGGGCTTTAACATTTTGCTCTGTCTGCTGCTTTGTTATTCTTGCAGCTTAAAGTTTTTCAAGCCTGGCCAAGAAGCTGTGAAGTACCAGGGTCCTCGGGACTTCCAGACGCTGGAAAACTGGATGCTGCAGACGCTGAACCAGGAGCCGGCGGTGAGCACCCCCCTCCTTCTTTGCCGGGTTTTGGGGTGATGTGTGACAGGGCGGCGGCCAGTCGAGGTGAACTGTTAAGGCTGCCTAAAACAAGCAGCTTTCCTTTTTTAGAGCTTGTTGAAATTATAAGCAAAGACTGACTTTTTAAAAAACTCTTTCTTATGAAAATAGTCAAACGTGCACGAAAGGAGAGGAGTCTAACGAACTCCCAGCTTCAGTAGCTACCACTGTCTTGTCCACCTTGTCCCCCTGCTGCCTCCTGCCCGTTCTTTGGCTACAGTCAGGCCTCTGCGAGCGTCATTTCCAGATATTTCCGTGTGCGGTCTCAGATGAGCACTTACTGCTTTTGACATCGCCACGGCGCCCTCTCACAGGTGACACAGTTGACAGCCCCAGCATCAGAGATTGGCTTCTCGACCCCCTGGGGTCAGGCCCAAGCCGGAGCACCCAGTCCAGGCCACTCTGGCGCCTCTCCCGGCTTGCAGACCTTCGCTGTCCTCCTCCGCGGCTTCCGGCTCTGCGCTGCCCTCGCCAGCCTTGCCAGAGCCCGGCTCCTCCCTGTCTCCTTAGTCCTCCGAGCCACGGCCTAACTGGCGTCGCTGCTGACGTCATTGAACACCGTGAATGCTCTCGGGGTCTTAATGCTCTTTCCTGCACCAGGGGTAACGTCAGGAGATTGCAGACACTGTAAGAATGTTACTGGGAAGAATTTACAGTCTTCCCTCTCCCAGCTGACGTTACAGTCTTCATTTTGTTATAAATCGCTGTGATCGTAAGTCATTGGTTGAGTGTCCCTTTGCGGGTGCTGCTTTGGGATTAACTCGGAGTGCTCGGGCCGCCAGAGGTCGAGGTGGGCGCTGGTCCCTGCTGCCGTACTCAGGGAGCTGCAGGGGCGGCGCGTGTTCCCAGCTCCACGCTTCTGATGAACCTGGAAGGAGCGTCTCAAGCCTTTGAATGTAATTTCAGGTTCAGCAATTAACTCAGACTGCTTTGTTGTGTCAGCGTGGCGTCGCTGGTTTGAAGGGGCCATTTGCCATCTGAGCCGTCTTGGAGCCCTGCCGCCCGTGCGTGTCGTTTTCCAGGGTGTTTGTGTGGTTCTCATTTCCGTCCCGTGTTCTCTGTGGATGTCACAGCTAATCAGAAACTTGGCTCTGCTTCGGTGCTGCCGTACCTTGCGTCTTAAAGCTCTCAGACGGCACGGTGGAAAATGCTGGGCATGGTGTATGGTGTTGAGCCAGAGGCTTATCTAATTTTAGGTGACGGGGAAAACCACAAACCTCTCAGAGAGCAAATTTGCATCTTTGTCACAGCAGGAAAGCTGGATGGGCAGGTGTAACTTTCATATGGGTTTAAGCTTCACGTTATTTCCTTTGTGAAAATGTTCTGGGGGAGGGGCGGTAGGCATTAGATGGGTGGAAACCAGTTTCAGAGAGGAGCTGATAGCCTCAGATAAACCTTTAAAATAAACTTTTCACCAAAAAAGCCAGTTGTCTGTGATGGCTTGAGTCAGGACACCAGCAGCCAGGGGACGGCAGAAAGACTTCATCTCACGGGCCACCTCTCACTCTAAGGGACGCGGCAGCTGCACCGGCAGGAAAGTAAGGACTGTGAGGCCACGTCCGGGTCCTGTCCCCCGGGCGGTGCAGGGATGGCCTGCTGCAGTCCACCCTCTGCTGCCCCAGAATCGCAGTTACCTACTTGCTGGATTTTAAGTGTCTCCCAGCAACAGGAGGTCTCGGATAATTACCAGAAACAATGACAGTGTGCCTTAATGTGGAAAAGGTCAAGCATGTGGACTTTATGCAGCAAAGCAAAAATTCTTTTCAATTTGAGCTTAGCTTTTTTTTTTTTTTGAGTCAGATTCTCACTCTGTTGCCCAGGCTAGAGTGCCAAGGCATCAGCCTAGCTTATGGCAACCTCAAACTCCTGGGCTCAAGTGATCCTCCTGCCTCAGCCTCCTGATAGCTGGGACTATAGGCATGCGCCACCATGCCCGGCTAATTTTTTCTATATATTTTTAGTTGGCCAATTAATTTCTTTCCATTTTTAGTAGAGACAGGGTCTCGCTCTTGCTCAGGTCGGTCTTGAACTCCTTAACTCAAGCAATCCTCCCGCCTCAGCCTCCCAGAGTGCTAGGATTACAGACATGAGCCACCGCACCCGGCCTGTATCCCAATTTTTATATTTCCACGTTTGCTTCTGTTTTTTTCTTGAACAGTTATAATCACATAAACATATTTCATTAATGATTTTTATATAGTTAGATGGTCTTTATTTTGGTAATATTTTCTATTATTTTATCATGTGGATTTGCCATAATTTGACTTTTGTCTGTCAGTGGATATTTAGGTTATTTACAATTTTTCTGTCATCAGTAATGCTGTAAGGAAAACATTTACCTTTGTGAAGGACTTTTCCCCCCTTTTGAGTAATATTATTAGAATATAGTATTCCCAGACAAAATTGCAAGGCCAGAAAAAATTGCAAAGATCATCTTTGTGGCTCTTGATGAATATTGCCAGATCGCTTTCTTAAGAATCGTATCAGCTGACTGTGTCACCAGCAGAGTGAGACCGGACCCGTTTCTGTGACACAGCGTGGTGTTCCTGTGACGGTGGTGGGCTGCTCTGGTGTCTGCCAAGGAGCACAGGAAGTGACAGTGCCCTTGGGTGCCATAAGTGAGCATTTTAATATTGAAAGCCCTTTGACCGCCTTAGGAAGGATGACACACGGTGTTTTATTTCCCTTATTTAAACTCACTGTTCACTTAGCCGCCATTCTCTCGGGCATTCTTTGTGTGGGTACTTAGCACTTTGAAAGTTTTGACAAGCTAGCAGCAGAAAGGAAAACTTCACAGTGATTTATGATTAGATCACAACTCTGCAAAGCTTTGAGCTGTCAGCTATTTTAAAGCCTTTAATGACTTAATTTGGATATTCCTTTTAATAGGAATTAGAACTGCCAAATAAAAATTTAGTAATACATACCCGTGTGTCTGCGGCAAAGCCGTGATTCAGTTATCTTTTCCTCACTTATGGTTACTTCGGTTGGAAGCCACCACTGTACCGGGCCTCAAAAATGGAGAAATGTGGAATTGTGTAGTGGTATGCACTGGTGTCACTTGGGGACTGGCAGAGCATCTTTTAAAAAGCCACTTGCCCCTTCTTGGTGTGTTTCTGTCCCACACTTAGGCACATGAATTCTATTCTTTCTGAAAAGTGCAGCTTATGCCCAGTGCGTGGTTTTCTCTGTTGCCTTTCGTTCACCTGAATTTTCCTTCGTGGCATCTACTTTTACCTGTCCGTCACAGTTTTTCCTGCCATTTGTGTGAATTAAGGATAACCAGGCCCTCCTGCTACCTGCTGCTCTCTCACTCTCGGTTTCGTCCACTGTGCTACCCATGCTTCTTTAGGTACTGATCCTTCAGATTAAGTCCATCAGGAATTGTATTTTGTATTCTATGTGAAATCCCAGGATACGTTTCAAAGCAAGGGACAGGGAAGGGGCTGTGCTTCACTTTGTTTTGTTTGGTTGGGTTTCAGGGTGTAGATGGCTGTCACCCAGTAGTTCTGGAACCCCGACCTAGAGGTTTTGCCCAGGGTGAAGGCTTGCAAGGGGCTTTTGCCTAAACATCCCGTCCTGCTGCTTTGCGCAGCGGCCTTGCACAAAGGCTCCAGGTGGTCAGGTGATGAGGGCCATCTGCCGGAGGTTCTAGACAGAAGCAGGTCACTCCCTTGATGGGTTTCACCTTGCCTTCATGGACAAACCCAGTGACTGCCGTTCTGTTTCTTCCCATTAGACACCAGAGCCAGCAGTAGAACCGCCCAGAGCCCCTGAGCTCAAGCAGGGGCTGTACGAGCTCTCAGCGAGCAACTTTGAGCCGCATGTCGCACAAGGTAAGGTGGGTGAGTCTCCTGGCATTGGGGGTGGGTGCCTGCTCCACAGAACCACCGACGCTTACTCCTTGACTTGCTGGCCTTGCCTTCTTGCTACACTTAGGAAACTGCATCAGTAGACCTGGTGAAGTCTCTCTCTCTCCAGGATCATTTAGGATGGTTGTTTAATGCTCTTCTTCGTAAACATTCTTTCTCCTTTTGTCTCTGCCCTTATAGCAAAATGCCAGGTCTAATGATAAGCTGAAGCCTCAGACGTGGAAATTTGTAGCTCACAAGTCATGAATAGGCACACTTAATTTGCACACTAACTGAACAGAAAGTGTTTATTTACAAGCATACTTTGCTTTATTGCACTTCACCAACACAGCATTTTTTACAAATTGAGGGTTTGTGGCAATCCTGCATCAAGCAAGTCTAGCCGTTTTTCTGGGTAGCATGTGCTCACTTCATGTCTCTCTGTCAGCATTTTTTATCAATAAAGTATTTTTTAATTAAGCTTTTTACATTGTTTTCTAAGATGTAATGCTCTTGCACACTTAATAGACTACAGCATAGTGTAAACATACCTTTGATATGCTCTGGGAAACCAAAAAAATTGTAGGACTCACTTTATTGCAATATTCTGTATATCGCAATGGTCTAGAAGCAGACCTTCAATGTCGCTGAGTTATGCTTGTATACAAACGTTAATCATAGGCTTATTGGCCACAGGCAGAAACAATAGCTTCTCTTGCCTGTTTAAACAGAATTTAGTAGGACCATTATAACATATGAATGAAATTAGGTATTCTTTATACTTGAAATACGTTTCTGTACCACGCCTCATTTTTTGAAAACGGTCTCCTAAATATCACAGTGCTCTGTGTACGTTCCCTGCCGTGCTCGGAGGCCGAGGTTCACGGTCCGATGCTTAGTTCTCTCCCTGGCCACTGCCTGATTTTGGTTTGGTATCAGTCTGACGTCCAAGTAGAATAGTCTAGATAAAAATCTTCAGTGTCCAGATGGTGATGCTCTGGGGTTTGATTCCCCCACACAGCTAAGGGGCTGATATTGGTGATACTTAGTTTCTCAAACCTTCTATTTTATGGTAAAATATACCACAGTTAAAGAAGACAAATGCAGGGCTCCGTGAGCGGCTGTAAAGCGGTCACCCCGTAACCACTGTCCGGCTCAAGGAAGGAAACCGCCAGCCTCCCGTGCCCCGTCCAAGTCGTGGGGCCTGTGTGCCTGTTGAGGCCCTTTTCATCTGCACCTTCTCCTCTTCCTTCTCGCCAAGGACAAAGGCGGTGTGCCCCGTGGAGCCTCCGGCTATCTGCCCTTTGCTGACTGTGTCCCTACGGCGTGGTTTACATGTTTCTTTGATTTCTCTATTTCCTGCGCATTGGTCTTTGGGTCTGGGGACATAATCAGTTCCAGTGGGGCAAGGGAAGACCTCGTCGCTGGTGGTGGCAGCACAGCATGTCCGAACGTGTCTCTCTGGGATGTGGCGGCTGTGACAGTCAGCATCGGGGCCCGTGTGTTCCAGAGGGTTGCCTGATTGTCTAATTTAAGCAGCCCTTGACTTTATTTATTTATTTATTTATTTTTAGCCCTTGACACAGTCTCACTGTGTTGCCCAGGCTAGAGTGAGTGCTGTGCCATCAGCCTAGCTCACAGCAACCTCAACTCCTTGACTCAAGCAATCCTTCTGCCTCAGCCTCCCGAGTAGCTGGGACTACAGGCATGCGCCACCATGCCCGGCTAATTTTTTCTATATATATTAGTTGGCCAATTAATTTCTTTCCATTTATAGTAGAGACGGGGTCTCGCTCTTGCTCAGGCTGGTTTCGAACTCCTGACCTTGAGCAATCCTCCCGCCTCAGCCTCCCAGAGTGCTGGGATTACAGGCGTGAGCCACCGCGCCCGGCCTAGCCCTTGACTTTTTAGCAAGGGAGATTTGCTGGTGTTCATCACTGGGTTATTCAGTGGTTTAGTTCCTGTAGGAAAGGCAGGATAAGTGCCTGACTCTCTCCCTTAATTGCCAGTTTTCCAAATAATGACTTGGTTCCTGGGTGTCCATCAAAGATAACAAATTTGGTTTTGCTTGGAGTATCATTACGAAGTCACAGACAGAAACATATTTGGCAGGGAGTCCCTCTGTACCAATAAAAGGGTTCATACCGAACTGAGGTTTGCTAAGCAAGAGGACAAAGATCCGATTATTCAGTTAAATCTCTAGTTAGGTATGACGTAAATCACAGCGCCTTTTTTCCCCCTTCCCCGCCTTGGCTCTCCACTAAAGGCGACCACTTTATCAAGTTCTTCGCTCCGTGGTGTGGTCACTGCAAAGCCCTGGCTCCGACCTGGGAGCAGCTGGCGCTGGGCCTTGAACATTCCGAAACTGTCAAGATTGGCAAGGTAAGTGAAAGCCCTTATTAAACTGGAAATGGACTGCTTCGGGCTGGATTAATTAGCAGAGTAGCCCATTATTCATTCTGTGTGCAAAGTCGCAACCTTGATTTATTAATTCCATTTAGTGTGCCACTTGATAATTCATTTCACCTTCACAGATGGCAGGCTGGTTTTGAGTTTTGCTGGCTCTTTTTCCACCGTCTAGAGATAAATTACGGCCTTGGCCGCTTTGTTTATTTTGAAGAGATGGCCAATTCTGAATTGGCAGCCCTGGAGCCCCTTCTGCAAAGATACAGGGTAGAGCCTTCTAGAATGTTCACGGGGCGTGCTGGACACCGTCCACGTTTGATCTCACCCAAGAGCTCTTTGCTAAAGGCCCCCGGCCCTGTGCTCCTGCAAGCACGCGGGGCCCCTCCTCCGTGGCGAGCCCGCGTGCGCCGCGGCCTGGGTGCTTTCCAGCGCTTCCCACCCGAGAGAAGCCAGAAGTGATGTCTGACAACTTCTGTGCGACTGGACTTTCTGGAAATACACAGAACAGGCTCCAGAGCAGCTCCTGGGCCATCAAACACTTTTACTGTCAGCCGTCTTCCAGCACCCACCAGACATCCCGCGTGGATTTCCTTTCCTAAAAATCTCATTTTTCTACCTTGCTGATTGGTATACAGAAGTAATCTGCTTGTCTAGGAAGGACAGTTGAGAGGATGTTCTGCCTGGGGCAGTGAGATGGTCAAAAGCATAAACTTGGGGGTTGGCTAGCCCTGGCTGGCTGACCTTGGGCAAGACTTCTCTATGCCTCAGTCTCCCCCTTTGTAAAAACTGAGCTGAGATCTATGCAGCCATTGTGAAGATGAAAGTACACTGCTTAGCATGATGCTCAGTGCAGGGCAAGTGCTTAGTAAATTATAATCACTATTGTTGTTAGTTAAATGGATTTTCCACTGTCACTCGTTAAACTGTTTCAGGAATGTGTTCTAATGTGTTATGATTATGTGTTTATATTGATTGAGCATTTCATGGATTATTATAATTATAAAATTATAAAATAATTATAAAATAATCTTCTTGTCTTCCATCTTACCCTATTCCTGGTATCCTTACTTTATTTAATGAACTTTTGGGGAGAGCATTTATTTTTGGTTTGTGCCCTTAGAGGATCCTAGCAGACCCAGGCGTGAGCAGACACAAGCCTGGGTGGCCACACTGAGGTCCTTCGCCCCTGGGCACGAGCGTCTGGTTTAGACTGGACCCTCAAAGATGCTTGCCCCCGCCACAGACCTCGGGCTGAGGCACCCTGCACTTCAGTTCAGCACTTGAGTTGCTCTGTCTGCAGGCTAATGTGTTGAAGTAATATTGTACTCTCCTTTGCTGACATAGCGAAAAACTACTTAGTTTTTCGCTCCTGCCTCGCTGATTTTAATGCTGATAGAAAGTCAGAAAGAAAGAAGTGACTTAGAATAAGTGATAATCTTGAAAATGTTGGGCAGGCACAGTTTTTATAAGAGTTAAATGAAATTAAAAACTTGAAGAGCTGTGATAGCTGGTAAGTTAGGTTTATAAAATTAAGGACAGATTACAATCTTGACATCTTTTCAGTTTTTACCTTTATTATATGCCATATATTCCTGTTTAAAACTGACTACTTGCTCCCCCTTGATTTTAAAGCTCTGTAAGTTTGAACATGAGAGTAAGTTTCTAAGCTGGTATTGTGACATGGGGTCCCAGTTGCTGACAGCCAGGTTAAACCCCTGCCCCAAATATCAGGCCAGGTCCCCGACTCTAGTTCCTAACTTGCTCAAGTTAAAATGTTGCTCCCTAAAAATTGGCATTTTTAAGTGAGCTAAAATAAATCTTGTCTCTAGAGTAAATCTCACCCTGCTCCCCGTAGCTCTGTTTATTTTGGGGCAGCGTTTAGGAAAAGTCTCTTTAAATACTGCACCTTGCTGGCAGGAATGGCTGCAGATTCTGAATTGCTTGAAAAATAGATACAATTTTTTTTTTAAGTACAAGGTATTCGATAGTCCCTTTGGCAGGAAGGCTGGTGAAGAAACTGACGGAGCAGGTGACTGTCCTCTGTTTCAGGTCGATTGTACGCAGCACTACGAGCTCTGCTCGGGGAACCAGGTCCGCGGCTATCCCACTCTGCTCTGGTTCCGAGACGGGAAGAAGGTGTGTCTTCGGTTCTTAGTATTGAGACAGAAGGTTTCAGCTCTTAACGCCGGAGGGCTGGGCTGTTGGGTGGTTTAGGGCAGTGGTCCCCAACCTCTTTGGCAACAGGGACCAATTTCATGGGAGACAGTGTTCCCACAGACCGCAGGGCGGGGGCGGGGGCTGGTACAGAGCTCAGGTGGTGACGTGTGGCCCTTTTCCTAACAGGCCATGGACCAGGACCAGGCTGAGGCCTGGAGGTTGGGGACCGCAGGTTTAGTGGGCACAGTGAATTGTCAGTGTTGGTCATTTGGGCCCTGGTTTGGGGGAATACGTATAGTGGAACAAATGTGTTCTCTTCATTGATAAGCTTTGGGTAGTTGAGAAAAACTGCCATTTGTTACACTACTTTGAGACGTTTCAGTGGCTCGGGTGATTGCTGGGTTAGGCCAGGTCTGTAGTCACAGGGTGACCGTGCTCTGGCAGGAACACCAGCCTTCCAGGCCTTCGAGCGGTCGGCGCTTGCTGGCGGTGAGGTTCTGCCTCCCTCCCGCCTTCCGTCCCTGGCCCACGGTCGGCTGCTCGAAATGCCCGGTGGGCCCCCGGCTCGCTGGTGGCCTTCAGCCGAGACTCTCGTGACCTGAAACTCCCCAGAGGGAAGAGGGAGCTGTCAAGTTCTCTCCCCAGAGCCGAGACATCCGGCTGAGTGTGCGCAGGGGGCGCAGCTGGTGCATCTGACCGGGCGGCGGGGTCGGGAGGGTAAGTGGCCCGCAGCACCCGTGTCACTCACTCCGCGGCATTTCTGTGCGGCCTGTGTCTCGGACAGGTTGACCAGTACAAAGGGAAGCGGGATTTGGAGTCCCTGAGAGAGTACGTGGAGTCACAGCTGCAGAGGACAGAGCCGGGCGCCCCGGAGACCGAGACCGCTGCGCCCTCGGAGGCCCCCGGGCTGGCCGCCGAGCCCGAGGCCAGCAAGGTGGGTGCCTCGGCGGCGGGGTCGCCGGCAGTGCCCGCAGAGGGCGTTCCCCTCCGACAGCTGGCAGACAGTGCAGGGTCATTCTGGTGGCCGGCTGCCACGGTCGCCTTCTCCACACCAAACAGTTCCTCATCATCTTCTGCGTGCTTGGAGGGGTCGGCACAGAACCTTCCCTTTTAAAAACCTGACATAGATACAGATCCTGAGACCATGCTTGGTGTCAAAGGTCTTAGAGAATGCCTCCTTTCCATTCAGTCATCTGGGAGCTGACTGTGCGTGGGTGGTGGCTGTGATGTCCCAGCCACTGCCCCTCGGGCCCTGTTCCCTTCATGTCTGTGACTTGCTCCAGTCGTTTTACTTTCCCGCGTGGCGAGATGGGGAGCAGAGAGGCCGTCTGCAATGGGACTGAGGCCAGTCACCCGGGACATGTAATTTGGTTGGGCGTCCCCGATGCACAGAGGGGTTGTCCTCGCTCATTCAGATAGCGTAAGGCTTTAGGTTTCATCCTGCATTTATCAAGCCCCTGCTGTGTGGCCGGCACTGAACTAGGCCACCAGGAAACAAAAACAAGTAAGACCCGTTTCCTGCCTGTGGAGCTCACTGGGTCTGTGGGGCAGACAGTGAGGACAGGCACAAGTAGGTGTCACAGGGGCTGTGACAAGAGTGTGTGCAGGGCCAGTCGTGGTCGCTGGAGATAGACGGGGGCAGGTGGGCACGAAGTGTCCCCAAAGAGCTGAAAGACAATCAGTGTTTGCTGGACAGACGGGGCGGGCAGGGCTGCCAGTGGAGGGGCTCGGCCGCGGCTGCACCACCCAGCCAGTGTGGTGTGGGCCGGGCCGGGCAGGACAGGGCCAGGGCCGGGCTGGGCAGGGCAGGGCAGGGCAGGGGCGGGGCCGGGCAGGGCAGGACAGGGGCGGGCTGGGCAGGGCAGGGCAGGGGCGGGGCGGGGCGGGGCGGGGTGGGGGGGCAGCAGGAAGATGGGGGGTGCGGGGGAGGGTTCCTGAGGGCCAGAGAGGGTGTGCTGGAGTACACAGGATGTGGCGGCCAGCCAAGGATTACCGACTTCCTCCCGTGTAGGTAGGGAGCGCCTGGAGGGTGCTGAGCGGACCTGGCGGCAGCGTGCGTGCGTGAGGGAGGCCACGAAAGGCAGGAGCCCCGAGCTGAGGCTGTGACCGAGGGGTGGAGAGAAGGAGAAAGCGCGGGCGAGGAGTCCTGGGCGAGGAGCCCCGTCTGTAGGGCGCAGTTCTGGGGCGGGGAGTCTCGGGTCTCTGGCGTTCGGACGTGGGGGAGGATGGTGCCGCGGAGGATGGTGCCTCGCACGAGGGCAGGACCAGAGCGGGAGGAAGGCCGCGGCTCGGTGTTCAAGGTGCTGATTTTCAGGTCCGTTGGATATTTCGGCAGAGAGTCCCGTGGACAGTTGCATGAGCGCAGAGCTCGGCTGGAGGGACGGTTGATGAGTGGTTTGTGTCACCTCCTTTAGATAGACGCTGGCACCATGGGGACAGTCAAAGGTAGCGATGATGTGTTTCCCAGGAGGGCAGGGCCTGGATGTCCCAGCTAGTAACCACAGGCCTGTCTGTCAACAGATTTCCGAAGCAGGACACTCATTGCTGCCTCACTTCCCGTACGTGTGCCTCAGAGCACGCCCTGCTCTTGCCTGCGACGCCGGGGCCGGAGGGGGCAGCGTGCCCGTGCCCCCTGGGAACCTTGAACCCTCAACATTTAATTAGAGAACAGGACGCACAGGGGCCATTACCCGCCAAGCCCCAGCTGTTCAGAATTGGGAAAAGCGGTGGCGCCACTGTCCCTTCCTCCCGGCATGGGGGCAGTCAGGGGCTCCCGGCCCCCACCCGGTCCGTAGTTGGACTCCAGGTCGGGGACGGCCTGGGTGTTAGTTGAAGCTTCGGGTTCAGAATTAAACAGATGATTTTGTAGTTGCTGTGACCGCATATGTGAGAGGGACGTATGTGTCATGGTGGTTATAAAGGTCATCCCAAATCGATATAATTACATGCTATGGATGTTTTCGTCTCAGGACTGTTTCTGTTTGTAAAGACAGGTTTTCACCAGTAGGTGGGTCTTTCAGTGAGGGGGCGCCATGTTGCCGGACACAAAGAAAGGTGGTGTGTTCCGCAGTGGCCCCAGTCGCTGATGTCCCTTACTCGGTGCCAGGCGAGAGTAGAGCAGCCCTGGGACACTTAGCATGTGACAAATCGTCCCTGTTCCTGCTCTCAGGAGAGCATCGCAGATCCATTTTTGGAGAAACACGTAGACAGAATTTTGTGGAGGACCGTCCAGAGAGAATCGCTTTAAAGCAGAGACAGCCATGTAGCACTTTCCCCTTAAATTCAGCAGCCAGAGCTGCTGTCAACGTTTTTCACATTGACTTTGAACATAAAAACGGAAGGCACGGTGTTCCGTGTGAACATGTCACTGCCTGTGCTTCTGTTGTTGCACAGAGAGGACCGGCGGTCGGTCACGGACGCGTGTGGCAGGAGCGCAGCGCGGCCAGCGGGCAGAGCAGCTGGGCCCAGGCACCAGGCAGACTGAGCAGTGGCGTCTTGGGGGTTCCGAGCTGGGGAAGCGCAGACTCCAGCCGGGGGCACTCACAGTGGCTCATCCGCACCACAGAGCCCTGGAGGACGGTGGCTGCACCTGACGCTGCGGGGGTAGCACAGTGGCCTGGGAGTTCCTTCTAGAGTTTTCAATCTGCCTCATCTCCCCGGAGACGGCGCCCACCTGCGCAGTGTGCTGCCACCTTTCCCAGCATCCGGCCGAGGGACACTCTGCCTTTCAGAGGCTGCAGCTGCTGCTAGCCTGCCCTTGTGTGTAGCTTGTGAGATGCAAGTCGTACAGATATTTTTATATGACTTTGGAGCATGCATACTAGCATTTTAAAAAACTCGCTGGCTGGGTGTAGTGGCTCACGCCTGTCATTTCAGCACTCCAGGAGGCCAAGATTCGAGGACTGCTTGAGGCCAGGAGTGTGATACCAGCCTGGGCAACATAGCAAGACCATCTCTCTACAAAAAAAATTTTTTTTTAAATAAAAAACTAGCTAGGCATGGTGGTAACACTGTAGTCCCAGCTACTTGGGAGGATGAGTCAGGAGGAGTGCTTGAGCTCGGGAGTTCAAGGTTGCAGTGGGCTGTGATTGAGCCACTACACTCTAGCTTGGACAACAGAGAGTCCCTGTTTCTTAAATAAAAATTACTGATTCATATCTCTGCTATCCCAAAGCCCTGTTTAAGGGTTGTATTTCAACTGTGGCTTTTTCTTCCCCTGAAGGGCACTGTGTTGGCGCTCACTGAAAATAACTTCGATGACACTATTGCAGAAGGACTAACCTTTGTCAAGTTTTATGCTCCATGGTAAGTGGCTGTTTAATTAGAAACTACTTCGTCCTCGTGTACTAGGTAATGTCATGTTTTTCAACTCATTTGCTCCAGACTCAGTGTTGGGCACACGTTAATACTGCATTTATACATGGGTCGTGCTATAGGAAATGAGAAAGTATTATCCTGCTGCTATATTCAAATATAGAGTTCAGTGGCCCCCACGATTATAGAGAATGAGGCTATTTTAAAGTACAGTTTACTTTGGAGAAAACGTAAAATGGAGGCAAATTATCATGCCAGAAAACTTAAGTTTTGTGGCATCTGTGTATTTTTCCAAATAGATAGCTTTTTCAGCTATTAAAACATAAACAATAAACGTTATGGTGCCGGGCGTGGTGGCTCACGCCTGTAATCCTAGCACTTTGGGAGGCCGAGGCGGGCGGATTGCTCAAGGTCAGGAGTTCGAAACCAGCCTGAGCGAGACCCCGTCTCTACCAAAAATAGAAATAAATTAATTGACCAACTAAAAATATATATACAAAAAAAAAAAAAATTAGCCGGGCATGGTGGCGCATGCCTGTAGTCCCAGCTACTCGGGAGGCTGAGGCAGTAGGATCACTGAGCCCCGGAGATTGAGGTTGCTGTGAGCCAGGCTGATGCCACGGCACTCACTCTAGCCTGGGCAACAAAGTGAGACTCTGTCTCAAAAAAAAAAAAAAAAAAAAAAAAAAAAAGTTAAACGTTATGGTGTAACTTTTTTCCTCAATTTTTTCTAAATGATGTTATAGAGAAATCCAGTGGAGTTCAGCTTTCTGTTGGAGCCATTCAGTGGGTCACCCAATTACTTGAAACTTTGTGCCCCATGGTCTTGGACACCAGAGCACAAATGGGTTGCAGATAGGCTGAGACCAAAGCACTTAATGGGGTGGGAGGGCGACAGGTTCCAGAACTTACCTTGAACCACTGTAACCCCAGGTGTCTTTGATTCCTCTGAACCTCAGTTTCCTCAACCATAAAATAGGAATAATGCTTTGTTGTCACAGATAATCCATTTGGAAAGGCAGAGTGTTTAGGAGAGTGTTAGATTCTTTATCTAAACATGATAAACATGTCACTTTTGCTCTTCAGTTTGTCACACTTGCAGTGTTCCTGGGAACCCGTGACAGCAGGGGTAAAAAGTGAATGAGCACACGACTTGAATGAGCTGTGCAGTTTTTATTCCTACAAATTAAAAATGTTAGTAAATAATGCTTTTTTAAAAACTTAAAGTGACATAGATCAAGCATGAGGAAAGAGAATCCCCTTTCCCTGAAGGGGAACTTTTCATATAGCAGGGAAGGGACAGAAAAGGGAAGGGACTGAAGTCAGGGCTGGAAGGGAGGGTTTGAACCAAACTTAGTTGTGGCCTCAACGTTCGAACCAAATTGCTGAAGCATCAAGGAAGCTCGAAGTTGTTTTGAAATTTTGAGACCATAAGCAATCAAATTTAAAATGTTTTTGGCATTCAAGTGATTTCTTTAGACACCGGGTAGAGTCTGTCCTGTGTCCCGTCCACTCCTGTGCATGGTGCGTCCATAAATCAGCTCGATGCACCATATTGCGGAAATGGTCTCAAAATCTAAACTTGTTTTCATAGGGGCTTGCTTCGATCAGGTTACCCAAAAGTTTACCTTAGGTTGATTTTGAATTCCTTGTTTGGGATGGGAGGAGGAGAAAGAGTTAGTGGGCACCCAGTGGAGAATTTGATGTATTAATTTCTAGGCAATTGTTGACTGTCTCCTACAGATGAAACAGGGCTTGTCTTGGCAGTAAAGTGTAGGTGAACTATCTCAAACGACTTCAACAAAGTGGCCGTTGTTCTGTTCCTAGGTGTGGTCATTGTAAGAATTTGGCTCCTACCTGGGAGGAACTTGCTAAAAAGGAATTCCCTGGTTTGGCAGAGGTCAAGATCGCTGAAGTAGACTGCACGGCAGAGCGGAATACTTGCAGCAAGTACTCGGTGGGTATACCTGGATGAGAGCAATTACGAGGGCTCCAAGTGTTGCGAGCAAATCCCAGGTGGAGCTGTGATTTGGTCTTGGGACTCAACTAAGATACCTCACTCTACCCTCATCCTCTCAACAAAGTGTCTTCTTTGTCCCCTTTTTTTTTTCTTTTTTGAGACAGAGTTTTACTTTGTGCCCAGGCTAGAGTGAGTGCCGTGGCATTAGCCTAGCTCACAGCAACCTCAAACTCCTGGGCTCAAGTGATCCTCCTGCCTCAGCCTCCCGAGTAGCTGGGACTACAGGCATGCGCCACCATGCCCGGCTAATTTTTTTTGTATATATTTTTAGTTGGCCAATTAATTTCTTTCTATTTTTAGTAGAAGTGGGGTCTCGCTCAGGCTGATTTCAAACTCCTGACCTTGAGTGATCCATTCTTTGTCCTTTTGAGTTGTTTTGTCTTGAGACGCAAAAGAGCTACTCTGAGGAAAGGCATTCTGCTTCTTTATCTGTTTTTATTAGTAGTGTCCACATTTCACTGGCGGTGTCTAGGCCTTGCTGTCCGAGCATACTGAGACTCCAAGTGTCCGGACTGTGGAGCTGCCTACATGGCCACTCTCATTGATTGACCAACAACTGGCTTGCCACCTTTGTCATCAACACCTGTATGGCTCATTTTTCAGACCTAAGCCAGCATTCTAAAATATATATAGTGGCTGATGAAAAGAAACAGTCAAACATAAACTTCCACCTGAAAGGGCCATGCCAGCAGGCCACTCCTGTGCTTGGGGTTAACTGTTGCCTTCATTCTAAGCTGTGAGCTCAATCTAATGGCCTAGAACGCTTGCGATTTTATGTTTTTCTTTTTGTGTTGTATTCTTAAAACATTTTTGGAGCCTCTGAAGTTTATGACCTTATTAGATTGAGAATCGATGAAACCCCAGACATAGTTTACTTACCATTAACCAATGCCACTTGGTTCTTGTGCCTTCCCATTCATAAAGGAGAAGAGAGGTGGCTGCAGCTGAAGAATGTGTCCTTGTAGGTCTCGCTCGGGTCTGTGGACCGGCAGGGCGTCCCCAGGGAGCGTGTCAGAATTGCAGCTCCCAGGCCTGCCAAATCCAGTCTGCATTTTCACCAGGTCCCTGGGCCATCCTTTACGTCATTCCTTTGAGGCTAATCTTTAATGTCATTTTGGGTTAAAAAGTGAATACACAGCCCTATGGCTTTGCTTTCTACATGAGCCGGTCCTTTTTTCATGATCTGTACTCCTTGAAAAATTAGCCACAGAATTTCCCAGCCACAGCTGTAAAAGCTGATCTGGTTTGATTTAAAAAGCAGTTTGTGTGTGATCCTAACCGCTGGTTTTTATACTTTTTTTCTTAAGGTACGAGGCTACCCCACGTTATTGCTTTTCCGTGGAGGGCAGAAAGTCAGTGAGCACAGTGGAGGGAGAGACCTCGAATCGTTACACCGCTTTGTCCTGGGCCAGGCCAAAGACGAGCTGTAGCAACCCACTTGAAGTCGCCTCTGCGGCCGGGCCTCGCGCTCCCAAGCGTCGGGAGTTGAGTCACACAGACGTCTCCGGGTTCCACGTGACGGAAAGCTGAATGTACTAAACTTGTGGTGTCTTCTTTGTGTGTGCGTTTCTTAAACCAACACACCCTACGGATTCTTTACTAAGTTTCTCTGAGTAAATGTGCAACTCATGGTCACTGTGTAAACTAAATATTTTCAGTGGCAATACATCCCCTTGAACCTTCTCTGGATGAAATTTAAATGGTTTTCTTTGAGACTAAAATAGAGTTGAGGAAAATCAAATTGCTGGACTATTTTTGGCTCCTGAGCGATTTGGGGGAAAGCATCATTCAAAGTGCAGTTTTTTAACTGCCCCTGAGTTCCGGAAAGGTGGCTTTGTGGCAGTATTGACCTTCCTCTGATCGGAAGGTCACAATTGGCTTATTAATAACGTGGTAGGTCCGTAGGTTGGAGCATATTTAAAAACAAAAACCCACATCCGGAAGATACCTTCACATCCACTACTGGATTCTCTGTTTTTGTTAACACTTCTCTCGCCGGGAGAGGTCAGCCATAACGCAAGCAGCGGTACTTCTGACATGTGCCTGAGTAAGATAATGCTGATGCCATAATTTTACATGTGTGTTAATACTTGTCAAATCAGTCACTGTTCAAGGGAAACTTCTGTTTGTTTCTCACGGGAAGAAAGATTTCGTTAGTACGTCGTGTTAACACGAAGCCGGAGTCCACCTGAGCTTTAAGCTTTGATGTTTTCCATAGAAAGCATAGGCACGGAAGGGTCCACGTGGCTCCTGACTATTCCATTAACTCATAGAAAGATTCTGGTTGTATTTGCCACCCGGGGGGACAGGCCCAGATGGGCCTCCCTAGGCCTGGGTGTCCAGTCACCAGGGAGACCCTGCAGCCCCGAACCGAAGTAGTCCTTGTAGAGGTTTTACTTTGTCCGTTCCGCCCTTCAAGGAGGTCGACCTTCTAATGTATGAAGAGTGGGATACATTTGATGTCAAGACCAAAGACAGATGTCAGCAGGACTGCTGTGGCCCTGGTCTGCGTGGCCACGCCAGCCATGGGTGCAGCGGCGAGCTCTAACTCCTGCCACCCTCGTGATTAAACGCTCTTACCATCACCCTCGGGGCGTAGGCAGTGGTAAGCCTGGACTCCTTTGGGATATGTGTTTGTCTGCTCTACCATGGAGTTTCTCCTCATGGCAGCCACTCTGTGTCCAACACCCTTCACTCCCCATGCTGGGGTGCTGGCTGACACTCGGCGCCCAGCAGTGAGTGGTAGGAATCTTAGAAACGAGACCACTTAGACTGTCTGAGGCAGAACATAACAGAGCAGCGTCTCGACCAACCTCTGCCTTAAAGGAAATCTTTATTAATCACGTGTGATTCACAGATGTTCTGTTAAAAAAAAAAAACAAACCCAACTTCCTAGAGAAGCACAACCGTCATGAGTGTGGCTTCAGCTTTGCATCATGAGTCTTGTATTCAGAGAAAGTCAAAGTGGTACAATTTGTTTACACTATGATACTTTCTAAATAAACTCTTTTTTAAAAAAGTCTGGTCTTTTCCTTAAATGTTACAGCAAAACAGATATAAAATAGACAATAAATTATAGTTTATATTTACAGAAAAAGCTGTAAGTGCAAACAGTTATAGATTATAAATGTATTATTTAATCAGTTTAGTATGAAATTGGTTTCCCAGTACATGATTGTGAAAAAGACATGTAAAAAATAGTCTAAAATTTAATCTGAGTCTTAACTTTCTACAAGAGAAAATTGTGATTTCGTTTCATAAACACACTCATCTCCCCAAACCCATTCTTAAAGTCTGGGCGCCCCTTCCTCACCTTCCTTTGTTGGTCCTACCCCTGTGACGTGGGGTGCCGTACAGCCAAGGCTAAGAGCGTCCTACCGAAGTAGTGAGATGTTAGAGTCTGCGCTCCTGAGGTCACTGCTTGCCAAAGAGCTGCGCCAATAAAGAAGAGGGCGCCTACAAATGCTTCTCACCCCTGGGAGCCTCACCTCAAGGCGTGACGGCCTACTTTTGGTACTAGCCGAGAATACAGCAAATGGAGGATCAGGGTGTGGAAATGACATGGTTTCACTGAACAAGGATATTTATTTTCACACCAACAAAACTCCAGCACATACAACAGCCACAATTGAGACAAAAGGCACCTCCGTGAAGGCCTGGTTACAGCCTGGGATGTTGATCCCATATGACATTGGCCTTCCTGGGAATGAAATCTGCAACTAGAGGCATCCTTCCCCCACCCCCAGTTTCTGTTATCTGAATAATCTCCCTTTGATGGACAGTGCTGAACTGGCTGATAACTTAGCCAAAAATACTTTTACTCTGTTGAGATTTCCCCTGTTCACTCACAAACACCCCAAATAGCTCGATCTAGAATTAGAACTAATTTTGATGGGTTTTTTTTTTGTGGGGGGGGGTGAGCTTTAAGGTTACGTTTTTGTGGTTACTAGACCTTACGCTACAGACATTCAAACCCAGCTTCCTAGAGACCAACAAACTACTCACGTTGTTTACGGAGTGAGCAAATTATTAACAACGTCCTTTAAAATCTCCCTTGGGCAGGAAGGCACCAGCATGACATGGTTTCAAAGTCTTATCGTCCCACTCAGCTGTGTTTCTGTACGTTTTGTTTTTTAAGGCAGATGTGATGCAGGAATCCAAGGCAGAGTCTGTCCCCGGCAGCTGGTTTCAGGTTAGTGGCATCCACAAGCTCTCACAACCATATTCCTGTATTTTTTCAAGATGACATTAGAGTTGTCATCAAAGTAAAGAACCGAGATGGCATTGAGTTTGGTTGGCGCACAGCACGGTTTGGGGACATACTCAGGATTCATAAGGTGAACCTGTTACAAAGCAGAAGGGGGAGAAGGTGCCATTAGAAATGACCCTTGGTCTCAGCTTGTGATCCTGCTTAGAGGAAAGGCCGCAGAGCTCACCAGGGTCTGCACGATCGCGTGGTTGGTCGCGTTCATGTGCGCGTTGAGCGGGAAGGAGCATTCTCCGTCACAGTAATTGGCAGCGTAGCCCTTGGGTGCGATGATCCAGTCCTTCATTTAAAGCAAGAGGAAGAAACAAACGATTCAAATGCACGCTTCTCACAGCACCGTGTTCTCAGTCTCGCCGTGAGAAGGCATTACTCATGGACAGGCAAGGAGGCAGATGCAGCAGACGGAGGGATTTGTCCCAGTTCACATTCAAGTGGCAAAACTGGGAGAAGAGCCTGGTCAGTCTGCCTGCAGAAACCTCGCTCCCTCGACAGGCCCATACGGCCGCAGCTGCTACCAGCCTGTTAGGCCTGGAAACGTGCCTGGGCCGGCTGTGTGTACTTGGACCAGAGGAGCCTGGCCAGGAACCTACAGTGCTCCCACCGGAGGGATGCCACCTGCATACAAAAGCTATCCTCTGTCACTCATCACCTAAATTTGATGCTTTTCTTACAAACTAGTGGTAGCTCTTGGGTATGGAGCAAAACATCTGTGCTCTTCTGGATAACCTGGGTGAGCCAATTTATAGCCATTGGAAAGCCAACCCTGTCTCAAAACACAATTAAAACTTGTTTGAATGCCCAAATATGTCCTGTGGTCTTTGAAAGAATGAGGTAAGAGTTTTGGGAAATGTGGCTACTGATTTTGAGGGGGACCACAGAGCTGGGGAGCCCTAGCAAGGTGGCTGTGGGTGCTTGGTGCACACCAGGGTCCCGGGCCTTCCTCTGCCCCCCCCCCCCCGGAGCCTGAGTGCTCTTGGGGGCTCCTCTGCTTCCACGGAAGGAATCAGTGCAGCCCTTAAGCTTTAGGTTTTTGGTGACAGCTGCTGCTGTTCAGATGAGAACAAACTGCTGAGAAAGGACCTTTGTTCCTCTCGTCCAGAGAGCTCACCTGCCATCCCAGGTCTTGGAAGCTCACGTAAAGCTCATGCTTCCTGCAGGCTGTTTTCAGTTCACTGCTGTTGTAATCTGTTGGAGGAGATCAAAAGATGTGCCCATTAACTCATTCATTCCTCCATTTGAATACCTTGGGGAAGGCTTGCCACGTGCCAGGCACTGTACTAGACTCAGGGTAGCAGTGAATGAGGCCCCTGCCAGGCACAGATTCGGTCACTCGACAGCCCCATCAGGTTCCTGATTATCTGCGTGAACATTTTATGTACTCCGTTTTGTGCAGCCTGGGGTCTACTGGGCACGTGTTGGCTTGAATGGAGACCTTTAGGCAGCAGAGGCATGCTGCGAGCCCTGCCGTGTGCAAGGCCTGCGGACGAGGTGCCCAGGACACCCATGAGGGGCACGGCTTGGAAGACATCACGTTCACATGACCAGATGGTGCCAGGCAGGACTTGCTGTATTTTAAACAGGGACCCTCTCGAGGTTGCACAGGGGCTTTCCAGGTAGCTACTGGGGCCGGGAGAGCATCCTGAGAAAAAGCAGAATGGGGCAGGGCCTAAGGAGGAGGCCCAGAAGGCGGTGATGGGGGTGGGGAGGCACAAAGAGAAGGGGACACTGTGCAGGGCCACGCGCTCTCGTGTCGTACTCCAGCCCACTGCCGGGGTTGAGCCCTTCTGCACTCCAGCGGCGACTCCCAAGCCGGCGGTTCCCTGTGAGCCCACTGAGTGTGTGTACCCGCCCCGCGCGTTACCGGAAAGAGCCTCTAGCCTGGTTTAACCTGATCACTGATTCACGGAGGCCCGTCGGAGCAGCCTTCCGTGCCGTGCTTCCTGCCTGGCACCAGGGGAAGTAGAAGATGAGTCAGACA
The DNA here is from genome assembly GCF_040939455.1 of Microcebus murinus. Classification (NCBI taxonomy): domain Eukaryota; kingdom Metazoa; phylum Chordata; class Mammalia; order Primates; family Cheirogaleidae; genus Microcebus; species Microcebus murinus. The sequence goes on from NC_134118.1 coordinate 10,246,480, forward strand.
GGGCTTCCCTCCTCCAAGAACTCAGAGACTCAAGGGATGGTGGGAGACGTGTACGCAGCTACTCAAATACGAGTCAGAACATGGATGCCACGTGCCGGGCCCGCAGGTAGACAGACGCCACTGGGAGCCCACAGGGGGCCGGTCAGCGAGAGGAGAGTCGCTGTGTTAGGATGGATGCCAGGACATGTGAGGAGGGGCAGGTGGGTGGCCCAGGTGCCTGCCGACCACAGTGACGTGGACTTCCTACCAGAGGCACAAAGTGAGCCTTGGGAGGTTTTTGAGCCACAGAGTGACACATTTAGAGTTGAGATTCTAAAGGATTAATCAATCCGTAGCTGTGTTGGAGGGTTCTAGAGAGGGCAGAGAGATGAAGGGAAAGGAGGAGACTTCAGAGAAATGTTCTTCATCTAACGGGGATGTCAGCGGACACGAGAGCCCACGTCATCTTCAGGCTGCCTCTGCCCTGTTCAATGACATAAGCCACTAAGTCACCTAATGGATGGAATCCTGTTTGAACTGGATTTTCTTACTTGCACTCCTGGACTTCCTGGCCCTGAAGCAGGAGAGAACATACAGATTTTATGATTTTTGTAAAGCAAAGAGACAAACAGTAAGTCAGGTCGGTGACCTATACTGGAAGGACAGATGGGACAGCGTTTTGAGATGGTTTTCCAATTCTAAATCCGTTCCTTCTTCCCACCTGTCCACCTCAGCTCGCACCGACTGTAGCTCCAGCTACAACCCAGGAGCAGCACTGGACGGAAATCTTCACAGTGCCGGGTACCAAGGACTTCCTCCGTGAAAACCAACCAACCGCCATTGCAAGACAGAAACTTTCTGCTGAAAATAATCCCTCAATAAAAAAAGAACCAGCCACACAAAAAAAAGGTCTCAAGAGGAGAGCTAGAATGCAGGAGAGGATGCCCAGACTCCAGAGACTGCAGGTGAGAGTGGGCTGCGAACCAGGTTGTAAAGGAAGATACCTAAGTGAGGGGGAGGAAACATGAAAAAAGAACAGGTAGATATCAAAAAGAACATTGGTTGTTTAAAGAATTAAACAATATATTTGAACAAACCTCTTCAAATATAGCAGAGTCAAATGACCGCAAAATAGGTTTATCTCTCTGTAAAGAGACACGGAAAACAGAATGGAAAGTCCAGCGTATTTCTAAATAGGAGTTTCTGAAGACAGTAATGGAAGAGAAGTAATATTTGATGACACAATGGTTGGGAATTTTCCATAGTAGAACTAAAGAAAGGCAAACACCTTTAAATTGCAAAGGCACAATGAGTCCTGAATAGACCAAATAAATTCCTATCTAGCCACATCTGATGACACTGTAGTATAACCAAATACATACAGAAATTCTTAGACCAAATAAATTCCTATCTAGCCACATCTGATGACACTGTAGTATACCAAATACATACAGAAATTCTTAAAAAGCAACCCAGAGATTAAAAAGAAAATTACCCACGAAGGAATGCAAAGTACATCGACAGCAAACTTGTTGACAAAAATACCTATTAGAAAATTAAATAACATCATAAAATTGATGCCATCGACCTAGAATCCCATATGCAGCTGTTGTGGGTATTTATAGTTGGCTACCTAGCTTCCAGGAACACTTCTCACTTGAGGGGATTCCTAGAGAGGTGAGAATCAGTCCCATTTCCCATGACAGGTCACTCCCCTCCTCCCCACCTGCAGCAGCAGTAGAGGCTTGTGACTTCATCACAGCCAACCGCACACCCCGCCCTGTACTGTATAGCTTGAGGGAGCGACTCAAAGATGAATGGCATGGTGTCCAAAGCATGTTGTCCCCGTGACCAGACCTGAGCTGGGCCTTGATTCCATGAAGTTCTCTGGTTCTCTTTTTTATTGATTGGATGAGTTCCCTGCTACCCTTAAGTTATTTTTCTCTTTACACTAATTAGAATCTGTTTCTACTGCATTCAGTAAAGAGCGCTGTGATGGTTAATTTGGTGTGTCAACTCCACTGGGGTACTGGATGCTCAGTTAGCAGGTAAAGCATTTTTGCATGTTTCTGGGGGTGTTTCTAGAGGAAATTAGCATTTGAGTAAGTAGGCATCAGAGACCTCAGGTGGCAGCCACCCGCACATTCCTCCCCAGATTCAAGAGGAGCAGAGTGAGTGTGGGTCCCATGATAAGGAGGAGCTGCCAGGGACAAAGGAGTAAGCCTAACGTTTACGTGCAGGAATGACAGAGGACTCCACTGCTGTCGCTGTCACTTCCCTTTGTGGACATGAAAAATCACGAACATAGTGATGCCATCGTGGCCTGAGTGTCAGGATTGCCTGTGCCCATTTGGTGTCCAGAGGGCGAGCTCTGAGTTGCTGAGCTGGAGCCTGACATGAGGACACTCTCGCTGGGACCCTGCCCTTTGACTCGTGGGGTCAGCACTAACTCCGGGCGACCGCTGTCAGAACTGACTCATAGGACGCCCGGTTGGTGCAGAAGGACTGTCCTCAGAACACAGGCAGGGACAACCTCTTCACGTCTGTTTCCGGTTTCTGTTTCTGGTCAGAATCATGACGACATAGTCGAAGGGGCTCACTCCTAACTTCAGTTCTCGTGTTCTGTGAACCTGCTGTTGAGCGGACCCAGTCCTCAACAAAGAGGACTTTCTCTGTAAGAACAGCTATTTCTTTTAGAGCTAGACACTGACATTTTTGTTACGCAAGGATCAGGGCCCGAGAGAGGAAAGGGAGGAATTCGACTCTCCTGGTTTTCTTCCTACAGATACTCTCAGGCCATGCGTGAGTTTCCTCGTAACTCCACGCTCCGCGCTGGCAAAGAACGCGTAAATACTTGCTCCTCGGAATACCCGCGTCTGCCCCACGGGGTTGGTACCCTGGCTTCCGCATGGAAGTACACTGACATGCTTTCCCCCCCTTTTTATAATAGATTGACAGATTGCAGAAAAACTTTCCCCTCACTGCCACCGTACTTGGTCTAAAGAGGGCCAGTAAAAATGCATGCAGCGAAAATTTCCCAGGAACATCCCGCTTCAGTGGGAGGAAGGAAGGTCACATAGCTCTGTCCAAACAGCCCCCGAGCTAAGGCAGGCCCGTTCCCAGGACAGCAGTCCCCCGCTGCCGGCACCCGCATGGAGGAATTACCAGGGAGTTTCTCTGAAGTGCAGAGTTCCAGCGCGACCCCAGACCATGCATAACAGTCACTGAGGAGGCCGGGCGCGGTGGCTCACGCCTGCAATCCTCGCACTCTGATAGCCGAGGCGGGCGGATTGCTTGAGCTTAGGAGTTCCAGACCAGCCTGAGCAAGAGCGAGACCCCATCTCTACTAAAAATAGAAAGAAATTAGCCAAACAACTAAAAATAGAAAAAAAAGTTAGCCGGGCATGGTGGCACATGCCTGTAGTCCCAGCTACTTGGGAGGCTCAGGCAGGAGGATCACTTAAGCCCAGGAGTTTGAGGTTGCTGCGAGCTAGGCTGACGCCACGGCACTCACTCTAGCCCGGGCAACACAGTGAGACTCTGTCTCAATTTAAAAAAAAAAAAAAAGAGTCACTGAGGACTGAGGATGCTCCCGCGGTCTGGGTGAGCCCACGGACACTGGAACCGGAGCTGCCCTCCAGACAGAGGGTCACACCCAGGTGATGCTGTTACCGCACCCGGACACAGCGCCCGGGGGCCTGGGCATCGCCAGGGCACAGCTGCAGGGAAGGCCCCATCTTGGTCCTACTCAGCCTGAAGAATCTTAGAAATAAAAATAAAAAAAAAATTCAAGGAAAAAAGCTTTTTGCAAGGGATCAGCTCTTTCGAAGTTGAGCACAGAAGGTGAAATCCAGTCCTCCAATCAGTTCCTTGACACAAAAGTGGAGGGCAGGGCACGTGCCCAGCAGCGAGGCCAGGATCGTGCCCGGGGTGGTTGGGATGAGCAGGGCTGAGCCTTGGGTGGGTTTGGGTGAAAAAACTGTGCGGTGACCCGGTGACCAAATTCTCAGGGTCACAGAAGGGCCCCGGGACAAATCTCTTCCATAACCGGAAGGTCACTCCCGGGTCTACTCTGAAGCAGGAGAGAAACGTCCCTCACCACAGGTTTTGAGCTTTGGATACAGCAGAACATCTGAACTGCCTTTTGCAGAGCGAAAGGCCTCCCCTTTCCATCGCCTTCCGTGGAGAAGCCTTCAGACACGATTGGTATTAAAATGCCCAAGTCACTCCTCTCTTATCCAAATGAGCATTATAGACATTTAAACATGGGTCTTAAATGGAGATTTATTTTTAATTATTTTTTTTTGTGGAACCAGACTTGACTTTTAATTTTTCCTAAAGCCACTTCAGCAGAAAACATTTTGCTATCCTTTATAATCCCCCACAAAGCAAAGCAAAACAGACCAAAAAAACCCAAGTATTTGTAGGGAAAAAAGGCTTTGCACATGAGATTTAAATAGCCGAGGCAGGAGGACTGCTTGAGCTCAGGAGTTCCAGACCAGCCTGAGCAAGAGCGAGACCCCGTCTCTACTAAAAATAGAAAGAAATTAGCCAAACAACTAAAAATAGAAAAAAAAGTTAGCCGGGCATGGTGGCACATGCCTGTAGTCCCGGCTACTCGGGAGGCTCAGGCAGGAGGATCACTTGAGCCCACTTGAGCCCACTATGAGATTTTATCTCATAGTGTGGGACAGGTGGTGCCCCTCACACTGGAAGCTTCAAAAGCTCCCTTAGGGGGCTGGGGATGAACTTTAAAGATCTGAGACAGACCTATCTACTTTCCTTCTAGAAGATCCTTCAGCAAGAACTCCCACGCTCCACAGTGGGAAAGACAAAGTGACCCGCAGAGACAGGCACAGTTCCTTGTGGCAGGACAACACAGTGGGCAGAGAGGTCCAGGCAGCAGTGCCCCAAAGACGCCCGTTTTTAGGCCTTTATTTTTCCAATGCTTTGCGGGGGAGGTCTGCATCTCATTCAGGCCTTCCCAGCACTGAAGCGGGCGGAAGTATCCCATTCGTGCCCTGGCTGAGCACGCCCCAGGCAGCGGCCCTGTGCACGGTACACTGGTTGTGCCCTGAATGCTGGCTGTACCTTGAACATGGGGCCACACCCCACCGCCGTAAGGAGGACATCTAAGTTAATTCCATCCAGCACCCTTGGCATTTGGTATCTCTGAAAAGCGCGCACACAGCGAGATGCAGGGGAGCCACGTTATGGGGGAGCCGGCACCCCACTGTCGGCTTCCACTGAGGCGGAATCGATACGTGCCACGAGAGGCCAGCGACACGCAGCTGCCCTGGCACCGAAGGCCATGAGACCGCCAGGGGGATGAGCCCTGGGAGAGGGGGTAGGGCACAGCCGCGGCCTGACTCTCAGGGCGGGCGGCGGGTAGGGAGGCTGCGCCCCGGGCGGAGGCCACGGAGCCACGGCCCGCTGCAGCTGCCAACACGGCTGGGGCTCCGGGGGGTGGGGGTGCCCGAGTCGCAGCAGCCAAAGCCCAGCCAGGTCCCAGGGGCCTGGGCAGCCCGCCCACTGTTCTTTCCAGCCTCAGTAGAGGAGAGGGGGAGAGAAACAAAGGGGAGGACAGAGGAGGGAAACAAAGGCAGAAAAGAGACAAAGTCACCGTAGAAACCAGGTGGGAGGGAAGGAGAGTGAGAGGTAGGCAGGAAGAAGCCCTGGGCAGGGGCTTCTGCAGAGGGGCTGCTCGGCCACCACGGACTGACCCCTCAGCCCCACCAGCTCCGCCGGGTGTCCCTGCTCAGCAGGTCACACACATCCAGAAAATACCAGTGCAGCAGGAGCTCCGGGCAAAGCAGCGAGCTCCATGCCGTATTTCTCAGCTTTTCTGAGCTCAGGCTACAAACTCTTTCCAAAGGAAACTTGTTTTTTTTTTTTTTTTTTTTTTTTGAGACAGAGTCTCGCTTTGTTGTCCAGGCTAGAGTGAGTGCCGTGGCGTCAGCCTAGCTCACAGCAACCTCAAACTCCTGGGCTCGAGTGATCCTTCTGCCTCAGCCTCCTGAGTAGCTGGGACTACAGGCATACGCCACCATGCCCGGCTAATTTTTTATATATATATCAGTTGGCCAATTAATTTCTTTCTATTTATAGTAGAGACGGGGTCTCGCTCTTGCTCAGGCTGGTTTTGAACTCCTGACCTTGAGCAATCCGCCCGCCTCGGCCTCCCAAGAGCTAGGATTACAGGCGTGAGCCACCGCGCCCGGCCAGGAAACTTGTTTTGTAGAGGGAACAATTCACTGCTTTTATTTCCCATCTCTCCTAAAATGACAAGGGCAAGGACTGCATAGTGGCTGTTCAAGCAGCCCCTCTATCTCCGCGGGCCTGGCCACTCTTTGTGTATCCCTGGGCCCTAGCGGCCCTGTCTCATCCCAAACAAGCCTCTGGCTCCCACTCGCCCTGCAGAGTCGATACTGCCGTCGAGGAGCAGGCTGGAGGTGCCGGTTCCCTGTGTCACTCACACGGCAGAAGCTGGGACCATGCTGGGTTCTGATTTCTGGTGTCAATAATTGCTTAACGGGTTGAGGGCACAGCTTGATTTTCAAAGACTAGATTTTGTTTACAACCTGGCTGGCTGGCACCAGAGGGAATGAAGAGGCTCTGGGATTTCAAGAGCTCATGAGGCCCCATTTAATCCTGGCGGGACTTTAGTGTATTCTCAGCCTTTGTCTTGATTCTAAAAGAATATGGAACTACCTGTCTTGAATATGGAATATGTCTAGAAAAATAGACAAAGGCTTCCCTCAGACAAAGACTGAGCTCTGAGCGCCTTCCGTACCCCCTGCCACTTCCGAGACTGAGCCCTCAGGCCCCGGCACCCTACCAGGGTTGGTAATGGTTGGGGCATTATTTAGGCATCTTGCTTATGCCTCCTTATCACTGCCTTTTCGCACAGCTGCCGTTGGGTTAACCTTGGAATGAGGTAGAAGGGACTTTCTGATGTGCTTCACTTCTGGATAACTACTGTCCTGTAGACGCTGCTTCATGGTCAATGAGGGTCGAGCACGCTGAAAGTGGAGTTTGAAATGATTCCAACTTTTCAGCCACCACATGCCATGCCTGCCCTTTCCAGCTGTGGAGAATTACAGTTTGATGTCATTTAGGAGGCCCCGCACAAGCCTCTACTTTTTTTTTTTTTTTGAGACAGAGTCTCACTCTCTGTTGCCTGGTCTAGAGTGCCGTGGCGTCAGCCTAGCTCACAGCAACCTCAAACTCCTGGGCTCAAGCAATTCTTCTACCTCAGCCTCCCGAGTAGCTGGGACTACAGGCATGTGCCACCATGCCCAGCTTATTTTTTCTATTTTTTGTTGTTTGGCTAATTTCTTTCTATTTTTAGTAGAGACGGGGTCTAATTCTTGCTCAGGCTGGTCTCGAACTCCTGAGCTCGAGCAATCCACTCGCCTTCGCCTCCCAGAGTGCTAGGATTGCAGGCGTGAGTCACCTCTCCTGGCCAAGCCTCTACTTCTTAACAAAGACATCTGGAGGCCCTACAATTTTAATTTAAGATCAAAGTGACAAAGCAAAATTCCCAACGTTTTAGAAGAACTACAAACTGCTAATTCACGGTTCTGAGCTGTGTCTATTTTCCCCAAGCTTTGGATGGCCATGGTGGGCCAACCACTCAGCTTTGGCACCCCAACCCATGGACACCAAGGACAGGGTAGGGGGGACACTGTAAAAACAAGATCCGCAATCTGTGCACTAGAGTTCCTTGAAATCTATAGCAAAAAACTGCATAGTCACAAGAAAGTTCTCACACAATAGTCTTGTAACAGATGAATTCTAGTTCCCTTTCTCATGCTGGAAGCATACTGAACAGTCCCGATTAGGAAGTTTGAACTATCAACGAGGTCATGAACTATCAATGAGGTCAATAGTATGCCTAAATGTACACCAGAGCCACGTTTTTTCCCTGGAGTCCTTAAGGATCCGTGTTTGGATGGGTGGGAAAGAGCTGGAGGGAGAAGCTACTGTGAGCAACACTAACAGGTGGCACTGGTGCAGTGACGGACACGTCCCAAAGGGCCTTGAGAGATTGTTGGGTTCACAGACAGTTGTCAGAGCTGGGTAGTGACAACATAAACATCAAGAATGAAAGAAACTACTCCAATTTTACATGAATTGTTAAAAGTGGCAGATAAAGACCAATTCAAAGCCAAAGTGTGAGCAGCCAGCTACTTGATGTGGCAGAAAACCTCAGACTCACTGGCTGACTTGAAGTCGCATGAACTACCCACCCTCCCCAAAGATGTCTTGGAAACATCCTGGAAAATGAGATCAGAATTTAGAATCACCAAATAGAATCATCCTTCAAGGCCATTTGTTCGTGGACCTTGTAGTGGATTGGCCAAGTGGTGTCACAGTGCCCCAGAAGACAAAGCAATGAACCTCAAGAGGAAGCTACCATAAAATGGGGAGAATGGCGGCAAGTAGAAAGAGACCACCGCACTGGATCTACAGAACCCAAGGGCAGGTGCCACTGGAGCAGCAGGTTAGGGAAAAATGAAGGCTGGAAAGGAAGTGCCCGGTGCATTAGAATCCCCAGTGGACTGCACAGGACAGCTTGCACCAGGACTAGTAAAATGTGTAAAAATGATAAACGATACTGCGCAGAGGCTATCCAAGCCCCCTGGAGAAGTGCAGCGTGGCCAACACGTCGCCTTCCCTCAGAGCTGACAGCTGCAGAGAAGTAAGGGCAAGTGCAAACCACCCAGGGAGACTTCGATCCAAACCCACAGTCCGGCGCACATGTTTGGAAAGTCCAGCTTGAAAGCCAAGCACAAATGTTAGAGTAGATTTGGTGGGTGGTGGGGCTCTTAGCCTCTCCGCTGTTGCGGACTAGTCCTGCCGTCTCAGGCATAGGCAGCTCAGTTCCAAAAACAGCCACTTGTTTCCCTGCCACGTGTCACCCTGATGACAGGCAATATGATGGATGATGTTAATTTCTTTACCCAGATGCAGGACGATCCCGGTGGGCTGCTCCTGGTGGCGGTTGTTTCGGCGGAGAACTATCAGTTCCTCGGGAGCAACTGTGGAAGAAGGGGGCAGCAGAGGCAAAGCAATCTCTTCCTTCCACCTCCCTAAAGATTTACCCGGGGAAGTCTGCCAGGGACTGCAGTCACGCCGGAGAGCACAACTCTTCCGACTCTGCCATCTCTGTGACATCTACCTGGTTCACAAAGGCCCGGCGACATCTGGCCCCACAAGGAGAGAAAACCAGACAGCCCACTTCTCCAGGTATCAGGCCTTTCTGGAAGTCCCTTCCTCTGCACGCCCGCTCCCATTAACAGAAGAATAAATACAGAAGGAGCCAAATGCCGAAAGCAGCACCTCAGTGGGCCAGACACGAGGATCTCTCAGATCACTTGAGAGGAGCTTTGAAGAGAGTGAGGTGAGGCCAGAGGGTTTTGCTATGAACTCTCTTGCCTTAGCTCTGCTGAAAGGAGCAAAGCAAACTTGGAAGTACTGTGCTGGGATGCGGGGAACCCAACGGAGAGAAAACCAGAGACCGTCTCACCTTATTGCAAATTAGATCAATTTTAATATCCATATTTAATTTAAACTCATCAAACTGGAAAAAAAAAAGTTGAAAGGGGCTTGGAAAATAATTGGGTGACATTGCTCAAACCCAAATCAGGCACAACATGTTTTCTCAATTTAAAGACACTGCTGTGTGTATCGGGTGGGCCGGGGTGGGCGGGGGTGTGGAGAGAGGGATGCTGAATAAATCAAGTGAAATTTTAATTTTAAAAAGCAATCAGCATTTCAAGAGATGCCTCCACGTCTGAGGTCCCCGTACCAAACTGACCACAGTTCATTAATAAATTGAAGCCTACCGCTGGCAGACTTCAGCGTCATACCCCGGAGGAAAGCACGGAGATTATTAACTCTGTTCAGCAGGCTGCCTCTGAAGCCAATCAAGGAAAGCAACCATTTCTCCTCCTCCTCCTTTTTCAAAATCCCCAGCCCTGACTGTCTCTGGTGGTAAACACAGGAGCACCCGTGCTGTGCAAGGCTTCCAGGAAACACCAGGATGACAAGAAGCAAAATGTCACATCACACTGGGTGGTGGATCCTCAAGTTCCACATCCAAGGTACTGGGAAAGAGACAGCTTATTAAGTCAGAACCTAAAATGCAGTCCCTTCCTCCCAGAGAAAGCTCGGGTATCTCAGGAGGTGGCATTGACTCTTTCTGACCACTGAAAAGGACACGTATACAGAGTCACCTGGAAGAATTAACGTGTCTTCCAGAAGTGTCTCCCTTCCTTTCCTGGGATCCCAGCATGTGCCCTGACAACCTACTTCCTATAACTGGATGTAACTAATCTTTGAGGGCTATTATGAGCCAGATTTTGATGCTTTTTATCTAATCCCAGAAAATCTGCAGGGTAGTCATCATCTTCACCTTACAGATGAGTAAACTGAAGCTGAAACAGAGTAGGTTTGTCCAGAGTCACAGGGTAGCAAGTTCTCTGCCTGCAACCCCCACACACAGCAAATCCTCGACTTCAGGCTTGACTCCCAGGTTCTTTAAGCAGCCAAAGGAACCCCAGAACTCGCACTGGCTTTAGAGTCAGAAAGGTCTGAGTTTCAATTCCATACTTACTAGCCACGTGACTGACAGAAGGGACATCTGCCCCCCACCCTCTGTGTTTCCATGAGTGGACTTCCACGACACCTCCAAAAAGGCACGGCCGTGGAGGGAACACTTCTGAAGGCCCGCTGAACTGACACTCGGCAGTCGGGGCTGGTTCTCTCCCTTGCCTTTGAACTTGCCCGTTCTGGGCGGTGGGATCGATCTCATTGCCTAGCTCCAGAGAGGGGCGCACCGCCCAAGCCAAGTCAACGAGAGTCATGCCTGGCTGAAGAAGGGCTCTCTGTGTGAGGTGTAGGTTCTAAGAGTGACAAAATCCTGGAACTGCTGGTTGCCTTCCTGGTTGCCACCATATAGAGATAGTCTTTCTGAGAATGCCAGCAACAAAGGAAAACAGAAAAAGAGAAGAGAGATTCCTAGTATCATCCAACCCCATGGATCCAAGCCATGCCTAAAGCTAGAACCCCTGAACTTCTCAGTTAAGTGAGCCAATAAAACCTATCCAAGAGAGCTGTGCAAGTTGACCTTCCAACTCTTCCAGCCAAGAGTGCTGACAAATACAAGTCCACATTACACAAGTGTACCAAGTTTATTTGCACATCACAACCCTCTGGCCATAATACAACTAGAAAAAAAATCTAGGTGGTCCCAGGGTTTTGGTGGGAATGAAAACAGAGTCGGAGAAACCCAACCAAACAGAAAGATGCTTGTCTGATAAACAGACGGTCACGATGCCTTCAGCCTGCACACTCAGACTTTGGGTAGCAAGCGTTCCACGCTGAGGGCCCTGGGAACCCACCCAGACTATGGGTGGCCATGATGAGGCCCCATATTCCGTATGATACCCGACAGGCCTTTTATTTGTTGTGCAGAAGTTGCCGGACATCTGGGACCAAGAACTCGATGTTTATTCTCGCTGAGGCCAACAGGCCTCCTGGAAAACAGGCTCCCCCCAAGCCTACCTGAAGCGCTGGAGACGCGGGACGCGTCCTGGGACTGGGTGGAGCGGTTGCGGCTCTGCTGCCGGCGCCGGCCGGAGGCTGACCTGGTGGAGCGCACGTGGACCTCGCTCACTTTGAAGAAAGCCACCATGAAGGGCTGCTTGTCATAGGGGCCGTCTCTGCCCACCAGGCCCGCGGCCCGGGGGTGGATGTGGACTCCTTGAATGCAAACCAAAGCACACGTGGCTTTATTGCACGGAACCCCGTCCCGCAGCTGCACAGTGAAGGGACACTTCCTAGTCTCCCAGAGTGCCGACAGAAAAGGAGCGTGTGGAAGAAAATCCTACGTTCTCAAGCCCCAGACAGCACCCTGCACATGGGCAGAGCGAAAGCCTCCCTCCAAGGCACAGGAATCCCATTGAGCTCCGGGCTGCCCCGTCTCTGCTAGTCTGCTCACCTGCAGTCACTTTTCTTTCTAGCTTATTTCTTCCCAACCGGTGAGGTGGCCCCGCCGCGATCGATCGGCAGTGGGGACCCTCAGGGGCTGAGCTTTGGCACCGCAGGAGGGGAGGGCGCTGGAGGGTCCCTCCGCAAACCTGCTCCTCGGCTAGGATCTAAAGGGATGCGCCTGCCTCTGCCTCAGTGTCCCTCCTTCTGCCCTGCCTGGGACAGCCATCCTCCCGTTGTTCCTCTCCGCGCCCTGACCCCCCGAGGGGGATGTGGCCCAAACCTGTCTCCAACTCCTTTCTAGAATACCTCGGGGACAGGTTTAGGTTCTCAGTAGCAGTCACGAGAGAACAGTGAACAAGGCCCTCCCGCAGCTGAGAACCCGGCTATAACGGAAACAGGCGGGAAACTAACGGCGTGCGGACCTCAGTGGCAGCGCACGACCACTTACCATCCCGCGTCACCACGCTCAGCTGAAGCCCCATGTTGTGCTGCGGGGTCACGACCCACAGATTGCTAGTGGCCGTGATGTCGAACTCCAGCCAGCCTTCTTCCGAGGCCCACACTACGCGGGTGTCCAACAGAAACAGGTCAGCGTCTCTGGAAGAAAGAAAGGAAGAAAGAGCAGCGCGTGAGCGGCCCTGCCTGCCCGGGCCCCACTGCCCCGTGCCAGCTCGGGACTCGCCCGTCCACCTGTGCGGCGCGGCACAGCCCTGCCGCTGCAGGACTCCGCCCGGGACGTGGGCACGACACAATCAGCAGAGACGGGGACAAGTGATAGGGCTTCGCAGAAATCAACCTCGCCCGGACACAGGAGCACCCCTCGGCTTCACCGGAAGCCTGGCTCCTGCTGCTCCTGCCATGATTTTGGAATTGGGATAAATTACAGATGCATGTTATTTTGTGCTTTATTTTAATACTTATTTTATTATTGGATTATTTTATTTATTTGTAATACTGTTTATTCGTGAACAGCTTACTTTATGGCCAGTAAACTCTGAACGGAGGGAAGAGGGAGACACTGAGAAACAGGGTTAAGGAAATGTTAACATCAGGATTCGTGTGAGCTTTACAAGGTTGGGCTTTGCTTTTTTTTTTTTTCCCCAATTAGGACCTCAAAATCTGCACGTTATTTTCTGTGAAATAAGGAGAAATAAGAAGCCACGTGACATTTCTGAGCAATCATCCATTCTTTTCTTTTAATTGAGGCTGTTACGTGGTCTATAGTGGATGCCAGGTCCTTCTGCACAGGGACTGTGTCACCGGGGTGTGCGCTGAGTGATTCGAAAGCTCGTCCCAGCACAGCTGCGCGCTGTGGCTGCAGTTCTCCGAGGCAAAGTCACAAGGTCCATTCCTTCCACTGGGTTCCACAGGGAATATTTTTACATTTTTCACAGTTTTCAACTAATGTAACCCCAGGGGCTGTGGGAAGGTGGCGTGAAGGCTTCTTTCTGTTAACTCACATTTCACGGCAGTGTCAGGGGACTGTCACCTTCATGTGTTTCCGTGACAATGTGAATCTGAGCTGACATTCCAGGGCCATGCGCACGAAATGGCCTGGGACTCCCATGACAGGGAGGGGATATCTTGGCCACAGAAAGATTCAAATCTCTCAGTGTGGAAATATTTTGCTGCAATATCTTGCAGGGATAGGAAAATGACTAGAATTAAAAGTACTAAACTTGGCCGGGTGTGGTGGCTCACACCTATTATCCTAGCACTCTGGGAGGCCAAAGTGGGAGGACTGCTTGAGGCCAAGAGTTTGAGACCAGCCTGAGCAAGAGCAAGACTGCGTCTCTACAAAAAATACAAAAATTAGCCAGGTATGGTGGTGTGCAACTATAGTCCCAGATATGCAGGAGGCTGAGACAGGAGGACGGCTTGAGCCCAGGAGTTTGAGGTTGCAGTGACCTTTGACAATGCCACTGCATTCTAGCCTGGGTGACAGAGCAAGTCTCCAGCAAAAGGAAAAAAAACCGCATAAAATGTAAGAGGAGCAGCATGGTAATAATAGCACACACCTAAATAAGTTACACAGTGCTTTCCCCTACTTCACTTTGCTTGGTCCTTACAATGATCCTAAAAGCTAGGTGCAGTGTCGTCAGCTCCATCTCACACTGGGGAAGCACACTCTGACGCGAGGTTAATAGTCACACGGCCAAGGTCTCCAGCTAGTAAGTGAAAGAACCAGGACTCGGGTTTGGATTCAAAGAGTTTTCCATAATGGCATAATGACGTACTGCCTTTTGAGATTATTACCAAAGACAACCCATGACAAATGAATGAAACTCATCTCTAGTCAATCAAATATTTATGAGGCCAATAAACACTGAGTTAAAATTCTTAGCTTTGTCAGAGGAGCAGCAAACATTTTTCCTGCCTACATGGCTGCGTGGAGTAGAAGGGAGCTCTATTGTCATCTTTTCGAAGTATAAACAGTGGGTACCGCTAGCAGTCGTTTACTCAGCTGCTTCCCACAGTCTGTGGGGGGCCATGCTCAAGACTGCCAGGTTTAAAGCATCCTCCGATGTGGATAGGGCTCCCCCACAGTGACAAATCACCCCCCATTACTGAGGTAACCAACTGGGAGCCGGGAGACAGGGGCTGTTCATGGAAAACAGCACGAGGGGACTGCAAGTCCAACGCTTTGAAGTTCAGATGTAAAAAGACATAAATTCTCTTCTGGAAGGCTGTAGAAGACCCTTATCCAGAAATAACACAGTGTGAACAGCACTGTGGGAAAGTAGCCCCAGACCCAAAGGAAGCTCAGGACATATTCATGTCACAGGGTGGAATGTGGCTGGCACTCTGGCATCAAGCCCCAGTGACAGCCAGGCACAGTGGCTCATGCCTGTAATCCCAGCACTTTGGGAGGCCAAGGTGGGAGGATCACTTGAGGCCAGGAGTTTGAGACCAGCCTGGGCAACATAGCAAGAGCCCATCTCTACAAAGAAAAAAAAATGTTATCTGGGCATGGTGGAGCGAGCCTATAGTTCCAGCTACTACTCAAGAGGCTGAGGTGGGAGGATGGCTTGAGCCCAGGAGTTGGAGGCTGCAGTGAGCTATGATCATGCCTCTGCACTCCAGCCTGGGTGACTCTGTCTCTAAAAAAATAAAGTACCCAGTGAGAATTTCAGGGTGTAAAGTTGCCCCCAATGCAAGGACGAGGAGCGTATGGGACTACCACTGAGGATCATCGTTGGTATTTACAGCGACGCCACAGGCACTTAATTCTTAAGGATTCGTAATAAGGATGCAGAGAAATGCTGTCTGAAGCATGAGCACAGCTCTCTAGAAAGAGCCAGGATGAGCTTTTATTTTTACAGAGCAGGGTGTGTGATGAAGGAAATGGGAGCCTACTCCAAGAGAAGGTGGGGGATGAGACAGAGGCCGTCATCCAAAAAGGAGAAGGAAAGCAGAGAAAACGAGACGGAGGGAGAGGGTGTGAGTGTCAGAGGAAGAACACGAATCAGAAGCTTCACTTGGAGCAGGTTGGAAGAGCATGGATACGAAGAACTGACAGTCACGGTGCGGGAGCAACTAACCCTCCTGGCTTGCTGGGGACGGTCTCGCTCCTGACTCGGCTACTGAGTCATGGTGTGGCCCCCAGGAATTCGTGCTGTGTCTGTGACAAGCTTTCTTACTGTGCAAAGACGTCAGCTCTCTTTGCTTAAGAGATCTGTGAGATCAACCAACACAGTCTAATAGCTGAGCCTTGAAAGACCACTCTTGGTGGCCCAGTGGCAGCGAGGTAGTCCTGCTTTAGATGCTCAGGGCCTTTGGGAGGGCGGCAAGGTAACGCATGGACTTAAAATACCTGGACTGAGCAGGAGAGAGGGACAACCAGCATTCACCGCGTGCTTCCAATCCACGGGCACTACGCCAAGGGCCTCTTCTCCTCGGGACAGCCAGAGAGGCGAGTCCTAGTATGGCGTCTCTCCCACAGCTGAGGACATGGGGCCCTGGAGAGTGTCTCAGGGCCCATGGGTGTTAGGTGGGGCAACCAGAATTTAACCAGAGCCCAGGCCCTTAGCCATTGTGGATCAAAAAGGCAGTCATGAAATAGACGGGATGCAGGCTGAAAACACCAAGCCAGGGCAGGTGTGTGCAGCCCGAGTGCTGATGGTGGCCGCAGGTGGTGGAACCCCAGTGACCCGCCTGACTTTGCCCTCCTCTTCCCAGGCAGAACGCTCTGTGTCTAGCCTTCTTAGTCTCCTGACTCTGTAAAAGTATAACCGCAAATAAGATGCATCGGATTTTGCCACGTAACAAACAAGGAAACTTTTAATTCCCTTCTAAATCTCACTTTGGCAGAGTCGAGATGAGATGTTCACATCTAAAATAATGTGTCACTGCTGGATAAAGAATCCTAGAGTCTGGCCATAATCACCCCCAAAACTGGATTATTTGGACCTTCCTACTAAGATGACACACTCTCAAGTTAGCAAACTGCAGGAAAATCTTGAAATAAGAGAAGATACAATTTGAATGCATTTATACTTTGTTTTCAACTAACTCATAGATCCCACCTTTGCATGATGAATGGGCTTCCCATCTTCAAGCACATAACAATGTTATTCTTTCTCAATGTTATTCCAACCCTAAGGCATGATTTTTCTCATATTGTGATCATCCTGGGAAAATGAAGTTCTTAACAAATGAATAAGCCTAACAAGAGATTTCTAGGACTTCAAAATTCACCCTGGCATTAGCCATTCAAACTTCAAAAATTCACCCTGGCATTAGCATTGACTGATTAGCAAGACATTCACAAAGACTCGTAGAATTGGTGTTTGTGGCAAGATTATCCCTGTGTGGTCTCTCCTGTCATACAGACTCCAAGGCACCTGCCCAGGTTGGGGATATGACATTGGGCTGAAAGGGAGACAACTTCATGGGCAAAGCATGCTGAGTCTCTCTCCTTTGTGCTGGGAGAAGGGCAGGAGGTACCTGAGCTCCCCGTGCCCAGGTTTGACTCTTCCTGACAAACTACACACCTGTTAAGGTCACGCTGCCCTGGTCAAGGTACAACTGTGTTTACTACGAACCATTTTTCTAGAAAAATGTCCTTGAACAAGTGGAATTTATACTTTCAAAATAAGCAGACTTATGAACTACCTGATAAGGGGACTCTGTGGTCTTGTCTCTTTATTTCTTCACAACACATTCTTTTGCCATTTATGTGTCTGGAATTGATAAATTAAGATACAAAACAACACTCATACACTGATGAACTGACTTTATGCAATAAGAAAAATTTAATTTGTGAATAGAATGAAAGTAAAATACCAAACATTTTAGAAAATTAGATAGTCAAGCCCTTGTTTTTTACTTTTACTTTTCCCTTATGTAAGGTATAACATAGATTATGCTTAAACTTTTATCACCAGAAAAGACAGAAAAGGAATAGTAGATTTGAAAGTAGAGTGCTACAAATTAGGATAAACTGCTGCATAAATATACACACATGGATTTGAGTAATAAGGATAAATGAACATTGTTATTATGTAATTGGCTAAGCTTTCATTGATTTTATGCTCCTTGATATTATTACCCCATTTTTACCTCAATGGCTAAAATCATATAAAGAGATGTTTCAAATATCGAAGGCACCTTGACTCTGTATGGCTATTTCATCTTTAACAAACCAACGTAAATCACTCTGCTGTCAGAATATTAACACAGCAAACCCTAATATGGTGTTTACTACCTGACTGTTCTAAGTGCTCTTCACAACAAATATAAAAGGTAAATGGTAAAAGTGCTGTTAATTTGTGATTTTAAGAAAATATGTTTTACAAAATAATCTTATCCACTAGCATGGCCTGCCTCCCACAAAGATGGACAACCTGGTACGGAGATGCATGCAACCAAAGCAATCTGTTTCTAGGAAGGAATGACAAATGTGTAAGGCATAGTTTTCAGGAATAAAAACCTATTTTATTTTCTCTCCATGTTTACCAAGTGCACAAGCAGTTCTCAAAGAACAGCGTCCCCTGCCCACCACACCCTGATGCTTTCCCAACATAAAATTTTTTTGCATTCTTTTGGGTGTGTACAATTCTTCATGGTACCTTCAATTCCTCTCTGTAACATTCTCTTCTACACTGTGCCTTACAAAGAACAGAACGAGACAGGCTGAGGAATGAAGTGTGGTAGCCCCTTGAGCCTTCATTTATTTATTTTTCATTTCAGGTAGATCGTTCCAGGTATAAAGGCTATGCACTGGACCGGCAAGATGAAACAATCAGTTACATAACCGGATCTGTGGGTCAGTTGTATTATCCTTTTTTCAAGGGCAAAGAAACAAATACCGCAAAGTTCACTGAGTGCCTGAGGCCCACACCGAGGGAGCCCGAGATTGTCAAGTGAGCAGGGAGATTTCAGGAGTCCCTCAGGGTCACAGCTCTGAAAGCCAGATACAGAGAGAGAAAAGGTGTGGCTGGGCACAGAGATAAAAGGCTTTTGAGTTTCCTATCCCTAAACTACAACAGTGTTCTCCCATCCTGGCTTTCTCAAATTTGCCCTTCTCTTCAAAAAAGAAACTTGTCTCAGGTATCTGAAAAGGTTGAATGTGCATGTCCATTTTGGCAAGCAGCACTGAAAGCCCAACAGAATTCATAGCGCACTCGGTCCATAAGTAACACTTTTCTAAAGACACTACTCTTCTCATCCTGAAGCTGGATCAAATACTGGGTCCAGATCTTGTTTCCAAAACTACATCATTTGATTAATGAATCAAATATCAACATTTGTGGGGATTCATTAAAAAGATTTCCAAATGAAAATAATAAAAATATTATACTTCAGGGACTTATTCTTCTACCTATGATGAGACAAACTAACACTCCCACCAAGAGCAACTAAAGAAACTGGATTAACAACAAAACAAACCTGTTTTAATTCGTTATAGAGCAACCAAGCCAGGCAACCCTTGCTGGGTCAAGATCGCAGAGAGAAAGGAAACGCATTGAGGTGAGTCCTGTATTTGCTGTTGCCTCTTAATTTCAGGGCATTTGTTAATTCCTAGCATAAGACATAGAATAGACACCAAGCAGAAAACAGCAGCAGCCTAGAGCTTTGTGCAAGTATCACTGGCTAGGGATAAAGCTGGAGTTCAGGGAAGCTAGTATGTGAAGGACTAAGGTCCCAGGAAAAAAAGAGCCTGCAGAGAAGTGAGCTCATAAAAGTGATCTCAAAGAAGTTGGGAGCCGCTTCTTCATAGTCTCTTTCCTCTAGGACTTTGGCTCTTCAAGTGCTGGCTGCCTTAAACTCTAATATTTCCATTTGAGTTATTAGCCAAATATTAAGCTGTGTTTACATAGGATGCGAAAGTGAGAAAACAAGCATAAAGAAATCATACAGAGGCTTAAAAGCAAAGCAGAGTTTCTGAAAATCTCATAATGCTGGAGAGTTAAAAAATTAGAGTTGAGAATCCACTAAGGATGAGGGGCTCTGGTAAACGTCTGGAGTTTTAGCTGAAACTCCTGAAGAACTGAACTCTAGGAGAAAGGGAAAACCAGAAACAGATGAGCCTTAACAAATCCTAAAACTCAGCATCAACTAGAACAAAAACAAAAAAGTGATTTGCCTATGTTCTGTCTGCCTTCCAGAAGAACATTAAATCCAGTCTGCAAGGAGATAAACATATCTAGAACTTTTTTTTTTAAATGATGTCCAGAATTTCATAAAATAAAAAAGTAACAGGCATGGTAGGAAATAAAACCAAATGAGGAAAAATCAAGGGAACAAATAGATAATACAAATAGACACATAGGTGATCCAGATAGCAGAGTTATCAGATATGGTCTTTGAATCCAGCCTTATATAAAAAGGACAATAAATCAAAAGTTGAACTTGTTCCAGGGATGTGAGGTTAGTTTAACATTTGAAAATCATATGATCATCCCAAATTTCAGAAAAAAAGGTTTGATAAAATTCCACACCAATTCCTAATTTAAAAAACTCTGAGAAAACTAGGAATAGAGGATAATTTCTTTAATATAATAAAGAATATCTACAAAAACATTTACAGCAATCATCTTTAATGGTAAAATATTAAATTTTTATCCATAAGATTAGAAATCTGACAGAAATCTGAATGGATTTCAACACTATATTGGACATCCTAGGCAGCACAATAAAACAAGAAAAAGAGAAACAAAAAATGGAATTGGAAACGAAGAAATAAAACTGATATTTATAGATAATATTCATAGAAATATGAATAGATATGTTCACAAATATATTCATAGAAATAGATATATTCATAGAAATTCCAAAAGATTATAAAGAAAACTATTAGAATTAACATGAAATTTTGTAAAGTTGCTGTATACAAATATAAAAAATCAACCATATTTGTGTATGTGAGCAAAAACCAATTAGACACTAACATTTTTTTTTTTTTTTTGAGACAGAGTCTCGCTTTGTTGCCCAGGCTAGAGTGAGTGCCATGGCGTCAGCCTAGCTCACAGCAACCTCAAACTCCTGGGCTCAAGCAATCCTGCTGCCTCAGCCTCCGAGTAGCTGGGACTACAGGCATGCGCCACCATGCCCGGCTAATTTTATATATATATTAGTTGGCCAATTAATTTCTTTCTATTTATAGTAGAGACGGGGTCTTGCTCTTGCTCAGGCTGGTTTCAAACTCCTGACCTCGAGCAATCCACCCGCCTCAGCCTCCCAGAGAGCTAGGATTACAGGCGTGAACCACCGCGCCCGGCTTTAGACACTAACATTTTTAAAAACAAATACAGCATCAGAAAATTCAGTATCTAAACTTAGCCCAATAACAATGCTCAAGACACACAACAAAGCTATATATTCCTGAGTGTTATTAAAGAAGGCCTAAATAAATACCCCATTCTTGAACTGAAAGACTCAATATTGATGAGACGTAAATTCTTCCCAAATTGATCTCTAGACTTAATGCAATTCCAATCAGAAGCCCAGCAGGTTTTTTTGTTTGTTTGTTTGTTTGTTTGTGGAAACAGACAAGCTGATTTTAAAATTTACATGTGAATGTAGAGGGCCATTAGTAGCCAAGAAAATTTCAAGAACAAATTTGAGAGAATTACACACCAGATATCAAGCCCTATTATAAAACTGAGACCCTACAGTATTGGTGCAAGAAGAGAAAAATCAACCAATGAAACAAAATAGAAATCCCAGAAATAGACCTAAACATATATGGTCACCTAATTTATGATAAAGGTACCTCTGAAGTACATAGGAAAAGGATAGTATTTCCAACAGGTGGTACTGGGTCCATTGGGTTTTTCTATTCTCACACAGCTGGGCTATGTAATCTTCAGTGACTCACTCATGGTCTCAAAAATCTACTGTATTTTTAGCTCATTCTGCTGAGTTCAACACTTCTATACCCCACTACCTGTTGGGCGCCCCTCCATGGCTCCAACATGTCCAACCCTGGACTCATCTTCATTACCCTTTGCTAACTTATTCCTGTTCCCTATCTCTGGAAATGGTTCCGAGTGAAATATCAAACTAAAAATTCTGGAAAATGTGTTTTTACCCTTGAATGGTTATTTTCTCTCCTGGGCCAAGTATATTCTATCTGTAAAATAGGTCAGAATTTGTGAATTCTGTCAAAAATTAAAGCAAGAATTCAGCCCAGGATTGTTCCTGGGGACTCCAGCAACAGGCCTCTGGGTTGGCCTTAAGGAGATCTTTCTCAGTTTTAGGGTAGTGAGAGAAATGAAGAAGAAAAATATATATAAATGTATTTATTACCACCAAACTGTACATTTAAAGATGGTAAATTTGTATGTATATTTTACCTAAATAAAAAAGAATTAAAAAAAAAAATGAGAACCAACTCTACAGCAGCACTGCCTTATGTCCTTGATTCTAAAATGCATTTCTTCCCATCCTAAGGATTCTAAACATGGGATGAAACATATGAACAAAACCGTAAAAACAAATTTTAAAAAACTTTGCCTATTTCCAAATAGAGGAATAAGTTGTGTTATTGTTTATATGAAGAGGAAATGAATTTTATATTGATAATTAATTCTCATTTCAAATGTCCTCTGAAAGACTGGACCAAGATAAAACATGGAGAAGAAAAGTTATCATACTCACAGAAGACAGGCCATTGCTGCCAAGCAATGCAATTGCCAAAACACATAGAGTACATGGAATTTCAAAACTAACAGAGCCAAGTGTGGCCAATTCATGAACCAAACTGGACCACAATTTAGATACTGAACATGTCTATCAGTCAAAATTTCTGGTTGGCTTTCCAGAGATGCTCTTTGACTTCTAGGTATGTAAAATTCAACCAGAAACAGTGAAAATATGTCTTTATTTATTATATTTATTTATTGTTTTGAGACAGAGTGTCGCTTTGTTGCCCAGGCTAGAATGAGTGCCATGGCATCAGCCTAGGTCACAGCAACCTCAAACTCCTGGGCTCAAGCAATCCTCCTGCCTCAGCCTCCCGAGTAGCTGGGACTACAGGCATGTGCCACCATGCCCGGCTAATTTTTTCTATATATATTAGTTGGCCAATTAATTTCTTTCTATTTATAGTAGAGACAGGGTCTCGCAGTCTTGCTCAGGCTGGTTTCAAACTCCTGACCTTGAGCAATCCGCCTGCCTCAGCCTCCCAGAGTGCTAGGATGAAAGTATGCCTTTAACCAAGGAAGAAATGCAGATGAAAATGATACTCTTTAAAGGCCTCAAAATTTCACTATTAACCTAAAGGTGCTATGGAAATAAAGACCATGAGTACATGTTGTGAAAAGCAACATGGTACCATCATGCTACTGTGAATGACTACGAAAGGTCAAAAGTTATCCAGCGGTCTGTGTTCCAAGTGTGAAGACAGCTTCACATGTATGTAACACAGAAGAATAAAAAAGTAAATCAACTAATGTATAATGCTGCAAAAAAGTACAAATACTTCTATGTAAATGTATTCCAATCTCCACTCCCTCCTCTAGATGAGCTAGTAGACCGATGGTTGCAGAAGTTTTCTGCAGAAAGGCCTAGACCGCCACAGTACCAGAGTCTGAATTCCAACAGGCAGAGATCTTTACCGCCCACAGAACTCGCTTATCTGCCACCCAAATGGATGCAGCATCCTTGGGATGGCTGTGTTACAGCTAAGGAAATCGAGATATGAGCACATGCCATCAGGAGATTGCTTACCTTTTCCCGGCACTTCGCCTGTATCTCAGGACTGTCCCCACGTCACTGGGCTGATTTTTGGGAAGCACCTCAGACACCAGGCATTTTTAGGCATTATTTGGCCTTGGGAAAATTGATACGTGGCACACTTCATTCTGTCAAAGCTAACATGCCTGCCCTGTCTACCTGACAGGGGTCATGGCAAAGTCCTAATTCAAGAATGTAAGAGAAGGAAGGCCCTTTCCAAACTGTGAGTCCTACATACACACAAATTTTTACCAGCCTCATCATAAGGACACTGATTTATAACACCAAATGGTAACACCAAACTCATCTTAAAACATGAACAACACACAATACCATAGAGTACATCTTAAAAAAAATTAATAAAGTACAAAGGACACCCTGTGCTACTCAGACTTCACGGTGCAGACTATTGGGTGGCTGATAGCATTCCAATCTACGGGTTGTGTCAGATCTTTCCATGACTTAGATTGCATATAAGTGCTTATGCTCAAGTTTTTTTTTGTTTTTTTTTGAGACAGAGTCTCGCTTGTTGCCCAGGCTAGAGTGAGTGCTGTGGCGTCAGCCTAGCTCACAGCAACCTCAAACTCCTGGGCTCAAGCAATCCTACTGCCTCAGCCTCCCGAGTAGCTGGGACTACAGGCATGCACCACCATGCCCGGCTAATTATATATATACATATTATTTGGCCAATTAATTTCTTTCTATTTATAGTAGAGACAGGGTCTTGCTCTTACTCAGGCTAGTTTCGAACTCCTGACCTCGAGCAATCCGCCCGCCTCAGCCTCCCAGAGTGCTAGGATTACAGGCATGAGCCACCACACTCGGCTATGCTCGTTTTTTTTTTTTGTTTTTTTTTTTTGAGACAGAGTCTCGCTTTGTTGCCCAGGCTAGAGTGAGTGCCGTGGCGTCAGCCTAGCTCACAGCAACCTCAAACTCCTGGGCTCGAGTGATCCTTCTGCCTCAGCCTCCCGGGTAGCTGGGACTACAGGCATGCGCCACCATGCCTGGCTAATTTTTTTTGATATATATATCAGTTGGCCAATTAATTTCTTTCTATTTATAGTAGAGACGGGGTCTCGCTCTTGCTCAGGCTGGTTTTTGAACTCCTGACCTTGAGCAATCCGCCCGCCTCGGCCTCCCAAGAGCTAGGATTACAGGCGTGAGCCACAGCGCCCGGCCCTATGTTCAAGTTTTGAGTGAAGTGTTAAGTGTTTCCTTGTTCTTACTAAAGGCACCCTCTATTAAGTAGCCACTGTTTTATTATTTGTTGAAACTTACCTGGTGCAATGATTTCTAATCAGTCGAAGGAACATGTTTCTGTGAAGTTTCCAGCAAAGGCTGATCTTCCAAGAATCTTCCCTGACCCTTGCCCAGGTCAGGCTTCCTAACTGCCTTTTATATCAGAACGCCCAACACACAGCTTTTTCCCCCTCAGCTGAGTGTATGAGTCAGCATTTAAAAACCTGACTCTTTTTCTTTTCCAAGGAGGCTAACTATTTTGCAACACAAACACTTACTAATACATCAAATACTACAAATTTCACTTGAACACAGATTAGACAAATATGTTTCTTCACAAGCCTGGAGGATTGTTTTCAGTCAAGACACCCCCAAG
Source organism: Microcebus murinus (assembly GCF_040939455.1). Lineage (NCBI taxonomy): Eukaryota > Metazoa > Chordata > Mammalia > Primates > Cheirogaleidae > Microcebus > Microcebus murinus. Next base: position 10,271,255 of record NC_134118.1, read on the forward strand.
ATGGTACAGATGGGAAGATGAAGCCTTCCCCCGGAAGGAGTCCTGCAGCTAAACCTGGAGGCCTCTGGAAGACCATTCAGAGGCTGCAGGAGGCCTGGGCTCTGGGCCCACAGATAAGAAAAGAAATTCTCCTCCTAGCCAACCTGGAACCCTTCAAAAGTATGAAACTCTCCCAATTCTCCCAGATTTCCCCTCGCCTATGCACAAAAACCAAACACGTGCAGTCACCAAATACTTCCATCCTAGAAGGCAAAGAAACTACAACTCCTTGCTTTGATAGAGTCATCAAAGGTTGAAACTAGTCGGGATTCTGTTTTCCAAACTCACTGCTGGCCCGGAGGAAGTATGACACCACCGTCCTGAGCACAAGGCAGCTGTTCTTTTTTGGCTGGAGTTCAGTATAAACCTTACACTGGTCTGCTTGCTTTCTCTCTTTAAAAAAAAAAAATAATTTAAAAAAATGCCATAGTCACTCAACTCCAAGCCTAGTGATTTTACTATAAAGTTTTTCCTGCTGGACAGAGAAAACCATGTATTTCCAATAAATTTTTGAGCCAAAAGGGTACCAGTAGGTTATTTCCACTAGAGAAATATAATGGAATAAACAATTAGGCAGATTGAGAACCAACGGCTAAAGCAGTTCCAAAGAGCCACTGAGTACCAATTCTCTCCAAAGTATCAAATACGAAAACCTAGCAATGAACAATTTACTTTTCAAAGGAGGCCCTCAATGGTAAATGGTAAAGCCACTAAATACACTTTCATTTAGGAATGAATTTCAAACATCAGAAAACTTCCCTTTCATTCCAAAATGTTGGTCTATTATAAAGGTACCACAATGGCTATATTTTACTCATTATTCAACTGTCCCACCTAAGAGTTCGCCTACAGACATCAGTCTGTACGTTCACACCATGACACGTCCCAAGAGCCTGGCATCTACCATTCCTTTTCTCTATTTCCTCCATTACAGACTTAAATATGCACAAGGACTGGACGCCAGCAGTACTTTCAAAACTAAAATAAACCTTTCACAGGGCAAATCCATGTTACTTATGATTTCAGTGTGCATGTTTGTGACAGACCCGCACAGATCAATAAGTTCAGGAGACACCAAAGTCACTCCTAAACCTTGGGAAGTCAATAGACTTTCAAGACCAAAAGTGAGAATCTGGACTTGGTTTATAAAACCAAAGCTGGCAAATCTCTTACAGAGTCTGTGCATGTGGGGTTCCCTCCCACTATACATTCTCTTCCTTTAATTTATATCTACCATGTAACTGCCAGACTGTCACATCCCCTGCTGTATTTCTACCCTGTCCACACTCAGGACTATGCAGCAACCTACTAACTACTAACCTACTATGCGTCATGTGCTTGATTCTCATCAAACTACTCAACTGACCCCTAGATACTAATCAAAATTTAAGGTCATTGGCTTCTTCACTGTGTACCACAGAATCCCTCCATGGAAGTGTTTCTTTACTGCCAGACAGCACCCTGAACACACTTCATTGCAGCTCTTTTGTAAAATGGTCTGAATTCACTTTAGGAAATTAGAATAATATAGATGTATGGAAAAAAGTCTATTGTTCCTTTATATTCAAATGATAAAAAAATATATCCCCCACACACACTCTCAAAGATACATATGTGTCTGTCTGTCTTATACACACAAACATATAACCTTGTATTCACCTGAATTAGCATCACTTATAAGCACCATTATATACTTTTAATGTGTGAAGTTATTTTAGCCAGCCCCATTCATCATGCAAAGTGGAGAAATTTAATCCCCAATAAATTGTACAGTTGTCTGATCACAAAGGATGCTTCATAAATACCGTTCACTAGCTTATGTAGGAAAAGGTAACTATTTGGAAAATCAACGTCATGATAAAAAAGTCTCACCAGTCAGACCCTCCCAGTCAGAACACTCCCCTCATCGTGTTCATTGTGTGCTGCCCCTGAACTCCGGATCACCTTGCACAGACACACTTGGGGTCATGTGACGACAGAGGGCGAGAAACGGGGACCAGCCCCACCTTTGGGGCTTTCTGAACCTTCATACCTGTGCTGATGCTCCTGTATGACTTGATAAATGCTGATAAGAAAAGTTTGGTTTTTAAAACTCCCCACAACACAGTCCTTGTAGATGCGGAATTCTGCAGCCGTCACCGCCTCACCCTCAGGAATCTGGGACAAGTTGAACTTGAACTCTTTGTGGTGTCGCTGGCGAGGGGAGAACTCCTTGTCGTACTCCACTACAAGATTAAACAAGAGAGAGTGACAGCTATTGTTACTTGACTAAGTGCCACAGGCTCACCTCATCCAAGTTCCCCGTCCTACTTCGTAAGTGGATTACCAGTTACCAGCGGCTCAGGGTCAGGATCAGGGCGGTGGGCTAAGCCGCCGGGCTGAGGTGACAATCCTTCACGTTACCCAGGGATTAGATAAAATTCCTAGATTTTGTTTAAATACTTTAGTTTGAGTACTTAGTTGAGCTCATTTGAATGAGAGCAAGTTATCTAAACTCTTGGCTTTGGGTTTTCTCAGCTGCAAAAATGGGAAGAATGTGACTCCCAGGAAAAGGTGTGAGAGTTGATGAAATGGCACACAATTACCCCTGCGCCCATCCTGGCCCCACCATCCCTCTGCGGCCCCCTTTCCTCCCAACTGCGTTCCCCCCTCCTCAGGTTGGTTCCCGTGTCACCATCACTAGTTGCCATAACCAAGGGAGGCGCTGAGGTGAACTCTGGAGGGGGTGACGGGACGGTGGGGGAGGGGAGCAGGCAGAGAATTTTCCCTGGGCCTGAAATTTTGTCTACTGTTGAGTGGAAATTTTTGTTGAGGGGCTTAGAGCAAAGCTTCATAGAAAATGGTGCTCTCGCTAAAGTCCACCGCCTTCCCCTGCTGGCGGAACCTGGGGCTGAACGACTCTGAGGAATGGGACCCTCTCCCTGGGAAGCCGCCAGAGCCTCCGTTTAATCTGCTTGTAGATCCCACGGGGGAGAATGAGGGCGTGGAAGGAAGGTGCCAACAGCGCCACTTGCTATTTTCTAAGGATTTACACCGAAAAAACATTTTGGAAAAGGATTGTTCTTTTTTAACCCCTAAAACAAAAACGAAGAACAAAAAAAGGAGAGAGGGATAACTGGAATCTAAAAGATTTATTGTATAATTACATGCAAATTAATTATAGCATTTTAATGTGAAATCAACCTATGTGTCCACCTGTGGGTAAATGGAAAAAGAAAATGTGAGATGCACATGCAATGGTTCGGTGTTCAGTCTGCAACAAGAAGGGGATTCTGCCATTTGCAACCACATGGATGAACCTGGAGGACATTATGTTGAGTGAAATAAGCCAGGCACAGGAAGACAAATACCACAGGGTCTAACTTATTCGTGGAATCTAAAAAAGTTGAACTCCTAGAGGCAGAAAACTGAACAGGGGGTAGTACTGGGGAAATGTTAGTTAGTGAAAGGGTCCAAAGGTTCAGTTATACATAATGAATGCATTCTGGAGGCCCAGCATGGTGACAGCAGTTAAGGATACCGTATTATATACTCAATATTGCTAAGAGAGTAGATCTTAAATGTTCTCACCACAAAAAACATTAAGGATCTCTGTGAGGTGATGGATACATTAATTAGCTTGATAGTGGGATTCATTTCATAATGTATATCAAAGTACATTGTACACCTTAAATATATACAATTTTAATTTGTCAATTATACCTCAATAAGGCTACAAAAATAAATTTTTAACGAAATCTTTTTCCTGCATGAAGACAAATTATGGAAATTGCAATTACTGATCACCATTTTCCAGAGTCAGCTCTCAGACGTCTACCTAAAGTCCTGTATAAGAAGAATGCTATCAAACCTCAGATGTTTAACGCTTAATCATTATAAAGGAACAAAAGAACACTCTGCTTCGCACTGTAAATCCTTGATCTTTTCCCCAGAGTTAGGAAAGGCTTCTGCCCTGCCATTCCTGTTAGTTTTTTCTTGATGGCAACCACAGTGAAATCTCACGAGCAAACTAATCCTATGGCAGAGTTTTCCCAGTTCTTGTGGGCAGAAAAAAATATCAAATTCTTTGCCACCTCCAACTTCCCACTTTCTCCTACACGTGTTGTTTTTCATAATCACCGAAGAAAAGCTTTGGAGATTTAGCTTCTTAAACAAAGAAAAAAGAAAAAAAAAAAGCTAATAACCTTCTAGAAGAATGTAAGTCCTCCATGGCATTTGCAGAAGCTAAGAAAAGTTAAGCCATCTATAGGTTTGAGGTTTTAAATAAAGAATTCCCATGTAATTATGCAATAAATCTTTTGGATTCAAGTTATCTTTTTTTAAAATTATTTTAGGGGTTAAAAAAGAACAAGCTTTGGCTTGCATAGAGCTTGAATATAAGTAAAAAGGGGTCCAACCAAAAAGTAAACCACAGTTCAGTCCCAAAAAGAAAGCAGGTTTTCCAATTAGTGGCTAAGCATGAAAAGAAATATTGTTGGGGAGTTCACCCAAGGACACACAAACGCACACACGACGGTGTATCGCTTTCCTCTAAAACTGATCTGCCTTTTAAGTTTGATATGTTATCACTGCTGGTTAAAAAGTGAATCAAACCTGATTTTCCAAAGAGACTTTCTAAAAAATAGTCACACAGCTTTTCTCTATAGGGCCTTTTGGATGCTTAGTTGTAACATTGCTAAATGAAAATATAAAATTTTTAGGATTCATTTGAGAGCATGTGTAAGAATTCATCAAAGAAGTTTTGCAATAAACTCTTAGTATAAACAAAAATTAGGAAAAATAGGGATGAGAAGTAAAATGTTAAGACAGTAACTTTAAGGTATTTCAGTTATAAGAAGAAGAGAAAGGGACAGAAATTTCAATAAAGGAAAAATGTGATGGGCAGTGTTTGGAGAGGTGCATCCTCTCCCCCCAACCCCAATAAACCACACTGCCCTGTATTTATGCCCTTGGGTGGTCCATTCCCCTGGGCTTGCTCTGGACTGGCTCTGTGACCTGTTTCGGAAAAACAGAATTTAGCAACAGTGGTATTGAGAGACTTCCAAGGGCCAGGTCAAAAGTTTTGAGCTTTCTTCCACCTAAATTTCTTGGGACACTTATCTGGGGAAAGATAGCTACCAGGTAAGAAGTCTGACTCCCCTGAAACCTCCATGTTGTGAGAAAGCCCAAGCTAGCCATGCAAAAAAGCTACATTGAGGGGTAGGGGGAGAGGAGAAGAGAGAGAGAGCAAGCTAGCATGCACACAAACCAGAGACAAACAGACAAACAACTCTCCAACCAGTCTCCAGCCACCTCAGCTGAGGCACCAGTCATGTTATGAAGATGCCACCTTGGATGTCCCAGTGCACCCAAGCCCCAAGCACCATCTGACTGCAACCACATGGGACACCTCGAGTAAGAACCACCTGAACCTGGCCATTTCACAAAAGTGTGGGAGATGACAATGCACTGTTGATTGCTTAAAACCACTGTGTTTTGAGTGGTCTGTTATGCAGGAAGAGGCAGCAAACACAAGAAGAGAAGACAGGTGAGGACTAGAGAGAGAGAAGAAGAGAGCAGGGAAGTCTGACCATGGTAGGACAGGGAGAAATTGCAGGCAATTCTTAAGGATGAGGGTTGGGCAATGCAGGGAGGCAATATATATGACTAAGGAAGAATCTTGGCAAAGGCTCACAGATTTGAAGATGTGAAGAGATAAGCATCTCTGCTGGTGGGACTGCAAACTAGTGCAACCTCTGTGGAAAGCGATATGGAGATGCCTTAAAGCTGTACAAGTAGATCTACTGTTTGATCCCGCAATCCCATTGCTGCGCATCTACCCAAAAGAACAAAAGACTCTCTATAAAACAGACACCTGCACTTGAATGTTTATAGCAGCACAATTTACAGTTGCAAAGATGTGGAAACAACCCAAGTGCCCATCGATATATGAGTGGATTAATAAAATGTGGTATATGTATACCATGGAGTACTATTCAGCTATAAGAAACAACAGTGATATAGCACCTCTTGTATTTTCCTGGATAGAGTGAGAACCCATTCTACTAAGTGAAGTATCCCAAGAATGGAAAAAATAATATGTACTCACCAGCAATTTGGTATTAACTGATCAACACCTAAGTGTACATATAGGAATCACATTTATCAGGCATAGGGCAGATGGGAGGGGGGAGGAGGGGAGGGGTATATACACATACATAATGAGTGCAATGCGCACCGTCTGGGGTATGGACACGCTTAAAGCTCTGACTCGGGCGAAGGGGAAGGGGGGGAAGGCAATGCACGTAACCTAAACATTTGTACCCCCATAATATGCTGGATAAAAAAATTCATAAACGGCAACCACCCAACACTAATTAAAGGAATATCATTGTTTAAAAAAAAGATTCTAAAAATGAGAAAATAAAAAACACAGTTCAAAGCATTCATTTTATTACAATGTAAAGCAGAACCTATTGTCATATATGTGCATTTTTCCATTTCTCCTCTAGCAAGACAACATCATCTTGAAGCCTCTGAACTTTTCCTTTATCCTTCTTAGAGGAGATTCATGGTCTCCTTAGTTCCTTCCATGAGTCTCTGATTGCTATCCCATCTTTCTAAGCTCCCACACCCAACTCACTGCTCTATGGTGGAAGCTGGACCACCTTCCTCACTCTCCCCAGCCACAGATCCCTGAAGTTTGCTTGGAGCTCCCTCCTTCTCCCCCACTTTTTTGCCTACAGTTGAATTTACACAGTGTGTTTGCTAATGTCTCATAGAGATACAAGAAATAAATGCAATTTATTGCCTACACATGCATTTGAAAACCACAAGGGTAAAATGTTAATGTTTCCAATGAGCTCAGCAATTCAAGCTACATGGTTCTGGACTCCTTAAATGTCAGACAGTTCAAGAAATATGACCGAGAGGAAGAGGGAGAGGGCCGAGTCCTGAATTCAGCCCTCTGTACCTATTTTGTACTCCCTAGTATTTGGCTATCGATGGTGGAGCCACACGTGGCGCACAATTAAGTCCTAGCTAAGAGTGTTAAGGACATATCAACTGCCACACTGCTTTTGAATTCCAGCCCCCCTCTTTCTTACCTATGTGATGCTGAGAAAGATATTAGTCAAAGTTTCAGTATCAGTTAAATAATGACATTTCTGAAGATTAGGTGATACAATCTACACAAAATAGTCAATGGCATGGCTTAAGTGTTCAATAAATGTTAGTTATGTCATCATTGGCTGTTATTTGAGAATCTAGCCCCTATGAGCTTAGAGTTTGTCTTTGCTGAGGAATTCAAATTTACTCATGAGTTTACAGACAGGGATGATGAATTCTTCCTCTAAATTATCTTTTTTGATTACAGCGATGCATTCTGTGTATAGGACAGTTAGTGAAATCTTACTGAGTACCAGCCTTGGCCAGTGGCTATTGAATACGGTACAGTGTTCTTTGAGGCAATAATTCCCAGAATTTTTTTTTCAAGGATCAGTTAAAACATTTTGTCTAAAATGGTAATGGCCATTTTTCAACAAAAGAAAACTATGTTCTTTACAACTGCATTTTAAAAGTCTTTTTAACATCATATTAAATATGGAGGGCATAATTTAATAATATAATACCATTCCTTAAATGAGGTGAAATTAACTTTACAAAACTCACTCTATTCTCTCTTTTTGCCTTATCAGCTGAAATTTCAGACCAGTCCTAGACCTTTGGCCAACAAGTAGGAACAAAAGTCCTAAGGAATGAAAGTTAATGATTTAAGATTTAAAATGTAAATTATGTAATATTACACATACAAAAGAATATATGCAATTTATGGATGTCATGAAGCATAATAACAAAGCACCAAAGAAACCAGCACCCAACATACAGCATGACCAATACTCCTGTACCACTTCCTGATTCCTTCCTCCTGCCTCTGGCCAAAGGTAGCTCGTGTCATGAAGAATGTGTTTATCATTCCCCTGCCTTTTAAAAACTAAGAGTTCTACTACATATGTATCATTAAGTCATACAGTGTTTAGTTTTCCTCTTTTCCCCTCAAAGTCTTTCCTTTTAGAAACGTGAGGGAAATTGTACAGGCACACATGGAAAATACAGGCGTGGCTACAGGTAAGCATGAAGGCAGCCTACACAGATTCATGCTACCTGTCAGCTGGAGAATATGCTTGTGTTCTATGGGTGTTCTATGGGTGCAGAGCAGTAAGTGACCAGTAACTCCTTTCCTTCCTCAGCCCTGCCGCATATGGATCTGTTAAAAATATGGCCATTTTCTAATAAACATTGGTGAGAATGTAGAGAAACTGGAACCCTTGTGCTTTGTTCATAGAAATGCAAAATGGTGTAGCACCATGGAAAATGGCATGGCACTGCTTCAAAAAATCAAACATAAAATGACTATAAGATCTAGCAATTATCTTTTTAGATATATATGCTAAAGAATTAGAAGCAGGGCCTTAAACAGATGTATGTACACCCATGTTCATAGAAGCATTGTTCACAACAGGCAAAAGCTGGAAGCAACCTAAGTGTCCATTGATGGATGAATGGATAGACAAAATGTGGTATATATGCACATACAACAGAATATCATTTAACTTTCAAAAGGAAGGAAATTCTGACACATGGTACAACATGGATGAACCTTAAGGACATTGTGATAGTGAAATAAGCCAAACACAAAAGACAAATACCATATGATTCCACGTATATGAGGTTCCTAGAGGAGTTAAATTTATAGACAGAAAGTAGAACAGTGGTCCCCAGGGGGTGGGGGAAGGAGAATGGGGAGTTAGTGTTTAATGGGTACAGAGTTTCAGTTTGGAAAGATGAAAAAGTTGAGGAGATGGATGGTGGTGATGGTTGCACAACAATGTGAATATACTTAATGCCATTGAACTGTACACTTAAAAAGTATTAAAGCAATCAATTTTGTTATGTATATTTTACCATAATTTTAAAAATTTAAAATGGACATTTTCTTACATGAAATTTCTTATTGTACTGTGCCCACTCATTTTCGGGCCATGGTCGACTGCAGGTAACAGAAAGTGTGGAAGCCAAAAGCATGGATACGGGGGGGACTACTGCACTTCCCTTTAGAATAAGTCGGGGAATGGTTCCTCTTCTATTTTTCAAGAAATGAAAAGTTTGGCAGATTTCTCTGTATAATGGTTTTATTTTCATGTTTTCTTTGGTGGGGGGACATTTCCAATTACAAATTCATTCTCCTTTAAACGTAGAGATATTCAATATCTTTCTTTTTAAGTTAGTGTGCGTTTTCTAGAGGTTTGTCAATTTCAGTTTAATTTTTCAAATGTGTTGCCATAAAATTTTTCATGGTATTCTCTTATTATTTAATCTCTGCTCTATCTATGGCTACTTCTCCTTTGTCATCCTAATATTTATTTGTGCATTTACTTTTGATTGGTCTTACTGGAGGTTATTTTTTTTTTCCTCACTACTGCCTACTTTGATTATAATAAAGATATTTTAATATATGTGTTTTCTGAATAATATCACACTAAATCTGAATTATTTTAAGTAAATTGGTCTAGTGAAAATAAAAGCACTGCCTATTTCAAACTGCAAACATAAAAGAGAAAAGAAAAAGGGGAAACAAGAGAGAAGAAACAAAACAGAACAATCTAATGTGTTTAAGAGTAATAACATACTCATTATTTTCTCACTAACTGGACGAACTCTCTGTTAATTCAGTCTGGATTAGTTAAGGCAGTTACATTAATTCCCAATAAATTCCACATTTTCCAAAGGCTTTATGTTTCTGCTTTCAGTTACACACCACAATTGAAACTTTTTTAAAAAAGAACTGCCATTCTGTTGACTAATATATGCAATTTTTCATGCTATAGCACAAGTTTATTTAATTTTAGGCAACAAGGAAAGTTCTGGCTAGTTTTCCAAGTATTGTAACGACAGCAGCCTTTTGACTTTCATGTTGCAAGCATACAACTCTTTTATTTCAAAATATTATGGGGATACAAATGTTTTGGGTTACATGTATCGATTTAGTTATGTTAGAGTCAGAGTTACAAATGTGCCCATCACCCAGGTGAGTACAACCTTGAATAGTCATACAGATGCCTAGTTGAACTTCCCAATTCTCTTTTGACCACAGTGAGATGAAAGACTTTACCCTCTAGAGTTCACCAAATATTTCTAAATATTTGTATTCATGTTCTATGAAAATCATAAATTTCAACAAGAATCTATTTTTCTGGCTGCCATGCTCTAAGTGACTGTTTTTTTAAACTTTACTTTTTATTTTAAATAACTACAAAGCCACAAGTAGTTGCAAAAATAGTAGAGACGTCCTATGTACCCTTCACCCAGCTTCCCCCATGGTAACATGTTACATAACAGAAGTACAAGATCAAAACCAGGAAACTGACATTAGCTCAGTTCATTAGACAACACTTACTCTGATTTCACCAGTTTTTAACATGTACTTCTTTTGGGGATACATATGTATATTACTCTATGACACTTTACCACATGTATAGATTCATGTAACGAACCACCAAAATCCAGATCCAGAAATCTCTCATCACAACCAAACTCTCTGGAGCTACCTTTTCATTCCAAATTACTTTTTAAGACAAGACCTAGTACATGTATTACAACATTAAGCACCACCATATCATCAGATGGTAAGGATTAACCAAGTTATTTGTTATTTTTAAAAAATCAGTTTACAACCCCATATATAGGTATTAATGTCCCTTTAAATTGGAAAGATGCTTGGTAGCTACGACTGTACATGTCGTACTATGCAAATAAGTAGTAGACCTCAGCCACCACAAGGAAACACACTCAGGAACTTAAATCCATAAATGTGTGTCAGGAAGAAAGACTTAAACTGAATAATCACAGTCTCAAGAGAGTTCCACTAATGTCAAGTAACCACATTTTCGCCTACTTACAAGGACTGCCATAAAGAAGCAATCAGATTACATTTAGTAAAAAATCAATCTACACAACATGCATTTTTCACATTTGAGAAAAGTGCAACTGTCTTCAGCTAGAGATAGACTCTCCCACACCTCCGATTTCCACCGCAGAGCAATGATGGGCAGAACATCCTCACTGCGACTGAGAGAAGAGATTTCTGTACGTATTGATTATATCAGACTCCTCATTTCTTCTCAGATCATCTGGTTTCTTTGGTCGCTTTGATAATGGCATTGCCTTTTTGTGGGTCGCAGTTTCACTACAATATTTTGTGCCTACTTCTGTTTTTATTTATTGTGCTCAAATTACATTGCAGTTCACCTATCTGTGGATTCCTATCACCCATCAATTCTGGAAAATTCTCAGCCAGTCGCTCATCATTATGGCCTCTCTTCTAATCTTTTTAAAGTTTTCTTCAAAAATGACACTTAGATGCATATTAGACTTTCTAATATTCACATCTCTTAGCTGTTTTATATAGTTTTTCTCCTTATCTCTGGACTAGATAATTAATTTCTTCTATTTTACAAGTTTACCAATTCTTTCCTCCACTGTGTTTAATGTATAGTTTAAGCCATCTATTAGTGCTTTTTGGCTTGGGTTTGTTTTTTTTTCCAGGTTTTTTTTTTAGAGAAATAGGATCTGGCTCTTTTGTCCCGGCTGGAGTGCAGTGGAACCCTCATAGCTCGCTGAAACCTCAAATTCCTGGGCTCAAGTGACCCTCCTGCCTCAGCTTCAGGGACTGAAGCAGCTGGGACTACAGGTGTGTGCCACCATAGCCTAGTTTTTCACTTTAATGATTTTTTAAAAAAATTTTTTAATAGCTCTGTTTTTGTTGTTTGGCCTACTCTGCCATTTTCAATTGTCATATATTTGCTATTATTATTAATTCTTTCCATATTTCCATGTAGTTGTCTTACATTTTCTCTCCTCTTATATGTGAAATTATTAGGGAACTGAGTCTGAAATTACTCTCCCATTTCTCTAATGACATTCATTTGGTGATGTTTTAACTTGTGTGCTTGAAGGTTTTTAGGCAATTTCTAATTGAAATTCATCCTGAATGTTTACATTGGTGATTTTTTTTTTTTAAAAAGACATACATTTGTTTTTGTGAAAAATACTATCAACCTGGAACCATTTTATCTCCCTTTCAGGATCCTAGCTTAATGTGGGAACCTCAGGGACAGCTCCCACCTTGTCCTGGACCCGAGCTGGTCTCGGGATCAACAGCAGTGTTGGTCTTTGCACTCACAGAGACCCAGCTTTTATGCTAACTTGCTCACAGAAACCCACTCAGGGGAGCCCTCAAAGATGTTCTTGAGTCCCTGACACTCACACTTTGGACAGGTTTGCTTTTGTTTATCCTGGATCTAGTCATATTTTAGCAGGAGGTCACACAGATGATCTACTCTGCAATACTTCCAAAATCTGAAGCCTCTGTTTTATCTTTTATGTTTGGAAAATAACATGTGGGACACATTCCTCGCAACTCTTAAAGATATTGTAAAATCTGCAAAATGTCTGAAGAGTTTAGAAAGCACTTTCACACACATTATCTCATCTGTCTCTCATAACAGTCCCAGAAGGTAGACAGAGCAAATGCTATTACCGCCACCAAATCAATAGGAATTTCAGGCTAATGGCAGTTAGGTGGCTTCCCTGTGTTGCTCACTTTTATGCTTTCAACTGCTACCTTACACTTTTCTACCTCCAGCCCAGTGCTCTCCCCAAGAGACATGTTTATCTTACTGCCAGGCACACCTGTTGCTCCGCGTGCTCTCACACTGGAAGCCGACACGCACACAGTGAAGCTCACCACCTCCCCACTAGCCTCCCCCGGAACTCTCCCTCTGTGCGCCCGGCTGCCCGCTATTAGCCAACGCTCTACCACCTCCCGTTAATTTTACCTCCTAGAACTGCTCAGTCCAATGCAGTAACCACGACTACGTGGCGCTATTACGGCCACATTTAAAGTGTCCAAGGGTCGCGGGTGGCTGGTGGATACTGTATTGTAAAGTGCATCACTGAACACTCCCACCATTGCAGAAAGGTCCACAGTGTTCCAGAAGTTTCTCAAACCCACCGGGCCCCACTCCCTCCACTCCCACTGCACTTATGCAGAGCCTCAGTCCTGCTGCAACTAGTTTTGCCCCATTGTCTGCCCGCCTTCCACACAGCAGCTGTTACCACAACCACAGATCTGACGTGCACCAGGCCTGCTTGGCACCCTTTGGTCTATATTCCCAACCATCTCCCACCCTCGCCCCTCACTTCTCCCCGCCTTAAGCTCTACCCTTGAGGGGCCTTCAGTTACCCTATTTGTCCACCCAGACTCCCCACGACCTCATGCCTTTGCCTTACCCATACAACCTTCTTGCTTTTGTTTTGAGACAGGGTCCAACATGTCACCCAGGTTGGACTGCAGTGGTCTCATCATAGCTCACAGCAACCTCAAACTCCTGGGCTCAAGTGATCCTCCTGCCTCAGCCTCCTAAGGAACTGGGACTATAAGCATGTGCCACCATGTCCAGCTAATTTTTGTATTTTTAGTAGAGACAGGGTCTTGCTCTCCCTTAGGCTGGTCTCGAACTCCTGACCTCAAGCAATTCTCCTGCCTCAGCTTCCCAGAGTGCTAGGATTACAGGTGTCAGCCACCACACCTGGTCAAACTCCTTGCCCTTAAAGTGACTTTTCCCTTCCCTCATCTTCAAGATTAAGACTTTTACAGACTTTTGAAAATGCTTTAGTGACCCTAAGTCTTTCTAAATAAAAATAACATATTAAAGCCATAAAACAAGGGTAGGTACATCAATGTTCTTATTTCCCCCATAATTATTAATGCCTTGGTGAAAAATAACAAACTGAAACTCTTTTTAAAATATGTTTTCACTCAGTTTTAACTATTCTTCCTTTGATAGCATTCTAACCACATCCTTGAAGTACTTAATGGGTAACTGTCTTAGTCAGCCCATGCTGCTACAATAAAGTACCACAGCCTGGGTGCCTTAGAAAACAAACATTTATTTCTCACAGTTCTGGAGGCTGACAAGTCCAAGATCAAGGTCTGCCAGCAGATCTGATGTCTGGTGAGACCCACTTCCTGGCTCACAGCCAGCCGTCTTCTCATTGTGCCCTCACAGGGCAGGAAGAGTGAGCAGCTCTATGGGGGCTCTTTTATACGGGCACTGATCCCATTCATGAGGGCTCCACTCTGTGACCTCCCAAAGGCCTCCCTGTTTGAAACCATCACCTTGGCGACCAGGTTTCCACATATGATTGGGGGTGGCAGGGGAGCACGAACACACAGTCTGGTGCAGTGATGCAGTAATATTTTAAATCTTTGAGATTGAATTCCAGGATGCCTTCCTTAACTGCCTTCTTCCACCTTACCCATGCCCAGGTGGTGTGGGTACCCTCAGCCCTACATTCCCATAATGTCCCATGGGCATCTTCAGCATCACCCCCTACACCTTACACTGGAACGACAAGTTGTCTGTGTGGCCACCTCACCTGCTAGACAGCGAGCCTCTCAAAGGCAGGGTCCATGTCACACTTACCTTCATGGCCCCAGTAGAGGGCTGTGGATCAGTGCACTCACTCAGCATGCCCAAGAACCTGTGTTGAATGAATGCCTGAGCCAGCATTGGGGCCTGCTCCCTGCTCTTTCCTGGGCCCCACAGTAGCCCCACCGGGCCCAAGGAGGCAGAATGGAACTCAGGCTTCTGACCTCAGCCCTAGCGATCTTTCCCCAAGACTCAGGCGCAGTTCTCCACAACACAAACAGCTCAGCTTGGGACCTGCTCAACACATCTGTCCAGGCTTTTTTTTTTTTTTTTAAATAGGAGCACTATTGGCCCAGAATATTAACTCACAAATTGCTTTGCATTCTATAATAATTCTGGCTGCAAACTCCAAGCATGTTAAATTTGAAAAAGCCAAGGAAAGAAATTAATCCACTCAAATTACTTCAATTATACTCAAGCTATATCACAAGGTCACCATGCATAAGACAGAATGGATTTCTAAATCACATCCTTAATTCAGAAAAATAGACCTCTAACACACTCCTTTGTTTTTCATTCTTTTTTTTTTTTTACAAATGGAAGTGAAATTCACAGGATATAAAATTAACCATTTTAAAGTGGACAGTCAGTGGCATTTAGTATCTTCATAACGTTGGGCTACAACCACCTCTATCTAGCCAGTTCTAAAACATGTTCATCACTCCCAAGAAAGCCCATTAAACAATAGCACCCCATTTTCCCCTTCCCCTAGGCCCTGGCAACCATCAGTCTGCATTCTGTCTCTATGGATTTACCTATTCTGAATATTTCACGTGAGTGGAATTATACAATATATGATCCTTTGTGATTGGCTTCTTTGTTTTAGCGTGTTTTCAAGGATCATCCATGTTGCAGCGTGTGTTGGCACTTCCCTTTTTATGGTTGAATAATACTCCGTTGCACATATACGCCCCGTTTTGTTCATCCACTCATCCACTGATGGACACCTGGACTCTTTCCATTGTTGGGCTACTATGAGTAGCGCTTCTATGAACACGCATGTGCATTTATTCAAGTGCTTGCTTTCAATTCTCTGGGGTATACACCTCATTCATTCTCATTGGCTCCTGATTCTCCAGAGGTCAGGCTGGACGGGCTGGTGGTTATCCAGAGCTTACTCATAGCCTGTCCCAAACACAAGGGGACTAGCTGAGCACGCTCCCTGGGGCCCACTGTGCAGGATACCCGAGCAGACAGGCTGGGAATCAATGAGCACTGACTGCACATGCCTAGCACATAGCATGCCCGCGATGGATATCTGCCGAGTCTGACCACAAACAAAGTTAATCCTGGAAGTCAGAGAAAAAATTAAGAGAAGAGGAAACAGACAGATGTGGTAGACTGACAGAAGAAGAAAAGGACACCTGAGAGGTCCACATGGTGGGAAAGCAACAGGGAGGTCGGGATTGAGCACGGCTGAGAGGGTGTCTGGCCAGAAGAAATCCTGAGAAAGCTGACAAGTGAGGAGCCCTGATCAAGCAGCTACTATCTCCTTTTCAGAAAGTCAGGAGTCTAGCATGAAAAAAGAACACGGGACCATCAGGCTGAAGATGTGAGATCAAGAGGCAGCAGCATCTCTTTTGAGCCGTGTGGACTGACTTAACTGTTCTCAGTCTCTCGCAGCTTCTACAGAGTGGCCATGAAATCTGGAAACAAAGGTAGTATGATTTCATCATGTAGTAAAATATAATATCAATAACCAACTTATTATGGATTTGCCTGTGTTTACCAATTTGGTGACCACCCTCTACATGTGGGGAAGGGACATCTATCCACGAGGTAGTGGGAGGCAAAGGAGACGCTGTACCAAAATGCTTTGCAGACGCCCAACAGGGCTGCAAGTCAGCACATGATGCACTCTTAGCCTGGCCAATACAGCGAGACCCCATCTGTAAAAAAAATAAAATAAAAATAGGCCTGGTGCAGTGGCTGATGCCAGTAATCCTAGCACTTTGGGAGCCAAGGTGGGAAGACTGCTGAGGACCGGAGTTTGAGACCTGCCTGAACAAGAGCAAGACCCCATCTCTACATAAAATAGAAAAATTAGCTGGGTGTTGTGGCATGCACCTGTGATCCCAACTAGTTGGGGGGCTAAGGCAAGAGGATTGCTTGAGCCCAGGAGTTTGAGGTTCTAGTGAGCTATGGCAATCCCACTGCACGGTAGCCCAGGTGACAGAACAAGACTTTGTTTCAAAAAAATAAAGTAAAATAAAAATAAAAAAATTAGCCAGGTGTGGTGGCATGTGCCTGTAGTCCCAGCTACTGAGGAGGATGAGGCGGGAAGATCCCTTGAGCGCAGCATCAACTTGCTCCCGGTGAGTTTTTCGTTTGTTTGTTGTTGTACAGGAAGCATTGCCTATTCAGATAAATCCTTAGAATTGAATAGTGCTAACTAGCGGAGGCTGAGGCAGGAAGATCGCTTGAGCCCAGGAGTTCAAGCTTGCAGTGAGCAGACCCTACCATCAAGGTTTTTCTTCATACACACTCCTACCTGGACAATAAATTCTACTGATTTCATCAAAACTTCTAGAAGGAGGGAAGGAAGAAGGAAGGGAAAAAGAAAGGGAAAGAGAGAGAGGGCACTCATGCATGAAAAATCCACAAGATAGAAAATCAGTCCTTGGATAATTTGAGAGTTGAGCTATGCTGGGCAACAGTTTCTCTCATTGGGTGGCAGCTTAACTCAACACTACATCCTGCCTTTCTCCACAGTGGACTTTTGACCATGACAATGGAGCTATTTGGCTTAAGGAAATGCCCAAGTTTTGAAAGTTAAAAGTAGCCGACAAGCCAATTCCTTGCTTCAGTTCCCAGGGTTACCGGGGGTGCATATTCCTATCAAGTTACACCACATCCGATGACCTGGTATTCTCCGTGGCACAGCACCGAGTGTGCCAAACCCGGGGCTGTGGGGAGATCCTTTCTCATGATCCTGGCCAGCCCCTGGTCCAGGCTGGCCCGAGCCCTGGGCAGCCACTGCCGGCACGAGGACGTGCACATGGCTGTCCCCCTCACGGCAGCGACGCTGTTCCTGCTGAGGCTAGACCTCCCCTCTGATGTGTGCCCCACAAGGGCAAGGCACTTTGCTTTGTCCTCATGGAGCTCAAGTGCCCCGAACAGTGCCTGCACGAGCAGGGGCCAGCACCTATTTGTGGAATGAGCGAATGACCCACCTGGAGCCAAAGCGGCCGCGCTTCTCAAGCACTGGCCAGTCTGGCCAGGAAGGGGCGAGGCCAGACGCTAGGACCTTTCTTTGGTTTAGAACCAAGACCTCAGTTCTAAAGCTCAGTGTGGTCACAGATGCCAGGCTACGTGGGGGACACGTGTCTCGCCTGGGGGCTCTAAACAAGAGAATGGAAAAACACTGCCGCAGGGTTGCCGTGGGCCCCAACAGAGCAGGGCCGTTCCTTTCCTTTAATAGACAAAACTTGGATCCCCACAACCTTGCAAAAACACAACAAAATGCTTCTCCCAGGACTGTTCTTGGAGAATAGCTTCCCTTTTCTGGGGCAACAAAGCCTCCTGGTCCCTTCTGAGCAACAGCTGTGCTGGTGGTTAGCCCTGTTCAATTCTAAGCATTTATCTGAATGGGCAATGCTTCCTAAATGACAACAAACAAACAAAAAACTCACCAGGACTGAGCATTTGAATGTATGATTTGGAAAAAAAAAACACCTTTAGAGGCTTACAAAGAGTGAGAAAAATAGTGTCTTAGCACTCCCATCTTCCTGTTCTTAAAGAAAGAAAAAAAGAAATCACGTAACTTCTGAGTTAAGCAAACAATCCTTACCTGAACAGTGTCCTAGGCAGTTTTATTTATAAGAGCCCAATTCACTCTGATCTATCAAGGTGGCTTTTGGGTGCTTTTACTCATAGACAACGATGGTGATGGATAGATGAAGTCAGAAAGACAGAAATAAGCTGGGAAACATTCAAGTGTGACAGATTTGTGGTATGTACTTATTTGTATTTTTCATTTGGTTTCGATTTACTAATTAACAAGTGGGGCAAGAAAAACATATCTGGGTTGAGTTGGAGGTTTACGCTCTCACAGTTCCTCATCTCCACTTCCTGGGGCCTTTGGTGAAATAATCATCTTGGATTCGTTGCTCTGCGGTAATTTCCATGTCTAACATGGCCTTGTCACTTCACTGCAGGATTGAGTTTAGGAAAAACCAGGCTGGAGAAGAAAATTCTTATCCAAGCATATATCTGGGGGCGGGGAAGGGAGAGGCAAAAGGAACAACAAAGTGACCAGCCAAAGGTTTCTCAGTAACCCTCTCTCCCTCCTCTAATTCAAAACACTGCGCTTTGCTATCAGTGTAGCACTGGAGAGAGCACATTCTTTGCTCCTGGTGATTCACTTCGTTTTCCTGAGAACACAATGAAGAGAGGATCTCAGTGTAAAGTTACTTATTTGCCTCCGGATTAAGTCCAAGCTAAACTGCTCCCTTAACATTCTGTTTTCCCCAAGCACAGCAGGTCCGCCCAGCGGGGGGTCTACGAGGTGGGTGGTTCCCTGGCCCCCACCAAGTCACAAGATCTTGGTTCTTTCGGGATATCAAATCACAGATTGATGAGCTCAGCAAACAAGCCTTTCTGAAGGTTTGGGGGGAAAGTGGAGAAAGCTCGTAAAGATGGGCAGGAAGCCCTGAAGGACAGCTGCCCTACGATTGAGTTGGACCAATACTGCGGCCTCACTGGGGCACTGAAATTACAAAACGTGATGGTTCATAGGGTGAAAGGAAGACAGGAGAGAGGAGGGTAGTAGAGTGGGTCCGTCTGCAGATGCCAAAGAGCACCCTCCCCCGTGCAAAAGTCAGGACGTGGGGTGTTGAGAAAGGACCCGGCCGTGCAGCCACAGATGCTGAGCACACAGGCCTGTGCTCCCTACACAGGTGTGTGTGGCCACGCGCGTTTGGGACAATCACGGGGCTACACTTTGACAACCCCCCACAGCAGGTGCTTTGCCCTGCCTTTTTCTCATCCTGTCTGGTATTGGCAATAAGCAGCCAAAAAGGAAGCAGGAATGAAAATAGGTCACAGGTAACTATTCAAACCACTTTTGACCATTTGTGCCTTACCCACAAAATCTTCCACCAAAGCAATTAGCAATCAGTGCAATTAATGATCTGAATTTTAATTTTTCTCTCTTTTTTAACCTTCAACTGTCCAATAGTTGGAAGTAAGGAGCCCAGCGCCATGTAAACCATGAATGACGTGACTGGCCCCCCCATCATTCAGACCCGGCTGCTGCCAGTGTGGGACTGCACTGCCCCTCTGACCTCTGCTGCCCCTGACCAGGAGAGGCCACCGGGAGCGGGACCCATCAGAGGCGTATGCCACACAGGATAGTAAGAAAGTGAAGCCCACAACAGAAAGGATTTGGCTTGATTAGAAGTGACCTGTTGAGTAAGAGAAAAGGAAGCTGATCCCTCAGAGCCCTTTGGAACCAAGGAGGAAGCCCACCATCCAGACTTGGAGACAGAGATAATGACACATGCTGCCGCCGCCAGCCAACCTCAGCCACCGCTGTGCATTCCGCGAGGACCGTGGGCTCACCTCACAGGACACTCGCCCCTGGGGCGACTCCCAGTCCTGCCTGCGTGTGTGACAAGGTAGGGCCAAAAGTGGGAAATGGAAACATGGCCCCCCATTCTGTTATGGAACAGCTATGAAAGGGAGTTTGGAATGACCTTACTCTTTTGTGTCCCTGCTTCAAACAAAACGCAGATAGGGAAGAAAATAAGACCACACAGGAGTGCTCTCTCAGACAGGCTGCCACTGGATCCCAGTGGAGTCTCTGATACCCACGTGGTTGGAGGAAGCAGTGTGTATTTCAGTGACAACCTGGGAAGACACTTTGTCTCCTAAAACCACTAAGGTTTTATAAGTTGCCAGAGATGGCCAGATTTTATTGTGTCATAACAATGTCAATAAAAGTCAGCCAAAGATTGGAGTCTGCACTTTTCACTGGTGTAGGGAGTGGACCCTGACGGTGAACACCTCCATTCAGCTAGAAGGTTCTCCTGCACGTTCCATCGAGGAGCCGATGGTGCGAATGTCTTGGTTAAATGCCTCCTTTATGCACACCGTCCCCTCTCAGCTTCCTCATTGGGAAAATACTGGAAATACTGACACTCATCCCACCTGAAAGTGAGGTGTGACTGTAGTCACCAAAATAGGAAAGAGGATTAAAATGGAAATATACAGGTTCCAGAAAATGCCAGTACTAGATATTCAACAAGAAATCACTAAATTTAGCAAATACTCACTGAACACCTATTATCTGAAGGTATGCTAATAAGCTTTTAGGATTATCAGATTACCTCTATGTAGTTCACGTTTGCACATAGAATAATTTTAAGGGTCCTTAATGGGCTTTTGAAAACACTACAAATACAAAGTGCCCCAAAAGTCTCCATACAAAGGAATCATTTTGTAATGAATATTTTGTAAATAAAGGTACATTTAGCTACAATTTTCCACTTTCCAATTTCCCATGGTGACTTTGGGGACACCCTGTAGACTGAATGGTACCTTGATATTTAATTGGATGGTCATTAGGACTTCCCCACCTTCCTCTGCAATGTCTTTGAGATAAACTAAAAGATTACACAACAATAACTTACCAACCTCTTTCTTCTACTATTTACCAGTCAGAAAGGATCATAAATGTCTGTGATCCAAATCAGGTTTGACAGAGGGAAACAGAAAGTCACTTCTTAGAAGACTCACAGTGGGCTCCAGGAGCAGGTGCCAAGCCTGGCGAAGACACTGCTACTCACTGGCCCTTGCTCAGAGGGTTCTGGAAGGATCTGGGAGCCCTGGGCCAATCAGGAAGTCTGGACTTGCCAGTAGCCAACCACAACGTTGTTATTATACCATTCTTGAAGCCTTTCTCTGAGCTTTGAGTCTTCTTCATCTCCTCTTGCTCCTGCACACCCGCCTGCACGACCCGGCAGATCCTACCTCTCTGTCTTCAAATCTACCAGAATCCAATGTGCTCACTGTCTCCACAGCTACCGAACCAACCATCACCGTGTGTCACCTGAACTACTAAACAGCCACCCCATGTGCTTTTCTCATTCCCCTCTGCCCCTGCAGCCTGTTCTCTACACCTGATGGCCCCAACCTCAGCCGAGGACCGGTGTCCGTCTGTGGCCTGTTACGGACCGGGCCACTGGGCCACACAACTCCACCACCCCCGCACCCCTGTCCGTGGAAAAATTGTCTTCCATGAAACTTAGGAACTGGGGGGCCGCACAGCAGGTGAGCGGCAGGTGAGCAAGGGTATTTACAGCCACTCCCCATTGCTCGCATCACCGCCTGAGCTCCGCCCTGCATCCCCCGGGTCCGTGGAAAAATTGTCTTCTATGAAACTGGTCCCTGCTGCCAAAAAGACTGGGGACACTGCTGTACACAGTGGTCAGAATGATCCTTTTAAAATACAAATCAGGTGATAATGTTCTCAGTAGGTAAACCTCAAATGCCCTCCTCTCTCAGAGCAAAAAGTTTCTCAGAATATTATTCAGAATCCTTTAGGTGGTGCACAAAGCCTAACCAAATTTAGGCCCTGGTGTGCTCTCTAACCTCACTTCACACATTAAAGCAGCTTCTTGGTCGGGCAATTCTACGAAGGCCCCAGCAGGCTCCTGCCACAGGACCATTGCACTTGCTGTTTCCTCAGGGGAGATGCCCAGAAGGCTTTGCGGTTTACTCTCTTGCTCAGCACATCTCTCAGCTCAAATGGTACCTCCTTGGAACCAGACCACCTACACAGCCCCTTCAAATGCCTGCTTTTTTGATCTCCCCAGCACTTGTTACCACCTGGCATTACATTGAATTTATTAAGTTGTTGTCCATCCCCCTCCACTGGAATGCATGTTCTCACACGTGCAAGAACCATGTGTGGTGCATTTTTATATCCCATGGCACACAACTGATGGCTAATAATTCTTTCAAATGAATGAGTAACATCCTCGATTTTATTTTCTTCATTGACTAAAGGGAGGCAATATCAACTCATCTGCCACACAGAGCTGTTCAAATGCTTAAATGAGATAATATACGTGGAAGCATTTGGGGAAGTGTAAAATATTCCACAAATGCAGGTTGTGATTAATTTCTTTTTGCCCGCCTGCCTTGGAAATGAAGCAGAGTCAGCGATTCGATCAGCCTCATCCTCTGCAGGTGAGTGGCACAGACAGCTGTTCAGGAAAACACAGAACGGGATGTGATGTGGTAGTAGCTGCAACCCCTTGACTTAGAACATTTTCCATGGAAAAAGAAAATCAGAGATCTGGGAGAATATAAGACAGAAAAACTTAGGGCTCTGAATGTCACAGAGAGGGTTGAGCAGGCCTGCTGTGAAATGCAATTCCGTGTTCAGAAGCTTTGAAATAGATCAGTGCCAGAACAAAGGAGGCCCGTTCACTGGAACAAACACACTCTGTATCGATCCTACGATAGCAGGGAGGTCCCTCTGCAGTTTCCACAACCGAATGGCCTGGAGGAACTAGTTGCTATGGCTTAAGATTCCATCAAATCAAAAACAGTCTGAATGCTGGCACGGGTAACTTCTGTAACTGGGGCTTTGGAAAGTCACACTACTCTTTGGGTCATTTGTACTGTTTGCCTCACTTTGTACCACTGTTCCCAGAGGAGTGGGAACAATTAGATTTAGTGAGAATCTAAAGCATGGTGAGGAAAAGGAGAGCGAGGGGGTTTAGGGGGCACAGTAAGAAGAGGTTGGGGACCTTAGGACAGGGTGGGCCTGAGGGAAGGAGGAGGGTCTTTCACACACACTTCCAGGATGGAAGTCAAACCCATTGAAACAGGGCCCCCTGCAGGCTGTGATCTGGTGCAAGGGAACTGGGCTCCAGGTGTCAGGAGGGAATAGGGACAAGGAGAACTTCAGGGACCTGATCCAGGGCACCAGGTTAACTGCACAAAGACCACAGCAAAAGGAACACACCTCCTGTTTCAAATGTTGGGGCCGCTTAAAAAGTCCTTCCCATAGCCCAGGACAATGTGCAGCCAGTCTTTGGTTGCCCAGGGCGCAGGGAGCATGGATAATTAAAATCCATAACCTGAAGTCCTATTTTAGGTTAAATCTCATTCGAAGCAACTTTCCCCCTTACATTGCAAACAGCCAAAGTCCTTTCGTTTACACCTTTTCAATGTGCCCAGTATCCAACAGTCTTAGAAAGTGGGTAATGACTCGCCTACATGAGAAGATATTGAATCCTGACTGTATGTTCATGCACTGCCTTGCAGAGTGACATACATGCATTGTCTTGCTTCATCTTCGTAATAACCACGTGTGGTAGTCACCATCACTATACCCCTTGCCTGTTTGGGGAAACTGACTCTCAAAGAGGGAAGTAACTTGCTCCAGGTCACGTGCTTGATACCAGAAACGGAGCATGACCCAAAAACCCACGTAGTAATCATCACACGACAGCGCCCACAGGTGGCCACAGGAGTAATCCGGGAGCAGAAATGACAGAAGAGTGGCCCAAGGCTCAGTGGTCTCCAAGGGCACCATGCAGGAACCGAGGCCCAAACTGCGGCTTTCCCACTCAGACTAGGCGAAGCTATCCCTGGGGCTGGGGAGACAGGAAAGTCAGAGCCCAGGGCCCGAGTCTCACAGTTCTTGACTCAAACTGCCACATTTGGAGGGAAGAGTAAGGCAGGAAGTTCCGAAAAGGCTGGTGTCATATTCAGCTCAAGAAAGGTGAGGTTGCCCTGGAAGAAAAAAATAACTACAAGACCAGGTGTGGTGGCTCAAGCCTGTAATCCTAGCACTCTGAGAGGCCGAGGCAGGCAGATGGCTCGAGATCAGGAGTTTGAAACCAGCCTGAGCGAAACCCTGTCTCTACCAAAAATAGAAATAAATTAATTGACCAACTAAAAATATATATACAAAAAAATTAGCCAGGCATGATGGTGCATGCTTGTAGTCCCAGCTACTCGGGAGGCTGAGGCAGGAGGATCGCTTGAGCCCAAGAGATTGAGGTTGCTGTGAGCTAGGCTGATGCCACGGCACTCACTCTAGCCTGGGCAACAAAGTCTCAAAAAAAAAAAAAGGAAAACAAAAAAAATAACTGGAGACACAGCCCCTACCAGACAGAACATTCCACAGGACACACGTGCCTGGGGAAAGGGAGACACGGAGAGTGAGCAATTCAGTGACTAGAGAAATGGGCGTCGGCCTCCTGCCTGGGACACGTCTGCCCCAGACGTGGGGCACAGGCTGAAAGATGGGCACGCTCTGCATGACCAGCCCCACCTGACACCCTTCAGAAACGTGGACAGAAAGATGTTCAGGGTTTCCAGGCCACAATGCGCTGGAGCACTAGAAAGGCTCCTAGGTAGAGCTCTTTGGGGCGGGGAAGGGCGGAGGGGCCGTGGAAGCAGAGAGCCAGTGTGCATAGTCAGCAAGTCCTGAGACCCTGAAAAACACTTGTCTGAGGGCTTTGGACTTGTGAAATCTGTGGAATTTTGGTCGCATCACACCCAACAGCTTCCTGATCCACCACAAACCCACCTGCATTGGAATCTATTATCTCAGGTTAAGAGCTTTAGACCTATGTTAGAAACACTGCCATGCCCAAAGCAATTTCAAATAAAAAAATGGGAGGCTAAGGTGGGAGGATCGCTTGAGGCCAGGAGTTCAAGACCAGCCTGGGCAATACAGCAAGACCCCCATCTCTAAAAAAAAAAAAAAATTTTTTTTAATTAGCTGGGCCTGGTGGCTTGTACCTGTGCTCCTAGCTACTCGGGAGGCTGAGGCAGGAGGATCGCTTGAGCCCAGGAGTTCAAGGCTGCAGTGAGCTATGATCACACCTCTGCACCCCAACCTGTATGACAGAGTGAGACCCTGTCTCCAAAAGGAAAACTTTAATAACAAAAAAGGACCTTTAAAAAATAACTATTTACAAAATCTTATGTATGGGATGATATCATTTGGATGCACACACATTTTAAAATGTATGTAATATACTTTTTAAAAGACTGAAAGGACATACAACAAAATAATAGTTAGCTGTGATGACACAGTATGAGGTAATTTCTATTGTCTTAGTTTTGGTTAGCTCTGTTTTATAAATTATTCACAATAAATGTATTCTATTTACAAAACACATTTACAGTATTTAAAATAAAAAGCTTATTATAAAAGTACATCACTTGAATGGACCACTAATGCCCCCAATTTTACCAACTCAACTTTATTTTTCAAAAAAGTTCTTAAATACTCTCAGATGACTAGAAGCATGGTTGGAATGCCTCTTTCCATCTGATTAAAAGATTACTAACTGTAGTCCAATTTATGGTAACTCTGCTACAAAAAACAAAAATGCAGCTTCTGTTTCTGTTTGGATATCACAGTATTACCTCAACCCCAGCTGGAAGATGGAAAAACAACACTGGGATTGAAAGACCATCTTCATTTACACGCCAAGCTTTGGTAGAAAATTGTAATGGGGGGAGAAAAACTTAAATGCAACTAAAAAGGATTTCTAGAACAGACTCTTGGTCCCATGGTTGGGCTCCTGTTGGTTTAATGACTCTGCTGCCCCTTCCCCATGGGGCTTAGGGACATTTCCCCCCTTCTCCAGCCTCTCCTTTTCTTCCTTCTCTCACCTTACTTTCCCTCTTTTATTTCTCTCTCTCCCTATGTGTTTATTTCAGTTTTCCAAATTCAAATTCAACTGTTTTCTGGATCTGATAGTAAAAAAATACTGTTGCCAGGCATGCAATCCCCAAAACATCAGCACATAAATTGACCTGGATGAACTCCAGCCAGAGCTAGCTGTGAGTAATGAGACAATGAAATACATATGCAATTATACCCTGTGCACTCAGGTTTGAATTTCATCTGGATCATCTTCTCCAGCTGCTAAAACTGGGATAATCCCGGGCAGACTAGGTCAAGTCATTCCCCCTTACTGCCACAGCACATCTACATCTTCCATACAACCTCACACCCTCAAGGAGATACCCAGATTAGAGGTCACACATGTACACACACAGTCACACAGACTCATGTGTGTACTCACATGCCTGGGTCTCACATAACAGCTGGTTGTTTATCCCCTCATTTTCTGCTCCAGCCAATTCTCGGCATCCGGTTTGTCATTATGTGTGACGTTCTTCCCCTTCATTACTCATGTCCTCATGTCTTGCCCTGGTTAGACGTGGGATATCCCTCTCTGAAAGCTGGAAAGAATGTCTTGCCAATTTCATGTGTTTATAAAATGCAATCATCAACTCATAAAAAGGATCTCCTCTCCCCAGATCCTGACTGGGCTCTTCCTTTTTGCAATATTACTGACACATCTAAAAGTGATGAGCCTCTGACTTGGGGGTTGAGCGTACGACCTGACAGCTGTATGAGATGTGGTCCTCAAGTCCATAAGGGCTGCGTCCCCCGTCAGCTCTGACAGCAAGGGCAGTGGAGCTAGGCTGCGGGACCCCAAGCCCTGGACGGGCCCCTTGATTTGAGTGGATGCTCGGGGACTCTGTTTGCCACCAACACAGCTAAAAGCACTTCCCTCGGGGGATTGGAGGGCTGGTTTGTGATCAAACCCTGTCTACTAGAAGGGAAGCTTCTAAAAGCAACAGACCACAATAAAGAACTTGCTTCAGTTGTGTATGTTGACAATGTGCAACTTACATAAAGATGTCGGTTATTGCCTACAGCTGCTAGCGGGTTTGGAAAAAAACCCCAAACCCCAAAACTTTCCAAATCAGAATTAGAAGTGTTGAAATAGTCTACAAGTTGTGGTAGTAAGTGAAATGACATGATGCTAACAGGGAGTCCTAAAGATTCCAAAGCCTTTTTTATTTTATTCCCCTAAGTCCCCTTCAGCACAGTGTAAGATAAAATGTCCCAAAATTATAAAAGTAAACACAATGTTGCCACTCTTGTCTTACATAAAAAAAGGAAATGTTTAGGGATGCTTTTTTATACTGCTAGGGCAGGAAGACTAAGAAATCTGGAAAGTGTCCCCACACTAATTCCTGTGTGTTTGCTTGTTTTGATCTACTGGAATTCTTTGTATTTTGTAAATTCTGAGAAAAATCAGCAGAACAAAACAGTCTAAGCCCTGGATTTGGTCTATTTTATGCTTTTTAAAAGTTTTCAAGTGCCCAGTACAATTATAAATGTGCTTAAAAAAATGTGTGGCATGATCTAAATTTATCCACCTGTCGGGCTCATGACATGACAATGCAGGACAGGCGGGACCGAGGGGTTGAACAGCGTTGGGCAAACGTCCTGCCCATTCCAGTAAGTTCCCCGACTCGGCAACGCGAGGTGGCTGAACAAGACGATTCCCAAGGCACACCGCAACCATACGTTTCTAAAATTACGGGAGGTGTTTGGATAATCTAATATTCTGGTTAGCTAAAGGTTAAATTTAGATTTTAAAACTACATGTTTAATTCAGCTTTAAAACAGCAGGCAGTTTTCTGCCTTAATAAAGCATACAAAGCACATCATGCTTGAGAATCCTGCAGGGCCTCCGTGTCAGCATGCGCTGAAAAGCAAGGTAAGACGTCAGCAGGGTTGTTCGGCTGAGAGAGCGCTGAACGCCAGAAGAGGATGACAGCAAATGCCCATTATCTCTTTCACAAACAAAATGGGAGAATCACTGAGCTCATTAACATGCCGATAAACACATTGCAAATTGTAAAGTTAAAAGGCAAGGCATCGTTTTTTAAATTAGACTGAATATCTGCCTGGCCAAGGACCTCCCTAGAAGTTGGTTTCTCCAGAGTGAAACTGGCAATGAGTAGATGGCGGCCTGCATCTTTGTCTGCCCTGGTTTCTCTCTTTCTTCTCTGAGTTCAGAACAACAGATAATCATGATTAACTGAAGGATCTTATCTTAGTAACTGAAGTATTAGCATAATAAAAAGACCAACCAGCTAGTAACTGATATGAAAAATAGCACAGTGATAATTTTTGCTTATGTAGAATGCTACGGCATTTTCCCCTAATATCATGGGTTTGTTTTTTTTTTCTGTAATAACCTAATATATAACCCCTCCAGGAAAAGCAGACATAAGGAAAAAAAGTAAAACAAAAACCACCACCACCAAAACAAACTATACTGCGATATATACTTTAATCAAGGTAAGCTAGTTCTCACAGTCAATAACAGACCATTAGTTTGAAATAAAGGCAGGCATGGACAGAAAACAATTACGATGGGTCTTTAACTAAGACCCTTTCCACTGGGAGGGATTCTCTCAAAGTCTACTTTATCCTCATCTGGCCCACTGGAGATACCACGGCAAAAGGTACTGACACTCTCCTAATTATGATTTTACTATAGGTCAGAACCCAAAGTCGCATGGTGGAAATGCATGGGTTTTATGGTCACACCACCTGGGTTGAAATTCCAGCTCTACCACTTATCAATTCGTGTGACCTTTAGAAGTTATTTGACCGCTGAGCTAGTTACCTTTAACATGGGGAGAACCTCTGTTCTGTAGATTGTTGAGGGGATTAAAGGTAAAAGAACCTACATGTTATACAAACGTAAACTCCACCCCCTCCACCCACTCCCATGCACTTCTCTATTTTCCCACTATTTCCTCCTCATTCTTAACACGTTTGTCAGAACTACATCCTCAATTCACGCCGAATATGTGCTGTGAATGTGCACGCAAGACTCTCCAGCAATTTTCCACCCTACTAACTAATGCAATGGCTTTGCAATCTAGAAGGTGGGGCTTCTTCAGGCCCTGTGTGAAATATTCTAAAATAAAATCACAACCCATCCTGAAGTGTCACAAAGTCAGACTGTAACAATTTTGCCAGCAAGCACAGCTTAAGCCATATCAATACACTAGTGATTAGTAAAATGCCCCTGCCAACCATTTGGTTTCCGGCCAGAACTACTATTTATTTCTACAATGCTACTATTTTCTATTTCCCCTTGTTCTATTTTTGGATAAATGGCTTGTATGAGGAAGTCCAGCAACTGGGGACAAAGGAAAATGTTAATACTAGGCACATCTTTACTGTTAAACACTCATTGTTAATTATAACAGGAATGAATTAAGTCATTTTCTTCCCTTCTTAGAGGTCTTATTATAGTGTCTTCTTTATTTTTAAAATTTAGTATTAATTTATAATTCAACTGGGTGATCTATGATTACTTTAACCTTCAAAATGTTTTCAGTATAATGTAATTTCAACCAAGTCGAAGGCTTTGCCATTGCCACCATTAATTCTTAGCAGCAAAAGCAACAGTGGCTACTATTTATTAAACACTTATTATGTGCCAAGCACAGTGATAAGCTTACAAACATCTAATTCATTTCTCTCCACTCCCATTATTATCCTAGTTTACTGATGAGAAACTTGCCCTAATTGCTAAAGCTTATCAGTGGCAGAGCCAGGATTTGAGCCTAGAGTTTTTATTCCAAAGTTCGTGCTCTTAACCACTTCGGTACGAGCGTCGACTGTAGTCGACAGCCACAGATGAACGCGCACAGCGACTTTAGCCGACAGCCGTGATAGGACTTTTCTAATTTTTCATTTATCAAAATAAAATTGTGAACATTTAAAAATAACGTAAAGAAAACATATATGTATATGTTACCTACTCTGATTTACAATTACAAGTAAAGCTGCCTGGAAAGTAAAACAAGCTTTCAGTGCTTGAAAGCTTTCCTCATCACACAGGAACAAAACGGATTCGTCGTCAATGCACAGCACAAACTGTCATGTGGACTGTGAGTGCCGGCTGTGGGCAAGGTTTTGTGGCCGGTGAGCACCGTACCGAAGTAGTTAATCACCTTGCTATACTGCGTACATAGAGGCAGTTGCCACACATCCAAAAATACCTCCAAGTTCATCAGTGTTTAGGTAGCGCAGCACTTGGCAGAGGTCTGGAGTCCAAGACTTCTGGTGGTATTTGGAGTAAAGGCTCGACTAGCTCAGTGAGAGAAGCCGAGACTGATCCTTTGATTGAGTCCCAGGAGTTCGCGGGCATACCAAGACAGACGGGGCCCCAGCAAGGGAAGAATAATCTTACAATAGGTGACTGAAGAGCTGGGCATCACATAACGTGAATATTTTTAAAAACTTTTAAATAAACTCATTTTATACTTCAAACAGGCTACACAGAGAGACACACTGGTCACTACCGGTTGAGGAAACCGAAACGCTAAGAGATCAAACCCTACTCAATTTAGGGACAGAACTGGAGCTGGTATACAGGTCTTCTCGCTCCAGACCACTGCATTTCTCCTCCCAGCGGCCTGAAGACAGTGAGGCACAGTGAGAAGAGAAAGGTAGAGAGAGTTCCTCCTACAGTTACTAGTGAAGAACTCAGAGATGGTGACAAAGGACAGATTTAAAAGGATATGTGTGCTTTATGTGGAAGAAAAAATAAATCCTAAAATAAAACTGAAGAACAGCAGAAGCTTGCAAAGGACAAAAAGACAGCAATGGGAAATACAAAAAATATAATCTTAAGGATGAAGAAAAGCTAAAAGGTTTTAGCAACTAGCTGTGTTAGGTAAATTCCCAAAACAGGCTCCTAAGATTCTTGCCTAATTCCCAAGACTGTGAATATGATGAGATATCACTCTCCCCCATTATGTTATGTGGCAAAAAGGGATTTTGCAGATGTAATTAAAGTTACTAATTGGCTGACTTTGCTCAAAAAGAGATTATACATTTAGGCCTAATCTAACCTCAGAAGCTCTTTAACACATGGGCTGCCACACTAGGAAAAAAAATTTTGCTTGGGGCCACGGTGTTTTATTATAAAAGTAGAATAGAAACTTCGAAAACAAAATGATCCTTTCTAATTTAATGAAAAAAATTTTGTTATTTTAACTGTTTTCTGTGGGTTTTTTTCAATAAATGTATTATAAAAACTTGAAAATTAGTAACATAGAAAGTAATGTGAAATCTTGAACCATAATTCATAAGGGCAAACTGTTTTTCTTGATTTGTCAGTCTTAAATATAAGTTAAAGGAAAACATAAATAGAAAAGTGAAATTTATTGGCTTATATTCATTTTATCCATGTTTTTATAATTAAATTATCACTATTAATTGTAACAATAAAAACATCAACAAGATTTTCATGAACCAACTGCAGGGTTTTACCCAGGTTTTGCTTCACGAGGCCCGGGACTCAAAACTAGCATGAGTTAAACACAACTCACGTGGCAGTTAGTGTGTTAAAAGCACAGTTTTCCCTAGCTGATAACAGAACAGGGAGGTGAAGAGACCCCAGGCATAATGAGCTGTTACTGGCTCTGAAGATAGGGAGGGCCACTTGGTGAGGAATATGGACAGCTTCTAGGATCTGAGCACAGCCCTGCTGACAGCCGCCAGGAAACTGGGGACCTCAGTCCTACAACCACAAGGAACCGAATTCTTCTAACCACCTGGAAGAACTAGACTAACCAGATTCCCCCACAGCTGGACACCAGGTGGTGGCAGCCTCCAAGAACAGCTGGACTTTCACTCTGAATACCCCAGGTGGGGGGTGAGCAGGGGGAGCAAAGAAAAGGGAACCACCAAGAGGCAGTAGGAGAGACGGGTCACTGTCTATCTGGCTATTTATTAATACATGTCATTGTTTCCAGGTGCTCAGAATCAAGGGAATTGCCACGATAAATTACAGAGAGATGTTATGGAATATCTGTAGAAGTTTTAAAACTTCTAACATATTTTTATAACATATTTTTATACAGTGACTTTTAAAAACCCATGTCATCCCAGAAAGTACTAGAGGTACTTTATAAAATCAAATCGTACACCACAATAAAAATTAGTAAGTGCGAAAGCTAGGGAAGAGGAAAGAAAATGAAACCAGGGATGTACAAACTATGTCATTAAGATCATTTACCTCTGCTAGGGATGGTTTTTCACTTTCCCAGAAATCACTAAAAATGAGGATAGATGGCTAGTTATACGAATCACAGAGAAAAGTAGCCCAGGGAAAGCCCAGATTTGGGAGAAAGTCCTTGTATAGATCTTATAAATGGGACACCATGTCAATGTTGTGAATGAGGGCCCCACAGCACGTTCATAAATACAATAATGAAAAACGCAAGTTGTTGAAAATACACTATAGACATTTATATTTTTTTCTCAGTTTTTTCATGTGTTTCCCATAATTTAATTCAATGTTAATATTTTTCTTCTTGATTTATATGGGCTCTTTATATAAGAAGGATAGCTTTTGGCCATATTTATTGTGTATCATATTTGCAACATATATACCAAAAGGTTAATGTATTTGTTTAATTTTATGTTTTGACATAGTGAGTTTGAAAATTCTATATAGTCTAATATATATACCATATATGTAAGGAATATATGTACACATATATTATACAGTCTATTACTTTATAGCTAGAATGCATTTCTCCATCTAGAGATCAGTAAAATAATCGCCTTTATTTTCTTTCAGTTTGTAATCGTCTAACTTTGTAAACGTTAAACGTCTCTAACATTAAACGTCTTTGTAAACGTCTCTGTTGCCCAAAGACAACTGAATTTGAAATGCATCTGAGGTTCAGGCCAATGTTCATAAGAACTGGAATGGATAGTGTTCTTTACGCAAACAAAAGGAAACTTTTTCTAAGACCGAATGTTTAAAATAGATGGTTATATGTGGGATTAATTCACTATCAGTCCTGAGAACAAGCAGACAATTCACTGATACTCCCCCTTCCTAAAGACTTTCTATTTTTTCTCAATCTAATTGTACACAATTCTGTCAAAGTATATA
The DNA here is from genome assembly GCF_040939455.1 of Microcebus murinus. Classification (NCBI taxonomy): domain Eukaryota; kingdom Metazoa; phylum Chordata; class Mammalia; order Primates; family Cheirogaleidae; genus Microcebus; species Microcebus murinus. The sequence continues at coordinate 10,304,604 of NC_134118.1, forward strand.
AAATGTGCAAGCCTTGATCTAATTCAACCCTAAGCCAAAACAACTAAATGTTGAACGTGGAAACTCAGTGCTCAGTTTGGTGCCCACGCTGTTTTCTACATTTGAACACCTGCCTGCATTGACTTGGATCTCTGAACATCAGCATTACCCTGTGTAACCATTTGCAGAGCATTCATTTTCAAATATACATTTTTTATTTAATTAAGAATCTTCGTTGTTTTATTTTTCGAAAAAAAAGAACATAAATATTTTCATCAGCAGGGGCCTTTACTGCCCAAAAAGAAAATTAGGTGCTTCCATTACAGAAGTTATCTGCAGAAAGTATTCTCACTTCTGAATGAGTTTAACTGGAAAAGTTTAACCAAAGGAAACGAGAACCCATGTGAGTTAATAAAGAGGGGGAAAGATGTTAGACAATGATGAGGCCTGGAATCAATTAGGTCAAATTATACCCTGTGTGACTTGTGCAAAACTCTTTCTGTTACAGTCAAATGAAGCTGCAGAAAAAAACCACTACTGTGAAGTTAGATCCCATTTCAGAATGCAGAGTGCTTCATAAGCAGCCTTCTGAATCAAGTCGCGTCAGTTAGAGGGTGGCTCAGAAACTGCCAGCTGAAAACGCTTCTCCTGGGGGAACATACATTTGCCCCAACAGGGGGCTCATCACTATGGCAACCAGTGGAAAGGTGGACATAGCAACTAGTTACCATGCTAGCTGCATCTCTCTCCAAATCAGGCCTTCCTTCCCAATAGTCTTTCCCATTTCCTCTTCTACCTTTGCTCTCTTCCTCCTGCCATTTTATCCTCCAAGCAAGCTTCTCCCACTCCACGATCTGGTGGCTCCAAATCTTGGTCCCCAACCCCCAGGACCTCTAGCCCCCATGCCCCCAGATGAGCTGGGCCTGCCACGCACCTAGGACAGGTGTCCCACGCCATGTCTCCTTTAAGACTTGGATTGTGAAGAATCAGTGCTGGCCTAGGTAGCAGGAAGCAAGGCAGGAGAGCATGGCATCTTTCATCTACTTTGAGATTACTCTCCAGAATAAATGCACTTTAACACTTTATAAACAAATACACTTTTGGTAAAATATAATGAATGCAATTATTAAGTATAAAGAATGTTTCAGGAAATATAATCTGAGGGATTCTAACGGATCCTCTGGTTAATTTCCATACTTCACAAGCTTCCAGATTGTACCATCTGGGGAAGAAAGATCTAAGACAAATATAAACGTTGTGAGCTACTCAAGCACAGGGCCTTCCAACGTACAGTGTCTGGAAGCCAGTCAGTGCCTCCATGAGAGTTTAGTGCATGCAAAAGACACGAGGTGGGGGGAGCAAGACAAGAAAGACCTCGGCTCCTGCACTCGGCTGCTCTGCCAGCTGCCGCTGGGGGTCTGGGGAAGTCCCCGAGCGAAGCTCACCAGTCAGCAATGCGGTCTACAAATTCGGGATGCCAAACTGCATGTTCTCTACTACCTCTGGGAACTTGAAGAATTCCATGATTCTGTGTAGCTGTTTTCTTAAACTTTGAGGCTCACATAACTTGAGTGGCTGCATTTTGCTATTTATGGGTAAGATGAACCACTTGGCCTAGAGAAAATATGTAATTCTTATTCTTCAGTGAACCAAATAAATATACTTGAAGATAGTGACTTTTAAAATTTTTCCCCATATCAATACATACAATTAACCAAGAAAGTTAAGATCCAACTTTAGGAATTTATGGAAAGACATGTAAACATTTTAATTTTTTTTAAAGATGGTGTGAAAAATGTTGGGCAAACAATCTCTTAACTTTGCATATAGTAGGTAACCAATGAATGTTCCTTCAGTGAACAAATGCCTGAATAAGTAGTCTCTTGGTACAAGAAGTTTTGGAGAGTTAATACAATATATTTTAATGATCAGATTTAGTTTCCCTTAATTCTGCTGCCTTTGATAATGTTTTCTTCCCTGGAAGACTTCCTCAACATTCAAACCAACGAGGATACTTTGTACATAGCAAGTCTCTTGCTCAAGATGAATGCAGTAGGAATTCTAGCACAATCACACACTGCTCACCCGTTGGGCTGTCAACTCTTAAAAAACCCCAACAAATAGCATTTGCAGTAATAACCACGTCAGCCTATTTCACAGCATCTGAGGATTTCTACTGAATGGTGGTGGGTGGAATGTGGTCAGTGGTCAGGAGAGTCTCCTGGATTCAATGTTTTCTGCATTCTTCAGAGGGGAGAGCAGTTAGTCTGCATTTAAATTTTTAAACCGCATTTCATCCTTTTCCGCCTCGACATAGCCACACACAGGGGAAAAAAAAAGATCCTGTTGCTCATGCTACGCATTCTTTTCCCAATTCTTCTGGGCTGTTCTTCCATTTCTGTTTAGAACAGCTAATCTCCCACAAACCTGGGTGGGGTGCAAGAGGCGCATTTTGCACTTCCCTAATCACACAAACATAAATAAGGTTTGGACACCATTAACCCCTCGAACAACAGCTTTTTCCTGGCCATGGAGCCAAGGAAGGCTCAGGAAACATATGATATCTATTTCCCACTCATTCCGATGAGTTTATTACAGGTTGCAGAAAGCTACCAGAAAGTTCCATTCAAAGAAGCTCAAGCCAAGGGTTTTTAAAGGATAAAAATTTAAAAGCCACGGCTTAAACATTTATCAACATAGATGTTAGGAAAGGGTATGTTTCTATACTATACACTCATTGGAAGAAATAGGGCCCTGGACAAAGCCTTACATTTTAAAAATTGGCCTTCAATTTTCCCTTTTGGTCACAAATTCCCATGAGGCTCCAGGTATAGAATTGTTAATGAGAAGAAGATGCCTCTGATCAGAGTAGTTGAACATTTGCCTGGTTTGCTCTTTTAAGGTAAATACGATCTGATAAGCTTGGTGCCTGTCAGAAAGGAAGAAGAAAGGGGTTTCAGGGACCATCCAAATCTACTTTAGACCTCCCATGTCCTAAGAATATGCACAAAGTTTAAAAATGACAATTCAGAACTTGTACTTTTGAGAAGGTAACTGCAACATGGAAATTCCAGGCAATTGGTTTTGATTCTGCAATTTGGCTTTTCCAATGGTTCCCCCAAGAGGCTCTTGGCAGTTTCTGGTCAATGAAACATGCATGGTTAATAGGCGAAATTCAGAAATGCTTCCTCATCTACCTATCAGTAAATGTTCACATTTTACAGAAGTTTGCCTTCTACCAACCAAAAAAACAAGCTGGTTTAAGTGCAGCCTCTTTATATGCATATTTATTTTCTTCTCTTTCAACATTTAAAACCTTAAGGTTGGCCAGGCGTGGTGGCTCACGCCTGTAACCCTAGCACTATGGGAGGCCGAGGCGGGTGGATTGTTCGAGGTCAGGAGTTCGGAACCAGCCTGAGCAAGAGCGAGACCCTGTCTCTACTATAAATAGAAAGAAATTAATTGGCCAACTAATACATAGAGAAAAAAATTTTTTTTCCAGGCATGGTGGCGCATGCCTGTAGTCCCAGCTACTTGGGAAGCTGAGGCAGCAGGATTGCTTGAGCCCAGGAGTTTGAGGTTGCTGTGAGCTAGGCTGATGCCACGGCACTCACTCTACCCTGAGCAACAAAGCAAAACTCTATCTCCAAAAAAAAAAAAACCTTAAGGTTAATAACCCAAAAAAGAACTGGGATCATTCACAGGCATGGCCGTATAGTATGGCTGCATTCCACAGTTGTCTTCAAGACACACTTGAAGTGTGGTAGAGGGCGGAGGCACCTGCTCTTCTTAGGGTGGTTTGAGTTGTCCTCTTTTCTTTGTGACTGATTCTCCCTAACCTCCAACACAGCAAGGGTTCTCAGACTGAGCATGGATCAGAACCACCTTGTGGGCCAGTAAACCAAATTGATGGGTCCCTCTCCCAGAGTTTCTGAATTAGTAGGTCCAAGTACGGTCCCAAAATTCACATGTTAAGTTCCAGGAGATGCTGATGCTGCTGGTTTGTGGACGAGGCTTTGAGAACCACCGCCCTGGGTGTACTGAGAGGATGGAGCTTCCTGCGGGGCGCTATGCCCTCTCCCAACTACAATCATGAACTGTATTACATAAGAGATGATGACCTACCATTTACTAAGAATAAAGGAAAAATTGACAAACAGAAGCAAGAGGTGCTTAGATATTTAGAGTTTGTTAAATATTGAAATGGGATGGCAGGGAGGCAGTGGGACCCTCTTGGCAGGAGGTTATCAAAACTAGGGACAACTTTCAATTCTATGGTATGATTTAAACTGAAGACAGGGAGTGTTAACCAATCCATTCCCATCCTGTGATAGGTGAAGTTTTTCCTTGCCTACCGGCCTTGCTATACTAGATTAATCAGCTTTTTGACAAAGCATGAAACTTTAATCCTTACTACATTTTTCTTTTCAAAATTATTTAGCAATCTAATCACAGTTCAAGGACACAGACTATTTTAAATTTAAGTAGAAAATATAAATTTCATTAGGGTATAAAATAGTTAAAATCATACAACCCAAGGAAAGAAAAAAAGATAACTAAGAAAAGGCCATACTAAAAAGTCTCTGTAGACCACTTTGACATACTTCTTTTGTTTAAATCATGTTGTTTCCTAGTTTTCAGGACCAACACAAGTATATGTTCCTTAGAATCAGAGAAAACATCAAGAGCCAGTGGAATATGTTCATACAATCACAAAAGCCACACATCTGCAAGTCAAAAATTCAGGTAGAGAAAGGAAAGAAGTTACAATTTACACGTGAGAAAAGCTACATAAAGTTTCATGATAAGAATGTAAAGGATTATGAAGACGTCTATATTAGTCCGTTTTGCATTGCTATAAAGGAAATTCCTGCAACTGGGCAATTTATAAAGAAAAGAGGTATATTTGGCCAATGGTTCTGCAGACTGCACACACCTGCACCACACCAGCATCTGCTTCTGGGGAGGGTTTCAGGGAACTTCCAATCAAGGCATAAGGTGAATGGGAGCAGGTGTGTCACATGACAAGAGAAGGAGGTGGTACCAAACTCTTTTGAACAACCAGCTGTGTGTGAATAAAGTGAGAGCTCCCTGTTGTGGAGGAGAGCACCAAGCCACTCATGAGGGATCCCACCTAATGACCCAAACACCCACCAGGCCCCACCTTCCATATGGGGCATCAATTTCAACATGAGAGTTGGAGGGGCCAAACATCCGAGCCATGTCAGTGTCTTTATACAGGGCAATCAGGTTAGCAATCCTAAATATGGGACACAGGAAATTTAACTTACAGGTTGCCTATTCACACCAAGAAGCAATCACTACTACTCCCAGAACTCAATTTTGTCAAGTTGAAGTGGATAACAATGTATTTGTCACTGTCATTTGAAGACCCTGATCCCCTACATGTGATAGTGAGGGAACGTTCTCAGGGTGCTTGAAGTCCTGAGAGCAACATTTGCTGCATGTCTGTCCCCTGAGCCCCTGGGATGCTGGCACCAAGTGGTTAATGTGACGTGTGGAGCAAGCTTTAATATATTCGATCTTAATCTGCTAGAAAGCAGCCAACCACATTGCTGACCCCACATCTCAGATTGCAACAAGCTTTATGTGTAAAAGAATGCATTCTTTCCAAGTGGACGCTTCACACTTGAGCAGTAATGAGACTGAATGTGACTGTAGTCACATGTGTCATTCCAACCAGACATAAACAGATTCAAATGTGCCTTCCACGATGACCTCGCTCAGTGTGGGACGCCTCACTGGGACATTTTTTACATTGTGGCATATTTAAGATTTTAATGGTCTTCTGACTTCTGTGCTAGAATATTTTATGATCTCTACTGACCCTCAAAATTCTCTTTGTGAGGTTTAATTTTGCCTTACATGGTGCTACAAGTGCTCTTCGAAAACGGAAACGCTCTTGCCCCAAATATCGACACTGTTTGTTTTCTCCAGTCATAGTGAAATATGTGCTCACTGATTCATGTTCACTCCTGTTACTTGAAACCTCTACAAAACTCTTATGGGGGTAGATCTGGTTTCCTTCCAGAGTATCTGATACATCTATACAATTAAAATTCCATCCTTCCTGAACCATTAAAGTGAGACAGACTTGGTTCTTCAAAAAACCTCATAGAAAATTACCAAGAATAGTAGCATCTCAGTGTCTCTAAATGAAAATGACACAAATTTCATTCTACTTTTTAAGGTGACTGCAACCAAGATAATAATCGTGTACGTGTTGGATACAGATCACTTCACATACCTGTATGTCAGTGTGTAGCTCTATAATCCAAAAGATAACATTTATGAACTCCTCGTTGCGGAAGGTATTGACAATGAGCTGGGCAATTATTCCGGCTCTGCTGAAAAGATGACAGATGAGCAACCAACAAAGCTCTTTTACATGGGAAAGTTCTTAGGTGGGATTCACAATCCTTCACGTGGCTTTTTGTCTAGTAGATCTAATAGAATCTCTAGACTAGGGATGAAAAACTGAAACAGGCCAAGAAAATTAACATCAGATTGACAATTGTATTATATAAATTAGTGTTAATTAACAATAATGTGCTTAGAACTTAATAATAATTTGCTTTCTAATAAAAGATTTTATCACACTCTGCTGTGACCTGGGAGTAAGTTTATAAGCATCAGGTTTTTGGGAAGGGGGAGAGGATTTGTGGGTAATCGCTGGGACTTTTTATACACTAAAAATCAGTCATAGAAAGAGATGGAAAATATTTTTTTAAATCATCTCATCCAGTCACGGAAATCACCTAGTTTAATCCAGCCCAGTCCAGGAGGTAGTCTATACATGTTCAACAACAGTGCTAAGTATGTTCTTTCTCTTCCTGACACTGTATACATAACCTACTGACAAACTATGTCTGTGTTTGGAATAGAAGCTGTGTGAAGGGAGTGAGCATGTCTTTACCTCTGTATTCTCCAAACCCAAAACAGTGGCCGGCACATAAAAAACACGAGATGTTTGCTGAACGAATGAACAAATGAATTTTCCATTCACAGGGAAATAGAAAAAGACTTCCAGCATTACAGCCATGTGTCTTCCAGTTCTAGAAGATTCATTCCCATTGAAGTCCAGGCTGCATGTGAAATTGGTCATTTAGATAAAGGACTTTGATAATTGGTCTCAATAGTCACACCGCCTGCCTGAAAACTTTGACCTGATGGTCAGTGTCTAAAGCCAGCACCTCTACTGAATAATAAAGAAAAAAGCAAAGGCAAAAAGGAAAGGAGTGATGAAAGCCAGTTTATACTGCAAGATGGCTAGTAGGAAAAGGAGATGATTTTTTAAAAATCCAAGTTTTAAGTGAGGGTTAAAACCAAAAGAAAGTGACTTTAACCTCTGCTTTAATTTCCTACCTCAGTGGCTTTGTCTCTAATTTGTAGTCTGAGATAATCCTAAAGAGGAGATCAGAATTCCTTAGCTTGGCACTTGGGCTCTCTTCTAACAGGGTCACACATCCGACTCTAGATGTTTCCCTCTTGTATAACGCTCCAAGTTAGTCCCTCAGATCCAGCTAGAGCAAATTCTGTTTCCTGCACATTTTTGTCTCGTTTATCATTTTAGATTCATTGTACAACACCAACTTTGTATGTCAGAAAGTCCAAGCTCAGAGTTCTCATTTCAGGAGGGTAAAATGCAATTACATTGATTACTGTAGTACCTGGTAGAAATCAGTTAACGTATTTCATGCAGTCTAAGATGCCAGTGATAGCATCATCATACGCAGCATTCATCTATGTAACTGGCTTAAGAAAATTTAAAGTATGGCCAATTAAACAATGACGCACTAGCAACGGTACTAGGCACCAACTGATTTCAAAAGTTAAATGGGAAAAAATGTGCATGATGAAATCAATGAAATATACTGATATCTGTAAGTTACAAATGGATGGTAGAGAAGGGAGATCACCTCTGGGCTGAGAAAACGAGGGAAGGAAGAGGGGCATTGTGAAGGGGACGCCCTATGAACCGAGCCTTGCAAGGTGGTGACCCTACCCTGCTGGTCAAGTGACTTTCCGAAACAAGCACCACATGTACTCACCACCAAATTGGTTTTAACTGATCAACACTTAAGTGCACATATAGTAATAACATTCATCGGGTGTCGGGCAGATGGGAGGGGGAGGAAGGGATGGGTATATTCACACTTAATGGGTGTGGTGCACACCATCTTTGGTGGGGCAAAGGCAAACTACATAGCCTAAACATTTGTACCCACATGATACACTGAAATAAAAAAAAAATTTTAAAGTGACTTTCCTGTCTTTCCCCCAACCCCCAGATGGGATCTAACACAAACTTATCAAATAGCGTTCTCCTAACTCAAGCGTGCTGTAAATCCTGTGTCATGCTGAACACTGTGCCTATTCCATTAATTCTGACTGCCTTATGCAAAAACCCTGATTTGTGAATATTACAAGCTCTGGGAAACAGAGATCAAGAAAGAATGACTACCTGGGCCATCCTCAATCTCTGCATGGTGCTCCAACATTGACTCACCAGGCCGCAGGAGACAGGAACAAACCTGTTTGATTCACTGTCATATAGCTGGTGCTGAGAATGCAGAGGTGCTCAATCTTTACCGACTGAGTGAGTGAAAATGTCAAATGAGATATTCTTCTCATGGGCTCAATTATATAATCAATCGTACTTCTCTCTTAAATCTAATATATATGTGTGTGTGTGTGTATATATATATATACACAGAGAGAGAGAGAGAGAGAGAGAGAGAGAGAGAGAGAGAGAGAGAGAGAGAGAGAGAGAGAGAGTTTTTTAAATAACGGACACAAAGAGGTGAACTGAATTAGGTAGCAAATTAACCAGCTCACATAACGTTCTCATCCAAGCTGCAGATCTCTTAAGCGTCCCACCAAATGCCTCCTAAATGGCCCGTTGGCAGGTCCCGTGTGTTCAGGAAGCTAATTTGGAATTTACTTTCTAGACCTGTCTGGTTAAGGGCACTCCACGTCTCCCTGACAGAAAGGGCCTTGTACAGATGTGAGCGCAGTGCCTCTGTCTCCCTGGCCTAGAGCAAGTCGACTTTGTTCATCAATTGTAGTTTCGAACCACCTGCACCCCATATTGCTTGAGGCCAGCCAGGCTGTTGCTTCCGCCAACAAAAACAACATCTGCTATGTCCACTGTGGCCCAGGAACCCGCTAACTCATGAGAGGCACCCTCATGCCTAAGCTCTCCACAAACGTTGCAGAGATACAGAAGACACCTGTGTTCACGCTGCATTCTACAGGCCGCTTGAGCCTCCCACCCACCCCAGCTTGGCACACATCTCCCAGACTGGGAGAGAAACGTGGTGGGAAGATTTTCCTCTGACACTACTCAATTATCAGGACAGACTTTCCCAGTCCCTGCTCTATTTCACAAAAGCCCCTGAGGTCACAGGTGATGCCAAACCTGTGGATGAGACATGACTTGGCAGCACCCAATCGTCCTGGGCCTCAGCATTTGATCACTGAGGATCTCAGCGCTCTGTGTTGACCAGAAGGAAATGATTTCCTGTTCACCTGGGTTTGCTCTTAAGGATCCATTCAGATCCAGCCTGGCAGAGTCCACCCGAGCGTCACTCCCTGCAGGTGCTTCTCTATCGGGTTTCTCCGTGCGTCACGGCTCGGCGATGAAGTGCTGGACCGAAGTCCAGTGGCATCGGGCAATGCCAAAAACAAGAGGACTGGTCTTCAAGAGGACAATAAACAAAGCAGTTTGCAAATTGTGCACGACAGTTTTTAAGAGGATGTTGTTCAAGTTAATAAATGCCCTATTAAAAAGTTGATGCTGAGCAACCGAAAATGAAGGAATACTATTCATATGCACAGGAGAGATCACAGACTCAGAAATAGTTTGCTTCTTCGTTTTTACCTTCATTGCTACATTCCAGAACTGATACATTTCTTCTTCCAAATTAAGTGGCCAGATGAACACAGCCGCAACTCTGAACAGCTCACAGACCTGCGGCAAAGCTCCTACCCTTTTCCGTGAAAATGAAGAGTGTGCGGTTGGGGGTGGCCGACTCAACGGATTGGAGCCGAGGACAAGGACGCATGGCCTCGTCTGCTCCGCTTTCTTTCATGGCCACAACCTGAATGCCTAACCCTGGCCAGTCCAAGTAAGGAATCACTGTCCCTAGGACCCTAAAAAATGTAGGCTGAATATAATTTTTTTAAATTAACGAGTTCATTTTTCAATGGTCACCAAGAGTTGGCCAATCAAGGCAGGGGGCAGGGTCCCATGCAAGATCAGTAATTATGTATAAAGTAGAATCCAGCAAACTGCTAGTAACTTGGGTTAATTCAGGGAAAGCCTTTTGAAATTATTTAAGAGATTAAAGTTATGACTCCCCCCCCAAAAGAAAGACTATTTGATTCCTTCTTTGAAACCTGAATGATGCTCATTCAGCGCCATTTATCAGTTGGTTTTTAAACTAAAGTCACTCCAATAAATACTTCTATATTTATGAATGCGTAAACAAAACGGAACAATCAAAGGAACCCCAGAATAACTAAAAGTAAATATATAACCCACCACCAAACCCTAGAGGAACAGAAAACACCTTTAAATAGTAGAGGAGGGTCCTGCCACCCAGATATGGTTTAGACCTGGCTTCGCAGACACTGTGGGCAGGACAGCAGTGGGAAGAAGAGCTGTGTCAGGATATGAATATTAGAGATTTTGTGACACATTTGGGCCATGGGGACAAAGGCCAATACGTGGGGAAATGTGAGCTTACACGTAACAGTATGTACATTATTGATAATCTACAAAGTGTTCCACTGGAATTATCTGATTCTACAAGACAACTTTTTAAAGTCTGTATTTAAAAGCACTCTCTCTCTCCTTAAGAGTTCAAAGGATGTTTATATTGATTATCTCATTTGCCTCCACTACTTATTGTGAAGTAGGAAAGATAAGATTATCCCATTTTATAGTCAGGGCATCTGAGATAAAGGGTCACAGAAAATCTGACATGTTTGGAGGTGGGTATGTGAGGAGGGAAGAAATCATATGCCAGGTGGCTTCCTTTAGATAAAACACCACACAGACACACACACACGGCTTCCTTTTTCGTAATAACACTCACCTCTTTCGGATAAGAGACGATGCACTGATAAAAATAATATAAGCAACAGAAAAACTCGAAAGCGTCATGTACTGGAACCTCATCAATTCAGGACTTCATGAATTTGGAATGTGTGCCTATTTGAAGACACCTGACCCTTCAGCATTGGTACTTACCCATAAGCGATCAGTTCCTTAGGTAAGTGGAGATGGCACGTAGGTAAGGGAACAAGCTCAACTGTTAACAAGGGTAGGGACGAAAATCAAAGATTCTTTCAAGATTTAAAGACCCTAAGATTATATGCTTTTAAGCTCTGTAGACATTATCTTTTTTTATAAACAGTGTAACTGTAAGTCAGGAAGAATAAATTTGGGTTGCTGCTCTTGTCAACTGTAAATCATGTCTGCTTGTTTATTTAGTAAAGTAAGCTGAGTGATCGGGAGTACCCGGCTAGCTCATTACCAGTTACTGCAGGTATTTTAGAGCAATAGTTCTGTGCTTATAGGATGTTGGCACTGGAAGAGACCTTACATTTCTTCATGGTCTATCCTTATTATTTACAGGGGAAACCTGAGGCCCAGAAAAGTTAAATAACAGGCGCAATAACATTCAGTTGGAATCAAATACTCTTCTTTTGGAAAAAAAAAAAAGTTATAATTTTAATCCCTTTAATAATTTCAAAAGGCCTTCCCTGAATTAATCCAAGTTACTAGCAGTTTTCTGAATTCCACTTTATACACAATTACTGATCTCACATGGGACTCTGCCCCCTGCTTTGATTGGCCGGGACATGGTGACCATTGAAAATCCACAACATAAATAATCCTTGAAATGGATAATTGAGAACTGAGTGTAGTAATTTTAACAAATTAGCTTGGCATTCAGGCCTTAAAAATGAGGTTATTCTGTTGAACAAGCTGCTCTCCCCTCTCTGCCTCCTTTGGAGTCTTTGCCAGAGTTTGCCATCCAAAACTGTGGACTTCGCAGTAGCCAAAGTTTTCATGCTCTATGTTGGAAAGTTCGAGTAAGCTTGTAACTTCGGCTACTGACCAATTAAAATCAGTACATGATGTGGTGAGAGAAAGTGAGTGAGTGAGGTCAAGAGGTAATAATTAAAAATGATGTAATGAGATGATCCAATCTCCCTAGGCCCGCCAGAAGGCCCACTGGTGACCACGTTCTGAGTTTCCCTGTATCACTCTGGCATCTAGCCATGGAATTTGTGACATAAGGTCACCTCTAACCCTAGCATGGGTCTCTCTGGTTCCTCAGCTGGTTATTATGACGTCTGAATCTAAGGGAATTACTAAACGAACCATCCTCCTTGTGCTACAGGTGGTATGGTGGCCAAACACTATTTTGAAAAACTTTTTATGAATGGGTAGACAATCTGATTTTTGTTCCTGCACCCTTAGCTCTGTGGGTGGCACACAGAAATGCCCTGTGCATGAATGCAGAGGGAATATCTGAGCATCACTGTGAGGTGAGTGGAAGTGACAAAATGACACTGGCTTTGGAAGTAGGAAAACGGACTGTTGGGAACATGTGGAACATGAACCCTAAATTGGTGTGGTTTTGCTTGTTGGCAATAACGCTATGGGATATTTGATGATATGCCCATGTGTACTATACCAGGAGGAGTGTTGGACAGGAAAGGAGGCCATCCAGCATCAACTCTAAGGGGCTGCATGACCATGCAGGGACTCAACCTCCATGGGCCTCAGTTTGTCATCTGTAAGGTGAGGACAGTGGCCTAGATCGTCCCTGTGGTTCCCGGTGGGCCCAGAGTCCTCAGCTTTCTGGTCTTGCATTCGGCTCTCCTTCATGACCCACGGCAAGGACTTGGCTGACTCTGCCTAAAGATATAATCTGTGGTCTTAAACTATAAGATGCCTCATGGACTCTGTAGCCATATGTACATATGTGAGACAGAGGATTATTTTTGTCATTATTAAATCCAAGACTTGGTCTCCTTGGTACTTCACCCAACCAAAGGAGGCAACTAGTTAACAGACCAAGGTTAGGTTACTAGAGAGTTCCAGAAGCATATTTAGCTTAAGGGAAAGAATGACAGAAGCACAAGACCCACAACACGGTGGCAAGCAGAAGTCACCCTATCCCAGGAGAAGGATGAACCAATGGAGACGTCTGATCTTTTCAATTGCAGTTTCTACATTTCTCAAAGCACCGTAATGGAACAAATTACCACAGAGAAGATCATTCCATAAAAAAAAGAAATACACATAAAACACAAAAAATAGCATCTAAAATAAATTTGTTTTTCATTTTGAGATTCTCTAAAACTTGCTTTGTTCCACTTTTTTGTCGCTATTCTTAATAAAGTCAAAGTCTAAGAGATGAACCAAGCCATCTCCTGGCACATGGAACTTAACTACTCATGTAATCTGCACTCCAAGAAAGAGATTTACAGACCCAGTGAGAAAAATAAATCAAAAGTCTGCTTGTGAATAATGTCCAATGAGAACAGTGGTGTGATGAAATGTCGCCATTTGCAGTTTGATGGTTTATTACTCCCCCTCTCAACACCCACTCTTGTTTCTCACCTAAAACACAATTTCACATTGATATAATTTATAAGCATCACTTTGCCAAGGTCGATTGCTAAACTTAACTTTTCACTCAATGAATTCTTAGGTGCTTATTAGGATTAAAATACATCACCTCTTTGAATATTAGTTCCTTAGCTTTAGATGCCAAGAGAGAGCTGAAGCGACTATATACTTCACTGCTTGGGATTTGTAACAGCCCATGTTTTGTATGGTGGATGGGAGAGGGGGTGCTACCCGAGCTAGATTTATTTTGGAGACTGAGAACTTAGGGACACATTAAATAGAGCATACATTTAAAAATAAGCACCACCTGAAATTTCCAGTGTGTCATCTCCACAAAGAGTATGATGACGTATATTTGTTGTAGTTACTGCAAAGTTTCCTATTGCTTTACCAAACACTCCTCATTATTGCATTGGTTAGTCTACGTTGAAACATATTATAAATAGGTAGCAGCACTTAATAAGGCATCCTCTGAAGGAGACACTCAAATCCAGAATTTTATAATTTAAATGGACAAATAATAAAAATAAACCCCAACCCCACACAACCAAAAAAACAACCAAAACACAAAAAAAACAACTACTTGGAGTTCTTTTTATTAGCCTAAGATTGTGCTGGTATCTGGAAAATAGAACCAATTAACCAGAAAGATTTGGATAGCTATGAAGGAGACAGTTATTTCACTGATTGCACTAATTTACAAATTTAAAGATTTGATTCAATTGTGAATCCAGCAACATTCTTTTGTTTTAAAAAAGAGTCACTTTAGTTCGCTTCCAGTGTAAATACTGTATGAAACAAAACTAAAAGTCCATTATGTATTGAATATATAATTAAGCAATACAGAAATTATACCAAAGCAGTAAAAGAGAAAGCAACACTATGTTGTAAGTATTGCTTTTTTCACAAAATAGAAATTTTTTCACTATGAATTCTAGGCCCCCTAAGAGTTAAGATATTCAATACACACAGATAATTTGTTTCTCTCTAAATATGTCTACATTATGTACCTGATAAGAATTTAGGAAAAATTAGCTACAATATCCTGGCATCAAGACAAAGCCCAAACAAATATTCCTATAGATGAGGAAGGTGAAAATGTTACTTAATATGTCTTAATGCAACAGTGTCAGGAACAGGGTGAAAAAAGTATTATTTTTCCACCAAGCACAGAAGGGACTTTTCTGCAACAGGATCAAGACTGTCTTGGCCACGATGGCTGCACTTTGGCTCCATCTTCACTAAGTCTGCCAAAACGTTCCTCCCTCAGGCCACCAATGAGCTCCCTCTGGCAATCCAGATGGTGCTCTTCTTTGTCTTTTGAGACTTCTTGGCAGAAATTGACACCATTGGTCCCACTGGCCTCCTTCCCTTTTGGGATCCTGAGCACTTCTGATTCTGTCTGCCTTCGTCCTGGCATCATCTTCACCCCTTGCTTCTTGGTCCAGGCCAGGCACTATTTCATTTTCACCCTGGGCACTCTCCCCGGGCAATCTCATCTGCTCTTATGGTGTTAATGATTGCACCAGGCTGTAGACTCCAAATCTACACCTCTAGTCTTGACCTTTCTTGCAGATGACAGACTTGACTCCAACTGCCCACTGGCTGTCTCCCAAGAGTGCCTCAACCTCAACACATGTCAAACTGAACTCATCATCTTTCCCCACTGTCACTTAGAGAGTGACACTTAGAGAGTGACAGTTCCTTGTCACTCTCTAAGTCATCTGGAAGCACCACCACCCACCTGTACACTCAAGATAGGTGCCCAGGAGTCATCTCTAATACCTCCCTCCCCTTTCCACTCAGTGCTCAGTCCCACCAATTTGGCTTCCCTGGGGTCTTCTGACCCTTCTCTCCATCCATACCGTCACTGCTTTAGCCTGGGCCCTCGTCTCTCTACTGGACAATGGTGGCCTCTCACCTGCAGGGTCTACTCCACCCTCTCTTCTCAGCGCTACCCAGCAATGTAGCTAGAAACTCAAGTCTGGTCACACCATTTCTGATTAAATTCCTTCAAAGGCTTGTCATCAGCCATGGTGTTGAATCTAAGTGGCTTCACAAAACACTAACCCTTTGTGACCCGGACCTTGCCTGCCTGGCCAGCCACAACCCTCTGTGCTGGAGATCCCTGAACTAACAGGGCTGTTGTGCAACTCTATGGCTTTGGTTCCCCATCTCCTCAGCCTGGAGCATTCCCCTACTCACACCCTCTAGATTGTCTTCCTGGGCAACTCCTTCTTCCTTAGGACTTGACTCTGTCCTTTGGGAGTCCAAGCTAATCATCTCCGACTGGGTGCAGAGTCCTTCTTTGGGTTTCTGGCTGCCCCTTTGTATGTCTCTTTCAAAACCCCAGATTGGGTATGCATTAAAGGTGCCTGCCTCTATGCTTTTCCCCGTGAAAGGCTACACAGGGATTATGCTTCACTCCCACTGGGTTTGCAAAACCCAGCACATAGTAGGTGCTTTATCTCCAGCACCTGACAAAAAGGAGATGTTTTCTATCCCTTTTTATCTTCTTTAACTGGGCAGCTGTTATTTTTCAGTTTAATAAATACTAAAAATATATATATATAAATGTGTCCTGTAAAGGACTCTTGTGTTCCTTCAGACAGTATTGGGATCCTAAGATCTAGAAAATTTTCTTTGTAGAGTAGGAAGGGCCCTTCCAGGGTTAAGAAATACTATGAATGGTTCTTTTCACACTGAGTCAGGTATGCCTTAGAAAACCATAGTTCCTCCACACTCTCTTCTGATGATTTGGGTTTCCTCTCTCTCTCTCCATGGCTTGACAGTTCATCACTACCTGGATGTGCCACAACGTACTCATCCATCCTCCTATAGGACTACTAAGATTTAACTGAGAAAACTCTGAAATGATTGTGTTTTCCTGGCATCAATTCTATTAACTTTCTACCATCAGGCATAAGTGGGTGATGTGAGACAAACTAATTCATAGAAAAATAAAGAAATTACATTTCTTGTAACTCCAAAGTTTGTGACCTGAAAATGCACAATTGCTACACAATGAAAAAAATCATGTAGCATTTGAGTACTTGATATTAATACATGGTAGACAATAATTATCAGTTAATGTTACCAGACTCTTGAGTAGGAAACACTTAGCTGCAAAGTGGCTCATCTCTTCTTTGTTTCTCTCCCGCAGTCTTTCTGCTGCCATTGAATCCAGACATTGGTAATAGTAAACTGTGACATGCTGGTTGTATGGCACATTGAAACGCCGTTCATTTCCTGACAACCATCCCCTGCCATCAAATGTTCTCTGTTACTGGTTCTACATCATTGTGATGTTGCTTCCTACAGACCATCCATGAAAACACAAAAGGCTGAGAAAAATGAACATTCATTCTTTCACTTCTACATATGCACACATATCTGGGTGTGCCTGTCCATGTGCATGTCTGTGTGTCTATCTGTCTGTCTGAGTCTATGTGTGTCTGTGTGTGTGTTCCTATTTTATGTAGGCATTAGGTAGACAAGACACAGCCCCTGCCCACAGTCCAGCAGGGGACACAGAAGAGTACACAACCCATTTTAATACACTGAAATACTCGTTAAGGGATTGTGCTATGGGAACAGAAAGAGAACTGTTGAGGGTCAGTTTTACATGTCAATTCAACTAGGCTACAGTCCTCAGTTATATAATCAAACACTAATCTAGATATTGCTTTGAAGGTATTTTATAGATGAGGTTAACATCATAAATCAGCTGGTTTTAAGTAAAGGAGACTTCACCTGATAATGTGGGTGGGCCTTATCCAACCAGTTGAAGGTCTTACGAGCAAAAACAGAGGTTCCTCAGGTAAGAACAAAGTCTACCTCCAGACAGTCGCATCAACTCCTGCCTGAGTTTACAGCCTGCCAGCTTGTCCTGCAGATTTAGAATTGCCAGCCCCCGCCATTACAGATTTGGGATCATCACTCTCACGATTAGTTTCTTAAAATAAATTTCTATCCATCCATCTATCCATGCAATTGGTTCTGCTTCTCTGACTGACACAAGAACCTAACCTGTCCTTGTGAGGTCAAGGAAGTCTTCTGTATAAGTGGGAGATAAAGGGTGGGGAAGGATAAAGATAAGTAGACAGATGTGAAATATTAAGGAAGTAGGATTGATATGATTTGGCCACTGAAATTGGGGCTAGGGCAAGAGAAAGGCAGCAATCTAAGATAATGCCCCTTTTGTTGGCTTAGGAAGCTGAGGATATGGTGATGTCAGTCGCTGGACAGGGGACACAGAAAGAGTGGCTGGTGTGGGAGGGGCACAAGGAAATCAGTTCTCAACACACTGAATTTGAGGGGTTCTGGGACTTCTAAGCAGTGATGTTCACAGGGTCATTAGAGAAGAGGGTTGGGAGAAGGAGAGAGAGAGAATGAATGAATGAATGTGAGTTCTGGGTTAAGAGACATCAAATCAATGAGCACTGGAGTGCTGGGAGGAGGTGAGGTTTCCACAAAGATGAGCAGCAGAGTGGACCAAGGGCAGAACTGAAGAACACTAACATTTAAGGGACGAGAAGCAGTGACTGCAGAGGTGACGGCAGGGGAGCTGGCGACACAGAAGCTAGGGGAAGATGCAGCTCCCAAAAGAGGGGAGATGCAGCAGTCAGAGTCACTGAGCAGCCTCTCTGAAACTGCAGGAGTGAACTAGAACCTTCTAGTTCTCCCAGAAATGCTTTTGAGTCATCCAGAGTATTGAAAGCAGTTAAAGTAAGTTATGGAACAAGACGTGATTCTCCTCCTGCTGGGTTGATGTAAAAGTCACACAATCAATCAAGAAAGAAAAGGAAACTGCCACCTGTTCACGCAGGTACCCACATCCCCTCCACCCTCTCAGGGGGCAGTCAGAGGCAGGGGTGGCCGAGGGGAGCAAGGGAAGAGCGAGTGTGGACAACATGTTCCGGGACTTTGTCTGAAAGGGGAGAAGTGAGAGTGAGCACAGGCTTTAGGGGGATGGGGCCGCGGGATGTTTCTGCAGAAGGCAGGCAGACTGGAGCACGCTTACGTGCTCACGGAGGGGGGCTGCAGAAAGGGTGAAACCAAGGACGTAAATGGGAAGGAGGATAAGTGGTTTTATGGAGGCTGGAAGAGCTGGGAGCAGGAACTGGCCTGAAAGGAGGAGCTGGGCCCAGTGACAAGGGCAAACCTACAGGGAGAACGCTGGGCTGTGCAAACACGCCTCCCATAGGGCGAAGGAACTGGCGGTCGGTGTGGCGTTCTGTTTTCTTCGTGCTGCAAAGGCCTCAAGGACCATCGTGGACACAGAGTCTGCCAACACTGTCCACTTGCACTCTGCCAGATGCTAGCAAAATTCTCACCAAGTGGAAGGGCAGGAGGAAGGGGGCCACGTGAAGAAAATACTCGAATGCAAACTTGAATATACACACGCACACCAACAACAGCCGTGTGTGCCTGAGCCAGCATCGAGTGGCCCAGGTTCAGAAACCTGACTGTGGCAACCGGTAGAATACAAGCAGGTCCTGGAAAGGAGCAGCAGGGTATTGCTCAGAAAATCCACAAAGGGAGCAGCCCGAGCAGAGCCGGCCCGGCACCCCGCGCCTACGCAGTCAGAGGGTGTGGAAACCGCCGCCCCAGGCCCCACGGGCTCCCGCGCCCGGGGCAAAGCCCTCGGAGCCTGCTTCATCCTGAAAAGACGGTTAGGAGGGGCATTTGTTTTCAAAAGGCCAGTTGGGGAGAGTCTCCTAAGAAATCCCAACCAGCCAAGAGTACTTCCAGAAAGGAAGTGGTCAAGATACTTTGGAACCAGCTACTCAGGAGCAAGTGGCCCATTCTCCATGAGACTCGGGGGCACCCACCAGCCCGTCACCACCATCCACACATTTTCCACTCAAGGAGCCACGGGAACTGCCATCTCAGGGGTCTCGTTCTTCCTTCCATTTTTCTATCCATTTTAAACTTCCCATCTATACCTTTTATCGTTACACAATACAAGAAAATATATATTCTCTTAAATATAATTTTATTTTTCAAAGTGTCTTTGGAGATGCTTTTATTTTTTTTTTTAACCTTTCCCTCTCTATCTATTCCTGGCAAGAGTCACTCACTACCAATTAACAACCTCCCAACTGGGATGCACCAACCTCTGGGGGTTTACAAAGAGTTTCTGGAAGGGGCATGGGCATCTTGGTTTTTAACAGTCGATTAAGTTTCCAGAACCTCAGTTTCCATAGGAACTCTTTCCTGTAACTGATTAGCCTATGACTGCTGGTTCTCTTTTCCTCCTTCCCTTCCTCTTCTCCCCTGCTGAATCTTGGAGTGCATTCACTAGTGTCGAAAAGCCTCTGGGGAGACGTAAGGGGTACAAAGTCTCCACTATGCAAGATGAATGAGTTCTAGAAACCTACTGTGCAGCCTTGTGACCACAGTTAATAATATTGTATTATATACATACTTGAAATTTGCCAAGAGTGTAGATCCTTAGTGCTCTCAGTACTGGGAAAAAATGGTAACTATGAAGTGATGGATATATTACTCAGCTTGATAGTGAATATTTCACAATGTATACATATACCAAATCATCAGGTTGTACACCTTAAACACATATGAATTCATTGTCAACTACACCTCAATAAAGCTGGTAGGAAAAAAACCCTCTTGGTGCCAAATACAAGCAGTAATTTAAGGACACATTCCTGAGAAAGAGCCCCGGAGAGCGGAGCACAGAACACTTATTTTCAAAACAATAGAGATATGATGTAATAAGCAGTGTGCAGGGATCTTTTTTCTACCAGGTGACAAACTCACTGCGGGGCCCATCCCTTTTCTATCTTTATATTTCAAAATTTAAATTCAGAAGATGGTTATTTGGGGATACATGTTCACACATTTATTTAAATTAAAAAATCAAAGTCACCCATACCTGGGGCTGAATCATTCTTGTAACCAAAGGTTAATTATTAGTTTCTAGTATCTGTAACAGGTCACATTTATCACATGTAGTGTGAAGCTATACTTAAAATTATATCATGCTAGGATGCCTATTTCATCAAAATGACTTTTGATTAAAAAAAAAAAAAAGTCTATCTGCCATAGTCAGCAATCTAGAAGGTGGAAAAATCATGTCAAAGACAAATTTGAACCCACCAATCAGCCAAAAGTTAAGGATGGCTCTAGAAGGAAATGCCAAGATCAAGTGTGTTTGTGGGATTCTGAGTTAGAAATCTTGTTATTACTATAATGAAAGTAATAAACATTCCATAGGAGTTAAGAAATACGAATTCCAGGAAAGTTATACCCCAGCCTAGTATTTACTAAATTGAGGGTCTTCATTCCAACCTAGCACACAAATACAAGCCCTTGACCCTTCCAGAGAGAGCAGCCACAGCTGAGAAAAAGTAGCACACCCCACGAAGCACACGGCATCTTGGCTTGCTAACAGGGTTGCCAGCAAACAGACCCCCGCTCTGAGTGAGGAGCCCGATTCCTCTTAGAGCTTTTTTGCAGCCTGCAACAATTCATCTGTCAAAAAAAGTACATGAATGGGAAAAATCCAGCATCTGAGCCAAGGACTGTGTTGCAACTGTCTAAGATTTTTGAGAGCCGGCCAAACACGCCTTTATGGATTGTTTTCACTCTCTTGGCTCTGCAGCACCTCGTCCCTAAATACTTGATAACTGTTTTAGAGGTGCAACTCCATTTCAGACACTGACTCACTCAGGCGCTTCCAGAGAAACCCATGCACATTTTTCAGCACAGATGGTGTATTTGCATATGCACAACTGGCAAGAGGACAAATCAACACATTTTTCCTCTTCCTAAGAGCTGATCAACACTTAGTTATTCAAGGAATGGTTTCCCGACGTCTTTACTTTTCTGTTCCATCCCTGATGCTGCCGCCCTCTTCGATGAGACTTTCAATATCTTTATCAGAGGATCAGTGGAAAGGAAACAAAAGGAGAGTCAACTCAAGCCAGTCAACTTAGTTCCATATGGCAGCTCTGGGGAAGAGGATCATGAGAAGGATGTGAAAACCATTACCAAGATTTGGGATCATCTGTGCATCTTAATTATTCCTGCTATCCCTACCTCTAAAGGTCAGGAATATTGACAGCTGGCTGCTGGTGAAGTCTGCAGTGGGACACTGTCACATTGGTATATACTCAAGCACACCCTCCCCCGTTTGACACTGGACAGAGTAACCTGCATGGGCTTTTCTACCTGATGCTCTGAGAGAGCATTGTAAATTATAAAGCACTGCTTTTCCTTCTACTTTCTGTGTTGTCTCAAAAAATGCTAGGTAGGGCTTGTCACTGGAGGCTGTCTGTCCTAGGGTGATTGAATCTGCGGTTCTGATACACATACAGAAAACTACTTCTAACTCACAGAACAGCAACCTGCCTATGGTAACAGGTGCTGGCTGGGAGCATGTCATGACATGGAATGCAAGGACTTTTACTAAGGAAGCATTGCCAAGGACGTGAGCTGAAAGGTTTCCGGAGGGATTTTATTTAAAAAAAAAAAAAAAGGGAAAAACAGACTAAAAGAAGGGAAAAGCAGCTGTTTGGAAATAAACTGTAAAACATCTGTAGCACACGACCAGAATTCTCTAAGTGTGAGCATGAAGTTTTAAAGGGACCTCATCTTTCAAAGACAATACCCCAAGCACACGGCATACGCCACAGGCAATAAATCCTCTCAAGTGCTCCCAGTAGGGTAGACAAGAGGTGTGGCCAAATGTGCCATCATAGTGGGACACCTAGCTTTCCTGGAAGCCACTGAGCACGACTGTCACCCACCACAGCAAGCCACAGAGAAGGGAAAAGGCCACAGTAAATTTCGGCACCAGGCAATCTTTTCTCTTGCAGATGGAGTCTAGAGAACCGCAGACACCTGTACCTGCTCTCCCTGTACTGGGAAGCCAGGGCTCCTGACTCCTGCATCTTCAGGACTCTTTAAGGGTACATTAGTTAAGAAAAGGGCAAAGAAACATTCTGCATAGTTTCTTTGGCTTCATTTGCATCACTGCAAGAGAATCCAGAGATCTTTTTTTAAAATCAAGGTTCAAGGGTCTAAGTAGCTCAATTTATTTTTCAGTAACTAAGTTACCAGAAACTTGTAGCGTGGCTCTATTTATTTTCTGAAAGAGGCTCCAAGTTGGCAAAAGGGTCCTCGGAAGGACATATTTCTTCACGTTCTCTTGATCTCAGTGTGTGGAGATTTGCTTAACAGCTGTTTTATGTACAAGTGTTTTTTCAGCCACGTCCTCCCCCTCCATAAACAGACATTTTTAAGGCAAAAGAAGTCTGCAAGGCACAACAAAATACTGAGCTGCTCCTCATGCTCCTGCCAGCAGAAGACAAGGGAAGAGTTTAAGATCATCATGTTGCACGGCCTCCACTTATTCCTTCAACAGCTTATGATGGAATTGGAGTCAAAAAACAAAAGATGCCTCCTTCTCCTACTAAGTCAGGGAGGCCCAGCCTCTCCCAGTCCGTCCCCACTCAAAACAACAACTTTGATACAAAAATCACATAATAAAACACAACCGATCTTACCAAGTGTCTGATACTGACGAATTTCCAAGAACATCTAAGAACTCTTTCCTGATTTACCAAGGAAACTAATAACAAGCAAATTGTGACACATAAAAAGAAGTGAAGAGAAACAAGCCAATTAACTATCACCCCCTCAGCTCTATACAATTATTAATTACTGCAATAATTGCCTGCATTTTTAAACATCATTTATTTTAGGAGTGCCCAACTTAGTTATCTTCCTTCCTTACTGTATCATTGATGGGTAGAAAACAAGTACTATTCCCTGTTTTTATACATACTGAGAGAGGATTGCTACAAAGAGCTACCTTGGGCCAGGAGCGGTGGCTCACCCCTGTAATCCTAGCAGGCGGGAGGCTGAGGTGGGAGGATTGCTCAAGGTCAGGAGTTCGAAATTGGCCTGAGCAAGAGCGAGACCCCATCTCTACTAAAAATAGAAAGAAATTAATTGGCCAACTAAAAATATATAGAAAAAATTAGCTGGGCATGGTGGCGCGTGCCTGTAGTCCCAGGTATTTGGGAGGCTGAGGCAGGAGGATTGCTTGAGCCCAGGAGTTAGAGGTTGCTGTGAGCTAGGCTGATGCCACGGCACTCTAGCCTGGGCAACACAGTGAGACTCTGTCTCAAAAACAAAAACAAAACAGAGCTACCTGGTGTACTATCACTCATGTAAGCCTCAAGAGTCAGCCTCTACCTCTACCTGGAACAGGTGTGTGGGGAAGGAAAGGAAATCTGTTTTCCACAGAATTCATATAAACTTTCTTGGCTCTGACTACTCTTCTGGGTTTGCAAGTACTGGCTATCGCTTGCCAAGTAGGGAAGGTTCTAGCGCACCTCAGCCTGTAAGAAGCACAAAACCCTCCTTCACTTCCTCGGCACACTCTGCAGCCCTGGGAAGGAGGCAGTGGTCGTGCAATCCCAAGGGGGAAGCTGCCAGGCTCTGCGGGGGTGACTGGTCCCTTCTTCTCTTGGCTGTTCCTATACGCTCTGGGTTAGCATCCTACCAAGAATTAAGATGACTTCAAAGTATGATCCAAGATCAACTTACTACACTTCCTTCTCTCTTGTGTTTGATCTTTCCCCATGTTCATATAAAACACTATCATCTGAAGTTCAAAGGAAATTGCAACAAAAAAAAGAAAAGAAAAGAAAAGAAGCGAATTTTGCCAAATGTGTTAATTTAGGGGGAAAAAGGAACTCCTGAAAAAATATCTGAATTAAGACATGAATTTTTAAAAATTCATCCTGGCACAGAGAAGCTTTATTTTGCAATAACACTTGTGATAACACTCTGAACACTTTACTATTCATGTGATACGAACGCACACATGCGTTCAGATGCATACACACAGACCCATCGAGCTCTACTTAGCCAATTTGTTTTAAAAGAAACTTTCATATTCCTTAAAATTAAATAAGATGGATTCAAATAATAAGCAGGGAAGAGGTCAAGACAAATCATAAATTTAATGATGAAATGCAAAAAAAATGTCAACAATCACTAAATGAAACTGGGAAGGAGAGAACATTTCAGGTTTCTATGTGAAAAATATATAGTAAGCAGGCTAGAAATAAAAGCATCTTATATTTATATATAATAATACAAAACGATTTAACCAAATTGCTAATGAATATTTATATCCACTTAGACAATAAAAAAAATGAACTTTAAAAATATTAGAGAGAATGGAAATGGAAACCAATGTTTCTATGTTAAGAAAAATAAGTGGCGGTAAAAAGAAATCAAATAAAAATAATTAAAACTTTTCAGACCCAGAAAGATGGAACCTTAGAAATGATCCAATAAAAATATACAACATCATAAAAGACAGGAACACCAACTGTTCTGGATCCTTTACATGTTATCTCATTTAATTTTCACAATAGTCTTATAAGGAAAATATTTCCATTTTATATTGTGAGTCATCTATTCTCCCTACTGGAGAATCAGCCACTGCCTCTCACCTGGATCCTTCTCAGGGACAATTTACACATGCTCAACTCTCTCCCACTCCAACCACACACACGCCCTTTGCCCTCGCACCCTCTCTAGTGTGTACCTTTCCTCTCTCCTCCCCTTCACAGCCAGATTGCAGGAAAGTTGTTTCCACTCTACGTCCACATTTCCTTACCCATTATTCTTACCTGGGCCCATTCCGATTTGACATTTGCCTAGATCTCTCTACCAAATGGATCTCAACTACCAAGGACCACCATGTTGCAAAATTCAATGGCCAATTTTAAGTTCTTATATTTCAGGTTCTCATGTTACTGGGCTCTCCACTGTATTTGAAACTGTTAATCACCTCTCCTCCTTGAGACGCCCTCCTCTCAATGTTCCTGGTTTTCCTCCTACCTCCCTGGCTGCTCCTCCACAGTGTCTTTGCAAGCTCAGTCCTGAGCCTTCTGGCTCACTCTGTCCTCCTTCCCTGGGCAAGCTCATCAGTGGCCATTGTTCAAGTCCCTTTGCACACACAGAGCACCATATGCTATCTCTACCCCATCCCTCTCTTTTAGCCTCCAGAGCTCCACCAACCAACACCTACTCAACAGTTCCTCCTCGATGCCTCAAAGACATCTCAAAGTCAGCATGAGCATGCCTGAAATTACAATCCACCTCCACCAACCTGGCATGGGGGCTTCCAGAGTTCCCTATCTCAATGAAGAATGCTCCTCTCTCCAGGTCGGCAAGCCGGAATCCTATGCATCACACCCTACCCCTCCCTCCCGAGCTCCTTCGCGTCTTATCCCTAACTGCGTCCTGTCAGCTTGCCTCCTGAATCTCTCTCAAACTCAACTACTTCTCTCCAACTCCTCTGACGTTCTCAACCCAGATACTAAAACAGCTTCCTAAACGGGTTCCCCGTCCACTCCACTCCATCCATCCATGTGTGAACAGGCAGCCCCTACCACTCCCACTGCAGTTGCTTCAGACCCTTTCATGACTTCCCAATGCTCTTGGGATAAAGGTGAAAATCCTGAACGGATCCAGCCAGACCTTGAGCTTACCACACATCTTTTCAGTTCTCTAAAAGTTCTATATTCCCTGCTGACATGGGGCCTTTGACCAAGCACCATTTATGCCAGGAAACCTCCCCAGACCTCTTAGTCTTCGTCAAAGGCTTTTGCTCATTCAGAGCACTTAACTCAGTCTGGCATTATACTCAGTACTGTAATTATTTGGTTGATACCCATGTCTGTTTTTTTTTTTTTTTTTTTTTTTTTTTTGAGACAGAGTCTCACTCTGCTGCCCAGGCTAGAGTGAGTGCCATGGCGTCAGCTTAGCTCACAGCAACCTCAAACTCCTGGGCTCAAGCAATCCTTCTGCCTCAGCCTCCCGAGTAGCTGGGACTACAGGCATGTGCCACCATGTCCGGCTGATTTTTTCTATATATATTAGTTGGCCAATTAATTTTTTTCTATTTATAGTAGAGACGGGGTCTCGCTCTTGCTCAGGCTGGTTTCGAACTCCTGACCTTGAGCAATCCGCCCGCCTCGGTCTCCCAGAGTGCTAGGATTACAGGCGTGAGCCACCACGCCCGGCCTCCCATGTCTGTTTTTTATTTAATTGCATCCCGTAGACACAGTTACTGACACTTGACAGGTACTCAATGAACATTGGTCGAACGAATGAATGAATGAGAGACTCAGTTAATAACTTGCTAAGGCAGTGAGTGACAGCAGACTCAGAGTCAGGCCTACCAAATGATAAAGACCTTGCGTGCTCTTTGCTCTACACTACCCTGCCTCCCACAGCAGGTGCTCACTGTGCACGTGGTGAGGCTGAGTCCATACAGATACGGTAAAAATGGACCAGTCACTGAGCCCTTGGCCACATCTCCAAGGAGCCTGCCTTGAAGCTGACAGAGGTAGCAGCGCGGCACTCATGAAGGGGCATGGGCTTTGCATACTTACTGGCCATGCGAACTTTAACATGTTACTTAATCTTTCTGTGCCTCAGTTTTCTCATGTATAAAGTGGTAATAAAAATAGCAATATGACTCATTTTGTAAAAACATTTTGTAGAAACTTGGTGAGGATTAAGCAGAATGTAAATCATCTCTTGACTACTGAATACTAAGCATTCAGTGAGAGGGGACTTGAAGCAACAGTGGAAGTAGCTTTAATCACAAATGTTAGGGCAAATAAAAGACGGTAACATAATGCATTGCACTGTTTGGATCAGAAAGTTGCTACGAGGTACAGGTTAAAATAGAATTGTCTCACATTTAAAAGTAAGGTATGCATCGATCTCTTACTAACTTAGAAGCTATCTGGGGTATAAAAGAAAAATTTAGATTAATTCAAGGATTAAGAAAAAAGTAAGAGTTTGAAGGGTCTCCCTTACTTTTTAAAAAGAATTAGAAGTGCCATCACAGTAGGCAAACATTTCTGGAACCAGCAACACACACTAGGAGAGGTAAAATTAAATTGATCACAGAAACTCAAGTGCAAAAATGTCTTGGTTCCCTAAAATAAGTCATGACGAATTAGCACTACAGTTAAGTGGAAACAGCACAAAAATAAATGACTGCGTGTGTACTATCTAAAGTCTACTTAATTCAAACACACACTCAGCCACATACAGCCCATGAAGTAAGGTAGAATGAGGTGAACCAGAGGTGCAAATTGGTTTCCCAAAGGCGGCCTGTGGTTTCAGGCAAGAAAGACCATACGCACCCAAACACGCTCACCAGACACCACAAAAAGACACAGCAAGCCCCAGAGAGGTACCAGTAAAAGGCTGTTTCTCATCAATCCCTTCTTGACCTCGGATGGCATCTCTTCACTATTTAAGTACCCACCCTCCGGCTTTTGGTTTTCTTCTCTCTAAAATGAGGATTAATAGCCTCACGAGAGCACCATGCAGGTGAGATGAAATAGCGCACCTGAGAACACTTGGGAAAACATAAAGCTCTATGCAAGAGTAATAACATTTTTATCATCATTCTTAATAAGTACACTATTTGCAAATTAAAATCTCATTAGAGATTAAATCCACCCAGGTGAAGAGCAGAGGTAATAACTGGAACATCCCCCAGAGGGCACCATGCTCACCTGGCACGAGGGAAACCACACTTCAGTGACATATGGGGTTTCTTGGGCACCCACCACAAATCCTGCTGGGCTATAACCTGGGCCACAGGGCAAGTCTAGGTCCTCTTGCTCAGTTCCTTCGAGAGAACCAGAGAATCTAGAGCTCAGTCAGGAAACACTATTTCCCAAGAAGCACAGTTGTATCGTATGCCTAACGCAACACTAAAATCACAAATATCTGAATACATACCTGTTTGAGGCATTGGACTGTAAGTTTGGGAGAAAACAAAGTTGGACAGCACCTGTCCTCAGAGAGTGTGTAATCTTACTGGAGAAATAAAACATGAATACAGGAGAAGATAATCATGGCTGGAAGATGACCAAACACGAAATGACTACTAGAAGTGGTAGGAACGATAGTGCCCTCTTCCAGTGGGAAGGATTAAGGCCAGATGGTACAAAGGAGGAATCTGGCTTCCTAGACGCAAGTCAAGTTCTGCCGCCGACTCAGTGACCTTGAGGAAGCTGTTTCACATCTCCTATTACACAACTCTACCCATGACGTTCCTTAGGGTGCTCTGATGGTCGCGGCAGTAAACAGTTACCTAAAATAATTTCCAAATGGCACTCCCACCCTCCCCAGGGGGATGCACTTCTGACGGGGAGCACGTAACTAGACCAGAACAGGTAATGCTCCTCATATAAAAGTTATTCGCCCTCATCTTGGGAAAGGAGGAAAACTAGGGGCAATGCAGTCACTATTTAACGTTCCGTAAGCCAAAGAAAACACGAACCAATGTATACAGTGGTGTCTCTGGGGCAGGGGCCACGAAGAGCGTTTGTGGCCTGGAGGAGTCACTGCTGCCGCCCAAACAAGTAACCTCGGAGAAAGGTCACTCCTGCAGTGGTTCCAGCTCTAAATATAAAGGTGTGTTTGCACAGAGGACTAATTTGGTAGTTCTGATGTGTTTACTAGGGTTATACGCTGTACTTTCAGCTCTTCTCCCTTGTTTATTAGAAAACTAATGATGCCAGAAAGATCAAGGTCTTCATTCGGTTTATATGTTTGTTTTATTTTGACATTCGCCTAAGGTCCTCTCCAACCTCCATTTCCAAACCTGCAAATGCCAAAAGTCTTCTAAGAAACGAGGCATTTCCTTTTTACCCGACTGATCTCATGGGAGTTCAATTTACTCTGTTATCGTCTATTTTCCAGTCTCTGTGCTGGAGCTAGAGAGGGGGCATCCACTTGACGCACAGTCACTCATGGGAGCTTTAGAATGCTTGCAAGATGCTCTTATAAAGAATCCATGTGTTACCTGTTTCATTTAAAAACCACAAAGCATAAAACCACACCTCTCCCTTGCCCTAACAGCTGCCTGTCTGAGCACATACCTGAGCGTGCGTGTGCGTGTGTGTGGTGCGTGCACAGGTGTCAATGGTCTCACAGCTGAAGTGCATTCGAGGCCACCTGCCAGTACCCAGAGCTGATGGGCGGACGGGGCCGGCCCCTCTGACCTCCCTCACCTTGCCATGCACACGGACCAGAGGATACCTGCCAATCCTGGGGGCAACCGTCTCAGGTGGAAGCTATCCTTTCTTTCTCGTGGCTTATGAAGAACTCCACTCCCCTGCTGGAACCCTCAGGGGAGGCTGAAATTTAGAAGGCTTAGAAGCCATCTCGGCCCTACACCACAAGCAGTTTCTCACTATGCCCTTCCCATATTGTGGTAATGTGAGTGCTTGATCCTTGAATAAAAAGCTTGGGACTAGATAGTCAAGGTGTAGCTAGATTGTAGATTTATTCCTAATTAGAATTACACATTCAATGCTTCTCATTGTCCCTCTCCCCTGCTCAAATTTGAACAGTAATTGCCACTGACTTATTGGACATATTTTGTTCCTTCCTTTCTCTGGTTTTTATAATCCTAAAACTATTGTTATGGGGTGGGGGGAAAAGAAAATCCATGACTTAGAAAAAAAAAGGAAAAATAATAATATTTCTTAGAACTGCACAATGCAGCTTAATCTGAAAAGACTAAGTCTTGCAGTAAATAATCTTTTCAATTGATTGGTGGAATCAATTTCTCTACCAAAAAAAAAAAATATATATATATATCTATAATCTCCATTAACACTACTACAATAGTTCTTCAGCACATCTTGGAAAATGGAATAACAGTAGTTGCAGACACCAAACGACTTAAGTCAAGACTTACCAGGTGGCCACACAGAGAGAAGCAGGTGGCTCAACTCTCACTGAGAAAAGGGATGTGAACTTCCAGTCTCATAATGATCCCTGGACCTGTCTCTCACGGTTACCAAGGCAGTGGTGGAATTTCCTCGTCACTTCAATATCATCCAAATGCCCTTGGTTTTCAGTTGAAACTCAATTCACCTGTAGGAGCCAGGATGCTTCATCCCCAACCCAAACCCCATTAGGATGTGCCTGAGAAATACCAGCTGGTATTTCTCCTTTGTCTGGTCCTCTGGCCTAGGGGCAAAGAGCTTTGCCTCTCCTCCATCCCTAGCACCTAAAAAACACATAGCAAACACCGGTATCTGTAGCATGTGTAAGTGAATAAATCAATAAATGAATAAAACTGCAAAGCAGCACTTGAAACACTGGCACTTTCCATGTGAACTTAAGTGCCCCCCCCCCCAGCTGCCCACAAATAAATCAGGCAACGAACACGAACACTATATGGTAGCAGCCACAGGGGCCAGTAATAAATACAGATTGAGACATTCAAAGCCAGAAAGGACTCTAGGATGATCTATTCAACCCTCACCATCCTACAAATGAGAAAACCAAGGCTAAGAATTGTTCAATAACTCACCAAAGGTTTAGGATTTCAGAGGCGGGACTTAAACCGAGCTCTTCCGGGTCCAAGTCCGGTATGTTTCCTAACGCACCACTCCGCTTTGGGCCTTGCTCAGGCCTTAAACCTGCCACTAAAGCTTTAACACAAATGTTTTGAAACTGTTTTCAGAAATTCTCAGAAACATCTGCTTACACTCTGTCAGGTTGTCAGAGTAGCCAGAGGAGAACAGCAGAGCAGCCCACCCAGCCCCAACACGCAGGCCACTGATTTCCACGTCCTGCTGCGATTATGCACCGCTGCTAAATGACAACATCGGCGCACAGCCCCTGCCTGCCTTCATGTAAGAGGGGAGGGGGAGAGGGAGAGGAGGGAAGGGGGAAATATTCACACGAGCCCCAATATCCTGCTTGCTTTGCGACCCAAGCAGGGAGAGAATTTGGGTGTTACAAGGTGTTGACTTACCTGCATCAGTCAGGGCTCAGTGGCGGATAACAAAACCCCACCTGGCAACTTGAAGCAGAAAGGATCTCAGTTAGGTGCTCACAAAATCACAGGGTGGGCTGGAGGCACAGGCTCTAGGCTGGTCCTTTAATAACAGCGACTAGACCCACACCAGAACTGGCCAAAGGAATGCTGCTACTTGTACCGTCTGGAAGCCAGTCCCTGACGCTGGCCCCAGGGCCACACACCATCTCAGGCAGAGTTGGGGAAACAAGAAGCCTCCATCGGTCCTGCTGGCTCCAGCCTGCTGCGGAATGACCAGATTGGCACCAACCGGCAAATGGATGCCTCAAGCCCCTGCCTTCCTCCCCTTCAAGTTGGTCCCAACTGCAATTTGTCCACAAGTATTTCTGCTTGAAGAAATGCAAATCGCATCAGGAGCTGGGGCTGGCTGGAGCTGGGCCTGGGAAGGGTGTTTTTAGCCTGTGGCCTCTGCAGTGCAGCAGGGCACCCGGGAGCGTGGGGCGGAGGTCTGGCAGCTGCCTCCCACACGGGCTGCACGCAATGGCCAGGGAAAGTGGGGTCTACAAGGGCAACGCCCCAGCAGGCAGGGGCAGGAGGGCCTACCTCACTCTGAATCGTCCCCACTATCTAGAGGCTCCCAGGGCAAGTCCACGCCCTCTTCCAAGATGCCCGAATCTCCTCAAAAACAACAGGCACGCTAGCTGCCTCGCTGGAGTCGCTGAGGACGTGACGCTAGATGCCCAGGGCTAGCCTGGTGACATCTAGCAACTCCCTCCACATGGCCTCTGTCCACGCCCTTCCGGACACCGACACCTTTCTGACACTGCTTTTGAGACAGATCCTGCTCTACTCTCCCTTTCCAGAACTCCTGGAAATGATCGTCATTCTTCTTCGACCTGGCTTACCTTAGCCGGATTCCTGCCCCCTGCCACCAAGCAAGCAGGTAGCTCTGATGTGATGGAGAGAATGCTGGAATTTCAGTCAAAAGAAATGGCTTAAATCCTGGCTGTGCCATTGACAGCTGAGTGAACCTAAACGAAGCTCTTCAACATACTGAGCTTTGCTCTTCAACACGTACGATGATGATTCCAATACCACCCGGGACGTTAAAGGATAAAATGAGGTGCGGTATGGCCAGGTGTGGTGGCTCACACCTGTAATCCCAGCACTTTGAGAGGCCAAGGCCAGGAGTTTGAGATAAGATGCCCTGAGGCGGGTTGTGCTCGCTGCCTGCGGCTCTCTCCCAGCCTTTCTTGCCAACACATGCTTGGTGCCCAGCGACCACCTGACATCAACTCTTCGCTTCTCTGATCGCCTGCTACTGAGCAAGGGCACAGTTCGAGGTGCCTTCTGGGTACCTCTTTTGAGCCTGGTGGTTTCCAACTACAGTGAGTCATAACCAAATGTAATAAAATCCTGGAGTTTGCGAAAGCTTTACATTTTTCATAAATTAGATGAATTCAAGGCTGTCCCTGGGTGAGCACCAGTCTCACTCACCTGCTTGCATCTTGATGTGCTTGCTTGGGTGGAAGGCAAGGAGCTTTAACGAGAGGTAGTCAGCTGAGAATTGCCTCTGCCCCACACCGGAAGGAACCACCAAACCCTGGTATGGATTATGCACCAGGTGTGTCTCTTCATCGAAAAAACGATTTCCTTAGGGAAGCTTATTCTAGTCTGTAAGGCCCATTTTGTGAAGTCTGGGTTCCACCCCATCCACTCCTCAGCTTGGCTCAGGACTAGCCCTTCCTCCAGCAGGTGGGGCTGGACCCACGTAGGCCCCTTTGGAAATAACAGAGGTCAAAGGCTTTTAGGGCTCCTTGCACTTTCATACATTCCCAAGAAGTCATTACCAACGGGTTAATATGCCATTACCCCAAAATTCCAAATAGCCTCAGGAAAACCGTCTCTGCCAGGAGAGAGAGAAATGAAGGGAGAGAACCTGTCCCATTAACCCTACCCTAAATGCAAAGACCAAAGTTGGGCAGCAAACATGGAAATTCCAAACGATCTACTCAACTGCTTCTAAAAAGGCCACACGCACGTGGGCCAATTAAAGGAGAAGGCTCACCTTAGAATTATCTAAAATTTACATTTTTAAGTCTTATGCCTAAGTTTAGCCATTGTATACATTTCTCTTTATCTCTATTCTTTTTAAAACTTTTGGCTTTAAGATGCTTTTCTTGAAACCATCCAAATACACATATATGTTAATAGAAATTGTACTACTATGCACATTCTGAAGTCATTTGAATAATTTGCATATTTGTTCTGAGCCCCTATTTCTACCTGGCACTGAGCCTGGCTTACCCCTCCCTTGCCCTATTCCTGACCTTGTCTGTAGGACACTCCACAGCGACCCCTGCTTCCTGGTCACTGCCTAGAACCCTGCATGGCCACCTAGGAAGATGCATTATGGTGAACAAGCACTGTCCCCAGATGTCCTCTGCTCTCCCCTCCTTCCCTAGGTCCTTTTGACATATGGGAACTCATGTGGCTTGGCCTAAAATGCCACAATCAACAGTGAAACTGGTTCTCTTGGGCTGTGTACATGTACGTATGTGAAGATAAAGGACAGAGGGAGGGTTATGGGGGTGTTACTGGCACCATTCGGGAGCACGAGCAAGTGGAAACTACAGGAATGGCATCGAGCACTAGTTGGGCAGAATTTCATGAAAACAGAGAATGCGCTGGGCTCTTCTAAGTATTTTTTTTTCCGTCATTTTTCTTGAGTGTTAACAGCATATAGGGGTTACAGTAAGGAATCTCCTCCAAGAATCTGGAAATAAGAGAAAGTTGCTCTCAGAAAATTAAATTTTAAAATCAATGCATAATGAATCCAATTAAGACAAGTGAAGCCACCATAAAGAGATGGATTGGCTCCAGGCCTGCAAGGCATGAGAGTAATCATAGGAAATGTTCTACAAAATAGCTAAAGAAGGCAGGCAACAACCAGCTGGGGGAGGGGGAACCTGTCAGCCATCAGACCTTGGATAGAAGGGTCCAGAGATAAAGACAGGACAGCTTCTACCCAAGCAGTGTCCAGAGCGAGGGGAGACTTAGTCTTGGGGCTTCTATTCTGATTTGGGAAGTCTAATTTTCCTTGAATTCTGGTTCCGGTTTTGCCTAACCACCCTCTGGTTATAATTTGACCCCTGTGGCACTGGTGGCATTGGCCCTTAGGGAGAGGACATGCTGGCAGTAGGACACAGTGCTTGGTCCCAGGAGCAGCTGGCATCTCATTATAAATTAATAAACCAGCACTGGGTTTGGGATTTGACTTCCTTCGGCCCCCACCTACAGGGAGAGAAAAGTTCCAGCTGTTTGACTAGACTTGTCTGACCACCCCCCCCCCAGTCATTATAATTTCATCATAAATCAATGCATTCATTGCTGACAAATTGGGCTGTGGGCCTTTTAGACTATGGGACAGGCTTTAAATTGACCAAGGAAAAGACTCCTCCAGCAGGTCTAATTCTGCACAAGAGAAGGCGAGACAAGGGACGTACAGGAACCTGCCTCTGCTGTGAGCAAGGACAAGAAGATACAGAGCGTCTCCACTAACAGGAGGCCACTCTTTTGGCTTAAGACCTGCATGAGTTTGGCTGTGCAAGTTGAGAGCAGGGTGCTCTCTAACACAGAGGAAGGATGTGGAGTTCCCAGAGCTGACCCCGAGAGGTCACTAACGCTGGCACTGCCAGGGACACAGACCGAATGACAAGCCCCTGGGTGGCATGACAGCTGAAAGGACTTCTAAGGAAAGGAATGAATGACGTGCAGCTTCGGGTATCTGCTGCTCAGCCTGCCCTGCCCCCACTCCCCGTGTGACACCCTCTCCACCGAGCCAAAGTCTTCGGCAAATCTACTGTGGAGAGCAAGAGAACGTGGCTGTGAGAAGCCTCCACACAGGCCACGGGGTCAGGATACTCGGGCTCCAGATGCCGCTGTACCACACACTCACAGCTTGGTCCCAGAAAAAGTTATGTGACTTCTCTGCCTCAGTTTCCTCATATGTGAAGCAGGAATGATTGCATAGCTGGATCAACTCGGTGCAGAAGAAAACCTCTGAGCACGGCAGTAGACACACTGTTGTCTGCTGGCAGAGGCCAGCAGAACCACACAGACACCAGAGCAGCAGCGTCGTGAGGAGGTCGTGGCACGCAGATTCAGGAAGCTCGAGCCTGGCGCTGAGGAGCCGAGCAAGCCCAGCTGACCTCCGGATTCTACCCGCAGTAACCGACGCTCATGGAACACCTGCTATGTGTCAGGTGCAGCCTGCTTTTCTGCAGAGGTTTAGCTTGGCTGACCCATATGATTTTAAGTAGAATTAAATTCAAGCAAGAGGAGCAGGTAAAAAATAAAAATCAGAGCAGAAAGAGGGTCTCCAGTCTCACTCCTGTTAGGCAAAGGCACAGACGTAGCTATACCCAGTCGTGATGCCAAGGCATCGATGATCGTCTCAAAAGGACATCACCCAGTTCTCAAGAACACTGAAAGTCAGTGACTGTCAACACCGGCAGAACAGTTAAAAATGCTGATGCCCCAGCCTCCCCTCTCGACACGGATCCACTAAATGAGGAAGGCGAGTCTCGAAGCTGCACAGGCGATTCTAATGTGCGGACAAGGTTAAGCATCGCCGTTGTAATGAACTGTGAATTATTTCCACATAGGATTTGGTTTCCCAAACTTCCCTAATAATAGAGACCACCTGGGGGTAACAGCATCCCTAGCCCCCTTCCAGAAAACTTCTGAGGTAGTAAATCTGGAGTGGGGCCCAGGAAACCACATGTTTACCAGCACCCCATCAAGAAGGTTCAGAAAACAGGGAGCACCTTCAGGATGTGGATAATCTGGTAAAATCCACAGGAAAGTTAAATTGAAGATAACGACTCTAAGTATACATATTTACACCCATCAATCCAGAACCTCTCCCTTTGGGGCTTTGTACCAATCCCAACCTATGTCCAGGACTTAGACGACAGAGAAAACATGAAAAAATTTCCCAGTTCTAAGAATACTCAATTCTTACCCACTGGACCACAGGACCCAGAGACAGAAGAACCAATTGTTACATGTGGTTTTGGTCATTCCTTAAGAGATCACTTTTTTTTTTTCACTATTATTTGAAGCAAACCAGCAGGACCTAGTATTTAACAATGATGTAAGCTGCATTCACATCACTGAATAAGCATTTAGATATCAATTCACTTGAAAGTATGTTCAACCGCTTAAAAACAGGATGTGGCTTATTTTCCCATTTTAAATCAGTTTTATATTGTGTTATTTAAACTGTTCCATGGCATTAAAAAAAAAAAAAAAGGGCAGACAGCTTCCAAGCTCATTCTTTAAGTTTAGTCTACAAGTGGCTATATAGCTGTGAGAGCAAAACAGGACAAGCATTAAAGAAAAAAAAGGGTAAGTGTATGGCAATCTCATTTCACTATATCCAAAGATGCTAAAATGGCAGTCTATTAAAATAATTATATACAACTAAGAGTTTATTCCAGGATGAAAAATGATTCAACATTAGAAAATCTGTTTACTTAAGTCACTACATTCAAGGATGCCCACTGTCACCCATTCTTATATATTTTACAGGGGTCCAAGACAATGAAAGACAAGAAAAGGACAGAGTTATGAATATTAGAAAGAAAAAGAAAAATTTACCTTTATTTGCAGATATGACGATATGCATAAAAAATTCAAAGAAATCAACTTCTTTACATTATGTTTTTGTCTTGTTTCATTTTTTTTTTTTTTTTTTTTTTTTTTGAGACAGAGTCTCGCTTTGTTGCCCAGGCTAGAGTGAGTGCCGTGGCGTCAGCCTAGCTCACAGCAACCTCAAACTCCTGGGCTCGAGCGATCCTTCTGCCTCAGCCTCCCGAGTAGCTGGGACTACAGGCATGCGCCACCATGCCCGGCTAATTTTTTTTTTATATATATATATCAGTTGGCCAATTAATTTCTTTCTATTTATAGTAGAGACGGGGTCTCGCTCTTGCTCAGGCTGGTTTTGAACTCCTGACCTTGAGCAATCCGCCCGCCTCGGCCTCCCAAGAGCTAGGATTACAGGCGTGAGCCACCGCGCCCGGCCTTGTTTCATTTTTTGAGACAGATTCTCGCTCTGTTGCCCCAGCTAGAGTGCAGTGGCATCATCATAGCTCACTGCAACCTCAAATTATCCTCCTGCCTCAGCCTCCTGAGTAGCTGGGACTACAGATGTACAGGACTACTGTGCTCAGTTAATTTTTGTTTAGTAGAGACAGGGTCTCGATCTTGCTCAGGCTGGTCTTGAACTTCTAGCCTCAAGCGATCCTCCTACCTCAGCGTCCCAGAGTGCTAAGATTACCAGTGTGAGCCACCACAGCCAGCCGTCTTGTTTGAGTTTTAAAAATAATTATAACTATAAATTATGATTTACAAATTGTAACAATAATTTTTTTCCAATTTTGTTTTTTTCTTCGCTGAAAATTCCGAAACCTTTATGGCAACTACCTTCAGTGTTTTCCTGTGCTTGATTTCTGTGTGATCCTACCACTTAAATCTTTCAGGTTTTAAATTCAAAGGCCGGAAAATGCAGAAAAACAAAACCCTGCAGAGATCATGTTAGTAAGAACGCATAGATCAAATAAACCTATGCTGAATCCCAACTCAATACATAAGATGCAAAAGCCAGTGGCTCACAAATTCTGCTGCACACTAGAATCACCTGGTGGATCTTTAAAAAGTTCTGATGCCCAGCTCTCACCCCAGACATCACAGTTGAATTAAGAAAGGGCGCAACCTTAGCAATGGGCTTTTAAAAGCTCTTTTTTACTAAAGTAAAAAAAAAAAGTTTGGGACCCACTGGCTCAAGCAATTCTCAGGTTGCTCATCACTTTGCAAGTCTAAGCTATGAAGAGCTGATCCACACAGACCTGCTTCCTCCTTCCCAACAGCTAGCTCAATTCCCTTTACCTCAAACCAGACTAATTCAGAAATTATCTGGGATATTTGCATGCCTTGTTTGCTTTGGGTTTTGTTTTTCCTATCTGCATTAGTGTATTAACACATTACATATTTACTGGTTGGGGGGAGAAGTACATATTCCTTTGGAACTGTTGTATCTATTAATATTAATAGTCGGTAAAGTAAAGCTGTTACATAATATTTATTGAATGCAATACTTTATTTCGAGCACTGGAGGATAACAGCAATGAGTAAAGCCCAATCTCTGGCCTCTTGGTTTTATAGTTAACAATGTGGTAGAAAAGGGCACAAATGACTATAATATATCACAGTGCTGTGACGAGTGCAACAAGAAAGGCACAAATAAGGGAGGGAGAAATATTTCTTTACCCTTCAAAATGATGGTGCAGGATAAAAGAGCTCCTAGTCAGCTGCTGAAATAAGAGACACCCCTCCGGTCCAGAGACTGGACAGGTGTGACAAGGAGATGCCAAACGGGGTGGGTGACTACTTTTCAGAGGAGCCACTACAGTCAACAAGTACAAGCAAGAAACAGGAACAATGAGCACATACGCTGAGGAAGCCCATGGGAGGGCACCTTGGGGCTCCTGGCGTATGCACAGAAGCAGGTAGCGAATGCCAGAAGGCAGCTGTAGGAAGACGACACAAAGGGAGTAGAACCATGGCCTGGAAAAACCCCAGAGACCCAGCTCTTCCTAGGACAGGGCACCAAATGCACGTGACGCAAGGAATTTCAGTTCTGCTTTCCAGTCCGGCAGTCCCGCATGGAAGGCGCTTGTAGACGCTCTGTCCTAACAACAAGTAAAAAGCTCAACAAAAGGAAAAAGCAACCAGTCTGCTTCGTTCCTTCAGAGGAGTGAGGTCACAGGGCAAACTGCTGCGCCAGGACCTGGGGAGACAGCCGGCCAGGTACAGGGAAGCGCGGCTTACAGGAGCAGAGCCCGCCAGGGACCAGAGCAGGGAAGGAGAATGAGAACTGGGAGCGGAGACTCATGGGAGGCTCAGCGTGGCCAGGTCCCCAGCTAAAAGCTCCGGGGCGACCCGGTCACGGGAGGGGCGCACTTCTACATCCGGGAGCTCGACTGGGCCCTCACAGTGAATATGGGGGGAAATCCCTCCTGCTTCAGACAATGGGAGGGGAAAGAAGCTGTTTCTTCTTAATAAGGCCTGCCCTCGGGAAGAACTAATAAACCAGAACCTAAAATACTTGGGAAAAGAAAATGCTCAACTCCAGGCCACTCCTGGCATCCTGTCCCACCCAAGGGGACCCACTGTGAAGGTCACAGCCCAGGGCACAGACTCACTAAACTGTGGTCCCCAAGCCCAGTACCGGTTGGCAACATATTAGGAAATGGGCAGCCTGAGCTCTGAACCACCACCTCCCGGCCCCTGCAAGGATCCCCACCCCAATCTCGGCTGGAGAAAAAATTGTCTTCCGTGAAACCTGTCCCTGGTGCCAAAAAGGTTGGGGACCACTGCATTGAAAGACCCAGGCCTACTCACAGGACCAGAGAGGGCTTCCCCTCCCCCACACCTCACCTCCACTCACTGCGGGCCTAGGGGCCTATGCAAGCAGCTCCTTTTACCCAGTGCATCGGCCTGTCCAGCTTTCAACAACAAATCACAAAGCATACTAAAAGGCAGGAAACACAGTCTGAAGACACAGAGAAAGCATCAAAAGCAGACCTAGATGTAGCAGGGATGTTGGAATTATCAGATCAGGAAATTAAAATAACTATGATTAACTGCCAGGTACAAAAGGTTTGCCAACTGGTCCCTGAACAAGAATTGTCTCTGGCTTGAATGAGCTAACAGCATTAAGTTTTCACCTAAGATTACAACTACAAAAAAATTACAGCTTTGCATCTGGGAGAAAAACAGCTGAGAACTGAGTTTCCTGAGCACCAACCTCCCGGTGTATTGTATCCGAATCTCCTGGGCAGGACACAGAAATCTACACTTTACACAGCACCTCGGGTGCTCTGATGATCAGGCGGTTTGGGAATGACTGCTTTGTGCCAAAAGAAGCTCAAAGAAACCAACCCAGACACGTGCATTCTAATTCCCCAAACAGAAATGAATGACTTAATTAGAAGTTTATTGCTGTCATCTACAATAAGCATAAAAACATCTGCAAAATATTATGCTATTCCAGACCTGTTTGGCATATACCTCACCTCACTGGGGCATTTCTAATTGTTTAAAGGTATTTAATTCTTTTTTGTTTGTCTGTTTGTTTTTGTTTTTTAAAAAACAAACATCTTCAAAATGGAGCAAGAAATTCACCAACAGGATAGGGATGGTATCCAAAATGTGTTCATACATACCATGAAGACATAGAGGATATGCCTTCAAAATATATACTGATTTTATTTAATTATGTAGGTTATTCTTAAAAGCAGCAAGTCTACATTCAGGGACAAGGAAATCATTCACAATTAAAAACCTTCTAATTTATTATTTCTAATAACTCACTTTAATAGGCTCATCAATAAAGGTAGATTGCAAAACCACTAAGAAAATCTGCTGACAAGATACAATACTCAAAATTCTCCATAGGATCTTCCTTTCATGCACTAAAAAAAACCAAAACAAACAAACTAGAAGCACACACTAAATGCAGAAAGAACTTAAAAATTGTGAGTCATTGTAAAGATATCAAGTTTATTGTGGCAGACAGAATAATGCCACCTTCCCCCCAAAAAAGGTGTCCTCATCCTAATCCCTGGAACCTGTGAATATGTTCCCTTATGTGGCAAAGGGACTTTACAGGTACAATGAAGTTAAGGATTTGTTGAGGTTATTATTTTTTTTAGAGATGGGGTCTAACTTATTGCCCAGACTAGACTAGAGTGCAATGGTGCGATCATAGCTCACTGCAACCTTGAAATTCTGGCTCCAGCAATCCTCCTGCCTTAGCCTCTCAAGTATCTGGGGCTACAGGTACTGCGTCACTGCAGCTTGCTAATTTTTTTTTTGTAGTGATGGGGGCATCTCGCTATGTTGCTAGGCTGGTCTTGAACTCCTGGCCTCATGCACCTAGCCAAGTTAAGGATTTTGAGATGTAGAGTTAATCCTAGATGATCCAGCTGGGTCCAAATCAATCACAATGGCCCTTGTAAGGGAAAAAGGGAGATAGGAGAGTCAGAATAAGGACAAGTGATGATAGATGTGGGGGTGAGAGTCAGAGAGAGATTTAAACTTGGAGGAAGAGGCCACGAGCTAAGGGATGCAGGTGGCCACTGGGAGCCACACAAGGCAAGGACATGGCTTCTTTCCCAGCGCCTCCAGAAGAATTACAGCCCTGTTGGCACCTTGGTCTGAACCCAGTGACACTTGTGTGGGACCTCTGCTCTTCAGAACTGTACGAGAATAAATTTGGGTTATCTTAAACCAGGAAGTTTGTGGTAATTTGCTACAGCAGCCATAGGAAACATCTTGCCGTACACCACCACGTGCTAAAAGGGGGTCAGGTCAGGCCGACAAGTTCATGGAGGAACAGGAATCCAGGCTGCACGTCACCCTGGGAGATGCAGCTGCTCACGTGGTGGGAAACGTACTGGGGTGAACGTTTGCTTTCCACGCACTTACACAGCCTCGTTACGTCAGCTGTGGGCATGGAGCCGGTTAACCTAACTGCACCAAGCAAGGATGACCAAGTTTCATCTGGAGGGAAGGGTTTTTTTCCTTAACCTGTAATGGTGAGAGTTGGTGCAATTATTAGATCATTATATTATGATTATCCTACAATCCTGAGGCAGCAAATAAAGTAATGAATGTGGTCAAATGAATTGGGATTTCCCTATTTCTGGCAAGGTAACAAACTTTTTGGGGAATAAACCCATAACCCTGGGCCCATCAGCACTGCTGTGCCAAGGCATAAACCAATCATCGGGAGACTTGAGGTCTGCAGGTCTCAAGAATGATCTGTGCCAGGGCAGCGACTCATTCAAAAGTCCAGCTGCAAGTGGGAGCAGGGAGGAAGACAGCTGGGAATGAGCCCCAATTCAAACCTGTCACAAGTCTTTCCCTGCTGGGAGAAGATTCAGCCATGAAGTCAACTTATTACCTGCAAGCATTTAAAAAATGACCTATAAAATAAATGAAGGCATGAACAGAACCCTCAAGCCATCAATTGCCAAGGTGACAAGATCTCCGTGCACAAAGTAAATGCCTTCTTGGCTTCACTCCGCCCGTCTCCCTTGGGCCTCCTTGCGGCTCCTGCTGAAGGGGCCGAGGTTGCAGCAGTAAGAAGGTGGTGGGCAACCCGAAGCCAGAGGTCCACCGTGGCACAGAAATCCGACCTCCCTGCACCATCACCAGAACAAACTGCTCAGCTGACGTGTCATGGGGGTGGGCCATCGTGACAGCATGCTCTCTGTCTGAGCAGTAGAGAAAGGGAAGAGACAGGAGTATGGCCCAAG
Source organism: Microcebus murinus (assembly GCF_040939455.1). Lineage (NCBI taxonomy): Eukaryota > Metazoa > Chordata > Mammalia > Primates > Cheirogaleidae > Microcebus > Microcebus murinus. The sequence goes on from NC_134118.1 coordinate 10,347,508, forward strand.
ACTTACTCTTAGCAGTAAACAATATGTTTCTATAATTGACATACACTGAAGCTGCTGGGCCCACAAGTTTCTACAGTCTTTTACTCCAAGTTGCAGATTATTTTAACACAAGTGGAAAAAGAGATAAATGTTCCCTTCCATCACCTCCAGGGAAAGACAGCCAAGGTCTTGTATGTTAAACAAAGGTTTAATTTGAGGAAAGCAGATGAAATTTCAGACTCCTTTTCCCTCAAAGCCTTCCCGCACTGAGCGTGCTGCAAACTCCACGGCCTCAGCTGGAAGCACAGGACGGCCTCTCGCGCCCAGCTTATCCTGGAGTACAGAGAGACACCCGGGCCAGCCCCGCTGCGCCTCCAAGCCCTGCAACAACTCTCCCCTGCTGCGATCTCACTGGCAGGGCATCGCTGTTTTTCACCCTTTCTGAAGACGGATCCTTCACTCAACAGCTGTGTTTGTTTACAGGCCTAGAAATGAACGCAGGACACATACGCTAGATCCAGCAGAATTTTTCTTTTGGCACGTCCCCCTCCCGGCTGCACAATATATTAGTCCTTGTAGTCCAGTTATAACTTGCCATCCATGTGAGCCAAGAGGGTGGGTAGAGAGAAGGTCACCCTGGAGGGGAACCTCTCATGTACTTCAAATTCCATAGACGGATTTATTTTTTCCTTTTAGCAGGGCCAAGGGCCACACCTGCATTCCCCGTCTGAACCCGTCATTTCCTTTACAATGGAGGGACAGTGTCCCCACTTCTCAGATACCTCTACCTGGACATGACAAAGAGAACTTGGATGTCAACCCCCACCAGCACACTTCCGTATCCGGCAAACTGTCCCCTGTAGCAAATAGCTTTTTGCATGAAACCCACCAGCCTCTTTCTTTTTAAGTGGTGTTTTAAAGATGAGGGTGAAAGGCTGGGACATAAAAGAAAGTGGAATTTTCTTTGGAGATTTTTCTGCTTAGAGAAATATGTTTTCTTCTTGTTTTGTTTTTTGGTGTCTCTTTTTTCCCTCCCCCCAACTTTTTAAAATAAAATAAAAGGATCATTATTCGCTGTAAGGACACAGAATTTTATCCTTATTTTTTTAAATGAATACTTACAGTCCTCTTGTTTCAAAGTAAAGAGGTGTCTTGTGCTTTCGTTTTGAGCTCTCTTTTGTATCATTCCTCCCCTGGGGTTGGCTGCAGACAGTGGAGGCTGAAAACATTGGAGAACTTTCTCCAAGTTCTAAACTCACATCTGAGATGCATGCTTTGTACTTCAAAACAGGAGTTTCTAAAAGCTAACCTGTTTATCTAATGCTTGCAGAATGCACCTGAGGATGTGCAAAGCAGAGTGCAGGGATGCGAAGACGCGCACAAGTTTAGGGGTCAGGTGGAAAGCTGGGCTCGTGCTGCACAGCCACATTTCGGCCACATTTTTTGGGCTGTGGCTGCATCTCACACTTGTTAAAACATCTCTCCTCCAGACTCCCAGGATACCGTCATTGCTAAACGGACTTCAGCTGGCTGCACATCTGCGTCTCCAGGCGGCTCAAACATCAAGCCAACTCTCAAGATCCTTTCTATCATCACGCTGCTTATCCGCTGAAGGAGAAATGCGAGAACATGGGTGGACAATCAATGTGTTGATAGGACATATTACGGCCACTGGAAAAACACTTGCAACACGTGGACACATAGACTCAGACATGCACACCGAGTGGCATCTTTTTATTAAATCAGAATATAAGCATTATTACAGATGCAGTCATGTTCAGAGCTGGAAAGACTAGTAAGCTGGGGATTGAGCTTACATTTCTATAGAATTTATTCACTGTTTTACCTAGCTAGCATTTAGAACATGCTTATGTCATACCTTTTTGTTATACATTCCTTATCATCCCTGATGTCAACACCAAGAGGGCAAAAATGACTGCATAGAAGTTCGAATTCCCCCACATGGCTGCTGATCAATAGTAGGTGCCCAGTACTATTGTGAAAGGTAGTTCACTGCTAAAGCAAACAAACCTTCAAGTGTCAACACAGGAAGTCATTGGCTGGGTCTGGATATGTCTTTTGAAAAATAACACACAACACTGACTCTTGACCACTTGCATCTTAATCAAGATAAAAACCTCTTCTTCGTGAGAAACCCGAGGTGAGTAAAGACACAGTCCTTGTCCTCAAGGACGTTGCAGACAAGTGGGAGAAAGGAGAAGTTAACAGATGACAACTGAGCGATCAGAAAGTACAAATAAAATGCTACAAAGACTTCAAGGAAAGGGAGTCTCTGAGCCTACTCTTAAGACGTCAATAATGACTTAACAGAGGAGGTGACATTGGAGATGAGCCTTGAGGGTTGGCTAAGAGCAAACAGTGGAGAGCTGGTGTCAGTGGGTGCCTGGGATGGTGAGAGACACACAGGCAGTGCTCTTGGCTCACCCCTTTAGTGACCACAGCTGTGTCTTGTGCTCTGACCAGTCCATCCTTCCATCTATCCGCGTTGGCTCCACTAAACAGCAACCATGGCTGGCCCTGGTTATGCCCCAGCTGCACTGGAATTTTTCTATGCTATTAATTGATCACATTGAATCTATCACAGAATATCATATGTCCTTCTCAATCTTACAAAAAGAGAAATGCACTTGGGATTCTATGTTAAAATAATATACTGTGCTCCTTCTGTCTACTGCTCAATTATATTATGCTGGAACACTCTACTGGAAAACTTACTATCATGACCAGCCAAGTGCTGAAGGGCATAATGTTTTGATTGTCAAACAGGTTGTACATGCTGCAAATATATGACTTAAGAAGTGATTTCACAAACATTTTGGTAACAGTAATCTGACTCATAAGCTCCAACATAGTCTCATAAAACAGCTGTGTGTGTAAGTAATCCAAAGATAGTCTTTGAGAAATGTTACACAGAAAAGCATAAAATATGAGAAGAAAGTTTGAATCTTACGGAGGATATTGTTTTGCATTGTAACTTTAATGTTCAATATAAGGCAAAGGCCAAACTGACTATTCAAATAATAGATGCCATTACTGTTGAGAGCTGCTGGAATTGTTAACCTAGGGAGGCGAATAATATATGGATAGGCTTATATTTTACAAAACTGACTGGTGACTTTCTACCCACTAATTACAGCACCAAGAAAAGAAAACTCACTTGGGAGGCCCCATAAGATAACAACACTTATCTCACAAAACTTTTTGATGCATTTGGAACTTTTGACTTTTATTCACCAGATATCCATTTTTTTTATATGTTAAAACACTATTACCCAAGAGAGTTAAGCGACTTGCCCAAAGTCATCCAGCAACAAGGTCAAGGTGGAAAACTGATGTTCCTCACTCTACTCTCATTCACTTACTTTAATCCACAGACAGACTGACATAGGCAGATTTATTTGGAAAAAAGCCACATAGATTACAATTCTATACTTTCTGTATCAATTTCACTATTCTATCCTACCAGCTCAAAAAAAAAAAAAAAATTTGAAGCTGGGTGCAGTGGTTCATGCCTGTAATCCTAGCACTCTGGGAGGCTGAGATGGGAGGATAGGTTGAGACCAGGAGTCCAAGACCAATCTGAGCAATATAGTCAGGCCCCGTCTCTACAAAAAATTTTGAAATTAGCCAGGTCTGGTGGTGAGTACCTATAGTCCCAGCTACTTGGGAGGCTGAGACAGGAGGTTCGCTTGAGCCCAAAGTTTGAGGTTTCTGTGAGCTATGATGACACCACTGCATTTTACCCAAGGGAACAGAGTAAGAATCTGTCTCAAAAAAAAAAAAAAAAAAAAAAAAAAAAAAAAGAAAAAGAAATCCTGGTTTCTTAAAAATAAGAAAGCAATCAGCAGATCTTTAAAATTCACTTCTATTTAAAATCAGACCTTCAAATTCATTTCTTTTTTTGAAAAAAATTCTTTCACTTCAAACTTTTAAAATCTGATTTGTTTAATCCCATGTGTGTTCATTACTTAAAACTCAAAGCAGGTTCAAGGTAAGCATTGAGGGTTAGAAGGGGCTTAAAGAACATGAGTTTGGTTGAAAGGGCAAAACTGGTATCTAGAAATTTTAAGGTCGCCAGCTCACTGGAGCAAAACCAGGACTAGCACCAAAGTGTTCTGGATTTCAGCATGTTGCTGGCAGCTTAGAACCTTGGTGGGGAAAAAAGCTGAGTTCTAACTGCCCACAGCATCGCTTGCATTTTTTTTTCACCCATGTGCGCACAGGTCCCCTCTAGGAGCTGCCCAAGGAGCAATTTGGCAAAATTCTTTGGCAACATATGACCTTCCTGGAGACAGTGGGTTCCTGGTAAGAGTAATGACATCACCAGTGTCAAGCATACGTACTTACATATGATAATGGGGAACTCAAAGGATATGCCACTTCAAAGAACACCTCCTGAATCACGGAACTTCAAGTCCCCAAACCATCAGCGAGAAAAATATTCTTTAAGGGAAGCCTTCCTTGCACCATATAACCCTTCAGAAGATGATTCGGTGAATTTCCCTCGCCAGGCACTGTGCTGGGCACTGAAGATACAAACAGGAACAAGTCAGCCCCTGCTCTTGGGAGCTCTGGTCCGGTGGGAAGCACGATGAACGAACAGACCACTTGTGTCCGGCTTACGTGGGCAGCTCCTGTCCCCCAAGGCTGCACGGGCTGTCCTCAAACCACAAATGGGCCTGTGGACGAGGAGCACACAGAGAAGGGGACAGTGGCTCTACCGCAGGTCCACGTGAGCACGTGGAAGGGGGGGGGAGAAAGGGTGAGGGGTCTGTGGTTAGGTCGAAGAAAAGACTCGATGCCAAAACTGTGGAGGCACAGCCTGACCCCAGGGATGCATTTTTCTTATGTGTCAGGTTTGGCGAGCTGCCTGCTGTGACCAACTGCTGAGGCATCTTAAAGCTTCACCCCTTACCCAACATCCCCACAGCTATTCGAAAGAAGTCAAAATTAACACACAAATACCACAGGGCACTGTAGGGAAGAGAGGGGTTTTGTTGATCTTGTTTTAAATAGGCTTGGTTGCAAATCATAGTTGTCGGTGTGGCAATCTTCCAAAACACAAATCTAGTCAGGTCCTGCAAGGACCTAATAGAAACCCAGATGAATTTCTTGGTCTTTAAAAAAATGCCTGGTGGTTGAGTGTGGAGCAGTCATTCACTGAATCTATTCCTGATTCTGCCAGGTTATTTCTAACCTTGAGTGAGAATCTTTGTTTTTTCCTCCAGCTCCCTGCCTGGAGAATTGGGATATCACTTAGCTCAGTGTGGTAGCTACTCAACCAACATTCACATTCTCAATATGAATTCGCAAAGATGCCGGAACTTGTGTGGTTTGTCATCTGTTATCATTATTATCAGGAAGAGGCTGAGCTATAACTCTATAAGGCAATACATGAAATGTTTGTGGAAAATGTTATATTTGGCTGGCGTTTCCCCCATGCAGGGGCATTCTTCCTTACCAGCAAAAAGAATTTGCCATAAGTCTGTTTCTCATCTATAGAACTTTGATCTAGAAAAGGAGCCACTTCTAGGGAAATGCATCACAAAATGAAAGAAAAAAAATTTGTGAAGATAATCTGAGGCCGGATTCTAAGACACGTGACCTGTCAGAGAGTGGCCATGTTAGGGAGTGGTGACCAGCAGCTGTGACTGAGGGTGACCGGGGGAATCCAGAGGGATGCCAGATAGGATTTCCTCCCTGCCCTGCAGGACAGGAATGCACAGGGAACCACAAGGAAATGGGCATCCCCAATCTGTGAAGATGGAGCTTTGGATGCATGGTGTGGCTATAAAAGAACTCTGACGGACTGCCCAGTTAGGTGCAGAGATGCAGGGAGAGTGATCTGGAAGTGAGGCAGGCAGCATATCAGAAACCAGTCTTGTTTCAGCATAAAGAATTTCCTCATCAAAGGAACTTTGAGACTCACAGTTGCTATATGCACTAGGTTGAATAGTATCCCCTCCAAATTCATGTCCTTCCCAGAACTTCAGAATGTGACAGTATTTGGAAATGGTGTCCTTGTAGATATAATTAATTAAGATGAGGTCATACTGGAGTAAGGTGGGCCCTTTATCCAATCTGACTAAGGTCCTTGCAAGAGGAGAAAAAGAGACACAGAGGCAGGCATAGGGAGAACGTCATGGGGCAACAGAGGTAGAGACTGGAGTGATGCTCTGTAAGCCAAGGAATGCCAACGATGGTCAGGGACACCAGGAGCTCAAAGAAAGGCTGGGAACAGGTTCTTTCACAAACCCTTCAGAGAGAGCACAGCCCTGCTGATACCTTGATTTCACACTTTAACTCTCCAGACCTGTGAGAGAATAAACTTCTGTGTTCAAAGCCACCTGTTTGTGGCACTTTGTTATAGCAGCCGTAGGAAGCTCATACACTACACTATCAATTTGGCAAGAACCAGTACTGACATATAGTATAGTCTTTAATTCGACTTCTTTACACCTCGCAATGGGACTTCCCCTTCTGTGCATGAGGAATTAACTATTGTGGAATTGCCTTCCCACCATAAACAATTTAAAAAGTAGATAAAGTTTTGAAACAAGTGACTTGAGCCCTACAATTGCCCCAGATCACTGCCTGGAAAGAATATTTAGGCGGCAGCCCAGGGAGGGGACTACCAAATGGAGCCCAATAATCTCAGAGATTGGAGTTTGGGGAGACCAAGGCATCTAAATTTGCAAGGATGAATAGTGAAAAAGAGAGAGCTACATAGAGGGAAGTTCCAAATATCTGCAGAGGAACTTTCTCTAGTCTTTAGCTGAGTTCTGATGTACAAGAAAAACCTCTGAGGCAGGGAAAGAACCATAGAAAAGGGGTAGGGAAAGAAAAAACAACAGAGTTTACACAAGGCTGAGAAAATTTTGTATGCCCAAGAACCAAAATGCAGACACTTCATAATATATGGAGTACTGGGGAGAGTCCTTAAAAAGAATGTGTCTTAGTAGTGGGATAGATTGATCCTAGAAGAAAGGCTGATCTGAATCCACCATAACAAAGCTTAGAAGCAAACTCAAAAAGGACCAAACTGATCTGCAAGTTACTTCACTGCACACAATAATAAAATCTAACTTTCTTTAAAGGAATATAACAAAATCCATCAAAAATAATGATGTGGGAAAATATCCAAACTCATAACCAAAAGAAAAGACAATCAATAGAAACAGACTCAGAAATGATAGAGGTAATAGAATTAATAGCCAAGGACCTTAAAATAGCTATTACAAATCTTAAAAATATGCTCAAGAATGCAAAGGAGAACATGAGTATAAGAAGGAAATACCTGGAAGACCTAAAAAATAAATCAAACTTTTAGAAATCTAATGAAAATACATTGGATGAAACTAACAGCAGTTTAGATACTGAAGAAGAAAACATTAGTAAACTTGATGTCATAGCAATAGGAACTATCCCAAATGAGAGGGTGCAGACAGAAAAAAACACTGAAGATAAATGAGCAGGGTTCAGTGAAGTGTGGAATGTAAAGGAGTCCAATGTATGTTTAATTTGAGTCTTGGAAGGAGGGGAGACAAGGAAAAGATAGAAAAGTGATTTGAAGAAGTAATGGCCAAATTTTTCTGACTTTGAAGAAAACTATAAACTCACAGACCCAAGAAACTCAAGGAGCCTCAAGCAGAAGAAACATAAACAAAACAATACCAAGGTACATGATAATACAATTGCTAAAAACCAGTGAGAAAGAGAAAATCTTTAAAATCAGCCAAATAAAAGAAGACACTTTATGTTACAGAGGAACAAAGATAAAAATGATAGACTTGTCATCAAGCCATTTAGAGAAGTCAATAAAATAACATCAAAGTGCTGACAGAAAAAAATACTGTCAATCTACAGTCATAGACCCAGTGAAACTCTTTCCAAAACAGAGATAGAGGCTTTTGCAGACAAACAAAAGCTGAGAAGATTATTCACCAGTAAATCTTATATTGCATGAAAAGTTAAGAGAAGTTCTTCAAGCAGAAGGAAAATAATTTTAGATAAAAATTTAGAAAAAAAGAGCACAAAGAATAACAAGTAAGTAGATGTAAAAGACTTTTTTCTCATTTTTAATTTCTTTGAAATATAATTGACTGCTTAATGCAAAAGATAATAGAGTGTTTCTAGGGTTTATCACATATGCATAAGTAAAATGTATGAAGATAACAGTACAAAGAACAAAAGGGAAGTTGAAGTATACTGTTGTAAATTTCTTACACTAATATGTAAGTTTTAAAACACTTAAAAGTAGACTGTGACAAGTCTACATGACAAGTTACATAGGTATAATGTAAACCTTTGAGCCACTACTAAAAATAAATAAAACATAAAGGTATAAACCATTAGTGGAGATAAAATAAAATCATTAAAAAAACTTAATTAGCCAGGTGTGGTGACTCACACCTGTAATCTGAGCACTCTGGAAGACCGAGGCAGGAGGATCATTTGAGGCCAGGAGTTCAAGACCATCCTGAGCAAGAGCAAGACCCCATATCTGCCAAAAATAGAAAGAATTAGCCAAGCACAGTGGTGTGTCATGCTTGTAGTCCCAGCTACGTGGGAGGCTGAGGCAGGAGAATCATTTGAGCCCAGGAGTCTGAGGTTTCAGTGAGCTATGATGACACCACTGCACTGTATACTGCCTGAGTGACAGAGTAAGATTCTGTCTCAAAAAAAAACCACAAAAACCCATAATCAATACAAAAGAAGGCAGAGAAAGGGGGTAAAAGGAACAAAGAACATATGGGACAAATAGAAATCAAATGGCAAGATGGTAGCCTTAAACCCAACCATATCAATAATCACATTAAATGTAAGTTTTCTAAACACTCCAATTAAAAGGAAGAAATTGTCAGATTGCTTTAAAAAATCAACAAAACCTAAATATATGTTATTTATAAGTAACTTGCTTTACATATATAAAGACTAAAGACACAGGTAGGTTAAAAGTGAAAATGTTAGAAAATTATAGCATGCAAGCACTAACCAAAAGGAAGCTGTAATGGCCATATGAACTTCAGACAAAGATGATTATAGAACAAAGACTATTCTCAAGCATAAAGAGGGACATTTCATAATGCTAGAGGATCTAGTTCATCAAGAGACAATACAATCCTAAACGTGGAGTCCCTATTAACAGAGCTTCAAAACACATGAAGAAGGCTCTTTTTCGTGGCGCCTCGGAGGCAATCAGCTGCTTCACGATGAAGCTGAATATCTCCTTCCCAGCCACCGGCTGCCAGAAACTCATTGAAGTGGACGACGAACGCAAACTTCGTACTTTCTATGAGAAGCGTATGGCCACAGAAGTCGCTGCCGACGCTCTGGGTGAAGAAGGGAAGGGTTACGTGGTCCGAATCACTGGTGAGAACGACAAGCAAGGTTTCCCCATGAAGCAGGGTGTCTTGACCCATGGCCGTGTCTGCCTGCTACTGAGTAAGGGGCACTCCTGTTACAGACCAAGGAGAACTGGAGAAAGAAAGCACAAATCTGTCTGTGGTTGTATTGTGGATGCCAACCTGAGTGTTCTCAACTTGGTTATTGTAAAAAAAGGAGGAAGGATATCCCTGGACTGACTGATACTACAGTACCTCGTCGTCTGGGGCCCAAAAGAGCTAGCAGAATCCTCAAACTCTTCAATCTGTCTAAAGAAGATGATGTTCGCCAGTATGTTGTGAGGAAGCCCTTAAACAAAGAAGGTAAGAAACCTAGGACCAAAGCACCCAAGATTCAGCGACTTGTAACTCCACGTGTCCTGCAACATAAACGCGGGCGTACTGCTCTGAAGAAGCAGCGCACTAAGAAAAATAAGGAAGAGGCTGCAGAATATGCTAAACTTTTGGCCAAGAGAATGAAGGAGGCCAAAGAAAAGCGCCAGGAACAGATTGCCAAGAGACGTAGGCTGTCCTCTCTGAGAGCATCTACTTCTAAGTCTGAGTCGAGCCAAAAATAAGACTTTTTGAGTTAAATAATAAATAAGACCATATCCTAAAACACAAACAAACAAAAAAAAAACACATGAAGAAGAAAAAATGTTAGAACTGAAAAGAGAAGTAGACAAATCCTTAATTATAGTTGGAGAGTTCAACATTCATTAGTTAACAGAAAAAGCAGACAGAAAACCAATAATGATATAAAAGACTTGAACACTATCAACCATTTGAGCTAACTGCCATTTATTGAACACTCCACACAATGACAGCAGAATACATATTCAAGTGCCCAGGAAACATCTACCAAGATCAACCATATTATGGTCCTAAAATTATGTTAAAATTTAAAATAATTGAAATCATACAAAACATTCTTTGATTACAGTGGAACTAAACTGGAAATCAGTAAATCCACAAATATTTCAAAGTTAAACAGCATACTTCTAAATAATCCACAGGCAAAAGAAGAAATCACAAGGGAAATTTAAAAAATATTTTTAACAGAATGCAAATGGAAAACACAACATATCAAAAAAAAAAATTGGTGTTTAGAGGAAAAGCTGTACCATTGAATGCTTATTTAGAAAGGAAGAAAAGTCCATATAGCAAAGTAAAGAGAACACTTAACAGTTTCTGGCACTCAGAATAATTTTATTTTGTGATTTCCGGGCAAAGTCTCAATGCCATTGGAAGCATGACTTCTCTCCCCTAACTTATCTCCTCCAAATAACTCAAGCTCTTTATAATATGGGCATTTCTGAAACAAGGATGGCCTTGCTGTATCACCTCTGTACAGAAGGAAGGTGGTGAGGGAGATCAGCGCCTCATGGGTTAAGGTGCCCAGGAATCCCATGGGGTCTTGTAGAAATGCAGATTCAAAATGAAACGGGGCAGGGTGGGGCCTGAGATGCTGCGTTTCTAACACACTCCCCGGTGAGGCAGCTGCTACTGGCCTGCAGACCACACTTGGAGTAGCAGGGACACACAAGCCTCATTTTAACCAGGAACAACTTCTCCCACCAAAGCTAATTTTCCACTTCCTCTTGCATGTTCTCCCCTCTCTGAAGAAAGTGCTGAGAAACGGTCAGTGGGTGATTGGGGTGAAGTCACTTACTATAGAAAAGACAGGGTTTACAGTGACTATTTGATCAATTAAGCAGCAGGTGCTTGATTGAGGTCAGGGCTGGCTTTAATAGCCGTTACTTAAAATTCTCTGAAACCTTTTTGTAATGTCTTAAATTACTTTGGACTCAAACCAGTAAATTTTTTTTAACATCAGCAGTGTTCTTACCATATATAATGTGAAATCTTAAAAATGAGGCTGGTTCTGTGCTTAATATTACCTGCTTTTCAGCGTGATAGACTCTGACTCCTGGCTGACCCAGTTTCTTGATCCCCTGAGCTAGGTGCAGGTGTTTATTGTGCCCAGTAGATAATATTCTGGCACTACCACAGCCCTATGGAAGAGGCTAATCAGAGAGGAAAATATAAAGGGCAAGGGAAAAGGGGGAAACTACACTTCATGTAACAATCGTGTGCAGACATCTAAATTGTCACCCACAGCTCGGAAGGGAGAGTTGTATTCAGAACCATGAAAATAGTGTGCACTTTGGGGGCAAAGATTTTTGTTCAACTGCATCTTCCTCATCTCCAAATTGCCAAATCCCAGCCAAGAACACTTGATGCCGGAACGCTGGAAGCACTTTCCTTGAAGTTAAGATTTTCTGGCACAAAAAATTATATATTAAAACAACCCCCTTAAAAAAAACCATATTCAATGCTGTAATAATATCATGCACATTTAGAACAGCAGATAATCCCAGCTACAAATTCATTTCCATGAGGACTTAAAAACTTTTATAGAATTAGTCGAATGGCATTAGATAGACTTTCCTAATTAATTCATCCAGCACAAGGGGAGGATAAGGGCCCCTGTTTATGTCAGGGAACCAGCCTGGGAATTAAGGGTTTCAGTAATTCATTTTCAGGGCCTAGATTACTTAGCTCTAGAATGGGAGTCAGAAAACTACAGACCCTGAGCCAGCCACCTAGTTTTGTAAATACAGTTTCACTAGAATACAGCCACCCTGATTTGTTGAAGTATTGCTTCTGCACTGTCGCAGCAGAGTGGAGTAGTTGGGACAAAGATCGTGCCTGCAAAGACGAAATATTTACCATCTGGCCTTTTAAGAAGACGTCTCCAAGCCCTGCTCTAGAAGGATGCCCAAGGACCCAGAAGTTTTAAGGGGGTGGAAAATTAGCGAGCTGAAAGCTATCAACTATCACAGTACAAAACTCAAATGAACTGTCTTCGTGAAGGAGGGAGTTCCTGTACCTGGATGTGTTTAAGCAGCTCTTAGAGGACTGCCAGCGTGCAACTGCGGTGACAGGGGGATGCACATATCATTCAAAGGGTGCTTAAATCACTTCTGAGATTCTGTATCATTTGAGGCTGTCAATTGCTCAGAGGTCTAGATTAGAATTATTGAAAAATAGTCTCACTTCACAAACAAAGAAAAACCTCTTACACTATAGCTAAGCAAAGTCTAAAAGAAAACAAGCATCTGGAGAGGGGAGCCCTGGGTATATTCTGGTGGCCAGTTTGCTTGTAATTGGCCCACTGAAGTGACTGTCCTGGCCCAAAGCCATGTCTAATTCTGTGGCCATTACAGGTCCTAACATGCTGCAACTGCTCCACAGAGATCTGTAAATAAAATTTAATGATGTCTCTGTGTAATCCAGATTGCCAAATCTTTCTGCAGTCTTACAGAGAATGCAGAGGCAGAGAATACATGTGACGAGCCAATTATACACTCTGAAACGTCCGCTGCACTGTGAGGACCTTTCAGAACAACAGGAAGTATTGTATTCCAGAATTGCAGGTGGGTGGGCTAAGGGAGGAATAAAGTAAAGCTTAAAGAGTTGTCAAAGATTCATCTTTATTATTCATTTCTTAACCAAATTGCTTTTTATAATAAACTAAAGGTCTGGGATGAGGGTTTTTTTGGAAGTTTCCAATTAGAGCGTTTGACGTGTCTACTACATTTTCGTTAGAGGGCCCCGTGAGATTCATCTGAGCCCCATTTCTTTGCCAAAGGAACACACTTTGCAATTCTCAACCCATTTCTTTCTTTGACCAATTTGGCAGTGTGACTGACTGGGTTTGCAGGTAGTTGAGCGAGCACTCTTAGTAAAAACGTTCATTTTTATGGTGTTGGCTTCCACCTAACTATCAGCAGGAGGCAATATCACTTGGTCAAGTCCGCCTTCGAGCTACATCAAAGGCGCTGAGCTTAATGTGGCTGGGAAGAGAGTAATCCAACAATATTTGAAGCTTTGGGTTGCAGCCAACTCCAAGGAGGTTGAGAATTTTAGCTCTTGCTCTAAATTAGAGTCACTTAAGCAGCACCTGAGATGAATGCATCCAACAGCATAGCTGATGTAGTTCAGGAAGAGACGAAAGGTGAGTTAGAGCTCAGACAGCCTGAGAATCAGGGCAGAAATAGACTTGAGGGAGGAGGTTATCTGATGCTTTATCTCATGGAAACCAGACTTAAAAAGAAATAAATAGTAGCCAACTTATTGAAAATCTTGCCATGTTAAATCTTTCAAATAAAGAACGTTTACTTCGTTTTTAAAGAATAGGGAATAAAAAGTCAAAGAGACTTTTGATTTTTTAAAAAATTTCAAGTTCCAGAACCAGCTGCAAAAAAAATCTCAAGATACACCTAGTCAAGGCCGCTATATTTATAGAGTTCATTTAATTAAGCAGCAAAAAGACAAGTAAAACACAGGCAAACCATCCAGTAAAAATAAAAAGTGATTGTTATTGCAAAAGTCACTGTGGGAATCTAAAGCGAAATCACTGCCTTGTGCAATTTCAGAAACTCAGAAGAACAAAAATATGTGCTCAACTTTCAGTTTCAGAACTTCTCTGCTTCCTCATCCTGTCCTTATCATTTCCTAACTGATATGTTCCCAAATATACTTCTGTCATGGTACCTGCTGTAGTCCAGAGGTTCCACATATCTAGATACCAGCTGCCCCCTTCTGAACAACATGATTCTATAATTCTATACACGGCCTGAATATTTTAGTATCCTTGACACCTGGCAAAGCAGCCAGCACAGAGTAGGCACTCAGAGGTTTAAGTGGCACGTAGCATGTTAAATGTTTAAGCTGGCACACTCAGATGTTTATGTGTAATGTTTAAATGTTTATGTAGGTATACAAATGTTGAGTGAAAGTGCCTTCAACATACATGGTATCTACCCTTAAGACTCCCTGTCTAACCCACTGTGAGGCACCATTATCCACGAACCACACTTTAGCAGAGTTTAATGCCAGGTCAAACTTGATAGAGACATCTTTACAATGAATCAGCCACGGAATGTCAAGTTGTCCCATGCGCACTTGGGGCTGTGTATGACACATAACCACCTAGCAAGACTCCAGTCTTTCTGGTGGCATAACACAGGGTGTAGGCTCATCCTCAGAGAAGGGTCCCAAAGCCATGGCCACAGAGGTAGGTGTGGGACCTATTGGCTCCCGTGACAACAGGCAATAGCTTCTTTAACCGTTTATTATTGATTTTGAGCAGCAATTTGTTTTGCCCCTGCCTTGTTCTGAAAATAGATCCGAGGCAGTTTATAGAAATATGATTTTACAGAACAAACATTAAGCAGATGTGGAAATAGGAACAAAAAGAAAATGGGGCAAGAAAATAAGATATGGCTAATAATATAGGAAAATAAATACCATATGATAAATAGCGGTTGCTCTGAGTTTCCTAGCGACCAAAGAATGTGGAATCATGATCCATTAGAAGATTCTCAACATGCGTAAGATAAAATAAAAGTTGGTTAGAAAAAAACCCTGAATTGTCCTGATACTGGCAATCTGAGGTAAGCACCGCTTCATATTCTGCAAAACACATCAGCTTGGAATACCTACCCCACCCCTCCCCAGTGGTTGGTGCAGTGGGTGCTCAGCGGCTGCCTTTCATGCATAAAACACAATAGACGATGAGCATGCACAGGAAAGTTCTGTGCTCTTGTCCTGAAGGGTGGAATACCAACGGCATCAGTGCGGGAGATCGGAAGGGTGGTACTGGAAATTTCTCCTCTTTTACTAAGGCATCTGAATTGGCTAAATGATATAGGGATTTCCAATTTTTCTTTTTTTGCCAGATTCATCCTTTATTGACTCCAGGATTAAAATTTCATCAAAACACAGCAGCACACTCACAGCCCTAGAGAGATGGGGCATTCTGAGATGCAAGAAAATTATAGGACTATGGAAATTATGGTAATATAGAATTCCAAATTGTATGACTATGGAACTGGAATATTTTTCAGTTCATGACAATTATTTAGACATTGCCAGTGACTCTTGATCATTCAGCTTGGGTAAGCTTAACGATGGCCAATGTCTCTTTAATCAGAAGCTGACTATAGGAACTGAGCTTATTCACAGGGTACATGTGGTCCCCACAACTGGTGTAGCCCCATAATGTGCTACTTTGTTTTACCTGACATTGGCATAGTGCTTCAGCTTTATAGGTTTCTCTCATAAACACTATCTGCTCAGGTTCCAGAGAATACATAATATGTAAGTGCTTGCCAGAGAGACTTAAGAATAAATAGGTACTGCCTGAAGTTTCCCAGTTTTCGTTTTGTTTCCTGCCCTCAGTACAAGACGATGTGTTAAATAGGGTGGCAGACAGCAGGCAAGGAACATGAAGATTTTTTTAAATGGCCCCTTATTGCAAACAAATCTAATAATAGCTCATAACTACTGAGTACTTAAGAGATAACAAGCACTGTTCTAAGAAGCTCCATACTTCTAGTACCTTCAATTAATCCCATGACCACCCCAAGAACTAAATGCAGTTATTATTTCCATATTTTCAGGTGCTAAACTGGAACACAGAGAAGATAACTCACCTAAAGTCAAACAACCTCTAAGGGGAAGGCCCATATTCAGACACTGACAGTCTGACTCCAGCACCTGCAGGTTAATGCCATCTCAGATCACTCTAATTTAAGGAGTTCCAAGGGAACAAGCCCTGTATAAATAACACTGTATTCCACGGGTGGGGAACCTGTGGCCTCAAGGCCTCATGTGGCCTTCTAGGTCCTCAAATGTGGCCTTTGACTGCATCCAAATTTTGTAAAATAAAATCCTTTTATTTTTATTAATACATTTTTGTTCATTTTTATATTTTTATCTTATTTTTTTAATGAACGTACTTAAAATACCAAAGAATAAAATAAGTTTCAATGAAATAATCCTCCCAGATTCACCAGCACAATTAATGAGCCATAAGGGCTAAATTGATGGCTGCTATTCTCATGATTTAGTTCTAACTTCCCCCACCTGACCAGCACCACTACCGCATGAGGTTGGTTGGTGAGAATTTATGGGGACTGATGTCGCCAGTCTGTTATCAGCTTTTGACCACGATGCACTATGTTTCTGTTTGAAGTAGAATTTGTGAACAGTTGCACAGCTCTACGGTATTTTTTAATTCTATCTGCTTAACAACAGCCCATCATGTCAAAGAAAACCAAGAGAATGCTGAAGGAAGAAAACAGATTTTTTTAATGAGGATTGGGAATTGCAATATTATCTTGTTTCTGCTAACAATAAGATGATTTGCTTGCTTTGTGATACTGCATTATCAACATTATCAACTGCAATATCAACATTAAAGAAATTCAGTGCTCATCAATATTATAATACTAATAAGGACCACAAATATTTTAAATTAGAGGGAGAGGCATGAAAGGTTGTATTGCAGAAATTAAAAAATGAAAAGCAAAAGCAAAGACAATTCTTTCAAGCAGCAATAAGACCTGGAAATAATGCCACTGAAGCACCTATACAGTACCTTATATACTCAGGAAAAGAGGGAAGCCATTCAGCAATGTAGAAATTAGGAAAGAATGCATTGTTGAGTTGTAGGATGCTTAGACCCCAATAATGTTTCAAAGTACAAATAGCTCCCTTTTAAGGAGCACCATAACTGATTGGCAGCATGACTTAGCCTTCAACTTAACAGAAAAACTTCATGCAACACTTCAAAAGGAAAACATATATTATTTAATCGTTTTGGATGAATCAACTGATACTACTGTCTCAGTGCAGATTTACACTTCATTCCTGTCATAACAGAAGATTTTCTTTGCTACAAAGAGTTGCTCACTTTGGGCATTCTTGCAAACAGAACATGGGGAATAGATATCTTCAACAACTTTTAAGATCCATGTCATGAAGTTGGACTGAATTTGGTAAATTTAGTGACTGTATGTACAGACAGTTGTACCTTCCATGACAGGAAATCATGAAGGGTTTATTGCATAGATTTAAAGAAAAGGATTAACAAATCCAGATGCTCTCATTTCTTTTCATTGTATCTTGCATCAGCAAAATCTCTGTGCTAAAGCTACTATTTTAAGTGACACTTTGTAACAAGTTATAAGTATTGTTAACTATATTCCTACAAACCTACCATGGCAGCATAAGTTTCATAACATGCTAAAGTTGAACTATGAGATATTCAGTGTGGATTTGCCAAATCAATCATTCTGAAGTGCATTGGCTATCAAAGGGACAGGAGTTAGCCAAAATTTTATCTCTAAGATAAAAGATAGTTATTAATAAATTTTATGAAGAGCAGAATCAGCAATGTGAATTATTAAAACAAGATTCTATAGGAATGCAGCATTTCTATGTAATATCACGTCAAATCAAAACTACTTGAATATTTCTTTGCAAGGTAAAACTAAGTCCATATATGATATGTGGCCAAAAAATCCAAGCATTTTCATAAAAGTTATCTTTTTTCAAAATGTTTCTTCTTCAAAAGGAAATTTTGGCTCAACATTTTCCCCAGTTAGCTCATCAAGGTCATTGATGAGCAGGATGATATATACGAATCACTTGAAGAATATGCAACTGTTATAAATCTATTAATTGGAGAATACAATGAGAGATTCACTAAATTTAAGAATCATGACATCACACTCAAATTAGCATTTCAGCCTCACCTAGTTGATATCACCAAGGAACCTAAAGAACTACAGATGGAATTGATTGAGCTCTCAGTAGATGACATTTTAAAGTCATTGTTTGATGCTAAGAAAGATCCAACTGATATATGGAAAAATGTAGTAGAATACCTACGCCTTCAGCAACATGTCCGAAAAATGCTTTCTTGCTTTTCAACGACTTATTGCTGCAAATCTACATTCTCCAACCTAACCCAAATCAAGACATCCTTAAGGTCACAAATGACTGATACTCATCTAGAGGATCAACTGAAACTGCAGACCTCCATGCTGCAACCAAATGCTTTCCAACAAAGAGCAGACACAACAAAGTCATTAAAAGGTTAGTTAACTTTAACAAATAGTTTTCACTTTTTGAAGTTATTAAGTTACACAGTAGATAGATTTTTACAAAATAATGTAAATTTTTAAGTATATCTAATTGAAGTTTCTTGAATGCAGCTTTATTTGATTACAACTAAATTAATACGGCCTTCCAACATGAAAAGATTCCCCACCCCTGCTCTATTCATTTCTTATTGCTGCTTTCACAAACTTAGCAGCTTAAAACAACACAAATGTATTCTCTCACAATCCTGTAGGTCAGAAGTCTGAAAGGGGTCTCAATGGGTGGACATAATGGTGCCAGCAGGACTACATTTCTTTCTGGAGGCTACAGGGGAAGATTTGTTTCCTCATTGTTCATTTAACTTGTTAGCAGAATTCAGTTCCTTATGGTTGCAGAACTGTGTTCCCTGTTTCTTTGCCAACTGTCAGCTCAGGACCATGCCAGCTTCTGAAGGCCACTGCATTCCTTGGCCCGAGGACCCCCCTTCCTCCATCTTCAAAGACTCATGCTCTGAGTTCCCCTCACCTTCTCTTTCATCAAATCTGACTCTTCTGCCTTCCTCTTCTGACTTTAAGAACTCAACGTGATTAATAATCCAGAATAATCTCCCTATTTTAAGGTCAGCTGCTTAACAACCGTAATTCCCTTTGCTATATAAGGTAACACATTAACAGACATAACAAATGGCGGCAAAGACCATGTGGCAGGAATCTAGCCTACCGAAAATACCAACATGGAATGTCTAAACATCTCTAAACCATCTCTCATGCACATGGCTGTCCTTGTTTTGGGGTATCCAGATGATGAAGTTTTATGAATCATACTCTTTAAATAAAACTTACTTAGGAGTAAGTCCTTCTGTGATTCATTCAGGAGGTAGAAAGGAGAAGATTGTGCTACCTGTTTAAATTGGCACTGGCTACTTCCCAGTCCAGTAGATGACACCTACCTTTCATGCTACCTGGAACAGGTGTAGGTTGGCCAAAAGAGCAGAGAAAAAAATCCAGGTAAAAATAATGAAGTTGAATTTCCATCTAGTCATTTCATTTGGCTAAGCAGCCTGGGAACATGGCCTAGGTCACTGATGAAGTCTCCCTGTGGGCCAATTAGCTTCAAAGATGGGAATATTCTCTGCACCTTGAGTGCAGATGACACTCCTAATTCTAAGCAACCAGCTCACAAATGGGTGTTTTTAATTCTAAGGAAAAATGAGGGAAAGAGTTTCCGGAGGACCAGGTTAACTCTATTTAAATATCTATTTAAATCACAACCTTTAAGATTTTAGTTACTGGAACTGGTACTTTTTCCACAAGTTATAATCTCTTGGGTGCTATTCACGAATTTGTCACCTAATTTCCTCTCTAGATTAAACATTCTAAATTTAATTGCAGGAAAAGAAAAATGCAAACTATTT
The DNA here is from genome assembly GCF_040939455.1 of Microcebus murinus. Taxonomy (NCBI): domain Eukaryota; kingdom Metazoa; phylum Chordata; class Mammalia; order Primates; family Cheirogaleidae; genus Microcebus; species Microcebus murinus. The sequence continues at coordinate 10,367,263 of NC_134118.1, forward strand.
TAAAATTTCAGAAACACCTTCAAATGCTGCAAATATAGATTAAATGGAGGTTTTACCTAGACAATTGCAAAAATGTCCTAGTTGGTCTCCCCATGCCCAGCGTCTTCCACACTGCTACCAGAAATATCTCCCCAAAGCACACATGGGTCATTTCACAGCCGTACTAAAAGGCATCAATAGTGCCTTCCTGCCTACAAAATAAAGTCCAGACTCCTTAGGCTGGCTTCAATATCCCTCACCATCTGGTCTCCGCCTACCTTTCCAACCTCTTCCCCACTGAGTCAAGTGCCACAACCAGGCACCTCAGACTTCCTGCCATTCCCGCAGCACCACTGATCCCTGAGGTGTTCCTCAGGCATGAAACCTTTGCCTTCCATATCTACTAGTGGAAATCCAACTCTTCTTTCCACACTCAGCCTGAATGTCATGTGCCCCCATAAGTTAATCACGTCTTCCTCGGTGCTCCCATAATACTCTGGTTTTACCTCTATCAGAGACACCATCATACTGTTTGGGATCAAGGACAGCTGTCCGTGTGTCTGCCTCCTCCCTCTCAAGCCAGCAACTACATCTCCCTGCCTTCTGCATCCTCACCTTACCCCTCCCTACTCCAGCCAGTGCTTACCTTGGTGCCGTGAAAGGGCTCAGGAAACAATGGACAACCTAATTAAATTAGTCACATCTGATACTGAAGACACTCCCTGAGTTTAAGAAACCCTTTTTTCATGATGTATTAACTAGTCCTCAGATGCCATTTGGTTAGAGACACACTGTCACCATATCTTCCAGAATGTGACACAATGTGGCAATAGGACCTGTATACTTTTTTCTTCATAGGCTATTTGAAATCCTTTTACAGATAGATCTTTTCTGCATTCCACACACAAAAACTGTCGAAACAATTAACAAGGTTCCATTTCTGGTAATGGTCAGTAAGATCTTATTGGACTGATTCTTTCACAGATTAAAAACATGAACTCTGATTTAAAAAAAAAAGAAAAACCCCACCCAGCTACCCAAAGGCTCTATAGATTGACCAAACGCAGGCATATTCTGGGTATCGACACTAGGAAGTAGGAAAGAGCATGGGATGCATCCGCAATTTCGTGACTTGTAGCTTAAAGGCAGGGCCCAGCCATGCAGCCCAGCAGGGACACCAACAGGAAACCCACAGTCTTTCTGCTTGGGAGAACCAGAGGACAGATTTAGGACATCCCAGAAAGGAGGGGGACCTCAGAAAGGAGAGATGCAGAGAGGGGTAGTCCTAAATTCTCAATCTCCCCTGAATTACTCACACCCAGGTCAGACAAAAAGCAGCCTCAAGGAAATTTCTGGGTGCCAGTAATGTTCTCTCTTGCTAGGGGTTTGGGTTGCACAGATGTATGCATTCATCAAAACTCATCAGATTGTACAGCTTAAGACATGTGCATTTCATTGTGTAGAAATTTTACCTCAAAAAACAGTAAACATTGAACTTTAATGACATGCAGGCAGAATTATTTAGAAGGTAGTGTACTGATGTCTGCCACTTTACTTTGCAATGCATGTTTTATGAAAAGATGGATTAATGAATGGATGAAGGGGATGGGTAAATAGAACAGATATATGCTAATGCAGGTATAGTAAACTGCTCATCGTAGGATCTAAGTGTAGGGCATACAGATATTTGCTGTAAAATCTTTCCATTTTTCTGTACCCTTGAAAATTTCACAATAAAATATTGGAAAAAGTTAAAAAGATGCATCATAACTTGGAATTTGCTTTCTCTAAAAGGTGTGGAAGTAAATCACAATATTTGCAGGAATCAACAAGAAGGAAGCCAGGAATTCACTGTGGAATTGTAAACAAAAAGCACTTAGGTAAGAGTTTGGTAACACATGTTTGCTGCCCAGTAGGAAAAAGCATGTACTATAGTTGACCTCAGAGAATCATGGAAATAAATTCCTCATCTTAGTGAAATTCTGGTGACATATTTTATTTGTGTAGTGTTAACAGGGCTATCCCGGTAGCCTCTGTGGTTAGGGATGCTAGGTGGTAGCTCAGGAGAAGCTTCGATTCTGAGTTCAGCTTCCTGTGAGCCAGGCTTCAAGCACCAGGAGAGCTGAAAAAACATGAAGCTCAATGACAGAGACAGAGCGTGCGTGCATGAGAATGAGCAGGCCTTTATACTGGCCTGAAAACAAAGTCCTCTAGGTCAACAAGAAGTCAAAAGAATGGCCAGTCCATGTGCTTCAGAAAAGAGCATCTTTTGCCATCCAAACACTGAGAGGGGAATAGAAGTGCCCTAGTTAGATTGCACCCCGCAGATAAATGATTCTAACAAGAGCCAGCTGAATGGAAAAAGAGGGCACAGATATTTCAATAGCCAAGACTCATTAACCTTGTAAATCCTGAATAATGCAACATTACACACTATTATTTATTCCTAAATAAATACACCCTCCCAAAACAACAATAAACTACTTATTTGGGCCAGGGGATAAAAGGAATATATGCCATATAATATACTTTCCTCTATATCTACATAGATTTTAGAAGTATAAGCTACACAAGATTATCACTTGCTAGGACTTACAAATACTGAAATACGAAAGTATGTTTATATTTCCTTTGGCTACATCCTTGAAGTGGATCAAACAAAATGTGAAAGACATCTGGATTTGCTATTCTGTGGCCTGTGTTAACTCCATCTGTCTCTCTCCCTTTTCTCCATCCTACAGCTAATATATATCCTGGAAATGAAAGTGCTTATGTCCTATATATTCTGGTAGGGAGAGCAAAATTTAAGTAGAATAAGAAGAAGAAAAAAGGCCTCTGTTTCAGGACCTACCTGTCTCATTACACATAATTTAAGTACTAAAGAGTTGTTTAATTTTAAACAACTTTTATAACAGTCTATAAAAAGAGAAACATCACATCTTGTATGTGCTTACTCTCATTTGACATTTTTTCCAACCTATTTGGACGCACTTGTGCTCACTTAAGCAGGCTCTCTGGATTGGCTGTTCAGAGTTTAATTCTGCCTGATTCATTTCGCCAATGGTCTGGAAATACAGTGAGGCAATAATGCACATCTGTTTTGGGCAACTAACCAAGAGACCACCCGCCCCCTGGGTAAAGGTATCTCAACCCTGCCCGTGGCTTTGATCTGTTTTCAGTTTTTAAATGCTCCCTGTTGCCTAGTGGGGAGCTAAGTGACTTTGCTTCAATAGACATTATGTCACCCCTCAGCCCTTACATAAACAGAATGTCTAACACCTTCACAATGTGCGCCAAGCTTGCGAGCCTGAAGTGGAAGCTGACAAGATAAGTATTCTGCATCAGCACCTGCAGAAGGAGTCGTGCCTGCTCACAAGCCTTCTGCCTGGCACGACCAGGAAATTTAAATTTAGACTCGGCAGCACGTCTTTCTGACTCTTATTCATAATTATTACAGTCATGACATCAGATAGAAGGAAAGTAATATTTCTTCTTCCTGAGGTTTTTTTTTTTTTTTTTTTTTCAAACCATCTAGAAAGTCACAGGACATAAACCCTGCAAGGAGAAGGCAACTTCTCTTTTTATAACCACTGCTGTGTATATAACTTAATAAGCATTTCTCATACCTGCGCCCAGGGCTTCACAGTTTACAATTCTCTCATTCAAATGTCTGATGTTATTAGTGATGACAGAAAAGAAGAAGATGGCATACAACAATTTTATTTTAGAGTAATTGACCTGCTTTCATCCAATATGCATTTATTATCGAGTTATCAGCTAAGGAAAGGCACCGTGCGAGGTACTTGCGGGAGGGGGGGCACATCAAACAATAAAACATTATCATAAGACAGGGATCAGAGAAGTCAGTGTTGAAGGTGATTTGACCAAAGTCACAGAGGTTGGGGGTGGCAGAGCCAACACTGGACTGAAGTCTCCCAGCTCCTTCCCCTAAGCCACATGGAGCTCCCCTGCCAACAGGCATCAGCAATCAGAACGCAGCTCTGTGGTGCTCTGTGCTAGCAAAACTCTCTTGTCATTTGGCCCCACATGTTCTTCCCAAGAGTCATGGATATGGGTTAGCAAACTTCAGAAAGGCTTCCTTGATGAGGTGGCATTTGAGCGGAGGTTTACAGAATAGATAGAACTGAGAATGCGGAAACGGGTGACATCGTGGAGCAGAGTCTGCTGACGGGAGAACAGTGCCTGCAAAGATGAGTGGAGAAGAGCAAAGCAGACAGGGGCGGAAGTCAGGGGCATTTGGCTTCATGCAGTGGGCCATAAGGAGCCAGTGAAGGTGCTGGAGGAAGAACAACAGATCACATCTGAGCTACAGAAATGCTACAGAAAGACTAAGCCAGCAGGGATACAGCGAAGGGTTCACAGTAGGGAAACCAGCACAAAAGTCAGGGCCAACAATCATAAAACCACATCTAGGGACCTTGGGGAGAGACAGGAACACCCAGCAATTGGATGTGGGAGTGAGGGCAGAGACTGAAGTTCCACCTGAGTAGCTGGCACCGTGCATCCCAAACCTCAGTCACTGCTCTAGTCACCAAGTGAGCTTGTCAAAATGCAAGTCCCCTTACCCAAATCCCCTCAGTGAGTCAGGGTGGGGCCCGAGAAGCTGCTTGCTAATAGATCTAAGCTGATCCACAAGCTGTTTGTCACTGGCTTGCAGTGAGAGACGTACAGAAATGGACAGTATTTAGACGGTTTGGCAGCAAGTTGACTGATATTTTTATATTAATGGAATCTAATAATTGAAAGTTGAGGCTTGATTTTGTATGCATTTGGAGTTCTTTTTAATGTCACTTCTCTGGCAATTCATTTTTAATGAAATTTACAAAAGCATGGGTCCATAGACATTAAAACATTTTTTAAAAAGAGGTTCTTGCACAGTTTGAGAAGCACTGCACTGTGGGATTCTGGTACAGGACCGTACTTGGACTGTGCTCTGAACAGACAGGTCAGTGAAAGAGAAGGGACACAGTTCCCTGGGGAGGTGCTTAGTTCTGAGAGAACTCCCTGCAGCTGCATCCAGCTTTCCGAGTACAGCGGCTCCCACCAGGCCACCGAGCCTCTGTGGTCACCTGAGAGCCTGGTGCCTGTCCTTCATCCTGTCCTATGGCCACATGCTATCTCCTCACTCCTGCAACTGGGTGTCGCCTCCTTTCTGCCCCAGCCCCCTAGCCCGAGTGCTATCTCAGCCCAGGGTGTAGGTCGCATGCCATAGACCAACCCTTCTGAATCTGTTACCGTATTTCAGAAAATGCTCTAAAATGCAGCAGCAGGCATGGAGACAGAACAGGACCCAAGGGTGTGCTGGCAGTATCACAGAAATAAAGAAGAGAACTTTTTCAAAAGGCTGTACAATAGGGAAAAAAGAATTACACACACTTCCAGGGAGGAGGACAAAGACTCAGGACCGAGTCCTTAGCTGCCTTCAATGACACCATCCCAGCGGAGGGACGGGGAAGGAAGTCAGTCCTCCAAGGGCAGATGAAGGACACAGAGGGAAGGAAAGAGCAGGCTCCCTGAATGGGCGCAGGTGGGGGAGGTTAAGTAATTTCACAAAATTGTCCTATTACGTGACTGGGTGCTATTTGGAACATTCTGTTAACACTACTCTAAATATTAATGTTCTCCAAATTCTCCCCTATCTTACTATTGACTAGAGCTTACCATATATTGGCCGCTGTGAGTCTAAATGTTTGCCTTGCTGAGATAATAGGATAATAAGTGACATCAGCCATTCTTTAAGGCAAAAGGCCATAAAGAAATACAATACTTATGTTTTCATGCAGGAAAAGATGCGATTTCTATTTGAGCTTACAGAACATGTGGAGAAGGATGAGCACAGGGAAAAGTTGGGAGTAAATTGGAGCCTACTTTCTTAAAGTTCTTGGACTTGTGCCCGACCTAAATTGCCTGAATTTGAAACAGAGACACAGAGAAGCATCTTTCCGCAGTTTCCCAGCAGGATCAAATCTTTTAAATGTGAGTCTTCAGAAACAAGATGTCGACAGGGTCACCGACAACCCATAACGACCCCAGTCCTTGCTTTCAAAATCAGAATACAGATCTGCCTATTTTTATTATTATTCCCAAAAATAAATGTAGAAAGGGAGATATAGGGCAAAAATAAATCACGATTACCAAGACCAAGCTTGACCCTGTGAAGACTTGACCCCATGGTTCTCCCATCCAAGAAAACCATTCACAAACATCTTCAGCAAATTCCATTCTTAAGGATGTTCAAAGCCCGTGAGATAAAAGCACCAAGAGCCACAGCAGAGATGAGAGATGGGACTTCTCATGGCACTTCCTGTGTGCTAGGATTGATTATTTCAGTCCCTAGCACAGGCGACTGTTTAAAAGTGTAGCTCAGGATACATTCACTATCTTGATTAAGGTGACAGTTTTAGCGGGGCCTACCTGTGTTAAAGTTTACCAAATTGTACACTTTAAATAAGCAATTCATTGTATGTCAATTATACCTCAATTAAGCTGTTTTACAAAAAAAAAAAATTTTTTTTTTTGAAGAATCACTCAGAGAAACACAAAAAGGGACACTCCAAGAATTGAGTCCTGAGCATGATCTAGTCTGGGCTTTCTCAACTGTGTTGCAGGGAATTAAGAAGCCGCAGCAATCAGGGTCCAACCAAGGAAAGAGAACCCCCTACAAGTGTTTACAATGGAGGAGATTCAATGCAGGGAACTGGGGACACAGAAGTAAGCAAGCTAAGCAGGACCTGGTGAGGCAATCCATGGGGAGCCATGTCCCCCCTGGGGAGGCAGAGAGCCAGGGGTCTCCAGCCGAAGATGGCATGAGGTGGTGGCCCATCCCATCCAGAGAGAGCTGGAACCACAGAAGGGCGGCAGCAGCTGGAAATGCAGCCTCCTGGTGTCCCTCCCCTGCTCTGTGAGGACAGCAGGGTAAGGAGGGGACACGGGGCAGAGGACCCAGGCCTGATACAAGGGGCCTCTGCAAAAAGGGGTTACAGAGCAAAAGTAAGCTGAAAACAAAACTCTACCAAACCAAGTTAGCAGGGGTCTTTACTGCTGGCCTTGTCAGAGCGTTAATACGCTCATACACTCAAAGAGAGGAATAGAAGATAAAGCACTTCCATGACCTCTTCTTGCAGAACATTTTGGAAAAGTAGTGTTCCATGAAACACTTTTTGGAAAATGCTGATCTAGCCCCAATCTCAGAGCTTACAGAGGAGGAAAAAGACCTCAAAACTTGGTTAAGAGACTTGAGCAAGATATTATTTTAAAAGGAAAATACTAAGACTAGCAGCTAAATTCAAGCCACCTGAATCTTAATTGAGTGTTCTCTACAATAAATCAGCCATAAGCACTTTCTAGCACCATCAAGAACCATTTAGTTCTTTAACTATTTAACCATTATAGCTATTTAACCATTATAGTAGACAATGAATCACTTTCGTGGTAGAAAACTACCAGACTCCACGGAAATGTGTAATCTGCTCTACTGGATCAATGGCAAATGCTCCAAAACTATGGGAAAGAACATAGGAACATACATATTGCAATGGGGTTGCCAAATTTATAAATGGGAGGAAAAGAAGAGAAAGAGGAAAAGAAGGTGAGAGAGAGAGAAACGAATATGCACTACGTACCACCTTCATCCTTACAGCCACATTGGATTCCACATCTGACAATGATGACACATAAATGTGTGTATAACAATAGGACCAAACAACCCAGTCAATCAGATGAAATAACCAAGGTGCCAGATTTGTGGGAGGAATTCCCAAAACTGGTATTAGAGGGCTGTGCCCTAAATAGACCCCATAGCAATGCAAAGGCCTGCTCCACAGCCTTTGGAGAGAAATCTACTCTCCAGATATCCCCAGCTATGACCTTCTCACTATTCCCCCTAAGCCTTAGCCCTGCCCCTCAATTAAACTTCTATCCTACTACACAGAGAAGTAGTAAACCATAGCACATCCCAGCCAGATGCTATGGAACAAAGCTGAATTTCTCAAGCCCACTGACGCTGCCATGACCCCAAGCTCTTCCCTACTTTTAAGAGGTTTCCTCTGGTTGGGGGAGGGATGGGAGATAAGGCATGGACAATTTAGCTAGGAATCAGTAAGAAAATACCCTATTACAATGGGTAATTGACATGAAGAGAAAAGATGAGATTTCAGGAATTTACATATTTGTAAGGGAATGCTCACAAACTCCCAACACATTTCAAATGAACTGCTAGCGTTTGGATCAACAGTATTCTTTATAGTTACCATGTTTCTTGTTTCTGTTATGGTGTTTTCTTATTTTTTTCTCCATTAAACACTGTGCAGTACTCTTTCATAGAAAACAGCTCAAAGGCAGATAAGCCTATTCTATATTTCACTTACAAAGACCTCTGGATTTATGGAGTCTCTGTTAATTTAGTTTTGGTCTGATCTAAATAGTCTCTCCTGAGGAAGCCTTTTAAAGTCCCCTGATCCTGCCTCTAGTGCAGGATATTTTTGTGAGTTTCTCAATCCTAAAGTCACACTAAGTTTTAATACAAGTTTTCAGAAAGGAAGAAAAAATATTTAACTCCTCCCCTAACAACCCCCCAAATTTCAATAATCTACAAACACAAAATTCCTATAATTCTTGTTCATTCTTCAGACTTCTTTATTTTACTCCCCCAAATCCTGCCAGGCATGGATCAAACAGGGCACAAGCCAGGGAGATATTTAATCACTCATATCTCTGCCTGAGGGATTGTCTAGGTACTATGGTGACAGATACCTCAGTGAAAGTATGTGGAGAAAAAAAGATTTTTAAACTCCTAGACTTAAAAAAAAAAAAAAGAAAAAGATTTCTGATGGATTTAGATTTGTTGTCCACACTTAGAAGCACTATAAAATAAGGCCCACAGAGTCACAGATAAACAAAATGACTTCTTTTATACACCACTGCGGTAAAACCCCAGAAACAAAAAAGGTATTTCATTACTCTTTCCCCTAACTCTGCATATCTTCAATTTTTACATTTTCATTGATTTGTTTTTCCTCATTAGATACACAGCTTCTCCACAGAGGATTTTAGGGCAGTGAGACTATTCCATATTGCACTGCATGTCATTACACATTGCCCAACCTCATAGGATGTCCATCACCAAAAGTGAACCCTAATGTAAACTGTGGACTCTGGGTGACAATAGCATGTCAGTGTAGGAGCGTCAATTGTAACAAATGCTCCACCCTGGTGGGGGACGTTGATGGTGGTAGAGCCCACGCATTTATCGGGGAAGGTATACGGGAAAGCTCTGAAAAATTACACTCAATTTGGCTGTGAATCTAAAACTGCTCTAAAAAAATTAACTCTTTTTTTTTTTTAATGTACAGCTTCTCTATTATTCTGATATGGGAGCATGCAAATAAAATCTGGAAAAAACAAGTAAAAAAACTTTTAGTCCTTAATTTTGTAGCTTACAAAACTCAGTCGTTGGACTATTTAAATATAACTCATAGATTTAAAAGGAAGGAGGGAAAATAACTGGTCTCAGGGAATAAGTAAGTCCAAGTATAAAAAAAAAAATCTCCTGGCCCTATCAGTACATAAAACAGCTCCCACCAAACGATATGGTTAGTTCACGCTCTGTGGAGACACAAATCAGAATTTTTTTTTCCAGCCCGTGTTCATGTACAGGAAACCAACAAGACTGTAAACACAGGAACAATAATCAACAAAGGCAGATGTTCTGGAAGAGGTGAAAGGGCAAGTGGCAGGAGAGTGATAGTAAGGACGGGGACGGATATCCGAGGTCAGCGAGGAGCAGGCTCCCGGGCAGCCTCGGAGGGGCCCTGCTTTCTGCCTGCTCTGCGTCCACGCCGGTCCACTCCTCCCGGACCCCACGGAGCTCTCTGGTGATGAGAAAACAATCTGAACGTAAAGTTGGCACTGTAGAGCAAGGACGTTTCAGGCCTAAGACACTCCCAGCCTTTCTAGTAGGATCAGTAATCAAGGGCGTGTGCCCATGAACCTGAAAGTCAGGAAGGCTCTCCCACTTGGAACTAGAACCTCCTTCTGCAAAAACGTTTTAAGGAGATTCTTCCCCACAGTCATCTGGGGCTGTGTTTGAGATAATGAGACCGTGGGGACCCATCAAGGAACGACGTGATGTAATTTAGATATCATCTCTATTATGGACCCAATCTCTTTAATAATGGAGATGGGAAGGGCAGGAAGAGAATCAGTGGATATCGGCGAACAATGCCCGCTCAGAGCGATGTGGTTTTCAACTCAGTTGAGCAAAAAACAATTCCTTGGGGTCAACAGTCCTTTGGCATACCAAACAAGAGGCTATTTATAGACATGCACAGCATTTTCTTTTCTGAAAGCAGAGTCGTAGGAGAAAATGGTATTGACCAAGAGAAAACCCACAAAGTTCCAGATTTGGTCTCCCTTGCCTCTCTCGCCCCAGGCTGTGCTCTCTTGCACGCTTTTGTAATTTCTCCTTAATTATCCACTAGGCCTGGCCCAAGGCCCTTTTGTTTTGATGCATTAGGATCTCCTTGTAGTTCTAGGAATGGCCCCTCAGCCTTAAAAGGTAACAGCAGTGAAGAAAAATGGTGGTGAATAAATCTAACAAATTCAACTGCAAGCATAGGAGACTAGATGATATGCAAGATAATTTTCAAATTCTAAGATCTATGGATAACATAAATTCACCAATAATCCCAAATTGGGTTAACCAATAAACTCAAAATGGGTTTACTGTTGCTGGGCATGCATTTCCCCAGAAAAGCCATGCTTTGGATGGACACTGTGTTCTTAGTCAGACTCCAGCCTCTAACTTAATCCATAGGGTGCTGAAATATTATACTATACATTGAAAAAAATTGTAGAGAACAATATCTTCAGAACACTGTAACTGAACAAAAAAATCCAACAAATTTCAGTGACTGACAATGTGTCACTGATTTCCGATGCTTATAGTGGAAGGTGAGCAGATGGAACACAGGTTCTGAGAATTTCTGGCATTCTCGGAACTTGGTTGATGGCACTGGTTCTTTAGTGACTCTAATTTTCACTAAAGTGGTGATGGCTTTCCTTCTCTTTAATTCAATTGTCACTGCTTTCATATATTCCAGGTGAGACCGGGGCTGTTTTCCGGCTCACAAGTTTCCAGGCAGCAAGAGTTGGAACAGAGATGGGAGCAAGTATGTTGAAGAGCAGGTAAAGGGTATGGTCAGAAGAGAAAATGTGTTTAGATAAAATTAACTCGGCTGTCATGATGAAAACAGAGAAAAAAGTACAACAGATATGCCCTAGTTCTTTGTGGGGAACACAAAGAGAAGATGCCAGACACCCCCCAGCCCCTGGGCAAGCCTGCACAGGGACTTGGTAAATTGTGTGCTTATATCTTAGGGAGATTCTGTATTGATTTCTACTCCTTTTACTCAGAAACTTATGGAAGCTTGTAGTCAAAAACACAAGTATCTGATTCAGATATTGCCTACTTTTCTTCCCACTGCTGAAAGTGCCAAAGATGGCAAAATAACTAAAATTCAGAAATGAGGAGGAGGGAAAAGAGAATAAAGTTCAAAGTGGAAGGATTAAAACTATAATGACTTTATACTAAGTTAAAAATAATCATTCCCTAGAATAATTTATTTTTGAGATAGATAGGAATCAGAGAATCGGGGATTGATTTGTGGAAATCTGATTAATTATTAATTATTCTGATAATTAATCAGAAAACAGGTTAATTATCCAAGATACTGTACCCTCTTCATTTTCCTTTTCTATCTCAGCTTCATAAACAGACATGGGTGAGGTAAAGACGACAGAGCTGATAATCATTTAGAGTTTGCTAGACTATACCACCTTTGATAGCCAGTATTCACTGCCACCTCTCATAGTCAAGTAAAATATTAATTTGAAATCCAACATATAAAGTAGCTAAACTCTGAAGACACAGTGATGCAACATAATTGTTACATGCTGAATAAAGTGCTGAGCACTGCTTTTTTCACCTAACAGGGCGTCTTCTATCCCTGGGGAGCCCTCCTCCAAGCTGATCAGAGGTAAGCTCTTAAGCAGAGGAACTAACCATGATTCAGCACATTTAAAAAGGATTTATACCCATTCTTAGAAGGACAACCAGAGGAAACACCATCTGAGGTCTAAACAATGGTATCTGCTTGCCCTTTGATCTTAAGTTTAAGAACACTTTGTACAATTTTTTTGTTGAAATAACACTGAATTTCACATTTATTGTTATCTCTTTAGAACATCTACCACTTCTTTGAATCACACTCTTGCAACCAAATTCTCCAAACTACTTTTGCTGTGAGTAGCTTGCAGACATGGATTTATTTTCTGCTAACAAAAATCTTTGTAAGTACAGGCAGCTTAAATGAAAAATAGTACTACTGATCCTATGTTTATGAGAAAAAGACAGTACAGTGTATCTGGTTACAAAGACAAGTAGGGAGTATTCCATTCTTCTTCTAATTTATGTTTCCCAAGAATAATTTTGTTCAGAAGATTGCCAGTATTTTTAGTACAATAATTTTCTTATTACTTGTACTAAAATATACTGATTCCCTTTTCTGAGCATAATTTGAATTTTTTATTTCATTTAATCCTAGCATCTGGATATCAATACCTCACTAATTCAAAATAAATAAGTGAAATCTGAAATGCAGAGATTTAGAGAAACGTTTTTACTACTCTCAGATATAATGCATATTATAAATTAATATACATACGGGTGACTAATAAAAGAGTTATAATATTAAAGCACTAATGACATACGTCAAATACCATGAACCTCAGTGTCCTAAATATCTTCACTTTAATAAAAATCAGGTATACCATTTCTAAAAAATGAGATCTTCCAGATTACTGAAATATGAATGTGAAATGTGGGCTGTGTCTATATTTTCCTTAATTCAATCTTTGTGGAGCACCTTCCCTGCACTCCGCGTTATGTCAGGCACTTAGGCTACGGCAGTGGACTAGTGTGGTTTCCGCCTTTGGAGGCTGACATCCTAGGAGGGGACACAAACAAATGAGTAAGCAAATTTTAAAAGGAAAACTTGTGATAGGCACAAGGAAGGAAATCAACAGGGCGCTGTGATGGTGAAGAAGTGGGTACGGTGGGGGGCAGTATTGACTTACATAGGCTAGCAGAGAAGGTTTCTCCGAGAAAGTGAAGTTTAAGCCATGACCTGAAGGATATTTTAGGATACCTCTCCAAGGTCACCAAATTGGCAGGCTTGCTGATTAGGCTGCCAAGACATTTTTAGCATTAGAAAACAAAGAGAAAATGGCATCTATGACCCTGATTGAATGCAAGTTCACGAGCTCACCCGGGCACTCTGCACACCAGCCGGGGTGGCAGCTGAGGGCTAGTACTTGGGAGGTGACACATCCCAGCCTATTCACCCAGGGAGAGTTTAGAACAGTCAACGTAAACAACAATGAGCTGGTCGGATGACCAGCATTTGGGCTATGAGAGAGAAATTTATCCTGTTGATTCATACTTCCTGATAGTCCCACTGGCTGACAAAGCTCGGGGTGTTTGAAATATTTCATGAGTAAATTATTCCTCCAGTCCAGGGGAAGACAGATGTTTACAACTATGTAACACTTTCCCTTATACTTCCAGTTTATAATTTACTTAACTCAGTAGGTATAAAAGCCCTTTAAAACACATAAATGCTGAAACATTTATTTTCCTGTAGGTTCTGTAATAGCTGAGTCAGGTAATGCAGCAGTTAACATGACATTGACACAAGTTAGGAAGTCTGTGGAATTCTCACAACATCCTTTGTTTTAGAGACTCCACATTGCTACACAGTTACTTTCTTCAAATGAACTGTCCTTCCTATGTTCAGAGCCACTGTAATCAAATTCTACCACATTCTAGTCTCTCATTCTGAAATCCCCCTTTCCTACTGCTAAATGGATTAAGATGAAATAGAATTGCTTGACTGGAAGGTGGCATGGCTTGCAGCTTGGATTCTACTTACCTGGGAAAGGTTTTCTCCTCTAACCACCCATATGGAGTTCAGAACTGCACCTATAATAGCTATAACTTGTAGTCAGAGAGCCCACTGGTGGGATATGAGGGGCTTGGGATACAGTTCCCTACCTGGAATGCTCTTTCAGTGCCATGCCAGCTTGTCCTGGGGCCTGGAATTGCACTATGGGTGAGTTCTCTTGGAATTTTTTGGGAGGTTTTTTTAATCTTTAAATGTCCTTTATGGAAAATAAAAATATCCCTAGGGAGATGCTGTATTAAATCATCACCCTAGCAGGATTAGTTGACAACCAACTTCAAGCAGTGTGACTCAGAAGCAATGTGTACCCGTAGACCACAAAAGGTCAGAAAAGCAAGGAAGGAGGGGAATTTGGAGGTCACTAAACACAATAAACGTCACTGTACTTTACAAACTTGCCTCAAGCCAGCTCTCAAAATTTCCAAATACCACCTAAGGGCTGCAGTCCCCAACCCCCTGGCCATGGACTAGTACGGGTCCAGGTTGAGGCCTGTTAGGAACCAAGAGCCTAACAGGAGGTGAGTGGCTGGTGGGCAGGCCAGCGAAGCTTCCTCTGTATGTAGAGCCGCTCCCCATCACTCACATCACCGCCTGAGCTCCATCTCCTGTCAGGTCAGCCCTGGCATTAGATTCTCATAGGAGCAGGAACCTTACTGTAAACTGCACATCTGAGGGATGTAGGTTGCGTGTTCCTCATGAGAATCTAATGCCTGACGATCCGAGGAGGAGCTAGGCACTGGGGAGTGGCTGCAAATACCGATTATCACTAGCAAAGAACTTTGCACAATAAATGTAATGCACTTGAGTCATCCCAAAACCACCCCCTTGTCCATGGAGAAAAATTTTCTTCCATGAAACCCATCCCTGGTGCCAAAATAGTTGGGCACCACTGGTCTAAGGCAGTGGTTCCCAAACAGTGGAACCACCTGGGGATCTTTAGAAAATACTGATACCTAGCTTCTACCCCCACACATTCTGATTTAACTGATATAGAGTGCCACCTGATCATCTGGATTTTTAAAGGTCTAGGGTGACTCTATTGTGCAGCAGTGTTTGGAAGCTTTGCCCTTAATCTTTTACTGGGACAACGCATTGATTTCCTTCACACATGAGGGTCTCCTGTGTCAGTGGTTCATGACTATGGTCATTAGAAAAACCTAAGACACTTAAAAAAAAAAGTGCCTGAGCCCCACCCTCAAAGATTCTGATGTAATTGCTCTGGGTCTGGGCAGCAGCCCTAGCACCCCTAGTTTTTCAAATGCCCCAGGTGATGCTCCTGGAATTGTTTTGGGAGAAGCCAGGAGTGCCAGTCTTCCTCCCTTTTGTCCAGGTGAGGACTACCGCCAGCAGGCAATAAAACATTTCTCCAAAGCTGTTAGCAAACTCGGGGCAGGTGGGGAGGGAGAGAGAGAGCAAGAGGTGGAATTTATTAAGTCAGAAGAAGCAGAAAAGTTAGAATAAGGAATAGCATTGGTCCTCTGCCACCCCTCCCCCATTACTAAATTTTATTGACTGGCATGAGAATTTCCTTAGAATGCTTCCTGGAAGTGGCTCAATTTTGGATTTGGTTCCAATAAGTTGTGAAGATTCTTGTCCAATCAGAACCCCTGGCAGTGCAAGTAGCCAGATTGGCAGGCCC
Organism: Microcebus murinus; assembly: GCF_040939455.1. NCBI lineage: Eukaryota > Metazoa > Chordata > Mammalia > Primates > Cheirogaleidae > Microcebus > Microcebus murinus. Next base: position 10,382,920 of record NC_134118.1, read on the forward strand.
TGAGCCTCTACTCCCTGTGAGATTCTGTTTCATGAATTTCCCAGGAGGATTTCTGCACCACTTGGATGCCAATCGTCCTGCCCCACACCCTCCCCTCCCCCTTGGCCCTTAGCCCCACCCCCACTCTCTCTCCCCAAAGCTCAGCAGAGTTGAGAATCATAGATATACTTGTAAAGAAATGACCCAGATATTTTTACTCGGGAATCATTCCAGTAAATAATGCCCTTAAATGACGGGCGTTTTTGACGTGGCCAGGAGACCTGTGTGCCACTTTGGCAAGCGCCCCTGATAACCCACTCTGGGACGTGGGCACAGCCACGCGTCTCGCACGGGAAAGGAAGCCCGCGGAGACGCACCCTCACCGCGGCTGCACCCACTCCGGGCGTGGCTACTGCACCCCCAGGTCTGTCTGCAGACGACGCGTCCCCTGCATCCCCCTGTCTACCCCGAACTGAGTCAGCTTGTGAACTGAGCCGCACCAATTAGAAGCACTGACTCGGAAGAGCCTTCTTTGCACCCTTCTTCTTTACAGATGAGAAAACTTAAGGGGGGAAAAGGCGATGTGACTCCGTCAGGGGTTTGCCACAGAACTTTTGTGGCGGAGCCCGATTTAGCCGCCCTTGAATTTCCATTCTGTTGCCTGGCAACCGGTTCAGACCAACTCAGCGCCCAACCCCGGCCCCTACCCCGCACCCTTTCTCCGCCCGTGCAGCTCGGGCCGCGGTGATCAAAGGTTCAGCTTTTTGGGACAGTGGCCAAGGGCATGTGAGCGAGGACACTGGATGGATTACCCAGTTGGGCTGGGCTCCGGCCCCAAACAGGAGTGAGCCCCGCCTAGCCCGGACTGGCGCGCCTTCCGCGGCGCTTTCGGGACCTTCCCCCGCAACCAGGGCCCTCCTCCCCCAGAGCCATGGATACCTCTTAGCACACTCCTGTCAAGTTTCCAAAGCTGTTGTCAGATCCCCTAAAAGTTGCGGTGGGAAACCTGGCACTCCGAGTTAGGGAACAAAACAAGGCAGTTCAGAGGGGAAAGAGCGTTGAAGCGTCTCCTTCCCAGGATAGCTGCACTCCGGACGGACTTTCGGCCGCGGTGGAGCTAACGTGGCCGAGCGGGCGGGAGTGAGAAAGCGCGGGACGTGCCCGGCCGTCCGCGAAGGCAGGCCCGCGGTGGCTGCACCCCCGGGGCCGAGCGCCCCCGCCGGCCCGCGGCGCGGGGGAGCGCACGTGCCGCCCACCGCCGCGCAGGTGGCTGGCGCGCGGTCTGCCTGTCCCCGCGTCCCCACAGCGCCCGCCGGACCTGCGCGCCGGGGCTGCTCGGCGCCCTCACACTACCCCGCGGGCCCAGGAAACTGGAAAATAGGGGATGTTCTCGTTGCTACGTTACCCCAGATCCTTACCCAGGTTCACAAAGCTCATGACCATGTCCGCGTCGTTGAGGAAGGCGCTGTCCTGTGCGCTGGTCAGTGGGGACGCGCCGCCGCCACCGGGTCCGGAGGCCAGGAGACTCCTGCTGCTGAGGGGGTGCGCGGCGCCGGGGGGCGGCTGCCGGGGCTGGGACGTGCTGGCCCCTCCGTGGGGCCAGGGCTGCCGCCTCTCGCCCTCCGATGCCCCCTCCTCGTCGTCGTCGGCGGACAGGGCGTTGTACAGGTCCAGCATGAACAGCGGCGCGGACTTCAGCCGCCCCGGAGGGGGCTCCCCGCGAGGCAGCGGCTGCTGCGGGAGCGCCGGGGGCTGCGGCTGCTGGAGGCCGTGCAGCGGCCGGGGCCGGTGCGGGAGCCCCAGCACCGACAGGATCTCCTTCTGCATCTCCCGCTTCTCGTGCGTCTTGAGGCGCCGGTAGAGGAAGCCCGAGGAGGACTGCGGCGGCGGCGGCGGCCCCGCGTGGCCTGGGCTCCCGCGGTCCCCCAGCAGCTGCCCCCCGGCGGCGGCGGCCCCGGCGGCGGCCAGGGGCGGCCACAGCGGCGGGGGCCCGCAGCAGCTGCACAGCAGCCCCCACCACCAGCACAGCCACTGCGCCCTCCGCCCCAGCCCCGGCATCCCCGCCGGGCCGGGCTGTCCCCGCGGGCCCCGCGAGGCGTGGAGCGGCGGAGCGAGGCCGGAGTGCGGCCGCTGTGGCCCTTGGCGTGAGCAGCCCCCGCCACCTCTCAGCGGGCTCGCTTCCCCTGCCTGGCCCTCAGTCCTTATCTCTCATGGTCGTCTGGGGCCCCCAGTTGCCCAGGCTGGAGGGGCGGCGAGGGGGCGACCGCCGGGAGAGTCACTCGGCGGGGAGGACGGGGAGCCCACAGTCTCGCGCAGGTCTCTAGAGGCGCGCGGCCCGGGCCAGGTGCGTCCGAGTCAGGGCTGCGCTGCCGCCCGCGCCCTCGCCCTGGGGCGGGTCACGGCGCGGTCACTCCCAGGCCTCGCCGCGGCCACGTGCGCTGCCCCTCGCTCTCCGGGCCGCCGCGTGGGGCCGGGGCGCGGGGCGCGGGGCGCGGGCCGCTCACGAGCTGGGGGGGACGCCGAGCACCATCGCAGCGCACGCCCTCCCCGCTCGCAGGGCCACTGTGGAGTTTACCCCGTCGTAGGGCCCAGGCTGTGGCGACAAGGCGTCCGAAGTGCCAGTCTTCTCCGCGAGGCTTAGCTTCCTCCTCTCTGACAAGCTCCGCGCCCCTCCGCCCTCGGGCGCCGCCGCCGCCCCTCGGAACCTCCGCGCGGTGCGCCTCCTCGGAAGGAGGCGGCGGGGATCCCGCTTCCCGGTCAGAGCTCGGCCGGTGCCCAGCAAACCCACTCGCAGAGGGGATGGCGGGGAAGGGGACCGGTGCGCCGAGCAGGGGCCGCGGCGTCGGCGCCGGAATTCACAGTCTCCCGCCTCTCGGCGCTGCGCGCGGCAGCGGCCAACGTGGGCTTTCTGCGGCGCGGCGCGCTCAGGTACCGCACTCCAGCCCCGGGCCTCCCGCCCCGCGGGTAACCGACAGGCTGGCAGCCAATCGGGAGACGAGGCTCGCGGGCTATTTAAATGGACCCGCCCCCTTCTTTCACCCTCCCTCCCGAGGGGCGGGGCCCGCGGCGCGTCGGTTCCAAGCTCAGAGGCGTCCCGGGGCGCCCGCGGAGCGCGAGGCACCAGAGGCAGAGAGAGGTCCCAGCTAGGAAGAACGAAGTGATCAGTACCCCAAAATGGGCCTAAGTTGATGTTTTAACTAAATGCAAGTCAACACAGCTACTAAATGAATACTGCCAGAATTAATTGAGGGAGAAAAGATAAATGATGGTTTCCTCATTGCTTCCTTAGTTTCTGTTACTGATGTGACGGAGGCATTTAGCGGACAAGTGGCTTTCAACGGCAGCTGCCGGAAGTTGGGACAAACCCTCTGAGGGAGCTGTTCACACACTGGCCACAGAGAGGGCCAAATGTAGCCAGACCAGCGTCGCGAGGGATTAGGGTCGAATATTTTGACTTGATTGGGGCTTTGGTTTGGCTTCTTAAGCTAGCACCCAAAAGAGAGTACAATCAGATAATGGAATAGAAAAGCCACCCCTACCTTCTGGGAAATGTCTCACTGCTTCTCCAGTTTGTCTGTTAACGGCACATTTTAATGTATTGGAATACAATGTAGTTTACATGGTGCAAGATAAAATTTGCAGAGAGCTGGTAAAGATACAACCAGTAAGGGCAGGGGCTTGGCGAGCATCCTGAACGGTTCAGATGATAGACAAGGCCCTGAAACACAGGTTGCTGTGAACTTGAGACAAGATACCATCACCACCACCACCAAGGGTGCAAATTCATTTGCCGGCGCGCTGCCCAAGAATGCCTAGCCACGTATGGATCCTAGAAGCAAATTCACTTAAAACATTAGGTTCTTCCACCTGGTGAAAAGTGTGTGGATTAGAAAATAAAAACTATAATTTGCTGAGTTGGTAGCCTTAGTTCACATGGTCCAAGGCATATGGGAGGGAAACCAAAGAGATATAGACTGTGGGATTCATAAACTTAAGATAGCTTAGGCTTCTTGCTTGTCCAAGTCTTATAAGCATTTCTATCTTATTTCAAAGAATTTGTTTTGCATGAGTAAGAGTCTTTACCTCCAAGCACTTACTGGATCCTTCTTTCTAGTTCTGTCTTGGCCCAAGCACAGTGGTCATTTAGGACAGTATTTATTTCTACAAATGTCCAATAGCCATTAATTTCAGTGCATGCAATTTTAGCAACACTGAAAGCCAGTTTTTAACCATCTACAAGGATTCTTTTCATCTAATAATAATAATAACTTGGTCTAGGATGCCAGGATCCTTAGAATTCAAGAGCCTCATCACTTCTTTTTTCTGTCTAGAACATGTTATAAACATGGACTCATTGCATTGCTCTGCTCAGATCTGAAATCCCAGCATGCATATGCAGGCTTCCTGCCAAGGGCCTCCTCCCTTTTCAAACCTGGTCACACCTTCTTCTTCATAAGACTTCCGGTGAGACACAGCAGAGTAACAAAAGTTCCCACCTCTGAGAGCAGTGGGGAAGGCACTGGGAAACAGAAAAACTTCAATGTAGACGAGGACACGTTGGTAGAGCTATGCCATTTAAAACCCTCCCCACATCATGCAGGTTGAGCATCCCTAATCAAAACTCTGAAATCCAAAATGCTCCAAAATCCAAAAATTTCTGATTGCCCACAAATGGAAAATCCCACACCTAATCTTGTGTGATAGGTCACCAACTGCAGTCAAAACTTTGTTCATGCACAAAATTATTAACAATAGTGTATAAAATGACCTCCAGGCTGTGTGTATAAGGTGTATGTGAAACATAAATGTATTTGTGTTTAGGTTTATATCCCATCCCTAAGATGCCTCATTGTGTATCTGCAAATGTTCCAAAATCCAAAAAAAAGTCTAAAATCCTAAACTCTTCTAGTCTCAAGCATTTTGGATAAAGGATACTGAACCTGTATATGCATCTATGGGGATGGATGCAGTGGAGGACACATCCGCACACATGCCATCTCCCCTTTCTTTAGGCACTGGGTGAGGGGGAGATGGGCTGGTGTGACATGAGTTTAAAATGATACTTAGCGATTCATGATCAGTTAAACAGCTGAGCAGTAAGCCTGATTCAGGAACCGGGAGTCCCATCAGGATGGACTCTCAGTTCCTGTTGAGAAGTGCCAGAATAAGGTCGTGCTGAGGATGCTTCCAAATGATGAACATGAGAGCACACAGCTCCCTTGGGAGCCAGGGGAAGCCTCAAAAGATCTGAAATGAGATATTATAGTGATCATAAGGGCAGTGACATTCAACTGAGGACCACAAAAGAGGATGTGCTCCTCTTTCTTATGTTCCCACGGTTCCCAACCTGTGGGTGTCTTTTTGCTTGGAAACACGCAGGCCAGCACTTGTATCCATTGGGGCAAAGGGGGCAGGTAAAGAGGTCCAGTTCTAAGATTTTAGTAACCTCGAAATTAGGTTCTTCAAGCCAATCAGAGCTCTAGATGGACGGGGAACCCCTAAGCACCACCTCACCTACTCCCCGCTTCTCTGATCTCCCCCTCCCCCATGAGCTCCTCCAGAAGTCTCAGGACAGGGAGCTAGACAAAGTCCACATGTGATTCAAGAGGACCAGGCATGGGGTGAGATGGGGTTGAAGGGAACGGAGCAGATCTGGCTTCGGAGGCTGCTGGAACGTACGAACGAACCGACTTGAGAAAATTAGAGGTAACTTCGCCCCCTGCAGGACACCAAGATATCACCGCCCCTGCGTCTGCGTGCGTGGAACAAGCTTCATTACGTTCTCTGAGCAGGTCTCTAAAACATCTGGGTGGAAAGAGGGAGGATTTGATCAAGAAGCCAGCCGTGGGAGCGATCTTTATCAAACTTCTGGTTGCTTGGCTGACATATCATGCAAATGGCCGTCAGTTTTCTGGAAATAGGCTGCCCATCCCAACCCTGCCCCACTTTCTGAAGAAATGAGGAACCCTTACCATAAAACATAGGTTTATCCCATGCCTTCAGTGATATGAGGGACAGGGTGAGAATTCTGTACCCAAGTGTTTATTAAAGCACAGTGTAATTCACATGACAAATTCTTTAAACCAGTTTTCCTTGTCCCTTACATATTATAAGGGTTTCTGTTATACATTTATAACCCACTTGACCAAATAATTTCTATTTTGAAAAATACTGCTTATTAATTTGATACATTAAATAAACATTCTATACTCTGTACTTTCCTGTGAATTATATTATTAGCAATAAACTGGAACTTCAGTCTTTGATTTTATATTAAATCAAACATTGGCCCCTTTCAACTGCCTTTCCCTGAAGATATAAGTTGCTGCTATTAGAATTAACTTAATATAAAAATCTTATAAACTATGTGGCTGTTGTGTTTAAAAGACTGACCTCTGGCCTCCTTGAATCCTGGGAAGCTCAACTCAAAATACCAACTTTTCATCTTTACTCTTAGCATAAAGTTTGGAGTATTTCTTAATATTAATTTCAAAATATAATTTGCTCAAATTTTAAAAATATCGATTTAAAGTTGAGCAAAAAGAAAATATGTTTAAAAAAATGTTTGCAGAGTATGAGAAAAGAAAATTCGAGAGTGAAATAAATATTGCTTCTGAAAGCTACACCTGTAAGGCAGCCTTCAAAAACCATGTCTCATCCAAAAGTCTGTGGTAACATTTATATTCACTCACACTCTGCTTTCACTGTCTATTCAAAAATGCTGGGCACTCACACTTCAAAATATCATTCAAGTCATCATATTTTCCTACTCATGAAGGACATCTGGTGGCAAAATGAAAAACTAATACATAAATCTGTTTCCAGAGATTTTTTCCACACTGTAACCCAAATAGCAAATCTGTTACTTGTACGTGTTTCAAACTTTTCACACAAGCTCACATCTTTATGGTCCTTGGGTTTAGGCTGTCTACATAATATTAAGCAACAGACTATTTTGAGACATCTAGATTATTGATTCATTTTTGAAATTTTCATTGAGTAGTTAACATGTGCTCAGTACAATTTTTTGTACTGAGGAAAACAATGCTTAACACATTTCCATGACTAGTTTTACTATCCCTGAAGAGTTTTATTCCAAGAAATCATTGGACACTTAGCTCAACTGGGTAGTGCATGAGGCTCTGGTCTGTGCTGGCCTCAGAGCTTCACTGCATTCTGTGACCTGGCTCTGTACCCCATGTCCTGGATGAGTCTCAGTGTCAACTAGGGGGTTACATGAAAATATCACATTATCATGCTACCAATCCCCATAACCAGTGGCATGTGGGGCTAGGGAAAACCACACTGACAATAATATCAGGTCAAAATGAAAGTCACAGACAGCTTTTAAAAGGGAAGAGAAAGACTAATTTCTCAGTCTTCATTCATTCATCCATTCAATCCACAAATATTTGAAAGCCTACTAGGTGCCAGGAAATATTATGAGTTTAGGGATACTAAAAAGTCAGCAATCTCTTCCCTCAGATTCTAGGCACAGGAGATAGACAAAAAACAAAATAACTAAGAAAATATATTGTGGTAGGCAGGATGTTTGCCCCTGTCTTGGTCCTTCTGTGTTGCTATAAAGGAACACTTGAGTCTGGGTAATTTATTATATAAAGAAAAGAAATTTACTTGGCTCACTGTTTTGCAGGCTGTACAAGAAGCATGGAGCCAGCATCTGCTTCTGGTGAAAGCCTCAAGCTGCTTGCACTTGTGGAGGAAGGTGAAGGGGAGCTGGTGTGTGCAGAGATCACATGGCAAGAGAGGAAGCAAGAGAGTGAGAGAGGTGGGAGCCTCCAGGCTCTTTTTAACAACCAGCTCTCTCAGGAACTCATAGAGTGAGAACTCATTCACTCCCAGAGTGGGCATTAATCTACTCATGAGGGATCTGCCCCATGGCCCAAACACCTCCCATTAGGCCTCCTCTCCAACACTGGGATCGCATTCCAACATATGGTTTAGAGGCACAAACATCAAAACTATAGCAGCCCCCATGATTTTTGTCCCTGGTGTCACCCCTGTGAATATCTCACCTTACATTGCAAAGGCAACTTTGCAGGTGGAATGAAAGTTACTAAACAGGCAACCTTAAAAGAGGGAGATTACTCTGGATTATCAGAGTGGGCCCAGGATAACCACAGGAGTCCTTAAAAGCAGAAGTGGGTGGCTGGAGAAATGTGGTGACCTGAAAGGGACTCAAGCTGCCTTGCTGGCTTTGAAGGTGAAGAGGCCACACACCAGGGAATGCAGGTGGCCTCTGGAAGCTGAGAACAAACCCCGGGCAATAGCCAGCAAGAAAACAGCAACCCTGGCCTTAATTCCAAAACCTGTCAATAGCCTGGATGAGCACAGAAGCAGATTCTCACTCACCGTCTTCAGATAAGAGCCCAGGGCAGCTGACATTCTGATTTCAGCCTGCTGGGATCCAGAAAAAAGAAAGGAGCCAAACCCACCACACTTCCAACCCACAGAACTGAGACAATAAGTTTGTGCTGTGTTAAGCCACTAAATTTGTTGTATTTTGTTTTGGCAATAGTGAGAAACTAATACATATACAGTATGGCAATAAGTGCTGTGGAGAAAATTCAAACAGGGAAGCAGAGTAGGGAGTGTGTGGATGGTCAGAAAAAGCTTCACAGAGAAGACAGCACTTGAGTAAAGACCTGATAGATAGAACCAGCCATGAGGATATCTGGGCAAAGAGCTCTCTAGGCAGTGGCCACAGTAAGTGCAAAGGCCCTGCAGTGGGGCACACATGGTGAGTTTGAGAAATAACAAGAGGGCCAACAAGGCCAGAACAGAGGACATGAGAGGGGATAACAGAGGAAATTATATCAGAAAGCCAAGGAGGGAGGGAATTGGGACCAAGGTGATATAGGGTCCTGGACACCTTGGTGAAGACTTCAGCTTTTAAAAAGCATGAGATGGCACAACATGGAAAAATCGCACAGACATAATATTGAGGAAAAAGAGTCAGACAATTATAATCACATATGGGTGTAATTTCATTTATCTAAAATTCCAAAACAGGCTTAACTAATCTAGAAGTCAGGTTAATGATTCCCTTGGGAGTAATAAATGAATAAAACCAAGTGGGGATTTCTCAAGATAGGGTCTATTTCCTTAACTAGATTATACAAATGTGGTCAATGTTAATAATTCAGTGAGTGGTACACATATGATCTGTACTTTTTTTTTTTTAAGAGATAGGGTCTCGCTTTGTTGCCCAGGCTAGGGTGCAGTGGCACTATCATAGCTCACTGTACCCTTGAACTCCTGGGCTCAAGTGATCCTGTGTAGCTAGGACTACAGACACAAGCTGATACACCTAGTTAATTTTTTTTAATGTTTTGTAAAGACCAGTGTCTTGCCTTATTGCCCAGGCTGGTCTCAAACTCCTGGCCTCAAGTAATCTTCCTACCTTGGCTTCCCAAAGTGCTGGGATTACAGGCGTGAGCCACTGCACTCAGCCTGATATGTACATTTTTCTGTATGTGTGTTATATTGCAATAAAAATTTTGATTAGAGGCCGGGCGCGGTGGCTCACGCCTGTAATCCTAGCTCTCTGGGAGGCCGAGGCGGGCGGATTGCTCGAGGTCAGGAGTTCGAAACCAGCCTGAGCAAGAGTGAGACCCCGTCTCTACTATAAATAGAAAGAAATTAATTGGCCAAATAATATATATAGAAAAAATTAGCCGGGCATGGTGGCGCATGCCTGTAGTCCCAGCCACTTGGGAGGCTGAGGCAGAAGGATCGCTTGAGCCCAGGAGTTTGAGGTTGCTGTGAGCTAGGCTGATGCCATGGCACTCATTCTAGCCTGGGCAACAAAGCGAGACTCTGTCTCAAAAAAAAAAAAAATTTTGATTAGAAAAAATTAAGTAGGCTGGGTACTGTGGCTCATACCTGTAATCCTAGCACTCTGGGAAGCCCAGGAGGGAGGATCACTTGAATCCACAAGTTTAATACCAGCCTGAGCAAGAGCAAGACCCCATCTCTACTAAAAGTAGAAAAATTAGCCGGGCATGGTGGCATGCACCCGTCATCCCAGCTACTCAGGAGGCTGAGGCAGGAGGATCACTTGAGCCCAGGAGTTTTAGGTTGTAGTAAGCTATGATGATGCCATTGCACTCTAGCTGGGGCAACAGAGAGACTCTATCTAAAAAAAAAAAAAAAAAAAAAAAATGAAGTAAAGGAACAACAACAAAGTGTGAGATGGGAGGGTCATTAGATGGTTTTAAGCAGAAGAATGACATAAACAAACTTAAATTTTTAACAGAATGTCCCAGGCCCCTGTGTTGAGAATAAACTGTAGAGTTTCCAGGGCAGAAACAGCAAAGCCAGTCAGGAAACTGTTGTTAACGTTCAGGTGGGAGATGATGATGGCTCATAGGGGACATCGGATGGAAACAGTGGAGGTAGAGAAAAGTAGTTAGATTTTTTGGACACGTTTTAAAGCCAGACCTCAATGCCAAGAGGATGTGCAAATTGCATGGAAAACCAAATCATGCCAACAAGTGTACCATAATAATAGGACACACTGAGTGCAAGATATACAGGAACTCACTATACTATCTTTGTAACTTTTCTATAAATTTTAAATGATGGTAAAATAGAAAGTTAATTTTTTTTAAGTAAAAAAAGTTTATTTTACCCTTTAGAAAGAGAGAATGAGAGAGAGAGAGAGAAGGGGGTGGGGGAAGAGAGCAAGGAGACACCGTGCCATAGAAAGCTGATTTTTAAAAAGTATTCCTGTAGCTTAAACCTTAGGATATAATTCTTAGGATGTAATAAGTAAAGCTCAGTGACCTCCTTTGCTGTAGAAAGGAATACATGCCTTTATTCCAATTAGATTAATGACTGACCTGTACCACAAAGTCTTTACTCAGTATTTTTTTATTAATCTATATTAAATTACTTTTTAGTAATCCAAAGCCAAGCTTCTTGGCTCCCATTCCTCCCTGACCTCACTTCCACTTAGCTCCCTTTCTCTTCTCACTTTTAAATATCATTCTCTCACTTTCTTATGTATAAGATGGTATTATATGTTGTTTCAATCATCAAATATGATTTCTAAAAATCATGAGGAAAAGTATAGCCTATTATATATACCAATATTTCTGCTTTTTTATTATTCCCTCTTCCTTCCTGATACTCTAAGATTCTCTCTTTTATCATTTCCTTTCTGTTTGAAGAACTTCCTTTAGTCATTCTTTAAGGGTAGGTTTGCTGGCAACAAATTCTTTTCACTTTCCTTTGTCTGAGAATTGCTTTATTTTTCCTCATTCCTGGAGGATAGTTTCACTGCATATTGAATTTGAGGCTGACAGTTCTTTCAGCACTTGAACATGGTGCCACTTCCTTCTGGCCTCCATGGTTTCAGATGAGAAATCTGCTGTCATTCTCATTGTTTTCCCCTTTTAAGTAATATGTTGCTTTACTCTGGCTTGCAAGACTTCTTTTCTTTTTAGCTTACAGAAGTTTAATTACAATGTGTTTTCACATGGATTTCTTTGGGTTTATTTTGTTTGGTATTTGCTCAGCTTCCTGAATATGTAGGTGTGTGTCTTTCAAAAAAAAAAAAGGGAAGAGTTGTCAAACATTATTTCTTCAAATACTCAAGTCTGACTATCTTGCTCCCCTCCTTCTGAAACTCTGACAGTAAAATATTGCATCTTTTGTTATCATCCCAAATGTTCCTGAAGTTCTGTTGATTTTTCCCCTATTTTCTCTCTGCTTTTCAGCTTGGATGAATTCTATCGATGTGTCTTCAAGTTCATTGAGTCTGTCCGCTGTTATCATAACTCTACTATTTAGCCTATCCAGAAAGTTTTTATGTCTGTAATTATATTTTTGAAGTTCTATAATTTCCATTTGATTATTTCTTTTTTTTATATAACTTCTGATTCTTTGCTGAGATTTTCTACTTTTTCATTTGTTTAAAGAGCCTTTTGGTAATTGAAAGTGGAAACATTTTTGTGATACCTGCTTTAAAATTTTTGATGATACAGATGATGTGGGATAATTCCTACACCTGATTGATCTTGGGGTTGGTGTCAGTTGATTTTTTTAACATTATTTTTTAGAGCATTTAGCTTTACAACAAAATTGAGAGGAAGGTACAGAGATTTCCTATATGCACCCTCCCCCCCCAGAAACTTACCATCCCCCATAACCTACACCAACACATCATTATGGTCCATAGTTACATTAGAGTTCACTCTTGGTGTTGTATATTCCACGGGTTTGAACAAAGGTATAATATGTGTCCACCATTACAGTTTCATACAGAGATAGTTTCACTAGCCTAAAAATCCTCTGTGCTCTGCCTGTTCATCCCTTCCTCCCCCTCAACACCTGGCAATCCCTGATCTTTTCATTTTTATAGTTTTGTCTTTTTCAGAATGTTATTGAGTTGGAATAATATAGTATATAGTCTTTTTGGATTGGATTCTTTCATTTAGTATTATACATTTAAGTCTCTTTTATGTCTTTTCCTGGCTTGGTAGCTCATTTCTTTTTAGCACTGAATAATATGTTATTGTTTGAATGTATCACCGTTTATTTGCCATTCACCTAGTGAAGGGCACCTCGATTGCTTATGAGTTTTGGCAATAGTGAGTAATGCTATTATAAACATCTGTGTGCAGGTTTTTGTGTGGACACAAGTTTTCAACTTCTTTCGGTAAATACCAAGGAGTGTTATTATTGGATTATATGGTAAGAGTATGTTCAGTTTTGTAAAAAACTGTAAAACTGTCTTCCAAAGTGGCTGTACCATTTTGCATTCCCTCCAGCAATGAATGGGAGTTCCTGTTGCTTTACATCCTCACTGGCATTTGGTGTTATCAAAGTCTGAATTTTGGCCTGTAGTGGAGTTTCATTGCTGTTTTAATTTGCATGTCCTTGGTGACTTATGATGTAGAGAGTTGATTGTATTTTCTCATTTCAGATTGAGAACTTCTTGGCTCTTGGTACGACAGGCAATTTTTTTTTATTATTTTATCATGGATTTATTATTTTATCCATAATTATTTCATCTGTTATGTTAGGGGTCTCAGCCCTATTTGCCTATTTTATTTTATCAGGCAGTCACCTTGTTTAGGTTCAGCATGCAGGTCCTGGCCTAATTTTGTGGGCCATGATTCCATTCACAATTTGATTTTCAGAGGCTTTGTGGTGTTACATTGGTCTGCTTTGTTTTTCTGCTACATTGGTGCTCCCATTGTTCCCTGCTGGTGCTGCCTAAAGGGACACAATGGGTCTTCCCCAGTCCAGGCCCCCCGGTTGTCTCTTGATGGGGAAAGGGAGTCAAGCCTGCAGGGATGAGGGAGTTTCCCTGGAGTCAACTTCCAAATGCCTAGATATTTGTTTATCTACAGTAAAATTTATCTATAGTAAAATTTTAGTTCCAGGATAGTTTTCTCTAATGACTGCATAATGAATACAGTCACTAATTCTCCCCATTGATGAATCTATGCTGATTTTCCCTTTCACCTGAATGAAATATATTAAATATACGAAATCTACTCTGATAGGATTCATATGGTCTACTTCAGAAATAAATAGATTCAGTCCAATTAGCTGTGTCAAAAAAAAAAAAGAAAGAAAAAAAAAAAAAGAAATAAATAGAAAGTGCTGTTTGAGCCCTTTTATGGCATTATTTCCCCAAATTTCCTATGAAGGCTTATGAGTTTACTCTATAAACATGTGAACTGGGAGGACAAGTAACACATAGCTAACGTTTAAGTCACTCCCCAGATAGCCAGTCTGATTTGTGCAGGTGAGAAGCCACCACACCCCACTTTCCACCTAGCCAAAGTCCAGACTGTGAGCTCTGTTGTATCCCAGCACTTAGCACGGTCCCTGGCACATAGTAAGGTGCTAAATAAATGTTTGTTTAATGATGGAATTTTCTTCGTTAAGGCCTTGGGTGGGGAAAGAGAACACACAGGACACCTTCCTAATCACATACTTTCTCTACCATGAGAAGGCTCCCAAACATAGAAAAGTATGTGCATTTATAATAGTTAAACTAAATTGTAGCCAATGATAATAAATATTAAATTATTCACTAAACATAACAAAAATGTTAGGACTTTAAAATTATATTATTTTCATCCTATACAGACAGACATTAGCACGGGAGGACAGACACTAATATTAGCAGTCACCTCTACTACTTAAACGTGTATAAATCACACTCCTAAAAATGAGACTTTCATACAGGAATAAAACTAAAATTTGCCAATACACCTCAGAGTAAAATGTTATTTAAGGATTAGTAAAACATTTATTTTCCTAGCATGTGAATAGGACACTTGTTCTCATAATTTTCCTTCACATCCCTCACCAGAACTGAATCTTCTGGCATCTGGAACAGATTCTTTCAAATGCATACATACACCTGCTTCAAATTCAGACTCCCCCAGCATCAGTAAAAGAAAGTTTTCCAGACAATGCCAGTGGGATGGGGTGATGTCACCAGGCACACTTTGCTAAGGAAAGAATGGGACCTGTCCCTGTCATTATAAGTGAACTAATGGGAAAGAAAGATGCTACTTTTATTTGCTTAATAACATGATGTTATTATCACTCACAAGTTTAGGAAAGTGTGTGTTCCACATTCAGCATTTGCCATAATTACCTTTGCCCTGTGTTGTTTTCTCTTACCTTTTAGCAGAAGAACTCCAGAAACACTCTTCTTAAGACTCTGTGTTCTTTCCTACTCTATTTCATTTAGCAAAATCTCAGGGCCTCACAGGGGCACTTCCCAGAGAAGCTCGGACTTGGCTCCGGGTTGCTGCAGGTTCCAGAGGAGGCTGAGCAGCTGGCAGAGCAGGCAGGGGCCTGAGGTTTGTGCCTGAGCCAGGAAAAGAGTTTCCTGCTTCTCATCCAAGGACCAGAGGACCCTCAGAACACCATCAGGCAAACACGTGGAGGGCACCTGCTGCATGTGTGCTGGGCACCGTGAAACAGGCTGGGGTTTAGTGATGAAAAGATAAGGTCTTTACCCCCGATGAGTTTATGGGCTCTCACAGACATGCACGTGCAAAGAACTCTCAACACCACAGCAATGGCTACAGTGGAGGTGTGTCAAATTTATAAATAGTATGTATATAGGAGAGGAAAATCCTTTGGTCAGCTTGAAGGAATCTGGGAAGGCTTCATGGGCTGGGAAGGTTGTTAAGGAAGCAGATTAGAGTTATGACTTGGAGCATGACTGTGAGATTGTTTGTTTAGTCAAATATTTACTGAGTACTTATTAAGTGCTTGGTCCTGGGTATACAGCTGTGCACTCTTCCAGTCGAATGAGGTAAATAATAAATAAATGAATAAATCTGTAATTACTTGCTTTGATAAATGTGTGAGCCAGCCAAGGGGAAATAACAAGGGAAAGCATTTTGAGCTGAAGGATCAGCATGTGCAAAAGGCTGGAAACGATGGAGATTCGCGGTGCTTAAGAAATGCTGATAGCGAATGCAGCTGGCACATGCACGGTGAATGTGAGGATTGGAGCAAGAGACGTCTCATATGTGACCTTGAGAAACTGAGGTTTTCAAAGTATAGAGGTATGGCACCAAAGAGTTCTAACCAAGGTAAATATTACCCAATATATTATTTTAAACCAATTCATTGGCTGCTCTGCAGAATATAAAGGCATAGGGGACAACTATAGTGAGTCAGGTGACAGAGATGGTTTAGATTAGGGCGGAGGTAGAGGAATGTGCAGATTGGACATGTATTTAGAAGGGAGAGAAATTACAGGACTCAGCGACAGATTGAAATGGAGGATTGAGGAGAGGAGAAATCACAGATTTCCACCCGAGCAAACAAAGTGGCTGGTGGCTCCATTTATTAAGGTGGGGAATTCTAGAGAGAGGGGAGTTGGAAAACTGAATTTCTTTTTTTTTTTTTTTTTTTTTAGGTGGCACATATAGTAGTAGAAAAACTGAATTTCTATTTCATTTATCAGTTTGAGGTCCTTTTGAGATATCCAATGGACTTATCAGGTAAGTAGTTAGAGAACCCATATAGTTCTACAGTTCTGGAATAAATTAATTTCAAGTTCATCTACAACTAAGTGGTACTTAACACCCTGGAAATGAATGAAGTTGCCTGTGGAAAGAGGGAGGGAAGGAAGACACAGGCTGAGCCCTGGGACACACCAACATGTAGAGCTGGGGTAGACGACAAGCCAACAAAGAGGGTGAAGGGAGTGACTGGAATGATTAGGAAAAATATATGACCATGTAAGTGTGTTACCATGGAAACCAAGGGAGGGGGAGGGAATGTCAGAAGTGGACAAGGACAGAGCAATGCTCCTTGGATGTGGCAACATGGAAATCACTAGTGACCTTGACAAAAATAATTTCAACAAAGTGATGGGGATGGAAGCATGATCATTTACGGTCAAGAAGGGAATGGGAATTGAGGCGTGGAGAGAATGTGTAAAAGCAACTTCTTCAAACAGTTTTATTGTAAAACAGAGCAGAGAAATAAGATAACAGCTTAAGGAGGACAAGGAGGCCTAAGGGCATTTTTATTTGTGATAGGGGAGGGCAGGAAGAAGGGTGATTTGTCAGTGATAACAAGAGGAAAGGAGAAAAATGGCCAAACATGAAGAAGGTGTGAGTATTACCTGCAAGAAGATTAAAGGAAATTTTATTATCTATTTTTTTTAGACAGGGTCTAGCTGTGTTGCCCTGGCTAGAGTGCAGTGGCATCATCATAGCTCACTGCAACCTCAGACTCCTGGGCTCAAGTGATCCTCCTGCCTCAACCTCTGCTGGGGTGCTAGAATGACAGGTGTGAGCCACCACACCTGGCCCCATTTTCTTAAAGAACAGGAGGCCAGGTCACTAGGTGAGACTGAGAGTGATGGAGAGCAAAGCAGAGGGAAGGGTGTGGGTGGGAGAGATGATTTGACAGGAAGCCAAAAGGGTGCCCCCAATGACCCCCCACCTGCTGCTATTTATGAATTTGTGATATCTGCCCCTCTTGAGCATGGGCTAGGCATACTAACTTACCTCTAATGAATAGAAAATAATAGAAGAGATGGAAGGTCCCTTTCAGATTAGGTTATAAAGAAGTGTGGCTTCCCTCTTAGGCACTCTCTCTCTTGCTCACTCATTCTGAAGGAAGCTAGCTGTGATGCTGTGAGCTGCCTCGTGGAGAAGCCCACCTGCCAAGGGACAGAGGGAGGCCTCTTTCCAACAGCCAGGATGGAACAAGGCCCCAGCCCAACAGCCAAGAGGAACAGAATCCTGCCAACAACTACATGAGGGAGCTCAGAAGAGATCCTCCTTCAGTTGAGTCTTCAGATGAGACTGCAGCCTGAGCTGCAAACTCATGAGGGACCTGGTGAAGCTGCCTCCAAATTCTTGGCTCACAGAAACTGTGAGATAATAAAAGTCTGTTGTTTCAAGCTGCTAAATTTTGGGGTAACGTGTTACACAGAAATAGAAAACTAATATAGAAGAGAAAGCAAGGAACAGAAGTCTTGAACAAGAAATCAAGTTAACAAGAGAACTATGCTTAGGATTGGCAAACAGTGTTAAATAACCAGTTTATTTAGAAGTCTCAACATGGTGGGGTCAAAAAGTAAACCATTCTATATTTTCCCCCAATCTATGTATTCAACTCTGCTCTCTCAAATCCTTATTTCCCATCCCTTAACACACGGAGTAAGATTTTATTTACATAAACCACTCATCTTCAGTTTAAAATCTCATACTATTTAACCCTCCAATATCTTCATTAAAACATAAGATTTTGACGAAGCACCCCAAACCCACTGTTTGGTCCACAGCTTGGGTAACTGGTGCTTTAAACCTTTCAATGTGTCGTAAAGGGTATCCCACAGAACACCACAGCATATTCTTCAAAATTCTGCCAAAATAAAATGAAAAGCTTATGCTATTTTTAGCTTCTCTGGAAGGCATTTAAAGTACAACTATAAGAAGAATATTTAAGTGCATTATAAAGTTGCATGTTGCTTAACTGTTGATAATCTGCCTTTAAAAACTGGTGTGTCAGATCGGAAGAAAATCCTGGGACTGTAATTGGCTTATGCATGAGTTCATGACTTCAATCTACTTCCTGATGGATGAGTGTTTCTTACTTTATTATTGCCTCAATGTACGTCTTAACTTGATGATCATTGATTTATGTTAGATATCTTGTTTAAAATTTCAGCTTCTTTGATATTTTGTTCCTTTTCTTTTTATGTCTCTAATGTTTACATAGACATTGCTATTGTCTGAATGTTTGTGTCCCCTAAAATTCATATGTTGAACTCCTAACCCCCAAGGTAACGGTATTAGCAGGTGAAGCCTTTTGGAAAGTGGCGAGGTCGTGAGGGCAGAGTCCTCATGAATGGGATCAATGCCCTTATAAAATCGGCCCAGGAGCTCATTCACTCCTTGAACCAAGAAAGGACACAGCTAGAAGGCGCTATGTATGAGCCAGAAACCAAGGCCTCATTAGACACGAATCTGCTTAGAGCCTGGATCTCGGACTTCTCAGCCCCTAAAACTATGAGAAATAAATTTTTGTTGTTTATAAGCCACCCAGTTTATGGTATTCTATTATAGCAGCCCAGAAGAACTAAGACACATATGAATACATTTGGAATGATTTCTTGGAGGAATTAACTAATCAGTGAGACAATATTTCACTACATTAGTGCAAGTTTGCAAACTATCTTGTGTCCTTGCCAGTGGCATGTCCATGTCATCATTTCAGTGTACTCTGCATTTAAGAAAGCATGAGATAGCCTGGTCTATAGAAATGCTCAAGTACTAGAATTATTTTATTTTATTTCTTCCAAATATATTTTCTTGACTACTAAAACTATGTTGTGTGTGTGTGTGTGTGTGTGTGTGTGTGTGTGTGTGTGCATGCAATTTAAAGCTCTTCTGCTCAACATCCTTCCATGCCACACCTTGAATTGGGTGTGCTCTGGTTCTGGAACACCTTTCTCCTCCTTCTCCTGGGTCTACCTCCAGCAGGGATGAGGACTGGAAGAAACAAACAGGAAAGCTAAGCTTATCCTGAGCACCTGATGTCCTCCTGGTGGGCGGTGATAGGGAGTGGCTTTGGTTCACTCTGGTTCAGTTGGATGCTAATGCCCTCTGCTGATATGGTGGCTTCTAGATATGCACGTGTGTGGTTTGGGGGTTGAGTTCAGGTTCGCCCCTGCCTTCTCCATCTTTGAGGACTCATTCAGAAAGGGACAACCATGTGTCTCTGGTTCTGACAGTGGCTCAGGCCACTCAATCTCCTCTTCAAATTGAACCTCCCTCTGCCCCAGATGCCTCTTGATCACCCTCCTTCCTTCCTCTCATGTAACTTCTGTGCTCCTTTAGATTGAGCCGTGGAAGCCGCTGAAGTCCTTTCTCATGTGCCTTGAAGACCAGGGAGAGCTACAATGAGACCACCTCCCCAACATCCATCCTCTTCATCCAAGGCATAGTAAACTATGGTCCTTACTCTCTCTCTCCTGGCTAGGGCTATTCCAGAAAGCCTCTCACCTTAGAAGTTCCAGGCAGAGGAGGCACCCCTTTCTATGTACATGTGTGCCCCTAAACTCCAGGAACGCATGGCAGGATCACTCAGGAGTCCTTTCCCCGGCCTCCCCTCTGCTGTCATGGTGCCATGAGATTGGGCCAACATGCTTCATGGGCATGCAGCCAAGGATTAAGACACCAGCTTTCCCTTCTTGTGACTCACTCATCTCTATGAGTGATTCCCTTGATGCCACCCATACGATCTTGGCATTATGGGAAACAGCCTCTCCTCCCCAGGGTGAGGAAGCGGAAAAGGCATGTATTTGCCCACCAGGCCAGTGACCCCCAACTCCAGTGATTCCCTGACTCTTCCCTCCCTGGGAACATGGGGAAGGATAAGAATCACAGCTGAAGGTTGTTGGAAGGTTCTGCAACCTCTTTAATAATCTTTAATGAAGCGTCTGGCCCTAATGTGCACAATCCCTGTTCTCTAACCTCCATTTTGAACCTTTGGGTACTGAGCCAGAAAAGCAATAAATGTTTCACCTAGTGTGGCAAACATTGAGAGATATTCCAGGGGAAAGGAACAGCACATGCAAAACCAAGAGGCAGGAAGATCATGGTTACCGATAAGTAGATCCATATGCTTGATTAGCAAGGGCTCTGAGACCTGAGTCAAAAGTGGAGGCCCATTGTGAAGAGACATCTATGTCCTTCTAAAGGCTAAAATTTACATGCCATAGGTGATATAGAGTCATGGAAGAATTTCTTGCAAAGGAGTGATAAGACTTAATTTGCATATTAGAAAGGTAACTGTGCTGGCAGCATGGCAGGCAGATTTTTGAAATGCATTTAGAAACACGAGGAAAGGAGAGAAGGGTGTGGCCAGGTTCAGGCAAGAGGGAAGAAGCACCCAAACAAGAGCCATGACAGCTGTCATGTGGGAAATGAACAGAGGTGAGAGATATTTAGGATATAGACCAGATAGGACTTTGTGATTAATTAGATGTAAAGGAGCAGGGGGAAGGAGAAAGTGACAGTGATCCATTGGTTTCTGACTTGAGGAACCTGGTGGAGAGCAATGACATTAGCAAAGACAGGGAGTTCAGGCGAAGATGATGAGTCCAGCTTTGGGAACATTGAGTTTGAGGCCCTCATAGGACATCCACATGGAGCTAGACATGCAGGAATATCCCTCGGTGTCAGCCTGGCTAGAGACATCCATTTGGAAGTTGAAACCATGAGAGTGGGCAGGATAAGTATAGAGTGATAAGAGGACTCAGGAATGAGTTCTAGGGACCCCAGGTATTTTAGGAGTGGGAGGAGGAAGAGGAAACCACAAAAAAAGGCTAAGAATAATTTGGCATTAAGAAGTTGGGAAACTAGGAGAGAACAGTACCATTTCCACTGGAGACCTCGGCGAGTGCGGCTGCAGAGGGCCGGAAGCTGGTGTGCGAGGTGACTGAAGAGTTCGTGGAAAGGGAAGAAGTAGAAGTTCTACTGTGAAGAAAGAGACAATGAAACCGGAGGGGATGCAGGGTCAAGGAAGCATGGTGTGTGTGGGCAGGGGGATGGCCCAGTGGTTCCACTTCAATGTAGAGAAGAGACCTGAGAGTGGCTTCAAGATCTTCCTGCAGCTCTGCAACCTCAGATGACCATGAATCTAGAGATGCATACTTACTAAACTAATCACGGGTCTTACTATGCCTTATATACCAGCCTTGTGGAGTATGTAACACTGCAGTGGAATTTAGTAGCCAGAAACTAAATTTCCAATGTCTAAATTCTAATTCCTTGCCTAAATCTCTGCCTTTGCTCCCAAAAAGAAATACAGAAGCCAGGAACACTATGTCAGTGCCATGGAAGTGGCACTGGATTCTCCTTGCTGCATCACATACACAGCTAGTATTTTGATAGAAACCATAGCATCTGGGAAAGCATGCCTAATTGTCAATTATTAATCATCTGAATCAACAACCACCAATTCTTCCAAAAGTCTTCCAAAACTGGGTGAACTCCAAATGCTGCACAACTAAACACTGCTGGAGACAAATACCCAGTGTATAGACTGGTATGAAAATCACACTCACCAGCTTCCGAAGGTCACTGGGTGGTAGGGTTGTTCTCCACTGCCACGTGTTGGCCCTATTATGCACCTATCCACCCTCAGTCTTTCCTAGCTCCAGCTCTCCTCCTGTCCCTCACTGTGACTTTCCTTGTGCCTCATAAAGGGGGAAATAAAACAACCTATTGGAAGGAAATGTCTTCATCCTCCCATACCGAATCTATAAATCTCTCTTCTCCTCCTGCCCCTCTTGTCATGGCAATGGTAGTGTCTCCTATGCCAGGAACAGTGTAAAATAGTGTACAATGTTCCATGTGTACTCTGTCACATCCTCTCGTGACTCCCCAGGGACATTACTCCTTTGATTAGCCGACAGTGTGTGACTGTCTGAGGTTCTCAAACACACACGACCACCACTATCATGATCACCAATCTTTCCCTCACTGAGAGAGGACTTTCATTATTGCATGCAAATGCTTTAGTATCTTCAAGTTCTTGCCTTCAATCCCTTGCCCAACGCACACCCTGTCTTAGTCTTCTCAGGCTGCCACAACAAAACACCGTAGACAGGTGGCTCACAAACAATAGAAATTTATTTCTGACAGTTCTGGAGGCTGGGAAATCCGAGATCAAGGCACCAACAGATTCAGTGTCTGGTTCATAAATATCTTCTTGCTGCGACCTCACATGTTGGGAGGAACAAACAAGTTCCCTCAGGCTTCTTTTAAAAGGGTTCTAATCCCATTCAGGGAGGCTCCCGCCAAAGACCCGCTCACCTCCCAAGGGCCCCATCTCTTAATACCATCCCCTTGGGGGTTAGGATTTGACACATGAATCTGGCAGAGGGGACAGAAATAATCAGACCGTGCCATACCCCACTCCATCTCCCTCCTCATCGTTCCCTTCCCTTGACAACTGAGTTCCTCTGGAGTGTGGTCCACACCTCCTGCCTCCACAACTCACCCCAGTCTGGCTTCCACTCCCACAGTATGGAGTTGTCACTGGCCTCCATGTTGACAAGTCCCAAAGCTGCTCTAGAAACTTCTCATGGCAATTCACATACTTTATCTCATTTTTAAAACACTTGTCTCCTGGCTTTTAGAAAGCCTTCCTCTCCTGGCTTTGTCCTATCTGTTCTTCCAATCCTTCCCCTCTCCCCCTCCAATCTATTCTCCTGGCAGCAGATAGAATGATCTTGAAATACAAACTGCATCGACAATGAAAATTTTTCAATGGTCTCCCAAATTCTTAAAGACCTCTGCAGCCTCAAAATCATGCCACTCCCTTCATTGTTCACTGGGCTCTTGTCATACCTGGGCTCTTGCAGCTCCCAGAGGTCCCTGTATCTTTGCTTCAGGGACTTGGCACACTTTGATCCCTCTATTTGGAATGTTCTTTCGTCCTCCAACCCCACTCTTCACCTAGCTAAATCCTGCTTTGAGCTTAAATGTCACTTCCTCCAAGAGGCCTTCCCAGCCTAAACTGAGTTCCCAGGTAATCATCTCCCACAGAGCTCTCTGGAGTTTGTCAGTAGTATTTATCATAGTTCTAACCATTTACCCATTTGCGCAGGATTGTCTAATGCACGTCTTACTAACAACGCCATTACCTTTCAGAAGGCAACTGACGCCTTTGGTACCCCTCACACAACGTGGAACTCAGAATCATGTGTGGCTCCCAGGAGGTGCTCAACAGAGTTTTGCAGAATGACCCAAATTATTATTTTGAAGTAAAATTAATTTGCAGAATAAAATAAATTATGTTGAAAAAAATCTTTGTCCAATTTGAAAATAGTAATAGTCTCAGTATATCGATTCTATTTTCTCATATCATTTGCAAAAAGTTTTTTTTTTCCCCCAGAAAAAAAGTGTTAGAAAAAAATTCTTCCCCTTTGGGTCACAAGATGGCATGATGTCATGGAAAGGGCGCAACCTGGCTGAGGACACAGGCAGACAGCCCCGGCTCTGGCCTCTGACTCAGAGTTTTCTCATTTGTGACACAGTAGTTGCAACCATACCTAACTAGTACTAATAGAACTGTGAGGATTGGAGAAGGAAAAAATCAATAGGAACCATGCTTTGTAAACTGTAAAATGTTCAGTAAACATAGTTATTCATTTGATGATGACGCCAGGTTTAATTCCTTAGAGAAGGCATTTTTCCTCATTAGTTTTCCTCAAAAAGAAATAGGCCAATTAATTGTTTACTGCAAAAAAAAAAAAAAAAAAGGCCAGGCGCGGTGGCTCACGCCTGTAATCCTAGCTCTCTGGGAGGCCGAGGTGGGCGGATTGCTCGAGGTCAGGAGTTCGAAACCAGCCTGAGCAAGAGCGAGACCCCGTCTCTACTATAAAATAGAAAGAAATTAATTGGCCAACTAATATATATACAAAAAATTAGCCGGGCATGGTGGCGAATGCCTGTAGTCCCAGCTACTCGGGAGGCTGAGGCAGGAGGATTGCTTGAGCCAGGAGTTTGAGGTTGCTGTGAGCTAGGCTGACGCCATGGCACTCACTCTAGCCTGGGCAACAAAGCGAGACTCTGTCTCAAAAAAAAAAAAAAAAAAAAATACGTAGCAGCCACCTGGTTCTAGTTCACATCTATTTTTTTCAATTGTTTGTACATTCTGTTGAGGAGAAATCGAAGCAGTTCTCTATTTAAAAAAAAAAGGAGCATATTTTAATGCAACAATTGAATTGGCTTATTGAGACCACCATGTTGGAATGTGAATTCACCTACAATTTAACTTGTGTTGATAAAAGCAAGAAACAGGGCCATCAAAAGTTGGATGAATAAAGATCTTAAACAGCAGGATTCCTTTGTTATGGCTAGACTAAGAAGATATCGAGCCCCAAATTGCAGTGTATATGGGAAAGAGATAGGACCTGTTTCCTTACAGGAGTCTTTTCAAATTGTAAACTTCTTGAGCCCTGAAAGATGGTTACATAAATACACATCAGCCACTCTTGGAGAAGAGCTTGGTTATGAAACTGGTAAAAAAAAAAAAAAAAAAAAAAAAGTCTAAATCAGTGAACGTTTTAGTTCAGTCACCGATGATCCAAGCAAGTTTCACTTAAGGAAATCATCCACACCCTTTTTGTTCACAATCCCTGCCTCCCTTCCCTGAAATGCCTCAGAACGTTTCTGCTTCAACCAAAGAGGAGGGCATTTATAAGTCAGACTGTGATTTCTTGCCCTATATAAACTTTAAAGGATATCAGCTGTTTGTTTGAAAAACTATATTCTATATACATTAACATACCTAACATTATATTCCTTCTAAAAATGGTGTTTGGTTTATTTTTAACGAATTTTTTTCTGTTTTACAAGACCATGAGTACATAAGCCCTACTAACATCTCTATGTATTACTCTGATGCCTAAAACATGCTTTGTAACTGTCAAATATGTGCTAAAACTGTCAAAAATCTATGGATGCAGCTGCATAAATTTTGAAACCAAAGTCAAAGTTCTATTTATTCCATGACAGTATTAGTGTTGCAAACTTTACAGCATTATGGAAAGTAAAAACCCCACCCCAACATCTTTTTTTAAAATTTATGCTATAGTCATTTCTTCCAAGAGCTAGTCATTTATAACCCTGTTCTGTTCCTAAGATGAAATGATATACATACTTTTAAAACATTTTATTGACATATATGTTCAACAAAGTAATGTACAATTTGATGAATTTTTGCAAACCAAACACACATATGTAACCAGCACCCAGATCGAGAAAAAACATGACCAGCCCCTCAGACCCACAATTTCCAGCAACTTCCAGCAATCCATCCCAAGAATAACCACTATCCTGACTTCTAACAGTGTAAATTAGTTTTGCCCATTTTTGTATTTCATATAAATGGAATCATATAGTATGCTGATGTGTCTGGCTTGTTTTGCTCAACACTATATTTTATACACCTTACTAATATGTTCAGAGTACAATGCTAACCTCTACAGCCCTGTAATTTTTTTTTTTTTTTTTTTTTTTTTTTTTTTTTTAGAGACAGAGTGTCACTCTGTTGCCCAGGCTAGAGTGCAGTGGCAACATTGTAGCTCACTGCAACCTCAAACTCCTGGGCTCAAGCAATCTTCCTGCGTAAACCTCCTGAGTAACTGGGACTATAGGCATGAGCCACAATGCCCAGCTAAATTTTCTATTAAATATTTTTAGAAGAGACAGGGTCTGACTCTTGCTCAGGCTCATCTCAAACTCCTGAGTTCAAGAGATCCTCCCACCTTGGCCTCCCAGAGTGCTAGGATTATAGGCATGAGCCACCGCACCCAGCCAGTATTGTAATTTTTATTCAATCATTCAACAAATATTTTTTGATCTCTCAATGTGTGCCACAAACAAATGAATCTTTATTTCTATAGATAACATTTCAGTGTTCACTTGTTTGTAGAAAATCAGTAAATAAAATTTTAGCTTATTATCATGCCTTTTGCCAAACTAAATTTCAGCAATTTAAAAAATAATCTAAAAATCATTATATACATAAAGATATAGGCAAGATTTTATTTTCTTTAAATAGGTACAACTCCTATTTATACTAATGGTTTCAATGTTTGCTTGTTATTCTCATTGTTTTTTCTCATGACATTTTGTGATCTAAATAATTTGTTTTAAAATTAACGAATCTGAATTCTTCAGCATAGTCAGTTCTTTGGACCGATTTGTGTCTCCAAAGCAGATCACGGTGTGGTTCAAAGGACTTGCTAAACCCAGATGTGAATCACAAATTAGCTGTATAACTTGGGGCAGCTTCCTTAACCTCTCTGTGCTACTTTCTGCATCTATAAATAAGATGGTGTCTGCAGTCTCTCTGAGCTCAAAAATTCTAGTTCAAAAATTTTTCAAGTAAGACTTACTAGAAACAAAATAACTAGGGGAAAGGAAGCAGAAGCTCCATCAGTTTAAATTAAAGAGGAGTAGTTGCCCCCACATGCTGCACCAGTTCCTGGGCCAGTCCAGGTGAGACACTCGTTCAGCAGAACATCTTCCATTTTCCCTGTACAGTAGATGTTCGAAGACAGCCCCAAGAATTGTATGCACTTTCTTCATGGAGGTAGCTCCCTGCCACATCTAAAAGGTAGCATAGAAATATATTTTCTTTTAGGTCTCCAAAATGGTGTTTCCACATTTTTAACTTAGCATTAAGTACTGAAACAAAACGCAGAGTCTGGTCTCCGTGTTGGCATTTTCTACCCAGCGAGCCTGAGGCCTGAGCACAGCTGTAGGGTGCAAAAGCTGCATCTACTTCCCCAAAGAGAAAACTGATTGGATGTGTTGCCTTTTTCCTTTGTTCTGTAAAACATTTGATTAATGATCTAACCTAGCGAATAACAACAAAAAATAACACATTAATACTTTGGTCCTTAGAATTCTTAAGTCTAACCATAAAGCTTAAAAAATAGTATTATACATTGGCCAGGCGCGGTGGCTCACGCCTGTAATCCTAGCACTCTGAGAAGCTGAGGCAGGAGGATTGCTTGAGTTCAGGAGTTCGAGAGTAGCCTGAGCAAGAGCAAGACCCCGTCTCTACTATAAAAAGAAAGAAAATTAGCCAAAGAACTAAAAATAGAAAAAATTAGCCAAGCATGGTGACACAGTGCCTATAGTCCAGCTACTCAGGAGGCTGAGGCAGGAGGATCGCTTGAGCCCAGGAATTTGAGGTTGCTGTGAGCTAGGCTGAGGACACGGCACTCTAGCCCAGACAACAGAGTGAGACTCTGTCTCAAAAAAAAAAAAAAAAAGTCTATATTGATAAGGGACAAATGTCATCATTTTTTTCTTTTGTGTCTCCCTCTCTAATTTCTCTCCAATGGGAAAACGGGTGTTCTTCATGTCTAAGTAGTAATTAATAAAATGAAAGCAAAAGTCTATAAAGGGCATCAACAAATATGCTAGCATACTGCCCGCTAAGTCTGTGCCTGTTTTCCACGTGGTGAGGTCTAAGCTTATGTCTCCATTTTATTAATATGGATTGGGGAAAAGCAAAAACAAAAACAGAACCAACTGATACGGGCTTTCTGTCATGTTCAAGTGGGAAATTGCAAACGTTTACATCAGCCCCCGATCCTATTTTTGGTTTATTTGAGGGAGAAATATATCAACACACACTTTTTTACCTCTGAAAAGTCAGTCGCTACTTACGTAAAACAAACACCCCAGAAAGGAAAGCGCATCATGCCCGGCCTGCAGCGGGGCTGGGGAAGCGTGCTGACGCAACTCCCATTTTCATCTGCCAAACAACAACTGAGCTCATCTGTACGCAGTTGGTAAATTTGAAAAGGTAAACTACAAGAAATGTTGCATAATGACACCATAAGAAAAAAAAAGTCATTTCTGAGTTTGCTGCTCTTTAAACTCTTTGAATTCTTGCTTCAGTGGCTCTGTTGAGTCACAGCTGTGATCCGTGCTGGCATGAACCAAAAATAACATGACTAACTGCAAAGGTTACAGGGTTTTGGCCGGCTTTTTATGGCCACACAGCAGTACCTTTCTGTTGAGTGGAAATGTAACATTTAGCTTTTAGGGAAATCTTTCTCAAGCAGGTTCTTATTCAAAAGTTGTCTTAAGTCTGCCCTAAGTGTTGTTTCTGCTCTACTGAAAGCAGGAGTGAACAGACAGCTGAGGTATAAAAGATACAGAATTAAAAGGCCACACTTATCTTAGAGGAAGCTGCTGTAAACATCCTATGCTGACAATACCACTAATAGAGAAAACGAAGCACGCTACTTAAGCAATATAAAATGAGTGCTACAT
Organism: Microcebus murinus; assembly: GCF_040939455.1. NCBI lineage: Eukaryota > Metazoa > Chordata > Mammalia > Primates > Cheirogaleidae > Microcebus > Microcebus murinus. The sequence goes on from NC_134118.1 coordinate 10,411,242, forward strand.
CTGACTTCCATTAGAAAACATAAACTCTTTTCAGAATCTTTTCCCCTTCTTCCCCCTCCTTCCCCCAAAATGGCACTACGGACTGCTTCACTTTTTCCAATCATACAGTGATATTTGGAAAGTTCCATTTGCTTCCATTAAGAAAAATACAGAGAAGGAAAAAATACATAATAGCCATCTATCATTTTGTATGTGAGGCTTGCTTAGTGATGGGATTCTCCCCTCCTCCCAAAAACCCTGTGTGTTACATGAGTAATTTAGGTCCCGTTGTATAATAATAAACCTATTTTGCTCTAAAGAAATGGCTTCTATATTCAAGTAATCTTTTGTTTTGTAATCTCTCAACAAGGGCTTGTTTTGCCCTTATCTATCTTTCATTTGTTTTTGTCATTTATTTATTTTGTTGTTTATTTGACAAATATTGAGTAAATACCTAACCTCCTACAGGCATTTGGGAGACAGCAGTGAGGGGCCCTGACATAGCCCCTGCCCTTGTGGCAGGAGATTTAGTAGGAAAGACTGACATGAATCAAAGAATCACAAAAAAAGCCTCTTTAAACAAGTAATATTTGAGCAGAGCTCTAAGGGGTGAAACAGGGCTAACCGGGAATGAAGAGAGAAGAGCCATCTAGGTGAGGATCGCTTTTTTCTGATGCAAAGACCCAGCCAGGGAGGGTGGAGGTGCATTTGCAGAACTAGCGGGAGGTCTGGGTAGCCCGAGGGCAGAGGCCAGAGGAAGAGCAGGGTTGGGGGACAAGGCTGGAGAGCCGGGTAGGACAGAGACCACGGAGACTACACAGGAACCAGCAGTCACTAATCAACATTTTAGTGTTCTCCTGAGAAAAGCAGGAAGCCAATTAATGTGTTTTAATCAGTGGGGGACTATGAGATTTCAGTTTTATATTTGTCATAGAAGCTAATGGCTGAGGGAAAGGAAAGGAAAGGAAAGGAAAGGAAAGGAAAGGAAAGGAAAGGAAAGGAAAGGAAAGGAAAGGAAAGGAAAGGAAAGGAAAGGAAAGGAAAGGAAAGGAAAGGAAAGGAAAGGAAAGGAAAGGAAAGGAAAGGAAAGGAAAGGAAAGGAAAGGAAAGGAAAGGAAAGGAAAGGAAAGGAAAGGAAAGGAAAGGAAAGGAAAGGAAAGGAAAGGAAAGGAAAGGAAAGGAAAGGATCCAACAAACTCCAGGGGAACCAAAAAGGAATAATTGGCTTAATTATTAATTATTGCTAGGAATGTCCCTAGAACACATACTACAGATAAACTTGGCACATGCAGGTCTCTGAGCAAGGACAGACAATGATTCTTCTCTTCATGGTCAAGAGAAAGTTGACCCAGACCCTGGTAACCTTTGCCATTAGTCACGTCAGTCTTAGTCAGTCCCAACCCACCTGTTTCCAAAACACTGGGGAAGTGCTCTGGCAAGACAGGGCGGAGCCCTCGATAGGCCAATGATCCCAAGTCGTCTGGTCTTTGGACAGCTGGACATGGAGCCCCTGCAGGGAAACGCAAAGGCAGGGCAAGCCCAAGAGCTCAGAGTAGCAGTGCTAATCAAGATAAAGGCATTTGGGTGGCTTTTTTTGTCTTTTGTTTTTTGGTTTTTGCCTCGCTTGAAAGAGCCTTTTTAGACTTTCTAGAGTTAGAGTAGGCTAGCTATGGTAGACCTCTAAGTTTTCTCCTTCCCAAGTGGACTTCCTTAGGAATCTCCACAATCACCCCATTGCAGGTGCCATTATCCTGACTATTATCCACACCCTGGAAGTCTTGGCTTCACCTTGCCTTTCTCTCTCTCCCTTGCCCACCTCCTACCAGCTAAAGCCTCCCCAGACTCAAACCCACAAGACATTTTGCCACTAAGAGAAAAAAAACTGTTAAGTAAATTTCTTACAAGGAAAAAGTGCTTTTGAAGACTTTTAAAAATGTTTTCAAGACCCAGCCAGATGCAATGGCTCACACCTGTAATCCTAGCCTTCTGGGAGGCCAAGGAGGGAGGATTGCTTGAGCTCAGGAGTTCAAGACCAACCTGAGCACAAGCAAGACCCTGTCTCTACTAAAAATAGAAAAATTAGCTTGGCGTTGTTATGCGTACCTGCAGTCCCAGCTACTCGGGAGGCTGAGGCAGCAGGATTGCTTGAGCCCAGGAAATTGAAGTTGCAGTGAGCTACAATGACAAGACTGCATGCTACCCACAGCGACAGAGTGAGACTAAGTCGCCAAAAAAAAAAAAAAATTTGTTTTTGAAAATGAGAAGGATCAAATGGCAATGGGTATGCAAAATCCTCCCTCTCAACCCCCTTGCACAAAGCCAGTCCCTGCAGAAGAGCCTGATGCCACCGTGAAACATTGTGACAGTGCTGGAACTGAGCAAGGCTCAAGAGAGCATGGACAGAACGCCCTTAGCACAGTGCCCAGCACTTGGTATAGGAGCTGCGATCATTATTATAAATGTTGCTAGTAAAAATACCTCTCTCTGCCATGCTACCTTCGGGCTGCCCACAGGCAAAGCCCCTGATTAACCTAAGGAGCACACAGCTCACGTCACATGTCACATAGCACATAGTAGAACCAGGTCCAAAACCTGGGCAGGAGCTTTGCCTGACAACAGGTTCTGTAATGAGGGCCACATTAGGACTCCTGTGGCCCCTGACACATTTTTGCCTTCCTGGCCCTCTTCTTCACCAAAACCAGCAAATGATATATACATATGTGAATTACACTTGACAACTGCATTAGTATAAAGACAAATACATGAATATGATATATTAAGACAAATTCTTCAACCTAAATGTTAATTTTTTTTCTTCTGATTTTAGAAGATATGAAAACACTTTCGTGGACCCCTCAAAATAACGTGCACCCCAGTGGCCAAGCAGGCTCTGACTATAATGGCTTTGCCTTCCAGAAACGTACCCACAGCGATGCTTCTTGTGATCAGTGTGCCGGTGGCCCTGGCACTCAGGGCTCCATACACGCTGTGGTGCTGGCATTTAGTGGGACTGTCACACAGTGTGAATATTGCCGTGCTACCACCCCATTGCTCCGTGAGCTCTCAGAGCGCACAAGCAGCTTTTGTGCAAGGTTTCCTCCTTATCTCCTAGCACTCAAGAAGAACTCAATAAATGTTTATTAAATGAGTATAATCTGGCCAGGCATGGTGGCTCATGCCTGTAATCCCAGCACTTTGGGAAGCTGAGGCAGGAGGATTGCTTGAGGCCAGGAGTTTGAGACCTGCCTGGACAATGTAGTGAGACCCAGTTTGTAGAGAAAATGAAAAAATAAAATAGATAAATGAGTATAATGCAATGAGCTGGATGTAGGGCTTGACTGGGAAGGTCAATGCAGCTACACTCGCTGTGATGTGAACCCTGTTTAGCCTGGACTGGAGGCCCAGCAACCGTCTGTGTGGACGGTAACTCGGCAGATTGATGGAGAACAACGGGTCTGGAGTCTCGCTGCCCATGCGAGAACTCAGGCTGTGACACTCCACAGCTGTGCGGCTCTGGGCAGTTTCCTAGCCTCTCCTGGCCTCAGTTTCCTGCAGGGTCATGGAATTGTGGTAGGAGTCAAAAATAACACACACAGAGAACTTAGCGCAGAAGCTGACTCGTAATAAGGGATCAGTACATGTTAAATATTATTTCCATTTAGCCAGGATAGAAACAAACATATCTGTGTCACTGTGTCCTTGTGAAAAAAGAGTGAGATAGCAAAGACTGGAGACGTCGTGGGAGGGCGTTAAGACTCACGGTGCCTGAGAGGACCAGCACCTGTGTCCCCGCTCCAAAGCCTCCCAGGTAGGGGACTTGAAACAAAGCATTTACCTAATCGAGGAGCCTGACTTTACTCATTGACAAAATGGGGACAAGGCCTACCTCGGGATGTGGCTTTGAGGGTGGAGTGTTATCGTGAATGTGAAAAAAGAGCTTTGTCGGGTCCAAGGTGCTATAAAAAAGTTACTGCTCAGCTGTTGCTTTTGGTATCTGGCCAACGGATGCACAGTTTAGGTTTAACAGTATCAGTCATTGATCCCATCTTTTTCCTCCTCTTCTGCCATACTCCTTTCGGTTTTAGCCTTAAAACCACATTCCTTAATAAAACGTCGTTTCTTAATGAGGTCTACCTTGGAGTTTATTCATGCTCTTAAATCTTTAAATTGTGGTCACTCTGAGACCCTTTCCCTGTGTGCTCTTTGCTGGTCCCTCGAAATGATCTTGCTCCTGCGGGAAGTCTAAGTCACTCGAGGGAGAGACCCTCTTGAAATTTCCCACTTCCCAAACTGGCCAACCCCAGTGTGTAGGAAGTGAGCAAGCCCCAAAGGTCCTGGCCCTGCTCACTGCCCCTGCCCTGCTGTATACACACAGAGACTGCCCGCCCTTTTACAAGACTATTGTTCTGGGTTTAGGAGGAAGTTGTAAAACAGTAAAGCAATAAAAGCTCTGATAGATGCATCCTCAAAGGTAAGGTTGAAGTGACTCCTCGCTGCAACGGACAGTTCCAAGCCCCCAACAGAGTCATCTGCTCTCAGACCTCAGACATCGCCACCCAATGCCGTGACTCACCGTCCCGGAGGAAAGGGTGGGGCCGCCAAAAGTCAACAGAGAGCAGGACACCTGAGTCTCGGGAGCCTGGGAATGCGCTATCTCGGGGAGGAGGCTCCGGCTCCGTGGGGATCATCGCTACGGAGATTCGGAGTTGAAAGAGATCATTGTGCACCGGCTCTCATGAACGTTCATTGCCAAAGGTTAGCTTCAAACACTAGAAAAGTCTGCCAGTGATGCACCGAAGAGTTCCTTTTGGGTTTATGGCTGCAAGGGAGAATGTTGTCAAATTCCCACTGACATTATTTAGAAGCAAGGATTCCCTTCTCAGCCCGGCCACCTGCCTCTCCCCCTCCCGTCACCTTTCCCTCCACACTCCAGACCTGAGGACTGTGGAGGGGGCAGGGGGCAGCTGGCAAAAGATTTCCCCCTCATGGAGGCGTTTCCTCCATCGACTCCACCGCAGGGCCACGCGCACCTTGGAGCATGACCATTACCCAGAGATTAAAATCCCTCTTCTCCTGGTGACTTCATGGGGGGTCTGCTTCTCTAGGAACCACCAGGGCGCCACAGCTCACCCCACACCACCACACAGCGGGCCGGCAGCCTTATCTGCGTCCGCACATTCTGCCCACCCCAGGGGGGACGCTTCACCCAGCCTGGCCAAACAGACTCCTCCAGGAATGAGGAATTAGAAATCAGAGACTGCTGGTCAGTGGGAGGAGGGAGGAGTGGAGGCGGAGGGGAGGGGAGGGGAGGCAGGGGTGATGATCTTGGTTCCTGATGGCTCCCTGGTTCTTGACTCGCACCCCCTGCCCCATGCCCTGCAGCTTTCCCATCCTTGGGTTCCATGAGACACGTCTATATCTGTGTAATAAATACCCACCCTTGATTTCTGATATTTTTGCAATTATAATAGCCATTGAGCAACAGTCTCGACTTTCAGTCTGTTATCCACACTTCTTCGGTGCCATCCACATGCTTTAGGGGAAAATGATTTCAGAACAACACATCTGACTCAGGCTCATCAGTATAACCCGATTCCCTGACCACAGCTGGAGGCTTAGAGATGGTCCCATCAGCCGCGGAAGCCAATGAGACATGAGTAGAGTTTTGCTGAGGTCTCTGTTAGGTTTCAGAATGACCCCCTCACTCACTCCTGGGTCCTGATAAGGAAGCACACAGACCAGGGAGTTGTTGACAGCGTATTACAACCACAGAGATGACACCATGGAATGATGAAGAAGATGCTTTGTCATGGGAGGTATGATTAAGCTGCCAGATCAAACCATTCCTGAAGTCCACCCTCCCTCAGACTCTCCAGTCACAGGATCCAATAAATCCCTTTGACTAAACATCTTAACTAAAATCCTTGAGACACTACTCCAATGTACAGGCTTCCAACTGCAACAATCCCAACTTGCCTCAGTATATTCTGGGAGAATGAAAAGTAAAACAGGAAAAGAGTGTGTGGCTGGAAAATTGGAGGCTTCCAAGATACTAGTCCTCCCCTGCCACTAATTACCTATGGAACCTTAGGCAAGTCATGTACCTTACTTGAGCCCAGTCACTCATCTGCAGGATGAAAAGGATGAGACTTCCAACACTAACATTCTATGATTTTATTTTTAGACCCTTAGTGCCAACTTTTATTGAATCCCATGGGGGTAGTTTGTACCTCTGCGAACTGTGGTAAGTTCTCAACTCAGAAACTAAAAACAATAACAGGAAAAACAGAAACATTTTTGCTGCATTAGAACTCTCACTGTGAGGCAAGAAACCCTGAGTTGGAATTCTAACAAAGAAAGGTGGAGAGAGGAAATGATGGGATACAATAGAAGAATCTTTTGGCCGAGCCCTGTTCACATAGGCTAGTCCTTTGAGCATTTTGGGGTTATAATAACCAAGGGATCCATGGTTTGGTGGCCCTGCTGGTCACACCCTGCTGGGGGACATCCTTCACTTGAGCTGTGTGGTTGAGGTAGACTCTGGTCCATCAGGCTTTGTAAAAAGGATCCAAGGGTATAGATATTTAATTTGGGCTTTGAATTAGTTAGAGAACACCCTGAACTCTTAAAAGTTAGTATTTGCTATTGATATTATTTTTCAAGACTTTTTTAATTGTCAGAGACTGTTTTCTTTTTCCTTTTTGTGGCTTTGTTACTGCTAAGAAAATAAAACCTGCCCCAACCCTGAAACTCAGAACTGATACTCCAGGTTCTCTCACTGGAAAGAATAACAAAAACAAAAACCTGCATAACTGACTTCCACCACAAAGAGCACATACAAGATTGTGTACACACGCACGCACTCACACAAATTCATAAAGGACCCAATCACTCAGGGATCGAGCTGGGACCAGACCTGCCATATGGATTTACTTTTCCTGGAGGTTTCCAAATATTCAAGTTTACAGCATATCTTTCCAGTACCATATCTTTCAAGAAGTCTCTTCTTCCCACAGCTTTAAATATAGCTGAGCAAAAGTCAAGCATGATCTTAAAAGAACAAAGCAGGAAAAGTTCATAGACCATCGTTTGGTAGAGCACCAAGGTATCGTATGACAGGAGCGACGTGTCAGGCCAATTTCAAGGCTGACATCTACCTATGGTAGGGAAAATAACAGTGGAGAAAAATATAATTCTGGAAATCGTAAAGAAACAGTATGGTGTCCATTTCCCAAATGCCTTTAGATTAGCTTTAAAAAAGAGTAGAGGCCGGGCGCTGTGGCTCACGCCTGTAATCCTAGCTCTTGGGAGGCCAAGGCGGGCAGATTGCTCAAGGTCAGGAGTTCAAAACCAGCCTGAGCAAGAGCGAGACCCCGTCTCTACTATAAATAGAAAGAAATTAATTGGCCAACTGATATATATATAAAAAAAAAATTAGCCGGGCATGGTGGCGCATGCCTGTAGTCCAGCTACTCGGGAGGCTGAGGCAGAAGGATCACTCAAGCCCAGGAGTTTGAGGTTGCTGTGAGCTAGGCTGATGCCACGGCACTCACTCTAGCCTGGACAACAAAGTGAGACTCTGTCTCAAAAAAAAAAAAAAAAAAAAAAAGAGTAGAAAAGATGGTTGGTTTGGTTGTCCAAAAAAGTATGTCGAACAAAAAGTATGACACAATTCTCTCAACTCTCAGACTCCAAATTCAAGACCTAGAAGAAATCAGGGTAATGATCCAGCCTGGTCTCCTCATTGTTGCTCAGCACTAACTATGCTTAGTTACATAAAAAATCAATTTGAAATATAATTAAACCTATGAAGAGGGCAGCATTCAATACTGTCTGATTTTATTTCCATGAAGTTCAAAAACAGACAACCTGTGGCGTTGGAAGTCAGAATGATTGGTTCTGAAGGAGAAAGGGAACAGGAGAGGGGGCTCCTGGAAACATCCTGTCTCTGGATCTGAGTGGCAGTGAATTAAGCACACCGTAGCTGTGAGACTTCATCCGGCTCTACATTTATGACCTGCATACTTTTACGTGTATGTTATACATCAATTTAGAAGAAGTTTATTTCAGAAAAAAAGAACATAGATAATCAAATCTAAGTCAAAAGCCAGAGAAATAAAATGTCATGTTGTTTTCAATCTAATACGATATTTAATTTAGAAAGACATTAGCCTTTTTATCACCTTTCTAATTTATGCACAGTAAAATTAACTTCTTTGGCATATACATTTATGAGCATGACAGATGCATGCAGTTAGACCACCACTGTCGAGACATAGAACAGTTCCATCATGCCCAAAAATTTCCTCTCACTGCCCCTTTGGAGTCAACCCCTGCCCCCACTTTCAATTCCTGGCAGCTGCTGATCTGTTCTCATAATTTTGCATTTTCCAGAATGTCATATGAACAGAATTGTACAAAGAGTGGTCTTTTGAGTTTGGCTTCTTTCGCTTAGCATGATACATTTGAAATTCATATATGTTGTTACATGAATCAGTAATTTTCTCCCTTTTATTCCTGAACAGTATTCCATTATGTGGACGTGCCACAGTTTGTTTATCCACTCACCAGTTGAAGGCATTTGGGGTGTTTCCAGTTTGGGGCGATTATGAATAAAACGTGCTATAACCATTCGTGTACAATTTTTAAGTGACCAAAAGTTTCCCGTTCTCTTGGGTAAATACCTAGGAGCGGAATTGCCGGATTGTATGGTGTGTGTTTAACTTTATACAAAATTGCTTTCCAAAGTGGATCCGCCGTTGGCATTCCCGCCAGCGGTAGACGAGGATCTCAGGTGCTTCACATCCTTGCCAATGGATAATGTCCTCTTTTTTTAAACCATTCTAATCGTTGAAGAGGTCATTTCCACAAAAATAATTCGTACAAGGTTCTGCTAAAGGTGTGCGTGAAAAGTTTAAAATTAAGAAAAACAGGCCGGGCGCGGTGGCTCACGCCTGTAATCCTAGCTCTTGGGAGGCCGAGGCGGGCGGATTGCTCAAGGTCAGGAGTTCAAAACCAGCCTGAGCAAGAGCGAGACCCCGTCTCTACTATAAATAGAAAGAAATTAATTGGCCAACTGATATATATATAAAAAAAATTAGCCGGGCATGGTGGCGCATGCCTGTAGTCCCAGCTACTCGGGAGGCTGAGGCAGAAGGATCGCTCGAGCCCAGGAGTTTGAGGTTGCTGTGAGCTAGGCTGACGCCATGGCACTCACTCTAGCCTGGGCAACAAAGGGAGACTCTGTCTCAAAAAAAAAAAAAAAAGAAAAGAAAAACATAATATACATTAATATAATACTTCAGGCTGATTGGAATTATTATACGTCCTTAAAAATAACGAACTTACTTTCAAAAGTGAAGCTTGAATCTGAATTTCTTCAATAATTGACATTCATTGTTTTCTATTCATTGGCCATTTATATTTCTTTCTATGGGAATTACCTGTTTGGACATTTTGTCCATTTTTCTATTATTATTTTAAAAACTAATTTGAAAGAACCCTTTGTATCAGACTGTTGGGTGTCATTATGTTGTAAATAATTTTTTTGTGCTTTCAGTTTATGAAGGTTCCTGACATAAAGAGATTTTTTTAAAAATGTATAGTCAAATTTATTGTTATTTTCCTTATGGTTTCTGAGTGTATTATTATAATTAGAAAACCCTTTTCCACTCAAAGATTCTAAAAAAGTTCTCACCAATGTTTCCTTTTATTTTCATGACTTCACTTTCTTCCGTGCAAACACTGATCTACCTAGAATGAAATTGGAGGTCATAATTAAGATAAGGATCTCAACAAACTGAGATTAAAATTAAGTAAGAAAAATTAAAATTTGCAAGTAAAAGCTGAAAAAAACTCTTTAAGATTAATATACTTTTTTCCAAAAGCGATATATTAAACGTATGTTTCTTTAAACACTCTCACTTGATGCCACACTCTAGCTTAACCCTCTTTTAAGGTCTTTTACTTTTTTCAGCTTTAATTAAAACTGAATGTAAATTTTAAAAAACCGAATATAATAGAGACTTCTTGGGAAATATCAATGTCTGCTCCTAACTTAAATATGTGAATGTGAATGTAAATTTATTTTTTATATTTATTTATTTCGAGATGGAGTCTTGCTCTGCCACCCAGGCTGGAGTGCAGTGGCACCATGGCAGCTCACTGCAGCCTCAAACTCCAGGGCACAAGCAATCCTCCTGCCTCAGCCTCCTGAGTAGCTGGCAGTACAGGCATGTGCCACTGCCCACTAATTGAAAGTTAAATGGCACAATTTGATCTTGAATAGCTAAATGGTATCCTAATTCCACTTATTTAAAAAAAAAAAAACAACAAGCTGAGAAAAATGTAAATTCAAATGGCAATAGTTTTGATCCGAGTAAATGTAAATTCAAATGCATAGTGTTATTTTAAATAGATAAGAATATTCCCATTATCCATTGTTCAGTAATTTATATTTCCCCCACTGACTTGAAATGCCACCTTTATTATATAAGTTCTCATTGTTCTTGGTTTAGTTCTAGATTCTCCATGAGTTTTCCTCAATCAGTCAATGACAGGTGCTTTTATAGTTTCATCACATCATACTTTTAACTTTGAAAGGGTCTAACCATTATTTTTCATATTTTATTGTGAAAATTAGCATAGACACAGAAAAACATGCATAAGATATGTAAGAACATTTAAACAAATAGTTATAAAGTTGAACACCTGGGTAAATACCACCCAGGTCAAGAAACGGAACTAAAGTTTATTATTTTTAAAGTTGTCTCCCACAGACTTCCTACCTAAAATAAAAGTTACCATCTAGTCCTGATTGTTAGGCAACCCTGTTTTCAGTCATTTAGTAAAAATTTGGACGTAAATTGATGATAGAATTACCAAAGCTCCAGCAAGTATAAAGTGCTTGGTTAATTCTGTCATTTTTATAAATAAATGGTTCAAACTTCCTTATTATTCCTTACCATAAAAATACAATACAATAATTATTTCTTATTATACAAAAAGATTTTTCTAAGTAAATCCACCACGTAAAGAAGAACACTTAAACTTGCGAAGAAACCCTTCCCAGGTGTTCAGAAGCATTCGTTTATTTATATAAATGGTGTAGGTCTGTACAAGAGGGCAGCCAGTAGCAGCCACAGGTGGCTAATTAAACTTAAATTTAAGTTAATTAAAATTAAGCCTTCGGTCTGTCAGTCATACTAGCCACATTTCAAATGCTCAAGGGCACAGGTAGCTGAGGGCTGCCATACTGGGCAGTGCAGATAGAGAGCGTTCCCACCATGCAGAAACTCCCTCGGACAGTGCTGGTTTAGACACTCCATTTAGAGTGTCTTAAAATACACGAATTTGAGATGTCTTTAAAACATACAAAACAGGCCGGGCGCGGAGGCTCACGCCTGTAATCCTAGCACTCTGGGAGGCCGAGGTGGGCGGATCGCTCAAGGTCAGGAGTTCGAAACCAGCCTGAGCAAGAGCGAGATCCCGCCTCTACTAAAAAAACAGAAAGAAATTAATTGGCCAACTAAAAATATATAGAAAAAATTAGCCAGGCATGGTGGCGCATGGCTGTGGTCCCAGCTCCTCGGGAGGCTGAGGCAGAAGAATTGCTTGAGCCCAGGAGTTTGAGGTTGCTGTGAGCTAGGCTGATGCTATGGCACTCTAACCTGGGCAACAGAGTAAGACTCTGTCTGAAAAAAAAAAAAAAAAAAAAAAAAAACCATACAAAACATACACAGTTAAATATAGCAAAGAGAAATCAGGAATTATGAGAGAGAAAAAAGAAATGTCCTAGGAACTGGTAATCTTATATAACGGAGCACTAAATTTTGTTCTAATCACTTAATGCACATGAATCTTTGAATGAGTTTTTTTTTTTTTTTTTTTTGAGACAGAGTTTCACTTTGTTGCCCAGGCTAGAGTGAGTGCCGTGGCATCAGCCTGGCTCACAGCAACCTCAAACTCCTGGGCTCAAGCGATCCTACTGCCTCAGCCTCCCGAGTAGCTGGGACTACAGGCATGTGCCACCATGCCCGGCTAATTTTTTTTCTATATATGTATTAGTTGGCCAATTAATTTCTTTGTATTTATAGTAGAGACGGGGTCTCGCTCTTGCTCAGGCTGGTTTCAAACTCCTGACCTCGAGCAATCCGCCCGCCTCGGCCTCCCAGAGTCCTAGGATTACAGGCGTGAGCCACCGCGCCCGGCCTTTTGAATGAGTTTTGAACGATGCTGGACTGGCATTTAGTTACAGAAGGCACCGTGAAGAGGTACAGTCCTCTGGCTCACAGTTCTGCCCTCAGTCCTAAGTTGCTGACTTGCTGGACACATTGCGTCCATGCAGATCATGCCTGACCACCTCACTGGTTCCGGATCACCCCAGCTCCAGCGACCTTCCCCTCCACTTCGTTCCCTACCACCCCTGGGTCACACGCAGAGCCTGGGGATTCCTGTGAAGCATTCAATGGCCAATGTCTCCTGTCTCTGACCCTAGTGCCCATCTTGTCAGCTCTGTGCCCCCCCTGCTACCACGGCGCCCAGTCAGTAAACCTGCAGGGCCAGGCCTCCGGATCTCCACCACTCTCTGGTCTCCTGACTGCAGCCCAGACTCCAGGCACCCTGTCACCCAATCTCAAAACATTTTTCAAATTCAAAAGGAGTACTGTGGTCTGATAATTTCAGAGCACTTTTCACAAACATCTTTAGGGTCCAAAATGTGTAATTTAGCAACTTGAAACAAATACCCTACTTTGAGGAGGTTTTTGTTCTGCCTTTTATCTTTTTGTTTTCTTGTGCAGTGTAAGTTTTTCTTCGTTGAGCATAAGGTTTGCATTATGAGGAGGGGGTGTGTGTCCCACCAGATAAAGCACCAAGTTAACCTTACTGAAAACTTTGGGTATGTCATTTCTAGGGCGACTGTTTGGAAAGAATATAACTACCATAAATTGAGCTTTCCTGCCCACTGCAGAAGCATCACATTCAAGCATGTTGAAAACTTAGAAAGTCAGCTTTAGAGGCAAAGATATCAACCACAAGAGGATAACATATAGTTTTACTACATAGTAAATATTGTATTTCCAAATAAGTAAAATGCCACAAGTGGGAAAGAACGAGAGTTGAAAAAAACATCCAAATTTCATTAAAATAGCAGTTGCAAACAAAGCTGAATTAACTTTGACAGTCATACTTGCACGGAAACATCTGTTTTTACATGCGTGTCAAGATACTCAAACATCTAAAACTGAAGTATGAATGACCCATTGTTTAATCTGCAAAAGGCCAAGCTCATGTAAATGAAAATACACCATGGAAAAAAAAGGCACAAAAAAGAAACCTTCAAATAAAAACTCAAAATTATACACAGAGAATCACCAAAGATAGAGTAAGAAAGCAGCCAAATGAGAAAAGGCCATTCAGTGGATCAATTGCCCCGAACCAAAAACTGGAAGGAAAAAGGGATCACTTTAACAGAGGAGTCAGCAGCGAGCCCTGGGCCCAAACAGGAGGACTTAACCGTCCATGATCTCCCTGGGTTTCCTACCAGAGCCACTTCCCAATAAATGTTCAGCACGATGCAATGCAAGTCCACAGCCCTTTATACAGGCCCGTGGCCTTGTAGGAAATTTACTTGCTCTAGGAAATTTCTGGGGCTGCCATGTCAAGGAGGCATAAAAAATGCTAGGAGTTGCTTAAAACAAGCAAACAACAAAAAAACCCTACACAGACAGGCTAAAAAGAATTTTAAAAAAAAGAGAGATGGAATTCATTTTAACATTATCTTTCTGGTCTAAAAGCAATGATCACTTCATCATCACCGTTATGATGAGGTGCAAAGAATATATATTTCGACCCCATTTACTCCAAAATCTTGGCTAGCCAAAAATAAAAAAGCAATTACGTCAACAATGAAAGCCAGAGACGGTTCCGGCTCCCCGGTTTCCAACACTGCCTTATACACCTTGGTGGGGGGAAAAGACGATCATCAATGCCACCCCCTTCAGAGCCATTCACCCAGACATGTCCCAAACCCCTGCTGGCCCGCCAGAAACACGTGATGCGAGACCAGGCTGGAAGAGAGCTGAAGTCCCCACCGCAGGCAGCATCATTACTGGCTTGGAAAACTACTTCCAGGGGAGACCCCAGCAAAACAAGCCAACACGTCAGAAGTATGGGGTCTGGGTCCCCATGACTACCCACCACCACAGTCACTGCCATTTGCCATTTTTGCAGCAGGATCTCGTGCCTAAACCAGGTCAAGAGTAAGGTCCGTCTTACATTACAGGTGTGTCCCTCTACCTCTCCATGCCCTCTGCTCCCTGGCTGATCTGTCACATAACAGCTTCCCATGCCCTTGCTCAGAAATGTTTACAGCCAGTTAAGTCCAGTCTCTATGCCCTGCATGTAAGGCCCTCTGCAAATCGCCTGCGCTTACCGTGTCCATCTTCCCTTCTCTGTTCCTCTACACGCGCCCTGTAATCCTGCAGGAGAGGAACACTTGCTCTTTCCCAAACTCGCTCCGCACTTCCCTCCTTGGTGAAGCTGCCCTCCTACTCTGGCCATGTGCCAATTCGCTGCCCTTTGAGCCTCCTTCCACTTTCCTGCTTTCAGCTTGCAGCCCCTCCCCCAGTTCTAAGAACATCACCATCCCAATAGGAAGGACACCGTGCCTCCCTCCAGGATTTCTGGAACCTTCTGGTACTGACTTCATGCCCCACTTTCCACCGTCCCGAGGACAAGGGCAGGCACCAGCTTTCATACTCGCATACCTCAGGCCGCTAATGTAGTGTCTCGCAAACACTAGGTACTTAATAAATATTTGTTTAAATACTAGTGGTTGAACTGGATTGAATTGTAAAGTAGGGTTTATGTGGTTCAAGCTTTGGGTACCCTGAAGCTGGTCTCATAGAATCACAGAATGCCTATGCCAGAGAGAATGTAAAGACAGCCTAGCTGACCCTCCTCATTGTACCGAAGGGGAAACTGAGGCCTGGGGAGGTGATCGACACACAATCAGAAACAAAAACTTGAGACTGAGAACAAGTTCCCTAGGACTTAATTCTGACAATCCTATTGCATGTTAGGGCACAAAACTGATATGTTAATTTTAGAATATCTATTGAGGAATTGTCTGATTTCTCAGCAATATATGGAGAGGCTACCTGGTCCTATGTACTATACTAAATGTCCAAAGGACAGAGACCACTGAGAGCCCTGGCTATCTCCTGCCTTACAGATATAAATTCAAATAGTTATTCTGGTTCTTAGAAAGCAGAAGGTAGATTGCCACTCCCCCAAGATCCCACGTGGAAAGGCTGCATGGGACCAAATAGATGCTCACTCCCGAATTGCTTCTCAGTGTTTTTAATTAACCATATTTCCTCTGTACATGCAAATTTCACTTTTATTCCTCCATTTGTTCTCCTCTGTGCCTTCTGAAACAGAAGCCTTAGTTTTAAATCAATGGCTGTATTGCTATCCGCTTTCACTTTCACGAGAACTGCTCTGGTACCGGTCCTGTGACAGCTGCACGCTCCATAGCTGCTGTCTGTGACGTGGGTGACAAGCAGCACTCAAATGTCTCGCGCTGTGGGTGTAGGATGGGCCATTTCAATTTAGGAGGCATACACTGTCTTCCTAGCTTCCAAGAGAAGGAAGAGAGGAGCACACACGAGTGATTTCAACTCCCACCCTGGCCCTTTCTCCGCCACTCCCTTCTTTTTTTAATCTTTTCAAACTTACTATCTTCTAACATAATAAACAAAAGAATAGGATGCTTCTTAAAATGTCCCCTAGATTAGACATCTGTAAATCAACCTCTGCTATATATAATTCTTCACTGCTTCTAGCTTTTGTTTCATTTTAACCTCTTCAACAGACACGAATGCTTTTTGACGCACCACAATGGGTGCTGCATAAGCAGCATTACTTAACAGGACGTAGTTTGGTGTATGTACATTATTTAGGTGGCAATACCTAATGCGATACGAATCACCTGTATAAAGCTGACACTTTATTCTTTGTGCAGCCCTTCTTGTTTAAATATCCAACCGTATCAAGCACGGGGCATCACATGGGACATCACACAGAGTGCTGGAACTCCAGCCACGCCTGAGTGGAAAGGGCTCAGTCCAAGACAGTCTCAGTCATATTTTAGATTTTCACTAATTCCATCGGCATGTGTCCTAAATGCTATTTAATATTAGTTAGTGCCAATGTCCTTTGTTTTGGGGAAGGTATCTAATGTGTACCCAACGTGGATTTCATTCCTTATTAGAGGCGAATTAAGAGTTTGGAGGAAGTAAGAACAATTCTCCCTGTAGATTCAAAAGCAAACAGAACTGGACTCATCACTGGAGTGTGAGTTCTCCCACCTAAGGGTTTTCTGCTGCTCTGCCCTCAAGCAGGGAATGCAGAAGCGAGGAGAGGTTGCACAGGATTTATAGCAAATAGAGAAAGGCTGAAGATGGTCAAAGATAAAGAAATAGGAAATAACAGATTCCTTAACCAACTCAATCTATGCTTCTCAAAGAACATTTTGTAGGTGCAGAAGTCTAAATATTTTAGATGCAAATTGATAAATATTGTCTGATTTTTTTTTTTTGCCCTGAAAATATATCTCTATTGGTCAGGATTCTCCAGAGAACAGAACCAGTAGGAGGTAGATAGGTAGACAAATGGATGGATGGATGGATAGATAGATTGACCGATTGATTTTAAGGAATTGGCTCATGTGATTATAGGGGCTGGCAAGTCTGAAATGTGCAGGGCAGGCTTAGAGATCTAGAAAGTGTTGATGTTGCAGCTTGAATCTGAAGGCCACCTGGAGGCAGAATTCCTTTATCCTCAGCACACTTCAGTCTTTTCCCTTAAAGCCTTCAGTTGATTAGATAAGGCCCACCCACATTATGGATATTAATCTGCTTTACTCAAAGTCTACTGATTTAAATGTTAATCTCATCTAAAAATACTTTCACAACATCTAAAGCGGTATTTGACAAAATACCTGGATATCACGGCCTAGCCAAATTGATGGATAAAATTAACCATCACAATATCATATGCTCAATCTGAGGTCCTTTACAAGAAAACTAAAATGGAATTATCTTTTGTGTAATCTCTTATAGATTTAAAATACTTTAAATCATCATTTTGATCCATTGATCTTTAAAATATTATGGCATGAAAATATACAATTGGAACCTCTCAGAAACTGGAAAACATAGGCCCCTTTTCAAAATTTTATGTCCTTTGCCTGGAATTTGTAATACGACAATTGTGACAGTTAATGTAATAAATGGCTCCATTTCACCTGCTGAATCCATTATATTCTTGAAAAGTGTACACCACGTGGTTCTCTTTCAGATACACCTAATCATTATTTGTAACACTGTGTCTATGGGGAAAAAATACACTCTAAACTGTAAATCAAAACACCAGTGATATCCTGCCTGTGCCAGCCTCCTCATAAATTAGTTGTGACTAGAGACTCGAGATGAACAGAAATGGGAAGAGGGATTACGCTCCTCGTTGCCTGTAATTTATTTGCTCTCTACATTTGCATAATCATCAAAAGCAAACATTCCACATCTTCATTAGCTGATACTCTCTAACCCAAATGATCCTGGTACCTAGGCATTCATCCCAGGGTGCAAAGGAAAAGGGTCCTAGAGACAAAACCTTCAACTCTACCTGTTTCCATACAAAGGACCTGTTTATTACAACTCTACCTGTTTATTAAGCCAGGGCCAGCCCATCTAGATAAAAGTAGAAGAGAAATTTAAAATGTTAGAATAGAAGCATCAGTTGTGATGTGAAAATCAGAGTTCATTCTTTTGTCTTTGAATACCTATTTTTTTTTTTTTTAGACAGGGTCTTGTTCTATTTTCCAGGCTAGAATGCAGTGACATCATCGTAGCTCACTGTAACTTCAAACTCCTGGGCTCAAGCAATCCACGTTCCTCAGCCTCCAGAGTAGCTGAGACTATAGGTGTGCACCACCACGCCTGGATAATTTTTGTATTTTTTGTAGAGACACGGTCTCATTATTGCCCTGGCTGGCCTCAAACTCTTGGGCTCAAATGATCATCTTGCCTCAGCCTCCCAAAGTGCGAGGATTATAGGCGTGAGTCACCGCACCCACCCCTTGTCTTTGAGTATCTAAAAGCATAGAAATAAGAATAGAAGATCTAAATCCTGTAACAGAAAAGGAAGCCTACACATCCCAACTATGCACGAACATAGTTAACCGATTACTGGGATTGAGCCATAAATATAAGCTTCCAGGCTGATAAGGACAGCAGACACAATGCTATGTATTTGCCAAATCCCATTTTATTTCCTTTTCCAGGCCCACATTTCCAGCCTCCTAGCAGTTAGGGATGGGTGACTGGGTGCTCCTCACGGGCAGTTGTCAGAAGATATAGAAAAGGCAACCCACTTCCCCTTGGCTGGCAGGACTGTCCGCAATCTGAAATCGCCCTTTCTCGGCCACCTTAAAGACCACATATTTAAGATTGCGGTGTCACGAGATAAAGGGACCCTAGATCCCCCAGACGCTGCCTGATAAAGGGGCACCAAAGAAAAACATCTGACCCAAATGTCATGAGGATGAAAAACCCTTTGTGGAGTGAAGCCACTGAAATCCAGTTTATTTATTAGACAACATAACCTATCCTGTCTGCATAGAATGTATTACCTAAGTCCTATTATCCAATCATAGGAAACAAGTTTTTTTTTTAAAGAGAGTACTATTGTCTAAAAATTTGTCATGTGTCTGGGAGGCTGAGGTCGTTCGAGGTCAGGAGTTCGAGACCAGCCTGAGCAAGAGCGAGACCCTATCTCTACTAAAAAAATAGAAAGAAGTTAATTGACCATCTAAAAATATATATATATACAAAAAAATTAGCCAGGCATGGTGGTGCATCCCTATAGTCCCAGCTACTCAGGAGGCTGAGGCAGTAGGATCTCTTGAGCCCACAAGGTCAAGGTTGCTGTGAGCTAGGCTGACACCACGGCACTCACTCCAGCCTGGGCAACAAAGTGAGACTCTGTCTCAAAAAAAAAAAAAAATTGTCATGTGGGATGTTATTCAGAAAACAGCAAATAGCAGCAGCGTTGCCACAGGGGCAGAAACTTCCTTCATTCAGCTGTGCCTCACATTCGCCAGCCCTTACCACTGCGTTCAGTTCCCTCCATGACCTCGCCATTGCCTTCCTCTCTAGCCTCGGCCTCCTCTCCCTGCTTCTCGTTTAATTTGGAGAAATGCCGAGCTGCCTGCAGCTCCCTACGTGAACCCCACCTCCCACAGCTCTGCTCACTTTGTTCCTCCTGCCCGAACCTCTTTTCCTCAGCGGTCTTTACCTGGTCCGTCTGTCCAGGTCCCACCAGAGAAGTAGAACCATTACACGGGATCTCAAAGAAAGGACTGACTATGAGACTTGACCGCACGCGACCGTGGGACGGGTGAAACAGTCCGTGCATGCCTGCCGTTCATGGGTCCCGCACCCGGCCGGAAGCCAGCGGGCAGGCAGGTGGGACGGAAAGGTGGCCCTGGAGGGAGAGGGTGGGGAAAGGACACTGCGCCTGGAAGCCGGGAGCCTGGAAGGGCGAAGTGGAGCCTGTGTCAGTCCCTCGAGCCTCTAACTGCAGGCAGGCTGCAGGGGAAGGTGGCACCTTTCATCACTGAGCTAAACACACACCTGGCGTGGGAGTCCCAGACGCTGCAGGAGGAAGCCCAGTGGGAGCTGCGGGAGCTCCCGCCAACAAGGGAAGTCAGAGTCTGCAACGACAAGTGTGAGCTACTGTGACAGTCTGGCCCCACGTGGACACAATGAGTGCCAACACCGCTGCTGCTTCTCCTCCACCTTCCAGACCTCATTGGCTCCTCTCTGTGGTCAGTCTGAGCCAGAACCATACAGGGAAGGGAATCCGGGGAAATGTAGTTCCAGCTTAGTTCAGCGGACTGGTCCCCTCTCACTCCCCTGGCTAAGTTCTACTGATCTTTCAAGACTCAACTAAGATAACACTTTCCCCTGATGTTATCGTTGGCTCCTGGATTACGCTCACTGTCCTTTCTCTGAGCTTAGTATTCTGTGCATACTGTTGTCACAGCATTTAACATGTAATATTTAAACTGCTGATTTGTGTCTGTCTCTTTAGCTGCAATGTAAGGTTCCTGAGGGCAGGGGCCACGTTGTATTCACTTTTCTACCTCCAGCAGGCTGTCTGGCACATAGTAGGTCTTCAGTAAATGCGGAGCAGAGCCCATGGCATGCACGCCTTCAGTGATTTCCTGCTACTGCTCCCCAAAGGAGGGTCATGTTTAGAAACCTAGGTGAAAACAGGCAGGAGAAATGCCCATATCCTCTCTCATGCCCAAGTCTGAACTCAGTTGTACCCTAGCGTGTACCTAGAACTGACCCAAGAGGGTCACGGTGGGGAACAACCACCTTAATTGGGGCTGAGGACGGACGAGTTTGGAATAGAAACTGTCATTGAACATGTCTTAGGTGCCAGGCGTTATTCGAAATACTCCACAGGCTTGGACTCATTTTGATTCTCACAAGAATTGTATCCTGTGGGTATCATTACCCTCATTACCCCAAGGAGGACACAGAGCTGTTAAGTAACCTGCCCACAGCTGGTCCAAATCACAGCTGGCCTCCAAAACCCAAGCTTACTCTGCGAACTGCGTTTCCTCCCCAGCCGGGCTTTGGGGACTGCAGGTGGCTGGAATGGCTGTGACTCAGAGGGGCCTTAAACTGGAAGCGAAGGAGGTGGCGCCATCAGCTGGTGCTCTGAAAAGGAGGGAGGTGCTCATCAGCAATCCTCCCTGCGTGCCCCACCCTCCCCCACAGCGCCCGTCTGTGCTGTCCCAAAGGCCACCTGGCTCACACCACAACGCTGGGACTGCCGGTCCTTGGTCCTCGCCTTTAGCTCTTCGTCCCTTGCGCACCTTCCCAAACCCTGGTGTCCCGATGGTACCACAAAAGGCTGCCCTGGACCAGCACGCTTTAACAGAGCCCTCCAGTGAAGGTGGGGGGGGGACCCCAAGCTGTGGTTTACCCGAGACCCCCACTGCTCAGCCTGGCCTGCTGTTCTTCTGAGCTCTTCCACTGTGGCTCTGTGATCTGTCACATCGATTGGCTTTGTGCAGGAGCCTGACCCCTGTGGGCAGGTCACGGAGGCAGCGTGCTGAGGTGGTCCTTGCAGTCGGAGCAGGACAGGGAGAGTTCCTGTCGCGCTGCTTACCACGAGATCCCGGGCAAGCTGTGCACACTTCCTAGACGCATGTGCTCATCCCCAGACGAAGACAACAGCCCCTCCTTGGGTGCTGGGAGGGTAAATGAAACAGAGGCCCGGAAAACACTTAGCACAGAGCCTGGTGCGCCATGGCTGCTGTCATCGAGACTGTCGTGCCAGCGGCTGCTGGGAGCACCACTCGCGTGGGACCAGGCGGACTCACAGCGCCTTTACGGTTTGCTGTCGCACAGCACGGAGGGAGCTCGGAACGAGGCAGCTACAGTAATACCACTCCCGTTTCTCAAAGTGAGAGACAAACACCGCTTCTGTCCTTGTTCAAACACTGCTCTGTACCGGCCTGAGACCCGCCCTGAGGGCTGGGGTGGGGTGAGGGACGGGGAAGGATATCTAAAGATATTGGAGACCTATTTCCTGGCTTCAGGGAGCTTCCAATCTAACTTTCTTAAAAGGAAAGCATTCGGACCGGACCGTGTCAACAAGGGGTTAACAGCAGCCCGCTCTGCCTTTCTGCCTTTGCAGCTCCCCAGCAGTAAATTCTCATCTGAACTGCAACTGACCCTGTGCACATAATCATGTTATTCATATTCTTATAAACAGAGGGTACAGTATGTATAATTTCCTAGATTTCTGGGAGGGGATGTATCATAACTAAACTCCAACTTTTCCTTTGGAGAAACAGTCCCATTTGTTTCTGGTTAGCTTCAAAGCAAAAACTAATTTTTTCCTTTTATGTGTCAGTAACTCGAGTGAAATTTGTCACTTGTTTTTATGAAAAATTCTTTGCCATTGCTTTCATTGCTTGAAATAAAAATTTTTTTAAAAAAAAACCACCCACAACAACTCACACTCCCTACATGGTACAAGGCCTGATGACAGAATGGTGGTGTCATTTCTAGTCATGGAAACTAACAAGAGTCCCCTGGAATGGCCTAAAATCCATCCATCTGACAGGAATCTATTTTCAAGTACCTACTATGGGAGCAAGACCACTGGTGACATCTTGTTCCAATTTAAGCAAGGTTGAGCTGTGGGCCAGCTCCTTCAAATCATAACCAGCTCAGAAATTACCTCCTACCAAAAAACCACAAGGGTTAGACTCTGTAAGAATGAGTCCCAGAAAAGTTGGAACTCTCAAATCCAAGCATATTTCTGAAGCAATCCAGTCAAGAACAGCGTTTTTATTTTCTTTCGTCGGGGGATTTCATGTTTGTCCTGGGATGGAGTTTAAGGGCGGCTGAGGATGATAAAGACCACCTTTCTTCTGCCTCAGAAAGAGCTAACAACTCCTTCACCACTGCACCTTGAGCCAGAGCTATTTAGGAAACTCTCGGCCTATTTTTACCTTTCTATAGACGTATTTAATAGAGATACCATTTCATTAGCAAATTACCAAAAATACGAGCTGTCACACTCTCAAAAGTGACTCATAGCAAACAGGACGTGTCTCTAGAGGCCTAGTTCCCCCAGGGGATGACCTCCTCTGGGCTGTACTTTCTAACCCAGGGCTATAACGCACCTATAGGACCAAGAGAATCGTAACTCTTCAGGGAGGTTCCCTGTCTATGTCCCAAACCCCAAAGTTTATTGTGTGCACTGTGGCTTTGAACTCTGTTTGTTTGACCTCTTTAAGTTCAAGTGGCCAATGAGCAAGGAAAGAAATAGGAGTGGCCCCGAGATGATTCAAACATGTTGGGTACACCCAGGATGAGTGAGGAGCAGTTAGTTCACACGTAGGACCCAGGAGTGCAATGCGCGTGTCACTGTAGGGGATGACATAAAGGATGGAGTGGCAGGGAGGGTGCTGGGGCAGTGTCAGTGGTGGCCACCTTGATGAGGGGCCTACTGTGGCTCTTGCAATGGAAAAGGGGATTCATTGTAGGGACCCACCTGGCTCTACAGTCCCCCTGGAGATGGTCACTAGTGTGATGGGACCGAATTGTGTCCCCCAAAATCTATATGTTGAAATCCTAACCCCCAGCAGCTCAGAATGTGGCTGTGTTTGGAGACAGAGCCTTTAAAGAGGTAATTGAGTTAGGGTAAGTCTGTCAGGGTGGGACCGAATCCAAGGTGACTGACGCCTAAGAGATGAGGACACAGACACACACAGAGGGAGGACCGTGTGAGGACACAGGGAGAAGACGACCATCTATAAGCCAGAGAGAGAGACCCCAGGAGAAACCAACCCGCAACCCCTTAATCCCAGACTTCTGGCCTCCAGAACTGTGAGGAAATGAATTCCTGCCGTTTAAGGCCCCAGTCTGTGGCCCTAGCAAACTAATACAACCAGCTACTAGGAGTCTGCAAAGCCAAATTCTCCTAGAATTGCTGCCAAACTTCAGATATTTTCAAAATTGTCTTATATTAAGCAAACTGAGAAAAGCCTTTCTTTGGGATTTTCAAATTAGGAAAAGTGATAGCATTCGAGAAGCTTTTAGGACCACGGTCACCAATTTTATATTTCTCTCACCTTTCTCCTTGTGCAACGCTGGGCCTCCATGGGCCTGGACCTCCTCTCTGGTCAGGCCCTTTGGAGTCCTGCTCACCTGCTTCATCTTCCCATCACAGCCCTGAATGTGCCCACAGGTCACCAACAGTGCCTCGGGGCCACTTGGAAATGCTCACAGTGTTTTACAAAGTTATTACCCCTTTCTTTTTTCCCCTCATTTTTCTAACAGAAGAAGTGCTTGCTTCCTGTGCAATATTTACACACTACAAAAACATACGCAGTGAAAAGTAAAGCCCTGTCTCCATTCCCCAGCCTCAGCCTCCCGAAAACAGTGGCTCTCACCCAGGGGGATTTTGCCCCCAGAGGGGACTACAGTTGGGTAGGGTGGGGCATGTCACTGGCATCTAGTGGGTGGAGCCAGGGAAGGTGCTGAACATTCTACAGCACACAGGGTGGCCCCCACCACTAGCAGTGATCTAGCCCCAAATGCTAATCACTCTGAGGCTGAGAAACTGCCTCAGCAGTGACGTAAAAACATGCCCTTCTCTTGCCTTCCCTGATCCTACACCTTCTCTGTTTTCTGCTGCTGGCACATTTATTCATGCAAGAAAATATTTATTGAGCGTTTACTATGTGCCAGGCACTATGCTAGGTATTGGGGACACAGTGATAAGACAAAAACCAAAACCCAGACAGGGTTCCTGTCTTCATGGAGCCTAGAGTCCAGAGTGGGAGACTGACCAGTCCACACTCAAACATGTGAAAGTATACTACATAAAAACAGGAAGGAAAAGAGCAGTGTTTCATGAGAAAATAACAAAAAAGACCTAATTTAGGTTGGAGGAGTCAGGGTAGGCCCCTCGTCGGAGGCAACATCTGAGATGTGACTTGAAGGATGAAAGAGTGGGAGACAAAGAGGTAAAGAGGGAGAACGTTCTAGCACATGCAAAGGCCCTGGGGCAGGAGCTTGCAGAAAAAGGCCATTGTGGATGGAACCTAGTGAGTAAGGGGCAAGAGTTCCAGGAAATGAGGTCAGACATGCTCAAAATTTTGAATTTTAAACTAAGTATGACGGATACCCATATAACCATTATGTAG
This sequence comes from Microcebus murinus, assembly GCF_040939455.1. Classification (NCBI taxonomy): domain Eukaryota; kingdom Metazoa; phylum Chordata; class Mammalia; order Primates; family Cheirogaleidae; genus Microcebus; species Microcebus murinus. The sequence goes on from NC_134118.1 coordinate 10,436,029, forward strand.
AGTGAGCAGGACTCGTAATACAGCTTTTTTTTTTTTTTTCTGGTAGTAAACATTCTATGGATTTAGTTCTTCCCTGCTCCCTTGGATGAAATCTGGGACAGGCCTCATGAGTGTTCTTGTCACTCCCAGGTACTAACCTGTCCTCTGATCACTTCAAGTCACAAAACAGACTCATTTTGGTAATTAACATGTCCGGCACCATATAAAACTCCAAGCTTCACTGAAGCTGGATCTTCCCCCCCAGCTCAGCTGGCCACTTGCACTGGGAGCAGACACCCAGATGGCTCCTCACCCTTGCCCTACTGTGTGTCCTCTTTCCCTCCCCTGCTCTCCTGGGACAGGGCAGGGGGCGCGGAGAATGTGGGGTGGGAGGAGAATGGTCTTACTCACTAGTCTCGTTGAGAGCTGGCATAGGATGGGCCTGGGCGAGCAGATGGAAAACTTCTTTCCTTCTCTCCTTAGCTCTTCGGAGACCACCCATCCCTGTTCCATGTCTGAACATTCCCGCCCACGCCGTCTTTGAGATAACTGTGTGTTCTCCTCCAACCAGTCTCACGCCTCCTTCCTCAGCCCTTGGTGTGCCCCCACCTTCTCCCGGCCAGGCCTCCCCATCCCTCCAGGGGGGCTTTTTGCTCGGGCCGTCAGTCCGCTAGGGCTGCTGGAACAGAGAACCACACAGACCCGACCTTAAACAACAGAGATGTATTTTCTCACAGTTCTGGACACTGGAGGCCTGAAATCAAGGGTTGGTTTCTTCCGAGGTCTCCCTATGTTCTAGACTGAATTTTGCCCCCTCAAAATTCACATATAGAAGCACTCACCCCTAACAGGACTGCATGTGGAGAGAGGGCCTTTGGGGAAGCCATTAAGGTTCCATGAGGTCATACAGGCGGGGCCCTAATCCGATAGGACTGGTGTCCTTATGAGAAGCTGGAGGACACCAGAGCTTTCTCTCTGCCCGCACAGCGCAGAGGAAAGGCCATGCAGGGGAGGACACAGCAAGAAGGTGGTGGCGACAGGTCAGGAGGAGACACCTCGCCAGAACCACCCCTGCTGGCACCCTGACCTGGGACTTCCAGCCTCCAGAACTGTGAGAAAATAAGCGTCTGTTGTTTAAGTCACGCAGTCGGTGGTATCCCCTTGCGGCAGCGCACGCCAGCTAATGCACTTAGCTTGTGGACAGCCGTCTTCTCCCACGTCCCAGCACGTCTTCCTGCGCGTGTGCGCATTTCTGTGTCCCTCTCTCCTCTTCTTATAAGGACACCAGTCATGGTGGATTAGGGCTCACCCCAGCAACCTCATTTTTATCTCCAAACGCAGTCACATTCTGAAGTACTGGGGGTTAGGGCTTCAACTTATGAATTTGGGAGAACACAATTCAGCCCCTAAGAGGCGGTGTCTGAGACAGCCCCGCAGGAGCGACCACAAGGTGAAGCACACGCCTGCTCCGTGCCACTCTTCACCCATGAATCAAACGTCAGCCCCCCACGTCCCTTAGGCTGCAGGAATTAAATGCCCAGCTCCTTGAGGGACCTCATTAAAGCCCCCTCTCCCTGGGCTGGAAGTGAGGGGAAGAGGGGACGCACCCCCACCCCTTCCCCATGAGGTGGGGGTGGAGGTCACGGAGCACCAAGCACTCTCTCCAAACACCTTCTGTGATCTCAAACGTCCTGCACACCTCCCTCAACTCTTGGACAGATGTGTTTAAATGCGTGGACAAAGGTTGCAAAACTGACTTTTAGAAATCTCTTACTCATTCCTGGGTAAGCAGTCTTCCGTTGGTGAGTCAGAGCAGGTCTGTTACCTTGGGGACTTACCTGAATCTGAAACAGAAATAGTTGCACTTAGCATCCTATTATGCCTACAGTTGTTAGGATGTCTTCAGCCCCAAGTGATAGAAAACCCTATCACTCATTGACACAAATGATAAGGGACTTAGATTTTCACATAAGAGGTGCCCAAGGAGGGCAGCTCTGGGCCCACCAGGGCCCACCAGCCATTCTTGTGGCTTCGTGTGCTGGCTTCATCCTCAGACTGGCAGCAAGATGACTGCGGCAAGCACAGACGTCACATACAGGCAGGACAGGAGCTACTGATCTTTGTGCAGAAGTCACCCCAGGGACATCTTCTCAAGGCCCATTGGTGAGAATTGGGGGGGGGCTGTCCTCCCTTGCACCAGCCACCTGCAAGGGCAGTGGGATGGCCGTGACTTCTGGTCTTAACAGGATCTCCATGCCCCACACACTTCCCGAATGTGTCCCGAGTGGAGATGGGTCAGTTCTAAGGCGCCACCACCCCTCGAATTCAGACCCAGGGAGAGCGAGTGCTAGCTCGTGCCGGCCCCGTCAGGCAAACCAGAGCCACTCCACGTGCTCTGCGCCCCACCTGCCTCCTCTCCTGGAGCCAAAAGAGGGGGAGAGGAGCAGGAGCACCACGCAGCATTATTTTGAAGGTGTGCTGACTCCCATTCATTTAAAGAATTGTCTGATAACCAAAGAACACTGAGATGGGACTTTGGAGCTGGATCACTTGATGCCCAGCTGCCAGGGGGGACCCCAGCCCGGGAGTGGTAGGGGAACACAGATGGCCCCAGTCCCAGATAGCAACCGAGTCAGTGAAACTCTCACGAGAGGCGAGCTCGGGTGCAGCCCAGGGAAAGGGCACCCCACAGCTGGTACGACATGTCTGGTGTGTCCCCAACTCAGTCTTTTTTTTTTTTTTTTTTTTTGAGACAGAGTCTTGCTTGTTGACCAGGCTAGAGTGAGTGCCGTGGCGTCAGCCTAGCTCACAGCAACCTCAAACTCCTGGGCTCAAGCAATCCTTCTGCCTCAGCCTCCCGAGTAGCTGGGACTACAGGCATGCACCACCATGCCCGGCTAATTTTATATATATATTAGTTGGCCAATTAATTTCTTTCTATTTATAGTAGAGACGGGGTCTCGCTCTTGCTCAGGCTGGTTTCGAACTCCTGACCTCGAGCAATCCGCCCGCCTCAGCCTCCCAGAGTGCTAGGATTACAGGCGTGAGCCACCATGCCCGGCTCCCAACTCAGTCTTAAGTAGACAATTTTTCTAAGAAAATGTAAGTTGCCAAACCAACCCCAGAAGAGAAAAAAAAAGTGACAGACTGTTTATATAACAGACTAATTATAACAAAAGAAATTAAGACATTTGTCAAAGAGCGGACCACAGCAGTACACGTACACACAAACAGACACTCACACATACACACCCTGAAAAAGTTAAGATGGCCTCACAGAGACAGAAATCTGTGAGGATGAAATAACCCCCAGATCTATTTAAACGTTTCTGGAGTGTGGACAGATAAGAAAACATCCTAGTTCCTTTTGTTAAATGAAGTTTCCATGCATTCAGATAAAGCCCTGTTTAAGATAATAACAGAAGAAAACTCCAGACCAATCATACTTAGGAATATTAATGCAAAAAAAAATCAATTTCAGGAAGTCTATTAATATGAGTCATACAATGCTATTTTGCTGCAAAACACAAGCAAATCAACTGAAAATTATAACGAGCAATAAGAAAATGCCACATAAGGTGGCCAGATACATTTGAACAGAGATCAGTCAGAAAAAAGAGAAGAGAATTCTATTTTATAATACAGTCATGCACCACATAACCACATTTTTGGTCAACAACAAACTGCATGTATAATGATGGTCCTATAAGATCTTAATACCATATTTTTACTGTACCTTTTCTATGTTTAGATACGCAAATAACTTACCGCTGTATTACAATTGCCTACAGTATCCAGTACAGTAACATGCTGTACAGGTTTGCAGCCTAGGAGCAACAGGCTGTACCACATAGCCCAGGCGTGCAGTAGGCTGTGCTCTCTAGGTTTGTGTAAGTTCACTCCTCGATGTTCACACAGTGACAAAATCACCTCATGACACATTTCTCAGAACATACCCCAGTTGTTGAGCAATGCATGACTGTAATGAAACATGAAATACGTAAGAAATCATTGCCTAACCCAAGTTCATAAAGGTTTACTCTTGTTTTCTTTTAAGAGTTTTACAGTTTTTGGTCTGAAATAGAAATGCAAAGGACATACATATATATGATATATAAAAGATATACATATATAAAAACAAAATTTGTAAAGATTGGTGGGGGGGGCAAGGGCAATATACGTAACCTAAACATTTGTATATGAATAATATGCTGAAATAAAAAAAAAAGATTTGAATAGATGAGAAAAGATACACTGTTTGGGGGCAAGAAGCCTCACTTTTATTTATTTATTTATTTATTTAGAGACAGAGTCTCACTCTGTTGCCCAGGCTGGAGTGCTGTGGCATCAGCCTAGCTCACAGCAACCTCAAACTCCTGGGCTCAAGCGATCCTCCTGCCTCAGCCTCCTGAGTAGCTGGGACTACAGGCATGCACTACCATGCCTGGCTAATTTTTTTCTATATATTTTTAGCTGTCCAGCTAATTTCTTTCCATTTTTTTTTTAGTAGAGATGGGGTCTCACTCTTGCTCAAGCTGGTCTCAAACTCCTGAGCTCAACTGATCTGCCCACCTTGGCCTCCCAGAGTGCTAGGATTACAGGCATGAGCCACCACACCCTGCCCTCAATTTTATTAAATACCAATTTCCCCAAATTAATCTATAAATTTACTGTAATTTCAACAAAAATACCAATCAAATTTCTTTAAGTATAAGAAGAACTGCATTCTGGTATGGTCCTGAATCAGTTATGTTTTCTTTAATGTGCTGCTGGATTCTCTTTGCTAATATTTTAGAAGTTTTGCATTGATATTGTTCAAGAAATTTAGACGAAATATTACAGTAGTCATAGGGACAACTGAATTGGATGGTTATTGCCAAACTCAGCTGAATTCTGGGGAAAAAAGATAATGGAAGGTGAAAATGATTGAAACTGGCAATTAAAAGATGAGTGTGAGTAGGACAATTAAAGGAGAGAAACAATAGTTTTTTCAACAAATGGTGCCGAAACAACTGGAAATCCACACACACAAGAATGAAGGTGGACCCCTGCCCTACACCATATACAAAAATTAACTCAAAGTGGATCACAGACCTAAACATAAGATCTAAAGCTACAAAACTCTTAGAGAAAGCCTAAGAATAGGCCGTCTTTGTGAACTTGAGTGAGGGGATGGTTTCTTAGATATGACACCAAAAACACAAGTGACAAAAGAAAAAACAGATAAATTGGCCTTCACCAAGATTAGAAACTGTTGTGCAACAAATGATTTCACAAAGCCCTTAGCCAGGAGAGGTGGGCCCCTCTGCAGGCTCAGAAGGTGTAGGGAAATCCAGAAATTCAAGATTGTGAAGTGTATCACTCCAGATGTTCTCATCCGATATATCATGTCCTGTTGTTTTTCAGAGTGGGTTCCGACCTTGGCAGAGATGACCTGCCTTGGCCATCTTAACCTTATGTTTAGCTCCGCTGCTTTTATGATTTAAATCTTAAGTTGATTTTCGCTTCCTCTGCCCCTTCACTAGAGGAGAATATCATCTCTGTACACTACCAAGGAGCCCCTCTGGCACTCTTAGCCTTTATGTTTTTAAATGAGTTTATTGCAATATAATTCACGAACCATATATTCGCCTATGTGAACCTCATTGGCTATGATACTGCCACTGTGCAAAGCTGACTCACCTATTTAAAGTGTACAATTTAATGTTTTTTAGTATATTGGTTGCAAAACTATCACTACAATTTAATCTTAGACATTTTCTCCCCTCCTAAAAGAAATCTTATATCCTTTAACAGTCACTGTCCCACTCGCTCCTTCCCCTACCCTCTGGCGACCACTAATCTATGCTTGGAAGCAACGCAAGGGCCTCTTTCCATGAGATAACACACCTCCCCTCCCCACTTGGAATCACCCCCTCCTCCCCTTCTGGCCACAAGGCCACCAAGCAGGGTTAAGTGGCTTCCTCACAGAGCTGGGGATGTGCTGGGCTGCCAGCAGAGGAAAGGGACTGTCCCCCTGAGAAGCTCAGGACCTCACCTTCGTGTGCTACCGGAAGCTGGGAGAACCCAGGCTGGATTCCGAGGTGCGTTATCCAGGGAGTCAGAATAGAAGGCTGGATGGACTTCCTGGTGTGGGAGCCCCCTCCTGGGATACGGGACGTGACAGCCTGTGTGTGCAACCACACCATGGAAGCGTAGAAAACTCAGGGGTCTGCAGTAGCGAGGTAGAAATGCCAGAACTGCCGTGGCAGGGGGTGGACAAGGGGAATGCAGGCGGCGGCTGTGCTGGGTGAGCTATGTCACAGGGGAAGCCCAACGCATACCCCGGGATGTGCCGGCGACAGAGGCCCCAGTGCAGGCAGGAGCGGGGTGATGGCTCTGCAGAACATGCTGCCACAGAACTGGGCTCAGGTAGGAAAGGGGATGGTGAGTCCCCCCAAACAGAGGCCAGATGGTGGCCGTCACTGTCAGAAGCCAGGTGCACACAATGAACACAGCGAGTAGCAGGTCCCAAGGGAAGCCAGGGACCAGACAGGAAGAGTTAAACAAAGATTTAGTGAAACACAGTGCTCCTAAAGGCAAACTAGATGGGCAGCCACAGGGCACACTCAATCGCAGGAACAAAAGAAATCAAGGGTGGGTGAGCTGGAGGCGAGGGGCGATTGCCCCCGTACACAATCATGATCACTTTCTCTGCTTCTAAGACAATTTTTAGACCCAGGACCCACTGATTAACAGAAAACCTGGGTCCCCAGGGAGAAGAACCTTGAACTATCTCAGGAAGCATATATGGTAATGAGTCTCCCAGTTCTTCTGAAAGTCCTACAGTCACTTACTCAGATAAGGGGAGGCTAGAGAGAGGGGAATGGCCAAGCATCCATGACTGTTGATTTCAGGGACCAAGTTGCTGTTGATGCCCAGCAGCCCAGAGTGGCATCGTGCCCACCCTGTTAGAGCAGGACACATGTGAGGCCAGGAGTCCTGATGTTGGCCTGGCTTGCAGTGGGTCCACTGGTTCCCAGGGCCCACCCAGGGGACATTCCCCAGTCTCTGAGAGTGTAATTGTAACAGGCTTGCTTGGCCGTCTCTTCCACCAGTTTCTCGGCCTATGTGGTGACAGCGCTCCTGGTAGGGAAGGCAAAGTAGAAGCTTCCGAAACTGCCCCTCCCTAGACAACCATATTGCTTAACAAATCCCAGAGAGGATGGCTGAGATTACTGCCAATCTTAAAGACCCAAAGGGTCAAAAGGTGGGGATTCCCATCCTACCTCCAGTCTGGCCCCTGCAAACACCAGACCGAGCCTGGAGGATGACCGTGGGTGACTGCAAACTCAACTGAGGAGCAGCCCAAGTGTGGCCACCAGGCCTGATGTGGTGTCTTTCCTAGTGCAGATTTAACATGGCCTCAGCTATGTGATATGTGACCATTCATCTGGCAAATGTGTTCTCTTCTATCCTTATCCAAAAAGTAAAAGAAAAGGACTTAGAAACAGAGTGCTATGGTTTGAATATTTGTCCCCTCCAAAATTCTTGTTGAAATTTAATCTCCAAGGTGGTAGTATTGAGGTGGGGCCTTTAAGAAGTGATTGGGTTATGAGGGCTCTGTCCTCATAAATGGATTAATCCATTCCTGGATTAATGGGTTATCACGAGAGTAGGACTGGTGCTTTATAAGAAGAAGATGAGAGACCTGAGCCAGCAGCTCAGCCCCCTCACCCTGGGCCACCTCGGGACTCTCCAGAGAGTCCCCACCAGCAAGAAGGCTCTCAATGGATGTAGCCCCTCGACCTTGGGCTTCTCAGCATCCACAACTGTAAGAAATACATTTTTCTTTATAAATTACCCAGTTTCAGATATTGTGTTATAAGCAACAGAAAATGAACTAAGACACAGACATTCACTTGGAAGAGAGAACCGTGTTATACTTACGGCCTTGGTGCAAGGCTGTGTTAATTCTCCCACATCCTGTCACGACACAGTCCGAGGGGACCAGGACCAGCCAGGCATCCTGCAGCACATCACCCTGGCCCCCATGCTAAGCCAGCTGGATACGCAGAAGAGCACACGAGCAGAGTGGCAGGGATGGGGTCAGGCCTGTGCACGCCAACACGGGCTTCCAGGCGCCAGGGGAGATCTAGCTACCTCCATTGCTGACCCTCAAACCTGCCGCAGAGAGACCAGCACTGCCCGAGGAGACCAACCTGCCACTAGGTGGAGAATCGACGACACTGGGTCCCTTCTGCCCGAGAAGGGACAGTGATTCATTTTGGCAGGAACAGATACACGTAAGCACTCAGCCCGCACCGCTGTCCAAGAGCCTCTCGCTGGTTAGGCCCCGCAGCACAGGGGTACACGGAGCACCAGGTAAGAAAAGGGGATCCACTTTATAGCAAAGGAGGCGTGAGGCAAGTACGTGGCCATGGGATCTGCTGGCCAGAGCACAGACTGTCCCACCCAGAAGCTGCTGGCCTGCGGGAGGGACACTGTGGCCTGTGGAAGGTAAAACTGAAGCACCAGCCAGGACGTGGCACCTTGTGAGGGTGGGTGGCGTCCTCGGAGCTGCAATGTCCACTTTAAACAATGGCCTTTTGTGGCACTGCATCCTCAGCTGGAAGAACACACAGGCTGAAGCAGGGGGCCCGGCTTCCCATCACCCCCACTTGAGGAATTTGTTCCTCGCGTCCCTGTACCTCTGGGCTCTGCACGTTGAGGGGATCCCAAGGGGGACACTTTCTCCCAGTGGACACAGCAAAAACCACACTAAACTTGAAGCTGTGAGTGACTAGTGGGCGTGTTAGGCTCCCCTGCCATGCGACGAGCAGGCATGAGGAGGAGTCACCATCCTGGGGGGGAATCCATCCTGACTGCCAGGACATCCGGCCTCCGCTAAGCAACGGGATCGGGAAGAATACATTTGGCATCTGGGTGATCCTCTTGGACATCTCGGTCCCCCCTTGACTTACTTGATCGTAAATGGACAAATGCAGCAGCCGCAGCCTGAACAGGCATGGTGACCGGAAGTTCAGACCCTCGGGGACAAAGGTCTGGGTCATGCCCCAGCTAAGCCACCAAGGCCAGCAAAGGTGCTAGTTCCAAAGGAGGGTGTCGGCGAACCTTAGAGCAGCTTAGATGGCAGGAGCTGTAGTTTATCCCACTGACTTCCCTCTTCTAAGTTTCCCGGGGAAAGAGGCCCATTGGAGTCCCAGGGGAGGCGCGCGCAGACTTTACACGAGGAAGTGCACTGGGAGGGGCCCATGGTGGGCGCTGTGGGTGCTGCCCAAATTCCCACCCCACCGCTGCCCCTGCAGGGGTCCCCTCTGCTGAGAGGGTGCCTCACTGAGGGTCACACCCACTCCCAGAGTGGCCAAAACCCAGTGACTGATTGTCAGGTGTATTGTTGAGAAGGGCTGGCACCCTCACCCCAACTTGGGACAACTCTAAAGGCTCATCCCACTCCAGAACAGCCTGCAGGGCCCTCGAGACGACGAATCAGCCCAGCTCCTCCCTCCACCCAGTCTTGACTCCTTCCCTGCCCTCTGTTGATCCAGGGAGCATCCCTGGTAACCCTGCACACTAATCTCTGGCTCAGAACCGGGGTCTTCGTCTTCTCTTCCGTGTTACGCCAATGGAGTATTCATTATGCCCTCCCATGCTCTCTCCCAGGAAACAGCAGGAGTGTGTGCGCCACCAACACCAGGCAAGAGAGAGAGCTAAGATCCAGGCAGCAGGAGTCTGGTGACAGGAAGCTCCAGTGGGCATCTGTGAAGTGGGCCTGGCGAGAAGGGGGAGAAAGATATTCAGGAAGGAGGTCTCCTGGGAGCCCTGATGTGCATATTGAGAACATTCCAGACTTTCACAGCTCCAGTAGGGAGACTGAAGCCATAGGAAACCCCGGAAAGGAAGCGAATGAACAGAAGAGCAGATAAGATGATTATCAGCATCTGAGACACCAAAAAGCACGCAAGAAACAAAATAGAATCAGTGCTCACTGCTTGGCCGGGCTGTGAACTGTACTTGCTTGGTTCTCAATAGTGCAAACGCTGAATATTGATTTAACCAAAAAATGCAGCTCTTAGGAAAATAGGAAGCGGGGCAAGTTTGTATGGTGGAGGGTGAAGCAAGAGCGCTAACTCCTACTGTCTTCAGTTGGAGGCCAATAGATCTCATCTAAAGCTGAAAAACAAAACAGAGAGATAGAATAAACCGCTTACTTTGACACATGGGAATAAACAACGTAAGAACGCAGAGCTGGAGAGAGGAAATCCAGGTGAGGAAGCGGGACAGGGGCTGCTCTTTTGTCGTAAATTGTGTAGAACTATTTGGCTTTTAAAAGTACATACATGTGTTATTTTAAAATAATAAATATTAACTTTTTAGAAGTATTGAGAGCTCCACAAATGATTGGGTGAGTGAGTGATTGGTCTAATACAGACCAGCGGGTTATTTTATTTTCAATAAAAAGTGCCGGGAAGGAGTGAATCCTGCTGTCACGTAAACTCGTACCTTTTCTCACCCTGCTTTCGCACAGCCCTCACCTCCCCCAACCCACTGAGAATATTAAACAGGAAGCCGAAGCCAGGGCCCGCGTCCCTGCTGGGCCTACCAGCAACCAAGGGTGCTCGGCCCGGGCAGGCACTTAAGCTTTTATTCAGGAGAGTCTTGAATTCAGTCCTTTCATTCAGAAATTATTACTCTTTTTTTTTTAACTTTTATTATGAAAATAGGCAGACATGCACAGAAGTGGAGAAAAACCCCATTTGCCCATTTCCCACCTTCAATGGGTACCAACATTTTTACCAATGTGTTTTATTTGCCTTCCTAACCTCACCCTGCCCCAAAAAATTGCCTGAAATTTTTTAAAGTCAGTCCCAAGCATCGTGGTATCTTACCCATAAATAGTTCAGTGTGCATCTCCACCTGATAAAGACCTTTTTTTTTCACTTAATCACTATGCCTAATAAAATTAACATTATCACAATAACAGCATCACACCTAATAAGTTTGACAATAACTCCTTAACATCATCTAATACCCTCACTATAATGAAATTTCACTAACTGCTTCAAAGGTGAGATTTTTGCAGCTGTTCTGTTTGAATGAGGATTCACATAAAGTCCACACACGGCATGTGACTGTGATGCCCCTCAATTCTCTTTATTCCCTAGCAGCCCCTTTCTGATTGTTTTTTACGCTTTGGACTATTGAATACACCTGGTCATTTATCCCAGAGGGTGTCCTGCATTCTGGACCTGGCTACTTGCTTCGTTGTACCATTTAACTAGGTCCTCTAGCTCTCGTGTTGCTTGTAAATTACTTGCCAGGTCTAGATGTTTGAGTAGATTCAGGATCAATTTTAAGACAGGAGCACTTGCTGAGTGATGCTATGTGCGTATTTCCTATCACACTACATCATGATGCTCATGATTCCTCTTGCCCCACTGTGAGTATTGCCAAGACTGGTTATTAGACTCACCTCGAGTCAGCCCAGTCTCTCCAGCATAAAATTCTCCACACACCTTTCACCTAAAGACTTTGGGATCCGCGACCCAGCAATTGCTCACACCTCTGGCCCCAGAATCATGGGAGCTGGTAACACATTCCATCCATCTGGATTCAGAATATGCTGTGAAGAGAGACTGTTGGGTGCTTTCCACTCTGTCTCCTTTGAACAGGTTTGAACAGGCATGCCTACTGCAGTCCCGCCACCGCACAGTGGGCTTGTGGAGGGAAGACCACTTGGCTTCCTAGTTCATGGGTCTCAGACCAATAGGAGCCACACCTGAGGACCTGATTTAGATGACAAGCTGCTGGACTTTGAGCTGACGCCAAAATGGAAACAGTTGGGAGGGGGTAATTGCATTTTGCATTTGGGGGCAATGTGGATCATTGTGACCCAAAGACAGAGAGTGGTGGATTATCCCCAAGGGGAGCCATTCCTCCATCCAAAAGCAGCAGACTATTTCCCCTCTTCCTGGCTTGCTTCAAGCAATAGAAGGTGGCAGAAGTGACACTGTGTCACCTGTGGGTTTAGTCTTAAGAGACCTGACAGTTTTGACAGCTTCTGCCTCTACCCTCGTGGAAGCTGGTCACCGTGCAGAGAAGCGCAGGACAGACTGTTGAATGCTGAAAGGCCACTGGGAGGAGAAGCAAGGCTCCCTTGTGACCAAGGCTCCCTGGCACCAAGGCCCCAGGCGAGAGTGGGGCCGTCTTGGATATTCCAGCTCTGGCCAGGGTCCCAGAAGAATGTAGTCCCACGAGTGACCCCAACTGAAGCCGTGTGACAGTGGTTTGTGATACTTCCATAGGTAGCTGAGACAGCGTCTGCTGATGACTGTGCCTAGACTCGTTAGGGTTGTAAAATGTGATTTTCTAATTACTTCTTCATGTATTAACTGTTAATAGAAATCTACAAAAAAAGAACTTCCCCCAACAACTATTAGTTCACCCTGAGAGGGTAAACAGAAGAAAGGGAGGACAAGAATTTGATGCTTCCTTTTCTTTATGAATTTTTAAAGTCATTAATAGGTACCCTAGTAATTCTAATTCAACATTGAGGTTTGGATGTTTTTGCTTTTATTGGTTTTTTGTTTTAGTATCATTGTGAACCCTTGGATATTTATGTACTTAATGTATATAAATCCACTGCTGTTATCAACCCTACTGATACTCCAATTATCCCCTTTAGCCTGTGAGAGGTGCCAACTCCAGTTGGCATGTGTGTCCTTGTGACATGACCTTGTTGGTCTTCATAGCTTCCTTGCCCTCTGGTATAAGAAGATGCCCTAGGTTCACTGTATACATTTTCTGCCCAGCCCTAGAATCAGCCATTTCTCCAAGGAGCCCTAGTTCCTTTAGTGGGAATTAGAACCTATTTATTCTTAATTTATATTCAATTCCAACAAACTTAGAAATTAAATTTCCTAGCCCCAGATGCTTAGAAATATTACATTAGAAATGGGCTGCTATAGACATACACTCACAGCTATGAGTAGGACAGCTAAGAGCCCTTTAATAAAGAGAAAATTGGAAAAAAGTTATGAAAGGCAGACATAAGAATTCAAAAATTTCAGTAATCTGTCCCAGCTCCAAACTTGCATTCTCCAAAAAGAGCTCTTCAATGTTTTCATTTGAAATGAATCTTCTCTTTAGCCCTCCCTTATATTTTATTTATACCTCTATGATAATATTTATCAGGTGGTTATTGTTGTTTTCACCTATGTTTGCCTAGATCAGTACCCTAGAAGTGCATTATATTAATAATCCTGTAAGGAGCTATTTATTTGGGGGGAAAATGATGTCTGGGTCTTAGTTCCAGAGACTCATATTCTACAATTCTAAAAGGGAACCCAGCCCTCTGTGTATTTTAAACTTGCCAGTGGTTGTGATAGACAGCAGGGCTGAGCATTGTTGGCCCAGCCTATGATCTGGGAAAGGATGGGACTCACCAAATATTCCTCGTGCCTCCCATAGCGTGGATCTGCTGTTCAATAAATACTTGCTGAATTGAAATGAGATCAACTAGAAACCCCTAAATCTGAAATAGTTAATCATCCTAAGGATAACAAATTATGTGTTAAAATATGTGTTCCACCCCAAACCCTCAAAGGACTGGACCCATAGTTATCTGGGAAGCTTGACTGTTCAGAACAATGTATTCCCAAAGGTGTTCAGATAGATCAGGTTTCTGTTTATTTGAATTTTTTTTTTTTTTTTTGAGACAGAGTCTCGCTCTGTTGTCCAGGCTAGAGTGCTGTGGCATCAGCCTAGCTCACTGCAATCTCAAACTCCTGGGCTCAAGCAATCCTTCTGCCTCAGCCTCCCAAATAGTTGGGACTACAGACACATGCCATCATGCCCAGCTAATTTTTTTCTATTTTTAGTAGAGACAGGGTTGCGCTCTTGCTCAGGCTGGGCTTGAACTTCTGAGCTCGAGCGATCTTCCTGCCTCAGCTTCCCAGAGTGCTAGGATTACAGGTGTGAGCTACCATACTCGGTGGAAGAAAAATTATTTTACTATATTGTAGAAGGTTTTCAACCAAAGTGTGGAATCTGCTGTCCAAAGCATATGTTGGAATGCCCCTACTGTAGATACAGCAGCTGAAGGTCACATTTACATAACACTAACGTAAGAGACAGGGTAATATGGCTTGGAGATAAAGCTACTGTGACATGGCCAACGACCAACAGAAGGTTCTCTGAACAGTGCCACATGGACCTGCAGGGGGGCACATAATCCTAAACTGCCTCACCCTGCTTGCTGGTGTGCATGTGGCTAATGGATGCTCCTGGTGGGAAGGGAATAAATACAACTTATGTAGCATGCCTTCAGCACTTGGTGGCGTGTTCGCCATGATACATACGCAGTAAATAAGTGTTGAACCTTTTCTAAAGGAGCTATGCATGTGCTTACCACCTGCCCTCGTGTATGAGTACTGTATCTAACCACAGTTAGGGCCACATAGTTTTACTTTGTTTATTAACATGATACAGCTACAAAGGCATTGGAAATGTGATCCTTTCTACTTCTGGAGAAAGAAAAAACTACAAATTTCTCTAAAAATAACCTAGATTGGAATTTTCTTCCACCCACGAAAGCACTATGTTTATGAACGTAAAGTTCCCAGACCTGTGTCAACAACATTCTAAAACAATGCTTCACTTTGATACTCACATGTAATAAGCATTTGGTTCCTTAAGTTTTCATTAGTTTTGGACATTTTTTATCCTAACAAAACTAGGATCTTTTATTCCTGCCATAGAATGCAGTCCATCTGGTCAACAGTGGCCCCATGCTAGGCTGCCAACAAAGGAACAGAAAGCAAATTCTGGATAGTAGTTCCCCACCCCCTGAGCCTGGCCCAGGCCAAGAGGGTCCCAAGACTCCAGCACAAGCTTCATACAGATCAGTTCTGGTCCTGGGAAAAGCCCTATTTTTAATCCATGTATCTATTTCCAATTCCTGTAAGAAGAATAGCTTAGAACAAACTCTAGAGTCAAAGTCAAGCCTTGAAATGAAATTAGGCATTTTTAGTCCCTTAGAAGAATTTTCTAGAACCATTCTAAGCCTGAAATATGGCCTGGCTAATCTAGAGCCCAAATCACATTATGCAGAATGAGCTTGAATTGTCCTTTGCATCACAGGATATATAGCATCCTCTGCTCAGGTGCCTGTAACGGCCCCCAAGTTAATGTGACCACCAAAACTGCTCCCCACCTCTTGAACAGCTCACCTGGTTGAGGAGTGGGACTCAGGATTCACTTTCAGGAGTGTATGTGAGAATGACATGGTGACTCTATACTGACCTTCATGAAGAATCCTGAGGCTAGACAGCATGTATTTAATAAATAACTACCCTAGAAGTAGCTCATTCTACATAATGTGATTTGGGCTCTAGATTGGCCAGGCTCTTATTTCAGGCTTAGAATGATTCTAGAAAATTCTCCTAGAGGGCTACAGATGCCTAATTTCATTTCAAGGTTTGACTTTGACTCTAGAGTTTGTTCTAAGCTATTCTTCTTACAAGAATTGGAAATAGATACATGGATTGAAAATGGGGCTAAAACAATGCTTCACTTTGATACTCACATGTAATAAGCATTTGGTTCCTTAAGTTTTCATTAGTTTTGGACTTTTTTTTATCCTGAAAAAGGTAGGATCTTTTATTCTCACCATAGAACATGATCCATCTGGTCAACAGTGGCCCCATGCTAGACTGACAACAGAAAGTATATTCTGGGTAGTAGAGCCCTATCCCCTGAGCCTGGCCCAGGCCAAGAGGGTCCCAAGACTCTAGCACAAGCTTCATACAGATAAGATCTGAATTTGAGGATGCCAATAGGAAAACCTAGAGATCAGCGTCAGCAAACAATGCCAACAAAAAGGAAATTAAAATTAAAACCAAGTCCAACACTAAGCAAATGAAATGAAGACTGCTGGGAAATTACCAGGTGGATTAAATAACTAAATACAATTACTACTATTTACATGAAAGATACTTTATATAGTGAAGGGGCCTGGTCTAAATTCTCTTGTACATCACTAAATTGTTCTGCTTATGAGACAATTGCTTGGTTCTCTTTTGCACTTTTAGTTTGTATTTCTTATACCTAAAACTAAAACTGAGCATCTATAAAATCTAATGTAATCGCTTTCAAGAAAATATAACCGCAAGTAGAAGCCCTGAGACTCAGTGCTTTTGAGAGACTTGGGCTCCAGGAGGATCTAGCACAGTGAGGAGAAGTGTCCTCAAACGGCCTTTAAGTGGGGTGTACAATGCGGAATCCCAGACAAGTTCCGTGTTTTAAGGCAGACTCCAAATTAAAGAGGTGAGGTGCAGTATTGTTCAGTGCACTAGAGGTCTAGGAATGTTATAAATGTCTACCAACAATGTGTAAATGAACATATCTTCATGCATGAACCCAACATGTGCTGAGCCTTACCATGTATCTATGCCATGGTGCCTGTAGAACTAGAGGGTTTCTCCAATATGTGTTCTGGTTCCACCAGAGCTGAACAAAAGGATGGGAGGAGGGTAGTGACAGAAAAAAACTAGCAGTAAACAGGATAAAAATGGAAAAAGCAGGATGCAATGGTGTTGATTGCCTCAATAACTCCAGCTATCCTTGGAAACAGTCTTCCAGTTTTCAGCAAAGGCAGGTGGTAGAGGTGTGTTGTAAGAAAGCCAGCAACGTCTGGTGTTTAAATGATCTCCCTGTTTTCTGGAGCCTTGTGCTCTGAGCAGCTTCGTGGTGCCCTGAAGGATGCGCTGCAGCTCTTCTTGGTTGCCCTACAAGGTCCTCTGTTGCAAAGATTCTGTCTGATGTGTGTCTATTGTTAATATAACTATTGAAATACTCTTCCAGGGTATATCTGAGAACATGGTGGAATTTGCATAATGCTTTCCAGAACTAGGATATAAACCACAGATTTTAACAGGGTGGCTGGAATGCTCTCTATGGTTGCAGCCCCGGTACAGGACATGATACAAGCCACCTTTGGAAAGGTGTCTGACATTGCTAAATATTCTAGTATGTCCAGGAAGTAGCATGAAGTCCACGTGGGTGTTTCCCAAGAGAGTTCAGGGATCAGAAATGAGGCTAACTCTGTTTGTCTTCCATGGCCCTGCATGAAAATGTCAGTCATTGTAACACAGGGCATCATTCCAGATGTGGAAGTGCCAGAAAGTTCCGCAAGCCATGATCACTGTTTTACAGAGGGGGTCATAGCAGAAATGCCATCCTGAACTTTGAGCTCACCTTTCCCTGGACATATTAACTGGTTATTTTAACAGATCAATCCTGTCCTGAATGTTGGATCCTTCGCAGGAGTATGGAAGAATATTCTCAGGACTTGAAATAGATGAATGTCTAAAATTGGAAGTAGGGAGTTTTGGGATCTACTGGACTGAAAAGACCTCCACCCCTTCCTACGCCCTGTTTATTAAGAGAAAGGACAGAGAAAGGGGGTCATTTTATTCTACAAGAAGTGCCATGTGCTTCTACTTCACAGCAAGGTATTTTTGACTAAAGATAAAACAACTCACATGGCAGGAAGCAATTGCTTTCACTTTTACTGAGGCCATTGAGATACAAAGTATTGAAATAATTAAGCAAGGAGTAATTAATGGAAGAACAAAGATACAACCGAGTGGCTGTGTCTGCTACTTTAGCAGTAGCATCTGGGAAGGCTTGGCGACCAGTGAGACTGCTGTCTTCCCCGTCATCCGGGAAGGAGGCAGCCTGACAGGTCTGCCCAGGGTAAATCCGGCTCTAACACATGCACACATGGGTACACAGTCGACTCCCTGTTTGCTCCCCCACTGGCCGTTGAACCAAGGCAGACTTCACACCTGGAGTTAGGTAATCACAGCCTTGCATTCTGGAGGCCTCAAGGTCATGGAGTCATGAGCTCATCATTTCATACACAGATTTCATGCCCACTCCCTGCTCAGAGTTATCTCAAGGACAAGATAGAAGCAAATATATCTGATTGGCAAGCCAGCCGTCAGCCAAATTAGCCACCAAAATAGGTTTTAAATTTACTGATGAATTATTCCACACAGAGGCACACACGATTATTTATAGACTTGGGTGAAGAGACATCCATGACGTGATATTATTTCCAGGAGGAAGGCACCAAACGCAAAAGCCCACAGGTTATCTCCCCACATTCTGTTGTGACACCTCTTGACCTGGCGGCTAGTTTATTGCAGCACAGATTAGATTTTGGAATTCAAATCTTTCAAGGACAGGACTCCTCAACTGGGAGCTTTAGCTGTTCTGGCTGGTCTCAGCTTCTTCTGATGAGTGACCAATTCCGTGGTCACTGAGCTCTGGACTCATTTGAGTTTGGGTCTTCACTGCTTGAACGTTTTTTATTCTTATCAATGTCTCATATCCCACTGGTAAATGTACCTTAGTCAAACCAGTGTCTTTGAGAAGTAGGCATGGGGGCAGAGGTCAGCTGTTCTGGAGCCCTCTTAGGAAGAGCTGCCCCTCCACCATGACATTGGAGACATCAGTTTGATTATTTGGAAGAGTTAGACTGGAAAAGCCAAGCCTAAGGTAGGGGTAAGCAGGTTCTTCAATTCCTAGAAAAAATTTAAAGAAGTCTCTTATTGGAGAAATTTGAAAGGGGAAAATGGGAAATGGATCCTGTAGCTGATGCCTGTGGCATGCCACACACCAACCCTGTGGTCCACCTAGTTTCAGAGTATCTGTGATGGACAGTTCTGTGCATGCTGCTAACGTCCCACATCCAGTGCATTTCTTAGGGTCCCTCTGCTTTGCTGGCTCAGAGCTTCTCCAAAACTGTGAAAATCAGCTCAGTTATTTGCAATCCATATGTACACTGGAGTTAAGAACCCAGGGAGCATCCTCAAATAACAGGGACAGGGAACAGTGTATAAATGCCACAGACTCTCTAGCTCCTTGGGACAGTCTTGAGTTGCACGCTACACAGTTCCTCAGAGGGTCCCCAGCAGGGTTGATCATTCCTGTCTCACTCTCCCTACTCCCTCATTTCTGCTTCCAGGAATTACCTCTCAAATACAGCACCCAAGCAAGCAGGCACTCTTGCAGGGCATCTCCTTCCAGGTGTTTCCAGGAGGGTGGAGACTTGTCTAAGTTCAATTAGGATGCTTCCGATGGAAAGCGGCAGAAAACTCAACAGAAAATGTATTTTGATAAATTGGAATGTATGGGCTCATTTACCTGAAAAGTCTAAGGACAGATTGACTTCAGTTCCTATAACACAGGGATTTAAAATATGTTAATAATATCAAGATCCAGCATTGCTCTTTTGGCTCAGGTCTGCTGTGTTCCATGTGTTTGGCTTTATATTCAAATAAGTTCTCCCTCTGTGGTCACAAAATGGATGTAGAAGTTCCAGGTCTTCTCTTCAGTGAGTTTCAATGCCAGCTAGAAAAAGCAAGAATATCTTTCCCAGAAAATCTAGCAAAAGCCTCATGGTTTTTGGCTTTGTTTGGGTCAGTTGCAGAGAGAAAACTGGTTGCTCCAAGTCTAGATATGGATATATAATCAAGGGCATCAGAAAGGTGTGACCTCCCAGGTGGAAACCATATGTGGTTGTCAGAATAAGGGTGAATAGTGGCTGGGTGGCAAAATACAACTGAAATCCATTACATTCTGCCCAGAACACACACACACACTCATCTTTCCTCCTACACCTTGCAAAGTTTCTGCACCTACTTAAAATACACATAGCACTTGTCCAAAAAAAGATGATCCAAATCTAATCTAGCACCAAGCTTAGGATCTCTGGTTGGCATGCAATTTTGTCAGTCAAGGCAAAATGTCATGCCTTATAATCTGATAGTCTATAGCAAAATGACAATTTTAACAATCCATGTATTCAGTGTACAATGGTGGGCAGAAAACAAGAAAACTATAATAAAGCCACCATTCCAGAAAGGCAAGAATGGGAAACAACTCAGTGTTCACCAATCCAAAACACATATCGTGTCCTACTCAGCAGGAATAACAAGAATTACTTCTTGGCATTGGACTTTGACCGTTAGTTAGCCAGGCTGGGTGGCCCTGGGAGACTCTCCCCTCTTCTTCCATGGCCCATTGAAGCAAGATCCCTGCTTATGTGGAACATATACTTGGAATTCACTTGGTTCCAAAAACCAAAACCCCAACTCAAATAGGCTTAAGTAGAAAAAAAAAGTAACTTATTGGCTAAGATAACTGAAAAGTTCTAGGGTAGTATTGGCTTCAAGCATAGTTTGCTGTAAATGGCAACCAATGTTGCCAGGACCCAATTCTGCTTCATCACATGGTCTATTGGCCAAGGCCTATTCTGGGTTTTGGCTTTATTTTCAGAGAGTTTCTCTCTTCCTGATCACAAGATGTCTGAAGAAGATCTAGACTGTTTCTCTTCTAGGCTTTAAGCTCAATGGGATTTTATTTGATTTGATCTGATTGTGTCATATTCGGTCCCCTGGTCAGGGAACTGGGATACCCTCATTTCCCAGATATGAGTCACAGGTGCCACACCTCGAAGGTGCCAAACCCACCTGAAGTAGATGGAATGAAAGTGGATTAGGGGTGGTTCCCCAGAGGGATATTGGGGGGTGGTTATCAGAGAGGAGTGAGTGGATACTGAGCAGCAGAACACATCCACCAGATTCGGAGGCATGGGTACGTCTCGACTCACGTACACACCCAGCCCTGGATTTTTAAAGTATCATTCAGAGTTGACCAGGAGCTGATGGTGTTGCACTCAGCTGAGAACTGTTTGAGTCAAAGATTCACATGAGGCCAGTGAGTGCACAAAGTTGACCTCTCAAGTCAGGAAGCCACTGAAAAAAGGCATGGGGATCACGTAAGCCAAAAGGTGTTGGTGAGAACTCTGACTGTCCTCGTCTGGAAAGTTCTTTTCCATTCATCACCCTCTAAGAGCTGGATAAGGTTATATGTTCCAAAGATTCCATTTTACAAAGGCTTGAGCTCTCAAACTTGCTCCAGAAGATTGGAGATTAGGAGTGAAGGGGGTAGTAAGGCTACCTCCATATTCCTGTCCTTCTCAATCTCAATGTCAAGAATTATTCAAAACTAGAGAATACTAGGAAAACAAGATAGATATAACATATCTTTTTGGAAAATCTATTTTGTTCAATAGAAAGTAATTTAAAACATTACTTATATAATAAACAGAAATATAATGGAGTAGAATGAAAGTTTATAATAATTTTAAGATAAACCATGAACTTCAAAGACATTTGCAAACTTGATATAAATACCCAGAGTAAAATAACTTACATAATGAAGAGAAAGAAAAAGCAACCTTTTCCCCAGATGCAGATGAGGAGGCATGACCCTCATCTAAGAAATTAATCCTATAAAGCAGAATATTCACTGTATCGGCAAGGTCGTTTTGGAAGCCAAGAGAGCAGCCATTGAGTGAGCCTGAGTGATAGGCGTGTTTACTATCCACAATGGACCCACAGAGAAACAATTTAGAATCCAAGATGAATAGAATTCTATTGTGAGCAAGTAGGACTTACAATTATGGAACTGTGAAGAAAGTATTAATTTCCTTCTTTCTACAAGACAGTCAGTAAAATAAATACAATCATCTCTCAGTATCCACTGGGGATTGGTTCCAGGACCTCCCGCAGATACCAAAATCCACGCATGCTCAAGTCCCTGACATAAGATGGCACAGTACTTGCATTTAACCTATGTACATCCCCCTGTACACTTGAAATCATCTCCAGATTACTTATAATACCTGCTACAATGTAAATGCTCTGTAAATAGTTGTTATACTCTATTGTTTAGGGAATAATGACAAGAAAAAAGTCTGCATGTGTTCAGTACATACACATCACATTTTTAAAAACTATTTTTGGTTTGCGTTTGGTTGACTCTATGAACATGGAACCCACGGAGACGGAGGCCCACTGTGAACATGGAACCCACGGAGACAGAGGCCCACCGTGTGCACTTCTGCAACTCACTATTAGGGAGAGTGTGAGAAGGAGTCTTGCAGAGCCTGCCAGGCAGTCTCACAGCACAGTCTGACACAGGATATTTGAGAGCAGTAGTACAAAGCCCGCTGCCCAAACACTTCTAGAGAACTTGGATGGCAAAAGCCACCACAGCCTGTTTTTCCCTGGGCCTCTGGGATGCTATTTCTAGACTGACTTGCTGAGACTTTGCAAAAATCCTGCTGGGAGGAAAAAGGTGTATACCAGGGCATAGCAATCCCTGTGATGGGGTTTCCCAAATGGCAGGAAGGGAGTCAAGGCGGAGCTTAGATGGAGTAGGCACATGGCAATAGAGGTTTAGGGGCCTGAGGGCAGAAATTGGGCATATTAGAACAGCGCCCCCTGTGGGAGATTGACTACCTTGCATGCTTGCCCTTAGACCATGGGCAGTGTCAGCATATGGTTTGCAACTCTTCCCACCACGTGTTGTCATTCCCTTTAGTTTCTTCCCCCAGCTCTTCAATAAAACCTAATCTACCCATAGCTGTGCATACTGGGCTGTAAAGAGAAGCTCCCCATAGTCAAACAGAGGAGTGTGAGGCCTGACCGACTAGAGTAGAAACAGACTGGGAAATGAGGTGGCTGCCCAGCTCACGTCCCCATATGGGTTGTGTCTTTGCCCGCCCTTCTTTGGGGAAACAGCTTCACTCTAGCAGGTGACCCATGGGTGAGCTGCATGGCGCCACCCTCACGACTAGCTCTTGGCCCTAGTGAGGCTCACTGAGCTGACCCGGGGGCAAGCCAGGCCAATTAGAACGCTCCCCAAGTTTGTTCAGCTGAAGCTGGAAGAAGCCCTTTCCTCTCGGGTGGGAAAGTCGGGAAGATGTGTGCCCAATGCTACCAGCAGCTGTAACTTTAGTCCTATGGAGTAAAACAATTTAGGAAAATGATGTATGTGCAAGGGAAGAAGAGAGACAGGGATAGATCTAGTCCTGGCCACCTCTATTCTTCCTACCTGCAGGAGGCCAGGTCCCCAGATGGGCTTGCCCTGCCCAGCTCTCCCCCTCCTGCTGTAGTCTCAGAATAATTGTAGAATGTGCCAAGATTGCAACATCCTGAGATGAAGAGGAATTGTCTGGAACAGCCTGGGCTATGTCCTTGTCCCTCCTAGAACAGGAGCTGCAATACTTGAGCTCAGTGGTCCCAGTTCCACCCAGGGTATAAAACCCAGAGTAGAGTGCTTTCGGGTCCCTATGCTACAGTGCCACACGGAGCATGTGTAGACGAGACTCCATACTCCCTGGACAGCTTTCCTGAGCCTTGGGGGACTAGATCGCCATGGATCCTAGGCTTCTGCTTAAACTTGCTACCCGCCTGTGAGTAATGAAGATGCTCTGCCTGGCTCGTGTGAGTGTTCTCTCTCATGAGACCCCAGCGGTGGAGAACCCTCATATGACTTTTTGTTTATGTGACTCAGTACAGTCCCCCTTTTCCTAAGCTTGTTGGCGTCAGGTGATTATCCTGTCTGGTCAGCATCCTTTAAAACACACACACACACACACACACACACACACACACACTCAAGCACCTGGAGAGAACAGGGCTCTGCAGCAGTGGGTTCCAAACTGAGATCGATGGAGAAGAAAATGAAGCCTAAAGTAGAAAAGGTGAGAACATAGCCCTGAGAAATCAAATGGCAGCAGATGGGAGACATCCATCCCTCTTCCCCAATATTACGGAGGGAAGGGGCTTCTTCACGGTGGAAAGATTTGCAAGTTCCAGAGCCAGAGCCAGAACCCGAGCTTTTGAGAAATCTACACCAGAACTCATTCTACGTCACCAAGGCAAGTGGATCCTGTAAGTTAAAAGAAATGCTTAATGGTAATAAGGATGTATATTTGCAGTAATATTTTCTCAATAAAAACTATAACAAGCATTAAAATGTAAATCAGGTTAACTTTTACATCTAAGGCATGAAAGTAGATTTGGTCTTTTATAACATGCAATTACTATCTAAACAAACTTTGATATTCCTGAAGAAGTTGGTGGTAAGAATCAATTTGAATTGAAACCAAGACACTAAGACATTCTTCCCGAAATTGTCTCAGAAGATCGGAGTTTAGATTATATTCCAGGAGAAAAGGTAACTAAGGGAGGCTGCTACGGAACGAATTGTGTCTCCCAAAATTCATATATTGAAGCCCTAACCCCGACGTGATGGAATTTGGAGATGGGCCTTTGGGAGATAATTAGGTTTAAATGAGGCCCTGAGGGTGGGGCTCTCTTGATGGGATTAGTGCCCTTATAAGAAGAGGAAGAGGCAGGAGAGCTCTCTCTCTAAGTACACTCACGGAAGGAAGTCCTGTGAGAACACAGTGAGAAGACGGCTGTTGGCAAGCCAGGGAGGGAGCCCTCAACAGCAGCCAAATCAGCCAGCACTTTGAGATCAGACTTCCAGCCTCCAGAACCATGAGAAATAAACTTCCATTGTTTAAGCCTCCACCCAGTCTGTGGGACTTTGTTATGGCAGCCTAAGCCGACTAATGTAGCGGCCAAGATCACAGTTACTACAACAAAATGCCCAGCTATTCTGGCTTCCAGTCTGGATTCCATCACATTGTCAGGTAAGGCCCCAGACGACATGTCCCCTTCTCTTTGTTAGAAAAAGAAAAGAGACGGAAATGAATTGTCCCTGAGGGTGTGGATATGACAACCTATGAAATCTTTATAGAATCCTAAGACTTATTCTAGCCATCTTTAGTGGCTTCTTAATAATAATTCTTGCTCTAAAGAATAGTTTGAATAATTAGATTTTTTTTTAAAAAAGTAGAAGGCCCTCCTTTGGATGATAAGATCCATTTTTCAAAGGAAAGGAAAACTTATGCAATTGGAGCCACCACCTCCTGTTTCAGAAAGTTCCTGGTCATTGGTCTATTCAGAAACTGTCAAAAGGTGGCTCACGCCTGTAATCCTAACACTCTGGGAGGCTGAGGCGGGAGGATCGCTCAAGGTCAGGAGTTCAAGGCCAGCCTGAGCAAGAGTGAGACTCCGTCTCTACTAAAAATAGAAGGAAATTAGCTGGATAACTAAAAATATATAGAAAAAATTAGCCAGGCATGATGGCGCATGCCTGTCATCTCAGCTACTCGGGAGGCTGAGGCAGGAGGATCACTTGAGCTGAGGAGTTTGAGGTTGCTGTGAGCTCGGCTGACAACACGGCATTCACTCTAGCCAGGGCAACAGAGCAAGACCCTGTCTCAAAAAAAAAAAAAAAAAAAAAAACTGTCAAAAGGTTTCCTTATGTTCTGAAAGTTTGTTTTTTAATTCTATTGTGGAGAAGTAGAAGGTAGTTTTTTAAAAGCATTAAGTACTAAATTTTCAACTAAAGGATTTAGTTGAAAATCTTTTTGTAAAACACGAAATCATGTAAATGGTATTGATATTTTACTCTTGCAAGCTTATATTTTTGAGTCACCCTCCTGACCTTGTGTGCTCATATTGAAGTGCAAACATCATTTCTGAAAAATTGGTTGTAAACACAATCACGAAGGAGTAACCAACCATGAAAGCAATTAATTAAATGAGCTCCCATTTATTTTCATGTTTTCTACAGTAAATACTTTTAGAAAATCACTCACATTATAGACTCAGATGCACTATTAGATGAATTTTTTTAAAAATTCAACCACATACAATTACTTAAGAAGCTGGCATTAGTGTAGCGCCCCACATCCAGCTGTTTCTTTTCTTTTCTTTTCTTTCTTTCCCCCTTTATTTTGAGTTGCCACAGCAAGCTAGTTTTCTGGGAATCCCAGGGTATGGCTTAATTTTGAGAAATACTAAGGCAAAATTAAAGTGGGAAGGAAGAAATTTCAAGTAAACAGGTGAATACCATTATAACATTTTATATTCACAAAAATTAAGCATAAAGACAACACATGAAGTAAAAAAAATTAGCAACAATATTTTTTACTGTGGTGAAAAGCACATAACATAAAATCTGGCCACCCCCCTACGTGTGTTTCTGTGAGTCTGACTATTCTAGATATTTTATGTAAGTGGGATCACATAGCATTTGTTCTTCTGTGACCAGCTTGTTTCACTTTGCATAATGTCCCCGGGTTCATCCATGTTGTTGCATATGACAGGATTACCTTCTATCTTTATAGCTGAATAATATTCCATTACATGCAAATACAGTTAGCCCCCGCCCCTTATCTACAGTTCTGTTTTCGTGGTTTCAATTACTCGCAGTCAATTATAGTTCAAAAATATTAAATGGAAAAATCCAGAAATAAACAGTTTATAGGTATTAAATTGCATGCCACTCTAAGTAGTGGGATGGAATCTCTAGTCCGGCAGAAGCATGCTGCCTACACTCCCCACACCAGTCACTCAGTAGCCGCCTTGGTTCTCAGATCGGCTATCAGGGAATGGCAGTGCTTGTGTCAAGTCATCCTTGCACTTCACAAGGGCCCCGAGCATAAGCGCAGTGGTGCCGGCCATTCAGATCTGCCCGAGAGAAGCTGTAAAGTGCTCCCCTAAGTGAAAAAGCGAAAGTTACTGACTTAATAAGGAAAGAGAGAAAACCGTGCGCTGAGGTTGCTAAGATCTACAGTAAGAACGGACAAGAATAAATATTCTCGGTGAAATTGTGACAAAGGAAAAAGAAATTCATGCCAGTTTTGCTGTCGCACCTCAAACTGCAACAATCATGGTCATGGTGCCTTGTACCTGCACCGTGGATGTACGGAAGAACATCTTTTCCTTTTAAGATGGAAAAGGTGTTAAATTTGTGGGTGTAAGACACAAACGGAAACGTATTCCTCTGATGGCCACTGGGCTGAAAACGTATTCCCTCAGGTAAGCGGACGACTGTATCACATTTTCCTTATCCATTCTTTCACCCGCTGATGGACACTAGGTTGTTCCCCCCTCTTGGCTATTGTGAATAATGCTGCTCTGAACATGGGAGTGAAGATATCTCCTCGATTCATTTGGATAAATACCCAGAAGTGAGATTACTGAATCATATGGACATTCTACTTTTAATCTACCAATGATATTTTATGCATATTAAATCTATAGTAATTGTTTTCTACTGTCCAGTTATATTTACCATCCTCTAAGAACTGGAAACCTTTTACAACCTCCCTTCTTTTGGTTTTAGTGTAATGCTTGTTTTCTTTAGCACAGATAATAAGTATGTGAAAAATATTTCATTTTTTTATTATGACATGGAATGTTTTATTCTTGCTGTGATTCTAGAGACACAGAGCAACCTGTGTGTTTGAGATGCTTAGTGCAGACTGCAGCCTGGGGGAGTGGGTATTTCTTATTAATAACACACCCTTCCCAATGGCCAGAGTTGTACAGCCTGGGCCTGCCCAGCATCGCTCCCAGGCAGATCAGGGGCTGTCAGCCCCTCTCACTCCCTGCCCGCACAGACAGGAGAATCTGTTTGAAGTCCCAGATCAACTTTTCCTCATCTTCCTTTCTTTCTCCTGAGTTTTAGTGGAAAAACCCTCTTCCTGCTCTGCTATTAGCTTTATCTTCTTGTCTATTCCCAACATCTATGGTTTGAATATTTGTCCACTTCAAAACTCACGTTGAAATTTAATCCATGTTGCGGCAGCACTGAGAGGTGGGGCCTTTCAGGGGTGCGTGGGTCATGTGGGCCTAACTCTCAGGAACGGATTAATCCATTCATGGATTAACGGATTGATGGGTCAATGGGTTCTCGTGGAGTGGGACTGGTGGCTTTAAAAGAGAGGAAGAGAAACCTGGGCCAGCAGCTCAGCCCTCGTCGTGCGAAGCCTTGCACCACCCCAGGACTCTGCAGAGAGTCCCCGCCAGCAAGAAGGCTCTCACCAGATGCAGCCCGTCCACCTTGGGCTTCTCAGCCTCCAGAACTGTAAGAAATAAATTCCTTTCCTGTATAATTATTACCCAGTTTCAGGTATTCTATTATAAGCAACAGAAAAAAAAATGAACTAAGACACCAACCTCCTAATGTTATTCTTTTCTAACTTGAAAACATAAGAAACAAGGCAATTGTAGTTGAAAAAAATGGTATGAAGAAGTACATAACACAACAGTGGTGGGGAAGGAATTACTCCTCTGAAAGGACATTTTGAAGAGGTCCATTGAAATTTGAAAGCAAGCAACAGCTATGAGTGTCCATAGGCAACTGCATAGGCTACTCACTAAGTGTTAATTCTGTTTTAAAGATCTTGAGACCCCATCAATAACAGAAGTACAGAAATTGTGGCAGATTGTATTTTCCAAATATAGCCATAATGGTATCTCACATCCCACATGCTCGTCTTGCAATGTGAATGACAATCTTCCCACAGAGAGGTAGGTAGGTCCCATGTTTCCAGTTCTTGAGTTTGGGTAGGCTTGCAACTCTGATGAAAGGGATGTCGTGTAACTTCAGAGACTAGGTCGTAAAAGGTGACTCAGCTTCCCCTGGTTTCTCTTGGGACACTTGCCTTTGAAAGTCTGCGCCACCATGTCAATCATGTGTCTGCTCTGAGGCCACTATGCTGGGAGGAAACCCCAACTATCTTATGCAGAGAGACTGCGTGGAGAATCCCCACTATACATGAAAGAAGAGAGATGTCTGAACAGCCCCAGATGTTCCAGCTCCAGCCACCGTCTGACCGTGGCCACATGGGAGACAGAATCCCAAAACACCCAGCCAAGCCCTTCCTGATTTCCTGACCACAGAAACCATCAAAGACAAGCCACTAAGTTTGCAGATGGTTTGTTACACAGCAATAGATAACCAATACAGAATTATTCATCTTTTCTCTTTCTACTTTTAAAATATCATTCTCTCCCAGTCTTTCTTGAAATTGAATATTGGATGGACTTGATGTTCGCATAAATAATTTTTAATATGAAGTTACTTAGATCTGTATTATAGCGCTTAAGATGTCTGACTGTGGAGTCATTCTGCTGGACGGGAATCCAAGCCACCACTTCTTAACCACGTGGCCTTGGGCAGCTTACTAAATAGGCCAAAATTGCGATGACTTCCACCCCCAGCTCCATGACGGTGGGACTCCTTGTGTAGCAGCTAGGTAGTCTGCGTGGGAATAAATTTCCCTCAACCCCACGGGAAGACTTTGATGGGCTTACGAACCAGTTACAATAATCCCTGTCCCCACTGGCACAGTGACGATGTCAAGCCTAAACTAATTGGTGCAGGGCATTCTCCTGGTCAATGTGGCCAAAAATCACAGCAAAGCCATAGCAGCTGTGAAAGTGACTCTCCCTAGATATAGAGGAGGAAACGTGTGGTCCTGACAAAAGCCAACCAGAAAATAAAGCTGACACCCAGGAGGGATCAGGCCAAAGTCATTGCAGGGAAACTGAGCCAGAGCCCTGGCCAAATCACACCTGAAACTCACTCTACCTCTGCACTTTTCAATTATGTGAGTAGACAACCCAGTATTATTATTTAAGAAATTCTGAGGGCCAGCTGCAGTGGCTCATGCTGGTAATCCTAGCACTTTGGGAGGCTGAGGTGGGAAGATCACTTGAGGTCAGGAGACCAGCCTGAGCTGAGATCTTGTCTCAAAAAATATTCAGATAATTCAGAATATGCTAATATCAATTTTCTTATAATGTCATGAAGATTAAAAGAGAAAATATACAATTCTCATAGAGAACTCATGAGTCTCCTAGAATATATACACTATTATAACAGAAACCAAAAATGATGATTCCATAGGCATCCAGAACATTCAGGGAAAGACCCTGTCTCTACAAAAAGTAGACAAATTATCCGGGTGTCATGGTACACTTCTATAGTCCCAGCTTCTTGGGAGGCTGAGGCAGGAGAATCACTACATCCCAGAAGTTTGAGGTTGCAGTGAGCTATGATGACACCACTCTAGGCCTGGTGACAGAGTGAGACCCTGTCTCAAAACACAAAAAAGAAATTTCAAGTTGCATTAGGTTTTCTGTTACTTAAGCTTTACCTCTTTGCCCTCCATTTCCTCATATGCAACATGGGAATAAAACTAGTGATGCAATAAAACATGGAAAGTGTTTAGGTCAGTACCTGGCACAAAGAAAAGAGCTTAATAAAGTACTATATGCAAGCAGACAGGATGAAAGTGCAACTCTTATTTTATACAACTATAAAATAAAAACTAATTAATATATTAAGTTCAAATTAGCACAGGCACTGAAAGCATGTGGCAGTATTTTGTTAAAATGTGGTCAGTCAGATAATTCAGAATATGCTAACACCAATTTTCTTATAATGTCATTGAGATAAAAATGGAAAATATAAAATTCTCATAGAGAACTCATAAGTCTGCAAAATATACACACTACCATAACAGAAACCAAAAATGATGATCAAATACGCATGCAGAACATTCCTACCAAATGGAGGAGCAGAACAAATGTGATCTGAGATCATTTCTGGGGAAATCAAACCAGTCGAGTTTCTTTGCTTTCTATCCAGAAATCTGTCACATCAAAATGTTACCGTTCAGTATAGAAAAAGTCACAAAAGAGGAGATAATCAAGATGGCGGATGAGAAACACCACCAGACAGAGTGTCTTTGGAGAAAAGACAGATTCTAGCAGAAATTAGAAGAAAGAAGCAAGAAGACAAGCATAAAAGGATGAGAGTGGGAAGGAGGGGTACCTGAGACCACAGGAGACTCCACGGGAGGAGGTTGCAGAGGAGAACTGGAAGCTGAGACCGCCAGAGCAGCCCGGAGACCAGCAGGAAGGGTAGGTGAGGCAATTAACTCTCCCCTCCCTTGCATCTTGGACTGTTGGTGGGCTCCCCAGCCGGTGGAAAGACCTGAGGACACCAGCCCAGAGACAGCCGCCGCCAGTGAGCAGTAAGCCTGTAGCAGACGTGTCACCAGGCTCCCAACTCCCACAGGGCACCTCCCTGTGCACAGACCTGAGCCGCGTGGCAGGTGCCATATTGCCTCATTCTCCCCTCCCCCGACCCTATCCGCGGCTGCTGAAAGAGACAATATAGCCACCAGCTGGAGGCACCTCCAGGGAACCAGACCTTCCCTTTTGGGGCCCTACAACTGACTGAGGGGAACTCAGATGGTGAGCTCTCTACCCGCCAGCCCTCCCAGGTGCTGCTGGCACGGTGATCCCAGGAGAACGGGGCAGACCCCAAGGCTGAGAGACATAGACCCAGCTTGGGCTCCCCATGGATGAATTGGGACCGACACTTCTCTCCCTGGTGGGGATATAGTTTGAACTCTGGGGCCCAGAGGTCAGACCTGCAGACCAGATCCCGTGCACCCAGGTCTCACATTGCCCGGGGCACAGAAGGGATATATGCAAACAGCCTACTAAGGTGTGAGTGCCTTCAGGGACAGATCAGCATCCTAGAGGGCAACCCTCCTCCCAAAGGGAGGCCATGCACCCAGCCCAGGTGGCATTCCTGTGAAGGGAACATCCCGGCCAGCATCACAGCCAGGGGAGGCCTGGTGGCATGAGGTCTGGCTTGCTGGCAGAGGCCCAGGAGTAGCTGCGGAGTTGGGGAGGGTGGAAAGAAGCAAGGCCTGCTCCAGACTGCAGGTCTCATACAGCCCCACCCCACACGAAGACTTTCTGACTGAGCGGGGCCATTCCAGCCCCTCTCTGACAGCTTTTCCTGGAAGCAGAAAACAGAACTTTGAACCCTGCTAATGGCATTGGTGGTGCCTGAGGGCAGGCTTACCCAACCCAGCTCCACCCAGACTCACTCCCAGACCAGCCCTCACTGAGGGGGAGAGAAGGACACACCTGGAAGTCCCAGGGCCCCACTCACCACATGAAGCACTAGAGTGCCTCTCCAGAGGAACAAGAGCTGGTTACAGGACACAAAAACAACAGCGTAGCCTGTTCCTCCAAGCAAGACCCACCTACTGACAGGGAGGACATTCTGCACACCGTTTTCACGGCACCTACTGACTCATCATACAGGGAGTGGCCAAATCTCACCCACAGACACCACTTACCAGCTCAGAAACTAAACAAGGTGTGTGAATACCCAAACGAAAACCTAAAGGTAAGAAGCAGCAACTGATCGACAAGAAAAGAAATCAGCGAAGGAACTCCAGAAATATGAACAAGCAAACAGAAACCACACCCCCAAAGAGGAGCACCAGCCCCTTAGAAATGGACACCAACCAAAATCAGGCAACCAAAATGACAGAAGAGGAATTTCAAATGTGGATCATAAGAAAATTCAACAACCTGCAAAAACAACTCCATGACCAACACAAAGAAAACACAAAAAGCCTCCAGGACCTGGAACAAAAGTTCACTAAAGAAATCAATACAATGAAGAAAAGTTTAACTGAACTCCTGGAAATGAAGAATCAGTTCAGGGAACTACAAAATACAGTGGAAAGCCTCAAGAACAGGGTAGATCAAACAGAAGAAATAATCTCAGAGATTGAAGATAACACCTTCCAATTAAATAAATCAGTCCCACAGATAGAGCAGAGAGACAAGAGAAAGGAGCAAAGCCTACAAGAGATGTGGGATTATATGAAGAAACCTAACATGAGGGTCATAGGGTTACCAGAAGGGGAAGAAGAAAATATTCAAGGGTTGGACAAGCTATTTGAAGATATAATAGAGGAAAATTTCCCAGGCCTTGCCAAAAATCTCAATATACAAGTTCAAGAAGCTCAGAGGACCTCTGGGAGATTCAATGCAAACAGGAAGACTTCACGACATGCAGTCATCAGACTGACCAAAATATCAACTAAAGAGGCCCTTCTAAGAGCTGTAAGATGAAAGAAGCAAGTAACATACAAGGGAAGACCAATTTGAATAACACCAGACTTCTCTACTGAGACTTTACAAGCAAGGAGAGACTGGAGCCCCATTCTCACTCTTCTGAAACAAAACAATGCCCAGCCTAGAATCTTATTCCCTGCAGAACTAAGTTTTGTATATGAAGGAGAAATCAAGACATTCTCAGATAAGCAAAGACTGAGGGAATTCACCAAGACAAGACCAGCCCTTCAAGAAGTACTCAAAACAGTGTTACCCACAGATCAGCACAATAAACACTCACGAATGTAAATCTACTCAAAGCTAAAGATCAAATCCCAGATACTACAATGGCTCAAGAGAAAAAACAAAGCAACAAAGTTCAACCCAACATAATGAACAGAAATCTGCCCCACCTATCAGTTATCTCAATAAATGTGAATGGCTTGAACTCCCCACTCAAGAGACATAGGCTGGCCGAATGGATAAAAAAAAACACAAGCCAAGTATCTGCTGCCTTCAGGAAACACATCTAACCTGCAAGGATGCAATTAGACTAAAGGTAAAGGGGTGGAGAACAATATTTCATGCAAATGGAAGCTAAAAGAAAGCTGGCGTGGCGGTGCTGATTACAGATAACTTAGTTTTTAAATCAACAAAAGTAATAAAAGACAAAGAAGGTCACTATATAATGGTGAAGGGTACAGTTCAACAAGAAGACATAACAATTCTAAACATATATGTACCCAACCTTGGTGCACCCAGATTCATAAATCAAACTCTACTGGATCTAAGCAAATGGATAAACAACAACACCATAATAGTTGGAGATTTTAACACCCCACAGACAGCACAGGACAGATCCTCCAAACAGAAAATCAACAAAGAAATAATGGACTTAAACAGAACCCTAGAACAAATGGTCCTGACTGACATTTACAGGACATACTACCCCCAAACCACTGAATATATGTTCTTCTCATCAGCTCATGGATCATTCTCTAAGATTGACCATATCCTAGGACACAAAGCATGTCTGAAACAATTTTTGAAAATAGAAATTATACCATGTATCTTTTCAGACCACAATGGAATAAATGTAGAAATCGATCCTAACAGGAGTCCTCATTTCTACACAAAGTCATGGAAACTAAACAACCTTCTGCTGAATGATCACTGCATAAACGAGGAAATCAAGATGGAAATCAAAAGATTCTTTGAACTAAATGACAAAGGTGACACAAGTTACTAAAAACTGTGGGACACAACTAAAGTAGTCCTGAGAGGAAAGTTTATTTCCATAAATGCCTATATCCAAAAGTCAAAAAGATCACAAATAGACAACCTAATGAATCATTTCAAAGAGCTGGAAAAAGAAGAACAGACCAACCCCAAACCTAGCAGAAGAAGTGAAATCATTAAAATCAAATCAAAACTAAACAAAATTGGCAATAAGGAAGCTATATGGCAGATTAATAAAACAAAAAGTTGGTTCTTTGAAAAATAAACAAAATTGACACACCATTGGCTAGACTAATGAAAAGCAGAAAAGAAAAATCTCTAATAAGCTCCATCAGGAACAATAAAGGAGAAATTACAATGGATGCCATGGAGATACAAGATATAATTTATGAATACTACAAAAACCTCTATGCACACAAACTGGAAAATGTGGAGGAAATGGACAATTTCTTAGAAATACACAGCCTCCCTAGGCTTAACCAGGAAGAAATAGAATTCCTGAACAGACCAATATCAGGTACTGAAATTGAAACAGCAATAAAAAAAACCTTCCTAAAAAGAAAAATCCTGGACCAGATGGTTTCACACCCGAATTTTACCATACCTACAAAGAACTGGTGCCTATCTTGCAGAAATTATTCCACAACATCGAGAGGGATGGAATTCTCCCCAACACATTTTATCAAGCGAACATAACCCTGATACCAAAACCAGGAAAGGATGCAACAAAAAAAGGAAACTACAGACCAATATTCCTTATGAATATAGATGCAAAAATTCTCAACAAAATCCTAGCCAATCAAATCCAGGTGCTTGTCAAGAAAATAATTCATCACAACCAAGCGGGCTTCATCCCAGGGATGCAGGGATGGTTCAACATACACAAATCTATAAATGTAATTCACCATATAAACAAAAGCAAAAACAAAGACCATATGATCCTCTCAATAGATGCAGAGAAAGCATTTGAAAAAATTCAACACCCTTTTATGATAAGAACGCTCAACAAAATAGGCATAGACGGGGCTAACCTAAAAATGATACAAGCCATATATGACAAACCCACAGCCAATATCATACTGAATAGGGAAAAATTGAAAGCATTCCCACTTAGAACTGGAACAAGACAAGGTTGCCCACTGTCTCCACCTCTGTTCAACATAGTGCTGGAAGTCCTTGCTACAGCAATCAGACAAGAGAGTGGAATTAAGGGTGTCTAAATGGGAGCAGAAGAGATCAAAATCTCACTCTTTGCTTATGACATGATATTATACCTAGAAAACCCCAAGGATTCAACCAAGAGACTACTTGTTCTGATAAATGAATTTGGTAAAGTCTCAGGATACAAAATCAATACACAGAAATCAGTGGCATTCATATATGCCAACAACAGTAAAAGTGAGAACCAAATCAAAGACTCAATTCTCTTCAAAACAGCAACAAAGAAAATAAAGTACCTTGGAACATATTTAACTAAGGAGGTAAAAGACCTCTCTAGGGAGAACTATGAAACACTGAAGAAGGAAATAGCAGAGGACGTAAACAGATGGAAGAATATATCATGCTCATGGGTCGGCAGAATCAAAATTGCTAAAATGTCTATACTACCCAAAGTGACCTACAGAATCAACACAATCCCTATCAAAATACCATCATCATTTTTCACGGATATAGAAAAAATAATTTTATGCTTCGTATGGAATAAGAGAAGACCCTGTATAGCAAAAGCAATCCTAGGCAATAAAAACAAAATAGGAGGTATCAATTTACCAAACTTCAAACTATACTACAAGGCTATAGTCATTAAAACAGCTTGGGATTGGCACAAGAACAGGGACATTGACCAGTGGAACAGAACAGAGAACCTAGATATAAAACCATCCTCATATAGCCAACTAATATTCGACAAAGCAGACAAAAACATACACTGGAGAAAAGAATCCTTATTCAATAAATGGTGCTGAGAAAACTGGATAGCCACATGTAGAAGACTGAAACAAGACCCACACCTTTCACCTCTCACAAAAATCAACTCACGCTGGGTAACAGACTTGAACCTTAGATATGAAACTATTAGAATTATAGAGGAAAATACTCTTCTAGACATTGGCCTAGGCAAAGAATTTATGAAGAAGACCCCAAAGGCAATCACAACAGCAATAAAAATAAACAAATGGGACCTGATCAAATTAAAAAGCTTCTGCACAGCCAAAGAAACTGTCAAGAGAGCAGACAGACAACCCACAGAATGGGAGAAAATTTTCACAAGCTACACATCTGATAAAGGGTTGATAACTAGAATCTATTTAGAACTCAGGAAAATCAGCAAGAAAAAATCAAACAACCCTATCAAAAAATGGGCAAAGGACGTGAACAGAAACTTCTCAAAAGAAGACAGAATAATGGCCAACAAACATATGAAAAAATGTTCAGCATCTCTAATCATCAGAGAAATGCAAATCAAAACCACAATGAGATATCACTTAACTCCAGTGAGAATGGCCTTTATCAAAAAGTCCCCAAACAACAAATGCTGGTGTGGATGCGGACAGAGAGGAACACTCCTACACTGCTGGTGGGACTGCAAACTAGTTCAACCTCTGTGCAAAGCAATATGGAGATACCTCAAAACGATACAAGTAGATATACCATTTGATCCAGCAATTCCACTACTGGGCATCTACCCAAAAGATCAAAAGTCACTTTATGAAAAAGACACTTGCACTCAAATATTTATAGCAGCACAATTCACAATTCCAAAGCTGTGGAAACAGCCCAAGTGCCCATTAATTCATGAGTGAATTAATAAAATGTGGTATATGTTTACCATGGAATACTACTCAGCTTTAAGAAACAATGGTGATATAGCACCTCTTGTATATTCCTGGTTACAGCTGGAACCCATTCTACTAAGTGAAGTATCTCAAGAATGGAAAAACAAGCACCACATGTACTCACCAGTAAATTGGTATTAATGGATCAACCTAAGTGGACATATAGGAGTAACATTTATTGGATGTCAGGAGGGTGAGAGGGGGACAGAGGGGATGGGTATATACAACCACAACGAGTAAGATGTGCAACGTTTGGGGGATGGACACGCTTGAAGCTCTTACTCGAAGGGGGAGGGGGGCATGGACAATATATGTAGCCTTAACACTTGTACCCTCATAATACGCTAAAAGAAAAAGAAAAAACAAGAAAAAGTCACATAAACATAAACTTCAAAAAATTAATGTAGAGAAAATTCAGTTTCTAACAATGGAAAAATTTAATAAAATCCTTAGAGTTCATTACACTAATCAATTTAACATCATTTTCCTTGTTGAGGGTTATTGCCTTAAAAAATAGGCCACTCCTTAAGATTTTTTCCATGTAGTTTCATAAACTGTTACCTACTGAAGACAACCTGACAAACACAATACAGCTAAAGGCAGGTTAAACTCAACTACACATCCACGGCTCTGGAGCCAGGAGTCATTCTCGCTGAGTAAATAATGTTGATTGTGTTTATTTTATTGTCTGTGTGATACATACTTAAGCTTGAGCAACTGATAAATTTTCATCACTTGTTAAAATATTTTGTATTCTTATCTACAAAGCTGCATTCCACTGTGTCCTTTTCTTTCCCCCAAACTATAGCTGTACTTCTTATGAGGATTCTCATGGTGAGTATTCCCAGCCAAAGACAATTGTGATGTAGATTAGGTTTACATTTGGCAGGGGACCAGTGTTACCCACCACTCCTTTGTCAACACAGTGAGGGCGGAGTCATTTGATCCCCAGCAATTGAGAAGGGGCACTTGGCAGATCAGAGATGCTGATCTTGGGTACAAGTGAGATACTCTTTTAACAGCAGGTCCTGGCTTGAGCCCAAGCTGGGTGCACCAGCGAGATTCAGACCTGCACAGTTTGACAGACTGCCAGAGTCTATCCACTTGAAGTCTATCTGCACAAGGGCTGAAACTTAGCAAAAAGCAGAGACGTAGGCAGATATATGTAACCTTGGCACTAGTCTCCTTGAATCTAGGTGTCTGTGATTCTCCTCTGGAGAGCAGGAAAATGTTTAGAGGAATCCCTCTTTTGCGGTTGTTTTCTTATGGAAAGGACCCCATCAATGTGCACCACAATGATGTCTCAGTTCTCTGCATCCTCCCTGGTGGCATCCACACCTCTTTCAGTGATTTGTTGCTGCATAATAAATAAGCTATCCAAAATTCAATGGTTTGAAACAATTACTGCTCACAATTTTATGGATCAGGAATTTGAACTGGGTTCAGCTGAGTGATTCTTCTGCTCTCCATGCTGTTGACTGGGGCCACTAGATGGTGTTCAGATGGAGGCTGGTTTGGGTCTGGAAGATCTAAGGTTTCAACCATAGGCCTTGATTACTCAATGGAAACATCTGGATGATGGCTCAGCTGGACTCTTCTCCCTCTCTGTGTAGTCCCAGGGCCTTTCCATGAGATCCTTCCAAAAGAGTGGAAGGGTTTCTTACCTGGCAGCTCAGGACTCCAGGGGACCAGGGTGGAAGCTGCAATCCTCTCAAAGCCTAGGCCTGGAACTGCCATAGCATGACTTCTACCACACTCTGTTGGTGGGGGCATCATAGGCCTTCCCAGATTCCAGGAGTGGAGATATAGACTCTACTTCTTGATAGGAGAAATGCCAATGAAATGGCCTCCATCACAATGGCCTCATTCTGAGAAGTAAGCACAGACTTGGAGCCTGGATAAAGATTGAAGTACAAGAGAAGAAGTCAAAGTTCTCATGAATGGACTGTAAGCTGGACTGGGATCATATTGTTGAGAAGCCTGCAGTGGTTATCCTCAGCCTAGAAAGAATTTTCCATCATACATCTGAAGCTGAGCCTGTGTTTTAGAAGTCATTTTCTCCTATGCACTTTATGGGGCACCTTTCATGATCAGCCAGATTCCTATCCTGGAGCTGTTTCTGTCACTCTCCACTGTTCATCCAAATGTTCTCCAAGTTAAACAGATCAAGACTTTCTCTGAGAATCTTTCACTCTCTTAGAAGTTTAACCAGTTGTACAGGTCTCTGCTGTCTTCCAAATAGCTTCATAAATATTCAAATATGCAACAAGGTCTCATCAGAAAGGCAGATTTTTTGACCACCAAAGGAAAAAAAAAGGAACTCATGTTTTAAAAGTATAAATACTTGATGAGCTTCTGCAGAGAGCTTCAAAGGAACAATGTTATGTCTGAACCAGAATGTGAACATAAAATTTGAAAAGATAACATGATAATGCTTGCTTGGCAATCCTGTCTTCCTGATGGAAATGCAAACAGGCAAAGGCAGAGACATTTTTTTCAAAAAGGATTGTAAACACTAGCCCCTACCAACATGCTAATTTGAAGATTATTTTATTACTGTGTACTTTTCAAGGCTAAATTGGAAACATCTGTCTTCCTGAGAATTAACTGGAGGAAGATTACAACCAAGGATAAGATGGCAATGTCCATTTCGGTTGTCTTGTGCTGAAGGTGGGTGAGCCCCTGGAAGCAGGAAGCATTTTCTGCTGTGTACCCCACTATTTAGTACACTATAATTAAGAACATACTATGAGTATGATGCGCCCAGACTCCTATTTATAAAACATAAGTTAATCCTTTATATGTAACCAAAAACCCCAGGCCTCACTAACCTCGGTACTCAATTAATCAGGTTCTATTAACTCTGTATCTAGGAGCTCTGAGTCTGCACTTAAGTCATGGCCTTGAATCACAGGAGGGCCTGTCTGTGCCCTGGATCTCTTTCTCCAGTGATCTCCAAGCTCCCCACAAGGATTATTCTTGTAACCAGCTTGTTTCTTAGGCTTTCTTTCTGGCAGTCCCACGGAGTTCACCTACAGCCGGGGCTGCTGCCTACAGCTCTCTGGGCTCTGTTTCAGGGTACGCTGCCTTCTCCAATCTTCTGTCCCACTGCCTATAATTTCTCTGCCCCTTGTGTTCCCTGGCTACCACTGACCTTAGACCTCCTCTTCCCTCCTAACTCCCACAAGCCTCCCATACCTCCAGCCTCGGAAGCTCTCCTCCTCGGGCCTAAGGAAAATGCTTCCTGGTCCTCATGACCAGCTTTTTCAAAGGGGTTCTCACACCAGGGTTGTTGGGCTCCTAAGTTGGATATAGTTGTTTTCATCCTGTGAAAACCCTCTCCTTCCCAGCACATACAGGCCCTGGGGGTGCTGGAGGGGAGCCACTGGGTTGGTCCAGCACAGCCTCTTTCCATACCTGGAACAAGTGTACCTGGAACAAGTGTACCTGGAACAACTGTACCCAGATCAACTAAACTGTGCTACTGAGCCTGCCAACTCCTCCAGCCTTCTTCCTGGTCCATTGTTTGTGTGTGTGTGTGTACCCCGTGCACACTGCCAGAGTCTGCACACCCTCTTTTCTGAGGCCAGGCCTCTAAAGGGCAGGCCACACCTCCAGTACATGCAGCCTAGAACTGGGGGGTTGCTGTGGGCCAAACTTGGAAATGAGGTCTAGGGTGTCGTATTTGTGCATTTGAATTGTCTTGCAGTGGCAGGTGAAGCTGGGTGTGCAAACAGAAGACAGGCAGAACACAGACTAGAGACTGGCTCTCCCCACACGGTGATATTCAAGGTGGAAGTCAAGAAGTCTGAGAATACTGAAATTGAACTTGGCCTTCCAGGTCATTACGAAAGTCCATTTGTCAATTTGGAGGATAGAACATGTCATATTTAATAGTTTGTGAGATTGATTTATGTTTTAAATTTGTAGCCATATGGCAGTGGGCATCCATTTACTCTCTTGCCCCGATCCCAGCAAATGGCCCTTGTACACTGCCTTAACTATACCTGTGGATGACGCTCAATTTAGTCCCCTGGAGGCCCTGAATTGCCACAAATCAAGGGACGTGATCAAGCGTCTGTTATGAATGGAATAGCATGTGTTGTGACTGCTAAGGTGACACCCTAGAATTCCGTGTCGCGGGGATTTCGGTCAGGAGTGCCGGGCGGCCTCCAGGGGGCAATGTTGCCCGCCCGCCCGTCCACTCGGGGAGCCTGGTGTACTTGGAAAACTCGAAAATGGGAACTGGTGACGTTTTGGCTCCTGCACCATCTTTCTGCTCTCGGTCAGGTGCCGTGTTGACCTGTTTCGGAGACTCGGCCTCGTGAGTGGAAGAGAAGCCGGGGCGTCCGGGTGCAGGGAGCCCGCTCCCCGCCGCGGGGAGGCTGGTCTGAGCGTCGCTTCCCTCTGCTCTTGCCCACCTGCCCACCTGCCCACCTGCCCACCTGCCCACCTGCACACCTGCACACCTGCACTCCTGCCCACCTGCACACCTGCCCACCTGCCCACCTGCACACCTGCCCACCTGCCCACCTGCCCACCTGCCCACCTGCCCACCTGCACACCTGCACTCCTGCCCACCTGCCCACCTGCCCACCTGCCCACCTGCACACCTGCACTCCTGCCCACCTGCACACCTGCCCACCTGCCCACCTGCCCACCTGCACACCTGCACTCCTGCCCACCTGCCCACCTGCCCACCTGCCCACCTGCACACCTGCACACCTGCACTCCTGCCCACCTGCACACCTGCACACCTGCACACCTGCCCACCTGCCCACCTGCACACCTGCACACCTGCACACCTGCGCACCTGCCCACCTGCACACCTGCCCGGGACGCAGTGCGGACCAGGCTGCCCGGGGACCAAAGGGGCGTCGGAAGGAAGAGATCTGTTGAGCGACGACTTTCCTTCGCCTTACGGCAGACAGATGTCACGGTCCTGCGTCCTGGGTCCCCGGGCGTCTGCCAGGCCCAGGAATCTAGCTCATCAGGGTGACGGGCAGGAGGCCCCCAGTTAGGGGACTGCTCGTTGTCAGCTCCTCGCGTGGGCCGGGCTACAGGGTTGGCCCGGGTGCCCCCACAAGGACGCCACAGGCAAATTCACCCCAGGGCCCGGGATACGCCAGGGTTCTGTCACTGGGGGACCCTGGTGCTCCTCGGAAAGCTGACACTGTGCCGGGAAAGGTGACCGCCAGTGTCGCCGAGCACCCGTGAGAGCTGCCGGCGCCGCCCGGCCGGCACAGCCAGGTCTCGAGCTCGGCTGCCTCAGTGCGCGCGGCGCAGGGACGCGCAGGTGCACGGAGGGCGCGGAGGCGGAGGAGGAGGTCGTGTTCGTTTATGACACAAGATGGTCGCCAGGGGACACAGGAGAGGCGTGGGAAGACAGCATGTGGGATCCCGCAGGCCCCAGAGACAGGCGGCCCAGCTGGGCACCGGGCTCGTGGGGAGGCCGCCGCGTGGCCAGGCAGGAGCGAGCCGAGGCCACGGCCTCGCAGGGGTTCCAGGAAAGGCGAGGCAGGGCGGGAGTAGCTAGTTGGAACGATGTGGGGGTGGGGACGGGCTACAGGGGTGGTCTCTGGTCGCCTGGCACCTGGCTCTGACATGATGAGGGCAGAGAACCGCGGTCTCAGAGCGCAGGGCAGGGAGCGTGTGGCTCCGGGCTGGCGGGTTTGCGCGCAGGGCTGCTCCTGCGGGCCTTCGCTGTCTGTAAGAATTGGCCAGAGCCCGCAGGGGCAGTCTCTCCCAGCCAGAGAGGTTCTTTAAAGATGTCCAAACATCATGATGTGCAGAACATTTAGAAATCTTTACAATCCAGAACGAGAGAGAGATTTATTGTAAGAAATTGGCCCACACAGTTACGCAGGCTGGGAAGTTCCTGCGCCGGCAGGCAGGGGAGCTGGTGCTGCAGCTCCAGGCTGCGACTGAAGGCGGCAACCAGGAGAGATGACAGCGTGAGTCTCAGTAGGGGCAGGACATCCATGTCCCGGCTCCTCGGGCGGTCAGGCAGAGAGAATGAATGAATGAATGAATGAATGAATGAATGAATGAATGAACGAACGAACGAACGAACGAACGAACGAACGAACGAACGAACGAACGAATGAATTCTCCTTCCTCTGCCTTTTCGTTCTGTTCAGTCCCACCTCGGATCGCAGGAGGCCCACGCACACTGGGGCGGGCAATCTGCCTGACTCAATCTACTGATTAAAACGCTAATCCTTTCCGAAAACACCCTCAAAGAAGCACACCCGGAAATAAGGTTTAATCAGATATCTGGGGCCCCCAGGCTGTAGTCAAGTTGACACATAAAAGTAACCATCACAGCTGATATCTATGCATCTATATCTATGTATCCCAGTTTGCCGATGGGGGACCACGGTTCAGAACAATTTGTAACAGGATGTTACAATGCAAGTTTGACCTGAAGCCTGGAGACCACACATACCCTACTCCAGAGAGGGGTGAGAGCCGCCTGCTTATTCAGGCTGCTGTAACAAAGCACCGGAGCCTGACTGTTTCAGACAACAGAAGTTTGAGATCAAGGTGCCAGCGTGGGTGGGTTCTATGAGGGCCCTTCTGGGTTACAGACGGCCACCTTCTCCTTTTTGTCATCACAATAGCAGAAAGAGAGCAAGAGAGCTCTTCGGGGTTCCTTTTATAAGGGCACCAATGCCATTCATGAGGGCTCCACTCCCGTGACTTACTCAAAGTCCCTACCTCCTAGTGCCATCACCATGGGGATTAGGATTTCCCCATACGAATTCTAGGGGAAGATGACGTTTAGTCCATAACAGTGCCAAACACATTTTCAAAATTGGTTCATGACTCTTGGGTCCTTAGCCACGGGGAGGGTAGAAGGGCAGGAGGGGGGTGTTGACAAAGTCGGGTGTAAGGGGACAGTTCTTGCTGTGCTGTCTGGCTCACCCTCCCTCACTGGGGCGGGGTGGGGTGCTTTCCTCCCACCTCAAGCCTAGGGAGAAGGGCATTGGTGGGACCACAAAGAAAGCATTTCATGTGTCCCTTGTGGTTTGGGGGACCCAGAGGACAGGTGTCTGGCTCAGACCCTCTAAAGCTCGCGGAATCGGTTAGGTCCCAAGCTGGGGCAGAGGCGAGGAGAGCTTGCTGCCACAATGCTTTGTCCTGAGCGCCCTGAACATGTCATGGTCAAGGACACATGGCTGGCAAGGATGGGCCCCGAGAGACATAAAGCTGGAGAGGGGTTGCCTTCGATGCTGCCCTAAAAGGGCTGCCCCAGCTGGGCAGGGGACCCCAACAGAGAGAGCGCCAAGGGG
The DNA here is from genome assembly GCF_040939455.1 of Microcebus murinus. Taxonomy (NCBI): domain Eukaryota; kingdom Metazoa; phylum Chordata; class Mammalia; order Primates; family Cheirogaleidae; genus Microcebus; species Microcebus murinus. Next base: position 10,480,099 of record NC_134118.1, read on the forward strand.
TGCAGCCAGATGCCCAGGGGCTGTGAAGGGCTCCAAGGGACCAGCCACTACAGAGCTGTCTTCACCTTTGTCAAGAGAATGAAGGTGAGAGATCCCAATGAATGGGGCTCCCAAGAACCAGAAAAGAACCCTCAAGAGAAATACTCAGCTTTAAACATCTGCCAAGTGTGGAGCACCCCAGTGCTGGGTGCCTGTGCCAGCCCCAGTCAAGGTGACCAGAAAAGCCACGATCCTGCCTGAATGTCCATCCAAGGGCAGGGCTGGAACCAGCTCGCCACTAGGAGCCACGGGACAAAAGAAATCTACCTGTTTCCGATTACCCCCTCGAAATGATCAGGGATTCTATGCGACGAATAATGATTGCAAATTTAATTTACATACTTTTATTCAATGGATGTCTAGCACTTACTGTGTGCAAGGCACCGTTTATTTTATATTATGTCTTTTTTCTGAAATTTTTAGGTTAATTTTAGAGGTGCAGGAAAAGAAGCCTGCGGCAGTGGAAGCTGCCATGCCTGTTCCCTTGGCAAGGAAGACACAAGGCGAGAACCCGAGTGTCAGGAGTGAGCATCTGGCATAAACCGGCTCCCCACGGGCCTCATCCCAAAAACACAGCTGCATAGGATGATGCGTGAAAGCAAGACTGACTGGAAACATCCCTGAAGTGTGAACTTCAGTCAACACGCACTATGTGGAACTAAAAACTTGAGCTTTGTGACTCTCCTGACCCAAGAGTCAAGTGTTTACTGGAGCCGTATCTGACAGTATGAAAGAGGATGTTTGCACTTTAAGGTTCTTTTTCCCGTGCTGTGCATGACATACATTGTTGTATCAGCCAGATAACCTCCAAATTAAGGTGTCCCACTGAGAGACCCCTGTCCTCAAAATGTGAAAGGACATACGTGTCCTTCTACTTGCAATATTTTAGCATCCAAGAGTTCAGATACTAAAGAGTGACCCTGAGTGTTCCTTTGTGTCTCTAGCCTCATCTCTGCAGACTGACCTTGATATTCTCACACACACACACACACACACACATGCACACACACACACACACACGCGTGCAAACACGCACATACACACAATCTCTCTCTCACTGGTCCCCTTTCTTACCTTCCATAGGTCAGTCATAGTACATTTTTCTGTTTCTCAATCTCTCTTTGGCTTCTATTCATTCTCCCACCACCCTTCTTAGTCACCAGGAAATCTCCCTTAAACCCCAAGTTAGAGTTAGCTACAAAGCCCATCACAACAATTAAATTGTCTACATTGTTGTGTATGCTCTAAACTCTAAGTTCCATGAAAGGAATCTGTCTTCCACTCATGCACTTAACTAATAAACAGTGAGCACTTTCCCGGTGTCAGCCCCAACTCTAAGGAAGACGCCAGCCAGCTCCCTGTCTGGAGCACGATGGGCACCTTCTGAAAATTGGTTGATGTTCCTAGCACTCTGGGAGGCCGAGATGGGCGGATTGCTCAAGGTCTGGAGTTCGAAACCAGCCTGAGCAAGAGCGAGACCCTGTCTCTACTATAAATAGAAAGAAATTAATTGGCCAACTAATATATATAGAAAAAAAATTAGTCGGGCATGGTGGCGCATGCCTGTAGTCCCAGCTACTCGGGAGGCTGAGGCAGCAGGATTGCTTGAGCCCAGGAGTTTGAGGTTGCTGTGAGCTAGGCTGACGCCATGGCACTCACTCTAGCCTGGGCAACAAAGCGAGACTCTGTCTCAAAAAAAAAAAAATTGGTTGACGGAATGAGTGGATGGGTGAATGGATAGATAGATGGATGGATGGATAAGTATGGCAGTTAGGACTATATCTAGCTGCAAGCAAAAGAAAACCAAAACTGTGGCTTCAATAAGTAAGAAATTTATTTGAGTCACATAAGAAGTCACAAGTAGGCTGTCCAAGTTTAGTAGTGTCTTCACAAGTTTCTCAGGGCTTCAATCTTCCCACTTTCCATTCTCAGTGTGTTTTTTGAGTTGAATTATGTCCCCCAAAAAGATATGCTCAAGTTCTAACCCGTGGTTCCTGTAAATGTGATCTTATTTAGAAATAGGGTCTTTGCAGATATAATCAAGTTAAGATAAGGTCATCCTGGAGTAGCATAAACCTTAAACCCAATAGCACTGGTGCCTTTATAAGAAGAGGAGACACATAGACACAAGGAGAAAGCCATGTGACAATGGAGGCAGAGATTGGATGCACCTAAAAGCAAAGGAACACCGAGGATTGCCCGCATCGCCAGGAGCTGGGGAGAAGCAAGGAAGCTGCCTCCCCTAGATCCTCCGAGAGAGTGTGGCCCTGCCGACACCTTGATTGCAGACTTTAGCCTCCAAGACTGAGAAGGAATAAATTTCTGTTGTTTTAGGTCACTTAATTTGTGGCAATGTGTCGCAGCAGCTCTAGGACACTGAAATGGTGTTTGACTTTCATCCTCATAGCTACAGGATGGCGAGAGTATTTCTGGGCATCACATCTGTGGTCTGGTCCGGAAGAAGGGGGGAAAGAGCAAAAGTGAGACGGGCTTTTCCAGCCTAGTCTGCACCTTTCAGGAACTTTCTTGGAAGCCCAAGCAGTGAAGTCAACATGCATCTCACAGACCAGGAGTGGGTCACACGGTCACCCTTTAACTGCAAGGGAGTCTGGGAAAGTGAATATTTTAGATTCAAATGTCTACAGTTGAGGAAGGTAAGGGGGATTGAGAATGACCTTGGATTTGCCAACCCACAATGATGTGGCTGAATTAAGCATGTCGTTTCCTATTGGGCACTAGCATTGCTACACCTCCCAGATGAGAAATATCCCTATTTCCTCTCTCATTCCCGTGACCACGGCTGAATGCAGTTGAGGAGCACTGCTGGGGGAGGATAGTTGCTGGCCCACCGCTCGCCTGGCTGCCCCCTTCCCCAAACACTGGGTTTTCCCACCAGAATGCTGCTATCCATCCTGGGTAGAACTTGTAAAATATCATCAAGCCTCAAAGTAAACCATTCATAGAGCAGGTCAGATGTGCCTGCAACCCCTTGGTGTTTCATTTTTACATTTAAAAAATTATACGTAATACATAGTCTCCAAAAATATTTAACAATCCAAAGATTTATACACAGAAATGAGCAGTCACCCTGTCCCAGGACCCCCCATCATCCACCCCATTCCATCGCACGCTCCTCAGCAGAGGGTAGTGCTCTGAAGAGTTTGTGTGTTTCTCCCATTGCTGTCATGCATGCATCTCACACACACACACACACACACACATGAACACACACACACACACCATAAACCACACACACACACACAATTTGCATATTTTGAAAATAGGATTACACTGCCACTCATTTGTTTTGTTTTACAATGTCTTGTCATCCCTTGGGAGGATTTTCTATGGTTTATTGAACCAACGCTGTACTGGATGCAGGTTGTATGGTGAGTGGTGAGGAGCACAGACTCATGCCAGCCCCTCAGGGTCACATCGCAGCTCTGCCTCCTGCTGGCTCAGCGACCCTGAACACGCTGCTCCACGCTGTGGCTCGGGTCCTTTGTACCCTGGGATGATACAAGTGCTCACTTGCGGGCTGTCACGGAGGAGTAGGTGAGCACGTTTACATAAAATTCCTGGAAAAGTGCTGACCCAGGGGAGGCCTCATGTAAGTGTCAGCGATTATTAACAGTGTCAACCTAAATAACAAGAGAGGCTCTCTAAAAAAAAAAAAAAAAAAGCCCATTTGGGAATAGGGCATTGCAATGGTAATACGCATGTCACAGTAAACTACGTGCGTATTCAGGGAGTTAAAGGAAGGCAAAGGTTTTTAAAGGAAAACATGAGGAGGATTACATAATTGTTTTGAAATAATCATCCTCGGCTACAAAGATCAGTAACAAGGATGATGCCAGTCTGAGGCTGGACAGGCAGCTGCTGGGCAGACGTCCTTACAGAAGTATTTTTGTGTGAGGTTGCCATGGCCTTTGCTCAAGAAAACTTAGTGCATGAAAAAATTCATGGTTTTTGTAGAGTCTTTACTGTTATCAGGCGTATAAGCACGAGAACCCTCTCTTCATGGCCTCCCTCAGCTCCATTTGCCAGTTTTCTTAACAGTAGTGACTCCATTTTGGTTCTGACAACTTTCACAATAGTAGTAGTCATATTTCCAGTTCTTGCTATTATAATATCTTAGCAACTTGTGGGTAACTCCGTGTGAGCATGTGTGTTTCTAAGGCATAGACCTCAACTCCTAACAGTGAAATTGTGATATTAAAGGACACACATTTTTATTTTCCTAGACACTGCTAAATTGTGTCTCCAAAAGGGCAAAACTGAGTGTGTATGTATTTGCACCTGTGCCAATACTGAACGTTACCGGTGAGTCTTTGCCAATCTATGGGATGAAGTGGTGTTTTGACACTTTGTGCTTCCCCGATTGCCATTTAGGGTGGCATCTTTGCACATGTTGTTAGCCACTTGTCATCCATCCCCTTTTCCCTTCTCTGAACCTACCAACCATGGTTTCTGTCCATTTTGCCTCTGGGTTAGTTTTCTTATTGATTTGTATTTTCTTTCTCTATATCGTGGCTATTAACCTTTTGTGATTATATCTGTTATACATATTTTCACCCAGGAGGTTGTTTTTCTATAATTAGTTTGTCATGCAAAAGTATCAGAGTTTTAGTGGTCAATTCTGACAGTCTTTTGCTTTGTAATTTTGTATCTTGGTTTTAGGAAGGTTTTTTCCCCACCCCAACATTATGGAAAGCAGTGCTTGTTACTCAAAGATAATTTGTACAAGGAAAGATAGCTCAAAGTGAACCCACTTAAAAGAGGGAAAACATTTTCATAACAAATAATGAAAAAAGTTTGTGTTGAAATTTTATCTGGAGATAAGAAAATAAATGTGGTTTTATATATCTAAAAAAATATTTATTATAATTTCAACCATTAGCTAAATTTCAAAATGAACACAAAAGAAATCAGACTTTTTCAGAGGAAGATAGTATTTCTGATAAAATTCTATGATTGTGTAAGATTGCTTCCTAAATTTCTACAAAAAAATATTTGCTTCAACAATTCTCCCAAGAGTCTCTCTTAATCTCTTGCTATTTAAATAATCTCCTTCTGAAGACTCTATTCTGATTTTTTTTTGTCAACTTTTTCTTTCTTATTCTTTAACTGGTCTCTGCCTCCAAGGCCTCATTTGCTGACGGCTTTCCATGAGAGTTGAACAGTGATCCACCGTCATTTTCATCAACTTCATGAAGAATCCTACCTCCTTCGCCAGAATTGCACTGTCAGTATGCAGTCTGTTTGTTCTGGCATGTTGTCACTGAGTGTTTGTAACACCAGACTGTCACTGGAGATTTTGGGTGCCTGGGACCAGATGTTTGAGCGGAGGAAGATTTTATTCATAGCCAGTCCACTAGGCAATATTTTCATGACGTGTGTATTTTTGCTTTTTTGTGCAACTAACTCTGTAACTTCAGAAGCCCAGATGATGAGGACCAGGACAATGAGGGCTCCTTGAACCTGCCACTCCATTTAATTCACCCAGTATCGAGGGCATGCGCCACATACCACTCTAGGCATGAGTAGGGACTTTTGACAGTGGCATTCCCTTCACCTGCAGCACACGCTTCCTCCTTTGTGGAAGGAACTGTGCACACTGACCAAGCCCCCCCGCCACACCCCCTCACACTCACGGGCATGTATACCCCAACCACCTGCCTTCTTCCTTCTGATCCTTCCGTGGTCACCTTGAAAGTTCATTTCCAAAAACAGTGGGGACCAACTCAAACTTCATCCATGTGAGAAAGTAGAATCTTGGTCAGGACACAAGTTCAGACGTGAATGACATCATGAACGAATGGGCCCCGTTCTCTCACCTGGCAAATCGGTGGATGGGGGTCACATTGGGAAGAAAATGAACTCGCACTTTCTCCCAGTTCCTGCTTCTATACTTCAGCCTCTGGCTGTCTTGAGTCAAAGACTGACTCGGGCTAGACCAAGTTCCAAGGTTATACCACGATAAATAGCTGTTCCCGAGCCTCTTATCATGCCAGGCACTGTAGTGAGGGAGGAAAGGTGGGAAATGCCGTGGCCCAAGCGCTCAAGGATCTTACAATCAGTCCAGTTGTGGCGGTAAGTAACATTACAGCAGAATGCAGGAGGATCTCTTACAAGCATGTTGGTGACAGGCCACACAGGGCGGGGCAGTGGACCTCACGTGGGTCCCCAGAACCGGAGGAGCTCCTTGTAGGACGGGCTCTGGGCTGCTCCCACCGACCAAACTTCAACCCCAGCAAATGCTTGTATCAGGTTTATGTGTTAGATGCTATTGAAGATGATTTGAAGAAAAGACATTGTTTTCAAAGATGAAAAACCAGTGACTTACAGCAGCGGTCAGCAAACTGCAGCCTGAGGGCCAGATCGGGCCCATCGCTTATTTTGGTAAATGAAATGTCACTGGAACCCGCTTGCTACACTCCTTCATGTACCTACTGTCTCTGGCTACTTTGCTACCATAGCAGAGTTGAGTTATTGCCACAGAAACTGTTGTGGCCCACAAAGCCTAAGATATTTATTGTCTGATCTGTGGTTGCCAACCCCTGATTTACAGGAAAGACGTCTGAACTTGGACAAGCTCAAATATCTGTGCTTCCATAGAGGCGGCAAGTTACGGTTTAAAGACAATTTAAGCCCAATGGCCCAAACCCTCCAACCATCACCCAACTTTCACCCTTAAAATTTCATTTGTTCAGTTATCAATTAAAGTGCAAATATTGACACTTGCTGTGTACCTGCTCCAGGAATGTTGGGGAAGTGGCCCCTCTCCTGCTGGCGTTCCACCTGTGCTCTTTCTCATAGACGGTTTGCTATGCGGTAATGAAGGTTACCTTCAGGGCCCCTTTCAAGGCCTGGTGCCTAATTTTGTATATTTTTTTAAAAAGGGCTCCCTCCAAAATGGGATCTCCTCCCAGTTCTGTTTAATATGTTCAAGGTAGTACCTGCCCCTGCCCAGCGTGGCCCTCTGCCGTTAGGCCTGGTGAATTGGAAACCAATGAGCTCTCCAGCTCCACCTCCACTGGTCCCCCTCCCTGCCGGCCAGGGCCGCTTGTCACTTTGACACTCGAAGCTAGCTGGGTGTGATGGTTAACTTTATGTGTCAACTTGGCTAGGCCACAGCGCCCAGATATTTAATCAAAAATTACTACATTCTAGACATTTCTATGAGGGTGTTTTTGGATGAGAGTAGCATTGAAATCAGTGGACTCTGAGTAAAGCAGATCCCCCTCCTCGATGCGGAAAAGACTGATCTCCCTCGAGCAAGAAAGAATTCCCTTTAGATAAACTTCTCTGTATATTCGCGCCCTAGGGACTCTGTTTGTCTGGAGACTCTGATAATATGGTAGGTACGTCAGGCCAGGCCCTCCTGTCCAGCCACACAGGTCCAAACTGGGGGGGACATGAGAGGTCCCGAGACAGTCTCCAGGCTGGCATTGCAGGGCCGGGCACCTTGAGCGAGTGAGCAGCTGCCTGGCTGCCGCTCATAAAGGAATGCTTCGATCCCCACCTGGGCCCCTTGGGCCTGTCCTCTACTGGTTAGAGAGAGGACAGGGATGAGCAGTGGGTCCCCCAAGCTTCGACCATAGTAACTTCAAGCAGGATGTGAAATTCACTCAGACAAACCGTGAAGGACAGCGGCCTATAGTATAGTATCCTTCCCAGAGATATTTGGATTTCAAAAGGGAACAAGGTGTACTGGGTTTCCTAGTGGTTTTATTTTTACTTTGTACACTTTTGTGAACGTTCCATATATCCTTCACTTGGTAGGTATTATTTTTGTATTGGAAAAATAAAATCTAAATATAATCTTACTGGGTCTCACCACTTCCTCCCCACCTAAAACTCGCTGTCACTTTCCCCTGTGTTGGACGCTGAGTTGGCTGGCGATCCACCCCGAGGCTGGAGCTCACGCGCCTCGCTTCTGCGGAGTCCTCGATTCACACGAGGACCATTCAACCCGCTTTCCTCGGCGCCTGCCGCGCCCAGTGCGCCCAGCAGCCTGCCCAGCGCCCGTCCCAGGCCTGGTCCTAGCTAGTCGTGTGCACTCAGCCAAGTCACTCGATCTCTCTGTGCCCTGGGCTTTGGTGGTTGGTTTTGGTTTTTGTGGTTTTAAGTAAAACAGGACAAACCATAGATTAGATGAGCTAGTGCGTGAGGCGTGGAGGGCAGACCTGGCTCCTTGGAGGCCCTCAGTGTGATCAGCTGAGGACGGAACAGCTTGGGTGGCGGGAGGTGGAAGAGACTTCTATTAACAGGCCATGGACGGGTGAAAAAAAAAAAAAAGAAAAGTAAAAGTAAGTTCTGTCTGTTGGTTTCTATTTTCACAGTGAAGGGGAAGTGGCCAGGCTGTCAGTTGGAGACAAGGAAAGGAGACATGAAGAAAGAGAGGAGGGAAGAGTTAAAGGGGTGAAGGGGGAGGGTTGGGGTCCATACGCCCCTAGTGGCACCAGGCTGGGTCTTGCGATGTTCCCCAGAGCCACAGAGTAGGAGCAGAGAGAAGGACTCGGGTGAGTGCAGGCCGCATTCCCCCAGCTGGTGTGATGGAAACCATCGGAACGGGGACAGGGGCCACAGAGTGGGGAGGTGACAAGCAGGAGCGGATGGCAGGAATGTGGCACCCTGCTTGCTTCTGCAGGAGGCAGCCAGATTGCTACATGGCCAGAATGACCCACCCACCAGCTTAGGGTACAAGGACGACAGCATCACTTCTATTTTTCACATTGAAACTGGCTCAGGCTGCGACACACCAGATTAGCAGGAAGTTCAACATCTCAGGCTTGTGGCTTCCCACCAACCTCTTCGCGTTGTCCAAAAAACCCCACTGTGCTTATTAGTGTCTCCAAGGCTAGTCCCAGCCGGTCACATGCAGCAGAACTCAGACAGATGCGCTTGGGGCCAAAGAAAACCACAGCTACCCCAGAACGAGGCTGCTCTGGAATTAGCTGCCCGGCCAGGCAGTGGGAATTGCGAGAGCTGCGATCAAGTACTCTTCTGGTCTGATTCAAAAAGATCACTGGCGCTAGTGTGGGCCTCAAGACTCAGTGATTCTTCAAGGCTGCAAAATTCCACTCTTCCACACTCCCCAGGAAGCTCCACACCCAAAACCAGCCCACACCCCTAACGTCCCACTCACAGGAACGCGCTCCACCCAACGCTGCGTCACAGCCATCTTCCCCCATCAAACCTGGGCCACCCGATGGAGCCCAGGTCACCAGGCCAGACGCCCCCTTTCCTCGGCTGCAGCTGCCTGAGGGAGACCTCAGAGATTCCTCAAAGGAAGTTCCTGATCTCCCTACACTTTAATGACCAGAGGGAGGGGCATTCTCACAATGTCACCAAAAAGACTTTCTCCTGCTGCCTCGGGCAAAGCTTGCTGCACATTTACATGAGCAAAGGGTTCGCAGATTCCGCCCTGGACAGAGAAAATCTAACTTGCTGTCTCCATAGAGGCAGAGAAACAATCAGCAATGGCAGCTTCGTTCCATAAAAATAACTAGCAATTAAAAATTGATTCAAGATACTGTTGCTGTTGCTTTAGCCAAGCAGAAGCAGACAGGTTAGAGAGAATCTTTTTTCCAAAAGTTGGATCACTTAGGACACTGGTCTCCATTCCTTCATCTGACATATTTCTGGGGCGCCTACCATGTGCCAGGCATGGGGCTGCGGAGTGAGCAAAGAAACCAAGCCCTGCTCTCGGGAAACTTGCAAGCTCATAAGCTATGTTAGGTTGCAAGGCGCAATCGCAATCGGGGGGGATAACAGGGTTCGGGAGGAGGGGAGGAGGGCGAGAGTGCGATTTTAGGCAGGAGGATCTGGAAGGGCTGCCTTTGCAAGACGACTCTGAGGCGTCAGGCATAGCCTGGCACCGCTGCGGAGCAAGGCGGCCGGCGCGGGCTGAGCCAGGGAGGCCGGACTGTGCTCTGCGCGACATGTGGAGCCCCGGAGGGTCTCCAGCAGAGGAGCCGCACGGCCTGGCTTCCATTTTTATGGGGCCATGCAGGCTCCTGGCTCCCATGCGTTGAAAGGGATGATGAGGGAGACAAGGTGGAACAGCGAGACCCGGTGGGGACTTTTTCAGTGGTCCGCGATGATGTCTCCTTGAATTAGGCTGGTGGCAGGGCCCTGGTGAGAAGCGGCAAAACACGGAGGTCGGTAGAATTTGCCAAGGGATTAGGTGTGGATATGAGGAAAAGAGCAAAAGATGAGCCATTAAAAGAATGAAAGAAAAAAAATTGCAATGTACTGAGATGAAGAAAATCAGAGAAGGGCTGGTTAGGATGGGGAGTTGGGAAGTAATCAGAAGCTTGCTGTTGAAGATGTGTGTTTTGAGATGCCTGTTAGACTCCCAGTGGTGGAGTCGAGCCTGGAATTCCAGGGGTGAGGCTGGGGAGTTTGGAGTAGTCGGCGCGTATGAAATGGCTCAGGGAGGGATGGGGACAGAGAAGAGGTCGGCGGGGTGAGCCGGGCCTCCCAGTGTTCACAGCTCAGAGACAAGAGGAGGAACCAGCCTCGGTCGAGAAGGAATGTTCTGTGAAGTGGGAGAGAGCACAGGAGAGAGGGAGGGGGTCTTGGAAGTCAGCACCAACGTCAACTACATTGGAGTTGGCATCGTGAATGTCCTTTCTGGCCTTGACCGAGCAGTTTGGGTGCAGTGTTGGGGGCAACCATCTGCTTGGGAAGAGACTCAAGACACAGTAAGAAGACAGAACGTGAGGACAAGTACAGAAAACTGTTTGAAGAGGCTTGCCATTAAGGAAGGCAGAGAAATGGGGTGGGACCAGAGAGAAATGCGGGGTTTAAGGCAAAGTCTTCATTGCAGCTGTAAGTGGGTGATCCAGCAGCAGGGCTGGGTGCTGGCGAGGATGAGCCCGGCAGAGAACACTGGCGATGCAAGACGGAGGGAAGCATTAAGAGCAACGGCCTGGAGTTGGTGCGATAGGACAGTTTCCAGCACACGAGAAGAGGTGATGTTCTTAGATCAAGCACAGAATTTCTCCACTGTACCAGGAGAGACGAGCTAGAGAATGAGCAGCCTTTTAGTTCACAGAACATTACGCCTGGAAGTTTCTTTCCAACTATTTGCCATAAGGTGGCAGTAGACGGCTTCATATAAACCAAACAACCCTTGAAGTGCACTTTTGAGAAAATGGCAAAGCTGAACTTGAATCTATTCTTTTAAAGACACGACTGGTATTCTGAAGGACATGCTGCTGCTTTTCGTCCTTCTGGCCTCTCCTGAAATATTGTCTTCTGCGTCAGTCTTTCCCTGTCCAACTTAAGGAGGTGATACCTGTTGAGATTCTTAAAGGAGCCTCAAGTGGCCTTAATGAGGGAAGAGCTCAGGGGAGGGGGTCAGGCAATCACTGACCTGAGAGCAAGGAGGAGGGGCAGAAAGTGCAACTTGGAGACAATTGCAGCACAACCTTTTGCATTTTCACATTTATCAGAAGAGTCAGACTCTGAGAGATGTCCCTCTGCTCGTGCCCCAGGCCTCATCAAAGCCAGAACTCACAGGGCATGGACATAAGGTGGGGTAAGTGTGGGGCTAACGTGAGGGAAGAGATTAAGAGACAAGCCAGACTTCCTCCCTTCTGTGTCCTTTCTGTTGCCCCACCATAACCCTGCTTCCCCCAAGAGACAAAGTCTTTTGGTTTATTGACCTTAGAAAGAAAATCAGAAAATCAGTCCCTTCAGTAATCTCCCTTCAGAGTGTGACAGGCATGGAGCCCTACCCCTGCTCATAAGTGCCCTGTGCAGACGTGACTTGTTGCTTCTGCTCAGAGCTCTTCAGCCAGGGCTAGTCCTGTGGTCCTAACATATATGCAAAACACCAGGAAGGCTCCTGCATGCCCAGAAAATTAAGGGCAATCAGATATGATAAGCCCCTCTAGTCTCCATCATAGATACTTTTCTTCTCAAATCATCAGAATCCAAACCCATACCTGAGCATTTTTAGGTTCTAGTTCTACATTGACATCTTGACATTTGAGTTATCAATTAATGATTTTGTATTTATACCTGATGATTTAATGGATTTATTTTTTTAAGTACTCCCTCAGTGTTACTTGCTTGGTTTCTAAGTCATGAACATACCACGCGAGTAGATTGTCAAAATAAGTGAGCACCAAACTGTAAAGTTTGGGCATCCACGAAGAGTCTGAGACTGTAATCAAATAATTGCATATTAAATAAACAGAAGCTGGCATATTCAGTTACAAATGCAATCATTATTTGGCTCCATGGTAACAAAGCATAAAGGGTGGAAGTCTGTATAAAATATTACAGTTCATGTTAATTCTGGGCAGTGTTCTGACACTATTTCTTTGACTTTGACTGGGTGTCCTGCAACCCAGTGTGACACCACTGCCTAGAGTTAGAGCCAGACTCTGCAGGCACAGCCCTCCCCAAGACTGCCCCCACAAAGACGCCAGCCACACGTGGGGTTCCCAGACACCTGGACTTTCGGCTGACTAACACCACCCCTTTAGGTTCAATAATTCACTAGGACAACTCACAGAACTCAGGAAAGTGCTATACTATTATGATTACAGGTTTATTAAGTTGGGAGCAGCCAAATGAAGAGATGTGTAGGACAAGATGTGGTGGGGAGGGGGAGCACAGTTTTCAACCCTCCCCCTGTGGAATCCAGGTGCTCCACCCGCCCAGCATGGCAATATGTTCATCAACCAGGAAGCTCCACTAAGCCTCAGTGTCCAGAGATTTTATTGGGGTTTCATTACGTAGGCATGATTGATTGAATCATTGACCATGTGGTTGAGCTCAATCTCCAGCCCCCTCCTCTTCCTAAAAGTTGGGCTGGACCCAGATTCCAACACTCTAATCCATGTGGTTGGTCTTTCTGGTGGCCCACCATGGTCACCTTATTAGCATAACAAAGACACTCTATCACTCAGGAAATTACACATCTTTGAAGCTCTGTGCCAGGAACTGGGGACAAAAACCAGACATAGTATTTATTAGTATTTATCAATAGTATTATTAATAAATTAATACTTTTATAATAAATTTAAGTAGTATTTATTAATAAATTTATTATTTATTTATAGTATTTATTATACCACACAAACAAAACCACGTTTTCAGTTTTTCTCTTTGTACTCCACTAGTCCTACATTATTTCTAATCAGTACTGTTAATGGCAGTTTCCCCAGTAGGATCATAAACCCAGGCTTAGATTATTGGAAAGGATCCTAGAGATTCCCCTGCCTTACAGATAAAGAAACTAAGACTCACAGAAGTCACATTACTTGCTCGAAACCACAGCTCGATGGTGAAAGAACTGGGATTAAATCCTGAGTCTTCTGTTTGACTGTATACTTCACAGTAATCTCTATGTCTTCAGCCATGTAACTAACACACGTTTTCGGAGGGGCTTGACCCCTGCAATCCAAAAGTCTATACAAATCCACCCCCAGAGGCCAAAGCTAAGCTCTCCCGGTCACATTTGGTAGCAGCCCTCCAACTCAGCCCTCACTGGCCTGCAGGCCAGTAACTCAGGCACAGGGCGAGGATGAGATCCAGGCTCAGCTTCAAGCTTGGTAGAAGGCTGGATTTGAAGTGGGTTCTTGGAGCCAAGGAATTGTGTGGGGAAGGAGGGAGCCCTCCAGGCTCAGGCAGGGCAGGCCCCAGGTCAGGAACGCCCTACTTCCTGATGCTCCAGCAGCCAAGCCAGCCCTGACTTCCATCCGGGTCCTTTCAAGGACGCAGAGAGACCACTCAGAGAAGAAATCTCAGTCCTCTCTCTATCCCTAGATACCACAGAATGACTTAACTAGGCTTAAGGCCAGCCAAGGCAAGGCCGGTATGATTACTATGATATCAGACAACCCCTCACCCTGAAAAAAAAATTCCTGTACCATCATTTGGATTCTGAGATTTTCAATTCCTTTAAGATAAAGCCTTTTATTTTTTTTTTTTTTTTTTTTTTTTTGAGACAGAGTCTCACTTTGTTGTCCAGGCTAGAGTGAGTGCCGTGGCGTCAGCCTAGCTCACAGCAACCTCAAACTCCTGGGCTCAAGCGATCCTCCTGCCTCAGCCTCCCGAGTAGCTGGGACTACAGGCATGCGCCACCATGCCCGGCTTATTTTTTATATATATATCAGTTGGCCAATTAATTTCTTTCTATTTATAGTAGAGACGGGGTCTCGCTCTTGCTCAGGCTGGTTTTGAACTCCTGACCTTGAGCAATCCGCCCGCCTCGGCCTCCCAAGAGCTAGGATTACAGGCGTGAGCCACAGCGCCCGGCCTAAGCCTTTTATTTTATGATGGTAGATAAGTTTCAAAATTTAAAAACCCAGCATCGGGTATGCAAACTCTCACTAGAGTGTGATTGACTACTGATTATGAGTTTTGTTTTGCATTTCATTTTAAAGTTAGAAAGCATTGACGAGCACGAGAGCACTGAGTACATTAATTGCATCCCAACCTTACACCCTGAGCTGATCACAGATGGCAGCCCTGAATGCGCTTGTGTTTCCTTTCTAATCTTTTGCCCCCACTTATGATGGAGATACTAATGAGAGTGACGCAGTCTATGGGAGGGAAGCAGAAGATGCATACTGACTGCAAATTACCTAAAAAGGTCTTTAATTGCCTAATGATAGAGAATCATAGGCCTGGCGTGGTGGCTCATGCCTGCAATCCTAGCATTCTGGGAGGCCGAGGCGGGCGGATTGCTTGAGGTCAGGAGTTTGAAACCAGCCTGAGCAAGAGCAAGACCCTGTCTCTACTATAAATAGAAAGAAAATTAGCCAAACAACTAAAAATAGAAAAAAATTAGCTGGGCATGGTGGCATGTGCCTGTAGTCCCAGCTACTTGGGAGGCTGAGGCAGGAGGATCGCTTGAGCCCAGGAGTTTGAGGTTGCTGTGAGCTAGGCTGATGCCGCGGCACTCACTCTAGCCTGGGCAACACAGTGAGACTCTGTCTAAAAAAAAAAAAGAAAAGAAAAAAAAAGAGAATTATCACCCAAATATCTAATAATCCTGAATAACCAAGAATTCTCATGAATCATTGCTATCTTCCCTGGAAGACCAATAAATATAGCTTCTAAAATGAAAATAAAACCCAATATAAAAATAACTTTAAAAATTAACTTACATAAACATACTGTGCTTTTTAAAAGCACAAACATGCTATGTTTATTCATCTAGGTCTTTCACCCATAGAAACCTTTTCTACTCATGAGATACCATTTGCTCTCTAAGGAATAAATAACTTTTTTTTCTAGAGAATTCTTTTCTCAACTTTCCCCAAACCATAATCAAAAATTGCCACAGGCTCACGCCTGTAATCCTAGCACTCTGGAAGGCTGAGGTGGGCAGATTGCTTGAGGTCAGGAGTTCGAAACCAGCCTGAGAAAGAGTGAGACCCCGTCTCTACTATAAAAGGAAAGAAATTAATTGGCCAACTAAAAATATATACAAAAATTAGCCGGGCATGGTGGCGCATGCCTGTAGTCCCAGCTACTCGGGAGGCTGAGGCAGGAGGATCACTTGAGCCCAGGAGTTTGAGGTTGCTGTGAGCTAGGCTGACGCCATGGCACTCACTCTAGCCTGGGCAACAAAGTGAGACTCTGTCTCAAAAAAAAAAAAAAAAAAAAAAAAAATTGCCACAACATTCAGAATTTTTGAAGACCCCCAAGGAAGGATGAAATGTATTAAAACCTAGCTGCTTAAGCGGATGAGTGGGGCGGCGCCCCCCCAGTGCGGGCCTGTGACCGAGGACCACCGCCCGGGGCTTTGCAACAGCGGGATGCTGGGGCTCCGTGATGGCACAAATGTCCCATAGCAACGTGCTGTGCTGCTGTCGGGGCACTCGCTCCGATCTGTGAATTACCGCCAGGACTCAGAGCGCAAAGCCCGACGTGCCGAGTACCGTGACGTGAAGGAGGCTGGAGGGGCCTCGGAAACACGAAGTCCTCTCTGACCTTCTCCTTTCTCCTTCTTCCACTGCTGCCCCGCCCCCCGGGGGTCACGGAAACTAGAACTCGTCTCCCCTGGAGCAAGCCCTAAAGCCTAGGAAGATCATTATCTCTCTGACCGCCCTACCCTGGAAGTAGGTCACAAGACTCGCTGTGACAGGTGTCCCACCGCACCCGGAGAGGAGAAATGCTACACAGGGACCCCGAGCAGAATCTGAACAAGCCAGACCCTCCGAGTTCCCCTCGGATCATTGCCGTCAGAGCAGACCCTCTGTGCCTGGTCACATGCCTCCACCACCATCCGCTTCTTTCATCAGACTGAGCATCAAAATACACAGTTTTCCCTTGATTTTTCGGTCTTCGTTTCTGAAGGCTCCCATGTTATGCAAAACTTTGATTAAACAGGTTTGTTACGCTTTTCTCTCGTTAATCTGTCTTTTACTGTCAGGCTGTCAGTGCAAATCTTGCAGTGGGTGAAGGAAAAGATGTTACTTCTTTTCTCCCCTACAATATCAAAATTGTTTACTGCAAGACCAAGTGCCCTTCAAATTATGCAGAGTTCATTTAATCAAAAGTGACTTCTCTTCTTTACCTCTATGCATTTTTTCCTAAAAATAGTAAACTCATCTGACGCTCAGCCATCCTTCAATGGAAACGCCATGGAAAAGAGGATTTGGTAAGTGCCTGTGTTGTAGCTAATCTCAGCACCAAAAGGGAAATTCAAAACTTTTGAGCATGTTAGCCTTTAATTCCCAAACCGATGACTTCTTTCATTTCCAAATAAGTATGAAAAATGTTAGTACATCAAAAGAGCGATTATTTTAAAATGCTAATACTGACGGTGGAAACAAAAGAGCAAAAACAAGTGCAGTCCAGTCTCCCTTTTTACATACTGACATTCCCTAGTGAGGACACATAGCTCCTTATAGTTATTCAATATCACCACCAGGCATGAATCAGAAGGGCAGCGCCTGCTACGGAATTGTAATGAAAAAGGAAAAGTGAAGATCCCTTGTTCAAAAACCAGGGGGGGGGAAAGGTTTTCCCTTTCTTCTATGATCTCCTTCTCCCACCTGTCATGATGGCTTTTATTTGCATTTAATGTCATGCTCCCTTGGGCACAAGCCCAGTCATGCATGCCCCCCCACCTCCTGCACCCCCTTCTCAAGTTCCTAGCAGGCTTGGCTGAGAACCGCTCCCGGGCAGACCTGAGGTGGAAGGTGCAGGGAGACAGGACCACATGTGAGGCTCCTCTGTCCCATGCACTTCAGGTACAAAACACAAGTTCAACAATGAAATTATTAATTATTTCAAGCAGGCAACTGCAGAGCACTGAACCACAAGCACAGGGCCCCCTTCTGAGCTGGCCCTATAAGAGCATTCAGATTATAGGAATATGCTACACGGCACTGGGACATTGAGAATGTTGGCAAAACTTAAGCTGGAAGATGCTGTTAATCACTGTTCAAAAAAAGAGAACAAAACCCAGCTTTTTTGGCCAAGGGTGGGCAAAACTCCTTCTGTAGAGGGAAAGATAGTAAAGACTTTTACGCTTGTGGGCCATGAGGTCTCAGTCCAACTCCTCAACTCTACCACTGCAGAGAGATCACCGTCATGGATGATATGTGAATAATGGGCTTCACTGTGTTCCAATACAATTTGTTACAGACCCTGAAATTTTACTTTTATATGATTTTCCTATGTCAGAAAATACTTTTCCTCTTTTTTTCCCCAACCATTTAAAAATGTAAAAACCATTCTTGGCTCATGGACTGAACAAAAACAGGTGGCCAGCTAGATTTGCCAGCAGGTAGGAGCTTACTCTAGAGCATTGTAGACTCAATAAGGAAAATTAAAGAAGACAACGATAATTCCTCAATCTGTATGTGTCATTTCGGTGGTGAAGTCAAGAGAAGCAACATTGGCGAATATTCAGAAAAAAAAGTGAGAATAAGGGGACTCTAGGAGTCTAGACTTGGTTCTGTTACACACCAGCCAGGGGCCTTGGGCCTCAGTTTCCTCATCTGTAAAATATAGAGGGAGAAATGATCAGATAAACTCCAGAAGCTTTTCTGGCTCTAAACACTGTAGGATGTAGAAAAATATTTGATGCACTCTTTCAAAAAAATGTTTTTAAAAGCATTCTTTTCACTCTTCCTTTCCAAGTGAAATCCTTCAGAGTTAAGCACATTACAAGGTCATATATTGCTGCCTGCAAAAAATAAACTGGAGCACTCTCTTCTTGTCACCACAAACTGTTCCCTCCTTAAAGCTTATTCATTTTTATGATTAGTCCACAGTGTATCTATGTAGAACGGACTTATGTGAACTTCTGTTTTAGTATATAGTGCATTTAAAATGTAGAGCTCATCTAAAAAAAATTGTATTCAGTCCCTTCGAAGTCAATAAACTTTAATTAAACAATACCAATGGCCGGGCACCATGCCTCACACCTGTAATCCTAGCACTGTGAGAGGCCAAGGATGGAGGATCACTTGAGGCCAAGAGTTTAAGATCAGCCTGAGCAAGAACAAGACCCTATCTCTATAAAAAATTTAAAAATTAGCCGGGGATGGTGGCATGCACCTGTAGTCCTAGCTTCTCAAGAGCCTAAGACAAGAGGATGGCTAAAGCCCAGGAGTTTAAGGTTGCAGTGAGCTATGATGATGCCACTGTACTCTAGCCTGGACAACAGAGCAAGACCCTATCTCAAAAACAAAACAATACCAGCAAAAATGTGCAAGCAGTGTGGCTGGCAATTACAATAGAATCTTAGTCTCTTTTTCCTTTATGTCCAGCAAATCTCTAACATAAACCCCAATAAAATAATCATGATCTTTGCACAACCTACTATCATTTTTAATAACCATTCTTGTTCTCTATCTGTGATTTCTAAATCCAGTTGGTTTGTACTTTAATTGAGCATCCAAAGCATCTGAGAAATTTGTTAAAAATAGAGATTTCTAGGTCCTACCCCAGGCCTTCAAATTGAGATGTCCAGAGATGGAGTCCCCAAGTCTTCATGATTTAATAAGCTCCCCATGTGATTTGGATGCAGCCAGCCCCGTGCAGGTCTGGAAGTGGCACTAAATCACACAGGCCTCACCTTCAGGAACCCTACAACTGTACTGACTGTCCCAGATATTGATACACTGGGTCACAAAAACTAATGACCAAAGATCATTCATCCAGTATTTGCTAATGACCTACCAACTGTGGGATCAGAGCTATACTGGCCGGCCAGCCCACCTGCAGCCCCTGGTAGGGAATTGCGGTTCCACTCAGAGACACGGAGCAGGAGGAGGCGTAGGTGGAAAGGTGGCAGCTTGGCTTCTTGATCTCATTTTTCCCTACCAGGTACGTTGTACCAGGAAACACACAGGATGAGCAAACATCCAGGTGACCATGTGTGTAGCTCATGCAAAGGTTTTCAGATGTGATGACAGAGTGGAGTGCAGACATACCTGGGTTTGCCACCTACCTGCATTTCAGCTGACAAGCTGGTGACCTTGGGCAAGTCCCAGAGTCCTCCAAGTTCAGTTTCTTCAGCTGCGAAGCTGGGACGGGTGACGTCTGCCTTTGGGGGTGGTTGTGAAAGTCAGACACAGCAGTGTGTCAACCACTGTTAGAGGGCTGACGGAAGAAACCACTCTTGCTCTTGTAAGTGGACTGTTCCCAGTGAACCTGACCCGAGATGTCTAGGAAGCATCTCGTTAATAGGAAGCACTCCATAAAGGGAAGCCACCGTATTTCAAGTCTCAGAGACATCATAAAATACACACACTATATATATATCTTTTGAGACAGAGTCTCACTTTGTTGCCCAGGCTAGAGTGAGTGCCATGGCGTCAGCCTAGCTCACAGCAACCTCAAACTCCTGGGCTCAAGCAATCCTGCTGCCTCAGCCTCCCAAGTAGCTGGGACTACAGGCATGCGCCACCATGCCAGGCTAATTTTTTCTATATATATTAGTTGGCTAATTAATTTCTTTCTATTTTTAGTAGAGATGGGGGGGGGGTCTCGCTCTTGCTCAGGCTGGTTTCGAACTCCTGACCTCAAGCAATCCGCCCGCCTCGGCCTCCCAGAGTGCTAGGATTACAGGCGTGAGCCACCGCGCCCAGCCGATACACGCTATTAATGGAGGAATTAGATGCTTCTGAAATAATGGAAAGGGCTGAAAGAGTGGAAATAACTTTCAGAAATAATTCCCACTTCGCCTACCAAATCATCAATGGGTCCGAGTGACCGGCCGACCTGGTGTCTCGTGTCGTCATAAACCCTTGCTGCAAGGAAACCTAGACACATGGTTTTAAGCCTCCTCCAATCTCTACAGTTCAGAAAAGCAAAGCGGGAGGGAGGGTGGAAAGCGTGCTAATCCACCTCACCCACCCACAGAGCTTATACAAAGACTCTCGGCTGTGCCTGGCACCTGGTAAGTGCTGGGGACCTCCCCAGCCTGCACAAACAACATGAAAAACCCAACATGTTTTCCTCATTAGCTTAGGAAAGAATCAAATAAAAGGGGAAGGCTAACCTGTTTTTGTTCTCCGGGGTGGCTTTTGTCTGAAAACAGGAATGTCTCCCACTGTTATCCACCCAGCAATAACACAGATGGGTTTTTGAAGTTGTTGGCTTGCAAAGTAGCTGAGAAAGTGAAATTCCTAGATAAAGCAAGCGAAAGAATGCTCTCTTCCAGGAAGACAGCTGCCTTTTGTGGCTCTCATAGCAGATTCATTGCAAAGCTTTTCCCCCCTCTACAAATACGTTGCTCCTTCTCGATGATTAATTAAGCCAGTAAGGCCCTAGAAATTTCAGAAAGTTTCTGAAAGGTTTCACTTCTTGCTGTCTGTGAATGATTTTGAGCCTCATAATGTTTGTTTCTTCAAGAGAGTGAGGAGACAAAAGGAATCCATCCATCAGCATCTGCCCTGCTCAGCTCCAAGTTCAAGGCAGCGGTGGCAGGGGCCTGCCCTGTTAGGAAGCCTCCACTGTAATGTCTGCAGCACAGCCAGGGGGGGACACATCTGGGCGCTGGGCACTCCTCTTGCATGATCTGAGCAAGCTACGACCTTCCCAGGCCTCAATATCCTCCCTGCTAAAATGGGAGCTAAGCCTATTTTCTCTACCAATCTTCCAGGAATATTCGGGCAAACTATAAAACACAAGTATAGACCGTATACAAATCTCTTAACATTTTAAAGCAGGAAACTAATTTGCTTCCTCCCACCCTCCACTACAGCATGTGTGGGTGTTTGTTTTTGGCACAGAGTCTGACTCTGTTGCCTGGGCTAGAGTGCCGTGGCATCAGCCTTGCTCACAGCAACCTCAAACTCCTGGGCTCAGGCAATCCTATTGCCTCAGCCTCCTGAGTAGCTGAGATTACAGGCATGCCCGGCTAATTTTTTCTATATATTTTTAGTTGTCCGGCTAATTTCTTTCATTTTTAGCAGAGACGGGGTCTCGCTCTTGCTCAGACTGGTCTAGAACTCCTGACTTTAAACGATCCTCCAGCCTTGGCCTCCAAGAGTGCTAGGACTACAGGCATGAGCCACCGCACCCAGCCAGTCCCCCAGCATGTTTTTGTAAACCCTATTCTTACTGCTTTTTTCATTCTACTAGAGAAAGTCTTACTATGGCTGGAAACCACACATTGCCCTCCTTCTTTCTGACCTAAGAAAACACAATACCAGATGCCAAGAGTCCACGGGGTGCCGGCAACAGGTGCTGAGGAGGGGGGCTAGTCCTGGTGTCCGGATTGGATTTGGATCCTCTGCAACTGGCTGTGGGCGCTTATATGAGCTACTCAACTTCTCCAAGCCTTGGTTTCCCCATCCTGCTAGTGGGGGTTGACAAAGATAGTACCTACCTACACGGCAAATAGTAAATGAAGTAATATTATGGTGGACACTGCAGTGTGCCACCCAGATTCCCTCTTCCGAATGAGGTACTTTCCCCCAGCTGCCAAGAGACAGCAGATGACAGCTTCCATCTGAGATGCTCCCCCAACTTGCCCTTGGTCAAAGGGAGACCCTAGCCAGGGTTACAGCCCTTTAGGGGGCTGGGGAGAGGGAGGGACCTGCATCCAATGAATGGTTGGTGCAGGAGCATGAAGGGCTGCTTCCTGCTTGCCCCAGCTGCAAACGACTCTCAAGGACCTTCCCAGCCCCAGAATCTAGCCCCGTAGGATCAGCTAAGGCCTTCGTCATGACTGCACTGTAGTTCAATTTCTCCCTCTGGTCCTGTTGCCTTCTCCATCCCATAGCTGCAGATCCTGAGAGCGCTCTCCAGACTTCCTGCATTTGAATCTCTGCCTCAGAGACTTTTCCCAGGGAGCCTGACCTAAGATGCATATGCGAAGCGCCTCATTAATACAAAGCCCTCCACAAAAGGAAGCTACCACACTTCATCAAGTATAAGAAGCATAACCATAAGATCCCATTATATTGCAGACCACCAAGAAAGAAAAAGTACCCAAGATGGGAAGTCTAACAGGGAACATCCAAATAGAGCTGGAACACCAACCAACCAGTGTCCTCCCTGCAGAACAGGACAGCAAGATGTGCAGGGCTCAACCTTAGCACCGGGTGAAGGCAGGGGAAACTGCCCTAGTCATCTGAACTGAACTCTCTGTACGCACAGAGTTGAAACTGACTGATCTTGGATTGGTAGCAGTCCAAGGACACTGGCAGAATCAAACACAAATACTCTCCAGAAAAACACAACTTCACTTGTTGCCAACAGTGATCATAAAACCTGCCCAGATTTCAGAGATGTTACAATGAGAAAGAAAGGTATGAAAGGTATCTACATTCGAATCAATGAAGTTCAAGTTCGCTATTCCAGTCAGCAAAGACACAAGCATGCCCAGCTGTCACCCGCATACTTCACCATAATCAAAACTGGCCACAGAAAATGACCAGGTTTCCTGTGAACGCTGAAGCTTATAAGTTCAAAGTAGAAATCACTGAGATAAAAGCACAACCCACCATGAAGGCTAGAAATAACACATTCGATGGGGAAGACCACTAATGGTGGAGATCTCAAGAGCAGAAATCGGGAGGGCTGGGCTCCCGCCCGTGGTTACTCCTCTTTTGCTGTCTGAACTGAGCAACCCACTTAACTTCTGTGAGGTTCATTTTTCTCACATCATCCCATCATTGAGAGAAAAAAATAGCTGTCCTTCCTGCTCAAGTACTATATTAGATGAGCAAGTACTTTGAAGAGTTAAATATACATTATTTCTATTCAACAAAATGTATTAAAGACTTCCTACTTGTTTTAGGGCCTAGAGCTACAACACTTAAAATAAAATGCTTGCTTTATGAAGCTTACATTTTTGGGGATTCTAGTGTTGATACTATAAATTGTTCCTCCCTTTGGTAGCAGAATTTGATAGAATTCTTGTACCAATGATGCCCAGAGAAGGTTCAGCCCCAAATGAGCAAGGCTTTCAATTACAAAGGTGCAAAGTGAGGTCCTTGCCTATTTGCACACCTGCAGCACTGATAATGAACCGTTTGCTGCCTGGAGGCCACGCAGGGAAGGTGGGGAGTGGGGAGGGTGGAGGCTTTGAGCAGGTAATTGCTCGAATTGGCCACATCCTGCCACCTCCCTCGTCAGAGGCATGGTGTCCAGAGGCTCTTCCCCACCTCTGAGCCCCTCTTCCCTGGTCCGGTCCCCTTAGGTCACAATCTCCTTTGAACCTGGACCGAAGCAAGGCAAGGATTCCTTTCGGACGATTGCAACGGGGCAGCAGCAGTGCAGGGGTGAGGAGCGGAGGTTTCAAGTGCGGGCGCCTCTGCGTTGGAACCCCTTCGCTGAGACTCAGCAGCTCCGGCCGTGGGCAAGTTACTGAAACCCTCTAAGTCTCCGTTTCTTCATCTGCAACATGCGTGTGATAATGGCTCCTGCCTCGAGGGGTGTGGTGGGGATGAAATGAACCGATGCACGTGGGGCACACTGTCCCTGACCTACCAAGTGCGCACTAGGTGACGGCTGCTGTTGCTATTGTTATTAACACCCCACCACCGCCCCGCCAGTCTAGATGTGCATCTCAGCAATGTTGCTGACAGCCTTTGCAAAGTTCCCACAGCTGGAGAGGAATTTTCGTAGAACTGAAGGAGATGCTTCCTTGTAAAAGAACAATGGGTAACACTTCTGCAGCCCTGAGAAATGAGGAATTTGGAGGCTTCCCCTGTCCTGCTGCTCAGGGAGGGTGGGAGGAGGGTGTCACCACTTACCTGCTCACACCTTCCTCCCATCGCATCCCATTAGGCACCCATGTGGTACCCAATTCTGCTCAACTCCCTTTTCTTAGCCAGACCAGTAAGAGGATGGGCCATTAGCCAGAGAGAGACAGGTAGGGGACAGTGAGAATGTAAGGTGATTGCCCCTGGGGACAGTAATCTCCTTCATCAGATAACCAATGTTTTGCCAACATTCTCCAATTCAGACAGTTCAGAGTTCTGAAATTTAGACTTGTTTCTCCATTTTAACTCTTTTTTTTTTTTTTTTTTTTTTGGAGACAGAGTCTCGCTTTGTTGCCCAGGCTAGAATAATTGCCTACCTCACAGCAACCTCAAACTCCTGGGCTCAAGCAATCCTCCTGCCTCAGCCTCCCAAGTAGCTGGGACTATGCACCACCAAGCCCGGCTGATTTTGTCTATATATATATTAGTTGGCCAATTAATTTCTTTCTATTTGTAGTAGAGACAGGGTCTCGCTCTTGCTCAGGCTGGTTTCGAACTCCTGACCTGGAGCAATCCGCTCATCTCGGCCTCCCAGAGTGCTAGGATTACAGGCATGAGCCACTGCGCCCGGCCTCCATTTTAACTTTTAATGTGATTGCATCAAAGAAGCCTGTTTAGAGCCTGAAAACATGGTAAATTGTTTCATTTTGTAGACACATTACCCAGGAGCCGCAGACCTCCTAGACCTTTTTTTTAAAGTCTCAATTCTTCCGTCAAAGCCACTTTTGCTAAATTTTTTAAAAAATGGTTTTTTAAGATAGGTTTTTTTTTAGAGTAGTTTTAGGTTTGTGGCAAAATTGAGCAGAAGGTAGAGTTCCCACACCCCGGCCCCCCAGCCTCACCTATTGCCAACATCCTGCCCAATAATCCTGTTTAATGATCACTTCTAATAAAATGAATCAGCTAAAGGGGCAGAATCCTTTGTTCATGAACCTCACAAAATCACTTGCCTTGTGCATACAGTTACATTCTAACCTAGGGAAAAAATTATATGAAATTTTTAAAAAAAGTCAAAAAAAGAAAAAACAGACAAACTTCTATTGTGTGGAGGGCAAATGGGAGGGGGGAGAAGAAGAAGAATTTACACTTACGAAATAGGCACCATGCGCACCACCTGAGCGTAGGACACACTTGATGTTTTGGTAAGGCGGGGGTGGGGGGAGGAATGGCAGGGGCAATATATGTAAACCTAACAATATATGTACCCCCATTATATGATAAAATAAAAAATATTATATGAAATATGTCTGTTCTTGATAAAATCGTAACTCAACAAAGCTCTGATTTTGCCTCCTTGGTTCTGAATTCTACGTTTTTTTCAAAAAATTTAAACAAACTCTTCATATCTATGGAAATTTTTTCGGTGGGGGGGAATTGTTGTTTGTTTTTCAAATGGATTGTCCACAGACATCCTCCTAACAGGGCAAAAATGTTCCCCTTTTCCCCTCCTCTCCAAGATGCAGCATCCATCCCCAGTTCTACCCCTTTCCCATGGGTGCCTCAAGTTCTTTTCTTTCAGCTTTTTGGAGTTATTATCAGAACTACTGGGTCTGGTATTTCGTCTCCACTATTCAGCACTGTGATTCCCAGGACTGCGCCCACAAATATTCCGTATATGGAATAACCATATTTTTCTATAGTCAGTCTTTTTATTTACTCACCCTCACTATCAACTTTCCAGTACTTCTCAAGTGTAGTTTTTTATTCGCCCAATGATTGACTGCTCTAACGCGTGTTTCTTTCAAATCTCCAGCACCAGGCTGGGCTGCTGTATGTATTTCAGTGGAAACACAGTTACTAGGGTGTGTGGGGGGTGAAGAGAGGTTGGTTAATGGGTACAAGCACACAGGTAGGAGGCAGAAGCTTGACTATAGTTAATAACAATGTATTGTATATTTCAAAGTAGCTAAAGGAAAGGACTTGAAATGTTTCCAACACATAGAAATGAAGAATACTCAAGGTGATGGACACCCCAAACACCTTCATGTGATCATTACACATTCTATGCATGTAACAAAATATCACATGTACCCCATAAATATGTACAAATATTAACTATCAACAATAAAAATAAACCCATCGTGGCTTTAAACTGCCTTACCTGGAGAAGATTCCAGAACCCTTCCAGATTGAAAAAAAGTCAGACAGTTAAGCCCATGCTGCCTTGTTAACAAGAAAGCTACAGTTCTGAGTTCCTAGCCTGAAGGAAGCTGGACCTGCCTCCCCTATTCCCGTGCCACGGCCACGCTCTCCTGGATACCATTGTTGATCACAGCTGCCAACCTCGGGTGTGATATGTTATGTTTAATTTGACCATATCTGACACCTAATCATACTTAGCCTTTTTCAGAAGCCTATCGTGACTCCCTAGGGTGACTAGAAGCTGCTGGAAGGAGGGAGCCATCCATATTTTTTCTCTTTTAACTGCTAAGGCATAATTTGCATACAACAACGTTCACCAATTTTAAGTGTATGTTTTGATAAGTTTTAACAAATGTATTCAGTCATGTAACCAACACCACAATAATGATATAGAACACTCCGGTCATCCCAAAAAGCAATCCCCTCTGCCCGCCCCCAACCCTGGCAACCACATCTGCTTTTTGTCACTATAGCTTTGCTTTTTCTAAATGAAATCATATATCTTCTTTTATGTGTGGCTCTCACTATAGCTTTGCTTTTTCTAAATGAAATCATATAGTATATCTTCTTTTATGTGTGGCTATTTTCACTTAGCATGCTTTTGAGATTCATCCATGTTGTTGCAAGTATCAACCGTTCATTTTTTTTTATGCCTGAGAAGTATAATACTGAATAGACACATAACAATCTGTCTATACATTCACCAGGTGACAGACATTAGAGTTGTTTCTAATTTGGGGCTACTATGAATAAAGCTGCTATAAATATTTGTGAACAAGGGTGGACTTAATGTTTTTTTTTTTATTTTTGGTAATGCAGGAGCAATCTAGGATTAGTCTAGGAGTAACATTGCTGGATTGTATAGTGAGCATATGTTTAACTTTTAAAAAACCTGCTAGTTTCCCACAATGTTGTATAATTATACCGTCCCACCAGCTATGTATGAGAGCTCCCAGTGTATCATATTTTCACCAACACTTGGTATTATCAGACTTTTTAAGTTCAGCCATTCTAGGATGTGTAGTATTATTTCACTGTGGTTTTAATTTGCATTTTCCTTTCTAACAATGCTGAATGTCTTTTCATGTGCTTATTTACCCACCATTTGTTTATGTTTTTGTGTGAACTGTCTGCTCAAATCTTCTGCCCAGTTTGGAAGGTTATTTGAAGAGTTCTTTACATATTCTGGACACAAATCCTTTGTCTGATGTTTTGTGAATACTTTCTCCCATTCTATGGCTTGCCTTTTAATTTTCTCAACATGTCTTTCAAAGAGCAAAAGTTTTTTTTATTTTGATGCAATCTAACTTACTGATTTTCTCTTTTAAAAAGGTTTGTTCTTCAGGTGTCTTATTTAAGAACTCTTTGCCTAGCCCAAGGTCACAAAGAATTTCAGCTATGTCTTCTTTTAGAAATTTTATATTTTAGCTCTTATATGTAAGAGCTTACTTATATGTAAGTTTATGATTCAAGTTAATGTTTGTATATTATATGAGGAACAATTTGAAGTTCATTGTATTCCATATGGATACTTCTTGTTTCAGCACCATTTATTGAATGGACTGTCCTCTCCTCATCGGATTACTTGGCAGCTTGCCTGAAATGGATTACTCATGTCTGTGCATCTGTTTCTAGACTCTCTTCTGTTCCATTCATGTGCACGTCTAGCCTTATACCAGTACTGCTCTGTCTTCATTACTGTAACTTCATAATAAATCTTGAAACCAGGTAATGTAAGTCTTTTAACTTTGTTCATTTTTCTCTGTTCTGAATCTTTTAGGTCCATTGCATTTCCACATTAATTTTTAAATAAATTTGTCAATTTCTAAAAAAAACAAAAAAAGCCTTCTGGCACACTACAATGTAGATAAAGCTTGAAGACATGGTAATGAAATAAAGCAGACACAAAAGGACAAATATTGTATGATTCCATTTACACAAACTATTACTTTTCATCTCTATGAATTTGACTATTATATATACTCATGTAAGTGGAATCATACAATATTTGTCCTTTTATGTCTGGCTTATTTCACTTAGCATAATGTCTTCAAGCTTCATCTATTTTACATAGAAAACAGTATAGTAGTTTCTCAAAAAATTAAAAATATAATTTCAATATGATCCAGCAATTCCACTTCTGGGTATATACTCAGAAGAATAGAAAGCAGGGACTTGAACAGATACTTGTATATCTATGTTCATAGCAGCATTCTTCAATAGCAAAATGGTAGAAGCAACTCAAGCATTCATAAACAAATCAATGGATAAAGTGTGGTCTGTACATGCAATGGAATATTATTCAACCATAAAAAGGAAGGGAATTCTGAAACACACTACAACATGGATGAACCTTGAAGACGTCATGCTAAGTGAAATAAGCCAGACATAAAGGGATGGACATTGTCCAGCTATTGGGTCAAACATTATCTGGGTGTGTCTCTGAGGGTATTTTTGAATAAAAGTAACACCTGAATCCACAGACTGAGTAAAGCAGATTGCCCTCTCTAATGTGGGTGGACCCCATCTAATCAGCTGAAGACCTAAATTGAACAAAAAGGCTGATTACTCTTCCAAGTAAGAGAATTCTTTCTGCCCGATGGCTTTCAAATTGGGACTTCAGCTTGTCCCTGCCTCTGGATACCAACTGAAACATCAGCTCTTCCTGAGCTGTCTTATGGCCTATAATATGGCCTATTTTGGTGAATATCGCAAGGACATTTAGAAAGTATTCTGCTGGTTGCTGGGTGAAGTGTTCTACAAATGCCAGTGGGGTCAAGTTGGTTGATAGCACTGTTTAAGACCTCGATCTTTTTACTGGCTTTCTGTCTACTTGTCCTGTGAATTACTGAGGAAGGAGTGTTGAAATCTCCACCTAAACTATGAATTTGCCTGTTTCTCCCTTTAGTCCTATCAATCTTTGTTTTGTGTATTTTGAACCTCTCTTATTGAGTGCATAAAAATTTAGGATTGTTGCTTCCTCTTGATGAGTTGAATTGTCATTTAAAAATGTTCCTCTTCATCCCTGATAATATTTATTGTTCTGAAGTCTATATTGTCTGATAGTAATGTAGTTTTCTTGCAATTAGTGTTGGCATGGTACATCTTTTTCCATCTTTTTACTTTAAACCTAAATGTGTCCTCATATTTAAAGTTTCTTGTACTTGATATATGCTGGGTTTCTTATACACAGTATATATCTGGGTCTGCCTTTTAATTAGGAATGTTTAGAATATTTAATGTTGAATACCATCAAGTTGGCTAAGTTTACATCTACCATCTTGCTATTTTTCTATTTGCTCTGTTTTTTTGTTCCCTTTTTCCTTCTTTTGAATCCCTTTCCTTCTTTTGAATTTCTAATGATTTCATTTCCTCTCCACAATGGCTTATTAGCCATACCTCTCTGCTTTACTTATTTAGTGGCTTCTCTAAGGTTTATAACATACTGTTATCATTATCTATCTTCAAATGATATTATACTAGGTTCATGGTATACTAGGTTCATATTATACTAGGTTCAAATGATATTATACTAGGTGTAGCATGAGAACCTTAACGACAGCATACTTCCATTTCCCCTTCTACTCTGTGCCATGTTATCTACAGATAGCCTTGGCTCATTCAAGTGTATGTAACCATGCCCATGCTCAGTATTCCCACAATATCAACATGCACACAGGGCCCAGCATATGTAGGGTAAAGTAAGAAATAGAATAATACATTCCATGTTGTTAATAATATGTATCATAATGGGTGAGATGTGTACCATCTGGGGGATGGTCATGCTGGAAACTCAGACTTGTGGGGGGAGGAGGGGAAAGGGCATTTACTGAAACCTTAAAATCTGTACCCCCATAATATGCTGAAATAAAAAAAAAGATAAAAACAACAAAAAAATAAAAACAGGAAAAAAAAATAATATGTATCATTACTTAGGAGAGGCTGACTGCCTAGTTGACAACAATCCTGTGATTGTTGTCAACTAGAACAGCCCCCAACCAGCCACCCCCCACCATCAGCTGCTCTGGCACTGGCCCTTTATGTACTGGATCGTGATGGTGTCTAGGCGAGGGTCAGGAATTTCCAGGGCAAAGAGGCAGAAAGGGAAGGTGAGGCTTGGGACAGCAGTTATTTCCCAACCAGTTTAGAAGTATTCTAGTACTTTAACACTGGTAGGCCATTCAGGTGTGTACCAGCTGTATATATGCCCTAGAGGGAGGTAACATGAAGCACTCTCTATACATCCTTCTTTCTGCAGTCTCCAATGATGTATGGCATGTTTGTTAATACTATTGTGTGAGACAATTCTCTGAGGGCACAAGAAGAATACATGTTGGTTTGTAAGCAAAACCAGACATAGGAGCCAGAGTAGAAAGAAAAAGCTCACATCTTTGTTACAAACCATAACAATGGTAGGTATTTAGTATTTGCCATATGTCAGACACTATATAAGGCAAATCACATTCATTATCTCTAAGCCTTACCCACAACACTTTGAAGGTACAAGGTGAATCCCCACTTGCAGATCAGGAACAGGAGAGATTAAGAATTTGCCCAGGGCCACACCACTGGGAAATAGCAGATCTGTATTGTACCTGTCTGCCTCATCCCACTGATGAGGCAGTTCCTTTGATCAAGGCTGTTCCTTCTAGTATGTGAAGAATTCATTACTTAAAAGTGTTTCATTCGTATTATATAGTGTCAGCAATACCAAATAAAGCCCAGGCACCTGGTTCATTCCTTAATTACCTCTTTCTCATTCTAGACTAGGAAGCATAGCTTGGAGCAGGAGGAACAACATGAGTTACTAAAGCTCCATCAGTATGGGAAATTAGCCTCATGAACAAAGTACTAAAGCAACCCAACCCCAAATCCCTTAACTGGTGCCACAAGATGTGATCCCCATGAAGCAGGATTCTTGGAGCCTATCGCTTTCTGTCATTCAATATTGTCCCTGTTAGCAATTCTGCAAACTGGAAGTGCCTCCTACCTTACATTACTAAACCAAAGCGCTTAAAATAAGCTTAGGACTTTATATTCTATTTCAAGGCAGCATTCTTTTTCTTAGGTGGACTTGTTTTTTGAATGGGAAAGTGACTTGGCTTACTCAATAAAGATAGATCCACCTCACAGCCCCTTAAGTCTGACAGATCTTTTTTCTTTCCTGAAAGCTGTGAGGAATTTCCATAACGCCCCGAACTCCCAAATTTGTGACCAGAACAGGCAGCACAGTGTAATAAAACAAGTGTGGTTTTAAAAAGCTTTAGTTTAATAATTCACACACCTGAAGGCTCAATTGTAACAACTCAAAAAAAGAGCTACACAAAAGGAAATTGGCTTGTAAACACACAAGCAAATACAGTGGATTACTCAGAATGCAACACAGCTTTGCACCAGAACTTAGACCTTCATAAACTCACTAAAAATAAAACATTCTCAGAAGAAGGGGGAAAGACCTATGTACATGTTATGTTTATAGTATTAATGTTTCTACACTATAGGATATATAGGTAATTAGAAAATTTTTTTCAATGCCAATTTAAAATATTTTACCTCAAATTTACCTTTTGACAACTAATTTTCACTAAAGGGGATGAGATTATCCAATTAGCCATACTCAAAGTGGCAAATATTTGGAGATCATTGATCCAATTTAAAATTATGAGTGAGTTCAGTTTCTTATTAAATATAACCAATGCCCTACACTCAGCAAAGCAGTAGCCTTGTCAGCTTAGATACTGCCTTGTTTTTCTTCTCACTGAGAACTTGTTAAAAAAAAAATAGATATTGCCTTGTCAATATCCAAATTAAAGTGAACAATGTTAGACTAAATATTTGAGAAGTTTCCTTAATATCTTTTGCTCACAAATGCCTCCTCTATTGAAATTCAGCATAAACACTGTTTTTCTATGGCTGATTGACACCCATATCTCTTCCTTCTCAAGATGAATAGGTGGGACTGGGATGGGGCTAGGGGAGCATAAAGTAGGTCCTAGGTTTTTCCAGCTGACTCCAACTTCCTCATGTTGGTTCAGATTCCTCTAGGAATCTGGCATTTAACTGTCAAGCAGTCTTCATTATATGTTTTTTGAATTTTTATGTAAAATTTCACTATATAAAGTTGGCTGATACAATCAACTCTGGTGCATAATTAAGTGGTATCAAGATATGATGCAAATTTAAGATGATTTGCGGATCAGTTTAATGAAATGGCAGGTGGTAAAATGTTCAAATTCTTTGGACTTTATAAAGGAATTCAAGGAACTCTGGATATGAAGAAATTGCTATGAAATGGCAGAAACTATTAGGATGTGAATCTATGAAAAATAGTCTATAGTTAATAAATGTTTAAAAGTGGTGAAAAGCACACACTCTAATTCCTCTCTTTTGTTGTATTACTTGTATGATGGCAAGTAATAACTGGCAAAATACCTACATAGCTGGCAAAAGAACTACATCTCTATGCCTTAACTTCCTCATCCATAAACATTTATTACCTGTATCATTTAGGAAATTATGCTAAGCACTTTGGGGATTCAAAGATGCCATCACGTATCTTACTTTCAAGAAAGTTTAAAACCTAGTTGTATGACTAGTCTTAAAAAAAGAACAGAAAAAACCTAGTTGAGGATGAAAGTAGTACATAAGTAACTATATGGGGGGAAATATAAAGGGGAAAAATTGACTGTGGACCCAGGAGTAAGACTGCCTGGATTGGACTAGCTCCACTGCTTTCTCTGAAAACTAGAGCAGTTATTAACTCTTTGAGCCTCAGTTTCCTCATCTCTAAAATGGTGATAATAGTAGTTACACCTCAAAGTATTATATGATAATTAAATAAGCTTAATATAAAGAGTTGATCAAAACCACAATGAGATACTACTTCAGATCCATTAGGGTGGCTACTATCAAAACATATACAACAAAACAGAAAATAACAAGTGTTGCCAATAGTGCAGAAAAATTGGATCCCTTGTGCATGTCAGTAGGAATGTAAGATGTACAGCCACTGTGGAAAACAGTACAGTGGTTTCTCAAAAAATTTAAAAAGTTACTCTATGACCCAGGTAATACCACTTCTAGTCATACACCCAAAAGAATTAAAAGCAGGGAATTAAACAGATATTTGAACACCCATGTTTAAAGCAACATTATTCACACAGACAAAAGGTGGAAACAACCCAAGCATCCATCAACAAATGAATGGAAGAACAAAATGTGGTGTATATATAATAGAATATATCATTTGACCTTAAAAAAGAATGAAGTACTGATACTTGCTACAACATACATGAACTTTGAACACATTATGCTAAGTGAAATAAGCCAGACACAAAAGGACAAATATTCTATGATTTTACCTATATGAAGTACCAAGAATAGTCAAATTCACAGAGACAAGAATAGTAGTTGCCAGGGGCTAGGAGAAGGGGGAGTTACTGTTGGCATCCATTAAGACTTTCAGTCTGGGATGATGAAAAAGTTCTAGAGATGGATGCTGGTGATGGCTGCATAACAACATGAATGTATTGATACCAGTGAACTGCACACTTAAAAATAACTAAACTGGTAAATTCTATACGTACATTCTACCACAATTTAAAAAACAAGCCAGCCTATAATCCTAGCACTCTGGGAGCAGAGGCGGGCGGATCGCTCAAGGTCAGGAGCTCGAGACCAACCTGAGCAAGAGCGAGAGCCCCATCTCTACTAAAAACAGAAAGAAATTAATTGGCCAACTAAAAATATATAGAAAAAATAAGCCAGGCATGGTGGCACATGCCTGTGGTCTCAACTACTCGGGAGGCTGAGGCAGGACTGCTTGAGCCCAGGAGTTTGAGGTTGCTGTGAGCTAGGCTGACACCATGGCACTCTAGCCCGGGCAACAGAGTGAGACTCTAAAAAAAAAAAACATGAGCCATATGGTAACTGCTTGGTAAACATTAACTACAGCCTTTAACAGACTTCAGAAGAGAAAATTATTTACAGCCAGTAGATAAGAAATGTTGATGACAAGGTGCTATAGAAGGTAGGACTTAATGGATGGGTAAGATGGATGGGAGCTACAGTAATTATTCACAGCAGCACTCTGGAAATCAAAACTAGATGTTAAGTGACAGATGTGTGAAATGCTTATGTCAAAATTTAAAAAAAGAAATTAACAACTATTAGTGCCAGGCACAGGCACTTATGATGAAGATATGTTCTCAAGCTCATAATCCAATAAAAGGGCCAAAACACAAACAGTTGAGGATAGAAAATTCATTCAAGGATCAAACAAATGCCTCTTTTGATCTCATTCTATATTTTATTGGATAGTTTGCAGCAGTTAATACTATACTTACAAATTTGAACTTTAAAGAGCTCTAGTTATGCCTTTTAGACTTTTCTTCCTCTAATTCCTAATTTCCCCCACTCCTAATTTCCACTTATTTCTCTCTTCTATGACAAAGTCTGATTTGTGGCTTCCTGGGGCTGGCGTTAGAGGAATTGATTGGCAAAGGGGGACAAAGGAACTTTTGGGGGCAATGGTAATGTTCTGTATCTTGACTGTGATGGTGGTTACACACAGGTATAAATTTGTCAAAACCCAATGAAATATACGCTTAAAATGGGTGCATTTTAATGTATATAAATAGTAACTAAATTAAGTTGATTTACAAAACATGTAATGACAATATATTTTAAATTAACATGTGAAACATGAATATGTTCTCATTTAAAAAGAATTAATATATTATGGATAAAGCTAAAGTTTCCTTTGACTACCCTCTAAATCATGGTTTCCACCTCTAATCTCTCCTATCTATACCTCCTAATCACTGTTAGAAGTCTGATATAGATTCTTAAAAATATATTTACATAAATATATAGACACAGAAAATATATAGTATTGTTATGTACAAATATATAATTTGTATATAACTTTCTACAACTTGCCATTTTCACTTAGATGTTTCTGAGACCAATCCATATTAATATATACCTAGCTTATTTCTTTTAATTCCAATATAGTAATCTAGACTATACCATATTTTATTTAGCCAGGCTATTCCCCTTCAGATGTTTACATTGCTTTTCCCCAGTTCAATTCACCGGGGTAGTGGTAAAGAGGAGTTATCACTGGGGTGGGCAAAGGGACTGCAGATGGTATTCCAAAGGGACTTTAGCCTCATCTGTAAGGTTTAATTTTTCACAATGAGAATGTATTCATGCATAATTTATATACTTTAAGTATTGACTATTTTTAATTAAACAATTTTGTGATACATGAATTAGCAAAAAGAACAAAACAAAATCAGTAACAGGAAGTAAACCATCTATTAAAAATATGGAAAACAAAGTTGTAGGGCATATAATGTACTCACAGTTTGAAGCATAAGTATTTATTAAAAATAATGAGCAACTAAACAGGTCATATAAACACATTTTCCTATGCAAAGCAATTCCAATTAAAATATTAGCATGCTGGTTATGATGGCATAAGCATAATCAGTACATGCACAAATACTCCATTTATATTTTTTGCTTTCTTCTTTTATGACTATGATGTCTGTCTCCATCCCTGAAATGAAAGGTGTATTAAAAAAATTATAAATAGATATTTTAATATCAGTTATAAAATAATAATTCAACAGTAATACACTACTTTCATCAGACATAAACCAGAACAAGATAAAATATGCATGTGGAACTGAACAGTGATTTTTAAGAGTAAATATGAAACATGAATTATTAAAACTAAAAGAAAAAACTAAAATAAGGATAAGCAAAATGATTTTTTAAAAATTATGCTTTGAAGTTCTACTTTAAAATTAACTAAATAACTATAAATGACATATGACTGGAGAATTCACTTCAAATAGAATATTAAAGTCATAGAAAGAATTAAGAAACTGTCTAATTTCCTTATTCTCTTACAGGCTTTTATAAGCTCTTATCTCAAGTCCCTATAATTTACTCTACCTCAAGGGTGAATATCAAAGATTAGCCTTGCCCTATTGAGAAGTATTTCTTGCTAATAACCAGCTTATCCTCTTTAAAGAAAATTATTTCACATTTAGATTTTGAGTATGTCTAATGTATTTAAGACAATGGGGATTGATTAGAGATATTAATAATTACTTAAGTGGAAGAAGCACTTATAAACTTGAAAGAAGTGAAAGAGCACAATTTCTAATAGATAATCAAAAGCTAGTCTGGGTATGTATAATTATAAAATATCATATGAATCAAGAGATCACTGGGCAAATGTTTCATTTTTATAAGAGAAGGACCAAGTCATAGCTTCCTTTAAACCTATGAACTGAATGATAGTAGATGAACAAAATTACCAAACCGATCCATAAGTTGTACTAATTCCTGATTATCAGTGGCCCTGGAGAGACAAGCTATCACTTGAGAGCCTATTATTTGACAAGCACTGTGCATATAAAACTATTAATTAAAAAAACAAAGACTCTGCTTCATGGAGCTCATAGTCCAATAGGGAGAACAGTAAGTTTGAGAACAAGTATGTGTTAGGTAAGGTGGTGATAAAATGGAAGATGATCAGCTCTGCTTCAATGAGAAAGGCTTCAGGAAATGACTGAGCTGGGTCTTAAGAGGATGAAGAGGAGTTTACCAGGCTGGCTTTAGAAGAAAATTAAGCAGCAGAGCATAAAGTAGAAAGGCATAAATGTGGCATCTATAAGTAATTCAGGCTGGTGAGGGCACAAGTTATGTATTTCATGAGGTAATGGCAAAATATAAGGAGAAGTAAGCAGGAGCCCTGATCTCAGAGGTCTTCAGGACGATTCAAAAAAATGCGAACTTGGCCACTGAATAGTTCTAAGAACTGAACAGTCATTCTGGCAGGATAGTAGCAATAGATTCATACGGGATAAGCTTAGAGACAAGTAGAATAATCAAGAAAACTACCATCATTTTCCAGACAGACAGCAACAGGGACAAAGAAGAGGAGGTACATGTGAGGTATCTTAAGACAGAACTGACAGCAATTAGGAACTGACCGGATGGCAAGCAGTAAGAAGTATCTAAAATGACTGTTTGATTTCTGTCTTAGGCGAATAGATGAAGGTCATCTCTTTAACCAGGATAGTAATACAGGGGAAAGAGAAGCAGACTGAGGAAAAGTTAAAGACCTGATGAACTTGAGATCCATGCAGATGCCTCATAAGCAGCTGGAGTATAGGAACAGACCTCAATTGATTTAAATTTATTATTTTAGTATTAATTTATATATCTCTATCAAAATTAACTGTCCAAGTCTGGACCTTCTCTCTCACACTATATATATACCCTTTAACTGAGGAATTATCAGGAAAAAGAATGAGAAAGAAGAAAAAGAAGAAGGAAGGTACAGAAGAAAGAGATTTAGGCAGGCCGGGCGCGGTGGCTCACCCCTGTAATCCTAGCTCTCTGGGAGGCCGAGGCGGGCGGATTGCTCAAGGTCAGGAGTTCAAAACCAGCCTGAGCAAGAGCGAGACCCCGTCTCTACTATAAAAATAGAAAGAAATTAATTGGCTAACTGATATATATATAAAAAATTAGCCGGGCATGGTGGCGCATGCCTGTAGTCCCAGCTACTCGGGAGGCTGAGGCAGAAGGATCGCTCGAGCCCAGGAGTTTGAGGTTGCTGTGAGCTAGGCTGACGCCACGGCACTCACTCTAGCCTGGGCAACAAAGCGAGACTCTGTCTCAAAAAAAAAAAAAAAAAAAAAAAAAGAAAGAGATTTAGGCAAACACCTTGTATTAATAAACACAGTTAACTCCCTACCTAGATATTACTTTCAAATATCGTGGTTAGGAAGCAAGTAAGTAATAAAAAAATGGAAACCAATATCCAATCACCCATATAATTATGTCACTACAGCTGTGGTTATTTGAACTATGACAAATGTTAAGAATCTTTTCATCAATTACTTACTCTCCTTACTCTTATTCTTATAATCTATTTTCTCAGCATGGTTGTAACAGAAAGACCTGCTCTAGTTTTCAAAAGTAAACAATTCAATGTTAGATAATGCAGTATGAGACTCACCTCTCTTTCCTTCTTCTCGACTCACAGTTTTTATCCTTATCTTTATTTCTTTTTCGTTTATGTGGGCTCCTACTCCGATCCCTTCTATGTCGTGAACATTCAGGATCCAAATAGCTTCCAACAGACTGTCGTGAATCTACAGAAGCCGATCGCCTTTCTTCACCCCTGAAACACAGAAATGAATGTTAATCAGTGCATTTTACCAAGGGTCTCCATTACTTACATACAGACACACCAGCCTAAAATGCAATATTTTATATCATACCAATGGCAGGAAGGGTCTAAATAAATATGTACAATCTCACATTCCATATAAGAGGACAAAGAAACATAGCTCTTACAATAGTTTTGCTATTTAAATATTTCACCAATATGGCTGCCCGCCCCCTCCCAAACTATCAAAGGTCAATGTCAAAGAACTCTGATATAATAATACTGAACACTGACAAACAATAAACAATAAGCAGTTAGATGAATATATAGCATGCTATCAAGAACCTTGAAAATGCTAAAATTTAACAATTATAGGTAACAGATTAAAAGAGTATTATTATTATTACCAAGACAATGACATACTTTGCAGCAGCATCCTCTGCTTTTTCCTGCTCTTCTTGCCAATGATTACTGAGTTCTTCCATGTGTACATTTATCACATCCCGAATCACCTAGGGAGAGTTCAGCACTGAGTTTCAGATAAGAAAGCTCTTTAAAAATTAACACTACATGACTAGGTGTGGTGGGTCACGCCTGTAATCCTAGCACTCTGGGAGGCCAAGGCGGGAGAATCACTTGAGCTCAGGAGTTCTAGACCAGCCTGAGTAATAGCTAGAACCTGTCTCTACTAAAAGTAGAAAAAATTAGCCAGGCATGGTGGTGCGCACCTGTAGTCCTAGCTACTTGGGAGGCTGAGGCAGGAGGATCATTTGAGCCCAGGAGTTTGAGGTGGCTGTGAGCTAGGCTGATGCCATGGCACTTGTCTGGGCAACAGAGTAAGACTCTGTCTCACACACACACACACACACACAAATTAACACAATAAAGCTGGAAAACTTACTGCTAACAATCAAATATTTAGTTAAGGCCTAAGACATAATGGACTGTGGGACATGTGCAATTTAGAGAATGTAAAAAAGCAAGGGTCAAGCTGGAATATGAATAGTAGATAAAAATATTACATCAATGTTAAATTTGAAATTGATAACCATACTATGATTAAGAAAATATCTGTACTTTTAGAAAATGCATACTAAGTATTCAGGAATAAAGGGTCATAATATGTTATGTAACTTACTATTAAATAGTTCAGGAAATAAAATTATGTACAGATAGAGATCGAGAGAGTGAAAAATATGTAGACAGAGAAAAAGAGTACAAATGATAAGCATATAAGGCAAAATGTTAACAATGAATGGCCTGGGTAAAGGATACACAGAAGTTGTTGGTACTATTTTTAGTTTTACAACTAATCTCTCTGTTAGAGATTATTTGCAAATAACTTTTTAAAAACTTTATGACTTAATTATATGACTTAATAAGACAAAAGATGAAATACAGTCACTTCACAGTCATCTTCCCAATGAGACCATAAATCCTTTACCTGTGAGAACCATGTGAAAATTTTTTCTTTCCTATTTACCCATCCTGTCAAACATGAGCCTAGTGGCTGAGGAGGCAAAGATGAAACTAAAACAGAAACTTACACTTACCTCATGCTTAAATAGGAAATGTTTTAAGGACAAAGGTATAGGAGACAAGGGACAATCTCAAAGAGAGACACTATAGCTCAGGCCTGGCTGTGTTTCTCCCCACCTTAAAGAAATGATCAATGGCTCCCAAAGTAAAACGGAACAATATCCAAACTCCTTACTGAAGGAAGACTTCAAAGCCCTCCAGGATTTTAAAACAGGTAGAAACCAGCCTTATCTCTCAATGGATAGTTCCTCAGAAGCCCTCAGCCCTGGATTACTAATGGTTCTCCTAAAAACCATTGTACTTTTAGGAATGTGAATCCTTCCTCTTGGAAAATCCTTATCTATCATTTCCACTCCCCTCTATGTTTCATGTGGAAAACCTATACCATGCCAAGGTGTAACCCAGGAGTGACATGAGTCACACACACTTGCACTCAAATTCTGAATCTCTCATTTCCCTAGAAATCCCACGTGACACCCTGTCTGGCAGGGCAGTGCTCTGAAGTGCACTATCTACACAGAACCTACCTAGCGCTGGCCAACAACACAGGGAAGATTCAGTAAAGGTTCATTCCTTTACTGCTCCCTGCTTCTCCCTTTCCCTCAAATGCAAACTTCTCTATGAAGCCCTCACCAATCTTATCTTTTAAAAAGAATCACTCCCTCCTCTCATATACTTCGATTTCACCTTTATTTTAGCACTTAACACAAGGCGTATTTTGAAATGTCTGTTTCACTTAAACTATAAGCTCCTTGAGAGTGAGGTCTGTGAGCCATTTATCTTTGCATACCCCAGAGCAGTTTGTTGTGCACAGTAACTACAGTATGCAATAATATTTTGCTGAAATTTGTCAAAGTCAGTTTATTCTAGTCCAAACAAAAAATACATAGGACACGTAAGAGGCTAGGAATGGATAAAATGTTGAAAAAGCCATGACCAGAGAGATATGATAAATCATTAAAAGATTTATAAACATTGAAGTAGAGATAAAAAGATATTTGGGATCTACTTTCAAAATTACCAAGTGTGGAGTTAAGGGGAGATAGGTAGTGAGTAGGGGTATAAAATAAAACAAGGCCATATGCTAACAATTTTTGAAGCTGGGCAAATGATGGGTACATAAAGTTCCTTAGACTATGCCAAGGGTGGAGAACCTGCAGCCTTAGGACCACATGTGGCCTCCTAGGTCCTTAAGTGCAGCCTTTTGACTGAATCCATATTTTACAGAACAAATCCTTTTATTTTTATTACTACATTTTTATTCATCCTTTAAATTTATTTATTTATTTATTTATTTATTTATTTTTGAGACACAGTCTCATTCTATCGCCCCAGGTACTATATAGAGGCATCATCATAGCTCATTGCAACCTCAAGCTCCTGGGCTCAAGGGATCCTCCTGCCTCAGCCTTCTGAGTAGCTGGGAAGACAGGCCCAAGCCACAACCACTGGATAATTTTTTTTTCTATTTTTTGTAGAGACTCTTGTGTTTACAGCTGCTATTTTAAGTGACACTTTGCAACAAGTTATAAGTATTGTTAACTATATTCCTGCAAATGCAAGATGGTATCATCAGTTTCATAACATGCTAAAGTTGAACTATGAGGTGTGGATTTGCTGTATCATTTTAAGTCATGTTGGCTATCATAGGGACAAGTGTTAGCCAAAATTTTATCTCTTCAAGAACAGATAGTTAAATTTTTGTTTTTGACAGAGTCTCATTCTGTTGCCCAAGCTAGAGTGCCGTGGCATTCTAGTTCACAGCAACCTCAAACTCCTGGGCTCAAGCAATCCTTCTGCCTCAGCCTCCCAAGTAGCTAGGACCACAGGCATGTGCCACCATGCCCGGCTAATTTTTTCTATGTATTTTTAGTTGTCCAATTAATTTCTTTCTATTTTTAGTAGAGATAGGGTCTCGCTCTTGCTCAGGCTGGTTTCAAACTCCTGACCTTGAGTGATCCACCCGCCTCAGCCTCCCAGAGTGCTAGGATTACAAATGATAGATACACATCTAGGGACTCAACTGAAACTGCTGACCTCCATGCTGCAACCAAATATTCAAAGGCTTTTCAACAAAAACAAGCACAATAAAATCATTAAAAGATTAGTTAACTTTAAAATTAACAAAGTTTTCATTTTTTCAATTAAGTACTTACTAGTCAGATTTTTACAAAATGGACATTTTTAAGCATTAATATATCTAATTAAAATTTCTTGAATGCAGCCTTATTAGATTACAGCTAAATTAATGCAATTTTCCAACATGAAAAGGTTCCTCAGCCCTGGACTATGCCATTCACTTTAGTATATGTTCAAATATTTCCATAATAAAAAATTAACCATAAAACTGTAAAGAACACGAGCAGCAACACTAAAACTTGATTACGAGGTTATGAGACCAGAAAAGAAACAAGTGATAAACCAAGTATCTGAGGAACCGTAAGAATCACCAGGGTAGTATGACACGCTCCCAGTCTTCTACTGGGGGAGGCAAGTCTAAAACACATACTTTAATTGTAAAAAGAACAGCATAAAATTAAGTGCTAAGCTGTGTAGTATAGAGTAGTAGTACAATAAACCAGTGATGGTT
Source organism: Microcebus murinus (assembly GCF_040939455.1). Classification (NCBI taxonomy): domain Eukaryota; kingdom Metazoa; phylum Chordata; class Mammalia; order Primates; family Cheirogaleidae; genus Microcebus; species Microcebus murinus. The sequence continues at coordinate 10,522,814 of NC_134118.1, forward strand.
CAGAGTCAACTAGTACCTTGTGGAAACAGTGACCCTTAAACTCAACAAGATGTAAAATGGCAAAAACAAAGAGAATTCCAGGTGAAAAAATAACATGTATTAAGGCATGGTGGTAAGAATAAATAAATATGTATAATCAGACATAGTTTAAGAGACATGCTTAACTAAAGCAGAAGAAAGTACTTGGTAAAATGAGGTCAGATTATGGAAGGTCTCTGAAATCAGAGAGAAGAAATAATGTGGGAACAATCAGAGAATCAATAAGGAAATTATTTGTAGAGTATAGGCAAGGTAATTCATATACCAGAAAATTAATCACTCTAACCGGCCATTAAATGACATCTGAAAATAAGTCTACATATACACCAAGAGACTAATGTATAAATACTTTATACTAACACATTCTTAAGCCCAAATATTTAGTAGAGTACTTAAAAGCACATTAAGATTTCTCAAAAAAAACCCAAGCTAATATTTATTGAGAAATTTCTGTGTTTCCATGCATTATCTCAATCGATTCCATTACAACCCTGCAAAGTTTGTAAAATGAAAAAAATTGAATCTAAAAAGCTCAAATTATTTACCCAAGTCAAACAGCCAAGGACAAATAGCAGAATCAAAACTCGAGTTGAGGTCTAAAGCCAAAACTCATACCCTTATCATGATGCGATACTACTTTCTCAAAAGCAGGTATTTTTAAGACTATTCAACTTCTTTACATAAGGCTTTTGTACTATGAAAGCCTTTGCTTTGGAAAGGATGGGTCTAGAAGTGATGGAGCAAATACAAACACGTGTGACCACCCTAAAGACACTTTCAGAAAATTTTCAAGGAATTGTGGAAATTCATAGAAGAGATTTAGAAAACTACTTAAGGGAAATTTTTGTACATCTCAACAGAGATGTATAAGATTATATAAGACTTACCTCAGTATATGATTTCTTCGTTATATGAACATTCTTAGCTCTATAGGACTGGCGTCTTCTTTTATAATCTCTCACTTCTGCTAGGATTTCAAGATAGGATTTTGGACTTTTTCGACTATTATCTAAGAAAAGAATAAAATAAAATTACATCCTTAGCAGCCTTTAAATTCTTATGAATTAGCAGGCAGGAAAACCACAATCCTGTATTTCAACATGTTTCAAGGCAGCACACAAAAATCACAAAAATAAAAATTCTACATTGTATTTATATATGGGCCAATTTTTTTTTTTTTTTTTTTTTGAGACAGAGTCTTGCTTGTTGACCAGGCTAGAGTGAGTGCCATGGCATCAGCCTAGCTCACAGCAACCTCAAACTCCTGGGCTCAAGCAATCCTTCTACCTCAGCCTCCCGAGTAGCTGGGACTATAGGCATGCGCCACCATGCCCGGCTAATTTTATATATATATTAGTTGGCCAATTAATTTGTTTCTATTTATAGTAGAGACAGGGTCTTGCTCTTGCTCAGGCTGGTTTCGAACTCCTGACCTCGAGCAATCTGCCTGCCTCAGCCTCCCAGCAATTTTTTTTTTTTAAATAGAGTCTCACTCTGTTACTCCAGGTAGAGTGCAGTGACATCATCATAGCTCACTGCAACCTCAAACTCCTGGGTTCAAGCGATCCTCCTGCCTCAGCCTCCTAAATAGCTAAAGCTATAGGTGTGCACCATGACACCTGGCTAATTTTTCTATTTTTGGTAGAGACGGGGGTCTCAAACTCCTCAGCTCACGCCATCCTCCCCTGCTTCAGCCTCCCAGAATGCTAGGATTACAGGCATGAGCTACCACTCCTGATCCATGGGCTAAATTATATATCATTCCTTTTTTCTAGCCATTAGAGTGGATAGGTACATAGATTAAAGTACAGCATGGTTGTAACATTCTTACAGAAGGAAAGTATGATTAATGTAAAAGTCAGAGTAAAACTTTATGCACTGAGTAAATATCTTAAAATATCTTAACACACACAGTCATCCCTAGGTATCTAATAGGTGATTGGTTCCAGGACCCCTCAAAGATACCAAATCCATGGATGCTCAAAATTCTATGTAAAATGGTGTAGTATTTGCACATAACCTACACACAACCCGCCATATACTTTAAGTCATCTCTAGGTTACTTTTAATAACTAATACAATGTAAATGCTATGTAAATAGTTGTTATACTATATCATTTAGGGCACTATGACAAGCAAAAAGTCTCTACATGTTTAGTATAGATGCAACCATCCAGTTTTTCCAAGTATCTTCAATCCACAGTTGGTTGAGTCCATGGATATGGAACCCACAGATATGGAGGGCTGACCATATGTCAACATTAAATGATACAAAACCATTCTACCCCAACTCAAAGTGGCCTGACAATAAAATCATCATAAAAACACTCATAGGATAAAATAACAATTAAGAAATGTAAAGCTGTGATATTCATCTCAAACCTTGATTGACTTTGGCAGCCAAGTCTACAAAGAGATCACTGTCATTTTCAATGATTTGAGAATCAGAGCGCTGTTTCTTTGTCTCCTCAATTACAAAATCATAGAGGGCAAGACGATCAGCTTGAGTTAGATCACAAACAAACCGTTTGTGATTCAGAGGAACTTCAACAGGCAATGAAGAATATAACCCTAAAGTAAAAATAAAACCGCAAGAATAAACAACACATGAAGCATTATGGACTTAAAATCTACCACTTATCTTTAAACATATGCCTTAATAATGCAATATTAACACAAACTATTTTTTCATAATAATCTCTAAATATACAAAATATCAATCTATGCAATAAATGGTAAACATTGACTCTATCTTGAATGCTATAGCCACACAAAGGATATATTACAGATGCTTGCTATTCTCTCCAACAATATTAACATAGATTCCATGAAGGCAGGCAGTAATAACCAGAAGAGGCAATTTGCTCTACGAAAACCTTTGGGGTAACAATTTTTAAAAGGCAACCCATACTATGAAAGTAGATATTATCTATTTACATGCTTTTCCCCATAAAAGCTGAAAAAATGCTTTTAATAGGTAATACACATTAATGTTCCTTTGAAAATAAACTATGGAAATATTGAAAAAAGTATAAAAAATGTCTTTTTTATATGAGACATCAGGCTAGATGGTCAACATTCAAAATACATCCCATTTGTGTAATGACTTAGAGCTATGGGCCAAAAAACAATTAAGTAGCAGAAATCCCATGCTTCCTCAGACCAAAGAAAGATGGATTAAACGGAATTTAAACTCATTTTAATTTCCTAAGGAGGAAGTATACTAGTTTAATCAAATTAATTGAAAAAAGTTAATAGCAGTACCCCCCAGCAGTTATAGAACTTTCCAAAATCTGCTCATTAATAAAAAAAAGCAAATACAATACCTTGATATGATGTATTAAACATTGAAGAAAATTTTTGTTTTGAGATTCAAATTTTCTCAAATAAAAAAAAGATTAGAACTGTAAAAAAAGCAATTTCAAACAATTCTTTCTAGACTTCATTATTCACTAATGCAAACAGAGAACATGAGCTACTAAAGGAATCCTAAGTGCTTCCTGGCCTTTTGGCTAAGTAAGATCAAGTGTAAAAGAATATTTTTAATGTTTGCTAGGTTATCCTAAAGTAGTAACTCTGGTTCACAGAACAATGTAAAATCAATAGCTCTTCCCAGATATTTGATAGTCTAACCTCGTGAACTTCTTAGGTAGAGGCAAAAGAAAAATTCAAATAAGAACATACTATAAACTAAGCATTACAACAAAAAAGAGATGACTTTACATTTGTCTACAAATTAAGAGGAGAGCTGCATTGAATCTGAGGCTGTGGTTTAATAGCTATGGATAACAATATATGGCCATTTTTACTAGGTTTTGAATTAGTGGGGAAGAAGGGTTCCTTTTCAAGTCAATCACTTTTATTCTAATTCTGGCAGGCACTAAGAAAAGTTCATTTACATAGCCAGGTGTAAAAACATTTAATTTTATAATATAAAATTATAAAAAATTAACTTTGATAAGCCCAATTTTTTTGAATATAGGCTAAAAAAATCTGGGAGAAAAACACAAAGATTAGAAAACAATGATGCATGACAAACAAGCTCCACATAAACCTTTGCCTGTTATTTTTAAACAAATATAATTTCTTTCTTAAAATATTTTGGCATTTTCTTTGATTTATTTATCTCAAATTTCTTCAGGGTGAAGACTGATACTTGAATTTCTTGTAATTCAACCAAAATTCCAAATCAAGACTATAATATTGTGACAGCTATTAAGATAAAGTTTAGAAATTTGAGTGATACTTTTAAAAGGATATCATTTGCAAAAAGGATACTGCATATCTTTAAATAAGGAGTACATTCAGGTTCCTAATTCCTCTTTATACTCACCCCAATTACTGAAAAAGAAAAAGTACAGGAAAAGTTAAGCAACAAACTGCATTTAAATCATTCAGAACACAGATATTTCTAGCAAAAAAAAGGATAAACACAAATAAGCTTACATTTACATAAAATGTAAATTTTTGAAATGCACGTTTCTATATGATTTAAAGGTACATCTCAATGTGCTGTAATAGTAGTAACTTGTGACTTTCTAGCTGCCTTTTTTTGCAGTAGTTTTAATTGCAGTAAAAGATAACATAAAATTTAACATTTTAACCATTTTTAAGTGTACCGTTCAGAGACATTCAGTACATTCGCATTGTTGTGCAGCCATTATCTCTATACATCTCTAGAACTTGTTCATCACCCCAATCAAAACCCTACTTTTCTACTATAATGCCAATTTGCATTCTTCCTTGTTAGTCACTGTTGCCATCACAAGGCACCTTAAACATATGACATACAATATTAAACAGAAGTAGGAGGTATTGTTACAGATACAAATTCAGAATTTTAGAAAGAATTCAGAGTCCATTCCTTAATATTAGAGATAAACAAATTAAGGCCCATAGAAGTAACATAACCTGCCCAAAGTCTCACAAGTGAGAAGAATAGATCAGCTCTAAAGCAACTCGGTCCTGACTCTTTAAGGTTCTTTTATAGTACACTGATCTTCAAATCATGACCATGACTCAAGTACACTTCATGAAATTGAAGTACAGCAACTTGAATATTTAAGACTGAAGGAAAAAGATAAACCACTCAATATAAAATGATTGTTTTGATTAAAACATCTTGGTTTTAAAATTAACCAAAGTAACTATATTTGAAAATAAGTATGTAGATCTAATGATTGTTCAAGCTTTTATAAAAGTTAATAGATTGAGAATTCTATACATTGAGTTTAGGCCTAATGTGAGTGATGAAATGAAAACATACATAAACCTTGCCAAAAACCTTACATTTTAGTATATAACAAAATATGAATTAGACAGAAAAATGTAAAATTGTTCATGTTAGTCATTCTCCCTTCAAAGTAAATACATCAATAAGAAAATATTCAAAGAGATTCTTGTCCTAGAGTAAAAGATTTTAAAATGTCTAAGACATAAGTGGGCCACAAAAATAATCTCTGTTGAGAAAATGCAGAACTCTACATAGGATAAAAAGAAAAAATTTAAAGAAGGTTACAGATAATATAAAAATAGTTATTCTTAACAATTAAATCTTAACTTAAGATAATATAAGAATTCAAAATCAAAGTTCTTATCTATTGAAAGAACTATTCAAAGTAATTTTTTACTTTTGTAAAGAACTAAACTCCATGTCCAAGTTTGCCTTAATAGCCAGTTATGTAAATTAAAAAAAAAAACATTTTCTAAATTACTCATATATATAAACCTCTCACTCCTTTCATTATCTTAATACTGCTTTCTGCAGTTAACTCTCACTGAGATAATAGTAGCTACCAATTACTGGAGCTACACATCTAGCATTCATTATCTCTATTCCTCTAAACATAAGTCAGCTTTATATTACAGATAAGGAAAGAAAAACTCCAGAAGTTGTCATTTATACAAGGTTAAGCAGCTAATTTATTTCTTTAAAATAGGCTTACACAAAATAGAATAAGAAATGAATGACGTTGATAGTAGCAGGGAGTATGTTCAGATTTGAAGTTTGTGATATTCTTCCACTTAATCATGGTAAATAAATAAATAAATTTAAGCAGTATCTAGAATCCTAGTCCATAAATTTCACTAAATGTGGAAAGTTTCTAACAGAAAATAGAACAACTCAGTTCAGAGTTTGTGCCAAAATTCAGAACTTGGCTCTGGATACAACTTTGCTATTATCTAGCAGAGGCAAGTTACTTCAGTTTTGTGTGCCTGTTTCTTCACCTAATATGGAGGGAAAATACTTGTTCAGCCCATCACAAGTTTGTTGTTAAAGAGAAACAAAAGAGAAATGAATTACACAAAAAAGCTTTGAAAAAAGAACCTCTTAAAAAATAAAAATATTGAAGACATTTAGAACAAACACACCAGAACTTTATCACATATAAATCACAGTGTTTCCTTATCTGTAAAATGCAGATGCTGGATCAGATGATCTCAAAGTTCTCTTTCAACTCTAAAATAAATTCAGGAAATCTACCTAAGCAGTTAAGAGTCTAATAAAGTCCTTTATCAACCCCTTCAAAAAACAAAACCTTTACTTTTTTATGGGTGCACTAACTGAACAGGGCCCTTGAGTAGAACCAATAACAGAGGCCAAAAAAGGCTTGACTGATCACAGCTCAGTCATCTGTCCATGTAAGATGAGAGTCAAATGTCTCCCTCAAAGAAAAAACCCTGGAATTTAGTTGACAGGCACAAAAGTGGGAACTTTAAAACAGGAAATACAAGAAATGTGCTCTGGCTGTTGTAGGGAACCCACGTAATGTAGACAGCCAAGGTAAAATGGTCTTCTTTCTGATGCCACAGTGTAACTCAGAGAAATCAAGTCCAGATACTGACTTGGAACAATGTTTGGTAAAGACCCTGAACTCCAACAAGGGAAAAAAAACCAATCATGACTACAGGCTGGTGAATGTAGTTCAGCTAGAAAAAGGCAAGATGTCCAGAGAAAGCTACCTACAGAAGGTTCAAAGAAGACAACTCAGAAATCCTTATAAGAGAAGCTGGTCAGACTTTGGCTGGATGTCATACCTAGATTCATCAGAAATCTAAACTCTTAGTAACTCATTTACTTCTTTCTGTTTTTGATATATTAAGTTTTCTTTCAATTGCCTAAAAGCTTATGCTTAAAAATTCTAACCTAGTCTCTACTGAAGTCCTAAGCAGAAACTCTGTAACCCAGCTCCAAAGCTAGACATAAAGGGATCCACAAATTCCCTAAAATTGTATATAAAACTTGTGTTTGTGCTTTTTTTCTGAGAGGGGGATCCCTAGCATTCATCATCTCAAAGGGATCCAAGATCCAAAATGATTAAAAACCAACTCACTTAATGGGTAATTCTCTGAAGGAAGCTGAGAGACAAATCTCTTTTAGCCTAAACCTGTCCTTTTACATTGCATTTCAACATTCTAGAAGAAATCTCAGGATAAGACAGTTTCACTTAATGGCATTTAAAGATGTTCCTTGACTTCTGACAAGTCCTAATAAATCCATCATAAGTTGAAAATATCGTTAAGTTGAAAATGCAGCCCAAAGAGTAGAATCACTAGTGCTTAAAGTCTTAAATCTTGTGGTTGTGTATCACTTGCACACCATAATGAAGTTGAAGAATCCTAAAAGGAACCATCATAAGTCAGGACAGTCTACGCTTACTAAATAATAATTTTTAAAAAATTATCCACAAGGCAATCTCATCTATAAAATCACCAGGTAATTCCAAAGAATGAACCCTAGCTAAGATAATGTCCCAATGAGACTCTAGTCTATTTGAGTAGGCAATATTTAACAAATTAAGCTGAAACAAAGCAAATTAGCTCAATGTTAAATGTAAAACTTAACCTTTCCCATGTAACTGTATTCACAAGGTTTTTCTTGTGAGGAAAAAAAAAATATTTGATTCATAATTAGCTCAAATTATGATGTTACTTACTTTGACTGTTATAATCGCCATCTTTTCCAACTGTGGTTCTAGCTTGTTTAATTATCTGGAATTGGGAGTCCTTATCTGTCAAAAAAAATCCATAAATATACTATGAATCATCAGTGTCCATAATTAAATGATTATCTGGTTTCTAATCCAAACTCTTTGGGCACCTAGACAACCCTTCCAGAATCTTGAGAGGAAACATCCATATTGCTGCCTAAATAATCTGAACACAGAATTCTTTCAGATCAATCTAGAGCCCAGTAAATAACCAGACTTCAAGCAGTTCAGAAGACACTATAATTAGGAATGCAGCAGCAGTAGCAGCTACAAATTTCAGCAACCAATAATAGCTAACATTTCTTGGAGCCTGTGTGCTGTAACTCTGGGACCCTCTGGTTGCCTCCAGCTAAGTGTCAGGCACAATTCTGAGCATATTACATATATTATTTAATCCTCATAAAGTGCTAATATCACCATCCTGATTTTAAAAATGTAGGCAATAAACACGGTAATTACCTTGCTTAAAGGTACACATCTGCTAGTGACAACACCAGGAGTTGAATCAGGGCATTCTGTTTCCAGAGCCTAAGACCTTAACTCTGATTATGCTATGGATCCCAGGAACATTTCCCTTCTCAGTCTTATCTTCCAATCTATGTTGTATGCTCAGATTTTTGTTATAACCAAGAAAAAGGGCACCTGCCTTATTGAACAAGGCTTTGTAGGGTTTTCACTGCCTTTCTCATATAAACCTGGTCTCTAAATTTTAGGTTATACAAACAGGTTTCCATGTATATTAATTAATCCTACATTCTCTTAAGGTATTAAATGTCCTTGTTAATCATAAACATGGTTATAAAATCCACTCTGAATAATTTAAAAATGAAAAATGAATACCTATACTAAGATATTCTAAAATTATAATCTAATAACTTAATACTTACTCAAAGTAACTGAAGGTATCTTCACATTCTCATAGAAAATATCAGGATTATACATTTCATTCTAAATGGTAAAAAAAAAATTTAGTGTTCTTGAGTATCAGATAATTGAATATTTTAAAATTTGACAAACTATAGATTAGTACCATTTACATATTTCTAATGATAACTTATGAAATTAGGCAAGTACCATCCTACTTTATAAATAAAGGCTATTATTTTATTTCAGAAAACCTTATAAGTTTTGAATATTGTGAATTTATTAATGCATCAATTACATGACATATATATATAATATAGTAAATATATGGTACCTCTTCTTCTTTGGTATAGCCCAGTTTCCTCAATTTACAAGATACCATGTGCTTTGCTAAAGATGATTTAGGCATATGATGATTGGAATCATAAGGACATATCACAACTTCATCCTATAAAAATCAAATAGAAGCAAAGAAAATAGATACATCATTTTTAAAGAAATAATTATACTATTATACGTTTACTATGTGATTAAGTACCAGTACTATCCAGACCTCCTCAACTGCAGGCATCTACCAAGCCCCATGTGGGTATGCATTTTAAAAAACAAAACCTCCCTCAACCTTCCACCCCCTTAAAGCCTCTGCCCTCTTTCCATCCTATCAAAGACTAACTCTTTGGAAGATCTGTTTATATTCACTGTCTCATCAACCTCACCTACAATCATTCCTCGTTCACTGCCACTATCCCCCCACTGAAACCAGTCACTAGGTCACTAACAACCTTCTCATTACTAAAGCCAAAGAACATGTCATAGGCCTTATAATATTTGAACTCTTGGAAGGTCACACCTCAGTTGTCCATTTCTGTTATTCTGATACATCTTTCATGTTCTTCCTACCTCTCTGGCTCCTTCTTGGTCTCTTCTAAAAATCTGTCTTCCTTGCTCTATTCCTTCCCTTTAAATGTTGTGCTGGTAGGTCTAAACCACTGACCTTTTGCAATTCAATGTATGTTTACTGAATGGCTTCAATTCTCACTATATAGTAGTGACTCTCAAAATTTAGATCTTTAGATTTTATTTCTCTCTTGAGTTCTTACATTAAAGACACTAAAAGTTCAACATGAATAAAAATAAATTCATTATATTCATGGTCTGTTAACTCTCAAACCTGCTTCTCTTGTGTTTTCCTATTTCATTGAAAGGTCCCACTTGCTCAAACCTCTTCTCCTCTATCACCCATATCCAATCAATCACCTAGTCCTAAATTGACTCCTAAATATCTCTGAAATCCCTTCACCACCTCCATCCCCACTGTCATTTCCCCAGTTCAGGATATCATCATCTCTCACCTGGATTACAACAGCCATTTCCACACTGTGCCCTCTCTGCTTCTAGTCTTGCTGCCCTCCACTCCATTCTCCACACTGTGGCCAGTCTGAATCCCAGCCCCACTACTTACTAGCTGTACAAAATTGGGCAAGGTACTTAACTTCCTCATCAATAAAACGGAAATAACCGCAGGACCTCTCTCACAAAGCTACTATGGAGATTCAATAAATTATACATAAGATTATACACAGAAAGCAATTAGAACAGAGCCTGGTACATTTATCGAACACTTTCAATAAATGTAAGCAATTATCATTAAAAGGCAAATGTGATCATGATATGCCTTGGCTTAAAATATTTCCAGGCCTTGCCCATTGATCTCATTTAAAAAAATCTAGATTCTCCAATATGGCCAACAAGGACTTTTAAGATCTGGCCCCTACCCACCATAATCACTGCTCTCTACCTCCTCTACACTCTATCTTCTAGCTATCCTTAACTACTTGAGGTTTCCTGATCTAGTCACTCCTTTGTCTCTGCACTTCTATATATGTTGTTGATGCTTCCTCTGCACTTCATCTAGCTAATTCTGCTCCCTTTTATTTATCAGCTTAGAATCTATAATACTTAGTCCCGGAAGCCTTTGCTGACTAAACACAGCCTAAATAACCTGTACCATAGTAACTACAACCCCACCCATCGCAGACTTTATCACATGGTAATGTAATAGCTGATTACATTACCTGATTACATTACTTTTTTTGGTTTTTTTTTTTTTTTTTGAGACAGAGTCTCACTTTGTTGCCCAGGCTAGAGTAAGTGCCGTGGCGTCAGCCTAGCTCACAGCAACCTCAATCTCCTGGGCTCAAGCAATCCTCCTGCCTCAGCCTCCCGAGTAGCTGGGACTACAGGCATGCGCCACCATGCCCGGCTAATTTTATCTATATATATTAGTTGGCCAATTAATTTGTTTCTATTTATAGTAGAGATGGGGTCTCGCTCTTGCTCAGGGTGGTTTCGAACTCCTGACCTTGAGCAATCCACCCGCCTCGGCCTCCCAGAGTGCTAGGATTACAGGCGTGTGCCACCGCGCCCGGCCTCTGATTACATTACTGATTACTGAATCTCAGTTTGGCCAATCACCACAACCAAACGATAAGTTCTATGAGAACAGGAACAGTGACTATTGTCCACTAAACTTCAGTATTAAAACACTAGCAGGAAAGGAAAGATTCATTAAGTATCTAGACTATACTTATTCTAGGAATTATGGATGTCACTTACTAGGATTTTGAAACCAAATCACTCTCTTGAATATCTGATAATTGGTTCTGTAAAAGTTAGATACACACTGACAGCTGACTGTCAGAACTGTAGGATTTTACAAAAAAGTTTCAGAGAGGCAGCATAGCAATTAAGCACACTCAAGAGCCAGAATGCCTGGGTTCAAATCTTAACTGCCATTTATCCACGGACAAATTGCCTTTCTGTGTTTGTTTCCTTATCTGTAAAATGTGTCCAACAGTACCTACCTCATAGGGTTATCTGAAGTTTTAAATGAGGGAACATATAGTAAGTGGCATATACAAAGCATTAAGTGTTAATACAAGGAACCCAAAGTTACTGCAATGCTGAGGAAACAAACCTAAGGAAAGGTTTGGTACGCATGCACAATGCAATTCAATCTTCAAATAAAGATTCTTAAATTTCCACTGCACTTCTAGTATAATAAATACTGAACAGTGTATATGTAAATCAAATATACTTTACATGCCTCTGAAGAATCAGTCCAGTAACTTAAGCCTGGGAAAAATTACAGCCTGGTAAACCCAGAAAGAATACTAGAGATCATAAATTATCCCATGTTGGACCATTTCTCTTCATTACATCCCATCAAAAAAAACAAAAAAAACAAAAAATCAGGATTGTTCACTCTAATATACTTGCCTACATTTTAAAAAAAGCAATTAGAGGCCCGGGCGCGGTGGCTCACGCCTGTAATCCTAGCTAGCATTCTGGGAGGCTGAGGCGGACGGATCACTTGAGCTCAGGAGTGCAAGACCAGCCAGAGCAAGAGCAAGATCCCGTCTCTACCAAAAATAGAAAAATGACTTGGGTACAGTGGCGCGCCCTGTAGTCCCAGCTTCTTGGGAGGCTGAGGCAAGAAGACCCTAGAAGCCCTGAAGTTTGAGGTTGCTGTGAGCTATGATGACACCACTGCACTCTAGCCCTGGTGACAGAATGAGACTCTGTCTCAAAAAAAAAAAAAAAAAGGAATTCTTTTAGAAACATACTTTAAGAGTCCTCTAATCGGGGTTGTCCCAGTCACAAACATCCAATTTTAAGGCCGAGAAAGGCGAACTGGTCAACTTCCAGCTCTCCTGACACCGAATTTGGCGCAACTGCAGAATCCATATGACAAATGACAAAGCAAACCGCCAATCCTTCTTGCCAGTAGCACACTGAGACCCAATGTCTTGTTTTATAAATATACACTAGCTCTGCCTTTCCCTTCTCATCCACAGCATCTTCCCGTTTTCCTTAAACCCGAAGTTCCGCGGGAGGAGCGCCACACCGGACGTCGGTGTGGAGCTCCCGGGGGCCCCCGCGCGCCCCAGCCCCGGACTCGGAGGCGTCAGGGCTGCGCCAAGGCCCACGGCGCCCCTCGGGTCCCGGGCGCCAGCTACAGCTCTGCTTACGGACCGGGGCTCCTCGCCCTTCCCTCCGGGACACACCGCGCGTGTTCCGCCACCGCCACACAAGACCGCCGGCCGCCGGCCCCAGCGGGGCCCCGCTGCCGCGCCCCTCACCTCCGCCGCCTCCTCTTCCCCGGGATCCAGACTATCCAGGTTCCAGCCCAGGGACGCCGTCACCTCCTCCAGCGTCCGGCAGCAGCTCTCCACGAACTCGCTCAGCTCCTCCTGCAGCCGCCGCCGCTCCTCCATGGGAGGCGGCTCGCCTTCCATAGCTGCAGCCTACCAGCCTACAGGAAGCGGCGGAACTGCCCGCGGCGCGCGCGGGCCTCTGGGAGCTGTGGGCGGGGCCATTCGCCACGTGACTGGAACCGCCTATAGGGAAGAGCCCTGGGAAAGGCGGGAGCTGTCATTTTAAGATCTTCCGATCTCTTCCAGACCTCCCAGCTTCTGCTCCCTCCAGGGTGTTTGCCCTGACGTTCCTTAAAAGGCATTCCTCCTGCCCCTCAACTTTTTTAGAAATAAATGGCTTATATCTACAGAGAAGTTTAAAGTATAGTGCAATGAGCATTCGTTTAACCGTCATTCTGCTCATTGTTACCATTTTGCCACATTTGATTTCTCCGTCTCTTCACATTCACAGCCCCACATGCTTATTTTTGCTGAATTCTTTGAATGTAAGTTGCAGATTCTTCACCCCCATATATATTAGCATGTATGTCCTCAGAATAAGAACATTTTCCTACATAACCACACTACATCATCAAACCGAAGAACAGTAATAATTCTATAAAATTACTGTTCTTTGGTTTGATGATGTATACATTTAATATACATTTCATATTCAAATTTCCCCACTGTACCCAAAATTCCTTTTATAGCAGTTTTATTATTTTTTCAACTCTTAAGCTATAAGTGGTTATTGTCTCTTTTAAGCTAGAAAAGTCTCCCTCACCCTCCTTTTTAAATTAAGTAATTGAATTTTGTGATGAGCCTAGGCCAGTTGTCTTGTGGAAAGTCCCTCATTCTGGATTTGTCGGATTTTTTTCCACTCATGATTAGATTCAGTTTAATCATTTTTGCAAGAATACTACATAGGAGATGTTGTGTACCTGTTATTAAAACCCATAGGGACACATATCTTAGATTCTCCTATTAGTAATGCTAAATTTGATCACTTGGTAAAGGTGGTGGCTGCATTTCTCCACCCTAATAGTACATTTTCCTCTGGTAATTGGTAAATAATCTGTGGGATTCCATCCTGAGGCTGTAAGAATATACTGTTCCCCATCCATCTCATACAATCCTTCACTGAATCTGTTATTACATTGGAAGTTAAAACGATGACTCTAATATTATCATGCCTTCTGCATTTATTAACTGGCATTCTTTCCACACCTCCATTTTGTTGTTTGTTTCATTATAGAATCAAGGGCTTTTAAAAATATTATTGGTTTAAGGTTTTTAAATTCAGTATTATATATCCATTAAGATTCTTGTTAATGCTCACATTGTCCCAAATTTGGCCAATGGAAGCCACCTTAAGCCACCACTGTGTCTCTTTGACATATCCCCCATTAATCCTTGAGTGCTTTCTTGCTTTGATAACCCAAGTTTACTTTGTTTATTTCCTACCCAAGACCTGGAATCAGCCCTTTTAGTTTCCCCAAATGCTTTTAACTCCCAGAATCTATAATTGCTTATATATTTTTATTTTTTCAAGCCTGATTATCAAGCTTTTGCTTCCCCTTGCACTTTATTTACCCCTGACAAAGAAACTGGAGGAAATTTTTGTGAACAATTATTGCCAAAGGCAAATAGTATAGTTCTCACCTAAAAAAAGGGCACAACAGAAAGGCAGCACCATAAAACACAAAAGTGGGCCAGTAGCTGCAAGCAGCTGTGGTAACAGAGTAGTTCTATACTCTCTTAATATATCCATACTCTTTCCACAGTATCTTTACTTTTTATTTGCATTTCCATAGTTAGCCAAGTAGTGTGGAAAATGTAAGACTGTTTTTGCAAGTGCCATGATGACTCTCATTGAAAAGTTATAGTATATATTTTCCTTTTCTGGGGATGCACCATGTATGTAAACCAAATCAAAACTTAGCCAGTGGCAAGCATGTCCCCTCTCCTGCACATGGTCCCATCTCATCTCAGAGCTTATTTTGGAAGAAGCTTGGAGGGGATAGGAAAGATTTGTCATTTGACTGTACTCTGGTTACTGTTTCAAGCTAAGGAACAGCTCTACACTGAAGCTGTTAACTTCTGTTTGATCATCACTTTGCTGGAGAGGTCTCCTGACGCCTGTTCTGGGCTAGGACTCTGTTATGGATGGAATTGAGCTGCCCTCCGTCCCCCACATTCATATGCTGAAGTCCTAATCCATAATGTGACTGTATTTGGTGATAGGGCCTTTAGGAGGTAATTAAGGTTAAATGAGGTCATGAAGGTAAGGCTCTAATCTGGAAAAACTTAAGTCCTCATAAAAGACAACAGAGATCTCTCTAGCTCTACTCCCACCCCCTTTGCATAGGCACAGAGAAAGGGCCATGTGAGCACACAATGAGAAGGTGGCCATCCACAAGCCAGGAAGAGGTCTCACCAGAAACAAACCCTCCCTGCACCTTGGTCTTGGACTTCCAGCCTCCAGAACTGTGAGAAAATACATTACTGTTTAAGGTGGTATCTTATCATGGCAGCCCGTGGTGACAAATACAGCATCCCAGCTCTAGCATAGGAACTTCCTTCATTTCCCCCAACATAGCATTTACCACATTTTTCTTCTTCCTTTTAGATTATGAGGGCTATTTTTGTACCATGTATTTCTAGAATGTGATTCATGGCTTCTGGCACAATGTCTGGCACGCAGAATTGAATATTTAGTGAATGAAATTAATTTCAAGTCCTCCAAATTGTGAGGGAGGCCAGGGAAGAAAAGGAGAGGTGAGAGAAGGAAAAAATGAGTGTGCTGTGGAAGAAAAATGGCCCATGCAATGAGTGGAGGTAGCTTTCATACTAATACCAAAAGCTCCCAATAATTTACATATCTGATCTTTTTTTTTTTTGAGACAGTCTTGCTTTGTTGCCTAGGCTAGAGAGAGTGCCGTGGCATCAGCCTAGCTCACAGCAACCTCAAACTCCTAGGCTCAAGCAATTCTGCTACCTCAGTCTCCCAAGTAGCTGGGACTACAGGCATGTGCCACCATGCCCGGCTAATTTTTTCTCTATATATTAGTTGGCCACCTAATTTCTATTTATAGTACAGACAGGTTCTCACTCTTGCTCATGCTGGTTTCGAACTCCTGACCTCAAGCAATCTGCCCGCCTCGGCCTCCCAGAGTGCTAGGATTACAGGCGTGAGCCACTGCGCCTGGCCTAAGTATCTGATTTTAAGGATCACTTTTGTCCTACACAATTAGCCATTTCACTTGCTGTCCTATTTTCTATCAGTACTATGAAATTTGTTTGATTGTATTACTATATACTGCTGACACAGGAAAACTGTCCCACTGATTGCTTTGTGTCTTCTGTCCCCACCCAGACTGCAAATGCCTTGCAGTCAGGGGGCTCATAAGTTCTACTGAATAATCACAGCACCTCACCCAATACTAGACATAGTAGGTATTCAGTAAAGTCATGTTAATTTAATGAAAAATGTCTGAATTTCAGTAGTTTTTCTTTGACCCAAAGGAATAGACATATTTCCTTGTCCTTCAACAGAGAGCCAAGAACTCTTCAGGAATAACTTTCATAAATGATTTGAGGACAATTCCTTCCTCTTAAGGGACAACATGCAACACCATCTATTTTAAGGATACCCCAAAAAGGAATCTTAGCCACCTCGTGTTTTTCCAATGCTACGATGGTGACTTTGCCAATGCTACTTGGTACTCACTGTCCAGAATAAATTACAACAGGGTATTGACTTTTGGGCTGGCCTCTTTACACAGGTTTCTTTTCAAAGACTCCATTTGGTATACAATAGGCACTAGAGAAATGTTGAAAGGACTAATTTAAAAGACCACCTTCTAACAGGAGTCTCACTCTGTCACCCAGGCTAGAGTGCAGTGGTGTCACACCATAGCTCACTGAAACATCAAATTCCTGGCTTCTAGCAATCCTCCTCCTCAGCCTCCCAAAGTGCTAGGATTACAGGCATGAGCCATTGCACCTGGCCAATAGTCTTTCTTAATAGGTTGTTAGTAAACAAATAGTTTTAGGTCTATTTTATGATAAACAAAAAGCTGCCCCTACATGCCCTGGTAGAAATTAAAACACAAAAACTTCAAAAGTCTAAAAGTTTATTGCCAGAATAGCAAACTTCATGAAGACACCTTTTTTAAGTACATAGAAAATGACAAGCAAAATAAACAGAAAACTTTGACCAAAGAAAAGCAAAGATTGCTGTTATCATGCACATATAGTCAAATTAATACCAAACCAAACAAGTACATTAAAGAGTATATGGGTATACAATCCACATTCTAAAACTAAAGGAGACACATTCCAAAATGCTTGGTTTTGGGGTGGGATTTGGGGGGGGGGGGCGGGTAGAGGAGGGCAGGTAATATTCTCCTAATACAGAAAATGGAAATATTTAGATGAGAATCAGAATGACTAAAATATCAGTGATTGATTTATTTTTATCTTCAAGAATAGAAATTTGTATCATAGGCCCAAAAAAGTTAAAGAAGAATTGATCAAAAATCTAAATACAGAAGAGAAGAAACAAATTCTACATTCAAGTTGTGCTATCCTTACAAGTGATTACCACTTCACACACGCTACATCCAAGTGTACTACAAAATGAGCTAAGAAGATAAGAAGCCAGAACAGCCTTTACTATTTGAATTCAACCATGGCTATGTTTTTCTGTAAGCAAAAAATGTTCTATCACTATACTGCAAGCACCAGGTTTTCTTTTTTATTATTTAATGAAGTGGAAATTCATATAAATGAAACCAAGATATAGCAACCCTTCTCAACTGACTACTAGTGCCCAATAGAGCTGCTGCTAAATGTGTAGGAGTAAGAGTAGGAAGAATTCCCCGTGGCATCAAAGCTTCCCCTTCGGGACCCACTGCGGGAACCAGAGCGAGAGCCTGAGCGAGACCCAGAGCGAGATCCCGGGCGCGAGCCGGAGCGGGAGCCTGGAGCCGAAGACATGTTATAAGGGCTAGGTAAGCCCTTAGACGACACAGAGGCAGCTTCCAGAAGGCGCAACCCAGTGATATCTTCAACCATGCAGCGATTAATGGCATCCCTGTAGGATATTTTTAACTTGGTTTTGGGGCAGGTCAGGATTTTGGCGTAGCTGCTGGTGTCTTGCAGCCTCTGTGCTGCTCGGCCATCAATGAACCCCTTTCTGATGGCTTCTTCATTGCTTATCCTCCCATGAACTTCAGGATCAACAAGGCCTCCCGTGAGGTACTGGAACTCCAGGAAGCGCTGACCGGCCTCGTAGGGGAGCCATTTTTCTTTCACTGCCTCTGCTGCTGACATCTTCTTTCCCTTCACACCCTCGAAGCCAATGAAGGCTTTCTGAGCAGGCTTCAGCCTGGTGGCCATATCTTGGTCAATCAGCCCCTGGGAGACTGCATCCTGAAGCAACAGCTTCTGACCCGTGGTGGGGTGGATGATGCCGCCCGTGCAGGCCTGAGCCTCCAAAAGCCTCTGACCAGTGATGCTATCCACAATGCCCCGCTCTATTCCTTCTGTAATGGAGATTTTCTCTAGGTTTTCTGTGTCAAAGATGGCTGCAATGGGGCTGGATTCTTCCAGGGGGTCAGACAGAGAGCTGCTCCTGATGGTTAAATTCCTGATGCTGGATACAGTAGAAATCTTACTTACTGAATCATGTCGGGAGCTGCTGAACACATCATCGCTGACACTACCGCCCACGCTGCCGCTACCGCCCACGCCATTTTTCAAGGAGATCATGTCAGCAAATTGAGTGAGGCTCAGGCTGCCAGATCGGTACTGATCAAAGAACTTCCTCTCAATAAGGCCCTTGTCAATAGCATCTTGAATATCATACTGACTGCCTGTTTTCCTGTCTACTAGGACCACTCTGGTGGAGCCATCTGATCCCGTGATGGTTATTTCTTCCCACTCACATTCCTGCTCACATAGTTCTTTGAAGGTATCATAATCGATAAGGCCTTTCTTGTAGGCCTCCTGAACAGACATTTCCTTATTGGTTTCTGGGTCAACTATCACCACTCTACGCTTCCTGAGGGTATTCTTTTGTGATGTCTGCACCTGTTTCTTCTTTTCTTTCAGGGGCAGAAGACAGAGCCCCGTTTCCTCATCCTTAATGCATCTCTCTTTAAGTTGCAGATAGGTAAGATTTTCTTCAGTGTTGGGGTCAAAAAATCCTTTTGTGTCATCGCTTGGATCTGAAAGAATCTCACTGAGCTCCTCATTGAAATAGCCCCTCTTGTACGCCATGTCAACTGGCAAACGATGGCTCTCCTTCGGGTCAATGATCCCACCAGTTGCAATCTGAGCTTCCAATAAGCGAATACCGTGGCCCTTTTCAATGAGTTCCTTGTTCATGGCTTGGAACAAAGAGATGATGTTTCCTGTTTCAGGATCATTATACCCGGTGACAGCTCGTTCTGCAGACAGGAGCTTCTCTTTGAACTCAATGCCCACCAGACCTCTTTTGTAGGCTTCCTCCACCGGTAACCTCAAGTTGCTAACAGGATCCACTATAAAGCCAGTAGCTGCTTGGGCTTCCAGCAACTCCAAAGCAGTACCAGGTCGCACCAAGCCAATTTTCATGGCCTCATAAATGCCAAGCTTCTGTTTTGTGGTCTCATTGTATATGCCTGCTATGCAGCTTGAACCCTGGAGGAAGTCCTTAATTCTCTCACCAACCTCATCATAAGAAATCTGCCCTGATTCCAGTTCATGGACAGTGGACTGTCTTAATATACCAGAATTTACTAGCTCAGTGACGGTCACAGGCTGACGGATTCCTTGGAAGGACATGCTTCTCTTCTGTACTGTCAGCAAGAGCAGACCAGTGTGTGGTTCGATTCTGCACCGTTCCTTCAGCTGCATGTAACTGACCTTCTTTTTGGTGACTGGATCCACAAAGTTTTTCTGACTATCTCGAGGATCATTCAGAGACCTATACAAATCTCTATCTATCAGCCCACGGGCCAAGGCGACATCTTTTGGCAAAAAGACACTATTCACAGGGTCTACTACACCCCCTGAAGCAATCTGGGCTTCCAACAGGCGCATTCCAGTTTCTCTATCAATCAAATTCTTCTTGATGGCTTCTGAAACAGACACTGTCTTGCCTGAAAATGGATCATCAAAACCCGTGATAGCTTTTTCTGCTGTATATATCTGCTGGCGGTCATCAAAGTCAATGAGGTCCCGAGCTATGGCACTGTCAACAGTCAGCTTCTCATTCCGATGGGGATCGATGATACCACCTGTAGCTGCCTGGGCCTCCAGAAGCATGACTGTGGATTCTGGGGTGATGAATTTCTTTCTCTTGGCATCTACCAAAGAGTATTTTTCCTTAGGAGAAGCAGAAGCCCCAGCAATAGCTCCTGCACCCCGAAGGAAAGGCTGGATTTCAGAAGCAACTTCTTCCACTGACTTCTTCCCCTTCAACAGTTTGTCCAAGGTCGTTTTGTCGATCAGCTGGCACTCATAGAGCTGCATCGCTGTCACCTTCTTCCTCAGCCCATCAAACACCAGCTTGGAGGAGTCCACGGTCCACTCGTACTCAGTCTGGGTCTCCCGGTGGGACCCATATGGGCGCTGTCTGAGTTTGTCGATCTCCCTCTGAAGTCGGCAGCGTTCTGACTCCAGCTGCGACTGTGTCTCCCTGGTGGAATCCTCCAGCTTGCGCCGGCACCTCTCTTCGATCCTCTTGATCTCCGCTTGGAGTCTTTCAATCTCACTCCTAAGGCCGTTCTTCTCCCTCTCACTCTTTTCTCTGTCTGACTCTATCTTCCTGATGGCCTCCTCCTTGCGAGAATATTGAGTTTTCCACTGATTCAGGTCATTTTGGATTTGCTGCTTCTCACACTCCAGCCGCTGCTTCGCCCTGCTTTCTGCCTCGAGAGCGGCTTTTGCGCGATTCAGCTCATCCTCCAGCCTCTGCAGCCTGGCCTTGTCTTGCTCCAGGACTTTGATTTTCACCATAAGACTCTCTCTTTCTTGCACCACCTGAGTACACTGACTCTTTGATTCCTGGATCCTATTAGAGGCCTAAAATTTAAAAAGAAAGAAAAAGGGAGGGGGGAATAATGTTTTGATTAGATCATAATTTAACCTCATTTCCTATACCTTAAAAAAACTTTATTTACTTATTTTCCTTCTGTGTTTTCCTTAGATATACTGTGAGCTTGTTATCTTACAAATTCATGGAAGAAATTCTATCAATATATGTTGCCACTTTGATTAATGGCGTCATACTATTTTTTTCCATAGAAGGAATTAGGAAAAGTTGTAACTTGTCTTACTCTTAATAACAATTATGGTCTGAAAAAATAATGGGGAGTTTAATTTCAGGTCATCATACCTGCTATACCTATATCTCACTTGTTACGGCTGTACTAACATGTTTGATAAAGCAATACACATAGATAGATATAAACACACAAACATCCCACCCAGCCCCACACAAATATTGTCTATAGAAGTCAAATTTATTAGAAGTTAAAGAAGTTGTTTTTAAATTAGGGGTTAAAAGAAGAAGAGCCAAACAAAAAGAACGATGCGAGGGCCATGATCAAAAAAGAACACAGAGTAATGCGTGCAGAGAAATAATCGAAGCCAGCATGAAAAGTGTTTTCAAAATTGCACAGAGAAGCATTTTGATATGGCAGAACATTCAGAGAAAGTGATCATAGATGTGAAACACATGCTAAAGTTCTAGAAAGCAGCGCCAAACACATGCTGCACACAGAATGGCAGTGACAGAATAGCAAGGCGCCTAGCACTGAAATGATTTTAAGGCAGTGATCTGGATTGTGACAGGTGGTAGTCATAAATGGAGCACGAAATAGAAAGGTTAGACTTTCTGTAAGCATCCATCTGAGTAGCAAAAGCACAGTTCAGATTAGATGATAACAGGGTGAATAATTTGAGAAACAGTGAAGCTGCGATCAAATATTTGTGAATACCTCTAAAGCCTGCTTTTGGAATTTCTCAATTTCCTGTCTCAAATTTTCCCTCTCTCTCTGCAAATCATTAATCAGCCCTTGCAGTTCCAGGGTTCTGTTGTTGCTGATCTGCAGCTGGCTCCTCAGCTCAGAGATGGTGGCATTTTTATCACTATCCACTTCACTCCGGCCCCTCCTCAGGTCGTCGTACTCCAGCCTCAGGTTCCGCAGTTCTTCCTCCAACATCAAGTGCTCCTTGGTCAGGTTCTCCGTGAGAGACTGCAGCCTCTCAATTTCTATTTTGCTTTCATTTAAGCTTCTGCTTTTATCTTCTATGGCCTTCTGGAAATGCTCATTCCTCAAGTGCGCCTGTTTGACATTTTCCTGTTCCTGGAGCAACTGCCGCCTCAGGGCCTCAACCTCAGAGGACAGCCTCCTCAGATCTTCCTGGGTCCTCTGCTTCTCCCTCAGGTGGCCCTCCAGGACGTCCCTCTGCTGGCGGAGATCATCCTCGCTCCTCTTCTTAACGATGGATGCCTGCTCCAGCTGCTGGGTCAGGCTGGTGATTTTGATGGCTTGCTCCTTCAGCGACCTCCTCATGCCCTCCAGCTCTTCCTCCAGCTTCTTCCTCTTGGAGGAGTCGTCAGAGGCCGTCCTCTTCAGCCAAGTCAGCTCCTCTTCCACTTTCTGCTTCTGCAACTGCAGCTCTTTCAGAGAATTCTGGAATCGCGTGATGTCCTGGTCCTTCACGGTCCTCTCCTGGAAAACCCTCTCATAGTCGATTCTCAGGCGCGTCAGTTCTTGCTCCTGACCCTTCAGTTTGGTTATCGTCTCCGTCGCACTACTGTTTGCTTTCTGCAGGTCATACTGGACCCTCTGTAATTTCGCGTTTTCATCTTCCAGGCATTTCCGTTCGTTTGTTTCCTTGTCGATCAGTTGCTTTAACCTGTCTATCTCTTTGTTTTTATCCTGGATGGTTTTGGCGGCATCATCAAGAGACTGCTTGTATCTCATGCTCTCTTCCGTTCGAATCTGAGTGACCTGCCTCAGCTCAATCTCCAGCTGCTGCTTCCTCTGAGACACCTCGGTGCCAGCAGCCTTTTGCTGTTGGACATTTTCTTCCACCCTTCTGAGATTCTCCGTGGTCTGGGCTAACGTGTTCTTCAGCCTCTCTATTTCTTCACATAAGCTCCTGTTCTCTCTGGTGAGATTGTCTATCTGGGCGCGGAAGCCACTGGTGTCCTCCTCCTTCTGCATGGTGAGCTGGTGGATGGTGGTCTTGGTGATGTTGATCTCCGTCTCGAACTGGTTTTTTAAGCTAATGATCTCCTCATCATAACTGTTTCTTACCTTACCCAGTTCATTTTCATACTCCCAGCGGCGCTTGGCCTCCTCCTGAAACTCAGCTTTAAGTCTTTCGATCTCCTTGTTTTTGTCCTGAATGGTCTTGGCAGCCTCCTCCAGCGACTGCTTGTGTCGCGCATTGTCCTCCGAGCGCTGCTGGATGACCTGCTTCAGCTCTATCTCCAGATGCTGCTTCTTCTGCATCATCTCAGAGCCGCAGGCTTTCTGCTGAAGGGCATTCTCTTCAGCCCGCCTTCGCTGCTCAGTGGCCTGCAAGATGCTGTCATTGAGCCTGACAATTTCATCCTTCAGGTCTCGATTTTCCCTACAGAGTTTATCAAGCTGGTTTCTAAGATTTTTGGAATCATCCTCTTTTTGCATGGATATTTCCTTGATGGTGGTCTTCGTAATGTTAATCTCTGTTTCATACTTGTTCCTTAAATTACTCATCTCCTCATTATAGTGGTTTCTTACCTTTGCCAGCTCATTTTCATATTCTCTCTTCCGGGCTCCCTCCTCCTGAAGAAGAACCCTCAACCTTTCTATCTCATACTCCTTCTCCTTGATGGCTTTCTCAGACTCTAATTTCTGCCAACCAAGGCTCTCCTTTTCACATTGCCTTGCTTTCTGCAGTTGGTCGTAGTCGTTCTTCTGTTGGTCAAATCTGTCTTCCACAGATTTTCGTCTCCTCTTTTCGTCCTCGATCTCATAAGTCAGTCGGGTGATCTTCTCGTTGAGCTCTTTTATTTGGCCATAGCATTTGTCTAGATTTTGCTTGGCCGACTTCCCATCCAGCTCAG
The DNA here is from genome assembly GCF_040939455.1 of Microcebus murinus. Taxonomy (NCBI): domain Eukaryota; kingdom Metazoa; phylum Chordata; class Mammalia; order Primates; family Cheirogaleidae; genus Microcebus; species Microcebus murinus. Next base: position 10,547,017 of record NC_134118.1, read on the forward strand.
CCTGTCTCTTCAGCTCCTCCAGGCTCACAAGCTTGGCTTTGAACTGGGAACACTCCGCCTGGTATTTCTGCAGGTTCTGATCCAGGAATTTGTTCTTATTGCAGTTTTCCGAGTTGGCATCTCGGGCCAGTCTGAGCTCCTCTTCCAAAACTTCGATCTTGGTATTTTTCAGCTGTGGAAGTGAAATCAGAAATTAGGTTAAAAGAAAAACACCTCACATCCCACGAAAGCAGCAGTACTTTCCCCCCACAGACCAACGTGCACTATCATTTCTCTTTACAAACCTGCGCGTGCACGCGCGCGCACACACACACACACACATAAAGAGTGGTTTGAGGGAGAAGCTACTAGACAAAAATTCAAGAAATCTAATTCCTCCATCAGCTGCTCATATGATCTTAACAAATGATATATTGTCTTTGAGTCTCAGATTCCTCATCTATAAAATGAGGTAATTTGTTTCAAGAGCAAAAACTTATGATTTCATAAATTTGTTCCCTGTATTATAAGGTATAAAGTAAGTTTCTACATAAGCTCAATTCGAGTACCAGAAATGAGGATTAAAGTGTATAATCATTCAATATGAAAAATTCATATCCAGCTAGTCCAGGATGTTCTTATCCTTAACTTAACACAAAGAAATGAAGCAAATTCTTTACAGTATGTCCAAATCCATGTTATAATGAGGCAGTAATAATAAGGTTTTATTCTGTTTTCTTTCCTGATGTTCCAGGAAAATAAAATAAGTAAATTACCTTCAAATCTTCCAAACTCTTCAGCATCTCACTTAAGAATCTGTAATAGTCTCCAGACCTTGTAAGTAGTTCTATGTACCGAGCATGAATATCTGCAGCCTTGGGGAGAAGGAGGGAAAGAAAAAAAAAAGATATCACATTCAAAAAAAGTCCTATGCAAGATGACCTTTTGTTTTCTAAAATAATAAAATAGTGAAATTATAACTGAAAGAGTGAATTTCCTTTTTTCAGGTGTGCTAATTCCAAAACCTAGAAGTAGAGCAAAACAAAGGGTTAAAAACATTGTATCCCATCCTCATCCCACCAGGCTGTTTTCCCTAAACCATCTGATAGGTGATGTTCTCTGACATTTTGGGAAGAAATTCTTTCAGAAATCTACATATTTTCCACTTTTTAGAAATCTCCTTCATTGAACCCAGAAATTTAAGCCCAATTTCTGCAAAGATTCTAAATAACAGATTTGGACTTCCCTTGATCATTTCTGAAAATGTAGCATCAATGGCTCACACTGGAGGGAGCATAACCTGCTATTGGACCTTTTTGAAAGGACCCTCGCCAAGGGATGAATCCCAGGACGGGAAGGAAGACGGGCAGGAGACAGGGAAAAGAGAAGAGGCAGAAGGAGAGGCAGGTTCTAAGAAATACGCAGTGATATGTATACCTCTTGCAGAATCACCCCAGAAGGAGACTGAACCATGGCTCTCTTGATAGGTATGTTCAGTAGAGTCTCCAGTCCTGAGGTGTATGATGCCAGCTGGAGCTCATAATCCTGCAGAATAATAACATTTAAGAAAAACATTTATATGGACTTAAAAGGAGTCACTAATGGCTACAGTTCCAATTTTAAATCATTAAGCTACATTTCTAATGACCAACCCCAAAGATAATGTGCCATTAGTGTCCAAGCAGCTAATGTTACATTACTAAACCAAGCAGTATATCTTTGTGTGCTAACTGGAAAATTTGGCCCATACCACCAATCTAAAGAATAAAGACTAGTACACTGGAGCGGAAAGTGACAGTATGGAATGAATTCAAGTCAATAGATAACAAACCTTTATGGTTTGTTCACGAGAAAATATATAAAAGCCATAATCACTATCCTCAAGAAGTTTATAAACTTTAAAACAAATCAGCAAGTAATGCTGTTAGTAATTTTTTTTTTTTTTTTTTTTGAGACAGAGTCTCACTCTGTTGCCCAGGCTAGAGAGCTGTGGCATCAGCCTAGCTCACAGCAACCTCCAACTCGTGGGCTCAAGCAATCCTCCTGCCTCAGTCCTGAGTAGCTGGGACTACAGGCATGTACCACCATGCCCAGCTAATTTTTTCTTATGGTTTTAGTTGGCCAATTAATTTCTTTCTATTTTTTTTAGTAGAGATGGGGTCTCGCTCTTGCTCAGGCTGGTTTTGAACTCCTGACCTTGAGCGATCTGCCCGCCTGGGCCTCCCGGAGTGCTAGGATTATAGGCATGAGCCGCCGCACTCGGCCCAATAATATTCTTTTTTTTTTTTTTTTTTTTTTTTTTTTTTTTTGAGACAGAGTCTCGCTTTTTGTTGCCCAGGCTAGAGTGAGTGCCGTGGCGTCAGCCTAGCTCACAGCAACCTCAGACTCCTGGGCTCGAGTGATCCTTCTGCCTCAGCCTCCCGAGTAGCTGGGACTACAGGCATGCGCCACCATGCCCGGCTAATTTTTTTATATATATATCAGTTGGCCAATTAATTTCTTTCTATTTATAGTAGAGACGGGGTCTCGCTCTTGCTCAGGCTGGTTTTGAACTCCTGACCTTGAGCAATCCGCCCGCCTCGGCCTCCCAAGAGCTAGGATTACAGGCGTGAGCCACAGCGCCCGGCCTCCAATAATATTCTTGATGAAACACCAACATTCTTTATAAAACCAACCTACCTTAATTGAATTTGCACAAAGTTCAGCAATTTTTTGTACTTCTTCTGATTTGTCTCGTTTGCCAGATATTTCATTGTGCAAGTTCTATACAAAAAAATAAAACATTTACAAATGGTAAGGTATACAAACATTTTTTAATAAATGGTTATTTCAGTCTTCTACCACTGTTACTTTTTTCCTTTAGTTTAATTACTACAGGTACTGGCCTCATACTCTCATAGTTATAACTTAAGACATGAGCATTTTTTCCATTCAGAAAAATGAAGGAGGATAAGAGGTTATTTTCTAGTCAGCAATGTTTTCTGGTCTTTTTACCTCAATTTATAAAGATACTTTGCTATAACATGAGAAGAACATTATTTCTATGTTCATAATTGTATTTCTTTGTAAATACCTCAGTTGCTTTTTTTCTAGGCATTCTTTATGTATTCAAAAATGGATTGATAGTTATTAAATACTCATAATTTCAAACCTAAGCACTGCTGTAAAAACCAGAAGAAAATACAGCTTACACCCAATTAATCTCAAAACAGGTATGGAATGACAAGTTGGCTTATACCTTCTGGTCATTCAAAAATCTCATGACCGTGTTGGAATCTCCAAATTTCATAGATTCTAAGGAATCCTGGCGGCGTTTGGCATCATGGAGCCACTTGCAGAAAGCCTGATAGTTATCGCGATAATTCCTCAGTTGCTTAATTTGTTTCTCCAGATCCCATAATCTGAGAGAAAATATATAAAATAAAATCATTATTAGTTCCTAAAATATGTACATAGAGTCATGAGGCAATTCACTTGACATATACCTAAGAAAACTGAAAACACATGCCCACACAAAACTTATATATAAATGTTCATAGCAACACTTTTCATCATAGCTAAAAGTTGGAAACCACTCAGATATCCATCAACTGATGAAAAGATTAACAAAAATGTGGTATAGCCAAATGATGGGATATTATTCAGCCACAAAAAGAAACGAAAGAAATAAAATAGAAAATGAAGACTGAAACATGCTACAACATGGGTGAACCCTGAAAGCTTTATACGAAGTGGAAGCCGCCAGCCACAAAGAATCACCTATTGCCTGATTCCACTTAAATGAAATGTCCAGAAGAGGCAAATCCATAGGATTGAAGATCGCCAAGGGCTGTGGGGGTGGCAGGTAATGGGAAGTGAGTGCCAATGGGCACGGAGGTTTCTTTTCAGGGTAATGAAAATGTTCAAATCTCAGGTTGTCACGATGGTTGCACAATTCTGAATATACTTAAACCCACTGAACTGTACACTGTAAATGGGTAAGCTATATGGTATGCACATTACATCTCAATACAGATGTTTTCTAAAAGCACTGCTAATAAAATGGACTACAGGCAAGACAATTCTGGAGATTTTTTTAGATCCTCCTTTATAGTACGGCATTTCTTTTGTATAAAATTTAATTTTGATAAATTTTTGGAGAACGCTTACTCAAAGCAGCCACTCCCTCCAACAGTCATAACAAGAGCGTATGGGGCACAAAGGGATGGCTAAATGGCTTCTGCTGTTTCTCTAAGACCCTGGCTGGCACCTGTGACACACTCTCTTTCCGTTTCAAACAAAGCTGCCTACAGGCAGTCCAGGAAAAGAGCCTGCCATGCCTAACTTCAACACGAACAAAACCTGTTTTTTGCAGTGTTCCTTTCAAGTGACATTATCATGAGAACATCCAAAAGGGAAGGACATGGGGAAGGAGGTTGGCACACCTGTAGTCTATCTGTTTATCTATCCTTTGCCAGCGATCTGTCAGCTGTGTGACTTTTTCACTGAACTTGCCCAGATCCAGGTCATAAAGCGGGTACTGCTGTGAAGTCTGAGAGTGGATCTGCTGGGCTTTCTGCAGTTCTGTCTTCATAGTGGCCAATAACGACTTCTTCAAGTTCAAGTCGTTTTTTATTTTCTGCAATAGGAAACAAAATGAGTACAAATTAATCTCGTCTCCCACTGTGTGCTATACTACGAGTCACCAAATGCAGGGAAAAATAAATTATGATACTCTTTAGAACATTCATATTTTTAGGTGAAAACAATCCAGGAAAACACATTTATGGAATTACATTTCCCAGTATTGTTCCAGTGCCTTGTGCTACTCTGTTAGAAAAGGACTCAATGTGTAACTTAGTTTGAGAAATGCTAATTATCACATTTCATTCATGAATAATTCTAATGTATATTAACATAGCAAAGGTACTGAGAAGTCCTGTAGTAAAGAAACCAGTTTAACTCAGCATTCTTCAAACTAATTGTACTGCAAACTACTTTCTCACATAGTTTCTGCTAACACATTCTGGAAAAGGGAGTTCTGGAGATCACTGATATCAACCATGTGTGGCCAACTGAATCCAGTAAACCTCAAAACTCATGACAACCTAATGAGGCTCTATATTATAAATAGGAGCTGAGTCCTGTATTATTTCCTGTAAACGGGGCCATTGGTATAACCCTTCAAGTTACCTTCAGTCCACAGCGGTAAGCTTCCACTTTATCCAGGTCCAGGTAGACAGTTTCTTCCTCTGTGAGTCTGGCTTCGTAAACCTTTAACATATCTTCTGTTTGGAGAATGGCCTGGAGTAGCGCCCTGACTGTGCACAAGCTAGAAAGAGCAGAAGAGACACAAAATTGCTGGGAACATAACAAGGCTGTGAACATTTGGCTCTCATCGCTACTAATGAAAAACAACAATATTAATAAAACTTTATTTTTCCTATTTATAAGTCACAAGAGCAAGGCCGGGCACGGTGGCTCACGCCTGTAATCCTAGCACTCTGGGAGGCCGAGGTGGGTGGATCACTCAAAGTCAGGAGTTCGAAACCAGCCTGAGCAAGAGCGAGACCCCGTCTCTACTAAAAATAGAAAGAATTTAATTGGCCAACTAAAAATATATAGAAAAAATTAGCTGGGCATAGTGGTTCTTGCCTGTAGTCCCAGCTACTCGGGAGGCTGAGGCAGGAGGATCGCTTGAGCCCAGGAGTCTGAGGTTGCTGTGAGCAAGGCTGACACCACGGCACTCTAGCCCCGGTGACAGAGTGAGACTCTGTCTCAAAAAAAAATAAGTCACAAGAGCAGTAATTTTTTTTCTCTATCATGATTCAGACCACTCTTTTGCACTCACTGAAGAATTCTCAAGTTCTGGCCCTGGGGAATTACCTTGGTGCTAAGATATACTAAATTCCAACACAGTGGAATTAACATCCTAATCTAGAGAACACTCTTTCAAAACCACAGAATAATGTCAGTAACCCTCTAGTAATAAGAGAAACTGCAAGGCAAAGGTTCTAGCAAGCCAAGCATCCAAACAAATGAAGTGTGAAAAAATGGAGCTTGAGAAAAGCAAAATATTTCAGAGTAGTGTTAGTCATGTTTACCTATTTAGGTAGCCATCTGTAACACCATTGATATTTTCCAGTTTCTGAAACAGTCCAAATACCTCATTCTGTAAATAGCAATACTTTTCAGAGCCTCTGAAGTTAGCAAGCATATCTTTAAGCTGGTTGAGAACTTCAGCAATTCCTTGCGAATCATTCTGCACGCTCTGTCAAAAAAGCAAAGTTCTTTTGATTTAGCTGTCGATCTTTTTTTTACTTTATTTTTTATTGTAGACTTTTAAGGTATACAACATGCTGTTTTGATATACACACAAAAACAGTGAAATGATTACTACAGGTAAGCAAATTAACTTTCCATAGATTTTTTTTTAATATGTGTGTTAAGAGCACCAAGACCTACTCTGAGCAAATTTTCAATATACACTACAACATTATTACCTATAATACCTCCCATTGTACACTAGCACTCTAGACTTATTCATCCTACTTAACTGTAAGCTTGTACTGTTTGATTTACCATTTCCCCATTGCTTTCTCCTTTCTGCTCCCCATGGTTCTACTCGGTTTCTACATACTGGACTTCTTTCTTAGCTTCTGCATATAAGTGAGATCATGCTGCATTTGTCTTTCTGTGTTCGGTTTATTTTACTTAGCATAATGTCCTCTAGGTTCAAGCATGTTTTTGTAAATAGCAGTATCTTCTTTTTTAAGGCTGAATAATATTCCATTGTGTACATATAGTCACACAGTCAGGCACCTATAATGATGTTTCAGTCATCAATGAAGTGCATATACGATGGAGGTCCCGTAAAATTGTAACACCGTATTTTTATTGTGTCTATGTTTAGATATGTTTAGGTACACAAACATTCATTGTGTTATAATTGCCTACAGTATTCTGTACAGTAACACTCTGCACAGGTTTGTAGCCTAGGTGTGCATCAGGCTACGCCGTGTAGGTTTGTGTAAGTATACTCTGCGATGTTAGACAATGGCAAAATTGCCTAATGACACATTTCTCGGAACATAACCCTGTAACTAAGCAACACATTACTGCATACCATCATTTGGTGCACCATGATCATACAAAAGTTAACACTCTGCATTGATTATTTTTGCCCTTTAAAAGTCCACTAAATATAAAGAATTTGAGAACGAGAGAGTTGACTTTTCATCTATTTCTTCAGCATGGCCATTTTAGCACTGTGTAAATGTGGCCTTCTTACTTAGAATATACATATCTTGGCATTTCAATGCAGTGCCCAGGCTTGGCTGAGCAGAAAATATCACTGAGTTAGGGGTTGACACACCTGGGCTATAGTGACAGCTCTATCTATGGCTTTGAGATCTTACCTCACCAACCAAATCTCTTCGTGTCAGCGCTCTGTCTATAAATAAAGATAATCTCATGTGTTTAGCCCATGCTATAGTTGCTCTACATAAGAAGCCAAATTAATTTTTGTGAAAATGAGAGATGGACTGTAGCCTGATTCAGCAACCCACAAACTTAATAGCAAAGATGGTTTAGCCCCCAACCTAATAACCTTCTACAAATTTAAAAACATAGGAAAGAAAAAAGGCAATCCTATGAGAACCCCGTCTTCTTGAAAAGTAATATTTCTCGCCTATGAACATTTAAACCAGGACGGTTTTTTATTTATTTGCAGATAAATATAAATACACGGGGAAATCAGGCAAAATACTAATGTTCACCCACCTTGAGCTCATTTATTTTCAGTGTGATGTGGTGTGTAGAGCCCTGGTCTGCTAGAAGGAGGTTTTTTAGAGACATCCTGCCCTCACAGTGCTCCATCTGCCTGCGAATCTTCTGCAGTTCTATCAGCATCCACGTTTCCTGCTTGTCATTTTCTCTGTTGGTTTCAATTACTTTATTATGGTTGGCATCTTGGCAGGTACCAAGATGAGTGATTTCAGTTGTGGTTACTGGAAAAACAAGGGAGGGCCACAAAAATCAGAATTCCTAGCTAGCAAGGTGGTAGGCCTCAAAAGGCATCCTTAATGGATAAAATCATACCTACTTACTTTGATTTGATTCTGAAAATTTAGTGCGTAAATGACTTTGGATCTATCTCTTTCAAAGAAATGGTTCTGAAACTAGTTTTATGTAAGCTACTTTCTCTTTTAAATTGCATATGCAGCTGATAGCTGATACAAAGAGAAAGATGTCCCAAGCTCACCTGTCTGGTGCTGGGGGTGACCAGGAAGCTGAATGACCAGGGTCTGGTAATGCTTCTGGGCATCAGTGAACTGTGACTGTATTTTCCGCTTGTCATCATCTCCAAACATCTCTGAGCCTTGGCTATTTCTGATAAACTCTTGGTAATGTAACTCAAGGTCCTGTATTGTCTTCAGGTAATCTTCCTGCCGCATCGTTTTCAGCTGGAAGCAAACCAAGCAGAAGTGATTTGAGATTTATGATGGCCGACCCCAAGTGATCCAGAAGAGCTGGCCAAAAAAATGTCCCTGCTAGATGGGGCTCAAGGCAACACTCATCGGAGGCCCATTACAATATAAAAGGTCTGCGGGTTTAGACGTTGCCCCCAAGAACCAGAGCAGTAGGATGCCGATTGTTTCTTCCCACAGAATTTTTTTCTTCAAATGAAATATTACTCAGAAGCCCCCAAATATAGAGCAGAGTGCAGCAAAGCAGCTCTGACTACAAAAAGAAAATGGATTGGAGGACCCCAAAACTTCCTTATCCTGTCTCTCTCCTCACCTCCATCCCTACAACTGCTAAAGGACACACACACCCCTAGGATTCTTCAGACCATAATTTGAAAACCACAGATTTAGTGTAACTAATGCTTTGGGTGCTTTTCTAAGAATTCCATCCCACCTTTTACCCCTGTAATACTCAGGTAATCATTTATGACCTAACTGTCCATTACATCGAAGGAGAACAGGACCCAGAATCTTACAGGACCCAGGCCTTTTCCACAGGTACTTCTGGCTTCTCAGGCCACTTGAGTTAGTATAGCCTCTTTGTCTCCTAACCAGCCATGTGCTAATTCTTCCCGTTCTCCCCACCGGCAGACCAAACCCTCTAAGGAGGACTAAGCTGACTCTTGTGACGAGCTACAAAAGCATTAGCTGCACAGCTCCAGTCTAACTGGTGGGAGCGAGCACTTGCAGGGAGCAGCATGGCACAACCTCCGGCAGCCTGAGTGGTCCCCAGGACGTACCTTGGCGATAGTCATGGCCCTGATTTTCTCGATGTCGATCATGCAGTAATGCCAGGACACCAGGCTCTTCATGTTGATGTAGAGCTGGTTCCACAGAGCCAAGATGGCCTCGTAGTATTGCTCAATCCTAGGAGGCACAAAGGGGAAACATGCTAAAGCCAGACTTGCAAACTCCATCCCACCTGGGAAACCTGGACATGCCCACACAACTGCAGAACAATTGTTAATACAACGATCACTCAAAGAGTAACTCGTATCTGCATAATTTTCAAAACAGTCAACATTTCAATGGATTTGGATTCAGTTACTCCTCTAAAAGTATATTCTCAATTTATCTATGACACATTATTAGCTGAAATACACACTACAATTTTTTGTTGTCATCTTGCTTGTCAGCCAGCACTTAACTGGCAGAAGTCTAACACACTGATGACCCCCCACGCTTGGTCTTGCGCATGCAGCCTGTTCTGCGTGTGGCTGAAGATTGCCATACTAAAAGGTTTAAAAGAATCTGCCATGGACAATCTGTAAAATGAATGCTCTAGCTATTGATGAACAAATACTGATATTAAAGGCATTTTATATTTGTGCCTACACATACAATGACTGATTTTCTAAAACAGAAAGAAGAACCTTAAAACAACACCTTCAAAGAGTGTTTCAAGTATTACTCACTCCAGCCCTCCTCACAGTCAGACATGTCTTTTTATCCTCTAATAAGGACAGTCTCTTCAACATAGAATTGCATGATAAAGTGAAAGGGACCGTCACAAGGTTCCTTTTTTGAGGAGGTGATTATGGCAAAGAACCATGTGTCTAAGCTTCTTATGTAAGCACTTGCCCCCTCTCTCCCCACTTGCATTCGTGCCGTGGCTGTTAGGAACTTACTTGCCAGAGAGGTCCACGGCCAGTGGATTTGGAGGAGGAATAATCAGCCCAACGGAGGGAACGAGCATGTCAACGCCTCCTGGGCCTGTCACGTACCACTTGCTGCGCTCAGTGTTGTCCTTCAGGATACACTCGTCCCCTTTGTGCACGATTTTCTATAAGGCAAGCACCTCATGATCTCACTTTATTCATAAGTACATGTTTTTATCTTGTCTTTATCTCCAGAGAAATAATTCTCTAAATGAACTCCAGTATCTAAAAGCTTCTCTTCTAAATTGACTCCACCATCTATACAGCTTCTTAAAATGACTACCTAAAATATGACACTATCCTACCTAGCAAAATGTAACCAATCTTGATTTTTATGTATTTCGATCTCCACCTCAACTTACTTCTTCCTTCTCCTTACCACACAAGTTCTGAATGCATTTCCACGTGGTAGAGTAAACCCTACTGTATAATAAAGTTTATCTAACCAACTAATCACATTTTATATTTGTTAAGTCCTACATCATTTTACAATAAAAAATAAAGCTGTAGGAATCATATAATTACTAAAAACAAGTAATTTTTCTATATAAATGCTTATATTTACCAGTGAGCCTGAAGAATTAACATGCTGCTCAATTACTGCATGAAATTTTCGATGACATTCACCTTACATGCAGCTTAATAGTGTCATTTCTCATTTCTTTAGTCAGAAATTTAAAGATGAGAGTGATCACAGATAAATAAGTTTCAAATATTGGAAGAAGTATTAAGCTCTAAATAGAATTTTTTAAAGTTCTAAAAATAACTATTGTCCTAATTATTGACAACAATCATATGATTCAGAACAAAACTGCTGCATTTGTTCAACAGCTTGCTTCTTTATATATAAAAGAAAAGACACATTGAACTATGGTGATTATTGAAACCTAGATTAAGTTTTGTTCTCTTAACAAAAATCCACTGTAAAGAAAGGGAAAACTTTTGTATGGTTCTGAATGGTGGAGTACACACCTGGTCCTGTTTGTAGTCGCACAGAGCCCTGAGGATAATGGGTTTATTGCTTCTGTAGTCCGGGTTACGTGGCTTTAGCTGTACAATCTTCTTGGATTTGTTTACCAAGTTCTGCACCTGACGTTTATATTCAAGGATTTTCTCTCGTTCTTTCTGAAATTGCAAATAAAATCATACTTTAACATAGACACCCTGTGAATTTTAGAGGTGATCTTCAAATGGCATTCATGTAGCTACTGTGACATTACAAATTAAATCACTATAGTTGCATTAACTGCAAAAAGCCACAAATTCGTCAGCACGAAATCTGAGAACCTTTCACAATAAGATTCTCCAGAAGTTGCATAGCCATAGCCTGACCATAGGTGGACAGGAAAGAATATCTTTGTGTGAAAGATAATGTCAATAAAATTTTACGTCTGCTCTCCCTAAGGAATTATCATGTTAAGTAATCAGTGTTCTCTCTGTTTTGTGCCAAGCAAATTACCCGGACACTCAAGGTAACTCTCAATAGTAGTGAGCATGTCAAGAAATTCATTTTGAGAAAAGCCACTGAAAGATGAAGAAAACGCTTGCTTGGGCTCTGGGTGTGCTTGAACAATAATCCCAACCAGCAGCCTGAGCTGCGTCCAGGGGTGCATTTTATCTCCCACACCAGGTGCAGCTGCTGAAGTTCTGGGTCTGAGACACTACCTCCAGCTCCTTGATCTGTTCCAGCAGGTGCTGCAGGGGCATGTTCTTGTCGCAGGGGTACTTCTTCCTGATGGAGTCCTGAAGCCCCTTCAGGTACGCTTCAGTCGACTGGGCCTCTTCAAAAAACTGTTAAGGATGAGAGTGGCCCAAGCCAATGAGAAGCAACTCAATACGCAATCTCATCTAGTAGTTGTGTTTCCAGGACTGTCATCCCTAAGCCTCTCTTTGCTAGGTGGTTAAAGGAAAAGAAAGAGCAGAAAGTATTTAAGTACATGACAGTAGAAAACTATTTGAGTGACTAGTGGCCAGGTTACAAATCTATGTTCTTCTACACTAAAAACCAGTAAAGAGGATTTATGAATATTTTCAAGATTATTTTCAGTGCTTTTTAAGATATACTCAAAAGATATGGTATTACAAGATAAAAGAATGAAATTATTACTAAGTATAAAAACCTGAAAGTAGGCAGCATTTTCTTTGAGGTGAACATCAATGCATTTGGTGATCTGAAGAATCCAACTCCACTGTGTCTGCAGAGTGTCCATATAGGCCTGAAATGAGAACATGCCTGCTGTCTTGGCCCTGCTCAGCTGCAGAGATGCATACATTCCTCTAGAGATATATGAGCCTGAAGGAAAGCTAGTAAACAGTTTTTATCTAATTCTAAGTCAGGCAAACTGTTTTTGTTCTCAATTACAAAGAGAATGAGTTCTCTCCCACGAGAGAACTGTTCATATGGTCAAAATTAAATTTTAAAATCAGTTTCATGAATAGATACCATTAGGAGTATGAGTCAAAATATACATTATCCAAATAGCAGAGCTACTGACCAATCAGGGATTATCCTGGAACAGGGTCTAGTAATAAGCCCTGTCCCTGGACAGTTGCTGGATCATGGGGAGGGGCGAAGCATCCAGGTGAAGGGCTTGGAGGTGCTTAAAGCAGTGATTCTTACCAACTGATACAGAAGTTTCGATTTTTAAAACAACCAGTATGGTCCTATCAGTGTTACCATTAGTTATCATTATAACTAATGTCATCCTTGAGCACAGCCCACAGATGGCAGCCTAGGGCAGAAGGTCAGCAATCTACAGTCCAAAGGCCACATCCGGCCCACTTCCTGCCCTTATAAGTAAAGTTTTATTGGAATACAGCCATATTCATTCATTTACATACTGTCTATGGCTGCTTTTGCATTATAATGGCAGAGTTATGTAATTGTGACACAGACCAATGACCCACAAGTATAAAACATCGGTCCTTTTCTGAAAAAGTTTGCCAACCCCTGACCTAGGGTATTGATCCCAAAATAGAAAATAAAGTTAGCATAGCTTCATGATGGATAAGAATCATTCATTTGTATAGTCTTACTTTATGAAAAGTTTCCTTTTTTTTCCTAACGAAAATATAAACCTCAGGAAGTCTACCTCAATTTTGTCTGAGGCTGGATGCTGATTGAGGACAAGTTGGTCACTTTCTTGCTTAAGCTTATTGAGCTCTTTCTCCTTAACTTCCAGTTGACTCATGCGTATCTGTGAATGGAAAAATCAATCAATCAATCAATCACTAAGTCCCCACTAAGCTTCCATCACTCCCACAGCATTTAAAGGAAGTTAAATACAAAACTGCATCTTGGAAAGGAACAATGCCACGCTATGTTTCCCTTAAGAATCGTAGCATTTTTTTAAGGCTGGAAAGAATGTCTGATACAGGATAGAAGGTGGCTGAGGTCAGACCAGTGACAGGGCTTATCCAAGGTCACACAGGAAGAGAGACACAGCTATGATTAATGGGGAGGTTTTCTAAGTCCAGGTTTCAGTCCACCCTACTACAGGGCCGCACACCCTGGGTTATCTGAATGAACCACTTCTCACCCTGTCTAAGCAAACTACTGTCGTCTGGGACATGAAACAACGTACGGGCCCCTCTTCACTCACTGGAAAGTGTTCGGGAAGGGTTTCCAGGACCATCTCACTGAGGCTGAATTGCAAGCGGCTGACTAATTACTGAAAGGCCCTCACATCCCTCCAAGGCAACCGCCTCCACCGTCCGCAACTACACAGGGAGCTTACGGAGAAGGCCTCCTGCTTCTGGGCGATGTTGGTGTTCCTGTCGCTCCAGTCGTAGAGCAGCTCCTCCTCCTCACAGTCATTGATCCACATGATCTCCCGGGACGTGGCCTGGATGATGTTCTGCAGCTGTCGCAGGTGATCCATTCTGTCAAAGGATGCTTTCTGCACGGTAAGTTCAAAAGCAGTGTTAGAATAACAATATGCAGGTGAATGGTGTTCTCTGCAGATCTCATAGATTAACCCCTTTGCCCCCCCCCAAAAAATCACAAAAATAGGAAAAATATTAATCTTGTGCATTCACTGACCACCTGGTATGGGAAAAAGATCCATCCAAATTTGTAGTCAACAAGACAGCAATTTTAGATTGAGTGGAACAGCCTATTCCCAAAGGATCATGATTCATATAGTGATGTTTGGGTTGAATAATTAGGGTTTTTTAACCATATTTTTATAGGCTGGTCAAATAAAGCAGTAGGAGTGGAGAAGGAACAAAGGAATCTGTAACTGGTTGTGATCAATTAGTTATAAACACCACTGCACTCGGACCAAGCAACAATATTTTGCGAACAATGGAGCCTTTGTGCACTTCAGAAATAAACTGACTTACCAGCAGGTTTTCATATTCCTCCTCCAACTGGTAGATCGCAGATTTCTCACGCTAGAAGATGAGGAAAAAAGCAGGTAATTCTTTAATTCCCCTTGTAGATTTGTATAGCAAGAGCAGACCTTCAAAACCTCCTTTTTGTCAGATATTGGCCTCAGATCCCTCAATAGAAATTTTTTACTCTATAAAATTTTTTATGAAATTTTTTACTCCCTGGGGACCCTTTCTCAGGGGGTTTGAAGGCAAACCCTTGTGGCCATCTCCACAAAGGTAAGGCTTGAACACAGTCACTTAAAGACTCAACATGTTACAACATTTTTTTAAAAGTTTAGAAATATGATTTAGGATTTCCTAGATATTAAAGAAATAGGAAGAAAGTTGGCCAGGTACTCAGGTGGACCAAAAAGAAAAAACAAAAAAGCTGGAAGAAGAAGAAGAAGGAGTAGCTTTGGTCTAAGTTAGTGATTTGAAAGTCTAGAGCTCTGGGGGGAAACCAAGCACTTAAGGTCACATTAATATTTTATGCAAAATTCTCAACCTAGCTTTGAGTCTGACTTTTTTCAGCACAGTAGGGGCATCAGGATGAGACCTGATTTCCTTCAGTAGCAATACATTTTAATTACCACCTAGGAAAGGATTAATGACACAGACTACTGCATATGATTGTTGCATTTTCTCTATCAGAAGAGATGCTCTGCTTTCTGCAGAAATGAACTACCACTTCCAAAGATATTTATTTACAAACTGCAAATGAATGAGTGTTTGCACACCCTTGGCCTTCTGTTTAACTCCCCAAGGGTTAATACGATCTCTAGGAGGGCTATCCGATTCCACTTACCCATTTATAAAATGGGATCTTATAAAACGTCCAGTCTCTTGGGGAAAAAATTATAGCCTAATGTTTCAGACCAAATTGCCTAGGATTTAACTGTAAATAAATTGTAATTACACAGTCCTTCGGTACGCTTTTTTAAAACTCTGAAATGAAACATTGGAAAGTACCAGGTCGGCTTTGATTTTGTCCAGTTGCCAACGATAGTCCCCGATGGCATTGTGGATGCTCCTGTGGCTGTTGATGTGCTGCTCCACCGAGGCCAGGTCCACGCCCCAGGCCACCGTCTCCATCTCTGCCTGCGCAGGGACAGGGAAAGAGAGGTGCCCTTTGTTATCGTGCCTTTGCGTCTGACTCACTTGTGTACACAGCAGGGGTCAAAAAGCACCAAGGGACATAAGCTAAGATCACATTTTCTGAAGGAAAAGAAACCTATGTGTGCACGTGCAGGTGAGCATGCACACAGATATTAGTATGTGTGCACACCTATGTATGATATAATGATGTTATAAAATACCCACAGACATTTCTTTATTCAATCGTTTTTAAATGTGCATTAAAAATTGTTAAGCACAGTCATGCACTGTTTCCAAAGGTAAATAGCTAACCTAAAATATCTTTCATTGTTTATTTCTTTACGCTGTTTTAATAAATGTAATCGTTGGCTCTTTTACCCTTTCCCTTTCAGGATGCAACGCTCTCTATAGCCCATCTCAAAGGGAAGTTACTATACATACTCAAGGTCTTAATGTTGGCAATATTAAGACTGTGAATTTACCTTAGTTTTTTTTTAAAAAATTAAGTCTGACTAAATTTATTTGAGTCTCAAATTTAAGAATGTCACATAGTAAGAATCAAACACACTGTTCCCCAAGTTTCACTCCGGGGCAAGTCCATTACCTCATCCCTCTTTTGCATGAGTACATGTAAATTTCCAAATCACCTGTGTCATCTCTTGGACATGCCAAGGGCAAGCATTCCAGTCGGGGATTGCAACAAGAACATAATACACATTGTTCTAAGCCACATCCATGTTCTAATAGACTGGGCAGGGCTCCAGAATGGGAAGCCATTTCAGAGTCAGACGACTGGCAGTTACCTAGGACTTTGGCCCTCCTTTCCTGCAGCTGTCTGGGCTTTGAAACAGAAACAGCCAGGTGTGTGCACTGGGAGGTTAGCGAGATGACCAGGCTCCAGGCAGGCCTTTCATTACCAGCCAGGTGTATGGTATCTGACCTGCCTATCAGCAAACACAAATCAAGGCAACAAAACAAAGCCTGGCAGCTGATGCGTGCTGGCCTCCTGATTGTGCTGCTGCGGCAACAGCTCCCTTATCAGCTGGGCCCTGCAGCCTGGTCTCCTGGGAACAAGGCAAAGCATGCAGGCCACAAACGGGGGAAGAAGGGACAAGAGAGAAGGAGCCAGAGCCAATCCCAGAGCAAACCTACAGCAGGTGACCTAACACTTTTAGTGTGTTTGAAACGTGAGGGTCACCTGCCTGATCTGAAAAGCATTGCTCGTCAATTGCTTCTGTTAGAAAATGACTTAAAACTGAGTTCCTGTGATAATGCCTTTTTCCAAAATTTAAAAATTGAGCTTTTGCTACAAAATATTCTTAAAAATCTATGCCCAATATGAACATAGAAAATGACAAATCATGGGCTGTCATTTTATATAACCAAAAAACATTAGAGTATATGATGTTTCATAACTAATTTGGTTCAAAGGCTGTTTCGCCTACCATCATGGATCGTTAAGGTATAGTTCAAGCCCCATGAACTCTGCCTGGCCCTCCTCTGACCCCTCCACTCCACAAGGGCTGGAGCTCCATCTCTCCCCTACTCCCAACTAAGCAAGATTTTATTACAGCTCTCACATGGCAATTAATCGCATGCTGACCTAAACTAAAATTTGGCATTTGGGTGTGTGTATGTATCTTGTTTTCGTCAATAATCTAATTTTCAAAACTATGGATAATAATTTTTTTTTTTTTTTTTTTTTGAGACAGAGTCTCGCTTTGTTGTCCAGGCTAGAGTGAGTGCCGTGGCGTCAGCCTAGCTCACAGCAACCTCAAACTCCTGGGCTCCAGTGATCCTTCTGCCTCAGCCTCCCGAGTAGCTGGGACTACAGGCATGCGCCACCATGCCTGGCTAATTTTATATATATATATCAGTTGGCCAATTAATTTATTTCTATTTATAGTAGAGACGGGGTCTCGCTCTTGCTCAGGCTGGTTTTGAACTCCTGACCTTGAGCAATCCGCCCGCCTCGGCCTCCCAAGAGCTAGGATTACAGGCGTGAGCCACAGCGCCCGGCCTGGATAATAATTTTTGAACCTTCAGTTTCTGGTACAATGCCAATACACATAAAATCCTCAAACAAGGTGTGTTCAAAGATTAGAAGGAAATTTGAAAGCACACAAATAGGTTTGTATTTAGGTTTCTGGGATTTTAACTGACTTTTCTCCTCTGTAAGTCCTACCTTCTGTGTTCATAGCCTTTATAATAAATGGGAGAAAATGTTAACGGAATCAGTGAGTGAGTGAATGAACAAATGTCACAAAATTCCTCACCATCTAAGCAAAAACACACCCCCAAATTTTAAAGTAGTTGAGACATTTTAGAACCCTTGCTAAACTGGTCCAACGATAACTAATCAAACCAAGCTTTATTACAACCACAACTGTACTGTGTAACAATCTCTCCACAACTTATCATTCTAACACATCCACCTTCTCAAGGGAAGGATGGCTCATTAGTAGTAGGTTTTCATTATAAAATTCCCATCTACGTGATTATGGCATATTTCTACGGCCACCTGTTCATTATAGGACGTAATTACTACACAAAACAAAAAACAATAATTAGCATTGAAAAATACTTTGTAGAGAGACTCCAGTTCTAGGGAAAAGATCATCATATACTTCTGCCATTATTTCACTTCACTCCCACACCAGTGACGTGATGGTTGCACAAGACAAATGACACTTCAAAAGAACGAGATAAGCAACCAATGAGCCCAGACCAGAATGTCCAGTTTGACTCTGTTTCCAGCTCCTCCAATTTGTTAGCATTTTAAATGAACAGCCACAACTTGCTTTTTTTCTAGTACCTATCAGTAATACAGATAAGGTCAGTTGCCACTGGAGTAGAAAAATGAAGTTACTTAGCACATAAACTCCCACAAGAGATTTTCCAGTTGTGAACAGTAAGAACTGGATATTAAAAGTCCACGAATTAAATTATACCTCTTAAATATTACCTGTGTGATAAAGTATGACTATAAAGGAATGAGGCTAATTCCCTAAGCCACATGGAAACAAAGAACTATCTGAAATTTCATTTATTTCAAAACAGAAGATCGCTTTCAAATGTAAATTCTGAAAATAGTTGCTGTTGCCACCTGCGGTCCAGACCACCACCTGTGAGCAGAATGCAGGGGCTGGCCCTGTCATGCTCGATGCACCTGGCCCCCACAGGGTTGGGGTGTCGTCTATCAGGGAGCTGCTCACCTTCTGCTGCCTCATCCACCCCAGACAGTCACTGGTGACGCGCTTGGTGAATTCATCCCACCCGGAGCCACTCTGACAGGTGTATCCTCCACCACCCTTGGAGCTGGCCCTCCGGACTCGAGGGACGCTGATGGCTTTATAAAGGGCTCGCATCTGCTCTTGGAGCTGAAGTAGTCTGAAAAGAAAGGAAAACAATGACTCCATTGCAGGAAGCCAGCCTATGAAAACACATTCTGGGCAAATTTTCCCTTTGCGGAATCTCCCTTATGTCAATTCAGAGGCCACAAGTGTCTTACGGTATTTGAAGATTTTCTTCTTTATCCCCATGACTTGACTCTTGATCATATACAAAAAATTAAATCTTAGGAAAAGGCCCAAAGCCTGAAACATCATGGAAAGTGTAATTGGCTTTGCCTAACCTGGTAGCACCTTTTACTCTCCCGTGAGTTTAGTCCCGGAGATTTTCCTTACCCTGGGCCCTGGGTGGCAGGAAAGTCGACTCAGACTACACCTTTCTGCTTTAAAGTCTTCGTTTCTGACTCTAAGATCTCACTGTTCAATTTTTTAAACTAAGCGTGACTTGCTATTAGACTCTTAAGAAGCCAAACGCTGTGCCAAAAGGCCTTTGCTACCCTGTAACTGGAGGTACAGTTAACATCTCATAGCGAACTGGCCAGTTTGTATTAGAGATACATAAAGCTGCAAAATACCACGTCAGCCAGCCTTTCCTTGGGAACATCGGTGCTGCCTTCAAAGGCAGGCCTGGCTCACGGCACTGAGGGTAACCGTAACCTTCTACCCACGCTGTAGGCAGTACCTCTTCTGGTAAGTGTCACAGGGCTGGCCCATCTGCCGCATCTCTCTGACCAAGCTGTCGGCGATTTCCATGTGATCGTTGGCCTGGGCAAAATACTCATCCAGTTCTCTACTCCGAGCCAGCTGTATTCCATCTCCATATTTCAATTCCTAAAAGAAAGAAGTCACTTGAAGGAAAACACATAATACTGGGAATAAAAGCTTCCTGTGCACTAATGGAAACAAAAGCATGGTAAACAAGAAGGTAAACAGATGGAGATTTGTGAACCAAAATTTGTAGACTATCTTTTATATTTTCTCTTGGCTTTTAAAAGCATATTTATGGAATGCTAATTTTTCCCTTGCTCCAATATTTTAAATGTGACCTTTCATATTCACACACAACTCCCATCTAATGGGAATTTCACTCTGATAAGGACACTGTACCACTGTACCAGATATGGCTTTGTGCACACAAAATGAGCTTCACCTGCACCTTATGGGAACATAACTTTAGTTCTTTTTTTTTTTTTTTTTTTTTTTTGAGACAGAGTCTCACTCTATTGCCCTGGCTAGAGTGCTGTGGTGTCAGCCTAGCTCACAGCAACCTCAAACTCCTGGGCTTAAGCAATCCTCCTGCCTCAGCCTCCCAAGTAGCTGGAACTACAGGCGCGCACCACTACACCCAGCTAATTTTTCTATTTTTAGTAGAGACGAAGGTCTCACTCTTGCTCAGGCTGGTCTCAAATTCCTGAGCTTAAGTGAATCTCCCGCCTCGGCCTCCCAGAGTGCTAGAATTATAGGCGTGAGCCACTGCACCTAGCCCATAACTTTACTTCTTAAAAAGAAAGCTGCCTGGTTAACTGTGCAGGGCCATTCAATGTCCTGGTCTTGATGATGCACTATAGTCATGTGAGATGACACCACTGGGAGAAGCAGGGTGCGGGGTATAGATTTCTCTGTACTATTTTTGCAATTTCTTATGAGTCTATCATTATTTCAAAATAAAGTTTTTTAAAATAGAAAACGTCCTCTAGAATTTTACATTTGCTGTTTTCATTCAGCTTCAGCCAAATGAACCTCATTTCTCTAAAACGAAATGTTAGCAAATATACTATTTCCCTAACACGTTTTTATTGCACTTTGATGCATAATAATAAACTGAGAACATGATGCCATGTAAATTTTAAGAACTACATTTATTTATTTTTATTTTGTTTTTTCAGACAGAGTCTCGCTTTGTTGCCCAGGCTAGAGTGAGTGCTGTGGCGTCAGCCTAGCTCACAGCAACCTCAAACTCCTGGGCTCAAGCAATCCTCCTGCCTCAGCCTCCCGAGTAGCTGGGACTACAGGCATGCACCCCCATGCCCGGCTAATTTTTTCTATATATATTAGTTGGTCAATTAATTTCTTTCTATGTTTGGAGTGTAAAATTTGATGAGTTTTGACATATGTACACCATTGAAACAATCATCACAGTCAAGATAATGAACATTTCCATCTGCCCCCAAAAGATCAGTTTGTTTTGAAGAGCAAAATTTTTTAATTTTGATGAAGTCCAGTCTATCAGATTTTTTTTTTTTTTTTTTTGAGACAGAGTCTCGCTTTGTTGCCCAGGCTAGAGTGAGTGGCGTGGCGTCAGCCTAGCTCACAGCAACCTCAAACTCCTGGGCTCAAGCAATCCTCCTGCCTCAGCCTCCCGAGTAGCTGGGACTACAGGCATGCGCCACCATGCCCGGCTAATTTTTTTCTATATATATCTATATATATTAGTTGGCCAATTAATTTCTTTCTATTTATAGTAGAGACGGGGTCTCGCTCTTGCTCAGGCTGGTTTCGAACTCCTGAGCTCGAGTAATCCGCCCGCCTCGGCCTCCCAGAGAGCTAGGATTACAGGCGTGAGCCACCAAGCCCGGCCAAGAACTACATTTAAAACGTATCCACAGTCACTACGCACCCTGTCCAGGGCTGGCGTGAGGATGCGTTCCATATGAAGTCACTGGTGCCTCCTATTTAGCTTTATGCAAAGGAACCAAGGTGTTTTGTTGAACGTTTAGAGGAAAACATTTCAAGTCAGATACTTGAAATAACCAGAACTTGAATCAAGCTAGTTTGTTGAGCCCCAAAATATCTTTGTACATTGAGTAAAATGACATTATTTTTTAATTGGATGAGATAAGCCAGAACTATAAACCACACAATATAAATTAAGAATCAGAACATTAACACAGTCTCCAAATGGAACCCATAAAAAAGAGATCTTCACTTGGTTAAGATCTCTCTTTCAGATATAGACTATTTAACAGGGGTACTCGGGATGAGGCAGATTCCAGATGTAACCCCGACATTAATGTCAGCATCAGGGAGTCTGGAACTCAGTTCCTTTGCTGAAAGCATAAAATAACCCAGGAAAGGGATAGAAAAGGTGGCTATGGTCCCACTACTCTCTAGTCTGTCTTTAGCAAACTTGGAGCAAATGTGAATGCTACAGTGTTCTAAAATTACAATTTTACATAGCAAATATCATGGAATCCATGATTTCTAATCCTGACTCAATGAGATCCTAAGATATCTCAGTTATCTCAAGAAATATCATAAGGCTCTCACAAATGTCAACATTTTTCCTCAATTTTCAATTGCTTATTTGTCCATTTTTTTATGTTTCTTAAATAGAGTTATTTTCCGAATATGGTCATTGTCCTTGAAAATAATCTTATTATTAATAAATGAATGGTGTGCATGACAATCTATCCCAATCCAAGGACAGAAACACATCAGGTTGCACTTCAAAGAAGAGAAAGTATTACAAAGTCACATAAATAACAGGAGGTTGCTGCAATTCCAAAAGTGTGGAAATCTGTAGTGTAAACATTTGTCAGGGGTTAAAAAAAACAACCATGTTTGGCTGGACATGGTGGTTCACACCTGTAATCCCAGCATTTTGGGAGGATGAGACAGGAAGATTGCTGGAAGCCAGGAGTTTGAGACCAGCTGAGCAACATAGGCTGAGGGAAAAATACAAAGTCCCCACCACTGGCTTTTACTATTTAACAGATCTCATGCAGGTGTCTTTTGAACTTTTAAAGATATAGATCAAATAAAAAGGCTGAAAAATACAAAGCACAAAAGGTATTCTTAAGTAGCTCCTTTTATATACAAGATCATAAGTTTTAAAACCAATTTGAACTGTTTTAAGCTGCCTTAGTTCCCTTAGTACTCTTTAGTTAATTGTAGTACTAAAGGCCACACCTAACAGGAAGTACTGTGCAAGCTCAGCCTGTATTGTATGTAAATATACAATGAGGCAGAGGGAGAGCTCTGCTTCACTTGCCAAAAAGAAATTTAAGGCTCCACAAACAGGCAGGCAGTGCAGAATTTACTCTCCGGAGAACTCCTGCTGCACCCAGGAGTGAGAGCCCTGTGTGAGTAACCTCCAATAAACTCATCTACCCCATCAAGCTGGATATGTCTGGGTCATTTCTTTGGTCTCTCAGCACCATCTCAGTTTGGAGGGTGGTTTTTCTATGTCATCCTGGGATTTTCCTGACATAATAGTGGAACCTTGTCTCTACAAAAAAAATTGTTTTAAATAGCTGGGTATGGTGTCACACACCTGTAGTCCCACCTACTTGTGAGGCTGAAGTGAGAGGATCCCTTGAGCCCAGGAGTTCAAGGCTGCAGTGAGCTATGATGATGCCACTGCATTCCAGCCTGGGCAACAGAGCGAGACCCTGTCTCTTAAATAAATAAATAAAAATAAACCTGTGTTTGAACACTGGTTCCCATTGTCAAATCAACATTACAAATACCTTAATAAGAGACACATTCCTCTCTAGTCTGTTGTGAAAAAGACCATCTCTAAAACACCAAGTATGTGAAAGAGTCAGTGAACAGGGACGTGCAGGTTAGGCTTAGGACGGTGGAAGCTAACTGGGAACACAGGCAGGTGTGGACGGCGCTTTGGGAGAAGCAAGGAGATTCAGAAAGCTTACGGGCTGCACAATCAGCTCCGCTCGCATCAGACAGTCCGAGCAGTTCTGCAGAAGTTCCTGGATGGTGTTCTGGTTCTGGTGCCTGGACATCGTACCGGTTTGACTAAGGAGGCAAACACAAAGAAGCCAAACATGAAGTAACTTTTTCAATTTTGAAATAATTTCAATCTTTCAGAAATGTTGCAAAAATAGGACTAAAACACTCCTGTGAGACCCTTCACCCAGATTTCCCAATTGCCAACATTTTTGCTGTCTCTTTTAGACCCCTTTCCCCCCTCCATATGTGGGTGTGTATTTATTTACGTGTGTATATATACATATGTTATTGTCTCAACCATTTAATACTAATCATGCCCTTTTACCCCCAAATATTTCAGCATACATTTCCTAAGAATAAAAACATTCACTTACATAACCACAGTATTATAATCAAAATCAAGAAATTTAGCCAGGCCTGGTGGCTCACGCCTGTAATCCTAGCACACTGCGATGCCAAGGCCAGAGGACTGCTTGAGGCCAGGAGTTTAAGAACAGCCTGAGCAAAAACAAGACCCTGTCTCTACTAAAAATAGAAAACATTAGCCCAGTGTAGTGGCATGTCCCTGTCATCCCAGCTACTCGGAAGGCTGAGGCAGGAGGATCCCTTGAGCCCAGGAGTCCGAGGTTGCTGTGAGATAGGCTGACACCATGGCACTCTAGCAAGGGCGACAGAGTGAAATTCTGTCTCAAAAAAAAAAGAAAAGAAAAAGAAATTTACAAGTGATATTATAACACTATTTTCTAATCCATAGAACTTTTAAAAATTTGACCAATTAGGGCCGGGCGTGGTGGCTCACGCCTGTAATCCTAGCACTTTGGGAGGCCGAGGCGGGCGGATTGCTCAAGGTCATGAGTTCGAAACCAGCCTGAGTGAGACCCCGTCTCTACCAAAAATAGAAATAAATTAATTGACCAACTAAAAATATATATACAAAAAATTAGCCGGGCATGGTGGCGCATGCCTGTAGTCCCAGCTCCTCGGGAGGCTGAGGCAGTAGGATCGCTGAGTCCCGGAGATTGAGGTTGCTGTGAGCCAGGCTGACGCCACGGCACTCACTCTAGCCTGGGCAACAAAGCGAGACTCTGTCACAGAAAAAAAAAAAGAAAAAAAAAAAAATTGACCAATTAGCTCAATAATGTCCTATTGCAGCAAGTTTTTTGGCCCCCCAGGTCCAGGATCCGATCCAGAAATATTTCCTTGTGAGTTGAAAAAACACACTCTGGCAATGTCAGTGATATCGAGCTATTTCAGCTTATATATCCCGTCATCCCCCGCATCCCTAATGCCAACGCCCCTCCAGTCCCTCTGCAGGAAGACCTTAGGGCGTCAGACACAGAACATGAGGGTTTCACTGGCAAGTCTGGCTGAAGGAAAAGGTGGGAGACAGGAGAAAAGCTTATTTTACAGAAGTATTTTCTGCAATTCTAATAAAAGACAGTAATGGTAGAAAAATCATGGTGTGAAGAAAGTGATGGAAAATGTCAGTACAGTATCTTTGACGCAAAAACAAGCCCCTTGTCCTTTCAAGATGTTCCTAGAATAAACATTTTTCTCTACATTGAGGCTCCTTCAATGTGCATTTCAAATAAGCCGCTTTTCTGGAAGACGTGTGGCAGAGACCTTAAAACAACGGCGATGTTGAAGAAAAACGTTGAAGATGGTCCGTATTTTAATGGTCTTTATTTTTAAGAAAGAGATGGCAGGAATTTAATTTGCTCCTCAACAGACATAAATGAACCCAAAAAAAGAGAAAAACATAATAAAACAGTTTTTCAGATTTGCCAGGATACATTATAGCACAGTACAGCCTACTGTAGTTTACTTTAAGAGAGATTTAAAGCATATCAAATTATTATTTAATGTTTGTGAAAAATCCTCATGAATGTGCTACAAGAAGCTGGAGTTCCTCACCCAGCCCTTTAGCCAGGGCCAGCCTATACCTGCTTTTATCTGTTTGATGCCTGTCTGGCCAGCTGGATTTTCTCTTACGTGTGTCTTTATGTAAAGAAAGTCTTTATTAAAAAAAAAAAAAAAGTTTAAAAAACAATGGCTGTACTACGCATAGATGGGATAGGATCACAACGTGGGAACTTCTCCCACGGCACCTGACTTCATGATCTCACCATAGGGAAGCACTTTCTTCTTCTAGCTATTTGGGGTCCCTCCCCGCAAGCAAGGCTCCCCAACAAGCCAGCACTAGCTGAATGTGGGTGAGGAATCCAGCCCTCCCTGGGAACCACTCCCAAAGAATGACACAGGCTCCACTAGGCAGGCCTGGGCAATGTTCCTGAACAGTCCACCCATCAAAACCAGGACAGCCTCCCCTTCTCCCCCTACAGATGCAACAATTCTCTTTCTTCCACTTGGAATTATGCAGGAAATGCAGCACATATCTCCTACTGCTAAGATAGGAACAAGACCATATCTGTTGTCCCAGTGTGTGCAAAATTCCACCCACCTCAGAACACTCTGCAAAATGTACCCGTTACAAAATAAAGGAAAGAAATTCAAGAGACAAAGGAAAAAATTAAGAAATTCAGAATCCTCATTTAGAATCCTAGAATGAATAAGGAATTGGAGGGTCCTTTGTAATTACATTTGTTTTCTTTATTACAGAGGGATGGGAGAACCTTTCTTCTGAAATATTTAGAAATTCTGTTCAGCAATTTGGTTCCAAGGTTGATTCCCACAATTTATATGCAGTCCCAAACATATCCCAAGAATGGAAGAGTTATCTGTCAGCACAATGGAAAGTCAGAGTTCCTTAAATGACTTACTAATGTGTGCCACTGTAGAAACTATAAGATGGAAGCAGATAGGGAAAACTGGGTGAGGGGTATACAAAAACTATCTTTGCAACCTTTCTGTAAATCTAAAACTATCCTAAAACAAAATGTATTTAGGGGCTGAGTGCAGTGGCTCATGCCTGTAATCCTAGCTCACTGGGTGGGAGGACTGCTTGAGCTCAGGAGTTCGAGACCAGCCTGAGCAAGGCTGAGACCATGTCTCTAATAAAAAAAGAAAAAAAAATGTATTTAAAAACAGAGACAAGGAGTTTCAAACTCAATTGTGAATGAATACACCAAAGTGTACATACAAGTCTATTTAACATGAATTTACAAGACCAAATTCATTTTATCACAAACTATAGAACTCGCCACCTTCTTTTTGCCCAACTACTAGAGTAGTTAGTTACACAACACTTAGAAATGAATTGCATTCAGGAAAAGGGGGAAAGGCAATTAAACATTGACAACTAAATGCTGGCTTAAAACATTGGTGGGTTTTCTCTATTTTTTTAATTCCCTCCCCCTAGTTTTCTATTAGAAGACATTCCTATCTCTAGAGGTCAGCTGACATCTCTATTAAGACAAGACACCTAATCTGTTTCCCCAGCCACACATACCTGAATTTAAAAAAAAACATGTAACTTCACATACTGTTAGTAACACTAAAAAAATTCTTCATGCTTTTCCAAAGGACTTGCATATGTGCACCATACGCCCTTGATAGTCACTAAAACTCTTCTGTGTTTTGCATGGCACTTTCATAGAACTGCCTCCTAAATCAAGGAGGAAGTGCAGGGGGAAAGGATTTCGGCCACCAGGTCAGTAGGCCATCATTCACCAGCCATGTGTGCCTGCTGGACTCTTCAGCGCTAGAGCCAGGAAAGCTTGCTTCAGGGAACACGTGCATTTTTAAAAAGTTGTGTGCAATTCAAAACTTTCTAAGACTACATATATTTTTTATTGACCACATAATTTTAGATTTTTCTTTTTTTTTTTTTTGTCTGAGAAGTTTTCTAGACCTCCCTCTGTTAGGATTGATGATATCCAAGATTTCTTCACCTCACTCATTCTGTAATTCAATTTTATGAAACCACCAAACTCACACATTCCTTACTGAAAACAATACAAAAGTCTATGTTCTAGTAACTAAGTTTCTTCTTCAACAAATACAGTGCAAGTTGGGAAAATGTAAAATTCTATCATGCATGAAGAAATAATGTTTAAACAGATGTACTTATTTAACAAGTGTCTAAGGATATTAAAAATCCCTAGCCTCAGCCGGGTACAGTGGCTCACACCTGTAATCCTAGCACTCTGGGAGATCGAGGTGGAGGATCACAAGGTTGGGAGTTCGAGACCAGCCTGAGCAAGAGCAAGACCCTCATCTCTACTAAAAATTGAAAAAAATTAGCCCAGCAACTGAAAACAGAAACAAAAAATTAGCTGGGTATAGTGGCTCACACCTGTAGTCCCGCTGAGGCAGGAGAATCCCTTGAGCCCCTGAGTTTGAGGTTGCTGTGAGCTAGGCTGATGCCAAGGCATTCTAGCCCAGGCAACAGAGCAAGACTTTGTCTCAAAAAAAAAATCCCTAGCCTCAAAGAAATTTTTAATACTGTTACATATGGGTGTTAGAGGTGGGGTGATTTTAAACCATATTAGGAATCAAACTAATAAGTCACAAGTTTCAATTCTTAAATCTCATTTCAGTGGCACAGAAGATGGAAGGTGTCACATGCTTAAAAAAAAAAGAAAACAAACTCATTTGGGTCAAATCAATGAAAAGAATACTGACTTCTAAACTAAAATTAATAACTATCCTTGAAAAAATAACATTCGTCCTTAAAAATGTTTAACTCTTCCGAAATTCTATTTTATCTTCAAACACACAAGGACAAATGATTCATACTACAAAGAACCTGCCTGCTAAAACGTTTTTCTTTTTTTTAATTTGTTCTAAAACTCGTTTAAACAAGCAATGGTTCCAAATGTTTGCATAAAGATCCCTCCATCAGTGGCTACAAGGAAAATACGTTCCGGATTTCAGTCCAAGGACGGACCACGTGAACCTGTGAACACCATTATAGAGCTTCCTATGTTTTATTTTACTACCTTCAAATGACACTCTTTTCTTTAAAAATAAGAG
Organism: Microcebus murinus; assembly: GCF_040939455.1. Classification (NCBI taxonomy): domain Eukaryota; kingdom Metazoa; phylum Chordata; class Mammalia; order Primates; family Cheirogaleidae; genus Microcebus; species Microcebus murinus. Next base: position 10,575,604 of record NC_134118.1, read on the forward strand.
TACAAAATTAGCTGTCTTAAAGCATTAGTTTAACACTTATTGCCAAGAAGATTATAGAAAAAAACTATAAGACAAATATTTTGAAGAGGAGCATTACAAGGTAAAAAGTTTTTAAATAAACAGTAACTCTGTTTTATAAAAATAATTTTATAATAATCTATACTGTTCATTAGACACTCAGTCCATGTACCCTAACTCTGTTTCTTTTTGTTTACATACTTTCTCTTTCATTGGATTCCTTCTTTCCTTCCTCTTTCCATCTCTCTCTTCCTCTCTCTCCTTTCCTTTGTTGATTCAATCAACACAGGATCTTGTACGTGTGCCAGAAAGAGTCATATGTCTCCCTGTGCTCAGGTTCATGGAATAACAGCCAGGAAAAGCTCAATGTGTGCTGGAAATTAAGATAATTATGTAATGCATTCATATTGATCTTAAAGCCTCTTTGCTTAGCTCTTTATCATTTTCAAAGCATTTTTCACATATTTTGTTTTGAGTTTCTTCAAAGGATCTTATGTAAAAGGAAAAAACATATTTTTATTGCTTCATTTAAGGATGATATCTTACCTCTATAAGACTCACTAAACACCCCACACACACAGCAGCTGAAGTGTCATGTTTCCATCCTTCACAGGTTACAGACCAAACACTGTATGGAACTCTAGGGAACTTTCCTGATCGCACCTCTGCCCAACCCCTGCAGTAGTTTTTGCTCACTTGGCTACCCAACTCCTGGAGTGCAAAATCCCACATCTTAGTCTTCGACTCTTACAAACACCTAACCTTACAACACAGGGTTTTGCACACAGCAGGTACTTTATGCATGTTTGCGTGGCTTAGTAAAGCAGAACAACAAAGGCAAAGAGAAGGCCCAGCAGAGGATATTACCACTCACCTCATTACCCTGATTCCTACAGCTCAGTCATGGAGCCCATCTATCCCCCTATTTCCCCATCCCCACCTCAACAGTGAGCGGAAAAGGAGGGGTTTTTTTCCCAACGAATTTTAAAAAGAGGGCAGAGGCAGCTCCACTCACTTTCTTTCTGGCAGGAAGGCTCTTTATTTCCACACTGGGTGTTTGGCAGATTGTGTTAGGGGTTTCAGGGCAGGGGTGGGGGCCTGTGTGAAAAACTGATCACCTATCATTAACTTCAGAAAGACTTTGAAGTCGGGCAGAGTTGGAGTTCGCTCCCAGCTCCGCCACTTCTAGTTGTACAGCCTGTGACTTGGAGCAAGTTAAAGTGACATCCACTTCCGGTGCCTGGAGTTCCTGTATGTGTGAGAGGTAGAACCCCACCTCCTGGGGTGCAGGTGAGGCTGAGACAGGGCACTGCAGAAGCTGCCTCCTCACCTCCCACAGCTCTTACTCCGGAGGCTGCTGCTGTTGTATGACATAGTTCTGAGAGTTCATTTTCTGTGTTTTTATCTTTGCTGCAGTCCATAATTTTAAGGATGTTTTGCAGCAAATTGGGGGTGGGATTAGAAGAAAAAAAGGGAAAGAGTAGAAGGAAGAAATGGATTGGGTATCAAGTGGAAGGTATTTTCAGGAGTTCCTGAGATTACCTACAAGACTCAAAACTGACAGTATGGGACAATCCTAAGAGAGTGATACATTTTAACAGCATGAAAGAAATTTATGGAAGGGATAAGAAAACTCAGGTTCCTTCTTTTTTTTTTCTTTTATTAAGTGGGAATGACATATGGATATTTGGTCAATGCCAAATTCAATACCAAAACAGGGATTTGTATTCTGAATTACTTCCCTATGTAAAAACTTAACAATTATTTTACTGAAATGTTTTTTTTTTAAATCGCTTACAAGCTATCTGGTTATCCATCAAGATGCCAACTCCTTTGCTTCCTCCCCAGGTGCCAGATGAAGCTAGAAATGTTGTTTGTGTGTCAAAAACTGTGATTCCAACCAGAACCTTAGATCTGTCTGCTGCAGCTTATAGCTAAAGTGTCCTCATTTTCTTGCAATGTAGATTTTACATTCATGAGCCCTTTGAAGGACCTGGACCTTTCCAGCCCCAGGTGTCGGTGATGAGGCACATAAATCACTGGACTGCACTAGCATTTTATAGGATGTCACTTCAAATGAGTGGCTCATGCCTGAGTCTTAGGGGCTGTGGGGCTGTGGCTTCAACATCAGAACCACACCTGACCGTTTGCAAAGTGGCAGGGCTACTGGGACCAGCCCAGCAGCAGGGAGGAGAAAATCAAGGGGCGAGGCAGGGCTCCCAGCTGCAGCTCCTTCTAGCACCTTCTCAGCACCTTCTCATCTGGAAAGACTGGTTAGCTGAGAGTTACATCAGAAGCCCCAAGTCACACCCAAGCCCTCCTTTGCTCCACCCTAAGAAGTCAGCACTGAGCCATCAGAGGCATCAGCAGTTTTTTCCTACCCAAGACGTTTCAGTCACCTGAATGACAACGAAATTACGCCCATATTTAGAGAAAAAAATTAACTACTGCTGAAAGCTGTTTTGTCCCATGACATAAATGTGGCCAACAATTAGTTGACTTATTGGAGAATCAATTTTTTTTCCCCTAAGTAGATGGAAACTCTACTAGTCAGAGCATACAATGGTTATGAAATAAATATTTCACAGGAATGTAGGCTAAAGAATGCAATAGATTAAAAAGAAATCAAAGCTCTTAGGAGATAGAAAAGAGTTTACAAGTAGAAAAGAGGAATTCTAACAACAAAGGTTTGATCTTTTCTTGGGTTTTGGCAGTACACTGGATTCCAATCTAGCTCAACCACTTAGTAGGTGTGTGACCTTGGACGAGTCCTTTAACTAACCTCATTTCCCATCTGTAAACTGGGAGGTTCGTTGTGAGGCTTGAGATAACATATATAATACACCTGGCACATCACAGGGGTTTGCCAGGCAATGGTAACTATTATTAACCACAGATCTGATATTCTTATAAAATATACAACTTACTCAAATTTTATAACCACGTAAATGTTATCTGCCAGATATTAAGCTACACTGAATCTTACTCTGCAATCGTTTCCCACAAAAAGCACTGAGAATACCCATTCTATGAGTCACTCCAGCTGAGCCTGTTTTCTCAGACTCTGCCTTGCCTCTCACATCCAGTTCTTAGGTGCAGCTGTCACTCCCCCTTGGCAATAGCTACTTTCCCATCCTACTACCACCACCCTCGTCCTTGTTCAGACTTTCATTCCCTCCGCCCTCCGCTGGTGCAATGCTTCCTTAATTAAGCTGACTGTCTTGCAGTCTCTCGCCACTTCAAACCACCCTACATAGAGCTGCCACAGACACGGCCTAAAGCTCAGGTGTGATCATCTCATTCCCTGCTCCTTCACTGGAGGAGACTTTCACTGACTTCAAAGAAAGTCTGCAATGGCTCCCTTCTACCTGTCCAAATCCCTCTCCTGTGCTCAGCCTCAGCCACCCTTCTTCCTCCTTTCCTCTTGTTGCCTCCGCAGTTAGAGTGAATGCTCAAAAAAGAGACTACCCCATAGGCCTCTGACTTTCTCAAGCTCTTCCCTCCCCCTGGAAGGCTCTCTGCCCCCCATCTTTACCAACTGAAAGACTCCAAAATCTAATTCAACACCACTTCCTCCATAAAGTCTTACCAGTGCCCCGACCACAGGGATGTTACCTCGTCTGCTTGTGAAGCCGTGTATACCCCTCCTGTGCGTTACTCTTCTGTGTTCTAGATCTGAGTACTTATCTTCCTTTAAAGAGTACAAGCTCCTTCCTCGTCTGTATGTTTTTACCCTGACCTCCTTGACACCTAACACAGTGCATGTAGCAGATGCTCAGTAAATACTTGCTGAATGCAGGAATAAATGGAACTTGAGATGCTTTCATTGAGTAATTACAGGCCTGTCCAGTCTAGAAGTCAAGCTGGAAGGCACAGGGAGGACCAAGGTGAGGTTCTCGGGCCAACCCAGCTGCAAGTAGACTCCAGGATCTTGGGCAAGACTTCAGCTTCTTTTGCTAATGGGGGAAAGTGGGGTTTCTGGAAGATAAGTGGCTCTTAGTGGGGTCCCTCCTGCTCTAAAATTCAATGCAAATGGACCTGTTTATCTCACACTAAGAAACAGGCTTCTTTTAAAAGGTAATTTTAAATAAACTTTAAAATGTGTATCAAATAGTGATCACATGTATCTCAGCTTTGAAATCATGAGTTCTGAAGAAAGTAAGCATTAATATTATAACCACATATTTCTGAAGCTTATGAGTATATTCTGCTTTTAATCCTGCAAAATCCACACTTTGATCAGTGAAATATCTAACTGTGGGACTCTGTTGCTTTGGTAACACATTTCACTACAGATTTATAATTTGTTTTAACTATAGTAATAAGACTAGAGTCATTCTGCTTTAACTGAAAACAGTATTAATATGACATCCTATATAAGAAAAATCCCAAGTTTGTAGTTTCAAAACTATGCTATTATATTATCAAGCACGTAGCATTTACCAAACATTAGCAAAATATTGAGTAGAAGAGGAGAAAAATAAAGTAGTTGTACAATTCATTCAACCTAAATGACACAAAGAACAGGCAGATAGTGGGGGAATTTACAAAACAAATGAAGATTTGATACTGTCCTAAAAATGGACAAGTGTTATTTGTGAAAAAGACAGCCAAAGGGGAGGTGTTTTAAAGTCATTTTAAAAGGAAAAATAAGATCTGGGCTCTCTGCCCACTCAAATTAGTTTATTTAGCGAAGTACACTAAATTAAGCTAAATACACTCATTTCAAAAATCACCAATCTAATTCAACCAATAAAGTAGCAGTTTTTAAAGTAAATGAGTTTTGCGCTCCCTTCCAAATAAAAATGATAAAATAAAACAAAATAAAATCAATGAATTTCAATTCAACCAGTTTTTGTGCTTAAAAAAAACCCAAAAACCTTTATTTAGAAAAAGTTTTAGTGATAAAAATACTATTAAGTTCTTCATCATTCATTTAGCAGAGGGCAGTGGCTCCCTTGGGCAGAGGGGGTACCCTGCTTCTACAAAGCGCATGCCATGGGCATAACCATAATGCCACCAGAAAAACTGGTGCTGGTGCATGCCTTGTCTCTCTTCAGTCAGTCACTATTATTTGAAAATGCAGAAGTCAGCATTTGTGGGCTATTTTGTGTTCAGTGGCACCACTACAGGCTGGGACAGGCTTGGGAGAAAACTCCATTACCTGGGTGGCGAGAAAGAATGACCGCCTGCTGACTCCAGCCCAGAGCCCGACGCTAGGCTGGCGGGCAGATCTGCACCAAGGAGTAGAAAAAACATCCTTCCTCAAAGTGAGGTCATTTTTCACTAGGGTCTTTTCTCCCTTCCCAGAGAGATGTAAAACTTGACACGGTTATAAACAGGCTTTAAGTTGGAAAAACAGAAACAAAAGAGGATACCATACAATAAAGAGAGCCTCCTCCAAAATTATATGTTTCAATGAGGAATTCTAATAAAGCTCGTGCCTTTATGCAGTTCATTAACCAACCTTATTAATTAAAATTTTACTTCTCTACAAAATGTAGGGGGGCCAAGGGAGTGAAATATTCAGTTAATAGTATTGATTATTTTCAATTTAAAAGAAATATAGCTGGAGAAGCATATTAAATAACTAATATTAAAAATAGTGCTTGCTTCAGCAGCACATATACTAAAAATTGGAACGATACAGAGATTATCAAAATTAAAAAATGAAGAAAAAAAGAAAATTAAACAATAAATAATTACTTGGTTCATAAAATGCCAAAAAAAAAAAAAGGGCTACTAGAGAATCCTTACACATTCTGACTTCGATTTAAATTGTGTGTAATCCACACATTTAAAGATTGTGCTTCCCAAATCCTGGAGGACTGCGAGAGGAAAGCAAAGTTTCAGATTTAAATGGCTGGCAAAATGTTAAAACAAACTTAAAAACCCAAGCTTTCATTCCTCCTATTGCTTGGCTCATTTTTCCTGGAAATCCCCAGGCATGGGCATGTTCTGTTCAAAAAACAAAGCGCTCCAAGAGGCAACTTTTTGCTAACTCAAAAAAGAGAAAACAAATTATCAAGATGCTCCAGAAACAAATAACTAAATCTAAGCCGAAAACAGGTCGCAACTCGAGTAGTCTCCACCTTCACCACTGATTGCGAAACAAAACTCCCCAGGAGTGTATTCAGGTTGCTCCTCCCCAGCCTAGGGCCGCAGCGCAGGGTAAATAACGTCCCGGAGCTCGGCGCCTCGTCCCCAAAAGCCCGACGGGGAGGGCTGGCCGGGGCGGGGAGGCTGCGGCTGCAAAACCCTCTCGGCTCGCGTGGGCATCTGGAGTCAGCTCCCGGGACCCGGCGAAAGAAACCCAGGCCATGATCTTTCCCACCCACCAAGTGACCCCTCGGTCAGTGTGCGCGACGATCGGGAGCCCTCCTCCCGGGGCTGCTTTTCCGGGGCACCGTGGCCAGGGCTGGTCCCCAACCTGGTCCTCCCCTCGCCGACCCCCTGCCCACACTGTCCGGACCAAGGGCCGACCCCGAGCCGGCGCTCTGCGACCGAGGCACCGGGGTCGTTCCTCCGGCACCTTTTAAAGGAGGAAACAAAGGGCTCGGCCAGGGAAGAGGCGCCTCCCGGCCGAGCGGCGACCCCCGGCCCGGCGGCCACGCCCGCGGCCAAGCTCGGTCGGCGGGGACGGGAGAGGCCCAGGAGGGTCCTCCTCAGGACCGATCCCGCCCGCCGGGACTCGCAGCCTTCGCAGATGCCCTCGGTGGCCGAGTAGCCCAAGCACCGCCGCGGTCGTGGTACCGGGGTGACCGGGAATTCGGGGTGCGCTGGTAGAGACGGCAGAGCCCGGAATGCCACCGTGGCCGCCGGACAGGGGCGGCCCCCGCTCCTTTGCTGATGGACTTTTGAGTGAAGCTGAAGAGGCTGCGTTTTGAGGTCGCGGCCCCGCCCCTCCCGACCTCCTACCTGCCGGCCCCAACAAAGGCACGGCAGCGCGGCCGGCCCGCGCCCCGCGCCCTCCGCGGCCCTCGCCGCCCGCCCGAGCTCGCGGGAGGGGAGCAGGGTGGGACCGCGTCGCCGCCCCCGCGCACCCGCACCCCACCCGGGTCCGCGAGGCGCGCTGGGCGCGAGGACACCCGGGGCCTGCTCCCGGCGCTGCCAGGAAATGCTCCCGAGACCTCGGGCAAATAGCCTCACTTTCCGCCGGCGCCGGCCTCCCCGTCGGCCCGGCAGGCGCCCGGCCCCAGCCCGCGAGGACTCTGCTAGGAGGCGGAGACGCGCAGCCGGCCGCGCTCGCCGGCCGGGTACCCACCAGTAGCCGTCCGAGTTCTGGTCGGTGGTCGTGCAGCGCCGCGAGCAGTACATCCTGGTGGTGCCCCCGAAGCCGCCCCCGTAGCCGCCGCCGCCCCCGCCGCCGCCGCCGCAGGTCACCTCGTAGCGCAGGTCGGGGCCGGACTCGGCGCGGGTCATGCGGCCCAGCGTGTTGATCCGCGGGTGGGAGCCTCCGTTGCAGCTCATGTCGGCGGGCACTCAGGAGAGCGGCTCTCGCCGGGGCATGCGCTCGGCCGCCGGCTCGGGGAAGGCGCAGGGCGCGAGAACAGGCGGACGCCCGGGGAGCGGGGCGGGGAGTGCAGAAGTGTCGCGAGGATACTCTCTCCGCCGGGGCGTCCCGGGCGCGGCGAGCGGGGACGGCGACTGGCGCGGGCAGGAGCGGGAGGAAGAGCTGTGGCTCGGAGGGCGGCGAGGGCGCAGAGGAGCTGGGTCGGGGCAGGGTGTTGGTGTTGGTCGGCAGGGCGCGAGTCTCCTCCCCGCTGGCACCGGGCGCCCAAGCCACACCTGGCGGTTTCTTCCCAGGGTGGGTGCGGCCGCCGCGCCTCCCCCGCCCCCCGCGGTGTCACCGACGCGCTCCGGCCGCCCCTCCCCGCCTGCGCCCGCCGGCGGGCGGCTCCGCCCTGCGCGCCCAGGCCCGAGTGAGGCGAGGAGGGCGGGTCGCGCGACCGGCCTGCCCGGCGCGGCGGGGCCTGCGCTCGCGGGGCCGCTGCGCTCGGCGCCCGGCGGCCCTGGGGGCAAAGCGTGGCCCGGCTTCGGAGGATTTCCTCGGTCCCCGGCGGAAATAAGCTGGAATGGAAGGGCCACCTGACTGGACGGTTACTTATTAAACATTTACTTTTGTTCATCCCTGGAAACTCTGCCGACGGAGCTTTGAACGGAAACACGGCTGAGGAGAGAACGCTGCTGATGGATTTTGTTTCGGGGCCTTTTTGTTTGTTTTCTTTTATTCCAGTCATTCAGGAATTTGCCTCAGAAGTTTGATTTCCGACGTGTAAAAGCGACTTTTACAGAGAACTGCCACTTTCTGGCGAAGTCTTCACCACAAATAATTCGTTTCTCTGGCAGAAAGATAAAGATGGGAACGCCACAGCTATTGTTTTCATGGGATAACATGAAAATATAAGTTGCAATTTCGTTTATTTTCCCTCTTGATGGTCATTTTAAATGAGAAATTGTAAGACTTCGACCCCCAGACCCGGTTTCCAAATTTTTTAAAGGAACTTTGGGGACGTTTGTCTCTCGTGGGTCCCTTTTGGGACTCAGAGATCTTTGCACAGGCGGCGGCGCAGGCCCTCCTGCGGCTGGAGGCTGAGGGCAGCGAAGAACCCCGGACTGATATCATCTAGTCGGTACAGCCGAGCAACTCTGAGCCAGAACATTCCAGCAACTTGCTCCGGGGCCACTCCCAGTTAGTGGCTGAGTGTGAACTACACCGCAGTCTCCTTGAACTGCTTTTAGATACAGACCCTGTCACACCATCCATGACAAGCTGTTTCTATTAATATAATGTGGGAAACTGTTAAATACTCTTTATTGTATACCATTTAAAGATATTTATAATAAATATTTCTCATCTTCCCAGACAATGCCAGCTACCTTGCCTTTGCATACAATGTATTTCAGAAACGTTTATAAACTGAAAACAAAAGATAGAAATCAAATTATTAATACATTTGCATGTTGTAAACAGAGTTGGGGGAGTTTTCTAAAATTTGCCATATTACAGCACTTCTAATGACACCTACATTTTTTAGGCACAATCTTGGACAAATGTCTTGTTCTTTTCCTTCACAGTTGAAGAGCTTAAATTCAAGGAGTCAAACATACAATGAGATAAAGTTTACCACTGTTCGCACACCCAATAATTCCCAGGATTTTCTCAGTTTCCTCTAATCTTTAATAAAGGGAAATGTGATCAAGTGTTTAAATGATTACACAGGTTGAGTATCTCTTATCCGAAATGCTTGGGACCAGAATTTTTGTACTATTTACATATACATAATGAAATATAATATCTTGGGGATGGGACACCGGTCTAAACATGATATTCATTTATGCTTCATGTATACCTTATATGCACAGCCTAAAGGTAATTTTATATAATATTTTTTATAATTTTGTGCATGATACAAAATTACTGCAGCCCATCACTGGAGGTCAGGTGTAGAATTTTCCACTGCTCAAAAAGTTTCAGATTTTGAGGCCATGTATGGCTGCTCACACCTGTAATCCTAGCACTCTGAGAGGCCGAGGTGGAAGGATCTCTTGAGCTCAGGAGTTCAAGGTTGAGTTGAGCTATGATCACACCACTGTACTCTAGCCAGGGTGACAGAGCAAGACTGTCTCAAAAAAAAAAAAAAAAGGTTTCAGACTTTGGAGCATTTTGGATTTCCAGTTTGCAGATTAGGGGTGCTCAACCTGTACAAACACTGATGTATAGTCAAGACAGTGTTTTTTCTGAAATGGAATCAATGGCTGGAAGTCAGCCCCTGCACAAACAGCCCACAGTATTCATTAGTTGGAGGGGAGAAAGGCCAGTTCAAGGTGTTAGTGCATAATGTACAAAGTTTGATTTAGGACATTTTCCCTCTATGGACCTCATTTGTTCAGCAAGTAATTATAACTCACTATATGGGAGGGCAAATGCCAAATTCTGCAAAATACAAAGATGAATAAGGCACACCAATGGTCCTAAAAAATGCTATAGTAAAACGTCAATTTTAAAAATTCAGGGATTTTTTTTTCTAACAATGTGTAATAAAAAGGGCATGCAATTGCACAGTAGAATTATCCTTAAAAACAACACACATATCTATGAACCACCTCCCAGTGGTGACAAAAGCTCCTCTCGGTCAAGGGGCCCCCTGAGAGCTCACATTTGGTAGTAGGAACCAGGCTCCCAAACACCACCCAGACTCCCAGAGCTATTAGAATCTGTTTACAAAGCAGGGGAAGAGGTGAAAAGCACAACCCACCAGTCACACCCCTCTGGCTGCCATCACTTCCTGGCCTGGTCTTAACTGCTTCCTGCACTTGTCCAGGCATTCCCAAGAACACAACCGGCTTCCAGCTAACCAAACAACAATGGCTTTCATTTATCTTTTTCTAAGGGTGATAAAGGAAGATAAGAAGATGAAATAAATGGATTGTTGTCCTAAACAGATGGAATTCTCACATACGCACATCAGTCACTAGGTTGGCTCATCTCATGATGAAGATTGGGGCTCACAGACCCCAAAGTCCTACTATGTAGTCCTACTAACTACTTGGGCAAGAACTCGATTTCTTCACATGGGAAATGGAAATATTTAATAATAATACTTGCCCTACCGACCTTCCAGATCTACAATGACAGTGGAATGAGATAAAGTATGTGACTGTTCTTGAAAACTGAAGCTAAGGTACCATCCATTAAAGCAAAAGCTCTTGCTTGGATGTGAAATTTTCCTGTGTTTTTTTTTTTTTTTTTTTTTTGAGACAGAGTCTTGCTCTGTCGCCTTGCGTGCAGTGCAATGGTGTTGCATAGCGCACTGCAGCCTTATACTCCTGGGCTCAAGCAACCCTCCTGCGTCGGCCTCCCAAGTAGCTGGAGCTACCGGCATACTCCAGCACACCCGGCTACTTGGCTACTTTTTCTATTTTCAGTAGAGACGGGGTCTCATTCTTGCTCAGGGTGGTCTCAAACTCCTGAGGTCAAGCCATCCTCTCACCTGAGCCTCCCAAAGTGCTAGGATTACAGGCGTGAGCCACAGTGCCAGCCCTGTTGGATGTGAAATTTTAACCTTTAATGTTTCTTCCCATCCTTATTCCACATGTAAATCAGTAAGCTTCCCTCTTGAAGACATTTAACATGCATTGAATTAAAAAGTAGTTATTGAAAATCTACTATGTGCCACACAATAGGCTCAATGCTAGACATAAAAAGATGAATAAGGCTTTTGGGTTATCGAATTCTGCAATAGGAAAACAAATAATTACAACACAATGTTAGATATGCTATAATAAAGGTATATTTATAGAATTGTGGGAACACAGCAAAGGGGTTTAAAAGTAGTTTCTTACAAGTAGGTTTTAAAAGTTCAGAATCCAAAGTCTGGCAAAGTCTTCACTAGCTGCCCTGACTAAGGTCAGCTATTTTTTCCCTGCCACTCATAGATAGCTCCCCTCGTGCTGATAGAGACAGATCACGGACAGGCAACTTTCTCTGTCTGACCTTAGAATGACCTTGAAGTTAGGAAAGAGGTATCAGTCATACCCGAAGCAGATTTTAAAAACTAAACAGAACACTTTGATTTCAGCAAGATTAAGAGGAATCATTTACTTGCTTAATCCCATGGGAACTCTGCTATCTCTCTTTGTTGGTAAATGATATTCTTTTGTCACACAACGATTTACAGCCTGTGAGTTAAAATAACTGTTCTGCCTATCGAGGAAGTAGAATTTTTAATAAATCAGAACTAAAGAAGTTAGGATTGAAACCATAAGGTGAAGTAAAGAAAATGCCTATTAAAATGGCAGACAATTACATTTTTCGTGATGGAATATATATGTGTATTTTACTCCTTTTTTCTCTTCCATTTGTATGAACAAATTAGAATCCTCCAGAAATAATGAAATCTAGGATCTCATTATACAAAAATAAGACTGATCTCTCCGAAGTTGTTGAAACTGTTTAAAGCTTTCATTGAAGAAAGCCCAGAACTATCTCTATTTTCCTTGGTTTAAGTGTTCTTCAGGAACAGGAGAATTTTTCTGTTTATAGTGGTTTTCATTCTTGCTGTGGGAGAGTGGTTAACTTTTTAGAAATAAATAGCTGAGGTGAACATCTTATTTTCTGTCACTGCAGTGATGAGTTTGCTTTTTTAAATTGCTGCCACTTGTTTTGGTTTTGCACAATAAGTTGTGCAAACTCACTTTGTGTTTTGAGAGTATGTTTTTTGACTGCCTTTAACTGGATAGCATGGATGTTGAGGATTCAACCACACTTTCCTGCCTGATCCTCTTTTTCATTAAGAGTCCAAGTTTGGCCAGGCACGATTAAGTCACGCCTGTAATTCTGGCACTGTAGGAGGCTGAGGCTAGAAGATTGCTTTTGAGCTCAGGAGTTCGAGACCAGCCTGAGCAAGAACGAGACCCCAAGACCCTGTCTCTACTAAAAATAGAAAAAGTAGCCAGTAGCCAGTCATCTTGGGTCACACCTGTAGTCCAAGCTACTTAGGAGGCTAAAGCAGAAAGATCTCTTTTAGCCCAGGAGTTTGAGGTTACAGTGAGCTACAATGATGCCACTGCACTCTAGCCAGGGTAAAAGAATGAGCTATGTCTCAAAAAAAAAAGTCCAAGTTTGCTAGATGGGAGGCTGGAAGTCAAGGGTACCAGTGATGGCTAGCACAGCTATGACTACACAGGGGCGAACCACACCCATGCTCAAATGACTTTAACCCACCAAAAAGTAGCTTACACTTCTTTTAGTGGGCAAGCCACACTGTCAATAAATACAATACAAGAGCCAAACAAGTTAACCTTTTTAATATACTCTCAAAATAATTTTCTAACCTTTTCATGATTGTGAGGGACTGTGAATCTATTTAACATGCTGGGATTGAACACATGCTCAAACTTCTACAAATATAAAGTCAAGATGCAGATTATTGCTGGCAAACTCAGTTATCAGCAAATACCACATAACTATATAATGTGCTAATAGCAACATGAAGAACCCTATGAAACCTAATCAGCTTTTACTGAAGGACTTCAAAATTTATATTCTATGGAGAATAACAGAAACAAAAGCTGCCTTTAAAAAAAAAAAAAAAGCTGCCTTAAAGAACTTTTCCACCAGTTGTTTTAAAAACGTGTAGAGCCTCAGAACTCTTTCTCCAAATGAAACCGCAAGAGGACAGCCAGTAGCAGGAACAGACCATGGTGGTGCCAGACTGGTTGGAGACCAGTCCCCACCCACTGCACCTGGACCAGGCCTGCTCTGGCCCCAGAGACATTTCCTCAATCTAAGCACCAACATAACCCAAACCCCACCTTTTAACAGAAAGAAAATAGTAAGTCCCAGAGAGGTTAAGAAACTTCCCCGAGTGTCTTGATAACTAAAATAGCTGAATTCTTGCCGGGCGAGGTGGCTCACGCCCGTAATCCTAGCACTCTGGGAGGCCGAGGCAGGAGGGTTGCTTGAGCTCAGGAGTTTGAGACCAGCCTGAGCAAGAGCGAGACCCCATATCTACTATAAATAGAAAGAAATTAATTGGCCAAACAACTAAAATAGAAGAAATTTAGCCAGGCACGGTGGCATGTGCCTGTAGTCCCAGGTGCTCGGGAGGCTGAGGCAGGAGGATTGCTTGAGCCCAGGAATTTGAGGTTGCTGTGAGCTAGGCTGACACCACGGCACTCTAGTCCAGGCTACCGAGTGAGACTCTGTCTCAAAAAATAAAATAAAATAAAATAAAATAAAATAAAATAAAATATTCACTTCTGAAATGTACCTAAAAAAAAAAAATAATAAAATAAAATAAAATAAAATAAAATAGCAGAATTCTGTCTGTTTCTAGTCTTATGCCCTTTCCACTATGTCAAAATTCCTGTCCCGTCAGGCATAAAAGAACACATTTCTTCTCTTTTTCGTTGCACCTCAAAGGCGATCAGCTGCTTCAAGATGAAGCTGAATATCTCCTTCCATGCCACCAGCTGCCAGAAACTCATTGAAGTGGACGATGAACCCAGACTTCGTGCTTTCTATGAGAAGCGTATGGCCATGGAAGTTGCTGCTGACGCTCTTGGTGAAGAAAGGAAGGGTAACATGGTCCAAATCCGTGGTTGGAATGACAAGCACGGTTTCCCCATGAAGCAGGGTGTCTTGACCCATGGCCGTGTGCACCTGCTAGTGAGTAATGGCCATTCCTGTTATAGACTAAAGAGAACTGGAGAAAGAATGAGCAAGTCTGTTCGGGGGTTGTCTGGTTGATGCCAACATGAGCTTTCTCAACTTGGTTATTGTAAAAAAAAAAGGGGGGGGGAGAAGAGTATCCCTGGATACTGACTGATACTACAGTACCTCATTGTCTAGGGCCCAAAAGAGCTAGCAGAATCTGCAAACTACAATCTGTCTAAAGATGATGTTCGCCAATATGTTGTAAGGAAGCTGTTAAACAAAGAAGGTAAGAAACCTAGTACCAAAGCACCCAAGAATCGGCGACTTGTAACTCCGCGTGTCCTGCAACATAAACGCGGGCGTATTGCTCTGAAGAAACAGTGTACTAAGAAAAATAAGGAAGAGGCTGCAGAATATGCTAAACTTTTGGCCAAGAGAATGAAGATGGGCTGGGTGGGGTGGCTCACACCTGTAATCCTAGCACTCTGGGAGGCCAAGGCGGTTGGATTGCTCAAGGTCAGGAGTTCAAAACCAGTCTAAGCAAGAGCAAGACCTCCATCTCTACTAAAAAAATAGAAAGAAATTAATTAGCCAACTAAAAATATAGAAAAAATAAGCCAAGCATGGTGGTGTGTGCCTGTAGTCCCAGCTATTTGGGAGGCTGGGGCAGTAGGATGGCTTGAGCCCAGGAGTTTGAGGTTGCTGTGAGCTAGGCTGACGCCAAGGCACTCACTCTAGCCTGGGCAACAAAGTGAGACTCTGTCTCAAAAAAAAAAAAAAAAAAAAAAAGAGAGAGAGAATGAAGAAGGCCAAAGAAAAGCACCAGGAACAGATTACCAAGAGACACAGGCTGTCCTCTCTGAGAGCATCTACTTCTGAGTCTAGCCAAAAATAAGATTTTTTGAGTTAAATAATAAATAAGACCATATCCCATAAGAAAGAAAGAAAGAAAGAAAGAAAGAAAGAAAGAAAGAAAGAAAGAAAGAAAGAAAGAAAGAAAGAAAGAAAGAAAACATGTCTGAGCAATGATTTGGTACCAACTTGAAACCAAGAAACTATCCTATTTATTGTTATTCTCCTGTGCCAGAAGCATGGGATGTCTAGATATGCAGAAACTATAAAGTAATAAGCCTGAAATTATTACTCTTATTATATATATATATATTAGCGACAGGGGCTCACTCTGTTGGTCAACCTGGGCTGGAACTCATGGGCTCAAGGGACCCTTCTGCCTCAGCCTCCCAAGTAGCTGGGATTACAGGGGCTAGGGACCCTCTTACTGTTTTTAGTTGTATTACTAACGTAAGGTGATTGTCTTTCTTGATATCCTTCAATCACAGTGCATGTATTTGTTTTGTTTTGTTTGAACATAGCTGCCATTGTTTAGAAAAAGTGAAATTGGGGATTCATATACTAAACAACATAAAAGAAGAATGAAAAACTATGCCATAAACGATCTGACATCTAACTTCGAGTGGAATATAATGCAAATGACATGTAATCCAGTTTCTAAAGTGACCATCTCCCAAATCCTAGACATTCATAGACAATAAGAAGTTTCTGCAAGCATTATCATCTTATCATGAAGTATTTACTGCACACACACGGTCTCCCTGGTGCAAAGAGAAGTGTCAGCATAAGAGAGATTAAAGAAGAAGGAAAATGTCCATGTTTCTATCTTCAGTGATCCTAACATCTAAAGCAAGAGACAAAATGTGAAACAGCCCACTATAAAATACTCAGAAAAGGCAGAAGGGAATGGAGAGAAACTAAGAGAATTTCATCTGTATCAACCAGACAAGGCCATTATGCTAAGCATTTTTGGTAGATTTACCTTCCAGTTTTTCCCCCAATGAATTTTTTACCTAACTGATGTTAGATTCTATATACAAGTTTATATTCCACTTCTTAATTTAATGTTATATCATGAGTATTTTCCAGCCTCAAGTAAAAAATCCTGTTAACATTACTTGTAAAGGTGCATACTATTTTCTAGCGGCATTTTTTTTTTTTTTGCTTGTTTTTGGGGGCGGGGTTGGGAATGGCAATTTGTTATAGCAAGCATTTGTTTTTTTAAAAAAGCATTTTGAGGCCAGGTGCAGTGGCTCACGCCTGTAATTCTAGCACTCTGGGAGGCTGAGGCAGGAGGATCGTTTGAGCTCAGGAGTCCAAGACCAGCCTGAGCAAGAGCAGGACCCTGACTCTACTAAAAATAGAAAGATATTATCTGGACAACTAAAAATATACATAGAAAAAATTAGCCAGGCATGGTGGCGCATGCCTGTAATCCCAGCTACTCAGGAGGTTGAGGCAGAAGGATTGCTTAATCCCAGGAGTTTGAGGTTGCTGTGAGCTAGGCTGACTCCATGGCACTCTATCTAGCCTGTGCCACAGAGTAAGACTCTGTCTCAAAAAAATAAAAAGGCGTTTTGAAAGGGGCAAGGTGCAGATCCTGGGGCTTTCCTTGAGAGTGATCAACTCTTATTCTAGAACTTTTCACATCAATGGTAAATAGCATTCATTGTGGATGGGAAACAATCACTTAGTGGAGGGCTGTTATAACCACCACCCAATAGTATTTAGAAAGACAATCCTGCCCTGTGGCATGCTGGCAACTTTCTGTAGCACCTTCCTAGGAATCCTTCGAATCCTTCAGTAACCCAGAGCACAGGGCCACAGACCTCAGAAAGAGGAGAGTTTCCTCCTGAAACCTTCAGTAATCCATGGGCCATTCGCACTTGGGAAACTCTAAGCCAACTGGGCTGCTTCTTGTTTCTTTAACTAGCTCCTCACAATTTAAAAGTAAACTGACCACAAACCTCCAAAGGAGAAAGCTTCCCTTTAGCAAGAGTTGGATTCAAGAAAAAATCATGCAAATCAGCAGAACCCAACAGATTCTTCTCCTGTAATAAGTCAATGCCCACAGCAGCATGTTTAACTTATTCGTGCATTTTGTACTCATTAGCAGAATGTTGATCTGAAACATTTAAACCATGCTGGCATGAGACAGAAACATTTCAGATATAGGAAAAAGTTATAGCAAGTTTCACAGCAGTTTCAACAAACCGGTGAAGCAGTTCTGTCTTGCAAAGGTGGGTGTGGAGTGGGACACATCATTCTCGTTAAACCTGTCTGACTGCTCCTCGAATTTAACTGCTTAGCAGTTTGGCTGCAGGTGGAATTGAACAAAGCATCTTGAGTCCTTTCCCACCAAGGCAAGCAGAAGAAACATCATCTGTCATCTCTAAACAAGCTTTTATTTTGCTTTACCGAATAAGGAAAAAATAATCTCATGATTTAAAATTGGAATGACTTTGTTCTTAAAACAAAAATCAACATTTAATATCTCTGAGAAAATATGAAATACAGAGGGAGGCTTTTGAAAACTTTCTTTTTAACTACAGAGGGTCTTGTCTTTTTAAGAGGCACTTATATTAATATGAAATATATCTTGATCCCAGAGTTATTAAAAATAAAATTAGTGTGTTTATATAGACAAAGATGTGAATAGAAGGCAAAATGTGTTGTGAAGTTATTTTTTAAAGCAATTTTTTTTTGTTGTTGTTGTTGCCCTGGCTAGAGTGAGTGCCATGGCGTCAGCCTGGCTCACAGCAACCTCAATCTCCTGGGCTCAGTGATCCTACTGCCTCAGCCTCCCGAGTAGCTGGGACTACAGGCATGCGCCACCATGCCCGGCTAATTTTTTGTATATATATTTTTAGTTGGTCAATTAATTTATTTCTATTTTTGGTAGAGACGGGGTCTCGCTCAGGCTGGTTTCGAACTCCTGACCTTGAGCAATCCGCCCGCCTCGGCCTCCCAAAGTGCTAGGATTACAGGCGTGAGCCACCACGCCCGGCTTTTTAAAGCAATTTTTAAGGTATATATGTAGTATGGTTAGATACAGTAAACTTACAGTAAAATTTATATGTTAGAAGAGACAATAATCTTAAGGCATATTAGTTATCACTGGAAGACAGATGCACAAGAGATTATTTGTTGGGGTATATATTTCTAACCACAGATTTTAAAAATAAAGATATGTAATTTTATAGGAAAAAAGTAGTTTTTACACCTGGTTTTGAAAATGAAAGTGAGATCCCAAACACCTGATTCTTTAAAATCTGGTATTTATCACTATGAGAAAAATAATTATAATTCCATTCATTTGTATAGTACCTTACAGGGCATTTTTGTTTTTGTTTTTTTTAATTTTTTATTGTGCTAAAATATACATAAGACTCATCCTTTTAGTCATTTTTAAGTGTACAACTGAGTGGTATTAAGTACATTCACATTGTTGCACAACCATCACCATCATCCATTTCCAGAACGTTTTCATCATCACATAGAAACTCTGTCCCCATTAAACTCCGACTCCCCATTCCCCACCCTCATGGCCCCTGTAACCACCCCCTGCTTTCTGCCTCTATGAATTTGACCACTCTAGGTACCTCATATAAGTAGAATCCTACAGTACTTGTGCATTTGTAACTGGACATTTCACTGAGTGTAATGTCTTCAAAGTTCATCCATATCATAGCATGCATCAAAATTTCCTTTATGAGACTAAATAATATTCCTTTGTATGAATATAGCACATTTTGTTTATCCATTCATCAGTTCATGGATATCTGGATTGTTCCCACCTTTTGGCTATTGTAAATGTCACTGTTGTGTTGTTTTTAAGTAGTAAAATGATCATGAACTTTACCTTTACAACTTCCCCATCCCCTAGAGTTAATACCTGTCTCTTTCCCCTTCTTGTCTTAGTTGTCTGTCATTATTAATTTATCCCCACACTCACCCTACTTGAATAAATATTTTCTCCATACAAACATTCACATCAGTTATTCTATTAATTTCATTGCTTGAAGGAAACTTTCCTAGAGTCTTCTGGCTTGCTCCAGAGTCTGAGTGGATGCTCCCCAGACCCGCTTCTCAGCTGTTGAGGTGGGATCTCTCTTCACCATCATCATCCGGTGTTGGCTGGACCCTCTGTCTTGCGAGTCCAATGCCTTTCAATTTCCTAGTTTCATTCCTCATTTTGGTGGCACACATCTTCCACCAACTCTACTCAGAAAGAGTACATGGGCTCACGCCTGTAATCCTAGCACTCTGGGATGCCAAGGTGGGCAGCTCGCTCAAGGTCAGGTGTTCAAAACCACCCTGAGCAAGAGTGAGACCCGTCTCTACTAAAAATAGAAACAAATTAATTGGCCAACTAAAAATATATAGAAAAAATTAGCCAGGCATGGTGGTGCATGCCTGTAGTCCTAGCTACTTGGGAGGCTGAGGCAGGAGGATTGCTTGAGCCCAGGAGTTTGAGGTTGCTGTGAGCTAGGCTGACACCAGGGCACTCTAGCTGGGGCAACAGAGTGAGACTCTAAAAAAAAAAAAAAGAAACAAAGAAAGAGTACATGGGAGGTAAATTTTTTGAGCACTTGTGTGTCTGTCCATTACACACTTCATTGATCATTTGGCCAGATACTGAATTCTAGTTTAGAAATAATTGTCCCTCTGCCAGGTGCTGTGGTGCATGTCTGTAACACCAGCTACTTGGGAGTCTGAGGCAGGAGGATGGCTTGAGCTCAGGAGTTGAGCCTACTCAATTTAGTAAGAACTTACCTCAATTAAAAAAAAAAAATTGTTCCTCAGATTGTTGGAAACATTGCTCCATTGTCTTCTGTTTGCAGAGTTGCTGCTGAGACGTCCAAAGCCACTCTAGCTCTTTGTACATTTTACAAAACCTTCAGCAGTCAAGATGTCCCATTATTTTACGACATAAATTTTGGGGGTTGAACCCAAGTGCCATTTGTGCTCAGTCCCAGTGCAAGAGAAATAGAGTACATTATTGTCCTCAGAGGGCTACTGCCACCAAGATGAAGGCTTGAAAGATGGTGCCACTAGCTCACTGTCACTTCCACCATTACCTAGTCCTTTTCTCAAGTTGAAGGCACTTTTTCTCACCAGAGGAGGAGAAGTAAACCTCCTATTGTGCTGAAAGGGCAGCTTAAGCGTCTTTCCCTGGGCTCTCAAATCCTCTGGGGCAGCTTTCAGTCTTGACATATTGGAAGTCACCCACCAGGCTATCTTCAGGCCAAAAATAACGTGGCCCTTCCCACTCTCATAACCCTGGAATGCCTTCTGCTATTCGGGGACCTTTTCCAAGTTAAAAGTTTCCATCTTTTAACTAAATGAATATCACTGCCCCGAACTAGGCACATCATTTTAATAATAAATCACAGCGCTCATTGAAGGTTGACTGTGTGTCAGACACTGTGATTGCTAATTGCTCCATGTTTCGACTCGGTTAATCCTCAGAACAAACCCAGGTGTTACCATGACCTGGCTGAGGCCTAGGGAAGGTAATTGACTTGCCAAGGGAACACAGCTGGTATATGCAAAGCTGGGATCCCAATTCAGCTCTTCTCACTCCAAAAGAGTCAACGTCTGAACATTTTGCTGGGTTGCCTTGGTCAAAAAATATACAAGGGAGGGTAGGGCTGTGGTTTTCACCCACGAATAGTCCACAGGAGGCAAGTGTGCCAAGAAGTTAACAGTGATGATCTCTGGGTTTTGGAATAATGAACAGATTTTCTTCTTCATACTTTTTGGTATTTTCCAAATTTTCATCTTCACAATAACTTTATTGTCAGAAAAGTACAATGAAAACATTTGAGTTACAATAACTTTATAGTCAGAAAAATACAATAAAAACAACAGACTCCAGAGCTGTAACATCTAACTCAGATTCAATGTCTCTATTGTTTTGTTTGTCTGGAACAGGCTGAAAACTCCCTGGAGCAAGAGTGCAGTCCTTCATAACACTCATTATCCTGCCAGGCATTGGATAATAAACTCTAATAATGTATCTACTCCATTCCTCTGTCTACTCAGACTGTAGTTCTATCTGTAAAGCTATCAGGTTTGTCTGTGTCCTGCAAGACATATGACAGCTTCCCACCAACCCCACCCCACCCACAAGCTCAAGGCACACACCCATCATTGGTCCCTGCATGCCCCCATTGCCCTATTTGTAAAATAATATGTAGAACATCCACCTACCCACCACCCAAAACAGGTATAATTTACTTCCACT
Organism: Microcebus murinus; assembly: GCF_040939455.1. Lineage (NCBI taxonomy): Eukaryota > Metazoa > Chordata > Mammalia > Primates > Cheirogaleidae > Microcebus > Microcebus murinus. The sequence goes on from NC_134118.1 coordinate 10,596,885, forward strand.
GCCCTGAGCTAACAATCCTGAATGTGAGTTTGCAGTTTACCATTCATTTCCTGGTCTGTCTATGTGTGTTATATCGTTTTATCACACATATACCCATTCTGGAAAGGCTTCTTTAATTTTAGTTGTTTCTAACATTGGAAAAGGACTTAACGTTGCATGTAACTTCTTGGACTGAGCTTTCGCATTCAGTATTGTATTTTTAAGATTCATTCATTTTGTTGCATGTTGCTATAGTTCATCTTCCATTTTGTTGGTTTAATAACATCCTGTTGTATTTACATATTATAATGGATTTATCCTTTCTGCTGTTTTTTTTTTTTTTTTTTTGAGACAGAGTCTCGCTTTGTTGCCCAGGCTAGAGTGAGTGCCATGGCGTCAGCCTAGCTCACAGCAACCTCAAACTCCTGGGCTCAAGCAATCCTCCTGCCTCAGCCTCCCAAGTAGCTGGGACTACAGGCATGCACCACCATGCCCAGCTAAATTTTTTCTATATATATTAGTTGGCCAATTAATTTCTTTCTATTTATAGTAGAGACAGGGTCTCGCTCTTGCTCAGGCTGGTTTCGAACTCCTGACCTTGAGCAATCCACCCGCCTCAGCCTCCCAGAGTGCTAGGATTACAGGCGTGAGCCACCGCGCCTGGCCCCTTTCTGCTGTTGAAGGACATTTAGTTCATTTATAAATTTTCGCTCTCACAAACAGGTCTGCTCTGAACATCCTTAGATATGTTTTCTGGTTTTCCTTGTAGGTTCATCCAAGGGTGGAATGGCTGGGCCATAGGGTATATGAATCTTCGTCTTCCCCAAAAAAGGGCCGAATTGTTATCTCAAATGTTTGTGCCAGTTGAGAACACCAGTTCTGTATAAGAAAGGTGAAAGGCCACCTGTTTTTCACATTTGCATACAAATTCCCCAATGCCATTTGTTAAATCTTTACCCAAATTTTCAGACCAGATTTATGCTTAACTTTTGGTTCTGGCCTTAAGCATCTTACTTTTGGTAAACTTCTTTAGGAAAATACTACATGTGATTTTGGCCCAGTCTTCTTGGATTTATCTAATTCTCCAAAGAATTTTTAAAAACCCGAAGAAAAAAGCCCTAAGGGCATCTTCCTGTGTCATAGGAAAAGAACTACTGAACTGGGCGTTCTTGCCTCACCCCTGGTGCCCACACAAACTCTCAGAGGATGTCATGTCATCAACGGAAGACAAAGTCGAATAGGCAATGAACGTGGTACTTAGTGGAAGAAGAAGAAAGTGGCTATTTTTTAAAAATTCAGTAAGTATGGTAAATAAATAAATGAAATTCCCCTAAGAGTAGGAAAAAAAAAAGAGTCCTTATTTTTCTTTCTTCTTTATTTATTTTTTCAATCTGTATCTTTTTTCCTTGAGATGGTCCCTTTATCTAAGAAAGAATAACTTCCTCCAGAGAGACAGACCTCTATCCTGGAACTGTAACAGCAGCAGACACCCTGCTCTGCCTCCCCTGGCCAGGCTCCCCCAAGTCCTCCCAGTCCCATGAAGGTGGAGAGGGGAGGGAGGTCTCCATGGAAGGTAGAGGGAGGAGAGCAGGTCTCCATGGCAAGCGGGGGGAGGGAAGGAGTTCTCCATGGAAAGTGGAGGGGGGAGGGAGGTGTCCATCAAAAGTGGAAGAGAAAGAGGAGGTCTGCATGGAAACTGGGGGGCGATAGGGAGTCTCCATGGCAAGTGACAAAGGAGAAGGGAGGTCTCCATGGCAAGTGAGGAGAGGAACGGAGTCTCCATGGCAAGTGAGGAGGGGAAGGGAGGTCTCCATGGCAAGTGAGGAGGGGAAGGGAATCTCCATGGCAAGTGAGGAGGGGAAGGGAGGTCTCCATGGCAAGTGAGGAGGGGAAGGGAGTCTCCATGGCCAGTGAGGAGGGGAAGGGAGGTCTCCATGGCAAGTGAGGAGGGGAAGGGAGGTCTCCATGGCAAGTGAGGAGGGGAAGGGAGTCTCCATGGCAGGTGAGAAAGGAAGGGAGGTCTCCATGGCAAGTGAGGAGGGGAAGGGAGGTCTCCATGGCAAGTGAGGAGGGGAAGGGAGTCTCCATGGCCAGTGAGGAGGGGAAGGGAGGTCTCCATGGCAGGTGAGAAGGGAAGGGAGGTCTCCATGGCCAGTGAGGAGGGGAAGGGAGGTCTCCATGACAAGTGAGGAGGGGAAGGGAGTCTCCATGGCCAGTGAGGAGGGGAAGGGAGTCTCCATGGCCAGTGAAGAGGGGAAGGGAGGTCTCCATGGCAAGTGAGGAGGGGAAGGGAGTCTCCATGGCCAGTGAGGAGGGGAAGGGAGGTCTCCATGGCAGGTGAGGAGGGGAAGGGAGTCTCCATGGCAGGTGAGAAGGGAAGGGAGGTCTCCATGGCCAGTGAGGAGGGGAAGGGAGGTCTCCATGGCAAGTGAGGAGGGAAGGGAGGTCTCCATGACAAGTGAGGAGGGAAGGGAAGTCTCCATGGCCAGTGAGGAGGGGAAGGGAGGTCTCCATGGCAAGTGAGGAGGGGAAGGGAGGTCTCCATGGCCAGTGAGGAGGGGAAGGGAGGTCTCCATGGCAAGTGAGGAGGGGAAGGGAGGTCTCCATGGCCAGTGAGGAGGGGAAGGGAGTCTCCGTGGCCAGTGAGGAGGGGAAGGGAGGTCTCCATGGCAAGTGAGGAGGGAAGGGAGGTCTCCATGGCAGGTGAGAAGGGAAGGGAGGTCTCCATGGCTAGTGAGGAGGGAAGGGAGGTCTCCATGGCAAGTGAGGAGGGGAAGGGAGGTCTCCATGGCAAGTGAGGAGGGGAAGGGAGGTCTCCATGGCAGGTGAGAGGGGAAGGGAGGTCTCCATGGCCAGTGAGGAGGGGAAGGGAGGTCTCCAGGGCAAGTGAGGAGGGGAAGGGAGTCTCCATGGCCAGTGAGGAGGGGAAGGGAGGTCTCCATGGCAAGTGAGGAGGGAAGGGAGGTCTCCATGGCAGGTGAGAAGGGAAGGGAGGTCTCCATGGCAAGTGAGGAGGGAAGGGAGGTCTCCATGGCCAGTGAGGAGGGGAAGGGAGGTCTCCATGGCAAGTGAGGAGGGGAAGGGAGGTCTCCATGGCCAGTGAGGAGGGGAAGGGAGGTCTCCATGGCACGTGAGGAGGGGAAGGGAGGTCTCCATGGCCAGTGAGGAGGGGAAGGGAGTCTCCATGGCCAGTGAGGAGGGGAAGGGAGGTCTCCATGGCCAGTGAGGAGGGGAAGGGAGGTCTCCATGGCAAGTGAGGAGGGGAAGGGAGGTCTCCATGGCAAGTGAGGAGGGAAGGGAGGTCTCCATGGCAGGTGAGAAGGGAAGGGAGGTCTCCATGGCCAGTGAGGAGGGAAGGGAGGTCTCCATGGCCAGTGAGGAGGGGAAGGGAGGTCTCCATGGCCAGTGAGGAGGGGAAGGGAGGTCTCCATGGCAAGTGAGGAGGGGAAGGGAGGTCTCCATGGCCAGTGAGGAGGGGAAGGGAGGTCTCCATGGCAAGTGAGGAGGGGAAGGGAGGTCTCCATGGCCAGTGAGGAGGGGAAGAGAGGTCTCCATGGCAGGTGAGGAAGGGGAAGGGAGGTCTCAAAGAAAGTGAGGAGGGGCAAAGGAGTCCATGGAAAGTATAGTGGGGGAAGGGAGGCCTCCGTGGAAAGTGGAGGGAAGCGATGTTATATTGGGCAATGGCTCCGCGGCAGAGAATAGGGAGGGGCCAGGCTGGCTCTGTCCCACAGGCTTCCCCTGTGCCCCTGCCTCACCTCAGGTAAAACCGGCTGATATCCCATCTCCGTGCCCTCTCAGTCAGTCATGCCCCTATTGCGGGTCTCCCAGTTCACCTCTGTCCATGCGATGAGTCTCTCTCATTGGCAGTTTAGCCACCTGTGTTCAGTTCCACATTTTATGGATTATTCCCCATGCATCGCCTATCCTAACCCCCACCACTCTTGGTCTTCCCAAGTCTCTAAGCAGAAAAAAGAAAAGACTGGTCATCAAATCACCTGTACTTTTTCTTTTTCATTTATTTTATTTCAAGATAATATGGAAGTACAAACATTTTGGTTGCATTTTATATCTTTGCCTCTCCCTGGCAAGGGTTAGAGGTTTGCCCTTCCCCTCCACAATGCTCACCACATCCCTCAGATGTGGGTCTACCCCCAACCCCGGAAATCCCTGGTGAACACCACCACTCTTTGAGCACCATAATGTCAATCAATCAGTACCAATTTGATGGCGAGTATACGTGGAGCCCATTTTTCTGATCTGTGTCACCTCACTTTGGATAATGGGCTTAAGCTTAATCCAGGATACTATAAGCGGTGCTAGCTCGCTGTCGTTTCTTAGAATTGAGTAATATTCCATTGTAAACATATACCAAATTTTAATAATCCACTCATGAATTGACAGGCACTTGGGTTGTTTCCACATCCTTGCAATAGTGAATTGTGCTGCCATAAATATTTAGGTGCAGATGTCTTCATAATAGAATGTCTTGTGCTCTTTTGAGTAGATGCCTAACAATGCTATTGCTGGGTCAAAAGGTATTTCTATATTTAGCTCTTTGAGGTATCTCCAAATTCTTTTCCACAAAGGTTGCACTAATTTGCAGTCCCACCAGCAGTGTAAGAGTGTTTCTGTCTCTCCACATCCTCGTCAGCATTTGTTGTTTTGGGATTTCTTGATATAGGCCAATCTCACTGGGGTTAGGTGATATCTCATTGTGGTTTTGATTTGCATTTCTCTAATGATTAGAGATGTTGAGCATTTTTGATATGTTTACTGGCCATTATTCTGTCTTCTTTGGAAAAGCTTCTGTTCATTTCTGTTGCCCATTTCTTGATGGGGTTGCCTGTCCTTTTTGTCTCAGTTCTTGCATGCCACATGCTCCTCACTGCTCATGTATCGATCCCTCCAACTTGTTTGTTTCTTCTTCAACTGGATATTCATCCACAATGATTTTCAAAATGTTATCTTGTAGTTCAAGAGTCGGCATGCATGTTGTGGATGGGTTAAATCTGCAGTCCCCAGGTCGGTCACTCAGGTGGCAATTAGAAGAGACAGGAATAAAAACTATAAAAACTTGCCCTGGTGTCCAGATTCCTGGGGGACACACTCCCTCTCACCACCCCCTCTCTCCTGGGCACTCTCCCTCCTGCTCTCCCTTCCCTCCCCTTCCCTCTCTCCCTCCTCACTCTCCCCCTCCCCCTTCCTCTGAGTTCACAGTATTTGGCAATTAATCATGTATATGTTTTCTCTTTGCATTTTCTTAACTTGTTATTTAAGTTTTTATGTGCTTATATTCTATGTCCCCCAATTAGATTGTAAATGCCACAAGACAGAGGGAGTCAGGAATGGATCTAACAAGAATATCGTGATTTGTGCAGAGTGGTTCTCATATGTTTGTTCCAGTTATAACAGTTGGTGATGTCAACAACTCAGTACTTTATAGAGCTAGCAGGAGGTCATCCATGAGTTAAACACATATCACCAACACTCTCAATGACCGTCAAACTTTTAAATCACGAGGACCATTTTATTATTAAAAACTGCGAATCAGGCCGGGTGTGGTGGCTCATGCCTGTAATCCTAGCCCTCTGGGAGGCCAAGGCAGGCGGATTGCTCAAGGTCAGGAGTTCAAAACCAGCCTGAGCAAGAGCGAGACCCCGTCTCTACTATAAATAGAAAGAAATTAATTGGCCAACTGATATATATATAAAAAATTAGCCGGGCATGGTGGCACATGCCTGTAGTCCCAGCTACTCGGAGGCTGAGGCAGAAGGATCGCTTGAGCCCAGGAGTTTGAGGTTGCTGCGAGCTAGGCTGACGTCACGGCACTCACTCTAGCCTGGACAACAAAGCGAGACTCTGTCTCAGAAAAACAAAAAAACAAAAAAACTGTGAATCAGTATGTAAGCAAAGTTAAGCTTTGCAGCTAGTGGAGGAAATTAATAATTATGTATTAGTATTATAAAAAAACTTACATGAATTTAGCAATGCCTTTATGCAAATTTGCATTTTGTTAATCATAATTACATATCTCCATGCTTTCCAAAAATAGTACGTGTAGGTATAAAACATTATTTATGCAGTGTATAAATAATCCTTGCAAACCCAGGATTAAAATGCCTCATCTCCTCAGGCAACTACGTCCCATAGATTAGAAACCACCAATCTAGAGTTTGCTGGCCTTGAGTCAAGAGTGGACAGGGTGATGTCGGCTTCCCTTCTGAGTCCAGAATTCTTTCATGGGAAGGAATCTTAATTTAGGGCAGTGAGCTGACGTTTATGTGTCTTCCCTATTCAATAAGAATACAGAAGGGGGAGGGTCGCCATTCACTTGTTATATGACATAATTACTACAGATGTGAATGGGATTAACAGCCCTAGATGCAGTGGGAAGAATTAAAACACAATTCAGGGAGTTCATTCCCAATGCCTCTTACTTCTTCTCAGTCCAGGTCTCAGAGAAATTTCAAATAACAGGAGTTCGGTCAAAACTAGATGTGTGCAAACTGTCAACTGATAGCATAATACCGGACATGGAAGAGAAGAATTTTCTCCTTTTCTCCCCCTGTGCCCTTTGTCCAACCCTTTCTGTAACTCATCTTTGTTTTTTGTTGAAAGTCAAGACTATATGATCTGAGTTGAAGATATTTCTGAATGACTCTGGAGGAAATCATGTGAAACACAAAATATATGACTTACTCCATAACACAAAAAGGATATTCAGTATTCCCTTTCTACATCTACCTAATTCTTCCTTAAAGATGCCTAAGATCCAAGCTGACGTGGTGGTTGGCATCTGGAATCCTAGCGACTTGGAAGGCTGAGGCAGGAGGACACCTTGGGGCCAGAAGTTCAAGACCATCCTGGGCAACACAGCAAGATCTTGTCTCTAAAAAAAAATTATTTTTAAAGATATCTAAGATCCTTCTGCCATAACACTTTCAACTGTAAGGCAATACACAAAGGTAGAATCTAGGGAAGCCAGCTACAAATCAGTATTACCCCAAGAAAAAACATGCCTGTACATAACCCACTGCAAATGCATCATAATAGCTTTAACCGGCAAACAATTAGGTTGAATTTTAAAAATAATAATGATCTGGATTCATTTAAATCTAAATAATCCAGAGTTTGTATGAATTCATTCTAGAGAAACATGCTCAATACTATCAACCTCATCCCCAAATATGTACAGAGCTCTTACCATATGCATGGCATCATGCAAAGTAACAATATTAATTAACAATTAATTAACAATTTTAAGGAAGTAGGTGCCTCTTATACTGTAAAGGTCAGATCTATAAGTACTGTACTCTATTTGGGCATCCAAGTTTCCCTCTGGTCTGAAGAACGACCTTCCCCTTGGGAAGTCCAACCTCTAACACAATGTCTGGCACATATAGGACATGGGAAAGATTTGTTGAATGAGTGAATGAATGAATGAGTTAATGAATAGGATGCCAATGGCTTCAGCAAAGAAATGTATAAGCACGGACATTTCATCCTCATTCAGGACAAACTCAGGCTGAGGCTCCAGGCAGATGGTGAGGAGCCGCACGCGTTCGAACAGTTGCTTATGGTCTTTACATCAAAAGTAGAAGTAAAAAGGGCTTCTCCACTGTTGTGTGTGCCTTTTGTATGATAAATAGTAAGTCAATTCAAGGCAGCCATGATTAATTCTGGAGAGTAGGATTTGTGGAGGAAAGTTTGTACAGGAGCCCAAGGCAAGGACAACCTGGGATAGAGAAGGAAAGAAGACAGGAGAAATCAAGGCAGGAAAAACAGGAAGATTCATGCGCTCCAGCTCCATGAGTGCATAAAGTAAAATATGCAAAAATGTGGCTTTTATTTGATCCACAAATAAGCACTGAAGTGCACCGGCTGCCAAAAAGATGTTCACACAACACCTCTCGGTCAAATGATTAAAGAAGACCAACTCTGTCTGTGGGAAAGATGTTTTATCTTTTGAGCTCTATAGCTTTATATCAAGCTCTCTGCCCACTGGAACAGATACAAACTGGTTAACTATTTAAAAAAATATTCAAAAACAGGTGATATTAAGTGTATGGTGTTAGAATTAGGGTGGTGGTTACCTTGGCTGGGTAAGGAGTGACCAGGAGGGTCTGGGGTAATACTAATGTTTTCCCTTCCTTCCTTCCTTCCTTCCTTCCTTCCTTCCTTCCTTCCTTCCTTCCTTCCTTCCTTCCTTCCTTCCTTCCTTCCTTCCTTCCTTCCTCCCTTCCTCCCTTTCTCTCTTCCTCTCCTTTTCTTTCTTCTGGGGTAATGGTAATATAGTCTTTCTTTCTTTCTTTTTTGACATGGAGTCTCACTATGTTGTCCAGGCTGGTCTCAAACTCCTGGGCTCAAGCAATCCTTTCACCTCAGCCTCCCAAGTAGCTAGGACTACAGGCGCATGCCACCATGCCTGGCTAATGTTTGGTTTCTTGACCTGAGGACATGGTATGTCCATGAGTGTGAAAATTTATCCCACTGTATATTTATGATTTATATATATTTCTCTCTATATATGTTATACTCCAATAAAAAGTTTACTTAAAATACCTGTATGGAAACTTCAAGGCTATTTCATTGGCAATTGAATCTATATAAAATCATAAGCAATTTCCAAACACATTTTCTTTAAAGAATGTGGCTGATGGACAGAATATTAGCAATGAAGAGAAAGAGTGCCTAATCATGGCCCAAGTGTTTGGGGCTTACCAGGGGGATGAGAAATTGGTCCTACATAATTAAAGGAAATACTGGGCTATGCTTACTACAGAGCCACAACTGATCGGCCAGATAAAATCTAGGCCCTCTGCGGGTCATGAGGTCATCTAACCTGTACTTTCCTAATTGTTTTTGTCTGTGGTATTACTAAAGGCCTTACTAACCTGCTGATAAACAACGAATACAGATTAGTGGTCATTAACCAAGGTCATGGGTCACCTAATAGTGATGGCACAGTGAGTAGTTCCTACTGTAGTCCTTGATGGGACAGCAGGGTGACCAGGTCTGTTACAGCTGTGTCACAACCTTATTCCCACTCAGGAGGAAATGTTCCTGCCTCTCACTTTCCACCTCACTCTCGGTGGGTGAAGAAGGCAAGCACAACATGGGAGCACAGGGTCCTGCCCTCTACCCCAGTCAGACTTTGACTCTGCCTCTCCCATGAGGTTCTCCAGCCAGGGGTCACCTCCTCCGCTGACATGAATGGACAGGGCTGTGAGAGCCATTAGTTCCCAACTTCCTCACCATCAATATCCACCCCTTCTCCTTGTTTTCTCCAACCTCAAGAATTGGGAGAAGTGACCAGTAATTTCTCTTTATGAAAAGAAAATATCCAAAAGGATTTTTATCATTTTTCATATTCAAAGTTGAAAATTTAACAGTATCATGTGATGATATGGTGGGATTTTCAGTCCAGTGTATCAGCATTCTACAAAAGTGTATCAGCCTTCCACTTCAATAGGGACAGTTCCATCTCTATCCCTATTAAATATCAGGATTCTATGCAAGATTTAATGAATAAAAAGGAGTTTTGGTACTTTTAAGAAGTTTGAAAACAGAGTCCCAGCAGCTTAGAGGTACCAAGAGTTTACAATGTCCAGGCAGCCAGCTCTGCAAAGGCTCTTGCAGGGCTGTCTCCAAAGACACCCAGGTGTTCCCCATCTTGGCCACAGCCTCTGCCAAGATGCTCAGGAAAAAGGACAGTTCAGCTCAAGAGGCAATGCTGGAAAGACTGGTCGGATGGCATGCAAACATGCTCCTGCAAATGTTGAAACTGATCTGAAAACATACAAACAAAAAAAGCAGGGCTGGAACGAAGGCTCACACCTGTAGTCCCAGCTACTCCAAAGGCTGAGGCAGGACAATCGCTGGAGCCTGGAAGTTGGAGGCTGCAGTAAGAATGAACTATGATCACTATACTCCAGCCTGGGCGATGGAGTAAGACAGTGTCTCCAAAAAAAAAAAAAAAAGCAAGAAAGTGCAAACAAAAGAAAAATGGGAAGCAAAAGTGTTAAAGAAGACTCAACCTGCAGAAAGTGGAGACGCTAAAACCAGAAGAAGCCAGCCTTTGATGAAGCAGGAGAGAAAGAAGCCAAATCTAATTAACATCCTAGACGGAGTCTCACAGATAACTTCAATATCACTTTCTTGTAGAAGCCAGAGGAATGGTTTTATCAACTATTTCGTAAATGCATGTTTTTAATAGTTCTGCAGGAACTATTATGCTTGTAAGAAGCAGGAAACCTACTCCATCTTAAACATTTTTTTATAAGTATAAATAATTCTTTTAAAAAGTGAGTTCATGGGCTGGTTATATATTTTTCAATATAACCAGAATAAGTGGAAATCAAATTAAGGGACACATTTACTATAGGCTGGGGATGGGATGGTGGCAGAAAATGTGTGGGCAGTTTTTATATCCTATAACAAGAAGCATAATAATCAAATAGCAATCTGAAGTCATAATCATGCATTTAACTTGTTGTAAACATTTTCTGTTGCTTAACTTTATTCCCTTGTGTTTAAGTAAAATTACTTACTCTGGGCTCCCCCTGACAGAACTGAGTGCCCTTCATGACATCTTTGATAATGGTAGTACAGTTTTTCCTAATAACTCTATCAATGCGCTGTGAAAGACTAGACATTTTTTTAAGTTTATTATTTATTTATTTTTCTTTTTGAGACAGAGTCTCACTCTGTTCCCCAGGTTAGAGTGATGTGGCATCAGTCTAGCTCACAGCAACCTCAAACTCCTGGGCTCAAGCAATCTTTCTGCCTCAGCAGGACCATAGGCATGAATCAAGACGCCCAGCTAATTTTTTTCTATTTTCAATAGGCACGGGGTCTCGCTCTTGCTCAGCTGGTCTTGAACTCCTGACCTCAAGTGATCCTCCTTCCTCAGCCTGCCAGAGAGCTAGGATTACAGGCATGAACCACCCCTCCCAGCCAAGACTGGACATTTTTGAGCATGTAGTATGTATGATATTAAATCATTAATTGGTCAAATTTTAGACCCAACAAATTATTAATGTTTTGAGATAACAGCATTTGAGAGCCTCTTTTTAAGAACAATTTGTCTCCATATTTTAAACTGGAAAGTCAGTAGAATAACCATTTAGAAAAGAATTACAATTGTGTAGCTTTTTATATTTTCAGGACTTGCATTAAGAACTACATACAAATGGATCATTATATCTATGTACTGATCACCAAATAAAAGCTGGTAAAATATCAAGGAAGAAAAACATCAAAAACACTAGGTGTGGTAGGAACAGCACTGGATTATAAAGGAGGCGAACAGGACTCCCAACCCAGAGAGGTTATGTGACTTATCTGACATTGCACAGCAAATGGTATATGGCAAAGCCAAGACTTAGCCAATGCCTCCAGGTTCTCAGCCCTGCGGTTTCCGTTACCCAACAGAGCATCTCAGAGGTAGCTCATCATCCCACAGCCATGCACAGCTTGCAAGACCTAAGAGCCCAGAAATGGGTTCAACTCTAGATTGTTCCCATTCACTAGACTGCCTGTAGCAGTGATTCCCAATGCTTGTTGTGTATCAGATCATCTGAAGGAGCACGGATCCCTCTTCCAAAGATGCTGACTCATTTGTCCTGGGGTGGAGCCCAGGCAATTGAATTTATTAAAAAAATCTCCCCATATGATTCTTTTTTTTTTTTTTAAGACAGAGTCTCACTCTGTTGCCCAGGCTAGAGTGAGTGCCTTGACATCAGCCTAGCTCACAGCAACCTCAAACTCCTGGGCTCAAGCAATCCTCCTGCTTCAGCCTCCCAAGTAGCTGGGACTACAGGCATGCGCCACCATGCCTGGCTAATTTTTTTCTATATATATTAGTTGGCCAATTAATTTCTTTCTATTTATAGTAGAGAAGGGGGTCTCGCTCTTGCTCAGGCTGGTTTTGAACTCTTGACCTCGAGCAATCCACCCGCCTCGGCCTCCCAGAGAGCTAGGATTACAGGCGTGAGCCACCATGCCGGCCCTCCCCATATGATTCTAACAAGCAGAGAAGTCGATGAGAGTCATTGCTTTCTGGCACAGGTTCTCAACTGTGGCTGAACATTGGAATCACTCAGGGAGCTTTAAAAGCTACCTGCCTGAGTCCCATGCTCAGAGATGCTGAACCACCTGGTCTGGGTGCAGCCGGGGCACCGGCCTTTGCGGAAGCTTCCCAGGTGATGGGAATGTGCGGCCAGGAAGGAGAACCATTGCTCATAGGTTCCCCAAACCATCCCTCTTTAGATGAAAATCATCTCCCAGGGAAGGGCCTGATCATCTGATCATCGTCGTTCTGAAAATGCCAGTGCTGTCAGTGTTCAATAAATGTTTGTTGAAATAATTGCCTAATGAAGATCAATGCTAATAGATAGATGAGAAGAAACAGGCATGCTTAAGAAATAATGAGCATTTGGCCGGGCGCTGTGGCTCACACCTGTAATCCTAGCACTCCAGGAGGCCGAGTCAGGCGGATTGCTCCAGGTCAGGAGTTCGAAACCAGCCTGAGCAAGAGTGAGACACCCTCCCCTCCCCCCCGTCTCTACTGAAAATAGAAAGAAAATTAACTGGCCAACTAATATATATAGAAAAAATTAGCCAGGCATGGTGGCGCATGCCTGTAGTCCCAGCCACTTGGGAGGCTGAGGCAGCAGGATTGCTTGAGCCCAGGAGTTTGAGGTTGCTGTGAGCTAGGCTGATGCCATGACACTCACTCTAGCCTGGGCAACAAAGTGAGACTCTGTCTCAAAAAAAAAAAAAAAAAAAGAAATAATGAGCATTTAATATGATAATGTCCTAAGAGTGGATTGCATAGTTAAGCAAATATTATGATAATACGCAGATTGTTTTATGCACACACGTGGCCCTCTTAGGTAGTAGAGGCTACTATCCCGAACCTAGGATATCGTTATCCCCAAGGACATCGTGGTAGTGGGAATGAGCAAATGCTACCTACCTTAACGAACCCTACCTCGGGTGGGATCATTCCTTACCGAGTCCAATGGCAATCTCAGCACAAGGCATCTAGAGTGCGGAAAATGCTCTGACCAAATGCGGTGTCCAGTATACAATGGCGGACACGACCCAACCACGGGAATTCACACCATCGAAGAGCCATTTTCCTTAATGGATAAGAGCCAATTAGAAAAGAAAAATGATCTCCCCTTTTAACATTATTTAAAAAGAATTTTAAATGAGTAGAATACCAAAGCTGTCTATGCTCCATAGTCCCACATTTGTGAGAAACATGACCAGGAAGAAATTTACCAAACTATGAATAGGGCCAATCTCTGGGTGGTGAAACTATAGTAATTTTTATTTTCTCCTTTATACTTTTCTGTTTTCTGAATTTCCTATCAAGTGCAGGTATTAGTTTTGAATAAGAAAAAAGCACACTATTTTGTTTTTAAAAAATTAATCATACTGAAGCTTGGCGAATGATTGTCAAAGGCATTTCTAAATCTGTTGGCACTTAGATGAGGAGGAGCAGGTTTGTCTTACAGTTTGAAAGCTCAGCAAGTCCATTAGTGCTTTCCTAAGCAGACGGGGATTTTGCAAGCCCGCTGCGGAGCTTGCCAGTCTCAGCAAAGCTGGTGTTAGGCAGGTGACCAATAACGACGAAGCTCCCAGTAACCTCTGTCTGTTTGCTAGCTTGATTCGGGACACAAACCCCTGGGTGCTGACACTTGACTAAAGTTGGTCTCAATGTTGGGAAACCTATTCTGTTTGAAAGTCAGATGCAGATGGTACATGACGCGTCTTTTAGAGAAATTCTAGTGGAGTATATGTGCTTGGCTTACCTGAGAAGCCCAGTGAGTGAAATAGACCAATGGGAGCTCTGAAATGAAACCTCAAATTCAGCAGCGACGTCCTCTTATCTTTGGCGACAAAAATCTTGCTCAGAATCTTCCACTTCTTAACCATCTGTGACTGCTTTTCAAAAACTCTGATGCTCCATCTCCTTTTGCCAAGGATTTCTTCCTCCTCTTTCCTGGATTTTCTGACTTCCTCTCTTGCTTCACACAGATATTCTTCCCTCGGTGCTTTCCTGAAGCGAACTTAGCCTCCATCTATCTATCCTCCACCCTCAACACCCCTCAACACCCCTCATTGTCCTGCAATAGCCATCCTATCTCACTGCCATCAGAAAACCTTACAGTCGGGAAGTTGTATCTTCTGTTTAACTGTAATGCCATCTGTCATAAATAGTATTGCAAACAACTTGAGAGGAAGAACCACTTACTCAGCCTCGTGTTCCTCCAAAGGCACAGCTACAGGAGGCTGCAGTACAGTCGTCAAACAAGTGAGTTCCTCTCAAAGAGCAGTAATAGCACTTGATCATGGTTTCATACGTTTATTTACATAGAGCCACTTTCAAAGCACATGAGCCTTGCAGCTTCAAATGGGATCCTGGGCTGTACTTTGGAATCATACAGGAAATTCTAAAAGTCCCGATACCTGGGTCCAGCTCTCCTTCCCTGTCTTGGCTTAATCAGTCCAGGTGGAGCCCGAGCAATAGGATTCTTACAGGTGCCCCAGGGTGTAGACAGGGGTGACAGCCACTGGGAGGGACAGCGCTAGAGCTCTCCAGAGCTTCCACAGTAGCGTTTTGTGAGCTCAGTGTCTCACCTCTCTTGTGATTTATCTCCTCTTTTGTGCATTACTTCTCATCTTCCATAAAAATATCACTCATTTCCATTTGTCAATAGATGTTTATTGAGCGTCTAGGATTTGCATGAACATAAAACCTGTTCTTAAACTTTCTTTCGAAGTGAATTATCTAAATTCTCTTTCTTGGCCTCTTTCTTTACTTACCCTATTTCTAATTTTGTAAGCATTCTTTGGGGTTGGTATAATTTGGGCTTGTCATTTCTAGAGTAGAAGAAAAGAAAATTAACTACATTTTGACCAGTTTTAAAACAACCTACAGATTATTTTAATTTTAATCAAACAAAAGTTGATTATATTTAAAAGTAAATAGACCCTGTTCTTTAACCTTGATAAATATACCATGTTCTACTTTATGATTCTAATTGCAACAGCTAAAACTTCTAGAGGGCTTGTAATGCCCTGGCATGTGCTAAATGTTTTACTTGTATTATCTCATTTAATCCACCCAATAATGCTATGAGGTACATTCCATTGTTGTGCTTATTTTTTTGGATGAAAAACCAGCAGCAAAAAAATTTTGTAACTTCCCCAAGGCCATACAACTTATTTCCTGAAGACAGGAGCCAAACCCAAGCACTCAGACACAGAACATGCTGGAACTATTCTACCTTGTTCTATTGAGGATGGTGTTCCAGGAACACATGATGATGTGGTTTAGGATTCCAGGGCACAGAGGGACCTCTTATTGTTTCATAGTTCTCCACAGATCACTTAGTGCAGTTTTTCCAAACCCTTTTCTCACTTTAATCTGTGTCCATAAAACTGTTTCCCAGGGGTAACCCACTGTGAGATTTAAGAGGATTTCATGTTTGGACAAATTCCTTCTGAATGTTAAGCAAGATAGGAGACAAGTTCTGACTAACACAGTGAAGGTGCAAATAAAGAAGCCTTGATATTTTATAAAGGAATTCGCCCCCACCACAAAATCCAGTTTCAAATGTATCTCTGTTGCAAAAAACACAATAAATAAATGTAATGAAAGTAGCCTCTGGTGAGCAGTTTGTGTGTATTTTCATACAACAGGATGAGGATGAGAGAAGATACAAAAGCAAAAACGTTAAAGAATGTCAAATAGTGTACAAAAGGCACCCTCTTTCTTTGGGGCTTTTCTGTAGCCATCCGTTTTAATAGCTCCTTTCTTCCATCTTTCCCTCAGTGAAGAGGAAACGAGTTCTTTCAATCCTTCTGGTTGTTCTAGAGCAGGCTTTCTCAACTTCAGCGCTGTTGACATTCTGGGCCAGGTAACTCTTTGTGGTGGAGTCTGTCCTGGGGATTGCCAGATTTTCCCTGGCCTCCACCCACTAGATACAGCAGTGCCCCAAATCAGTGTGACAACCAAAAATGTCTCGCCACATCTCCCCTGGGGAGTGGAGGAGGGAAGGGGCCAAACCAGCCCCAGCTGAGAGCCGGTGTTCTGGAAATGTTCACTGGTGTTGCAACACCACCTGTTCTCATGTTGCCATATTTCATCCCTAAATCTTTCCTCAAAGCTCTCAAGTTCACATCCTAGGTCTTCCTAGTATTGCGTCTCTGTTTCCACCCCCATCCTTTTTTTTTTTGGAGCCTTCATTGGATGAACATCCCAGGCGACCTCGTGAAGGTCTCGTGCTGGCTGCTGCAGCCGGGAGCACGGAGATGGCTTTGGGGGGCCATGAGTCCCAGAGTGGGATCCTGGGGGACGCAGGCGTGCTCCACTGTCACCACTGCCTTAGCTGGGACCTGGTTGTTCCTGAGGGCCTTGCTCTGCAGCTCACGTGGATGCTGTACTCTTCAGACATTTTTCTGGTAGTTCCTCATAGAAAACAAATATCTAATCTTTGCTGGTGTTGATAAACGTAAAACACCTCTGCCCCAAATGCAGTTTGCCTAAGGGCAAAGTGAGGCTTTCTGCTAATTTAGAATTAGCAGAAAAGTCAGGTAAAGAATGTTCCCTAGCTCTGTGTAAGAGCTGATGAAAAAAAAGAAAGGAAGGAAGGGAAGGAAGGAAGGAAGGAAGGAAGGAAGGAAGGAAGGAAGGAAGGAAGGAAGGAAGGAAGGAAGGAAGGAAGGAAGGAAGGAAGGAAGGAAGGAAGGGCCAGGTGGCTCACGCCTGTAATCCTAGCTCTCTGGGAGGCCGAGGCTGGCGGATTGCTCGAGGTCAGGAGTTCAAAACCAGCCTGAGCAAGAGTGAGACCCCGTCTCTACTATAAATAGAAAGAAATTAATTGGCCAACTAATATATATAGAAAAAATCAGCCAAGCATGGTGGCGCATGCCTGTAGTCCCAGCTACTCGGGAGGCTGAGGCAGGAGGATCACTTGAGCCCAGGAGTTTGAGGTTGCTGTGAGCTAGGCTGATGCCACGGCACTCACTCTAGCCTGGGCAACAAAGCGAGACTCTGTCTCAAAAAAAAAAGAAAGAAAGAGAAAGAAAAGAAAAGAATGCTCACTAGAGACAGTAGCTTGTCTTTACTCCGCCTATGTGGGGGTCTTAATGATGGGTGTATTTACGGATGTGAATATGTATGGCAGGAAATTATTGTTTCCATTTTTGAGATCAGGTTGGTTTTTTAAAAAGTAGACAAGACTACCCAATAGTCAGCCTTCTAGTTGACCTCCAACCATGATGCCTGATGACTCGATAACAGCGATGGCTAACCTTCACCGGGCACACGCCAGGTGCCAGCACCGCGCCGAAGGCCTCACCTGCACTGTCTCGTCCAAACCTTGCAGCAGCCCTAAGCAGTGTGTGTCATATCATCTCCATTTAACAGATGACCAAAAGGCTCAGAATGCTCAAATCCAAGCTCATTATTTGTATAAAACCATGAAGCACGGACCCAAACCCAGGCAGTTTGTCCCCAGGATTTTTGTTGGTTGCTGTTTTCGGTTTTTTAAGGGGGGGGGAGTTTTAGAATGTTTTTCAAATTGTGGTAAAATACACGTAACATAAAATTTACCGTCTTACCCATTTTTCAGTGTGCAGGTCGGTGGCATTAAGCACATCCACACTGTTGTGCTGTCGCCACCGTCCATCTCTGGAACTTCTTCATCTTGCAAAACTGAAACCGTGCCCATCCAACAACAGCGCCCCTTTTCTCCCTCCCCCAACCCCTGGCAACCCCCGTTCTACTTTCTGTCCGTATGAGTTTGACTACTTTAGGTACCTCATATAAGGGGAATCGTACAGTATTTGCCCTTTTGTCACAGGCTTATTCCACTTAGCACGATGCCTTCAGGATTCATCTCTGTTGGAGCATGTGTCAGAATGTCCTTCCTTTTTAAGGCTGAATAATATTCCATTGTATGTATATACTACATTTTGTTCATTCATTCATCTATTGATGGACACTTGAGTTGCTTCCACCATTTGGCTATTGTGTACAAATCTCTCTTCAAGACCCTACTTTCAGTTCTTTGGGGTATATGCCCAGAGGTGGCATTGCTGCATCATATGGTAATTCTATGTTTAATCTTTTTGAGGGACTGCCGTACTGTTTTCCTCAGTGGCTGGATCATGTTACATTCCCACTAACAACACATAAGGGTTCCAGTTTCTTCATAACCTCGCCAACAGTTGTTAATTTGTTTGTTTTTGCTTTGATAGCAGCCATCCTCATGGGTGTGAGGGTGTGCCAAAGGTTCAGAAATTTAGTTATATATCAAGTCTTTCCCTTCTAAACCTTTTCCTCTTAATTCAATAGCAGTTTTGCGCATGCACACACACACACACACACACACACACACATACACACACAATGGAAAGATCATGATCATAGTCTGGCAACTCATGAAGATTCCTGCCCATTACATTCCACGCTGTCTTCAGCTTGTCAGTCCTTTAGCTAGTGGGTCAGGTGGTTGTTTGGGAGAGTAAAAGTGGACAATATAAAACCACCCTTCTCTCTATTGCTCAGGTTCCCGGATGTCGAAGCATGCTTCTTCCGCGTTTTTCTACAATTGTAGAACCCCTTTTTTTCTACAATTTCAGGGGTTCTATGAGAATTTAGGAAACACCTTGAAAAGAAATAAATCACGTTTCAGAAGAGACCAGCCTACTCTGATTCCATTCATTTTAGTGGGGATGATCTTTCAGGAAACCTGTTGTGACTTGATCAAGGGCTCTTGGTGTAGGCTGATTCTCCACCTGGCATTCAGGACTTGAACACAAGGTGTGGCTGCCCAGGCAGAGAGGAGTGACTCACACCTGCAGACAACTCAGCAGGGGCCCTGCCCAAGGTGAGTCCCTTTCTCCTCCTCCCTGTTTTCCCTCTGTCTGCTTCACAGTCCCAGGCCTGCCTTGCTTCCAGCCACCCTGGGAAACAGTGGTTGAAATAACGTGGTGATGAGTCATCGCCGCCTGACCAAAAGCTCTAGATCGACTCTTGGCGGCCCAAGGCCCAAGTTCCCCAGCTCACAGGCACGGAAGACAGTGTCAGAGCAGCTTCTAGTTCTGCAGCGTCTTGCTCAGAAGCTGGACAGAAGCCAGCTTTCGCCAGCATGCCAATGCGCTGATGAGCAAGCAGTGCTGTTAATTAGGCTTGGGGCGGGTCCTGAAAATTTTAAAAAATCACTCAGTGTTGGAATCATAGACTTGTAGTGTTCTAGGGCTGAAGGGGATTTTGGATACACAGTATGATGGAATTGCATGATTAAAATAACATGCAGTATCGATCCTGTCCGGCATACTGGAACTGGGCCACACCGGTCACTAGAGCCAATGGTTTGATTTTCAGGAAATTCTTGAGATGATTGGCTTCACAGTGGTAGTTTGAAATGGGCCTGTGGTGGGATTATTTACAGCATAGAAATTGACAAAAACTACAAATCAGGGCTTCTCTCTCCCTGCACTTCACCAAGAACTGGCTGTTAAAAGACTGACTAGGGGGGTGGGTATATACATACATAATGAGTGAGATGTGCACCATCTGGGGATGGTCATGATGGAGACTCAGACTTTTGGGGGGAGGGGAGAAATGGGCATTTATTGAAACCTTAAAATCTGTACCCCCATAATATGCCGAAATAAAAAAAAAAAAAAAAAAAGACTGACTGGCACATTGTTGATCTTATCCAAACCCTCCATTTATAGATGAGAAAACTGAGGCCCAGAGAGAGGGAATGACATACCTATGGCCACACTGTTAATTAGTGACAGCATTTAGAGCCCAAACCTTTTGCATCCTATATCAGTGAGTGGATACCTAAAGCATTGCCCTGCCACCCAGGCCGGCATCCTGTCCAGAAATAGAACCACGAGGATGTCATTGCCATATCCACAGCGAGCAAGGAACAAATAGTTATTCTGACAAATAGGTTCTCAGGGAAAAGAGGTTGCCCACTAATAGACCCATGCTGGAATTCCCGCTAACAGTTCGAGCTGAGTATTGAGCTATATTCTTGTCCTACTCGGGTGGAACACCACAGGCAGACTCAGACACGAGCATGCAGTTGTAGCAGCCTCAACAATTGGAGGCTTGAGGAAAAAGGGGCATATCTCGTCGTAGACTCGGGGAAGCGATGTGGTTACGAGTAAGAAGAAACTAAGACAAGTAGACTGAAAATCCATCACTCAGGATAGGTTATCAGACTAGCTCTGTTGTCTCTTGTGATCAGTATGGGTCCAAAACCAAAGCAAATGACCTTTGAGGCTTGGGCTTTTCCCCCACAGTGTGATTTCTCTGTACTCAAGCAGCTGAGCTCAAAGTTCTGGTCTAGGGCTTTTTAATTTTTAATTTTTCTCTTTCTTTCTTTTTTTTTTCTTTTCTTTTCTAGAGACGGAGTCTCGCTCTTGCTCAGGCTGGGCTCAAACTCCTGACCTCAAGCAATCCTCCCGCCTTGGCCTCCCAGATGGTCTAGGGCTTTTACAGGCGGGTAAAAGGGCGCAAGTTGAGAAACGGTGGCCAGCTCTAAGTCAGAGGCACAGGCGGGGAGGGCGGGTGGAGGCGATGGGAACCCGGGCTGGAGGGCACATTCCAGACGGGCACAAGAGCCGACCCTTGGAAAGGTAGAGGGGCTGCCCCACCCCATGCAGGACAGGGCCTGGGAGCGACGGTGCGCCTCTGCTTCTGTGTGCTGGTGAGACCAGAGCGAGGACTGCAGCGGCCGGCCACCGTCATGGGGTGAGAGAGAAAGGAGGAATGGGCGGATGTCTCCAGCTGTCTGTCCGTGACTGTCCTCTGGAGCTGTAACCCTTTGTGGCCGATCTGGTCCAACCTGACCTACAACATATGCACTTTTGCCAAAAGCAATCACCCTCCTTCTCATCCTTTCCCTGAGGCTCATTCTCAGCCCGGCCTCCTCCACCCCTGCAGGGAGAACACTGCCCCTTCTCTCCCCGCCACCCCCACCCTAGCCTCCCGGACTCTCTCGCTTGCTTGTGGTGCCTGTAGCTCTCTAACCTGTCATTGTCCTCTCGGCCCTGCTTGAGTCAGGATCTTGTCAAGAGAGTGACTCTGACCAGGACGAAGGGACACTTATGCTGGCCAAAGGAACAGAGAAGCCAGGCCCTGGACAGGCCACCGTCCCGTCCAGACTCAAGTGCCAGATGTGAAGGCAGGTGTCCCCGTGTGAGGGTGGAAGGAAGCTGCCAAGTGGAAGCCACCAACCTCCTGGAAAGGGGAGCCCAGACAAGGCCTTGAAGGACCCAGCCACCTTTGGGCCAGGGTGTGGAGAGCTCTGTTCCCCCGGAGGGAGCCCCGGGAAGCACCCAGGCTGTGCTGGCCCTAGAACCACATACCTTGCAAATCTGGTATTTAGTGCATTCCCTTTTGTTCTCTGTTAGTACTATTTAGAAGGTCTTTTTAAAAAGTTCCAGTGTATCACAGAGACAGAAAGGGGAGAAAAGAGGGAAAGGGTTGGGCCTACTCTTTGGCCAAAATACTAAAGAAGAGGCAGCATGCTAAATAGTAATGGGGTTTGAAGTGATTTTTTATTTATGCCACTCCCTCTTTGAAATTCCTCTTCCAGACTTCTGAACCTCTGCACCGCCCTAATTCTCCTCCTACATCGACTTGGTCACCTTTGATGCCTCCCCTCCTCCCACCCCGTAAAGTCACTGCAAGGCTGTGTCCTCCACTGTCTCCCTTTCTCTTCACTCTGCCCTCCGCAGCTCAGCCGTTGTCAAGCCTGCAGCGGTAACCTCATACGGGTGATCCCAAACCTAGCGCCGACTTTTCTCCAAACATCGCCAGCCTTCTTCTCCCTGACTGCACTGCCTGGATAGGCCAGTGTAGTCTCACCCCAGGATTCCCCAAACTGAATTTCTTTCTTTCACCCCAAGTTCAAATATTTCTAGCTGGTCATGGACTACTTCCCCACCCTCTAGCCTCACCTGCAGTTATCAAAGCCTGTTGACTCCATGTCCCCTGGTCTCTTTTCACTGTTCTCTTCCTTCCAATACCTGGGTCCCCGCCCAATCCAAGGGCCCATTACTTCTTCCCTGAATTATTGCAAAACCCTGCTCGCTGGTCTCCCTACTTCCATCTCTCCCGATACTAAGTCAACTGAGATCAGCCCTTACCAGCGTCTGTCAGCGAGCCCAGTCACAGGTTTCTACTTCTCCACCTAAAACTCCTTGCTCCGCCTGCCTTTCAAAGCCGCACGTGGTGCACTTTGGCCAAACCTATCGCTGGGGCTCCCCGCACACAACCTCAGGCTTCCCTCCCTGTGTCTTCCTCCGAGAAGGCTCTCCATGCAGCTTCACCTGCGGAAAGCTCCTCTATCCTCATCCAAGGCCCCTTTTAAAAGATACGGCCCCCTTGGAGCCTTTGCTGGCACCTTGGCCAGGTGGCCTGTCTTTTGCGCTTGGGCAGGACTACTAATCTTTTCTGCCCTGTACCACTGCGATGCCTGCGCTCATTTTCTTGCCTGTGCCTCCTTTCCCCCAACTTCAGGGAATGCCATGATCTCACAGTTGTTCATGCCATAAACATAGCAATTGTTCTAGATTCCTTCCTTTCTTTCACCCTGCATTCAGATGGTCTCAAAGCTGCCTCTGAAATCTCCTTTTTTTTTTTCGAGACAGAGTCTTGCTCTTTCGCCCTGGGTAGAGTGCAGTGGTGCCATCATAGCTCACTGCAAATTAAACTCCTGAGCTCAAGGGATTCTCTTACCTCAGCCTCCCTAGAAGCTGGGACTACAGGCACATGCCACCATGTCCAGCTAATTTTTCTATTTTTAGTAGAGACAGGGTCTTGCTCTTGCTCAGGCTGGTCTCGAACTCTGAAGCTCAAGCAATCCTCCCGCCTTGGCCTCCCAGAATGCTAGGATTACAGGCGTGAGCCACGCACCCCACCTTGAAATTTCCTCTTGGCCTCCTTCTGTTCAGCCTTCCTCAGCTCAGGCCATGCTTGTCCAGGGAGCTGGGGCTTGATTTTCTACATGGCAACCTCCAATCTCCTCCATGCTCTCTGATGACCCATGTGCCTCGGGTAGGTTAGTCAGCTTTTCCAAGCCTCAGTTTACTCACCTGCAAAAGGGGATTTAAAAAAAAACACTTTCAAAATTTACATATACATATATACAGGTTGAGTATCTCTTATCTGAAATACTTAGGGTCAGAACTGTTTTGGATTTCAGATATTTTTGAATTTTGGGATCTTTGTATATATGGGCATATCTCATTTTATTATACTTCACATGCTGTGTTTTTCACAAATCGAAGAGTTGTGGCAACCCTGCATGTGGCAAGTCTATCGGTGTGGTCTATCCGACAGCATGTGCTGCCTTCGAGTCTCTGTGTCACATTTTGATGATTCTCACAGTATTTCAAACCTTTTGGTTATTCTTTTATCTGTCACAATGATCGATGATCAGTGATCTTTGATATCACTATTGTCCTTGTTTGGGGGCACCACAAACCTCACCCATATAGACGTGATCCTAATCACTGGATGTTGTGTGTATTCTGACTATTCCACCCGCCGGCCATTCCCCCTCTCCCTCCCTCTCCTCGGGCCTACCAATTCCCCAAGACGGAGCAGTAGTGGAACCAGCCAATTAATAACTCTACAGTGGCCTCTAAGTGCTCAAGTGAAAGGAAGAGTTGCAGGTCTCTCAACTTAAATCAAAAGCTAGATGTGATTAAGCTTAGTGAGTGTTTTGTGAATGGGCTGTATATGCAAAGCAGCCCCCAAATGCTAAAGGAGCCAAGAAACCGAAGAGCAAGGCAGGCAAATCCAGTTTGTCAGTAAAGAGTGTTTTATTGGGGAATTGACAGACAGAAGCTTGGTCTTGGGTGACCTCAAGACAGGTAGATCTCTGAACTGTTGCTCCCAGACCCAGGGCTTACAGAACATAGGGAAGGGGCAGGAATGCCCTATGTGCTGTAGCCTATAATCTGTGTGATACCATTAAGGTTGATCGACAAGTTCTTGCACTAAAGCCAGTACATTAAGTAGGAATCAGGAGGCCATTCCTCAGACTGGGGCTGATCAGATGTGAACAAGGTGGATTGGACTCACTTTTGTCTCCAAGGTGAGGAAGGCTGACAGCGGGGGGGGGGGGGGGGGGGGGGGGGTTCGCTTGCATCAGAAAGCTAGCCAAGTTCTGAATGCAAAGGAAAAGTTCTTGAAGGAAATTAAAAGTGCTACTCCAGCAAACACACAATTAATAAGAAAGCACAACAGTCTTATTGCTGATAGAAGATCAAACCAGCCCCAAGATTCCTTTAAACCAAAGCCTAATCCAGACCAAGGCTCTAATTCTCTTCAATTCTATTATATGAAGACTGGGAGAGGTGAGGAAGCTGCAGAAGAAAAGTCTGAAGCTAGCAGAGGTTGGTTCGTGAGGTTTGAGAAAAGAAGCCATTTCCATAACATCCAAGTGCAGGTGAAGCAGCAAAGGCTGAAGCAGCAAGTTATCCAGAAGATCTAGCAAAGATCATTGATGAAGCTGGCTACACTAAACAACAGATTTTTAATATAGGGGAAACAATCTTCTACTGGAAGAAGATGCCATCTAGGACTTTCATAGCTAGAGAGGAGAAGTCAATGCCTGACTTCAAAGCTCCAAAGGACAGACCGACTCTTTTGTTAGGGGCTAATGCAGCTGGTGACTTTAATGTGAGGCCAATCCTCATTTACCATTCTGAAAATGCTGGGGCCCTTAAGAAGTATGCTAAATCTACTCTGCAAGTGTTCTGTAGATGGAACAGCAAAGCCTGGGTGTCAGTACAACTGTTTACAGGATGATTTACTAAATAGTCGGAGCCCACTGTTGAAACCTATAGCTCAGAACAAAAGATTATTTTCAAAATATTACTGATCTTTGACAACGCACCTGGTGGCCCAAGAGCTCCAATAGAGAGGTCTAGGGAGATGAATGTTGTTTTCATGCCTACTAACACACAACATCTGTTCTGCAGCTCATAAATCGAGGAGCAATTTCAACTTTCAAGTCTTATCATTTAAGAAATGCATTTTGTAAGGCTATAGCTGCCATAGCTAGTGATTCCTCTCATGAATGTGGGCAACGTGAAAACCTTTTGGAAAGGTTTCACCATTCTAGATGCCATTAAGAGCATTTGTGATTCATGGGAGGAGGTCAAATATCAACATAACAGGAATTAGGAAGAAGTTGATTCCAACTCTCATGGAGGGCTTTGAGGGGGTCAAGACTTTGGTGGGGGAAGTAACTGCAGATGAGGCAGAAATAGCGAGAGAACTAGAATTAAAACTAGAGCCTGAGAATGTGACTGAATTGCTGCAATCTCATGATAAAACTTGAATGAATGAGGAGTTGCTTCCTATAGATGAGAAAATAAAGTAGTTTCTTGAGGTAGAATCTACTCCTGGTGACGATAAAGTGAACACTGTTAAAATGACAACAAAGGATTTGGAGTATTACATAAACTTAGCTGATAAAGCTAAGGGCAGACTTTGAGAGGACTGACTACCATTTTGGAAGCAGTTCTACTGTGGGTGAAATGCTATCAACCAGCATCAAAAGCTACAGAGAACTCTTTCAGGAAGGGAAGAATCAATAGATGAGGTAAACTTCATTGCTGTCTTATTTGAAAAAATGGCCACAGCCACCCCAACCTTCAGCAACCACCACCTATCAGTCAGCGTCAACACCCAGGCAAGACCCTCCACCAGCAAAAAGATTACGACTCGCTAAAGGCTCAGATAATCGTTAGCATTTTTTAGCAATAAACCATTTTTAAATTAAAGTATGTACTTTTTAAAACATAATGCACACTTAGTAGACTACAGTACAGTATAAGCATAACTTTTACCTGTACTGGAAAACCAAAAAACATTTGCATGACTCACTTTATTACTGTGCTTGCTTTATTGTGGTGGTCTAGGACTGAAGCCACAATCTCTCCATAACACGTGCCTGTACATTATGCGATGTCGCGGGAATGGGACCCAGACATAAATACAAACTTCATTTATGTTTCATATACACCTTATACACGCAGCCTGTAGGTAACTTTACACAATATTTTAAATTTGTGCGTGAAACCAAGTTTTGACTGTGCTTTGACTGTGACTCGTCATAGGAGGTCAGGTGTGGAATTTTCTACTTGCGATTTCATGTTGGCGCTCAAAGAGTTTGCAGATTAGGGCTGCTCAGCCTGCTGTGGCGCGCCCCTTGACCCAGACAGACAGCAGCGCACGCAGTCCCACCCACCCCTCCAGGCCGAGCCTTGCGCATGCGCACATGCGGTTCTTGCGGCCTCTGCCTCAGCCTCCCTGGCCCGACCTCCACCCCACTCTCCAGCACTTCCTACATTTGCCAGCTCCCCGTCACTCCTCAAGACACAACTCAACTGTCACCACCTCTGGAAGGCCTCCCCGACCCTCCCAGGCTGATGAGGGAGCCCTCTCTTTGTCCCAGTCACTGTCAGCTCTCAGCGTTTGCCATTCCTACGGCTGACGTGCCAGGCTGTCCCCGCTGCTGGACTCTGGGTCCCTGTCTTGCTGGACTTCGTGTCCCCAGTGCTTAGCTCTGGGTTTAAAATGTATAGACAGATCACAGTTTTGTACTGAATAATTGAATGAAAGAGTGAATGCCCCAGCCTATTCTATCTGTATCCATCTACCCATGTGCTGAGAGGGAGGGAGGGAGGGAGAAATATATACAATTAAAGACTAGGATTAAATCTGACTTATATTTCCTCTACTTGGTCTTACACTAAATAGCTTCTCAATAAATACCTGGTTGTTAGCAGAATGGCAAGGAGGACAGGATGGCAAAAGTACAGTGAGTGGCAGGGACGAGAGGCTGAACTGCACGATCAGACCAGAACCGTGGGCTTCATTGCAAGTGGAATCGGAGGCTCTTGGAGGGACTGAAGCGACAGATGCTCAGATCTCTGTTCTATAAAAGGCCACACACAAATGCCCCTTATTGTATGATTTCAGCTACAGGAAATATTTATCACTCTCAGGACCCTCCCCAGGGAACTCTGGTTTTTAGCTTTCTCATCTAAGAGATGAGGATATGCCAGCTGACACTAGGGTCACTTTTAGCTCTATATTTTTTGATTCCTTGTTAATAGAAAGTGACCATTAGGCGTGCAGTGGCTCACGCCTGAAATCCTAGCACTCTGGGAGGCCGAGGCAGGAGGATCACTTGAGGTCAGGCGTTCAAGACCAGCCTAAGCAAGATCGAGACCACGTTTCTAGTAAAAATAGAAAAAATTAGCCAAGCAACTAAAAACCGAAAAAATTAGCTGGGAGTTGGCAAGTACCTGTAGTCCCAGCTACTGGGGAGGCTGAGGCAGAAGGATTGCCTGAGCCCAGAGTTTGAAGTTGCTGTGAGGTAGGCTGATGTCACCGCACTCACTCTAGCCTGGGCGACAAAGCAAGACTCTGTCTCAAAAAAAAAAAAAAAAAAAAAAAGTGACCATTAGATAGGCTAAAGGAATAGAACCTCTGCATAGAAATCCCAGGGAAGGCACTCATGGTTTCTCCATTTCAGTGGCATGGTGACATAGTGGGATTAACACTGGCGGTGCGGATTCTTCCCTTGGGGTGAGCATTTATGATTGGAATAACTTTGGGAAAACCATGAAATACCCTGGCTCTTTGTTTTTCATCTCTAGAATACAGGAGTTCTAGGAGGTAGTCTATGGTCCTTTCCATAGGAAATTTGGGTGCTAACCCACATTCACATTCTGAAGGCAACCTAGATCTTCCAATAAAATATATTCACTCATGTTACAGTTTTAATAAAATGGATGTCATGGATATTTTGCTGTTAAAAAGACTGAGGGAAGCACATGAAATACTATACACATATTTAAAAAGAATGTGGTAGATTTATAAATACTGACATGGAAGATGTCCACAAATATTGCTAAGTTAAAAAATTTAGTTGCGGCCAGGCACGGTGGCTCACTCCTATAATCCTAGCACTCTGGGAGGCCGAGGCAGGTGGATTGGTCGAGGTCAGGAGTTCAAAACCAGCCTGAGCAAGAGTGAGACCCCGTCTCTACTATAAATAGAAAGAAATTAATTGGCCAACTAATATATATAGAAAAAATTAGCCAGGCATGGTGGCACGAGGCTGTAGTCCCAGCTACTCGAGAGGCTATGGCAGGAGGATTGCTTGAGCCCAGGAGTTTGGGGTTGCTGTGAGCTAGGCTGACACCACGGCACTCACTCTAGCCTGGGCAACAAAGCGAGACTCTGTCTCAAAAAAAAAAAAAAAAAAGTTTAGTTGCAAAATATGTACAGTATGATCTCATTTTTTGTAAGAAAATAATGTGTGTACATGCATACAAATGCCACTATTGAGGGAGGCCTGGCAAAGAGGTCTGTGTTAGTCTTCTGTTAGCTTCCATAACAAAGTGCCACAGGCTGCATGGCTTAAACAACAGAAATTTATTTCCCCACAGTTCTGGAGGCTGGAGCCCAAGATCAAGGTGTTAGCAGGGATGGTTCCTTCTCAGACCTCTCTCCTTAGCTAGCGGGTGGCCATCTTCTCCCTGTGTCTTCACGTGGTTTTCCCTCTGTCTATGTCATTGGAGTAGGGCCCACCCTGATGACCTCATTTTAACTTAATTAACTCTTCAAAGACCCTGTCTCCAAATACAGTCACATTCTGGGGTACTGGGAGTCTGGACTTCAACACATGAATTTTGGAGGGGCGCAGTTTATCCTGTAACTACCTATGCCTGAGGTGTACTAGACAGTCATGAAATAGTTGGAAAACCGAATGAATGAAGCAAACGGGATTGCTTTGTTCGCAGGCGCAGTGGGAAGTGTGTGGGTCACTAAAAGTGGGCAAGATCATGGAAAGCCTGAGCTGCAGAGACAGAAGTCCAGATTCAAGCTGTGAGACATCTTTGAGCCTTCAAGGAATGACATGATGGTGACATAGTTACAGGCACAGTAGACTGGTGTTGGTTTGCCTTGTGGTTTGGAGCAGGGGTGAGCTTGAGGGCAGGGAGGCCAGGTGAGAGGCTATTTCAGTCATTTCAGGTGTGGGGTGATGCAGGCCTTGACCAGGGTGGTGCCCACAGAATAAAAGCTGGGGACAGATGGGTGTGCCTGGCAGTTGTTCCAAGCTCCTGCACCTGCTGATGTGTCGGCGAGGGCCACATTCCACCTTTACCTTGAGAACAATGAGTCCTCTAGGAACTGGGAATGCAGTGGCTATCAAAACTGTGTAGGAGGAGCTCATAAGTCCCAAAACACCAACAATCCCACATACTTCCTTTTGATTAAAGGCCCTCTCAATTTGGCCCCACCCGGGCTCTGCAGCTGGGTCCTCTCTCTTCCCGAATATCAGTAGTTTACACTTATAACCGAGATTTTCACTGGTTCACAGAGGCATTAAATCCTTAAATCCTTAAATCCATGTCTCCCCTCATCACACCTCTTGCACCTACTAGAATATCCTCTCTTTTCTTCCTTACCTTGGAAATTCATTCTGGTTTATATATTGCCTTCTCCATGCAGCCCCTCATGATGACTGCAGCTCACATGGTACTCTCCCTCAGCTGCACTCCAATTACACACTTCATCTATACCACAAAACGCACCATGATATTCAACAACGTATTACGCACATGCTTCAGATATTTGCAACATTCATATGTCATGCAGACTTTTCAGTGAGACTCTAACTCTTTGAGGTTATAAATGTGGGACTTCTTGCATATTTGTTACACTGCCTAATCCAATACATGTCAGGTGCTCAACAATTTCATGCTGAGACGGTAGCCAATACCTCATAGGTCCACATGGGATTTTTTTCCTTGGTCCAGGAATTGGGGTTAGTTGGTAAAAAGTGCAGAATAAAATACAAGCACATTCATTTTGATGCGTAAGTCCCTAAGTCCCAGCCCCACAACTCTACCCTCGCTCTCTTAACACAGCTCAAAAACCATTAGGCCCATGTCAGAAAGGATTCTTAGGCCTCCAAAAGGAACTTCAAAGTGGATGTATCCTCACATGCACAATGTTGATAAAAGGGTTGAGCAGACCAGGCTCTTGGCAGTCTTCGTACAAGGAGATGATTAACCTGTCCTGGCAGGGAGACGGGACCAACACCAGTGACAAGGATCACACAGACAGCCTGAGGGCAGCTGGCACCAGGGTGGCCTTTGGGAAAGAAGGCAGCTGTTTTGATGCTCTTTATGAGAAGAGGACAAAGGACAGTTGGCAGTATTTTTGCAGAAATGTAAAAGGTGATCCTCAAATGCATATGGAATTGCAAGGGTCCCCAAAGGGCCAAAAGAGTCTTGAAAAAGAAGAACAAAGTTGGAGGACTCACACATCCCAGTTTCAAAACCTACTACAAAGATACAGTAATCAAAACAGTATGGGACTAGCATAATAGAATTGTAGTCCAATGATTAGAATTGAGAGTCCAGAAATAAATCCATGTGTCCATGGTCAAATGATTTTCAGCAAGGGTGCCAAGTCCACTCAGTGGGGGAAAGAACAGTCTTTTCAACAAATGGTGTTGGGAAAACTCGATTTCCACACGCAAAAGAATGAAGTTGGGCCCTTCTCTTACACCACATACAAAAATTAACTCAAATGGATCAATGACCTAAGTATAAGAGCTAAAACCACGAAACTCTTAGAAGAAAATAGGGATAAATCATGACATTGGATTTGGCAATGGATTCTTAGATATGATACCAAAGCACAGTTGATAAAAGAAAAAATATATTGGACTTTAAAATTTAAAACCCAAAGGACAGGCCAGGTGAGGTGGCTCACACCTGTAATCCTAGCACTCTGGGAGGCCAAGGCAGGAGGATCATTTGAGCTCAGGAGTTCGAGACCCACCTGAGCAAAAGCGAGACCCCATCTCTACTAAAAAAAATAGAAAGAAATTAGCTGGATAACTAAAAATATATAGAAAAAATTAGCCGGGCATGGTGGCACGTGCCTGTATTCCCAGCTACTTGGGAGGCTGAGGCAGTAGGATCACTTCAGCCCAGGAGTTTGAGGTTGCTGTGAGCTAGGCTGATGCCATGGCACTGTAGCCCAGGAAACAGAATGAGACTCTATCTCAAAAAAAATTTAAAAAAACACCAAAGGACATTATCAAGAAAGTGAAAAGACAACCAAAGAATGAGAGAAAATATTTGCAAACCATTTATCTGATAAAGGTTCAATATCCAGAATATATAAAGAACTCACACTCAACAAGACGAACAACCCAACTTAAGAAATGGGCAAAGGAATTGAGTAGACATTTTTCCAAAGAAGATGTACAAATGGTCACCAAGCACATAAAAAGTACTCGATATCATTAGTCATTAAGCAAATGCAAATCAAAACCACAATGAGATGCTATTTCACACTCCTTAGGATGGCTATATTAAAAAAAACAAAAACAGGCCGGGCGCAGTGGCTCACGCCTGTAATCCTAGCTCTTGGGAGGCCGAGGCGGGCGGATTGCTCAAGGTCAGGAGTTCAAAACCAGCCTGAGAAAGAGCGAGACCCTGTCTCTACTATAAATAGAAAGAAATTAATTGGCCAACTGATATATATATAAAAAATTAGCCGGGCATGGTGGCTCATGCCTGTAGTCCCAGCTACTCGGGAGGCTGAGGCAGCAGGATCGCTCGAGCCCAGGAGTGTGAGGTTGCTGTGAGCGAGGCTGACGCCATGGCACTCACTCTAGCCTGGACAACAAACCGAGACTCTGTCTCAAAAAAAAAAAAATTAAAAAAAACAAAACAAAAAAAAACCAAAAAAACAAAAACACAGAAAATTACAAGTGTTGGTGAAGATGTGGAGAAACTGTAACCTTACTTACTTACTTTGTCATGTCAAAAGTAAAGTCCCATATCAAATATGGGATTAAAAAAAATGATCTCAGCTAACAGTTGCCTGAAGCTTGCTTAGCTAGAAAATTTTCAATCTTCCAGCCTCTCTTCTGTAAGAAACAAGATGGGAAAAAAGCATGATGTCTTGCATAAATGGACTTTTTATTTACTTTTTAGGATAAAATGCTGTCAGTTTCCTATTCTGCAGCATTATAAATCCTGTTATCTTAAGAGAAAGCTGCACAGGCCGGGCGCGGTGGCTCACGCCTGTAATCCTAGCTCTTGGGAGGCCGAGGCGGGCGGATTGCTCAAGGTCAGGAGTTCAAAACCAGCCTGAGCGAGAGCGAGACCCCGTCTCTACTATAAATAGAAAGAAATTAATTGGCCAACTGATATATATATATAAAAAAAAAATTAGCCGGGCATGGTGGCTCATGCCTGTAGTCCCAGCTACTCGGGAGGCTGAGGCAGAAGGATCGCTCGAGCCCAGGAGTTTGAGGTTGCTGTGAGCTAGGCTGACGCCACAGCACTCACTCTAGCCTGGGCAACAAAGCGAGACTCTGTCTCAAAAAATATATATATATATGTTTGTTGGATAGTAGAGAATTCCACTTCTCTGTGAGATGGAGGAAGGAGCATACGGAGGTAATTTGAGGAAGAAAAAAATGACATCCGTGGAATGCTAATGAAGTTTAAGTTCAATTTTTAGACAGGGACATGTTTAAAAGAGAGACCATGTGACCTTTGTTTACTTCAAGCCTCATTTACACCTTCAGATGGATCAGGAACAGATTTTCAGGGACGTCCGCTATTAAATCGAAAGGTGAACTGCCTACAAATCAAACATTTCCTCGAGTATTTAAACTTCCTCAATGTAGACTCTTTCTTTTTCCTCCTAAATGAATGTGCCTCCTGAGAAGCACAAATAAAAAAGGTCTGAGTAATACATCATACTGGTTAAAATTTTAAAAAGGGCCTTAAAATAGATATGCACTTCTGAACAAGTGATGTTCAGGTGGATTTGATATGACAGCTAGTTTGCTTGGTTTTATTTTGGCTGCTTTATTCTGTTTCAATTGTATTGAGCAGATACACCACACAGCTGGCCCCAAATACTATTGTTAAGAGACAGCTCTTACAGGGAAGTGGATTCAATTAGCATCACATCTGTAATTACACACTATATTATATACCTCACATGTATAATTATTTATTTTATGGCATCATGCCATCTTATAGATAAACAAAGACTTTGAGAAAATTTACTAGCTTTTCTGGGAGTGTCCCTAAAAGGGTGTAATTTTCACTCTACCCAGTAACTAAGATGGGGATAATCCTACAAGTAAACTGCCAGCCTGTTGGGGTACAGTAAACTCAGAAATTCCCCTTATGAACTTTTTTCTTTTAATGTAAAATTGCTCAAACGTTCATCACCTGCACAGGTCCAAGGGATAACCATAGTGTTAGAAAAACAAATACAAATAATGTAGAGATTTTGTATTCGAGCAACTCACAGTGTAGAAAGGGAGGGTGACATGGAAGTAAAGGATGAAAATAAAGTCTGAGAAAGACACAAAAAGAAGAAGTGAGTGGGGGTTTGAGAGTGGTGATAGGGAGACTTCATGGGGGGAGCTAAAGTCTAAGGTGGATATGGAAGAAAGAGTGGGAGTTTTCAAGGCATACAAAAGCTGGGAGGACATTCCAAGAAGAGGGAACAGCATGTGCAAAGGCACAAAGAGTGGTGGTTTCAGGACAACTCCTTGTAGGTCTACATCACTGTGAGTGGAGGATACATTAGTGAGAGGTGACACTGCAAATGCAGGAGCTAAAGGTAGAGTAAGCCCTGGGATTTCTGCATTGTCTTCCTCAGTGAGCAATAAAGGAAGCCACTGCTCAGTCCACTTGTCTTCACCTTAGAATACACAACCTACATTGTCTTATCGGATTGTAAAGTAGGATGAAGGTAGCAGGAGCAGGCCTAGGAGCCACTGAGCCGACAACCCTAAAGCTTAGCTATACTGTCTAGAAACCAGTCACGTAAGAGTCTCCTTTGCCACCTTCCATCCCCAATGTTTTAAAAATTGTCACTTGGTCACAAGTGGGTGGGGCAGGACAAGGACAATCAGAAGTGGATACTGCGGGGGCAGTTCCCTGATGGGCTCTCTGAGTGTCACAAGGGGTCCTGGTGTGGGGCAGAGCCAGGGGCCCACAGGGGAGAGGTGCTCTGGAGCACGAAGAAAGCTTTAAGGCCATCGAGTCAAGCCCCCTGCAGCGGGGACAGCTGCCCCTTCTCTAAGGACTGCTGCTGCTGGCAACTCTCATCCCACGCCTGGCTACTTCCACAGACAAGGGCTCTTATTTTCTCTTCTAAAGTTTTCCAACGACAGTGTTTCTGCTACTCAAGCCCTCAGTGATGACTCTACACACAACTGCCTGGTGTCTATCATTTCTTACTCTCCCCTCAAAAAACATGAGAAATGCCCTTGAATCAAGACCCGGCGAAGTTCATTTGCACATTCAACAAATGAGATTCTTTGTGTAAAGTAAATATGATTTTAGTAAGTTATCACGGCACCTGAGTAAAGGGATGAGAAAGGAAGATGATATTTACAAACCCACCAAGTGCTAGACTTCGTGATGGGTGTTCTTAATATATTATCTCGTTTAATACCCTTGACATTCCTGTGAGGTAGGCATTGTTGACCCATTTTACAGATGTGAATGTCATCACAAAGTCGGTGGTATTGGCATCTCCAGCAGACGTCCTCAGCCAGCCCAGAGTAGAGCAAATGCTCTGCTCAAGCATCTAGCACGGTGTTTGATAAATGATGGATGGGCGTGGCTGGAGCCTCATCCTGATCAAATTGATAACTAGATTAACCTAGTTTTTCCTGATCCCTCACTCTTAGCCAGTCATCATCCCTTTTCAGCATGCAAAACCTATTTAATAGAGAACAGGAAGTTCTGCAACGCTGTATTAGGCTCTCTAAAGGGAGAGTCAAATTGTAAATGCTTTTACTTATATCTCACTTTCCCCCCAAGGGATTTGAAATGATTTACCACAAAGATACATATGATAACAGGACTAAATATAAATAAGAATAAAACAATAGAGCCACAGATAACATAAACATAAGCAGTTAAAATAAAAGTTAATAACAGAAGAGGGGAAAAAAAAAAAAACATAACCATGCAGGCTATAAGAACTTACATAGTTCCTAGAATTAAGCCTCAATTTTCACTTTTTGTCAGCAGCCAAACTGAAAAGGAAAACATGGCCAGTTACATAGTTTCAATTGTGAGAGAGGAAAAGAAACTCTTCCTTAGGAGAGGCTTAGCTTTTCTAAGAACTTATTTCTAAAATATATACCTCATGCACAATTTCATATTGGCTTTCAACCTTCACCCTGGTGATGGAATAGACAGTATCTTGATCATACATTTCCACAGCAAAAGCAGAAGTAAAGTAAAACCTCCCAATAAACATTAATAGAGTGGTTCTCACTCTGGGATATACATTTTATATCAGTTATCTATTGTGTGACAAACCACCCCCAAACTTAAAACCACCACCCTTTTAGTTGCTCTTGATTCTGAGGGTCAACACATTGGATTGAACTCACCTGGACAGTTCTTCTACCAATGCTTGGGCCTCATACCCCAGGGGTTCTGATTTAACTCATCTGGGACAGGCCCATTTATCAGCTGCTGTTAAAAGGCCTCCCAGATGATTCTTATGTACTGCCAAGCTTAGGAACCACTGGCATAGTGCCTAATCCTAAATCACAATTCAGTGAAGGCTAGTCTTCCCTGGGAGTGGTATAGTTAAATAGACTTTTAAGAAATACGAGACCCAAGCCAGGCGCTGTGGTTCACACCTGTGATCCCAGCACTTTGGGAAGCCAAGCCAGGAGGATCCTTTGAGGCCAGGAATTCTAGACCAGCCTGGGCAACAGAGCAAGACCCCTGTCTCTACAAAAAATGTAAAATTAGCCAGGTATGGTGGCATGCCACTGTAGTCCTGAACCAGGAGGATTACCTGAGCCCAGGAGTTCAAGGTTGCAGTGAGCTGTGATGACGCTACTGCACTCTAGCCTGCACTACAGATTCACCAGATTCAACAAAACAATCTTGAAAAAGAAGAACAAAGTTGGAGGACTCATACTTCCTGGTTTCAAAATTTGTAATAAGGAAGTTATCACAGTAATCAAGACAATGTGGTATGGCACAAGAAAGACGTATAGATCAATGAAACAGAATTGTGAGTCCAGAAATAAGCCCTTATATTTACAGTTAATTGATCATCAACAAGAATGCCAAGATCATTCAATGGGGAAAGAATAGTCAACAGTCTTGTCAACAAGTGATGCTGGTACAACTGGATAGCCACATGCAAAGGAGTGATTTTGGACCCCTTCTTTATGTCATATACAAAAAGTAACTCAAAACAGATCATAGACCTAAATGTAAGAGCTAAAGCTATGTAACACTTAGAAAAAACGCATGGGATTATACACCATGACCAAGTGGGATTTATCTCAGAGATTCAAGATTGTTTTAACACCCAATATTCAAGTAATATAACTTACTATATCAATAGTATAAGGGACAAAACCACATGATCATCTCAACAACTACAGAAAAATTTAGTTCTCAAACTCCAGTTTACATTCATGTATATAATGTCCTGTTAAATTAGGTTTATCCTAAAGCTGCCTCCTTATATATTTTAAGTTCAGCCTAAAATTTGCTCCATACATAAGTGAACTGTAACCTAACTAGACTTATAAACAGGCTGTAACCTACTCTAGTGCCAATCACGGAGTTTTGGCCAATCAGAGGCAGCCAACTGTTCAAACTGTGTTCAAATAAGGCAAACACTGAGCTGTGACCAATCCAGTGTTTCTGAACCTCACTTACATTTTCTGCACCTCACTTTTCTTTTTCTGTTCATAAATCTTCAACCACACGGCAGCACTGGAATCTCTCTGAACCAATTCTGGTTCAGGGGCTACCCAATTCATGAATTGTTCTTTGCTCAAACTCTGATAAATTTGGTTAAGGTTTTTCTTTTAGCACTCTCAAAAACTAGGAATAAAAAGGAACTTCATCAATTTGATAAAGAACATCTATGAAAACCCTACAATTAGCAATAACTTTATAGTAAAAGAACAAACATACAATGGAATATTATTCAGCCTTTAAAAGGAAGGAAATTCTGAGACATGCTATAGCATGGGTGAACCTTGAAGACACTATGCTCGGTGAAATAAATCAGTCACCAAAGGACAATACTGTATGATTCCACTTACATAAGGTATCTAGAGTAGTCAAATTCATAAAGACAAAGTACAATGGTGGTTGCCAGGGCCTGAGGGCAGGGAAATTGTGGAGATGTTGTTTAATGGAGACAGAGCTTCAGTTTGGGAAGATGAAAAATTTCTGGAGATAGATGGTGGTGATGGTGGCACAACAATCTGAATGGAATTAATGCCAGAGAACAATACACTTAAAAATAGTTAAAATAGCATATTTGTTTATGTATATTTTGCCACAATGTAAAAAAATAAAAATAGTTAAGTTTCTGAAAAAGTTTGTAAAATATTAAAAAGAAATAAGTAAAAAGCAAAAATAAGTAAATAAAACAGTGAAATACCAAATGGTTTCCCTCTAAGACTGGGAACAAGGCAAGGATATATGCTTTTATTCAACATTGTACAGTAAATCTTCACTGTCATTGATAGGTTCTTGGAAGCTGCACATTTAAGTGAGTGACATATAAACAAACCAATTTTATTTTCTCATCAATGTTATAATGAAACAATGTTGAACAAAACAACCTTATTAAAGGACCTGCTATGTGTTGCTTCACTTAAAGTTGCAATTTCCAAGAACCTATGGACAATGGTGAGGACACTGTAATGGACACTATCCAGTGAAATAAGGCAAGAAAAATAAATAAAAAGTACATGGATTGGGAAGGAAGAGGTGAAACTGTTTTTATTTACAGACAA
The DNA here is from genome assembly GCF_040939455.1 of Microcebus murinus. Classification (NCBI taxonomy): domain Eukaryota; kingdom Metazoa; phylum Chordata; class Mammalia; order Primates; family Cheirogaleidae; genus Microcebus; species Microcebus murinus. The sequence continues at coordinate 10,634,798 of NC_134118.1, forward strand.
CCTGATCCTGTCTGTAGACAATCCTAAGGAATCTAAAAAATTCCTAGAATTAATAAAGCAGATCAGCAAGGTTACAGGAGACAAGACCAGTACACAAAAAGTAACTGTATTTCAATATAGTAACAATGGACAACCCCCAAATGAAATTAAAACACAATTCCATTCACAATAGCATCAAAAAGAATAAAATACTTGAGAATAAATTTAATAAAAGAAGTATAAGAATTATACACTAAAACCCACAAAACATTGCTTGGATATTTACCTAAAGACCTGAATAAATGTGGAGAGACATACCATGTACATTAATCAGAAGACTCAATGCTGTCGAGAGAAAAATTCTTCCTAAATTGATCTATGGATTCCATGAAACCCCTATCAAAATCTTACCAGGCTTTTTTTTTTAGAATTTGACAAGCTGACCCTAAAAGTAATATGAAGATGCAAAAAAAAACTAGAAGAGCCAAACAATTTGGAAAAAGAAAAAGAAAACTGGAGGATTTATACTACCTGATTTCAAAACTTACTCTCCAAGTAAAGCTACAGTAATCAAGACGATCTTGTGTTGTCCTAAGCACAGGCATATGGATCAGTGGAATAGAACAGAATGTCCAGAAATAAACCCTGACATTTATGATCAATTGATATCCAAAAAAGATGCCAAGGCAAAAAAAAAAAAAAAAAAGTATAGCCCTTAATTCACATAAGAATGTTGCTACACTAATACTAAAAAAAAAAAATTTTTTTTTTAAATCCTTACTAAATAGCTCTTTGTTACTTCACTCAGGCAAATGTCTGAGTCAAATACCTAGAATGGTCTTTACAGTCTCCTTTGGGCACCTTTACCAATAGTTTTCTCTCTGCAACAGGTTCGTCAAGCTCTCAGTCCCTTGGAAGAAACCCGTCACATTACCCTGACGGACATCCACACTGGAAGGAAGGCAGTAGGATTTTTAAATTGACCCCAGAGTGTACTGAACTCAGATTTTGTTTCATAGAAGGAAAATGGGGTTTCTATGTAGGGGATTTAATTGAGAGCAGTGCCAATAATTTCTCAGATTTAGCTGTGGTCGTTTTTTTCTAAATTTTGAAAACATGGCAAGGAAAACAAACCTTCCTGGGGCTTTTCACTGCTGGGTCTCTTTGGCCCTAAAGGGTTGAGAGGGTCTACGAAATCCTAGGTCGGCACTGGGGCTGGGGGCTTCACACACTGAGGTGCCTACGTGTGTGTCTATCCAGCCAGCCCGCAACATGGCTGACCAGGGCAGAGCCCGCCCAGTGAAAAGCCTTCAAGGCAGGCAAACCAATTAATCCTCTCTAGGCTTTGGCAGACACAAGAAAGCAAGGGACACGCCTCTCTCTCAAGGGAGAAGCTGTGGGTTTGTTCATGCCTTCTGGATCTCTTCCAGCATCGGGGTAGGTTTTCTCTCTGGCAATTTGGGAATGGGTGTGGAAACCTGCAAGTCTCTCTTCTCCACCAGAGGCATCGTGGGCCTGCCTGCACCAGCAGCAACTTGTAGGGCCGACATTTCGCTTCTTTTGTTTAGAGATTTGTTACAAAGAAAAGCAGGCCCCATGCCTAGGAAGTCAATGACAGGGAATTTTATTTAAAACAAAGTATACCCAAAATACCTTTCCGTCTATGTCCTACCCACCAATTCTCATTAAAATTGAACCCAACAATAGCCAGGCATGTCTTCCATTAACTTCCCTTCTACCAATCAAATTAAACCTTAAAAACCCTATTTCAGTTAGTACTGATCCTTTATTTTATTATAGAATATGTCACCTTCTTATCATAGGCATCAAGTCATTTTCTTTTCATCAGTAGAAACACCACAATCAAGAATTATAATTCAGTATTTATTTGCACTCATTCTCCACTTTCTTTTTTTTTTTTTTTTTTTTTTGTAATTCTCCACTTTCTTTTTTTTTTTTTTTTTTTTTTTTTTTTTTTTTTTTTTTTTTGAGACAGAGTCTCACTTTTTTGTCCAGGCTAGAGTGAGTGCCGTGGCGTCAGCCTAGCTCACAGCAACCTCAAACTCCTGGGCTCAAGCGATCCTCCTGCCTCAGCCTCCCGAGTAGCTGGGACTACAGGCATGCGCCACCATGCCCGGCTAATTTTTTATATATATATCAGTTGGCCAATTAATTTCTTTCTATTTATAGTAGAGACGGGGTCTCGCTCTTGCTCAGGCTGGTTTTGAACTCCTGACCTTGAGCAATCCGCCCGCCTCGGCCTCCCAAGAGCTAGGATTACAGGCGTGAGCCACAGCGCCCGGCCTCTCCACTTTCTATATGAGAATTTCAAGACCTTCAAGACAAAACTACATATCACATAGGAGGAAAAATGTTGATCATAGCTACACAAACCTAGGCAAGGCATTTCCTCGTCTAGAGACAATGTGTTGGCCAAAATCACACCGTCTCTTTCAGATCTGTTATTTCTCAATTTTATAATAGATTAAAGAAAATGCCTAGGACCATCTCCAATTTGTGACAAGGTTAAGCAAGGCGTGAGATTTTTCAGTTATTTCTGAGTATTTCTCCTACCAATACTGTATCTTCTACTTTTTTGTTTTATTTTGTTTTGATGAAACAACGTTATCATCATCCTGTCTCTTTTTTGGGCAGCGAGAACATTCATTTATTCTGTTTTGGTGACTCTGCTGAGACACAAACTTGTCTCTTTTTGATATTTTCTTTTATGTTTTAAAAATAGCATATTTTTTTAAGATTATGAAATTAGTACTATTCATGACAAATATTTAAGATATGAAAAGTTATGAAGAAGAAAATCAAATCACCCCTAATCCCTCTGCTAAGAGATAATCCTATTAAAATTTTAGTATTTTTATGTATAATCATTTCCCCCCAAAAGCTATAGAGCAAATAAATCAAAAGAAATTCTTCCATTTAATCAAAAGAAATTTTCCCATAATCCATATTCATTTGGGATAAGGCCACTTAAGTTTGGTTTGAGCTTGTCCCAAAAACCCTACCAGCCTTGATCTTCCCATCCCTGCCTTATGGTCTGATTCTCCATCTACCCTGACCCTGAATTCTACCCACACAGAGCTCTAGGTTTAGGTTTTGCCTTCCTTTCTGAGTGACTCCCTGGAACTTGGGGACATGAGTTGTAAAGGCAAAACTTTACAAGGCTAGTTTTTTTCTGTACCAAATAGAACAAGAAACAAGCAAGACAATTAAAATCTACATTCTTTATTGTTTTTTTTGAGACAGAGTCTTACTCTGTTGCCCGGGCTAGAATGCCGTGGCATCAGCCTAACTCACAGCAACCTCAAACTCCTGGGCTCAAGCGGTACTTTTGCCTCAGCCTCCCAAGAAGCTGGGGCTACAAGCATGCGCCACCATGCCTGGCTGATTTTTTCTATATATTTTTAGTTGGCCAATCATTTTCTTTCTATTTTTAGTAGAGACAGGGTCTTGCTCTTGCTCAGGCTCAGTTTCAAACTCCTGACCTCGAGCGATCCACCCTCCTCAGCCTCCCAGAGTGCTAGGATTACAGGTGTGAGCCACCACACTCTGCCCTTTGATGCTTTAGAAATTAATATAGGCTGGGGTTGGTGGCTCACGCCTGTAATCCTAGCACTCTCAGAGGCCGAGGTGGGGGGATTGTTTGAGGTCAGAGTTCAAGACCAGCTTTAGCAAGAGCGGGACCCCGTCTCTACTAAAAATAGAAAGAAATCAATTGGCCAACTAAAAATATATAGAAAAAATTAGCCGGGCATGGTGGCACATGCCTATAGTCCCAGCCACTCAGGAGGCTGAGGCAGGAGATTGCTTGAGCCCAGGAGTTTGAGGTGGTTGTGAGCTAGACTGATGCCATGGCACTCTAGCCTGAGTAACAGAGTGAGACTCTGTCTTAAAAAAAAAAAAAAAAAAAATGCAGGTATTTCGAAGGACATGAGACATTTAAGAGTAGGCACCTATTTATATTTATAACTCCAGCCCATGGCCCATAGTAAGTGTTCAATAATTCATGTTCACTGATTGCTTAAATAACATTTATAAGACTCTTACTTCCTGTCTGGGGGAATATACTCAAAGCTCAAGATTACTAAGAGCAATAATGAATGTGGTTGGTGGCTCAGGGTCTCTGGTCTTTAATCCCTTAAAAGTCTTCGATTCTCCTGGCTGGGTCTGGCTTCCTTGATTACTTGTGTTTTCCTCCTGCAGCCTTGGACTTAATCTGCCTCTGTGGCTGCCGCTCCCATTGCCCCTCCGCTGGCCGGCTTGGACATTGCTCTACCATCCAGGACGGCGCTGGCCTCCACCTTCATGGACTTGAAGTCTCCCCTTCCTCACCTCCCACCCTCATCCCTCTATGAAACCATTCCAGCCAAACTCAACCGCCACTTTTCAATCCTTGCCTTACCCAACCTCTCCCAGGCACTTGCTATGCTTGACCTTGCTCTCCTGGAAACTCGGTCTGTGTTGTGCATGACTCCTTTCTCTGAGTCCTCTGACGGCCCCTTCCCAGCCTCTTCTGCAGAGTCCCCTTCCTCTGTCTGAACCTTTAATGTGGGAATTTCCCGAGTTTCCACCCTCAGCTCTCTTCTCTTCTTACCTGCAGACTCAGCTATCTGGTCTCACCCACTTCCATGATTTCTGTACCATGCACGTCCCACGTGCCAATGACTCTGTTCCATCTGCAGCTGGAATGACAGCCAACTGTCTACTGAGTTCTTCCACTTGAATGTTCCCCAAAATCAACAGGTCCAAAATGGAACTTACATTCCCCAATCTCCCCTTCTCTTGTTGCTTTATATTAAATAATACCAAGTCGGAGACTTGGAAATCTCCATGCCCTTCTGCAAACCCTGATCTAACTAATGGTTCACTGAGTTCCGTCCAGTCTCTCTTGTTACTGTGTATCCAGTTTTCTCTGGACTATGATCTTTCCAAGACATCCATCCAATCTTTTCTTTTTTTTTTTTTTTTGAGACAGAGTCTCACTTTCTTGCCTAGGCTAGAGTGAGTGCCGTGGCGTCAGCCTAGCTCACAGCAACCTCAAACTCCTGGGCTCAAGCGATCCTCCTGCCTCAGCCTCCCGAGTAGCTGGGACTACAGGCATGAGCCACAATGCCCGGCTGATTTATATTAGTTGGCCAATTAATTTCTTTCTATTTTTATGGTAGAGACGGGGTCTCGCTCAGGCTGGTTTTGAACTCCTGACCTTGAGCAATCCACCCGCCTCAGCCTCCCAGAGTGCTAGGATTACAGGCGTGAGCCACCGCGCCCGGCTCGATCCTTTCTTTAATAACAGCCCACACCTCTCACAAGGCCCAGCCTCCTTTATGTGGTTTATGGGTCCTTTGGGCTCAGGTCCTGCTTTCCTCGTCAGCATCATCCCTTGATCATCCCTGCGGTCCAGTTGTACTGGACTTCTTTTCATTCACTCAGAAAGCTCGGATGTTTCCCATCTCTGGAAAGTTGCATCTACCATCCCATCTACCTGGAAGTCCCTTGGTCTCTCCTTCACCCAGCTCACCCTTCAGGTCTTAGATGAGACATCATTTTTAGGGAAGTTTCTCAGGAAGTCTTTCTGATGCGTCAAATCTCTTGGAATACACTCCTGGTACATACGCTCCCCAAATACTCTACACCATTTCAGCACTTACACACTGTCATTGACTTCATTCTTGCCTGGTGCTATGGCTTTAATGTTTGTTCCCACCAAAACTCATGTTGAAGCTTAATTGCCATCGTATTTAATAACCGTTTTAAGAGATGGGACAGGCCGGGCGCGGTGGCTCACGCCTGTAATCCTAGCACTCTGGGAGGCCGAGGCAGGTGAACTGCTCGAGGTCAGGAGTTCGAAACCAGCCTGAGCAAGAGCAAGACCCTGTCTCTACTATAAATAGAAAGAAATTAATTGGCCAACTAATATATATAGAAAAAATTAGCCGGGCATGGTGGCGCATGCCTGTAGTCCCAGCTACTCGGGAGGCTGAGGCAGGAGGATCGCTTGAGCCCAGGAGTTTGAGGTTGCTGTGAGCTAGGCTGACGCCACGGCACTCACTCTAGCCTGGGCAACAAAGCGAGACTCTGTCTCAAAAAAAAAAAGAGAAGGGACATTTTAGAGGTATCTAGGTCATGAGGGCTCTGCCTCATGAGTGCATTAGTGCCGTTACTGAGAGGGCGGGTCCGCCTGCTCTTGCTCTCTCTGCTTGCCCTTCTGCCCTTCACCGAGGGATGACACAGCAAGAAGACCCTCGCAAGGTGCCAGCCCCTCAATCTTGGACTTCCCAGCCTCCAAGACCGCGAGGAAATACATTTCTGTTCTTTCTAAATTACCCAGTCTATGGTGTTCTGTTAGAGCAGTACAAAATGGACCAAGACATCAGAAACTGTTGTTCCTGGGAAGGCAGGGACCGTGTTGCTCTTGTGCACCTTTGTGTCCCTTTGTATTCCCAGCAACCACTGCTCAATTCGAGCACATTGTAGATGCCCAGTAAAAACACTGAGTAAAGGTCAAATAAGTGAATGAATGAAGGAATGGGCAAACAAATGTTCGTTCTTCTCTTTTTGCCAATGCCCTTTTGGCCTCTTTCCAGGATAAAGCAGGTTCCTAAAAGACCTCTCCACACCCCTGTCCAATTTATGTTCCACATTTGGGTTAGAATCATTATGCTAAAAACAAAACCTAGGCTGGGCATGGCAGCTCACACCTGTAATCCTAGCACCTTGCGAGGCTGAGGTGGGCAAATTGCTTTAGGCCAGGAGTTCGAGACCATCCTGAGCAAGATTGAGACCCTGCCTCTATAAAGAATAGAAAAATTAGCGAGGTGTGGTGGCATGCACACCTGTTGTCCCAGCTACTTGGGAGGCTGAGGCAGGAGGATTGCTCGAGCCAGGAGTTTCAGGTTGCAATGAGCTATGATGATGCCACCTCACTCTAGCCAGGGCTAGACCCTGTCTCACAAAAAAAAAAAAAAAAGAAAAGAAAAGAAAAAAAGAAAATCCAATCATGGCATGCCCTGTTTTAAAATCAATGCCTGTGCATTTCCCATAAGATAAATTGCAGACTCGGCATAGTTTTAAGGCTCTTCATGACTGAGGTCCTGCCTACCTCCTCTCTCTCCACCCTACCCTTTACTAAGCACTGAACTCCAGCCCCACCGAACTACTCCAGGTTCTTCCTATAAATCGGCTCTCTCTAGGCACAGGGCCTTTGCACATGCTCCTCTTCCCTTTCTCCTCTGCCTGGCTCGCTCACACTTGATCTTCAGTACTCAGTTTGGGAGTCACTTCTTCCCAGGAACCACCTCTGAGCCCTCAGTTCCCTGATGAGTAGAAGGAGGTGCTCCCATCGCCCCACACGGCCCTCAAGGGGCCTTCAGTCCCAGCGCTCATCAGCCTGCAGGAGTCCTCCCTACGAGTAGGGAGAGCTCAAGAGCAAAGCCTGTCAATCCCAGCACGGTGGCCTGAGTGAGAAGAGTGACAGATTAACAGTGACATCATTAGAAAGTGCTATTTTCAAAATGTTTTAAGTACAGTTGGGATCCTTGATGACAATCCTGTGCTAATATCTTAGCGGGAGAGAACAGGACAGGCCAGGAGAAGGGGAGGGAGTGAATACAAGAGGGCCCTGCTCCACTTAAGAGAGGCTGAGTGAAAACCATGGCAAATAAATTTCACTTTCTGTACCTTAAGCTTCATCCCACCTTTAAAGTATAACTAGGAAATTATGCAGATTTTACTATATTATTTGTGCCGGTTGTCTAAAAATTTAGGTATATGTTGTTTTTAATAGACATACTTCTCTCTCTCTCTTTTTTTTTTTTTTTTTTTTTGAGACAGAGTCTCGCTTTGTTGCCCAGGCTAGAGTGAGTGCCATGGCGTCAGCCTAGCTCACAGCAACCTCAAACTCCTGGGCTCAAGTGATCCTTCTGCCTCAGCCTCCCGGGTAGCTGGGACTACAGGCATGCGCCACCATGCCCGGCTAATTTTTTTTTATATATATATATCAGTTGGCCAATTAATTTCTTTCTATTTATAGTAGAGACGGGGTCTCGCTCTTGCTCAGGCTGGTTTTGAACTCCTGACCTTGAGCAATCCGCCCGCCTCGGCCTCCCAAGAGCTAGGATTACAGGCGTGAGCCACAGCGCCCGGCCTCTCTCTTTTTTTTTAGACATGGTCTCACTCTGTCTCCTGGGCTGGAGTGCAGTGATGTCATCATAGCTCACTGCAGCCTCAAACTCCTGGGCTCAAGCAACCCTCCTGCCTCAGCCTCCCGAGTAGCTAGGACTACAGGTGCATGCCACCATGCCTGGCTAATTTTTGTATTTTTTGTAGAGATAGGGTCTTGTGATGCTGCTCAAGGTGGTCTCAGATTCGCAGGCTCAAATGATCGTCCCACCTTGGTTTCCCAAAGTGCTAGGATTACAGGCGTGACCCACGGCCGCCAGCCAATAGACATAATTCTATTTTTAAATATTGCTATTTGACACTTCTCAATAACATTCATTAGGATAGCTACTGAAAGAAAGAATGAAGAAAGAGAGAAAGAAAAGAAAAGAAAAGAAAAGAACAAGTGTTGGTGAGGATATAGAGAAATTGAAACCAAAACAGTATGGTAGTTCCTCAAAAAAATTAAATATAGAATTACCATAGGTCAAAAAAAAAAAAAAGAATTACCATAGGATCCAGCAATCCCACTTACGGGTATATATACCCAAAGAATTGAAAGCAGGGACTCAAACAGGTACTTGTACACCTTGTTCATTGCCAAAAGTTGGAAGCAACAGATGCATCCGCTGACAAGCGGAATGAACAAACAGCATGTGGTATGTATGTACAATGGAATACAATGTCATTTGGCGCAATGAACAAAGGAAATTCTGACACCTCACAACGTGGATGCACCTTCAGGGCATTATGCTTAGTGAAGTCAGCTAGTTGCAAAAGGACAAATACTATATGATTCCACTTTACATGAGGTACCTAGAGTAATCCAATTCATAGAGACGGAAAGTAGAAAGATGGTTGCCAGGGGCTGCAGAGAGGGGAAATGGGGATGTGTTTAATGGGGACAGAGTTTTAGTTTGGGAAGATGAAAAAGTTCTGGAGATGGATGGTGCAGATAGTTGCACAGCAATGTGAGTGTATTTAACATTACTGAACGGTACACTTAAAATGGTTACGATGGTAAATCCTATGTTGTCTATACAGTCCACCAAAACACACACACACACACACACACACACATGCATACACACACAGATGTTTCTCTTTGTAAAGCATGGTCTTTTCTATTAATACAATGTGCAGAATCACACCTCCTTCCCCCTAATCTGTTGTGGAAGTTAGTTCAGGTTTGTATACATTGCATGTCCGCACGCCAGGCACACCTATGATGTGTTTCCGCTCTGGGAGTTGCCCGTTTACAACCACTTCCTCAGTGAGACTCTGTAAGAGTCACTTGCTCATTCACAGACATTTTATTTTGCGCTTGTCTCTAAAATCACTTTGAGAGTCAAAGCCATTCTCCCACCTCCATCGCTCTGTGCTGACACAGGTGTGACAGCCAGCCCTCTGCTTAATGATGTCATCCTGTAATTACCCTCCCACTGGGAGGCTGGGGGACACGCACGCGTGGTCTCGCTCACCTCACAACAGCGACGTGACAACCTCGAGCTCTTTTCAGCCACACGCCTGGGCTCTGCTGAGCCTTGGACCTGCCGGCCATGCGGGAGGCTTCCTCTGACTCATCCATGCAAGAAGCTGCTTTATCTCCTTCTCCCCTCCCTCAGTCCCTCCCCATCATTTCCTCCATAGAAGCCAGGAGCTGAGCTAAAGGTCGGCACACTGCGCCCCAAGTGCGGGGAGGCTGCTCAATGAGCAGTCCGTCCGCCTGGTGCTCGCCGGGTGGGCCCCAGTCACGCGTCGCGCCTGCGCAGTGGCTGCGCAGAGGGCAGCAGGACCTCAAAGCCCTTTGCAAGCGTTGACTTAGGAATCCTCGCGCAGACCCTAGGAAATGATGCAGCTATTCTGAAGTCGAGGAAACTGAGGCACACTGGGGGCCACGGTCATGCTGAGTATCATACAAGGGGATGAGCCAACAAGAACTCAGGACTTCCTTGTTAATTTTAACCCTTCCATCCCCATCCTTCCTGCTATTTTCCAGAATTTGGTTCATGGGTTCCAGTTCATTTTCAATGGGTGGAGGAAACAGAATAACAATTTTGTGCAAAATATGATCCAGAAATAGCAACCCAGTACTCCGGGCAGCCTAGAGAATCTACGTTGGACAACTCCTAGCAAAGCTTTTCTTGCTTTACTCCCCAGGAGTGTCTGATCTTTCAGCTTCCTCTCTCACAATGCCGGCATCTTTTTGGAAAGCCCTCACCTCAGGTTGTAAGAGTCGGTGTTTCTCAAACTTAAATGTGCATAAAAATCCCGTGGGCATTTTGTTAGGCTGCAGTGGGGCCTGAGGTTTTGGATTTCTAATAAACTCTCAGGGACCGCCCCTGGTCCTTGGGTAGCAAGGATCCAGACCTGGGAAGGTGACTATAGACAATATCCCTGTTGACAATGACATCTAGAGCCTATCCTTCCCTCACTGCCAGCTTTCTGGGAGTTTAATTATTCTGAGCTTTTAATTATTCTGAGTTTAATTGTTCTGCCTCTTTAGAGTCTAATTTGCAAACCACGCTAATGTTAGCACATCACAGCATTGTATGAAGGTAAGAAAGTCGTGCTCATTTAAAAGCTTATAGAAACTAGGGAGATGATACTATCTCTGCACTTAACATAGTTAATAGACATGCTGCTTTTAAGTGTAGTGCCAGGTATAAGTTTGCTAAGCAACATTCCAATGCAATGGACTGAAAAGAGAATGATATGCATTGGTCATTTGGGAGTGAAAAGAAAAATTGCCTTTCAAACCTACCATCCAATGTGTCTCAGGTACATAGTCCAGGCCCCTAAAAGGTTTTACAATACTCAGTTATCAGTGTCTCGCATGACCTTTCACCTCCACCATGTTGTTTATATGCCCTGCAGTTGTCATGGCAACACTGATAACCAGCTTCTCAACGCCCAGGGAATGCCAGAGTCATCAAAGCACAAAGCAATCTCATTTTTTAAGTCTTGAGGCCTGTCACCCTATAAACTAAGAGGAAGCCGAGGCTCTGGGGCACGATTTCTGAATAATAAGGTAAACGGTAACATCTGAAGATTTTGAAGACCTCAAGCTAAAGTAGGTCCAGGACAGGAGACCATAACCACAGGGGGATCCTTGGGTGTGTCTTTCTGGCCTGGATGCCAACTGTGCAGCCCGCAGGGTAGGGATGATGTTTGCACCTGGTAGCATCTTACTGCCCATCAGCACCTCCCCTGCGTTTGTGTGGTAAGGACAGTGGAGACAACACTGTCAATTGCTGTCAGGCCACCCACCATGTTCCACCCCAGGGCGGGCAGAGGAGGGGTGGGCAGGCAGCTCCCTTGACCCTGGTTTCTGCCTCCGCTGTGCAGCAGATTTCCATTCTCTGCACAAATTCCTACAGCCTGATGTCATAAAACTTTACTTGGTTTTTTTGTTAAGCGTTGGGAAATATTTCAACTATCTTGAAAAGTGCAGCTAATATTGCAAGTATATCCATATTGGCTTTATCAAACGTCAACATTAATTTTGCTTAAAAGAAACAAACCTGTACAGGTATAGCTGATATTCTCTGGGTACCCCTCCTAATCCTCCTTCTCTTTGCCTTTCGATAGCTAACTACCATCTTGACTTTACTATTTGCCACCCCATGCATATTTTACACTATTGCTTCATAGATGATAATAAAAATGTGTTATTGTTTTGCATATCTTTATGTAAACAGCGTCATACCATACACATCTTGCAAACTTGATTTTTTTCACTCAACATTGTGTTTGTGAGATGTAGCTATGTTGATACATGTAACTCCGGTTTCTTCGTTTTATTTGCTGAATAGTATTCCATTGTATGAAGAAAAACAACTTACTTATCCATTCTCCTGTTCATGACATTTAAGTCCCTTAGAATTTTCACTATTGCAAATAAGGTATCCATGAACATACTTATAAATGTTTCCTTGTGCCCATGTCCCCAAGTTTCTTTACCTAGGAGTGGAATTCTTTGGACACAGAATAGATATATCTTTAACTCTGCAAGATGCTGCCAATTATTTGCTCTTCCAATGTGTACCAACTTACCCTTCTGCCAGCAGTGGGAAAATTCCTGTCTCTCCACATCTTCACCAACACACAGAATAGACAGACTTTTTACTTTCTGGTAGTGAGAAGGAAATGCTATCCCACACCCTTTATTTATTTCTTTATTTAAAAAATTGTTCCACCTCTATACTTTGCCAAGGTATACTTCACAAAATTTGTCTGTGTTTAAGGTGTACAACATACTATTTTGATATACATATATACATGGTGAAATGATTACCACTATCAAGCTAATTAATATATCCATCACCTTACATAGTTATAATTTTTTTTGTATGTGATGAGAACACCTAAGATCTACTCTCTTAGCAAATTTCAAGTATATAATATAGTATTAATATGTCGGCATGCTGTAAATATAATCTTCATCCCCTACTTTTTAAAAATAGCTTCATGAAGATATAATTTATATACCATAGAATTCGCCGGTTTAAAGTGTACAATTCAATGGCTTTGAGCATATTCCCAGAGCTGTGCCTCCATCAGCACAATGAATGGTGGAATATTGTCATTACCCCAAAAAGAAATCCCACCCCTTTTAGATGTGACCCCCAATTCCTCCCTCGAACTTCCACACTCTCCTCCACACCAGGCAACCACTGATCTACTTTCTATCGCTATAGATTTGTCTATTCTGGACTTTCCATATAAGTAGAATCATACTTTCATTCTCTTCACAAACTCCCATAACACTTCACCTATGTTTTTATTTAATATTGGGAAATATTTCATTGCGTGGTTGGTACCCATTTTAATTTGAATTTCTCTAATTATTAGTAAGTCTGGCAATGTTTTCAAATGCCAATAGGCCATTTAGAGTTCCCCTTCTATAAATTGCCAACTTATACTTTTTATCCAGTATTTGATAGGATTGCTCATTCTTCTTGTTTATCTGTAGGAGTTAAACGAGCATGTGTTAATTCTTTTTTGGTTATATATGTTGTAGCTATTATTGGAAGGCCACCTTCCAGACCTTTCTGACATGCTACAAAATAAAGAATGCCTCCCTTTTCCCAGAGCCCTTTTCTCTTCCTTTTCCAAGAGTCATAAATGTAGAGCAATTAGCTTACATTCCAAAGGGTTGTAAAAACCCAGAGGTGCCCTCTCCTTTCCCTGGAGTGGATTTGTGTTTCCACCTTCAGAGCAGGAGGGGTCACAGATGTACCTGCAGCTTCTCTCTGAGATCCATCCTACTGGAGGTCTTCCCTGCGTACAAACGCCTGCACACTTGTACAGGTCTCACCATGCCGGCCTGGTGAAGTTGGGGCACAGGGAATTGGCACTCAGACTTGTAGGTGGGCAAATAATTGGTCTGTCCTCTGATCCAGAAACCTCATGTCACCAGGCAGGATAAATAAACAAATATAGATATAAAAATTTAACAAATATTTTCTCCTGTTACATAGTTTGACTTTTCCCTTTGTTTATGCTCTTTTTAAATTATGGTAAAATATACAGACAGTACATAAAAGTTACTATTTTAACCATTTTTTTAGTGTACAATTCAAGGGCATTAAATACATTCACAGCGTTGTTCAACCATCGCCGCCATCCATCTCCAGGACTTTTTCATGTTCCCGAACGGAAACTCTGTCCCCACGAAACGCCAGCTCCCCATCACTGCTTTCCCCAGCCCTGCAACCACCATTCTACTTCCTGTCTGTGTGAGTTTGACCACGCCAGGGACGAGTCTGTGTGGAACGACAGTACGGCCTTTGTGACTGGCTTCTTTCACTTAGCGTAATGTCCTCAAGATTCATTCGTGTTGCAGCATGTGCCAGGATTTTCTTTCTTTTCTTAAAAAATTGTGACAAAATACACACGACATAAAACTTACCATCTTAACTGTTTTTACTTGTACAGTTCAGTGGCATTAAGTATAGTCATGTTTTTGTGCTGCCATCGCCACCATCCATCCACAGAACTCTTTTTAATCTTGCAAAACTGAGATTCTGTAACCATTAAACACTAACTCCCCATTCTCCCTTCTGCCTGGCTCATTCCTTTTTAAGCTGGATACTATTATATTCATTGTAGGTACATGACACATTTTGTTTATCCATTCATCAAAGACACTTAAATTGCTTCCGCTTTGGGCTATTGTGAATAACATTGCTATGAACATTGGTGTACAATTATTTGATTGTTTATGCTATTGTTGTACAAAAAAAGTTTTTTTTTTTCAGTTTTAACACATTCACTTTTTTCACCCTTTGCTTCATGGTCCGTGTTTTATGTGCTATAAAACGCCACTGTTTAAATGTACCACGTTTGCCAGCATGGCCTGCTTTCTGGTTCCCGTTGCCCCCCACAGGCACAATGCTACCCCCTGCTAGCATGTCTCCAACCTTTTTGGCACCGTGGACAGGTTTCATGGGCAATTTTTCCACTGACAGTGGGGGATGGGAGGGAGGAGGCAGAATTCAGGCAGTGATGGAGCAATGGGGATTGAGCCTTCCTCCCTCGCCTCCCCCTGCTGTGTGACCCCCGGTGCTTAAGTTTCATGGAAGACAATGTTTCCACTGACCGGGGCTCTGTGGCCGGTCCCCAGCAGGCCACAGACCGGTACTGGTCCTCGGCCAGGGGTTGGGGACCGCAGCTCCAGACCTGAATCAGGGCAGACACGGAGTTCACTGGCTGGCTGCACTCGAATCTCATGCCCCGGGACCACTGACCAAACTCTCCCGGCAGTATTCCTGGGGCCCAACCCAGTCTAGTGACTCCAGTCTCCGGTCTGGTTCCTCTGGGCCGGTTCCTGTCTGCTCTCACTGGTTCTTCTAATGAATGGAGTCTTGTACCTGAACTCAGCCCCAGTGTAGGGCTTTGTTGTGTCCCGTAACCTAGACCCTCCACCCTTGTCCACGTCTTGATTATCTGAGTTCTACCCACCTGCCAGGACTTTCTCCAACTGCTTGCTCCAGAGATCTTTCCTAAGCTTCCACCCTGGGTCAGTGAGGCTTACATGACTGGGGTCTCAGAGTCACAGACTCCTCCCCAGCCCCACTTAGACTATAACCAGAAGTGCCTGCATTCCTCACGTACACAAATAATCATAGTCATTCCACAATTTTTAAAATACCATCTACTATGTGCCAAGCACTGCTTGGATGCAGACAAGTAAGACCCATGCCCTCATGGTGCTAACAGCATGGTTGGTGCTAAAATAATAATAATAATAATAATTGGGAGGTCACTAGACTGAGGAGGCTCTGGCGCCCTGGTTCCTACACAGCAAACTGAAACCCAATTCAGTGTAAATGGTCGTATTCTAGGCCAATCAGAAACTGTCAACCAGCTTCTAACTAGGGGGTTTCCACTGAAATGATTCCTTTGTCTGGCTTCCAATTTCACCCTATAAAAGCCTTCCCCTGCTCCTTTGGTGAAGCCCTGAACTACTAGGTCTAGGTGTGGTCTGGAACTGCCCAATCCATGAATCACTGCTCAAATAAATTCTTTAATATTTTACTGTGCCTCACTTTACCTTTTAACATTGAGGAACAGACAATATATAAGTAAGCAGGCCAGGTGTGGTGGCTCACGCCTGCAATCCTAGCACTCTGGGAGGCTGAGGCGGCCGGATAGCTCAAGGTCAGGGGTTCAAAACCAGCCTGAGTGAGACCCCGTCTCTACCAAAAATAGAAAGAAATTAATTGGCCAACTAATATATATAGAAAAAATTAGCCGGACATGGTGGCTTATGCCTGTAGTCCCAGCTACTCGGGAGGCTGAGACAGGAGGATCGCTTGAGCCCAGGAGTTCGAGGTTGCTGTGAGCTAGGCTGACGCCACGGCACTCACTCTAGCCTGGGCAACAAAGTGAGACTCTGTCTCAAAAATAAATAAATAAATACAAAATTAAGTAAGCATGTAAACAAATGAAACCATTACAACCTAGGCTAAGCTCTGAAGGTTCTAAACAGGGCGTTATGCTAGATAGAGAGTGACTGGGTTGTGGGCATGCTGGTCCTAAGGTGGCTGGGGAAAGAGGTAGAAGTGCCGGAGGAGGCACTTGCTAGGCAGAGGCTGAACAGCAACTGCGGAGGCTCCGGAGGCCAGTGAGAGAGTCAACATGCTGCTGCCTGGGATTGCACCGCAGCTCCAAAGTCTAGGCTGAGGAACCCCAGCTCTCCAGTGGCACAACCAGTTCTGTGGCCTCCTGGCACTGCCCGTGTGGCCCCATCTGGGAGCCCCTCATCTCCAGTCGGGCCTCCTGGGATCTCTGTCTCCACGCTGGGCCTCAGCTGCGCTGCTGCCACCTTTCCTGTTTCCAAGAAACTCACTCAAAAAAAAAAAAAAAAAGAAACTCATTCAACAAGAATTTATTGAGGAGCTAACAGGTGGCCAGCCCTGAAGAAGCAAACATAAATAAGCAAAAGAATTGGGAGCAGAGTCTCAAAGAGATATTTGTACACCTACTGTAGACAGCATCCTTGACATAAGCAACTCCATCTTAGAACAAGACTCCACCTTACATTTCAAAAGGCATCATGCCGACAGGGACCAGATGTTCATCAACACAGGCTATGCCCAACCAGAAAAGATGTAACCCTCTACTTGCAGCCCTCACCAGAGGACCCTGGGGCTTTTTAAAGAGCAGGATTTCACCAGGTTTCTTTCTTTTCTTTGCGTTTTTAATTTTTAATTTAATTTAATTTAATTTTTTGAGAGATATGGTCTCACTTTGTCACGCAAGCTGGAGTGCAGTGAAGTGACCAAAGCTCACTATAGCCTTGAACGTCTGGGCTCCAGGGATCCTCTTGTCTCAGCCTCTGCAGTAGATGGGACTACAGGCACATGCCACCACATCTGGCTAATTTTTTAAAAAAATTTTTTGTAGAGACAAAGTCTGGCCATGTTGCACAGGCTGGTCTCCAACTCTTGGCCTCAAGCACTTCTCCTGCCTTGGCCTCTCAAAGTGATAGGATTACAGGTGTGAGCCACCATGCCCAGACAACCTCACCAGTGTGACATGGCCATCTCAATAGACACTATCTTGCTGTCACTCAAGATCAGCATCCAGCATCTGCCACCAAAGGTTCTGCCCAAATCAAGGACTCTGCTTTGCAAGCTATTAATGACCCGACCGGATGAGCCCAGCACACTCTTCCTGTCCGCGTCACTTTCCTTGAATGGGTTCGTAACCCCTTTTCCTATCACTTTTCTCTTGAATGTTATATGTTGCTCTGTTTGACATGAAATTTTTAATCTGTAATATTAATATATTGGTTAAGTATGCTGCTGTGTTTGGTTTGCAATACTGACTGACTGGTGCATCAGCGTGAGCATGCGTGCTTGCAGCTCTGGCTACCAAGTGAACAGACGGCCCGAAGGAGAACCGCCTCCTTGGGAACTCCATGTGGCGCGTGGCTTTTATGATTGCCTATGCATCAGCAAACGTTTGCCCTTGTGCGAAGACACAAACATATGAGGACTTGGTTGTGTCTGACCTTGCACCATGCATGACATCTATGTCCACAGCAGCAGCAGCATTTATCACAATTGCCAAGAGACGAAAACAAGCCAAGTGTCACACTCGGACAGGTGAATAAATTAACAATATGTGACCTTGGAATATGATTCAAGCTAAAAAAGAAGGAAATTCTGACATGAATGAATCTTGGAGAACATTATGCTCAGTGAAATAAGCCAGTCACACAAGGACACATAATGTATAATGCCACTTCTGTGAGGGTCCTGGAGTGGCCAGATTCACAGAGACAGAAAGTAGGATGGGGGTTGCTATGGGCTGAAGGAGGAAAGAATGAAGCTATATTGTTTAACGGGTACAGAGTTTGGGGTTTGCAGGATGAAAAAGTTCTGCAGATGGATGCTGGTGCTGGTCGCACAACAACGTGAATGTACTTAATGCCACTGTCCTGGGGGAACTGCAACAACTCCCAACAGGAGTTGACCTAAACCTGTGCACTAAGAGCCTCGATCTAACTCCAGCGTGGCTTCTGGCAGCCTACAGCCCGATCCCTGAGAAAATCCAGCCCCCCTTGAGTTCTTGTCTGGAAAAACTCCAGGCTGACAAATGGAATTTACTGTTGGTTCCAGGCAGCACCTACTGGTAGACCCCTGACCTCCCTTTCTTAGTGCATTTACTAAAAAAAAAAAAAAAAAAATGCTTACGACTGTAAATCTTTGCTTTGTCCTTTTTGAGATGTATATCTATCTTATCTATCTGCTATAGTCAACTATTTTAAGGACCTGAAAGAAATTCCGTTTAAACGTAATCTTCAGGAAGGATGGGGGCCCAGTCTCTCTAGTCTCTGTAGGAGGACTGCAGCCTAACTTTGATGAACTGAACGACATGGTAAGCAGACACCACTGAGCTAGTCGAATTGACACGGCCGAGCCTCTTACCACCTTTTTGGGATTTTTCACTTTTCTAACTCTGTTCCAGCCCCTACTCACTCCCCTTCCCAATTCCCTCCATCTCCCTTTAAATGGCCCCTCCATCTCCGTGCGTCTGAACAGAGCTCTGCTCTTCCCCTCACTGAAATGGTTACTGAATAAAATTTGTTTTTATGCTCTAACATCCAGCTTTGCTTATCTTTGAGAACTGTACACTTAAAAATGATTATGCGCGGCCGGGCGCAGTGGCTCAGGCCTGTAATCCTAGCGCTCTGGGAGGCCGAGGCAGGCGGATTGCTCAAGGTCAGGAGTTCGAAACCAGCCTGAGCAAGAGTGAGACCCCGTCTCTACTATAACTAGAAAGAAATTAATTGACCAACTAACATATATAGAAAAAATTAGCCGGACATGGTGGCGCATGCCTGTAGTCCCAGCTACTCGGGAGGCTGAGGCAGGAGGATCGCTTGAGCCTAGGAGATTGAGGTTGCTGTGAGCTAGGCTGACGCCAGGGCACTCGCTCTAGCCTGGGCAACAAAGCGAGACTCTGTCTCAAAAAAAAAAAAAAAAAAAGATTATGCTCCATTCACCATCTGTAGGGCAGAGAAATTTGTAGGACAGAGGAAGGGCAGAGGAATTTACTTGGGTGGGGCAAGTAACCCCACCCAAGTAAGGTTTGAGCTAACCACAAACCTTTGCTTCTGGTCATTGCTTGCTCGCTACACCGCTGTAACGGGAATTATGGGATGAGGTCATTGAAGCACAGGCGACTGGCCCATCAGGCAATAGAGGGCAACCAACCCGCCAATTATTTCAAAAGGCAATAGTGGGCAACCAATCATTTTAAAGGTCAATGATCCATGCGTAGTCGGCTTGTGCGCAGCTTGTGCACCGTGGGGATAAAAGGCATGCCCTTGTTCCGGTCGGGGTCCTTGCCTGCGAGAGGGGCCACTGCGTTGGTTCTCTGGGGCTTGGACCCTGGCTAGCCAGAAAGTAAACCTCCTCTTGTGTGATTGCATCCTCAACGTCTCTGCTTTTCTGTCCGGTGGGGCTGTGGAAGGTCGGTCCCTAACACATCCACCCGGCACTGCCTCCCGCCAGCAGCGGCCCCAGCATGGGTGGGAGAGGGAAGGGGTAGCCAGCCCCTTCTAGGTGGCAGTCGCAAGGATTTTTTTGTTTTTCTTTCTGTCGCCATTTGTGTAAATTACTAGCCTTTTTTAGGAAAAAATAATGTAAAGGTGTTTTGTATAAATTCTGAATTATTTTCTTGTTGCTTTTCTCTTAGGAAAAAATGAGAACTAAAAAAAATCAATTACATGGAGAAAAAAATGGTTAAGATGGTAAAGTTTATGTGTCATGGTGGCGCATGCCTGTAGTCCCAGCTACTTGGGAGGCTGAGGCAGCGGGATTGCTTGAGCCCAGGAGTTTGAGGTTGCTGTGAGCTAGGCTGACGCCACGGCACTCACTCTAGCCTGGGCAACAAAGCGAGACTCTGTCTCAAAAAAAAAAAAAAAAAGTATACTGAAAACACATTTTTTTAAAAAAAAGCAAAAGCAGATGTGGAGCTTTCATTCCCTGAGCTTGCCGCATAGTAGAAGAGATAAGGCATGTGGGGAAAACAGGGAAAAGCGTTACATTTGAGGTAATGGGTGTGTGGGGGGGAGGGAAAGATTGCTTCTAGTGGCCAGGCGAGGAGAGGGACAGGGGACGCAGAAGGAGAACAGCCCCCTGGGGCAAAGGATCCAATGAGCCAAGGCTCCGAGGTGCAAAAGCACCGGGCTGTTCCGGCAGCGGCAGGCGCTGCCCTCCGGCTGCCTCTCAGTGCTGAAACCCTCAGTGGATGACAGCAATTGCTACTCTTTGTTTCAAACTAGCAAAGGTGATCTTTCATAAGGAAGTCATCAAGAACTCTCCAGGTGCCCATTAGCGGACCACCCACTTCAAATATGTATAAAAAATTGAAGTCTCCAAAAGGGAGTTGGAAATTGGAGAGAGAATTTCCTTGAAAAAATTGAAGTGCTTTGGCATTTTCCCACTTCCTCCACCCAGGGGAGAACAGCTCCCCTGGCCTGAGTGCCTGCAGGGGGCCTTCAGAGGACCAGGTCTGTGTCCCTCCCCACTCCAGCTCCCCACAGCTCCCCGAGTTTATGGGATATAACAGACCAATGCCAGACCCACATCTCAGGATGCCTTAAGGAAAGAGACCCTGGGAAATGCCTGTACTTTCCGAATTGGAGATTTGGTGTCATGAACTAGAGATGGGCAAGACTAGACAAAGTTGGTCTGAGGTTGTCAAAGAAACTGCCCAAGAGTGTCACCTGGAGGGACAAGGAGAGGTCAGCAGACAGAAGCCGCTGTGGCCAGCAGGGGGGATGCGTTTACCTGTGTTAGAGAGACTTCAGCAGGGAGGGTCTCTAGGGATTCCTATTCCAGCATTTTACAAGATGGGCCATCACCAACAATCTCATTGAAATTGTTCCACTGGACAGAAAATCTGCCATAAACATCTGCCCGGCCCGGAGAACCTGGCTGCTGCTGAAGAAAGAGCTATCGAGGGACACTTCCCTGTCCTTCTCCCTCCATACCTTTCCAGCCTGTCTCCTCCCCACCCTGCCTCGACCTGCTCAAATGAGACCAGTTTGCAAGACTCGAAGTGATCACTTTTTATTATCAGAGAGGGGCCAGATAAGTACTGGGATGTGCCCATAATTTCATCTGAGGGGTGGAGAACAAGGAGCAGGTGTGGACAGGCTGGGAGCGGGTGGGGGAGTGGAATACAGCTGTTGCCGGTGACAATAGCAGGTCAGCCTAGCACAGTGGCAATAAGTCAACATCCCCAGCAGACTGCAGAGCTCCAGGCATCAGCTCCTATCACATCGGTGAACAAAACTAACTCCTGAGACGCGCACTAACCCCTAAGAGGAATAACTGGGGACGAGGGAGTTTAGGAAAATACCAGTGTTCCCTGCCACTCAATTAGGTGACATTTCAGAGCTTTGAAATTTGGGGTACCACTGTACTCCTAACACATTTGCACCTACCTGGGGTGATGCCAGAGGCACAAGGGCTACAGGTGATACAGGTGATTGAGATTCGTGTCAATCGTAATTTCTGTAAGTAGAGACTTTGTTGTTCTATTGCTGCATAACAAATTACCCCAAAACTCAACGGCTTCAAACAACAATGAACATTTATTATCGCACACAGTTTCTGTGGGTCAGGAAGTTGGGCATGGCTGGGCTGGGCAGATCTGGCTCTCGTGAGGTTGCAGTAAGACGTCAACTGGGGCCACGGTCATCCAAAGGCTTGCCTGGGGCTGGGGCTGGAGGACCCACTTCCACGATGGCTGGATGATATGGCTGCGGGCAGGAGGCTCGGTGCCTCACCAGGTTACCTCCTCATGAGGCTGCCTGGGTGTCCTCACAGCAACAGCTTGAGTTACCAGAGCAAGGGGTTTGAGAGAGCAAAGAAGAAGCCAGGATGCCTTTTGTGACCCAGTCTGGCAAGCCACACATCTTTACTTCTGCATACTCTTGTCACTAGAGATGAGTCACTAAGTCCAACCTAAACCCAAGGGGAGGGGAATTACAGTTCCACCTCTTAAAGAGAGGAATATCAAAGAATTGGTGACACCATAAAGTCCAATTTCTTTCTCATGCTAAAAGAGAAGAGGGAGGGCAGACAGGCGAGCAGGAGGTGCTGATGGTGACAGTGCCAGAGTGAAAGGACAAACAGACCAGTCAGGGATGCTGGTGCTCTAACCATTAGTCATAGCAGAACTATGACCGAGCCAAGTGTGGTGAGATACTTACAGGCTTGATCTCAAGATCAGGAGGGAGTCAGAAATAAATTATTGGTGATAGTCTCCTTTATAGAAAAAAATTAGGGGCAGGCACAGTGGCTCACACCTATAATCCCAGCAGTTTGGAAGGCTGAGGCAGGAGAATTGCTTGAACCCAGGAGTTCGAGACCAGCCTGGGCAACATAGCAAGATCCCATCTCTACAAAAAATTAAAAAATTAGCCAGGCGTAGTGGCACATGCCTGTAATTCCCGGTACTTGGGAGGCTGAGGCAGGAGGATGGCTTAAGCCCAGGAGTTTGAGGTTGCTGTGAGCTGCAACTAGCCCCCTGCACTAGACCAGACAACAGAGTGAGACAGTGTCTCCAAAGAAAAAAGAAAAGAAAAGAAAAGAAAAGAAAAGAAAAGAAAAGAAAAGAAAAGAAAAGAAAAGAAAAGAAAAGAAAAGAAAAGAAAAGAAAAGAAAACTGGGACAAAATTGCTTACTTTTTGAATAGCAGGAGAATGGAGTAAGAGAAAGAGTTTTCACTTTATATCCATTCATATGTTTTGGATTTTCAATTATGTGACTGTAATACTATTTCCAGGAAGAAAAACATTTAAATGAAAACAAAACAAAACAAAAAAAAAAACAAAAAAAAAACGAGGAGGGCCAAAGCTGAAAAGTATAGTCATGGAAACATAAATTTTTTTTAAAAATTGAGATATATTCACATGATAAAATTCACCCTTTTAAAGTATACAGTTCAGTGGTTTTTAGTGTATGCACACAGTTGTACAACTATCACCATTATCTAATTCCAGAACATTTTCATCACCCCAAAGGGAAACTCTATACCCATTAGCAGTCACTTCCATTCCCCCTTCTCTCTGGCAACCACTACTCTGCTCTATGTATCTACGATTTACTCATATGGACGTTTCATTAAAATAGAATCATACAATATGTGGCCTTTTGTAGCTGGTTTCTTTCACTCAGCATAATGTTTTTAAGATTCACTCATGTTGCTGCATGTTGCAAAAGAACGTACTCATCTTTATGGCTGAGTACTAATCTGTCGTGTGTGTGTGTGTGTGTGTGTGTGTGTGTGTGTGTCGGTGTACCATATTTTGTTTATCCATTCATCTGATGGACATTTGAGTTGTTTTGGCTGTTGTGAATAATGCTTCAGAAATGCAAAATTTTGATCCATACCGATTCCAAGGTATCCTTAAAACAAGAACAGGGTGGCATGTACTTCCTCATGACGGCGGCTATCTTCTATACACATGTTTTATTTAGAGACGAGGTCTCATGATGTTGCCCACGCTGGTCTTGAACTCCTGGCCTCAAGGGATCCTCCCACCTCAGCCTCCAGAGTAGCTGGGTTTATAGGTGCACGCCACTGTACCTGGCGGTACACATTTGAAAACACATTTAAAATACATTCTGGTCCAGTTATGAAAAAAGTCAAAATTTCCTTTAAGTCAAATCTTCTCTTTCCAGGTCCACGCACTTCTCGCCCGTGCTCTCAGCTCTCCCAGCTGTTCCTTTCTTCTCCTGCCACTGCTACAGCAGACTTTTCTCTCTGCATTTCAAGTCCTCCCCTCCTCTCCCTCCCCTTACCACCTTTCTTTCTCCCTCTGCCCAGGAAGGTTCCATTCTCTCCTGTCTGCCAAATGCCCAATCACCACTGCCAAGTTAACTCACCCTGGAAGGAATGAGAAGCCGGCCCACCCAAGCTCTCTCTGAATAGTCATTTCTGCCACCAGCGCTTCTCCTGCAGGCCAGGAGGGTGCTGAAACCTGTCCTGCCCCCAGTCTCCGCTAAGTGTGAAGCCGTGGCAGTTTTCAAGCCCAGGTTTACTGAGCCCCCAAGAGATAGGCTCTTTTTTTTTTTTTTTTAAAGCTAGTCAAGTGAAGCAGTGGGCGTGGGGAACCAACAGACTCTCAACAGAGATTAGGATCAGCAGCAACTGGACAACGGTTAGGTCAAAATAAGATCTGGAGAAGCAGACGACCTGGAGAAGTCACAGGCATGTGCATACACACACACACACACACACACACACGTGCACGCACACACACACATGCACACACACACACATGCACACACACGTGCACAAATGTGAACACGTGCACATGCAGGCGCCCTCCAGAGGATTCTCTGCTGCCAGTCTCTCCTGAGAGTCAGGGTAGACTAGATCATTAACATAAAAGATAAGAGCTGCCACTCTTCCACTGCTGTCTGTCTGGTCTCCAGGGAGAATGCCACCCGCACGGGAGAGCAGGCCGTATTTACCAGAGTGGCGCCGCCGCAGGAGTGAAAGGTCAGTTTCAGATCAGCTGTTGCTCAGAAGTTGAGGCTATTCTGCTATGGCCTGAATGAAACCTGTCTGGATTTTTAGCTTACATGTGTCATTGTCTGATGTGTCATTGTCCTGTCAGTGGCAAACATGTTCTTTAATGGAAGATAGACACATATCTTTCCTTTTTTTTTTTGAGACAGAGTCTCACTTTGTTGCCCAGGCTAGAGTGAGTGCCGTGGCGTCAGCCTAGCTCACAGCAACCTCAAACTCCTGGGCTCAAGCGATCCTCCTGCCTCAGCCTCCCAAGTAGCTGGGACTACAAGTATGTGCCACCATGACCAGCTAATTTTTCCTCTATATATTAGTTGGCCAATTAATTTCTATTTATAGTAGAGATGGGGGTCTCACTCTTGCTCAGGCTGGTTTCGAACTCCTGACCTCAAGCAATCCACCCGCCTCAGCCTCCTAGAGTGCTAGGATTACAGGCGTGAGCCACCGCGCCCAGCCGACACATATCTTTCTTAACTTCCTCTTTTCCTTTACATTCCCACTCTGAGAATGGCAGCCTTGTGCCCCTGAGCTGTTAGGACAGTCCTAATTGGCCTCTCCTCCTCTGCTCTGGCCTGGTGCAGTCCCCCTTACAAAGCAGCACGGGCTGACCACACCCCTACATCCCCGTCAGTCCCTTGCTCCAGACCATTCTGTGTCTCTCTGGCACCAACAGGACAAAGTCCCGATCCTTGGCCTGGTGTGTGGACATATAGGACGTGCCACAGCTGGGTGCCGGGCTACCTTTCCAGCGTTTGCTCTCCCACACACGATTCAGCTGCAGCCCAGCAGGCTGACTCACTCTCACCTCCCCCACACACCCCAGCGCAGGCTGCCTGCACTCTCCCCTCTCTGTCTAGGATGCTCCTCACTTCCTCATTCAGCAAATACTCACAAAGTCTTCACTACATGCCAAGAGGCGAGACTTCAGGGTGACACTGCCAGTGAGGGCAGCAGACAGCTCTGAAATGGCATGAGAAGTGGCAGGTGTTCGGTCCGGAGCAGAATTGGGGACAGTAAACACGTGTTGGGGGTGGGCAGGCAGGGTCACACGAGCTACACCCGCTGAGCGCTTCTTAACAACTCTTTCAGCTAGGGACAGTCATCACGTTCTAGACAGGACACAGAGAGCTGGAGTGCCCAAGGTCCCTGTGCCACTGCTGCTGTGCAGCTCACAAGGCCCACCTCGCACAGAACCTTCCGGATCACGGCAGACTTAAGCGACTGCTCCTAGGGACCCCAGCTCTCACGTTCTGCGTTTCCCATGGCAAGGAATCACACCCGGCCTGTACCGTGCAGTGTTTTCAAACCTTCACACGCGTGTTACGTCTTGCTCCCCAGCCGGACGTGTTCCTGTGGGCAGGGCATGGTTTCACATACACTATTTTGTACTGAGTAGGCAGTCAATAAAAATATCTGCTGAATGAATAAGTGAATGAATGTACTCATAGCACCTATCTATTCAAAAAATAGCTCTACGTTCTGTTCTAGTAGAGGTAATAAAAAGAAAAAAAAGTTACAAAAAATAGCTCTACAACACAGGGGTAATTTACTCTTTTCCACTTCCCAGGAGTGCCGGTTAAATCAATTCATTTGTGTACATAATGAGACTTGAGCTCTTCAGATGAAAAACACTAAATCTCGCTTACTAGAAAAAAAAAAAAAGGCTTATATTTTACCTGGTATAAGGGGCCTCCATGAGTCTGTTTTAATGGGTGTATAATGTCTCCTTTAAATGCAAATAAAAATACAAACAGTGGAGAGCATAGAATGATGGAGACAAACTCACTTTTCCTCTTTAAATATCTTTGCCTTTTTGCCATATCTAGAATGATCTCTGAGCAATGGGCGTACGCTGCAAAATACAGAAGAAAACATCAGAAGAAAGGTACAAAGTGAAGCACAGCTCTGAGCTGGCCTCTTCCTGAAGGGTGGGGTGGCCAGCTCCTCCACCTGGCTCTCCAGGACACCAGCCACAGGAATGGGAACTTTGAGCTCAGCAATTAGGGCGGCTGGAGCCACGCCCAGGCCCCCAGCACCCTCCGGCTTTTGTCTGGGGAGAAAATGCTGCTGAGCATAGATGAAATCTGCAAGGAGATTAAACCTAATGGAGGGAGATCGGCAGGTTTGCCCTCCCTGCTTTCCCTCAGGGCTGCAGCTGCCAGCACCCAGGCGGTGCAGTGCAGGGTGGGAGGTGGCCTTGGGGGAAGGGAGTGGGCCTGGTTGACTACACCCTTCTTCTTTATGGCTGTCCTCCCCGTTTGGAGGACACTGTCCTAACTCCCCTTCTTGCCAGTTTTCTGACCCTACCACATTCTCCCAGCCCCCACGCTTTCTGCGCTGCCTGCTTTGAAAGTCCCTTCCCCTCGACTCCTCACCCTTTCTCTGGACAATTCCCTCATTCTTAAGATGTCCAGTACCACCCCACCAAGTGGTGACCCCAAATCTTCACACACATCTACACACCTGCCTGCTGATAGCTCATACTCGTTATGCCCCCAAGGATGTCACCTGGGGACAATCCAAGACAGACATCCAATGTCTGTCTCCAAAACTCATCCTCTGATTTCCTACCTTGACGGGGTGGTACGCTGTCGACCCTGCTCACATCCAGCCAGGAACCTGGGCGTCACCTGCGAGACTGTGCTCCCTCCTCTCCCGGGTCCTTTCCATCCCGACTCCCCCTGCCCTGGTTCCTGCCTCCTCGAGCTCTCTCTCTCTCTCGGGAGACTCCAAGGGGGCTTTCCTGCCTCCAATCTCTCTCAGTCCAATTTCCACCTTTTAGCCACAGGGGTGTTTCTAAAATGCCAATCTGATTACATCCTCTCCCGGCTTAAACTCTTTCATCAACTGTACTGCCTAAAGCAGTGCTTTCTAAACCTCCTGTAACACACCTGGGAACTTTTTAAAAAATGGAGATTCTGAGGGTCCAGGAAAGGCTGAGTCAGGGTCCCCAGAGGAGTTAGAAAATCGCTTGCCTGAAGCATCATCTTTAAATTCCTTCAAAGAACCCTGGCTCCACACCAGCCCTGCTCTTCAGCTGTCCTCTCTCTACACCCTGCAAGAGCCGTGCAGCCATCTCCAAGCCTCTCCAACTGCAGGCTTCCCTGATGCCCCCAGGCAAAATTAATCCCACCCTTCTTTGGGCTTCCTTTGTAGCTTGTAGTTAAGAAAACTTCTCTACCACTTATTACAGTGTGTCCGTGCTGCATTTTAAAAAAAGATGTCTCCAGTCATAGCTAGTTTTTTTTTAAAAAAAAAAAAAAAAAAAAAGATGTCTCTCAGATCGGGCATGGTGGCTCAGGCCTGTGATCCCAGCACTCTGGGAGGCTGAGGTGGGAGGATTGCTGGAGCTCAGGAGTTCGAGACCAGCCTGAGCAAGAGTGAGACCCTGTCTCTACCAAAAATAGAAAAGAAATTAATTGACCAACTAAAAATATACAGAAAAAATTAGCTGGGCATGGTGGTGCATGCCTGTAGTCCCAGCTACTCAGGAGGCTGAGGCAGGAGGATCGCTTGAGCCCAGGAGTTTGAGGTTGCTGTGAGCTAGGCTGACACCACGGCACTCTAGCCCAGGCAACAGAGTGAGACTCTGTCTCAAAATAAATAAATAAATAAATAAATAAGTTCATGTCACAATTTTGAAGGAGTGATAGTAATTATGTGAAATATTCATGGGACTATAAATTGCATAGAAAGGATGCCTTCTTCCCACCAGTGCTTTTTACAGAACTGAAACGCATCTTTCCAAACGCCAGTTTCCCAAATTTCAGTCTAGATATAAAATTACAATGGCCCTTACAAGTTTTCAACTCAACTTCACCAGCCGTGCTGCATCACGTGTGGAACTCGACCCTTTTTTTTTTTTTCCTTTAAATGAACAGATTATTCTCAAGACTTATGTGTTATACTAGGTTTTGGATTTGTTATCTTCTCTCCTCACGCACCATCATTTCTCTTAGCTCAGAGATCTGGTCAAAGTCTCCCTTCCCCAGCCACACTGTTGCTGCCCGTCATTTCCTTACACCGCATCACCTTTGTCTGAATGGCCTCCCTTCTCTGGTCCCTGCAGCTGCCCAGCCCTGCAGCCCACAGGACGCACCTGGGCCTCCAGCTGTTTCTCAGAGACACCGAGCAAGACTGAGAAACTCTGTGGGACCAGCCCCTTCCTTCTCCCCTGACCCCGCGGCTGCCTCTGGAACTGTAAGAACATGGCACCCCCGGCTCTGGGCTGCCTCTGCCTCCCCACGCCCAGCCCTGATAACTTTCTAAGTAGTTTAAGACTTCAAGCCTTCTCACAAATTTACAAGGCAATTGGAAGCTCTGAAAGTTAGCATTCAATATGGTGTCAATGGGGAAAAAAAGCCAAATTCTGTAAAACAATTTTAAAAAGATTTACTCTGAGCCAAATTTGAGGACGGTGATCTGGAGCAATGCCCAAAGAAGCCTTGAGCAAGTGGACTTGTGTGGTTGGGCTACAGTTTGGTTTATACATTTCAGGGAGACAGGGGTTACAGGTAAAGTCATAAATCAATACGAGGGAGGCATACATTGCTTTGGCCCGAAAAGGTGGGCCATGGGGGATGTTTACAGGTCATAGGTGAGTTCGAAGATTCTTTGGCTTGTAATTGGTTAAAGACTTGAAGCTTTGTCTAAAGGCTTGGAAGGTTTTAAGATAAACAGGTCTGTTCATCAGAAAGCAGCTCGGACATAGCACTGGACATAGATTTGTTTTGTAAATTGAGGACCTGCAGGTTTGTCTCGAACACCCTTAGGCCTGTTAATGGGTTACTGAGGATGTCTTCAAGAAGGTGGGGGGGCATGAAGAGGCTTGTCTGACCTCCCTCCTCCTGCCAGACAATTTAGTTTTAGGATATTCTTTTGGCTACAAGGGGTTCCATTCAGTCAGCCGGTGTGTGGTGGGGTGAGCCTTACAATTTTATTTTAGTTCACAATGGGAACCCAAGGGCCAAGTACCCTTGTTATTTTCAGGAAATGTCATCATTTGATGATGAGCTCTGTTTTCCCTACATGCCTAGGTTAAGTGATAAATCCTTAAAGAGTAAAACAATACCCTGGAGAGACAGAGGAGAGCTAACCAAAGCACTCTAATCCTTTTACTGTGGAAAAGGAAGAAAGGAATGATGGGTAAGGCATGGGAAAAGCTACCAAGAATACCGATTAATTAGGAAAGGGAGGAATTTGCACTTTAGAAAAGTGGAGATAATGTGGAAGGCAAAGGAAACAGATAAAGGGAGCTCTCCCCAAACACCCTGGAGCCTTAGCAATGCATTCCTTCCCGCTGTCAGAGGCAGGAAAGGACTTGAGTGTGAGCGGCTGATCTCAGAATCAGACCACAGGGCTCACTGGCTTCTGCAGAGCTCTTGCTTGGATTAGCCAGGGACTCAGCCAAACCTGGCGGCTCCAAGAAGTGGAGGGGTGGAGTAAGGGGCAGATCACTGCTTGGCACATCTGCTTGGCACTCGACCTCCATGAGTTTTCTTGAAGACACAACACTTTAGGATTTGCAAAAAGCTTTTAGGAGGTGGGCGTGGTGGCTCACGCCTGTAATTAGCACTTTGGGAGTCTGAGGTGAGAGGATTGCTTGAGCCCAGGAGTTCAAGACCAGCCTGGGCAACATGGTGAGACCCCATCTCTAAAAAAAAAAAAAAATCAACCAAGCATGGTGGCACAGCCTGTAGTCCTAGCAACTTGGGAAGCTGAGGGAGGAGGATCACTTTAAC
Organism: Microcebus murinus; assembly: GCF_040939455.1. Classification (NCBI taxonomy): domain Eukaryota; kingdom Metazoa; phylum Chordata; class Mammalia; order Primates; family Cheirogaleidae; genus Microcebus; species Microcebus murinus. The sequence goes on from NC_134118.1 coordinate 10,665,262, forward strand.
CCAGGAGTCCGAGGTTGCAGTGAGTTGTGGTGACACCACTGCACTACAACAACAAAGTGAGACCCTGTCTCAAAACAAACAAAAAGCCAAAATAGGATCACAAGTCACTGTAAAGTAAAAGTTATTCCTTTAGCCAAAGTGATAATTCAAAGATTTCAAAAACCTTTATTCTTTGGTAAAGACTCAGTTTTTCAAATAAAAGATCTAATAAAGACAGCATGAGACAAACAGAACCTGTCTCTCCCTCTCTTCCGTCTTTTTTTTTACAGTTTATTTAAAAGGTAAGTACAAATGTTTTACTATTTCTTTTTAATATTATATACAAATTTTGTTTAAAAGAGAAAACCATATTTTTCTTTGAATCAATAAATGATGAATGCTAAAGTTAATTTTAATAAAATCTTATAAGTAGATCTATTTAATTTTATTCAGTTTCACCATATAAAATAAAGCTTTTATAAATTTTTTATAACTTCTTATAATTTTGTTAGTTTTTCCTAACTTTTTATATATATTTAGTCTATCTAATTTGTGTTCACTCTATTTCCCAGGCTAGTGTGCAGTGAGATCATCATAGCTCACCGTAACCTTGAACTCCTGGGCTCACGTGATCCTCCTACATCAGCTCCTGAGTAGCGGAGACTATAGGTATGAGCCACCATGCCCAACTATTTTTTAAAAATTTTTTGTAGAGATGGTGTCTCACTATGTTGCAAGGCTAGTCTCAAACTCCTAGCCTCAAGTGATACTCCTGTCTCAGCCTCCTAAAGTGCTAGGATTATAGGCATGAGCCACCACACCTAGCTAGTCTATATTGTTATATAGACATGTATACATTCCTATTTATATGTTGTCTATATGCACTAAATTAACTTAAATGAGTACTTATAAGCTAAATAAATAAACCCAAATTCTTTTAAAAATTAATGTGGCTTTATTAATCATTGATAAATAAAGCTAATTTTAAAATAGTTGGTAGGCCAGGCGCGGTGGTTCACGCCTGTAATCCTAGCACTCTGGGAGGCCGAGGCGGGCGGATTGCTTGTGGTCAGGAGTTCGAAACCAGCCTGAACAAGAGCGAGACACCGTCTCTACTATAAATAGAAAGAAATTAATTGGCCAACTAATATATATAGAAAAAATTAGCCGGGCATTGTGGCGCATGTCTGTAGTCCCAGCTACTCGGAGGCTGAGGCAGCAGGATTGCTTGAGCCCAGGAGTTTGAGGTTGCTGTGAGCTAGGCTAACACCATGGCACTCACTCTAGCCTGGGCAGCAAAGTGAGACTCTGTCTCAAAAAAATAAAAAAGTTGGTAAAATAAAATAAAAACATCATGGCTGGGCGCGGTGGCTCACACCTGTAATCCTAGCACTCTGGGAGGCCGAGGTGGGCAGATTGCTCGAGGGCAGGAGTTAGAAACCAGCCTGAGCAAGAGCAAGACCCCGTCTCTACTATAAATAGAAAGAAAATTAGCCAAACAACTAAAAATAGAAAAAATTAGCTGGGCACAGTGGCATGTGCCTGTAGTCCCAGCTACTCGGGAGGCTGAGGCAGCAGGATTGCTTGAGCCCAGGAGATTGAGGTTGCTGTGAGCTAGGCTGACGCCTGGGCACTCACTCTAGCCTGGGCAACAAAGCGAGACTGTCTCAAAAAATAAAAACATCTTCAAAACTTAATTCAGACATTTCTTCTGAATCTACTGGTCAGACAGGTATAGGCTGTCTCTAGTAGATGTTTTAAGGCCATAAAACTATTACTTCTGTAATAATTTTTTTTTTTTTTTTTTTGAGACAGAGTCTCGCTTTGTTGTCCAGGCTAGAGTGAGTGCCATGGCGTCAGCCTAGCTCACAGCAACCTCACACTCCTGGGCTCGAGCGATCCTTCTGCCTCAGCCTCCCGAGTAGCTGGGACTACAGGCATGCGCCACCATGCCCGGCTAATTTTTTATATACATATCAGTTGGCCAATTAATTTCTTTCTATTTATAGTAGAGACGGTGTCTCGCTCTTGCTCAGGCTGGTTTTGAACTCCTGACCTTGAGCAATCCGCCCGCCTCGGCCTCCCAGAGAGCTAGGATTACAGGCGTGAGCCACCGCGCCCGGCTGTAATAATTTTAATACCACTACAATCCAACCTGGGTGAGAAAGAGAGCTTGTCTCTAAAAAAAAAATATATAAACATATATACAAGTATATGTATACAAACATATATAAAGATTTTATAGATTCTTTTTATTTTTATTTATTTTTTACTTTTTGAGACAGAGTCTTGCTCTGTCACCTGGGCTAGAGTGTCGTGGCATCAGCCTAGCTCACAGCAACCTCAAACTCCTGGGCTTAAGCGATCCTTCTGCCTCAGCCTCCCGAATAGCTGAGACTACAGGCATACAAAAGATTTTATAGCTTTGATTTTAAAATTTTAGCCATGAGACAAGTATTGATAAAACTCACTATTTCAAAAGGATAGTTGGATTAAATTATGTCTTTGTAAATGGAATAATTTATGGCTAAAGCCCTCGCCAAGTTTTAGAGACCGTACAAATCCCTGAACTGCTAAATTAAACACCCAGAATGGTCTTACCTCTAAACTTCCAGTGCCTGAGATGATACATTTGCTTTGCTCTGGGCTCCTATTTGGCAGGTGTACACTGGGCCCGCCAAATTGGTCGTTAGCATACTGAAATGTTTCTATGCTGCTCTGTTGCCATCCTGAGCCCCCTGAGTCCCTCTATCACCCCAGCCCTTCATCTTGCCCCTAGAATTTGCTCGACCTTCTCTGCCCCACCACCACAGCGTGAATACCGGGCACAGCAGAGGCCTGCAGCACCTGCTCCATCACCACGGCCAGTGTCCATTCTGTTTGGGCAGGCTCCATGCCGAAACAGTTATCACATAAAAGGAAATTTCTGTCCTTCCTGTTTAAGCTGCACAAGACGGGGTTTACTGTTACCTGCAACCGAAAGTGCACCGCTTGATGGACTCTCCCACCTAAGCAGAGTGGCTTCCCTGTGATCCATCGGTGCCATGTAGCTCAGCTTTTCACCTTCCTACCCATCGCCCGAACACACCCAGCCCTCCGTCAGGCTCCAGTTCTGCAGTCCCACCCAGCCACTCTCCAATCCACGTAGTTTGCTCCCTTCTCCATACATCTATAGCATATATGGCTTGGGCCACACAAGTTAGCACATAAGCCTCATGTTATTTACAAATTGTTTGGTCTATGTGTGGATGAGCGTGTGTGTGTGTGTGTGTGTGTGTGTGTGTGTGTGTGTGTGTGTTTTATTTCATAAGAAAATAGCAACATTAAGGACAGGAGATAACATATAACCCTGTATATTCTCCAATAGTGTACTGTTGATAGGCTTAGAATAATATTCAATTTTTTAAAAAACGCAATGAATAAACTATATGGCTATTGTTGATTTTCATCAGCTTTCTGTTTGCTGGAGGGGAGGGGTGGTCTTTAGTGTTTAGTTTAGTTTGGTGAGGGGATGGATGTTGGGAAAAGAATCTAAGCCATTTATGTTTATTGTAAACATTTATGCCTAGGTGTCAAACCTCCGTTTTGACCTCCAACCAGACTCCATGTAGTAAATTCTTTTCAAGAACATAGCATGAGGCTGGGCGCGGTGGCTCACAGCTGTAATCCTAGCACTCTGGGAGGCTGAGGCACAAGGATTGCTTGAGGTCTGGAGTTTGAGACCAGCCTGAGCAAGAGTGAGACCCCGTCTCTACAAAAAATAGAAAAATTTAGCTGGGCATGGTGGTGTGTGCCTGTGATCCCAGCTACTGGGGAAGCTGAGGCAGGTGGATCACTTGAGGCCAGGAGTTTGAGGTTGCTGTGAGCTAGGCTGACACCAGGTAGGCACTCTAGCCCAGGAGACAGAGCAAGACTCTATCTCAAAAAAAAAGAATGCAGCATGAAAGATACATAAATCAAAATGTAAGGAAGGAAAGAGATAATTAACTGGATGGTATTTCATTTTGCTGTTTACATTTTCTTCCAAAAAAACCCCAATCAGAGTAGACTCACAGGAAGCCAAGAGGCTTTGGCAGCTCCATAGCCTGTGGGGTACAGGACAGCCTGAGCCACTCCTGGGGAGGGGCAGACTGTTGGCTTCAGAACTAGAGGAGGATGCTGGCAGTCCCAGCCATGGCCCCCACTTCCAATTTCCCTTCATCTTCTTAGAATTGTGTGACAAGGAAAGGGCCTAATTGGCCATCAGAAAGCGGATCCCATTTCCACACTGGAGCATAGATTATATGACAGTCCTAAGATGGAGAAGAACCAAATGGGATGTGGCCAGGAGGAGGTGATCTGAAACAGGGGCTACCAAGAAGAGCAGCCCAATGGTCCAGGCCACAAACCCAAGGGTCACCTGGCCCTCACCCATGCTCCTAGGGGCACCCCAGCTTGTGAGGAGCTGGTGTCCTCGACTGTAGCTTCTACCCCTGTGAACATCTGCAAGCACTGGCCGCCCACAGTCCTAAAAACCAGGGGGTTCAGATGGATCCAGCACCCACCCTGCTGTCATACACTGGCAGCCTTCTTTCCTGTCCTTTAGTATTTGCAGACACTTCATTTCCCACCGAGCACAGGCGGTGCATGTGCTGCCTCAGCCCGGCGGCCCCCGCAGCCCGGCGGCCCCAGCAGCCAAGCCACCCGCTGCCCCACGTCCCACTCTGATTCTTCTCCCCGCAGAAGACACGGTCTGGAGACAGACTCCTGTGCTTGCTGCGGCGCTGACAGCAGCTGGCACGAAGCCCGCACCAAAAGGGGTGAGGCCCCCAGGAGGAGGCTGACCCATGGAGAGCCCACCAAGCCTGGCGGGGCCTGGGGGTGGGCCGGTCCCCTGGCTTGAAGATAGAAGCAGCTGGAATTTCAAACCCCAAATACAACTGTTCGGTGATCTTTCCCGGACTTGCCTTATTGCAGGAGCTTGTTCTTTCTTAGTTACAAAAATGTTTCCCCATCATTAAGATATTTGAAGGATTTTTTTCCAGAACTCCCTTGTCTGCAGCAAGCCCGTTCATTTAGAGAGCTGGATTTCTGTCCTTGTGACGCCTTTTGGAAACTTTGCTTCTGCCTCTGCCTCTGGAAGGCCGCCCCCGAGAATCCACTCTTTCCAGTTCCCCATCTCCAGTCTCAGAGGCAGGGCCATGAAGCCACTCTGGGCCATCCAAGGTCAAAGGCATCTCAGAGATGCTGGGACAGCGAATGCAGCAAATGTCCCGGGACTGCTCGCTGCTTCTTTGGAGAAGACAGTTTCTTCCCCGAAGCACACTGGTGGAAGGCAGCAAGCACAGGCGTACTTGCTCCGAAATGGAAAGCAGCGGCGAAGCTACCGCAGGAGGGAAGGGGACCCCAACCAGAGCTGGGCTTTCCGGAAAAGCAAGAGCTCCCAGCTTTCTGCCTGACACCAAACAGAGTAAGACAAACATATGCGCCCAGCAACACCACCAAGACCTGGCTTTCCTCCAGAATCCTAACTACCACTTGGCTCAGGTGCCAGAGGAGCTCTGGGGTGCCCAGGTGGGGCGGGGTGAATGCTCAGCTGGTGTCACAGCCCCCGCCCTCTGGGTGAGCGTGCCCCCTCCTGACCGGGAAGGCCAGCTCGCCCACTCCAGCCCCAGCTCCACCTGGGGCCACAAGCGGCCACAGAGGTCCCCCGTCCAGAGTAAGGAGTGGCTTCCTAAGCAGGTGGGGAGGCCTTGGAAGCAAACCGGCTCCTCCCGCTGTTTTAGGCCAGGGCAGGGCTGGCCCAGGGAAAACTGTGCAGTCAGGAAGTTTGGTCTTGGAGTTCCCCGCCCTCTCTTTTCTGGGCTTCTCCCTTCCCTTCACACCACACGCCTCCCACTGCCCTGCACTGTGCTCCACGGAAATATCCACTTACAATTTAGTGTGAATTTATCTCCAGTTGAAATACAAGCCCTCATGTGCTCTTGAGAACATACTCCCAGCAGCAGCATGCTGGGGGTGAAGGTCACTTCCACGGCGATCCTCCCCTCCTTCTCCAAGGGCTGTGCTAGGGAACTAAGGCCACTTTGTTCTGCAGTGCTGCTTGCCAAAGAACACTTACTCATTTTGGAAGAGGGTAACAAAGCAATGAAATAACACCACAGTGAATTTGTATTAGGCTCTCAGAGTTCTTGGGGGAGGATCAATTAATGCCATTTGGTGGCATTAATGAAGTACTTTCTAGTGTCAAGCTTTGAACTTTCACTGGCAAAACATTTCACTTTCACACCGTCCTCATTTCAGATGAAGGACTAAGTTCAGAAAGTTAGATTTGCCCGCGTTCACCCAGCTGGTCTATACTGGAGGAGGCCTCAGCAATCACCCGGCCCAACCTGCTCACTGTGGAGGTGAGTGCACAAAGGCTAGGTCGGAAAGGTCAAATGATTTCCCTAGCTCTGTGCTCCTTTGCCTAATAACTCAGGACATTCAGGCAGGCAACAGCTATATTAGCCTATTTGGCTTTTGCTATAGCAACTTCTCTGTTCCTCTAAATGGCTTTGATGTTTTTTATTGGTAGCATTGAGTATGTTGCTTAATGAAAACCATTTAAAAATTCCTTTTATTTTTAAAGGACTGGGTTTCACTATGTCGTCCAGGCTGATCTCAAACTCCAGGTCTCAGGCAGGGTATACATTATAAGATAAATAAAAAGAATCCCGGACTAGAATGCAGGTTTTCTTAAATCTGGGACTTTCTTAGTTATAGCACATGGCTGCCTACTAACACCTGCATAAATATTAACAAAACTGTAAATGAAGTGGGTACCCTATGCAGACTAGAGAAGTCTTGATGCAATGTTATAATTTAAAGTATGCTTCCTTAGTCTAGTCAACATTTTCTAAGTCTGAGAAAAAATCCTGTAGACCCACCTTCATTTTATATGGAATGGCACCTATGAAGACCCAAATGAGAATGGTAACCAATATTTATTTTTGTTAATAATTATCATGAGCTAAATGACATTCCTGCATTATGTCTCATTTAATCCTAACTGCAATACAATAGATATCATTATCTTCCAACCTACAAAATTCCTGCCACACTGTCCTCCTCAGCAACAAGCTTTAAAATATAATTATGAGGGGCGGCTGTGGTGGCTCATGCCTGTAATCCTAGCACTCTGGGAGGCCGAGGTGGGAGGATCCCTTGAGCACAGGAGTTTGTGGCTGCAGTGAGCTATGATGACACCATTGCACTCAAGCCCTGGTGACAGAGGGAGACCCTGTCTCAAAACAAATAAACAAACAAAACAAACTGAACAATTATGACAGTCCTAATGTGCCACAGGAAAACTGCAGGTTAAACAACTTCCTGGAGCATCAACATTACTCAGTGGTAATTTAAAACTTCAAAAAAATTTAACAAGAATTCATTATTAAGTGGAATGAAAAATTCACATGGACTTTTTAAAGCTGAAACAAAAGATTTGAAAAAAAAGTCATGCCTGTAGGTGGAGTGGAAAGGATCTTGGGGCGGCTATTCTGTCTCACAGATAGAAAGGTGAGGAGCAAAATAACAAAATATTGCTGGAAAAAAAAACCAGGTATTTTATGTTTCCTTTTATTTATTTATTTATTCTTAAGAAGCCCGGTTGTCCTTCATGCACTGTATATGTTGTCTGTATTTAAATTAATTGGAATGGCAATTTTACCTTTTTATTACTTTTGTTCTTCAGGAATAATATTCCTGAATATGAAATTTTAAAAAATCTTATAGAAGATTGGCTTAGACACTAGGAATAACTTGCCTATTCCTTCCTTTGTGTTACTCTATCCTGCATATCACACATCCACACATGGAAGGTGAAATTGTCTATCACAGAAAAAAGTAAAAATCAGTGAAATTAATGTTAATATAGTTATTTGATCCAATATATGCAAAATACTATCATTTCAGCATGTACTCAACATTTAAAAATTATAAACTTTTTAATACTGTCTTCAAAATCCAGTATGTATCTTACACTATGGTCCAGACCAGGGCACTGCAGGTGCTCAGTGGTCGCGTGTGGCCAGCGGCCACCATACTGAACGGTGCAGCTCTGGTACTATCAGAGATGTTATTGGTTCAATATATTCATTTTTTAAATAAGGAAACTGAAGCCCAGAAAGATGGAATGAGTCTCAGCAAGTGAATAGCATGTCAGTCTCCCAGTCAAAGGCCCTTTTGAAGTCTATTTTTGTTGTTGCTATTCTTTTATTAAAGTATGTGTATTATTTTTTCCATTTTATTATTGGACCCATTGGGGTCTTGCAGTGGGGGAGAGAGATTGGACTCGACTCCCTATGTATTACTTTAAAATAAAACAACTCCTGATGAGATGAACTACAACCTCTGGAAAATGTTGAGTTATTGATAGTTCCCCCCGAATCCTTTAGTGAAGATTAACTTAAATATCAACTACCACATATGAGCCCATCAGGGTCAGTCAACTTAATCCTTCTGTGAGGGGACTGTGAGTCCCGTGCAGTCTACAGTTCTGGCAGTGAGCCACCTATCCACCTTACTCAAAATACAGTTAGTAATCAGAACTCAAGAGCACACTTCCCTCTAGAGGAGCAAAAGTTATTGCAAGGGCAATGAACAGAGTTCCTATCACAAAATTAAAACAGCTCAGAGTATGTATGCCTTATGTATGATTCAAGTACAAAGCAAACCTGACTTACGTGACAACTGGCACTTTAAGCCCATTTATTTTTAATCAAAAAAGCTTTTTTAAGAAATGAAGTAATTCCAGCCTGGCCCTGATGTTTGAAAAGTCTTTTTCTAAATCATTGATCTGGTAGATATATTTTTTTTTCTTTGAGATAGAGTCTCACTCTGTTGCCCAGGCTAGAGTGCTGTGGCATCAGCCTAGCTCACAGCAACCTCAAACTCCTGGGCTCAAGCAACCCTTCCGTCTCAGCCTCCGAGTAGCTGGGACTACAGGCATGCACCACCATGCCTGGTTAATTTTTTCTATATACTTTTAGTTGGCCAATTAATTTCTTTCTATTTTTAGTAGAGATTGGGTCTCTCCTTGCTCAGGCTGGTTTCAAACTCCTGACCTTGAGCAATCCTCCCGCCTCGGCCTCCCAGAGTGCTAGGATTACAGGTGTGAGCCACTGGGCCCGGTCATGATAGGCCATTTTTAAGTGCTCAATATACTTTTAACTCATTTTTAAAAAATGTTTTCTTATAGAAATTTTTATATACAAAAATAGTGAGAATAGTACAATAAATCCCCACATACCCAATACCCAGCTTTAGCAATTATTAACATTCTGCTAATCTTGGTTCATATTATTTCATCCACCACCACTTTTCTTTAAGGACAGGGGTGGAGTATTTTAAAGCAATCTCAGACATACTATTCATAAAGATTTCAGTAGATACTTTGAGAGGACATACTTTTTAAAAATGTAACCACACAATATCACTATCAGATCCAATAAAATGAACAATTCCTTACTATCATCTAATAGCTATAGCACTTTCAATTTTCCTTATTTGTGCAAAAAAACCCTGCAATTTTTTACAACTGATTTGATCTAATGAGGATGCACATTAAGTAAATAGTGTGGAGATGTGTGCCTTAGACCTCTTGTGCTTTTTAGAATAGTTCTCCCTCCTTTTTTTTTTGAGACAGAGTCTCACTTTGTTGCTCAGGCTAGAGTGAGTGCCATGGCGTCAGCCTAGCTCACAGCAACCTCAGTCTCCTGGGCCCAAGCAATCCTCCTGCCTCAGCTAATTTTTTCTATATATATTAGTTGGCCAATTAATTTCTTTCTATTTATAGTAGAGACAGGGTCTTGCTCTTGCTCAGGCTGGTTTCGAACTCCTGACCTCGAGCTATCCACCCACCTCGGCCTCCCAGAGTGCTAGGATTACAGGCGTGAGCCACCACGCCTGGCCTTTTTTTTTTTTTTTTTTTTTGTATGAACTCTGCCTTATTCCGGATTTGGTTGATTATATCCTTTTCGTATCATTTTTCCTATTCTTGTGTCCCTATTTCCTGTAAACTGCTGGTTCCATCTAGAGGCCATATATAATAGATTCAGGCTCAATGATTTTTGGGGTAGGTGAGATCCTTTTGCTTACTTAATGGCATCCAGATCTGGGAACCTGATGTATCCAACCCCACAAGGGGGCTTATACCTAAGATCAAATAAAAACTTCCTACTTTTTAACTCCTGAAAACTCCCACGGTGCCCTCTGACACTCATGGTCAGACACCAGCAAAAACCCCTTTATCCTTGACTTCTGTTCTGAGGGTTCTCTTTCCTTACTTGACCTACACTCTGGCTCTCCTCTGAGGACAACTCTTCCCCTGCCACCCTCTTTGACCCTATGTCACCAGAGGCCACTCACTTCCCCTCTGTTGCAGGCATTGGTGCCACTGTGTCCCCAACTTCTCTCTCACTGACACTCAAACCAGGCCTGTCAGAACCCAAATGACCCTTCCACAGCCCCAGCCCCAGCCTTGCCCTCTGGCTTTCGGTGCCTCTATCAGCTGCCCTGCTGCAGCCTTTCACACCCACGGCTGCACCCTAGACACCCCAGGAAGAGCAACCTTCCATACTGCAACTTAAGTTTAAAAACATCCCATTCTCTGGCTCCTACCTTGCCAGCTTAGCATTCAAACATCCTGGCTTGGTCCCAAAGGACCTACCACCATTTTTCACTGCCATATTATATGACCCCATGACAACTATACACTGTACAGAACTTTTAAAGGTTAACAGTTCACCCAAAGATGATGAAAGTTGATCAACCTTTAAACAAAACCGGAAGTGGCACCAATGCAAGAAAATGGAAACTTATCTCGGAGATCTGGAGGTAGCTCTGCTCATATAGCAGAAGAAATCCTTATCATTCTCAAAAAAAAAAATTAAGAGTTTGTGGCAGTGAGGCTGCTCTAGCTGAACAGGGCCACCTCCTTGTGATCCCGATTACCGGCAACCAAGGCAGGATGCGGGGTGATGCAGAAAGGAAGGAAAGCCAAAAACTGAAGTCAAGAATTCCACAAATGCAGCCTAAATTCTCCAAATTCCCATCCAAAGGCTTCCATTCCATCACTTAGTCCATGCAACTAAGATCTCTGTAGGGCACAGACGCAAGACAGTATCTTTTCCTTTAAAAACTGGCTTCAAATGACTTGATACCCAACACTATGGTTTCCCCGGGAACATTTATAAAAGCCTTTGGGTCCACGACAACACAAACCCAAAAGATACATGGAAGTTACAAACTCCAAGACATAGGTAATGTGATAACCTAATCTAATTCAAGGGGCAGAATGTGGAGAGCTCGTTTATGATCCCACTGGTTGGAAACCTTACCCATTCAATGTGCTCACAAAAAACCTCACAGGAACTGTACTTGAGGAGAATTTGCTCATGTTGCGAGTCCTTTCAATGCTCCCATCATTAAAAAGTAAACCCCAGAAATCAAACGAAAGCTCTGAATGTTCAAGGTCTTTATTGTGTATAGATAACTAAACATTAAAAAACTTGTCAAGCTTTTGAAAATGAAAAGAATTTTTTAGAGATACCATTCAGAGCTCAGCATTTGAGATGTCCTCAAATTTAATTTTTACCAGTGTCTAGAAGAATCTTTATCTCTTCACTTTCTAAGCCTAAAGGTTAATGAAATCAGAGCCACAAAACAAGATGGGCCCAAAGCCAAGAAACAAATACCAAGTGCAGAATGAAACAGAATACTCCTGAAAAGGACAGATCTTCTCAAACCCTTTGTACCAAACTGTAACGTTTTTCAACATCTTGAGTCCATCTTCGTCAAGTTATAGATGAAGCTGAAGAAAACTTGATGTCAGCCAAGAACCATGGATTCGTCAGACTTGACCACACAGACCAAGGCGGCTGCCTGCCACAGCACCCTGTTTCATCACCCAGAGACCATGCTCAAATGGTGGAGCTTCTGGCCTGAGCAAAGTTCTGTCCCTAAACTGCTCTATCAAAGGAGTAAGAATGATAGCAGCACAGGGAAGAGCTGTGATTTTGTACTAATACTTCAAAAAAAAAATTATCAAGATTTCTCACAGTAAACTTAGAAACATCTGTATTACTTTAAGGGATGAGAAAAATATGATGCAATCAAACTTCAATTATAATCAAAGTTGGCAAGTAGCCCACTAAGTAGTTTTTCCAAGTTTAGGCTCTTTCCAAGCCTCCTGATGAGAAAGACAGAAACAAGGAAAACAGTTTCAGACAAATTTGCCAGAATTACTACTAGTGGTTATTACTCAGTCACAGCCTTGAGGCACAGAATCCAAACAGTGAAATAGCCACATCAGCAAAAGAGGTTATCAGAAAAACATTTCTCAGGTTGGAATCGCCTACAGTACCAAATCTAGATGTTTTACAAGTGACTTTCCTCCCAGTAATGATGTAAAAGATAATGAATTGCTCCCAAACTTAGAAACAGTAAAAGATAATGAATTGCTCCCAAACTTAGAAACAGCATTACACCTAGCAAAAGATAGCTCTCAGGAGCTTGACTACTTGATGCAAACACACCAAAACAAATACTACTGGAAGATCTTGAAGATAAACTCCCCATGTACAGAATTGTTAAGTCTGCTTTTGCTTTTCTTGTGTGAATTGTAGATTATGTTAGAGGAACTGCTTTTGTGTCTCACTAAAATTATATTTCATATTTTTAACTTTAAAATCAGGGAGGGCAGATATAAACATAATAAAGAGGTCAATTTCCTCAAATAACTTACCATCAAATAAGCAGGTGCAAGCTTCTGTTTTAAGTGGAAAGTAGAGGTTTATTTACAGAAATCATTTCTAAATACAAAGCTACAACAGTCATTTCTAACATTCAGTATATGGTAAAGATTTTTTTGAAAACTAAACCGATAATGTCTTCCAATATTTGTGCTATGTTGCAATATAAGCTTTTATTTCATCTTACCCTTCTACCTCCAAACCTGCTCCACCCACATTCTTTCCCATCACAATTAAGTAGCAACTCTAGTTGTGGCTTCTTAGGTCACAAACCCTACAGTCGGTTACCCTTCACTCTTGCTCTCATACTCATCTCTTCCCTGAGCACGTCCAACCACTTCTCTCCATGTCTGCTGCTGCAGCCTCAGACCAAGCCATCAGCATCTCTAACTTGGGTTACTACAATAAACACATCCAACACCCTTGCTTCCTGGTCAATTCTCCACAGAGGCCAGAGTGATCCCTTTTTTTTTTTGAGATAGAGTCTCACTCTATTGCCCGGGCTAGAGTGCTATGGTGTCAGCCTAGCTCACAGCAACCTCCAACTCCTGGGCTCAAGCAATCCTTCTGTCTCAGCCTGAGTGGCTGGGTCTATAGGCATGCACCACTATGCCCAGCTAAATTTTTTTTATATATATATATATTTTTAGTTGGCCAATTAATTTCTTTCTATTTTTAGTAGAGACGGGGGTCTCGCTCTTGCTCAGGCTGGTTTCAAACTCCTGACCTTGAGCGATCTGCCAACCTCTACCTCCCAGAGTGCATGAGCCACCACGCCCGACCCAGAGCGATCCTTTTTAAAACAGAAATCTAATGTATCATACCTCTGCTCAAAACCCTCCCCTACCATGTACTATCTGATTTCATCTAGGACGATTTGCGCTGATTATGATCCTCTAGCCTCCTATTTCTGGAACATGTCAAGCACACTTCTGCCTCAGGGCTTCTGTCCTTGCAGCTTGCTTTGCCTATAATGCTCTTCCCTTCTGATACGCACATGACTGACCTTCAAGTCTCTGCTCCAGTATTGCCTCTCAGAGTGGCCTTTCCAGGAACCTAATTTTAAATTGCAAACCCCCACCTTCCCCAGGCACTCTCTTCTATGCATTATTTCTCTTCACAGAATTTATCACCTGATGATAGTGTTTTTTACTTATTTTGCTTAATGTCTTATCTTCCTATTAAAACGCAAACTACTTAAAGGTAGTCATTTTTGTCTGTTTTGTTTCCTGCTGTATCCCCAACACCTAAAATACTCAAATATTTGATAAATAAATGAACATGTCAAATGGTTGAATGTAAAATACCTTATGAACTAAGAGGCCCTAGCTCCAAAAAGATGAAGTGTAAGCACATTACAAATGATCATCGATGCACCCAAGAGCAGAGCTGCAGTGAAGGATTACATCAATAGCCAAGTGAATTCTTTTGTAAGTAAAACTCCTTTTACACAACATGGCCTTATAATCACATGTCAGATGGGTCTTTGGCATGTACAAAGAAAGCAAAATCAATTTTCCCAAATTTGTCCAAAGTGCCTTTACACTTACATAAATGTTGTGGATGTTCATGACATTTAAATATTTATGATGCTTCTAAAAACATATCTGCAGGAGAAAAAATATAAAAATAAAAATGTACAAAGTTCTTCATTAAAATCGTAGCTTAAGTAAATCCTGTCAACCCGAGACAGAGTCAGTGACTGGATCTAGACTCTATAGCCTAGAGATTTTACAATGAAAGCTCTTGAATCGATCTTCATAGTACCTTAAGAACAATTTGGTTAAAATCAATAAGCTATCTTCCAGATGCAGCTTAGAGTTCAAGTAAGAAAAATAACTGCTGGAAAATGACTGTACACAGTACAGTTCTCATTCTATTTGCCCCTTTTGGTCTTGGCTGTCTTCTCCTTCCTTTTTTTCACATGTTTAGGAATTTTGTTTCTTCTTTTCTCTCTCTGGGCTTCCTTGACCATCTTTTTTCTTTCCTATAAAAAACAAACAACATGTAAAAAACAAATTTAATTCACAGTAATCTTATCAGTATTATGACAAAATAAAATATATAGGATAAAAATGAGTATAACATTAAAAATGAAAATGATTATGGGTTGTTGGTAGAACTTGGGATGAAAATTGTCTTTGAGCTTTCTTAATGGAAATTTGAAAACCACCAAACACAAATATCCCTGAGGGTGTTATTAAATGTTTGCAACTACTTATTATTTTATTATTTTTTAACAAATTCCATATTCTAACAAGAAACAAAGGTAGGAAAGAAGCAAAATATTTGTTTCTAGTAGACATACAGAGAAATTGTACTAGCAATTGAGTACGTCTCTTAAAAGTCTTAGGATCTAGGCTGGGTGTGGTGGCTCACATATATATCCCTTTAACCCCTAACCCTAGACTTAAGAGACACTGCTGATTGAATGATATATGATGGCTATGTCACTACTATTTTTCTGTCTTAGCTTAATCTTTTAAAACTTATTAAATTTGGATCTTGAGACTTTTTTTAATGCATTTTAAAATTTTATTTATTTTGTGTGTGTGCACACAAGTGTGTGTGTTTAGAGGTGAAGTCTTGCTGTGTTGGCCAAGTTGATCTTAAACTCCTGACCTCAAGCAATCCTCCCACCTCGGCCTCCCAGAGTGCTAGGATTACAGATTACCACATCTGGCCTGCTTTTTCCATCTTAACTAAGCACTTATCTATCACACACTATGTCCATAACTTTTGAAGCTGGAGGTGTGACAGTAAAGCCAGCATTAATTTCTTTTTTTCTTCTTCACAATTTGACAGATAGAAGATTCATTCTTTCTGAATCTCTTAGCATCCTCAGCATAATATTATTTTTCTTACTTTAAGTTGAAAACTTTCACCTTTTTCCCTTAAAGGAAACACTTTATGGCTTCTCTGAATTGCCAACATCACCATTCTTGTGCTTTAGGGCCATTGGTTAAGTAACATACGGGTTACCCAAACACAAATACTGCAACACCACGCAACAGTTCATCTGATGACCAGATGGCTACTGAGTGACTGACAGGAGGGGAGCACGGACAGAGTGGAGATGCTGGACTAAGGGATGACTGACGTCCCAGACAGGAGGGAGCAAGACAGTGAGAGACTTTGTCCCAATACTCAGAATGGCAAGCAATTTAAAACTTACAAATTATTTCTGGAATTTTCTATTTAATATTTTCAGACTGTGGTTGACCATAACCAAAACAGTAGAAAGTGAAACCATGAATAAAGAGGGAGTACTATACAGTCTTGCATATCTGCAAATATCAGGCTAGGCTGTGAATCCTCCCTGACGTGGCTCTTCAGTATTTTACCACGAGTCAACTCCAATATCATTTGTACTTCATGTGAATGATAATCATTTTTAATCAACGTACTGAATTTAGTGCGTTGTCTTTTTATGCAGTGCCTACAGAGCTTTTAATAGCAGCCCAATCTCTAGATGATGTTACTACCAAAAGCAAAGTTCACACATACGTATTAAAATTACAATTAGAAGTACTTATTAATAATGTTTTCAGCCATCATAATCTAGCTAGATCCTTGAACAAAGAACAATGAGAGTGGCCATGCTAGCACATTGAAGACAAAGAAACGTAAGTTCTTGGCTAACCTTTTTATCAATGTCAGGGTCAGTGGTGTATTTCTTAGGATGGGCATGGTCTCCTTGTTCTTCAGAGTCTGTGTCAGAGCACTCAGAGCTTCTAGCATCTTCTGAATCAGAACAAGTCTTTTCCTTAATTTGATTTTCTAGGAGCGCAGGGACCTTGAAATGATCACAGAACCATGTTATTCTAAACTAATTAGTTATCTGTAGTTATTAAATGTGTTAATGCCAGATTTCAGGTTTTAGCCTTGCAGGTATACTTTGAAAAATAACGTCCTGTACTGAAATATCAAAACAACAGAATCAACATCAGAGAAGCAGCTTGAAAGTAGCCACAACAGCCAGGCTCATGAACATAGCCAAATGAAGGAGCCAGGGCTTTACTGGGTGACTCAGATCAATAGCAGAACTGTTCTGCTTCTTCCAGCGAATCAGGAGGATTGAGCTGGGATTTGGAAGGATATGAAATATGCATAGAGTCAAAAATAACTATTTAGTTGGACAACTTCACAGCTACTTTCCTGTAAACCACATTTCTAGCAATAAGCTAATCCAATTGAGAGAGAAAATAATATCCGAATGAGAAATTTTCATTTTTTCCTGAAATTTGAAGTTTTTCAAGCAGCAGGAAGTTTTTAAAAGAGTGAGGTTTCCTTCTTATAAAATAAAACCACATCTTTAAAAGACAATTGTACAAAAAGATTTTCTAGCTAGTGGGCTAATGGCCACAAAATCTTCTTGCTCTGGAATCCAAAGCACACCTTCTCTATAATACCTGTTATATAAAACTCAGAAATGCAAAATGCTGGAATTCCCTTAAATCAATTCTTCCCACAGAAAAGACACAATTCTCAAAAAGCAAACTGTGATCCTTCACTGAAGCTTTTAATTAGAAGATCAAAAAACATAAGGCCTGCCTTTATTACTGCCTAAGTTAAAATTACTTAATTCCTGCCCTTCCAAAATGTAAAACAAAACAGATTGTTTTAAGAAAAAAGAGCACTGCAGGAATCCAGCACGATACGACTGCTAAACACCTGATGCTGCTCTTCCACAAGCTACACACTGGTATGAGGCCACATTCCACACTTTCTCTAAGCTGGTTGTAAAAAAAACTATCAAGAAGCACATGGCCATCCTTAATAACTTCACCAATGAAGACTAAGATACAAAATGCCTCACCTACAACAGAACAATTCAGAGACAGAATGAGAAATCCATCAATCTCCAAATTTCACTATCGCGGTTAGAAAGAACACAAAAGGACATTTTTGAAAATGCCTATACACTCTGAAAGTAATTTAATTCTAATAATACTTTACATTTTATATCCTTTAAAAGAGTTTTCACATAAACAGTAACACATGTTCCTCATACCTTCTGAACTCCTGATAAATCTTTCTTCAATCCTGTGACAGTTTGGTATAGAATCTTGTAACCGAAAAGAAAAAGACAAGAATCAATATAAAGCTAGCCAGTGAAATACACACATTGCACCTATTAAGAACACTGTGGGCTAATTTATATCTCTGTGATTATAAAAAGGTATCAAAAATTTATCTCATAGTAACACAAAGTTTATAATATGGATGTTATTCACACCCACCAGGCATACCAGGCCCACAAGCCAAATCCAACTAGCTACCTGGTAGTTTTTACAGATAAATATTTGCAATCTATTTGATGATGGCAAACGCTAACTGAACTCCAATTGAGTGAAATGTTATCTGTGCCCTCCCCCAATAATTCTATTGTTCTCTTTTTAGTAGACCTGTATTATAAAAAGTTATATTCAATTATTATTGAAGTACTTCTAATTTCATGAATAAAAACTCTCTCTTGTTATGTCAATTGCCTCAATTTTTTTTTTTTTTGAGACAGAGTCTCGCTTTGTTGCCCAGGCTAGAGTGAGTGCTGTGGCATCAGCCTAGCTCACAGCAACCTCAAACTCCTAGGCTTAAGCAATGCTCATGCCTCAGCCTCCCGAGTAGCTGGGACTACAGGCATGCGCCACCATGCCCGGCTAATTTTTTCTCTATATATTAGCTGGCCAATTAATTTCTTTCTATTTATAGTAGAGATGGGGTCTCGCTCTTGCTCAGACTGGTTTCAAACTCCTGACCTCAAGCAATCCACCCGCCTTGGCCTCCCAGAGTGCTAGGATTACAGACCACTGTAATCCTAGCCACTGTGCCTGGCCAACTGCCTCAGTTTTTTTTCTTGGCTTGCAAAGCCTAAAATATTTACCAACTGGCACTTTTAACAGAAATAAATTTTTCCTGAAATGTTAATTTAAGAAAAATATATGTTAATAGATTTAGTATAATAACCATTTACACCATTAACCTAGACTTCTATATTAATCTTCCTTTTTTTGTAATTATAGTCTGTTGGACTCATTTGTGTCACCCACTCTTATAAATACCAATGAATTCCCTTTACTCTTATAAATACCAATGAATTCCCTTTACATCCAATGTGTACAGAGGACATGTTAATGCAAAGGGAACCAGTTATCTCACTAGCTCAGAAGCCAGCATTCAAGATCAGAGGAACTTCAATGGCTCAAACAGGTTTGGGACAGTCTCTTTCTTTCATCAATCTGCTTGCTACATACAAACCAAGCTACTTACATTGTCTTGTTGGGCATTCATGGCCATGTCCTCTTCCTTCAATTTCATCATTATATCCATATCCCTCTCATAATTTTTTACTTCATTCAAGGTTCTAGGAATATATGCTCGCTTAAACACCTAGCAGAGAGGAGAAACAAAATCAAAACTGTTATTCACACACTTCTGACATTCATGCAGCAGGATACCCTCGCCCCATCAAGTCACAGAGGAATCTACATTCTTCATCATTTCCAACATGATTCTCAGCCACACTGTCTGCACGCGCTGGTGTGACACCTGCTATGTGGTGTGTTAAAAGTTATATTACTAATGGTAAAACACTAAATTTTGCATATAACTTATTTTAAGGAAGAAAGAGGCCGAGGCAAGCGGATTGCTTGAGGTCAGGAGTTCGAAACCAGCCTGAGCAAGAGCGAAACCCCGTCTCTACTATAAATAGAAAGAAATTAATTGGCCAACTAATATATATAGAAAAAAATTAGCCGGGCATGGTGGCAGATGCCTGTAGTCCCAGCTACTCGGGAGGCTGAGGCAGGAGGATTGCTTGAGCCCAGGAGACTGAGGTTGCTGTGAGCTAGCCTGACACCACGGCACTCACTCTAGCCTGGGCAACAAAGCGAGACTCTGTCTCAAAAAAAAAAAAGGAAGAAAAAGAACCATGATAGCAGATTCAAAGTTATCCTTAGAATAACACTTTGTCCCGTTCATTTACATTCCTAAAAGCTTTTCTGAGTAGGAGGGAAAGGTATGAAGTTACAGTCGGAAAGCACCGCCTGGCTATGCTTTACAAAGAAGCATGTTCTTACGTGGGAAATCACCTAACTGAAAACAAGCCGAGAGCTGCTGGTAAACACAGGGTACCTCATACTCATCCATCACCCTAAGAGCTGTGAGAATTAAGAAAAAGTGCCTACTATGGATCCTTCATAAAAACATACCCTGATTCCCTGCCTAGACTAAACTAATGTTATTTTTATCAAAGCATAAATATTTAAAATCTACAATACTTCTAGAATTAACTAGAACTTAACTTCTAGAATTTTAAATGACATAAGTAATTTAAAAATTCACATTTGCAAATTAAAAACAAGCTTTTCCTTCTTCATTCATATACCCTAATAGGAGCTTAAAAATTTTTTTTCCATCCAGGACAATAAGCTAATATAACAGGTTGTTGAGTGGACTCATATAATGGAATATAAATTATGCAACTTGGCTCAGTTAAATTATGTACTATATCTCAAGGAAATACTAACATTTAAAAAATTGCTTATCTATTAAAATCAAGTTCATGCTCTAGCAACAGATAAAAAAAAGACCTCAAAACATAAGTGTTTTCTAAGGCTGTGAATGGATAATAAATCCTACCTCTTCATCCACATGATCTTGGTTAGACCTTTCTTCCTTGGTCCTTTGAGATGCTATTTCCATGGCCTTGGAAAGAAAACAAAAATTACTTTCCTTTACATTCAACCTACAGAAGACACATGCATTTCCCAATTTAAGTACAAACTTGCTCTAACCTTTACAAGTACGACCTCTTCACCACTTCTGAAAGCACTGAGTGAACTCTAATGGTGCAGGTGAGTTCTCTAGCCAGACCTCCCCACAAAGGCTGCTGTCAACCCAAAAGGAACAGAATAAATCAAACTCTTCTTTTGTAGACTAGGGGAATCCCTAGCCCCCCTTCTTCAAAAGTAATACTACTTTTCCTAATTTTTAAATAATTAGCAAAAGTATTTACTAAAGGAAAACTGAGACCCAAGGATTGAAAGAACCATCCCTAATTCCTGAGCAGTTGGTGAAGGAAATCACAAATAAGGCTGACTGCCCATAAACCTTGAGTATATGGCTCTAAGGCTCCTGCAGCAAAAACCACCAAAGGAAGCTCTTTGAGCAAACAGTGACTGAAATTAAGGTGGTGAGGAAGATTCTAAAGGGTTCTTTTGGCTTGTAAAAATTGAGTATCTATTCTCTACTTCATATAGAAGAAAGGAAAGAATAATGGGAGTAGGGTTTTTTTTAAGTGTAGACACTAAAATCAGTGTCAAAGAGTTTAGCAATAAAAATGATGTGATATTTATTGATTTAATTGACATACGTGCCAGGTATTGAATGGGTACAGGTGATACACAATAAAACTCCTGTCCCATAAGAATTTATAATCTAGTAGAGGATGACAGAATTAAAAAGAATGTAGTATAAGAACACAGTATGACTACTTGTCTTGTACTTATGTAATATGAAAATATACCTATCAAAACAATGTTTTCTGCCAAATTTCACCTGGAGAAAGCTTTCTGAACTGAGATTTAAAGTTCACCAGGCAGGCCGGGTGTGGTGGCCCATGCCTGTAGTTCCAGCTACTTGGGAGGCTGAGGCAGGGGGATCCCTTGAGCCCAGGAGTTTGAGGTTGCTGTGAGCTAGGCTGATGCCATGGCACTCTACCATGGGCAACAGAACGAGACTCTGTCTCAAAAAAAAAATTAAATAAATAAATAAGTAAATAAAGTTCACCAGGCAGAGCAAGTTGAGCAAAGGCGGAAATGGGAAGGCATTCTAGGGAAAAGGGAAAATATGAAAAGGTAGGATAAAACCTGAAAACCTGTGTAGGAGCATATGTGCCAAATGTTCAAAATTCTATGATTCAGTGACAAAAGTAAACATAGATAAGCTCGACTATAGCAAAATTAAAAACTTCTGTGCAAAGCAGGCAATCAAGAGAATGAAAAAGCAATCCATGGAATGGGAAGATATATTTGCACATCATATATCTGATAAAGGGTTAATATCCAGAAAACATAAAGAACTCCTACAACTAACTCAATAGCAAAAAACTCAAACCACATGACTAAAAAAATGACTTGAATAGACATTTCTCCAAAAAAGATATGCCAATGGCCAAGAAGCATAGGAAAAGATGCTCAACATCACTAATCATCAAGGAAATGCAAACCAAAACCACAATGAGACCCTAACAGGTATGAGATGGTATCTCACTGTCAAAAAAAAAAAAAAAAAAAAAGGCTGGGCACAATGGTGTGTACTTGTAGTCCCAGCTGCTTGAGAAGCTGAGGCAGAAGAAGCACCTGGGGCCAGGAGTTTGAGGCTGTAGTGAGCTATGATGACAGCTGTGAATAGCCACTGTACTCCAGCCTGGGTAACACAGCAAGTAAGATGCTGTCTCTTACTAACAAAACAAAACTCAGAAAATAACAGGTGTTAGTGAGGGTGTAGAGACAGAAAAAACAGAAAATAAGAAGTGCTGGTGAAGATGTGGAGAAATTAGAACGCTTGTGCAATGTTGATGGGAATGTAAAATGAGGCAGCTGCTACAGAAAACAATATGGGGGTTTCACGAAAACTTAAAACTAGAAATACCATTTGATCCAGCAATTCCACTTCTGGGTAGATTTTCAAAAGAACTGAAAGCAGAGACTTGGAGAGATATTTATATGCCCATGTTCACAGCAGCTTATTCCCAACAGCAAAAAGGCTTATGCAACATAAGTGTCCACTGACAGGTGAATGTACAAACAAAATGTGGTATACATGTACACTGACTATTATTCAGCCTCAAAAAGGAAAGAAATCCTGTCATATGCTGCAACATGGATGAACCTTGAGGACATTACGTTCAGTGAAATATGCCAGTCATGGAAAGACAAACATTGTATGATTCTACTTACAAAAGGTACCTAGAGTAGTCGAATTCATAAAGACAGAAAGTAGAAGGGTGGTTGCCAGGGGCTGGGGAGTTGTTTAAAGCGTACACAGTTTTTGTTTGGGATGATGAGAAAGTTGTGGAGATGGACAATGGCGATGGCTGCATAGCAATATGAATGTACTCAGTATCACTGAACTGCACATGTAAAAATGGTTAAAAAAGTAAATTTCTTTATGTGTACTTTACAATTTTGAAAAATTCTATATTCAGAAAGGCCCCTGAGTTACAAAGAGAAAGGATTAATGACCAAAAAACGAGTAAGTTTCTTACTAAAGATTCATGAACTCTGACAGTCTATGTAATCTGGCAGATGATTGAAGTCAAGGAACCTGGCTGCCAAGGTCACTCATTGAGGGGGGAGGGGGAAGGAAAGAAACCTTGCTCTGCCATTGGATGTTTTGCTCTGTTTTTGATTGTTCATCTGTGAAATCAGAAGGAACAGGTCTTAGGAAGCTGTCAAAATGAATAAATCACACTATACAAGCTGAGTTCCTCAGAAGTGTCATACAAATAAAAATTTGGATTTGGGTCGAGCACCCCAAATCTGAAAATCCACAATCTGAAATGCTCCAAAATCCGAAACCTTTTGAGCACCAACGTGACGCTCAAAGGAAATAATCACTGGAGGCCGGGTGCGGTGGCTCACCCCTGTAATCCTAGCACTCTGGGAGGCCGAGGCGGCGGATTGCTCGAGGTCAGGAGTTCGAAACCAGCCTGAGCAAGAGCGAGACCCCATCTCTACTATAAATAGAAAGAAATTAATTGGCCAACTGATATATATAGAAAAAATCAGCTGTGCATGGTGGCACATGCCTGTAGTCCCAGCTACTTGGGAGGCTGAGGCAGGAGGATCGCTTGAGCCTAGGAGTTTGAGGTTGCTGTGAGCTAGGCTGACGCCACGGCACTCTAGTCTGGGCAACACAGTGAGACTCTGTCTCAAAAAAAAAAAAAAAAGGAAATAATCACTGGAATATTTTGCATTTTAGACTTTCGGATTTGGGATATTCAACTCAGGTAAGAATAATACAAATATTTCAAAAATGGGAAAAATCCAAAATCTGGAACACTTCTGGTCCCAAGCATTTTGGATAAGGGATACTGAGCCTGTACTGCTATTTTCTGTGCTTTCCTTCCTCTCCCTTATTACCTTTGAGAGATAAGCATCCATGTTCTCATGTGTGATGGACGGATCTGTGACAAATTCAAAGAGCTCCCGCACAGTCATGACAGCTACGCTGTGCTTCAAAAAGAAATCTGTCAGAAGGAAAAACGTTAATGATAGCTTTTACAAACGTTAATGATAGCTTTTACATTCCAACAACTTTATAGAAAAACAAGGAGATAAAAATATATACCACCTCCCAGCAAATGGTTTAAGTGTCACTGCGCCAAATAATTTGGTTTAAGTGTCACTGCACCAATTTAGTGACAAAATCTTATACCAAACAGCTTAACTGAGTACAGAACTAAAACATGCCATATTTCCACTCACCGTTGACGTTGGCACAGTCTTTTCTCAAGAACTCCAAGGCATGTGGGTGGTCATGCTCCACGGACTGAGAAACATCAATGATGTACACATCTCCACCATGGTACCTTTTGGGACACAGATACAGAGGCTTTGAGATACTACAACTTTACTACATTTTTTTTGTTTTTAAAAATTCTACCTTTAAGAGCAAGAGGCCAGGCACGGTGGCTCACGTCTATAATCCTAGCACTCTGGGAGGCCAAGGCAGCCGGATCACTTAAGGTCAGCAGTTCGAAACCAGCCTGAGCAAAAGCGAGACCCTGTCTCTACTAAAAATAGAAAGAAATTAATTGGCCAACTAAATACATATAGAAAAAATTAGCCGGGCATGGTGGTGCATGCCTGTAGCTCCAGCTACTCGGGAGGCTAAGGCAGAAGGATTGCTTGAGCCCTGGAGTTTGAGGTTGCTGTGAGCTAGGCTGATGCCACGGTACTGTAGCCCGGGCAACAGAGTGAGACTCTGTCTCAAAAAAAAAAAGAGCAAGAGAAGTAATTCATAAAGTGACCAAGGTAGATAAGAGGCCACCTTGACTATTAAGAGATGAAAACTAACAACATTTCCAAAGTCCATTAACTCTGTTAATCAAAGTGGTCAATTCTGTAGTAAGGTCACTGAAGGCAGGGACCATATCTTACCAGGTTACCATGTGGAAGCCAACTTTAAAATTTTAGCATATAGTATGACTTCTTGGGTTGGGGTTTTGTTGTTTTAATGGATATGAAATGACTTATGGGTGGTTTCTAAGAGACAAAACATACTCACAGCATGTTAAATTCACTGAGATCCGCATGGACGAGTCTGGCATCCTGATACATTCTTCTCATGTACTGAATGACCTGTAGATACAACTCCCGAGCCTTGGATTCTGATAACTGGACGTTTTTCAAGAGTGGTGCAGGCCTTGAATAAAAATAAAATAAACAACTAAGATAAAATGACCAAGAACAAGTTTTCTTGCTTTACACTACACTGCTACATGTGTTATTCTCCTACGACTCATCGTGTGCACCATGTGTGGGACAATTTGTCTCATGACAGATAAACCATTCCAAGAAGTTGCCAACAAACAGGTGTTTTCCCAACACACTGTATAAAACATCCCTCAAACACAGGGTTACATTTCTGTTATTCTGAAGCATTTTGGGACTTTAAAAGGTAGAATAAATTGAAAACACTTATACTCTAACACAGTAGGAAAGATTCGTGAAAAAGTCATTGAAATGGGAAATATTCGTATTATATATTGGATAATTCAAAGTACTTAAAAAATACAGTTTTAAGAATGTAATTATTAGGCCCTCCAAATACTTACATGTCATCTTTACCAATGAAACCCATAACAAGAACATGACTTCTTAGCATTATTGGTTCTGGACATGGTATCTCTGCTGTGTTTAGCCTGTGACATTTTCACAGATAAAAGAACAATTGAAAACTTGAAAAGGCATCTAAATAAATTCAATAGCTACAGCCCACATGATTAATATTGCTGTTAGGAGATAGCACCAAGACCTCTCAATTTTATTATTATATTTCATAAACTCTAAGACAGCAATGATTTTTAAGTGTTACCATTATGTACCATGTAAACTGACAAAACACTGGTAATTAAACTATTATATCCCATATCTTGTAACCACCCAATCCAATTCTAGAATTGTTAAAACTGTGAAAAAAATGTGCATCTTAGAATTGATGAAATAGAACAGAGATGTCAACAATTAGCCTTTGAGTTGATCAGACTGAAAAAATGCTTCATAAAAATAGCTGGACCCATACCTAAAAGCTAGCTGAGCACAAGATTTCAGGACTTTCAAAATAAGTAGTACTTGCTTAATTAATACTAAACTGTCCAATGTATACCACCTGTGTACAGCATGTAAGAAGTTAAAAGACTGAAAAAAAGAAAAAAAAAACCTCCAAAATTTTAAAGAAATTTGATCTCAACTAGGTAAGAGGCCTTTACCTGATAAATAGGTGTTAGCACAAACAAAGACTATGTAAATGTGTCCAAACTATACTGAAATAGGAAAAGGAAACTATGATAAAGAGTTTAGGACCTAACAAGATTTTATTACAAAGTGACACATCATTATCACCACCTAATTGTGTCACTATTCTGCCTAACATCCTGTAACAGACAGTTCCTTATTATCCTCAGGACAACCTAAATGTTTTCACATGGCTTACAAGACTCTCCAAGGTATCTAGTCTTGCTGAATAAAAATGATCATGCCAGAATTTTTCTGTAATGGATTCTTAGAATAGAAAATAGAATAAGTAGTTCTTATTTGTCCAGAAATTTGTTTCTATGGCTTACTTCAGCAGATCTAGTAGCACTGAATGGCCCCTAAGAAGTCTAAGCGGTTCCTACATTTGGGCAGACCCACACTAGGATCTGCTGGCAGGAAGGGCCCAAGGTGACAAGCAGGGCACAACACAGACATAAATACAACTCAGATAGTCACCTGATTAAGTTCCTCATTTCTTTTTCTGCCCAAGTTTTCACCATTTTTCTAGGGTTTCCTTTACAATAGCCATGACGAAACCTTGAACAAGAAAAGTATTTGTTACTTCAATCATTCCATTATTCTGTTTTAATGTTTTAGGAAACAGAAATGAAACCAACTTTGGGGTAGGGGAAAGAATCTGAGCTCACCTGAATTCCCCACTTACATACTTATCCCGGTCTTTGAACACCAAAATAGAAGTTTTATAAATTTTGATAGCTCTGCTGTCTCCATTTGCTGTGCTAGCATGGTAGACATTAGCCTATTTTAAGTCAAAAACAGGGAAAATGAAGTTTGTGTTAATAACTACAAACATTTTTTTACTTTTTCAACTTATTTGATTCTAACCTCAAGAGTCTAGTGAGCTGAAATAACATACATAAAGAACAACACTACCTCTGAAGATGTGAATTAAAATATGAAGCACCTTATCAAAAGGAACAGTAAATATGTCTCCAATACACATAGTCATGTACTGCATCATGACACTGCAGCCAACCACAGCCACATATGATGGTGGTCTCATAAGATTATAATACTGTATTTTTATTGTACCTTTCCTATGTTTAGATATATAAATACTTATGCTATAATTGCCTACAGTATTCAGTACAATAACATGCGATATAATTTTGCAGCATAAGAGCAGTAGGCTATACTATATAGCCTAGGTATAGCAGGCTATACCACCTAGGTTTGTGTAATTACACTCTATGATGTTCACACAACAACAAAATTGCCTAACGATACATGTCTCAGAAGTGTCCGTCATTAAGCAACACAATACTGTCAATAAAATATGGGATCCCCATATGGGATAAGTGGTTTCAAACTTTTTAATATCTCAAGTGTACAGAAAATATTTAAATACGTTCTTACATCTCATAATTTATAAATTGAATTTTACTGAGAACTGCTTCCCACAGAATAAGCTGCTAATTAAAGAACACCATGTCTGTCCTTCTCTATATCTATATATAAAGAAAAAAATGAGAAAAGACTCACTGACTCATAGAAATGAGACCATAAACCCCCTCCTCCATTAGTAATGTTTTGATTAGGATTCAGGCCTGTAATAAGTTGACCACCTAAGCTTATTGCTGGGCACAACTAATTAGACTCAATGCATTAATGGTAGTGAAAAGGCATGGTTATGTGCACGACCTTCTACCTAGCCATAAATATTAATAAAGCCAGTTTCAGAAACATTGTATTAAAGTCTCTTGACCTGTGTTATGGTTTTGTTTTGTTTTTCTTTTTAAAGGCACAATGCATTTACTAAGTGCCTTAGTTTCACTTGGTATCTGAAATAAGAAAACTAACATGAGAGCATTCAGTCATCCAAAGAAAAGCTCACTTCTTTCCCCGTGCTAATGCAGCCATTTATCTCTGATATGATTCCTCTAGTCAACATCTTGAACAAAATCATTCGTGTTCTGGGATCCAACACCTAAAAAGAAATGCAAAAAATTAAAAACTCACAAAGATGGTACCAAAACTTCTCATTAAATCCTGTGACAATTACTAAACTTAAGAGCTATTCTCGTTGACTACAAGAGAGTAGTGAGTCACTATTATGGCGCTTTTATTCACTCTGATTTTTAACAAATAAAATGTGAGGTAAAAGTCAAAGGAACCAGAGACGACAAACCAACAAGTTTATCCAGTCATGGAACTCAAAGTCTACCAAGCCCAAGAGAAACAGAAATTGACTCTTAGCCAACGTTAGCTAATAGAAATATAGTTAATGAAATACAGAAATATAATGCAAACTATGTAAGTAATAGTATATTTTGTAGTCACCACATTAAAAGAAACAAATGAAATTAGTTTAGTATTTTATTTAACCCAATATATCAATGCTACCATTTCAACATGTATCAATATAAAAAGTCTTTAGTGAGTTATTTAACCTTTTTTTTTTATACTATGTCTTCAAATCCCATTATTTTTTATACTATGTCTTCAAATCCCTTTCATATTTACTGCACATCTTGATTCAGGCTAGCCACATCTCAAATGCTCAGTGGTTACTGCATTACAAAAGGCTCTCCAAAGGCTCAGCTTTGCTGAATAAAAATGAATTCTGGCAGAATTCTTCTGTCTTTAAACCAGGGGTCAGCACCCTACAGCCCATGGACCAAGTCCAGGCCACTGCTTGTTTTTCTATAGCAAACTAAGAATTGGTTTTATATTTTTATAAGAGCTGCTTAGTAAAAAAAAAAAAAAAAAAAAAAGAATATTCAACAGGAACTCTATGTGAATGTGAGCCACATGCCTAAAATATTTATCAGTTGGCTCTTTCACGAATCTGCAGACCTCTGCCATTATAGATGAGTAAATCAGGGTAAGTCTCCTTCCAAGTCACAGTAGTTGATTTTCAGTAAAAAGGATTTCAAAGTCCTCTTTAACAAACGGAAGGCAATGAATTTAAGATCTGTTCTTATCCATCTCCGAAACTAAGTAGCCAAATATTGAATGCAATTTCAAGGGACACCTGCCAATAGGACCTCCTGGCTCATGTGGGCCCTCCAGTTCCTGGGGTAAGACAGTATAATACTTTAGGGTCTATGCTTCAAAGAGCTGGCTCTGGTCATGCCAGAAACCTAAGGCTATAAACAAAATAACCTTGGAAGACTGCAAGATTAAAAGCCAACCCACAGCCATTGCAACTGAAGAAGGAAGAGAGAGCGAGTTGAATAGGCACTGATTTCTATTCCCTTGCTACTGCAACAGTAAGCAAAGAGGGGAAGTCAGCTGGTTGAGTACAGGAATCTAGGTAGAGACCTGCCTTTCTGCAAAACTGGTAGTTAGACAAGTGAAGAGCATAGGAAATAGCGACATACCAAATGGCCTAAGAACAAAATGGGAAAAAAGAAATGACAAATTTATGGACAAGTATATATTTTTAAAAGACAGCTTAAGATTCAAGCCATATACTTGACCATTCAAAATTAATTTTGAAAGAGAAAAAAGGATTTTCTGCCTAGGTTATTTTACGGTCTTTGAAGCTTAAAGCTGCCTCATCTTTCTGAGGTGGACTGTATTTTATTTTCAACCACAGAAATGAATCACACAAAATGAATTGGACAATGAAGACCTAGGCCCCAGCCCCTGATTCTGCCCAATGGTGGAATTCTTTAACTGCACCGATAGTTCTGGATCTCAGCTTAGGTGCTATGACTGAGGTATGAGAGAAAGGGTGCTTACGTCTTAAATCAAGGATCTGATGGTAAAAAGGGCTACTATTCCAAAATGTGTCTTTGTGTGTAAGTGTAAGGGAAGGGGAGAGAAGTGGCAATAGCGATGTTCTGACCTTTTTTATTACTTTCCTCACATCAAAAATGTGAGCCATTGCTAACTTCCAATCAGGACAAAAATTAGGGAAACATTTTTCTACTTCTTGAATAGCAAAAATAAAATAAGCATAATTTCTAAACAACAACAAAAAAAGAATTTCTAATTGGAAATTTGAAAGCATTACCTGCCTCTCTTTCTCTCTCATACCTACACCCCCCTGCTTTGTGGCAGATACCCAACCTATCTTCTGGGAAAGCTCATAAAATTCCAGCAACACTTAAGAAAGATTCCTGGTCTAATAATTTCTCTGCTTCCCGTAAGAAAGGTGGCTTTGCATGGCCATGGTAATCTACCAATAATCCTATTATAAAGCAAAACGTAGATCTCTAAACTCAAAACTACAAAAAGGAGTAATTTTATATAGAAGTAATTTTAAGCAACATTAGCATTAAGCAAGAAAGAGGAAAGCAAACTACAAAGAGAAAAGAAATGCTAATTTAAAATAAGAGCTTGCAATAAATTTAAACGGTACCTGTTCTACCGTTGCTCTGTCTGCTTTATCTTTGATGCGATACCTAACCAAAAACAAAAAAGTGCAGTTGACATATTCAAAAATCAGTGAGAAGCCGAAGAAAAACTTCTAAATGTACTTTATTTCATGAAAATTCCTAGTTTCTTTAATAACAGATTTTATGATCTGATTGTAGATTCTTCACTATATAACTGAGATATAACTGAGAACTGATGTATGATCTTAATGAAATCTTCTATTATATAGTGATTATACTTTATAGTTATTAGCATATAAGAGAAATTAACCAGATCTTAGATAATGACTTGAGAACAGAACTGTAAACAAAATCAGTTCTCAGTTATATCATTATTTAGTTTTTAGTCTTCCCTTGAATTTTAAAAAAATATTTCATGAAAAGAAATAATTCTTTTTATTTATCTATTTATTTTTTTGAGACAAAGTCTCACTCTGTTGCCCGAGCTAGAGTGCTGAGTCAGCCTAGCTCACAGCAACCTCAAAGTCCTAGGCTCAAACAATCTTCCTGCCTCAGCCTCCTGAGGAGCTGGGACTACAGGCATGCACCACTATGCCTGGCTAAATTTTCTATATATTTTTAGTTGTTCAGTTAATTTCTTTCTATTTTCAGTAGAGATAGGTCTTGCTCTTGTTCAGGCTGGTCTCGAACTCCCGAGCTCAAACAATATGTCCACCTTGGCCTGCCAATAATTCTTAATAAGGTTTAAAAAAGGAGCATTTTTATACATTTTAGTTTAACTGAAATCTATGAACACTATTACTCTAATGAGAGCACATCTGTCAATTTCACAAGATTATAGTTTTACTATGTATTTTTTTCTTTTCTTGACACAGGGTCTTACTCTATTGCCCTGGCTAGAGTGCCATGGTATCAGCCTTGTTCGCAGCAACCTCAAACTCCTGGGGGCTCAAGTGATCCTCCTGCCTCAGCCTCCCGAGTAGCTGGGATCACACACACCACCATGCTAAGCGAATTTTTAAATTTTTTTATAGAGATGGGGTCTTACTGCATTGCTCAGTATGGTCTTGAACTCCTAGCCTCAAGTAATCCTCCACCTCAGCCTCCCAAAATGCTAGGATTACAGGCGTAAGCCACAGATGGCACCCAGCCACCATATATTTTCTTAAGAAGATTCATTTAATATTTTCAATTTACAAAGGCATTGGCTACCCTGATTTAAGGTGAAACAAACAGAAATTGGTTTAAGTATATAAATGAACATCCTTTGTAAAAGAATTATGACCAAGATGATACTTAGTCCTTATCACCCATGTTTTATCATTAAAATATTACTTACATATCTGCTTCCTTTTGTCTAGACTTTTCGGCAACTTTATTTATGACAGAATCCGTAACATTTAGCTTATCTAAAAATATAAGAAACCCACAATGTAAATAATATGTAAAACAAAAAGACATTTTTTTTTCTTTTTTATTTCAGCATATTATGGAGGTACAAATGTTTAGGTTATGTATATTGCCCTTGCCCCTCAGGCGTGTCCATCCCCACCCCCCCAATGGTCCGCACCGCACCCATTAGGTATGTATATACCCATCCCCTCCTCCCCCCTCCCATCTGCCTGACACCTGATGAATGTTATTGCTATATGTGCACTTAGGGTTGATTAGTTAAAACCAATTTGATGGTGAGTACATGTGGTGCTTATTTGTCCATTCTTGGGATATTTCACTTAGAAGAATGGGTTCCGGCTCTATCCAGGATAATACAAGAGGTGCTAGATCCTCATAAAAAGACATTATTAACAGTTTTGGTGAATAGGATACTTCTCCCCTCTTCCTTCTCTTCTATACTTCCTAAATGTTTTATTATAGATAGAATATATTTTAGTAATGAAAAAAAATTTTAATGTTTTTAAAGGCAAGAACTAAGTTGTGATTCCTTCATAAAAAGTGTTACTTTCATTACTACAGGTATAACTTTTGAACCACAGAATTATAGATGCAGAAATTCCTCAAAAAGATTATATCTGTAGGTTAAATTTCAGACACTTGTTAATATTCTGTATGACTAATACAGATAATATAACTGCCTGAATTCCACGTTAATTCTAAAAACTTTAGTTTCACTTCAAGTTATAGGTCTATGATGGACAATGAAGACCCTTAAATACTTATATTAATTCAGCATGCATTGACAGCTTATACAAGAGACACTGTGCTAAGTTGATAATAACAAGTGAGGTCTACAACAATAGAAATATGGCCTTACATTTTTTAGGAGGTGATGATTCAAATCAACATTCTGATTCCCTGCATTAAACAACTCACTAAATAATTAACTTACATAAAGTCTCCAGTAAAACAAAATGTAACTAAAAAACTCATTTTTAACATCCTACTACAAGATGACCCTACTACCAAAAAATCTAATATAGAACAGACAATAACTTGAATACGCATCTGTAACTTCACATTCCTACAGGGTGAGAAAACAGAACTAAAAAAGGACAAACTAAAGTCTTCCCTTGAAGCCATGTTTCTAAATCACTTAAAGTTTTATTTTCTCTAAACATTATTATTGAATCAATAACACTTGAATGTATTAATTTCTTGATCTAATAAAACTGCATAACACTGGTTTGTGAAGAATTTCCTCATAGCCCAGTAAGGTAATATATTTTGTAAACTCACCTAGATTAATTTTATTCTCAAATTTCCGTAAGACCTTGTCTGCTGGAGTAGACATTTTGGCTGAACTGCAGTTGGAAATCTGTCGATTTGCCTAGAAGAAATGAATTCCCGTGTCTAAGGCACTAGTTGTAAACACAAACCTAAAGTTCATGATCACATGGTATTTTAGTTCACAGTTAGCTATTAAAGCATCCATACTAAGAAGAGTAACCTATGGTAAGAATCAATCAAATTTGCTCGTGAAATTTTTTTTAAAAGGCATTTAAAATAGAGGTTAAAGCTGCTGGCTAAAAGGGTCTGCATAATCTGTTGTTTTTTCTTTACTTCTCTATGACGTATTCCTATTATTAAAAATAAATTAAAATTATATGTATTTTTCTAATTTGACTTTATAGATTTAAAATTTGAGAATGTTCATTTATCTCCATCAGGTATAATAAAAGAACTAAGATGAACATTAAACTGGTTCAAAAAAAAACCAAAAAAACAAACTGGTTCAGAAGTTAATTTTGGGCCCAATAGCTCAAGAAAGGGAAAGATTTAAGTATGAGGCTTAGCCCTTAGATTGGTACTATGCACAACTTAAATAATGGCAAAAAGGAGAAAAAAGGAGAGATGACATCCAAAACACTTAAATAAGAGCACAATAGATAAAAAAGGGTCTATAACAATTATTGATTCAATCCTCTTATCTAAACATGGAACACTGTGGTTGAGTTATTTCTTATTTGCATAGAACTTAAAATTCCATTAACCTTTTAAAATAGTTTTTAAATTAAGATAACACATGTTCACAGTAGAAAATGTAGACAAAATTTTAATCACCTATAATCCCAGTACCCAATGATAACATTTAAACACATATACTTCCAGTTTTTTTCCCCAAACTTTCTTTCTTTTTTTTTTTTGAGTCAGAGTCTCACTCTGTTGCCTGGGCTAGAGTGTCATGGCATCAGCCTACCTCACAGCAACCTTAAAGTCCTGGGCTCAAGCAATCCTCCTGCCTCAGCCTCCCGAGTAGCTGGGACTACAGGCATGTGTCACTATGTCCAGCTAATTTTTTCTATATATTTTTAGTTGGCCAATTAATTTTTTTCTATTTTTAGTAGAGACAGGGTCTTGCTCTTGCTCAGGCTGGTTTTGAACTGATCTTGAGCGATCCGCCTGCCTTGACCTCCCAGAGTGCTAGGATTACAGGTGGAGCCACCGCATCCAGCCCCCAAACTTTCTTAAAAGGCATTATGGGCCGGGTGCAGTGGCTCACGCCTGTAATCCTAGCTCTCTGGGAGGCAGAGGCGGGCAGATTGCTCAAGGTCAGGAGTTTGAAACCAGCTTGAGCAAGAGTGAGACCCCCATCTCTACTATAAATAGAAAGAAATTAATTGGCCAACTAATATATACAGAAAAAATTAGCTGGCCATGGTGGGGCTGCCTGTAGTCCCAGCTACTAGGGAGGCTGAGGCAGTAGGATTGCTTGAGCCCAGGAGTTTGAGGTTGCTGTGAGCTAGGCTGACGCCACAGCACTCACTCTAGCCTGGGCAACAAAGCGAGATTCTGTCTCAAAAAAAAAAGGCATTATGCTCTATGTTGAAATTGCTTGAAGCTTCACCATGAATCAAGGGAGGAGTTACCAAAACAAGACCCCAAGGAACTGTGAAATATCTTTCTTTCTTTCTTTTTTTTTTTTAAAAAACACATGCATCTAGTCCATGATATAGCTGCTTTAATAGTCAAAGGAATATCACCGGTTTCCCCCCCCCTCCATATCTTTCAGTAATCTTTATGCTCCAGGAAGAGGTATCATGTTAATCCTATGCTCTGCAAACGCCTAACATAGTTGGTACTTCCAGTTTGAGAAGCAGGATCTACATGGTTTGGTAACTTGTTTGTTGCATACAGTAGATGCTGCAACATATCCATCTATCATATGGCAGATGATGGTGAACATATTCTCATGTCATTAATACAGTCTTCCATTGCAAAGCATTCTGTGGCTACATAATGACCATTGTGTGCATTAGTTCTACAGTAAATTTAATCAAGGTTCAAGGTTGTTTCCAATGTTCTTCTACCATAAACTATCCTAGAGGACCATTCTTGTAACTAAATTTTGGCACATTCCTAGAATTGCTGAATAAAGTGTTTGTAAACTTTTAAAGTTTTTATCGCATACCAATTTATCCTACAAATAATTACACCTATTTACTTGACATTAAATGACATATTTCATGTCTTTGTCAGTTTCACAGGTGAAAAAATGTCATGTATACTAAATTAATCTGCATTTCCTTAATTACTAATGAGGCTGAACTTCTTCACTTCACTAATGATTAATGATTTGTAGTAAGCTGCCTATTCATGTCCTTTCCTATATGGATTTTTAAGCTCATAATCTTATGATGCCTTAAATAACTCTTTTTAACTTATTGATTCTGGAAAGAATCCACACCCAGGAAATTATCAGAAATATAGCACGGATAAAGAGTGAAAATCAATAAAGGCCAGGGCTATAGGACAATATAACCTGAAGAAAATCTTTCAGCTGTTCGAGAATCACAAAATGTTTTTTTAAAAAAGAAGATATAAGATGTATAGAATCATTTATAAAATACCTGTGGGTTACATCCTCCATTGTAGGCATAACCTTTGGTGAGCTTTCCAACTCCTTCATCCCAGTCCCAATCATCGTCATCATCATAATCCTCCTCCTCCTCATCTTCTATCTCACCTTCATTCTTCTTCTCACTCACATTACCTTGAAGGTCTTTAAATAGAATGTCATCCTCCTTTTTGATTATCTTCAAGTCTGTGTTTTCACTAGAAGTAAGAATGTTTTGGCATATTTAGACATAATCTAACTGAACTCACATATTAAGATATAATAAACTAAACAGTAAATCTAAAAAGTTTCTTTATACTATATCTCACAATAAGCTTTCTTAATACCAAGTTCTCCTGTTTTTCAGTTCTGTTGCAGTTGTTGCTTATTCTCCATGCCCAAAGCCCACTAGGGAAAAAGTACATCAAGTGTTAAATCCGCTTCTGCCTTGGTGAAGTTAGAATTTACATTGTTCTCTTCTCTGTTGAATAAACTAACTTTGATGAGTACACCAGATTTGACTCTAGGAAAATCATTCGCAGAGTTATTTTCAGAGAAAGAAAAGCTTTCTGACAAAATTTGGGAATAAGTCTAATGCAGCCTTACCCTGAACTCAATACCATTTGCAACAAAAGGAGCTTGTATCAAGATATGTGTTACAAAAAACTCCAAAGCACCCTTGTTCATGAAGAGAAGGAATGTTCAATTTATAAGACAGCAGAAGTGGGGACTGTCCAACTGGGAGAAGAGGTCCAGGGTAAAGGAAACACAATTGGTAAGGTCTTTTCCCCACTCCTCTCCCCTATGTGAGCATTCAGGCCCAGATCTTCTTAGTTTTTAAAGAGAAGCCAAAAATCTGGATTTTTGTGTAAAATCTTCCACTTAATTGACATATTTACTTTTTACAAAACACTGTGCATATCAAACAAAATACAACTGCAGGCCAAATTTAAAAGGGTTCCTTGCCAGTTCTGACCTCTCATGTAGAGAATAGAGACAGAAACCATATTCAACAACTGATAATATGCACTACCAGCTTAACAGTCAGACATGAGTTTAAGTAAATTCAGATTTATTAATTAGTCACGGCTAGGAGGGCTCCAAATCCCCACAGACATGGGTAGAAAGAAAACAAAATAATCACTAAATGCCTGCTATTTACTAGGACTTCTTGAATATAATCCATAAATTGATACTTTAGTTGCCAATAACCTAGGGTGACATGTTAAAGTTATAACTGCATTTGCACACAGGCTTCTCAACCTCAGCCAGATAATTCTTTGTTGTGTGAGACTGTTTCATACAACATAGATGTTAAGCAGCATCTCTGGTCTCTCTCTACCACATACTACTAGTGCACCACCAACTCCAGTTGTGACCAAAAAAAATGTCAGAAATTGCCAAAAGTCCCCTGGGGGTGCGGTGAGGATGACAAAATCACCCCCAGTGGAGGACCACTGAGTTATCCTCACAATATCTTGCACTTAATGGTAAATTAGTGCACTCTCACTACCATTAACGATTACCAGCTACACTGGCTATGTTTCTTCTTCCTGCTTAACTTCTTGCCTAAGGCCTTTTGTAAATTGATCTGTAACCAGAAAATTGGAATGCCCTTCCCATTTCTCTGGCTAAACCCTACCCACCCTTCCAATATCATCTTACTGTCAGTTGCTCAGGGAAGTTTTTCCTATTCTTCACCCATTTCTCCTTTGTACTACTTACTCAATTCTAATACATATAATTTGTCTAATTATTAATATTTATTATCAGTTTTCCCGGTTGAGTGCAAGCTCTGTGTCAATCAGGGTGTTTACCAATATATACTTACCACCTAAAACTAGACCTGACACACAAAAAGCAGTCAACAAGCATTTACTGAAAATATCCCCAACTGATTAATAAAATCTACATGTATTGAATCCTTACTATAAACAGAAAGTACAAACCATTTTTTCAGAATTTCAAAACAATTCTATGTTTCATTTTACTTTTAGGTAGGAGTAATCCTTCATTCCTCTTTCCTCAGTTCCCACATCCAATCCACCGCCAAACCCTACCACTTCTACCTTCAGACATATCTCTAGGACCTGAGCTCTAGTTTCTTCCATCTTTGAATGTGATTACTTCATTACTTTTGAACTGGTCTCTCTGTTCCAAGCTTGCCCTCCATAACCATCTTCTACACAGAATGATTCCCATAAATTATAAATCAGACGATGTCACTCCTCTGCTAAATTCTCCCATGTCTTTTTATTAATATAAGACCTAGAATAATTTCGACTGTTTAGTATTCCTTGTAAAGCTCTACATAATCTGGCCCCTTCTCACTACCTCCACTGTTGCTCTAGGCCTCCTGGTGGTCTTCCTTACACAGCTAAGAAGGATTCCACCGTCAGACATCTGTACTTGTCACTCCGCCTGAAATGCAGTTCCTTCCGTTCTTCCCAAGATTAGCTCCTTGTCATTCAAATCTGGACTTAACCCTTCCCTGGCCATTCAGTTATTACTTAGTATACCAACCTATTGTAGTCATCTGCATGGTATATATCATTTGATTTTTTTAATGGTATGCCCTCCCTAGTAGAAGGTAAAGTTCCATGACAGCAGAGAGTTGCTTCGTCTTGTTCGTCATTATCTCCAGTACCAAGGAAAGAACATGGGACACAGTAAGTGCCCAATAAACATTTGTTGAACGCTGAATGCAGATAAACCGCAAAATCCTTTGTTTGCAATCACTATTCCCAACTCTGCCTTTGAGCGACGCTGAGTGACCTGGGAACCGCTGACTTCCTCGAAAAGTGGCTTTCAACTCTGCCGCAATTTTTGTGCCGACTGGAATGCACAAAGAAGCAAAAGACTGAGTGATGAACCACCAGCCTCCCTGTAAACCACAAATCAGTGTCAACTCCCCGAGAGGGCGGAGAGGGAGAGAGCAGAATCCGAACAGGGTCGGTGTGCTCTACGTCCGTCTACCTGTCGGAGGAATCCGCATCGTCGAACTGCCCGGGGACCACCCGGCTCATCAGCAGCCGCCGGTAGTCCATGACCGCCGCGCGCCGAGCTCTCAGCGCCACCGGAAGCCGCCCGCCTGAGGTGGGACAGGAACGGCACAGAGAGGGCTTTACCCGCGGCCTATCCAACTGCCCCTGCGCGGATCCCAGCCTGGCAAACCGCGCAGAAGCGGGCCAGCCACGCCTGCCACGTGCTACCGGGGTCCCGACTACAGCACAAGCACCCCGACTATCCCGAAGCCCCGCCCGGAAGCCCCGCCCCATTCGGAAGTGGGGCCCGACCGGAAGTTCCGGCCCCCGCGCCGGGCGGCGCACCCGCAGCTCGCTCCGGACGGTGCAGGGGAGGGACGTACCGACCGCAGTGTCAGGCAGGTGTAGTGAGTCGCCTGCCCGTCTGGGTGTGTGCCGGCCGTTCCTCCCACAGCTCTTGGTGTCCGCACTGTCCTTTGTGTTCCCTCTCGCAGGCGGACGCGCCGGCTAGCCCGCGGGCTGTTGGGTCTAGTGGGGCTCACACCGTCATAACTTCACTACGCTGGGAACACAGACGCCGAAGCTCCCCACGCGCAGCCGCCGTGGGGCGGACGGGCCCGAGGTCGGCTCCTTTCCAGCCGGGATAGGCTGGCGCGGGGGGGACGTCACACAGGGACGTTCCTGCGCGCTGGAGCCCAACTGCGTGGGATGAACGACGTTGTAAAAGTGAAATTGGAAGTTTTGGATTCACAAAAAACCTTAAGAAATAAGGTCCTTGAGCTTTCTTTGCATTTGAAAAACAAAGCAAGGATCTAAAAAATCCCCTTTACCACAACTCAGGCAGCATTTATGTGTTTGGAAGACAGGAAAAAGGTGAGCATGAGGTTGGGTCTTTCTCCAGTTTCGATTAGGCTGCTTGACTTACTTTTTTATAGTTTGCCGAATGATGGCAAAGGTTTGAAAACAATATTTGCCTTGTAGCCAACACTGGCCCATTTGCAGTGAGGGTATTGAAAAGCCATACGTGGACCCCTCTGAAGGCATTTATAATCTGTAAATACAAACAATACCCTTGATACTGTAGTGAAGCTTTAAAACATTAAATAGGTGTTGAGTTGTAAGAGATTTAGAGACTAAAGACATTGCAGGAATTTTAAAAATAGATGAATGGGTAGATGGCAAGGCTTCAGGG
The DNA here is from genome assembly GCF_040939455.1 of Microcebus murinus. Taxonomy (NCBI): domain Eukaryota; kingdom Metazoa; phylum Chordata; class Mammalia; order Primates; family Cheirogaleidae; genus Microcebus; species Microcebus murinus. The sequence continues at coordinate 10,705,334 of NC_134118.1, forward strand.
GAGAAGCACATGGCCAGGACAGATTACTGAAGTGGTAAGGAACATTTTCTATTTGCAGGGAAATGCGCCTGATCTGACTAAAGCAGGGGTGTACTGGGTGGATAATCTGGTTGTAGACTATGGAAGGCCTAGAAGGTCAAGCAGAGGAATTTGGACTTGGTGTGATTGGACATCCTCTTTACTCTCAGCTCCTAACAGGCCTGAGGCTGTCACAAGGAAATGGACCAGGGTGAGATGACAGAGGAGATGGAGAGAAAGCATAGGTTATTGAAAGGTGGTTTTTGGAGACAGAGTCTTGCTCTGTTGTCGGGGTTAGAGTGCAGTGGTGTCATCATAGCTCACTGCAACCTCAAACTCCTGAGCTCAGGGGATCCTCCTGCATCAGTAGCTAGGACTACAAGTGTGCCATTACACCTGGTCAATTTTTCTTATTTTTTTGTAGAGGCAAGGTCTCACTGTGTTGCCTAGGCTGGTCTCCAACTCTAGGCCTCCCAAATGCCGGGATTACAAGCATGAGCCACTATGACCAGCCTGAAAGACATTTTTAATGGGAAAATGGACAGAACTTGGTAACTGAATAGCTGTGGATGAGGTAAAGGGATGCCAAGACACCTGCAAATTTTCAAACCCAGGTACCTGAGAGAGTAGTTGTGCCACAGGGAAGTGAGTAGGGAAAACTGATTTACAATGTTGTATTTGACTTGATAATGAGGTGTTTGAGTAAAAGGTATCAAGTTAATAGAAATAACAGCATTTTGTGGAACCTAATAGGTTTCTGATAGTATTTTGTAAATATCCTTTGATTAAGTAGTTGAGATAATCCCTTCACCTTCTAGGTCCCAATCCTTTTAGGGAATTATTGGATAGTAGCCACAAATATTGACTTGTTTTTGTCCAAACCATTATTTATAACCATACCAAATTATCATGGTAGACTAACATTTTTAATTATTCCAATAACTTTAAAAATGACATTTTATTAATGCAATTTAGGGCAGTGAACTTTGTTGCTTTCTTAATGAGAAGAGGGATGGGAAAAAACCTTTTTGTTTGCACATACTAATAGACATTAAAATTATGTTTTTTTAAGAGGACTTTCATCATTGAACAGTTAGGAACAAGGACTATCAAAAACTTTGGCCATCACTTTCAGTTCCTGTACATTTTAAAGTGGATACTTCTCGTGAAAAATTAGAAAGCATGTCAGAATCGGATGCCTTGAATGTCAGCAGTCTTTTTCCCGGTTTAACTCGCTCAGAATCTCCCATCAGTATGGAAACCAGCAGTATCATCTCTGACTTGCCTCAGGTGTGCATTGTTTACAAGTTCTGGGCGGTTCAGATGTATTCGATGTTCACATTGTCTTCCCTTCGAAAGTTTCTTCAAAAAATAAAAGGAAAAAAAAAAAAAAGACTCTCTAGTGGTCACACAAAGAAGGGCCTGGTCTTCCCAGTTCTGTTAGTGAACAAAGAAGAGCATAATGTTCTAGAGTGTTAAAACTGATCATCTCTAGCTTCCTTATGAAGTCCCATGAGTGCTGCTGGGGACTTGGCCACAACAACTCAGTCACAGACGCAGGATTAGAGCCTAAAGGGGCCTTACCTCTGGTCTAGTGTATCTTCCATTATGTCAGTATGCAAATAATTCAGTTGTCATTCATAATGACATTGACAGCTCCTTGCATGTAAATGACTCCCTTCCGTCTTCCTGAAAATTCCTAGAGCCCTTTCTTACGAAATAAAAGATCATAATGTCCCAAGATGATCATGAATGTTCTAAATGTTTGATAGTTATTAGCAAGACTGTAGGGAAATAACAAGAATGTATTCAGTTGTGTCATATGAAACTGCCTTTTTGCAGTTCAAAAAAGGATGAATATGGACAATTTCATGTGATTCAGCCTATAAACTGTCAAAAACCTTCTAAAGGGCTATTTAGTGATAGGAAGTCAAGAGTTAAACTGCATTTTTAAAATTTTTTCTCTAGGAAGTATTCAAATAAGATATTTAATAAGTAAACATTGAAAATAACCTAAATATTCACCAGTAAGGGGATAATTAAGTTACTGTACAGATATATAGTGGACATGTAACCTTAAATATGATAATAGAAATTTGTTAACATAGATAACTGGTCACATTGTTTCTTAAGGAGTAGTGAGCTTTTGAATGTTTTTTACTTTATCTCTCTTTTAAAACAATGTTCAGGATTCTTTTTTAGAGTTATAATAAAAAATTTTTCATTTTGAAAAAAATTGGGTAATAGTATTACAGTGTTCATCAGGTTCCAAGATATTATATACTAAAATTTGAAAAAAATGGATATCTTATGTAAGGAAGTCCTCTCTCTTGGATTTCATTGAGCATTAAAAGCTTATAAAGAATACTTTATAACAAATTTATACACCAAGGGAACAAAAAGCATATTTTAATTAAAACAGTAATATCCGGGAAAACTAGAGTTAGACATTATCTCTGAAATTAAGTAGCAGAGTCCCAAGAAGTTGTGTAAAACATGGCAGAGTGTGGTGGCTCACGCCTGTAATCCTAGCACTCTGGGAGGCCGAGGCTGGCCGATTGCTCGAGGTCAGGAGTTCGAAACCAGCCTGAGCAAAAGCGAGACCCTATCTCTACTATAAATAGAAAGAAATTAATTGGCCAACTAATATATATAGAAAAAAATTAGCTGGGCATGGTGGCGCATGCCTGTAGTCCCAGCTACTTGGGAGGCTGAGGCAGCAGGATTGCTTGAGCCCAGGAGTGTGAGGTTACTGTGAGCTAGGCTGATGCCATGGCACTCACTCTAGCCTGGGCAACAAAGCGAGACTCTGTCTCAGAAAAAAAAAAAAGAAGTTGTGTAAAATATAACAGCAATGCATGTGAGCAGTGCTATTTTATTTTTCAAGTATATTATTCTTGATACCTTTAAAATCTAATTATGAGAAATGGTCTGAATTAGTGACAAGTTTGAAAAACAGATTGTTATAAGATATAACTCTGGTTTTATTGTTCTTCAAGTACATTCAATATGTGGAATATATTAGAAGGGCATTATTGAGTAGAGGCTTGTAGCCAGCTGATTTTAATAAGAGAAGAATTTTTTTAGAGTATTATTTAGATCTGCATACTTGATATACTATTAATAATTAAACCAATGTTTAACATTTAAAATATTTTATTATCTAATTTATACTAGTAACTAACTTAACAAACCCTTTCATCTTAGATAACATTAAAGTAACTTTGAGAATAAGCCCCACATGAATTTTTATAAATTTCTACTTAGTGGAATGATATATCACCTTGTTACTAGAATCCTATTTTATATATTTTCAATGTTCAAAGACTAGAATAACCACTATCTTAATCCTGTTTAGACCAGATTTAATGAACATTAAAGAATTATCAACAAGCCTTTCAGCCAGAGCCACCATCTTCCAGTAATTTGCCAAAATGACAAACACAAAGGGAAAGAGGAGAGGCACCCGATACATGTTCTCTAGGCCTTTTAGAAAACATGGCATTGTTCCTTTGGCCACATACATGCGAATCTATAAGAAAGGTGATGTTGTAGACATCAAGGGAATGGATGCTGTTCAAAAAGGCATGCCCCACAAATATTACCACAGCAAAACTGGAAGAGTTTACAGTGTTACCCAGCATATGTTGGAATTGTTATAAGCAAACAAGTTGAGGGCAAGATTCTTGCCAAGAGGATTAATGTGCATATTGAGCACATTAAGCACTCTAAGAGCCAAGTTAGCTTCCTGAAATGTGTGAAGGAAAATGATCAGAAAAAGAAGGAAGCCAAAGAGAAAGGTACCTGGGTTCAACTGAAGTGACAGCCTGCTCTCCCCAGAGAAGCACAGTTTGTGAGAACCAATGGAAAGGAGCCCGAGCTGCTGGAACCTTTTCCTTATGAATTCATGGTATAATAGGTGTCTCACACTTTATGAGAAGCGACAGAAAGGAGCCTGAGGTGCTGGGACCTGTTCCCTATGAATTCATGGGGTAATAGGCACAGAACACTTTGTGAGAAGCAAAGAAAGGATCTTGAGCTGCTGGAACCTATTTCCTGTGAATTCATGGCACAGGGGACAAACCTAATAAAAGCCTCTGGACTCTAAAAAAAATAAAAATAAATAATTATCAGCAAGCTATATATGCTATCATATCACCCTATGTATAATGACATGATTTGACTTACCAAAATATTAAAATAGCATTGCATTTGTTTCATCATTTAAAATTGTGACTCTAATAGCATAGTTTTACTAAAAGAGAGCCAAATACAGAGGGGGAAGGATACTAGAAAGCACATTCTACTTGTACAACAAAATATCCTAGCAGTGAAATTATATAACAGTGTACATGTGCCTTTAGAAGAAGCTTGTGATGTTTGCTTGAAGTATTAATATTAATGCCTTTTTATTAATACAGAATGAAATAAAGAATTTACAAAGGGAAGATGAATGTAAGTCCACACTCTCTGAAGATGTTTATAATTTGTTGGGTGGTAAGTATTTCTTTGTTGGCATATCCAAAACAGAGAAACAGAATTTTTTGTGTGTCTTGTGATAACAATAATAATAATAGCCAGGTACTGTGCTAAGTACTTCATATACATTATCACATTTAATCCACAAACAGTCCTATTGAAATAGGGATTTTTTAAAAAAATTGAAATAAGGACTGTTTTTATCTCCATTTTACAGATGAGGAAAGTAAGACTCAGATAATAACTTGCCCAGGATCATGTAGCTTTAAGTGAATGAGCTCTGATTCAAGTCTCAGTCTCAGACACCAGAATTTTATACTATACAAATATCTTGAAAGATGTGTGTTGATATAACCAAAACTCTTATTCTAGTCTTAAATTGATAGATGAAAGCTATTTAGGAGTTAATCATATAATGAGGCACATTGATCATATTCATTAAAGCAAATACAAATAAGGTATAGAAATGTCTCTATTTTTAATAACTGTAAATAATACTAAAATTAAAAGATTCAACAAGCCTTATTGAAATTATGGAATTCAGCACATGTAGGTACTAAAAAAAGTAAGTAGTATCACGTATTAGGAAGAGAAGAACTGATCATTATTTATAAATATTTGATTTTATACATAGAAAATTCATAAGTATCTACAGATGAGCTATTAAACCTAATAAGAAAGTTTAGAAAAATGCTGGATATAAGATCAATATAAAAAAAAATCAATAGCCGTCTGGGCATGGTGGATCATGCCTGTAATCCCAGCACTTTGGGGGGCCAAGCCAGGAGAATCGGTTGAGGCCAAGAGTTTGAGACCAGGCTGAGCAACATACTGAGACCCATATCTACAAAAATTAGAAAAATTGGCCAGACATGGTGGTGCATGCCTGTAGTAGCAGCTACTTGGGAGGGCTGAAGCAGGATAATGGCTTGAGCCCAGGAATTTGAGGTTACAGTGAGCTATGATGATGCTACTACACTCTACCTAGGCAACAGAGTGAGACCCTATCTTAAAAAAAAAAACAACCGAAAAACAAAAAACCAAAAAATTACTATTACCAGTAGCAGCACAAACTACGGTACCTAAGAATAAATCTAACAAAAGGTATGTAAGGTTTCTATGGGAAAAAAAATTATAAAACTTTATCAGAGGACATAAAAAAATGTTTCATGTTGAATATTATAAAGAGGTCAATTTTCCTGAAATCATGAATTAATGCAATTTCAAGTATCCTAAGTGATCCTAACCTTCTCATTTAGAAGTGAAAAAAGTTAAATACCCAATACAATTTTGAAAAAGATGTGGAGACTTGTCCCGCTAGATAATAAAATTTGTTATGAGTTATAGTAATTATAACAATGTGTTAATAAGCAGAAGCATACCAAACCAGTGGAATAAATAGACTACAGAGACCCAAAATAGACCCATTTATATATGTGGATACTTGGTATTTGATGGCAATGTCATTTTAAAACAGTTGGGGAATTCATTCAATTGTGCTGGAACTGTTGGCTCTCTAAATGTAGGAAATGTTTAGAACCTTACTTCACACACAATTCAAATGTAAATTCCACAGGGTTAAAAGCCTACATGTGAACTACAAAAAGACTTTCTAAAAGAAAGTTTAGAAAATGCCTTTATGATGACAGGAAAGGGAAAGATTTCTTACAACTGAGAATCACAAACCACAATTGATATATTTGACTACACTAAGATAAAAAAACTTCTATATGACCAAAGTATAATCAACAAAGTAAAAAAGCTGCAGAAGATACATGCAGAAATATAGTTGACAAAGAATTGGAATCTATAATAAAGAACTCCAAGTCAGTAAGAAAAAGATATATAATAAAAACAGGTATAGTATATATTAATTTGCTAGGGCTGCCATAACAAAACACCACAGGCTGGGTGGCTAAACTACAGAAATTAATTTTCTCACAGTTCCAGAGTTTGCAAGTCTGAGGTTAAGGTTGCCTTCACCTGAAGCCTCTCTCCTTGGCTTGCAGGTGGCCATTTTTTTTTTACCGTGTACCCACATGACCTTTTCTCTGTGTACACACCTCCCTGGTGTCTTTCTTTTCTTACAAGGACCCCAGTCATCCTGGATTAGAGCCTACCTTATAAGGCTCATCTAACTTAATGACCTCTTTAAAATCCCTATCTTCAATTAGTCATATTCTAACATACTGGGGGTTAAAGCTTCAACATATGATTTTGGAGGCACACAATTCAGCCCATAACAGTTTATAACAAGCAGATCACAGAAAAGGAAACCTGTAAGACCATTAAATATGCGAAAGCTTGTATATTTAAAAGATCATGATAAAATACCATTTCATACATATCAGTTTGACATGTTTTGGAGGGATGTAGAGCAAAGGAGCCCTTAGGGTACTGGTAGAATATAAATTGGTACAACCAGTTTGGGAAGTAATTTTGCACTATCTAGTAAAGTTGAACATACGTATTTTCTATAACCCAGAAATTCTACTTCTAGGTGTATACGCAGAGCCTAGACAAAAATTCTTACATTGGTGTACAAGGAAACCTGTATGGATGTTCATTACAGTGCTTTTTTTTTTTTTTTTTTTTTTTTTAAAGATTCAGAGTCTTGTGTTGCCCAGGCTAGAGTGCAGTGGCATCATCATAGCTCACTGCAACCTCAAACTCCTGGGCTCAAGTGATCCTTTTACCTCAACCTCTTGAGTAGCTTGGAGTACAGGTGTACCACCATGCGCAGCTAATTTTTTATTTTTTCTAGAAGCAGGATCTTGCTATTGCCCAGGCTGTCTCAAACTGAACTCTTGTCCTCAAGCAATCCTCCCACCTCAGCCCCCCAAAATGCTAGGATTATAGGCTTGAACCACCTCACCAAGCCTGCAGTGCTGTTTTGTTTTTGTTTTTTTTTTTGAGACAGAGTCTCACTTTGTTGTCCTGGCTAGAGTGCCGTGGCATCAGCCTAGCTCACAGCAACCTCAAACTCCTGGGCTCAAGCAATCCTTCTGCCTCAGCCTCCTGAGTGGCTGGGACTATAGGCATGTGCCACCATGAGCGACTAATTTTTTCTATATATTTTTAGTTGGCAAATTAATTTCTTTCTATTTTTAGTAGAGACGGCGTCTCACTCTTGCTCAGGCTGGTTTCGAACTCCTGACCTTGAGTGATCTGCCTGCCTTGGCCTCCCAGAGTGCTAGTATTACAGGCGTGAGCCACTGCACCTGCCCTGTAGTGCTGTTTTTAAGAGCAAAATGAGAAACAAATAGCCAACAACAAAAAGGCAATACAATATAATCCTTCAGTAGAATGAACTAGATCTATATGTATTTACATGGCTAAGTCTGAGAAGCAAAATTTTGAGTGAAATAAAGACTATTTTATATGGATATATATAATGTGATGCTATTTATATAAAATATAAAAACACATAAAATAATATATATTTACCATTTGTCTGGAGTGTTGCAGGTTATTTTGGAATTTGAGGAAAACAGACATCTGTCCGACCCTATAAACTGTTAGCTCAAGGTAGTTCACTATTTCAATGCAAACCTGTACTATGGTTTTCCTATGATGTCTTATTTCAAAAGCTGAAGTTTTTGAAGGTTGCTATGATAAAAAGCAAGTCCTGTGTGAAAATCAATGTGAAATAGGAAGTGAGGGTGGTGGTGTCCAATTCCAAGGTTAGAGATGCTGTGCAGTGCCCAGCAGTGTACATTCAAGTAGTAAGTGTGGTTGCTTTAGAACAAAATAAAATATTATATTTTTCTTTGTGTATATTTTCAAACAGCTAATAATTTAGGACAAATACTTATTGAGCTTAATTACTTGCTAAATGGAACTGTTAGGTATTTCTTTTGGTTTAGGTATTTCTTTTGCTATGAAAGAGTACTGAGACATTAAGGGTGTCACAAAATGAGGAAGTCTGGGAACTTGATTATTTAGGAACTTGATTATATTATGTAGGGTACATAAATGAGTAGTAAAAGTAGAAAAATATGGATGGGGAGAATGAAGACATACAGGCTTCAGTACAATGGTTATCTCTGTGGAGGAGGAAAGGAGAAAAATTAGAAGGGGGTTATTAATTAACTTTATAACCTTTTCATTTTATCTTATTTGCTTCTGATTTTTTAAAACATGCATTAAATCTGCATAGCTTGTCATATTGAGAAACAGTATAGCATAGCATTTATAAATGGTATTGTAGAACCTCAGCTGCACTGCTTAGCCCTTTGTGACATTATGTAAGTGACTTAATATCTCTTATGTTTCAGTTTCCTGTAAAATAGGGATAATAACAGTACTAATCCCATTGGATTGTTGTGAGATTAAACAAGTTTCTATGTGTTTGCAATTATACTATTCCCTGTGCTTTTTTTTTTTTTTTTTTGAGACAGAGTCTCACTTTGTGGCCCAGGCTAGAGTGAGTGCCGTGGCATTAGCCTAGCTCACAGCAACCTCAAACTCCTGGGCTCAAGCAATCCTTCTGCCTCAGCCTCCCGAGTAGCTGGGACTACAGGCATGTGCCACCGTGCCTGGCTAATTTTTTTGTATATATATTAGTTGGCCAATTAATGTCTTTCTATTTATAGTAGAAACAGGGTCTCGCTCTTGCTCAGGTTGGTTTCAAACTCCTGAACTCAAACGATCTGCCCTCCTCGACCTCCCAGAGAGCTAGGATTACAGGTGTGAGCCACCTCACCTGGCCTATAATGGTCTTTAACCAGAATGATACATAACAAGCTTCTTTGTAGCAGTCATTTGGGTATGACTTTCCTTCATGTAAGATATTTTGTTTTGCTTGCCAGCACAAAGCCATGCCACAATCCACACAAGTAAGGTTGAAATAATATATAATTCTTAAATGGCTATACCAGTTTATTTCATAAATATAACTGTTACCATATAAATTTGTGATCAACTCATTTTTATTTCCTTCTCTTTGTAATAAGATAATGACACTGAAAATTACTCACAGAAGATACTAATTCAGCCAGTTGACACTACTAGCATTTCTTCCTTGAGACGATTTGAACCTATTTGCAAGTTTCACTGGACAGAAGCATTTAATGATGAAATGACAGAGAAGCCAGAATTGCAAAGCCATGTGTATTATTATGCAAAAGACAACAATGTGAAGCAAGATTCATTTAATGAAGAAAAGCCAATGGAAGCTAGCATTTCTACAAATAAAGACAGACTTGCTAATGAGTGTGTTGGACAGCTTCCTGAAAGCTCACCTCTAATCCACTGTGGTGAAGAGACACTGGAATTCACAGAAAACTCACTGGCTTACGGTACTGCCCGGGAATCTGCCCTCATCCCTAGTCAACCTCAACGCTTCTTCTATAAGGAAAGTGTACACAATAACGCTGAAAAACCATTTTATAAAGAGAATAGCTTTAACCTTCTTGTTCTGAGAGTTAATTATGAAATAGAGGAGGTAAGATTGTTGATGGTCAGTAAAGCCTGTGGAGTATTAAAGAGCTTAAATACAAGTATATAATCTGAGCCTTTTCACTGAATAGTGTTAAATCATCTAATCAGCATGAGGGACTTTTCTTCTCTATTCTGAAATCATAACCAATTCAGGAACAAAGTTTTCTAATAAATTCAGGTCCCTACTTGGGATTAGCTCTACCAAATGGTAATTTCTTCAAGGATTAGGACTCTGTTTTAACTCATCCTTTTATGCACCATATCATCTATATGGCTCCTTGAATATATAATAATATTTTATTTGTTGAATCAAATTGGCTGGAATTAGTAGAGTTCACAGTAAAGGAAAGGTTTTATAGCAATGTTAATTAAATTATTTGGCAAGAAAAGCGTAAGATTTTTCTATCATGTTGGACTTCTATTAACAAGCAAAAAGTATTAATTTTTCTACCAAAATGAAAACATTAATTTATCTTTTGTTTTATTGATTCTGAGCACACATGTAATATCCTAAAGGGCACTGAAGATGCCAACAGTATAAATTCCATGTACTCTTTGAACAAAAAATAAAGATACTAGGAATTGGTGTGAGCAAATAGATAGAATTCAAGAATAGTATAAATAATACATTTTCAATGTGAATTTAATGAGAAAAGTTATGGCTGTTATGTTTCATTAAGAAGTATGGGTAGTTTTTTTTTCATTTATTTGAAAGTAGATGGCAGCATTTAAAAGAGGACTTTATTTCCCCATTTGATTTCTAGAAAACAGCATTTTTAAAATCTGCTTCAGTAGAGTTTCTCAAGGTTGTTCTTTCTCTTTCCATTGCATTTAGTTATATTTTAGTCAGTCAGTAGGTACTTTCATGCATCTATTATATGCCAGGTCTGTACTATGTGTTGATTCTATAAAGGTTAAAAAACAAAAAAAGATGTGGTTCTTGTCCTCATGAAAATAACACTGTGGCTAGCACAGTGGCTGATGCCTGTAATGCTAGCACTTTGAGAGGCCAAGATGGGAGGATCACTTGAGGCCAGGAGTTCAAGACCAGTCTGAAGAAGAGTGAGACCCCATCTCTACAAAAAGTAGAAAAATTAGCCAGGCACAGTGGCATGCACCTATGATCCCAGCTACTTGGGAGGCTGAGGCAGGAAGATTGCTTGAGCCTAGGAGTTTGAGGTTGCTGTGAGCTCTGATGATACTGCACTCTAACCTGGGCAAGAAAGCAAGACCTTGTCAAAAAAAAAGAAAAAGAAAAAGAAAAAAAAAGGAAAACGAAATAACATCCTCCTATAGGAGATAGATATTAATGAAATAACTACACAAATAGATGTAAACTTGAAACTGTTATAAGTTTCATGAATAAAATTTAAATATAAAATGTATGTAGAGTGTTTATAATGCTATGTAAAGTTACATTTAAACTTACAACTATGATAAATACTGTAAATATAAGTAGGATAGGTATCTGTGATAAGGACACTATTCTAGACAGGGAGCGTAGGAAGGGCATCCCTGAAGAAGTGGTCATTGAGCTGAGTTCTAAAGGATGTGTAGGAGTTAATTAGGCAACTGTGGGTAGGAGAGCATTCCATTCAGAAGGAACAACATCTGCAACCTCTGTGGCTGCGGGAAACATGCTACCTACTAGGACCTGAAGGAAGCCCAGTATCCAGGAAGATCAGGGTTAGGAGAAGCAAGAGGGGTGTAGTGGATGAGAATGGAGAGGTGGCACAGGCCAGATATTATCTTAGTCCATTTTATGTTACTATAACAGAGTATCACAGACTGAGTAATTTATCATGAACAAAAATTTATTTGGTTCACAGTTCTGGAGGCAAAGAAGTCCAAGAGCTGGTATCTGGTGAGGGCCTTCATGCTGCGTCCTCCCATGGTGGAATGTGGAAGGGCAAGAGAGGGTGACAGTGAGGGAGCAAGAGGGTGCTGAAATCACATTGATAACAAATCTACTCTTGCAATAACTAATCTACTTCTGCAATAACAATGTTTAGCCATTTTTATTCACCTCTTATTAGGTCCCACCTTCTAACACTTTTGCATTCAGGATTAAGTTTCCAGCACATGAACTTTTAGGGGCACATTCAAACCATAGCAGATATCAGGGCCTTGTAGGCCTCAATAAGGATAGTTGTTTTTATCCCAGAGTAATGAAAAACCACTAAAAATACAGGATTCTACAGATGGATGGGCTCAAAAAAAACCAAAAAGTACACAGGGGTCCATTAGCTATAAATTCTAGGGAATTATACAGTCTACTCCTACAGATACCTTTTACTGGGTTTTTAATGTCATATTCATTTCAGCATTTCTTAACCACAATTTACTGTCCTTTACTAAATCCTCCAAAACCTGTCTTAGGGGTATAAATTCAGTTATGAGGCATGATCTTCTGCTTTCTAATGTTCATAGGAGTCACAGCATAATGAGGTGATGATCTACATAAGGAATAAAACAAGAATTCAAAAGATCTTGTAGTCTGTAAGGTAGTTGATACATTTCTTCTTTTTTTTTTTTTTTGAGACAGAGTCTCACTTTGTTGCCCAGGCTAGAGTGAGTACTGTGGCATCAGCCTAGCTCACAGCAACCTCAAACTCCTGGGCTCAAGCAATCCTTCTGCCTCAGCCTCCCGAGTAGCTGGGACTACAGGCATGCGCCACCATGCCCAGCTAATTTTTTTGTATATATATTAGTTGGCCAATTAATTTCTTTCTATTTATAGTAGAGACAGGGTCTCGCTCTTGCTCAGGGTGGTTTTGAACTCCTGACCTCGAGCAATCCGCCCGCATCAGCCTCCCAGAGTGCTAGCATTACAGGTGTGAGCCACCACGCCCGGCCTGTTGATATATTTCTTATTTGTTTTAATTCATTTGAAGTCAAAGAAAGCATTTTATATGTGTTTTAAAAAGTTTGCATTACAGAGAAATGTTGAAAGTATAAAAGTTTAGTTTTTCTTTTGTCAAAGTAAATGGAATACATATCTGTCTCTCATATACCTACTGCTTGTGCTCCTCTGTGCTATACATACATTTTAGTGATTGATACTTAGATATTAATTTTTATTAAGTGTGTTTTTATTGGAAGTAGGTATTATTGTTATTTTATAGCTGAGGAAACCATAAAAGGGATCTAGAATTCAAGATCAATTCTATCTGACTTCAAAGCTCATGATCTTTCTACTCTTTTACACTTACTTTGTCTACTACAATTTACAGACTGCAGTTTCTTCAAAAGAAATACAGAATTCTGGGGAGATTCCTGAGATGTTGGTCAGTTACCAAAATGAAGTTACAGCAGAGGGTGTGGAGAGGCTGGGGATTGTCTCAAGTTGGTCTCCAGCAGGCATCTCCTGGAGTACTGGAACATCTTGGGAGAACTGCAAGACGCCGGACATGGAGCAAAGCTGTGAAAGCTTACAACCTCTGGAAGAGGACATGGCTTTAAATGAAGTCTTAAGGAAATTAAAACAGACTAACAGAAAGCAGCAAGCACGAATCCAAGATCTCCAGTGCAGTAACCTGAATTTAGAGAAGAAGGTTAAAGAACTACAAATGAAGATTACCAAACAGCAAGTATTTGTCGACATCATAAATAAGCTAAAGGAGAATGTTGAAGAATTAATTGAAGACAAATACAAAGTAATCCTTGAGAAGAATGATATTAAAAAGGCATTGCAGAATTTGCAAGAGATTTTAGCTAACACCCAAAAACATCTTCAGGAATCTAGAAATGAGAAGCAAGCCTTACAAGTTGAATTTAAGAAGATAAAGGCCAATTATATGCGTTTACAGGAAAGGTACATGACTGAAATGCAACAAAAAAATAAATCTGTGAGTGAGTGCTTAGAGATGGACAAAACCTTAAGCGAGAAAGAAGAAGAGTTAGAGAGGCTGCACCAACTCAAAAGAAAATTGGAAAGGGCCACAGCTTCTGCTTTGGACTTGTTGAAAAGGGAAAGAGAGACCCGAGAACAAGAGTTCATGTCTTTACAGGAGGAATTCCAGAAACGTGAAAAGGAAAACCTGGAAGAAAAAAAGAAACTGAAATCTAGACATGAGAAATTGCTTGCTGAAGTTAAAAATTTGGAATTTGTATCTGAAAATGAAAGAGCTAAGAATGAAAAACTGCAGCAGCACATCAACGAGGTAGAAAATGAAAATGCAAAACTTAAGCAGCAGGTTACAAGAAGTGAGGAACAAAGTTGTGTCCCTAAATTTGAGGGAGCTCAGTTAAAGGAGCAATTAGAGGAAGTAATGGAGTCACATATTGCCAAGGTATTGATGTAGATTACAAATCTATAATGCAGAATTTCAAGAGTTTCTAGTAGTCTAGTGATGCATATTTAGACATGGCACTTACACATATTTGTTTGCAGAAAGAATTATTAATGAAAAACATACAGATATACGAAGGAAAATACACCACAGGTTTGGAGAAGTTTGGTTCATGAGTACTCAACTAAAAGTCATTTGTGGCTTCTTGTGATTATTTTGGTAGAGGTGACAACCTTGGAATTATGTGGGTACCCATCACCAATCATCTGAAGCACCTCCCAGAGGTCACTTTTGAGAAAAGATTTTCTAAATGTGGTTCTCAATCCTATTCAGTAATAAAACTAAATCAGGGCTGGGGAACCTTTTCATGTTGAAAGGCTGCATTAATTTTAGCTGTAATCAAATAAGTCTACATTCAAGAAACTTCAATTAGATATACTTAAAAATGTGCATTATTTTGTAAAAATCTAACTACTATGCACTTAAAAATTTCAAAAAATGAAAACTATGTGTTAATTTTAAAGTTAATTAACCTTTTAATGACTTTGTATCGTCTGCTTTTTCTTGGAAAGCATTTGAGTATTTGGTTGCAGCATCGAGGTATGGAGTTTCAGTTGACCCTCTAGATGGGTATCAGTCACTTGTGATCTTAAGGGTGTCTTGATTTGGGTTAGGTAGGAGAATATAGATTTGTATCAGTAAGTGGTTGAAAAGCAAGGAAGCATTTTGGGGGCATGTTGCCAAAGGTGTGAATATTCTGCATTTTTCCATATTTCAATTGGATCTTTGTTGGTATCAAACAAAGACTTTAAAATGTCATCTACTGAGGCTCAATTCCATCTGTAGTTCTTTAGGTACCTTGGTGATATCAACTAGGTGAGGCTGAAATGCTAATTTGAGTCATGACTCTCAAAGTCGGTGAACCTTTCCTTGTGTTCTCTAATTAATAATAGGTCTATAACAACTGCATATTCTTTAAATGATTCACATATATCATCCTGCTCATCAGCGACTTTTGCTAACTGGGGAAAATGTTCATCCAAAATTTCCTTTTGAAGAAGTGTTTTGAAAAAAGATAGCTTTTATGGAAATGCTTGGATTTCTTGTCACATATCATATATAGACTTAGTTTTACCTCGAAAAGAAATATTCAAGTCATTTTAATTTAACTTGATATCACACAGAAATTCTGCATTCCTATAGAAATCTTCTTTCAATAATTCACATTGCTGATTCTATTCTTCATAAAATTTAACTATCTGTTCTTGTAGAGAGAAAATTTTGGCAACCACCTGTCCCTGCAATAGCCAATGTACTTTAGAATGCTATGGCAAATCCACACTGAATATCTCATCATTCAGCTTTAGCATATTATGAAACTGATGTTGCATTTGTATAAATATAGTTAATACTTATAACTTGTTACAAAGTGTCACTTAAAATAGCTTTAGCACGAGATTTTGCTGGTGCAAGATACAATGAAAAGAAATGAAAGCATCTGGATCTGTTAATGCTTTTCTTATCTGTGCAATAAACTCTTCATGTTTTTGTGTCATGGAAGGTGCACTGTCTATACATACAGTAAATTTACCAAATTCAGTCCAACTTTAGGACATTTATCTTGAAAGTTGTTGAAGATATCTATTCCTCATGTTCTGTTTGCAAGAGTGCCCAAAGCAAGTAACTCTTCGTAGCAAAGACAATCTTTTGTTATGACACGAATGAAGTATTAAACCTTTGCTGAGTCAATAGTATCAGTTGATTTGTCCAAAGTGATTGAATAATACATATTTTCCTTTTAAAGTATTGCATGAAGTTGTTCTATTAAGTTGAAGGCTAATTCATGCTGCCAATCAGTTATGGTTCTCCTTGAAAGAGGCGGTTGTTTGTAGTTTGAAATGTTGTCAGGGTCTAAGCATCCCACAACTTTGACAATGCATTTTTTCACAATTTCTACATCACTGAATGGCTTCCCTTTTTTCCCAAATATATAAACTACTCTATAAGTTGCTTCAATGGCATTATTTCCAGGTCTTATTGCTGCTTGAAAGAATTGTCTTTGCTTTTAATTTTGATCTTTAATTTCTTCAATACAACCTTTCATGCCTCTCCCTCTAAAATATTTGTGGTCTTTATGAGTGTTATAATGCTGATGAGCATTGAATTTCTTTTTTTTTTTTTTTAAAGAGATTTATTCTGAGCCAAATTTGAGGACCATGACCCGGAGCCACTCCCAAGAGGCCTTGGGCAAGTGGACTCGCTGTGGCTGGGTTACAGTTTGGTTTTTGAATTTCTTTAATGTTGATATTGCAGTACCACAAAGCAAGCAAATCATCTTGTCTTTAGCAGAAACAAGATAATATTGCAGTTTCCAATTCTCATTAAAACATCTGTTTTCTTCCTTTGGCTTCTCTTGGTCTTCTTTGATGATGAGCGGTTAAGCAGACAGAATTTTAAAATACTGGAGAGTTATGCAACTATTCACAAATTACACTTCAGACAGAAACACAATGCACTATTGTCAAAAGCTGATAATAGACTGGCATCCTCAACTCCTATAAATTGTCACCAACCAGCCTTGTGTGGTAGTGGCTCCAGTCAGGCAGGGGCCAATCTGGGAGGATTATTTTGTTGAAACTTATTTTATTCTATAGTATTTTAAATATATTCATTTAAAAAATAAAGTAAAAATATACAAGAACAAAAATATATTAATAAAAATAAAAGGATTTGTTTTATAAAATTTAGATTCAGTCAAAAGGCCACACTTAAGGACCTAGAAGGCCACAGGTTCCCCACCCCTGAACTAAATAATATAATTGCATATTTAGTTTACAAGGCAAAACAAACCTATGTTATATCATATATTAATTTGTATAAAATTATAAAGCATTTAACAACAGCATCAGAACCTCATATTGATATGTTTGGAGAGGATGCAATGTTTTATTATCTGCAGTTCAAAAAGCTTTTTTCATAGCCAGGAACCTGGAAAAACAATTCTGGAAATGATAATGTTCACAAGCTGGAGCACATCTATTCTAATTCAGTTTTGTAGGCCTATGTTGAAGCATGCATAGTAAAAATCCTATTAACTTTGCTTAGAAAAAAGGCTAATCTGAACTAGAAAAATGTATAAATTTATTTTTTGTATTTTTTATAATAACTTGAACTGATGTTACCTTGAAGATGTCCTTAGTGGACCGTCTTATGAATTTGTAATCATTATAAGTATTGTTTGTAGTAAAAAATTCTATTATTTTTAAAGATTCTTAGGGCAATATTATCGTCCTAAACTTAAATTCAGAGATCTCTGTAAACTCTAAGAAATAAGAATTATCTAAGCCAGTGATTCTCAAACATGAACATGCATCAAAATCCCCTGAAAGGCTTATTAAAACACAGATTGTTGGGCCCTATCCCAGAGTTTTTGACTCAGTAGGCCTGGGGTGGGGGCCTGAGAATGTATATTTCTAGCAAGATCCCAGGTGGTGTTGCTGCTACTGCTCCAGGGACCACACTTTGAGAACCACTGACCTAAGCAAAGATAACCTTAAGTTTAGCTCCTAACCAAATTGTGACAAATTTTAAATTGGTAAGCTCTAAATTGAAGTAGCTTAACTGTGCAGAAGATTAGTATGGTATACAATTTTCTTCTTGAGCTTTCTTTTTAAAAAAGTAAAGTTTTTTGTTTTGACTAATTTCTCTAACACCTGCAAATTCATACTTACTGTGCTTATAGATTTACATTTCACTAACTGTTGGTCAGTTTTCTCAAAGTATGGTCTAAGAGCATCTGTGAGGTCAAAAGTATTTTCATAGTAATATTATGACATTATTGACTTTTGCACTCTCATTATTTTCTTTTTTTCTTTTTTACTCTCATTCTTTCACAAGAGTACAGTGGACTTTTCCAGAAGCTATGTGATATGGTGATGTAAATTGCTCTCATGGCTGATGGAATGTGTGAAGCAAATGTGAAAATCCAGCTATCTTCAATTAAGCCAGCATTAAAAATATTTGCAAAAATATTTTTGTTAATTTTTTATTTTAGAAAGTGTGGCAATTGTTTTATTTAAAAAATTGTTCTTTATATTTATACATAATGGATGTATTATTTAAATGAATTAGTAAACATATTTTAAAATATTCTCCATTTTAATTTCTAATATGATAAATATTGATATCTATAACCCATATAAACAAAAGGTTTGGGGTGTCTTTAACAATTTTTTAAGAGTATAAAGGGGTCCTGAGATGAAAAAGTTTGAGAACTAGCACCCAAGGTTTTTAAGAGTGGTATTTTATTCAGCATTTTTCTTAAAGGGTATTCTGTGTTCTTCATCTTTATTGTGACAAATCTAAATTGTGTACATGTAGGATACAAAGATGATAAATTCTAACCTGTTCCTGAATTGCCCACCTTGTGAAGAAGAGGGCCTGAATCCCCCAGATGTGAAAAGAACTTCTCAGCTGGCCTCCAAAATGTACAGTCTTCTAGCTCTGATGGTAGGACTTTTCACGTGCCAGGTAATAAAAAAAAATCAGATTTTTTAGTAGAGGATGAAAAAATATTGGGATTGGACTAAAAAAAGTGATGAAATAAAAGTGACAGAATTAAGTTGTAGAAGAAAAAAATGGAAGACAAAATACAGACCCCTAAACCAACCAATCAGCCCTTCTTTTCTCCTACTTCTTTCTGTTTATCTTTCTTGAACATATAATTCCCACAAGTCTAAGATAAGATGCAGTAAGATAAACAATAAAGGCATCACGTGAACTCCTTCATTTAGTACTTCTCACATTTCAGGAATGCTCTCTCAGAGAAATAGTCTTGTGCTTGTGATTATTGTTTGTTCACGTTAATGAGCTCTTAGCCCAATCTAAGATAGAGCTTGGGGTGGGGGCGGAGGGAGGGCAATATGGAGCTGTGTACATTAGTAGCATGAAAAGTGATGTTAGTGTCAGTTCAAATCCTGGCTTCATCACTTCCTGGCCGTGTGACTTGGTCAAGAAAACTAAACTTTTTCCACCTTAGTTTCCTCATCTTGAAGATGGGGAAATGATGCTGCTGTCCTGGGAGCTTATAAGCACATTTAATGAAGAGAACATATTAAAGGACATACACTTGATAGGTTCTCAAACTAGCTAGATCTCTTTCTTCCTCTTCCTCCTATTTTTGTACATTTTTAAAAATCTTAAGTGCACTTATCTGAGCCATGATTAGGGGGCATGGGTTTGCAATGTTCTGGATCCAACACAAATGCTGTTTCTGTTTTGTTTTAGCTAAAATTTGTTGAACACTAGCATTTATTGAATGCTAGAAACTGGGCTAAGCATTTTATGCAGAGTTCACAAAATGGTAGCCCAAAGACTATGTCCACTTACTGTTTTGTTTTTTAATACTTGAATTTGAATGTGGCACAGATTTTTCTTTGCTACAAACTTTTCCACCCCACCTTGCCCCATCAAACATTTCCTTGTTTACCATATTTGCTTGCATTTTTCCTGTCTCCCTGGTGGCTACTGCTTTTCTACCAGACCTCTCAATGATAGATTGTATCATCAGCATTCTTAGTAGATCTCATCCCACCCCAAACAAGTATTATCTGTTTGCCTGTTCTGTATAAGTAACCCTCCCACTAGAACATAAGGCTTTAAGATCAGAGACTTGGTATGTAAGTAGGCATATTAGGTTTGCCTGATACCTAATACAGGGTTAAACTGGTAACAGACACTCAGCAAGTATTTACTGACTTCCTGACCTATCCTGGGAGGCATTTAAGTTTACTGTCCTGATGTTCATGGATTATCTCATTCAATCCTTATATCATTCTTTATATTATTAGGCTTTTTTTTTTTTTAATGTGGACAAACTAACCAGGGATTAGAATAGTTGAGTTTCTTGTCCAAGGTCTCACATATGGTTAAGTCACACAACTTAGATAGAAACCCGTGCGCCTTTGACCCCTAGGTTATATTGGGACAAGTACCTTTATTCAGGGTAACTTTGAAATATCTAGAGTTTCAGTATTGTTGAGGATGTCTGATTGTTCTGGTGTTAGATATAACAATTTGTTTAAAATTTGGATTTGTAAACTGACTAAACTGAAGGGGACATGTGTGTATGAATATATAAGCATGCATATTTATTATAGATGAGTATTAACTTCCCAGCAACTATACTAGTTTGTCCCAATAACAACTTATGTACAGATGTGATTTAACGGTCTTTGATACTAACCCTTTATTAGATGTCTTCTGATGAGTGATTGAAGAATGAAGTTCAATATGATTTTACCTCCTTTGGTTTGGTCACTTGGAAGGGAGATTTGTTTCATTTATGCTTTTGCTTCTTCCTTTTAGCTTTACTAAAAACCTTTTAATATAGTTTCTCAAACCATTACCCTTAGGACATCACCAATCCTGATGCTGAACATTTAAAAGAGGGTGAGAAAGTTAGTGATATAACGCTGCAAAAATTGAAGAATTTTCATCTTAAAAAGAAAATTTTAGATAAAGAGGTACTATATTTATTTTTCACCTAAAATTATTTTTAGTGAAAAAAATAAAGGATAGTGAAATGGTAACTCTTAAAGTTTGGATATTTTTAAGAATTATTTTTGGGGACCAGATTAGTTTTACTATATCCCTCACTAAGGAAATATAATGTTCAACATTTGACTTGTTTTACAACTTAAGTCTGTATTGGAAAATCTCATTCATCTACAAAAAATTTGATATGATTATTTTTTCAATTTTGCATGTCACTACTGATTCTTAAAGAATAGTTTACTTTAACATTCTTACAAACTTCATTACTTGGGACAATGAAAACACTGAAAACAGTTTTATTTCTCAGGTGGGAGAAGGGTAAGGCAGAGATTCCTGGAGTTTCTTCTATTACTCTTTTCTTGGGTTGATGGTATAGAGATAAATAGAGTAAAATTGAAACCCAGGATCTTGGATTATAACAAATTCAGTTCTGTACCACTTCTCTGAACCGACATGTTGGAGTTGTCCTGGGGAATCTCTCTGCCTCTTAGCTAACCTGAAGAAGAAAGGAGCAAGGCATAAACACAGCCATGCAGAGAAACCACTGGCCTCCACTTCTGTAAACAGCCATCAAAAATAAGCCCAATCAAGGATGTTATACAGAAATAAAATTTCAGCTATTTATGTTCTTTGGGTTCATTTTGGTTTAGTTACTGAAATATTGGCAGATGAAATGATGATGTCTGCAGTTTGATTCAGTGAAGGGGGATTGAGGGGGGAGGGCAGTGGTTGGGGATATTATCAAAGCTGAATGATTTTTCCATGGGGTTTCATTATTATTTTTCTCTATTTATTTTAAATATTGGAAAATTTGCATAATAAAGAATAGAACATTTTGTGCAGCACACTTTACCTCACTAATAACTTGGAGAAATTTGAATATTAAATATTAAAATTATTACTATACTGAAGGAACAAATGAACAAATAAGAAATGGTTATAAATTGCATCCAGAGAAATTTGGCTATTTTTTTCCTTTAAAGAAGAATTTTAATAGCCTGACTGTAATAACTAATGTATGTTAGGATAAGTTCCTTGGAAGCATGTAAACCACTCCCAGGTTTGATGATTAGTTGAAGGACTGAGTAGTCCTCACAGCTATGATTTATGACAGCAAAAGGATACAAAGCAAAGTCAGCCAAGGGAAAGCCACCTGGGGCCTAGTCCAGAGGAAACGAGACTCAAGCTTCCAAGAATCTTTGTGGAGTCAAGCAGGATGAAGTCATTCCCCCAGCAATGAGTTGCCACTACAGGTGTGAAGTGTTATCTACCAGTGAGGCTTGCTAGAGACCCAATGCCCGGGGATTTTATTAGGAGCTGTTCACATAGTCACCCTCTGCCTAGCTCGTACTAAAGTTCCAGACCCCTAGAAGGAAAGCAGATGCCTAGCTTACACCAGGTGCTTTGGACAAACAGGTTAGGCACAATGAGCCATTCATATCAAGAATGAGGGAAACCCTCCTGCAATCCAAGTTTCCTGATGCCAGTCAAGCAGCAGCCTAACTAGTCTTAGGCCTGCTGTGTGAACTCTTTTCCTCACAAAAGCTGTAAAAACAGTTTATCTTCTGGATACCAGAGATTGAACTGTGTGTGGTTTGATGGTTTTATTATAAATGTTATAGAATGTAGTTTTATTTCCTCTCCTCTGAAATATAAAATTCTTTTTTTCATAGCTACTGAAACATAAAGACAGAATAATAACCTTTAGAGAGTTAATTGCTAATGAAAAAGCATTTCAAGATCACATTATTGAGGTAAGTTTAACATTTACTACATACTTTAACATAAAAAAAATTCCAGATATTTATGTTCTTTGGATAAATTGGTTGAAGTTGCTTCTGGCTCTAAGTTCTATACTTCTGTAATTCCAGCCACCAATAATGTCTTTGATTTTTAAACTAATAAAGTACTTATTATCAACTGTTGCAAAAGTGTAAAAGTATTGAAAGTGAGCACAAATATATTTAATCTCAGATCACAGACTTTGATTCAGATGAAGCCAAGAATGTCAAAGATGTACCTGTCTTATTGGGAGTCAAACTGGACAAGTACCACAACCTAAATGAGCAGCTTGATTTCTTGGTAAGAAGGACCTTTTATTGCCTTGCTGTCATTTTCATACACAACATCATTCATTAACAAGTTTAAGACATTATCAACCTTCAAAAAAATTCGCTTATTAAAATATTCACACATTGTCATGATAGAAGTATTATTCTCCCACAAAGGTACAAAATGAAAGTTTACATTTTTGGGTTTTGAAATTTTAAATATTGTTCTACCTGGTTTCTGTTTAGACTAATCAGATTTATTTCTTTCAAAATGCAGCAATAAAAAATAGGTGCTATTTTTCATAGTGGCTGAAGCACATTTATATTGTTGCATATACTACCATGATAGCTTTGTACAACAACCATGATTAAGGGGTGCTTTGGGAATCAGCATTCATAGTTTGCTTTAGATGGCATGTAAACATAAAGGTGGATAAAACAGGAAAAATATATTAGAAGAAAATGAAAATATGGTCTTGTTATCTAGATAGTTATAGAGCAATTTAACAATTCACTAGAATGAAAAAGAACTAATGAAAAATAACTATTTTTTGGTAGCAGTTCGAGAAGTGTAGTTCTAAATTATTAAAGAGCAGCGTTCTATACTAAATTCACTACATACCCATTCACCTTTAAGAGAAAAGAAAAAATCCAATGATGTGAAGGTTCAAAGGTTTTTCTTTTCTAATTTATTAATTTGTTTTCCATTCAATAAGTAATTATTGACTTGCCACAAAAGGTTGAACAGTGCTAGTCACTATGGAGATAGAAAGCTAAATAAAACATAAGCTCTGCTACTAAGGAATCTGGGAAATAAGATAAAATACATTAATAGCCCTTTACAAGGAGAAAGTTTTTGGAAAAGAGATACAGTGACTGGCATCTAACAGAGTGGATAGTTGTCAAAGGACTGGAGTTCAGAGGAGGAAGAGATGACTTCTACGTGGGAGAGTCATAGAAGAAGGCTTTGTGAAGGAGATGGTAGTTGGTCCTTGAAGAACAGTAAAACTTGGGCATAGGGAAATAAGAGGAGAGCACTCAGTACATTCTGTCATTCATTAGTAGCATCTGTGCTTCAGGCCCTGGTGATACAGAGATGCCAAGAGTGAACCTTAGTCTTTCCAGCAGTGGGAGCTGGAATGGGAACAAGGTTACAAATGACACAGAGTCAGACACACCATGTCACCTTTAAAACATGCTGCAGGCTTTGCTGCACAAAACCAATCTCAGAGAAACCAAATAACTGATGAGGGAGAGTTCTTCATTGAGGAATGTAAGCAATTAAAAGCAAAAGAAAAGATACATCTGGAAAATTATATTTTGTATCCATGAATAAAATAAGGAATGTAAGCAGTTATCATAATGGCCACTGAAACCTTCAGGTTCAAGACTGAAAAGGAGCTTTTAATGAATGAGTCGGACTGACAAAGACCTAAATCCGCTGGTCAATGTCAAACCCGCTAAAGGTGAGAAAGCAGACCTGTGCTCCTGACATGGTGCAGAGGAAGCCCACGACACCATCTACAACGCAACGCAGTCTTGCCAATACCACAGAAGCCAGAGCTAGCTGCTAGACCTATCTACTGGTGAACAGGAACTACAGGGGGCAAAGAAACATATTAGAGGACACTGTGATGACAAATCCAGAATGTGGGGAATACTAACAAATAAATAATTGACATGAGAAAAGAGGAAGAAAGGAATAACTGTTACAGACTAAAAGAGACTAGAGACTTAAAGGGCAAATCAACCGGCCGGGCAAGGTGGCTCACACCTGTAATCCTAGCACTCTGGGAGGCTGAGGCAGGTGGATTGCTCCAGGTCAGGAGTTTGAAACCAGCCTGAGCAAAAGCAAGACCCCGTCTCTACTATAAATAGAAAGAAATGAATTGGCCAACTAATATATATAGAAAAAATTAGCCAGGTATGGTGGCACATGCCTGTAGTCCCAGCTACTTGGGAGGCTGAGGCAGAAAGATCGCTTGAGCCCAGGAGTTTGAGGTTGCTGTGAGCTAGGCTGATGCCACGGCACTCACTCTAGCCTGGGCAACAAAGCAGACTCTGTCTCAAAAAAAACAAAAAAAGGGCAAACCAACCAAATGTAGTATGTGAAAACCAACAAAACATCTATGAAAATATATTTGTGAGATAATAGTGGGAAATTGAACTCAGTCTGCATATTACACAATATTAAGAAATATTGTTAATTTTAATAGATGTGATAGTGGTATCATTGTATTTTTCAAAGCCTTTATCAGTAATACATACTGAAAAGTATTTATGAATAAGTTAATATGATGACAAGGTTTGCTTTAAAATACTCCAGGAAAACAAAAAGGTGACAGAGTAGGGTTGGAAAGAGATAAAACAATAATGGAAAGATGTTGATAATTGCTGAAATTAAGTGATGGGTACATGGATTCTACTTCTGTATGTGTGAAATTTTCCAAAATAAAAAGGAGATTTTTTTTTTGTTCTGTTTTTTGTTTTTGTTTTTGTTTTTAATGCAGAGTGTGGTCCAGAAGGCTCACTCTTCATTCTCTAAGGAACTCTGGGCCTGCAGAACTTGGTCTGCTGGAATTCAGTGTGATGGCTCACCCCTGTCCCAGGGCATTGTTATGTGCTTCTCTTCTGGTCCTTCTGACCCCTGTCATTGGTTCTTCTTCACAGTTCCGATCCTGCTATCTGCTACATTAACCTCCTGACCTCCTCTATCCTGAGACAGGGTCCTTGACAGAAGCTTTGCCTTCTGACTGGCTCTAGCACCCTGATGTTTAACTGTCAGCTGCAAAATGTCTCCTCATCCTAGAAGACCTTGATAAGGTCTACCAAATTCAGGAATTTGGTCAGAGAGAACAAGGCAAGAGTCCAGTTAACAGTACTGATGTTCAGGGTTCAAGTTGGGCTTACAGTAAGTTCCTCCTGCATCCCAAATTTGGTAAAATAAGAACCTTTTTATAAAAATAAGATATTCTCTAACCAGAATTATATAATAGTTAAATTTTAAAACCAAATGCTATCCTAAAATATGCTGCCTCAGTATGGCAATTCATATATTACATAAAACATTTACCTAATTTATTATTTTGGTAGCCTTTAAAATTAGCTGTATATTAAAAAAAAAAAGAAAATATTTAGAAAGCAGCAAATTCTTTTCATGTTCATATTCATCTTGCATAGTCACAAGAATAGGAAAAGAACAGATGTTAGGCAAAGTAGGAAATTAGTGCTCTAGGAAAAATTTTCTAAGTGAACCAAAAGAAAACAATCAAAACCTGGTATCTCATAGTCTGCCTGAACTATGAAAAGTAACTATCAGTTCCTTGATTTGGCAGAGTGTTAACTTGATTATACTTTACAGTGTGTGGGCCTCTTTGCAACTGACTGACCTCTTTGAGGAAGAGTCTAGGGTCACTAGCACTTGGGTCACACAGGTGGAAGGACTGTCGGCCAGGCGGAATTTTAGTTCCTCAGTTTCCACAGGAAAATGTCAACCTTAGCATCTGTTTTCTTATCCTCGCAAACATCCTGGGCATTTTACAGTAGTCCTTCTGATACTCTGACCCTATTCCTTACCTTCCTGGTTCTGTTTTCTCTGAGTCCTATTCTAAAGCAAGTAGAAGAAACAATATTGTGTGACAGATCCTTGTCAGAGGATATTATATCAATCTATTTGCTGACCAACTCTTTTTTTTTTTATTTTTTTTTATTTTTATAAGTTCAGTCTCCGTAGAGACTGTCAAAAATTGCCAATGCCGACTATATTTCAAGTCGTCATGGCGGGGTATTGGGAAAAGTTTTCAATTAGCAATAATCGCGCCTCGGATAAACCTCATTGGCTACGATACTGCCACTGCGCAAAGCTTGCTGACCAACTCTTAGCAAAAGATTATTTAAGAGGTCATGTATTTCTGAAAGATTATCTATGCAGTTCTTTTTTTCCTCTAGTAGTAATCCTCAATGAAAAAATACATTTTACATCTTAATCAAATATGCATATGCACACACAGCTGAAACACTGGGTTGTTAAATTCGATTTTGTCCTAGTCCATTTTATCTTTTATATTAGTCATAAATTCATTTCATTACTTAATAGAGACACAACCTGTGTCATGTTTATTATCTGAAAGCTGCTGCTTGGAACTTACTATCTTGGCCCTCACAGAATTGCTTTTACTGGGTCATGCTTTTGTGTTATGCCCTTAATCTTAGGAAACATCTTATTTGCTACAGAGAGATTGTTTTTTCTCTTAGTGCCACTTGGATGAGAACTTCCTTTGAGAACTAAGGCCTACTAGGATAAGCTTCTCTTTAGAAACAAGTATCTTTTCATCACATGAATAATGACAACTATATAACTGACCAGATCTTTATTTTGTTTTAGCTATCAGGAAGTTTATTACCAAAAATATATGGCATTGTAGAATAGGTCTTGTCTTCAGATCTGCATGTGGTTTTTTTACCTGTTCTGCACATTCTTGTTTGATTGTTTTGTTTGTTTTTTGGTCCAGGGTCTTGAATACCCTGGCTCTTTTTTTTTTTTTTTTTTTTTTGAGCCAGAGTCTCACTTTGTTGCCCAGGCTAGAGTGAGTGCCGTGGCGTCAGCCTAGCTCACAGCAACCTCAAACTCCTGGGTTCAAGCAATCCTACTGCCTCAGCCTCCTGAGTAGCTGGGACTACAGGCATGCGCCACCATGCCTCGATAATTTTTTCTATATATATTTTTAGTTGGTCAATTAATTTCTTTCTATTTTTAGTAGACACGGGGTTTCGCTCAGGTGGTTTCAAACTCCTGACCTCGAGCATGCCACCCACCTCGGCCTCCCAGAGTGCTAGGATTACAGGCATGAGCCACCACACGAGGCCAATACCCTGGCGTTGCCATACATGCAAGACACTTGCATCTCAAGTCATGGAGGGCCTCAGTGATCCTCTTGCAGGTGTGTGGTAGCAGGATAATGGCATCCCAAAGATGTCCACAGCCTAGTTTCCAGGACATGGCAGAAGGGACTTTATATCCCTTAATAAAGTAAGGAATATAGGCAAATATAACTAAAGGGACTTTGCAGATATGATTAAATCAAGGACCTTGAGATATGGAGGTAGATTATAGCGGATTATCAGGGTGGGTCCAGTCTAATCACACGAGTCCTTAAAAACAGGGAGAACCATGTCAGAGGAAGATTTTACTACTGAGGAATATTCCGAGCTACAACATTTTCTGGCTTTGAAGATAAAGGAAGAGGACCTAGGCTAAAGAATGTGGGCAGCCTTTAGAAGCTGGAAAAGTTTCCCATAAAGCCTCCAGAAAGGAACACAGCCCTGTAGATACTTGGACTTTAGTCCAATGAGACCTTAACAGTCTTTTAACCCACAGAACTATAAGATAGTAACTTTGTGTTGTGTTAAGCCACTAAATTTATGGCAATCTATTACAGCAGTGACAAAAACTAATATAAGACGTGTTGACAAGGAGGTAAAAGACCTCTACAGGGAGAACTGTGAAACACTGAAGAAGGAAATAGCAGAGGATGTAAACAGATGGAAATCCATACCTTGCTGGTGGATCAGCAGACTTAACATCATTAAAATGTCTATGCTACCCAAACTGATCTACAGATTCAATGCAATACCTATTAAAATCCTATCAGCATTCTTCACAGATATAGAAAAAAATAATTTTACACTTCGTATGGAACCAAAGAAGACCCCAAATATCAAAAGCAATTCTAGGCAACAAAAACAAAATGGGAGGTATTAATATGCCAGATATCAAACTATACTACAAAGCTGTAGTAACTAAATCAATCTGATATTGGCATAAAAATAGGAATATTGACCAGTGGAACAGATCTGAGAATCCTGATATAAAACCATCCTCATATAGCCATCTAATCTTTGACAAAGCAGACAAAAACATACACTGGGGGAAAGAATCCCTTTTCAATAAATGGTGCTGGGAAAACTGGATAGCCACTTGTAGAAGGCTAAAGCAGGACCCACACCTTTGACCTCTCACAAAAATCAACTCATACTGGATAACAGACTTAAACCTAAGATATGAAACTATTAGAATTCTAGAGGAAAATGTTGGAAACACTCTCCTAGACATCAGCCTAGGCAAGAGTTTATGAAGAAGTCCCCAAAGGCAATCACAGCAGCAACAAAAATAAATAAATGGGACATGATGAAACTAAAAAGCTTCTGCACAGCCAAAGAAACAGTCATGAAAGTAAACAGACAACCTACAGAATGGGAGAACATTTTTGCATCCTACGTATCTGATAAGGGGCTGATAACTAGAATATACTTAGAACTCACGAAAATCAGCAAGAAAAAATCAAATATTTTTTGATTTAAATCAAATATTTACCCTATTAAAAAGTGGGTAAAGGACTTGAACAGAACCTTTTCTAAAGAAGACAGAAGAATGGCCAACAAACATATGAAAAAAATGCTCAACATCTCTAATCATCAGGGAAACGCAAATCAAAACCACAATGAGATATCACTTAACTCCAGTGAGAACAGCCTTTATCAAAAAGTCTCCAAATAACAAATGCTGGCGTGGATGCGGAGAGAGAGGAACACTCCTACACTGCTGGTGGGACTGCCAACTAGTTCAACCTCTGTGCAAAGCAATATGGAGATACCTTAAAGCGATACAAGTGAATCTACCATTTGATCCAGCAATCCCATTGCTGGGCATCTACCCAAAAGATCCAATGACACTCTACAAAAAAGACACCTGCACTTGAATGTTTATAGCAGCACAATTCATAATCACAAGGCTGTGGAAACAGCCCAAGTGCCCATCAATCCAAGAATAGATTAATAAAATGTGGTATATGTATACCATGGAGTACTATTCAGCTCTAAGAAACAACGGTGATATAGCACATATCATATTTTCCTGGTTAGAGCTGGAACCCATACTACTAAGTGAAGTATCCCAAGAATGGAAAAACAAGCACCACATGTACTCACCAGCAAACTGGTATTAACTGAGCAGCACCTAAGTGGACATATAGGTACTACAGTAGTAGGGTATTGGGCAGGTGGGAGGGGGGCGGGGGGCGGGTATATACATACATAATGAGTGAGATGTGCACCATCTGGGGGATGGTCATGCTGGAAACTCAGACTTGCAGGGGGAGGGGGGAAAGGGCATTTTTTGAAACCTTAAAATTTGTATCCCCATAATATGCTGAAATAAAATAAATAAATAAATAAATAAAAAATAAGATGTGTTGACCTCAAATTCATTTAGTGATTTGAATTTCAGTGCTTCATAATGTATAGAGGCAAGTTAATAATATTATTAACTTGTAACTATGTCCACAAATCCAGAATACAGAGGGGACTACAGAGGAGACCCAATCCAGGAAATTTTTCTCTGGAGGGCTTCATGACTGAGCAGTCCCACCTTGACTGAGTGGACCTTGTCTAACACCAACAGCCCGCTGCCTGATCTGGCCTTGCCCTTGGAGCCTACATCCTCAAGGTGACTGGTGAGGCCCACCACAACCTCTGTGGTTCTGCAGCTGCACCATGTGCTCCAGCACACATGTGCAGGCCACACAGGACAGGAGGTGCCTAGGAGGTGGTAGAGCTCGCCTCTGCTCCGCTGCCAGCCTCCAAGCACCTGGGGTGGGGAGTCTTGTTAGATCTTGTATCTTATCTCCACTTATGCACGGGCTGTGATGCTATTTTATCATCACAGAAATATTTATTTTAAATATTTTGAATGAAATGGTAGAAAAAATAATATAACAAGCACCCACATACCTACCATTCAGGTTAAGAAATAAAGAATGAATATAGTTGAAGGCCCCTGTGTGCCCTCTCCAACTGCATTCTTCCCCCACCCCTCCAGTGGTAAGTGTTATCCTGAACTTGGCATTTACCTTTACCATGCATTACTTCATATCCTGGGTACATATGTGTCTTTAAACAATGTACAATATTGTTTTACATGTGTTTCTCTTTATGTAAATGCTATAGTAGCTTGCATATCTTTTTGTAATGTTTTATTTTGCTCAACTTTGTAATCGCAAGATTCTTCCTTGTAATAGGTATAGTTCTAATGTACACATTTTCACTCCTTTATGAAGGACATACTAGAACATTTCAGACACATCCAGTCTTTGTCCACATACTGTTACAGAATTGAAATCAAAGTATACATATACTCTTAAATTTTGTTTTTATTAATATATCTTACACATCTTACTCATTACTATATAATCCTTGTCAATTGTACATAATTCTTAATGGTTGCATAATATACCAGAGAGTAGACATACAACAATTTTTTTAACCATTCCCTTTGTTGTATATTTAGGTTCTTTTCCACTTTTATCTAGAGACATTTTTCCTTTGTAGGTTATTTCCTTAGGATAAATTACAGGAGTGGAATTACTGCTTTTAAAGGTATAAATATGCCTATAGATCTTTATGTACAAATCAAGTAAATTTTTAAAAGAGTTGAACTTTACGTTGCAGATATCAGTGTGTCAGTGGTACTATTTCACCAAACGTTGCCAGAATTAAATATTATCACTTTAAATTCTTCTAAAAAAATTATAAAACTATTTTAATTTGTGCTTCTATGAGATAGAATATTTTTCAATATGTTGCTTTACTAATCATATCTGTGGGAACAGATTTGCTACACGCAATTGTTAACAGTTCTTATTTAACATAGATTTTAACACATGTATTATATTTTCAAAGAAGAAGAATTGTTATAGAAGCTGGGCACAGTGGCTCACACCTGTAATCTTGGAGACTCTGGGGGCTGAGGCAGGATTACTTGAGCCCAACAGTTCAAGGCTGCAGTAAGCCTGGGCAACAGAGCAAGACCTCAGTTCTTAAAAAAATTGTGATAGAATAACAACATCCAAGAGTAGACTCCAGATTGCTTTCCAATCTAACATGTTTTAAATCTATATATATTCCTGGACCTGGTACCCATGTAAGGATTTTTTTTGCTGCTTCTTCAATTTAACTTGTCCCCAAATCTGAATCCTCTTGTGTTTCTTTCACTTAGGTATAAGGACTGACTTGGGGGGAGAGAGGGAAAAGGTTCTTTTTGAGAGCTGAAATACTCAGTAGAGGCAACACAGAATGCCAAAATCAAAGAACTAAACAAGGCCAAAAATCATGTAGGAGTGTCATGCAAAAGATCTAGCAGGGATGCCTTAAGAATCATGTACAGGCTCATGCCTGTAATCGTAGCACTCTGGGAAGCTGAGGCAGGTGGATTGCTCAAGGTCAAGAGTTTGAAACCAGCCTGAGCAAGAGCAAGACCCTATCTCTACTAAAAATAGAAAGAAATTAGCTGGCCAACTAAAAATATATAGAAAAAATTAGCTGGGCATAGTGGCACATGCCTATAGTCCCGGCTACTCAGGAGGCTGAGGAATGAGGATTTCTTGAGCCCAGGAACTTGAGGTTGTTGTGAGCTAGGCTGATCCCACGTACTCTAGCCCGGGCAACAGAGTGAGACTCTGCCTTAAAAAAAAAAAAAAAAAGAATCACGTACTAACTGGGTGCAGTGGCTCACATCTGTAATCCTAGCAATTTGGGAGGCCAAGGAGGAGGATTGCTTGAGGCCAGAAGTTGAAGCCCAGCCTGGGCAATAGTGAAATCCTGAGTCTACAAAAAAGAATGAAGGAAGAAAGGAAGGAAGGGAGGAGGGAGGGGAGGAAGGAAGGAGGAGGGAAGGAAAGGGAGGAAAGAAAAGAGAAAGAAAAAAAGAAAGAAAGAAAAATTAGCTGGCTATGGTGGCACATGCCAGTCGTCCTAGCTACTTGGGAGACTGAGGCAGGAGGATTGCTTGAGCCCAGGAGTTGAGGTTTCAGTGAGCTATGATTATGCCTCTGCGCTCTAGCTCAAAAATAAAACAGAATAGAATCATGTACCAAGTAGGAGTTTGGGATGGGGGTGCAGTGGCACCAGGCACAGTGTCTATGGATCCAGCTATCCAGGGCCAGGAAGAAGACAGTCAGATGAAGAAGGCTTGACTCTGGAACTGTCTGGTGGGTGGGAGCATCCAGGGCAGAGCAAAGCTCTGGAATGTTGATTCTCACCTAACCTATCATCTATTTGACTCACAGTGGTCTATATCTGCTGCTGTATGAGGTCAAGTGCATATCAATTTGCTTTACTAATCCGCAGTTTCTCTTTCTTTATTTAATTCTGCTTTTCTGTGTTTGTGAAGACTTTGAGTGGGTTCAGTTTTCCTAGCATCCAGGTATGAAACAGTATAGCATCTGTGGTTCATCAAGGAAAAGACACCATGTTAAGAGAAGACAGCTTTCACTGATACAGTTGACCACCCATGTTCAAGATCATCTAGTAGTATCTTCCTTTACAAAAGAAAAATGTTTCCACCACCGTGTAAATTATTACATAAATATTGTTTTGCATTTAATAAAGTGCTTTTGGCATGGTTTTATATAAATGTTTTAAAGGTATTTTTAGTGATTTACTAATAGACTGTGCCTTCCAAAACTTTTCTATTTTGAATTTTTCTTAACTTTTACAAATTGAGCTTTTAATAAAAAGGCAAGCCACAAACTGGGAGGAAATATTTGCAAATCATAGATCAGTTAAAGAACTTGTATCTAGAATATATAAAGAACTCTCAAAACTCAATAAAAAAGCAATCCAATTTTTTAAATGGGCAAAAAGATTTGAACAGATACTTCACCAAAAATGTACCTGGGAAGTGATGGGGATGCAGATTACTCTGATTTGATCATTTTTTTTCTCCCCCCCTGATTTGATCATTATGCAATGTATGCTTGTAACAAAATATCACATGTACCCCATAAGTATGTACAACTATTATGTATTCATAAAAAATTTAAAAAAGAATATATAGGGATGGCAGACAATCACATGATAAGATATTCAGCATCATTAAGATACAAATTGAGGCTGGGCATGGTGGCTCATGCCTATAATCCCAGCACTCTGGGAGGCCAAGGTGGGAGGATCGCTCAAGGTTAGGCGTTCAAGACCAGCCTGAGCAAGAGCGAGACCCCTTCTGTACTAAAAAATAGAAAGAAATTAGCTGGACAACTAAAAATCTATAGAAAAAATTATCTGGACATGGTGGCATATGCCTGTAGTCCCAGCTACTTGGGAGGCTGAGGCAGGAGGATCCTTTGGGCCCAGGAGTTTGAGGTTGCTGTGAGCTAGGCTGATGCCATGGCACTCTAGCCTAGGCAACAGAGTGAGACTCTGTCTCAAAAAAAAAATGAAAAAAGATGCAAATTAAAACAACAATGAATATCACTGCACACCTATTGCAATGTCTAAAATAAAAAAGACTGACTATGCTAAGGGTTGGAGAGGATATGGAGCAACTGCAACTCTCATATACTGCTGGTGGGGATGTAAAATGGTACAACCACTTTGGAAAACATTTTGGCAGTTTCTTAAAAAGTTAAACATATGCCTTCCATCATTCTACTTCTTGGTGTTTACCCAAGATAAATGAAAGCATGTGTTCATACAAAGGCATATTAGGTCTTTGTAGCTTTATTTAACATAGCCCCAAACTGAAATCTACCCAAATGTCTATCTTCAGGAGAATGGATAAACAAATTATTGTATATCCATACAGTGAAATATTACTCAGTATTAAAGGGATGAATAGTTGATATACATGCAACATAGAAGAATCTCAAAATAATTATGTTGAGTGAAAAGAACTAGACAAAAAGGAGTAAATACTATTGATTCCATTATATAAAATTCTAGAATATACAAAGCAATCTATGATGACAAAAAGCAGATCAGTGGTTGCCTGTTACTGGCAGAGTGTTTGGGAGTCAGGAAGGGCAGGTAGGCAGAAGAGAGGGATTACCAAGTGACAAGAGGAAACTTTGGTGGTGATGGGTGATGGAAATGTTCATTATCTTGATTGTGGGGATGGTTTCAGAAAGATATATGTATGTCAAAACTTACAACTGTACACTTTAAATATCTGCTGTTTATCATCTATCAGTTATACACTTAAAACAGTTCAAACTTAAGCTCTTTAGCAGAAACTAAAAATGTTTTCCTTTTCATGGTAATCTGAAAGACTACTTTTTACAGAGCTATTTTTAATCTCTAAAATACATATTATTCTATAAGAAATATTTTGCTATTCTTTATTCTGTGATTAACAAATAAAAAAAATTCAATCTCTGGACTTAAAAGGGGAATTAATTTGAAAGCCATTAAAGGGATTCAAATTGTGCCACGAAATCTATAATGAAAAACAGGAAGTGGAAAGGAATTCCACATTGCTTCAGTGAAATGTCATAAAGTATGTGAAGGTAAAAGTGGGAACTCCACCCTCCATGATGTAGTGAGGAGATGCAATGGAATGGAATGGAAAAGGCCCTACTCTAATGGTTGATAAATATGGATTCTAGTATTTTCCAACTTTTAGACATATCTTTTTAGAAATCTTTTAAATTCTTTTCACTTTGTTTCCATCTGTTAAATTGAGATAACAATATCTGTACTACCTACCTTAAATAAGGTAGGCAATCAGGGAAGTAGGACCATTGATTTGACATTTTTTCCATTAATTTATTTATATAAGAGGGAAAGAAATCAAAAGTTGCTATTTCTGCAGCAAATTTACCTTACCATTGCTTTCATTAAGTTATTTGCTACAGATACATAATTATATTTAAAGCATCAGAAGATTAAAAGTAATTTTTCTCATGCCTGTAATTCTAGTGCTCTGGGAGGCTGAGGAGGGCGGATCACTCAAGGTCAGGAGTTCGAATCCAGCCTGAGCAAGAGTGAGACCCCGTCTCTACTAAAAATAGAAAGAAATTAATTGGCCAACAAAAACATACAGAAAAAAATGGCCTGGCATGGTGGTGCATCCCTGTAGTTCCAGCTACTTGGGAGGCTGAGGCAGTAGGATTGCTTGAGCCTAGGAGTTTGAGGTTGCTGTGAGCTAGGCTGATGCCATGACAATCTAGCCAGGACAACAGAGTGAAACACTGTCTCAAAAAAAAAAAAAAGTCATTTTTAACATTATTTAATTGGAAATTTTCTGTAGTTTTTCTTCCATAATTGATTTGGAAATTAAGGTAACTGCTAAGGGAACTAAAGAAATCCCACATACACAAAAAATTCCCAGACTTGGAAGAAAAATTCACTAAAGACATTTAAATATTAAAGAAAAATCAAACAGAACTTCTAGAAATGAATTTATTCAAGGAATTACAGAACACAGTGGAAAGCCTCAAGAATAGGGTTGATCAAACAGAAAGAAGAATCTCAGGGATTGAAGATACCACCTTTTAATCAAATAAGTCAGTCATAGAGACAGAGCAGAGAAATAAGAGAAAAGAGCAAAACATACAAGAAATGTAGGATTATGTGAAGAGATCTAACATGAGAATTATAGGCATCCCTGAGGGTGAAGAAGAAAATATGCAAGGGTTGGATAAACTATTAGAAGATATAATGGAGGAAAATGTCCTTGGCCTTGCTGGAAATCTAGATATCCAGGTGCAAGAAGCTTAAAGGACTTCTGGGAGATTCATTGCAAACAGGAAGACACCATGACATATAGTCATCAGACTGGCCAAAATAAACACGAAAGAGGTCCTCCTGTGAGTTGTAAGGGGAAAGAAGCAGGTAGCCTACAAAGGAAAACCCATCAGACTAACTGCAGACTTCTCAACTGAGACCTTACAACCCAGAAAAGACTGAGGTTCCATTCTCACTCTTTTCAAACAGAATAATGCCCAACGTAGAATCTTGTATCCTGCAAAACTAAGTTTCTTATATGAAGGAGAAATAAAGATCTTCTCAGACAAGCAAAGACCAAGGAAATTCATCAAGATAAGACCTGCCCTCTAGAAAGTACTCAGAACAACATTACACATGGATCAGCACAATAAACCCTCACCAGTGTAAAATCATCCAAAAGCTAAAGGTCAAAGGCCAGATACCCCAATGGCTCAAGAGAGAAGAAAAAGCAACAAAGTTCAACTCAACAGGATGAGCAGAAATCTGTCCCACTTATCAATTCTTTCAATACATGTGAATGGCTTGAACTGCCCACTAAAGAGACATGGGCTGGCCCAATGGATAAATATACACAAGCCAAGTATCTACTGTCTCTGGGAAACATATCTAACCTACAAGGATGCACTCAGACTCAAGGTGAAGGGATAGAAAACAATATTCCATCCAAATGGAAGTCAAAAGAAAGCTGGTGTGGCAGTTCTGATGTCAGATAACTTAGGCTTCAAACCAGCAAAAGTAATGAAAGGCAAAGGTGGTCACTATATAATGGTGAATGGTACAATTCAACAAGAAGACATAACAATTCTAAATATTTATGCAGTTATGAGTTAGCTCAGGTGCACCTAGATTCATAAAGGAAATCCTACTTGATCTAAACAAAATGATAAACAGCACCACCGTAATAGCCAGTGACTTCAATGCCCCTCTGACAGAACAAGACAGATCCTCCAAACAGAAAATAAACAAAGATACAATGGACTTGAACAGAACTCTATAACAAATGGCCCTTACTGACATTTACAGAAAGCTCTACCCAAAACCCACTGAATATATATTTTTCTCATCAGCTCATAGGATATTCTTTAAGGTTGACCATGTCCTAGGCCACAAAACATGTCTCAACAAATTTAAAAAAATAGAAATTATACCATGCATCTTCTCAGACCACAGTGGAATAAAATTAGAAATCACCTTCAACAGAAACTCTCATCTCTACACAAAGCCCTGGAAACTAAACAACCTTATGCTGAATGATTATTGCATTAAGGAGGAAATTAGGATGGAAATCAAAAGATTCTTTGAACTATATGATAAAGTAGACACAAGTTATCAAAATCTGTGGAACACAGCTAAAGAAGTCCTGAGAGGAAAATTTATATCCTTAAATGCCTACATCCAAAAGACAGAAATATCACAAATCAACAATCTAATGAATTGTTTCAAAGAACTGGAAAAGGATGAGCAAACCAACACCAAACCCAGCACAAGAAAAGAAATAACAAAGATCACAGCAGAATTAAATGAAATTGATAACAAAAAACTAAATAGAAGATTAATAAAACAAAAAGTTGGTTCTTTGAAAAAATAAACAAAATTGACATGCCTTTTGCTAGATTAATGAGAAGCAGAAAAGAAAGGACTCTAATAAGCTCCATCAGGAATGAAAGAGGAGAAATTACAATTGATACCACAGAAATACAAAATATCATCTATGAACACTATAAAAACCTCTATGCACATAAACTTGAAAATGTGGAAGAAATGAACAAATACTTAGAAACACACAGCTTCCCTAGGCTCAATCAGGGAGAAATAGAATTCTTGAACAGACCAATATCAAGTACTGAAATTGAAGCAGCAATAAAAAATCTTCCCAAAAAGAAAAGTCCTGGACCTGAATTTTACTAGACCTACAAAGAAGAACTAGTGCATATCCTACAGAAATTATTCCACAACATCAAGACGGAAGGAATCCTCCCCAACATGTTTTAGGAAGCCAACATCACCTTGATACCAAAACAGGAAAGGATGCCACAAAAAAAGAAAACTACAGACTAATATCCCTTATGAATATAGATGAAAAATTCTTGATAAAATCCTAGCAAACCAAATTCAGGTGCTTAAAAAAATCCATCATGAGCAAGTGGGCTTCATTGCAGAGATATAGGGATGGTTTAACATATGCAAATCTATAAATGTAATTCAACACATAAAAGAAGTAAAAGTAAAGACTATATGATCCTCTCAATAGATGCAGAAAAAGCATTTGACAATATTCAGCACCTTTTTATGATAAGAACACTTAACACAATAGGAATAGATGGGACTTACCTAGCAATGATAAAAGCCATATATGAAAACCCACAGCCAACATCATACTGAATGGGAAAAACTGAAAGCATTCCTGCCTAGAACTGGAACCAGACAGGTTGCCCTCTATCATCATTTCTATTCAACATAGTGCTGGAAGTCCCAGCCAGAGCAATCAGACAAAAGAAGGAAATCAAGGGCATCCAAATGGGGGCAGAAGAGGTTAAACTATCTCTCTTTGCTAACGATATGATCTTATATCTAGAAAACTCCAAAGATTATGCCATGAGACTACTGGAATTGATAAATAAATTCAGCAAAGTCTCAGGTTATGAAATCAATATACACAAACCAGTAGTGTTCCTATAGGCCAACAACAGTCAAACTGAGAACCAAATCAAAGACTCAATACTCTTCCCAATAGCAACAAAGAAAATAAAATACCTAGGAATATATTTAAGGAGGTGAAATATCTCTGCAGGGAGAACTGCAAAACTGAGGAAGGAAATAGCAGAGGACATAAACAGGTGAAAAACCATATTATGCTCATGGGTCATCAGAATCAACATTGTTAAAGTGCCTATATTACCCAAAGTGATCTACAGAATCAATGTAATCCCTATTAAAATACTAACAGCATTTTTCGCAGATCTAGAAAAAAATCATTCTACACTTCATATGGAACCAGAGAAGAAACTGTATAGCCAAAGCAATCTTAAGCAAAAAAGAACAAATTGGGAGGCATCAGTTTACCAGACTTCAAGCTATACTACAAGGCTATAATAACTAAAACAGCATTTTACTGGCATAAGAACAGAGATATAGACCAAGGGAAAATAACTGAGAACCCAGATATATATATATATATATATATATATATATTTTTTTTTTTACCTCACATTATCTCCTGTAAGAGAACCCAGATATAAAACCATCCTCATATAACCATCTAATCTTTGACAAAGCAGACAAAAACATACACTGGGGAAAAGAATCCTTATTCAATTAATGGTGCTGGGAAAATTGGATAGCCACATGTACAAGACTGATACAGGATTCTCACCTTTCACCTCTCACAAAAATCGACTCATGGTGGATAACAGACCTAATGCATGAAACTATAAGAATTCTAGAAGAAAATGTTGGAAAAACCCTTATAGACATTGGCCTAGGGGAAGAATTTATGAAGAAGACCCCAAGTCAATCACAGAAACAACAAAAATAAATAAATGGGACCTGATCAAATTAAAAAGCTTCTTCACAGCTAAGAAAACTATTATGAGAGCAAACAGACAACCTACAGAATGGGAGAAAATATCACGTGCTACACACCCGATAAAAGGCTGATAACTAGAATCTATACAGAACTCAGGAAAATCACCAAGAAATAATCAAACAACCCCATTAAAAAGTGGGAAAAGGCCATGCACAGAAACTTTTCAAAATTTCTGCCAATAAGAGTGCAGACTAATGGCCAAAAAACATGAAAAATGCTCAACATCTCTAATTATCCATCTCTAAATATCCCCCGAAATGCAAATCAAAACCACAGTGAGATATCACTTAACTCCAGTGAGAATGGTTTTTTATCAAACAGTCCCAAAATAACAAATGCTGGCATGGATGCCGAGAGATAGGAACACTTATACTCTGCTGGTGGGACTGCAAACTAGTACAACCTCTGTGGAAACTAGTATGGAGATACCTCAAAGAGGCAAAAGTAGAACTACCATTTGATCCAGGAATCCCATTACTGGGCATTTACCCAAAAGACAAAAAGACATTCTACAAAAAAGACATCTGCACTAGAATATTTGTAGCAGCACAGTTCATAATTGCAAAGATGTGGAGATAACCCAAGTGCCCATCAATACACGAGTGGATTAATAAAATCTGGTATATGTATACCATGGAGTTCTACTCACCCACAAAAACAATGGTGATCTAGCACCTCTTGTATTGTCCTGGATAGAATTGGAACCCATTCTACTAAGTGAAGTATCCCAAGAATGGAAAAACAAGCACCACATGCACTCAGCATCAAATTGGCATTAACTGATCAACACTTATCTGAACATATAGTAGTAACATTCATCAGGGGTTGGGCAGGTGGGAGGGGGGCGGAGGGGATTGGTATATACACACCTAATGGGCGTGGTGTGCACCATCTGGGGGATGGATACAATTAAAGCTCTGACTCGGGTAGGACAAAGGCAATATATGTAAGCTAAACATTTGTACACCTGTAAGATACTGAAATAAAAAAATACTATTTCCTGATAAGTCATTATAGATGTCATTTATAGAAACACAATTTTAAATTTTTGATGTTTTTCTTGCAAGAAAAAATTGGACCATAGGTGACAGGACATGAAATAGATTAAGCTGAATCTTTTTACAAACTTGCAGTCATTTATGCAGGGAAGAATATTTCTCAAACCTGAAAATAAAACATCAAGCACAACATTGATGCCTTACTTTAGATAGAATCAAACATGTCTATGCATTGATTATACATGGAGAGAAGGTAGTGAAGATTTAGGACTGGTAAATATTTGTATGCATGAATAAGTGTTTAGTTGTTTACAAAGCAGACTCACAGTATAAAATAAGAGAAAAGGTAAAACCACATTATAATTTCACTCTTCTGTTCTAAAGTACAATCTAATCAGGATCTGGTTCATAGCATTCTCATGATTCACCTGTGGTAGAACTTCATTTAAGAGAATATCGGAATATAGTATAACTCACTGTTCGTAGTTGTTCTTAGCCTCCATATATAGCTTTCATGACTATTTTCAGGTTATTTTTTTACTTATATTTCTCCAATAGATCTCAAAATTGGGACATATTCTAGAGTCAAAAGAAGACCACTGCAACAGACTTGTTGAAGAAAATGACAAGTATCAAAGACATTTAGGCAACTTAATAAATAAGGTACATATTTTCTTATGGAAATATTTGTGCCTTTTAGAAACTATGACAAATATTAAAATAATAGAATATTAGAGCTAAAAAAGATCTGTAGGATGATGTAGCACATTTATATTGACCCTTTTTACTTTCTAATGCATTATAATACACCCCATTAGCCTTTTGTCTAGAAGCTAGGAAAGAGCATTGTGTGTCTGTCCATTCTGCTGCAGACAATTTAAAGTCTTAGTATTG
This sequence comes from Microcebus murinus, assembly GCF_040939455.1. Classification (NCBI taxonomy): domain Eukaryota; kingdom Metazoa; phylum Chordata; class Mammalia; order Primates; family Cheirogaleidae; genus Microcebus; species Microcebus murinus. Next base: position 10,747,209 of record NC_134118.1, read on the forward strand.
GTATTTCACATTCAGGGTAACACTAAATCTTGCCAATTTAGTGTCTTAGTTTACCTTTTAAAACTGCCTTAACTTTTAACCAAATAGACTATAACCCTTAGTTGATACATATAGTACTGTGTAGAAGACAACTGGATTATAGTTAACTCACTACAGTTGGCTATCTTTTGATACTTTTTCTGTGGTGAGTAGGAATGTTATAATTCTACTTTTATTCATATTCCTGATCCCCAAATATAGGGAAGGTGTTTTGTCTGTTGTAAAACTTTCATTGATAGGAGTCAAATAATTGAACTTAAACTTTTAGTGATTTTAAAAAGGAAAAAAAATCTCTTTTTTATTTTTTTTTGAGACAGAGTCTCACTTCTGTTGCCCAGTCTAGAGTGCCATAGCATCTCACAGCAACCGCAAACTCCTGGGCTCAAGCGATCCTTCTACCTCAGCCTCCCGAGTAGCTGGGACTACAGGCATGCACCACCATGCCCGGCTAGTTTTATATATATATATATATATATATATATATATATATATATATATAGTTAGTCAATTAATTTCTTTCTATTTATAGTAGAGACAGGGTCTCGCTCTTGCTCAGGCTGGTCTCGAACTCCTGACCTTGAGCAATCCACTGGCCTCAGCCTCCCAGAGTGTTAGGATTACAGGCGTGAGCCACCGTACCCAGCCAAGGAAAAAAAGTCTTTAAAAATTTCTAGAATTTATCAAAGAATAACTTACTTTGCTTATTATTTCGAGGTTACATCATATGAAGAAATTATTGAATGTGCTGACCAAAGGCTTGAGATATCCCACTCCCAGATTGCACAGTAAGTTGAAAAAACAAATTCATCTTTAATTTTGTCAATATTTACTAACATTTTATTTCACTCTCTGGCTTCTAAGTTCATTTTGTAAGACTCTAGAAAGAGGAAAAATGTACAGTTTTATAAATTAAGACCACTCTTCATTAATATAGCTAATCTGCTTGATGTCTGGACTACTTAAAACAGAGTTAAGCAATCACATTTTCATCTTCCTTTCTCAGAGCTCCCTTTTTTTTTTTTTTTTTTTTTTTGAGACAGAGTCTCACTTTGTTGCCCAGGCTAGAGTGAGTGCCGTGGCATCAGCCTAGCTCACAGCAACCTCAAACTCCTGGGCTCAAGCAATCCTTGTGCCTCAGCCTCCCGAGTAGCTGGGACTACAGGCATGCACCACCATGCCCGGCTAATTTTTTCTATATATGTTAGTTGGCCAATTCATTTCTTTCTATTTATAGTAGAGACGGGGTCTCACTCTTGCTCAGGCTGGTTTTGAACTCCTGACCTCAAGCAATCTGCCCGCCTCAGCCTCCCAGAGTGCTAGGATTACAGGCGTGAGCCACTGCGCCTGGCCTCAGAGCTCCCTTTGATTTTAATGGGTGATGAAGGAATTAGTAAGAAAGATCCCAAAATTTTAGAGTATGTTATCATAGTATTCAAGTAAAATAACCTTGCAATGCTTAGAATTTATTCACAAAAAGTTATTGAATACACACCAAATTAAACATATCCATACAAATATCCAGTACAGATGAACGCTCTTATCAGGATGAGATACAACTCGAAACACTCCAAAATTAGTGTTCTTAAATTCTGCATAGTTATCCACTGATTTGTGATCTTCACTTCTAACAAACTTCTTCCTCCATCATATCCTCAGTTTATGCATAAGTGCTGGCTATCACTAGAGCTTAAACAAATAATCTAATCTTACTTAGAAAGTGCCTCCCAAAATATGAGCTTTCTATAGGACTAAGATAACAAGGTAATTAAAAGTGCAAGCATTTATGTCTTGGAAAGTTTGCTTTTGGTTTTCACTATTGTTTCTAAGCAGAACACATGGTAAAATAATTTTTCCATTTTTCAGACTAATGTAGGCAAGTTTTAAATTTGAACAGGGAAGAGGATGCTGTATACTACAGAGATGTAAAATTAGACCCCTTCCCAGCTCATAACCAAGAAAATTCAGCAATGCTCAATAATCATGGGCTCAGAAAATATTAATATCAAAATAAAAAAATAAATTAATATTTTTAAAACTATACCAAACTGTCATTTTGGCAATATTGCTTTACTCTCATTATTTTTAAAATGAAAAAAAAGTTTAAATATGTATTTCAGTTGAGTGATTGATCCAATTTGTGTTCAAGAAGAGACACGGAGGCCGGGCAGGTGGCTCAGGCCTGTAATCCTAGCACTTTGGGAGGTCAAAGCAGGCAGATTGCTCCAGGTCAGGAATTTGAAACCAGCCTGAGCAAGAGCGAGACCCCGTCTCTACTATAAATAGAAGGATATTAATTGGGCAACTAATATATATAGAAAAAATTAGCCGGGCATGGTGGTGCATGCCTGTAGTCCCAGCTACTCGGGAGGCTGAGGCAGGAGGATTGCTTGAGCCCAGGAGTTTGAGGTTGCTGTGAGCTAGGCTGACGCCACAGCACTCACCCTAGCCCGGGCAACAAAAGGAGATTCTGTCTCAAAAAAAAAAGAAGACGAAGAAGAAGAGACACGACATCTGAATTCTATAAGCTTTATTGAAAGAGTTGTCAGCTGGGCAATGCCTGTAATCCTAGCATTTTGAGAGGCCAAGGTGGGAAGATCATTTGAGTCCAGGAGTTTGAGACCAGTTTGGGCACTAGTGAGACCCCATCTCTACAAAAAATTAAAAAAATTAGCCAGGCGTGATGGTATGGACCTGTAGTCCCAGCTACTTGAGAGACTGAGGCAGGATCACTTGAGGTTGCAGTGAGCTATGATAACACTACTACACTCTAGCCTGGGTGACAGAGCGATATCCCATCTCAAAAAAAAAAAAAAAAAAAAAAATCCTTAACACGGCCTTCAAGTTTTTTCACGATCAAGCTCTTGCTTATCTCTCCAATCTATGTTACCATTCCTTGACTTGCTTTTAACCACAATGGAGATATTATAGTTTCTCAAATACACCACATTCCTTTTGCCTCTGAGTTTTAGCATATATTGTTCCACCTGGAATGCTCAGGCTATCTTCACTCCAGTTACATCATGTTCAAACTCTGCTCAAATGCCATTTCCTTAGAGGTGCATTCTTTGTTTTCCAACTCTGAATCAGGTAGCTTTTTTACAAGGCTACAGAGATTCAGGAGGTCATGCATCTCTCTTTTCCAAATGCCACTTTCTCTCTAACACCTATGGCCACATCTGTTTCAGAAAGTCCCTTCTCCATACATTCCTGATTCTGGAACACCTCCTGTGAAATTTGAGGCTTATTCTACTTATCTCAACCCTGACAGCATCCTCGTAAGAGGCGGGTCCTCTCATAAAAATATTCCAGTTCATTTCCTGTCCTATCCTCCCATCCTCTCCAGTCTCACTACCTTGTTATGCAAGGCTGTCTTTTAGTACATTGCCTACCCATCATGTGATCCCTCACCATATTTTATAGTTTTTGAAGTCACTCATCAAAGTCCTCCACATTAACTTATTTACTATTCATTATCCACAGAATACCAGCAGTCCTAGAAGAATACCTCCAGTGCCTTATCTCCTGTAGACAACACTGAATTCACAGATGAGAGCTCACTGCCCTTTCACAGGAACTATGGTTTCTAACCACATGAAGTCCCTGTAAATGCTTTTCTATGAAAAGCCAAACCAAAAATCACAGAAAATTTCAGAGTGCAAGAAAACAAAACAAAACACAAAACCTACATTTCTTTCTAAGTTTCATTATAGTTTGAGTACAGGGTAATCAAAATATCTGATTGGATTGAACATGCTATTAAAAATCCAAGCCTTATATACCTTGATCACAGAGACATAAGATGAATATTTGTTTATCTCTAAAATTTGTAACCCCCAGAAAATAGCTGCATTTAAATACATAGCAAATTAAAACAGCATTAATATTGCCCTATTGGTAGTTATAATCCCATTATATTTCTTTGATTCTTTTTTGTTTTTAGTGAAAAGGCATTGGCATAAGAAAAGTGGTAGGTAAAGATAAATGGCTGATCCATGTCTTAATCCCTAGAATCTGTGAATGTTGCCTTATGTGGCAAAAAAAGGGTCAGCTTTATATCTAATAACAATTGTGTCCATCAATGTTAGTTAGAATATTTAAAAAACTATAAAGGAAAAAGCATGTGATAATTTCACATGCTTTCATTTCATTTCATGCTTTTTCATTTCAGAAAAAGCATTTGACATAATCCAGCATTATTCTTGATGAAAAAAACTTAAACAAACTAGGCACAGAAGAAACTTCCACAATAACAATAAAGAGCACCTACAAAAAGCCTACTAACATTATACTTAGTGATAAAGATTGAATGCTTTCTCAAGATCAGGAACAAGACTTCTGTTTGCATTGTACTGGAAGTTCTGTCCAGTGCAGTCAGGCAAGGAAAAGGAATAAAACACATCCAGATTTGACATGAAGAAGCAAAAGTGAATTTTTCACAGACAATGTGATCATCTATGTAGAAAATCTGATGGAATCTACAAAAAAGCTACTAGGACTATTTAATTTAGATTAGCAAAGTATCAGGACATAAGATAAATGTACAGAAGTCAGTTGTATTTCTATACACTAGCAGAGGACAGTCAGAAATTAAATTTTAAAAAATTTCTGATAGTATCAAAAATATGAACCACCTCAAGGTTAATTTGACAAAAATATATAAAATACTCGTACAACTGAAAAGTACAAAACACAGTTGAGAGAAAATAGAGTTAAATAAATGGAGAGGTATACCTTTTTCATGGGTCTAAAGACTCAATATTGTTAAGATTTTCCACAAGTTCATTTATAGACTTAGTGCAATCCCATCAGAATCCCAGCAGGTTTGGGATTTTTTGATGTTTTGTTTTGTTTAGAAATGGACAAGCTGATACTAAACTCCTATGGATATTTAAAAGAACTCTGATTAAGAAGGACAAAATGGGAGGGAAACCCTGATTTTGACTTTTTATAAACTTACAATAATCAAAACAGGAAGCATTGGTATAAAAATAGAAAAAGATCAATGGAATAGACTAGAGAGTGCAGACATAGACCCACACATATATGGGCAAGTGATTTTTGACAAAGGTACAAAAACAATAAAGTGCAACACGGATAGTCTTTTCAACAAATGGTACCGAAATATACCCTGCACCACATACAAAATAAACTCAAAATGGATAATAGACCTAAATACAAAGGCTAAAAGTGTAACATTTCTAGAAGAAAATTTCTGTGACCTTGGGTTAGGCAACAATTTCTTAGACATGTCACAAAAAGCATGAGTCATAAGAGAAAATTTTTGATAAATTTGACTTTGTGAGAGTTAAAAACTGCTCTTCCAAAGACACTGGTAATAGATGGAAAGACAAGTCACAGTCTGAAAGAACATATGTTTGCAAATTGTGTATCCGATTAAGAACTTCTATTCTGATGTAATGAACTCTCAAAACTCAATAATAAGAAAACAACCCAATAAAAAGTGGCAATGATTTGAACAGATACCGTATTTTCCTGAAAATAAGACAGGGTCTTATATTTATTTTTCCTCAAGAAGACACTCTAGGGCTTATTTTCAGGGGATGTGTTATTTTCCCCTCAAAGCCTCAGCTTGCAGCATGCACAGGATGGCCGGGACCTGACAGGGAGAGCCGACCTTGTTGGTAGGGAAGGTCACCTCTCTGATAGTAGCTGTCACAATGCGGCCGAAGAGAAGGGCTGCTCAAAGACAAGGGCTGCTCGTCTTCTTTACCGCTCTACGATGAAATGCATGGGTTGTGCAGATCCCCTGGGTAGCCACACCCACCACTAGGTTTTATTTTCCAGGTAGGGCTTATATTGCGCAAATGCTTACAAATCCTGCCAGGGCTTATTTTACGGGTAGGTCTTATTTTTGGGGAAACACGGTACTTCATCAAGAAATATATGGGAGGCAAATAAACATGTGCAAAGATACTTATCAGCGCTGCTGCTGCTGCCATCACTGTCAGTATGAGCAGTCTAGGGGACGCTTGCGCAGACGTGAAGCTCAAGTACCACCACTGCTTCAGTTGCTGGTTTGCCAAGAAGTTTCAAGGGGGACAGCTTGGGGATCCATGCACTGACCTATTCAGGCATTACCAGTAGTGTGTTAGAAAGCAATAAAGGAGAAAGAGATTCCCATTGAAGGACTGGACTTCATGGGCCATGGCAAAGAAAAGCCTGAAAACTCTTCTTGACCTTGACAGTCACCTTGAAAATGGATTCCTCAAATCAGGAAATTAAGGACTCTGGATTTTGTCAACTAAGGCTGTGAATATAGCCATCAGATTTGATGAGGAATTTAGGAGAGAGGAGTTTTATTTCCTCCTCTTTGATGTTTTCCTCTCACTTTTAAAAGGTAATCAACTCTTTGCTTTGAGATGATTTCTCACTTGCTCTGGCATCTTGCAGGAACTCAATGTGCTAAAATTGAATAATTTCTTGGGCTTATGGTTGCAATATTTAGTCTGGGATCAGCTTTACATATACTTTGTATGTAGACAGCGATGAACTAGTCAGGATGATCAAGATTGCTTGACCTCTTGATTTTCGTTGCAATGGACATTATGTACACTGTGCTGGGCTCATTGTTGATGAAAGCAATTCGTTAGGACCTCTTTTTTCTCTCAGGGAACTAATGCTGTAAAAAGGGATCTAGGCACAGTTTCAGTCAATGCTTAGGAGCACAGTTTTATTTTTATATATTATAGTAACTAATGGTTAAGATGACTGGTGGCCTGGAGTAGCAAAGAGGAAGACAGCTTTTAATGGATGGTTCCTGCCTTAAGGAGGCGCCACATTAAAATGTGAAAACTTCAAGAATGTACAAGAATGTTACACCATTTGAGAGCTCACAGTGTAGTTCAGGAATTAAGGTACTTGGAGTAGCTGTGGAGGAAGAACCTAAATAGCAAAGATTTGCTGTTGCCAGCTTTCAACCCAAGTCAGTGAATTAAGTCAACCTGCATATCATAAAAATGCCAAAATGCTGCATCTGGTTAAATGGGGGAGAAAAGGTGTTTGCTTTATTTGCCTCGTTTACCCACTCTGCCCAGTAATGTCTGTAATCACGAAGATGGAATAAATTGGAACATTTAGTTTCTATCAAAAAAGAAAAAAAGAGAGAAATTGCTCATCATCATTAAGTGCAAATTAAAGCCAGTCTTTACACTCCACTCAGTGGTGCTGCTTTGCGGGCCTAGCTCTCAGCACAGGCCTCTCATGGCCTCCGAGGAGGACATCGCCTCCTCCACAATAACAAAGGGCTCTGTTTACTTGGGGTTAGGCTGTAGCTTTTTGTGCTCAGCTCTATACACAGAAGCAAGGTGTGACTGTATTCTACTGTTACTCTGTTGCACGCTTGGAAAAACGTTTTCTCTCTTTGGATATCCTCCCTCCCCCAAGAGTTGGGCCCATTATTTTCAACTCTAGAAATACAAAAGATTTTTTCCATGCCATTTCTCGGATAATAAAGCACGGTAGACTCAGACTTTTGGCATTCAGAGGGTCTGTTTAATATTCTCTTCCTGGGCTTGGCAGCTTCTCTTCTTTACCCTTTGCAAACAAAGCCTGATATCTCTGGACCGAAAGGTGTATAGGTTTCAAAATGACGACCTACAACTTAAGTCCTGAGGCATATGTGTTTTGTTCTGTCCATATAATGTTTAAAATATTTTAAAATTAATTGTCAAAATTTAAAAGGGAAATTTTCCTATAAAAATCTCTTTAAAAACAAGATCTGGCATCATTGCCACAGAGTTCCCACACAGGGCCATGTAGTAAGAGCTGAGTAGCAGCTTCTTCCTTTAGGGGAGGCCAGGGGTGTGTGCTCTTTGGTTTGTCTGAATCACCATTCAGTGGGCTTCACTCATTTCACAAACCTGCCTGACCCTTCCATAGGTGTTTGAGTTTAGACCTCTGCAACAGAATTTTGTCTCCTCTATGGTTCTGCTTATCTGCTACATTGGGCCGAGGAATATCCCCCCAAAAAGATAGTCCTAACCCCTGGAACCTGTGAATGTTACCTTATATGGCAGAAGAGGTTTGCACAGGTGATTACATCGGATCTTGGGTTGGGGAGATTATTTTGGATTATCTGAGTGGGCCCTGAAAGCAAACACAACTCTCTCTATGAGAGGGTGAGGCAGAGAGAAATTTGATGACAGAAATTGAAGAGGCAATATGACAATGGGGTCGGGGAGAAAAATCGATGCAGGGCCGCGTGTCCCCGAGGATCGAGGACGCCTCCAAAGCTGAGCAAGGCAAGGCACGGGATTCCTTTCAGAGCCTCCTGGAGGCAGCACGTCCCTGGTGACATCCTGATTTTAACTCAGTGAAACTGATTTTGGACTTCTGACCTCCAGCAGACAATAATGTGGACTGTTTTAAGCCACAAAATTTGTGGTAATTTGTTGCAGCAGCCACAGAAAACTCACACAACCTCCCTGGAGGGGAAAATGGGTTGGGAGAGGAGAGTATCTTAATTGAATTTGCCCTCCTAGGGGCAATAATGAAACACTAGTATCTCTCTTGCTAAAAAGCCATAAAAATAGACCACAAGTAAATCTCTGGCAGGTTACCTGAATGCTGTGACCATCCTGTAACACTGTCATACATTTTCCCATGTTAAAGCAGTTCCCAGCTCAGGGGCCTTGCTTTTAACATGTTTCCCCAGGATCATGTTGGGTTTACCCACCCAAAGGGATCAGTTCTCTACCCACCACTGTGTGAACAAATAGAAGAATACCTAAATGTTACTTTATATATTTACTATAATACTATCTACTTCCCTTCTTCACCACTGGAACCTATAAAGGGGAAAACTAACCAAATAATTTTAGTTGCTAGGAAAGAACCCCAAGTTTCTATATGGTGAAATGGATAGATGATGTATAGGTAACTAGATTATCATTTGAATTTATGTACTCAAATCCTCCAATGAATCTAAAAAAAAATTAGTCTAGAAAAGTCAGTTTTAGTCATAAAATTCAATTTTTTCTTTCTTCAGCTTGGAAGAGAGAAATAAACATTTGGAAGATTTAATTAGAAGGCCTAAAGAAAGAGTCAGAAAACCAAGGTAAGTTTTCCTTTTTAAAATTAATAATTTCTTTAACTTTAAAAATATATATACTAAATAATACATTTTTTAAAACTATTTTTCTCATATCTATTTAAGATAAATGATATGAAAATGTTTTGTATTTTGCCTAGCATAAAATAGTTGTTTGAGTAATGTTTTGTAGAACCTGAAATGGAAAGCCAGGTTCCCTGCCCTTATGGAACATATAGTCACCTTTAAGGAAGACACTATACAGATATGAGCTAAGATTTTTTTCTACCACAAAATTACTTACCCTGTTATGTATTTTTTTTTTTTTTTAAGGGACAGGATCTCTTGTTCTATGGCCCAGGCTGGAGTGTAGTGGTGTGATCATAGTTCACTGTAATCTCGAACTCCGGAACTCAAGCAATCTTCTTGCTTTAAGCCTCCCAAATAACTAAGACTACAGGCATGTGCTACCATGCCTGACTAAATTTTTTATTTTTTGTAGAGACAGAAATTGAGGCAATTGACACCATTGCCTCCAAAGGCAATGGTGTCCACCAGCTACAGGCCTGAGCTGACAGAGGGGGAGGAGAAGTCCTAATGTTGGGACTTTGAATGGGCTTTTGAATGAAGATGAAAGGATTGACTAATAATATTAAGATTGGACATTCTACTTACTGAATTGAGACTGTTGGTGCCTCACAGTGAGGACTGACTATTAGCTTAGGGTATCCAAAAAAGTCATTGGGCCTGCTGTGTATTCATCCAATGGCCAAGGAAAAGCTTCCCTGAGTGAAAAAAGCTTAAGGTGGAAGTAGGAGACCACAATTAAGGTTGCATTTTGATTATGTCATAAATCATGTTTGTTCAACATACTATTTGCAAATACAACTATTTTGAAAATCAGAACCCCTTGGCAGGCCGGGCGCGGTGGCTCACGCCTGTAATCCTAGCACTCTGGGAAGCCAAGGCGGGCGGATTGCTCAAGGTCAGGAGTTCAAAACCAGCCTGAACAAGAGCGAGACCCTGTCTCTACTATAAATAGAAAGAAATTAATTGGCCAACTAATATATATAGAAAAAATTAGCCAGGCATGGTGGCGCATGCCTGTAGTCCCGGCTACTCGGGAGGCTAAGACAGAAGGATTGCTTGAGCCCAGGAGTCTGAGGTTGCTGTGAGCTAGGCTGACGCCATGGCACTCATTCTAGCCTGGGCAACAAAGCGAGACTATGTCTAAAAAAAGAAAAACAAAAAAAAACCCTTGGCAGATTTAAACTAGTGTTTGCAAAGCAACAGGGTTAATTATGACTTTTTTCCTAATATGAAAGAATGTGATCTGATATCACAAGTACTCAGTAAATGCTAACTTAAACTGAATATGGATCTTCTAAGTTATTGAGAGAAACTATGGAATATTTTTCTAGAATTATTTTAAAATAAGAAAATTTGAATATAAATATACATTTGTTTCACCAGTTCAGCCATTTGTTTACTTGGCCTATTTTCATGATGGATACAAGGCTCATTTATGTGGATTTAGACTGGCCTTGAAGCAAGGGGGTGAAGTGGGGCAGAAGAGCTCTCAAGGCCCTTTCCAGCTAATAAGATCAGTTGTTAGAAGACTCCAGACCTACATGAGCCTGCAGCCTCCACGTGGCCTCTCTGAAGGCTCCCATTTCCTGATTGGTCTCGGTACATTCAGCATGAGCATATGCTCTAGACTACCTCTACGTCATCTCAAAATTATGGTGCTGCTTTTGTAAATTGTCTTTAGTAGTGGAAATAGTGGAAAATAGGGATATAAAAGTGAGCACTTTAATAGTCTCAGGTGTCTTATTTTTCTTTTTTAATATTTAAAAATAACTCCTCATCAGTCAATTTGAGTGATGCCTTATTTTTGCCTCTAGTTCTTCATCACTTTCAAGGAAATTCCTTAGGTTTTCAAGCAATAGCCAGATCTTATCCTAAGTAAATCTAAGAGAATGTTAAATGTAATGAGACTGTCAATATTTTTATTTAAGTGCAATGAGAGTGATCCATATATCATATACCAAAACGCCTTATCTTAATCTTTGAGAGTCTCGTACTTCTATCTTAAATGACAATTGCTCCTTGAACATGAGGAAAAAATATGCTTAATAATGGCCTCCCCCCCCTTTTTTGACATTATTTTCTATTTCTATTTCCTACAGACCAAGAAGCTTAGAGAATCATCCAAAATCCATGACCGTGGTAGGTCACCTTGATGATCATTGTAAAGAGTGTCATATTTCCATGTAATTTGACAATAACACAAGATTAAATATGAGTTCCTGAAGTCACATTTCTGTAATGTTCAGCTAGCCTTCCCCTCCATGCTCAGATGAGGGCCTCTACCTGCTCCTGTCCTTGGAAGCCCTGAAAAGATACTCTGAACTTGTGCTGGTCCCCTTAACTCCATTCCCGCTGCTACTGCTTCATTTCAAGACCCTGTCATTCTTCATCTGAGCTCGTATAGTCACCTCCCAATTGGTGTTTCTGTCTCTGGTTCTGCCCCCCTTCATTCCACCCCCCACAGAGTAGACAGTGATCTCTCAAAGCAAAATATGATCATGCCTCTCCCCTGCATAAAGCCCTTCGATGGTTTCTAGTTGCATTCTGGATAAAACCCCAGCTTCTTAGCATGGCATACAAGGTTCTCTGTGATGTAGCTCTTGTCTTCTTATCAATCTCATCATTCACTGCTTTCTCCTCATCATACACTTGTAGTTTTCTAAACATGTTTAACCACTTGTAGTTTTCTAAACACGCCACATTATTTCCTTTTTAAATTTTTAGTTGATGTATTAATTGTACATATTTATGGAATACAGATATTTTGATATGTGTATATAATGTGTGATGATCAAATCAGGATTATTAGCAAATTCATCACCTCAGACATTTATCATTTTTTTCTGTCATTCAAAATTTTCTCACTTAGCTATTTGAAAATATACAACTATTATTAATTGTAGTCACCCTATTGTGCTATAGAACACTAGAAAATATTCCTCCTATCTAGCTGTAATTTTGTATCCATTAGCCAACCTCTCCCTACCCACCCCTACCCGCTCCCCTTCTCAGCCTGTAATAACTACAATTCTACGCTCTACTTCTATGCCTGCTATGTTATTTCTGTGCTTTCCTGTTACTGCCCATGCAGCTTCTCCTACTTGGTACATTCTTCCTCAACTTCTTTCCTCCCAAGTACTTCAGTTCCCACCTCACAGATATGTGCTAGCTCAAGCTACATCTCCTCCGAAGCCTTTCCTGCCTGTCTCCCAGGTGGAACTGACTTGCTTCCTCCCATCTGTCCACACTGTACCCTGTGATACAATGGCACCTGGAACCTGTCATTGCAGTTCTCTTCTGCTTACATGTCTCTTGACTTGACTAGAACTCTTTTAGTGCAGAAATTGTCTCATACTCATTTGGGTATCCCCAAGCACCTATCCCATAATAGGTACTAAATAGAAGTGAATTTTAGTTAGACTTGGGACCCAGGACCGATGCTGGAGTTATTCCAAATAGAAGATGCAGCTGCTGCCACCTCTACCCCAGCCCAGACCATGGGTGTGTATTCATAAATACCATGGGTGTGTATTCATAAATACCATGGCCTATTTACGACATAGCTTTGGGGAGAAGGGACTAATCAATAGGGTATGTCTCTCTACACCCTGATTGAGACCAATGTTTCTAATAATTGATTTATGAGGGTACCTTAATACTATCAAGTTTTAATTATACTGCGCTGGTAAGTCACTCATGAATTACTCAGATTTTTGCTTCTATTCCCTTTTCTGCATTCTGCCAGTTTCCAACCAAACCAAGCAAGATGAAACTCAGCCAGCCTTTTTCTTTACAGTGTTCTTTAGTGGGAGAAAGATTGAAACAAACAAACAAAAATATTAGTTAAAATATACTATTAGTATTATTTGTGGAGTTCATCTGTCTATAAGCTTTCTTTGTAGCCCTTTTCCGTATGTAATCAAAAACTGGTGGTTTGGGAGTTCTGTCACTAAGTGACAGTTTTTTCTCAAAATTTATGAAATATGTTTTCCTTTCATTTTTATTTTTTTATTTTATTTTTTTTTCATTCAATCAAAAGCTAGAAATCCTTTCGTTTTTAGATGCCAGATACTTTACAAGGAAATAGAAATCCTTTAGATTAAGCAAGACTGAAGATTAAACCTTTATCATTTTTGTCAACCACTCCAGGATGAGTCATTACTAAGTATACTACCCAAATCAACACATACAAATGATATATTAAAATCCACATAAATGGTGGTTTTACATTCTCAAAAATGTGATTACTTTTCTTATAATTCATTCCTGTGAACAATCAAAACTATTATACTTAAACGTAAACAGATGAATACATTGGCTTCTTTCCCAAATATTCTCACAGAATACCACTCCCATATTACCAGGCCTTTAATGATGTGCAAAAATAGTCATGGATTTCACTTCAACATTTTGTTTCCCCTGCGGGACATCCTTTTTTGCTCTAGGCAGGCAGGCTCTTTCTACTACCCAAATTTTAAAAGACACTAATTCTGAAATCCTTTGGAATTAAAACCTAGATGAAAGGAGAGGACTGGTCTCTTCAGACCTAGCCCTTATAATGTCCACCTTAATATAGTTTTTTCTTTTTTTGAGACAAAGTCTTGCTCTGTCACCTCTGTTAGAGTGCAGTCGTGTTATCATAGCACACTGCAACCTCAAACTCTTGGACAATCCTCCTGCCTCAGCCTCCTGAGTAGCTAGGACTACAGAGCACCTGGCTAATTTTTCTATTTTTAGTGGAGACGGGGTCTCACTCTTGCTGAGGATGTTCTCAACAGCTTAATATAGTTTTGAGGAATTACTTCTGAATTTAAACAAAGGAGCCAGAGACAGCTGATTTTGTGAGATGCATCAGAAAAATAAATGTATATAATATACATATTATCTTTTTGATAAATCCCAGAACCAGGTTGAAGGTATAACTATTGATCAAAATATACCTTGAGTAGAAGGGAAGACATTTTTTTATCTCATCAAAGTTAATTTTGTACTTAAATTAGGTAAGTATAAGAGGAAAATATATATGTAGAGTCTATATCTGCTCCTGAATAAACAAATGCTATCAATATTATTAACTATAATAATTATCATTGTTATTTTTATTGTGGAATTCTGTAAGACAGGTCTTATATGAATATTTTTTTTGAGACAGAGTCTCACCTTGTTGCCTTGGGTAGAGTACAGTCGTATCATCGTAGCTCACTATAACCTAAAACTCCTGAGCTCAGGCGATCCTCCTGCCTCAGCCTCCCAAACAGCTGAGACTACAGGTGTGTACCACTATACCTGGCTAATTTTTTCTGGTTTTGGTAGAGATGGGCTCTTGCTCACACTGGTTTCCAATATCTGAGCTCAAGCGATCTTCCTCCCTTAGCCTCCCAGAGTGCTAGGATTATAGGCATGAGCCACCACACCCAGCCCCTTGTATGAATTTTGAAACATAAAATTTGTTAACTTCTTAAATTCAAAGCATTGGAACATAACTTATGACAAATTCAACCATGAGAAATACACAGTGAGTTGCAGCTATAACAGTGTTTCATTTTAGAAATTTAGGCATTGAAAGCTTTGGAAGTTAATTCAAGTTTTCAAAAGAGACATTATTATTGTGGTAGTAGCAGTTTTATGGGATGTTCTAGAGAAAATGAAAATATGGTAGGAGAAAGGCAGCTATTAAGATAAAGATGGGTAATGCAGTGTCTGGAATCTGCACAGAAATGTGACGAAACAGGTGGAAAGGAATCATTAACATGGGTGGTCTACAAGCAGGACTGTGTGCTTAAGTGCTACATTCAACATGTGTATGATCTTTTACATTCATGATCTTTTTACCTACAGTTTGTCTCAAAATGAATGTCCCTCCCTTGGCACATGGCTCATGGATGCAGAGTCTAAGCCGGTCTTGCTTTCAATAAACATTTAATGACTTTCAATAAACTATGTAACAGGCCTGTGTCAGATGCCAAAGATACAAAGGAAAATGAGGTGAGGATCACAAGGAGCACATAAACTATTGAGGGAGATAGAGAAGTAAACTGTGCTAGAGCAGCGACAGGTGTAACTGTGCGAGGACATGGCCCTGGACCACGTGAGGAAACCTCAGGGGAGATTTTACAGGAATGATGACACCTGAGCCAGATCTTCCCCGCTGACTAGGTCTCTTCAGGGCAGGTGAGGAAAGCAAGAGCACACTCACAGCGTGGAGACCTGAATACCCTGTTACATTCCCTGAACTACAAACGATGTCTGAAATCCATGCTTTTCAGCGCAAGAGATGATGACCATCCTGAAGAGCATTATATTGCCATGCTAAGAAACTTGAACTTTATCTTGATGAGAGGCTCTGACAGATTTCAAGTAGAGGAGTGCGTGGTCGGTGTGCAGTCTTGAAAGATTGTCCTAACAGTGGTGGGCAGAAAGGGTAGTTTGATGTTGAGTGACGCTGGAGTCAGGAGTATCAGTAAGCTACTGTGGCAGTGCTCCAAGCAAGATAAATTGAGGCCAGGAAATAAAATAGTGCAGTGGGAATAAAAACGAAGATGTGGATGCAAAGTGATTCCAAAGGTGAAATGGAAGGACATGGGCGTTGCCTAGCCGAGGGAGTGGGGAGAGAGGGGTCTGGGAACCCCGGCAGAGCTCTGGGTGGATGGTGGCCACCTCAACTGAGGTGGAGAACACAAGAGAGACAGCTGGTTTGCAGGGAGAGAGGTGGCAAATTTGAGGCTGCTGCGAAGCATCCACGTGGAGATTGAAACTGCAGTGACGCCTGTGTGGAGAAGGCTCCATTGCGCAGGGAGGGACAGATGAAGGAGAGAGTAGGGGTCATGGGGAGACAAGGGCTCAGAGGAGAAGAGAGGGACTGGGTTCCACAGCGCAGCCCAGGACAGGGGGAAGGGACACCTCTTCCTCTGAGGGTGGAAGGCAGGAAATGAGGACGGCATGTCCTGGGCAACTGTGAGTCGTGAGGTGGCGCAGCAAGCTGGGCCGGAAGCTTCACCCTCTTCTTGTAGTAGGGAGTGGGGGGCAGAGGGGAGGTTGAGACAGCCACAGCTTCTGCTTTCACAGTGAAGCAGATTACAGGGAGACAGTTTCCTCTCCCCCAGGATTCCTGTGGACTTTGACCAATTTTCTCTTCTTCCCTCGGGTCCTTTTCATCTCTTGTCCCCTAGACTGTGACACATTTCATCTCCTTGAGGACTTGCTCCAGCAGTCATTGTTACCTGCTCACACGTTTACTTTATAACTCGTTACTGAATTCTTACCCTGGCCTTTACAAATCCTTCCTGCAACCCTCTTCCCTTCCAAAGCTACCATGGTTCCTCTTTTCACTCCCCAGCATACCTTGCGAAAGATTATTTACAGTCTATGAAGCACTTTCACATATTATCCTAATTAAATAGGCTATCTAAACTCTTAGTGTTTCTGATAGCTGTTTTCTCATGTTGCCAGTCTTCATAACTCCATTGATTTTTGTTTTTATTTTTTTAGAGGTGATGTCTCACTCTGTCACCCATGCTGGAGTGCGGTGGCCTGATCATAGCTCACTGCAGCCTCAAGCTCCTGGGCTCTAGCCATGCTCCCACCTCAGCCTCCTGAGTATCCTGCACACCACCATGCCTGGCTAATTTCTTTCTTTCTTTTTTATAAACAGGGTCTCACTTTGTTGCCCCGGCTAGTCTCAAACTCCTGGGCTCAAGTGATCCACCTCAGCCTCCTGAGCAGCTGGAACTATAGGTGCGCATCACCACACCTGGCTAGTTTTTCTTTCCTTCTTTTTTGTAGAAATGGGGTTTTGCATGTGCTTAGGCTTCTATCAGGTTTTTGTAGAAGTTAGCCAGCAGATTATATTGGGATTTAACAGAGACCACCACCCCTTTGAAGGTGGCGCACACCTTTACCATTCCCTGGGGATGGAGTTGTGTTTTTAATTTATTATCGTGGTGGGGAGGAGAGTAGTGGTGGCAATTTCAGAAGCTTCCACTTGGACTTTCATACTCTTGTTAGCTCTTATCCCACAGGTCAGGGAAACAATGTGAGGGTTCTTTCAACCACCAACTATGTCCATTCATTCCATCTGTACCTTCGGGGATGAGGTGTGGGTGGGTCTGATGACCTGAAGGTACCCACTGTTAGTTTGGTCCTAGGACACCATTTATTACCTGGCCCCCATATGATCCTGCTATAAAAGGGGGCCATGTGGGCACTTTGGGTCCTGGATATAATGTCAATTCTGACAGTGTCCAACTGAGCCTAGAGAGACAAGTGCTTAAGAATGGGAGGAGAGAAGGTTCAAATGAGGCCCTTAGATTTAGCAAGTTTTAGTGGAACATTAAAGAAAATGAAAGCCCTGTTGGAATAGGCTAAGGAAGGAAATGGAGAGGTGAGATAGTGACATTTTGCTGGAGGGGGATAGAGGCCTAGGAAGAGTTTTGGTTTTAAAGATAGGCAATGTTATAGTGTATTTGTATGTTGATGGGAGCAATGCATTAGAGAAGTAGAAATTTATCGTGAGGTAGAGGAGAGAGGATATTTTCTGAACCACATGTCCTTGAGCAGGACATGGAATCTAAACCACAAATAAGCCTATAAATAGTGCTTTATTGTAACAGAAAGGAGGCAGAGCCTAAGTATGCAGATGCAGGGGAGTGGGGGGTTCCGTGGTTGTGATCTCATCTGTTCTGCTCAACGAGGCATGCTCTGGGCAAGGACTGGAGGCCGTCCTTCATGGGGAGTTGGGCTGGACTCCCTTTAAGTCATCCTTATTTCCTGTTTTCGTTTTCCCACAGTGCCCCCCTTTATAAGGGTCACAAAAGAATTTTTTTCCTCAGAGGTGTAGTATAAAAAACCCAATTCTTTATTTTTTTTTTTTTGAGACAGAGTCTCGCTTTGCTGCCCAGGCTAGAGTGAGTGCCGTGGCGTCAGCCTAGCTCACACCAACCTCAAACTCCTGGGCTCAAGCAATCCTCCTGCCTCAGCCTCCTGAGTAGCTGGGACTACAGGCATGTGCCACCATGCCCGGCTACTTTTTTCTATATATATATTAGTTGGCCAATTAATTTCTTTCTATTTATAGTAGAGACAGGGTCTTGCTCTTGCTCAGGCTGGTTTCGAACTCCTGATCTCGAGCAATCCGCCGGCCTCGGCCTCCCAGAGTGCTAGGATTACAGGCGTGAGCCACCACGCCTGGCCAACCCAATTCTTTTTTTTTTTTTTTTTTTTTTTAGCTCTTTCTGTATGAGAGAACACTTAAGTCTTTGCCTGCAAAGTTATAATAAACATAGCTTTTGGGCGTTTTATTGCTCAATGTTTTTCAATTCTTATTAGGTCTACAATCAAACTTGGGTTCATATTTATGGAGGAAAGATGTGACTTATAACACTACCATCCCTTCATAGATTCAACACATTTACTGAGTTCCCACTGGGTGTCAGGCACTATTGCTTAACATGAAATCAAAGACCCCTTGCTGTAAGCTGTTGACAGACAGGAGACAAACAGGGGACACACTGAACTTGTGTGGGAAGGTAGCAAGTGCTATGAAGAAGAGGAGAGTAGAGGGAATGGGGAATGTGAGGGTGGCAGTGTTGTACTTTTAAAGTGGGAGGTCAGGATAAGCCTCATTGAGAAGGTGACAGTTAAGCCAAGATTTAAAGGACATAAGGGAGTTATTTGGCCACACAGTTGCCTGGGGACATGCAAGAGGACAAAAACCAGTGCTTAATAAACACATTTGCTAAGGATGCAGAGGGAAATCTTAAGTAAGCAAAGGGAATGAACTCCCTGCTCCTACAAATTCTAAGGGAATACAATGACAGAAGTGGAGAATCAAAGGCAGATTTGCCTGAGCTATATGAATGAGAGCAACCAGGATGTGGACTATTCCTGGAAAACAGAAACCATCAAAGAGATAGGTGCAGAGGTGAGAGTGGGAGAATGTGAGGAAATATTTGGGAGAACTTAAATAAGTTAGTAGATGGAATTCTTAATTCCATAATTTAAGGATTGGAACCCATTGGGTGGGGAGCTCTGGGTGGGAATGGAGGGAAAGCTGCTTCTTATGGGAAGAACATGGAGCACAGTGATGCAGAATTGGTGAGCACTCCAGTCAGGGTGAGCGTTTTATTTCTCTGATCCCTAAGCTACTGCTTTTGTACTAATTGGACAGTCATGCAGATCTGTGTTTTCTATTTGTATGTTTTTATTTTCTCTAAATTCATCCCATCAGTAACATCCAGAATAGGCACAACTTTATATTTTCCTGCTGCACATTTAGTAGCTGGTTGTCTAAAATTCAAGTCCCAAACAAAATCCATTAGTAATTGATTAAGAGAGCCATTGTCAGGCCAAACCTCCTGGTCATCTAACTTATATTGTGGTGAGGCTGTATTGCAATAGAAGACTAAATGTTTAGGTCTTAAGAAGACATCCCAGTGGGGATTCCTTAGGTGGGGCCAACTGAAGGTTGCCCTTGATGTCAACTAGAAGCAAGAAAAGAACCTTTTAGGGATGGTCATATGTCCATAAAAAAAGGTCTGAGGGGTGTCTCCAACTCAGATGACCTTCAGGGTTCTGATCAGACATCAGGCCTCCCTGACTCTGAGTCAGACTGAAACCTAGAGATCTGGCCAGAGAACTTGAGTCCCTGAGTTCTGACCCAGACCAAGACCAAGAGATCTTCCCCAAGGCCAGGCGTCCCTGGGTCTTGGTGAAGACCAGTGGGGGTGGTTAGGAGGCACCCCTCCAAGGCACCCTTCTGAGTGGTAGACCTGGTGCTGGTATCTCTTTCAGACCAAACCTAGACAAAAGCTACCACCCCTAACCTTGGGCATATAATCACTCCAGAACACAAGGGACTCACCGAATTCCAAATGGTATTTGTGCATTTACGCTGAGAAGGTTGTACTGAGAGCTGTGTTGCAGAAGAGGGAGCAGTCTTCAGACAGAGGCAGAAAAATGAACTCATATATACAGAGGCAGAGAAGTGACTTCCTCCCTTCTGGAGGTAGCAGCGAGTCCCCATATGGATCACCAGATGTTGGGGGGGGGGCTCATGATGTGGGTGGAGAAGTAATTCTTAACACAAAGATTAGGATAGAAAGAAGTAAAAAGTTTATTTTACTTTCTCCTAAAGAGAAGGGAAAGGGTTCAGCACAAGAAAGGAAGAAAGGAGTGCTGGCCTCCTCCAAGGCCAAGTGACTTGGGTTTTTTATTGGGGATTATAAAGGGGTAAAGAAAAATTTATTTCTGTAGACTGATTAACAGGAGATAGCTGTGAGTTGTTAGGGTGTTCATTCCCCCCCCCCCCCCACTGGCTTACCAGTAGTCTGACCAAACTTGTCTGGTGAATATAAAAGAGGAGGATTTACATTTCCTTTTTGTCTGTGCAGCTCTTTTCAAATGCGTAAAACAATCTCTGCAGGCAGTTAATTTTTAAAGACCCATGTCATTAATCTTAATGACAGCAAGTTAAGATTCCTGTGGTTAATCTTAAAAGACAGCAAGTTACATAGTTTATTTTTCTGTGTTAGATAGCTTATTAGCAAGACTGTCCTTTCAGTAACCATTTGATAACATCTGTCAACGGAAAAAAGCCAAAGTCTGCAAAATAATTTTAAAGAGATTTATTCTGAGCCAAATTTGAGGACCATGACCCAGAGCCACTGCCAAGAGGCCTTGGGCAAGTGGACTCACTGTGGCTGGGTTACAGTTTGGTTTTTATACATTTTAGAGACAAGGGTTATGGGTAAAGCCATCAATCAATGTGTGGGAGGCATACATTGGTTTGGCCCAAAAAGGAGGGCCATCTCGAAGGGGGGGGGCTTACAGGTTATAGGTGGGTTTAAAGATTCTTTAGATTGTAATTGGCTAAAGACATGAAGCTTTGTCTAAAGACGTGGAATGTTTTAACATAAACTGTTTACCAGAGATAAGCCACCATTTGTTGCAAATTGAGGGCCTGTAGGTTTGTCTTGCATACCCTTAGGCCTGTTAATTGGTTACAAAGGAAATCTCCAAGAAGGGAGTGGGGCATGATAAGGCCTGTCTGACCTCCCTCCTCCTGGCAGGCAACTTTGCCCTTGGATATTCCTCTGGCCACGAGGGGGTCCATTCAGTCAGCCGGTAGGGGTTGAGCATTTTAGTTCACACATCATAGGAGTGGAAGTCCCAGTTGAAGCCTAAACTAAATTTTTCTTATAGTGTAAGGGGGGGTATTGAACAAATTTTATTGACCCCTGTTTAATCCTCTCCCTCAACTACTTGACCTTTTGAGTTGTTTCCCAGAAATGGTGGATGTTCTGCAAGACAAAGGAGTTGAGATTCCAATGGCCCCTGAGCAAGATTCCTGAAGCCTAGAGTCACCATCCCTCCCCCCCAGAGCTGCCCCAATGAGGCATATGACCTGCCCCAAAGCACGTATGGAGCTCCTTGTTAATTATATTATGACCTGCCCGGAGGCACATGGCTTCTCCTTTAACAGCCCATGATCTCCATTAGTCAGAGAGATGGATTTGAGGCAGCTTCTCCTGTTCTCCTCGTAAGATACGTTGTATAAAAAATTCCTTTCTTACTTGGCAATCCTTGTTGTTTCAATAACTGGTTCTTTGTGCAACTAGCAACTGGATGTAGACTAAAACTTCCTTGTGGTTTTGACAACAGTAGGTTCAGGCTACATCTAAACATCTGACAACTGGTGAGACAGACCTATTAGGAATTGCTTTAACATAAGGAATAAGAAGTCCTTCCCATCAGAAGTCAGTCCTCTGAAGGAAAAAAAGAGTCAGTGAGACATGCCCAAGGCAGGGATGAAGAGCAGAGGTGACTGTGAATATAGCATGAGGTCTATAACTATGCCTTCTATGTAGTCTCCATCAGTTTGGTTCTGGTACTAGGAGAAAGCCACAAGTTAAATAGAAGGTTGTGTTTCTAAAACAACCCACCAGACATTGGGAGCCAAGAACAGGTCTCATTTGAAACTTATGAAGCAGAAAGTGCCTCAAAGTAGGGGAGGGAGATTATTCCTGTCAGTGGAGCACTTAGCAAGGTTCAGCCACATCAAAGCAGGGTCAGCAGTCCTGGTGGCTTTGGGCAAAGTGGCAGGGTTGGTAGCTGGGCACAGGAGCAAAGCAGCAGCAAAGTGAGAGGATGCCCTCTTGGGGAGGCCCTCCACTTCTGCAGGGGGCCCTAGAAGCAACAGCAACAGCAGCAGTGGCAACACTGGTGGGCTGCTTGGAATGGGGTTAAGTTGATTCAGCCCAGCACTATGAGGTTGTGACTTTAGCTGACAGAAGTAGATAGTGGTAGCAGGAGCTACAAGTTGCCTTTACAGGGACCCCAGGACAATGAGACCTTAAACAGAGACAACAGTAGAATAGCAAGTGTCCTAAGCCAGTAGTGTGGAGTCTGGAACCAGATTGGTCCGTTCAAATCTTGCACCTGCCATGTGCTGGCTTTTTGAAGGTGTGGGTAAATTACTAACCTCTCTGGGCCTGTCTTCTCCTTAGTAATAATACACAGCTCATAGGCATATATGAAAGCATAGTTCTAAGGAATAGTGATTGACAACAATAAGCACCTAATAAGAGCTAGCTTATTTGTTCCATGGCAATTCACATTGGTCCAATCCAAACCTACCTGGTATTCAGATTAATTTCATGAAATAAAAGATTATTGCAGCAACCCAAAGTTCAAAGTAGATGAGAAGGTAGAAGAAATTAAAATTTTACAGCCATTGCTGCACCCATTGTATAGTTACCAAATGCTTACTAAATGCCAGGAAGTGTTTTAGGTGATTTCTAATTCTGGAATGTCACATATGAATTTCAGAATGGTCCTTAACTATGGGACAGGGTGCAGGCGCATAGGGGAAAAAGATTTTCCACTGTATGTCTTTTTCCACTGTATATATTTTAATGGTTTTTTTTTTAGGGGGAGGGAAACAATGTTATCTATTCCAGAAAAAACAATTTCTTTTTTTGCTTTTAAATGCCACATAAAGGCAGTTCATGATCCTTATAGCACAGTTACCGTAATTCAAATAAAGTAACCACAGACGGCGTTGATTGAGAGGAGAGGGCAGGGCAGAAAAAGCGGCAAAGCGCACGCACCTGTCCAGCCCGTGACTGCGGCGGGAGGCCGACTCTCGCGGGAACTCCAGAAACTCCGGCAACCGGCCATGTGACTGCGCGGGCGGCCGCCGCGCCCACCCCCCGAGCGCGGAGCAGCCACGTCGGCGGCGCCCCTCGGTCGGAGGGGGCGTGGCGAAGGCCCATGCGTGGTACGTGCCCCGCCCCTCCCGCCCGGAGCCCGGATGAAGAGTAACGCCATTACCGCCGGAGCCGCTGAGAACCCTCGCTGACGGGGACTGGACACCGGACTGGCCGCGCCATGAGACTCCTCCCCCGCCTGCTTCTCCTTCTCTTGCTCGTGTTCCCCGCCACTGTCTTGCTCCGAGGCGGCCCCAGAGGTAAGGCGAGGGGAGTGGGCGGCGGGGGGTGGCCCTGAAGAAGACGCCAGCGGCGTTAAGTTTGAAGTTGGAGGTGACAGCGCCTCCTGGTCCCGGTGTCCGCGTCCGCCTCTCCGCCTTCTCCCCGCTCTTCCTCCTCGGCCCCCAGCTCGTAGCAGGGTCCGCAGCGCGCGCCAGGGCGAGACCCCGCTGCGGCCTCTGCCCCTTGCTCGCCGAGCGCCGGCGCGGTGCCCGGGCGCCCTTGCTCCGTGGCCGTCCGAGGGCTGGGCTTGCGCCTCTGCCCTGGGCCCACGCCTGCAGGGATGCCCCCAGCCGCGGGGTCCTCGGCTCGAGGGGGGAAGCGAGGGGGCCGTGGCACGGCTGCGCTCCGAGCGCGCCGCAGCCCGGTGTCTTTCTTTCGGCCGCCTCCAGCTCCGCTCCACCCCCATCCCCTCGCGCTCTGGGCTGACGTGTCTTTAGCTTCCACGCTGGGAGTCCGCCTTCATTCATTTGCTGAAACCCTTGTTTTCTACACATCTAAACTGTTAGAGCTTTATGTTTTAATGGTCACCTGCCTCTTCTTCCAACACCTGATCCCTATGAATTACCAGGAGTCTTGATTTCAGGGAGATTCCCCATCCTCACCCCCTTATCCGCCCCTACTGCAAGGCGGACTGAAGAATCCCTGTGGGATGTCTCTCTTCTCTCTCTCTCTGTCTTTTTATGTAACCATTTATTACTTGTGGAAGCGTCGTATTGTGTTGGAAAAAGTCTACTTCGAATTTTATTCTTTTTAAATATGAGTTTATTCTTTCCAACAGTTAACCTGGTGTGTGAAAGTAACTTGGCAGAACGTAAGAATGTGGCAACTTGGCCTCTTGCCCTGGTTTTGTCGTGAACTGCGATATTCTAATTTGTAAAGTGAAAGAATTAGTGTAAATGATCGCTAGAATTCCTTTTCATTCTATAAGCAAGGTGTGTGGCCTAATGAACAATAGTGACAGTTACCCAGAAGTTGTTTTACAACGAAAAGTGAAGTAACTGACTTCTGTTTATTGATTAGAAAACCAAGTGGGAGAATTAACCAAAACTGTTAAGGTATAAAAGAGATTCTTTTATACCTCTTTTATACCTGGTATAAAAGAGATTCTTTTCCTTTAGAGTTGCTTGCTGGTTTGTTCTCATTCAGCTTTTTAAAGAAAATTTGACAAGTCTAAAACTAGATTCTAGTTTTAGAATTTAGACTGTATTTTTCAGGTTTTATAAACGTCGTCTTTAAGAAAATCAACTTTTTACTAAACCGTATCAATAACTTGTAAGCATTTTTTTTTTCTTTCAAGAAAATGTTTTCTCAGTTTTTCCAATTGAAAGTTGTTAGGCTTTTTAGGGACAAAATTGTTACTGGTTAACATTAAAATAATAAAACTGTTGAATAGCCACTGAAATGTAGGGTCATTATATATATTTAGAAGTTCTCAAGTTTAGCTACATTACGATGTCAGACATAGATTTTTTTTATTGGTGTTTGAAAATGACTTGGAAATTATGAATGCACTATTTTAGTCTTTGCTGAGTAAACAGAAGCTGTTTTTCAGTTTATAATCGTGGTTCAATGTTCTTTAATATTTGTAGAAATCTTATAGGCCATTAAGAACTCAAGGATGTGGAAAAGATTTAAAATGCATGGTTGTTAATATATTTTTCCTGAGTATCACACATTTCTTCCCACATTTTTTTTTCCTCTACTGAGTTGCCACATCATCATTTTTTCTGAGAAATGTAGGAAGACACTGAAACTTGGAAATTCTTTTGAGGGTCTTGCCCGAAATCTTTTTAATGTGACTTATTTAGAGTACTTTTGCCAATAAAACTATAATTTATTTATTTTTTGATATCACAACTGTATTTTGTGGCAGGTATGTGGAAAAATAAAAAATTTTAAAGCATATCTGAAGCCATATGCAAAAATAATTGGATTCTTTGCTGTGACCCCTGAACCTACCAATATAGTTTTTACTAAACAATGTATTTTGTGCAAGCTAGGTTTTTTTTTTTTTTTTTTTTTTTGAGACAGAGTCTCACTTTGTTGTCCAGGCTAGAGTGAGTGCCATGGCGTCAGCCTAGCTCACAGCAACCTCAAACTCCTGGGCTCAAGCAATCCTTCTGCCTCAGCCTCCCGAGTAGATGGGACTACAGGCATGTGCCACCATGCCCGGCTACTTTTTTCTATATATATTAGTTGGCCAGTTAATTTCTTTCTATTTATAGTAGAGACGGGGTCTTGGTCTTGCTCTTGCTCAGGCTGGTTTCGAACTCCTGACCTCGAGCAATCCTCCTGTCTCAGCCTCCCAGAGTGCTAGGATTACAGGCGTGAGCCACTGTGCCTGGCCCACAAGGTAGTTTTTTACTGTGGATATGATACAGACATTTTTTTCTCCAGGAATTATATGCTATCAAATTCTAAGAGTTTCAGCTGTAGTAAAATCTAATAACATTGTTTCTTGCGGAGATATTGAGGTTGCTATTTTCTTTTAGACCTGTTTTTTTGGTTGTGGTTAATGACAGGGATTAAATTTAGGAGTTTCTTATCTTTGCAACAAACTTATTTTCCTTCCTTTGTTTAACAAAATTGCTTGAAGTTCAGGACCTCTTTAGTTTACGAAGTTCATTTTTATACCTGAAGGGTACTTTTTAAAATTCAACAGCATTTCACTTTAAAAATTAACATGCAGTTGTTAAGATTACTAGTAAAATAAAATAAATATTCT
This sequence comes from Microcebus murinus, assembly GCF_040939455.1. NCBI lineage: Eukaryota > Metazoa > Chordata > Mammalia > Primates > Cheirogaleidae > Microcebus > Microcebus murinus. Next base: position 10,773,598 of record NC_134118.1, read on the forward strand.
TAGATACATAGTAGTTTGGCATCATTCTGGTGAACTGGGGCATTGAGTAATTCTAGGGTGAAAATTTTCTTGCCTATACCTGATCTTAAAAAATGTTGGTATTCCAGAGTAAAGGTTAACTGCCTCTTTTATATTTTATTAGGCTCATTAGCAGTGGCTCAAGATCTTACAGAGGATGAAGAAACAGTGGAAGATTCAATAATTGAAGATGAAGATGATGAAGCTGAGGTTGAAGAAGATGAACCCACAGATTTGGTTAGTGTTATATACAGTTTAATACAGAAGTCCCCAAGCTTTTTAGCACCAGAGACCGGTTTCATGGACGATAGTTTTTCCACAGAGGGGAGGGGGTGGTTGGGAGTTGGGAGTGGTTTCAGGATGATTGTGCAGCTGCTCCCCAGTGCTAGAGCATCACTGCTCCACCTCAGATCATAAGGCACTAGATTCTCATAAGGAGTGTCAACCTAGATCTCTCACACGTGCAGTTTATAAGTAGGGTTTGTGCTCCTATGGAAATCTAATGTCTCTGCTAATCTGACAAGGAAGCGAATTTCAGGTGTTGATGCCAGCGATGGGGAATAGCTGTAAATAGAGATGATGCTTTGCTCACTTGCTGGCGTGGTTCCTAACAGGCCAAGGACTGGAATCCGTCTGTGCCCCAGGGGTTTGGGACTGTAGATTTAATATATATAGAATGTATATAATACATCTAGAATTTATTCTTTTTATATAAAAATATGAAATTCTTAACTTTAGAGCTTTGTTAATGTGATCAAAATGGATTGAAGTTGGAAAATAGGGCCCAGTCATTGAAGATGGAGCATAAGTATTTTTTGGAATGGGGAAGGAGACATGAAATAGTTAAAGAACAATTGGAGATCATATGGACATGGATCTAGGAGGGTAACAGTATAGTGGGGGGCATAGTACTGGACCATGTGATAATAGATTTGTGATACATACGGCTTAGCTTTCTGACTTATCTCTCTGGGTCTCAATTTCCTCTTGCTTGCTTTCATTTAAAAAGTAAGTATTTTTTAGTCCCTGCTATGTGCCAGGCACTGTTTTCTGCTCTCTAGGACTTTTGTTTTTGGGGCAGGGGGTGAGGAGCAGATAATAAACTATACGTAAAATATGTCCTGTGAAGAGTAAAGGAGTTAGAAAAAGATCTCATAGAAGTTATCCAGCTCTGAAATTTTTACTGTATAATTATAGTATGACAGTAAGAATATTGGGATGGAATCAAGATTGTTGCAGCATGTGTCTAGCTAACTCATTTTGTTTCTTTTCTACTATAAATTGTCCTACACAGATTTTTTTTCTTTTATTTTCATACCACACTTGAACTAGGAACTTTTCATGGTTCTAGATTTTGTCATTTCCTTCCAGATTAAACCACTTATTTCCTATTCTGTTATTTCAGTATCAAAATATTTAGCCTAATATGTAGATTTCTGTTTCTCTTTGGGCTTATATTAATTTTTATGGAGTATGCCTTCTAACTAAGATAATCAGCTTGCTATTTTGTTGATGTTTTTGAGTTACTGTTTTTATACATTGGACATACTATTTCAACTATTTCATCTGAATAGAATAGCCTTACTAATTTGTGTACCTTTTCCTAATGCTCCATTCTATAGGAACCCCTTACTGATCACCTGGATGTCAAGCCTTTCATATAGATGTATACCCATACTTTTGGGATTTATATTAGGGCTTTGTATCTTCAAACTGGTTCGTTAAGTGAACCATTTAAACTAGATCAATACATTCCTGCTTCATTGTTTGTAATAAGTGTTTGACTGTTCTAAAAGTGCCACTGTTAGAGTGACTATTGGAAGGGAATCCATTTAGGAATTTAGGATTAAAAATTATATTTGGGGCTTTGAAATTTGGGCATGTACAGAAATTTGGTGATGGATTATATTGTGATAGCCATTAATATGAAATTACTTGGGCTCTTTGGCACTGGGATGTACTTATTGTGGACGAAGAGAATAGAGAAGGGAACTGTTAGATCCTTGATATCCTTACAATGTTGGCCAGAACTTTTCCATACCTTAATCATTTCCCCTGCCTTGAGAACCATTAGAGAAAAAAGAACAACTCTGATTGTCCACTTCCCATCCTGGCCAATTAGTACAAAAGTCTTAATAGCTCTTCATGGTTACTTTTTTCAAATCAGAAAATGATTAGGGTTGATTGAAACAGGAAGGCAGGGAAAATGTTTCCTTCCTTTGGACTAAACCATACTAGCAGAGGTGTAGGCTTGTATGTAGGCTGTCTAAGAAAGTGGGCCCACAGAGCCAAAGCTGCTACAGAAGTCACCTAGAATGAGCTAGAATTTTGCCTGTTGTTGTTCCCAAGATTTCTGTATTATCAGCTTATACTCAGTTGCCAAGGCATCAAAGAATTGGGAGATTATGGAAGGATCCTTTGCTGCTGGGCCTGTGTCCCTGGAGTAAGCGAAGGAAAGGAGGTTTTTCTTTTCTTTTTTTTTTTTTTTTGAGACAGAGTCTCACTTTGTTGCCCAGGTTAGAGTGAGTGCCGTGGCGTCAGCCTGGCTCACAGCAACCTCAATCTCCGAGGCTCAGCGATCCTACTGCCTCAGCCTCCCGAGTAGCTGGGACTACAGGCATGTGCCATCATGCCCGGCTAATTTTTTGTATATATATTTTAGTTGGTCAATTAATTTATTTCTATTTTTGGTAGAGATGGGGTCTCGCTCAGGCTGGTTTCGAACTCCTGACCTTGAGCAATCCGCCCGCCTCGGCCTCCCAAAGTGCTAGGATTACAGGCGTGAGCCACCGCGCCCGGCCGAAAGGAGGTTTTTCTTAAGATGTGAGATACCAAGAGCTGGTTTAGATACAAGTTATTGGCATAAAATTTTACAGTACTAACCTTTTTAAAAGTAACCTGGGGCTTTTCTACTCTGCTGATTTTTTTTTTTTTTTTTAACTCTAGAAAGCTATGGGTTGCAATGTAGCTTGCCATCATTTCAGAAAGTATTTTTTTAAACAGAAATGATAGTTGTTATTTTTATTAAAACAAGAACTATAGCAGTAATAACACTAGCTCCCTTTAAAAATTATTAGTTAAAATAGATAATATATTCAAATGGCTCAGAATTTAAAAGGTACGAAGTATTTAGTGAAAAGTTTTCCTCGTATGCCTGTCCTCCAGCCACTGAAGCCGTCTCTCCAGAGGCACCCAGTGCTTACCAGTATCTTTACTCTGCTTTTGGAGGTAGTCTGTGATAGTTGAAATATTTTGGGGTTTTACAAGGTAGCAAGTAGTAAGCATTATATGTTTTATGATATGCTGATTAGCTATAAGATAAATGACTTAGCTACTTTTACTTACATGTACTTTGCAGTTTTCCACAGCTAGGGTTCCAGACATTTACCACTTTTAAACCCCTAACATCAATTCTTTTCGGTCTTGGCAGCAATATTGCCTTCAGTTTTGGAAAGTGAAGAAGGCCATCAAGTGTGAACTCTTCAAATTTTCTACAGTCTACTTCTAAATATATTATTTACCCATCCTTTCTGCATTGTCTCCTTAATAATGAGTTGTCCTTGTTGTCTTCTAAGACTAACCCTTCCATGTGTGCTCTTTCCCCGTCTCTTCCAGTGGGATCTTATTAGATTATCTTTCCTTTTGTAACTTCAAGCATTGATCCTTCTCAGTGGCTATATTAAGCTACACACATGCTTATAAACTATTCATCCACCTGAAGCTGCTATCCACTTTCTAATCTTTACCAGCACCAGTTACTTCTTGAAACAATAACCTGTCCAGCTTTTCTGATCTGCTTCCTTCATATTCCTTCTCAACCTGTCTGACCCCATATACCTAGTACAACTATTCTTGCTAAGGTCACCAGCAAGCAACCTAATTGCCAAATTCCTGGCCTATTTTCCATTGTTATCCTGTTGGAGCTCTTTTTAGCAGGTACTGGTTATGTCTTCCTTAAATCCTTTTATGTTAGCTTCTGTGGCACCCCCCACCCCTTAGTTTTCCCTGCCCAGCTGCTGCTGCTTCTTGGTCTCTCTACTACATTCTCTTCCTCTGCTCACTCCCTTTATGTTGGTAAGATGTGTGGTTTCAACCACTACCACTTTCTATTGGTGACTTTCAGATCTCCATTTCTAGCTACCTACCTTACTGAACTCCATACTTGTATTTCCACTTCTTCACAGAATAGCTTCATTTGGATGCTCCATATGTACCACAAATTTCATATGTCCAAAATGCAATTCAGAATTACCATCCGTCCCATCTCCATAAATTATTTCCTGTTTTGATATGGCTCTAGTGATTTGAGCTGTTGCCTTGTTATGTCTTCCATTTGTTTTTATTCTCTAAAACCCATTAATGAAATCATAGGGATGAATTTTCTTAACTGTGTCTCAAGTAAACCTTTTCTTCTTTATTCCTACAGCTTATGTTTCCAGCCTCCCTGTCTCTGATCTCTTCTCCTACTTATATGAGTCTCTTTCCCCAAAAGTAGAACCTTACTCTTACCAAGTGAATGCTATCATTAAGAATACTTAAGGCCGGGCGCGGTGGCTCATGCCTGTAATCCTAGCACTCTGGGAGGCCGAGGCGGGCGGATTACTCAAGGTCAGGAGTTCAAAACCACCCTGAGCAAGAGCGAGACCCCGTCTCTACTATAAATAGAAACAAATTAATTGGCCAACTAATATATATATAGAAAAAATCAGCTGGGCATGGTGGTGTATGCCTGTAGTCCCAGCTACTCAGGAGGCTGAGGCAGGAGGATTGCTTGAGCCCAGGAGTTTGAGGTTGCTGTGAGCTAGGCTGACGCCATGGCACTCACTCTAGCCTGGGCAACAAAGTGAGACTCTGTCTCAAAAAAAAAAAAAAAAAAAGAATACTTAAAATGTAACTTATAACACAGTTTCACAGTCATTGAACAAATGTTTGAGTTCATTTTTAAGTGCATGAGCCAAATGTGGAGAATTTTTAAATTACAAGACAGTATTTGCCCTTTAGAAGTCTTATCTACTAGGGGATGGAGTGTTTTACATAAATGAAAACTTAACTCCCAGTAAACAGTGTGCCCTTAACCACTTCGGGACTGCGCTGACCGGCCGCGAAACCTTGCCCACAGCCGGCACTCATAGTCCACACGGTAGTTTGTGTTGTGCATTGACGAAGAATCCATTTTGCTCTTGTGTAATGAGGAAAGCTTTAAAGCACTAAAAGCTTGTTTTACTTTACAGGTAGCTTTACTTGTAATGTAAATCAGAATAGGTAACATACACATATATGTTTTCATTACATTATTTTTAAATGTTCACAATTTATTTTGATAAATGAAAAATTAGAAAAGTCATATCACAGCTGTCGGCTAAAGTTGACACTTGGCTGTGCACCTTCATATCATGGCTGTTGGCTAGAGTTGCTGTGCGCGTTCATCTGTGGCTATTGACTATAGTTGACGCTTGTACCGAAGTGGTTAAGCATCTCAATTTAAGAGCCTGAACACTTCAAATATATGATTATCTCTGTAATCCTTTTTAATGCCTGGAGAAATGATGCTGTACTGAGGTTTAGAGTTTTAAATGTAAAATTTGTTCACTTTTTAGAAAAAAACTTTGAAAGACAGTTTATGTATTGTAAAATTCACTTCTTTTAAGCATACGACTAGTAAATTTGCTCAGATGTGCAACATGAACTCAGTTTTAGGATGTTTATATTACCCTAATAAGATCCCTGATAACATTTTTTTTAAAAAATTCTTGCAAATTGTGTGACAGATTCTCAAAGGAAATTTTTTCTGTTATATGAATGGAAATCTTTGTAGGCTGACATCAAGTTGCTTGAGGACAGGGGTGATTAAAATGTGGCCACAGGCCAAAGGCAACCGTGCCCACTCATTTATTGTCTGTAGCTGCTTTCACACTGTAGTCACAGAGTTGAGTAGTTGCAATAGGGAATTTATGGTCTCTAGAGCAATATTTTGCTATTTGGCCCTTTCCAGAAAAAGTTTACAGCCCCTGCTCTAGAATCTTGCAATTCAAAATGCGGTCTGAATACCAGCAGCCTTGGCATATCCTGGGTGCTTATAGAAATACAGGATTTCAGGCTTCATTCTAGACCTAAATCAGATCTGCAAGATCCCCAGAGAATTGGTATGCACATTGCCATCAAGAAGCACTGCTCTATATATTGTTTTAACTATGAGACAATGGAATTCATATCACTAATCTCAGTAAAGCCACGGAGAAGCAATATTTTGCCAAAATCTAGTGAAGTCTTTATTCTTTTTTTTTTTTTTTTTTTTTTTTGCTCAAGAAACTGAAATCTAAAAGTCTTTATTCTTAAAGGATGATGCATTTTTTTTTCTCCCATAGTAATCCATTTTTAATGTTGTTTTTCTTAGGCAGAAGATAAAGAGGAAGAAGATGTATCTGGTGAACCTGAAGCTTCACCAAGTGCAGATACAACTATCCTGTTTGTAAAAGGAGAAGGTAATATAGAAATACTAGTTTTTATTCAGATATAGGACTTTTAAAATGATAAGCTTGGGGTTAATGGGAAGCATTGGTAGTGCTTAAGATCTTTATTAACATTCTCTTTTATATAACAAATGTGCAAACAAGTATTTTGAAAAAACTTTCTCATATATATGAATACCCATATCTGTAAGGTAGTATTGCTGGCATTTAAACTAAGGGAAAAATAAATACTGCTCAATTTGACTAGAAATTAAATGTCCTTTTCAAAAAGATAATGTTTTAAAACTTTTTCAAACTGTCACAGCAAAGTCACTTGTTATATTTTGAGTGTTAAACGTTAATGAAACATTAAATCTCTTCAGTTATGCCTTGGATAGAGCCTAGATTTCATTAAAAGTAAATAAATGGAATGGCTGATATTTATTGAGGGCTATACCGTAGGCACTGTTCTCAATACCTTGCATGTATTAATCCTAACACCATAGTATTGTTGAACTGAGGCTTAGAGAGGTTGAGAAACTTGTCCAGGGTTATCCAGTTCATAAATAGATTGTGGAGACAATCTGTCTGACGCCACAGCCTGTACTGTACTGGATGGAACTCAGTTCTGTAGTCTACAGTATAATTAGTGAAGACTTAATATTGAAAGTTATTAATTTTCTTGGTCTCAAGTTTTTTGTTTTATTCCCGTGTACTTTCCAGCTTTATGCCTGCAAAAAGTATAATTTGATTAAGTGATTTTTGCTTCATTTATTTTTATGTCTATCTCCTTGGGTCTTAACCTTCAAATTTACATTTTCCTACTTGCTTAAAGTGGAGATGGATTGTCTGATTAATATTTTATGTTCTAACAAATACTAGTTTTCAGATGGTCTTCTTGGACTCTATCTTTCTATCATTCTTTTCTCTGCAAAAGGGTTTTAGCTTATACAACAACTCTAGTTGATTAATTTCTACTTAGAGGCTGACCGGAGTGTTCTGTTGAAAAGAATTCTGAAACCAAGTCCATATGCAGTAGGAAATGGGTGTCAAAATCTATTAGTAATATCTTTTTATTTTGAACTCTTGGTATATGTTCAAATTTTCTTGTCTCTATTTTGTTTCTCAGATTTTCCAGCAAATAACATTGTGAAGTTCCTGGTAGGCTTTACAAACAAGGGTACAGAAGATTTCATTGTTGAATCCTTAGATGCCTCATTCCGTTATCCTCAGGACTACCAGTTTTATATCCAGAATTTCACGGCTCTTCCTCTGAACACTGTAGTGCCACCCCAGAGACAAGCAACTTTTGAGTACTCCTTCATTCCTGCGGAGCCTATGGGTGGACGACCGTTTGGTCTGGTCATCAATCTGAACTACAAAGATTTGAATGTAAGGCCGGTAAACCTTATTTTTTTTTTTAAGGTTAGCGAAGAATGGAGACAACTGACATTGTTTAATAAACAGTCTTCTATTCATTCAAGTACTTATTTTGTGGTTGAAATTGTGGTAGGCACCAAAGAGGCAAAGATAAATTACATGTCTCTATCAAGTCTATAATCCAGTGAGGAGGATGGGCAAAAACAGGTAGTAAAACAGTGTGATAAGGGATGCATACTAGAGATATGTGTAATAAGGTGCAGTTGTGTGGGAGGGGAAGTGACTTGGAGGAAAAGGATCTCAAAAGGAAAAGGAGCAGCAAGCCACACAGTGGAGTCTACTGCTGCTTTAGATGTTAAGATCTATTAAGTAATGTGCTTTTGTACCTCCTTTTGTTGCTTGTTTTGCCCATTTTGCTGCTTATATTTGTAAGTTTTAAAGACTTTCTGCAATTGTTTTTCCATCATTTTATATACTCACAGATAAGATATAACCAGATATTTTTAAGGTAGTTTAGCAGCAAGATTTATAGTTTAGTTTTCATTTATGAGAACCAAATGTCCCAATATAAGCTCTGATGTATTATGATTTTTAAACTGTATGTTATATATATGATATATCAGTCATCTTTGACTAAATGAAAGAAACCCACTAGAATTTGAGGCTGGAAGTCAACCCCTTTTTGCCAATTGTTGTGTCCCTCAAATGAGAGCACATATAAACCATTCCCTTTTCAAAAAGTTTTCAGAGAAGGAAATTTCATTTTCTCTTGGAAGCTAATTAAGGCTTTTCATCACCCTAGTGTTAACATGTTTAACTTATGTCTGAGTTAAATTTCTCGTGTTGCCATTAAATTTTCCCTTTTTTCCTAATTACTTAGTAGACAGGAAAGGTTTTCATCCTTTCACGTAGAAGTAAGTGTGATCCAGCAAGCATATATGTAGTTTCTATTCCATTTTGAATGTTATTTTCATTAGCATATTCTGATTCCTGGAATTGTCAATAGAGGAAGCAAACTGAAAGATCTTGAAATAAAACTTATATATTTATAGTTCAGCAATAACTGGCAGTTTTAAAAAAATACTGTATTTGTGTGAGGCATTGAACACAGAGCTGTGTATTGTCCCAGTGATTCTGATATATTTGAAAACTAAAATTGTGTTGACCTGACAAAATAGTTTCAAGACCACAACAGAAAAATAATTTGATACTGAAAATCACCAACCCATTAATTATAAAGAAATTGGTTTCCAGCTCATTGTCAGTTTAGAACATGAATTTGACTTTTATTCAGGTCCAGTTCTTAAAATGATCTGCTTTTGCAACTACTGTACATTTTCATGCTTCCTTCCTTGTTTTGGAAGATTGAAGATAACAGAAGGTAGAGCTGCTGATGTATGAATGCTCTGTAATCTTTGTTTCTTTCTGCAATGTTATCTGGTTTTTACTTTGTTTTCCTGATTGTTCACACACCTCAACCCCAAAGAAAGTGGGGGACAACTGAGACAGGGGTCTCACTGTTTCCCAGGATGGACTTGAACTCTTGCGTTCAAGAGATTCTGCCATCTCAGCCTCTCGAGTAGCTGGAACTATAGGCAGGTGCTGCTGTGCCCAATCTGGTGATATTTTTATTTTATAGGCGAAAGTAAAATTATAATGTTCATTCCCTGACATTGAATAGTGTAATTACATGTGACTCTGTTGAGTTTACTGGCCTAAGTGATGAGAAAGTGATAGTGTATCTGTGATGGTAACAGTTTTAAGAAATCTTACAAGCTTTCATACTTTCAATACATTTCAGATTTTTGTAATTTTTTTTTTTTTTTTAAACAGGGCAATGTATTCCAAGATGCAGTCTTCAATCAAACAGTTACAGTTATTGAAAGAGAAGATGGGTTAGATGGAGAAACGTAAGTGAAAGTTACCGTATGTAGATCTTTTTCATAAGGTAGGACTGGAAGGTTTGCTCCTATTTCAGCAAATTTTTTTGAATGGTGAAAATAGACTATATGATTTGGTGAAATCCTTACTACATTCATTCTTACTTTAGATGATTGTTATAACTATTAATATCAAGTTAGGAAAGATAGGTGAAACTGACAAATCTTTTTAAAAGATAGTAGTTGGCTTTCTGTCCTTCATCTCTTCTAAATTGTTTTTTACCCCATGCCCGTAAGCTTCTTCACCAGCATAAGTTAAGTCTAAAATTACTGCTGAGAACATAAATTAGAAGTTTTTCTCTTGAAAAACATGTTTTTTTCTGAATGATGAATCATTCTTACTGTAGACTTAAATGTAATTCACCTGAAATAATTTTTAAATTGTGCAAAATAATGTAATGTTTGAGGCACACAAAACCTAACACAATTATTTTAAACTGTGAGCTTTGAATATAGCATAAATTATAAAGTAATTTTATTTATTTTAAATCATAGAATTGCTTTTTTATTGACTAATTGCTCTTAAATACAAATTAAATTTATAAAACTAATTGCCTGAATTTTAAGTTGAGTGAAAAATAGTCCTTTTCCCTATAAGTTATTTGGAAAGCTTATGTTATGTATTAGAATTAACAGTTGTAATTAGCTGTGGTATTTCCTATGAATTAATGCCAGTTTATATTTTCTTTTATGCCAGAATCTTTATGTATATGTTCCTTGCTGGTCTTGGGCTTCTGGTTGTTGTTGGCCTTCATCAACTCCTAGAGTCTAGAAAGGTAATTATAGATAAACACCTCTTATAGTCATACTTCAAAAGTCACTACAACACTGAGTTAAGCACAATCTAGTTTTTTGTAGCTGCTTCTGACCATGAGTTTGTATACTTACAGCTTTGTAGAACCTTTTAAAAGTAAAACCTGAAGATGAGACCTTGGATATGTAACTTGGATACATTTACACTTTCATGCACATATACAATGATTGTCCTTTGTACCCTCCAGAGTGTTCTTTACCTTCTTACTGTTCTTGTAACTCCAAATTATGCTATTCTTCTCTATGGAAAAGTATAACACAAATTGTGTCAAATATGTTAGAATAATCTGTTAGACCCTGAACAACTGTTAGTCATTTTAGCAAATGTTTATTAAGCCTTAAGTCAGTCAAATCTATATTAAAATTAACAATAAATGTTATTAATAACCACACATTTTTTAAATATTTATTTATTTAGAAGTGAGGTCTTGCTCTGTCACCCAAGCTAGAGTGCAGTGGCATGATCATAGCTCATTGTAGCCTCCAATTCCTATGTTCAAATGAGCCTCCTATCTCAGTCTCCAGAGTAGCTGGGAATATAGGTGCATATGACCACATCAGCCAATTTAAAAAATTTTCTGTAAAGATGGAGTCTCACTATGTTGCCCAGATTGGTCTTGAATTCCTAGCCTCAGGTGATCCTCCTGCCTCAGCCTCCCAAAGTGCTGGGATTACAGGTATGAGCCACCATACCTGGCCAGCACTTTTCTTTAAAAGAAATGCTTAAATGTTAATTTCTAAAACTTCATTGCCTCATTTTCATAATAACTGGAATTTTTACTATAAATTTATTAGGTATAACTATACCTTTTTTTTTCCATTTCAGTGAAGCCATTATTTAATTATCTTTATGTTCAGAATCTAATTTATGGACTATATAATACATATTTAGATAATTAAGTTTTTTTTTTTTTTTTTTTTTTTTTTTGAGACAGAGTCTCACTTTGTTGCCCAGGCTAGAGTGAGTGCCATGGCGTCAGCCTAGCTCACAGCAACCTCAAACTCCTGGGCTCCAGCGATCCTTCTGCCTCAGCCTCCCGAGTAGCTGGGACTACAGGCATGCGCCACCATGCCCAGCTAATTTTTTACATATATATATCAGTTAGCCAATTAATTTCTTTCTATTTATAGTAGAGACGGGGTCTCGCTCTTGCTCAGGCTGGTTTTGAACTCCTGACCTTGAGCAATCCGCCCGCCTCGGCCTCCCAAGAGCTAGGATTACAGGCGTGAGCCACCGCGCCCGGCCTGATAATTAAGTTTTTTAAATTATTTTTTGGTATTTTTTTAGAGCAGGCAAAAAATGAATCATTTTTACTTTCTAGCAGTTTTGTTGTAAATACTCTAGGGAGAAAGTTTGAGGCTCTTAGATTAAATTGAGGTTGTTGGCCGGGTGCGGTGGCTGACGCCTGTAATCCTAGCACTCTGGGAGGCTGAGACAGGAAGATTGCTCGAGGTCAGGAGTTCGAAACCAGCCTGAGCAAGAGCAAGACCCTGTCTCTACTATAAATAGAAAGAAATTAATTGGCCAGCTAATATATAGAGAAAAAATTAGCCGTGCATGGTGGTGCATGCCTGTAGTCCCAGCTACTCGGGAGGCTGAGGCAGCAGGATTGCTTGAGCCTTGGAGTTTGAGGTTGCTGTGAGCTAGGCTGACGCCATGGCACTCACTCTAGCTTGGGCAGCAAAGTGAGGCTCTGTCTCAAAAAAAAATAAAAAAATAAATAAATTGAGGTTAACTGTTAGCTCAAATGAGATTTTATGTTTTTGTTTTATCTGTGCCAACCTTTTACCTCTATTTAACTTATAATTCAGAAACTGCCTGCTTGCAACATTTCAGCAGTTATCCTGAATTTTATTGAACATAGAAATAAATTTATTCTTTGATTACAATTTGATTCCTAAAGGGAAAGAAAATCATTATATAAATAGACATTCTTATTTGGTCTGCCAATGGTATAGTAACATATGAAACTTTTTAGCAAGGGAAAATTCAATGTAACGGAACTACTTTAAAATATATTTTTAAATATATATTTAAAATATATTTTTACATTTTTTATATTTTTATGTTCTCTTAGCGCAAGAGGCCCATACAGAAAGTAGAAATGGGTACATCAAGTCAGAATGATGTTGATATGAGTTGGATTCCTCAGGAAACTTTGAATCAGATCAGTAAGTAGTCTAACAAACTTGGCTGGGAAGGTTTTCTCTTAACTGGAAATTAAATATCAGATTTAGCAAGAAGTGCTTGGTCAATACTGTTTAACATGTATCTCTTCCATTACTTGTATAGAATTTAGTATAATGATTAGTGAAGACTTTAAAGATTTATTCTATGTGTAGTATTTCTTAGGCTCTAATTTTGAAATGCTTCCAAATCTGCAGTTTATTTATAAATGTATGAATTTTCTATATTCCTAATCTATTTCCTGTCTCTTTTCTTTCCTCTTGCTTCAGTGCAAAGTAGAAGAGGTGAGGCATTTAATTTTTTTAATGGTGTTTGATAGAGTATTGGGGGCTCTTATCTAGTACATAAATATCTTATAGCAAGTTTAATGAGTAATGGAACAGGTTTTAGTACTGTATTTTATTGGAAAAACTACTAAATACCTACTCCAGTTTGAAAGAATAAACCTAAAGTATTACCTGGTAGTTTACCTAACAGATGTATTTCAGTTACATATGCAGTTTGTTAAAATAGTAATCTTTATAAAGGAATGTAGAATTTTTTTCTCCAATTGTAGAGAGACTTTTTAAAAACATTTATTATAAAATCAGTGTAGCCTCATTCTACAAAATGAAATAATATAGAAGTTAAAAACTAAAGTTAGCTCCTGGCTTCACTAATCCCATTTGTCGTAAATAATTGGTGTTAAGTTTATGTATTCCAAGTATTTTCTATACATTTATAAGCATGTATAGCAAATACATCTATTGTGTGTACGTGAGTATTCAGATGACATCATGCAGTCCACATGGCTCTGCAACTTCAGTTTTCATGTCTTAGATTTCTCTTTATGCTAGCAACATATATAATTACCTCATTCTTCTTAATAACTAGACAGTATTTATTTAAATGGGTTGTTGATAGATTTAACGTGTTCTGTATTGAATGATGTTTAAGTTATTTCCAGTTTTTCACTTAAAAATAACGCTGTGATGAGTATTCTTACATACAAATAACTTAGAATAGCTAGGTCTAAGATTATGTACATTTAAATTTTTATGGAAAGGACTTCGTTTCTCTCCTAAAAAGTGCCAATTTATGTTCTCAATATAGCCTGTTTCTTCTCCTTTCTCACTAATAATTCTCAAGTATTAAGTAGCAAATATTTTAATCTGTCATTACAATGCAAAATGATATCTTGCTGTTTTTCATTTACATTTCTTTAAGAATGAGATTCAACTTCTTTACATATATATTTACAGCTGACCCTTGAACCACAGGGGTTGAACTGTGAGAGTCCACTTACGTGTGCTTTTTTTTTCAGTAAATATAGTCTGTCCTCTGTATATCAGTAGGTTGGTTCTACATCTGCAACCAAACTCAGGTTGAAAATACAGTGTTTGAGAGATGTAAAACCCACACATAGGGAGGGCTGACTGTATCCACAGGGCTGGCTGCAGGGCTTTAGTGTACTTGTGCAGATTTGGGATGTGGGGGTGTCCTGGAACCAATTCCCTGCTGATACCAAGAGAAGACTGTATTGGCTATTTAGTATTTCTTTCCTGTTAATTGGCTGATCAAGTCCTTTTCCTGAATTGTTTTCCTTATTGCTTTATTTCCTTATTGCTTTCTGTGAGCTAGCTCTCTCTATTTGAAATATAATTACAGTGTGGCAGGTGCTTTAATAAAAATGGGTACAAAGTAATATGAGCACTGTAGGGACCTTCCCCCTCTAGGAGAGTAGGAAATCATTCACAAGAGGGGTTGACATTTGACTGAAGTCTTCAAAAGTTGAATGAGAAGGAGTCTTCAGGGTTTTGTGTGCTATGCTAAGGACTTTTGACTTCTAGATAAAAAGCTGTCACACACTTCAAAACAGAATTCCAATTTTGTGTTTTAAAAAGGAATTATGATAGCTTTGTGGAGGACTACTGGAAGCAGTGATATCAATTTAGATGATTTCGGTAAAGCACAGGAGAAATCATTAGGGCCTAAGTAGAGCCTATGGTGATTAGAGTAAAAGGGAGTAGAAAGGTACTTCAGAGGTGGAGCAGACAGGGCTTTTGGTGACAGGATATGTTAGGAGTGAGTGAAACAGCATTCTGAGCTTAGGCAACTGGGTGGAAGATGATACCCTAAATGTCCCATAATCTAAGGAAGAGAAGCATATATGGATGGGAAAGATTAGTTTGGATTAGATAGGTTGAGTGTGAAAAGCATTTGGGATGCTCAGATAAGGATGTCCAGGAAGCATTTAAAGTTCTGCTTTAGAGCATGTATGAATCAAGATTTGGAGACATCAGGATGTATATCATAGATGGTAGCTCAAATTATTTTTCCTGTAGCTACTAATTTCTTATATATTTACACATATTGTCCTGATACTGAGTATGACAAGAAGAATCAAATAAAGTATAGACCATGCCCTATTTCCAGTTCTTCATAAAATAGTTAAATTTTAAATGTCTTAGAGAATAGCTAAATCTACATTTAAAAAGCATAAAAAATATAATTAAAAACTAAAGTCAAAAGTAAGAGCCATGGAGCCTCCAAAAGAATTTTTACATGACAAAGAGTGTGGGAAGCTGGTTTCATAGTACCTTTCTGACATTGGTATCTACGAATTGAAAAGCTTAGAGTTATTATGCTTGTAGAGCAAAGTTCAGATTAAGTATAACTGTATTCAGCACGTATTGAATATCTACTATGTCCTATGCTATAGGTTATGAGTGATATGTTAAAAAAAGTTGGGAATATTCCTGGTTTGTCAGGTATTTACATTTCTGATTAAGGAAATAAAGTACATATAAAAATAATTTGAATAGTCAGAGGCAGTATGTGATTTTTAGAATAACATGGACAAGTTTAAAAGTTAGGAAAAAGGATCCTGTTAGAAGTCAGAGGAGACCTTCATGAAGGAAAGACTTTAACATACATTGCATGCCCTTTGTGCATTGGGCATTTACTTTGCAAGATAAGAAGCTGTGTATTGATGAGAAAATTGCTCCTAAGAAAAAGTAACTTGCCAAGACTCACAGCTAGGTTTGTCTCATTATAAAGTCCATGTGTTTTTCCCAGTGAGACTTACTAGTTAAGGATGGGTAGAGTTAACATCACTAAATGTTTTTTTGTTTGTTTTTAACAATACTTGCTTATCTTTCTCAAAATCTGATTGTCCAGCCTGAGTTTGCTTTAGGACCATGGGAACTTACCTTCCACAAAGTTACTTCTATTTTTCCTTTTCTTTTCCTGTTTAAATGAATCTCTTGTTTTGAAAAAACTTTACAAGCAGCAACAGAGCTTCTAAGGAGCATTAAGCTAATCTAGTTACCCAATTAAGATGATAAAATGTTTATCAGGTTCAAGAGTCTTTTGGTGCATTGTCCTCTAGGAGCTTATCATTGAGAGGCATATTATTTTTAATTTTTTTTTATGATTTGAAAATGGTTGGAAGACACATAACACACTCCTTTCTCCCTATTATTACTTGTATCACACCCTAGAGCCTAGGGGATTCTAGTTGTAGCTCACCCTGTGAAATCAAAGAGTCCTCATGCTGTGATATCCAATGAGAGAGCATTTCCAAAGGGTGAGGGGTTAGAGTTCAAGGAGAAAGAAGGGTATGAAAAAATAAGTATAGTTGGCTGTACATGATTATTTGCTGTTTTAGAATATAGATTTCTTTTCTATATAAAAGTCATTTTTTAGCTTTTTTAATGCTGAGATACTTTAAATTACAGCTATGACACACTACCTCTAAAGTATTTCAGTTTGCAAAGAAATAATATTTTCTGGTCTGAAATAACATCACATTTAGAAAGTTATTATTTTATTACATATAATAGTCACATTGAAATTTCTCCCATTGTTTGAAAAATATCCTTTACAAATGATTTTTTCCACTGCAGGATGATGAACTGCATCTGGTTGTTGTATCTCTTAAGTCTTTGTAAATTTATAACTAGTTCAAGCTAGGACTGGATGTTAAATTACTAGGTTTGATTACGTAATTATTTTTGGCTGATAGCATACATCATAGCTAATAAGTACTTTTTCCTTTATTACATCAAGAAACACAGTCTCTGGTTGCGCCATACTTAGTGAAGCTGAGTTGAGCATTAGATCAGGGTGGTAGCCACATGATCTTTCCTTGTAACCAGTAGATCTTTCCTCTTGCAATCTGGAGGTTATCTGTGCAGTCCTACTTTGGCACTGCAAAGTTGTTCAGTTGTCTGAACTGTTTACTGACTCATGGAAGGATTATCGACTGGTAATGTGTCAGAAGTTGAAATTTATTTATTTTCAGTTGTAATGTCTTGTTTTTACTAACTGCCAGTCTTGTAGAGTTTTCTTTCATCAGCTGGAACTCTGGTTACTGAAATGACAATTCCTATTAAAAAGGCAGGATAAATGTTTAATTCTTCTCTTTATCAATTTTCAAAGTAAAGAGTTAGTATAAAATCCACCCAGATGAGTTTTTTCCTCATTTTTCTCTCTCTCTTTTTTTTTTATTATTGTATATAAACTTAGATTTTCATAGGATCGGTGTGTCTCAGTCAACAATATTCTTTCTTACGTTCAAATTGTGAGAGTTTTAGCTATTGGGAGCCCTTTTGAACTGCCTCTAATCTTATCCCTTTGATCTTTGAATGATCCCTTACTTGCTGGGCTTATCAGCAAGATAATTCAAATTTATTTTGTACTTTCTCTGCTTCAGACATGAAGCTAGCTGTGTTTCTAATAATGCTAGAAACTAATATCTAGACTTTAGGAATATCATTTATACTGAGTCCATTGTTTCTAAGCCTTTGCTGTGAACTGAGCTAAAACATACACTTTTTAAAATCTTGAAATCATATTGATATTTAAATTCAATTTTAACAGTATTTTGCTGAATTTTGTATGCTTTGGTGAGTATGAACAAACCTCATACTTTGGTGAAGATCTTTTTCCAATCTTTCACTTTTTTCAACTGGAAAAATTATTTATTTATTTATTTATTTATTTATTTATTTATTTATTTATTTTTGAGACAGAGTCTTTGTTGCCCAGGCTAGAGTGAGTGCTGTGGCGTCAGCCTAGCTCACGGCAACCTCAGACTCCTGGGAAGTGATCCTCCTGCCTCAGCCTCCCAGGTAGCTGGGACTACAGGCACGTACCACCATGCCACCATGCCCGGCTGATTTTTTCTGTATATATTAGTTGGCCAATTAATTTCTTTCTATTTATAGTAGAAACGGGGTCTGGCTTTCGCTCAGGCTGGTTTCGAACTCCTGATCTTGAGCAATCCGCCTGCCTCGGCCTCCCAGAGTGCTAGGATTATAGGTGTGAGCCACTGCGCCCCACTGGGAAAAATTATTTTTATTTCTAACTTATTCCACAATGAGCTTATCTTCCTGATATGTAAATTATTTTTAGAAAATAAAAAACAGACAATAATAGTCAGAAGATATGTCCAGCTTTTCACTTTTTTTTTTTTTTTTTGAGACAAAGTCTTGCTCCGTTGCCCAGGCTAGAGTACTATGGCGTCAGCCTAGCTCATGGCAACCTCAAACTCCTGGCCTCAAGCAGACCTCCTGCCTCGGCCTCCCAGAGTGCTGGGATTACAGGCATGAGCCACCCCTTGCCCTGCCCAGCCATTTACTTTTTAAAGAAGCTGTGGATGGTTCATCTTACTGAAGAAAAGTAGAAAAACTCACCACAAATGTATTCTCTGTTAACCTCTTTGGTACAAGCATTGACTATAGTCGACACCCACAGATGAATGTGCACAGCCGAGCATTGACTATAGTCGATAGCCACAGATGAGCGACTTTAGCCGACAGCCGTGATATGACTTTTCTAATTTTTCATTTATCAAAATAAAATTGTGGGTCTTTCCTCCCGTGCCTGACGTGGTGTCTTGGGCCCTTCATTCTTGGACATTCCCTCGGCCCTTCCAGGGCTTGCCCAGAGGAAGGAGTGGAGAAGGTGCCCTGGTTGGCGTGGCCGGTGCCGAAGGGGGAGGGGGCTGAGCCCGTCCCGGCTGTGGGGAAGCGACAGGCCGGCTGGCGGGCTGAGGCTGAGCCTACTCGTTCAAGGTGGTATTGCTGGGGGAAGGCTGTGTGGGGAAGATGTTGCTGGTGCTGCGCTACTGCGGGAACAAGTTTAAGGACAAGCACATCACCACTATGCAGGCATCATTCTTAACAAAGAAGTTAAATATTGGCGGGAAAAGAGTAAACCTTGCCATATGGGATACAGCAAGTCAAGAGAGATTCCATGCCTTTGGCCCAATTTACTACAGAGATTCAAATGGAACTATTTTAGTTTATGACATAACAGATAAAGATTCTTTTCAGAAGGTAAAAAACTGGGTTAAAGAATTACAGAAAATGTTGGGAAATGAAATCTGTTTATGTATAGTTGGTAATAAAATAGACTTGGAAAAGGAGAGATATGTTTCCATTCAAGAGGCAGAATCATATGCAGAATCTATGGGAGCAAAACATTATCATACTTCAGCCAAACAGAACAAAGGAATTGAGGAACTCTTTCTTGACCTTTGTAAAAGGATGATAGAAACACAGCACAAGTGGACGAGAGAGCAAAAGGCAATGGCTCTAGTCAACCAGAAACTGCAAGGCGAGGTGTACAGATTATTGATGATGAACCTCAGATGCAGAGTGGAGGTGGAGGGTGCTGTTCTTCTGGATAACTGTTCACACCTAAGAAATTAAAACAAAACTGGATCATTGCCCTCAACATGAAGACTGCCATATTCCAAGTCACATTATTTTACCAACGGAGTTATAGAATTAGCAGTATTTTAAATTACATTTATAACACTGCAGAGACCTTAAGTGCTAAACTTAGTGGAGTTTGTGACCAGAGAATTGGCATTTTCTACAAATGTTAACAAAGCAATTACCAATGGCCTTTTTACATATTTTTTTCTTTAATGAAGAATAATACGCATGTAGAAAAGACCTACTTAAAGGCTTCATTTATATTCTTTTAAATCAAATCTTTATTTAATAACTTACATATGTTGTGGGAATGGTATACATTTTTGCAGCCCTTTGTATTTTGTGGTAGTTTGAATTGTATCACTTCTAAACAGCAAACTGTTTTTTTTTTTTTTTTTTTTTTTTTAATTAGCAGATACCTGAAGTACTATTTTTGCAGGGTTTGCACAGGCCCCTAACTGTCTACTACTTTGATATAATCTATATACATCCTGTATGCTGAGCTGGTAAAATAGATTGTAAATTACATATTAAATATTTTATCTGCTTTTACAAGTGCAAAGTGCAAAAATATATACAGTAGTTTCATTGATGACTGTAAAGTGAATTAACATTTGGTGATAATGCCTAAGCTTTTTGACTCTGATATAAAGATCATAGCTCCCCTTCACTTTTGTCTTAACTTGAATGTGGCGTGTTTAAATTTTCACACATACTTTACTTGAATTATTGCTGTTGTCACATATTTTGCCTCTGTAAGTCCATCTAATGATTGAGCAGCAGCATTTGCCTTTTGGTTTGGGTTTTTTTTTTTAATGTATTTGTTTTTATAAAAGAGATAACTTCTGCTGGTTTTCCTTTAAAATGGTTACCTTAGAAGAATTTGAGTGGAGCATGCTGTGTTTTACTTCTGCAACAGCTTTAGTTATCTCTTAGGCTTTATATGAGATAGGTTCACTGGTGTGAGGAGAGAAAGAGATCCCAGATAATAGCCACTCACCAAGACTCATTCATATAGCATGTTAGTGGTAGTTTATGCTCCTGGGGCAGCACTTTCAGATCCTTTGTGAGCAAGTTGTGTTTGTTCATTGCTTGCCAGAGATGAATATGGAATGTTCTCTTTCATTTATAAGAACTATCCTTCTGAGTTACTGTGGAGGGAAACATTTATGTATAATGTAGTTATAGTGAACACTGGAAAGATTTATTATAGAATTATATTCTTGCATACTTTATTACTTAGTCCTTCATTAGATTTTTCTTAAGCATAGGACTGAGCTCCAGTTTTTTAATTTTAATAGAATCAGGCGCTGCTCACAGAAGGAACACAGATTGTGGACACTTAAATTGTTCTTGTTCAAATATATATATTTTTCCATTTCTGTCATGCTTGGAAAACTAGTAAATGTTATGTCTAAGATTAAAAAAAAAATAAAATTGTGAACATTTAAAAATAACGTAATAAAAACATATATGTATATGTTACCTATTCTGATTTATATTACAAGTAAAGCTACCTGTAAAGAAAACAAGCTTTCAGTGCTTTAAAGCAGGCATTCTGAAACTATGGCCCGTGGGCCACATGCTGCCCGCTGAGGACATTTATCCCACCTGCTGGGTGTTTTTGCCACTGCTGCCTGTCCTGCTTAGCAGCCGACTCGTCCCAGGCCTATAGTGCGCCTGTGTGTGGAATGTGTGCTGCACTCTCCAGTGGCTCTCCAATGGTCTGTAGGACAGTGAACTGACCCCTTGTTTAAAAAGTTTGAGGACCCCTGCTTTAAAGCTTTCCTCAAGAGCAAAATGGATTCATTGTCAATGCACAGCACAAACTGTTGAGTGGACTATGAGTGCCAGCTGTGGGCAAGGTTTCACGGCCGGTGAGCGCTGTACCGAAGTGGTTAAATAGACCCCACTAAGAATATATAAAGGAGATAAAGGGAAAGAAGTAAAAAGATAATGCTTATGTGCATAGAATAGTTTTAGCATTGAAATACTATCTCATGTCCTTTATTCTGCTTATTTCAGGTAAATTTATGAAATCCTGAAAAATTAAGCAAATCACATGACTACATTTTTAAATACTAAATCTTTTAATTTGTAAGCAGTGTAAATTTTTTTTGAGCTTTAAATATCATGCCTTTTAAACTGTTTCTAAAAGTGTTTACTTGTACATGTTATAAACATGTTGAGATACAGAATTCAAGATGATTTTGCATGGTATCTTCAACAGTATAGCATCCATGATTAGATCTTTTTCCTATCCTAATTGCAAAAAAATGTCATTTTAATTGGAGTTACCTCTTGAAAGGTTATATTAAATGTTCTTTTAAAAACCTGTAGCTAGATAGGAGACATTTATTATTATTAATAGATGGTATTCTTGCATGTTTGTATGATTTAAATTTAGTGGTAAAGTTGAAGGAAAATACTTTTAAATGTCTTTTAAATCCAATATACTTGTAATAATTAGGCAAGCTCAAAACTTTCTCTTTTCTTCCAGATAAAGCTTCACCAAGAAGGTTGCCCAGGAAACGGGCACAGAAGAGATCAGTGGGATCTGATGAGTAAATGTTCCTTTGTGCAACAATTCAGTCTTTGCTTAACCTGCCCTAATGTTTTTCGGCCTGATGGGAATTAGTGCAGAGAAGCCATATCACCATAGAAGGCAACTACTACTTATGTGTGGACTGAGAAATCAGAGTCTGTGGCGATAATATTGCTGAAAATGCACTGCATTCATTTTCTAAAGTAACAAATCTGGTTTTTTTAAAACCATTAAAATCTGTGTGTGCGTGTGTATGTATGTGAGCAGTTGGTTTTACCAGAATCATTGTTGAACTACCTGAAACGAGCCTTTAGAATACTAAATATTACGGTTTTGTCTCTTCCTTTTTGACATTTTCTGATTTTCTCCTCCAAAACTCAATGAATATTTGTCCAATATGATTGTTGATGTCCTGCCTTGAATAGTTTTAAAGGGAACAATTTGTTTCTTTCTTGGAAGAGCTCAAATTTCAATTGATGGCACAAATTAGCATTGTTGGTGGTGCCTAACAACTAGTATTCTAAAGGCACAAGCAGGATTAGCTGCTTTTTAGCAATAGAATTGTTTTGGTATTTTGCTGCTGTTTACTATAATGCGCACCTTCAGAAAATTTCCCAAGTGAATTCAAGGAATTTTGGGATCTCTCTAGTACCAAAATTGTGAAACATGAAAATTCTGCTGACTTTGATATATAAAACCTAACCCTACCCTTTTTTAACAAAAAGAAAACAGTACATTTGTGTAAACTGGGTTGTGTTGTCCATTGTTACTGTACTTCTGACTCAGAGATAGCTCTGGAATCATTTTAGACCTATTCAGTTTTTTTTAAAGAAATAATTTTTTTCTCCTTAATAGATGTATCCCTTCTTAAGAAAAGTTGCCTTGGTCTACAGATTAAGCAGAAGATTAAATTGTAGGGACAGAGATTAATCCTAGTCTTAAAAAAAAAATGAGTTGGATATTTTTAAAGCTGTTAACCAATCAAAACATTGGGGAGTTCTGGTTGTTGACATAACATTTTTTTCAGTTAATCCGAAAAATTCCAAAAAATTGTGCTTAAGTGGTTGTTGACATAACATTTTTTTCAGTTAATCCGAAAAATTCCAAAAAATTGTGCTTAAGTGCTTAAGACCTTAGAACCAAAATTAAACTGGACTTCATAAAATCCTCTTAGAGAGTTACTTTTGCCCTAGGCAGTAAATTAAGTTTGGCATTATTGTCAGACTAGATAAAGGGTAAAGTAAAATGGAACAAATAAGAAGCTTTCCCATTCTATCTTTAAGCCATATTCTCCCACATATATTTTGTAAGGAAATGGTAAATGGAATTTTAGTGGCTCTTTAATTCCTGCCCTCTCTTCATTCTCATCCAATACAATGACCCCCACACCCGTGCCCACACAGATAAAAACAAAACAAAATACACAAAAAAGTAAACAAAAGTCTTCTGAGCTGTTTAAGTGTTTAAACATCTGAGCCAAAGCCAATGACAATAGAATAGAAGTTATTGTATGATTGTTAACACTTTGCAACTTAGGTTCACAACCCTAAGTTGTCAAATTACCTATATTGGCATTGCTGGACCATAAACTTTCTATACCTGTACTATAAAGTGTTTGAGTTTTTAATTGGGCTGTGTGATTAGTAGTTTGTTTTGAAAAAGCTCTATGAGCTCTAAGTAACTCTGCATGTTTTTTTTTTTTTTTTTTTAATGTAACATAGGAGACCCTTCACATTCTCAAGGAATATATTCCAAAACATTTTTGTGAATATCTAAGTTTGTGAAACTGCTGGAATATAATGCAGTATTAGTATAATATTTAAATGGCCTCTAGAGAGTCTTACTAAATACGTGGTAATACATTGCAAAACCGCAGCAAGCTATACAGCTGCCAGCCCTCCTCACTCCTAAGTAATTTGCCTTACATACCAGCCCTTCTACTTCTGAGGTTCAAATTAGTGCCTTCAGAAATGTAGAATTTATTATTTGTCATGTTTTATTTTTTTAGTATAGATTGGGAACAGTTGAAAACTCTTAAGTGCTCAGATGCCAGGGGTCTACTATAGCATCAGTAAGTATTTAGCAGAAACTAACTCCATAATGAATGGAATTCAATTCCACACATGGTTTGTTCAAGCACACTTAATAAGTAGCCTATTTTTTAAATGTCTTTTTTAAATGTAAATATTTGGATGAAGTTTTTCTTTGTTTTGATATATTCATTTGCTACACCAACCATGGTTTCAGAATTCATCTTTTGAACAACTTGGTTTCAGAATATGTAAAATGAACTTAAGGATCTTGTGTATTAAACCTGTCACCTCAGTGTGTGAGAATAATGTGTTCATAAAGCATGGATCTCGCTTTGGTTGTATAGCTTCATCATTTATTTCATGGTCTTACACAGTGACTTTTAGGGCTAATCCTGCCCTCTAAAGCATTGTCCAGGGAGAAGAAAAGGGAAGTGGGACCTCCGAGTTAGAAGCCTTAGGGAAGGAGTAAAAGTAGAAATCAAGGAAAGAACCATTGACTTGATGTTAATGAGATTTTTAATTTTAAGCAGCTTTAGAAAATGTGACTTTGATAGGATGAAAAGGCAAATTTAAATCTTAAAATATATTAAAGAACTACTGCCTTAAAAGCATCTTTGTAGCTTATCAGCCAAGAACAGTATTCTGACTTTTGGGGAGGAGTAAATAGTGGTAATGTAACATTGAAACCTTTACTTAATGATGCATTATTTTGGAGGTACAGTAGATAAATGTAATAATAGGCAAGGCTCATATATAGCATGCATCTTTGCAGTACAATGATATCCATGCCCTTGGTATGAAGGAAATTTTCTTGGTTAGTGCATTTGAATAATGAAATAATTTTTTTTTTTTTTTTTTTTTTTTTTTTTTTTTTTTTGAGACAGAGTCTCGCTTTGTTGCCCGGGCTAGAGTGAGTGCCGTGGCGTCAGCCTAGCTCACAGCAACCTCAAACTCCTGGGCTCGAGTGATCCTTCTGCCTCAGCCTCCCGGGTAGCTGGGACTACAGGCATGTGCCACCATGCCCGGCTAATTTTTTTTATATATATATATCAGTTGGCCAATTAATTTCTTTCTATTTATAGTAGAGACGGGGTCTCGCTCAGGCTGGTTTTGAACTCCTGACCTTGAGCAATCCGCCCGCCTCGGCCTCCCAAGAGCTAGGATTACAGGCGTGAGCCACAGCGCCCGGCCCAATGAAATAATTTTTTAACTCAGCAATACAACAAGGTTTTTGATAGACCACACCGTTTTAGTTCTAAAACTAGATGTTAGCTTAAATGTAAAAACATTTTCAGATACACTTAAGTACTTCCACAGTTTTGGACGGCATCATTTACAGCTGTAGAACTAAAATGAATGAATTTGTTCTGATTTTGTTAAAGTGCTACTTTGAACTACTACCCCCAGCTTAGTGAAGAGCATCCTAACATATACAAGATCCTTGTTATTAAAATAAGCGAAATGTTAGGTTTCATTGTTAAGCTGATCTGTATATCTGTAAGATCATCCTTAGAGGATATTTAGGAAGGAAGAACAACACTTAAGAACTGACTTAGAATCATCTAAATAATTTCTTTAGAACTCTTATGATTTTATCCTTTTTCATTTATACAAAAACGTGGCCTTCTATGTTAATTATATCATTTGAAGTTCTGGGGTTTTTCTTTTTTAAAATTTTGGAGTTGTTTAGGGATATGGCTCTTAGGTTTAGGTACCATTTAGCTGCTTTTTTAAGGAAGTGGAAAGGGAACTCATTTACTAAACATCAGTCATGTGCTCTGTTCCCTTGGGCCTTTCCATTTATCATCTCATAAACCTTCACACCAACTCAAGGAAGGTGATATCGTTCTAATTTTGTAGATGGAAAAAACAAAATCTACAAGTTTACATATTGAATATGTAAAGTTCAGATAACCTCAGTACTGAATATACACTTGCTATATAATATATATAATAGTATATAAAGCCCCAGAGTCTTTTGAGCTATTATAAATAGATTTGTCTAATATTTGTGGTATATATATATATAATTATTTGAAACTTGATGTTTTTATTGTTTATGATAATTCAGTTATCCACAATATTTAATTTCTATTATGTGTTTTTATCTTCCTGATTAACAGAATCATGGTCTTTAAAAACATTTTCTGCAAGTTAGATTTAATAGCTTGATTGGATTTTTAAGCTGAAAAGTGTTGAAAGATCCATTTTCATGTTACAGATGACAGTAAAGTGTTTGCTCTTGGGTTATACAATCAGATAGTTCTAGAACTGGGATTACAGGTTTAGGCTTCTAGTCTTCTTTCTGTTTTATTACGGATTTCCCTTAGTAGGCACAGCGGGGCATTAAAAAGAGAATCCAGTGTACCTAGAAAGCACGTGAGGGATAACCTTTAAAAGTCTCTAAATCATAAAGATGATTTGACTGCCTTGTTGTCCAGCTGTCCCTTATGTAGACTTCTGTCAGTACCTGTGGCAGTCTGTCACCTTGCTGACATGTCTGTCTCCCTCTCTATTAGGAGCTCTGAATCTTGTTTTTTATCCCTAGCTTCTAGTTTGCAATTATGTCGGAACCTATTACCGTTTGAAGGGAGAAGAAGAAAATGTGGGTCAGTTTTCATTTGCCATTCTTCCATGTGATTAGTGGGATTCATAAATATTCCTGGTGGTAAGCCACTGTCATTGGCAATTCTGGGAGGCTGAACAAAGAGAGGTAATACAGTACACTAGCCTGGGAATTAGGAGACATTTGTTAGTCTGCCTTGGCCACTAACCAAACGCAGCTCATCCCTGGAGTCTCAGTGTGTTCTTTTGTAAATTGACAGGTACTTGAAGTATCAGCCCTAAACCCTTACTTAATGCAATGTTATTAAACGGTTCTTCCTTTAAAGTTAGTTGTTTACTTAGCAGAAAAGAACTCATATCCTCTCTTCTTAGGTGGAGACAAGTTACATAATCTCACTGTACTTCAGGTTTTGGTGTGCCTGCTTCCTAGGTTTCTTAGGAGTTAAAATACGGAAAGTGTTTAGAACACTGCCTGGCACTCAGTAAGCTATGTAAGCATTGCTCTCACAGCACCCCATGAAGCATGGCGTGGGAAAGAGTATGTGGTACTTTTTGGACTTTGATGTGGAGTAATAGTTAAGTTCTGAGTATGTGAGCTAAAAATAGTTTTCTTTTCTAACTAAAGAATAAAAGTTTTAAGATGGCCATGTAATCTGGCTAGTGCTATGGATTTAGTAATGAACCAGAGTAATAAGGCTGGCAAGGGGAGTTTTTGTAATAAATCCTTTAGCACCTACGTGTCCAGTGGTTGTTTTGTAGAACACTTGAAGAGGCTACATATTTTCCAGTGAAGTTGTTGGTGTTCAGATCATTTTTGAAACTCATTTCTCAGAATTTCAGCATATGAACCACCCAAAGAAAAGATGTCTTATTTCTCAGTGTTTTTTCAGAAATCATACTGTTCTGGTCATCTGTCTTACATTTGTCAAAATAGGTGCTTAAGGTCTAAAGGCACTTTAGAAAGGAGTATCAGAAGTACTTTAGTCAAAAATAGTGTTCAGATTGAGTCTGTCAACATCTCCTCTTTCACATACATCCTCCATTTCAACATCACAGCAACCCTGGAGGACCCTGTTACCTATGACGAACAGGCTACAGGAGCCCAGGCGTCCATCCAGTCACATTGGTCTGTTGCTCTTTCCAGCTTGGTTGGAATAGGTGTATGGATCCTTTGACAGGGAGCACGTTCACAGTAATGCACGAGATACACTTACCTGTGTTCTCGTTGCCACACTTAGGATTTGCTTGGTATTTTATATTCTCTGATGTGCTCTTTTTTTTTTTTTTTTTTTTATAATGCTGTCACAGTCCAGAATCAAGCTACATTTGTAGATACTCTGTCTGGACAATAACTTTTGTAAAAGGACTCATTGCCATCCGCCGTGGTAGAGATTTAAAGCAATTGGTCTCCAGTACATAATGAGAATAGGATTTCATCCCCTTGAACTCTTCTGAGCAGTTTAAGTATGTGCATTTGAAAGTCTTGCTTTTAACATGTCATCCAATTCATAATCATCGACCCTTTCCTGTCTGAAACATGTTGATGATGTGTCTTACATCTGGCCTTATGAGCCCATGCCGCTGTCTCCCAGGTGGAAGTCAGATCCAGAGCAGGCTGCTGTCTGCTCTTGAAGTGGAGTCTGGCCAAAGGGTCACTCTAGTGGTGGTATGAGAATGTTCGTCTTTACTTCTCCTTAGGTGAGGTCCACCTGAATAGCACATATCTCGTTTATACTGCAGCCTCCTGGCTAGAATTATTCACATTTCAGGAACCACCTGTAAGAATCTGACCTGTTGGTCACACTGTCATACTGATTGGTGGCCTCAGGGGTCTGATTTCAAGAGATAACACTGTTGGTGGGTGTTCATGGTTATCTCTGTATGGTGAGATCTTTGTTGAATCGACTGCAACAAAGGTGCAACACAAGGTGCTCAGACTGAGTCCTTATGGTTGAACTTCTTCACTGCCACCACCCAGCTCCTGTCCCTTCCAGATTGTTGAAGACTTAATCTCCAGTTGTAAACCTCCTTTCCCATGTCCTCTCCATCTCTGACTTCTTTCCTTTTGTGCTTATCTATACAAAACCCCTCTTGTCTTATTAAATCTTGCGCATGACTCTCCTGCCTCTAGCTGCAATTCCTGTTTTTTTGTTGTTTTTCCCTTTGTCAAAATATCTACTATGCTATTGGCTTCCTTTTCCTTGCCAGACTTTCTTTTCAATTTCCTTCTAATTAGCTTCTGCCCAGGAAGACCTGCTGTCTTAAGAGCTTATGGCTTCCCAGTTGCTGGAAACAACTTCAGTCTCAGTTCCCTGTTTAGCCCATTGACCACCGGCCCCCAAATTAACCTTCACTTCTATGACCCTGTGCTGAGCTCCTTTTCTTTTAGTGATTCTGTTGACTAGCCCCAAGCTAGCTCAGCTTCATCCTCCACTCTCTGGACTAGTCTGTTAAGAGAGCTAGGCTCTTCTCTTGGCTTCCTCTGCTAACTCTTGATTGATTCATTCCTGATTTTTAGACCTAAATTATTTCCTTAGTGCCATTATAACTGCGTGTGACTCATTTTCACTTAAAGTTCTTATTGTAACCTCAAACCAACAAATCTCAGATATTTACTTTCCTCTATAAGCCTTCCCAGTCAAAACCCTGACTGTGGTATTTTGCACATAAGTATTTAATAAATGATTACTAATTTTAGCTCTGCTGTGAATAAGACTTCAGTTCTCTCCACTTCAAAATCTAACAAAGAACTTGAGGGAAATCTGAATTTATTCAGTTTAGGCAAAAATACCTCTGGCTGAAAATACTTTTTTTATGTTTTCTAATTGATTTCAGGGAGTCTTGGGTTTGCTATTTTAATTTTAGTGCTTGCAAACTCGAAATGTGATTTCTGTCATCGTTTATGGTAAAACTTTTGCAATGTGAAGTTTTATTGGGTAATTATGTCAGAAAATGTTATATGGATATCTTTTGAGACTAATGAAAGTGGAATAATGAATCCTTAAAATTCTTGTGCAGCTTTGAGAAATGTTCCTGCTGTTTGAGTATCTGGAAATCTCATTTTTTTTAAGTTTGGTAAACCTAAGATGTAAGTGAGCACTTTTCTTTCTTGGTTATTTTCATCAGTCTGACCTACTGCTTACACTGGTCTACTGTCCTGTCAAATACATCTTTTAATTTACATATCACTTAAAACCAATCTTGAAAGTATTTTTGTGCAACATGAGAAGTTTCCTAAAGTACCAATGCATGTTACCACTTGGTCTTGAAGATGAGAAGCACAAAAGGAATCTAGAATAGCCAAAAACGTAAAAATTACCATTTTGATTAGAATTTCTCCCTGGAAATTATTTTAAAAATTCACATGTTTTCTACCTTAAAAAATTAGACATTTCAAATAACAAAGTGGTGCTTAAAGCTGATTTAAGATGAATTTTACATGAGCTATTGGGCTGTCAGCTAGCTGGCTTTTCAGATAATGGCTATAAAGACAATCGCTCCCTCTCCCCACTCATTAAGTAAGGTCTCTCCCCACACCCATTCCCGCTCACCTTTGAGGATTTTGGTTCCCAATTGCATAGACTGCATATTCTGACCATTTAAACATTTCTAAGCAAATAGAGATGGATCTTGGATTTAATTTTCTTGGCTGTATACCCAGTGAGTCAGTAGTACTTATAATTTGTTTCTCTTTAAGATTTTATTCTAAAGAAGTAGAACTGAATTAATGTGTTCTTCATAGAGTAACTTCAATGAGTAACTTTTGATTAGAGGCTGTGCACACGTTAGAGATCGGTCTTTGTAAACTATGTAATAATGTCTTCAGTCTTTTCTGCTGAAAGGAAAAAATACTTTGAAAATTAAAAAAATTAGGACAGTAAGAACCAGCATTTTTATGTCTTCTCTACAACTTGAAACCCTCAGTATTAAATTTTGGATTAATCCAAAGTTTAAAAAGAAATACACCAAAATGCTAAAGCAGTTTTTGTGTTAGGCTGGTGGATTTACATTTTCCTTTTCAAAATGTTTGTAATGTGCTTATATTTTATAATGGAAGCAATAAATATAATGTTAAATTTATCTGAGCCTCCTATGATGAGTATAATAATCACAATGGCTGTGGACAGCTTTTCTGTAGCCCAAAAAGAAAATAAGCCAATTTTTAAAACTTGGATGCATTGTCACTTTACATATTCAAAGAAAATCAAGATAGATTATTAATAGAAAACACTGAAAGTGCTTTTCCTCTGCAGGGACCCCAGCCTCCTCTCTGTTATTTGTAAGTCATCAGCCCCACTTGCTGCTGCCCAGTTGGTGCCAGGTGCGTACTCAGTGCAGCCCCTCCTGCCCCAGCCTGAGCCCCTCCCTCACACCTTCCTCTGGCTCTCACGGAGCACTCCCCCATGGCCTGCAAGGCCCTCCAGGCTCTGGTGCTCCCCTGCCTTGCCTTCTCCTATGCTTCCCGTCAGCTACCTCCCCATCCTGTACCGGCCATATGCGTCCAGGGGCAGGGCCTTGGCATAATCCCCTCTGCCCAGGTCTCAGCCGCCATCTTTCCTGCTGTCAGCCTTCCCTGACCAACTTCCCTCAGGGAAGGCATCACCCGAGCATCCAGCTTTGTTGTCCTCATGCCCTTAACACTCTCAGGCTACCTTGTCCTTCCATTGCCTGTCACCCCTGTGAAATAAATGGAAACTTCACAATAGCAAGAATTTTTATTTAAGCTCACCAAGTCTTAAAACAGTACCTGACACATATCGTAGGTGTTTAATAAATATGAATTATTTATCACAGCCACACAGTGAAGTTGGCATATCCCCATTTTGCAAATAAGGAAATTGGATACACAGCTTAAATAACTTGCTAAAAATCACTCATGTTAAGTGGGAAGAGCTGAGATTCGAACCCAAGTGTGTCTGTGTCCAGAGCCTTCACGTGATCATGCTGCCTCCCCTCATACTATGAAGATTCTTTCTCCAGGTCACCTACTGGTTACCGTTCACTGAAAACCCAGGAGATAGGAGGCTGAGTTGCCATGCTGTGGGTTCACAGGTGCCCAAATCTCTGGCTGGGGACTTCCAGGCTCATGGGGCAGGCTGTTGCACCTTAAGGATTCTGTACAAGAATGAGAAGTTTAATGTACATCTTGGTTGCACATTGCAGCTCGACTAGGAAGGATTTACCAAAGCAATGACTAAGGCAACTGGCAACCAAGTGCATAGGAGTCACTATAAATGGTTTATGTGAAATTCCCTTAGGGGAGTTCTACAAAGGAAATTGAAACACTAGGGAGGTAGATCACAGCTGTAGCTTCAAAATGAAAAGTTGGTTCTTAAATAGTGAGTGAATTGTAATCTTAAATATTTCCTCCTTAAATGCTTAATGATAAGCTTACCAAATTAAACCAAGTAGAAACCACTAAATAACCTATCACAGGCACACAAAAGCTGCCCACTGGCCATAACAAGAACACTGAGGAAAGAGACCTAAGGAAAACTTTGTAGAAGTCCCCTTCCATTAGGATCTCATGTCAGAAGACTATGTCAATAAGAATTTGTAAATATATCACCGAGTTTCTTATAAGAGAATAATTAATCACACCTGTTTTGGGGGGGTTTATAATTCTAAATCGGTAGTATTTCTCCTCTGCAAGAATTCTCCAAATGATGTGAAAACATTTGAAAGCTTACCTGGGAGTATCCCAGGCTTCCTTGATGCCCGTCAGATGGGGGTGTCTTGCCTTCTGCTCACGGATGGCACATCAGGGACTGAACAACCCACTCCCAGGGCTGCCTCTTGGTACTGCCTGAAAGCTGGACAGGTCTGGGAAGAAGACGAGACTGTTAGCTCCCAGAGCAAACTGCCTACTGCAGCCAACCCAACCAGCCTATGCTCCACCCCCACCCCAAATCAAACATCAGATTGGAGTGAAAAATGCTGCTTTTGCTAAGATGTCAAGGAAATAATCTTGGATTTTTTTAGTTATCTGAATGGTTTAGTTATCTGAATGTTAGTGGAAACATGAGGCTATACATGTGGCTCACCTGTCGAGCTGGCTGACCATAAAATGTGCTCTCTAGAGTCATCTTGTCTCCCGAAAGAAACAATCTCTGAGGACAGGTGAAGCCAGCCACCCGTCTGGTGACCACCGATGAACAAATCAAATATTTTCACACATTGGATATTAGTATAATGGTTCATGGCTGCTGAAGTTAGCCCTTGTTTGAATGAAGACTCACCCACCTAACGGCCACTCAGGCAAGTCACTTAACTTGCCTCAGCCTATTTCTTCATCTGTAAAATAGGGATAGAGTTATTATTAATAGTTAATCTAATGAACGTTTATAAAGTCCTTACCATGTGTCAGTTGTCTTGTTGACTTTTTAAAGTTCCTGCATGTGAAAAAAGCTGATCCCAATGCATGGCCCAAAGGAGTCTTCTAATTTTTACTACTAGGAATGTTTATTTCCTCATTACATAAGCAATGTTCACTTGTGGGCCAATTAAAAACCATCAGCAACTTTTTCCCCCCTCAGAATGAACTTCTGCTTAAAAGTTATGGGCCGCTCATTATTTTCCCCTACTTAATGCTAGAGTTGGAAAGAATCTTTTTTGAGACAGGGTCTTGCTCTGTTGCCCAGGCTGGAGTACAGTGGCATCATCTTAGCCCACTGCAACTTTGAACTCCTGGGCTCCTGCCTCAGCCTTGTGTGCCGCCACACCCGGCTAATTTTTTTTTTTTTTTTGATAGAGATGGGATCTCGCTATGTTGCGTAGGCTGGTCTCTAGCTGGCCTCAAGCGAACCTCCCAGCTAGGTCTCCCAAAGTGCTGGGATTACAGGCGTGATCCACCATGGCCAGCTAGAAATAATCTTAAGAGTCATCCAGTCCATCTTTTTACCCAATGCAGGACTCTATTCTGTAGCCTGCTGTGTGGCCACCTCCATCTGGCCAGGTGGCCTGTCTCATCTTTGGACAGCTCAACTATTCTTTGTTAAACACGAATCAGCTTCCTTGTCCACGTCCTAATTCTGCTCTGCAGATCTTCTTAGAAGAAAGTCTGCCTTCTCTCCCTTACCACAGTCCGAAGAGAGCTATCACTTCTTCCTCAGTCAAAAATCATCTGTCATCCAGGCTAAGGTAAAACGCGTTAACAACCACCTCAATGTACCTGTGTATTTTAAAAAACATTCCCACAGTAATTTTGTTTTCAAGGAACTACTGCCTTTTTAAAGATGATGTGAATTGGCCACTTAAAACATCACATATTTTATGGAGTTATATAAATTATTTATACTTTTTTTTTTAGGCAGGGTCTTGCTCTTGCTGAGGCTGGTCTCAAACTCCTGAGCGCAAGCAATCCTCCCGCTTCAGCCTTCCAGAGTGTTAGAATTACAGGCATGAGCCGCTGCACCTAAATAAAAGGGTCCAAATGACAAGATAAAAGATGAAATGTGTTACTTCAACAATTAGTTCTTGCTCCTAGGCAGCATTTGCAGATTGAATTGCCCATAAGATTGTGGGGCAGGGCTTAGGCTTGCTTAAAGTGCAAAGTTGAGGATGCCATTTCTAGAAGGTCTGATTCTGTGGCTTTGGGTTGGGGCCTAAGAATCTTCCATTTAAAATTTTTTTGTATTTTAATTATTTTAGACATAGGGTCTGGCTGTGTCACCCAGGCAGGAGTGCAGTGGTGTGATCATAGCTCACTGCAGCCTTGAACTCCTGGGCTCAAGAGATCCTCCCACCTCAGCCTCCTGAATAGCTGGGACTATAGGTGTGCGCCACCATGCTAATTTTAAGTTTTTTGTTTTTTTTTAGAGAGGGGGTCTTGCTATGTTGCCCAGGCTGGTCTCACACTCTTGGCCTCAAGTGATCCTCCCACTTTGGCCTCTGAAAGTGCTGGGGTTACGGTTGTGAGCCACCACATCCAGCCAGGCATCTGCATTTTCACAAGCACTATTGGTTCTCCCACAACCATACTGCAGGGGTTGTGGCTCCAGGGAGTTCTGGGGCTTCCACCATGAAGTCCCTAACTAGCCATGTGGTGCAGGATGGCACAGGCACGCTGGTGGCGGTGGGGAGCCTCCGCCTGACTTTTTCTTGTACAGAAAAAGGGCTGCATCCCTTGCCCCTTCGTATTATTTCTCACTCTCTTGTTGGATGGCTGAGACACCATCTGAAATTAGATTAGGGATTGCTGACCCTTACTGAGCACTTAGCTCTCATTCAGGGCTGCTTCTGAGTGTTTTACTTGTGTTCACTCTTTTAAGTCTCTATATTTGAGAATTCTAATATCTCTTTGAGAGTTCTAATATCACCATTTTACAGCTGAGGAAATGGAGGCATAGAACCATGAAGCAACTTGCCTGGGTCACCCAGCTAGTGGGAGAGTGAGCCGGGACGCAGAAGCAGGCGGTCTGACCCCAGAGCCCCCACGCACTCTGCCACAGCACCCGGACTGCTCCAGGGACCTGTGCACGCAAACACCCCATGTCCCAAAGGCACCTGGGACTCAGTGTGGGAACTGGTCATTTTCTTTCCCTAAACCACTTCTTCATCAGTATTTTTGACCTCGCGTCCACAAGAAACTCGCTTTTTGCAGACCCCTCCATCCTCCCACCTCTTAATCTCCTAAATCCAGCTCTTCCGCGCTGGCATGGCAAGCTCTTGGTTCCTGCCTGTTAAGTAAGCACTTGCCAGAGGCCCACAGCCCATGTGGGGTGGCACCCACCTGTGCCTGCAGCACCACGAGAGCTTTGCCCCACCCTCCCAGCTGCCAGTCTGGTCCCCTTCCAGCCCACTACCCACTAGCTGTTGTCATTGTAGAATGGCATTCTGAGCCTGTCTCTCCCCTGCTGAAAACCTTCCAGTGGTTCCACAGTGAGCAGGACAAAGGCCAGAGCTTCTACCATTCGCTTTGCCTGCCCCTTGAACCCGCTCTCTCCCTAGTCCTCCTTTGACCTTGTCCTCCAGCGGGGCTGCTTGCTCCTGTGCACACCACACCCTTGTGCCTGCACAGGCTGCCCTCTCTCCCTAGGGGGAAGGGCTGGACACCCTGCCCCCTAGCCAAGGATCCAGTTTGGGGTAACCTTTAGTTGTGATATAGTTCAAACTTACACAAAAGTTGCAAGATAGTACAAAGAAATTCCCCATGCCCTTCAACTTCACCCAGAGCATTGTTAGCATTTTGCCACACACACACACACACACACACACACACACACACACACACACACACACACACACACACACATACATGCCCCATGCCCTTCAACTTCACCCAGAGCATTGTTAGCATTTTGCCACACACACACACACACACACACACACGCCCACCATAATTTTTCTGAGCTATTTGAG
The DNA here is from genome assembly GCF_040939455.1 of Microcebus murinus. Lineage (NCBI taxonomy): Eukaryota > Metazoa > Chordata > Mammalia > Primates > Cheirogaleidae > Microcebus > Microcebus murinus. The sequence continues at coordinate 10,809,596 of NC_134118.1, forward strand.
AGGAAATTACAGACATATGATGTCCCTTTACCTGTAAATACACCAGTGTTTATCTCCTAAGAACAAATGTTCTCTTATAGAACCAAATTACAGTTAGCAAAATCAGGAAATGTAGCATTCATGCAGTGTTTTCAAAGCTACAGGCAGTGGTCTGATTTCACTAATTATTTTACTAAGGCCTTGATAACTATTTTTTTCCTGGTTCAGGATCATGTTACATCTAGTTGTCTTCTTTATTCTGGAACACCCACTTTTTCCGTGTCTTCACAACGTAGGTATTTTTTTTCAGAGACGGGGTCTTGCTCCGTTGCCCAGGATGAGTGCAGAGGTGCAATCATAGCTTACTGCAGCCTTGAACTCCTGGGCTCAAGCGATCCTCCTGCTTCAGCTGGGATACAGGCATGCACCTCCACACCTGGCTAATTTAAAAAAAAATTAGAGGACACTGGCATTTCTGAAGAGTGCTGGTTGTTTTGCAGAATGTTGTCTAATGAGAGCTTGTGTGATGTTTCCTTGAGATTAGATTCAGATTCTCCCTTTCTGGCAGGAATAGCACTGAAGTGATGCTGCGTCATTTTCCAAGCTGCATCTCCAGGGCCACATGGTGCTTCTGGGTTGTCTTGTCATTGGTGACATAGGTACTGATGACTTGGGAAAAGTGGGGTCCTATTTATTTTTTAACAACCTCAGTTTTCACGACACCTCCTCTAAGGAAGCTTTCTCAGACCACCCCTCCAGGCACCCGCAGGGAGGTTAGGTGTCTTTTCCCTAACTTCAGCCCTGGGGACAGTGCCTCATCTGCATGGACTGAGCCATCGTGTGTGCTCCTCTCCCCCTGCTCGATGCCAGTTCCATGGAAGCAAGGACCACAACTTGCTCACCGTTGTGGCCCAGCTCTTGGTCTAGGGCCTGGCACACAGTAGGCCCTTAATAAATGTTTGTTGAGTGAATGAAAGAATGAGTGAGAATACTTGGGAACTGATTCTGTTACAAAGCAAAAACCTCCAATCTCTCCAGATGATTCTTGTGATTTTTCTTGGTTTTACTCATGAAGCATGGCTAAATTTGGAGCTTTCTTTATATGCCAATTTCTCACTGAAAGCATGAAAGTCTAACTAAATCCCAAGAAAGAAGCATGGTATTTACTCTTTCTTTGGGGAATCACAGAATGGACCAATTTCAGAAACTTTGAACCCCATCCTAGATTTTTCTATCAGTTTCTTCATGGGAGGAAGAGGGGGAGTGAGAGAGGTTCTCTGGGTCTTTGATTGTGGGAAATATTTCGAGTGGGCAGAGCAGCATGGAGAGTCTCTGACGCTAAGACGGGCCCCGCGCCCCGTTGCCTCTGTCCTGCCACGTGCTTCATGCCGGTCGGGAAGTGCCTGGTGGGGCGTCCTGAAGCCTCTCAGGAGGTCACTCTCTCCCTTTGCTCTTTCAGACGCAGGAGAAGGGAGACTCACTGATGGCATTGGACTGCCCCACCAGCAGCGGGGCCACCTCTGGTCTCCAGGTGCCAGGGCTGTGCCCTCCGCCTCAGCTGCTTCAGGAAGTACCCTGGACAGGCAGTTCTGGAGACCCGTCTATCTTCTGCACCATGTTGCTATTTGTGAAACGTAGGACAGCGCCAACTCACTCAACTGGATCCTCCATGTGATGGCTCTGGGACGTCACTGCAGGGGGCACGTGTGATGAGGGCTTCGTGGCTGATGAATAACAGCTGTTGTGCATTGTTTCTGGGTGGAGATTTCCCAGGAAACCAGGCCACTTTGCTAGCTGGTAGGAGAGGGGGTGTGGGTCCCCACCAGAGAGCAATGGATGAACCATGCACCCCGAGCAGAAGGTTCATTCGGGTCAGCTTACCTCACCCCATGACGTAGATGGCCTCTGAGGCCGGCAGACAGAGGGCTCTGTGTGAAGCGAGCCAGCAACCCCTGCGATGTGATGGTTGCAACACGTACCGTAGCAGCTTCCAGTTTTAGCTTAGGGAAATGCGCAAAGCCCTCGGGAGGAGGCCGGGGAGGGGACTCCGGAAGGGTTGGCAGCTGCAGCAGTCAGCTGGGCCTGGGTGGAGGTAGAAGTCAGTGTCCAGGCTGAATGATGCTTCGCGTGAACACGAGTATCATGCCTTAGAAACGAGTGAGCTCCTCGCGGCTGGGACTCTCGAGGCCTGGTGAATGTGTGCTGGTGCTCAGTTTGGGCTCCCGGGGCTCTTGTATTGTGCTGACATGAATTGAATTGAATTGCATTAAATCAAATTGGACTGAAATAAATTGGATTGCAAGGCCTACAGATTAGCATGAATCTCTTGCTGAGCGCCAGGCCCTGGGGAGTCAAAGATGAATAAGCCAGTCGCCGTCTTCGCAGAAGCTGGGCCTGTTGCTAACTGTGCTGCGGTGGACTTGCGGCAGAAATGCGTGGGGGTGGCTGGGTGGGCATGCGGAGGAGGGTTAGAGAGGCTTCGAGGGGAAGTGATCTTTGAGCTGAACCTTTGAGAACAGTTGTGGAAGGATTTTAGAGAGAAGGAGGTGGAGGTAAGAAGGACTCACCCAGGAAGAAGCAGGAACACAGGGGCATCACGACTGAAGAAAGGAAGACAGAAGGCCATGAAGCAAGTTATAACTCCACCTGACAGATGATACAGACCTATTAATACCTGTGCACGGACATATTCACATATGGAGAAAGCATGTAGTGATATCAGTCTGTGAAGCACATGCACCAGCATCACACCCCCCACACACACACCTCCCTAAGTCAGACTCTTGCGAAGCTGGCCCAGGAACCTGCATTTTAGAACAAACTCTACAAGTCAATTCAAAGATTGGCACCAACTGTGTGTTTGCAGGTGGGCAGGGAAGCCTCCGTTAGGTAGGTGTTGGGAGCCACTCAGCGATTTTTAAGTGGGGCGTGCCAAGGTCTGTACCTGAGTCAAATGAGCAATTGTCATACTCCCTGCATGTCAGAATCGCCTGGAGGACTTGTCAAAACACAGACCGATGGGTTCCACCCCTGAAGTTCTGAGTCAGTCAGTCTGGAGTGGGGCCCGGGGGTCTGCTTTGCTGATAAATCCCCAGATGGGTCATATGGATACTGCCGATCCCAAGAATTCTGAGAAGGAGATTGATGTGAGAGATCCTGAGGAATCCAGCCAGGCCGAGAGAAGGCCTGTTGACTCTTCTGAGACCTTGCAGAGCCAGGACAGTAGCATTATCCCAAGCATTTTGATTTGACCAGATACGCTTTCTTCTTTGTATGCCCATCCTGGTTTTAGACCCTCTGTGACAGTGGTATGGCACTCTGGACATGTGACCAGTGCCCTGTGCCCCTGACCTGAAGATAGGTGAGCGTGGGCCAAGCTGTCCAGGAGTCCCCGCCAGGGTCCCTTGGTCAGCGTTATGCTGTCTCCCATGCAGTGCTGCAGAGGCCCACAGCTCTCTAAGTGACAAACATTTCTAGGGATCCATGCAATGCCTACATTCCTGCATCCGGTTCCCGCAGGGTCACAGGTGAAATCCCTTGTGGCCCTGGGAAGGGCTGCCATCACCCTTGGGGCCTGGTCCTACTTCCTGGATCAAGAGGTGTGTATTAGCAGTCTACACAGGATTGATACAAGGCCCCACTTGAAATTACAAGTCTTTTGTAGTAGCACCCCATTTCCCACAGGCGAGGAGGTCAGTACTGTGCTCGAGCTCAAAGGCACAACCAAATCAATTTCCAAATGCCGTCTTCGCAGGTCTTGTCCCGAGACTACTCGTGGTACCAACTCTATACCAATCAGGGTCCAATCAAGAGAGGAAACCGGCCGGGCGTGGTGGCTCACGCCTGTAATCCTAGCACTCTGGGAGGCCGAGGTGGGCAAATTGTTTGAGCTCAGGAGTTTGAGACCAGCCTGAGCACGAGTGAGACCCCATCTCTATTAAAAAAATAGAAATAAATTAGCTGGACAACTAAAAATATCTAGAAAAAATTAGCTGGGCATGGTGGTGCATGCCTGTAGTCCCAGCTACTCAGGAGGCTGAGGCAGGAGGATTGCTTGAGCCCAGGAGTTTGAGGTTGCTGTGAGTGAGGCTAACACCACGCCACTCTAGCCCAGGCAACAGAGGGAGACTCTGTGTTAAAAAAAAAAAAAAGAGAGAGAGAGAGGAAACCACACATCAGTTTGAATAGGGATGTTTGACATAACTGTGACAAGGGATTAGAGTAAGAGGGGTTGGCTAGTAATAACTAAAGAGATCTCTAAGTAACCCAGGAAGAACAGCTGTGTGGAGCAGCCACTCCCCCCAGGCTGAGATCAGCACTCATTGTAGAGACCACTGTCAAGGCTCGCTGAATGGCTGAGAAGTCACTGTTGGTGCCACGCCAGTGGGGCTTGCTGGAAATGCAGCTCAAGGGTACCAGGGTAAGCTGTTCCATAAGGGGAGTGCCTTACTGGAGGAAGCCAACCACAAACCACTGGAATGGGATGCTGGAGGAATCTGCTGGCTGCTGGCTGCTGGGTGCAGCTGACCACCATGCCCTGAAGGGCCTGGTGCTGGAGGATTCACGTGCACAGTAGGAGCCGGCCAAGTGGGCACACAGGACCAGGAAGGAAAACCCCTCCACCCCTCCTCTTGCTATGTCTTGCCAGCGCCCTCTCTGACAAAACTTAACATTGTGCCAGCTAGCAAAGGAACATCTAAAGGGGCCAGGTCCATTTTCTCAGAGCAGGCAATGAAGGATGAACTTGGAGCTGGGGGAAACTAAATTGATAAGGGGCACAATTCCCAGATGGTTTGATGCTTGGCAGCAGAGTCCAAAGTATGGGAGTTTGGCAAACCTATTCTTTGATCAGAGGAACAGGGGAGTTGGAAGGGGCCTCCAGAGCTGCTCTGTCAAATTCCTCATCACTGCATGTGCCCATGCCTTGATCAAGGCCACATGGCCAGGTAGGGTCATGGGGTGGGAGAGAGGGCCTTGTTCTCCCTATCTCTGTATTCCTCAGGGCTTTGCCATGAAGCTAGGCCAGTAGACTAGTAGCATCCGCTTTACAGATGGGCACCCTGAGTTGGAAAACCTCCTTTAAATGAATAAATATTCCTAGCTAAAGAGAACTCAAGGAACAAGCTGGTCTCATTCTAGACCAGGAGAATTTCTTGACTTTCCAAATACAAACAAACAAAACCCCCACAATGTTCTTGTTTCTTTGAATTGTATAAAGATAGCCAGCAAGGTGTCCCGTGCTCAGGGAAACCTTCACACGGGCATCCTCCGTGCACTCACCTGCTCTCTGAACACTCGGTCCGTCGCCTCTGCTTCCAGACACCAGCTCTCTATAAACCCGACACTGCCCTGCTCCCCTGCCTTCTTCCCTCATCTCCGGAGCTGTATGGAGGGGGATGATTTACTGTTGGTCATGCCAGCGTGCTACAAACCCGACCCTAAGCGCTAGCATCTCTACAAACAGCTCTGCCTTCCTTTTGTTCTACACCAACGCTTCGTTCACTGGAAACACAGTGGATGGGGGAAATGGACTCGGTGTTTACAGGAGTTTGGATTTCCAACACTTTTATTAAGGAACAATGGGTACCGTGCCAGCTCTGGTGGGCGGGGAAGGGGGACGAGGGCAGGAGGGAGAAGGCAACAGCTGTTTTGAGTTACGAACTTTCTGTCTGAGCTGGTAGCATCCCACTGCGGTTCTGCTGCCCTTGGGGTTTGGAAGGGAGCTGGTGCCTATTTTAGTTCTGAGTTAACAAGCACTCTCTCCCACCAGCTACTGTCCCAGTTCACAGCCTGGCCAGGCCCCACTGGCTCGGGCAGCCCGGGCCTCCTCCGATAGCAGGCTATTATGGGGAACGGCAGAGCAGAGGGAGAAAAGGGAAATTAACTATGTTCTGTAATCAGCTCTTCGCGGTTTCCAGATGGCAGCCCCGCCCCGCCTAGCAGCATCACAGACAGAGCCACTAGGCAGGGGTGGCCTGTCCACCTCCACGTGGGATGCCGGGACCTCTTTCCATCAGCCGCTGCGGGGCCAGTGGGATGCGAGGCTGCCTGGAGCGGCTGAGTCTCCAACAAGCTACAAAACCTCCTCAGCCACGCTCTCACCAAACACAGGGTGTTAGTGCTGAAAAGGCAAGGAAAACCCTCCACTGCCAGCTGCACAGCCCGTCTGCGCCACCAGCCTTGACGTCCAAGTGGGTGAACTGCCCACCGAGGGACGCCCGTCCCGACCGGGAACGAACGAGCAGCATCCGGCGCAATTCCACCCGTCCTCGCTGGGGGGGAGCCCGGCCCCTCCTGGAGCAGGTCCTCGTCCAGAAGGCCAGTCCCAGGGTCAGGACGGCTGTCGGGTGGGGACGCCAAGGGGCAGCTGGGGTCCCACAAGGGCCCCCCTCTGCCCCTGACTCTCCACGAGGCTTGCTGGAAGCCCCGGCTCTGTGCGCTCAGGCCCTGGCTCTGCAGAACGTTCAGGATCCCCGAGCAGCACAAGCCGCGCCCCGGGGATGGACTGGTGCAATGAACCGCGACGCTCTCGGAGCCGCAGGGCCTACAAAGGGACGAGCCAGATGCCTGCTCTTGGTAGACAGAAGAAACAACCGCTAAGAGACTGGTTTTAGGAACACAGGACACGAAGGATGAGGAGGCCGAGATGCAGGGTGGCTGGCTGAGGCCGTGCGTGAGCAGAGCGAGGACGAGGCGTGGGGCCTGCTAAGCAGCCCGAGCCCGCGCCCACCACGGGGCAGAGTCCTGAGCCCGGGCACTTCCGTGAGACATTTCACAGCATTTCAGTTGCTCAGCAGTTTAAATTCTTCACAAATTCTTTCCCCCCACCAACACAAAGATGTCAAGCTAATGTGATTAAGGATCATGATATTTGACCTGGCTTCGAATTACCATATAATCTGGCTTTTCCCCACAACACAGAAGCTTTTAGCTTGCTCAGACCCTCTTACTCCTAAGTCACAGCTGAACACGTGTCCTCAGGAAGGAAATCCTGTTCATATATCAGGGATTCACGCAAACAGATACCCCAATCCCCACATTCCCGAGCTGTCTTCTAAGACCCAAAGCTGCAACCACGTGTGGGCCCACCCTCTGCTCTTGAATGAACCCTCGGCTGTGTGTGACGTCCAGGGTGGGTGACTTTCGGGACTCTCAGATACAGCAGGGGCTCCTACGCAGCTCTTCATTCTTTTCAGTGCCTAAAATCTACGGTAGTCTAACATTTCTAAGTGGTAATTCTGTAGGAAAAATTTCTAAATCTGACTGTTTGTCTATCTAGTGTTCATCAAGAACACTTGCCTGCTGGGTTGTCAGGGAAGGTAGGGAGAGAGGCTCCCCTGAATTCCGCCGGAAAGTCCTGTCACCACCCACGTGTTCTGCCTGGCATGCCGAGGATCAGAAACACTGGGGCTGGGGACCCACACTCGGGGATGGAACAGCAGAACAGTCATCTGTTGCCACTTTATTGAAACATAACGGGCTTCACTTTTGGTCGAGTACCTTACACTAAGTAGAACTTTCTCTTGCCCCGAAATACTTTCTTAGGTTTCTACGATTCTGGTCCCACTCAGTCTGAACTTCAAAAAAAACCGTCCAAAGTCCCCAGTGTGTGCTAGGATTGTGCCAGGTGTGTGCAACACATGGGCCGTCCCTGTCCCGAGCACATGCTCACGTACAGCTAGCAATCATGTGGGTTGCAACACTCTGTGCAAAGAAAATGCATCTGTTGTCCAAAAGCTCCCATCATAGGAGACTGTCCACTGCGCAGGGGGCTCACTGGGGACTGCTCAAGGGGCCTCGCCAGGGGCACAGGAGGCAGAGTGAACCCCATGAACACACTCCAGCTGCAGCCATGCTCTGACAGCTCAGCTCAGCTTCTTCCCCACAGCGACACCCCACTTAACTGCCTTTGCAGTGTCGTCATATACAAGTTCAATCGGGCTCGGGGTGGAATAATGGGAAATAAGAACAAGTTAAATGCCAGCAGAAACGGGTGAGAAAAACCTGCTCGCCCCTTCTCCTACCTTAGAGGGTTATCAGAATGGGTCTCTATGTGGGTCTCCAGTCCATACTTGCAAACAAACTCCTTGAAACATATTGGGCAGTGAAAGACTTCATCAGCCTTCTTCTCCAAGTCACCTGACTGCCCAACTTCCACCATCTTAGGGAAAAGGGAAAAATGAAGTCATGAAGGAGGTCTCCCACATGGCTTGGCTTCAGAAGAGAGGCCAACACTAGATAGAAACTTCTACAGAAAGGAAAGGGTTGTGTTCCCCACCCCTGGGTATTAAGGATATGACTGGCCATTCATTCATTCACACACCAAATACTCATGGAATACTATCATCAATCCACCAACCCACCACCCATCCATCCCTCCATCCACTCTACATGTTCTCATGAAACACCTGGTGTCTGCCAGGCATGGAATCAAAGAGTGAGAATAAAAGAGTCCCTAATGCTTACAAAGCTTCCATTTTAGCTAGAAAAAACTATGTAAAAGCATGGAAACAATTCTAAAAGCTCTTCATTTCATCTGTGGGCTCAGTGGAGGAGCTCAAAAGAGGAAGTGCACACAGGTACTATTTTCTTAGACACTCCACAAAAACAGTGTGGGAAAACACAGGTTAAAAGCTTGGGATGGATGTCTGCCAAGTCCCCACACTGGGAACATAAAGACTAGAGGCATCTCTGACAGCAGTCCCCTGAGGAGGCACGTCTGTGCTGGGAGCCGAGAGGACCTGTTTAGCTGCGCTGCCAGTACATGTTGTTTGCAGGAGAGAGGCCGCTGCACTGGGGTTTTGGGGACCTGTTTTTAGCCTCAGCCAATCATGAGAAGCACTCCATGTCCCAGGCAATGGGTGGGGTCCTGGATCGCCCAGGGTACCCCCTCTTGTGCTACACCACAGCTGTGGGGGAGAGGCAAGTGAGACTGGGTGGGGATGGTTTGGGACAGCATGTTCAGGCTCCACAAAGGTGGATACAAATGCGGTCTCAGCGGGGGACAGGGGTCATGTCTCAGACCGTGGAGGATAGCCACCAGTTAGGGGTTGGGGTGTTCCCACCATGCCAACAAGTCTGCTGATGTGGGAGGGGAAGTCAGGAATTCACAGTCCAGCAGACGGGAGTGGGTTTCACTCTCCTGCCACTTCCCTTGCCCGCAGTTCTCCTCTGGCATCTGGTCACAGGCAGCAGTCCAAGCCAACTAGTTCACCAAAAATGTTGCTGCAGGCTACATTCTTCCAGCTTCTCTTTCCCTGCCCTGGCCCTGTTTGAAAACATGCCTATCTTCTGAGGGGAGGGTACTCAACAAGTTCGCTACAGCTCAGACCCACAGCGCACTCTCCTTTTAGTTCTGCCTGAGTGGGCTCCCTCCTTTCCAAGGCCAGTTCACACTGCCATGCCCCTGAAGGATGTGATGGAGTCCTGGGGGGGATGGGAAAAGTCCTGCAGAGCTGGCCTCCCCTCCCATGAGTTCAATCCCCAAACTGTTACAGAGAGGAACGTTTGTTTTGGTCCTGAGTTGCCCAAGGAGTGCTCAAGGAGGCTTAATTCCTTATGCTTTGGAGTAATTGCCACTGTGCTGGAGCAGCCTGGCAGGACAGGCCTGGGGCGATCCCCTGGGCAGGGCTCCCATGGTCAGAGCACCCCTCAGACCACTACCCATTTTTAAGGGTAATGTTAAGAACTCCACTCTCCATGGAATCCTGGGTGTGGCGGGAACACTGACAAAGGGGAAGAAGTCTCGGTGTAACCAGTAATCATCGTTGGGACAACCAAGCCAGAACCATACAGGAACCGCCACAGCTGTGTGGGCAGCAGTGGTCAGGGGAGGGGAGGAGGAGGAGGAGAGGGTAAAAAAAAAAGGGGAGACCTGGCACTCCGGTCCCCTATGGCACAGGAGCCCTCTGGCATGCTGTGCCCTCCCTTCAACTTAGAGGCAGCCTGCCTGGAATGTCTCAGCTGTGGGATCACACAGTTCCTGCAGGACTCGCCGGCCCCTGTGGGGCTGCTGCACTCTGAGCAGGTGTTGCGGAATATTTGTGTAGGGTGCAGGTGGGGGAAAAAACTAAAGGGCCGAAGCTCCCCGGGCAGGACAAAGGTCACAATGCGTGCTAAAGCAGTATGGTGGCCGCCAAGTGGGCTTGGTGCTGTGGTGAGGGAGAAGGACCTGCAGGGTGCCATCAGCCTTGTGCTCTGTGCTGGAGAAGCTCCCAGTTCCCTGAGGGCAGCAGCACTTACTCTCCTGAGGGGACAGGAGCTGTCTTGCAGTTTGGGAGACTGCAGACTGTCGGTGGTGTGAGGGGAGGAAAAGCAAACCTCCCCAACTTACGTTTCCATGGGGCTCCCAATTCCTCCGGGGTCTCTCTCTGCCAGAATCTTGCTCCTTCTTGTTCCGCCCTGCGACGTCTTCCCGTGGGATGTGTGGTGGGTTCTGGCACTGTTTTCTCAGAATTACTCCTGGGGTGTGCCTTGTCATCCGATACTTTCTGCTCTTTCTCCCGGGATCCGGTGCCAGATGTCTCCAGTCAGCCATTCTGCCTGTATCCCCTCTGTGCTGTTTCTAGTGAGGGTTTCTAAAGATATCTTTAATACATGATGTCATTACAAGCCACACATTACTGTTTAGAATTCTGATTACTCATTTTTTCTCCAAGTGAACCTTGATGGAACATTTCTGTTTCCATTTCTCTTTCTGTAGTTATAAGGTTTCAGCTTTCAGGTAGTGGTAGATGACCATGTTTAACTACTTGAATGTCTTATTTTATAGCAATAAAATTAGAGTCTACAGAAGTAGAGATAAAGAGTAACTGCTGAGTAAATATTAGTATTATTATGGATGTGCTATGAACAGAAGTGTCTGTTATATATCTTATTGTTGTAAATGTTTTTCCTTTTCTTCCTTGATTTATGTCCATAATTGATTGAGTGGGAACATCTCTTTTGTGTGTGTGTGTGTCCATCCATGTTCCCCCACCTTTTGAAATGGTTTTACACCCACTGAAATTCTTCTTGCAGAAGACATTTCTTCAATGTCTGTCCTTTCATTCCCTCTCTGTCTCCATATTTAGTTACAGCTTTCTATTTAGTACTATGTGTGGCTTTCCTTCATCCATCATTGCCAGACAGGGTTTATTCCAGTTTATTTATCTCTTTTGCAAAGACATGAGTGGATACAATCATTTATCTTTAGCTTTTTGAGGAACATGATAGAAGTGACTGATACTGTTTGAATGGCAACTTTTTAAATTAAGGTACTGCTAAAAATTAAACTCCCACATATTCCTAGGCAAGAGATAATTCATGCCAATATAAATCATATGAACACATTACAAAATATAATAGTAATTAAATTAAATTGCTTAATCCTAGTTATTTCAACAATGCTCTAAACTACCTGAGACATTTTTTTCCTGGGTTATTTTTGTTAAGAAAATCATCTAATGGATATCACAGTGTTTGTATAATAATGTACTAGGGGTGAGGGTAGTAACATTTGGAGGACATCTGTATGAGCTGTCATAATCCTCTCCCCCCCAAAGAAGATGTAAGTTGGCAAATGAGAGAATTGAGGGTTGAGTTTACATCCAAGTGACTCTACAATCTGATTGTATAGTAATGGTGAATATTATACTTAAATTATGCACTTTGATACTTGTTATTCTTTTTTTTCCATTTCATTTTTTAAAAATTTTATTTTAGCGTATTATGGGGGTACAAGTGTTAAGCTTACTTATATTGCCCATGCCCCCCTCCCCCCTTGAGTAAGAGCTTCAAGCATGTTCATCCCCCAAACGTTGCACATCTTACTCGTTGTCCTTGTTATTCTTAAAACTGTTGTTTTTGGTCTAGAATCTTCCACAGCCAAGATTAATAAAGGTAATAACTGCTTCTCAGAAATCCATGCAAAGGGTAAGCTATTTAAAGACTGTGCGTTCTTGTGTTATTCATTGTTAATTACAAATATTTTTATATACTCTTTATTTTTATTGTAGTAGAAGCAAAATGTGGTACTGTGAGAACAGAAAATAGATCAGTGTTTGAGGACAGGATTTTTGATCATAAAAATGTGGTTGAAAGTCTTTCCACAACATCAGCTGAAGTCCAGGGCTTTTATAATCCTTCCATTCAATCACCTGGCCCTGGTCTGAAACCTTCCTTTAAGTCTTTACCTAACCAAGATCTTACAGAGGTAAGTTGACTTTAAAAAAAACCCTTCTTTTCCCCATGCATTTTTCACATACCACCCCCAATCCTCATCATGCTGACAAGGATCCTAGAAAGAAATGGATGGCCTCAAGGTCACCATAGAAACCAGTGTAATCACAAGAGAGAGGTGTGCAGGACTGACATTTATAAACTTTGGTGGAAGTAACTAATTCTTGGGGTTGGCATTGTGGGAACAAAGAATTAGAAAGCAACACAAAAGGACTGCTCAACAAACATGTGCGTGAGGAAGGGGATGAATTCATGTGAGAAGGGTGAGATAAATAGAACGATTGAATAAGACAGTCAAGGTGACAGATTATTATAAAAACACTGCAGCAATAGTGGAGTTAATGAGAGAAGGACCTCTCCACATTACAAAATATGATAGAAATTGTTTTAAATGCAAATTTAGAAAAGAAAGACAGCCCATGAAAAAGATCCTCAGATTCTTCAGAATGACATATACCTGATGTTTATGAAGAACTAAAAGAAAATTTCAGAATGATTTCCATGAACATTAATCAGTTGTACATTTTAAAATTGCCACAAGAGAATAATTTGAATGTTGCTGGAATATAGAAAAGATAAATAGTTAAGGTGATGGATATCCCAATTACCCATATGATGCTATGAATGTATCAAATTATCACACATACCCCCTAAATATGTAAATATATTATGTATCAATTAAATACAATTTAGAGAGCAACTAAAATTTAATCCTCCCTTTGTTAGCAGGAGCTCATCACTTGTCCCCAAGTCCCCATCAGAATAATGAGGACAAGAGGTATGAGGAGCAGGAAAGAGAGATTTAGCAATTTTCCAGTAAACAAGGATGGAGACTCCTGTCTAAAATGCCGTCATCCCAATCATAAGGGGAAATACAGAGTTTTTCAATGGAGGGCTTTTGGCTTCAGGCAATTGCTGTTCAACTACAGTTGATGATTCTTTTTTTTTTTTTTTTTTTTTTTAGATATAATTACAGATCTTTAGATACAGTTGATGATTCTGATTCTTCCCATCTCTGGGGAAGATAATCTCTATGAACCCCACCCACTCCTCTGCCTGCTTGGGACCCTGCCTCTGTTGGGCAGTTCTGCTGAGCCATCTCTTTTTTTTTTTTTTCTAAGACAGAGTCTCGCTTTGTTGCCCAGGCTAGAGCGAGTGCTGTGGCGTCAGACTAGCTCACAGCAACCTCAAACTCCTGGGCTCAAATGATCCTACTGCCTCAGCCTCCCGAGTAGCTGGGACTACAGGCATGTGCCACCATGCCCGGCTAATTTTTTCTATATATATTAGTTGGCCAATTAATTTCTTTCTATTTATAGTAGAGACGGGGTCTTGCTCTTGCTCAGGCTGGTTTTGAACTCCTGACCTCAAGAAATCCTCCTGCCTTGGCCTCCCAGAGTGCTAGGATTACAGGCGTGAATGAGCCATCTCTTGTAGAACAAAAAACAAAAGACACTCCCTGCCTCTCTCGACCACTGGCCAGACGAAGGATGTAGGTTTTAGTTCTCCAAAAGAGTGAGAACATTTTAAACAGAAGAAAACATTTTTACCATTTTTTTCAGACCATTCTTTCTCATATTCCCCATTGTCAATTTTATCCTTTCATATCTTCTTCAGTATCTATGGGAGAAGGGGTGATGTTGCCATTGAGCTACTTTTTGTTGAATTGAGTGATGTTTTAGGTGGAAGGTTTATATTTATATATGTCCTTATAAAGCTTTGGCAGTATATTTACAACAGGAGATTACCAAGTGAATAAAAGTCATAAGTAGTATATACTGTAAGTATATATAGTAGTGAGGATGGACAAGGCAAAATGGACTGTCGCCTTGTACACAATGTCTGATACAGGGCTGGTTTAGAAAGGAAACATGGGACTCTGAGCACAGAGCTATTAGTTGGCCCCTGTAGGTGATCCGAGAAACCAGCTTCTGTAAATTTAAAAATCTTATACAGAAACACATGGGCCAAATGAGGTTTAGGGTAACAAACCCAGCAGTAGTAAGACAGATTAATAGGAGAGGTGATTGCTTGGGGAAATCCTCACTAAGAAGTTGTCTATCTTATAGACAGAACAAATAATCAAAGAAAGTTTAGTAAAAATATCAACATTTTTACTTTTTTTAAATAGATATTTTAGATCACCTAAAGGCTGGCCCCTCCACTGGGGTCTTGGGTCCTCTTCTTCCATGGGACACCTCTTTACTCTGGTGTAATCGACCCCAGATTTCTATTTTTGACAATTTTAAAGAGGTGTAAGTTGTTGAGGCACCTTATAGGGTGTCTTTTACTTCTCTGTTTCTAACTGTGGCGGGGACCTAAATGAAGCAAACTCAAGTATAGTGGTTAGTCCCTGACCCACTTGTTTGACGAATTATTTTTTTTTTACCCATGCTTCTATTACCACACTTACCTCAGGTTTTTTGGAAGGGTCACTCATAAACTATTTTTTAGGGCCTTAACTTAAGCCTGATTTTAAGTGCTATCTTTATATTGAGGAGGGGAAGTGGTAATATCCTATCTTACTTTTCTGCATTAATTCTCTGATGTATATGAAAGGTGGCTTTGCTCATCAGCTATTTAACATAGGACAATAAACTATTAAACATAAAGTAAGGGAAGTAAACTCACAGCATATAATTGCCCCTTGGAAGAGAAAACTCACAACTACCCCCTTTGCTGTGTTTAATTAAACACCTGTGGCCTAACTCATTGTCTCTAAGAGTTTCCTTTTTTTAGCCTTGAAGAGCCCTCCGTGGACAGTAGGGTGTGACCTCCCCACTCCAACTCTCTGCCTCAGTTCCTGTCAAAAAACAGATTCTAGGAAGAACTATGAAACACTGAAAAAAGAAATAGCAGAGGATGTAAACAGGTGGAAGAATATACCATGCTCATGGGTCGGCACAATAAACATTGTTAAAATGTCTATACTACTCAAAGTGACCTACAGAGTCAATGCAATCCCTATTAAAATATCATCATCATTTTTCACAGATATAGAAAAAATAGTTTTATGCTTCATATGGAACCAGAGAAGACCCCGTATAGCAAAATCAATCCTAGGTAATAAAAACAAAATAGGAGGTATCAATTTACCTGATTTCAAACTATACTACAAGGCTATAGTCATTAAAACAGCTTGGGACCAGCGCAAGAATAGGGACATTGACCAGTGGAACATAACAGAGAACCCAGATATAAAACCATCCTCATATAACCAACTAATCTTCGACAAAGCAGACAAAAACATACACTGGGGAAAAGAATCCTTATTCAATAAATGGTGCTGAGAAAACTGGATAGCCACATGTAGAAGACTGAAACAAGACCCACACCTTTCACCTCTCACAAAAATAAACTCATGCTGGGTAACAGACTTGAACATTAGATGTGAAACTATTAGAATTCTAGAGGAAAATGTTGGAAATACTCTTCTAGACATTGGCCTAGGCAAAGAATTTATGAAGAAGACCCCAAGGCAATCACAGCAGCAATAAAAATAAACAAATGGGACCTGATCAAATTAAAAAGCTTCTGCAAAGCCAAAGCAACTGTCAAGAGAGCAGACAGACAACCCACAGAATGGGAGAAAATTTTCACAAGCTACACATCCAATAAAGGGCTGATAACTAGAATCTATTTAGAACTCAGGAAAATCAGCAAGAAAAAATCAAACAACCCTATCAAAAAATGGGCAAAGGACGTGAACAGAAACTTTTCAAAAGAAGACAGAATAATGGCCAACAAACATATGAAAAAATGCTCAACATCTCTAATCATCAGGGAAATGCAAATCAAAACCACAATGAGATATCACTTAACGCCAGTGAGAATGGCCTTTATCAAAAAGTCCCAAAACAATAAATGCTGGCGTGGATGCGGAGAGGAACACTCCTACACTGCTGGTGGTACTGCAAACTAGTTCAACCTCTGTGGAAAGCAATATGGAGATACCTTAAAGCGATACAAGTAGATCTACCATTTGATCCAACAATTCCACTATTGGGCATCTACCCAAAAGATCAAAAGTCCCTTTATGAAAAAGACACCTGCACTTGAATGTTTATAGCAGCACAATTCACAATTGCAAAGTTGTGGAAACAACCCAAGTGCCCATCAATACATGAGTGGATTAATAAAATGTGGTATATGTACACCATGGAGTACTATTCAGCTTTAAGAAACAATGGTGATATAGCATACCTCTTGTATTTTCCTGGATACAGCTGGAACCCATTTTAATAAATGAAGTATCTCAAGAATGGAAAAACAAGCACCACATGTACTCACCAGCAAATTGGTATTAATGGATCAACACCTAAGTGGACATATAGGAAAAACATTTATCGCGTGTCGGGCGGGTGGGAGGGGGGAAGAGGGGATGGGTATGTACAAACACAATGAGTCAGATGTGCAATGTTTGGGGGATGGTCACGCTTGAAGCTCTTACTCGAGGAGGGAGGGGGGCATGGGCAATATACATAACCTTAACATTTGTACCCCCATAATATGCTGAAATAAAAAAATTTAAAAAATAAAAATAAAAAATAAAGTACATACACATAGGAAAAAAAAAAAAACCAGATTCCAAGGACTCATATAAACCTGCCTCACAGAGAAAAGAGAGAAAACAAAGAGTACCTTCAACAGCTTCGCCACCACTTCCGTTTGCTGTCAGTTTGTTGAAGCAGAAGGATAAAAAGCCATTTCTACCTTTTAAAACTGTAAGCAGGCCGGGCGTGGTGGCTCATGCCTGTAATCCTAGCACTCTGAGAGGCTAAGGCGGGCAGATCATTTGACCTCAGGAGTTCGAGACCAGCCTGAGCAAGAACAAGACCCCATCTCTACTAAAAAATAGAAATAAATTAGCTGGACAACTAAAAATGTATAGAAAAATTAGCTGGGCATGATGGCACATGCCTGTAGTCCCAGCTACTCGGGAGGCTGAGGCAGGAGGATTGCCTGAACCCAGGAGTTTGAGGTTGCTGTGAGCTAGGCTGATGGCACAGCACTCTATCTAGCTCAGGCAACAGAGTGAGAGACTGTCTCAAAACAAACAAACAAACAAACAAACAACCCAAAGAAAACTGCCAGCAACTTTCCCTCAGCTGCCTGGCACTTCCTTCCTTCCTCTGTGTACCATGGCCACTCCCTCCTTCAATCTCTCTGTTTCTTTCTTTCTCAGAAAAATAAACAGACTTTTACTTCCATATATCCTAATCGCTGTGTTTGAAGTCTTTCTCCAACTGCCATGAACACCGAGTGAGTTTCCACTCTTACAGTAGGTGATTTCTGTTTTAGACGTAGGGCTTTGTTTATTTGTTGGGTGACCTCCAACAGAAAGGAGGGTCTGTTGTCCCTCTGTGTGGAGGAGGAGAGCCTGTGAACACCTTGACGACCTGAGGGATCACTGAGTCCACCGTGTCCAGCCTTGCAGAAATGCTTCACCGGGTTTTCACTGGGGATCTACTCAGAGAAGTCCATGGGTGACCACAGGACCTTGTGCAGCCGATTCAGGTGTAGCTGGTGGGAAGCAGGGATTCCACTGACGGGCACTGTCATGGAGAAGCCAAGCACAGTGGTGTCTTGAGCTGTTGTGTTGTCTCTGTGGCTACATGTCCACCGTGTCTGTCACCACATGTCATTCTCTATCTTTTTGGCCTCTTTTCCTGGACTGTTGGTGTCTACCATCCATCGTCCTCCAAGGGCTGTTCCTGCTCTGTGCGGGGTACACTCGCAGCAACTCCACCACACACGCAGGAACTCGGCGAAGGCTGTGTTTTGAGACAGCAGCTCCTGGTAGTAGCCCATCTCGGAGTAAGTTCCTTCAGAGGATTTTGCCAACTTCCAACTCTTTTTCTGTGCAGGTAGGATAAGTCTCTATCCAGCCTGAAAAGGTATCTATCAATACAAACTTAGGCATCTGGGTGAAATTGCCAGTCATTGTAGGTCGCTGTTTTCCTTGGACTGCCCGAGTACACAAAGTTTGTTATAAACAGGGTCCTCCCAAGTGAGGTCTCCCCAAATCTATTAAGGCATCAAGTCCATAATGTGTGTATTCATGTATGTGTCTCATGAGAGTCTGAACCAAAGAAAGTACATTTAGAGTTTGTATAAATGTTTACCTTTTTTTCTCTGGGTAACTGTCATAGTTAAAGCAATTAGCTCAGCTTTTTGGGCTGAAGTCCCAGGTGACAATGTCACTGACATGATCACTGCCCTTTGTTGTCCATAAAGCTTTCTCATCAGTGAAAATATCCCGATTTTGTTCCGGCATCGGCTGATCTGACAGATCCATCTTGCTAGAATACACAGTCTCCAGAACTTTTAACAGTCTTGTTGTAAAGGCTATTTTTTTTTTTTTTTGGCTGGCAAAGGGGTGGCAGAGAATAAACACAGTCTTTACTAACAACTCACAAGTAGTTGTCACTGACCAGAGGCAAAGAGGCCATCCTCTCACAATATTGTTCAGTGGCTTTGAGAAGTCTGCCACTGGCCTGGATGTCTCTCAGCATCTATAGTAAGACTCTAAGGCTCATTTTTGTTTTTTGTATTGTTTATGAGTCAGGCAAACCCAAAGTGGGGGCCATCATAAGCTTCTCCTTAAGGGCCCTGTGTAAGGGCTTTACTGTCAATCTGAAGTCTGGGATGCAGATGCCATTCTTAGGAACCTCAGATAAGTAACCTGTTGTTTGTAAACCTGTACAATTGTAGGTTTTACAAGTCTCCACTAGGCTCCCATCAAACAGGGCGGGAGACCCCTTTTAAACCCCCTAGCACAGCGCAGCAGCAGTACAGGCCACGCTAGTCTTAGGATCTTGACACTCAAATGTAACTGAGTGCCATTCACAGTCATTTGTACAGTTATCATTAGTAGCACTTATAGATCCTGTATGTATTTATATTTATTGGTATGGGTTATTTTTTTGTATGTAACAGGGTCCCCTCAGCCTATATGGCCTTACTCACTTTTGATAGCTTTTTTTTTTGTAAATGTAACAGTGTGTAGGCCTCTGGAGGTCCGAACATTGAAGTGCAGTGATAATTTTCTGTATGCTTCACCAGGCCCTGGTGCTCAGCGAGCAGGAGCTTGGTGGCGCCCCCCAGAGGTGAGCTTAAGTCCCAGTGCTCCTGCTGCTGGCCCAGGTCCACCTTCCGGCCCTCCTGGGACAAGTTCTTCAGCCCCCACTTACCTATGGCTTTTTCATTTCTGCCCGGCCCCTCTCCCTGCATCCCTGCCTGGCTCACAGAGCACCTGGCATGGCTGGTGTCTGTCCATGCAGCTTGCCACTAATTAAATCCCACTGTCAACTTTGCCCTGGGATCCTGTGGGAAACATTTGGATTGGGGCTAGTAGTAGGCAGGGGGCCCCAACTGCCTCCTTTGTCCTCGGAGTGTTGGACTTGAATAAACATTTTCTCTCCTGGTGGCTTTTTGTTACCTGGAGTCCTTTGTAATTTGGGGCCATGTTCTTTTCAATGCCCTTGTTTACAGAAATCATGCTGATTGTACCTAAATTGTCCTGCTCCAGTTATGGATGTCCTCTGGCCAAACTGAACTTTCTGCTGGGAGAGACCGTTCCAAACCTGAGTCATTATTTAGTAGGTGTGGGACTGAAGAGTCGCACCCTCCCCCGCTGCTCTCACAGCGCCACTGTGGCAGTGGTGGCTGTGGGCAGTAGTTGTGGCAGGCTGGCTGTGGACCTCTGGTGTGGCCCCATATCACCAGAACTGCAGTGGGCACCGTGGCTGCCTCTAGGGAGCTGCTGGGCATTGACACTTCCCTGCTGCCTTGCATGTGCGCCCAGGGATGGGGGCCATTGCTGTGCAGTGGCAGGCCACGCTCCTCAGTTCCCTCGCTGCTGGGTCTGCCTCCATGGCTGTGGTCCCACGTGGTGGTGGTGCTTTGCCCTGGCTGGAGCCCAGCAAAGGACCCAGAACTGGTGTGGACCAACTAAAGCAAGGTACCATGACTATCCCACCCACCGCCAGTAGAGGACTCTCTTGCACCATTAACTTTATCCCAGGCCTTTAGGTTGTATTAGGTCATTAAATAGAAAATGTCCAACCTTGAAATAGACAAGGAAATCAGACATTTCATACCCAACATGTATAAGATTTCATCCCATTTACCTGACCTTTGACTAAATAATTCCAGTTATAAGAAACTATAATAATTTAAGGTTTTATTCAACAGTTACTTTTCTTCACACTGTACCATATATATTGGATTACAATAATACCATTTTCTTTCTTTCCTTCCCTCCCTCCCTTCCTTCCTCCCTCCCTCCCTCCCTCCCTCCCTCCCTCCCTTCCTTCCTTCCTTCCTTCCTTCCTTCCCTCCCTCCCTCCCTTCCTTCTCTTCTTTCCCTCCTTCCCTCCTTCCTTCCCCCTCTCCCTCCCCTCCCCTCCCCTCCCCTCCCCTCCCCTCCCCTCCCCTTTCCTCTTTCAACAGAGGCTCACTCTTGTTGCCCTGGCTAGAGTGCCATGGTGTCAGCCTAGCTCACAGCAACCTCAAACTCCTGGGCTCAGGCAATCCTCCTGCCTCAGCCTCCTGAGTAGCTGGGACTACAGGTATGCACTACCATGCCTGGCTAATTTTTTCTATATATTTTTAGTTGGCCAATTAATTTCTTTCTATTTTTTTAGTAGAGATGGGGTCTCGCTCTTGCTCAGGCTGGTCTCAAACTCCTGAGCTCAAATGATCCATCTGTCTTGGCTTCCCAGAGTGCTAGGATTACAGGCATGAGCTACTGCCCCAGCCCCATTTTCTTTATATATAGGTTCATAACTATTATATAAGTTGATCACTCAGCCATAGCTTTTTCCGAGGAACTTTTAGATGGAATGTTCTAAAGTTTTGTTTGTAACAAAACTCACAAACAACAAATAGACAATTCAGGGGATCCCCAACACAAAATGTTGGGCCTATCAAACAAATGGGAATCCAAAGAGGATGAATGTTAGAGGCAAAGACCCTCAAAGACCCTCAACTCCCCTATGACTCGTCCTACACACGGACTTCGCCCTGGAAAATTCCAGCTATAGCTCTGAGAAGAATGCAGTCCATGACGTGCTGACCACGGGATGCTCCAGGGTATGCTGACTGCAATTGTTCCCGACCACCTGCCAGGTTGCAGATGAGTAACCAGTCAAAAACAGGATACTGATAAGACACTGATTGGGGCTAATTAACCCAGACCCAAGCCTCATCGTCAACACTCTATTTTTTTGCTTCTACTTCCTTGTTTTTGTATGCTTATAAAACCTACTAAGAATCTAAGTAAAGCAGACCTTGACAATCATTCGCTTGGTCTCGTTTCTTTCTCTCGCTCATCTCTTTCAGGCACGGTCCCCCTCGCCCCCGCGAGTAACAGAAGGTCCCGCGGGCCGGGACAAGTGGCGCCCAACGTGGGGCTCGAGGTACGGACCTTTGTCGGGTGACGCCACGGAGTGCTCTTCGGCCGAAGGAAACCCTACAGAGACCCTCGTTCTGCCGCTCACAGAGTCGACGGTCTGGTGAGTAAAATTTTACATTGTCACCCCATCGAGATGGGCCATTCATTGTCTAAGGAGGCCGTTTTTATTAAGGATCTCAAGGCCTCACTCAGAGAGAGAGGAATTAGAGTTAAGAAAAAAGGACTTAGTAAAGTTTTTTGTGTTCATTGATCGTGCTTGTCCTTGGTTTATTATTGGTGGACGTGAGATTCACCCACACAAATGGCAAAAAGTAAGTAGAGATTTAAGAAAAAAGACTTAGTAAAGTTTTTTGTGTTCATTGATTGTGCTTGTCCTTGGTTTATTATTGGTGGACGTGAGATTCACCCACACAAATGGCAAAAAGTAAGTAGAGATTTAAGAAAAAAGACTTAGTAAAGTTTTTTGTGTTCATTGATTGTGCTTGTCCTTGGTTTATTATTGGTGGACGTGAGATTCACCCACACAAATGGCAAAAAGTAGGTAGAGATTTAAGAAAAAAGACTTAGTAAAGTTTTTTGTGTTCATTGATCGTGCTTGTCCTTGGTTTATTATTGGTGGACCTGAGATTCACCCACATAAATGGCAAAAAGTAGGTAGAGATTTAAATGATTTACTTCTAAATCAGGGCCCAGATGCCGTCCCTGTATCTGTTTTTTCGTACTGGGGACTAATCAGAGATATTATTGAAGGGGCAGATTCAGACCCCAATAAAAAGCAGCTGCTCTCAGTAGCAGAATTCTGCCTCCGACCCGTGTCGCGGTCTGCTTTGAGAACTTCTTTAGAGGCGACCGGAGAGTCGCTTCTCCTAATGATCCTGAGAGACCAACATGCCCTTCCCCTTGTCCTATTCAATTTCAGTCGGCCTCGGGGAACAGCCGACAAGAAGATCCCCAGCCCCTAGACTGCTCCGAGCGACCACAGAGAGCGCAGGAGTGGACTTGTGTGCCTCCTCCGACACAATATTAAAACCTGAGAATAGTGTTCAAATTTTGCCTACTGGCTCATTTGGACCCCCACCGGCTAATATGTTCTTTTTTATTCTGGGCCGAGCCTCCTCTACTCTTGCAGGGCTCATAGTCCACCCCTCCATAGTAGATAGTGACTTTACTGGGGAGATTAACATCTTAGCCAGCGCGCTTACAGGCCCTGTGTGTGTCTCTAAGGGACAGCGTTTAGCTCAGGCGTTGCCCTTGCCCCTTAATACATCCTTCCCAGCCATCACCTCTAACCGAGGTGCTTCCTGCCCTGGCTCTTCTGATCTCTATTGGGTCCAAGCTATCACCAAAAAACGACCCACCCTGCGGTTAAAGTTAGATGGTAAACTTTTTGAAGGCCTTCTTGATTCTTGCGCCGATTCCACAGTTATTGCCCAGGACGCCTGGCCTCGATCATGGCCATTGCAGCCTTCCCTTACGCACTTACAAGGCATAGGACAGTCTAGAGATACTCTCCAGAGCTCAAAAATTTTAACATGGGAAGACCCTGAGGGAAATAAAGGCACCACCCAACCCTTTGTAGTCTCAAACCTGCCTGTTAACTTATGGGGGCGTGATATCCTTGCACAAATGAATGTCATTATGTGCAGCCCCAATGAAGTTGTAGCCAGCCAAATGCTTAAACAGGGATTCCTCCCAGGACAGGGCTTAGGCAAGGAGGGTCAGGGACTAAGAGCACCCCTGACCACCCCCCCTAAATCAGACAGATCAGGACTAGGGTTCAAAGAACATTTTTTGTAAGGGCCATTGATCCCCCTGCACTTCAGGCAGATAAAATCACTTGGAAGAGTGACTCACCTGTCTGGATCGATCAGTGGCCCCTCCCATCTAACAAGCTAGCCGCAGCTACAGCGTTGGTGCAGGAACAATTAGCTGCCGGACACATAGAGCCCTCTACTTCACCATAGAACACCCCCATTTTTGTCATTCAAAAAAGGACTGGCAAGTGGCGGCTGCTACAAGACTTGCGGACTGTTAATCAAACAATGGTTCCCATGGGGGCACTCCAGCCAGGTTTGCCTTCACCCGTAGCTATCCCCAGAGGCTACTATAAGATAGTCATTGACCTAAAAGACTGCTTCTTCTCCATACCATTGCACCCAGATGACTGTAAGCGCTTCGCCTTCAGTCTTCCGGTAGTAAATTGTATAGGACCCTCCCCGCGTTTCCAGTGGCGAGTATTGCCTCAAGGCATGGCCAACAGCCCTACCCTTTGCCAAAAATATGTAGCTCAGACAATTGATTCCTTTAGAATTCAACATCCTCAAATATATATAATTCATTATATGGATGACATTCTTTTTGCCGGAGCCGACTAGGCAACCTTACATCAAGTTACTATGCAGGTTGTCTCGGCCTTACAAGCTCGAGGCCTCCGCTTGTCCCCCGAAAAGATTTAGGTCTGTCCCCCTCACCTGTTCCTAGGTTTTGAATTATTCCCCAATAAGGTCCTCTCCCAAAAAGTACAGATCAGAAAAGACTCTCTTCAATGCCTTAATGATTTTCAGCGCCTTCTAGGAGACATTAATTGGCTTCGCCCATATTTAAAACTCACCACAGGACAGTTAAAACCCCTATTTGACATCCTGCAGGGAAATACTGACCCAACCTCTCCCCGCTCCCTAACTAAAGAAGGGCAGCAAGCACTCGATTTAGTCGAGCAGGCCATAAATGCCCAGGCCATTGGCTACTTCTCCCCAGATTCCCACCTGTACTTCATTGTCCTCCCCACCCCCTTTTCGCCCACAGGACTCTTTTGGCAGGGCAAGCCTCTTTTTTGGGTTCACCTATCGGCTTCCTCCCCTAAAGTCCTTCCCACCTACCCTTACTTAGTAGCTAAAATTATTCGATTGGGGCGAGAAAACTCCCTTAAGCTCTTTGGAAAGGATCCAGATATCATAATACTCCCTTATAATGCTTCTCAAATTCAGTGGCTAATACAAACTGATGATGATTGGGCGGTTAACTGTACATCTTTCCAGGGCAAACTAAATAATCATTACCCCCCTGATAAACTAATTCAGTTCCTCTATCGGACACCTGTAATATTTCCCAAAAAAACAAGAGTCTCCCCCATTCCAGAAGCCGTCTTAGTCTTTACTGACGGATCCTCCTCAGGCACCGCGGCCTATAGCATTAATGGCCAGGTCCGCAGTTTTCCCACCAGATTCTCCTCTGCTCAACTGGTTGAGTTAGCAGCCTTAGTCGCAGTCTTCAAATACGTAGATCAGTCACCATTTAACTTATATACTGATAGTTCTTATGTTGCTCATGCTGTCGCCGCTTTGGAAACTGTGCCTCATATTCGGCCCTCCAACAATACCACTCAAATGTTCCAGCAACTACAAGGACTCATTCACTCCCGTTCCACGCCCTTTTTTATAGGCCATATTCGCGCCCACAGTGGCCTTCCTGGGCCTCTAGTAGCTGGAAATAATCTTGTTGATCAGGCGACTCGCGTTGCAGGCGCTGTTCACAATATCACTGTTGATCCTGTCTGCGCTGCACGCCAGGCTCATGATTTACACCATCTCAACGCTCATACCCTCAGGCTTAAATTCTCAGTTACTAGAGAACAGGCCAGAGAAATCGTCCGCCAATGCAGGGCTTGTTTTACCCTTCTCCCTGAGCCACACCTAGGAGTCAACCCTCGCGGCCTGATCCCTGGGGAGCTCTGGCAGATAGATGTCACTCATTACCCCCCTTTCAGAAAGCTTAAATATGTACATGTCTCTATAAATACTTGCAGTGGATTTATCTTTGCTTCCCTACAAACAGGCGAGGCCACCCGCCACGTTATTAGTCATATTATAGCCTGTCTCACCTCCCTCCCTCAGCCTAAAGTTATTAAGACTGACAATGGCCCGGGATATATCAGTTCCAATTTCAAAAGCTTTTGTGCTCAGCTAGGCATTAAGCATATTACAGGCATTCCATATAACCCTCAGGGCCAAGGTATTGTATAGAGAGCTCATCAGACGTTAAAAAATATGCTCTCCAAACTACAATCGAGAGGAGGAATTTTGTACCCTTTAACAGGTAATTCCAAAACCCTGCTTAATCATGCCCTGTTCATTTTAAACTTTCTCACCTTTGACACTGCCGGCAAAACGGCCGCCGACCGCCTTTGGCACCCATCCACCACGGATACTTATGCACAGGCCTTATGGAAGGAGCCGCTTACAGGCAAATGGCTGGGGCCTGACCCTGTCCTCATATGGGGAAAAGGACATGCCTGCATCTACGATACCCAGGCAGGAAACGCCAGATGGCTACCAGAGAGAGCGATTAAGCTATATAACCCACCCAGGGAATCCCCTGAGAAGAATTCTTAATTCTGTTCTCTTCCAAAAATACAATGACTCCCCGAGAAAAGGCGCTGCCTCTCCTATGCCTGATTCTAGTCGTGATCAAGAGCACCATCGCAACCAACATCCATCAGATCTACAACTATACATGGCAGGTAATTAATGAGGCAGGAGACGTTGTTAATTCCTCCTCACGTCTCTCTGCAGTTATACCATGGGATCCATTAGAAATTGACCTATGCGTGTTAGCTCTTGGGGCTAAAGACCCTGCGTGGGGCCTTCCCGCACTTTTCGCCCCTCAGCCAGCTCCTCCGACAGCTGACTCCTCCCCAGGCCTTCGTTCCTCAGGAGCCAGAGGCTCCGCAACAAGGTATATAGACTTTTATGTTTGCCCAGGGGCCCATCGGCCTCGCACCAACAACTATCAATGTGGTTACACCCCTGACTTCTTCTGTGCCTCCTGGGGCTGTGAGACCACCGGTGATGCCTACTGGAGTCCCTCCTCTTCCTGGGATTATATCACCGTCAAAAAGCAGTTTCCCCGTCGAGCTCCTTCATCCCCTTACGCCCCACAACCCCCCACTGACCCTCAGTGTAAAAACCAGTGGTGCAACCCCCTGTTGATTTCATTCACCAAAGCTGGAAAAAAGGTTTCCTGGGCTCAGTCCAGGGGATTTGAGTGGGGACTTAGACTTTACACATCTAGAAAAAACATTGGTCTCACATTTAAAATCAAGTTAATTAAAAGCCTCCCCAGAGGTCCTACGGTCGCAATAGGTCCTAACCACGACCTACACCCACCCCGACCTCACGGTCCCTCCAGGGACCTACCCTCCTCCCCAACTGTGTCCCCTCCTCTGTTCAGCACCTCCCTATACCAACCTACCCTGCCCGAGGGGCCCCCCTCCTCTGCAGAACTAATTCTCTCCTTAGTCAACGCCTCTGTCAGGACCATTCGAGAGGCCAACAACTCAGAATATCAGGAGTGTTGGGTATGCTACTCCCCCCGGCCTCCCTTCTATGAAGGCGTCGCTACTTTTGGTGAGCCATTATTTACTAATGACACCAGCAGACTCAGATGGGGCCTAGAGACCCATGATGGCCTAACACTCAGCCAAGTCACAGGCCTAGGCCTTTGCCTTCTTAGCCCAAGAATGCTCCCTCCCGCACCCTTAGAGAAAATATGTAATCAGTCAATTACTGTCAACTCCACTTTTCAGTATATTCAGGCATCTAACACCTCTTATTTTGCTTGTTCTTCCGGCCTTACTCCGTATGTAGTCTCTGCAACGTTTCTTGAGCATAGAGAATACTGTGTGTTAGTCATGCTCTTTCCCAGGCTCACTGTACATCCTGCTAATGAGTTACTTCAGTTTTGGGAGCGCGGCACCACAATGCCCCGGGTAAAGAGAGAACCCATCACGGCCATAACACTCGCAGTTGTTCTAGGCCTTGGTGCCACAGGGGCTGGAACAGGCATAGCCTCTCTAGTCACCTCCAATCAGCAATACCTACAGCTCTCTGTAGCCATCGATAATGACCTCCGAGAGCTACAGCAAGGTCTAAAATATCTCAAGGAGTCCCTCGCTTCACTCTCTGAGGTAGTGTTACAAAATAGAAGAGGCTTAGATTTAGTGTTCCTCCAAGAGGGAGGTTTGTGCGCAGCACTCAAAGAAGAATGCTGCTTCTACGCAGACAAAACAGGCCTGGTGGAAGATAGCATTGAAAAAGTTAGACAAAGCCTTGAAAATAGAAAGAAACAGAGAGAACAAAGTGAGGCATGGTATCAAAATTGGTTTTCTACATCCCCCTGGCTATGCACATTGCTTCCCAGTGTCTTAGGGCCGTTTGTAGGCTTTCTGTTGCTCCTCACCTTTGGGCCTTGGGCATTCAAAAAACTAACCAACTTTGTCAAGTCACAGGTAGACGCAGCCACACAAAAATCGGTCTCCGTGTTTTACCAACGGCTGGAACAAAGAGGCTCCAGAGAAGACCTCCATACAGAGTCTCCCCATTCAGCCACAGAGGGTCTAAATTTCTCAGACCTTGCCTCAGACATGGAACGCAGTTGGTTCCAAAAGCTGTGGAGACGCCCATGACGGGATTATCGCGATGCCGCGTACCAGGTGCACACCCCGCCAGCTGTGAGGTAACTCCATGACGGGAATATTGTAGGTCCATGCCCGGGGGCACACTTCATAATCAGAAGTGCCGGAGCTGGATGCCACCTACATAGCCTAAGACAGAGGCCTCACCTTCACATTAATCGCCAGATCTTATATTTGGGGTGCTGGTCACGGAAGCACATCGCGTAGCCTAAGACAGGCTCTCCACCAACTTATATAAACCTCCCTCATATTAATAAGGAGAGGGGGAGATGTTAGAGGCAAAGACCCTCAAAGACCCTCAACTCCCCTATGACTCGTCCTACACACGGACTTCGCCCTGGAAAATTCCAGCTATAGCTCTGAGAAGAATGCAGTCCATGACGTGCTGTCCACGGGATGCTCCAGGGTATGCTGACTGCAATTGTTCCCGACCACCTGCCAGGTTGCAGATGAGTAACCAGTCAAAAACAGGATACTGATAAGACACTGATTGGGGCTAATTAACCCAGACCCAAGCCTCATCGTCAACACTCTATTTTTTTGCTTCTACTTCCTTGTTTTTGTATGCTTATAAAACCTACTAAGAATCTAAGTAAAGCAGACCTTGACAATCATTCGCTTGGTCTCGTTTCTTTCTCTCGCTCATCTCTTTCAGGCACGGTCCCCCTCGCCCCCGCGAGTAACAGAAGGTCCCGCGGGCCGGGACAGATGAACACTACCCCAAAACAACTGCCCTGCCCCACAGCTGGAAGGTTTAAAACCCTCCACAATTGGTGGCCTAGTCTCCCTGTTTCTTGGGAACTGCAAATGAGCTCCCAATTTAAACCAGTTTTCCTAGTTTTACTCAACCTTGAGATTTCCACCCCCAAATGGCACCTCAAAACAAATGCCCTGCTATATACGGCTCCAAGCAAATGCTCTGCCACAGGCCTGGGGGGTTAAGAACCCTCCAGAAATGGTGGAGTCAAGGGTCTCAGTGTGTACAGAGGGGAACTTACTAAACAAGTGGCCATGGTGCCTGGTCACTGTTCAAATCTGTTTTCTTCTCTTCAACTCAGTTCAGGTTGTGGGGAGTTATATCTATTTTGCGGGGAGAGCTGGGAGTTCTCTGGAGTTAAAACATGTTCCAGCAGCTGCTGGGACCATCCCATCCTCTCTATCTCAACGAGAAGCCAGTTCTACTAGAGGAGACCCATGGCTTGTCCTGGGGCTGTTCACTGTTTCCCCCGCAGTCACAGGGTGCCATGCCACCAGGGAACCGAAGGGCCCACCCAGGGATGGCAAATCTGTTACCCCAAACTCGGCACTTCTCCCTGAGGCCACATCAGAAGAACAAGGACAAGTGGTTTGAGGAGAAGGAAAGAGAAATTTATTAATTTGCTGACAGAGACTCCTGTCTAAAATGCCATCATCCTAATCATAAACAGAAATACAGTTTTTAAAGGGAGGGCTTTTAGCTTCAGACAATTACTGTTCAACTACAGTTAATGATTCGGATTCCTTCCATCTTCAGAAAAGATAATCTTGTGACCTCTGCCCAGACCTCCACCTGCCTAGACCCAGGCCTTGCAATTCCTCCTATAGGAGGAGATGGCTCAGAACATTCCCCTGGAAAGGACAAAGGACATTCCCCTGATGCTGGTGATGACTGCACTGAGGCAGAGATATAGGTTTTAGCCCTCAAAAAGAATGAAAAGGTTTTAAAGAGACAGAAAACATGTGTACTATATTTTTCAGGACATTCTCTCTGATCCATATTCCCCACTGTTGGTTTTATCCTTCCGTTATCTATGGGAGGAGGTGACTACTCTGTTACAACTTCTTTTGAATATAAAAAAGTGATGTCTTATATCGAATCTACTAAAACTTGTGTTCATAGATAATGAAAAGTGATATCTTGGGCCTTATCAGATTTTTTAAAGGAATTATTAATTTTTGACTCTTTTGATTCTTGCTTAATGTTCTAACTTAGTGTTTGGTCTGTCCATAACTTACTTAAGTAATTTATCTTACTGTTTGATTATATCATAATTTTGTTAGCTGTTTTAGGTCTTCTGGGGAGTAAAGACAGAGAAATAAATAAGCCTTTTATTTGATCATTTTATTAACTGAAATTAAAATTGGAGGTTATATAAAGGAAGTTCTAAATCTGCATCAATGAAATGAGAAAAGAAATTTTGAGCTGCAACCCTCTTAGAGAAATAAATGCAGTGATTATTTCTTTCTGGAGTTATTCTGATTTATCCTATGGTAATATCAATATGTAATGGACATATAAACACACACCACATGAATTTATACAAAATTGGTGATTGTTTTCTTACATAGACTACCTATTTTCATAGAAACATGATAAAATAATGGGTTCCAATGGAGTATACAAAAATCATCTCTAATGAGTTTTTTTTTTTAAATATCTCTAGAAAAGAGGACATTTTATATTATTCTCAGGAAACTTTATTAACTTCAGTATTCATAGTTGTTCTACCTGATACATGGATTCATTCATCTCAGGAATCCTGTACACTTGACATTTCAGTTGATTTCTTCTCTCTTCTTATGAATATTGGGTCCTGCTTGACAATCATAGATGTAGTTGAAGATTTTTAATCATGGCTTCATTTTCTTCATTATGGATGCTATCTCCAGTTTTTAACTAAGATCCTATATCGTGTAAAAAGAAAATTAGATCTATTAGTATGTTGTTTATTGGGGTATAAGAAAACCATGTGAAATTTAACATAGCATTTTATGTTTCCTTCTTACATTATAGCAGGACTTAAAAATGACTCATAATTCTGTAATCACACAAATTGAGAAGCATCTCCTCTACAATTTACAACTTATAAGATTAAATTTTACAAAGTAGTCTTCTTGTAGCATCTTGAATCAGTATTGTAGAATTCAATGATTTCATTCTATTTAAAAATGCATATCTCGAGGGCGGGGCAAGATGGCAGATAAGAAAAACTGTCAGCCAGAGTATGTCTGCAAGAAAGACAGATTTTAGAAGAAAGTGAAAATAAATAAGCAGACAAACATAGATTGGATGAAGATCAGAAGGAAGGGTGCCTGGAACTACAGGAGACTCCAGGGGAAAAAGTTGCAGAGGAGAACTAGAAGGAGAAAGGCCCCTGAGAGGCTTGGAGACAGTAATAAAAAACCTTCCTAAAAAGAAAAGCCCTGAACCAGATGGTTTCACACCTGAATTTTACCAGACCTATAAAGAACTGGTGCCTGTCCTGCAGAAATTATTCCACAACATGGGGATGGAAGGAATACTCCCCAACACATTTTATGAAGTCAACATCACCCTGATACCAAAACCAGGAAAGGACGCAACAAAGAAAAGAAAACCACAGACCAGTATCCCTTATGAATATAGATGTAAAAATTTTCAACAAAATCCTAACAAACCAAATTCAGGTGCTTATCGAAAAAATAATCCATCACAACCAAGTGGGCTTCATCCCAGAGATGCAGGGATGGTTCAGCATACACAAAGCTATGAATGTAATTCACCACATAAATAGAATGAAAAACAAAGACCATATGATCCTCTCAATAGACACAGAAAAAGCATTAGACAAAATTCAACACCTTTTTATAATAAGAACGCTTAACAAAATAGGCATAGACGGGACTTACCTAAAAATGACATAAGCCACATATGACAAACCCACAGCCAACATCATACTGAATGGGGAAAAAGTAAAAGCATTCCCACTTAGAACTGGAACCAACAAGGTTGCCCTCTATCACTCTTCTATTCAACATAGTGCTTGAAGTCCTAGTCAGAGCAATCAGAAAAGAGAAGCAAATCAAGGGTATCCAAATGGGGGCAGAGAGGTGAACTATCTCTCTTTGCTGATGATATGATCTTATATCTAGAAAACCCCAAAGATTATGCCACAAGACTACTGGAATTGATAAACAAATCCAGCAAAGTCTCAGGTTACAAAATCAATGTACAGAAATCAGTAGCATTCCTATACGCCAAGAACAATCAAACTGAGAACCAAATCAAAGACTCAATACCCTTCACAATAGCAACAAAGAAAATAAAGTACCTAGAAATATATTTAACTAGGGAGGTAAAAGACCCCTACAGTGAAAACTACAAAACACTGAGGAAGGAAATAGCAGAGGATGTAAACAGTTAGAAAACCATACCATGCTCATGGGCCAGCAGAATCAACATTGTTAAAATGTCTATACTACCCAAAGTGATCTACAGATTCAATGCAATCCCTATTAAAATACCAACATCATTTTTCACAGATATAGAGACAATAATTGTACGCTTCATATGGGACCAGAGAAGACCCCATA
This sequence comes from Microcebus murinus, assembly GCF_040939455.1. NCBI lineage: Eukaryota > Metazoa > Chordata > Mammalia > Primates > Cheirogaleidae > Microcebus > Microcebus murinus. Next base: position 10,842,016 of record NC_134118.1, read on the forward strand.
TAGCAAAAGCAACCCTAAGCAAAAAGAACAAATTGGGAGACATCAATTTACCAGACTTCAAGCTATATTACAAGGCTATAGTAACTAAAACAGCATGGTACTGGCACAAGAACAGAGACATACCATGTTTCCCCGAAAATAAGACCTACCTATAAAATAAGCCCTAGCAGGATTTCTAAACATTTGCGCAATATAAGCCCTACTCCGAAAATAAGACCTAGTGATGGGCGTGGCTACGCAGCATATCTGCACAACCCATGTATTTCGTCGCCAAGCGGTAAAGACGATGAGCAACCCTTTTCATCTGCCCCATCATGACAGCTACTATCCCAGAGGTGACCGGAAAGGTGTGGGCAGCCCCACCACCAGGGTCAGCTCCCCCCTGTCAGGTCCTGGCCATCCTGTGTGTGCTGCAAGCTGAGGCTTTGAGGGAAAAATAACACATCCACTGAAAATAAGCCCTAGGGGGTCTTCTTGAGGAAAAATAAATATAAGACCCTGTCTTATTTTCAGGAAAACATGGTAGACCAATGGAACAGAACTGAGAACCCAGATACAAAACCATCCTCATATAGCCATCTAATCTTTGACAAAGCAGACAAAAACATACACTGGAGAAAAGAATCCTTATTCAATAAATGGTGGTGAGAAAACTTGATAGTTTTCCCATGTACAAGACTGATACAGGATTCTCACCTTTCACCTCTCACAAAAATTAACTCATGGTAGATAACAGACTTAAACCTAAGGTGTGAAACTATAAGAATTCTAGAAGAAAATGTTGGAAAAACTCTCATAGACAGTGGCCTAGGCAAAGAATTTATGAAGAATATCCCAAAGTCAATCACAGCAACAACAAAAATAAATAAATGGGACCTGATCAAATTAAAAAGCTTCTGCAAAGCCAAAGAAACTACCACGAGAGCAAACAGACAACCCACAGAGTCTATGGCCATACCACCCTGAATGCACCCGATCTCGTCTGATCTCGGAAGCTAAGCAGGGTCGGGCTTGGTTAGTACTTGGATGGGAGACAACCCACAGAATAGGAGAAAATATTTGCATGCTATACATCCAATAAAGGGCTGATAACTAGAATTTATATAGAACTCAAGAAAATCAGCAATAAATCAAAGAACCCTATCAAAAAGTGGGCAAATGACAACAACAGAAAATTCTGAAAAGAAGATAGAGTAATGGCTAACAAACATAGGAAAAAATGCTCAACATTTCTAATCATCAGGGAAATGCAAATTAGATATCACTTATTCCCAGTGAGAATGGCCTTTATCAAAAAGTCCCAAAACAATAAATGTTGGCATGGATGTGGAGAGATAGGAACATTCATACACTGCTGGTGGGACTGCAAACTAATGCAACCTCTGATGAAAGCAATATGGAGATAACCTCAAAGAGATACAAGTAGAACTACCATTTGGTCCAGCAATTTCATTACTGGGCATCTATCCAAAAGAACAAAAGATATTCTATAAAAAGGATATCTGTACTAGACTATTTATAGCAACACAATTCACAATTGCAAAGATGTGGAAACAACCCAAGTGCCCATCAATACATGAGTTGATTAATAAAATATGGTATATATACCATGGAGTTCTACTCACCCACAAAAACAATGGTGATCTAGCATCTCTTGTATTATCCTGGATAGAGTTGGAACCCATTCTACTAAGTGAAGTATCCCAAGAGTGGAAAAATAAGCACCATATGTACTCACCATCAAATTGGTTTTAACTGATCCACACCTAAGTGCACCTATAGGAATAACATTCATCGGACATTGGGCAGATGGGAGGGGGGGTGGAGGGGACGGGTATACATACATAATGAGTGTGATGCGCACCATCTGGGGGATGGACATGCTTGAAGCTCTGACTTGGGGGAAAGTGGGGCCAAGGGCAATATATGTAACTTAAACATTTGTACCTCCATAATATGCTGAAATAAAAAAAATGGGCAAAAAATAGGAACAGAAGTTTTTCAAAAGAAGATAGACCAATGGTCAACAAATAAAAAAAAAAAAAGGTCAACATCACTAATCACCAGGAAAATGCAAATTAAAAACACAATGAGAGATCACCTTACCCCCGTCAGAATGGCACTCATTAAAAAGTAAAAAAAAAAAGCAATAAATGCTGGCTTGGAAGAAGAGAGACAGGAACACTTCCAAACTGTTTGCAGGACTGCAAATCAGTACAACCTCTATGGAAAACAGTATGGAGATTTCTCAAAGAACTAAATGTAGACCTATCATTCAATCCAGCAATCTCAGTACTGGGAATCTACCCAAAGGAAAGGAAGTCATTTTTTCAATAAGACACCTACACTTGAATGTTTATTGCAGCACAATTCACAATTGAAAAGATCTGGAATCAACCTAAGTGCCCATCAATTCCTGAGGGGATTAACATTTTTGGTATATGTATACCATGAAGTACTACTCAGCCATAAAAAAAAATGAATTAATGTCTTTTACAGCAATGTGGATGGAGCTGGAGACTGTTATTCTAAGTGAAATATCTCAAAAATGGAAAAAAAAACCACCACATGTACTCTCTAATAAATTGGAACTAAATGATGGGCACATATGTGTGCAGAGGGAAGTAAAAGTCATTGGAAATCAAGCAGGGGAAAGAGGAGATGAGGAAAGGGGCAAAAATCTACCTAATGGATACAATGAACACTATTCGGTTGATAAGCACACTGATAGCCCTGACTCAAGCATTACAGAAGCTATCCATATAAAAAAAAATATTTAAACCCCCTTAATATTTTGAAATAGAAAAAATTGGCAATTTTTTGGAATCAAATTGAATTACAATATTATGTAGAAAATGGATAAGTACACCCACCACTCATGTTGTACTCAGTAAATCTATGGATACTTGCAGACAAAAAAGTACAATTATATTATAATAAGTATAAAGATAATGTTTTTCTTTGAATTCTTTGAATTTGATTTCCATCATTCCCAAGGTAGTACTCAAGTAATCTGATAATCCAAAGAATTATAGAATCAATTTAAAATTGTAAAACCTGAGCAATATGACTTAAAAATAGTTCAAGAATATGGGATAATTTCTAAATCATAACTTTTTTTTCTTTGCCTAATAATCTTGTTTTATGACAACTAGACTTAATAATCAAATGATTCTCTAAGGAGGAGAATCTTCACTCTGAAACATCATATTAGTTCTAATGATGATGGAAATAAAAATTTAAAGGGAGAAACAGATGTCACTTTCCTTCTAGAAATCTACAAAGTAAATTGCTATAGGGGAAATAGAGGAAACACATACAATGTACATGTCCATGATATAATCTGCAGTGAAATAAGTGAAAGTGCATCACAGGTAAATAAACTAACCTGTAAAAACAGATTGATTTCTTTTAATTGTTCTACAATAGTCTGTCTGGCTTTTGCTTCAATCTCCTGTTTATACTGGGCAACTTGACCACAGTCTACCATATTCCTTTCCATGTAATTTCTAAGGTCTATTATTGCTTGGTTCAACTTCATTTTATTCTCCTGTAGTTTCTCACATTTTTTTTGCATTAGATAATGATTCCGGTTGAACAACTCTATTCTTTGTATATAGATGTCCACATTTTGAACATGGAAATTCCAGTGCTTGTTTTAGTTGATTAGTCTGAAAGAATAAAATAAGATAGTTTGGTAATGATGTAGGCTGACAACAGCCTCATGCTAAACTAATAACACGTTTTGAAATAAAGTTAATTGCAAGAAAATTTTATACTGTATTAGATATCTGAAATAGACACTTGAATTGTTCAGGAAATCAAGACCAAAGTTAAAACCACCACAAATCACAAAAACATAATCTTTAGTCTCATCATGTTTGCCACACAACATATGTACCTGATCTTAGATTTTTCTATGCTTGATTCAATTCTTCCATCCTTGATATAGCTCATAATGAAAAGTTTCATGCCCTTTCTTCCATGGCTATTCCCCAGAATATCTAGAGAAGTCTTAGGGACATCTTATTGAGTTATTTAGGCCTGAGTCAATAAATGGCTCCCAGAATAAGACTTTCAAAATAAGACTCAGATTAATGGATCCTGGACATATGCATTCTAATGTCATAAGCCTTTTTCTGAATGGGAATGTCTTAGGATAATTTGAATTGCATTACCAGGAGTGATGATTCTTGGGGTTATGAAGCAATCATCTCTCAGTATAAATGTGACAAAATCCATTCATTTGAACAAAAATGTGTTAATTCAATAGCACTATATTATAATCTTTTGGTACTTTAGAGAAGTAAGGGAGCATACTAAACAACCACCACCACCAAAAATACTTTGTAGAATTTCAGTGGTACTGGGTTGGAACAAATGACTTTCCTTTAGCTGTAATGATTATTTGATTTCAGAAAGGTGAGTGAAGTGATAGTTTTAAAACATGTCTACAAACAGCTTGACATTTCTGCCATGAAATTCCCTCTCCTGAAAATGAACTGGCTTTAGTAACTGGTTTCTAGTCAATATAATATGGTAGAACTGCTGTGTGACTTGTAAGGTTAGGTTAGAACATGTAACATAGCTTCCACCTGGCAGCTCTCTCTAGGGAAGCTGTGTTCTATGGGACACAGCTACCATATTGTGAGGGAGTCCAAGCCGCATAGTGAATCCTCTTATAGGTGCACCAGCTGAGCACCCCAGCTAGAGTCCCAGCCATAAGACAGCTTCAATTGCCAGATGTGTGAACAAACATGGCTTTAGTTAATTCTAGTCCCCAGCTTCAAGTCACCCCAGCTGTTGCCAAGCGGAGAAGAAATGAGCTGGCCTCTCTGAGCCCTGCCTAAAACTGCAGATTGTGAACAAAAAATAATGTTTGGAGACACTGAATTTTGAGGTGGGTTGTTATATAGCAAAAGAGAACTGGTACAGATACGGATACTAAATAGGGCTAATGTTAAACAACAAAAACAACCTAAAACATGTAGGATACCTTGGGACCAGGAGGAAGGAGGATGTTTTAAGAACCTAGACAAGAATAAGAATGAAAACCAAAAGGTCTTCCAGGAGACTGTTAGTGGAAGCCTGAAGGCCCTGGTAGAGGATGACAGGGAGGGTGTCAAGGCCAGTGAAGAAATGATACTGAAACCTGGAAGAAAGGGCACTGCTGCTACACAGCAGCTAAGGTAAAATCGACATGAGAGATAAGCTAAAGAAAATTAAATAGCAAGGATGCAGGACTTTCTGGATTCAAGTATTAGTTTCCCATTTTCAGCCTGTTTCAATTTATGAAATGTAGATGGTCCCTGAGTTAGGATGGTTCAAACTATAATTTTTGTGACTTTACAATAGCGCAAAAATGATATACATTGGGTACACCCATCTGGAATGGCAGGTCTGGAGCTTCAAGGCTGTGTGTAAAGCCACAGTCAATGACACTTCTGGGTGTACTGAGTAGGGAAGTGGTGTGTTTTTGAAGTGGGAGGAATGTAAAAAGAATGCAGCCAGAGGGTAGATTGTCCTGGCTTAAAAACATTTCCATATCTTCTTTCATATTCATCCCGTAATAAAGATGGCAGCAAGATGGCTGATGGAGGCGCCTATCACTTGCCTACTCCACAAAGAGGGACCACAAAACAAGTAGGTGAGATGCCTTGAAGGACTCCTCTAAGAGAGAACACTGGAATTCAGCAGAGAAGTGGCAGGGACCCTCGGAAGCAAGGAATGAAAAGGAAGGGAAGCAGCCAGGCTGACAGGATCAGCTCAGAGCCAGGACAGACTCCCCTATACCCAGCGATGCACAATCCCCCAAGGGCACCTGCTATCCTAGCTATGGGACAGCCCTCATCCCTTGCAGGCCCTTAATCTAATATAGGGAGCTGCCTGGAGCCCACATGACTGCACTGTGCCCAAGAGGCAATTCACTCTGAGTCGCACTCAGCCGAGACCCAAGCTGCTGCAGGATATTGCACTGTAAAAGCCCAAGCCTCACCAGGCTGAGCCCCACCTACCCTGTGGCCCTGCGGCCCTTGCATGTGCACATCCCTGGAGGCCCACTGACAGCTCCTTACATTCTCCCAAAAGGTTATAGCATCATGCACCACCTGGACCAAGAGGTGTGGCTGGGTCCCCAAAACTCTAGCTCACATAGCACCCTCCATCTCTAGTAATAGGTTGTCTGGCCCATGAGATAATCTGCCCAGAGACAAAGGGAACCTAGGTGCATGCTACCCAGAGCTGAGGGGCCACTTCACTGTGGTCACTGCCTATGACAGCAACCCCAACCCCTCCATAGTAGGGCCACCATGTACCTGTGCACACCTTCAGGTGACATGAGGATTGGCCTGCTCATATGCACCATACCAAATCCTGTGAACAAGCCTATTTAACATGTGGCTAGTACCCGCATGCACCATATGAGAACCTGAAGACAAGGCCAGTCTGCCTGTTTTAGCTGCTGCTACCACCAGTGCCAACATGCACAAACCAGGTTCCTGATGATCAGCCTGCCCTTCCCAGGCCAGTGCACCATTGGGGGCCTGAGGAGTACTCAGTACTACTGCCCCCCACACAGTCTGCTGTCTGGAAGATAGGCCTGCCCAGTGGGGCAATACTGACAGCTCTTTCACCTGACCTTCGCTTGACCTGCCCACTGCCATCAGCGCACACACAAATGTGCCACCCAGGGGCTCAGGGACTGGCCCACTATTGCTACTGCCACCCATGGTGCCACATGTGCCATCTAGGAGCCCAAGGACCAGCCAGCCTGCCACTGTCATCACAGCTGCTGGGCCACACTACCTGGAGGCCCAGGCACCAATGCACCCAGCAACTCCACTGACACCCCTGGCACCCACCCACACCTCTGGGATGTGTGCTAAGAATAGGATCAGTGCCAGTGTTATACTAAAGAACCCGGTACCAGGTCAAAAGAGGAGCTACTGTGAACTGAAAGATGACACATGAGCTTAATTTCCAATGAGAAAAGCTGATAGCTCATACCTAATCTTCTCTTTCTTAGAAAAATCTACAGATGATTATCTGAATTATAATGAGTTGATAAAACATAAAGCAATAAATAGCAGACTCAGCACAGCCTGTGACCAAGACCTTATGGAAATGGGAGCAAAGAGGGAGGCTCTGGGTTAACAGATTAAAGGTTTGAATGGAGACAATTGAAAGAACGGATTCTGTCTTTGTAAGCCTGACTTCCACTCATGTTGTGGAGTCTGCAAAGCATAAGCTGGCCACAAGCTCCTTCAAAAATCAAAAAAATGAAGTTAAAGACATTTGATACATTGACTTTTTACCTTTACATAAAACAACTGGCAATATGCAACAGATTGCAAAAGAGTTCTCATAAAATTTGACTGGGTACTGACATAACAAGAGACAGAGAAACAATCTGAATCGTTAATCCAAAATTAAACCCTATGTGCACATAGTAACTTGGAAATGAATCTTCATAGCTGCATTATTAAAAACAGCCCCAAAGTGGAAGCGACCTAAAGGTCCATGAACCGATGAGTGGGAAACTGGTATACCATACAACCAAATATTAATCAACTAAAATAGAAAGGAAGTATTTATATGTGCTATAACACACACGATCCCTGAAACATGAGGCTATGTGAAAGAAGCCAGTCATGAAGTATTACATATTCTATGACTCTATTTTCATGAAATGTCCACAACAAGCAAACTGACAGAGACAAAAATTAGAAGATGGTTGCCAAGGAAGCAGAAGGTGGAGGGACATGGGTGAGTGGCTAAGGGATATGGAATCTCTTTTCAGGGTGAAGAAAATATTCTAAAATGGACTGTGGTGATGGTTACACAGCTCTGTGAGTATACTGAGAGATAGCAGCGACTATTATCCTTTAAATGAGCGAACTGTATGGTATATGAATTATATCTCAATATTTCTTTATTTCTCTATTTTGCATGTGTATACTACATATAATCTTAATATTTGTATGATTTTTAACAATATTTTTATTTTTATATATTTAGAGCATACACGTGTAGTTCTGTGATATCGATACACTATAGATGTGAAGTTTGTGCTTTTAATGTAATCATCACCTGAATGGTGTTTATTGTGCCCATTAAATAACATTTCACCCCTGACTCCCCTCTGTCTCTTTTAAGTCTACAAATGTCTGTTATTACACTTTCTATGTTTATCTGTACACATGATATAGCTCCCACTTACAAGTGAGAACATGTGGTATTTTTCTCTTATTTCATTTAAGATGATAGCCTCCAGTTCTATCCATGTTGCTGGGAAAGACTTAATTTCATTCTTCTCTTCTTCTGTGCTTTTACAATCCATGTAAATGAAAGGAGGGTGAAGAAAATGCCTATGTTTTGAAACAGTTTGTAAATCAGCCTAAATATTTGCATTTTGGAGAACACTAAAGATGGCCTTTCTGTACAAGTTATCCTGAAATAGGCCAGGTGCAGTGGCTCAATGCTTGTAATCCTAGCACTCTGGGAGGCTGAGGCAGGAGGATTACTTGAGGTGAGGAATTTGAGACCAGCCTGAGCAAGAATGAGACCCCATCTCTACTGAAAATAGAAAAAATTAGCTGGGAGACTAAAAATAGAAACAAAAAATTAGCCGGGCATTGTGGCAAGCACCTGTAGTACCAGGTACACAGGAGGCTGAGGCAGGAGGACTCCTTGAGCCCAGGAGTTTGAGGTTGCTGTGAGCTATGCTGATGCTACGGCACTTTATCCAGAGTGACTGAGTGAGACTCTGTCTCAAAAAACAAACAAAACAAAACAAAACCAAGTTATCCTGAAAGCCACGAAAGACATATAGACTGATTCCATATCCATTCTCAAAACTGAAGATAGGAAATCAGAAAATATTTTGGAACATTCCATGAAACATTATCCTCTGGGTTAATCTGGCTTGCCTCATCATGGCAATAGAGAAATCACTAAAGATTACAGTTGAACAACAACAAAAAAGGCTCTCCATTTCTGTGAGGAATGATGTTTAATTCTCAACTTTCCTAAAGATGTTATAAGAAAAACATATGTAATTAGAAGAAAAAAATGGCAGAATGATAGAGTTTAGAAAATAAGTGCATTTTAAAGATATACAACTGTATAGAATTAATTATAATGAAAATACAAATGAAAGCTGTGCACCGAAATCACTCTCATTATCACTTTATGTTACTTAACCAGCAATAGAAGAACTGTTGACACATTACATTTCTTACATACTTGACTTCTGATTTGACGTAGTATCTTCATTGAACCCGGAGTCCCATCTTCTAAATTAATGTGACGTGGCGAAACCTCTGCAAAGGTCTCTGACCTTGGTTGTTTTTTCAAGGTTGTAGTCAGATCATGTAGATGTCTCACAAGTACCTGATAAGATATTTTTGTTTCTCATTTTATAAATCACGGTATTATTAAATCATGTTAAGAAAATCAAACTTTAACGTATACACTTTGAAAAATATCACCACATACATCGATTCACTTTCTTTTCCTCATGTGTACACATTCCTGTGTATGACTGAATTCAGTTGAGATCACAGAAGGTGTCAGCTTCCTGCCAAATTGGAATTCAGTTACTTAATCAACAGATTCAGCTCACTATTCACTTGTACCCTGAGGAATTTGCAATGTTTAACGATCTAATGAAGTCTCAGAAAGAAATGGGTATGTGGGAGGGACTGATGGGGATAGATTCTGTACTGTAAAATGCTTTCCCTCTTTTTTTATCAGAAGCTTAAATCAACCTTAGAGTTCCTCACATATTCAATCGCCTGCTCAAATCCTTCCCATCGATTCCTCTGTCAGAGTAAAAGTAAAATTCCAACAGCCTTCAAGGTACTAGGATACCTGGCTCCGCCCCACTCCTTGACTTCAGCTCCTACCTCTCTCCCCTACTCACTCCATTCCCACTACATGTGAATCCTGCCACACCTCATTAATCTGAAAATGGGAATCCAATGCCAAACTCACAAATCACAGACAGCTACAATTATCTTTGTACTAGACAAAGCTATATCCAAATTGTAGTCATTAGCCTTGAAATGACAATGATGAGCAAATTATTTGTAAAAATATACAAAGTAAATAAAAAATAACACTGAGAAGATTAAATCAATTATGGTTTTGTAAAATTCACCACATTTGTAGTACCATTATGGTTTTTTAAAAAATTTCAGAGTATTACAGGGGTACAAATGTCGTGGTTACATTAATTGCTTTTGTGCAATTTGAGTCAAAGTTATAAGTGTGCCCATCACTGAGATAAGTGTGCACTGTACCCTTCAGTTGTGAATTTACATGTCCCCTTCTCCCACACCCACCTGATTGGTTTCTGCTGAGTGTTACTGCCATCTTATGATTTAATAAAACTAAACTGCGGCCGGGCGCGGTGGCTCACGCCTGTAATCCTAGCTCTTGGGAGGCCGAGGCGGGTGGATTGCTCAAGGTCAGGAGTTCAAAACCAGCCTGAGCAAGAGCGAGACCCCGTCTCTACTATAAATAGAAAGAAATTAATTGGCCAACTGATATATATATAAAAAAAAAATTAGCCGGGCATGGTGGCGCATGCCTGTAGTCCCAGCTACTCGGGAGGCTGAGGCAGAAGGATCGCTCAAGCCCAGGAGTTTGAGGTTGCTGTGAGCTAGGCTGACGCCACGGCACTCACTCTAGCCTGGACAACAAACCTAGACTCTGTCTCAAAAAAAAAAAAAAAAAAACAAAAAAAAACTAAACTGCCATTGAAGAATTGAGAGCTCATAAACAGTACATCATTTGAGGTTGAAATATTTTAAGATATAAGTCAAACGGACATGAATTAAAATAAAATTATGCCAACTAAAACATAAAAAGTTACTGAAGTCAAAGTATTACAAGATACAACAGTACATTTCAGTTCATCTCTGAAATTTGGACTTAAGTGTCAAGAGTAACCCACTTCACTGAATCTTAATTTCATAATACTCATTTTAGGTACAAACATTTCCATGCATCTGCTTCATCGTGGCATTAAAATGGAGCAACACAAAGACGTTAAAATTGCATTTTCCACAGTGTAAGTCTGCATTATTAATGTTAGTCTATATTGGCAATTTATAACTTAACCTCTTAGAATTTTGTAGGTGACATGACGTCTTTCCTCAAAGAACAGCATCTCTAAGCTCTAACATCTGTTTGCTGGAAACAAGGTATGTTTCTAGGCTGACAGAGCAAATACTTTTACCATCTAGATATTTTTATATCCAACTGGATTCAACATTTAGCCATAATGAAATATTATTTGAAATTTGCTTTCAGGAGGTTTGAAAAACATTTACCATTCTGGATACTTACTTTTCTTTCTGCAGACTCTTTTTCCAAATGACACATTCTTTCTTTTAAATGATCACATTCATTGACGAGCTCCTGAAGTTTTCCTTCTAGAAGCAGACTTTGCTTGCCACTCCCAGCTTGACTTTGTTTCATAATATCCTGACATTGGTCCTGGATATGAGTTCCTATCTCGTCTTTCTGGGCAGCTTTCTTGTGAACAGCATGTAGTTGCTGTCGAAGCAACATATTTTCTTTTTGTAGTTCACATAATCTCTGCTCTAGAGATACCTTCTTGCCAATGTATGGATTCACTTTGCCTTGGTCACCGTGATACGTTTGTTCGATTTCCTTCGTTTGGCACTGTGTTTGCCTTAGATCTCTTTGTACACCTTTTAAAAATGTCTTTTCTCGGAGAAGCTCCCTTGTGTGATGGAGTTCCATTTCCAGGCTATTGATCTTACTTTCTGTTTTAGAAAATTTTTTAGAAAGAATCTCATTGCTTTCTTTTAGATTTGACACGTAAAAATTCATTTTATCTTGTAAGTGAAACCACTCGTCTCTTGCTGTGTGGAAAGCAAGTTCTAGGTGTTCTCTCAATGTCTCACTTTCATCAAGATCACGTGTGGTGGCAGTCAGTCTAGAATGGTAAAATTCAATTTCTTCTTTCAGTCTTTCCTTGATTTGTGTTTCTCTCTCCAGTTTACACTTTAGCATTGCATTCTCGGCAGTGAGAACACGAAGCTGTTCACCATAGTGAGATCCAGTTTTAGTTAACGTTTCAGAATTCAGTATTATATTAATTTGAACGTCATCATCCTTTTCTTTTTTAATTACCATGTCCTTCAGATATTTCTTTTCATTTTCCTCATTCTGATTTTTAATTTTGTCTCTCTCCATTCTCAGCATGGCAATTTGTTCCTGCAACATGCGATTTTTATGGAGTAGATCTTTTTCTCTTTCTTGGCTGTGAGAAATCTATGGAAAACCAAGATAACTTTTAGCTACTTCTCAATACAAGGACCTATTATGATTTCCTCTGAAATTAAAGGATAACCTGTCGATTTATACAATGAAAGGGTTGCAATAAGTGGATATCCAACTGGAAAAGAAGTTAGATCAAACCCTCCAACCTTATAGAGCATAAATTCCCAAAGGATCAAAATGTATTTGAAGTCAATGAATCCATGAAAGTATCAAAGAAACTACTACAAAGAAACGACTACAGGACTTTTTAAGGATCTCAGAATTGGAAAAACCTTTTCCTGAATTACAACAAACCCAAAAGTATCGAATGAAAGATTCATAAATTTGACTACATTTAAAAATTGGGTTTGCACTCTAATATCTAACCTTATACTACCCCATGGTGAGAGCCTTAGGTCTGCATATCTTCAGACAGATAAAATTTCCCAAAGTACTTTATGTTCCTTTTTCCTGGGAATATTTTATAGATAGTCTACTTTTCTACATTTGCATAGTCAGTTATAAGAACTGACTGATTGATTGATAAAATGATATATCTTGGCACTGTACTAAGCACTTCTACATATATCAATGAACTCATTGAGTTATCACGGTTCTGAAAAGGGGAGATTAAAAATGTAAGCAAGCTGCAGGACTTCCCCTAGGTCTTCTGACTCTAGGACTCTTCCACCAAGTCACAGTTACTTCTGTGGTATAAATACATAAATACAAAAGAAACTTTTTGTTTGAAAACACCAATGACAAATAAGAAAAATTTATATAGCTCTTCTTAGAAAATCATGAATTGCCAATTGCAATAACTTTTGTTTCTTCTTTGTAATGTCTGAAGCAGTAATAAATGTGAAATAGGGAAAAATACACTGAACTATTTTACTGGGAATGAAATACTTACTAACAATTACTAGGTATATACTAGAGCATATTATTGTAGTCAAAAGCTCTTTGTACTGAATTAAGGTACCATTTGGAGCAAACTATTACTCTTATCAAAAGTGAGGAGAATGACATCCCATCTACGGTCTCTGAACCAGATGTCCGTTTCCTCCTTATTGATCAATGAAGTAATAAACTACCTTCTCCATTAACGTATCAAGGGGATGAAATCACTTCCAAAAACTAGAGCATGCGTTGTTAAGAGCAAGGGCTCTGAGATTATGAAAATATTACCCATTCCTATGGAATATATTAAAAACCTCTCCTTTGGATGAGGCCATTGTGATTGTTCCTGCTTGATTGTTACAAAGGAATGGAGTCGAATTAAAAACAATATTTTATCCCATGGGCCCAAAATTCCACCACCACCACTAAGTGGTGGAACGTACACACACACAAGGCTTCAAAATCCTCTGTACTTTCTACAATCCATGCAGTTGGTTGTTTGAAATACATACACATACAAATACATAGACATATTTGAAAGTAACTAAAGAAAACACCTCAGAATTCATTTCTTTAGAGCCATTTCTATGTCCCTTTGTCTGCCATGGTGATGGGTCAGAACAATCTTGTAATAGTCTACCATTCTGCTCCATAAAGCTGCCTCTCAGTGTCATTTTGCTTTTGTACAACCTATGAACGTTTAGTGTTTGGTCTAATAGCTTGGGGGTAAAAAGTCTAAAGGTTAATTAAAAGCATAACTTTCAATAAAATTGTTGAAAGGAAGCAGCCTATTTAAACACAAGGACCTTTAGCCCTCAAAATTAATCTCACTTTCATTACATAAATGACAACTAAATTCATCAAAGAGCAACAGTTCATAAAGATAGGCAGATATAATGACTTCACAAAACATTAAACTAGTTTCAGTATAGTTCCAAAGCTATTTAGTCTTTATTTTAACATAAAAATACCTAAATTAACATTTATGGTAGTGATTAAAGTCAACTTACCTTGCCTTCCCCTTCATGCACAAAAGATATACTGAGCCTCAATTAGATGCTAAGATTTATAACAAATCATTTTAGCTATTAATATAAATGTCATATAGTTCCTTCTTAAGAAGATATAACAGTTCGGTTTTGTTTTCAACCTAAATAATATGTATTCAATCAAAGGGATATTACAAGTGAAACTGATGAAATAAAGTTTACAATATGAAATTTTAATCACAGATTAATTTACCTGAGACAAATAAGCTCTTAATGTCTGCAATTCCTCATTTTGCTTTTTCAGAGTCGGTTCAAGTTGTTGTTTCACTTCATCTTCTCTCCTACATTCCTCTTCTTTTCTTCTTAACTTTTTTCTCATTTGTTTATATAACATATCAATATTTCTTCTCTTTTCTTCTTCTTCTTTTAAGGTAAATCTGCAGTTAAATATGCTTATCTTAAAATTGGTCTTCTTATAAAATAAAAAAGTTCATTTTATTATCTGCCTCTTCATATGTTGGTTTATTATCCTAAAAAATTCCTATGTTCTTGAGTTTTTTCCTTGAGATCTCATGATTTTAATTTCTCTCTTCATTATTTTCTACATGACTTATACTTGAAAGATTGTGATAAAAGAACATTCTGTTAACTGTCAAGTTTCTGTTACTATTAATGGAAATTCTGGTAAATATTATAGAAAAGGAGAATAGAAATTATTCAGTAAAGGTACAAATTGAAAATTACCTTTTTTCCCACACAGTCACTAGTATTCCTCAATTAGGATAGATCATTTCAAGTTAACTAATTTTAAAAAGTTGCTGTTTATAAACAAGTTTGTACATTCACTAGAAATACATTTTTATTCTCATGAAATACTGCAGGTATTCCTAAAAATAATTGACTGTGTAGTGGAGCACCTTCAAATGTCTTTCAAACAACCTACATCTATAGATTTTTTTTTTTTTAACCTTTTTTTTTTTTTTTTTTTTGAGACAGAGTCTCACTTTGTTGCCCAGGCTAGAGTGAGTGCCGTGGCATCAGCCTGGCTCACAGCAACCTCAATCTCCGGGGCTCAGTGATCCTACTGCCTCAGCCTCCCGAGTAGCTGGGACTACAGGCATGCGCCACCATGCCCGGCTAATTTTTTTATATATATATCAGTTGGCCAATTAATTTATTTCTATTTATAGTAGAGACGGGGTCTCGCTCTTGCTCAGGCTGGTTTTGAACTCCTGACCTTGAGCAATCCGCCCGCCTCGGCCTCCCAAGAGCTAGGATTACAGGCGTGAGCCACAGCGCCCGGCCTATAGATTACTATAATCCAAGACTGGGCTGACAAGTCAAATATCTGCTACCCCACATTTTTTTATGTTTCTTTGTTTGGTGATGCTTTCAACTTGTCTTGTTCATAATTATGTGTTTTTTGAACAATATTAAATCCCTTTGGGAAGAAGACAACATCTTTATTTATTTATTAATTATTTTTTTTTGAGACAGAGTCTCAATCTGTTGCCTGGGCTCGAGTGCCATGGCATCAGACTCGCTCACAGCAACTTCAAACTCCTTGGCTCAAATGATCCTCCTGCCTCAGCCTCCTGAGTAGCTGTGACTACAGGTATGCACCACCATGCCCGGCTAATTTTTTCTATATATTTTTAGTTGTCCAGCTAATTTCTTTGTATTTTTTTTTAGTAGAGATGGGGTCTCGCTCTTCCTCAGGCTGGTCTCGAACTGTCAAGCTCAAACAATCCACTTACCTCGGCCTCCCAGAGGGCTAGGATTATAGGCGTGAGCCACTGCACCTGGCCCTAATATTTAATTAAACAATATAGTATAAAATGTGTTTCAACATAGAACTTTAAACCAATTTTATCTGGTGTGAGAGGTGCTGAATAAACTAATCAATAATCACTTTCCATTTACTTTCTATTCCATGCATATTCAAATAAAACTGTATAGGTTTAAAAAATCATTCTGGGTAGAGAAAAATGATCATTTCATACTCTGTTGAATTGTAAATTAATGTAAACTTTCTAGAGTACAATTTAGAAACACTGACTAAGAACCGATTTGAAAAAGTTCCTATACTTTAACCAAAGAAGTCTATATTGAAGAATTTCTTCAAAGCAAGTAATTAGAAAACAGACAAAGGAGGGGATGGGTAAATTCACACATAACAGGTACAATTGCACACTATCTATGGGATTGGCACCCTTATATTATAGCCTTGACCCAAATGGCACAAGAGCAATTTAGATAACCAAAACATTTGTACCCCTATAATATTCTGAAATAAAAAAATAAATTAAAAAAGTTTGTGTCAAAGATGTGCTTGATATCATTAATTAAAAACAAAAAATTTTAAAGCCCCCAAATATAATTTCTTCAATAATGGAGATTTGCCTATGGTGGACTGTTATATAGTCATTCAAAGTATGATTTAAAAGAATATGCACTTAATTATTACAAGTATTCACAGGGAAAGACATTATATTATTCTGAAGAATTTCACACTCTACAACACCATAAAGTTTTCTCCCATTTAACCATGGAAGGTAAATTGGCAATTACACAAAGCCTCCTACATGTCTTTAGTATAAAGCAAACAGTACAAATATTTATTTAATACTAGAATGTCGTACCTTGCACTACAGAGTTCATGTTCCCATATAACTTCTTGATGCTCTAAATGTGATTTTATTTCTTCTGTTTTTGATAGCTCCTTTTGTAGTATGCCAACCTTATTTCCCGTTTTTTCCAGTTTTAGTCTAAGTCGTTCACAGTAATTTTTATTAACTTCTATTATTCTTTCTCGTGAAAGAAATGCATGCTGTATTTTCATCAGGCTAACAGAATCTGAATTATGGAGAAAACAAGATGGAAATAAAATACGTGAGAACCTTTGGGATATAAAGCACTACAACACATTTTACCACTCACCCATTCATACACTGAACCAATATAAATTGAGTGTCTACAATGTGGAAGATATTGTACAACACTAAGCTCTACAGATAAAACAGACAAGACCTTGTTTAATGCTTAAAATGTAGTGAAGAACAAAGAAAATAAGTGACAACTATAATTCTGATAGATGCTATAAGAAAACAGAGTTCTATGATCACATAAGAGACTTTGATCTCTATTGGGCCCAGGGAATATTTCCCTGTGGAAGAGATGGCTATGCTGAAAAATGAAGGATGAGCAAAATGGGAGAAGAGCATTCTAGCCAGTACGCCATGTGCTGAAGCTCTGCTGCAATCTGCTTCCAGCCAAGATGGAGTAACAGGTGCTGATTTACCTTTTTACCTGAAACAACCAACAACAAAACTGACAAAATATGTTAAACAATGATTTTCAAGACAGTGGACTTCAGGCAATGAAGACCATGATTCCTGGAAGTCAGGAAACAAATGAAGTAAGCATGGGGCTGCCCCACCTCCCTACCCTGACAGAGTTTCTAGGCCATGACACAGGGAACAAAAACTGAAATAGAGTCCATCAGACTCCCTGAGGTGGTGTGATGTATCTTAGAGTCTGGTAAAACCAAGGCACACAGAGATCACAGGACAGAACACTGGAGAATACAGAACAGCACAGGGAAAGAACCCTGGAAATCTGTAGAGATTCCCTCTTGGGTACTTAGTAATAACCTTTGTTACTACTAAGGAGCAGCCTCCCAAGTGTGGTAGAAGAACCCTGAACAACATAAGGGGTGCAGTGTGCACCATCTGGAGGATGGACATGCTTGAAGCTCTGACTCAGGTGGGGCAAGGGCAATATACATAACCAAACATTTGTGGCCCCATAATATGCTGAAATAAAAAAGAAAAAAAGATCACAAAACTCTTGCTGTAGGAGTTGGATATTAGCCCAAATCATAAATGTAAGACCAGAAAGGATCAAGCTGTTTATTTAAGTAACTAAACTATATCCCCAACTAAAGCTGGAGAAGATACATAGCAGCATAAAGATATATATATATATATATATTTTTATATATGACTAAAGTATATACCAAAAAGTTAATAGTTACTTTTTTTAGGTGATGGATAATAGATAACTTTTATTTTGTTTGTGTTTTTTTTAAAATAATTTTTCCTTTTATTTCCTCATATTATGGGGGCACAAATATTGTTAGGGTTACATATATAGCCCCTGCCACCCCTCCCCCATCCCACCATGCCAGAGTTTCAAGCATGTCCAACCCCCAGGTGGTGCGCACCGCACCCATTATGTAAGTAGACACCCTTCTCCTCCTCCCCCCTCCCACCTGCCTACTTCCCCTGCCCACCTGCCCACCAAATGTTTTTAGACATTTTGGTTACATTATATATCTCTGTCTCTCCTTAAAAAGGGTTAGAGGTAATCCCTTCCCCTCCATAACGCTCACCACATCCCTAAGATGTAGGTCTCTCCCCCACCCCGAATCCCTGGTGAACACTACCACTATTTGAGCACCATAGTTTTAATCAGTCAGTACCAATTTGATGGTGAGTAGATATGTAGCCTATTTTCCAGATCTTGTGTCGCCTAACTTAGTATAACTGGCTTAAGCTTAATCCAAGATAGCATAAATGGTGCTAGCTCACTGTTGTTTCTAAAAATTGAGTAATATTCCATTGTGAGCATATACCACATTTTAGTTATCCACTCCTGAATTGACAGGCACTTGGGTTGTTTCTCTTGACCATGCAATAGTGAATTGTGCTGCCATAAACATTCGGGTGTAGCTGTTTTTATAATAGAATTCCTATGTTCTTTTGGGTAGATGCCCAACAATGCTATTGCTGGGTCGAATGGTATTTCTATTTCTAGCTGTTTGAGGTATCTCCAAATTCTTTTCCACAGAGGTTGCGCTAATTTGCAGTCCCACCAGCAGTGTAAGAGTGTTCCTGCCTCTCCACATCCTTGCCAGCATTTGTTGTTTTTTGGATTTCTTGATACAGGCCATTCTCATTTTCTTGATACTACATTCTCAGGTAGTATCTCATTGTGGTTTTGATTTACATTTCTCTAATGATTAGAGATGTTGAGGATTTTTTTATATGTTTACAGGCCATTATTCTGTCTTCTTTGGAGAAGTTTCTATTCATTTCCATTGCCCATTTCTTGATGGGGTTGTTTGATTTTTTTTCTTGTTTATTCTTTTAAGTTCTAGATAGATTCTTGTTATTAGACCTTTATCAGAAGTGTAGAGAACCAATATTTTCTCCCACTCTGTGGGTTGTCTATTTGCTCTAATGATAGTTTCCTTGGTTGTGCAGAAACTTTTTAATTTGATCAGATCCCATTTGTTTATATTTGATGCGGCAGTCATAGCCTTGGGGGTCTTCCTCAAAAATTCTTTCCCTAGACCAATATCTGATAGGGTTTTCCCAACATCTTCTTCTAGGATTCTTAAGGTTTCATGCTTTAGGTTTAGTCTGTTATCCATCTTGAATGAATTTTTATGAGAGGTGAGAGGTTGGGATCCTGATTCGCTCTTCTGCATGTTGCTAGCCAGTTTTCCCAGCACCATTTATTGAAGAGAGAATCTTTTCCCCATTGTATATTTTTGTCTGCTTTATCAAAGATTAGGTTACTGTATACTGATGGTTTCACCTCTGGTATCTCAGATCTATTCCAGATATCGATGCTACTGTTCTTGTGCCAGTACCAGGATGATTTAATTGCTTTATAGTACAGCTTGAAGTCAGGAAGACTGATGCTTCTGAGTTTGTTCTTTTTACTTAAGATTGCTTTGGCTATACGTGGTTTTCTCTAATTCCATACAAATTGAAGAATTATTTTTTCTAGATCTGTAAAGAGTGCTGGTGGTATTTTGAAGGGGATTGCATTGACTCTGTAGATCACCGTAGGTAAAATTGACATTTTAACAATATTTATTCTATCCATCCATGAACAAGGTAGATTTTTCCATCTGTTTAAATCATCTGCAATTTCTTTTTTTAGTGTTTTGTAGTTCTCCTTGTATAAATCTTTCATATCTGTCGTTAAGTATACTCCTAGATATTTAATTTTCTTTGGGGCCACAGTAAAGGGTATTGCGTGGGTTTTTTTTTTTTTTGCATATTATGGGGGTACACATTTTAAGGTTTCAATAAATGCCCTTTCGCCCCCTCCCCCCACAAGTTGAGTTTCCAGCATGACCATCCCCCAGATGGTGCACATCTCACTCATTATGTATGTATATACCTGCCCCCCTCCCACCTGCTCAATACCCTATTACTGTAGTACCTATATGTCCACTTAGGTGCTGCTCAGTTAATACCAGTTTGCTGGTGAGTATATGTGGTACTTGTTTTTCCATTCTTGGGATACTTCACTTAGTAGTATGGGTTCCAGCTCTAACCAGGAAAATATAATAAGATGTGCTATATCACCGTTGTTTAATCTTAGAGCTGAATAGTACTCCATGGTATACATATACCATATTTTATTAATCCATTCTTGGATTGATGGGCACTTGGGCTGTTTCCACAGCCTTGCAATTATGAATTGTGCTGCTATAAACATTCGAGTGCAGGTGTCTTTTTTGTAGAGTGTCATTGGATCTTATGGGTAGATGCCCAGCAGTGGGAATGCTGGATCAAATGGTAGATCCACTTGGATCGCTTTAAGGTATCTCCATATTGCTTTCCACAGAGGTTGAACTAGTTTGCAGTCCCACTAGCAGTGTAGGAGTGTTCCTCTCTCTCCGCATCCACGCCAGCATTTATTGTTTGGAGATTTTTTGATAAAGGCCATTCTCACTGGAGTTAAGTGATATCTCATTGTAGTTTTGATTTGCATTTCCCTGATGATTAGAGATGTTGAGCATTTTTTCATATGTTTGTTGGCCATTCTTCTGTCTTCTTTAGAAAAGTTTCTGTTCAAGTCCTTTGCCCACTTTTTAATAGGGTTATTTGATTTTTTCTTGCTGATTTTCGTGAGTTCTAAGTATATTCTAGTTATCAGCCCCTCATGAGATGTGTAGGATGCAAAAATGTTCTCCCATTCTGTAGGTTGTCTGTTTACTTTCATGACTGTTTCTTTGGCTGTGCAGAAACTTTGTAGTTTGATCATGTCCCATTTATTTATTTTTGTTGCTGCTGTGATTGCCTTTGGGGACTTCTTCATAAACTCTTTCCCTAGGCTGATGTCTAGGAGAGTGTTTCCAACATTGTCCTCTAGAATTCTAATAGTTTCATACCTTAGGTTTAAGTCTGTTATCCAGGGTGAGTTGATTTTTGTGAGAGGTGAAAGGTGTGGGTCCTGCTTTAGCCTTCTACAGGTGGCTATCCAGTTTTCCCAGCACCATTTATTGAAAAGGGATTCTTTTCCCCAGCATATGTTTTTGTCTGCTTTGTCAAAGATTAGATGGCTATATGAGGATGGTTTTATATCAGGATTCTCAGATCTGTTCCACTAGTCAATATTCCTATTTTTGTGCCAATACCAGATTGATTTAGTTACTACAGCTTTGTAGTATAGTTTGATATTGATATCTGGCATATTAATACCTCCCATTTTGTTTTTGTTGCCTAGAATTGCTTTTGATATTCGGAGTCTTCTTTGGTTCCATACAAAGCGTAAAATTATTTTTTTCTGTATCTGTGAAGAATGCTGATGGGATTTTAATAGGTATTGCATTGAATCTGTAGATCAGTTTGGGTAGTATAGACATTTTAATGATGTTGAGTCTGCCGATCCGCAAGCATGGTATGGATTTCCATCTGTTTACATTCTCTGCTATTTCCTTCCTCAGTGTTTCATAGTTCTCCCTGTAGAGGTCTTTTACCTCCTTGGTTAAGTATATTCCTAGGTACTTTAATTTCTTTGTTGCTATTGTGAAGGGAATTGAGTCTTTGATTTGGTTCTCAATTAGATTGTTGTTGGCATATATGAATGCCTCTGATTTCTGTGTATTGATTTTGTATCCTGAGACTTTACTAAATTCATTTATCAGTTCCAGGAGTTTCTTGGTTGAATCTTTTGGGTTTTCTAAATACAATATCATATCATCAGCAAACAGTGAAAGTTTGATCTCTTCTGCTCCTATTTGGATACCTTTAATTCCATTTTCCTGTCTGATTGCGGTAGCCAGGACTTCCAGCACTATGTTGAACAGAAGTGGAGATAGCAGGCAGCCT
Source organism: Microcebus murinus (assembly GCF_040939455.1). Lineage (NCBI taxonomy): Eukaryota > Metazoa > Chordata > Mammalia > Primates > Cheirogaleidae > Microcebus > Microcebus murinus. The sequence continues at coordinate 10,864,334 of NC_134118.1, forward strand.
TGTCTGGTTCCAGTTCTAAGTGGGAATGCTTTCAATTTTTCCCCATTCAGTATTGTGTTTTTGAATTGAGGTTCTTGGCATATATGAATGCTTCTGATTTGTGTCTATTGATTTTGTAACCTGAAACTTTACCAAATTCATTTATCAAATCTAGGAGTCTATTGGATGAATCCTTGGGGTTTTCTAGGTATAATATCATATCATCGGCAAGCACTTGGATACCCTTAATACCCCTCTCTTGCCTGATTGCTATAGCTAGGACTTCAAGCACTATGTTGAATAGGAGAGGAGATAGTGGGCATCCTTGTCTAGTTCTGGTTCGAAGAGGGAATGATTTCAATTTTTCCCCATTTAGTATGATATTAGCAGTGGGTTTGTCATAAATGGATTTGATAAATTTAAGGTATGGGTCGTCTATGCCTATTTTGTTAAGAGTTTTTATCATAAAGGTATATTGGAGTTTGTCAAATGCTTTTTCTCCATCTATTGACAGAATCATATGGTCTTTGTTCTTGATTTTATTTATGAAGTGAATTGCATTTATAGACTTGTGTATGTTGAGTCAGCCTTGTATCCCTGGAATAAAGCCCACTTGGTCGTGGTGAATTATTTTTTTGATGTGCTGCTGAATTCTATTTACTAAAATTTTATTTAGAATTTTTGCATCTATATTCATGAGGGATATTGGTCTGTAATTTTCTTTTTTTGTTCCATCCTTTCCTGGCTTTGGTATCAAGGTGATTTTGGCTTTGTAGAATGAGTTAGAAAGGATACCATCATCCTCAAAGGTGTAGAATAGTTTCTGTAGTATAGGTATGAGTTCATCTTTGTATGTTTGGTAGAATTCTGAAGTGTAGCCATCTGGCCTGGGACTTTTCCATTTGGGGAGGTTTTTAATTACTGCTTCAATTTCTGAGCTTGAGATTGGTCTGTTCAAGAATTCTGTTACCTCTTGGGTGAACTTAGGGAGGTTGTATGAATCCAGCAATCTGTCCATTTCATCTTCATTCTGTAGTTTTGGGGCATATAGATTTCTATAGTAGTCAAACATAATGTTTTGCATTTCTGTGGAGTCTGTTGTGATCTCTCCTTTTTCATTTCTTATTGAGTTTATTAGAGTCCTTTCCCTTTGAGTTCTTGTCAGCTGAGCTAGAGGACCGTCAATTTTGTTGATCTTTTCAAAAAACCATCTTATGGTTTTGTTGATCTTCCATATAATTCTCTTGTTCTCCATTTCATTTAGTTGAGCTTTGATCTTAGATATTTCTTTTCTTCTGCTAGGATTGGAATTGGTTTGCTCTTCTTTTTCCAATTCCTTGAGTCTATTCATTAGGTTGTCGGTATCTAATCTTTCTGTTTTTTGGATGTGAGCATTTATTGCTATTAGTTTTCCTCTCTGATATGCTTTTGCTGTATCCCACAGGGTTTCGTAAGATGTGGCTCCATTGTCATTTTGTTTGAAGAAACTCTTGATTTCCCTCTGAATTTCTTCCTTGATCCAATAGTTATTCAACAGCAGATTGTTTAGTTTCCATGACTTTGTGATGTGGTGCGTATTTCTGTTAGAATTGAGCTCTAATTTTATACCACTATGGTCGGAGAAGACACATGGTATTATTTTTATTTTCTTGAATTTTTTGAGATTTGCTTTGCGGCTAGTATGTGATCAAATTTGGAGAAGAATCCATGGGCTGCTGAGAAGAATGTAAATTTAACTTTATTTGGGTGGAATGTTCTGTGGAGATCTGTCAGATCTTTTTGTTCAAGAGCTTTGTTTAAGTCCCTTATTTCTTTACTTAATTTCTGTTTGGAGGATCTATCCAGTTCATTTAGTGGCGTGCTGAAGTCCCCTGCTACTATGGCAGTATTGTTTAATGTGGTATTTAGATCAGACAAGGTTTCCTTTATGTAATTGGGTGCTTCTGTATTGGGTGCATAAATATTAAGAATTGTTAAATCTTGTTGGATCTTCCCTTTCACCATTATAAAGTGGCCATCTTTATCCTTTTTTACTTTTGCTAATTTAAAACTAATGTTGTCTGTGAGTAATATAGCTAGCTACTCCTGCTTTGACTTCCATTTGCTGGGATGATAGTTTTCCATCCCTTGATCTTCAGCTGGGAGGCATCTTTGTGGTTTAGATGTCAACTACTAGGTTTGTAGAATTTTATCCACTCTACCAGTCTATGCCTCTTCAGAGGACAGTTTAATCCATTTACATTTATTGAGAGGATTGAAATTGGAGAAAGATTTCTGTTCATATTGTTGGGTGAGTCTTGATGGGTGAGTAAAAGTCCTGGCGCAGTGTGGGCAAGTGGGGGGTGTCTCACTGGCATGGTCCTGGGGGGTGCTGCTCAGGTTGGCCTGCGGAGGAAGGTGCTTAGGGCACTGAGTGCAGGGTAAGGGGTCCTCCCCAGAGTGGCTACACTGGTGGGTCAGCAACATGTCTTGGCTGAGACTCTTGCCACAGTGGTGGCATAAGAACACCTGTTCCCCATCTGGAGGTGGGAGAGGGTAGCTGCCCAACTGAGTAAAAGTCATTTGTCCCTCAGAGGCTTCAGGCAGGTCACTGGCTGGATGCCCAAAAGGTGTCATGGATGCAGATTGCTGGCTTTTGAAAGCCACCTCTGAAAAAACATCCTTTGCTGCTGTTGGTGGTGGAGAAGAGAAGGGGACTGGAACCTCAGGGCACAAGGAAGCTGGAGCAAGGCCTTCAGCTTTGATGACAAGCTCTTCATCAGGATAAGTGGTCTTGTATATGTCACTCTCCTTGGACTCCTGTGGGGCCCCAACCTGAGGCTCTTCCTCTTGTTTAATCCAAGACAGAATATCTGATGTTGAAATAACAGGCTCTTCACTAGGGTCTGTGGGAATCTCACTTTCCTCTGGCCCTGCCTGGTGCTCTGTATTTTGTTCTCCTTCTGGTTGATCTGTGATAAGACATCAGGTTGATTCATAGCATAATCCATGGAGACGAGAGACTCGTAGTTGCCCTTCATGATATTCTTGTAAAGTTCCTTTTGCCATTCTTCTAACTTTTCCCACTCTGGAGTACATATAAAATCACAGAGAAAAATCACAGAGAAAAATACAGAGAAAACAATGAAGGAAGAAATGGCCACAAACACTCTTGATATTATGAAAAACAAAACTCCCTCATCAGCATGGCTGTAAAAGTTCAACACATTTCTAGGTCAACCAAGATATCCTCCAGTAGGTGAATGAATAAATAATCTGTGTTACAGCCATACAATGGAACATTATTCAGTGCTAAGAAGGAATGAGCTATGAAGCAATGAAAAGATGTGGAGGAAACTTAAAAGCATATTACCAAGTGAAAGAAGCCAATCTCAAAAGGTTAGTTACTGTATGATTCCAACCATATGACATTCTCACAAAGGCAACACTCTGGATAAAGCAAGAAGATGAGAGGTTGCTATAGGTTGGGGAGGGGTAGGAAAGCATACATAGGCAGAACACAGAGGATTTTTACAGCAGTGAAATACTATGTATGATACTATAACGATGGATATATGGCATTATAGCTTTGTCGAAACTCATAGAATGTACTACACAAGAGTGAACCCTAACAAAAACTATGGCTCTGGGTGATTATGGTGTGCCCATGTAGATTCACTGATCACTATTAACTGTACCATCATGGTGAGGGATGTTGATGATGGAGGAGGCCATCCATGCATGGGGTTACAGGGATACAGAAAATCTCTGTATCTTCTTGTCTATTTTTCTGTAAAACTAAGTGCTCTAAAAAAACAAGTGTTTAAAAAACATCCTCAACAAAACTTCAGCAAATCAAATACAATAGTATATTGAAAGGATAATACATCATGAACAAATGGGATTTATCCTAGGAACGCAGGCTTGGTTTAACATTAAAAATCACTGTTATTCACCACATTAAGAAACAAAAAGAGAGGAATCATATGATCATCTCAGTAGATGGAGGAACTTGATAAAATTCAACATTCATTGCTGATAAAAAACAAACAAACCAACAAAAACTCTTTGCAAACTAAGAATACAAGGGAACGTCTTCAGCATGATAAACAGCATCTGTGAGAAATCTACAGCTAACCCATGTCTCATGGTAAAAAGGTGAATGCTTTCCCCAGAAGATCAGGAACAACACAGGTATGTCTGCTTTCACTGCTTTGATTCAGCATCAAAGATGAAACCAATAAAACAGAAAAAAAAATCCTAACAAGTACCACCAGGCAAGAGCAAGAAATAAAAGGCATCTAGGTTGGAAGGAAAAAGTAACAATACCCATATTCATAGCCATGATCACATAATATGGGTGGTAAACCACAATTTGTGGGCAGCTTTTGTAAGTAAAGTTTTATTGGAGCACAGCTCTGTTCAGTAATTAATGTATTGTCTATGGCTGCTGTCATGCTATAATGGCAGAGTTGATTAGTTCCAGCAGAGAACACTTGGCCTTAAATCCAAAATATTTACTGTCTATGATAAGACAGCAGTTTGAGAAGAAACATCTTGACAGCCTATGAAGAAAGCCTGATCGAATCCACCTAAATAGCTACTAGAACTAACAAGCGAGTTTAGAAATGTCAGAGAAAGCATAATCAACAATTCAAAAATCAACAAGTGACCAAATCAAAACTTTAAAAATATCATTCACAATGTCATCAAAAATGAAATATACATCCTACACACTAAAAACTACAAAATGTCACTCAGAAAATTAAATACAACCTATATAAATGGAGAGGTACATTCTGTTCCAGAGTGGAAAGATTCACTATTGTTACGATCATAATTCTCCCCAAATTAATGTACTGGTTCAACACAATCCCTCTCTAATTCCCATCAGGCCAGCAGATGTTTTCTTTTGTTTGTGTTTAATTGAGAAGAAGACTCTTAAATTCATATGGAAATGCAAAGGATCTGGAACAGCCAAAATAACCCTGAAAAAAACAATAACTTAGAGGGCTGAATTCAAGATAATTATAAATCTAATCAAAGCAGCCTGATACTAATACAGGCTGAGAATCTGCTATCCAAAATAGTTGGGATTAGAAGTGCTTTGGATTTGGGTTTTCATTGGATCTGGAATATTTGCATATACATAATAAGATATTGTGGGGATGGACTCCAAGTCTAAACACAACGTATGTTTCAGAAACACCTTATACACATAGACTGAAGGTAATTTCATACAATACATTCAGTAATGTTGTGCATAAAACAAAGTTGGCACACATGAGGTAGTGGGTGGAATTTTCCATTTGTGGCATCAGGTTGGCACTCAAGAACTTTCATATTTTAGAGTCTCTCAGATTTGAAATTTTTGGGTTAGAAATGTTTAGGCTGTATAAAGAAAGCCAAACACAGTCCTCTTAATTTACAACGGTTTAAACTTATGATTTTTCAACTTTATAGTGGGTTTACCAGGGTATTAAATGGACTTGCAACTTATGATAGGTTCATCAGAATGTAACCCTATTGTAATTTGAGGAGATCTGTAAGTCAGTACAGAACAGCAGAGAGTTCACAAACAGATTCACAAATATACAAGCCAACTTATTTTTGACAAAGGCACGATGGCAATGCAGTGAAGAGGGGCAGCCTTTTCAGCATATGGTGCTATGGCAAGCAAATACCCACAACCAAAAATGAACTCAAACTGGATCACACATTAAGTTTAAATGTAAACCTAAATCTTCAAAACTTCTAGAGGATAGTATAGGAGAAAGTCTTTGTGACCTTGTACTAGGCAAAGATTTCTTAGATATGATATAAAAATCAAAACCCAAAATTGAATAAGCAGATAAGGTGGACTTCATACAAACTAAAAACTTCTGCTCTTCAAAAGACACCATCCACATATTATGAGAATGAATTGTCAAGCCACACACTGGGGTAAAATCTTTGCAAAAAACATAGCTAATAAAGTAATAATATCCAAAATATATAAAGAATTCCTAAAACTTGACAAATAAGACAAAACAAACCAACTTTTTAAAAATTTTATTTAAATTTTTTTTATTTCGGCATATTATGGGGGTACAAATGTTAAAGTTATGTATATTGCTCATGCCTCCCCTCCCCCTCGAGTCAGAGCATCAAGCGTGACCATCCTCCAAATGTTGCACATCTTTTTAAATCGCAGAAGACTTGAGAAGACAGTTCACAAAGAAGATGTACAGATGGCATATAAGCACATGGAAAGATATTCGACATTACTAATAATAGGGTCATTGATACACATCAACACCATAATGACATGCACAATACATACTCTTCAGAATAGATACAAATAAAACAGAAAAAATTGGCCAAAAAATAGTGTTTTTCACAATACAGGATAAATGGAACTGTCAGATACTGCTGATGGGAATGGAGAATGACAGAAACACTTTGGAAAACAATTTTGTAGCTTCTTAATAAGGGAATTTAAAGGGGCCTAAGGAGCCTTTTGTGGATAATGGATGGTAACTATAATATCTTGATTATAGTGATGGCTTCACATGTATAAATCTATGTTAAAACTCACCAAATTGTACATTTCATCTAAGTACAGGATATCACATATCAATTACATCTCACTAAAGCTACTGATTGCAGGAACAAACATCTAAGACAGTAAGACACAGAGAGAAAAGGTATGAAATGATGAAATGAGATGCAGGATAACACTAGAGGATTTAGATGTTTAACCTTAAGTGATAGCTGGCTTTTAAGCAAAGGAATACTATGATCAGATCTCAATTCTTCAAAATATATAATTATGGGTGCAGAGCAGACCATAGTTTCGACAGGTGAGGTAGCAGGGAAAACAGTTCTAAGGTGATTGCACTATTCCAGCTGGGAGATACTGGTAACCTGGCTTTGGCTAAATGAATAGGAGAGAAGTAGAGGAAACAAAAAGACTGGAGTACCATTCACACTGAGAAAAGTACAGTGGAATTACCACAGCCCTTTGGCTGAAAGTGTACAGTACACAATAGTCCTCATTCTATTTTAATATAAAGCATATTTCTGAGATTAACATCACTGTAACACACAAGTGCTCTATGATGCAGTGCTCAGCAATGTGTCCCCATGTTACTGTAGCAGACATAAGAAGGCCTTATATTTATACAATGATCCTACCTTTACAATCCTTTCCAAGTTGTTTGATGAGCAGCATAAACTGCTTATAATCAGAGTAAGGCAACTCACCATCCTCTGGGGCTATTGCAGATGATCCAGTTAAGTCATCAATATCATCCACAAAATGTATTTTGTGTTTGACCTATAACACAAATAACACTGTTTCAAAATGTCTGCAAATTATTTAGAACTGTGGTCCCTAACCCCCAGGCCACAGCCTAGTACTGGTCCGTGGCCTGTTAGGAACCAGCAGGAAGGCCTGAGCCCCCCTGCCCCAGGCCACCACCGCCCTCCTCCCCTACCTGTCCACTGCCCCCCTGTTTCCCATCAGTGGAAATATTGTCTTCCATCAAACTGGCCCCTGCTGCCAAAAAGGTTGGGGACCATTGATTTAGAGCATATATAAATGTACAGAAGTGCTAATTATACAAGTTTTTATATGAGCAAAAGTACAGATACTTCTTAAAAAAAGATTTTCATTCAAAGGATACCTTTATCAGTGGCTACTGTTTTTTACTCATTTCTTCAAAGTAAACATCTTTACAATAAGAGTCTCTATTTTTTCTTTACCTTTCATAAAGTATCTTTAACAACCATAATTCTGATAATTTATATTTGCCAATACCTTGTTCTTTTTGTTAGATGTTTTCATTGGTGGCCTAGAAAAAAAAATTCCTTTAAGGCAAACAGTAAATATATAAAATACAAAGTATATCTTAATTATATTTTCAGATAAAATATCTGCATTTTCCATTTCCTTCTCATATTTATAATGTTTATAAGTATTTTTTTGTAGGTAATGTAAAGTGCTAGAATTTTCTACAAGAGGCATTAAGCTCTAAACAGAGTAACACTAAGAGACAAAGAACATATTCTAATAAAATAACACAGAATAAAATTTAGATCAACCTTTCTGACAGACAATGTAAAAGGAAAAATGTGTTACTTGCATTATTTGACAGAAAGAAATATGCCAGGTAATTCTTTTCGGTGTTGTTATCATTGTTCTTTCCAAGAATAATAAGCTTTTCCTGGCATTCAAACTTATTTGGAAAATGTTACTTACATCCTTCTATGAGGGAAACCCTTTTTTAATGATGTTATTGGTGAGCTCTATCAGGAGTACAATGCAGTATCATGCATAATTCTAAGCACTGCACATGTCTTAAACTCATTTTCTGCCAAACAACAATTCTGTGAGGGATGTACAACATTAGGTATTTTATAAAGGAAGAAAGTAGGCACAGAAAGGCCATGGAACTTGCTCAGAAGTATACACAGTTCGTCAGTAGTATTCAAACTCAAGAATTCTGCTGCAAAGAAGGTGTTTCACCTAATGCTGTGAAAGTAATATTTATTTTCAAGTGGTATGACAGGAGATGAATCCATTTATCATTCTATTTCTGGCTATAATCACATATAATAATTTCTGAATCTTACAAATATTTTTATTAATAAAAAGACTTTATACAAAGGCTATTTTGGAAGCCTACTTTCAATAAAGTAAAGATGTATTTTTCCTGAAGAAATTCACCAACAGGTATTCCTTCATCTATTCAACTCTTTATTCATGCTTTCAACAAACACAAACTGAGCACATAATATCAAGGACACTGCTGGTCCAGGGAAACATCCATTTCTACTTTAGAACTTTATAATCCCAATGTAATGGTCTGTGATACACTGTCAATAGTTTGATCTTCTATTATACATAAACAAAATCCTCCTCTTCCCCCCACAATTTAATAATTATAAAGTTGATATACCTGATATTTTAGAGTGCATTACCAAATCACATCTACTACTGATGCTACTGGCAATGGTACTGTAATATGTACAGTCCTCAAGGAATGCTTACACTCTATTCAGGATGGCCTGATGGTTTGTATGCTTATTATTAATTGTACATAATTTTTAAAATATCTATCTATGATCATTTAAATTTTAGGACATCATTTGCATATTCAACCAACTCTGAAAGAACAACCTCTTATCATAAAACTATACATGAATAGAAGTTATAAGGACAATTAGTTTGCTAGAAATCTTTAAAACATAATGTATCAAAATTTCTAATGCTTACACCTGGAAACAAAACTTAAACTTCACAAACATGTCCTTCTCCACTGGATCATTCCCAACAGCAGATACTCTAAAAGCTTCTATTTTAAAACACACAAAGAAAGAAACCTCCCTTGAACCCCGCTTTCTTCTTCAGTGATCACCTATTTCTCCGTTGCCTTTCCCAGTAAAGTTTTCTCAGGAGTCATCTAAGCTCATCCACTACAGGCAAGGGTTCCTGGTGACCAGTATTGAAACTGCTCCTTGTCCTAGTTACTTATGATCTTCATCAAGTTCAACAGCACTGACATATTGAGTATGCTCTAGCTTTGGCAGACTATACTACTCTATTTCCCAGTGAAAATGTAATCACTGTTAACATTCCTTCACAAAGAAATAAAGAACTCAGAGGTTTTACCTTCCTTCATCCTGTTCTATTTCACATAAACTGCTGTCATCATTTGCTGGAAGCAGACCACCAGTTAGTAATTTGGGCTTCTCAAACATCGCTGTCATTGCAGATTTGTTTGAGATCCGTTTTTCATTTCCATTCTTCTTTACTTCCTTTATATGCAATGCAGAACCACTACTTTAAGAAACACATAAAAACCCAGTATTTTTTAATAATTCTACTGAAAGAGATAAAAAGACAATCTCCATTACAATTCGTTCACTTATTAATTCAAAAACTGTTGTGAAATACCCACAATCTACAAGGCAATGTATATTCCCTGCTTCAGAATCCAGGTGAACATACAATTATCATACAGGGTGATATGTAAGAGCTCATCTATGAAAAGTTCTATCTGAGCACAAGGAAGCATTCACAGAAGAGGCAAAACAGAAGAGGGGCTCCCCAGGCCAACAGCTGACAGAAAACCATCCTACTTAGAGAACAGAATGTGAGCTCCATAGTGAGGGCACCAAAGTGAGGCCTATGGCATCTAAGTGTTCCCTAGGAACTAGAAAGGAAAAGTGTAAAATACATGGAAGCAAATAATGAGAGATGAATGCTACCCTAAGCCTGAATGATACACTAAAAGCCTGGAACTCATGGCCTACAAGCAATGATTCTTTGACATGAAAATAATATAGCATGTCAATGACTCTTTGACATGAAAATAAATGTAGCAGTCCGATTACTGCTATATTTTGGGTATTGCTTTTAAATATGATAATTTTTCATTTAAATGAAGTTGATAAAATAGGATGAGGCACATATGACATGAATGTAAGAAGAAATTGTGAAAATATCTTTGGGGGGAAAACCTAACTTCTAAAATACTTACTTGTCATTATATATAATAATAAAATATTCAAAAATAATAATATTGTGATGAATTAAGAGTTTATTTGAAAAAAATAATTCAGTAACTGTTGTAAACTTTCAGCCTCCTATAGCATACCAGGAGAAAACTGCAATTATTTTTTTTATGCTGTAAACACCTGCATAAGAATATCACTATTATATATCTACATAAATTTATAAAGAGGCAACAATTTCCTCTCCCACAGCAGATTACATAAGGGGTGGAGCATTAGTACCTAAAAATATCAAAAACATAAACAAAACTAATAATTATGTATTAAAAGAAAATTATCTAGATAATTATTCTGGATAAGACTAAGCATCTAAAAAATGGTAGATCATCCTGAGAGCAATTATCAAAAAATTCCTCTTGGCTCAACATTTAAAAGTAAGTCTACAATTCCACAATAAAAAAGTTTTCCATTTTGAACATAGTTGAAAGAAGGCAAGTTTAAACAGAAAACACCTGATGAAAGTTGCCTTAGAAGTAGAGTAGGACTGATCTGTAGCCATGGCAACAAGTAGCCACCCACAACCAGTTTAAACTCAGTCAATCAATCAATGACCACTGATCTCACTCACCAGCCACTCAATATCAGCCCTTGCTTTTGAGAGACAGCCAAGCAGACACAAACTAATTCCAACAAACATGTCTGAAGGGCCAATCAATCAACAACAGTGTCACTCAGATAATCATGTTGCTAGGTTATGACATCAACCCACTTATGCCTCTGAACATCTGCCAATCCTTGACTCCACTCTTCCCCAAACCCTGTATAGAAGGTCAACAGCTGCTTTGTCAGAAGTCACTATGTCTGACTAGCAAAGCTCTCTTTCACAGTCTTGTCTTTTTATTTCATATATTGAAAGCTCATCATCCTTTGGAAAGAATTCTTTAAGTCCCTTAAATTTACCTCCCTTATGTTTTACTCTTCTTAATAAAATACAAACATAGTTTGCTATTCCTTTGATCTTACCATATTGCAAATTGTCATAATTACCAGTAAAAGAATAAGTAGTGAGTAATCACAATATTGGGCTTTTCTCCTAAGTGGAAAAAGAGTAATATAGAGAATATAGAAAGACCTAAAAGGATCCAAAAAATGTAGTTGCCAGGTAAAATTGTCACAATGAACCCAGGTCAAACTTCTTTTTTTAAGTGAGAATTAGTCTAGTGTGTAAAACAACACACTCACACACAGTAAACTCCACCCTCTCATTTACTAAGTATGTACTGAACAGCCACTTGCTCCCTTCTGGGCCCCTTCCTAGACACCTAGGAGATGGCAGTGAGCAAACATCCTACTCATGCGAGTGAAGTGAACACACAGTAACAGTAAAAGAACAGAAAGACAAATGTATAGCATGCTACAGGAGAAAAACTAAAGCAGGAAAAATGAAATGCTTAAGTGTTGGAGAGGTGCGCTGGTGGAAATATGAGGATGGCCAGAAAAGGCCTTGCTGAGAAATCTGTTTTAAGGAAAGAAGTGAAGGAACAGAAGGAGCAGCCAGGAGGCTGTCTGAGGGAAAAGCTTTCCAGACACAGGGAACCACAAGTACAGAGGTGTGCCTGGAGTGTGTTAAGGGAGACCAAGAGGGTCCATGCGGCTGCAGCAGAGCGACAGGGGTAGAAAAATAGAATATTAAGTCAGGGGGACAATAGGTCACATTATGTACTGCCTTTTAGGCATCAGAAGAACTGTGACATACACTCTCAATTCAGAGGGGAGCCAATTCAGAGGTTTTGAGCAGAGCAATGACCTAACCTGACTTAAGATTTCACAGCTACACTGGATTAAGCTGGAAAAAGGATTAAAATCAGAAAAGGAAAAAGAAAAAAACCAAGAAGACCAATTAGTAGTCTCTTATTCTCACCTAGACAGCAGGTGGTGGTGGCTGGAACATGGAAGATATGATAGCTTCTGGTAATATTTTGAAGGTAGACATGAAATGATTCACAGATAAATTGGATGTGAGGTATCAGAAAGAGAGAGAGAGACAGGATGTGTCTAGAATGATACCAAAGTTTTTGGAAGAGAAACTGGAAGAGCTACCATTAACTCAAGTAGGAGTGACTACCCAAGGGGCAGGTATGAGCAAGAACATCAGTAGCTCTATTTTGGACCTGATAAGTTTGCGACATCCTGTAGCTAACCAAAGAGCGATGTCAGATAGGCAGTTTGGTATATCAGTCTGGAATTAAAGAAAGAGCTCTCCCCTGGACATAGAAACATAGAAATCATTATCATATATAAGGAAGTAAGTGTCCTGAGAAAGAAGGTACAGGACTGAGCCCTGGGACACTTCAATGTAACAAGGTGGGGGCTGAGGACAAGCACACAAAACAAGCTAAGACGGACAGACCAGAGAGGTAGGAGGAAAATCCAGGTGAATGAGTGGCATCCTGAAAGGCAAGTGATGAAAGTGTTATGAAGTAGAGAGTCTTCCATTGGGACAAATATTGCTGATAGGTGTAAGAAATTACACATCCAGATTTATTAAAGTGAAACTCAGGGGTAAGCATAAGGAAAACTATTTTAGAGGAGTGGTGAGAGGGAAAATTACAGGAGTTTAAGAGTAAATGGAATGGAAATTTGAGTCCATGACTGTACATAGCTCTTTTAAGGACATCATATCTTGTGTAGCTGTAGTTTTCAATCCTTATATAATCATTATATAGCATATTTTAACACTTTTATTAAAGTTTTTTAAAAGTTATATACATATAGCATTTCTTAAAATGCCAGATAAACTAAAAAAAATTTAGAACTATAAGACCCCTTGAATGCTTCTAGATACTAGAAAGCTGGTTATCATTTTGCTCATGCTTATAAACAAAGACCACAGAAAGACTAAAAGTTGCAAGGGCAGTATTTCTTTCTTGATAAAAATCACCCAACTCTAGGATATTTTATATTTTTCAAAATATAGAGCAATCATACATATTACAATACTGAATTCAATCACAGGGAAAAAAGATGATGAATGCAGAAAATAATCTCATTTTGTAAATTGAATATCTGCATATTATATAATATGAACTCACAGTTGAAAACTCAAGAGTGGAACATACTGAAATGCATTATCTTTTAAAAGGAAGGATAATGGCATGCATGCAGGTACCCTTAAAAGGAAGACTGATGGCATTACTATTACAAACCACAAGTCCTTGATTTTAGCACAGGGGTCAGCAAATTAGTGCTCATGGGCCAAATCCAGCCCACGGCATGTTTTTCTTAAGTTAACCTTTTATTATAACATAGCCACACCTAGTTGCTTATTGTCTATGACAGATTGTAGACTATAACAACAGAGATCCTATGATTCACAATCTCTAAAATATTTACTATCTGGCTCCTTTCAGAAAGAGTTGGCCAACCATTTCAGTATTTTACCCCAAATACTGAAATGTTTGTATGGAATATGCACCTCATCTGCAATCCCTTGACGATATTCAAATTAATTTGAGGGTTTGATATGTGAGAACTCATGCACTGAGAACAAAAAACAATAAAATTTAATACCTAACAATTTTGTTGGAAACAAAGAAGAGTGCCAATGTAGCTTCCTTTCCCTCCTCAGCACATACTGTAGGAATTCTAACACAATTTGCTTAAGGTGTATCATGAATTAAATGCTTTAAATATATATTGTGAAATAATCAGTACACTATAGATCTAACCTCATTTTTAGATGGTTGCATACTATATTGTTTTATGGGTATGAGCATCTATTTCCTTATTGACGGATATTTAGACTATCTCCAACTTTTAATATGATGATGCTATAGTAATATACTCTTTACATCATATATTTTATACATATATTGACTGGTTGTTTATTAGATATAATATAGAATAAATGTCCTTAACGTGTGTTTGTGTATGTGCGTGTGTGTTTTTTATATGTCTTCCTGTAGAACCTAGTCACAGAATTGAAGCTGTTAGGTTAAAGGAGTGATGTATTTGAAATTTTGATACATGCTACTAAATTATCCTTCAAAAAAAAGGTACCAATTTCATTTACCAACAGGATATGGGAATGCCTTTTTCCTCACATTTGTCAAAACTGCTTATTTTTTTAAAATAAAATATCACTATGATTGGAATTAATAGCAACTCATTATTTGTTAATTTGCATTTTTCTGATTATCAGGCAAGGCTAAATATTACTAGCAAAATGCAAAATTTGTTAATCAAGAATATTAGCCCAAATTAGAATTCACTTTGTGGTACAATAATAATTGTCTCCTGTAAATAGTGCCACAGGCTTACCTATCACACTCCTTGTCCTCCTTCCTAAGGAAGTGCTGAGGACCAGTTCTGCCCCTCTTTCTCTGTTCAAACGATCCTTCATTGTCACTGATGTTAGCAGCACCAGTGTATAGGTTTTCTGATACTTCCATTTCATTACTTTTGTGCTCCTTCCTTCCTTCTTCAACCTTTAATGAAAGTTTCTTACTAAGAATAATTGTTATTACTTTATTCAATAAAAATAACCTTTTGCTTTCCTTGATTATATTGCTTGACCCAGTTTGTCATAATTTTAGTCATAAAAATACTTGGTGCTTACTTTCATTTTATTACCATATATAATCACTACACAATTATAACATGATCTCATCATTGAAATTTTAGTAAAGTCAGCTTCATTTCTGCTTGAGAAAACAGAATTTTCCACAATTACAAACAGGACCCTCTTTTTTTTTTTTTTTTTTTTTTTGAGACAGAGTCTCGCTTTGTTGTCCAGGCTAGAGTGAGTGCCGTGGCGTCAGCCTAGTTCACAGCAACCTCAAACTCCTGGGCTCGAGCGATCCTTCTGCCTCAGCCTCCCGAGTAGCTGGGACTACAGGCATGCGCCACCACGCCCGGCTAATTTTTTTTATATATATATCAGTTGGCCAATTAATTTCTTTCTATTTATAGTAGAGATGGGGTCTCGCTCTTGCTCAGGCTGGTTTTGAACTCCTGACCTTGAGCAATCCACCCGCCTCGGCCTCCCAAGAGCTAGGATTACAGGCGTGAGCCACTGCGCCCAGCCTAGGACCCTCTTAATTTTGTACTTTTATTCCCATCCACCCTTCAGTACCTCATATGAATTTTCACCACATTTCACTGGCAGAAACTGAGAAATAAAAAGTCACAAAATGTGTCTTCTGTCACTATCACCTCTATTTTCCACTAAACAGCCACATTTAGAGAATGTGACCTTGTGGGGCTTCATGAAGACAAGGAAGCTTTCCCCTTTCTGCACTCTGCTATTCTTTCCCCCACTGCCTTTTATCATTCTATGCTCATTTGGATCCTGGGATATCAAAAAAGTGATGGTGCTCACTGAAATATATCAGCCAAGTTTCTCACAACACAAGGGAAGAGTGTAACTACTGGGTTGCTAGTGTGGAATTCTGGAAAATGAGATGCTCCCCAAATTCCACATTCAATAAACATAAAATTTTATGGCTGAAGAATGTATAGAATGAATGATTATCTGCTTCACCTCCCTTATCTACTCATAATGGGAGTAAAACCAAGAAAGATGAAATGATTCCTCCCAAACTCCTAAAATGGTATTACCTAGCATTTTATGGCACCAAAAGAGATGATGCAATGCCATCATGCTGAGTCACATAAATTACTAGAAAAATTCATCAAACTTGTCGATAAATTAAAGGTGTGACTTTGTCAAAGTAATTTAATGCCTTGGAGGTAAAGGGGTGGAGTGGGAGGCCTCTTCTACTTTTACTTTTAAAGAAGAATGTCTCCAGATTTTTGTCTATCTCTGAAACTCAATGTAGAGAACTCAGCTTTCTACTCTGGAGGCAAATACTAAATTTTTGGTTGAGCATTTATGCTACTTATATGATAAAATTATATATGAAAAATCTGACCATATTTCATTAAACAAGTTAATATAAAGTTCTGATTCAACAGAAACATTTGAGAATGACAATTTTAAAATAAATATGTGGAAGTATGTGTATTTATTGTCAAAAATATTTAAAATGGTCATGATGGAATTACAAGCTCCAAGTTTGACTTAAACTGATCAATTTGTACACATAGAAGCACATTCAGACATTCATTGGGCTGGCCATATTTGTTGCAACTCTCCAGGTTAGATACATTTGTATCTTTTCTCAGTCACTGCTTCTTTCCCAATGTATCCCCATTGTATTCCTTCCATGAATGCAATTCATCTTTCAGTCAGTAGGGGAGCCCTAGAGCTTATTATTAATAGACAGTTTTATCAATTTTCTTTATGCTTATCCTGGTGTAGGTGGTCACATGGTATACCGCTAAATTATTAGCAGTTTCCCAGTCTTTATGTCATGTGGAAGACTGATAGAAGGAGTTAGGTTGATGAAGAATTAATGATTTTGAGAAACTTTTCCTGAAATCTAATCATGTACATAGCAGAAATAATCTATTTCTACACACAATTACATATATGGAAAACCCTATTTTACACATGACCTTTTCATAAGTAGAAAATCAAAATGGATCAATAACTGATCAAGAGAAAAAACAAAGAGTAGCAGTAAGTGAACTCCTACCTCTTTTTCAAGCAGAACTTTTTCTTTCTCCACAGCCAGGAATTCTACTTGTAACATGTCTACCTCATTCTTAAACTTTTGCATATCTTGCTGTAATTCTTCTTTTAGATATACTTTTGATGCTCTGTCACTATGTGGTGAAGAACTCAAATTTTTATATGAACCTATGAAGTCACAACATTTTGTATGACATTAAATTACACGCATGGATAGCTGACCATATCTGCTCATATTCCTCTATGGTAGGCAAAACGGAGCTCTGCAGGATCACGGGCCTCAACCATCAATGCCTTCCCAACAGGAAGAGGACAGGAAGATGGGAAACCTTTGCTCTACTTCTCTGTCAGGTTTTGACACTTGATGCTCACTTTATATTCTTCCCACCTTTCTATTCCCCTGTTCTTCCATTTTCTGAAGAATTATTTTATTTGACCACCTTTTTTTACATCCCCCTGCTTCTCCTTCCTTCACGTACTCCCTGTACTCTCTGCTTTCCTCATTCTTCATTCCCTCTTTGACTCCTTGCCTCCTCCTTATTTACTGACTTCCCTCAGGTCTTAGACCATCTTGAAAGGGAATTACTAATTCAGCTCTGTCACTGACATTCTCAATTTCATCTGTTGCTGGCACCTGATAAGATCTGCAATGTATCACCATTTCACTTCTCCTTTCCTTATTATGTATCCTAATAGGTGATTTTCTTTGCCTGTTAGAATATGTCACTGCTCATGTTTTAAAATAAATATTCTCCAAATGACTTTTTTTTTTTTTTTTACAAATATGGTTCTTACCTTCTATTTGTCCATTTACTGTATTTCTTCCTTTTTTATCTACAGTCCCAGATGAAGGAACAACATGCTTCTGTAGAGGATTCTTGGAAATACTCTGTCAAAATTTATACTAATAATGAGTTTCAATAAAAAAATAACAAGAAGTTGCATCAAGATTTTCATCATGTTCTAAAAAAAAAAAATGAATCTCCTATTTTAAATCCAGTCAGATCTAAAAGGAGAAACATGAACTCAAAATTAAAACATTTCAATAGAATACTTCATCTATGCTCTCTAGATAAAGTTTCTCTTTCATCTTCATATGGATTTTGACTCTGTAATCCAAGCACAGAATGGCAAAGCAAATAAATTTCTGAAGAAAATATTAACTCGTGAATATTTTAACAAAGAACTAACTTCAAAATGCTTAATTTGACTTTGCATTCCCCACTAAAAAGGTCAATTAAAAATATATATACATAAAACACACTTGCTATAATATATTCAGCATTAAGCATTTAAAATATTTCTTTTTTTTTTTTTTTTTTTTTTTTTGAGACAGAGTCTCACTTTGTTGCCCAGGCTAGAGTGAGTGCCATGGCGTCAGCCTAGCTCACAGCAACCTCAAACTCCTGGGCTCGAGTGATCCTTCTGCCTCAGCCTCCCGGGTAGCTGGGACTACAGGCATGCGCCACCATGCCCGGCTAATTTTTTTATATATATATCAGTTGGCCAATTAATTCCTTTCTATTTATAGTAGAGACGGGGTCTCGCTCTTGCTCAGGCTGGCTTCGAACTCCTGACCTTAAGCAATCCGCCCGCCTCAGCCTCCCAAGAGCTAGGATTACAGGCGTGAGCCACAGCGCCCGGCCTGCATTTAAAATATTTCTAATTCTAGAAACATTTTAGTGTTAAGACAGAACACTGGGCACAATAGGAACTTTGGAACATGTCAATAAATATGATTATGATGACAGTTACCCTCTTCCTGCTTCCCGGTCATTCCAGGATCCTACAGGTAAAATGATGAAATGTGATCCACTGATCTCTGTCCACAATGTTGTCCTCCTAGACTTTCACATGGCTGGTTCCTCCTTCAGCCATGTGAAAGTTGGCCATTTAAATGTCACCTTCAGAGAAATCTTCTCTGCCTACAGAATTACACTCTCACTCCCAGCCCCATCCTAATTACAAACTTCCTTAATATTGTCTAACCTAACCTTCTATGTTTTCTTTATATGGAGCACTTAATAAGGACTATCAAATGTTTGTTGCTTATTACCTTTTCTATTCCTACTACTGCAGTAACAGAGCTCATCTTGTACATTCAGTATCTAACCACTAAGCACATAATATGTAACAGTAACAGGAATTTATTCAAGGTCAACACATTTAAAAACCTACATGGAGAATTATCAAGTGCCAAATCACTATATTCCTAAAGCACATGTCCAGTAATAGTCTGCTGAAACTTAACATACCCCAGACTAACAAGGCACATGCTCATTCTAACTTCCCCATTCTTTTCTGGATGCTATCACATTTAGATTTACAAAAAATACCCTTAATATTTATTAAGTCACTGAACACCAGTGTGATCATTTGACCTTACATTTGTATACACACTTTCCAGTTAAAAACTGTTTTCACATTTCTTATCACTGTTGTTGATCACATATATATATATACAAGGTAGATATTAGTATGATTTTTAAGAATGAGGTCACTAAAGGTCAAATAGGATGACTCATTTTTTCCAATATTCCAGGGGCAGTAAGTGACACAACCAAGATACTAACCTGTCTTCTGACTTCCACTCAGTGCTGGTACCATTGTGCAACAACTGCTTCAAGAGGTCAGGCCCTTCCCATCTCTTTCCACAGTTGTGCCCTTACTATACATTGTCATTATTTCATACTTACATTACTAAAAGCATGGGTGCCACAAATATATTCAATGCATTCTATTCTTGAAAATTAATTCTACTTACCTGAACATCACTAAACCAAAGTGTTGCTATTATACTGCATATTTACTATTACCCTTACATTTCTTCTCCTGAAATGGTCCTTGAAGATTGATATTAGAACATCCAAATGCATTAAACAATTCATGTATCAAGTATTATCATTTGGAGTTCCATGTTGCAAAAAATTACAGTCCAAACTATTTCTCTCTGAATGTCATTAGGCCATTCACACATCCAGAAGTACCAAACAATCCTACATTGGGCCATGGGGTGACCTGGAATATTTCTATAGGTTATAGATAAACATACTTCAGAGATCAAATTGATTCCCTGTCACTTCTAAACATTATTTGTTGCACTACACTGCCTTCACAATGGAATACTATAAGCTAGCAGAATCGCATCATGCAGTCCTAATATACTTACAACACAATTACTTTCTTGATAAGCAGGTGAAAATGTAAGAAAATAATTCCTTCTATATATAGAGAGAGGTAAGAATGAAAAGTCAGATCATCCCTTTTTAAGTTTCAACACACTCGATGCTAATATTTTAAAAACACAACAATAGACAGTACCTCACAAGCCGAATCCAAAGGTACTTCTACAACTTCGTTTTCTCCAGATACTAATGCAGACATCATATCTATAAAATGTTATTCATAGATATACTCATGAGAACATTTTTTACTGTGTATTTTAAATACACATATGAATTTATCACGAAGCATTTTAATTCCAAGGAAATAAAATTACGAGCAAAAAATGATTTCTTGATTAAAGCAGATAAAGGGTGAAGAAGTTGGTAACAAAAGAGAAACAACAAAAGAAAAATATTTAACTGAAATGGATGTTACATTTCGATCTACATACATTAACTGGTGTTTTTATAACAGCATTTAAGCGTGGAAAAATGTTTAGCTATATTCACTAACTTACCACTTCTGTTATGATGACACACAGCAGTAAAACTGCCACTAGTGTTTTGCACTTGAAGAGCATTTTCAATAATACCGATACCATTTTCCTTTTTTGTAGTTGATGGATTTGCTGTTCCCTCCTATTAAAAAAATTCCCAACTTCAGAACACATTGTATTTATTCATTCATTCACCCACTCAGTCAGTTAGAAAATATGTATTTAGAGTCTATCAAATCATGGGCAATATTCTGGGAAAAGCTGAACATATAAACAAAGGCAGATTCTGCACTACATTTAATGGATGATGGAAATGTAAAAAAAAAAAAACAAAAACAGAAATACAAAATTCACTACTTTTATAATTGAAGTGAATAAAGGATAGTAAGGTCAAGATAAGAGAACTGTCACTTCCACCTGGGAAACTCAAGAAATGCTGCAAAAATAGGACCGGATTTTAAAAACAAGGAGGGTATAAATGCTTCCTACACAGGGCAACTGGATGAAAAGGATGAAGCAGAACACAACTTGGTAATTAGGAGTAGCAAAGTAATGTGGTAAAACTGGAACACAGCTATAGGAACAGGGATGGAAACTGAAAACAGGAGGCTCTCTCAGAAACACACCAGACACGTGCCATCCCGAAACATGAACTGTCCCCTCATGTAATGAGGATCCTCCCAATGAGGAGATGACTTAGTTCTTCACAAATATAGTTTACAAAGGTCACCAGGCAGCAATGTAAAGATAAATGAACTTAACACAGCAGGGTGAGAGGGGGGTAACCAGAAAAGACTACTCAAAAATTATAAGACAGAGAGTGAGTAAGCGTACTAAGATCTGAAAAATGGTAAGCACTTAGAAGATGCAGAACTTGGTGAATGAGACAACTGGTGATTGGAGGGAGGACTGTAGAGCTGGACCATTCCTGCTTGAATGTTTCACTGCTATTTGTGAGGGGTCATTTACTAGGGTGAAGAAGCCAGATGTCAGAGTGTATTATGGAGAGTCAGGAAAATTCAAGAAGGGTCAAGGACAGCTTCACTTGGCACTGTATCCAATTTGAGGCACCAGTAGATGTGATGCACAAGACAGAGCTGGCTGAATTACACTGGGAGTAGGAGTTAGTAACCTCACTCAGGAAAATTATATGGAGTTAAGAAGGTAAATATTTGAAAAATACACTAAAGTGATAGAATTCAATAATGCAAACATAGAAAGAACTTGCAAATTCTAAAATTATAAGGAAAGGAGGGAAATAAAATATCAGATGCAATTTTTCAATTACATAACTCAGTGTCTGTTCAAGGATATAAATATACTTTTATTTATATATGCAATATCGAGGTACAGAAAATTGCCAGGATATGCATTTTTAAATGCAATGAAATGGCTGAATTCTAAAACACCAATTCAAAATGCCAATTTAAGAGGATTCCTTTGTAAAAATTAATCTTCAAAGTTTTAAACTATAGAAGACTTCCTTCTCCATTTGTGTGCTTACAGAATTATGAGGCATGTTCAAATATACTATAACGTATGAAGGAGATATGAAACCCTATGTTGAATTTCCCATGGTTTTTCTTCAGCCCCAGTAAAGGACATACTAATAGCTCTGTTTTCCTCTTCATGCCAGATAGGATATTCATTAATAATCAGAGAGAGCATCTAGTATAAGGAAAATAAAGCTATGATTGTTCAAGTTGAAGATAAAAAATCTTCAAAAACATCTACGATTGTCAAGGAGGACCCAATATTCGTGGAAGGACAGAAGAAACAGAGTGAAATGTCAAGTGAAACATTCTTGAATTTAAGAGATGAACCAATCTATGGGCCAGGTAAAAAACTCTACATACTAAAGTTCATAAAGCTTCCTGAGAATAATATAAAGGGTCCCTTATGTGGGAGATATTTTTAAAAGTAAAATCTCATCAAACAGAGATGATTTTGTATACTCCCTTGGAAACCATTGCTTTATCATATCTCTATGATTAGGTAGTTTATATTAGAAAGAGTCATCACTTATGTTTAAGCTCATGTGGCATGTGTATATACAGGTGGCCACTACATACAGATATTATTGGCACAAGATCAATGAGAATAACTCCAGAAACAAATAATTGCTGCATATATTTCTCTAAGAGCGTTGTGGCTCAAAATATCTTTTCTGTGATCATCAACCAAGATTCAGAACCTCGCCTGGATAACCTGGCATTATAATTTTAATTAATAAAAAGATCACCCTGCAGGTCCTTCTCCCTCACCACAGCACCAACCCCACTTGGTGGCCACCATACTGCTTTTGCCTGCATTGTGTGCCTTTGTTCTGCCCAGGAAGCTTCGTCCCTTTAGTTTTTCATTTCACTGGAACGGACACAAACATTCTGCACAACCCACTCAGACTGCAGCAGCCCCAGGGGACCAGTGATTCCCAGGGACACTCACTGATCCCATAGCTGCCACAATCTGTGCAGGATGCCTACAGGTGAGAGGATAGCACAGCATGTCAGAAGGGGTCCTTGGGACTTAGGGGTCAAGAATGACAGGTCTCATCCTTTTAGACTCTTCTCTTCCTCCTCCTCCTCCTCCTCCCCTTCCCCTGATCACAAATGCTGACATACCTCTGGCAGTTCCTGCAGATTCCATGCCTACTACAGTAAGTGACATAACCAGGATACTGACATGTCATCTGACATCCACTCAGTCCTGGTACCACTGTGAAACAGCTGTTTCTATGGAAGAGGTCAGGCCCTTCCCATCTCTTTCCACAGTTGTGCCTTTACTGTACACATTCTCATTAGTTGATACTGACCCTTGTAAAAGCATGGCAGCCACAAATATATTCAATGCATCCAATTTTTGAAAATGAATTCTACTCATGAAAATATCACTAAACCAAATGGTTACCACAGTCCTACATATCTATTATTACCCATACTCTTCCTTCTCCTGTAGTGTTCCTTGAACATCTTTACTTGACAAGCCAAACATATTAAAATCTTTACGTTTCAGGCATTATCTTTTGTAGTTCCATGTGAGAAAATAATTATACTCCAACTCTTTCTCTCTCAGTACCTCTCATTAGTCCTTTCCCACATCCGTATGTACCATATAGTATTACACTGGGCTAAGGGTTCAACTGGAATGATTCTTTAGGTTCTTGATCAACATACTTCGGAGTCCTAATTGAGTCCTTGTCCCTTCTAGGCCTCACCTTTTGCACTACAGTGTACTGCCTTCTTAAATGTATGCTACAAACTAGCAGAATTATACTAGTCAGCTGCCATATACTTAGCACAGAATTGTTTTCTTAACTACCAGCTGAAAATTGTAAGACAAAAATTCCATACATGCATATACTGAGGTAAGAAGGAAAAGTCAGATCACCCCCATTTAGCATTTAACATCACTCAGTGCTGAGATTTTAACAGCGTAACACCACCACCAGTACACAGTACCTCATCATCTGAATCCCAAGGTGATTCTTCATCTTCCTTTGGTCCAGATCCTAACGTGCACCTCTTATCTGTAAAATGTCATTCACAGAGACATTCATGAGAATATGTTTCCCTGTGTATTTGAAATAGATACACAAGTCTATTGCCACTTGTTTTTATATCAATGAACTAAAATAACAAAAAATGATTTCAGGTTTGATGCAGTTTAAAGAACAAAGATGGTAGTATGAAGGAAAACAGCAAAAGAAAAATATTTGAAACAAATGGTTCTTACATAAGGATACACATAGTTTAACTGGTGTCTTTCTAAGAGCATTCAGGCATGTATAATTTTCAGAGATATTCACTAACTTACCACTTTGGATATATTCATGCATTACAGTGAAATTGACATTATTTTTTTGCTCTCGTGGAGCATTTTCAATAACACCAATAACATTTTCCTGTTTTGCAGTAGCTGGCTTTGCTCTCTCCTCCTGTAAAAAAAAAAATCCCACTTCAAAACATTGTATTTATTCACTCTCTGACCCACTCACTCAGTAAGTCAGACAATAAACATTTACTGTGTCAGCCAAATCATATGCAATATTGTGGGGTAAAGCAAAACATATAAAGACAAGGCAGATTCTACCAGATATTCAAGCAGGAGTTGAGATGTGTGGAAACAAATAAGAAGAGAAAGGGATAAGTCACCAGTTGTACAAATGAACTGAATAAATTACAGTAAGGTCATGAAGGAGAGAACAGTCCATTCTAACTGGGAAACTCCAGAATTTCTACAAAGATAGGACCACATTCCAAAAGGCACACAAAGTACAGACCAAAGGTGTGAAGAATTTCTAGACATGCAGGATGAACACCAGGATAAGGAAACAACATGCCAAAATAGGGGAAACAATATGATGTGGTAACACTTAAAACAGTTACAGGAACCGGGATGAAGAGTGAAAATGGCAGAATCAGTGGCAACTGCACCAGACACGTGCCATCCTAGAACATGAACTGTCCCCCTCATGTAATGAGGATCCTCCCAATGAGGAGATGTTTTAGATATTCACTAATACAGTTTAGAAAGGTCACCCAGGCAGCAATGTAAAGATAAATGAACTTTACAAGGCATGCTGGGGGAGGGTAACCAGAAAATATTATTCCAAAATTATAAGTCAGAGAGTGAGTAAGCATACTAAGATCTGAAAAATGGTACCCAGTTAGAAGATGCAGAACTTGGTAAATTAGAGAATTGGTGACTGGAGGGAGGATAGGAGAGCTGGACTGTTCCTGCTTGAATGTTTCACTGCTATTTGTGAGAGGTCTTTTACTAGGGTGAAGAAGCCAGATGTCAGAGTGTATTATGGAAAGTCAGGAAAACTCAAGAATGGTCAAGGACAGCTTCACTTGGCAATGGATCCAATTAGAGGCACCCAGTAGACGTGATGCACAAGACAGAGCTGGGCAAATACATTGGGTGTAGGAGTCAGTAACCTCACTCAGGAAAATTATATGGAGTTAAGAAGGTAAATATTTGAAATATACACTAAAGTGGTAAAATTCAATAATGCAATCATAGAAAGAAGTTGCAAATCCAAAATTATAAGGAGAAGAGGGAAATAAAATATGGGATGCAATTTTTCAGTAACATAACTCATGGTGTGTCTTATGGATATAAAATATACTTTTATTTATGCATGCAATATTGAGGGTACTAAAATTGCCAGGATATGCATTTTTAAATGCAATGAAATGGCTGAATTCTAAAACACCAATTCAAAATGCCAATTCAAGAGGATTCCTTTGTAAAAATTAATCTTCAAAGTTTAAAACTGTAGAAGACCTCCTTCTCCATTTGTGTGCTTACAGAATTAGGAGGCATGTTTAAATACACTATAATGTAAGAAGGAGATGTAAAACCCTATGTTGAATTTCACATGGTTTTTCTTCTGCCCTGGAAAAGGCCATACTAATAGCTCTATCTCCCTCTTTATGCCAGATAGGATATTAGTTAATAATAGGAGAGAGCATCTAGTATGAAGAAAATGTTCAAGTTGAAAATAAAAAGTCTTCAAAAACATCTACGATTGTCAAGGAAGACCCAATATTCATGGGAGGACAGAAGAAACAGAGTGAAATGTCAAGTGAAACATTCTTGAATTTAAGAGATGAACCAATCTATGGGCCAGGTAAAAACTCTACATACTAAAGTTCATAAAGCTTCCTAAGAATAATATAAAGGGTCCCTTATGTGGGAGATATTTTTAAAAGTAAAATCTCATCATACAGAGATGATTTTGGATACTCTCTTGGAAACCACTGCTTTATCATATCTCTATGATAAATAGTTTATATTAGAAAGAGTCATCACTTATGTTTAAGCTCATGTGGCATGTGTATATATAGGTGGCCGCTACATACAGATATTATTGGCACAAGATCAAAGAGAATAACTCCAGAAACGAATAATTGCTGTATTTTTTTCTCTAAGAGGGTTGTGGCCCAAATATCTTTTCTGTGATCATCAATCAAGATTCAGAACCTCCTTTGTACAACCTGATGTTATAATTTTAATTAATAAAAAGATCAAATAAAAGGTTTATTTATTTCTCTCTCCTTATTCTGTAAAAGATCTAAAAGAGCTACCAGAATTGTCTAAAACAGTAAGATATATTACTTAAGTAAGTTATGGACAGACAAAACACTAAGTTAGAAACCTGAAGCAAGAAACAAGAGTCTAAACTTGATAATTGATTAAGAAATCTATATGTGCACTTAAGTGTTGATCATTGAAACCAATTTTATGGCGAGTACATGTGGTGCTTATTTTTCCATTGAATGGGGAAAGGAGAGGATGGGTATACATATATACATAAAGAGTGCGATGTGAACCATCTGGGGGATGGACACGCTTGAAGCTCTGACTCAGGGAGGATGGGGGGACAAGGGCAATATACATGACCTAAATATTTGTACCCCACAATATGCTGAAAAAAAAATCTGCCAAGCCATATGATAGATATCCCCTGGCATTACCTGCGACGTAGGTTTGACTACATTCAGATTAAGACATCACTTTTCTATACTTAAATGAAATGAGGTTGAAATTCTTTCCTTTCTAAATTGCTATTAATTGATATATCCGAGGTACACATATACAGGGCATACGTATGATAATTTGACACAGTCATATTAATAGAATCACAGAGGGTATTTGGGATATCCATTAACTTAATCATTTTCAAATTGTCTTTCATTTCTTCATTGAAATCAGGTATATGTCATTCTGAAGAATATGAGCATCTTTTGCACTGACTATCTTTTCTGAATTTGCATTTAAAAGAATTTCCATTGAATTTCATAATATGGAGAGTTCTTGCTCTCATTAACTCCACTATTGTTGCAGAGTTTTTATAATAATCTGTCACCTTGACTCTCTTATTCAATTGCTCTATTTATTTTCCCTTCTCACATGAATTCTTCCCCTTCATCCCTTTCCCATTTACATGTCTGTTGAGCAGTCCTTTAGGCTTGCTTTCTAATTCTTGGCTCACACAATGGCAACTTAAAAAATTCTTTACTCCCAACCAAACTTTAGATATCTCAATAGTATACATATCACTCTATTGTGATTACACTGCTTTCTATTATGATCTTGAGGATGTACATTCTACCATCCTTGTCAGCATGATGAGGATCAGGGGGTGGTATGTGAAAAAAGCATGGATAAAAGGAAAGGTGTTTGTTTTTCTTCTTGTTGCTTAAACTTACTTACCTCTGTGAGACCTGGCTTAGTTGAAGCCTTGAAGGAAGTTTTCTCACCAGTGCCAGGTGGTTGAAAGGAAGGATGATGAAAGCCCTGCATTTTGACTGATGTTGTGCGAAGGCGTTGAACCACATGTGGATGATTAGAAATACTGTCCTCAATCATGGTTCCATTTTCTGTTCTCATAGTACATTGTGCCTTTACTACCATAAAAATAAAAAGTATATGAAAACATTTTTAACTAAATAATGAAAGATAACACAAGAACAGAAAATCTTCAAATAGCTTACCAATTTTTAGGGGTTGCTGAGAAGCAATCATTGGCTTTGTCAACCCTGGTTGTGGAACATTCTAGAACAAAAAACAACAGGTTTAAGAATAATGATTATCAAATTGGATAAATTAAGAATAATATTCACCATTACTATACGATCTAACACAAAGTGCACAGATTGTGGAGTCACTCAGATGTAGACACTACCTTTGAATCTCTGATTTGTTTAGCTACATCTTCTCACGGGGGGGGGGGGGAGGATTATGAGAGCCCATACAGATATACCCAAAATATTACTCCTCTCATCCCAAGTTCATTAATGTACAAACATTATGATATCCATTAGACTATATTCTTAAAAAAACAACTTAGGACAAAAATTTTCCCAGATACTTTAGAGCATTCTTGGAAAAAAGTAACATTAAGGAGCTTATATTAATCATGCGTTATATTTTGACATATGTTCGCATGATTAATCTTTGTATGAATTATCTCTTGCCCAGGAATATATGGGAGTTTAGCTTTTAGTAGTACCTTAGGCAAAAGGGTCAACGTTGCAAATACTATAAGTCACTTCTACCGTGTTCTAAACTAAACATAAGTCATTGTAAACATAAACATAAGTCTATGTACCCATAACATAAGTCATTGTACCCACTCAGGGCTTTGCAAGAAAGAGAGAAGTAAACAGGAATAAACCCTGTTGGGCAATAAGGGATGAGGGAAAGGCACACATAGATACTAAATAGAAAGCTGTAACTGAATATGGAGACAGAGAAGAAATCAATGGACAGACACTGAAGAAATGTCTTCTGCAAGAAGAATTTCGGTGGGTGTAAAACAATTTCAAAAGGTGGGAGAGCATGGAGAAGCACACAAACGAAAAGAAGCCATATTCCCAGTCTATGATTTATGAACATAACTCAAGGAAGAAAAGACATTAAGAACAGTGAGATATGTAACAGACATTTGTGTTCATAGCACATCTGTAATAATGTGGCCTTTTACTCAACAGTTACTTTTTGTCTCCACTTCCAGAGACTTCAATTTTACTCCTATAAAATGACACATTCCATTAGTCAAACATGGTCTCCTACCACTACCTGAAAGCTGAAAAAGAAAACTGGAAACAAAAATTTCCATCCATTTCCTCCGTGAGGAAAAATGGATAATCAGAATTCTAAACAGTAATGTGTGGCTTGTAATGATGTCATCTATTAAAGAAGTTTTTAGAATCCCTTGCTAGAAACAGCACAGAAGGGATATGGGTAGAATGGCTGAGTGGAGACATCAGGTACTGGATTCCAGGAGAAAGAGCAGAAAATTTCAGATGACAAGGCACATCCCGGGTCTAATTTGGAGGAATCAGTGCCAGAATCCACCACAGTTCCCACGGAGAGGTCCCAGGTCAGAACAAGAAGGAGCAAGATTCTGACAGAGAATTCCCAGAGGAATAGGGAGCCCATGGAAAGATAAGGTGGGGATGTTTGCTATTCCACCCCCAACACCTCTGACAGTCTGCAGTCTCCCAAACTGCAAGACAGCTCCTCTACCCCCAGGAGACTAAGCGCTGCTGCCCTCAGAGCACTGGGAGCTTCTTTAGCACAGAGCACAAGGCTGATGGCACCCTGCAGGTCCTTCTCCCTCACCACAGCACCAACCCCACTTGGTGGCCACCATACTGCTTTTGCCTGCATTGTGTGCCTTTGTTCTGCCCAGGAAGTTTCATCCCTTTAGTTTTTCATTTCACTGGAACGGACACAAACATTCTGCACAACCCACTCAGACTGCAGCAGCCCCAGGGGACCAGTGATTCCCAGGGACACTCACTCACTGATCCCATAGCTGCCACAATCTGTGCAGGATGCCTACAGGTGAGAGGATAGCACAGCATGTCAGAAGGGGTCCTTGGGACTTAGGGGTCAAGAATGACAGGCCTCATCCTTTTAGACTCTTCTCTTCCTCCTCCTCCTCCTCCTCCTCCCCTTCCCCTGCTCACAAATGCTGACATACCTCTGGCAGTTCCTGAGATTCCATGCCTACTACAGTAAGTGACATAACCAGGATACTGACATGTCATCTGACATCCACTCAGTCCTGGTACCACTATGCAACAGCTGCTTCTATGGAAGAGGTCAGGCCCTTCCCATCTCTTTCCACAGTTGTGCCCTTACTGTACACATTCTCATTAGTTGATACTGACCCTTGTAAAAGCATGGCAGCCACAAATATATTCAATGCATCCAATTTTTGAAAATGAATTCTACTCATGAAAATATCACTAAACCAAATGGTTACCACAGTCCTACATATCTATTATTACCCATACTCTTCTTTCTCCTGTAGTGTTCCTTGAACATCTTTACTTGACAAGCCAAACATATTAAAATCTTCACATTTCAGGCATTATCTTTTGTAGTTCCATGTGAGAAAATAATTATACTCCAACTCTTTCTCTCTCAGTACCTCTCATTAGTCCTTTCCCACATCCGTATGTACCATATAGTATTACACTGGGCTAAGGGTTCAACTGGGATGATTCTTTAGGTTCTTTTTTTTTTTTTTTTTTTTTGAGACAGAGTCTCACTTTGTTGTCCAGGCTAGAGTGAGTGCCGTGGCATCAGCCTAGCTCACAGCAACCTCAAACTCCTGGGCTCAAGCGATCCTCCTGCCTCAGCCTCCCGAGTAGCTGGGACTACAGGCATGTGCCACCATGCCCGGCTAATTTTTTATATATATATCAGCTGGCCAATTAATTTCTTTCTATTTATAGTAGAGACGGGGTCTCGCTCTTGCTCAGGCTGGTTTCGAACTCCTGACCTTGAGCAATCCGCCCGCCTCGGCCTCCCAAGAGCTAGGATTACAGGCGTGAGCCACCGCGCCCGGCCTTCTTTAGGTTCTTGATCAACACACTTCGGAGCCCTAAATGAGTCCTCGTCCCTTCTAGGCCTCACCTTTTGCACTACAGTGTACTGCCTTCTAAATATATGCTGCAAACTAGCAGAATTATACTAGTCAGCTGCCATATACTTAGCACAGAATTATTTTCTTAACTACCAGCTAAAAATCGTAAGAATTCCTTATATGCATATACAGAGGTGAGAAGGAAAAGTCAGATCATCTCCCTTTAGCATTTAACATCACTCAGTGCTGAGATTTTAACAGTGTAATTCCACCACTAGTATGCAGTACCTCATCATCTGAATCCCAAGGTGATTCTTCATCTTCCTTTGGTCCAGATCCTAACGTGCATCTCTTATCTGTAAAATGTCATTCACAGAGACATTCATGAGAATATGTTTCACTGTGTATTTGATATAGATACACAAGTCTATTGCCATTCATTTTTATATCAATGAACTAAAATAACAAAAAATGATTTCATTCCTTGGCCCATAGATTGATTCATCTCTTAAATTCAGGAATGCTTTACACTTGGCATTTCACTGTTTCTTCTGTTCTCCTACAAGTATTGGGTCCTCCTTTATGCAGTTTAAAAAACAAAGATGGTAGTATGAAGTAAAACAGCAAAAGAAAAATATTTGAAACAAATGATTTTTACATTTGGATCCATATACTTTCACTGGTGTCTTTCTAACAGCATTTAGGAATGGAAAATTTTCAGAGAGATTCGCTAACTTACCACTTCTGCTATTTTCGTGCATTACATTAAAACTGACATTATTTTTTTGCTCTCGTGGAGCATGTTCAATAACACCAATACCATTTTCCTGTTTTGCAGTAGCTGGCTTTGCTCTCTCCTCCTGTAAAAAAAATCTCACTTCAGAACATATTGTATGTATTCACTCACTGATCCAGTCACTCAGTAAGTCAGACAATAAACATTTACTGTGTCAGCCAAATCATATGCAATATTGTGGGGCAAAGCAAAACGTATAAAGACAAGGCAGATTTTGCCACATATTCAAGCAGGAGTTGAGACGTATAGAAACAAATAAGAAGAGAAAGGGATAAGTTACCAGTTGTACAAATGAACTGAATAAAGTACAGTAAAGGCACAAAGGAGAGAATAGTCCATTCTAACTGGGAAACTCCAGAAATGCTACAAAGATAGGACCACGTTCCAAAAGGCACACAAAGTACAGACCAAAGGTGTGAAGAATTTCTAGACATGCAGGATGAGCACAAGGATAAGGAAACAACATGCAAAATAGGGGAAGCAAAATGATGTGGTAACACTTCAAAACAGATATAGGAACCGGGGTGGAGAGTGAAAACGGCAGAATCGGTCACAACTGCATCAGACATGTGCCATCCTAGAACATGAACTGTCCCCTCCTATAATGAGGATCCTCCTAATGAGGAGATGACTTAGATATTCACAAATACAGTTTAGAAAGGTCACCCAGGAAGCAATGTAAAGGTAAATGACTTCACAAGGGATAGTGTGGGGAGGGTAACCAAAAAAAATTATTCTAAAATTATAAGTCAGAGAGTGAGTAAGTGTGCCAAGATCTCAAAAATGTAAAGCAGGTAGAAGATGCAGAACTTGGTGAATGAGAGAACAGTGACTGGAGGGAAGACAGGAGAGTTGGACTGTTCCTGTTTGAATCTTTCACTGCTATTTGTGAGGGGTCATTTACTGGGGTGAAGAAGCCAGATGTCAGAGTATATTATGGAGAGTCAGGAAAATTCAAGAAGGGTCAAGGACAGCTTCACTTGGCACTGTATCCAAATTGAGGCACCCAGTGGACGTGATTCACAAGACAGAGTTTGGTGAATACATTGGGAGTAGGAGTAGGTAACCTCACTCAGGAAATTTATATGGAATTAAGAAGGTAATTATTTTAAAAATACACTAATGTGATAGAATTCAATAATGCAATCATAGAAAGAACTTGCAAATTCTAAAATTATGAGGAAAGGAGGGAAATAAAATATCGGATGCAATTTTCAATTACATAACTCAGTGTCTGTTTCAAGGACATAAAATATACTTTTATTTACATACGCAAATATTGACTTCCTGAAAATCGCCAGGATAATGCATTTTTAAATGCAATGAAATGGTTGAATTCTAAAACACCAATTGAAAGTGCCAATTCAAGAGGATTCCTTTGTAAAAATTAATCTTCAAAGTTTTAAACTGTAAAAGACCTCCTTCTCCATTTGTGTGCTTAAAGAATTATGAGGCATGTTTAAATATACTAAAATGTAAGAAGGAGATATGAAACCCTATGTTGAATTTCACATGGTTTTTCTTCTGCCCTGGTAAAGGATATACTAATAGCTCTATTTTCCTCTTTATGCCAGATAGAATATTAGTTAATAATAGGAGACAGCATCTAGAATGAAGAAAATAAAGCTATGATTGTTCAAGTTGAAGATCAAAAATCTTTAAAAACATCTACGATTGTCAAGGAGGACCCAATACTTTAGGAGAACAGAAGAAACAGAGTGAAATGCCAAGTATAAAGCATTCCTGAATTTAAGAGATGAATCAATCTATTGGCCAGGTTAAAAAACTCTACATACTAAATTCATAAAGTTTTCTGGGAATAATATAAATGGTCCGCTATATAGGAGATATTTTTTTCTTGGAAAATTAATATATGTATTTGAGACAGGGTCTCACTGTTTTATCTAAGCTACAGTATAGTGGTGTCTTCATAGCTCACAGCAACCTTAACAATAATCATCAAGAGAGGATTTTGTACACTCCATTCAAAACCATTGGATTATAATGTCTCTAGGACTAGTAATTTATGTGAGAAAGGAGTCATCACTTATGTTTAAGTTCATGTGGCATGTGTATATACAGGTGGCCGCTACATACAGATATTATTTGCACAAGATCAATGAGAATAACTCCAGAAACAAATAATTGCTGCATTTATTTCTCTAAGAGGGTTGTGGCTCAAAATTACTTTTCTGTGATCATCGATCAAGATTCAAAACCTCCCTTGTACAACCTAATGTTATAATTTTAATTAATAAAAAGATCAAATAAAAGGCTTATTTATTTCTCTCTCCTTATTGTCTAAAAGATCTAAAACAGCTGCCATAATTGTATCAAACAATAAGATATTTTAGTTAGGTAAGTTATGGATAGACAAAACATTAAGATAGAAACCTTAGCAAGAAACAAGAGTGTAAACTTAATAATTGATTAAGAAATCTCAGATAAAGAAAATGGCGGAATAAAGGTTACCCCCTGGACTCCTGCTCCCAGAGGAGGCGGCATAGATCTTGGTCTCCTACACTTGCGTGGATCTCCCCCCTACAAGGACAGCATGGAGAATCTGTAGAGGTTCAGCACGGGACTCTCATAAAAGGAAAAACAAGGTGACTGGGAGATAAGATCATGTTTCCTGAGACACAAAACAAGCAATAGGGCGCGTGGGAGGGCACCGGCCCACCGGGCCAGGGGGTGAAGTGGGATCAGACCCACAGGAGAACTCCTTGCTTCCCCATTGACCTCCACACCCACCCAGCCAGGGACCTGACACTGGTGCAAAATCATGGCAGGAGAAGAGGGTGCTGCAGAGTGTGGTCAATGGTGGAAAACACCGTCACGGCAGGAGAAGAGGGTGCTGCAGAGTGTGGTCAATGGTGGAAAACACCGTGATCTCCCCTGAGCCCCGTGCTAGGATGGCTCCAAGACAGGAGGAAACTAAACTGAGCTGACAGGGGAGGCAGTTAGATGTCTTGCCTCTGGTAACCAATGGGGCCAGCCCTACAGAGCTGTTCACTAAGTTGGGTATTCTAAGCTGTAACTGCTTAGGGCAAATAAGACTGCATAGGGTGGGGTCAATAAGAGTGAGAGCTATGGCTGAACAGGCGGTCGGGCAGGCGGCACAGAAGAGCCTACGGGACGGCCTGTTGACCCAGACTCCCAACCTGGCACCTGTCACACCCTAAACAGTTGCCCCCAGTACTGGTGCCCTGCAAGTGAGCAAATGGCCGCCATTGAGGGGGTCCACAACTCAGTCGTCATACAGTGCGGTGGGCAAGCCCCCATCCCCCTCCCAGCCTAGAGTCTCTGCTGGCAAATTCCGCCCCTACACAATCTGCAATCGGCTCTCCAGGCCTGGCTTGATCAACGAACTACTGAGAAGACTAACAGACGAGGGGAGTTATAGCTACTGGGGTGCCGGGGTGCAGGGCAGACTGGGGAGCTACCTCCTCCCCCCAGCGCACATCTCTCCTGCCAAAAGTGATAGACTCCACCCATGGAGGCGGGGTGAGACAAGAAAACCCACTCTCCCCCAGATCTAGGGAGAACTCGCTTGACCTGTGTAGTGCGTAAGCACAGAGTGTAAAAGACTGTGCTTCCCAGAACAGCTCAGGTCACGCAGTTGAACAAAAAGCTGGGACTGGACCTCCTCCCCGGTCAGGGGCAGGCTCCACAACTATCTACCCCCATCAGGGAAACCTTCTAAGTGTTGTGGAAGAGCTCCCCCCAGTGGATGATCAAGGAACTACAGAAGAGAGGATGCCTGAGCTCCAGCACTTGATACAGATGTGAAATCTCCGGTAATTCAAAAAATCAAACCGAAAATAATCCCCCTAGGAGATGCACCAGCTCTCAAGAAATGGAGACTGAACAAACCCAAAACACTAAAACGACAGAAAAAGAACTCCAAAATTGGATTGTAAGAATGCTCAATGATATGCAAGAAAAAATGGATAACCAACACAAGGAAACTACAAAGAAGATACAGGACTTGGAACAAAGATTCACTAAGGAAATCGAGACCTTGAAGAAGAATCAATCCGATATCCTGGAAATGAAGAATTTATTCAGGGAAATTCAAAACACAGTGGAAAGCCTCAAAAATAGGGTGGACCAAACAGAAGAAAGAATCTCAGAGATTGAAGGCAACACATTCAAACTAAATAAGTTAATCACAGAGTTAGAGCAGAAAAATAAGACACATGAGCAAAGCTTACAAGAATTGTGGGATTATATGAAGAAAAATAACCTGTGGGTCCACTGGATTCCGGAGAAGGAGGAAGAAAAAACCCAAGGGTTGGATAAGCTATTTGAAGAAATAATTGAGGAAAATTTCCCAGGTCTAACCAGTAACCTAGAATTAGAAATACAAGAGACCAGAAGGACTCCTGGGAGACACAATGCAAACAGGAAAACACCACAACTTGTAGTCATCAGACTGACCAAAATATCAACAAAAGAGACCCTCCTACAAGCTGTAAGGCGAAAGAAGCAAGTTACATACAAAGGAAAACCAATCTGAATAACACCAGATTTCTCAACTGAAACAACACAAGCAAGGAGAGACTGGGGCCCCATTCTCACTCTTCTGAAACAAAACAATGCCCAGCCTAGAATCTTATTCCCTGCAAAACTAAGTTTTGTATGTGAAGGAGAAATCAAGACATTCTCAGATAAGCAAAGACAGGGAGTTCACCAAGACAAGACCAGCCCTTCAAGAAGTACTCAAAACAGTGTTACCCACAGATCAGCACAATAAACACTCACAAATGTAAATCTACTCAAAGCTAAAGATCAAAGCCCAGATACTATAATGGCTCAAGAGAGAAAACAGAGCAACAAAGTTCAACCCAACATAATGAACAGAAATCGTCCCCACCTATCAGTTATCTCAATAAATGTGAATGGCTTGAACTCCCCACTCAAGAGACATAGGCTGGCCAAATGGATAAAAAACATAAGCCAAGTATCTGCTGCTTTCAGGAAACACATCTAACCTTCAAGGATGCAATTAGACTAAAGGTAAAGGGGTGGAGAACAATTTTTCAAGAAAACGGAAGCCAAAAGCTGGCATGGCGGTGGTGATTACAGATAACTTAGTTTTTAAATCAACAAAAGTAATAAAAGACAAAGAAGGTCGCTATATAATGGTGAAGGGTACAGTTCAACAAGAAGACATAACAATTCTAAATATATATGCACTCAACCTAGGTGCACCAACATTCATAAAGCAAACTCTACTGGATCTAAACAAATGGATAAACAACAACACCATAATAGTTGGAGGCTTTAACACCCCACTGACAACACAGGACAGATCCTCCAAACAGAAAATCAACAAAGAAATAGTGGACTTAAACAGAACCGTAGAACAAATGAGCCTGACTGACATCTATAGGACATTCTACCCCAAAACCACTGAATATATGTTCTTCTCATCAGCTCATGGGTCATTCTCTAAGACTGACCATATCCTAGGACACAAAGCATGTCTCAAACAATTTAAAAAAATAGAAATTATACCATGTATTTTTTCAGACCACAATGGAATAAATGTAGAAATAGATCCTAACAGGAGTCCTCATTTCTACACAAAGTCATGGAAACTAAACAACGTTCTGCTGAATGATCACTTCATAAATGAGGAAATCAAGATGGAAATCAAAAGATTCTTGAAACTAAACGACAAAGGTGACAGAAGTTACCAAAACCTGTGGGACACAGCTAAACAGTCATGAGAGGAAAGTTTATTTCCATAAATGCCTATATCCTAAAGTCAAAAAGATCACAAATAGACAATCTAATTTAATGACTCAAAGAGATGGAAAAAGAAGAACAGACCAACCCCAAACCCAGCAGAAGAAGTGAATTCATTAAGATCAAATCAGAACTAAAAGAAATTGACAACAGGGAAACTATATGGAAGATTAATAAAACAAAAAGTTGGTTCTTTGAAAAAATAAACAAAATTGACACACCATTGGCTAGGCTAACGAAAAGCAGAAAAGAGAAATCTCTAATAAGTTCCATCAGGAACAATAAAGCAGAAATTACAACTGATGCCACAGAGATATAAGATTTAATTTATGAATACTACAAAAACCTCTATGCACACAAACTGGAAAATGCAGAGGAAATGGACAATGTCTTAGAAACACACAGCCTCCCTAGGCTCAACCAGGAAGAAATAGAATTCCTGAACAGACCAATATCAGATACTGAAACTGAAACAGCAATAAAAAACCTTCCTAAAAAGAAAAGTCCTGGACCAGATGGTTTCGCACCCAAATTTTACCACACCTACAAAGAAGAACTGGTGCCTATCCTGCAGAAATTATTCCACAACATCGAGAAGAATGGAATTCTCCCCAACACATTTTATGAAGCAAACATAACCCTGATACCAAAACCAGGAAAGGATGCAACAAAAAAAGAAAACTACAGACCAATATCCCTTATGAATATAGATGCAAAAATTCTCAACAAAATCCAGGTGCTTTTCGAGAAAATAATTCATCACAACCAAGTGGGCTTCATCCCAGGGATGCAGGGATGGTTCAACATATGCAAATCTATAAATGTAATTCACCATATAAACAAAAGCAAAAACAAAGACCATATGACCCTCTCAATAGATGCAGAGAAAGCATTTGACAAAATTCAACACCATTTTATGATAAGAACGCTAAACAAAATAGGCATAGACGGGGCTTGCCTAAAAATGATACAAGCCATATATGACAAACCCACAGCTAATATCATACAGAATGGGAAAAAATTGAAAGCATTCCCACTTAGAACTGGAACAAGACAAGGTTGCCCACTATCTCCACTTCTGTTCAACATAGTGTTGGAAGTCCTCGCTATAGCAATCAGACAAGAGAATGGAATTAAGGATGTCCAAAGGAGAGCAGAAGAGATCAAACTCTCACTCTTTGCTGATGACATGATATTATACCTAGAAAACTCCAAGGATTCAACCATGAGACTCCTTGATCTGATAAATGAATTTGGTAAAGACTCAGGATACAAAATCAATACACAGAAATCAGAGACATTCATATATGCCAACAACAGTAAAAGTGAGAACCAAATTAAAGACTCAATTCCCTTCAAAATAGCAACAAAGAAAATAAAGTACCTTGGAACATATTTAACTAAGGAGGTAAAAGACCTCTACAGGGAGAACTATGAAACACTGAAGAAGGAAATAGAGGAGGATGTAAACAGATAGAAGAATATACCATGCTCATGGGTCAGCAGAATCAACATTGTTAAAATGTCTATACTACCCCAAGTGACCTACAGAGTCAACACAATCACTATCAAAATACCATCATTATTTTTCACAGATATAGAAAAAATAATTTTATGCTTCGTTGGAACCAGAGAAGACCCTGTATAGCAAAATCAATCCTAGGCAATAAAAACAAAATAGGAGGTATCAATTTACCAGACTTCAAACTATACTACAAGGCTATCGTCATTAAAACAGCTTGGGACTGGCACAAGAACAGGGACATTGACCAGTGGAACAGAACAGAGAACTCAGACATAAAACCATCTTCATATAGCCAACTAATCTTTGGCAAAGCAGACACAAACATACACTGGGGAAAAGAATCCTTATTCAATAAATGGTGCTGGGAAAACTGGAGAGCCACATGTAGAAGACTGAAATAGGACCCACACCTATCACCTCTCAAAAAATCATCTCACACTGGGTAACAGACTTGAACCTTAGGTGTGAAACCATTAGAATTCTAGAGGAAAATGTTGGAAATACCCTTCAAGACATTTGCCTAGGCAAAGAATTTGTGAAGAAGACCCCAAATGGAATCACAACAGCAACAAAAATAAACAAATGGGACATGATCAAATTAAAAAGCTTCTGCACAGCCAAAGCAACTGTCAAGAGAGCAAACAGATAACCCACAGAATGGGAGAAAATTTTCACAAGCTACACATCCAATAAAGGGCTGATAACTAGAATCTATTTAGAACTCAGGAAAATCAGCAAGAAAAAATCAAACAACCCTATCAAAAAATGGACAAAGGACATGAACAGAAACTTCTCAAAAGAAGACAGAAGAATGGCCCACAAACATATGAAAAAATGCTCAACATCTCTAATCATCAGGGAAATGCAAATCAAAACCACAATGAGATATCACTTAACTCCAGTGAGAATGGCCTTCATCAAAAAGTCCCCAAACAACAAATATTGACGTGGATGGGGGGAGTGAGGAACACTCCTACACTGCTGGTGGTACTACAAACTAGTTCAACCTCCATGGAAAGCAATATGGAGATATCTCAAAGCGATACTAGTATCTACCATTTGATCCAGCAATTCTACTACTGGGTGTCTACCCAAAAGATCAAGAGTCACTTTATGTAAAAGACACCTGCACTTGAATGTTTATAGCAGCACAATTTACAATTGCAAAGCTATGGAAACAACCCATGTGCCCATAAATCCAAGAGTGGATTCATAAAATGTGGTATATGTATACCCTGAAATATTACTCAGCTTTAAGAAACAATGGTGATATAGCACCTCTTGTATATTCCTGGATACAGCTGGAACCCATTCTATTAAGTGAAGTATTCCAAGAATGGAAAAACAAGCACCACATGTACTCACCAGCAAATTGGTATTAACGGATCAACACGTAAGTGGACATATAGGAGTAACATTTATCGGGTGTCGGGAGGATGGGAGAGGGGAGGAGGGGATGGGTATATACAATCACAACGAGTATGATGTGCAACATTTGGGGCATGGATACGCTTGAAGCTCTTACTCGAGGGGGAAGGGGGGCATCAGCAATATATGTAACCTTAACACTTGTACCCCCATAATACGCTAAAATAAAAAAAAAATTAACAAAAAAATAAACACACTGATGGCAGAATAGTAAAAAAAAAAAAGAAATTTCAATCCTATACATATCACTGTCTTGTGATTACACTGCTTTCTATTATGATCTTGAGGATGTACATTTCTATGATCCTTGTCAGCATGATGAGGATCAGGGGGTGGTATGTGAAAAAAGTATGAATAAAAGAAGGTGTTTTTGTTGTTCTTCTTGTTGCTTACAGTAACTTACCTCTGTAAGACCTGGCTTAGTTGAAGACTTGAAGGAAGCTTTTACACCAGGGCCAGGTGGTTGAATGGAAGGATGATGAAAGCCCTGCATTTTGACTGATGTGGTGGGAAAGCGTTGAACCACATGTAGATGATTAGAAATACTGTCCTCAATCATAGTTCTATTTACTGTTCTCATAGTACATTGCGCCTCTACTACCATAAAAATAAAGAGTATGTGAAAGCGTTTTAAACTAGATAACGAAAGATAACACAAGAATAGAAAATCTTCAAATAGCTTACCAATTTTCATGGGTTGCTGAGAAACAGTGAGTGGCTTTGTCAACCCTGGTTGTGGAACATTCTAGACCAAAAAACAATAGGTTTAAGAATAATGAGTATCAGATTGGATAAATTAAGAATAATATTCACCATTACTATAAAATCTAACACAAAGTGCACAGACTGTGGAGTCACTTGGATGTAGACACTACCCTTGAATCTTTGATTTATTCAGCTACATCTTCTCATCGGGAGAGGATTATGAGAGCTCATACAGATATACCCAAAATATTACTCCCCTCACCCCTAGTTCATTATTATACAAAAATTATGATATCCATTGGACTATATTCTTAAAAAAACAACCTGGGACAAGAATTTTCCCAGATACTTTACAGCATACTTTGGAAATAAGTAACATTAAGGAGCTTATATTAATCATGTGTTATATTTTGACATATGTTCGCATGATTAATCTTTGTATGAATTATCTCTTGCCCAGTAACATAGGGGAGTTTAGCTTTTAGTAGTACATTAGGCAAAAGGTCAACATTGCAAATAGTATAAGTCACTTCTATCATGTTCTTCAAAAAGCTAAATATAAGTCTTTGTACCCACTCGGGGCTTTGCAAGACAGAGAGAAGTAAACAGGAATAAACCCTGTTGAGCACTGATGGATGAATTAAAGGCACACATAGCTACTAAACAGAAAGTTGTAACTAAATATGGAGACAGATAGGAATTCAATGGATAGACTGAAGAAATGTCTGCAAAAAGAATTTCTGTGGGTGTAAAACAATTTCAAAGGTTGGGAGAGCATGGAGAAATACACAAACAAAAAGAAGAGATATGCCCAGTCTATGATTTATGAACATAACTCAAGGAAGAAAAGACATTCAGAACAGTGAGATATGTAACAGACATTTGTGTTCATAGCACATCTATAATAATGCTATCTTTTACTTGACAGTTACTTTTTGTCTCCACTTCCAGAGACTTTAATTTTACTCCTATAAAATGACACATTCCATTAGTTAAACATGGTCACCTACCACTACCTGAAAGCTGAGAAAGAAAAATGGAAACGAAAATGTTCCATCCATTTCCTCCTTGAGGAAAAATGGGTAATCAGAATTCTAAACAGTATTGTGTGGCTTGTAATGATGTCATCTATTAAAGAAGTTTTCAGAATCACTTGCTAGAAACAACACAGAGGGGATACAGGCAAAACAGCTGAGTGGAAACATCAGGCACTGGATTCCAGGAGAAAAAGAGCAGAAAATTTCAGATGATAAGGCACACTCCAAGTGTAATTCTGAGAAAACAGTGCCAGAACCCACCACAGATCCTACGCAAAGAGTTCTCAGGGCAGAACAAGAAGGAGGAAGATTCTGGCAGTGAGAAATGCAAGAGGAATTGGGAGCCCCATGGAAAGGTAAGGTGGGGGTTTAGCTATTCCTCCCCTCACACCGCTGACAGTCTGCATGATCCCAAACTGCAAGACAGCTCCTCTACCCACAGGAGAGTAAGTGCTGCTGCCCTCAGGGAACTGGGAGCTTCTCCAGCACAGAGCACAAGGCTGCTGGCACCCTGCAGGTCCTTCTCCCTCAGGACAGCACAGACTCCACTTGGCAG
Organism: Microcebus murinus; assembly: GCF_040939455.1. Classification (NCBI taxonomy): domain Eukaryota; kingdom Metazoa; phylum Chordata; class Mammalia; order Primates; family Cheirogaleidae; genus Microcebus; species Microcebus murinus. The sequence goes on from NC_134118.1 coordinate 10,907,239, forward strand.
CCACCATACTGCTTTTGCTCGAATTGTGTGCCTTTGTCCTGCCCAGGGAGCTTCAGCCCTTTAGTTTGTCATTTCACTGGAACAGACACAAACATTTTGCACAAACCACCTAGACTGTAGCAGCTCCAGGGGACCAGTGAGTCTTGGGGAAACCGACTGATCCCATAGCTGCCACTTTTGTGCAGTATGCCTACAGGTGGGAGGACAGCACAGCATGTCAGCAGGGGTCTTTGGGACTTAGGGATCAATAATGACAGTTATCATCCTTTTAGACTCTTTTCCTCCTCCTCCGTCCCTTTCCCTCCTCAACAATGCTGACACAGCACTGGCAGCTGCTGCAGATTCCATGCCTACTACAGTAAGTGACACATAACCAGGATACTGACATGTCATCTGACATCCACTCAGTCCTGGTACCACTGTGCAACAGCTGCTTCTATGGAAGAGGTCAGGCCCTTCCCATCTCTTTCCACAGTTGTGCCCTTACTGTACACATTCTCATTAGTTGATACTGACCCTTGTAAAAGCATGGCAGCCACAAATATATTCAATGCATCCAATTTTTGAAAATGAATTCTACTCATCAAAATATCACTAAACTGTTACTACAATCCTACATATTTATTATTATCCATATTCTTCCTTCTCTTGTAGTGTTCCTTGAACATCTTTACTTGACAAGCCAAATATATCAAAATCTTCACGTTTCAGGCACTATCTTCTGTAGTTCCACGTGGGAAAATAATTATACTCCAAGTCTTTTTCTGTCAGTACCTCTCATTAGGCCTTTCCCACATCCTTTTGTACCATACCATCTTACAATGGGCTACGGGTTCAACTGGAATGATTTTTAAGGTTCTGGATCAACATACTTTGGAGCCCTAATTGAGTCCTTGTCCCTTCTAGGCCTCACCTATTGCACTACAGTGTACTGCCTTCTGAAATGTATGCTACAAACTAGCAGAATTATACTAGTCAGCTGCCATATACTTAGCACAGAATTGTTTTCTTAACTACCAGCTGAAAATTGTAAGACAAGAATTCCTTATATGCATATACAGAGGTGAGAAGGAGAAGTCAGATCACTCCCCTTTAGCATTTAACATCACTCAGTGCTGAGGTTTTAACAGCGTAACACCACCACAGTACGCAGTACCTCATCATCTGAATCCCAAGATGATTCTTCATCTTCCTTTGGTCCAGATCCTAACGTGCACCTCTTATCTGTAAAATGTAATTCACAGAAACATTCATGAGAATATATTTTGCTGTGTATTTGAAACACATATACAAGTCTATTGCCACTCATTTTTATATCTATGAACTAAAATAACAAAAAATGATTTCAGGTTTGATGCAGTTTAAAGAACAAAGATGGTAGTATGAAGGAAAACAGCAAAAGAAAAATATTTGAAACAAATGGTTCTTACATAAGGATACACATAGTTTAACTGGTGTCTTTCTAAGAGCATTTAGGCATGTAAAATTTTCAGAGATATTCACTAACTTACCACTTTGGATATATTCATGCATTACAGTAAAATTGACATTATGAGCATTTTCAATAACACCAATACCATTTTCCTGTTTTGCAGTAGATGGCGTTGCTCTCTCATCCTGTAAAAAAAAAATCCCACTTCAAAACATTGTATTTATTCACTCTCTGACCCACTCACTCAGTAAGTCAGACAATAAACATTTACTGTGTCTGCCAAATCATATGCAATATTGTGGGGCAAAGCAGAACGTGTAAAGACAGGCAGATTCTACCAGATATTCAAGCAGGAGTTGAGATGTGTGGAAACAAATAAGAAGAGAAAGGGGTAAGTCACCAGTTGTACAAATGAACTGAATAAAGTACAGTAAGGTCATGAAGGAGAGAACAGTCCATTCTAACTGGGAAACTCCAGAATTTCTACAAAGATAGGACCACATTCCAAAAGGCACACAAAGTACAGACCAAAGGTGTGAAGAATTTCTAGACATGCAGGATGAGCACAAGGATAAGGAAACAACATGGCAAATAGAGGAAGCAAAATGATGTGGTAACAGTTCAAAACAGCTCTAGGAACTAGGATGGAGAGTGAAAACAGCAGAATCAGTCGGAACTCCATCAGACACGTGCCATCCTAGAACATGAACTGTCTCCCTCATGTAAGGAGAATCCTCTCAATGAGGAGACGACTTAGATCTTCACAAAAACAGTTTAGAAAGGTCACCCAGGCAGCAATGTAAAGATAAGTGAACTTCACAAGGCAGGCTGTGGGGAGGGTAACCAGAAAAGATAATTCCAAAATTATGAGTCAGAAAGTAAGCAAGCATACTAAGATCTGAAAAATGGTAAGCAGGTAGAAGATGCAGAACATGGCGAATAAGATAACTAGTGACTGGAGAGAGGATGGTTCCTGCTTGAATCTTTCATTGCTATTTGTGAGGGGTCTTTTACTAGGGTGAAGAAGCCAGATGTCAGAGTATTATGGAGAGTCAGGATGACTCAGAGAAGGGCCAAGGACAGCATCACTTGGCAATGTATCCAATTTCAGGCACCCAGTGGACGTGATGTACAAGACAGAGCTGGGTGAATACATTCGGTGCAGGTGTTGGTAACTTCACACAGGAGAATTATATGGAGTTATAAGGGAAATATTTGAAAAATACTCTAAAGTGATACAATTCAATAATTCAAACATAGAAAGAACTTGCAAATTCTAAAATTATGAGGAAAGGAGGGAAATAAAATATCAGATGCAATTTTCAATTACATAACTCAGTGTCTGTTTCAAGGACATAAAATATACTTTTATTTACATACGCAAATATTGACTCCCTGAAAATTGCCAGGATAATGCGTTTTTATATGCAATGAAATGGTTGAATTCTGAAACACTGATTCAAAATGCCAATTCAAGAGGATTCCTTTGTAAAAATTAATCTTCAGAGTTTTAAAATATAGAAGACCTCCTTTTCCCTTTGTGTGCTTACAGAATTATGAGGCATGTTTAAATACAGTATAATGTAAGAAGGAGATGTGAAACCCTATGTTGAATTTCACATGGTTTTTCTTCTGCCCTGGAAAAGGCCATACTAATAGCTCTATTTTCCTCTTTAAGCCAGATAGGATATTAGTTAATAATAGAAGAGAGCATCTAGAATGAAGAAAATAAAGCTATGATTGTTCAAGTTGAAGATCAAAAATCTTCAAAAACATCTATGACTGCCAAGGAAGACCCAATACTTGTAGGAGAACAGAACAAACAAAGTGAAATGCCAAGTCTAAAGCATTCCTGAATTTAAGAGATGAATCAATCTATTGGCCAGGTAAAAAATCTCTACGTGCTAAAAGTTCATAAAGCTTCCTGAGAATAATATAAAAGGTCCCCTTTGCGGGAGATTTTTTTTCTTAGAAAATTAATGTATTTATTTATTTATATATATAAATATATTTTTTTTGAGACAGCAGCTCACTCTGTTGTCGGAGCTACAGTGCAGTGATGTCTTCACAGCTCACAGCAACCTTAATAATCATCATCAAGAGAGGATTTTGTACACGCCATTGGAAACCATTGCTTTATCATGTCTCTAGGACTAGTAGTTTATGTGACAAAGGAGTTATCAATTATGTTTAAGTTCATGTGGCATGTGTATATATAGGTGCCACTACATACAGATATTATTAGTACAAGATCAATGAGAATAACTCCAGAAACAAATGATTGCTGCATTTATTTCTCTAAGAGAACTGTGGCTCAAAATTTCTTTTCTGTGATCATCCATCAAGATTTGGAACCTCCCCTTTATAACCTTACATTATAATTTTAATTAATGAAAAGATTAAATAAAAGGCTTATTTATTTCTCTCTCCTTATTCTCTAAAAGTTCAAAACAGCTACCAGAATTATATCAAACAGTAAGATATATTACTTAGGTAAGTTATGGATAGACAAAACACTAAGTTTGAAACTTTAAGCTAGAAATAAGAGTCTAAACTTAATAATTTATTAAGAAATCTATATGTGCACTTAGGTGTTGATCATTGAAACCAATGATGATGAAGACATACGGTGCTTATATTTACATTGGGAGGGGGGAGAAGGGATGTGTATATACATACATAATGAGTACGATGCTCACCATCTGGGGATGGATACCCTTTAAGCTCTGCCTGACAGAGGAGGGGAGGAAAGGGCAATATATGTAACCTAAACATTTGTACCCCTATAATATGCTAAAAAAATTTTAAATAAATCTACCAAGCCACAAGACAGATATCCCTTGGCATTACCTGCGACATAGGTTTGACTACATTCAGATTAAGACATCACTTTTCTAAATTTAAATGAAATGAGGTTGAAATTCTTTCCTTTCTAAATAGCTCTTTAAATTGATGCATATGAGGTACACATACATGGAGCACACATGTGATAATTTGGCACATTCATATTAATAGAATCATATATCCATTAACTTAATCATTTTTAAATTGTCTTTCATTTCTTCATTCAAATCAGGTACATGTCATTCTAAAGAATATGAGCATCTTTTGCACTATATCTGTCTTTTCTGAATTTGTATTTGAAAGAATTTCCATTGAATTTTATAATATGGAGAGTTCCTGCTCTCATTAACTCCACTATTGCTGCAGTGTTTTTATAATAATCTGTCACCTTGACTCTCTTATTCAATCGTTCTATTTATCTTGCCCTTCTCACATGAATTCTTCCCCTTCATCCCTTTCTGATCTACATGTCTGTTGAGCAGTCCTTTTGGCTTGCTTTCTAATTCTCTGCTCACACAAAAGCAACTCAAAGAATTCTTTACTCCCAAACTTTAGAAATCTCAATCCTATACATCTCTCTCTCTTGTGATTACACTTTCTATTATGATCTTGAGGATGTACATTTCTATGATCCTTGTCAGCATGATGAGGATCAGGGGGTGGTATGTGAAAAAAGCATGGATAAAAGAAGGGGTTTTTGTTGTTGCTTAAACTAACTTACCTCTGTGAGACCTGGCTTAGTTGAAGACTTGAAGGAAGCTTTTACACCAGGGCCAGGTGGTTGAATGGAAGGATGATGAAAGCCCTGCATTTTGACTGATGTTGTGGGAAAGCGTTGAACCACATGTGGAAGATTAGAAATACTGTCCTCAATCATGGTTCCTTTTTTTGTTCTCATAGTACATTTTGTCCCTGCCACCATAAAAATAAAGAGTATATGGAAACATTTTTAATTAAAGAACAAAAGATAACACAAGAATAGAAAATCTTCAAATAGCTTACCAATTTTCATGGTTTCCTGAGATGCAGTCATTGGCTTTGTCAACCCTGGTTGTGGAACATTCTAGAAAAAACAACAACAGGTTTAAGAATAATGAGTATCAAATCGGATAAATTAAGAATAATATTCACCATTACTATAGGATATAACACAAAGTGCACAAATTGTTAAGTCACATGGATGTAGACACAACCCTTGATGCTCTGATTTGTTTACTACATCTTCTCATGGGGAGAAGATTATGAGAGCTCATACAGATATACTCAAAACAATACTCTCCTCACCCCTAGTTCGTTATTGTACAAACATTATGATATCCATTAGACTATATTCTTAACAAAAATATCCTAGGACAAAAATTTTCCCAGATACTTTAGAGCATTCTTTGGAAATAAGTAACATTAAAGAGCTTACATGTGTTACATTTTGACATATGTTCGCATGATTAATCTTTGTATGAATTATCTCTTGCCCAGGAATATATGGGAGGTTAGCTTTTATTGTACCTTATGCAAAAGCGTGACATTTTAAATAGTATAAGTCACTTCTATCGTGTTCCTCTAAAAGCTAAATACAAGTCATTGTACCCACTCAAGGCTTTGCAAGAAAGAGAGAAATAAACAGGAATAAACCCTGTTGGGCAATAAGGGATGAGGGAAAGGCACACATAGCTACTAAACAGAAAGCTGTAACTAAATATGGAGACAGAGAAGGAATGAATGGACAGACACTGAAGAAATGTCTTCTGCAAGAATTTTGGTGGGTGTAAAACCATTTCAAAAGGTGGGGAAGCATGAAGAAACACACAAACGAAAATAAGGCATATTCCCAGTCTATGATTTATGAACATAACTCAAGGAAGAAAAGAACAGGCATTCAGAACAATAAGATATGTAACAAGACAATTGTGTTCATAGCACATCTATAATAATGCTGTCTTTTACTCAACAGTTACTTTTTGTCTCCACTTCCAGAGACTTTAATTTTATTCCTATAAAATGACACATTCCATTAGTCAAACATGGTCATCTACCACTACAGAAAGCTGAGAAAGAAAAATGGAAATAAAAATGTTCCATCGATTTCCTCTTTGGGGGAAAATGGGTAGTCAGAATGCTAAACAGTAATGTGTGGCTTGTAATGACATCATCTATTAAAGAAGTCTTTAGAAACCCTCGGTAGAAACAGCACAGAGGGGATATGGTTAGAATGGCTGAGTGGAGACATCAGGTACTGGATTCCAGGAGAAAGAGCAGAAAGTTTCAGATGACAAGGCACACCCCAGGTGTAATTTTGAGGAAAAAGTGCCAGAACCCACCACAGATCCCATGGGAAGAGGTTGCAGGGCAGAACAAGGAGGAGGAAGAATCTGGCAGAGACCCACCCCAGAGGAATTGGGAGCCCATAGAAAGGAAAGGTGGGGAGGTTTGCTTTTCCTCCCCTGACACCATTGGCAGTCTGCAGGCTCCCAAACTGTCAGACAGCACCTCTAACCTCAGGAGAGTAGGCGCTGCTGCCCTCAGGGAACTGGGAGCTTCTCTAGCACAGAGCAAAAGGCTGCTGGCACCCTAGAGGTCCTTCTCCCTCACCACAGCACCGACCACTCTTTCGTGTCACCATACTGCATTTGCACCAATTGTGTGACTTTTTCCTGCCTGGGGAGCTTCGGCTCTTTAGTTTTTCATTTCACATTCTGCACAACCCGCTCAGACTACAGCAGCCACAGGGGACCAGTGAATCCTGGGGAAACTGACTGATCCCACAGATGCCACATTCTGTGTAGGATGCCTACAGGTGAGAGGACAGCACAGCATGTCAGAAGGGGTCCTTGGGACTTCGGGGTCAAAAATGACAGGTCTCATACTTTTAGACTCTTCTCCTCCTCATCTTCCTCCCCCTCCCCTACCCACCGATGCTGACACAGCCCTGGTAGTTCCTGCAGATCCCATGCCTACTATAGTTAGTGACATAACCAGGATACTGACATGTCATCTGATATGCCCTTGGTCCTGGTACCAGTGTGCAACAGCTGCTTCTATGGAAGAGGTCAGGCCCTTTGCATCTCTTTCCACAGTTGTGCCCTTACTGTACATTCTCATTAGTTGATACTGATCCTTATAAAAGCATGGCATCCACAAATATATTCCATGCATTCTATTTTTGAAAAAAACTCTACTCATCAAAATATCACTAAACCGAAATGTTACTACAGTCCTACATATTTATTATTCCCTATCCTTTTCCTTCTCCTATAGTATTCCTTTAACATCTTCACTTGACAAGCCAAACATATTAAAATCTTCATGTTTCAGGCATTATCTTCTGTAGTTCCACGTGGGAAAATAATTATACTCCAACTCTTTCTCTCTTAGTAGCTCTATTAGGCCTTTCCCACATCCTTTTGTACCATACAGTCTTACACTGGGCTACGGGTTCAACTGGAATGATTTTTAAGGTTCTGGATCAACATACTTTGGAGCCCTAATTGAGTCCTTATCCCTTCTAGGCCTCACCTATTGCACTACAGTGTACTGCCTTCTTAAATGTATGCTGCAAACTAGTAGAATTATACTAGTCAGCTGCCATATACTTAACACAGAATTATTTTCTTAACTACCAGCTGAAAATCGTAAGACAAGAATTCCTCATACGCATCTGGGGAGGCAAGAATGAAAAGTCAGATCACCCCCCTTTAGCATTTAACATCACTCAGTGCTGAGGTTTTAACAGCATAACACCACCACCAGTACACAGTACCTCATCATCCGAATCCCAAGATGATTCTTCATCTTTCTTTGATCCAGATCCTAACGTGCACCTCTTATCTGTAAAATGTCATTCACAGAGACATTCATGAGAACATGTTTCACTGTGTATTTAAAATACATATACAAGTCAATTGCCACTCGTTTTTATATCAATGAAATAAAATAACAAATAATGATTTCAGGTTTAATGCAGTTTTAAGAACAAAGATAGGTAGTATGAAGGAAAACAGCAAAAGAGAAATATTTGAAACAAATGGTTCTTACATAAGGATACACATAGTTTAACTGGTGTCTTTCTAAGAGCATTCAGGCATGTAAAATTTTCAGAGATATTCACTAACTTACCACTTCTATTTTTGTGCATTACAATAAAATTGACATTATTTTTTTGCTCTGGTGGAACATTTTCAATAACACCAATACCATTTTCCTTTTTTGCAGTAGCTGGCTTTGCTCTCTCCTTCTATAAAAAAAAAAATCCTACTTCAAAACACATTGTATTTATTCACTCACTGAACCACTCACTCACTCAGACAATAAACAACTTCTGTGTCTGCCAAATCATGGGCAATATTGTAGGGGAAAGCGGAATGTATAAAGATAAGATAGATTTTGCCAGATATTCAAGCAGGAGTTGAGATGTGTGGAAACAAATAAGGAGAGAAAGGGGAAAGTCACCAGTTGTACAAATGAACTGAATAAAGTACAGTAAGGTCATGAAGCAGAGAACAGTCCATTCTAACTGGGAAACTCCAGAAATGCTACAAAGATAGGACCACATTCCAAAAGGCACACAAAGTACAGACCAAAGGTGTGAAGAATTTCTAGACATGCAGGATGAGCACTAGGAAACAACATGGCAAATAAGGAAAGCAAATGATCTGGTAACACTTCAAAACAGCTATAGGAACCGGGATGGAGAATTAAAATGGCAGAATCAGTCGGAACTCCATCAGACACGTGCCATCCTAGAACATGAACTGTCCCCTCATGTAATGAGGATCCTCCCAATGAGGAGCTGATTTAGATCTTCACAAATACAGTTTAGAAAGGTCACCCAGGCAGCAATGTAAAGGTAAATGAACTTTGCCAGGCAGGCTGGGGGGAGGGTAACCAGAAAACAACATTCTAAAATTATAAGTCAGAGAGTGAGTAAGCGTACTAAGATCTGAAAATGGTAAGCAGGTAGAAGGTGCAGAACTTGGCAAATGAGAAAACAAGTGACTGGAGGGAGGACAGGAGAGTTGGACTGTTCCTGCTTGAATATTTCACTGCTATTTGTGAGGAGTCATTTACTAGAGTGAAGAAGCCAAATGTCAGTGTGTATTATGGATAGTCAGGAAGACTCAGAGAAGGGTCAAGGACAGCTTCACCTGGCACTGTATCCAATTAGAGGCACCTAGTAGACATGATGCACAAGACAGAGCTGGGTGAATACATTAGGAATAGGAGCAGGTAACCTCACTCAAGAAAATTATATGGAGTTAAGAAGGTAAATATTTGAAAAATACATTAAAGTGCTAGAATCGAATAGTTCAAATAAACAACTCTCACAAATTCTAAAATTAAAATGAGAGGGAAATAAAATACAGGATGCAATATTTCAATTACATAACTCAGTGTCTGTTTCAAGGATATAAAATATACTTTTATTTACATACGCAAATATTGACTTCCCGAACATTGCCAGGATATGCATTTTTAAATGCAGTGAAATAGTTGAATTCTAAAACACTGATTCAAAATGCCCATTCAGGAAGATTCATTTGTAAAAATTAATCTTCACAGTTTTAAACTGTAGAAGACCTCTTTCTCCCTTTGTGTGCTTACAGAATTATGAGGCATGTTTAAATACTACTATAATGTAAGACAGAGACGTAAAACCCTATATTGAATTTCATGTGGTTTTTCTTCTGCCCGGGTAAAGGACATACTAATAGCTCTATTTTCCTCTTTAAGCCAGATAGGATATTAGCTAATAATAGGAGAGAGCATCTAGAATGAAGAAAATAAAGCTACGATTAATCAAGTTGAAGATCAAAAATCTTCAAATACATCTACAATTTTCAAGGAGGACCCAATATTGGTGAGAGGACAGAAGAAACAGAGTGAGTGAAATGTCAAGTGTAAAGCATTCCTGAATTTAAGACATGAATCAATCTATGGGCTAGGTAAAATAACTCTACATACTAGAGTTCACAAAGCTTCCTGAGAATAATATATAGGGTCACCTTTATATTATTGTCATCACAATATTGTGGGAGATATTTTTAAAAGTAAAAAATCATCATTCAGAGATGATCTTGTATACTCCATTGGAAACCATTGCTTTATCATGTCTCTATGATAAGTAGTTCATGTGAGAAAAGAGTCATCAATTATGTAAGTTCATGTGGCATGTGTATATACAAGTGGCTGTTACATACATATATTATTGGCACAAAATCAATAAGAATAACTCCAGAAACGAATAATTGCTGTATTTTTTTCTCTAAGAGGGTTGTGGCTCAAAATTTCTTTTCTGTGATCACCGATCAAGATTCAGAACCTCCCTTGTATAACCTGATGTTACAATTTTAATTAATAAAAAGATCAAATAAAAGGTTTATTTATCTCTCTCTCCTTATTCTGTAAAAGATCTAAAAGACCTACCAGAATTGTATCAAACAGTAAGATATATTACTTAGGTAAGTTATGGATAGACAGAACACTAAGTTAGAAACTTGAAGCAAGAAACAAGAGTCTAAAGTTAATAATTGATTAAGAAAACTATATGTGCACTTAGGTGTTGATCATTGAAACCAATTTGATGGTGAGTACTTGTGGTGCTTATTTTTCCATTGGGAAGGAGGAAAGGATGGGTATATACATACATAATGAGTGTGAAGTGCACCATCTGGGGGATGGACACTCTTGAAGCTCTGACTTGGGGACAGGGGAGAACAAGGGCAAAATACGTAAACCTAAACTTTTGTACCTCCTTAATATGCTGAAACTTAAAAACATTTGCTAAGCCCTAGATAGATATCCCTTGGCATTATCTACGTCATAGATTTTACTAGATTCAGATAAGACATCACTTTTCTAAATTTAACTGAAATTAGGTTCAAATTCTTTCCTTTCTCAGATGCTTTCAGTTGATACATACTAGGTATACATACATGGGGCATACGTGTGATAATTGATACATTCATATTAATAGAATCATACAGGATATTTGGGATATCCATCACCTTAATCATTTTTAAATTGTCTTTCATTTCTTCATTCAAATCAGGTACATGTCATTCTAAAGAATATGAGCATCTTTTGCACTACCTGTCTTTTCTTAATTTGCATTTCAAAGAATTTCCATAGAATTTTATAATATGGAGAGTTCCTGCTCTCATTAACTCCACTATTGCTGCAGTGTTTTTATAATAATCTGTCATTTTTAATTTCTTATTCAATCATTCTATTTATCTTGCCCTTCTCACATGAATTCTTCCCCTTCATCCCTTTCTGATCTACATGTCTGTTGAGCAGTCCTTTTGGCTTGCTTTCTAATTCTCTGCTCATACAACAGAACTCAAAGAATTCTTTACTCCCAATCAAACTTCAGAAATCTCAATCTTATACATCTCTCTCTCTTGTGATTACACTTTCTATTATGATCTTGAGGATGTACATTTCTATGATCCTTGTCAGCATGATGAGGATCAGGGGGTGGTATGTGAAAAAAGCATGGATAAAAGAAGGGGTTTTTGTTGTTGTTGCTTAAACTAACTTACCTCTGTGAGACCTGGCTTAGCTGAAGCCTTGAAGGAAGCTTTTACACCAGGGCCAGGTGGTTGAATGGAAGGATGATGAAAACCCTGCATTTTGACTGATGTTGTGGGAAGGCTTGGAACCACATGTGGATGATTAGAAATACTGTCCTCAATCATGGTTCTTTTTTTTGTTCTCATAGTACATTTCACCTCTACTACCATAAAAATAAAGAGTATATGAAGAGATTTTAAATTAAATAACGATAGATAACACAAGAATAGAAAATCTTCAAATAGCTTACCAATTTTCATGGTTTGCTGAGAAGCAGTGAGTGGCTTTGTCAACCCTGTTTGTAGAACATTCTAGAACAAAAACCGACAGGTTTAAGAGTAACGAGTATCAAATCGGATAAAGTAAAAATAATATTCACCATTACTATAAAATCTAACACAAAGTGCATAGATTGTGGAGTTACTCAGATGTAGACAGAATCCTCAATTCTCTGATTTGTTCCCCTATATCTTCTCATGGGGAGAGGATTATGAGAGCTCATACAGATATCCTCAAAATATTACTCCCTTCACCTCTAGTTCTTTATTGTACAAACATTATGATATCCATTGGACTATATTCTCAAGAAAAATAATCTAGGACAAAAATTTTCCCAGATAGTTTAGAGCATTCTTTGAAATAAGTGACATTAAAGAGCTTACATTAATCATGTCTTATATTTTGACATATGTTCACATGATTAATCTTTGTATAAATTATCTCTTGCCCAGGAATATATCGGAGTTTAGCTTTTAGTAGTACCTTACCCAAAAGGGTCAACATTGTAAATAGTATAAGTCACTTTTATCGTGTTCCTCAAAAAGCTAAATATAAATGATTGTACTCACCCATGGCTTTCAAAGAAAGAGAGAAGTAAACAGGAATAAACCTTGTGTGGCAATAATGGATGAAGGAAAGGCACAGATAGCTACTAACCAGAAAGCTGTAACTAAATATGGAGACACAGAGGGAATGAAAGGACGACACTGAAGAAATGTCTTCTACGAACAAAAAAGTTTGTATCTGCGTAAAACCATTTGTAAAGATAGGGGAGCATGGACAAAGAGACAAACAATAAAAAAGAGACCTTCCCTCTCAATCAATTATGAACATAAATAAAGGAGGAAAAAGAAAAACATTCAGAATGATGAGATACATAAAAAACACTTCTGTTCGTAGCATATACATAATAATAATGGCTAATATTTACTCAAGAGTTAATTTTTTTCTCTACATCTGTAGACTTTAATTTTATTGCTGTAAAATAAGACATTCAAGCAGTTAAATGTGGTCATCTACCACTACCTGAAAGGAAATCTTTATTAGTACAGAGAGGTTAAAAATGGAAACAGAAACATTTCATTAATTTCCACTTCACGAAAAAAAAATTCGCAATCAAAATGCTAAACAGTAATCTGTGGCTTGTAATGATATCGTCTACTAAAGATATCTTTGGAAGGCCCCACTAGGAAAAGCATAGAGGGGATAGAGGCAGAATGGCTGACTAGAGACACTGGGCATCAGACCCTGTGAGAAAGAGCAGAAAGTTTGAGATGATAAGGCACAGCCCAGGTGTAATTCTGAGAAAAGAATGCAAGAAACCACCACAGATCCCATGGGAAGAGGTCACAGGGGAGAACAAGGAGCAAGATTCTGGCAGAGACCCTCCCCAGAGGAACTGGAAGCCCCGTGGAAAGGTAAGGTCGGAATGTCTGTTTTCCTCCCCTCACACTCTGGCAGTCTGCAGGCTCTGAATCTTTCAGACAGCTCCCCTCTGCTCTTGAGAACTCAGCACCAGGCTTCCAGCCCCGTGGAAGATGCTCTCCCTCACCATACACCCGAGCACATGCAGTGAGCCACATGCTGCTTTCGTGCCCATTGTGTGTCTTTGTCCTGCCCAGAGAGCTTCAGACTCTCAGTGTCTTATTTTTCTTTTCCATAGACTCACCACAAATATTCCACAACACACACTCAGACAGCCGCAGCCACAGTTGGCAAGTGAATCCTGGGTGAACTGTGTGATCCCAAACCTGGGACATTCCAGCCAGGCTGCCTATGGGTCAGAGTGCAGCATAGCATGCCAGAAGGGCTCCTTGGGACATAGGGGACAGGAGTGCCAGGTCTCCTCCTTTTAGACTCTTCTCTTCCTCCTTATCCTCCTCCCCTCCCCTACCCACCGCTGCTGACGCAGCCATGGCTATTTCTGCTCAAGGCTGGCATGGGCACCCCAACGGATGACTATGCCATGGTAATCAGGAGCAACTCCCTCCCCTTTGTCAGTGTTCCCACCATACTCCAGATGCCACAGATAGTGTGCCTCACACCTCTCCCCTTACGAAACTACAATGATCCAAGGGGTACTCTGAGCATGAGGACCCTGCCCACAGGACCTCCCTAGTCCTGCCCTGCTTGGCTGCGCCAGCACAGTGGGTATTACAAGGACATTAATCCTCCCTGAGTACTCCATGGGCAACTTAGGACCAAAATGCCTCTCCCCATCACAGTTTGGGTTTCGACTCGTCAGATGGAAGGCCAGCTCTGCAGGCCTTTCCCATTCCCCCAGGACTCAATCACATCATTCAGGGATGTGGAGACATCTGAACTGACTGAGAACGGAGGGAGCCCACTCAGGCAGAGTTCACTGTGGGTCTGAGCCATAGCGAACTTGCCAACTTGCCCAGTACCTCTCCCCTCCCAAGATGGGCATGTTTTCTGTCAGGGCCAGGGTCCTGTGAAGGGAATCGAGAAGCTTATAGCCTAGAGACGCATTGTTGAAAAATTTAGTTGGCTTGGACTGCTGCCTGTGACCAGATGCCAAGGGAGAACTGCGGGGCAAGGGAAGTGGCAGGAGAATAAAACCCACTCCTGTCTGCTGGACTGTGAATTCCTGACTTCCCCTCCCACATTAGCAGACTTGTTGGCATGGTGGGAACACCCCAGCCCCTAACTGGTGGCTATCCTCCGGGGTCTGAGACATGACCCTCGTCCCCTGCTGAGACCGCATTTATATCTACCTTTGTGGAGCCTGAACATGCTGTCCCAAACCATCCCCACCCAGTCTCACTTGCCTCTCCCCCACAGCTGTGGTGCAGCACAAGAGGGGGTCCCCTGGGCGATCCAGGACCCCATCCATTGCCTGGGACATCGAAGTGCTTCTCATGATTGGTTGAGGCTAAAAACAGGTCCCCAAAACCCCAGTGCAGTGGCCTCTCTCCTGCAAGCAACATATACTGACAAGTCAGTCAACTTGTATGGGTCCCCACAGCATTTACTCATTCCATTGCATAGGATTTGGCAGACTTTTACCCACAGGCACCACCTACTGACTTCAAGATTAAACTTAAGGTCCCAATATAATTCATGCCGTTAAGTCTACAGGGTTGGGAAAGAGGAAAGATAACAACGACCTCCACCTCTCCATCTCAACAAGAGGCAGGGATTGAGAAAGAGAATTCAAATTTCTAAATGTTCACAAATTCTTTTTTTTTCTAATTAGGGATAGTCTCACCATGATGCCCAGATAGTCTTGAACTGCTGAGCTCAAACAATCCTCTCACCACAGCCTCCCTAGTGGTTGGGACAATAGGCTCACATCACCATGCCTAGCTAAAGTTCCGGTATTTCTAATACTAATTTAGTCTAAATAGAGCACTAAGGATATTAATAGAGAAAAAGATCTGTCCTAAAAACTATATGATGCCAAAATAACATGTGTCTAAGAGAAAAAAGAGGAACTCTATGCTATGTGCTATACAGTTTTGGAAATAAAAGACACCAGGGACATTCCATGATCACTGTAATAAGCAACGGGATGCATTAAAAATTAATTCGGATATAAGTATTATAAGAGTCATGTCACTATCTATGATCTAAAAGTGACAGTAAGGACTGTATGCAAATAAACCTGGACCAAATTTCATACTTCCTCTACTGTGGGAATACTTTACCTAATATAATTTCCCTGTCACTATGTATTTTCTAGACAATTTTTTTTTATCCAGCCCCACTCCCTCGAAAGTATTTATCAATCTTTTCTTATTTACCAAAGTAAAAATTTAAAAAAATTTTTTAGAAAATTTTTAGAAAAATATTCAAGGGGTCATATTTCTATCAAATGGTATTCTCTGAACAACTTTCTGTTACAAAGATAATACCATGATAGGTAGACCACAGCTAAATATTATGAGTAAACACTACAGAAAACTAGATTCAGAGCGAAAAAATTAATTTCATAAGAGACCACTTTACCTTGGTATCAACATCAAAGTGTCCAGCAAATGAATCAGGCCAAAAATCATCAATACCTGGCTTGATGGAAATCCTTTAAAGCAAAAATAAACAACAGAAATAAGGCAGGTCATTTCCTTAAAAGAAAACCATTGGCCAGTTCTTACCTGGGCACCCACTCCCAAATAAAACACAAGAATCAGGTGAAAGATCACCTACCACTATATTAAAAGCTGTTTCCTGGTAGAATTAATATTTGGTCTATGATTAAAGAAAGATTTTATTACCTGTTTCTCTCTCCACTTCTCACAATCTAGGAAATATTCAATGAAGACTTACTTCTAGCTCCATAACAATTAGTGACAGCTAATACATGGACAGAGTCTGAGAATAATATGTCTTCACAAATAGCTTGTCCAGTTAATGGCTGACATAACTCGTGTTACCTGAACTGGAACAAATCTGATAACATAAAACAAGGTAGAAAGATAACACCGCCCCTTCTCCATTATCTACCTCTGGTTCAAAGACTAATCTGTATCACTCAAGATTGGCAGTCTTGGACCTTCAGTATGGAAACCCTTTCTGAAGGCCCCATTGCTTCACTTTACCCTTAAACAGCACAAGAAATACTCTAAAACATTTGAAATCTTTGGAAGTTAAATGCACAAAAGTCAAAGAACAAATGCACACACACTGATAATCAGTATAGGGAAAAAAGGAAAAAAACCCAGCAAATGCATATGTTATTAGGAATACTCTTCCCAGAAAGAGTAAAAAATTAAAAATTATAAAATCCAATTATTTCCCCGATATAGGTCCTGTGTTATTCAGGTCCACATAAACTAGCAAGCCCTTAAAACCCTTCATAGGCACTCAGATACTCAAGCAGAGAGACTCCTGGAAAAATAGAATCCTGGTAGTTGTACTTCTATTTCCCAAAGTACTATCTAAACATCTTCCTTCTTATGGGCTCCCATTTCCAGATCCCTCCCTCTTCCTCGGGATCCATGGCAGTCTATAGCCTCTAAATATTCAGCCTAAGACAGCACAGATTCCTGAAAGGATAGGCCCAAATGACCAAGAGCAGATCGCTATTTCCCTGCTCCTAGAAAACAAGTTAAAGGGACTCTCAATCATCCTTTCCCAGCCCAAGCATGTTACAAACTACCCAACTGAAGCTCCATGAGTCATTTCCCAGCCATTCCTACCCCTGACTTCCCTACATGTACACAGGAAGGACATCAGTGAATTGGGAAAAGAGGCAGAGGAGACACCGGACCTGGGACACAAATCTGTATTTCAGGACCCTCCAGACCTTAGTACTCAAGGGACTGTAAGCCAGTCCTCTGTAACTTGGGGTGGAACTAGATGATACCACATTCTGATCTGCTCTACAGATTCTTCCTAAAGTCTTCAAACATCTTTCAATAACAACCTCCAAATCTGTTAGTTCTTCCAATTAAACAACAACAACAACAAAAGCAAGCTTTTCAGGACTCGCTTTGAGTCCTCTATTTTAATATACTCTTCTAGATAACTCCTGACATCTTGTGTCCTTCATTCCTATGATTCAGTCTTTATAAAACTTGTCAGATACCCCAATATTCCAATTTCTTTTCTAAAACGCTTATTACTATACAACCCTGTGTTGTTTCTTTTCGAACTTGGTGTTTCCTTGCTAGTTCCATTCATATCCATTTCCATTGAGTTAATCAGCTAATTCAATTCTTATCCTTCTCCATTGCCTTCACCAGACCCACTCCTCACCCTTTCTATTAATAAAACACTCACCTACAGGATGATAAACAAGGAAGAGTACTGGGCTTTCAATTACGAAACCTGAGTTCACATCTCATTTCTCATACTCAGTATCTCCAAATGAGTCAGTTTAATCTCTTTGACTTTTAAGTTCTCCACCTGAGTAACCACTAGGCCAGGATGTTAAACACAGGTTGAATTCCTAGAGAGTATTTTGCTTGATCTGTAAGATTGTTTAAAATCCTGAAATTCTATGTGCTTTGAATTTGCTCTATAGGAAAATGTGGAAGAGTTAGCTGGCAGAATGGGGAAAAACAAAACAAAACAGAACAAAAGAAATACAAATAAGAAGAGAGGAAAGAAATCAAGACAGTATTAGAGAAAAGTCACAGAAGAAGAAAAAAGATGCTAGGAAAAAAGAAAAATCTTCATGAACTAGGCATGTGCAGTAGCCAAGGATAGTCTTACTGTCTATTTACTGAGAAGTCAGTGAGTACAAAGATCAATCAGAAAAATTCTCTAAATATAGATGCTAAGTATAATTAACAAAACATGGCCTATATGTAGATATCCTTCACTTATAGGAAATTAATTCCTCTCTAAGACTTGCCTGGTCTTGCTTATGCTAAACTTATGGTCCTGTGACCACAGCAAAATAAGATCTGCCCTCAAACTTTTGATGGTAAAAACAGGGACAAGTGTAATTGTTGAACATATCAAGACAAGCTCTTGACTAACCAAGCTTCTAAGAAACACTTTTGAGGAGAGTTAATGTATAACTAAATCTGACTTTCTGCATTGATCTCAGTTGGACCTGTACCTGGATCCCAGTGCTGCACAAGTCTCTATCAGTCTATGCTGAGAGGGAAAAGGTAGGATATGAGAGCCAGGCAGGATGCTGGTCAAATCATGGGTCAGCTACTTGTTAACTATGAGATCATGGGACAATTAGTCAACCTCAGAATCACAGTAGGCTAATTCCTAAACAGTAATAGCACAAGCACTTTGCAAAGCATTTGGGATGACTATATCAGATGATCAATGTTAAGTACATGATATGCTTCTAGCCCACAGTAGAATACTCATCAAATATTAGGTTCTTTGCTTTGTATTCCCCTAATGAACACATACATTTTAGAAATATATAAAATCCTACCTGAACATGGGGTCTTCAGCAATCTCATCCATTACTAAAGAAAAAAGTAAAATATACTTTAAACCAGCATTATAAAATTATGGAATATTAAAAGCCTAAGTTGGCACAGTGGCCTATAATACCAAGGTAATTAAGAGGCTGAGGGGAAAGGATTGCTTGAGGCTGACACTTCAACACTGCAGTGTGCTATGATCACACAAAATCACTGGATATACTATATCACTGTATTGCTGATCACAGAGTTCCTCTTATTTATTTCTAATTTTTGTGTTCATTTCTTCTGAAACTAAAAGCATTGTTCACCTACTAAAGGAGCTCTTGACAGAACAAGTCAAAAAGTGTACACAGTTGCATCCGAAGCACAGGATGAGTTATACACTGCTCCGAGACACATGGCTGTGACCATTAACCACTTCCGTATGAGTGTCAGCTATACTCAACAGCCACAAATGAATGCGCACAGCCGAGCGACGCCTATAGTCGACACCCACAGATGAACACACACAGCCCAGCGTCAACTATGGTCGATAGCCACAGATGAACACGCACAGTGACTTTAGTTGACAACTGTGATATGAAGGCACACAGCTGAGTGTCGACTTTAGCAGACAGCGGTGACATGACTTTTCTAATTTTTCATTTATCAAAATAAAATTGTGAACATTTAAAAATAACGTAATGAAAACATATATGTGTATGTTACCTATTCTGATTTACATTACAAGTAAAGCTGCCTGTAAAGTAAAATAAGCTTTCAGTGCTTTAATGCTTTCCTCATCACACAAGAGCAAACGGGATTCATCGTCCATGCACAGCACAAACTACCGTGTGGACTATGAGTGCCGGCTGTGGGCAAGGTTTCGCAGCTGGTGAGCGCTGTACCAAAGTGTACCACTAGGACCTCTAACTTATTTGGAGGGTAATGGGGGTTTATCAGATAGATAGATAGATAGATAGATAGATAGATAGATAGATAGATAGATAGACAGATAGATAGATAGATATAGGATATAGATATAGATAGATATAGATAGATGGTTAAAAGTGTGGTAATCCAAACCACCAAGTATTCTAGTTAAATCACAGATTACCAACATCTGAACAAATATAATATCAGAAAAGCACTTCACATGAAAACTATGTCAGACAAAACATATTGTATTTGACAACACAAAAGACACTTAAAATCTTGGCAGACCAACATCAGTGGCACTGTCATTGTGGTACAAATATAAAGACGTTTGCCATTAGAATCTAAAATAATACCAGATGTACTTTAGGATAGGAAGGCAATTGTCTTCATAGGAAGAAATAAACATTTGTCAGACATACATATGTTAGCAATATGTTCTCACACTATTTTTGTTAGAGATGAAATTAAAAAGAAAGCAGCAAAAGAAGAGATATCAGAAGGCAAATAAATGGAAGGAGAACTGCACTAATAAAAAGATTCAGGTACTGACTTTTCTACTGAAGTCACCAGAATTCCCCAAATACTGAGAACCAGTATATTCAGCATATCCTCTTATAGTTTTCTCCATATTTTCTATCAGTTTTCTGCAGCAAAGTATTTAAAAGATGTCAGTTTCTCCAGATTGCAGGTCTGTAATCAATTGCTGACCAAAATTTGAAACCCAGTGAAAAACGTGGCTGTGTTATGATTTCACATCAGAGGGAGGGCATGTGTGTCTCAGGGTGGCTTCCAGTGTTGCTGCCAGGTTTTTGTTTCAGAATGTGTGCACAAGAGCTTATCAAGGACTTGAGTACAAAGCAAATATTTCCACAAGAAGCAGATAAGAATGAAAACACTTCCCCTTACAAGTGATCTTCAGGTTTTAACAACTTTGGAGAAATATTGGCACATAGACTCACCAGTCTAGACAATTTTCCTGACCCTGTGTGAAGAGCTGATGTAGTTACAAAACTTTTAGGTAGCATCTTAGAAGATGTATTCTTCCACATCTGGACACCACAAATACCAATCACATACAAAGTAGACCTTACAACTTTAAAAAATTGTTGTTTTGAAAAGGGCACCACCACTGAATGAGAAAGTTGAATCCAACTCACTTTTTAGTCATTCTACTTGTCAGAATTTATAGTCTTCTACTTGAAGTTCTTATGTTTTAAAAGAATTTTTATAACATAACTTCCTCTGATTCCTCTCCTACATTTCTCTACCCACATCTAGCCTGCCATATGGTTATTTAAACAAAGTTTTATTGTGGCACACTGATGCCTATTTGCCTACCTCTTATCTAGGACTGCTTTCACACTACAATGATAGGGTTATGTAGATATGACTGAGACCACCTGGCCTAAAAGATTTACTACCTGACCCTTTACAGAAAAAGCTTGACCATCCCTGCTTTACATCATAACCAGAATGCCCTCATACTCAATTCTAATCTTGTGACTCCCAGCAATATGGAACTGCTCACAAACCCGCAAAGTTGACTCATGTGTCTCAGCTTTTGCTCTTGTTATTCTTTGGCCAAACATGCAATCCTCCTAGGTGTTCCTTCTGCCAAGCACCATCTTTCTGCCTCTTTACCTGGCAAACTTCTACCCACTCTGCCTTGCTTACCTTAAATACTATTCATTGTTTTAAAGCATAAATTCTGCATGATAGACTTAAAGTGTCTGGCACATATTTAATGTAAGTACAAGGTAAATGATGATTACATCAATAAGCTGCCAGAGAGCATTTAAAACACAGTAACCACTGAATAAAGTAGTAAATAATAAAAATAACAATTAAAACAAGCTCCTGACTGTATTTTTAAAATGTATGTGTTTAGTTATATCAGAACAATACTTACCACCCAAAAGACATTTGATAGTTATTTGTGAAGTGGGCAAGTGAATGCAATGAATAAAAATGGTTTGATAATTCTGTTGAAGAAACACAGAAATAAATAGGAACAGGTCTATTCTATTACAAGCACCTCAAAGACCAAAACTATATCTACACCATCTTTGTCTCCTGCAGCTTGCAATACCTAAACTATGGAATTTATTTGGTAAATATATACTAAATTAAAGGTGTCCTCATATACTTCAGATTGTACAAGCACGTAGGTGTCCCATCTAGGTAGCACAGTAGCATTTTTGTTATGGTGAAATACTTTTCTACTTTTATTATAATTGGTTGAGCCCAGGGTTGGGACACTGGAATATTTCTAATGAAAACCTTTTGTCTTATGGACACAAAGTCACTGTTATCATGACAATTATCCACTAGATACGAGAACACATTCTGTCCTAGTGAAGTAAATACATCTCATTCGGTTTCAACCTATGGGGAATGAATTCAATAATAGTGAGACCTTGTTGGTATAACGATTTCTAACATATACTGTGCTTCTCAACAAAAAATTGTTTTTCTGACTTCTGTACTCAATAGGTATCTTTATAAAACAATCTACTAACTGGGTATGGTGGCCCATGATCCTTGTAATGGTAGCACTACAGAAGGCTGAGGCAGGAGGATCCTTGAGGGCAAGAGTTCTAGACCAGCCTGAGCAAGAGTCAGACTCCGTCTCTACTAAAAATAGAAAAAATTAGCCTGCCAATTAAAACTAGAATGAAAAAATTAGTTGGGCTTGGCATGCACCTGTAGTTCCAGCTACTCAGGAGGATCATTTGAGCCCTGGGGTCTGAGGTTACAGTGAGCTATGATGAGCCTACTGCACTCTAGCCCCTGCACTCTAGCCTGGGCAACAGAGTGAGACCTTGTCTCCAAAAATAAATAAATAAAATAAAATTGTCCTATTACTATTGGTGCACACTGGCCATAATTTGCAGTTAATATTGTCATTTATTTACGCTATCATAAAGGTATTTTTGAGTTCTCAGTTTTAAAAATAGTTACTTTTCTGTGACACAAATCACTATGTAATATAAAGTGACCCTTTGACAACAGATGTTTGAACTGCAGGGGTCCACTTATATGCAGATTTTCTTCTGATCTATCACCCAGAGACAGCTGGACCAACCTCTCCTATTCCTTCTCTTTATCAGCCTAGTCAATCTGAAGATAAAGAGGATAAAGATCATTCTGATGATCCACTTCCAGTTCATGAATAGTAAATGTATTTTTTCTTCCTTATTATTTTCTTCATAACAGTTGCTTTTCACTAGCTTACTTAATTGTAAGAATACAATATATAATAGATATGACATACAATCTATATGTTAATTAACTATGTTATCACAAGGCTTCCAGTCAACAGTAGGTTATAAGTAAAGTTTTGGAAAGTAAAATGTTATATACAGATTTTCAAATGAAAGGGGGATTGATGTCCATAACCCTCGCATGGTTCAAGGTCAACTGTAACTACTATTCACTAAATGGAAACCATTTATTATAAAAATTAAATAGAAGATGCATTTTTATACCAAGTGCAATTCATTATAATGTGACTGGAAACATGGAACATGGAACATATTAACTTAAAAATCTACCTTCTTATTTAGCCAAAAATATCAAACAGAATTTTAGGGACCATAATTAAATAAATGATTTTTTTCAGACAGTACTGTTTGAGATAATAAATGACATATGCCTAACTTAAAATAATTCTGCATTGTAGACTACTAAAAAAAATCAAGAAAAAATATGCATGCAGTTTACACATTGACTTTATAACTCCTCTTTTATACTGAAAACTCCATTATTCTTACTTAAGTACCTATTGTCCATCCACCTAAGAGGCTTTCACTGTCAGAGGCTTACCTGGATTGCTAATTTGAGAAGGATTTTCCAGAATCTTTTCTTCTTCATGTTGTGAAATTTGTTGGGAAATGCTATGTATAAAAATGTAATAAATAAAATTACTATTTTAATACTGACATGAAAATCATTTACCAAATAAATTAAATTCTTAAGAGTATTTCGGACAATAACAAAGCTATCATACTAACAGAACTTTAATTATCCTATATACCTCAAATTTGTAAGCTTGACAAACTTCTTATTAAGCTTCTAATTAAAGAAGAAAAGTAAGGTGAAATCCTCATGAAGGGAGGGCAGTATAGATCAGTCAGTTAACTACAGGTCCCTTGACATGATACAAAGTGTCCTGAACTCAGAAGAAGTCCTAGCTCTGTAAGCAACAGCTACTTGTTCTTGGACAAGTTCCTTGTCTCAGGCTCATTGTCTTCTAAAAATAAGGATTTTACTGTCTTAATTTACTAGGTTCTTAAATAATATTTAATGAGATAACATTTTTACAATCCTCAGAGAGACAGGGAAACAATGAAATAATTTGTCCTTGAACTTTATGGCTGAAATGATTTTGGAATCCCAAACAAAACACAATTGTATTTTTCCATAGGTACTAATACTCAAATGATACAGTTTTCAGAAAATATTACTAAGTTCTACCCTTGTTTATTACTTGTTCTACTCTTTGTGGCTTGTAATTCAGTACATTTCAGCTATTTCATAATTTTAACAAAATTCATTATAAATCTTACCTCATTAAATTAGATAACATAATTGTCCACTGTTACTGAGCTAATCAAAGACAGCAAGGGCAGAAAATTAATGGATCTCAAACCTAGCTTGGACTATTACTCTTCCTCCTCTACCTATTCAAACTCTAAACCAGCAGATCTTTGTTAGAATGATGCTTAATCTCCATGCTCATCTCCAACTGATGTGGAAGGCAAAACCCTACTTTTATTTAAGTTGAACAAAGTGATACAAGTTGACATTTTCTCATATTTGCACACAACATTCCACATTACTGAGCTCCATTGTCATTTCATAGATCACATAATGGGAATATTTCTGTACTGAAAGTCACAACACAATTATAATATTGGGTGTCACCCATTTTGCCTTGACACACACTGTTACCTTGGAGCTAGTCAGCAAACAGGTGAATGATGTTTCAGGGACTGCACAAAACACGGAATGCTTCACCAATTTGCATGTCTGCCTTGGGCAGGGACCATGCTAATCTTCTCTGCAGGGTTCCAATTTTAGAATATGTGCTGCAGAAGCAAACACGAAGCCCTACTTTTCTATGTGGATACTGATGAGTCATGGGCGAGGCTTGGCTCTGTGAAATCCAACTATTCTACTTTAGATTCAGAGAATTCTGTTGAATGGCTTTCTTGTTAGGTAGAATTTGAAAATAATTTTAAAATGTGACATACAGATGCAAGTGGCTTGGGAGGTTTTCAGTATTACGATAAACAGGTCACTTGCCAGGCCAACTGTGAGTTGGTGCCCACTACTCTGGGGAAGGACAATATGGGAACTTCTACTACCTAAGAAAAGGTGCTACATGGGGTAGACAGGGGCCTCAGGGTACAGATGTGGTAGCAAAGAAGTAAGGAAATTCTCATCTCTTCCTGGAACTTTATTTGAACCTCTCTGACACTTTAGAACAATCCCAACTGCTACTTGCTATAGAAAAGACAAACAAAGGCCTCAAAGAATAACTTACCATTACCTTTGAGGCCTTACTCAGAGATCTAGGCTAAGTCTAGGCTAACATCAGGGCTCCACAGAAGGTTCTGAGTGTGGGGGAAAGTTCAATTTGCTCACTACATGTGTGGCTAAAGCTACGAGGCCCGGCTGCCAGAGCAGAGCACTGGTGCTTTGGGAATGATGGCTGAGTAATTAAGCATTCGAATGTGAACTTAAAAAAGTAGCTCTGAAGTCTAAGTATGTATCACCATGAAGACTGAGGGATCTGGATCAGTGAGGGCATCCTGGTAGCAAAGGTCAACCCTCCCAGACTGTAGGACTCAATAGCAACAAGGCAGCAACAGAATGGACAGAAACAGCAGAATGATTAAAATGTCCTTTTATTCCCTTCCTTTGTTTAGATTTTACAAATTTTTTTAGAGATAGGGTCTCACTTTGTCACCCGGGCTGGGATGCAGTGGCATAACCATAGTTTACTGGAGCTTCAAACTCTTGGGATTAAGTGATCCTCCTGCCTCAGCCCCTTGACTAGCTTGGAATACAAGCATGTATCACCACTCATGCCTATGTTTTTTTGTTGTTGTTGTTAGACATGCGGTCTACCTATGTTGCCCAGGCTGTTCTTGAACACCTACACTCAAGTAATCCTCCAGCCTCACCCTCCCAAAGCATTAGGATTAGAGCCACCATGCCCAGCATTTCCCTCCTTTAGACTTCCAATCAGGTCTGTCTTCCTTGCACTTAAGGAACCCCTTAATTTCTTGAAAAATTCAAGCAGGAGCGTAGAGGACATAACCCCCAGAGAACAATACAAGATTTTCTATTAAAATGGACCTTTCAAGACGCAAATAACAAATTAGCAATATCAAACATGTGCAATAATTTTTCTCCCCATGAATATGGGTTATACTTGGAATGGAAAGTATAACATTGGGATCCCTAACAATAAAGGTCTTAAAAGTCATGGGAAAAAGAATTCTGCACCCATTGCTTCTTCTATCTAGTCTAGTCTTTTGTTTGATTTCTGGCTGATGAAGTGAACTAATTCTTTGCCATTCCAAAACTACCTGAACCAAATTATGAAATCTCACTCACCTGATGTTTAAGATATTGTACTTCTAATTATGTTAAACCTCAATTTCGTGTTAACTAGTCTTTTCATGTAAACACTTACCTATTAAAACCACTAGTAACAGTGTCATCTTCTACAGTCTGTCCTATGACTTGATCAGAACACACATTAAGACTTTGCTGAAGAAGATTGATTATATGTGGTGATTGAGAATCTGTCGCAAGCATGAGAGCATTTCTAAAACAACAAAGAGATAACTTCAACCTTCGGAGCTTTAGTAAAATTACATCAAAGGTTAGCTTGTTAGGCTTTACCCATTTAATACCTTGCTTGTTAGTACAGAATTAATCATTTACATGTACTAACAGACTTAAGCATCTTGAGTGCTCAAGTGCTCATCTTTGTAAATTAACACCAAGGCTAAAAGGAAGGGAGAAAAAGGAAGCCTCTTATCTGCTCCACAGGGATATGACAGTAGAAGTTGCTAATTCTTTGCTGAGATCACTTATCTAAAGTAGGCAACGAATTAAATGAGGAATTCTCTATGTCTTCCTTAGTCTGATATAATATATTGTATTATGCACAACCACCCTGAAAGGATATATTATCCTTCTTTTCACATCAGAAAACCTATATGGTGATAAGTCATGTTCCCAAGATCATAAGCCTAGTGAGTCAGGAAGCCAAGAATTAAATTGTCTTGTATGACTCTAAAGCCTCTCTCTTTTCTCTTTGTCATCCGCATATGGTTTGCCTTCGTTAAAGGAAAAGTTTGCCCAATTTAAGCTTTCTTCCCTCTGCCTATAACAATTAAAAAGAAAAGCATCAAAGTACCACTAGAAATGAAAAAGAAAAACACTCATGAACCCACACTATCTGGTAATAGGAATAAAATCCTTTAGGGATTAACCTAACATCAATATTCTTCAAAGAAAACAACTTAAAGCAGAATCATCCAAATGACAAAATGATTTTCAACTCCAAGTTATGTTTACTATAGAGCATTTTAAAAGAAGTACATAAGAAGCAGAGGTTTTAAAAAATGCTATAAAAGCATTAAGAAATTCAGTATTTCTGACGAGGATGTGGAGAGACAGGAACACTCTTACACTGCTGGTGGGACTGCAAATTAGCGCAACCTCTGTGGAAAAGAATTTGGAGATACCTCAAACAGCTAGAAATAGCAATACCATTTGACCCTGCAATAGCATTGTTGGGCATCTACCCAAAAGACCATAAGACATTCTATTATAAAGACATCTGCACCGAATGTTTATGGCAGCGCAATTCACTATTGCAAGGTCATGGAAACAACCCAAGTGCCAGTCAATTCAGGAGTGGATAATTAAAATTTGGTAATATGCTCACATTGGAATATTATTCAATTCTAAGAAACGACAGTGAGCTAGCACCATTTATGCTATCCTGGATTAAGCTTAAGCCCATTATCCAAAGTGAGGCGACACAAGATCAGGAAAATGGGCTCCACATCAGTACCATCAAATTGGTACTGACTGATTAAAACTATGGTACTCAAATAGTGGTGGTGTTCACCAGGGATTGGGGGGGGGCGGTGGGGACTCACATCCTAGGGATGTGGCGAGCATTGTTGGGGGGAAGGGAATACCTCTAACCCTTCTTAGGAAGAGGCAATGATATACAATGTAACCAAGATGTCAAAAAAAACCCACCCCAAAATCAGAAGTATTTTGATCACAGGTAATAGAAAAAGACAAAAAAATAAAGGTAATTATATATTTATTTAAAATAAAATAAAATAAAAAAACCCAAAGTGTTATCAGGTGGTGGGCAGGTGGGAGAGGGGAAGAGGGAAAGAGTGTATACTTACATAATGGGTGCGGTGCGTACCACCTGGGGATTGGATATGCTTAAAGTTCTGGCACAGCGGGGTTGGGGATGGCAGGGGCAATATATATAACCCTAACAATATTTGTACCCCCATAATATAATGAAATAAAAGGGAAAAAAAAAAGAAATCTGGTATTAAAGCAGAAAATGAACTAAATACTCCACTCTTCAGAAGACTATAAAAACTAACAGGAAACCCCTTTGGCTAATATAATGTCATATCATTAAAAACATTAGATTATAAATAATAAACATCACTCACTATTATAAAAGCAAAAAATCCTATTGTGTACTGTTCTTTTTTTTCTTTTGAGACAGAGTCTCGATTTGTTGCCCAGCCTAGAGTGAGTGCCATGCGTCAGCCTAGCTCATAGCAACCTCAAACTCCTGGGCTCAAGCAATCCTGCTGCCTCAGTCTCCCGAGTAGCTGGGACTACAGGCATGCGCCACCATGCCCGGCTAATTTTTTCTATATATATTAGTTGGTCAATTAATTTATTTCTATTTATAGTAGAGACAGGGTCTCGCTCTTGCTCAGGCTGGTTTTGAACTCCTGACCTTGAGCAATCCACCCGCATCGGCCTCCCAGAGTGCTAGGATTACAGGCGTGAGCCACTGCGCCCGGCCCTGTATACTGTTCTTTACGTTGCAAGGTCCAAATAATTCCTTTTCTACTTAACTGGATCATTTGTATGGATGTTTCTCACTATATCTCAATAATTATAAGTTCAGCTTCTCATTAAGATAATACTTCTGACGTCAGTGACTGTTAACCATCTAGAATAACTCTCAGGTTTATTTAAAAAAAAAGAACTAACCACTGTACCTTTTCAACTTATCAACTGCATTTATATTTGCTCCAGCCTTTACTAAAAAGTCCACCATTTCCTCTCTTTTTTCACTTACAGCAAGTAAAAGTGGTGTGATGTGACTCTGTAAGGCAGCAAAACAATTTATCACTCACAAAATTACATATTTATCAGTTGAACTGAAAACCTTATATAAGATTCTATGAACCTAAACGTACAGTACAGAAAGGAAAGCAAAGGTATTCCTTTCCTGCTCACCCCTCTGTGCCTTCCATGTGCTGCTCCCTCCCCTGGAAACACCCCTCCTCTGCCTCTCCACATTAACTCCCACCATCTCCACAATCACTTCAAACATTCATGGGTGGCAAGGATCTTTGCTTCTATCACAGCATTTATCACAGTACACTGCCATTATGTTATTGTTTCCCATCTACACCAAGAGCTTCTTGAGGGCAGGGGCTGTATCCTTTATTTCCACATCCCCGAACCCTAAGACATAGTAGTAAATGCTTTAACTATTTTTATTGAATTAAGGATCTAAGTTATCTCCACAACAGTGTTTCTTAAATGACACTCCAAAGAATATCTACTTTACCAGAAGTTAAGGACTGTACCTCAACAGAAAGATTCCATGGCCGTCTACTTTAAAGAAATATTACAAAACTGTGCATTACATGACCAGTACCAAAGAAATCTCTTGAACTTTGCCTAATCTCTTGAATTTGCCAATCCTAAGACTGGACAACAATCTTTGTGGCAACATTAACATGTAAGGAATTAGGCCCTCAGGGATACTTCTGAGAGCTTTTCAGCAAAGGTGGAGGTTTCCTCCAGGTGACACAAGCTCACTTGATTCACCTCCCTCAATAGTGTGAGGAACCCAGGTGCCAACAGCAGGCCAACAGCTGGATCACTAAAGAACTAGGCTATGAATTAAGAGATAGGCTTCAAAGCAACTTGGATTCCTTACTATTAAATGGTCCATGTGGCTTCTCCTATGACAAGATGATTCATTTTTAATAATATTTTAGTTCAGTCTGAAATTTTCTTCTCAACTATGATGATAATCCTGGGACCGTAATGCATATTTACTTTAGTTTAATCTATTTTTATTGTGGTTTCCATTTTAATAGCTATATACAATGATGTTTTATCTTAGGAAAAATATAAATCATGAATAAAAATACAATGGCTTATCAATAAAAGTTCTAATACTGATCTATATGGATTTTTCTAGCATAATGAAAGCCTCTAAATCACTTGCCTTGTCAAGGGACAATGCTCAGGAGAAAGATATGATGTGGTCTGCAACATGCATAACCTATCCAGCTATAACCACGCTTAACCTAAAAAGGCTTAGAGGCATCCTAAGGAGGGTGAATATTTATGATATACATAAAAGAGTGTTTGGCCGGGCGCGGTGGCTCACGCCTGTAATCCTAGCACTCTGGGAGGCCGAGGCGGGCGGATTGCTCAAGGTCAGGAGTTCAAAACCAGCCTGAGCGAGACCCCGTCTCTACCATAAAAATAGAAAGAAATTAATTGGCCAACTAATATATATAATATAAAAAAATCAGCCGGGCATAGTGGCTTGTGCCTGTAGTCCCAGCTACTTGGGAGGCTGAGGCAGGAGGATCACTTGAGCCCAGGAGTTTGAGGTTGCTGTGAGCTAGGCTGATGCCACGGCACTCACTCTAACCTAGGCAAGAAAGCGAGACTCTGTCTCAAAAAAAAAAAACAAAACAAAAAACAAAAAAAAAAAAAAAAAAAAGAGTGTTTAAGCAAACTTCTAAATTCTTACATTCAACTCCACTACTAAAGGACTAATATATAACATACACTATATAGTATGAACAAGTATAAACTCTCATAAAAACCTTCAAATATTAATCAAAATGTACTATCAAACAGGACTTATACACTCAAATACTTACAGAGGCAAAGTAGGTGACCTGAGAAAGAGAAGTACCTGGGGGGCACAGGAGCGGACTGGAGAACATACACCTCCTCTAAAGGGGCAGCCTCTGTACAACTTACCACATGGAAACATGGGCTTCAGGGACACCAGATTTGATTCACTAGGAATAGCCTGAAATTCAGGTTTCTGCAAGTTCCCTAAATTTTACACATTAACTCAATTTATGGAAGCAAACTCAACCTACCTACAGGCCCCATTTAGACTACAGCCCTTGTGTTTTTAACATTTGCTATGGATATTTCCAAATGGTTGTGCATAAAGCAAGTACTTACAGATAAACGCTTTCCTTTCTTTACCATCATAGGTTTTACCAAAATATCAGGCCCAACATGTAATAAAAATTGCTACTAAGACTCATAATAACTACTTCAAGAATTTTTAAAACACCTATTCATTTACAATCTATTGGTATTTGATTTTCCCAGATTGGTAGCCAACTGGATAATTAGTTCATAGGGCTGCTGAAACAAAATTATTAAAATAATTCCTATCCTCTATTCTTATGAATGTCATTGTTTTCCATGTTTATAACTGCCATCCTGATTATACTCAAGCTCTAGGAACACAACGGACGCACTGAGATAATCCATAATACAACCTAATCACCTGAACACTAGCAAAGAGACAAGAACACCTAAAAGAGTCCACCTCTACTTACTGAATGGCTGCCCATAAACAAATTTCTAAAGATCCTCTGAATGGCAGTGAATGATTGACGGTTAGAAGGAAAAGGCTGTTATTCCATAAGCTGATAGATATTACCAATAATATTCTTTTTAATTTAACAACCACAGAGGTAGAGGCAGACAAATGTCAGGCTAATAATATTGGAAAGGAGAGATTTTGAAGGAAGTAGCACTTACCAAACTCCAAATCTTCTAGAGATTTCTTAAGTTTTAAAATATGGGAATTTATATTTTATATTTATCTATCCAATGTTTTAAAACAAGAGTGTGTCAGAATCTTTAGGGGAAAAAATTCTTTTTGGTTAGAGAGAGGTTCTCACTATGTTGCCCATGCTGAACTTGAACTCCTATGCTCACGTGATCCTCCCACCTCAGCCTCCCACCTGTCTGGGAGTACAGACACGTGCCACTGTGCTCAGCTTTGAGGAAATATTTTTAAATATACATGTTCAGGCCTTACTAGATTTACTAAATCAAAATCTTCAGGAGAGAGTCTGTAGATTTGTTAAAAATTTCTGCATGTGATGTAGAAATGTACAATTCTAGCTGAGATGTACAATTCTAGCTGAGAACTAGTGCAGCAGGTAATCACTTTGGTCTCATTTCTCACTCAAATGGCCAATTCCAATTATCACTGGAGACTTGGTCAAAAACAGGAAAGAGCACCAGACTGCATTTAATTTTCCTGCATATGGGTATAGTAGGGACTAATAAACTCAAAATGCACCTGGATTTTGCTATTTATAAGCTCTTTATCTCCCGCCTCCCCATCAAGGTATTCCAGTAGACTCTTGTCTAAGTGGCTATTTCTGCAAGAATAGGATAATGATTCAGCTAATTATTCATTCTTCCCTCTTCTGAGGCTTCCCCCCTTCATCAACACCTATTCACTGCCAATCTGGCTTCCTCAACGATCTCCTGAAACTGATCTTTAGGCAAGTTTACAACTCACTAACTCTTTCTCAAAAAGAGAATTCTTATTCTCGAAACTGAACATCACTTCCTTTACATATATAAACTGGAAACAAACGCACAAACACACACACACACACACACATACACACACACACACACACACATCTCTTCTTGGTATTTCCCCTCAATGATCTAATTTCCAAACTAGCCTGTATATGACTGGTCTCCTTTTCCCTTTCCATTTGTCCCTCTTAAACTTTGCCACTGAGAGATAAATCACTTTTACACAAATCACTTTTTTAAGGAACTTGTCAGTTGCAGCAAGACTTCTGTTTATTATAAAATGTGTTAGATAAAGCCTATCGCCAGGGCAAATTTCACTTTCCTGTGCTGGTTTACGCTAACCAGAAAAAAACCCTTGGGTTGGAAAAGATTCTTGGATAAATACATTTTACCTTTAACAAATTCAGTGTTGTCACAAACATTGACCATAAGTGCGCAAAGAAAGTTGTACTGGCTAATGCTTCTTTAAAAGTATCAATATTTAAAGCAAAACCTTAGACAATTAAGTTATTTTAAAATATATTCATTCAGGGAATGCTTGAGATCCCAAATATGGAAAATTGACAGTTACATATGCCAATGTTAAGACAAATGCATTTCAAATATTTTGAAAATAAAGTTGGTTGATCTATACCTTATTTGGGGGATCAATAAATGCACCGTTTGAGAGCAGTTTTTCTGCTATTGATACATCCTGCTGATAAACAGCATAGTGAAGAGCAGTGTTGCCATAGACATCTTGAATGTTTGGCTTGGCACCACCTTCCAGCAGAACAGTCACACATTCCTCCTCTTGGCATTGGACGGCCTGTCAGTATTAGACCAAGAAATAGATAGTAAATTCTAGGAAATCAAAATTAACTTTCTACAGATCACCAAGTCATATTTAAGGGAGATATATTCATTTTATTTTATGTATTAAAATCAAATCCATCTCATGCTGAAATAGCTGGCTGCTATATACCTTCATCAGAGCTGTCCTCTTTTTGCTGTCAAACAAGTTAAGTCGGCACTTGCTGTTTACCAGGAATCTTACCACTTCTGCCTGACCAGTGGCACAGGCCAAATGTAGAGCGGTCCTATGAAAGTGAGAGGACGTTTTAGGAAATTGTAGTGCATTATGTCAAAACACAATGATTCACATAATTGTAAACAATAAATAGCATGTGATTCCTTGGCCTTCAAAACAAATATCTGATGTTCTTGTGAAGAAAGTATAATACTTTTTAGCTCTTAAAACTCACTACATTAATGAAAAAGCAGCCTACTGGAACAGAACGGGCTTGGCCTTTGGATTCAGTTCAATTTGGGTTTGAATCCTACTTTAAGCTTGTTACTAGCTGTCACTTAGCCTTTCTGTGCCTCAATTTCCCTATCAATAAAATGGGGACAAAAATAGCCGATATCTCCACAAGACACCAGGGTGATGTTAAAATGAGAATCTATACAAAGTATTTAGAACTGTTCCTAGAGCAAATAGCAATTCAATGATTGTTAGATATTATCATTATTACTATTAATACTACTTAACAAAGACAACACTTGAATTAAGTAAAATCATACAATTATACCAACTCTGTGGTTTATTTTAAGAATCAGAGATAACCCTGTAGTTCAAAGATTCTAAGATGCTCATTTTCTTACATTTCAACATCTCTGATGTTAGAATGCTACTTGTTATTCATGATTTATTTAAAACATATTGAGCAGCATTTTAAACATTCTCGTATTGATAAAAACATAATGGGGAATTGTACAATCCATAGTGTCTCACTTTAAGGGAAATATGGTACATAAACAGGTCTATGGTAGTTCTAATCATATGATTGACATTTAATAAATTTTACTTCTTAACAATACTATGGGAAAAGAAGGCTGAAAGAACAACAAAACTTTTTAAAACAAAGTAGGGGTTTTTTTTTGGGTTTTTTGTCTTTGATAAGGTCATTTATTTCAGCTGCTGAATACTTAAGAACATATATATAGAAGTGTTTGACCTTGGAAATTCATATGTGCAGGGACTGTTCTTCCTTTGGGCTTCTATTTGCTGCTGACAGTTGTAGCTTAGGTGTGATCACTTATCATCCTTTTTATTTATATTTCAGGATATTATGAGGGTACAAACATTTTGGTTACATTTTATGATTTTGCCTCACCTAAGCGAGGATTAGAGGCAAGCCCTTCCCCTCTACAATGCTCACCATGTCCATTAGTTGTGAGTTTACCCACTCCCCCAACCCCCTAATCCCTGGAGAAGTAGTTCTTACTTTGATTTTCAAAAATCCTTAACACAAAGGAGAGTCAGGAATGGGTCAAATGAATGGGTATGGAAAATCAAATGAAAAGTCAAATGAATGGGTATTGCTCATTTTTTTCAATATTTAGATTTATAGAATGTATGCAAATCAGATATGTCCAGTGTTAACATTAGCATTTAACACTGCTACAAATTTTAAAAAGGCAATTAAAGGTGATCTTTTACAATTTTCTACCTTAAAAATTCTTTTGTTTGAAGGGAGAGAGGAAAAACTTTGACTGAGATTAAGTGCTAATCCTCTAATTTTAAATCTCTCAACTTGCTCAGGATGGGCAGATGAACAAGAAGTTTTTAGGGGTGGGTAGGTCCTGAGAGATAGTAGAATATGCCTGCTACATAACAGGTATTCAGGTTATGTTTGATGATAGGTGGATTGAAAGAACGGATAAATTGAGTTGAAGAGTTCAACAGTTTGAAATAAAACTCTTAGAAAGTAAAGCAATACTTTTGCAACAAGAATGACCATTTCTATATGCTACTTTTTTCATGTTCTTAAGAGTACAACTAAAATAAAATGATTCATCTATAACTGTTTACATATATGTAATAAATCTATAATAAAAATATATGTATATGATAACATGTATACACAATAAAAATTTACAAGCACAGATGAAAAGATTCCCTTTACATCTGAAGAGGCTAAAAGTAGGCAGAAGATTCCAATCCACAAAAAATAAAAATAAAAAATAAATTAATAGAAACTAAGAAACTATTTCTATCTGCATAAGATTCATATTTCTACATTTCCCAGGGATATAAACTTTTACTAGAACTTTTATACATGCTCATTGCAGAAATCATAGAGGAGAAAAAAGGAAAAAAAATTCCCCTTATAAAACACATGCACAGAAGTAACAAATTTTATCACATTTTAAAATATTTTTGGTTAAGGCAACATCATACTATGTGTGTATGTTTAATCAAAACGATGTTTTCCTCACTTGATATACTAAATACTTCTCACATGTCAACATACATCTGTATCTATGCTCACCTTCAATGGTCACATATTATTCCATCCTATGGATGTACTGGAATTTATTTATAGAATTCATTATATGGGTTCTTCTTAATACACTGCTATTTTTAACAGTGCAGAGAAAAACAAATTGCATGTATATCTAATTATTTCCTAAGAATATTTTTGTACAATGGAATGACACACTTTGTGGTTAGAAAACAGTATCTTATTCCTTTCTTAAATCAAAAGCCTTCTCTTAGAAGGGACACTAAATATTTTGTCCTATGTAGATAAGTTACTTGTAGGTCTGTAACAAAGTACTGTGCCCAATTTTTAAAAATTAGAGTTCAGGTTTTTTTCTTGCTGATTTGAAAGAATTCACTGTAAAATAAACATACATTTTTCATCTGATATACACATAGGTGTGTGTATGTTTGTGGCAAATATTGTGCATGTATGTTGTCTTTTAAGTTGTTAACTTTTTTTCTGATATAAGGGGGTTTAAATTTTTTTCCCACTAAATCAACCTTCAGAATGCTTGCTTATGAGTTCCTTCTTAGGAAAGTATCCATCAACATGAAAATGTATTGGAATGAACAGGGATTTGTGTACTCTTCTAATACATTCCTTATTTCCTAGTTTTAAAATTCATGATTTTTATGCCATCAGGAACTTATTTTTGTGACATAAAAATCTATCTAGGGTTCTCCAAACAGGTAGCAGACATTTCATTTATCAATAATTCATCTTTGTCTTCTAATACAAAATGTCACCATTATCAAGTTCTAAATACTTGTATATATTTTTGGGTGTTTCTGGATTTTCTAGTCTGTTCCCTTCATTTATCTATCTCTTCAGCTGTTAGTAAATCATTAACCTATGGAAATTCATGGCATCTTTTCACATCCAGAAGGGCAGGTTTTGCTCACTCCATTCCAAAATTTCCTTCATATTATCACGATAGTAAAAGACAGACACCATGTGTCACTCAAAAATTTTAAAACCTTTTTATTTATTTGCTTTATGTAGAATTGATAAATACAGAAAGAGCTCACGCTTTCAGAAAAATGAGTTTTCCTCTTCAAGAACACAGAATTATCTCCTCACAAAGTTTCCCTCCAAGTTCCCTCAGTAAAGAACATATATACACAGGTGTACCTCCATATGAAATGGAAATTGGATTTTATGTGAAAACTTTTTGCTCAGAAGTCAATATAGTATGGGAATTATTTCTCTCCTTAAGCACCTTTCAATAATGCATATAACATGTTCTAAAATGTGAACATTAAAAATAAATGCTACCTATACTTAATTTTGTTTGTTAAATCACTTTAAAATTGTTAACAAAGTGCTCTAGTAAGAGAACGAGGAGTGCACTGGAAACCAGTAAAAGTTTTGTTTTTGTGTTGCTGCTTATAAAGACGGTCTGGGCAGAGATCCCTCCAAAGCTTTCCCCTCCCAGGTGCTGCGGAGCCTGTGGAGGGAGGAGAGTTTAGCCCCCTCGTGGACAGGAGGGCCCCTCTGGCCAAGGCAGGGAAGGAGCGTTTCCCCCACACCCGCCCACTCCAGCCCCCGGACCCCATCTGCAGCCCCCAGTTCCCATTACCTGCTCTTCCAATCTCTGTCGTTCAGGCACATTGGGCGAAACGAAAGAATGTCCTGCAGTTTCGCTACATGACCCAGGCAGGCAGCCAGGTGGAACTTCTCGAGATCTTTGGGATAGATGTCGTACCAGGTCTTCGTGTAGGCCTTCTCAGGAATCTCATCCCTGGCGCCCACCACCGCCTTCCACATGCTGCCGAAGAAGGGCGACTCGCCCTTGCCCTTCTCTCTCCCGAAGGCAAAGAACTTCTTCATGGCGCCGGTTGTGCGCTTTGGGACACCTCACCTCCCCATCTCCCCCCAACCCACACACCCCGTTCCTCCCCGCCCCACGGCGCAATCTAAGCCAGAAAACCCGGTCTGGCCACAAGCTCCAAGAAAGTCTCTGACACCAAGTAAACTGACAGGCAAAGCAGAGCGGAACTAAGCCAAGTGGAGCCAACCAGAGCCGTTAGGCACAAGTGCGCGTGCGTACCTTGGGAAGCGTCCCTGCGCACGCGCGCCAACTGGCGGAGGAAACCGTTTTACCCCCCGCAAAGCAGGCTGGGGTTGCCCAACTCTGAGGCCCTGGTGGTGTGGTTCTGGCTGCCACAGCTTGGATGCTTGCGTGAGCTGGCAAGGCTCGCCACGGGCTGCCTCTGGGTCCCTCTGCAGCTTGAGTGTCTGCCTGCCCGGCTGGCGGAGCTCACCGTGAGCAGCTTCAGGGTCCCTGAGGGCACCACCCGCCCTGCGTGTGGGCCTGCAGCCTGTTGTAGCGCCAGCCGCCGCACTTGCTCATACTCAACCTCCATAGCCCGGGCCGCGCCTACGCTGGGCACGCGGTCGTCACCGGGATCTGTGCTTAGTGGCCAGTTCCTGCCTCTGTGCCCCTGCATCCTCGGCTGACTGCCTGGCTTGGCCACTGCTGCTGTGCCATCTGGCCGGAGGTCCCTGCCGCCACTGCTGCCACTGTTCCTGCCTGGCCAGGTTGAGGGTTGCTGGGCCACCGCTGCTTCCGCTCTGCCAGTCTGTGCCCCGGCCGCCAGCGAGCATGGGGTAGCACCTGCGCCAGCTGATGGCCGAGAAGAGCTCCCTGAAGCCTTCCTTCAAGAGTGCTCTGTCGCCGTGTCAGAAAGGAGAAGGCAAGTAGGCGGATGGAGTGATTAACAAGAACATGAAGCTGGGACAGAAAGTGTTAATTCCTGTAAAGCAGGTCCCTAAGTTCAACGTTGTGCAGAAACTTTTGGGTCCACGTGGCAAGTGTCTGAAAGCTTTCAGGAAGAAACTTTCATAAACCACAGTGGGATATTACTGAACTCCAGTGAGAATAGCCTTTATCAAAAAGTCCCAAAACAATAAATGTTGGCGTGGATGTGGAAATATAGGAACACCTATACACTGCTGGTGGGACTGAAAACTAGTACAACCTCTGTGGAAAGTAATATGGATATACCTCAGAGAGCTACAAGTAGAACTACCATTTGATCCAGCAATCCCATTGCTGGGCATCTACCCAAAGGTAAAAAGACACTCTATAAAAAAGACATCTGTACTCCAGTGTTTATAGCAGCACAATTCACAATTGCAAAGATGTGGAAACAACCCAAGTGCCCATCAATTCATGAGTGGATTAATAAAATGTGGTATATGTATACCATGGAGTATTATTCAGCTCTAAGAAACAACAGTGTTGTAGCACATCTTGTATTTTCCTGGATAGAGCTAGAACCCATTCTACTAAGTGAAGTATCACAAGAATGGAAAAACAAGTATCACGTGTACTCACCATCAAATTGGTTTTAACTGATCAACACTCACGTGCACATATACTAATAACATTCATTGGATGTCAGGCAGGTGGAAGTGGGGAAGAGTAGATGCGCATATTCACACCTAATGGGTATGGTGTGCACTGTCTGAGGGATGGACAGGCTTGAAGCTCTGACTTTGGTGGGGCAAAGTCAATATATGTAACCTAAACATTTTTACCCCTGTAATATGCTGAAAAAAATTTTTTTAGTCCTGTTTCAAATAAAAAAAGAAGAAACCTTGACAAAAACGTCCATCCCTGGGAGAGTTTTGGTGAGAGAACAATTAAGGAAAAATGGAGAAGCAAAGTACTTCCACCTCCAGGATCATCTTGTTCTCACTGAATTGTTTTTGTGACTTGCAGTGGCTTATGCCTGGATGGGGCATGTTTTGAGAGAAATCAAAAAGTTCATATTCCTGACTACAATGATGAGATCAGGCAACCATAGCTCTAGGAATGAACATGTTGGAATGGTGATGCCGAAAATGCAAATACTCCAATGGTTCAAGGGAAACCTACTTCATATACAAGAGGTCTACCAACCCCAGACTAACCAGGGAAAGGGCAGAAGTCACAGCCCAGCCTGTTGGAGTTGGTGTACCAAAAGTGATGCCAACTCCTAGGAGAATCCTTTCCACCCCTGGGCCAGTGAGTCAGGTTAGAGGACTTCTCACTCCCAGAGCAAGAGGAGTCCCCCCAACTAGGTCCAGACCTCCACCACCACCAGCCTGAAATAGGAGGGAAATATGGACAGTATAACTATGATAATGAATATGGCACTGCTTATGATGAAGAGTTATGATTCCTTTGATAGTAGTTATAGCTCTACAGCCCAAACTAATGCTATTATAATTACTATGATTGTGGACAGACTCAGTGAGGTAACTTACAATTCCTACGGGCAGGAGGACTGAAGTGACCCAAGGCACCTTCAGTGAGACACAGCCAAATGCAGGTGATGCAGGTGTAGAAAAAACAGGCTTTGCCAGATACTGATTGTAATGTCTGATGTTGTGAAACAGCAAAAAAAAAAAAAAAAAAAAAAAAAAAAAAACCATCTTTCCTCATTAGCTTAAAATCCCATGTTATCTTGCCTTAAATTCATTGGTATTTTTCTTTATTTCTGGCTTTTCATTCTGTTCCATTGAAAGATCTGCTTCTGGCAGAACTACTCCACTATTTTAACTTCTTTAATTATAACATATATTGCATTATTCATTATACTTCCGAAGTTCCCCTCCATATTGCTACCTAGGATTCCCTTGGCAATGTTTGCCTCTACATTATTTGATCATTATGCCAAGTTAAAAAGAAATCTTAGTGAGATTTTGAAAATAACTGGGATAAAAGAATTAATTTTAACTGAGAATCAATCTCTTGAATCAGTCTATCCAGATAAAAGCTATGCCTATAAATTTCAGACTTTTTTTTATGACCCTTATTAGTTTTTGGCACTTTTCCCCCTTTTGTACATACTGCACATTTCTTGATATATTTGTATTTGAACTTTTGCAGTTTTTTGTTATGATGGTATATATTTATATTTCCATTATAATTTATAGAAGATTAGTTTTAATATTTGTGTTTTTATCTAACAATCTGAGTGAAGAACTTTTTAAAGCTATAATTTTGTAAGAGGAAAAGGAGTTAACAGTTTCTAGCAAGGACTTACAGAAGGCACAAATTTCACCAGAAGATTTAATATTGAATAATTGTATGATGAAGATGAAAGAAAGCCAAGGTAAAATAGGACAAGATGGGCTGTTTTTATTGAAGGCTACTATAATGCTAAAAATGTATGATTATAGGCCAGGTACAGTCTATAATCCTAGCACTTGAGGAGGCTGAAGTGGAGGACTGCTTGAGGCCAGGAGTTAAAGACTAGCCTTCCATTATGTAGTGTTATGAGGTATGTAAAAATAAGGAGTAGTCTTAAATGTGAAACATAGTTTATGAACTTTAACACTATTGACATATTGGGTCAAATAAGTCTTTCTTGATTTATTAGGGAGGAAGGCTGTCTTGTGTATGGTAGGATGTTTAGCTCTACCCACTGGATACCAGTAGCATTCTCACTTATGACAATCAAAAATGTCTCTGAAAATTGCCAGAAGTCCCCTGGGGAGCAAAATTGCCCCCTTTCCCTCACTCATTAAGAATCAATGCTGTAAGATACAAAGGATATCCAGAAAGTGTCCAGACACTGTGATATAATTTTTCATATTATGTGGCTGGATACTTCCCGGACAGCTCTCATATGCATCTCTAGAACCCAAAGAGGCCTACCACTTGCTATGGTTCCTTTTTGTGAAAAAGCATGTAAGATGAACCAATTCATCTTACAGTTTTGAGGGATTACAGTGACATGCCCCAACCACAAGATCATTAAAACCTTCACTGAAGTGGCAGTTTGTGTGTCTTACCAAGGCCTCCATCACTGTAACCAATTAGTGTTCATACTATTCAATCAGCATTATGTCCTAAAAATAAGACACCAGTGTGATGTTCTGGGATGTTCGCATGGTCAAGATATTTTCAGATTATGATATTACTGATGACAAAAAAGTTAATATAACCATGAGGCAAAACTATAAGGGTAAGAATAATTTGTCTCTACCATGTGAATTTGAACTGCCTCTGGTCCTCTGTTGTAATTATAATAGAAAGGAATACATTTGTCAAATCAGTGGCAACATACCATGAACCTGAGGCCTTATTAATAATGTTCTGGCTGTAATGTCACATTTGTTGCAGTCTTCTACATGTGGCTATCCAATTTGCCCAGCACTGTTTTTTGTATAGAGATTCTTTTCCTCAGTGTATTCTTTTCTCTGCTTTCTCAAAAATCAGATGGCTATACGAAGAAAGTTTTATATCTGTATTCTCAGTTCTGTTCATTGGTCTATATATCTGTTCTTGTGCTAGTACTATACTGTTTGAGTTACTATAGCCTTGTAGTCTAGCTTGAATTCTGGTAAATTGATGCCTCCCAATTTGTTCTTTTTGCTTAAGGTTGCTTTGGCTATATGGGGTTTTCTCTGGTTCCATATGAAACTTAGAATTATTTTTTCTAGATCTGCGAAAAATGATGTTGATATTTTAATAGGGATTGCATTGAATCTATAGATTACTTTGGGTAATACAGACATTTTAACATTGTTGGTTCTGCCGATCCATGAGCATGGAATGGTTTTCTGTCTCTCTTTGTCCTCCGATATTTCCTTCCTCTGTGTTTCATAGTACAGTTACATATATTCCTAGGTATGTTATTTTCTTTTAGTATGTTATTTTCTTACAGTATAGTTACATATATTCCTAGGTATGTTATTTTCTTTTAGTATGTTATTTTCTTACAGTATAGTTACATATATTCCTAGGTATGTTATTTTCTTTTTTGCTATTGTGAAAGGTATTGAGTCTTTGATTTGGTTCTCAATTTGACTGTCATTGGTGTATATGAATGCTAGTGATTTGAGTACAGTGATTTTGTTTTATGACACTTTCCTGAGTGTATTTATCAATTTCAGTATTGTCTTGGCATAATCTTTGGGGTTTTATAGATATAAGTCATATCTTCAGCAAAGAGTGATAGTTTGATGTCTTCTTCCTCATTTGGATGCCCAAGATTCCTTCTCTTGTCTCATGCTCTGGCTAGGACTTCCAGAACTATGATGAATAGAAGTTGTGAAAGTGAGCAGCCTTGTCTGGTTCCAGTTCTAAGTGGGAATGCTTTCAGTTTTTCCCTGACAGTATGATGTTGTCTGTGGGTTTGTCATATATGACTTTTATCATTTGGAGGTAAGGCCTGTCTGTGCTTATTTTGTTAAGGATTCTTATGAATTCCTGACATTGAGGGTGCTCAATTTTGTCAAATGCTTTTTCTGCATCTATTGAGAGGATCATATGGTCTTTGCTATTACTTCTATTTATGTGGTGAATTACATTTGTAGATTTGTGTATGTTGAACCATCCTTGTATCTCTGGGATGAAGCCCACTTAGTCATGATGGGTTTTTTTTTTTTTTTCATGAGCAGCTGAATTCATTGTGCTAGGATATTTTGAGAATTTTTGTATCTATATTTATAAAGGATATTGATCTGCAGTTCTCTTTTTTTCTTGAGTTCTTTTCTGGCTTTGCTATAAGAGTAATGCTGGCTTTGTAAAAGGTACTGGGGAGGACACTTTCCTTCTTGATGTTGTGGAATAATTTCTGCAGGATATATACCAGTTTTTCTCTTTAGGTCTGGTAGGATTTGGATGTGAAATCATCTGGCCTGGGACTTTTTTGTAGGAAGGTATTTTATTGCTGCCTGAATTTCAGTACTGGATGTGGGTCTGTTCAGGAATTCTATATACTGATGATGACTAATTTGTAACTAATAATAATTAGTTAAAATTAAGGTGGAATGAAAAAACTGAATCCCAATAACATGGACAGGATGGAACACTTACTACTTTCTAAGATCCTAGAATTGAGGATTATTATTATTATTTGTCTTTAGATGTTTGTTCAGCGAGCATCTTTGTTTTAAAAAAGATAGAAAGAAGAATATGAATGCCCACCCATGACAATCAGGCTTTTTAGATGCAGGCAACAGAAACCAACCGATTTAAGCAGAAAAAAGTTTATTAAAAAGAATATCAGATAGCTCACAGGATCTCAGGAAGGGGAAGGAATCTAGCCCAAGGGCAGCACAAGCAGGACCAATGTTGCAGCCGGGCTGCAGAGCAAGGCCTAGCCACCTGCACTGCCCACGCCTCGATGTCATACATGCCA
The DNA here is from genome assembly GCF_040939455.1 of Microcebus murinus. Taxonomy (NCBI): domain Eukaryota; kingdom Metazoa; phylum Chordata; class Mammalia; order Primates; family Cheirogaleidae; genus Microcebus; species Microcebus murinus. The sequence goes on from NC_134118.1 coordinate 10,951,514, forward strand.
CCCAAGCACCCCTGCAGAGCCACCTGGGCAACTCAAACCGCTGTGGCTTTGACTGCTGACCCCGAAGGACATCTCCCTGTGACAACCTCCTTAGGGCCACTAGCTCCCACTCATTGCAACATGTGGCTTATGGGGCCGGGGTGATATGCTTGCACAATTGCTACAAAGCAGGCAGGGAAAGCAAAGGTCTGGAATTTTCTCACTTTTACTGAGAAAGATAGGCTCAGCCTCCTGAGACATACAAGGCAGAGACAACCCCAAAGAGAGAGCATCCACGGAACCACCAAAAAAACTGACATATGTCCAATACAACATGAAAATAATTTAAATAGGAAATATAACTTCCTGTAGAGGGAAAAGGGAAATGAAGACAACTTAACAGAAGGTAGGGAAAGAGAGAGGTGGGGGTGGTATTCATTTCCTAAGGCTATATTGGATTATTAGTAACAAAGTACCACAACTCGGTGGTTTAAAACAACAGAATTTTATTCTCTCACAGTCTAGAAGCTGGAAGTCTGAAATCAAGGTGTTAATAGGCTGGATTCCTTTTTAGAGGTTCAAAGGGAGAATGTGTTTCATGCCTCTCTCCTAGCATCTAGTGGCGGCTGGCAGTCCTTGGCATTCCGTGGCTTGTAGATGCATCACTCCACTCTCTGCCTCCATCTGCACATGCGGTTGCTGCTCTGTATCTCTGTGTCTCCAAATTTCCCTCTTCTAATAAGGACTCTAGACGTTGGATTCGGGCCTGCCCTATCCAATATACCCTCTTCGTATTGTGACTGCATCTGCAAAGAAGCTATTTCTAAATAAAGTCATATTAATGGGCTCCAGGTGGGCATGAATTTTGGAAGGACACTATTCAGGCCAGCACAGAGGGTAAAGAAAGGATAGTAATCACCTGGGGGGAAACACATTAAAAATATAGAATCTTAGTACCGACTTCCGAGATTCTGATTCAGTGGACTGAAATAAGGGAGGGCCAAGACGCTGCATTCAGCAAGCACCTGGAGTGATTCTGTGTGTGGAGACAAATAGGAAGTGATCTGGAGGTACCAACATAAGGCTACAGGATCACAGGGGTCCAGGGAAGTCCATGTGGAAGAGGTAACCCTTGTGTTAAAAGTGAGTGGTCACCAGGCAAGGTGACTGGAGTTTGCAGCAGCCTGGGGCAAGATGTTCAGCAACACCACGAGACCAATGGACTGATGGGCCAGGGAGGAAGCCGGCAGGAAAGGCCAGGCCCTGGGCTTCTGTGTTTCATTTATTGGTCTGCAGAGGAGCAGATGGCTTGTTTTTACATGTAATCATTAATAAGTATGAATTAATTTGACAACACACAATGCAAGATTTGTCATATTTTGTTTTGTTTCTAAATCAAATTAAATGTGACTCTGAGTCTACTCACCAGGGTGGCGAGACAGACAATATTAGTCATTATTGGCAATATCTCTCTCCCTAAGTCTGAAGGGTCCTACACAAGCCAGAAAACTTCACAACAGACTTTGCACATCAGCCATCAGGGCTGCAGTTGAGATGCTCATCAGTTGGCCCACAGAGTCCACTTGAAGAGAGGCACCTACTGCTCATAGCATCACTCCCTGGGACCAACATGGCCACAGAAAACATGGCTGCTGTTTCCAAAACAGGAGGTTAGCGTTCAGATCCCAAGTATCTGCAAACCATCCCCATCAGAGACCTGCCACCTTCCAGGACTATGTGTACAGTTCCACAGTGTTAAGGGTGGTCACATTGTTGTGAAGCAGATCTCCGGAACATTTTCATTTGCAGATTTGAAACTCTGTGCTATTAAATAACAATTTGCTTTTCTTCCTCCCTTCAGTCTCTGGCAACCACCATTCTGTTATACTTTCTGTTTTTGTGAATTTGACTGCTTCAGTTACCTCATATAAATGGAATCATATAGTATTTGTCTTTTTGTGACTGGCTTATTTCAATTAGCATACTGTCCTCAAGGTTATCTGTGGTAGCATGTGTCAGGATTTCTTTTTTTAGGGCTGAAGAATATTCCATGTTATGTATATACCACATTTTGTTTATTCATTCGTCAGTTAATGGACACTTGGGTTGCTTCGACCTCTTGCTGCATAGTGCTGCTAAGCACATGGGTGTACATATACCTCTTTAAGACTATAAACTCTGTCCTTGAGATCTGTTAGCTTAAAGGACCAAACATTATCAATCATTTATATTTTCAAGTGTATGCTTCTTACTGAATTTCCAAAGATTTTAATTTTACTTAATAGCATATTCTTATTTTATATAATTTATTCTCACATAATAAAGTTTGTATTTTGGTGTAAGCTGTAGAATGGTAGGTGATCTGCTCTTTTAACATACGGCCCTGGAAAACTGTATATCATAAAGTGGAACAAGCTCCTTGAAAGAACAAGCTCATTTCATCTTAAAAGAAGAACTCATTTTTCTCCCCCAAATTATCTAGAACTGTGTGTTGCCTAAATGGTAGAGTGAATTCCAGGGCAGCATTGTATTGTGAAAGCAAAAGGAAGAGACTGTTTCAAGAAACAAAGAAAGAAGAACAGTGTTGTGCCACTGAACAGGCCAATGAGTGACTCCAAATGTCAGCCGGATTCTGGGTGTGGAGCTTCCTGGAGGAATTGTTAGGGCGCAGTCATGGAGGTGGAGCCCAGATGGGGTGCGTTGAGGGGTGAGGAGAAAGGAAATGTCAGTAAGTCCGTATGGTTATTGAGACATTTGGCATGGAAGGGGAAAAGAAAGGATCGCAGGGCGATTAAAAAATTTATTTTTTAAGTGGCGGAGCCATGAGCATATTTAAAAGCTGACGGAAGGGATCCAGTTGAGGGAGATGTTGACTATATGGGGGAAGGATGAATAGTGTAAGTCCTGAGAAGGTTGGAGAGGATGGGATAGGAGGAGGATGGCCTCTTCACATTGTGACAGGAGAGAAGGAAGCTGGGATTGGCTTGAAGTGGGCAAAGATGGTTTTGTAGGGTTGGCTTTTGGAAAGTCAAGGGAATTCCCATGAAGCTTCTATTTCTAAACTAGAGTATATCATCTGAAAATTATGAGTTAGAGAGGGGAATTTTTGAGGAAGAATAAACAGGGTTTGACATAGTCATTGTAGAGAGTGGTTGCTAGGCTTTTAAAAGAAGTGGCAATATCCATTGCAATTGGGTGATATATATTTAGCATAGATATCAGATACTTGGGCAAAAAACTAACTTAACCTATTTGCTGTTTAAGTTTATAAATTTATTGAATTCCTACCAAGTACAATGTATTGTGACTAGGGAAGTTATTATATTCGGGGAGCTCATAAACTTACAAGGAATATTTACTTATCCCATGCAATAAGAGGTGCAGACAGTACTGAAACTTCAGAGGTCATATCTAACTGAGGAAGAGGTTGATCTTTGGATATGGGAAAATTTCCATAAATATATATAGAGCAGGGTATGTGTGAGAAAAGACTTTACACTATGAAGACAGGAGATAAAAATATGTTGGTATCATGTTAATGGAATGATGTATGGTCCAGCTTGTCCAAAATTATCCTTGAATCATTGTGTCTCTATATGGTATAAAACACATCAGAGAAGTTTATGACTTTGAAGAAAATTTCATAAAAATATATGACCCCCTAAAGGAGCTTACATGCATAACTATTTTAGGGAAAATTTATAAGTAGTCATCCAGTGTATAATGAGCTTTATTCAGCATTACAATTTTCCAGTTTAGATATGATGAATTAAGTGTAAGTGTCGTTGTGATTCATTCAAGCTTTTTTCTCTTCAGCAGAGGATTTTTAAAAAATTTCAAATTTGAATCCAAGACTTGAGAAATGCCAATTGTCTAAATACAGTATTATATTGTAATAAATATAGCTATTGAAAAATTAAAATCTATTCACAAAACTTTATTTTAATATTCATTGCAGAACTTTTTTTGGAATGTTATCTGAAAAACAGAGGACCATTTTATCATCAGAGCTGACTATTATTGGGTATTGTTTCAGATATAAAAGTTGATCTGCCACTGAAATTCTATTTGAATATATATAGTTCCAAGCTTGTTTTGTGTATTTAATAACTTTAGTACCATAATTACTCTGTTTACAATTAAATTTTAGGGAATATGCTAATATGGAATATACCAGTGAGTGATTTCAGGAAAGAGCAGTATTGATTTGCATCTTGATGTGCTTTTCACATCTGCATTTCATTTAATATCAACAGAAAAGAAGTGGTCAGATTATGTAATGGATTATGTGATGACAAACATTTTTTCTGCAAAACCTCTCTGTTGCATTGGCTATTATAATAGTGGATTTGCATTTAGCCAAGTGGGCTAAAATTACGTAGATAGATGTTATTTGGTTAAAGTTTGTACCTTCTAATGTATTGTTCTTTTTTTATTTTTCTTGCTTTAATTCTTTATATTACCACAGTAAAATATTTACCAAAGTCCAAGAGATTACTGATATACAATAACAACCTATGACTTCACACTAATGCTATCAACAAACTGTTCAGTGAAGTAACTAGAAAAACATTTCAATATAAACAGTGATTCACTATTCTATTTACACAGTATTGAAATCATCAAAACATTTAAACACTCAGGAAGTTCAAAGTAATATTCAATAATAATTGATAACTCTGAAATACTGCAACATCTTCAAGTACCTTCTAAATGACAAAAAAACAGATGAAATTTTGTTCGGTATAACTTCAATGAAGTTTGTTTACACAGAACTATACTTTTAAATTGGTAATCCATATACGATACACACGAAACCTTTAAGTGACTAGATTGTTCAATAAATAACACTCCACATTGCTTTACTGTTATGAACCAATGAGTTTATAATTCAGAGAAACCCTTTTAAGAAATTCTATCCTATAGAATGACAATGTCCAAATTGTTTGGTCCTATTAATTTCATTAGCAAAACCTCTAATTTCTTTATATTTAATTCTTCTGAATATCATCTTTAAGGGGCCTGACTTGATTTTTGTCAAACAAGATCACAAGTAAAGCTTAAATCTCCAGCCTCCACGTTCTTCATGAGTTTCAGCTCAGTGTAAGCCAGCACACTGACCTTCCCATGAATTTTCCACAGTGCCACACTTAACACTTTCCACAAAGTATCCTGTTCTTCTCTAGGCTTTTGGTAGCTGTGGTGTTAATAATGGCATGTGGTGTTCCTTAGCATAACCTGCCAAAAAGTGATTATCTCCTTGGAAGAAAAGCCATGGGCTGCAATCACACGTCTCAGCTGACAGACATCCAAATGGATTCTATATAAAAAGAAAAGGTTTGTCTTCTGGAATATGAATGTCCACTTTTAATAAATTCAAACAGATCCCGACATAAACATCTTCAAACTTGATGGGTTTTACATGACCCATCATTTCATAGATCCTTGGCACCAAATCTCTGGACACTATATAACCCAACCAACTGCAGTAGGGAGGGAACACCTTGAAAGGATACTCCTGTTATGAAATATGGGTTTTTTGGTAAAATCCTCTATAGGAATAATTATCAATTAGAGGATAACCTGTGAAAAACTTCTCTGAGTGGTTTAGGTTTAAAAGATATTTCACTAAATTCCCAGTATTGACGAAAACATCAGTGTCTGTCTTCATGATATACTTGGCATTGGGGCAAAACTCAGTTACCCACCTGAATGCCATAATGGTTTTCAAGGTCAGGTTATTGTATGTGTCTAAAAAATCTTGTCGGATTATATCGCCACAAAGAAGGTGTTCATCTTCTAAAGACAATGCTAACATTTTGTCTTCCCTTTCAGCCTGCTGGCCTAGTAAGAAAAATGTAAGAACCTCATATCCCCACCAAGACTTTTTTTCACCCCAAGTAACTCTAATGGCCTGTCTAGCTTTCACATCTGAGGGGTGGGAGGTCACCAGGATGACCAGAAATGGGTTTTGATGAGAGCAGCTTGAATGCTCTCGAAGTGTGAAGCAGAAGTCTTGTCTATAAATTGGCTCATACTCGTAGAAGTACATCCAGTTTACACGTTCAATCACATTGTAGTGGGGAAGGCTGAGGTACCACATCACGAGGAAACTCAGGAGTGACAGCAGCAGGAGACTCCATTTGAGGGATCTCAGGGACATCCTACTTGGAAGGGCAGGCAGGAGAGCTGGGGCCAGCCACGGCAGCGCTGAAGCACGTGAGTCACGGAGTCTTCTTATTTCTTCTGAATCAAAGACCTTCAGTTTCCCCAATGGAACATACAGCAGTATGTAATTGTCACAAACAATACCTGTAGAGTTTCAGATGAAATTAAAGCACTAGCTGAAGTTTTTTGTTGTTTTCTGTAGTCCATGCTTTAAAACACTCAGATTTGCCATGAACTATGGTGCAGGAGCTGGTAGCCGCTGAGGCCCAAGCCCCGGGCCTCGCTCCCTGTATTGTTCTTTAATAGAAATCTTAATGCAGGTATTAGAAAAACATTATTAGAAAAAACTCAATAGTGTATTAACGTGATTTTTAAATTCAAATTAGTGTTTTTAAATTCTTTAGAAAACTCATTAACTCACTGAGGCAAATATTTGTGGTTATGTTATTTTTTGAGCCTGGACTATTGGTTTTAAATAATTCCCCTTTCCTCTTTTCAGAAATTGCCTGAAAACTAACAAGGAGATTGAGAAACACAGATTTCATATTTTCAGAAACTAGGAAACTGGGGCTGCCAAGTACAGTGAAGGTCAAATAGGGGGGAATGGGAGGGTGCTGAACGGGAACACTGTCAGGTCTGAGGTGCAGGTGAGACGTCAGGCAAAGCTGGCAGAATCGTGTTCTCCAAAGTAGGTGGCACACACTGAGAGGTACATTAAGGAGCCTGTGTTTGGAAGAACAAGAATGGGTGTTCACAGAAAGAGGCACTAGGGAACTTTATGATGTGAAGAAAATGGTTGTCGCACAGGTGTATATACATATGTAAACATTTATGAATCCGCATATGTGCAAGTTATCAATTTATTGCTTCTCAACCCCAAATTCACCATTCTTTGTTCTATTTGTGATATTTGAGCTAGATCCTGTAAACATTTTTTCCTTTCCAAAATAATGTTAGATTTTGTCACTAGAAGGTGAAGAAGGTGTATTGCAAGACTTAGCAGAGGAAGGGGCTTATCTTATTGCAGTGTGCTTATTTTTCTTTCTGAGGTGTGGCTGTCAGTTGTGCTTACTCTCCTGTAAGCTTTGTTAGTACCCTAGTAGGCAACTTGTTTCTCCCCCTGGTGCTCCAGTGGGCAGATGCCTGTGGAGCAGCTCCAGCCCCATTGGCACTCTGGAGAGCTACTCTGCCACCCAGTGGGCTGTCACCACAGCCTGTCCAGTAAGTGTTTCTTTCTTGGATGCTTTCCCTTAGCCTCGGAGATAATAACTACTCCCTGCATTGTTAGTCTCATATTCCTTAGAGTTGTCTTTTACTCTTTTTCGCAGTTGACCATCTTTTACAAATTAATAATTTTTTATGTTAAATTTTCCTGTTTTAATTGTATTTTTTTAAATCTCCTGAATGGAGATAAAAACCCTCAGTATTACACCTGCAATTTGTATAATTTGTTGTGTTAATTTTACATAAATATACAGGATGAAGTCAGCCTGGCTTCATAACCAGCCCAGGATCTAAGGACAACCCTGGATTCTGATTTCCTTCCCAGGATCTCCCCTCAGGCCTGGCAGCTCACTTCCTCAGAGACTTGTCTCTCTGGGACAGTGAGGCTATGTCTCCGTGGGGCTTCGAGGCAGAGTGGCAGAGCCTTACCTTTCAGAGGGCAGCTCAACTGAGAGACAAGAAAGATTGAGGGGCTGTGCCCAGTCCTCACTCGCCTCCCCCTAGACAAGCTGCAGACATTCAGTGCTCATGGAAGACGCAACCTTCTGCATCTAGCTCATGGACCCCTATGTTTTTCCTTAACTTTTACTCGTTTTTAAAGTGGATAAAAATGTTTTGTTTTTCTTCTTTGAAAAGTGCAAGGAAGAATTTTCTATGTGAGCTCCACCCTGGGTGTCTTCCATCACTGTTCCCCTTGTGAACTAAAATATAATCCTAAACACTTCAGATGAACAAATGGGCCCCCTCTTGGCCCAGGGGACCCCAGAAAAACCTTATAACTAAGTTGCTGTGCTGGGAGGAGAAGGGGGGGTCAGACAGGCCTCATCAGGCTCCCTCCCTTTTGGAGTTACTCATAGTATGCATAAGATATGGAGTCATGTAAGGCCAGGTAAGACAAAGGATAAATCACACCTGCAGGGCATCAATTAACAGATCACTTAAATCCAGTATCTGTCTGGTGGCTTATCTCTGATTTGCAGACTTCCTTACTTAAAATATTCTAAATCTTTTGACAAAGCTTCATTTCTTTAACCAATTACAAATCAAAGACTCTTTTGAACCCACCTATAACCTGTAAAACCCCACTTTGAGATGTCCCACCTTTTCTGGCCAAACGAATGCATACCTTCCAGGTATTAATTTATGACTTTACATATACTTCCTGTGCAATTGAAATGTATAAACCAAACTGTAACCCCAACCACAGTGGGTCCATTTGCTCAAGGCTTCTTGGGTGTGGCTCCAGGCAATGGTCCTTAAATTTGGCTCAGAATAAACTTCTTTATTTATTTTACAGAGTTTGGCTTCTTTTTCCTTGACAGACCCTTAGGGTGGTGAGTGGAGCCAGCAACTAAAGCTGGGTTCAGTCTAGTCTTAGGCAGCCTCTTCTGATATCTTTAATGTCTTCTATAAATATGCTTTTCTTCAGAGTGTGCCTTAGTCACTTCTTTTGGGTTGACAAATGGCAACCACTTGAAGGGACACCTCAGAGTAGAGCCTCTTTTGACGTATAGAAATTTCTCCCATTGGGGCTAAGGTACCAGCTAGGATTTAGTCTGAGTTTTGCCAAGCCAAAAAGTGGCTCTCTCCTGAGCTTCCTCAATCTCTCAAAATTTTTGGTTTGAGATCCAATATTTATTTTGCTGGGAAACCCCTCTAGAGTGTTTTGCTTGCTTCCAAGAAGGAAAGCAAATTTCCCTGCTTTTATGATGATGGACAGCAGGCTCAGCTGGGGCCCCATCTCCAAGTAAGGAGCCGGTCCTTCTTTTTAGGATAATCTGGGGTAATATTTCTTATTCTATTAAGCATAAACATCTAAATAAAAATAGGCATAGAAAATAATATGCATATGGTTTTAGTAAAAGAGTGATCACAAATTTGCAACTCAAGACATCCACAGAAAATCAGTTCACCTAGTCCAGAAATTGATTACTCATTGTTCTCAATTTAGAACATAATTGATGCAGGATGATTGTGACCCAAATAAAATATATATTGAATTTCCACTCAATGATAATAACAATGTAATTAGCTAACTCCATATGGCTTTGTCATTATTCAGGCTGTCTAAACTAGAGTTTCCTCAGAGTCTGAGCCTCCACACCAGCGTTCCATCAATCCCTCACGTCTGCCTAAGGTATTAATCACCTGGGGGTGTCTGGGGTGGCCAGTGAACTCCCACTTCAAAAAACTTGGTCCCCTTACCCCAGACATGATAGAAATGTTATAATTACCTATTTGTACTAGAACTAGTCTTATCAACCTAACTGATTCTGTAAAAGACATAATTTAAATCTGAAATTTTGCTTCACTTTTCCTAAAAAACAAAACAAAACACTTTATTTCTGGATTTTTCCTGAACTGGCCTGAATTTCTCTAGTGTTAGTAGCTTATGACTTTCAAAAAAATAACCAGGCTACTTTTTAGGGGAGGGGGCGAGACCAAATAAGTCCATTAACATAAATAGTAGCCAATTAACATTTTGAATGGTATAAACTAGATTTTTACAAATTCTCAGAGATTCAAAACATTTTCTCCACAGAATATATACCAAACATATCAATCATTTATAAAAACAAGGACTCAATTTTCACATTAATGAATATTCACCTCAGTCCAAATTCAATATATTCAACCACTGAATATCTCAGAGATTATTCGTATGGAGTTAAGAGTACAGGCTCTGGCAGACAGATTGTCTGTTTGAACCCAGCTCTTCCACTTTCTACCTAGACTATCTTAATGGCTTAGTTTTTTTTTTTTTTTTTGTGACAGAGTCTCACTTTGTTGTCCAGGCTAGAGTGAGTGCCGTGGCGTCAGCCTAGCTCACAGCAACCTCAAACTCCTGGGCTTGAGTGATCCTTCTGCCTCAGCCTCCCGAGTAGCTGGGACTACAGGCATGCGCCACCATGCCCGGCTAATTTTTTATATATATATCAGTTGGCCAATTAATTTCTTTCTATTTATAGTAGAGACGGGGTCTCGCTCTTGCTCAGGCTGGTTTTGAACTCCTGACCTTGAGCAATCCGCCCGCCTCGGCCTCCCAAGAGCTAGGATTACAGGCGTGAGCCACAGCGCCCGGCCTTAATGGCTTAGTTTGATAAGCTTACTCACAGATAAAATGGGAATTAATAATAGTAATTACTTCATCAAAAAAGGATTAAGAGATAATATGTGTCCAACACTTATAAAAAGTACCTGACACAGTAAGTATTAAATAAAAGGTAGCAACTATTGTAATTATTATTGTCCATGTTCAGTCTGTGCAAAATTAATAAATATGGGCATGTCCACTCCATTATAAAGCTAAATTCAGAAGTATTAAAAGATAGTTGTAATCTTTGAGGTAAAGAATTCTTTGGGATACTAAAAAGATAAACACTAAATTTTTCTTTGAATATGAGATGTACTTTTACTACCTTAACAAAAATAAAAATGTCCTGAATAGGATAGAAACTTGCCAGAAACTTAACAGACTTCAAGAGTTCTTTCCCCAGGGCTTATTCTTACTTTAGGTCTTCCTTGAAAAGTCACACTCCATCTTCATACTTTGCTCTGTTTTCATGACCTTTGATTACTATAGAAAATTTTATTATATATTTATGATTTATTGCCTGGCTTTCCTATGTGAGTTCCCTGAGGCCAGGAACCTTGTCTGTCATTTTTATTGCTGTACTCCTAGTGACAGAACAGGATCACACGTAGTGAGCACTCAATAAGTATTTTATTCAATAAATGGATAATGAATTTTAAGTATTTGCTATCTGGAAATCAATTTATGAAGATAATTTATAATTTCATTTATCTACTAATGTACCTGTTTTTTCTAAATAGTGATGCATTTAAACAGGCACCAAAATGATGCTTAGCATTATATATATATTTTTTAGGGTTGGCACCTTTACATCTTGTTTAATAAATCTGTACCTATCCTAAAGCCATAAATATATTCTTCAATATACTTTTCTAAACATTTAAAGGTTTTGCTTTTCACATATATGTCTTTATTCGTCAGGAACTGATGAAAATTTTTTAAATTAAATGTGGTCTAACTTAAAGCTGAATAGTATTTCATTATGTACGTATATCCTGTCATTTGCAACAATAGGGACACACCTGGAAGACATTATGTTAAGTAAAATAAGCCAGGCATAGATAAATACCACAAGATTTCACTCATATGTGGAGTGTAAAAAAGTCAAACTCACAGAAATAGAGTGTAAAATGGTGATTATCAGAGTCGGGGAGGGGCGGGGGAATTGGGAAGATATTCGTCAAAGGACACAAAATTTTAGTTAGACAGGAGGAATCAGTTGAAGGGATCTATTATATATTACGGTAACTATAGTTAATGATAACATATTGTTTACTTGAAAAGTGCTAAGAGAGTAGATTTTGTGTTCTTACCACAAAAAATAAGTAGTTGAGGTAACGCATATGTTAAATAGCTTCATTTAGCCATTCCATATTGCATGTATATGTCACTGCTCTGTGGGAAATTCTTCATTGGCCTTGCCCATTGACACATTAAGGCCCACAGCCTGACTGACATCTAATAATTATTAAATGGCTACATCACTTTCCCATCTCTTATGTTGCTGTTTCATGGATCCTTTTTGCCAGTCTGAACTTTTTCAGTAACACAAGTGTGCCCCCCTCTCATAACTCTAGCCTCATTACTGTTCACTCATTTATTCACACATTCACTCCTTTATCTTGGAATTACCACTATGTAACCCTGTGATTTGTACTGAGCATGTTCTCTGAATGAATAAATGAAAACAAACTTAGAAGTACAGCCCACGTACACACCTGAGGAATTGACCAACATAAGGGACTGCAATACAAACAAAAACAGTTTTTCCCCAGGCAGTATCTAAGTAAACAAGTACAAGTAAGAGGCAAATACGTTGCCCTACCCAGCCTAGGAACAACGTTGAAGAACAATCAAGACTTTGGGCCAGGCATGGTGGCTCACGCCTGTAATCCTAACACTCTGGGAGGCCGAGGCAGGAGGACTGCTTGAGCTCAAGAGTTCAAACCAGCCTCAGCAAGAGCCAGACCCCGTTTCTACCAAAAATAGAAAGAAGTTAATTGGACAGCTAAAAATTTATATAAAAACTTAGCCAGGCATGGCGGCACATGTCTGTAGTCCCAGCTACTTGGGAGGCTGAGGCAGAAGGAGTGCTTGAGCTGACGCTGCGGCACTCTAGCCAGGGTAACTAGTGAGACTCTGTCTCAAAAAAAAAAAAGACTTTGTAGAATGAACGGGAGCAAAACCATAACAAAGCAGAAAGGGCAAACCAGCCAACTTTTGAGAAAGTACTAACTTAAAACGCAATCAACTCTCCCAAGCCCCAACCTAAATGGCAGAAGGTCCCGGAGTTCTCTGGAGCCCCGCCCCGTGGAGGCGGGGCCTGCGCGGGCAGGGCGGGAGTAGGCCGGCGCCGGAGCCTGTGCGCCGCCGCCGTTTCCTAGGAGACGAAACACACAGGACGCCAAAGCTTCACAAGGGAGCGAAAGAGGTGAGCGGCCGGCGCGGGCCGGTAATCCTGAGCGGGCTGCGGGGCTGCCACCCTCCGTCCACCCCAGCCCAGCCTGACCTGCGCGGCCGGCCTGGCATGTCCCCTCGGCGCCCTGTCCGACCACAGCCAACCTCCGCGCAGAGACGGGGCCCGGACGCTGGTAGGGAAGGACCAGCGAGGAGGGTCGGGGTGGGGAGGGTGGAGCGGGCAGGGGTCCGCCGGCGTGGACTGCGGTCGCTTTCCCGAGGCTGCGCGACAACTTTCCCGCCTGCCGGACTGCGGGCGGGCCGGCTGTGGGAGGATGAGTGCGGGCGGCCGCCGGCCTCGAACCCCGCCCGCTGCCCGCTCTCCCACCGCCGCCCCTCCCCGCGCGTGGCTGGAGGGGAAACTGGAAGGGCTGCGGGCGGGCCGAGTCTCGGAGCTACTCCGCAGTGTAACGGGAGGGAGAGGAAACCGGGCTCAAATCCAGCCTCCCTGGTGCGTCCCAGGTGACGCGCAGGTGAAAGCGGAACCCTGCACACTCCTGCCCCTCCCCCCAGCGGGCCGCCGGGCGGTCCCGAGGCCGCGGGAGCCGGGGTCGCCCACCCGCGGCGCGGACGCGTTCCCGGGACGCCCCTCCCGGCAAACCCGCGGGACACCGGGCCGGAGTCTCCTCAGAGCCCGGGTCTGCCGAGCGGTGTCAGAGTGCGCGTGACGAAAACCGCACCTTTCCTGCGAATAATACGTTTTAACTGAGGTCAAGAGTCCGGCGTCGGGCGCAGTGAAACTGGTTTTAGTGGTTGGTGATCTCAAATCTACAAGCAAAGATATTTATGCCATTGTGTTTAGATAATCTTTGAAAAGGAACATTGTGCTAATGATAACGGAATTCTCATACAGGGAACCAAAAGTTATCGAACTCATTTTTATCAGAAAAACAACCCATCTAGTCAAAATAGTGGTGGAGACACAAGTTACTTTCTTGGCCTCTGGTCGGCTTTTCACGGCCTCCCGCGCCCGCGCCCTGCTCCATCCTGGCGGCTGGATGGGAAAAGGGGAAACTTCCCCTGACCCGCCGCTTGCTTGCACTAGCCATCCTTGGGCGGGACGTTTGCTCTCTTCACCCGGGTGGGGTTTTTTGTTTTGTTAGTTTTTAAATAATAGGAGAATGTCAGCACAGAGAACTGTGCTTTTATATTTTAAGACAAAATCTTTGTTTTCCCATTGTAATCGTTCCTCTTTTAATTTCTGTAAACATATGACTTGGTTTGAAATCTGTTTTTCTGTGTTGCTTTTTAAGCAACTTAGTGATGATTAAAATGTTAATTATTGTTTTGTATTACAAAAATAAATGTCAGCTTTGGATTGACATCATTATAGTGTATTCTATATGCCTTTTTTCTATACAAAGCCAAGTTGGAGACCTCCAAGCCTTATCTGTTCAGTGATTGGCAGACATGAGTTTTACCCTTCATTTGCCCTCTGTGTTGATCTTCTTTAATCCTGTCTAAATCCCTTACTAGCTAGCAGAAGCTGTTGAGAATAAAGCCCAAGTTTACAACAGTTGTGCACTTAGAAAAATGGTAATTATGCACTTAGATTAAAAATATGAAAAGCTAGAATGGGAGATAAATTATAAGGGCATTTATTTTGTGTAGATCTATACTTGAGCCTCTAAGTGTCTTTTTTTAAAAATCAGAATATAAGGCTTGTTTAACCCATAGGAAAGCCAATAATATTATAGCTTGATTGTGGAAAATTCCAGGGTCCTAACAATTCTGTTAAATTACTTGAGGATAATTATATTACATTTACTTGGGTTTTGTTTTGTTTCATGTATATCATATATATGTAATATATATACACAAGTACATAAGAAACTGTTAATCCCGATTTTTCAGAATTAGTTTTCCATAGGTCAACAGAATTAACTTATAGAGAAATATTATGCAGGAGAACCATAAGATGTCTGTGTTTTGGTTACATATATGCTTTTTGACTAATAATCAGTAGTTGCTGTGTTACACTGATAAAAGTAGTTGTTTATGTGTTATCGGTGAATAGGTACATGGGAATAATGATTTTTTAAGCAAATGAGGAAGCATTTGCTGGCATTTGTTAAGACCATTAGCTCAGGCTTAATCTGACAAAAATAAGAAACCCCTGAATAGAAATGGAATCTACTGTCTTGGCCTCTTTTCAGACTCCTAGCTATGGAGTTGGCATAGCCTAAATTATTTTACATGTGCCTTTGGAAAGATTATTGTCTAGATCAGGTGTCTTCAAACTACAGCGCGCGGGCTACATGCGGGTGTTTTTGCCTGTTTGTTTTTTTACTTCAAAATAAGATATGTGCAGTGTGCATAGGAATTTGTTCATAGTTTTTTTAAAATTATAGTCTGGCCCTCCAACAGTCTGAGGGACAGTGAACTGGCCCTCTGTTTAAAAAGTTGGAGGACCCCTGATCTAGATGAAGTAAGATGAGTGTTAAATTAATATACACTCCCTACTATTTAAAGGTCCCACCAGGTTCTTCTAAAGTTCCTTGTGAACAAATACATTCCTATAAATAGGAAGCAACATAGTTTTACTGTACTTCTCTGTCCATGTTTATGTTTCTTTTTCTAGAAAGTCTGTTTTTGGAAGCTTTAAGTACTTTAACAACTACAACACAGCATTGTTGTCCTAAAGTCCTGCATATAATAGAGAAGCAATTTGTATGATTTTATTTTATGGAAATGAAAGTGCTACAGTAAGGGAAAAATATTCTTTGGATAAAGCACCAAATTATAGAAAGCATTTTAAAACAAACTACAGGCATATCTTGGAGATATTTTAGGTGCCAAACATTTTGTTACCATCTGCAACTAAACATTAAAGCCTATAACAGAATGATATTTTTCAAAGCAAAATAAGAATGATAAATAGGTATGTACTGAGAAATAACTCTTTAAAATGTGGAAATAACATAGAACAATGGGAGGAAGTTAGTGAATATTTTTGTAATAGGGTAGACATTAAGGCATGTGCTTTGTTTTCTTTTAATTATAACAATAAAATCAGAACCTATTGAAACCTTAAAAGTCTGCCTGCACCCTTCTAATATATACAGATTCATGATCCCTTATCTGTAGTATTGAAATCCACAAAGCTCTGAAAATGAAATTTTAGAAATAAATTCATACAAATTCACAAAACAAGACCTGAATGGTGTAATGATTTGAGGCCATTTATAGTCTCCATTTACTTTGCTTTGTCTTGTCTTGTCTTTTCTTTTTTTCTTTTCTTTCTTTTTTTTTTTTTGAGATAGGGTCTCTTTCTGTCATCCAGGCTAGAGTACAGTGGTGCAATCATGGTTCACTACAGCCTCAAACTCCTGAAACTCAAGCAATTTTCCTGCCTCCGCCTCCTGAGTAGCTGGAACTACAAGTGTTGCACCACCACACCTGCCTAATTTTTCTATTTTTTTTTTTTTTAGAAATGTGGTCTTGCTTGTGCTCAGGCTGGTCTCAAACTCCTGGCCTCCAGCAGTCCTCCTGCCTTGGACTCCCAAAGTGCAAAGTGCTGGGATTACAGGCATGAACCACCACGCCCGACCTACTTAGTGTATTTTTCATACATTTTTCTGCAGGTACATTGAGATGCTGCTTGGAGGGTGTTATATAACATAGTATATGTACTATATTACTTCTCTAAAATACGAACATTTCTGGATTCCATAATACATCTGGCCCAAGAGTTTCACATAAGGGTTTAAGGACCTTTACTAGATTTTTTATGTCAGTACCACTTCTCTTTGACAGCTTAATAAATATCATGATTCCTTCCTGCTCCATCAGATACTGGCATTCCAGATGGTGGGACTTATACTGAAAAATAAGTTAATAAGTGGAAAGCTTTAAAATTTTTGAAAGTGCTGCCCAAAGGACTACTTAGCAATTCACTTTACAGTTCCTTCTTAAGCAAGCCTGGACTTAAAATCAGAATACCTGGTTTTGAATCTAGCTACCCTGTCATTTGCTTTTTTAAACAATAAATTTCTGACCAAGCATTGTAGTTCACTCCTACAATCCCAGCACTGTGAGATGCCAAGATGGGAGGATCACCTGTGGCCAGGAGTTCGAGACAAGTCTGTGAAACATAGCAAGACCCTGTGTCTATATAAAAAAAAAAATTAGCTGGGTGTGATGGTGTGTACCTGTACTCCCAGCTACTGGGAGGCTAAGATAGGAGGGGGGCTTGAACCCAGGAGTTGTGGTTACAGTGAGCTCATTTGAGTCATAATGAAAAGTCAATTACAGTTACTATGCATGTAAGATTGGTATTATTTTATATGTTACTTTAAATTGTACCTGGTCATGCACTTGCAAACTCTATAGCCACATGACAACTAAATGCAATATTGATCTTGAACTGGATTCTGTACTGGAGGGGGAAACTGCTATAAATGGCATGATTGAGTCAACTGAAAAAATTAGAATGGCTCATTAAAGTATTATATTCATCTTCAGTAGGAGTAAAGGGTCCTGATATATGTAAGGTAACCTTAAATGGTTTGGAAAAAAATTATGTGTGTATCTGTTGTGTGTATATATAGAGAGTTCTTAAATCATGAACAAAAATGGGGCAGGCTGGACGCACAGTGGCTCACACCTTTAATCCTAGCACTTTGTGAGGCAGACGTGGGAGATCACTTGAGGCCAAGTGTTTGAGACCAGCCTGAGCAATATAGCAAGACCCCTTCTCTGCAAATAGGTAAAGAAAGAATAAAAGGGTAAAACATTAACAATAGGTATATCCAGGTTCTTTGTGTGTTCTCTGTGTTGTACTATTCTTTTTTTTGCAACTTATCTGTAAGCTTGAAATTGTTTTCAAATAAAAGACTTAAAAGATAAAATAAAATTAAAAGGCCTATATATTAGGATAGAATTAAAAAAAAAACAGTAAAAACAAAAAGCACACTCAGTAGCCCAAACTCTGCCAACATAGGTGCTGATGTTAGCTCACAAACAATAACATAAGCACATTATTAATTTTTATCTCCATTTGCAATAGATTTGACTATTAAATGGAAATTATAAAGTAGAAGTATATAAAATGTTATTAAATATATTAGTGAATAGTTTTTAAAGATCGTGTCTGCATTAGAATATCTGATCATAATACTGTATAAAAACGTAGTGCCTTCTCTCAGGGGTTTTATATTTCTGTCAGCCATGGCCTTGGTCTGTACTCGAAGCCTCTCTCGTACAAAAAGAGTGTCTGATTCCAAGTCAACAAACACTTTCTGGCATGATGTCTTTGTCAGCTTGGGCTGCTCTAACAGAATACCATAGACTGAGTATTTAATGAAAGTAAATTATTGGAGGCTGGAAGTTCAAGGTCAAGGCACCTGCAGATTTCAGTGACTTGGTGAGGGCCCATATCCTGGTTCACAGATTGCACCTTCTGACCGATTCCTCACATGGCAGAAGAGACAAAGGAACTCTCTGGGGGCCTCTTTTATAAAGGCATGAATCCCATTCATGAGGGCCCCACCCTTATGATCTAATCACCAAAGGTCCTACCTCCTAATACCATCACCTTGGGGGGTTAGATTTAAATATATGAATTTGGGTTTGGCGGGGGACAGAAACATTGAGACCATAGTGCATGGTTTTGGGAGGAACTATAGCAGATTTGGCCTTGACTTTGTTCTTATATAATCTCTGCTGTGACTTTGGATGAGGCACTTAACATTTTGGAACTCATCAACCACACTGTCTGCATTACAGAATTGTTGGGGGACTTACATGAAAATGTTCTGGAAAATTAAGATGTGTTACATAATGTTGTTATTGAAAAATTAAGATAAACAGCTCAAAAGGTTTTGCTTATACTGTTCAAAGGATAATTGATAGTTGGCATTATTTTTATAATACATATTCCTGTATTATCATATCATGCTAAGCATCATAAGTAAATATCTATTACATTATCCTCTCCATGAAGAAAAGGGTCTATGAGCTATTAGTATCATAGTTTATATATCAGTTATGTGACTTTTTATAGTTAAAAGGGACAAAAAGGTGCCAGGATCCTTGATATGTCTGTTGGTCACCTTTTCTTCAGTCATAAATTATGCTGCAACCACAAAGCATTATTTTTTACTTCCATCATCTTGTGACTGCAGTTGGCAGTGGTGCTCTTCCTGTTCCATGTGTCTTCTTCATCCCAGGACCCAGGCTGAAGAGCAGCCCCCATCTTGGATGTGCCATACTCCTGGTGAAGAGAAGAGCCAAAGCAGGATCCTAGGGTAGCTCTTAAAGCTTCTGTTCAGATATGGCCTGTGTTGTGTCTGCTCATGTTTCATTGGCCAGAGAAAGTCACATGTCCAAGCGAGGGGGTGAGGCAGCCTGTGAATATACTATCCTACGTGGTGGGAACTACAAGTCACATGGCAAGGGCAGGCCTATATGACTCTGTACAGGAAAGGTAGAAAATAATTAGGCACAAGAGTGTAATATGCTGGCCTATGTTTATTTTAATATTCATATAAAGGTAAATATTATTAATTTTAATTAAAATAAGCAGCAATTTAGAGGAAAGCATTTACTATCAAATGAGAGCTTAATGACTTCCAAGGTCCTCACAGCTTTAATATTCTGCAATTTGTATTTAGAATACCTGGAAGATGGTACAATCTCATATAATTGGGGCTCCTGTGCCAAAAGTTTCATGGGGTTTTTGTTGTACAAAGAAGTAAACAGGGATTTCTCTCGACAGCTTCTGTTTTGGTGTGCTGTATTAACGGTGTAAAAGAGCTGCCCTTCTGAGGAAGAAGGCCAGAGTAGCCCAACCACTGCCAAATTAGCACCACTGACACCACCAAGTTGGAGGACTTGGGGAGTATTGAGAGAAAGGGTCACAGGGGGACATTGACACATAAAAATGACTCCCAATGTTGGAAGCCACTTGAAGTCCAAGTGGGTCCTTGGCTTTGGACAAAAAAGAATTTAGGAGTGAGCTGACAGTATAACATGAAAGCTAGTTTTATTTAGAAAATATAGAAAATCTACTCCACAGTCAGAGAAGAGGCTAGTAGTTCTCCCTGCAGACGAGAACTGGCTCCATGGTTCCTTTTCCTCCTCTGTTGAAGGAACAGTTTAATTACAGGCTAACTAAGGAAAGGGATATTCATGTTATTTCTCAGAAAAGGGAATTAGGATTTTCCTGGAATGAGAGTGACACCGCCTTATGACTAAATATAGTCAACCAAGAAGTGTCATGGTGTCAGATGCATGATGGGAGTGGGAGGTTTCCTTAGAACTTTTATGGTAATGAGATATATGATGAAGCTGCAAGGTCAAGAGCTGCAAGGTCAATTTCTCCACCATCTTGTTTCTATCCAGTTGGAACTTGTCCTGTCTCCATGTTGTTTTGATCAGGGTAGTTCGAAAACTTTGTTTTGAGACATCCTGACTCAGTCAAACAATGTCTGCACAATTAAGCAATGCCCAGGCAATGCCCAAAGCAATGCCTAAATCAGTGCCAGCAGCAGTGCCTGCCAGTTCCCCAGCTCAACATGGGTCACTCATTTACCTGGCCTTTGCTATCTTAGTGCCTCTCACAGGTGTGTCACTGGGGCAAAAAGTAAGTGTGATAATGAAGAATTGGTAAGAAATTTTATAATTTTAAAATTTAAAATTTTGCAATTTTACTAAACTTTGAGTTTGTGATTTTGTCCATCTTTCAGTTGTAAGAGAGAATGTGTATCTGTGGGTGTCTTTTTAAATATAATAATTGCAAAACTATGTGTGTGGTGTTTAAAGTGTTTAGAAAATATATAATTATAGACACAGAATTTGAGCTGGAATGCCCTTGTTTTACAGTTATGTTAATTGCAGTCCAGTAGGTTGAGAGCTTTGCCCATGATATGTGGTTGTAGACACTGGTTTGAGATTCAAGCTTCTGTCTCCATTCTCCTAATCCGGGTTTTCTATTCTTCAGTGAGATTCACCTTTCCAAAATTTTAGTTATGTCTCTTGAACTCCATGTAAAGTAGTCACATAGATTCCCAAATAAGCATATGTATGTAAAGATACTTTTGCAGCTTTTATTTCTTTGTATAAATCTAGTGGGACACTAATTCTTAATTAGTACTTAAATTTTTCTTAGTTTAATGTAAAATAAAATAGCATATTATTTAAATAGAATATGAAATTTTTTAAAAGTGCTATTCCCTTCATATAAAACAAAAGTTTGCTTTATATTTAACTTACCTAATTGGGGTACTTGTATTCTACAGGGAGTTTACAAACAGTACAGTTTTAAATTTAATATGCTAAATTAAATATGGTACAAAAATTGATTCAAAGAATTTATACAGCAAAGATGTCTATTTTCCAAGTATTATTTGGAATAATATACATTATATTCAATAAAAATGAATCATATAAGTCATTAGGCCAATTTTGAACATTCATAGGATAAATAGCACAGTACCATGTAAATGAAGCATTTACCAAATGAGTATTATCAGTTTATTATATGTGAACTTCATTTCACATAGCACAAATGATTTACTGACAAATATAATACTTAACACAGTAATATTTATATTATATACTTATAATTTTTGCCCATGCTCTAGGTTGTCAGTAAAATTTTTGAAGAAACTCTTTAATGGAAATTCATTTTATTCTTGCTTTCTTTTTTATAGGGTGTCCATAAGAATGGAAGCAGTGTTTCCCTGCCAGATTCCTTATTGCTTTATCTCATGAACCTACATAATCTTGGGGATAAGCCTGTATTTCATGATGATGAACCTGTCACCAGTATAGCAACAACAGTGTGAGGACAAAAACAAATAAACATACAGAAGCGTTCAAATTTATATTCAACAAGGAAGTCATTTTAATCAACAATTTCTGCTGCCTTAGTTTTCCAAGATGAATCGGTACACAACCATGAGGCAGCTGGGGGACGGCACCTATGGGAGTGTGCTTATGGGCAAGAACAACGAATCCGGGGAGCTGGTGGCCATCAAAAGGTACCGTGTGAGCACTGCAAAGTTCACCTTTGAAAACGCTGATCTTGTTTTCCTTTGCTTGCTTAAGAGTATGTACAAGCACAGAGAGAGGTCTAGTTTAGGCCTCATGATAGTTTGGCTAATGAGGAATGGCATTCTGGGAAAAAAACATTGCCAGAAAGGAATTCTGCTGATTCCCATGTATATGACTTTAATTTTCTGACTTGTCCAGCTACATTGATAGAGCAGAAGATGTAAGTGCTGAAACTTTTATGCATAGTACATTTAGACTGAAACTAAAGGTAATCTTTGGAATGTTTTTCAAATTTAAAGTGGAGTACAAAGTAGACCTTATTATTTCTTCAATACAATAGTGCCTCAAAATCATTTGGTATTCATAATGTCAAATGACTTCTGAACGGCATATGGTATTTTCCTGAGCTTACCAATTAAATAGAATTAATTATTGTGAATTTAATTATTTTTAACCCACCGTGTTTATCTTTTGCTACATAACAAAATACCCCAAAGCTTAGTGATTTAAAATAAGAGCAAACATTTATTAATTCATACAGTTTCTGTGGGTCAGGAACTCTGCAGTGCTTGGCTGGTGGTTCTGGCTTGGGACCTCTCATGAGGTGCATTCATCTGAACACTTGGCTGGAGCTGGGGGATCCACTTTCAAGGTGGCTCAATCTACTTGTTTGCTAGGGCTGCCATAACAAAGTCCCACAGATGGTGGCTCTGTAGGAACTGGTGACGGGGTGTTGGGGGGAAAGAGTCAAAGAGGGGAAGAGTCCATGCTAACTCCTGGGATTCTGGCTTGAATGGATAGAGGTGGTGCCATTCATCATGACAGGGGAAATCACAGGCTTATGGGGAAATCTGAGTTCAGTTTTGGGCATAATGATTTAAGATAACTATAAGCAATTGAATAGTTGCACTTAAAGCACAAATTAGAGGTCTGGGCTGATGCTCTTGGAATTGTTAGTCTACAGATGGTAATTGAGACTACATAGAAGGGAAGAAGTCCCTATATAAAGCACTGAGAAACCCCAGCATTTAAAGGATGGGCCCTGGCATAGGGTCTTACAAAGAAGATTGGGAAGGAGCCACCAGAGAAACCAGGAGAATGTAGAAAATATCCAAACCCAAGGAAAAGATCTAAAGAAGAGAAAGTGCTCAACTGGAAGATGAGCAATAATTAATGACTAAAAGGCTCTGGATTACTTAGGAATGCATCTTGCTGCAAGTAACAAATACATAAATAGCAAGTAACAGAACTGAAGGCTTAAGTAAGTAGGAGTTTATTTTTCTGACATATCAGGAAATCTGGAATTTGATGATTCCAGTGCTTTCAGTGGCTCAACAGTGCACCCAAGGAATCCAGACCTTTCCTATCTTCATACTGAATGGTTAGCATTTTTTTGTCCTCAAATGTATCACCTAATGGCCACATTATGGCTATTTCACCGTTAGGCATTACATCCATATTCAAGGTGGGAGGAAGACAGAGTAATACCAGCAAACTCTTCTCTCATCTTTTATCAGGTAGTGATCTTTCTTTCCCAGGAGCCCCCAAGAACCTCCCCCTCACATCTTGTTGGGCAGCACTGGCCACATGGTGGCCCTTACTTCCCAAGGAGGCCAAGAAAGTGAGTATTTCACTCTTCCAGCCTCTGTACCAGGAGGAAAAAGGAAAAGGGCTGGAAATGGCCATCTGCTATTCAAATGATATCATCTGCCATGGTGTTCCTTGGATCTGGGAACCTGACATAACTGGTGGCTGTGGTGAGTGTTGTTCCAGTGTAACAGTAGAAGTAGTAAGCCAGATGGAGGTAGAGCAGGAGCAGTGGGAATTGTAGTGGTGGAGGCATTGAGCTTGGAAGAGTTGTGAAGAATGCATACTGAGTTACCAAGAAAGTCACAAAAAGATCGCTAAGTACCAGTAAAAATCCACCTTCAATTACCTTGGATTACGTGGAAAGTGGAGCTACTGGGAACATTTACATGACTTTTCTTCCCGTCTTTACCGATCTATATGGAAAACAGACTGGAGGAATGCAAGGCAGGAGGTGGGACATTGTGAGAGGGGGACATTCAGAATAGGTGTGTGATCTTGAGGGGGGAGTGGTGAAGGGCCGACCATGGGACCCAGGCTGGCTGAGGAGGTAAGCCAAGCCAAGCCACTCGGCAATCATAGGAGTAGCAGAGAGTTGAATGAGAGGGCGTGTAAAGCAGTTTCTGGGGTGAAGATGGTGAAAGGACAGGAGTTATGGTCAGAGTCTGAAGCTGTAATGGTTGAGGTCTTGGAGAGCAGAACCATTCCTCACGATAATAAGGCGTCTGTGAGTGACTGTGGCAGGACAGAGGAGTTAAGAACCCATGAAGCCTGGCTACTGGCAGGATTATCTATGTGATTTTCACTGTAGCCATCATTCCTTAGGGTTCTAGATTCTATGGAATCTTAGGAGAGTTTTTGGTCTTATGTTGCCTACAAGAGTCATACAGGAAGGCTTTGCCATTTCTCTTAGGCCTGGTGCAGTGGAATAAACTACCTGAAAGTTATAGATATTAGACCCCTTATTCTCCATTCTTATTCCTATTGGTTACCAAAACAAACCACATCCCATAATATTCAATCATCTCATGCTTGGTGGTATAAAATTTTAGGTACTTCCAATTTAGGCTGTAAATATTCTAAGTATAATACTTAGAATAAATTCCATATTGAGTACATTTTGTGTAGCAGATAAAGAGCTGCCTATCCTTAATCTTCAAAGTGGGCAGTAAGCATGTCTCCTTGAAGGAAAATTGATTATTTGGAAGATGGTATTTTCAGTCTAAAAATCTTTTAAACAGAAGAACCAGGAGTTAGGCATTGCAGGTGTGGTGTCTGTTAGAATTAAATGTGCTCAGTGAAGAATGGTGTTGAGGAGAGAGTAGAGGCTGAGCACGAGCCCATCGTGGAGTTGGCCTGGAGGAGCGAGGGTGCCGTACGGCAGCTGGTAGAGCACAGAGAGGGTGGTGTATTTGCCAGTGTGAACATGGGGAAGAAAGTCTGTGCTTATTTAGTAGGCAAAGCTTCTGAGCAGTCTAGCATTGCAGTCAGAACTGGCTAGGATGTGTTAGACGGTGAGTGGTTAGAAGTTGGGAGAATACTATAAAGAAGAAAATAAAAGGCCCCTATTGAAAATTTCCTTTGGGGAGTTTGAATTGAGGTCACTGGTAAGAAACCTTGTCTTATCTGCTATCATTTTTCAAAAAAGCTATACCCTACAATTCATGCTAGAGCAGGCGTCCTCAAACTACACCCGCTGGCCACATGTGGACCGCCTAGCACATTTATCCGGCCCTCCGGGTGTTTTTGCCGCTGCTGCCTGTCCTGCTTAGCAGCTGACTCGTCCTGGGCCCACAGTGCACACTCTCCAACGGTCTGAGGGGCAGTGAACTGGCCCCCTGTTTAAAAAGTTTGAGGACCCCTGTGCTAGAGGAAGGTAGTAAGATTCTCTCACTTCGTTTGGTGAACAAATATTTATTAAGCCCTCTGCCCTTTAAGGACTTGAGAGACAATTCCATTTCTGAGGGTCGCCTGTGTAGGGGGCACCCGTGGGTTTAGAAATTCATTTAGTCATTTAGCAAATATTTATTGGTTGTGACACAACCAATCTAGGCATAAGGGAGTATCCCTAAGGAGCTTACCTTTGGGAACAGGGGGTAAATAAGCATATTATATAGTATGTTAGAAGGTGATAAATGCTATGGAGAAAAAGCAGCACAGGAAAGGTGACCTAGTAATAACACTACCATTTTCTTACAGTAAGTAGCTGGCAATAGCAGTGAAATTAGCACAGGGCATCAAAGAAATAAGGATCAGCCCAAAACCTCTAACCAGCAGCTATCTCTGCCCAGAACATCTTTTACTGTCTTTACATGCTAGGACCTTCTGTCTTTCAGGTCTCAGTTGAAATTTTGTCTTATCAAAAGGGCCTGGCTATTAAATCTTTAAAAGATCCCTTTGTTCTATCTCATGGTCCATATAACTAATCTGTTCGTCTGTTATGTATTAACTAGTTTAACATCATTTGCTCCGTTAGATGGGAAGCCATCTTTAACTTGTTCATTGCCCTGGCATGAAGTATATGTTGTATGGATTAATAAATGAAAGAAGAGGGCAAGGAATCTAAAAGGATATACCTTTTCTTAGCTATTATAAGAAATTGGTTTGTCTTTGGGATAATTATTTTGCAAGAAAACATATTTATTGTAGATAGATACATGGGTCACCTTAGAGAAGTATTGTTGAGAAGTAGTAATCGCTGGAAAGAAAGCCACATTTTGGTAAATATGGATGAAGAGAGCAGACTTTACAAGTAGGACAAAAGTTTCAATTATTAATGAATTATGAAAAGTAACTTGAATATATTTTTATCTGACTTCTAAAAGATTGGATACTTTCTAAATTCTGACATTACTTTTTAGGAATCATAACATATGTGCAGCTTTGGATGGATATAATCATTTTATTAAACTACTTTTATAGCTGTACTTAAATTGACTTCTGTTTTATTTTAAATTCATCATTGTGCTACATTTACCTTTTGCACTTTAGCAAGACATTTTATAAATCTATAGCACAGAAAGGTGCCTTTTAATAAGCCAGCAAACCCTTGATTTCATCAAGCTTCTTCATAAATTTCTGGTACCTGAATGACTATAAATGAAATTCTGATTCACTAAGGATTTTTTAGAAATAATAGCAGTAATGCCCTTCAGGTCTTATTATAGTCAATCATAGCTATTGATAAAAATGAAACCATCTAGTAGTTATTGAATGCCAAGCTAAGCAATTTGCAACAAATTTTTCTCATGCAATAATTTCTACTTTATGGCTAGCTAAGGAATTTGAGGCACCAAGAGGTCACTGGGTTAACTTGTCCAAGGTCATACACTGGGTAAGTAGCTGAGCAAGGCTCTAGATCTGGGCAGTGCAGTTTTACAGCCCACATTCTTGACCATGAAGTTGTGTTGCCAAGTCTTTACTCATTTCCTTACCTGTGTACCATACCCTCATATAATTTATAATTTCTGGATTATAAGAATTATTCTAGTTAATAAAGGCAATTCTAAGCTTCCTGAGTATCTTCTAGAATGTCTCAACAGGAGATTATAATGCTAAATGAAAGCAGTAGGACATATTTAGTTTTTATTTTTAACAATCTAGCTTTGTAATTCCCATATCTGCATATGACAATATTTTTTTAGATTATGAATCTTTTTTCTTATCTTATTTCTTATTTCTTATTTTTTCTTATCTCCTTTTTTGTATGGTAACTAAAAATCTGTTCATATAAAACACAACCACTATTTATGGTGTATATAGTAGAAATACTTCATTACCCTAAATATTCTTTTGATATATTTAATCTCTAATGGTAACCAACATTGGGATGGAAGAGGAGAAATAAAGAACAAAATTCCAGAAAGCAATTTCTAAAGTTTGTTACTTCTGAATTTTTACTGACTTTAAATCACTTAACTTTATGGGCCTCTTGTCTAAAACTGAGGTAATGATATAAAAGTTGTCAGATCAAATCACTGACTAAATTTGCTACCAAAATTTCTGATTTCTTTTCCTACCCACCTCTGAAGTATAGTGTTTCAAATTTCTTTCTCAAGTTCTGGGAAGAGAGGAAATTTGTAAGGGGTCCCTTTAGAAAGGCACAATTAAACTTGCTAGAGAAATGTTAAGAACTCATCCAGGAAAGAAGATTAATGGTAATTTTTTCTGATTTTTGTTAAAGCAGAATTTCAGATATGATATAGACATGAGCTTTTACCAAGTAGCCTTGAGATGGAAGGGAGGGGATTTCCTTACCAGGATGAGGGATGAGCAATAAAGCCTCCCCAGAGGGAACCAGTGATACAGTAAAAGCCAACGGTGTAATTTATGTCTTCGAATCCTCAGTCCCTGTACACTAAACTTTTAAAATTTATTTTAGGATGAAGAGAAAGTTCTATTCTTGGGATGAATGTATGAACTTAAGAGAAGTTAAGGTAAAATCCTAAAGATGAAAAGAACCCAAGAAGGCCTTAACTTTACTCATGCCCAGGACAGTAGCTGAGATTATTCTGTTCTCTGTGGGAAGCATTCCAAAGATACTTGTGTTTATGTTTTTCCTTTTTCTTCCTAAAGTAAAGTAATTTCTCATTTCTTCTTGTTCTGGTGTCAGTGGAGAACAGGATACAATTATACTCTCATATTTGAAAGTTCATTTTTACTTTTAAAAGATCACTTTATTATAAGTAATCTAGATATAACAAATAAAATAAAGAACATTTTAATTCATATTATCAAGGGAAAGTCAACTTTTTAAATTACCACAAACCATTTCCTTATATTTTATGCTTAAAGACTTGGATAAACTTCTGGAGACATGAAGTCTGCATAGCATGTCACATGGTAAAGTCAGACAAAAGTTAGCTGTATTTAACAGACTGAGAGGAAAATGTGACAGATTGAAATGTTAGGTAGCTACTGGTGACTTGGTTTATTGTACTTAGCATTCATTTCTTAAAGCAGTTATTGCTTGCTTTACATAGATGTTCTAAGAAGTTTTAAAATTATGTAGATATTAAAATGTAATTCATTAATGAATCCAGAAGAAATAGAAAGTTACTTAAGGTAATTATCATACTTATCATTGATGAGATTTTGTCAACTTCTATAACTTTTCTTTAAGAAATGTTAATGATTATTTGTTGTTTTGCAGTCTCTGAAAAAGCTTAACCATGCCAATGTGATTAAACTGAAAGAAGTTATCAGAGAAAATGACCATCTTTATTTTATATTCGAATACATGAAGGAAAACCTCTATCAGTTAATGAAAGATAGGTATGTCTTTATTCTATGAAAATTGTAATTTTTTCCCTGTTATTTCCTCCATGAGTTTTTAAGATCCTTTCAACATGTCATTCTTTGTAATATTTAGGTTTATCACTCCAAGAGGTAGATTTAAATTAATTAGTTCTGTTATTTGTATCAAAGGGTAGCATTTAACATTGAAGAATCAGCCATGACATAGCCACCATTTTTCTGTTGTAAATCCTTAAAAGTCAAGGTCAGTATTTCATGTAAACACACATACTGTCTACTTATACTTTTTAAAATAAAAATCTATCTATAGTATTCAGTAATAAATCTGGTGTTGGGTGCTATTGAGAAAGGTATCTCTGTTGTTCTCCTAAGCATCTTAAGAAAAGCTAATGAAAGAATGAATGGAGAAAGGAATGAAGTAGCTTTTAAGAAAGGACCTAAGAAACGTATTAATTAGGATGCATAAGTGATAAAACTTCATGTGTTACCAATTCTAAGGAAATTCTCATTTTAATTTTTAACACATTAACTGCCATGTGAGTTATATTTAACTCATGTAAATTATGAGCCTAGGGCTTCCTTAAGCAAAACCTAGCCAAAACCCTGCAGTTTGGTTTGACAAAATGTTACTTGTTGATGTTCTTATCGTTACAACTAATATTGAAAATTTAATACTAAAAATGTGTATTAAATGAATAGAAATCAATAAATTTCATTTTTCTATTTATGTTTACCTTTAAATTACAATTAAGCCTGACAAGTCAAGAAAAACACTTTATCCTTATGAACTATTTTTCATGTTTTCATATTACTTTTTATATCACTAATTTTCAAGTTTTTATATTTTTTATTAAAAAAACCACAAAACAATAAAATATAAATTTTTTATTAAATTAAAAAGGATCGTTTTGTTTTTTAAGTTTTTATTCTATTTTCATAATAAAACACCATGGCCCTTAGGAAAAATTTCTTTTTCTAGTGTGGCAATCAATGTGTTAAATGTGTGGGCAGGATCTCTAAAGAGATAGCTTCAAGTCTTCTGCCATGGCCTTGGGGAGATAATGTTCTGGTGATGTTGTTCTGGTCACTTCTAGGAGATTAAAGTCCATTTTGCCTGCTTTTACAATGAGAGTTGTTCAGCAAAAGACCCTAAAATACTTAGAAATAAAGTAATTTTCCAATGTGATGATTTCTATTTCTTTCTCACACACACACACACATGGTCTAAGGATGGTAAGTGAATTTTTCTTTAATCATATTTTTCCTTCTTTCAAAACATATTTATTGAATGCCTGTTGTGTTTCAGGCTGACATCATTATGATGTTAATGTCAGTTAAAATAAAAGTAAATTTCTACCCCAAAATCAGTTTTTATTTTTCCAGAGTCCTTTCTAGCCCTTGTATGTAGGCATGCATGCTTTTTACTTAGTTGTAATTTTAATGATAATAAAATTTTTTGATTCACTCACTTAGCAGTACTTTTTTATGCTGATACATAGTCTTTATAGTTACCATAAACATTATATTCTGTTAAATAGTTATACTAAGCCTCATTTTCTCCTTGAACTATTTAAAATAAATGACTGTCAATGGGAGAATAGGTTGGTAATTATATGTAGTATATAATATCGATGGAATTATTATGTAGCCATTGAAGGTGATAATTATAAAGATTATGAAAATGCTTGTAAGTGGAAAAACAAATCAAAGCTGTATTTATGTAACATTGATACATAATATAAAAGTCAT
Source organism: Microcebus murinus (assembly GCF_040939455.1). Lineage (NCBI taxonomy): Eukaryota > Metazoa > Chordata > Mammalia > Primates > Cheirogaleidae > Microcebus > Microcebus murinus. The sequence continues at coordinate 10,982,025 of NC_134118.1, forward strand.
GTATGCAAATGATTAGGACTGGATTAGAATACTGAAAAATCAAAAGTTTCTTGAGTGGTGGGATTATGAGTAATCTTACCTTTTCAGCTTCAGTAACATATGATCAATGCTATTTCTAATTTGAGTTAAGACCAGTGTTTATTTTTGTCTGTCTATTGTTTCTTTCTGTGCCATTCGGTATCTTAATGCTTTAAATGATGGGACATTTTACGACATAATATAGGGATATAATATAGTTTGAAATATAATATAGAAAAATAGGCCATTTCCTCCATGTTGAAAGCATTTTTAATTGATCCTTCTAATTAATCCAATCAATCGTGCTGAAATAAAGATGTTAGAAAATGTTGAAATTATGGTAAAGTTTAAAAGCTTAAAATGATAACCTCTAAAACATAGTATGCCCTCATGAGAGAATAATGAGTTGTGCTTATAATAATTAAAGTGCTGATCACTTTAATTGGTAGCCTGGCAGAGATTAATATTTCAGCACTAATTAAGCCCTTATTAGGATCTTACTTTAGACTCTGTAAATACCATAAAAAGCTGTACTGTCTTATATACTAGCCAGTAATCAGATGTGGCTCATTGAGCTCTTAAAATGCTGAACTTAGCTGTGTTGCAAATGTAATATAAATTACACACCAGATTTTGAAAACTTAGTATAAAAATTAAATTTATTAATCTTATATTGATTATTTTCCCATGGACAGTGGAACAGTGGGGGTGGGGGTGGGAGCCATGGAGTTCTGTGGGCAGCATGTTGGGGACAGCAGACATAAGTGGCTCTTTTGTGGCTCTTATATTTCTATCATATAGTTCCAATACGCGGACTACAACTGAAGCATTTGTGCCGCAAAAACTCTTAAAGCCTGCATGATACAGCTTTGCATGCTTGGTCTATCTGATAGTGATTCTGTTTTCCAATTTACTTTGCTCCTCTTCGGACAGTTTAGAGTTTAGCTGTATGTAATATATTTAGTTTCGGATTTGAGTTTTTGACAAACATCAAAATGAATTCACCCCTAATTTTCACATTTTAAATTTTTGACCTTTAACACTGTAAATCTATACATCATACCGTTAGCCAGTATCATGAGGCCAGCAGAGGCTCCAAGACAGGAAGAATATAAATCTTTGGATTGATTGGTTGGTTGCTTAACAGTATTACATGACTCTGTGTTCATTTCTTCACAGAAATAAGTTTTTCCCTGAGTCAGTCATCAGAAATATTATGTATCAAATATTGCAAGGCCTGGCTTTTATCCATAAACATGGTAGGTTCTTTTTAAGTCTCATTTCTCTGCCTCTTTAGATTACTGTCAAGATTGTACATAGAAATTGTATGAACTGTTAAATAATATTCTATTAGATAACTACAAGTTTGGGGTATATGCCTATGCATACTGACTTTTTTATTTAAAAGAATTTAGAATTTCTTTAGTCCTATATGAGATAAAGTGGAATTTCTATAATCTATAACTCTCTTCCTATAATAATTTATAACTATTAAAAACTTGAATTTTTTAAGTTTGATCATCAGACCTTAGTCATCATAAACCCAACATGCAACCTCATTCCCCTAATTTATTATGGAAATGAAAAAAAAGGTTCTTCTTTTGGAAAAGATTAGACTGCTTTCATCTAGCATGACCAATTATTAACATTTAAATAGTTTAAAGCACCCTCTTAGAGTGTTTTATAGTTTTCCTTGTATTTACATTTAGTTGTATCTATTCTCTGAGTAGAATGAAAGCAAGTACTTGTTCTGTTTTCTGTGAATTTCTTGTTTATATATTTTAATTTATGTAGTTTTTGCATATCTATCAACCCAAAGTAATTATTAGTCTAAAAAGCGAATGTGATTTTGTGATTTTATTTATTTATTTTTTTTGGAGACAGAGTTTCACTCTGTGGCCCGGGCTAGAGTGTCATGATGTCAGCCTAGCTCACAGCAACCTCAAACTCCTGGCTCAAGCAATCCTCCTGCCTCAGCCTCCTGAGTAGCTGGGACTACAGGCATGTGCCACCATGCCTGGCTAATTTTTTTTTACATATATATATTTTTAGTTGTCCAGCTAACTTCTTTCTTTTAGTAGAGATGGGGTCTTGCTCTTGCTTAGGCTGGTCTCGAACTCCTGAGCTCAAATGATCCTGGGCTTTCCAGAGTGCTAGGATTACAGGCGCGAGCCACCACTGTGCCTGGCCATCCCATCACTTTTTAGGGCATAAGTGGTTTCTTTTTTAAGATGATGTTTCTAATTATGATAGGCTAAATTATATTGTTTATAAATCAAATAAAGCTATGTTTAAACATGATTTATTGTTTTTGTCTCTCTGTGTTACCAAGGCTTTTTTCATAGGGACATGAAACCAGAAAACTTGCTTTGTATGGGTCCAGAACTTGTGAAAATTGCTGATTTTGGACTTGCAAGAGAATTAAGGTCACAGCCACCATATACTGATTATGTCTCTACCAGATGGTGAGTAGTTTTATGCAGCTCTCCTGAGGCCTAAGTCTATATTGAAGTTTTCCTATAATGGATTATCACATATCTTTCTAGAGGCTCTATATAAAACTGAATTTTGTATTCTTTAAAGGGAAAGTATTGGTTCATTATTATTCTGATCAATGAAAAAAGAAGGAAAAGAATTCCATTATTCATTTAAGTATTTATTGAATACCTACTATGTGCCAAATATTGTTTTAGGCACAGGAAATACAGCAGTGAACAAACAAGAGAAAAATCTTTGCCTCATGCTGCTCACATGTGCTGCTTACATCGCAAATTAAAAATATTATGAGTCACCAACATAGCCAAAAAGTAGAAACAACCCAAATATTCATCTCCGATGAATGGATAAATATTCCATATACATATGATGGAATATTATTCAGCAATAAAAAGATGAAATACTGATTTATGCTCCAACATCAGTGAACCTTGCAAACATTACCTAAGTGAAATGAGCTAGTCACAAAGGACCAGATAGCCTACGATTCCACTGATACGAAATGTCCAGAGTAGGCAAATCTATAGAGACAGAAGTGGGTTAGTGGTTGCCTAAGGCTGGGGACAAGGAAGATAGATGAATAAGAGGCATGGGGTTTCTTTTGGAGTTAATGAAAATGTTCTAAAATTGATTGTGGTGATGGATACACAGCTCTGTGAATATACTAAAAGCCATTGAATTGTATACTTTAAATGAATGAATTGTACATTATATAAATTATATCTCAATAAAGCTGTTAAAAATATTTGTCAAAGTACAGTAAGTCATCCCTTAACTCTGTCGATAGGTTCTCAAACTGCACCTTTAAGTGAAACAACATATAACAAACCAATTTTCCCATCAGCTAATTGATACAAACAAGAGTGAAGTTTTTATGTCATATTTCTGGTTACAAAAACATCACTCAACTTCTAAATAAAGATCAAAACACTTCTAATACTAAACATTGAAATAAATGTGAGCTATACATACATTTAAGAAAGATTAACAAAAACAAGGGAAATAATTATGTACCTGTTTTCCAGTTCAGGGTCATGGGTGGCCCGAGCCTGTCCCAGTAGCTTAGGGCCAGGGCAGGTTGGATACTGTCCCCATCACAGGGCGCACTGACGCACACACCCGTGCTCAGACCACACAGACACACCAGTTCACCTGACGTGCACAGCTTTGGCACGTGGAGGACCCGGAGAAAACCCATGCAGCCATGGGAGGGAACGTTCAAACTCCGCACAGACAGCACCGGTTGGGAAGCAATTTTTTTTCTCATCAACGTTATAACAAAACAATGATGTTGAACATAGTGATGTTATTTGAGGACCTACTGTACTCTGAATGAAAGCAAAAAGACAGTATTATAAAACATTTGGACTGAAATATTTATACATTTCAATATGAAAAAGGAATTAGAATTGAAACTATCTTCCATTTACCAGACTTTGTGTTGGGCTTACCAGGCACCTTTGCTCTTGTAAATATTTGTCTCAATTATCAATATTGTTGTCTACAGAGAGGAGTCAATTGAGGGCATCAGTACTTTCAAAGTGATAAAAAGAAGAAAAGAAATCCACCACTCAGGGATAATCTTTGTTAATCTTTTGTTTTCTGTCTTCCATGTGAATATATACTGGACCTAATAATGCTTTGTAACAAGCTTTTTCTCCCTTTTTTCTTAATACATGGGATAGCACTTAATTCCATATTTATTCATTTGCGTTCCTTTCGGAGGCTACGTGAACATTTCACTTACATTTGTCTCCATCCCCACCCATTGTTTGTGGTCAGGGAACATGTGTTATGTCCAGTTGTCCCCAGCATGTACAAATGCCTGAAACACAGAAGGCACTTAATCCCCGTTCCTTGATTGAAACACATGACCAAAGCAGAATGTCACTGCCCATCAGTGTTTCAAATTACAATCAAAATAGCCATTTTTGTTTTGTTTTCTATTTTCATAGGTATCGTGCTCCTGAAGTTTTATTAAGATCTTCAGTTTATAGCTCTCCCATTGATATGTGGGCTGTTGGAAGTATAATGGCTGAATTATATACATTAAGGCCACTTTTCCCAGGGACAAGTGAGGTTGATGAAATCTTTAAGATTTGCCAAGTTTTAGGGACTCCCAAAAAAGTAAGTACTCTTGTCCCTAAATTATAACTTTTGATTATTTATAATTTTCTACTTTGCTTTTAATTGTTTTTTTTTTTTTTTGAGACAGAGTCTCGCTTTGTTTCCTGGGCTAGAGTGAGTGCTGTAGTGTCAGCCTAGCTCACAGCAACCTCAAACTCCTGGGCTTAAGTGATCCTCCTGCCTCAGCCTCCTGAGTAGTTGGTACTATAGGCATGAGCCACCATGCTCAGCTAACTTTTTGTTTCTATTTTTAGCTGACTGGCTAATTGTTTTTTCTATTTTTAGTAGAGATGGTGTCTCACTCTTGCTCAGGCTGGTCTCGAACTCCTGACCTCAAGGGATTCTCCTGCCTTGGCCTCCCAGAGTGCTAGGATTAATTGTATAACTTTTGATTATAATTTTTACCTAGATATCTGATATTTTACTTTTAAATAGGCACATGCTTTAATTGTTAATTTTCTTATCATCTTTATATTTCTTTTTATCGGGGTAGGATAAGGATTGCAAGAAGCCAGAATCCCACCAGACTGAAGAAAAAAGGCGCTTTTTAAACTTAAGGAAATTCTGTATATAGAGAGTGTAACTTTGGGTTGATGACCAGCTGACAGCTACATAGACAACCTGCTTAGGCTCATTGCTGGCTGCTTTGTGATTGTCTGTTGGCATCAGCTCTTTAACCCTTGGTGCCTTGGACCTTAACCCTTTCTTGTTTCCTTTTATATAACTCTGCCGTGGGCATTCGACTTCTTGAACTGAGTACTTTTTGATTAACTATTATATTTCAGCTAGACCTTACTTTCTGAGATGTGCTTAATAAGTGTAAGTGTGTATATCCTAATTAAATTAGTATGTGTCTTGTTAACATTAGACAAGAGAATGTAGATATTAAACCTTTGACATGATTGTCACTTCCCAGCTCTGTGCAATTTTTAACACTGGATGGCTATATATAATATATAATTAGGATCTTTGTAGTAACCAGCCTTTTTGTAAAGCATTTGCCCTTATTTGTTTAAAGTCACCCAGGTATCATCATCATCATCACCAAAACCAGACAGGAGTTTAATATTTTGAAATTTATTAAAGTACTTTCTCATTTTTTCCTGTCATTCAATGTTCTTTCTATTTTTGTTTGTAGCATTGAATGAATTGTATATGTGGTCTGTTATTTATATGAATCAACATTAAAATGTTCACACATGAATGATTTTCATATTACTATTCTGTTTTTAAATGGATTACTAAATACAATTTTTCTTTCTGCTCTCTCCTACCCATACTTTGTATGTTCCTGAAACAGAGTGACTGGCCAGAAGGATACCAGCTTGCATCCTCTATGAATTTCCGCTTTCCCCAGTGTGTTCCTATAAACTTAAAAACTCTTATTCCAAATGCCAGTAATGAAGCTATTCAGCTTATGACTGAAATGTTGAATTGGGATCCAAAGAAACGACCAACAGCAAGCCAGGTAAGACGAATCTCACTGTTATACCTTTTTAACATTTTGAGGTTTTATGATACGAGGGACGTTTTCATTTACAAAGACAAGTCTATTGCCAAAGTTTCAGCAAGAGAATTAAGCCCTAAAGCCCTAAGGCATCCAGTATATATAATGAATTAATTTTTAGGTATATAAGATCCATGGGAAAATTGCAAAAATAGCCACTGCAGTGGTTGTCTGTGTTTTGTAGTTCAAATGAAGAATCCTATGTGGTTGGGGCTGAAAGGAATTAATCTATTATGATAAAAATTTATACATGTGACAGACTAATTAAGAAGGAACTTGGCCGGGTGCGATGGCTCCTGCCTGTAATCCTAGCACTCTGGGAGGCTGAGGTGGGAGGATTGCTCAAGGTCAAGAGTTTGAAACCAGCCTGAGTGAGACCCCATCTCTACTAAAAATAGAAAGAAATTAATTGACCAACTAAAAATATATATACAAAAAAAAAAAGAAAAAACTAGCTGGGCATGGTGGCGCATGCCTATAATCCCAGCTACTCGGGAGGCTGAGGCAGGAGGATTGCTTGAGCCTAGGAGATTGAGGTTGCTGTGAGCTAGGCTGAAGCCATGGCACTCACTCTAACCTCGCAACAAAGTAAGACTCTGTCTCAAAAAACAAAATGAAGGAACTTGTCACGGGTAGCAAAAAGGCATCTCTTTAATAATTCAGCACGGTAGGACTTTATGTGCTGTCTTTATGGTTTAGAGCTGGGATTCTTGATCACTTCACACAACAGTGTCACCCTTCCCTAGGACTTGAGTAATAATATTCAGTCTCTGGCTCCCACATTAGGGCAGCACTGTGACGCCACACTTTATACCTTTGTGACTAACCTGCTAACATCTACACATGCACAGCAAGTCTTCTGGCCTTTAGAACACCATGCTTTTATCTCAAAGGGCTTCAATAAAAAAAGTGATAAGGTTTATTGTATTCTTAACATTGAAATATAAATTCTATGTCAAAATTACAAAAAATTATTTTGCTTTTTGGATTAAACTTGAGAAAATGCTTTCTAAAGGTCATCTGGAAGAACAAATAGGAAAGAATAGTCACGGCGAGTTAAAACAAGAATAAGTAATTAGAGTGGTGATAGGGGCAGACAGCTTGCCGCATCAGATAGTAGAGTAATGTGTAACTGACAATAATAACAACAGTGAAAGTACTGGCATCCAGGTTGACAAATAGCTTGGTATTCCAGAACGTATAAGTCAGGAAAAGACAGACGTGGCATCATAAATGGGGGAAGGACTGTTCAGTGAATGATACTGGGACAATTCACTAACTCTTAGGAAAAAAGTAAATTTAGGTTCTTACCACTTACCATACTTTACAAATAGATAACAGAAGGATTAAATTTAAAAAGTGTAAAAAAAAATACCTAAACTTTTAGAAACTTATAGAAAGCATACATGCATGCTCAATCTCAAGGTAAGAAAAATGGGTATAAAACTTATAGAAGAAACCACAAAAGGAAAACTCAGAAGATTTGATTACATAAAAATTAAAATTTTTTTCTATGTAAAAATCTTAAAATGGAAAAACAAGATAGCAAAATTTATTTTTAGCAAGTATGACAGTGTTAGTATCCTTAATATAAGGTTCCTATAAAAACATAAGAAAATACTGAAATGTTTGTGTATTTTCTTATCTTTCTAAATATTCATTATCTTTGTAATAAAGATATAGTAAGTTTTTCAAGTGTATTTAAAAAAGGCAAGTGAGCATGGGACATGAAAAAAATTCACCAGAAAAGACATACAAATTACCAAAAATATTTTTTAAATGTTGAATTCTTATTTACTATCATAAAATGCAATAAAGATGAGATACCACTTTACATCGCTCTTAGTAAGAGAAAGCAATATTGTGATGTATATATATAAAGAGCCTTAAAACAGAAAGTTGGATATTTAGACTCAAAGATGTTTAAGTATAATTGAAAACTGCCCATTGAAAGTTAATCTCTAAATGTTTCCAAATTTAAATTATGTACATCTTGAATTTGGAATATACTGCCACCATTAACAATGAATATTTTAAAAATTAATAATTTAGCAGATATCTCATGCTCAAATGCTATTATACATATAATATGATTTTGTTAAAAACTATATATGTTGTATGATGAGAAAAAAATACTGAAAAGAAAAATATCAAAAATGTTAGTAGTGGTTGTCTCTGGGTGTTGAGATTAGAGATGATTTTTATTTTTTTCTTGAGATCATTTATTGTCTACAGTGATCACTTATTCCCTTCATAAATAGAAAAAAATGCTAATATTAAAGTTTCCCCTCTGGAAGGAAGGCAGTTGGTATCTTAAAAGGGAAGAGTTGTTACAAAGCCTTGAAATTACAAAACACATCCTCAAAGGTTCCAGTTCCAAAATATACATTATTAATTTAGGAGCACTGACATACTAATTAATTAATGTGACTTAATTCAGAATTTGAGTACCTTCTATGTGCTAGGTACTGAGGTATTTAAATTATATCTGTTGCCTTCCACTTAGCAATATTACTGTAGTTATACAACAATTGCAGTAGGGAACATCTTAAAAGAAAAACTCCTTTTACTTCTGCTAGAATATACCTCTCTGCCCTTCCCCATACCCTTAACTAACTCTTTCTTGTGCACTGTTTCACAGCCCTGCTTTTAGTGGACGCAGAAAGATCTAGTTAGGGAGAAAGCTTGGTTAAGTTGCAGGATTCAAAGACCATCTATTAATAAAATACAGAGCTGCTTTCTTGTCCTCTGAAAACTGCCCTTTCACATGTGAGAAGGGATTAATTGTTGGTCAAGGCTGTGTTGCCACACAGGTGGGTACTGGCTGAGGTCATGGGACCAGGGCTTGGCGTTGTTAATGAGTACGTCCCCAGAAAACAGGAACAGCCGAGGCAGCAGGGCTGGGAATTTCCCTCCTTTGCCCAGGTATAGGATGCTGAAAGGGTAATTTTTTCACAGCTGTGTGGCATGGAAGGCTTCAGACATTCTCTAGAATATTTTCTCAATTTCAACCCTAACATTTCAGACCAGATAACTCTTTGTTGTAGGGGGCTATGCTGTGCATTATGAGATATTTAGCAATGTTCCTGGCCCTTTAGACACTAGGTGCCAGTAGCATTTCCCCACCCTGTCATCATAATAAAACATGTCTCCAGACATTACCAAATGTCTCCTAAGCACAAACTTGCCCCCAGTTGAGAACCACTGCTTTAGACTATGCTATCCAGACATCAGGAGGTCCTTTCTCCTCCATGCAAGCTCCTACCTCCTCTAGGTAAAAATCCAATGATGATTTTTATTAGTATTTTTGTATTTGCTTCCCATAAATGTCTTCTCCTTGCTGGCATATTGATAAACACATATGTATTTGTAGTCTCCTTTCTCAGAAATTTTTTGTTGTTATACTCAGGCTGAGAATAACCCTGAATTTTATAGACAGCTGTGGCTAATCATTTTAAATAAACTATGTGGAAGTTTTTCTTAACTTAATTCTTAATGCATTTTGATGTACTCTGAACCATGATCAGTGTCTAGTATTTTAGAGTGAATTAATCATATCAGTTAGCCAATGCTTATAGATTAGATTTTGTTTTCATGCAAAAATCTTTAAATAAATGGAACAGTTGTTTTGCCTACATGTTAAAATTAAAAGTGAGTTTTTATATTTTTTCTACTCGTACTTTTAAATTTTTTTAATGGAATTTATTTCTCAAATCATTTCTTTTCTGGTTATATTTTAGAAATGGCCACATACGGGCACTGGATGGTGGAAAATATGGGTGCTTTCTTGATCTTTGAAGCTTATGTAGGCTAATGCTAAATGCCTAGCCCAGTGCCCAGACAATCATAGTTTATGTGCAATAAATTTAGGTGGAACCACTTTCTCTTTTTTGTTATTTCCATGCTTTTACAGGCATTGAAACATCCATATTTTCAAGTTGGTCAGGTATTAGGCCCTTCCTCAAATCATCTGGAATCAAAACAGGCTTTACACAAGCAGCTGCAACCAATAGAACTGAAGCCATCTTTAGTTGAACTAGAACCTAAGCCTCTGCCAGATATAATTGATCAGACTGTCGGACAGCCTCAGCCAAAAACCAGCCACCAACCGCTGCAGCCCATTCAGCCACCACAGAACGTGAGTGTCCAGCAACCTCAACAGCAACAGAATCAGCAGAAACCGCCACTATTTCCAAGTATCATCAAAAACATGCCATGTGTAAGTAGCCAGTAATGACACTTGACATGAAATAGCTTGACTCACACAATTAGGATTCTGTTTCAAGGCATTTCTAATTATGTTGGGGAAGATATAAAAGAATTATGGTATGTTAAAACCCCCCTGGTTCCTCTGGTAGAAGTTTGGAATGAGATAACTTAAAAATTCTAATATGGTTTATAAAGAGAAAAACTTTCAGAATGAAAGTAATAAAGTTTGCATGCTACAGACGTCCTTTTAACAGTTCATTTGATGTAGAAGAATTCAAAGAAAGAATGAAAAAGAATCAGGTACTCCAGAGTACTGATCCTGAATCTTAAGTATTTTAACAGTACTGCAATTTTACAGTTTTTAAATGCTAATGAACATGAACAGAATAGGTTTATTTTATTTTTTAATTGTCAGGCATAGTATAAAACCTCTTCTTCCTACTTCTTTTGTTCTGTTCCAGGAGCTCATCAAGTGCCATATTATTTAGCCGTCCCCTCGGGGTGTACACTTCCAAATGTGTTTGCATTATGGCATTCTAGGACTGAAAGAGATCTTAACACTGTATCCAATTCCTTATCCAGTCCCCAACCACCCCCACCATCCTAGTATAAGTGAGGCTTCCTAAGCCCCCAATAGCAGTAATTACAGTCTAATATATTATTAATTACTTTTTTCATGTTATCATTTATTATCTGGCCCTTCCTACTAGGATGAAAGCTCCGCGAGGTTGGGAATGTTTGTTTTGTTTATCAGTATAGCCCCAGAACCTAGAATGGTGCCTCCCACATGGTAGGTAGATTCTCAATAAATATTTGTTGAACGAACGAATGAATTAATTAATAATTGTCCACACTGTTTTTAAACCTCCAGGGTCCTGGGGAGTCTACTTCATCTGTTGGACAGTTCTGAACATTTTTCCTTATGCTGAGCTAAAATCTGGTTTTAGATAGCTTTTAATAACATCTAATCACTCTTCTAGAAAAGGCAACCTTTTAGATATTTGAAGATTGCTCTTGTATTATCTGCCCTTTTCCTAGGAAAAACATCCTCCTTCCCGGACATGCTCTGAATATGACATCATTCACCAACCACTGAGTGACCCTAAGATCCTGTGTGTGAAGGAGCCTTTAAATCCCCTCACCTGCCTATTTCCCACCTGGAATGAGGCTGCCAGAGGTAGACAGAGACAGAGCATAGGGAGGACAGGGCAGAGTAAATCTCCTCCAGCATTCCAAAACCATATATTCACTCCTGCTCCCAAGGTTTGCATTCTCCCCTCCTTTTTTTTTCTTGGCACATCAAATGTTGACTTGTACTGAGAGGGAAGGAAAGAAAGTTAACATGTATTGAGCAGCTGCTCAGTGCTGTCTGTGCACTGTGCTGGGCGCCCGTGTGTGCTCTCTCAGTGCCTAGTAACCTAGCCCTAGAATTTGACCTAGCTAGTAAGTTCCAGAGCTGGGACTGAGCATTCATTCTGTCAACTGAAATTTCTAAGTCTACCTGAAGCATTTATAAATGCTTCTGCTAAATCACATATCCTGTACCTCTACTTATATATTTGATCTCTAGGATTCAAAGAGTTGCAAGACTTCACTTTTATGTCTCAAATTTCTAGTTATTTTTGAACCCTTATTTTTTCTTCTCAGTTTGGCCATTCCAGCTTATTGCCACTATGGATTTGTTTAGTTGTTTGTTTTTCTCCTGTGTTTCCATGATGAACAGAACAGCAGGGAGCCTTTGGGCAGGCCACTAGAACCTTGTTCTAGATTGACATTGATCCATTAGTCAGAAGTCTTGGTCAGATTATGGAACTATGTACTGATCTACCTTTGCTGTGCTTTCACCACTTTATTTCAGTGGTAAGGATGCCATGAAACATCCTGTCACCCACTTGACTGACGTGGACATGTACTACATCCAACACATTCATTTTTGCTCTTTATGAAAAACAATGGGCCTCTAAGATTCACCATTTTTTCCCTTAGTGTATATAAACGTTCTCTTTAATAATTGATTTTAGAATTTTTGCTTTCATAGTATACCAAACTTAACGTACAGTTTGCAAAAATCCTCCTTGTATTTTCTGAAAATAATTTATATTTGCCCCTTTATAGTTTTCCCAGACATACATGCTTCTTTGCTGTCACTGACATTCTTCAGCAGTGTTCAGCATCAGTGCCCTAAAATACAGTGCCACGAAAAGGAGGCTTGAATTCAGTGAAGTGTGTTGTTTTATTAACTCTACTCATCTGGAACTTCAGATCTTTGTATTCCCTTCAGTCTGGAGATCGTTGTCTCTGGCAAAGAAAATAACAGTACAGAAGTTGTCAGAGACCACTTTTTGTCATTATCCATCCTTATGACAGCACCAGCTTCAAGCAATAGCATATCCATTTTTAAAGCATCTTCTTGCTGCCAACAAAGCTGTATTTGGCTGCCTTCCTTCCAAGCTCTATTTGCTGGTTTTGAATTGCCTTGGTGATTTTGCTGTTTATATGCCCCAAACCACTCTATGAATTTGTATAAAACCAATTCATTGTCTGTCCCAAGTCAGGATGTCCACATTCCTTATTTCTGTTAATGGTGCCACCATTCTGAGACAATCAGACTCAGATTTCCCTCTCTGTGTCCATTAGGATTACATTCAGTGACTTATGACAGAAACACCAACCACTGTGGCTTAAACAATAGGGGTTGTTTTTCCTCACTTAACAAGAAGCTGGGTGGCAGGCACCCTGGAGCTTGTGCAGCTTCCAAAGGAAACAGGCTGGGCCGCCTTCCTGTTCCATCGCCCTCAGCAAGTGGCTTTCGTGGCTGTGGCCATGAGATGGTTGTTGCTCCTTTGGGTGTCATGTCTGCATTCTAGGAGGGGGAAGAGTGAAAGATACTGGTACATGCCAGCCTCAGTGTCCACTCCTTAAGGCTGTCTCCACTTGGGAAGGGCACTAAGGCTTTGAGAACTCAAGTCACTTGCCCAAAGAGACACAGCCAAGTCTCAGTTTTCTGGATCCTTCACATCAATGAAGGGTCAGCTCAGATCCTAAATATTCACGTCTCCCCCCCAACCCAAGTTCACAAAATTCTCTCCTCTAAATACCTATTATATTTTTGGCATTTACTACCTGTTTTTGTTAATGCTTTTAAGTGTGTGTGTATGTTATCTCCTTTAGTATATGGAGGGCTCATTGAGAATGAGGATTCTTAGTGTCTAATACAATAGCTCATGCATGAAAGGCATTCAGCACGTGATTAAAGATTATGACGACTGATTTTTCCACCACAGAAGCCAAACAGCCATAAAAATGCAAGGAGGCGCTGGGGCCAGGCTGTCTTCAAGTCTGGAGACAGCTGGGAGGAGTTTGAGGACCATGATTTTGGAGCCTCCCATTCCAAGAAGCCAAGCATGGGCATTTTCAAAGATAAGAGGAAAAAAGATACTCCATTTTGGTAAGTTCTCATATTTCTCAGGAAAAAAATATTTTTATCATGTGTCAACTTTATTTTACTCATTAAATATAAATGCATGTAGACCTTAAAAGAAAAAAAACTTGGCTTAATTAATATTGTTCTCTTCTACAAAACCCAAATCCTTATGCATACTTCTGAAAAGTTAAGACTCTTAACTTCTCACAGGAATGATTCTCAGTATTGGTGGGTGAGTGGTGTGGGTGTGTGCGTGTGTAGGAAGGGTTTCTTGTTCAGTTTTTATGGTACTGTTGTGAATTGTAATCATCATTATTCCCATCTGAAATTCACAAGCCTATTTGCAGAAAGAGAGCACCATGTACAAAGTTAGTGGTTTCTTCTGATGGTGTTAAGATTTAATTATTAGCTTGCTTGCTATACTAAACTTTTGTTGATCATTTTCTGAACTTTTTCTGGAAGTTTAATATTTCTAGAAGTCCCTTTTATTTTTATAAGTTAGATCCTTATTAGTATATTATTCAACGTTGAAGTTAAGATAGGTTAAATTTTGGTGAACATTTTGGAAAAATACTTTCAATTTTTTCCTCTTTGGAACAGAAGAGGCATCGGGAGAACAGCTGTACTGCGAGTCAGGGAAATTGTCCAGTAGCTGTCTGGCAGGGTATAGTGCAGACTTTGGGGCACACATACCCTCGAAGATGCATGAAGACTCTCTAGAGGGGACATATGCTTGGATAATTCTTCGACAGTCAATTTCCAGATCCTTAGGTTTCATACATACCCTTGCCTAAAATACATGAAATTGAGGACAATCCCACTTAGAGGAATCCTCTCCCTCTTTAGGCAAGAAAGTCACATCTCTCAGCTATTTCAAATTTTACATGACACTAGAGGCACTAAATAAAGGGAGAAATCAGAAGACTGGCACCTTTTACTGAAAAGGCTTTCTGTTGTTTCTTATGTATATTTATCTTAAGTGGAGAACCCTGCATTAGAAGTAGGGCACAGTAGTCTGCCCTTATATGTGGTTTCACTTTCTATGATTTCAGTTACTTGACACAGTTCAACTAGATATTTGCAGAGAGAGAGAGAGACCACATTCACATAACTTACTATAGTATATTGTTATGATTGTTCTATATAATTATTAGTTATTGAAGTTAATCTCTTACTGGGCCCAATTTATAAACTTCTTCATAAGTATGTAGGTACATATAGGAAAACACAGTATGTAAGACCTGGATATAGTAGATCCAAGATCCACTGGGGGTGTTAGAACACAGCTACTCAGGTAAGGGGGGCTGCTCTATTTTAGCCTGTGCTGGGAAGCATGTCGATTCAGAACTACTGAAGCACCAAGGGATAGTCTTATATACTCTTTTAAATGTACGAGAATGTTCTGTAGGACCATCTCATTTTCCAAACCCACACATAAAAATCTTATATATTTTTTGAAGATTGAGAGTGTTTTATGGATAAGATAGTTAAAACTTATTTTTATTAAGTCTTACCATGAAATATTCCAGTTACAGTCAATCTTCACAATATGCCATCTTATAAAATATTTACTTTTTTCTATCTTCTGTTAACAAGAAACAAGAAATAAATTTATTTAGAATGAAAAATTGTAGATGTCAACTTAAAGATGTGCAGGGAGTTACATAGTTTTTTAAAAAATAATTCTTTGGGTCTAGGAGCAGAAGAGCTCAAAAACCATTGATACAGTGTATGGACGGCTTGAAAACTTTTTTTAACTCATGTCATTCTAATTTTAGCAAAACTTTTATAATATATTTTTGAGGATGGTAGAAATTTGAATTAAAACTTATAGTTAAGATCAGAGTTGTAGTCTATATGCCTGATTCTGGCAAGGGACCAATTGGTAAATCTCAATATCAGTTGTCCTTTTTGTCTTGAAATTCTTTAGAAAAACTATATGACAATGAATTTTTCTTGTGGGTATTTCTTCTACATTTTTATTTTTTTGTATCTTTCAATAGCCCTGTACAATTCTAGGCATATAGTTATTGTAATTATCAATATACTACCATCTACCTAAACTTTATTTATAATCTTCATACTCCAATAATAATATCTGCAGAACAGGACACCGAGACTCAGGTTGGGTAAGTTTGCCAAGACAGATGAGGCTTAATTCAAATCCAGGTCTTCTCTCTCCTGCACCACACCACCTCTTCAGCAGCAGGAGCTCAAGGACTCGGTGAATTGAACAGACTCTGTTATTCCCTGCTCGGTCTCTCGGGCAGCCGGGGCTTCTCCACTAAGAATACAGAGTGCTAAATACTAACATGTAAACCTTTTATTTAATGTTTATCTTTTATTAAAGTAAAAAAAAGCAAGATATTTATACTCACATTTATATTTACATTTATACTCAGTAGCCATTTACTAAACACTTGGTTGGTATTAAGCCTGTCCTCAACCCATCAAGTATACAGCAGCAGAAATAAGACCTTCAAAGAACTATAACATGAGACAAGAGTGTGTATTTAGTGCCAGGAATGCAGGAGCCGCAAGGAGCTCTGAGAGTTCTGTCTATGGGCAGAGCACTCTGATGAGGAGAGGAAAGTCTTTAGAGTGAGCAGTTTGGGAATGGGGTAGACTTTTCAGTCGGTGGTGTAACAACAGCAGGAAGGGTAGGGAAGATGCCAGAGGTGGGCAGGGCTGTTTCCAATGAAGTGGATGTACCTGTGTCAGGAACTACCCCAAAGGGAGTGACCAGCAGTTCAAAGGGCCAGTCAAGTTAGTGTCCATTTCCAAGGGGGTTGACTTGGTGAGTAGAATGTGGCAGTATGAATTTCTAGGTGGTAACTGCAGATTCTTAGAGTTAAGACAGATGATGGGAGTTAGGTAGTACATTCTGGCCCCAGCAAACAAGGAAGCCCAGTTGGAGGGTGGTAGGGAAGGTCAGTTGTGAAGAGCTCATTACAGCACACAGGAATGGGCAGCAAAACAAGTTATAGCCCCATTCTCTGGTAGTGAAGGCTGCCTTGTGCACTGCTGCTTAGTTAAAATGGCCTCAGGAACAAGACAGAGCTAAGCCTGGAAGCTGAAAGTCCCCAGTTCGTAGACAGAAAAAGGGTTGGGGGAGGCAGGGACCGAGTGGCAGAGTCAGTCTTAGTACTGACACCACTGAACAGCCAGCCAGGTGCTCAGCCACAGGTTCTATGCTGGGGAATGGGCATGTCTCAGCAAATACCTATATTCTATATATACCTATATATTATCTAAATACCTATATGCTATGCATGTCACTAGGGTAATTGGAAATTTTACATGGGAGCTTTACTAGCCCTTCTTTCCCCACTTCGGTTTTCTTAGCCCATCTAGCCATGCCCCAAGTTATTTTAGTTGACAGGTGAAGATGGCTATGATTGTCTTCCCTTTCAGTGCACCAGCTTCACACTGCAGCAGTTACAGGAAAGATAGAAACATACTGATGTTAGGTCCAGAGCTGAAAGGGATACACACGAAGCCTCGGGGGTAGCAAAATGCCATTTATTTGAGCAGATGGGTGGAGGCCAAAAAAAGCATCCACCACAAGGGGGAGGGGGAAGCATTGGGTTTTATAGAGGGTTTTTCCAGCAATGGGGCCAGAACAGCCAGTGTAATAAATGCTTTTTCAAATGACCAGTTTCTGGGATCCCTGCATTGGTCTCATCCTGTAGACATAAGGGAGGGGTGTAGTTTGACCTTGTGTGGGGAGGGGGGTGATAGGAATGCTGATTATCACTGCAGCTGTCTGGTCTGGAGTTAGATTTACAACCTCTGGACTCTCCAGACTCCTGCGGCTTTTGTTTCACAGGCTTTATGATTACTGTCTAAGTTTTCCATTAACCGCATTAAGTCCTCTACTGTTTGGGTTCTCACCCTAGGCCAACCTAACAACTACACACAAGCAAACTGCTGCTCCACTATAAAGCTTCCTGTCATGTACTGTCTGGTATCAGAAATGATTCTATACACTGCTTAATATCTACTGAGGGTAGAGGGGATTTGTCATTTAGCCAAAGGACTCCAATGAAAACCATTGACTGGTTTGAAAAGATGGACAGAGGGTGGGTAGGAACTTCTCTTTGTTCACGTTGTAATGCTGCCTCATGTTGACTTTCAAGGCTTCCTGAGTCAGTACCCTCAGGCTCCAACCACTCCCTAGGGGAAAACAAGAACTTACCTGCTCCTATTTCTCTAAAATCTGATTCTGAATTGTCAACTGCTTCAACAGCTAAACAGTACTACTTGAAACAATCAAGATACCTTCCAGGTAAGCAGAGAAAATAAATAGTTATTGCTAACTAGAGTATAGATAGGTCAGGCTCAAGTGTCCTGGAATCTCTGGAGAAAGGGCACCAGTAAAAAAAAAAATATAATAATCTCAATGTGCTTTGGTAGCTCAGCCTGTTTTCTGGATCTCCTGTTTCTGCTCAAGAAATGCATAGTAGCTAAATATCAGAATTATGAACATGCTTCCAAAAAATACCTCCCTCCTCCTGCAAAGCTATATAGTTAGTAAGTGCTAATAAATGTTATTGAAACAATTCTGCATTCCCATTACAACTTTTTATAAAATGTAGATTTTTAAATACTGTTTACTACATGATCTAATGTAAGTTTTTAAAGATCATTCTGGCTGCTGGGCAGAGCATGCTAGGGGCTCAAGAGAGGCAGGGACACTGATCCAGAGGCCATGACACTTATCCAGATGGGAGAGGGTGGAGGCCTGTTCCCAAGTGGAAGCAGCAGAGCTAGAAGTGGGTAGAATCTAGACGGATCCTGGTCACGCACCTGACAGAACTTGTGGTCAGGCGAGCGGGGGTGATGCGCAGGAGTGGAAGGAATCCGAGTCAGCTTCGGAGGCTTTGGCTTGGCAGCTGTGTGGGTGGCGGTGACGTGGGCTGAGACAGGAGCAGGAGAGCACGGGAGCGTGGAGGCGGAGAATCGAGAGTGGAGTTCAGCTTACCTGTGGAACATCTGAGTTGATCTGACAGACACCTGGATATATGAATCTGGGGCTTGGGAGAAAGCTCTAGACAGACAGTGGGGAGTTTATCATGTGCCTGCAAACAGCACTTTCTCCTTGAAATCCAATGAAAAAACAGTTTCAGATTCAGTTTAATCGAAAAGGTAATCAATTTTTACATTATCATGTGTCTGTACAGATATATCTTTAGTCCAGTGAGGAGGAGGTGATCTTTTTCTTTTGGGTTTTTATGGGCTTGCTCATTTCTAGCTTTCTAAATGCAATGAGCAGGCTCTGGGTTTACCTGAGGAAGATTTGCTTTTTACAGCTAAGTATCCTGAGCAAGCCATGGTCTTCATTTCCCAGAAGCTTGGTTTGGGAGGGAGGGTAAGGCAGATGAGCAGAAAGGTTGAGGCTGGATTTATTAGCAAGAGATTGGTACGTCACACCTTTTCCTGTGTACCTCATAGGCAGCCATATAAATTTCAGTTCTAGGAATCTAGCTGGGACCCACTCCTGTTAGTAATTGAAGAGAGAGAAAAAAATGAAACTGCACGAAGTTTAGAAATGACTGGGAGAGAAAACAGGAGACGTAGTGGGTGTGCAGGGTGAGCCGCAACTGTCAAGTCAGAACGAATTTACAAGATCAAACCAAGGCTTTGCAACTGCGCTCCTGTGCTGATTTGTGAGGAGGAAGGCACTAATGGTTCTAAGCGAGGTTGAAGAGATTGGCATGAAGTTATCAAGGACAGAGCAAAACTTTATAACTGAGTATTTGGAGATCTAAGTAGGTTAAATATTAAGGTTTGTTTCATTGTAAGCAAATTATTTAGGCTCTGTGGCAGCAGGGTGAGGCATGGGAAGCAGGCCTGAAAAAACACAGGTCTTGAAATTAGAAAGATTGTGCACATCTGGGTAGAGAAACAGGGAAGACAGTTATGTGTATCTCATTGGTAGCATATAGCAAATGAATTTGCAAATATCTTCTTAAAATAGTTGGGGGTGGGGATGAAGAAATATAGACAGGAGAAATAAGTTCTAATATTTGGTAGTATAGTAGGAAAATTATAGCTAATAATTTATTGTATATTTCAAAATAGCTAGAAGAGATGAGTTATAATATTCCAAATACATAGAAAAGATAAATGTTTAAGATGTTGGATCTCTCAGTTATCCTGACTTGATCATTGCACATTGTATACATGTGTCAGAATATCACATGTACTCCAAAATATGTACAAATATGATATAGCGCTTAAAAAGGGGGGGTGGGTGGGTACGGTGGCTCATGCCTGTGATCCTAGCACTCTGGGAGGCCTAGGTGGGCTCGAGGTCAGGAGTTCAAAACCAGCCTGAGCAAGAGCGAGACCCCATCTCTACTATAAATAGAAAGAAATTAATTGGCCAACTAATATATATAGAAAGCATTAGCCGGGCATGGCGGCGCATGCCTGTAGTCCCAGCTACTTGGGAGGCTGAGGCAGTAGGATTGCTTGACCCCAGGAGGTTGAGGTTGCTGTAAGCTAGGCTGAGGCCATAGCAGTCACTCTAGCCTGGCAACAAAGCAAGACTCTGTCTCAAAAATAAAAAAAAAAAATAAAGAGGGGAGGGGAGGATCCAGATTCTTGTGAGCCTAGGGATGGGGATTAGGAAATTCCCATGCAGTAAAATTTTTACTAATGTAATATATAAACATGGCATTGTTTTCTTGGCGTTTGTTTTTTGTTTTCTTGGTCACTTTTTAAAAATTGGAAATATTTTGAGTTTTTGGAAATCTACTCTTAACACTGAAGTCCCTATTCTTTCTTCCTCATAAGGTCAAATTTTCACCACTGTAATCTCTTCTGCAGTTTGAAAAAGACTGTTCTATTTGTGCCATTATGCTATGAATCTGGAAAGTGAGAAAAAATTTAATTTATTCTAACTTTTTTGTATAGGAAATTATCATATTGTTAGAATCATAGGATGAGAAATTTGCCTAAATCTCTTTATAATCAAACTGTAGTAATGGCAGTCCTCAATTAAGCTGTTGGGTCTCAGTTTGCCTTGAAGAGGAGCTTAGAAAAGGAACCTAACAGGTGTGGGATGCAGGGGGTTGCTTAGCAGTGCTCTAGGCAGGTCTGTGCCAACATGGGCCTGAGTGCTTGTAGAAGGAGGAACGGGTAGTGCAGGGGAGGAGGGGGATGCTGAGAGACCCAAGTCCCTTAGGAAGGCGAGAGGAGTTGGAATCAAGTCCATAAGGGTTGGTGCACACTTTTTTTTTTTTTTTTGAATTTTAATACTATTTTATTTGACCCGTATGTCCAAAATATTATCATTTGTACATGAATCAATATAAAAATTATTGGTGCACACTTTTGAAAGGAGCAAAATACCTGTGTTGTAATCTCTAGATACCAGCAGGTTTGTATATTTTAGCGTTGAAACCCTCAGAGAGTTCTAATGTGACCGCAAGAGCAGGGAAGTAAGAAAATTTCTAGGACATAGATTCATGGGAGATACTTTTCCCTGTTTAAAAAAAAATTACTGAAACTTAGCAAATCACTATTTTTGTCTCATAGAAGTGAGGCCTCTGGTGGTAGGAAAGACACTGTAGATTTTTGGCAAAGGGTAAATGGATCCAAATCACCCTATTTTCACAGTTCAGCTTCCTAAGTGGTTTTCAAGAATATATTTCAGGGTCTCTGAGCCCTGTCTGATCATTTCTTTTTTAACTAGAAAGATCTAACAAATTCTGCAAATTACTTGGGATCAGAATATGGCTATAATTCACACTTTAAAGATGGACTCAAATGACAAAGAATTGTTTGAAACCTAAATGTGAGCCCTACTATCTGTCACCATATTGGCATTGTTTTGAAGATGACCCCTCTAGAACTGGATGAGATTTGAAACTAGAATTGGGCTCAGTTCATTCACTTGGACAAACATTTATTGAGCACTCACTGTGAACCAGCAATTGTACAGAGGATAGAAACCTGAATATGAAGAAATCTTTTACATTTATTTGTGATCCATAGATATTTTTGTAATTGAATATCTTCAGGAATAAAAATAATATCTGTGGGGCCCTTTTTTTTTACTCCAAAGCCAAGTATAAAAGGTCTTATTTTAAGCATCAGCCTTTAGGATTATGGGAGCTCTAGAAATGTACCGTATAATTGCAGGGCAGCATGACATTATACTACAAGGACTGGCAGATCTGTGACACTGGCCTTCAGGGAAAGAGACGCAAAAGTCATAGTTATTGACCTGCGACTGACCAGCTGTGTACTTGGAGCAAGACTTTGAGATTCTGTTTTCTGTTACTTACAATGGGACTACAGTCATCTATCAGCTCACCCTGTAAGCCTTAGGTATTTAATTATCACAAGGTAGTTGTAAATATTAGAGTATGCAATGGAAATGCTACCAGGTGCCCTCTGGTCTCACCCTGTGCTCCTAGAACCAGGACTCCAAGCATGAATTGATGCCATCACTGCTGGCTGTAAGAACAGCTTCCACAGAATGCTTCTCTCTTCCCATTAGCTCTTACCATCTTTCCTTCCACCCTGTTTATTCAATGTTCTGTGTCATTTCTCTCCTAGCCTCTTCTACTGCATGTTAAATTTCTTAACACCATATACAACGTCTTGCATGATCTGATCCTCCTCCCCCATCCAGCTTCATTTTGTACCACTCCTTATTCTTACTGCATCCGTGCCGACCACCTCTGTGGGCTTCCCCGTCTCAGGGCCTCGGCCTAAACTGTTGCTTCTCCCAGGAACACACCTCCCCAGCCCCTAACCATGATTCACATTCCAGTTTAAAATTGATTTTTTGAAAGGAAGACTGGCTGAATTGCTTGTTATTTGCCCGGTTAGCACCATATTCTTCCAGTATGCACACTGCTATTTATTTACTTAATTAATAATAAATATACATGTCTCCCTTCTTAATAGATTATAAGAGACAAAAGAATAAGAACTACTGTATTTTGTTTACCACTTTTTGTCCAATGTCACACACACTGGCACATAGAAGGTGCTCGGTAAATATTTGCTAACTGATTTCTTGAGCAATTATCCTCATATATTGATATATATCATTATCAAATTATATTAGTTTCTACTTCTTCCTAATAGTGTTTGTTATATAGAAGGTACCAAATAAAAACTTATAAGCTAATAAATAATTTCAAATTCTAGGATGTATCTATTTCCAACAAAATTGGAATCTTTATCTTAAAAAGACCTTGAATTAAACCAATTATCTTCAATAATGTATACACTTACATTTAAATAAAGAGAAATTGCCAAGGGCAATTAGATTAACAAAATAAATATTCAGGGCCCATTCTTTATTGAACTAAATTTATGAAAACTGTGTTTACTTAAAGAGATTTTTAATTTTTTTCCCCCTACATTGTACTTTCTTTTTGGGTGAAGATATTTTTAATGTGAGTAATTGCCACCTAGTACATCTTCTTTATTGTCAGCTAATTGTCTATTATAGTTCTATTTGTAGGTGTCTTATTAGGGAGTTATATCCTATAAGAAAAGGAACTTTCTTGCCTGATGGAGTGTTCCCTTGGAGAACCGACAATGGGTACCTTGAGGCTCAGTCCTTTGGGTTTCAAAGTAAGGGATATTATTATAAATATATGCTCATAAATGAATTCTAAGGAATTCAGCTTGTAAAAAACAAAAGTTCATACTGCCTAGAAATAGTTCTAACTTCCTAAATTAATGGAGTCTTCAGTTTAGGTTTAAACATAGTATAGATTTCTATACTGACTGAAGAAAACACTATGTGTGGAACCTAAAGATGTAGACCGTGTGACGTCTTTAGCATCTCACAGTTCAGTCAAATATAATTGTCAGTAAAAAGAAAACAAGCTCAAGAAGTTTTCAACTCTCTTAAAAACAAGTTAAAACAACCCCCTTTGACCACTGGTACCAAAGCCCAAGACTGACTCAACATTTCATAGATGTCAGAAAATCACAAATAATTTAAACTGTCCTCTTTTCCAAGTACATTTCCAACACCTTCCCTGGTTCACAAGTGATATACTATTTAGATTTTACTATGTCTAATACACAAGTAAGCATTACAGATGGATCTGTAACACGTCTATTTCAGAACTTCTCAGGTTTCCCTGAGTTCTTGTTTGTGTGTCTGTTTTTCCCACTACACCAAGGGTCTGGCCCAGAGCATACATCAAAACAAGTGAGAGATATGGAAATGTCATGTTTTTGAAAAAAAAAAAATTGTGCCACTTCAATTTTTACAAGACATTTAGCAAGAACATCAAATTATTATGTGTATCATAGAAAGTATCTTTATAAAGTACAAAGTTAGTATTCCAGGTGGTTGTGTTGAGGGCTTAGGATCATGTTAGGGTTCACAAAAAGCAAATATTTGCTACATTTTAACTTAAATTTATTTCTATTCTCCTGTCCAAGGTATTTTAGTCTTGGTTTGAATGTATTATATATTTTTCCTTCAAGTTTATGATCTCATTCTAACCTTTGAAATGACTGCTTTGTTCTTCTAAGGTGTAAATCCCAAGAACGTGTCCTTGATAGCCAGTGGAAGAAAGGAGATAAACCCACACACTTGGAGAACTCAGTTATTTCCTAAGTCATTGGGACCCACTCGGACAGAACTTGCTTTCAAAAGGAGTAATGCAGGTAATGCAAGAAGACATTTAAAATATAAATATTCATTGTTTTCCTTTACCAATGTTTAGTTTTAAATACATTGTAGCTACCTTCTTCTAACCCAGATATGCATAACCTGGAGGGGCGCACAAAGGTTTTCCAGCTACTACTTGAGCACAGATAGTTTTAAGGGAATCATTTGCCAGATCCTCGCCTTCCATCTGGGTCTTTCCCACGTGGATCTGCCTTGTTCCACTTTTTTATTGTCAGTGGCTACTATAGTGTATTTCCTGTTTCCCCAAAATGTAAAAATATCTGGGGTGCCAATCGAATGGAAAATCTGATATGTTGATGTCACTGTTGAGAAAGCAACTTTGATTACTGGGAACAAATCCTTTTTAAGTTGGTTTTCAGTTCTTAGCTTTCAGAAAATTGAAGGAGGACCTAACTGAGTTGTTAGCTGACAGGTAATTAAAAGTCATTTTTTATGAGGTCACTTATGACTTTTGGTCTGTAACTTTGAAGAGAGTCCAAAGAATGGGGTGGCAAAGCTGTAACAAAACCCCTTTCATTCCCAACTATTTATTTGTATTAACAAGGTTTCCCAGTGTTTCTATCTCCAAAAATTAAGAAAAAAAGAGAAAAGAAATAGCACAGATGCTCAACCCTGTGTGATTATAGCAACAATTATTTATTTGTTGATAACGTGAACTACCTGAAAAAGTCCCATCTTTCTTAAGAGATGCATTTTAAAAAAAACTTACTTTTAATGTTTAGTAATCAGAATGTATAATATTCATCTTTTTAATTATATAAAATGAACCATTATATTATAACTAAATGCAGAAAAATGTATTTTAATATACTTAGGATTATAAGAAATTTAAATGGTTTTCAATTTATACACATCTTGACTGTTCAGTTTAAAGACTTTTAAGCCTAAGATTATATTTGGATAAAATTTGGAAGCTGAGGTATGAATAAAAATATAATTTTAAGGGGAAAAGGAATTAATGCAAAATTTCCCAATGTCAAAAAGGAACTTGTTCTTGTATTTTTATGTCAGTATTAAAGGGCATACAGTCACTATGATATTTAGATTCCATTGGCTATGTTTAAAGGAGAAATGTAATAGTTTTATTTTAAAAATATCTATAATCACAATATCCCAGAAATTACATCCTTTGCAACTGTTTATGATGAAAAATTTTAGATGTCAAATTAAAAGTCTGTGAAGAGGTACCGATTTATTTTTAAAAAACTGTAGGTGGTATTGGATCAAAAAGTTTGACGATTGCTGTTACAGCAAGTGAGCAGTCTAGTGAGGTATTCTGATTGACATTAACACACTTGGACATTTTACAAGTTTTCCAGGTTTTTTAAAGACTCAGCTTATCCATTTAATGGTGCTAAGGTGAGTCTTATGCTGTAGCACTGTAATTTACTTATTTTTCCTTAGATATTTAAAAGTAATATTCACTGAATCAACCAGTTACACAAATCCCTTTAAATGACAGCAGGACAACTTTGAGTCTCAAGGGAATGTACAATTGGCACCAGATGAAAGCTGTGACAACACGTGGGCACATTTTCTCATTTTAAGAGTTCTTTCTAGATCTTTTCATTAATCATCTAATTCCTTTTTTCCTCTGCCTTTCCTAAAATATTATCCTTACTATTCATTCTTTCCATCTGCCTTCTCTTTAGAAGAAAGCATAATTAAACCAATCGAAAAACTATCATGCAATGAAAGTTTTCCTGAAAACTTAGAGGACTCACAAGGTAATTTCTGGGCATTAAACATCAGTACAACTTGTTCTTTGAATCTCTTGTCAAATTTTCTTCTCAACATTTGCCCCTGATCCTGATATAAAAGGCCAGGGTGACCTGCTTTTAGAAGTTAGCTCAGGACTAGGAGAAAGAAAAGCATTCCAATTCATCCAGAACATTGTCCTTCAGTAGTTGGGATTCTAAGAATAATTTGCTCTCAAAAAGCTATATGTGCATCTTCTTAATTATGGCAATTTATAGAAGAAATCAAGCAAATAATTCTACTGAAAAGAATTAAAAGAAAAATTTTTCTAATTTTGTGATCGATATTCCTGGAAATTTTTTTAAGTTCTGAAATTCATTTCTTAAGCTTTAACAATCATTTTAAAAGAAAATATTAACTGGGTTAATGGAAATAGTGATTTCTTAGGCATTCTAGGGACTTGGTGTCATTGGTTTCAACAGTGCTAACCACTGGCTCCAACATTAAAATTTGCAGCTCACAAAGTACTTCAAGGTATGCCAAAATAATTTAAGATTTAATTTTTTATTCATTTGTTTTCAGCACTTTCTAATAAGCAGCAGCATCCCATAACTGATCAATGTATGGCTTTTACAGTCTGACACATCCCCATTTTGTCACTAGCTTTTGTGGTTGGAACAAGTTATTTAAGCTAGTTATACCATTTATACAATAGAGAAAACAATACTTAGGTATAATTATGTAACCATACCTAAGATTTTTGTCACACCGAGCATTTGGTAAGTGTTTGCTCTGATGACGAGGATGAGAGCAAGAGCAGTGATCTGAAGCTGCTACTGAACGTGATCACTGCTTTGAACTTCCTTTCAAAAAGTCTTCTGAAGTAAAGAAGTGGTTGCAGAGGTCCTCAAACTACAGCCTGCAGGCCACATGCGGCCCGCCAAGGACATTTATCCAGCCAGCGCTGCTTGTCCTGCTTAGCAGCCAATTTGTCCCGGGCCCACAGTGCACATGTGTGGAATGTGTGCTGCACTCTCCAACAGTCTGAGGGACAGTGAACTGGTCCCCTGTTTAAAAAGTTTTGAGGATCCCTTGTAGAGGTTCAGAAGGAATTCCTGAGGTGAGAAGGGTCAAATTAGGCACCTGTACTTAGGCAGAATTCAATAGGGTTGAAAATTGTATAGACTGATAACATGTGCTTACTGTGTAAATCCTTTAGGGCCCCATAAGTAATATTGCTCTTTGACATTTGTTGATTTGAGAGCAAACACTTGTGCCTAAGCCCTGTGAGAAACATCAGGGACACAGAGCTCTAGACATGAACAAATAACACTAGGGGGACAACACTGTTGTTTTAGCTGCCAACTGGACAGTTCTTTGAAACCATCAGGGCGATCAGAGCCCATTTTGCCTTCTAGCTGAAAAGCCTGTCTCCTTTCCTCCATGGCTGGCTTCTTATCACCTATAGCTTCCAGTTTGCTCTTAAACTCCCTGTAGTTTGTCCTCAACTTGCGTCATGCCACTGAAGCAGCTTCTGCTCCATCCTGGGGCAGTGCTGGTTCCATCAGCCTCTCTCCTGTGTGCTGTTCCTGTTTTCCTCCTACTCTGGATCTCTTCTGCTCCTCCTGCCATCCCCCTGTCTGTTCTCTCTGCTCCACAGGGTCCCTTTCTTTCCTTTCCCTTAATGAGGGGTTCCTTGGAGTCTGTTCCTGCTCTTTGCAGCTTCTGAGCTGCTCCTCCAAGCCCACAGCTCCATAACCTCCACATCCCGGCCATTACCAGTCTCCTAGCCTGCCCATGACTGGAATATCCTCTGGGCACCATGTCTTTCCCGAAACCTGATTCTCCTCTTGCTGTTCTTAGACAACCCACCCACTCACCGAAGCTACAAACTTAGGGGTCCATGTTCCCCTTTCTCTGCTCAGTTCCCTTCTTTCCCATCCTTCTGTGACAGCCTCAGTTCAGACCCTCAGCCTCTCATTTCAGCCAAAGCAGTGACCTCCTCACTGGTCTCCCGCCTTCAGATTTCCTCTTCAGCCCATCCCTGTGCTGCCCCCAGATTGATCACTCACTAATAGTGATGATGATGGTGACAATGACAATGATGACAGCTGACAATTAGAATACCATACTCTATGCCAAGTGTTCTGCATAGTCTTATTCAGTCCATACAACAACCCTATGAGAACACTTACAATGAAAACAAAGGACACAGAGAGCCCTTCAGGGATGGGGGCTTTGTGGCCCATGTTAAGAACTGGGGTCACTGAAAAGCCTGGTGTGTTCAGGGAGAGATGAACATACCGAGGCTTTGTGTTCAGTCCCTTATGACTTGTGAGAACTGAGGCAAGTTACTTCAAAGAACCACACAATGTGGATAATATGCATCTGAGGGTTGTTATGTGGATGGAATAAGGATGTCTGTAGCAAGTGTTAGCACAGTGCCTAGAACACAGTAGATGCTCAAAAAATAGTATTTAGAAGTAATAGAGGTCGTATTCCAAGTTATTCTATGGCACCTTAAAATATTCACGTTCTGACTATGAAACTTTATGATATGTCACTAGGAAAGCTTGGAAGTTATGCTACTCACAATCAGCCAGCATATGTTCCTTCCTTTCTTAAAAAAGAAGTGGGGTCAGCTGGCCAGAGGATCCACCTGGCACCTCTTGGCGCAGCAGCTTCAGGTAAGAACAGCTTCTGATTGTTTTTGGGATTTCCAACAGAGAGGAGCTTTTCTCGTTTTTAAGTTTGTACATTCACTTTTCCCGAGCGAAGACTTTTAAATTAGTTTCACCTACCATGTAGTTGGTAAAATGTCCTGTTTTTCTTCTAAAAATGTGGTTCCAGAGTCTAATCTTAATAATAAGAGCTGCCTCTCATTATGTGGCTATTCTCTGCCAGGAACGATGTAAAAGGCTCTATGGGATGTGGCATTTAACCCTCACAGCCATCTGACAGTATGGCTAGATCTCTTCTTTATGGACGAGGAAACTGACGTGAGGTAACTTACCTGAAGGTCACACGGCTACTGGAGCCAGGTAGAAACTCGGTCAGTCCACTTCCAGCGAGTGCCGTGCCACTCACTGAGATGTGCGAAGATGCATTTTTTTGGAGCCTTTGGTCCAGCCCCTGGCCCAGAGTGAAAGCTTAATAAATGTCGACACTCTCGTAAGTTAACATGTGGTTTCTCTGCCGTTCCAATTTAGAGAATAGAAACTAATGGTGGCAGAACTTTCACACCCTGCCTTTTGCTTTGCAGTAGTGTCAGGTGGTGAAAGGGTTTCCCTCCATTGTCTGACCCTGCAGCGCAGTGTGTGACAGCTGCATGCAGGGCACACACTGGAATTGAGGGTGATGATGCTCATGTACTAGAGCTAACCAGGTTTGACGGTGAATGTTTCCTACGTTATTTTAATCTGAAATAGATATCCTATTGAGACACCTAAAAAAGGCAGATAATCTGAAGTTTGGTCAGACTCCTAATTGTAGTTTAATTTAAAAGTTGACTCTGAAAGTATTTGCACAGCCTATCCCAACCAGGATCTTATATTAAAACTCTTGATTAGAGTTGTCAATCTTTACCGTTCATGCTGTTGGAGCTGAAAATGGAGAAAAGCATTGGATTTCTTTAATTTTTTATTTCTTACCACAATAAAACTGCTAAAAGCAAACAGTATTCAGTTACCTTATCTGTGAAAAGGACTGCTTCATTCTCTCTGCTGAAACAAAAATATAAGTAAACATTTTATGTACAGCAGTGGTTTTTATAAAGCCTCAAATATTTTAAGCCAGTCTTGCAATGACTTAGCAATTTTTAATACAAAAACAGAAAATCATAATGTTTCAGATTATTTTGTTATCTGGGTACCAACCTCCTCTTACTAATTGAGAGTAGATCTTATTAAAAATATTTTTTGTAAGATATTGAAGACCTTTATATGTTAATTATTCTGTTGGATTAGCATGCATATTCCTGTTTCATTTTTTTTTAAGTAAATGCTTTCTCATAACTTTTCATCTCTTCATTTACTCTGCTTATCAGATTTTCCTACAGACTGTGATAGGAGGAGAGGTTAAAAAAAAAAAGAAGTAAATATTAATCACTCTCTAGTGGTCAAAGCAAATCCTTAGGAAAACACTGTTCTGTAAGCAATATGTCTTCCAGTCCTCCCACTTGGGTGACAGTTTCCCCACAAGAAAATAAAACCAGGTCATTACCGTATTTACTCAATTATTTCCCCCTCCTCACGTAGTCTCACTCTCATTTTGAGAAGGAAAATCAAATTAATGTCTTCCTCCCTCCCGATGTAATCTCTCTTCCCAAATCTCCTAATATCTCCACATCCCCAGCTTTGAAAATTACAACAAGGACTTCAAGGAGTGACTTCTATGTACGGTGCACCCTTAGGTGTGTGGGGCCCTGTTCCAAGCACTCGGTGTACATTAGTTCATGGAATCCTCCCAGGGCTCTATTATAGATTATCTCCTTCTCATACAAGTTTTATATCTTGCAAAAAGTTACATAATAATGGCATCGATTAAATCCATAGCTAGAGTCAAACTCCTTCCTTTAGCACACATTTTCTACAAGAAGTTAAATGTCCTCAATAGGACAAATGCAGGTTTTTTTTCCTTTTTATTTATTTATTTATTTATTTATTTCGGCATATTATGGGGGTACAGATTTTAAGGTTTCAATAAATGCCCTTCCCCCCCACAAGCATGAGTTTCCAGCATGACCATCCCCCAGATGGTGCACATCTCACTCATTATGTATATATATACCCGCCCTCCTCCCCCCTGCCCAATACCCTATTACTGTAGTACCTATGTGTCCACTTAGGTGCTACTCAGTTAACACCAGTTTGCTGGTGAATATATGTGGTGCTTGTTTTTCCATTCTTGGGATACTTCACTTAGTAGTATGGGTTCCAACTCTAACCAGGAAAATATAAGATGTGCTATATCACCATTGTTTCTTAGGGCTGAATAGTACTCCATGGTATATACATATACCACATTTTATTAATCCATTCATAGATTGATGGGCACTTGGGCTGTTTCCACAGCCTTGCAATTATGAATTGTTCTGCTATAAACATTCGAGTGCAGGTGTCTTTTTTGTAGAGTGTCATTGGATCTTTTGGGTAGATGCCCAGCAATGAGATTGCTGGATCAAGTGGTAGATTCACTTGTATCGCTTTAAGGTATCTCCATATTGCTTTCCACAGAGGTTAAACTAGTTTGCAGTCCCACCAGCAGTGTAGGAGTGTTCCTCTCTCTCCGCATCCATGCCAGCATTTATTGTTTGGAGACTTTTTTTTTTTTTTTTTTTTTTTTTTTAAGAATTAGGGAGCTTGAATGAGACTTTTTGATAAAGGCCATTCTCACTGGAGTTAAGTGATATCTCATTGTAGTTTTGATTTGCATTTCCCTGATGATTAGAGATGTTGAGCATTTTTTCATATGTTTGTTGGCCATGCTTCTGTCTTCTTTAGAAAAGTTTCTGTTCAAGTCCTTTGCCCACTTTTTCATAGGGTTATTTGATTTTTTCTTGCTAATTTTCGTGAGTTCTAAGTATATTCTAGTTATCAGCCCTTTATCGGATACGTAGGATGCAAAAATGTTCTCCCATTCTGTAGGTTGTCTGTTTACTTTCATGACTGTTTCTTTGGCTGTGCAGAAACTTTTAAGTTTGATCATGTCCCATTTATTTATTTTTTTTGCTGCTGTGATTGCCTTTGGGGACTTCTTCATAAACTCTTTGCCTAGGCCAATGTCTAGGAGAGTGTTTCCAACATTTTCCTCTAGAATTCTAATAGTTTCATACCTTAGGTTTAAGTCTGTTATCCAGCGTGAGTTGATTTTTGTGAGAGGTCAAAGGTGTGGGTCCTGTTTTAGCCTTCTCAAGTGGCTATCCAGTTTTCCCAGCACCATTTATTGAAAAGGGATTCTTTTCCCCAGCGTATGTTTTTGTCTGCTTTGTCAAAGATTAGATGGCTATATGAGGATGGTTTTATATCAGGATTCTCACATCTGTTCCACTGGTCAATAATCCAATTTTTGTGCCAATACCATATTGTTTTAATTACTACAGCTTTGTAGTATAGTTTGATACTGGCATATTAATACCTCTCATTTTGTTTTTGTTGCCTAGAATTGCTCTTGATATTCGGGGTCTTCCTTGGTTCCATACAAAGTGTAAAATTATTTTTTCTATATCTGTGAAGAATGCTGATGGTATTTTAATAGGTATTGCATTGAATCTGTAGATCAGTTTGGGTAGTATAGACATTTTAATGATGTTGAATCTGCTGACCCATGAGCATGGTATGGATTTCCATCTGTTTACACCCTCTGCTATTTCCTTCCTCAGTGTTTCATAGTTCTCCCTGTAGAGGTCTTTTACCTCCTTGGTTAAGTATACTCCTAGGTACTTTAATTTCTTTGTTGCTATTGTGAAGGGTATTGAGTCTTTAATTTGGTTCTCAATTTGATTGTTGGCGTATACAAATGCCTCTGATTTCCGTGTATTGATTTTGTATCCTGAGACTTTACTAAATTCATTGATCAGTTCCAGGAGTTTCTTGGTTGAATCTTTGGGGTTTTCTAAATATAATATCATATCATCAGCAAACAGTGAAAGTTTGATCTCTTCTGTCTCTATTTGGATACCTTTAAATCCACTTTCCTGTCCGATTGCTGTAGCCAGAACTTCGAGCACTATGTTGAATAAAAGTGGAGATAGTGGGCAGCCTTGTCTGGTTCTAGTTCTAAGTAGGAATGCTTTCAGCTTTTCCCTATTCAGCATGATGTTGGCTATGGGTCTGTCATATATGGCTTGTATCATTTTTAGGTATGTCCCTTCTATGCCTATTTTCTTAAGTGTTAGTATCATGAAACAGTGTTGAACTTTGTCAAAAGCTTTTCTGCATGTATTGAAAGAATCATGTGGTCTATGTTTTTGCTTCTGTTTACATGGTGAATTGCATTTATAGATTTATGTATGTTGAACCATCCCTGCATCCCTGGGATAAAGCCCACTTGGTCATGATGGATTATTTTTTTGATAAGTGTCTGGATTCGGTTAGCTAAGATTTTGTTGAAAATTTTTGCATCTATATTCATTAGGGATATTGGTCTGTGTTTCCTTTTTGTGTTGCATCCTTTCCTGGTTTTGGTATCAGAGTAATATTCGCTTCATAAAAGGTGTTGGGGAGGTTTCTGTTCTTCTCGATGTTGTGGAATAGTTTCTGCAAGATAGGTACTACTTCTTTGTAAGTGTGGTAAAATTCGAGTGTGAAACCATCTGGACTGGAACTTTTCTTTTTAGGGAGATTTTTAATTGCTGTTTTTATTTCAGCTCTTGAGATTGGTCTGTTCAGGGAATCTATTTCTTCCTGATTGAGCCTAGGGAGGCTGTGTGTTTCTAGAAATTTGTCCATTTTCCAATTTGTGTGAATAAAGATTTTTGTAGTACTCATAAATTATACCTTGTTTCTCTTTGGGATCAATTGTGATATCTCCTTTTTTGTTCCTGATGGAGCTTATTAGAGATTTTTCTTTTCTGTTTTTCGTTAGCTTAGCCAATGGCGTGTCAATTTTGTTTATTTTTTCAAAGAACCAACTTTTTGTTTTGTTAATCTCCTGAATAGCTTCCCTGTTTTCAATTTCGTTTAGTTCTGATTTGATCTTGTTGATTTCACTTCTTCTGCTGGGTTTGGGGTTGGTCTGTTCTTCTTTTTCCAGCTCTTTGAGTCGTTTCATTAGATTGTCTATTTGTAATCTTTTTGTCTTTTGGTTATAGGCATTTATGGAGATAAACTTTCCTCTCAGAACAGCTTTATCTGTGTCCCAGAGGATTTGATAACTTGTCTCTCCATTGTCATTTTCTTCATAGAATTTTTTTATTTCCATCTTGATTTCTTCATTTATCAAGTAATCATTTAGTAGGAGGTTGTTTAATTTTCCACATTTTGTGTAGAAATGTGAGTTTCTGTTATGGTTAATTTCTAATTTTATTCCACTGTGATCTGAGAAGATACATGATATGATTTCTATTTTTTTAAATTTCTTGAGGTTTACTTTGTGTCCTGAGATATAGTCAATCTTAGAGAATGTCCCGTGTGTTGATGAGAAGAACGTATATTCAGTGGATTTTGGGTAGAATGTTCTGTAAATGTCAGTCAGACCCAATATTTCTAGAGTTTTGTTTAAGTCCATTATTTCTTTATTAATTTTCTGTTTGGAGGATCTGTCTCGTGCCGTCAGTGGGGTGTTGAAATCTCCGGTGATTATGGAGTTGCTATTAATCCATTTGCTAGCTCCTGTAAGGTTTGCTTTATGAATCTGGGTGCACCTAAGTTGGGTGCATATATTTTTAAAATTGTTATCTCTTCTTGTTGAAATGTGTCCTTCTCTATTATATAATGACCATCTTTGTCTTTCACTACTTTTGTTGCTTTCAAAACTAAATTGTCTGAAATTAGAACTGCCATGCCAGCCTTCTTTTGGCTACTGTTTTCTTGGAATACTGATCTCCACCCTTTTATTTTCAGTCTGTATGCATCCTTGCAGGTTAGATGTGTTTCCTGAAGACAGCATATACTTGGCCTGTATTTTCTTATCCATTCAGCCAGCCTATGTCTCTTGAGTGGAGAGTTTAAGCCATTCACATTTATTGAGAGAACTGATAGGTAAGGTAGATTACTGATCATTCTGTTGGGTTGGATGTTGTTGCTATGATTTCTGTGTTGAGCCATTGTATTATCTGGCCTTTAATCTTTGGGTTTTGGTTATTTTTATATTCGTGGGTTATTATTATGATGTTCCGTGCGTAACGCTGTTTTGAGTACTTCTTGTAGGGCTGGTCTTGTCTTGGTGAATTCTCTGAGCCTTTGCTTGTCTGAGAATGTCTTTATTTCTCCTTCATATATGAAGCTTAGTTTTTCAGGGAATAATATTCTAGGCTGGGCATTGTTTTGTTTCAAAAGAGAATGGGGCCCCAGTCTCTCCTTGCTTGTAAAGTCTCATTAGAGAAGTCTGGTGTTATTCAAATTGGTTTTCCCTTGTATGTTACTTGCTTCTTTCGTCTTACAGCTCTTAGAAGGGCCTCTTTAGTTGATATTTTGGTCAGTCTGATGACTGCATGTTGTGACGTCTTCCTGTTTGCGTTGAATCTCCCAGGGGTTCTCTGAGCTTCTTGAACTTGTATATCGAGATTTTGAGCAAGGCCTGGGAAAATTTCCTCTATTATATCTTCAAATAGCTTGTCCAACCCGTGAATGTTGTCTTCTTCCCCTTCTGGTAACCCTATGACCCTCACATTAGGTTTCTTCACATAATCCCACATCTCTTGTAGGCTTTGCTCTTTTCTCTTGTTTCTCTGCTCTATCTCTGTGACTGATTTATTTAATTGGAGGGTGTTATCTTCAAGCTCTGAGATTCTTTCTTCTGTTTGATCTACCATGTTCTTGAGACTTTCCACTGTATTTTGTAGTTCCCTGAATTGATTCTTCATTTCCAGGAGTTCGGTTAAATTTTTCTTCATTGTGTCTATTTCTTTAGTGAACTTTTTTTCCAGATCCTGGAGGCTTTTTGTGGTTTCTTTGTGTTGGTTATTCAGTTGTTGTTGCAGGTCAGTGAGTGTTCTTATGATCCACATATGAAATTCCTCTTCTGTCATTTTGGTTGCCTGATTTTGGTTGGTGCCTGTTTCTAGGGGGCTGGGGCTCCTCTTTGGGAGTGTGTTTTCCGCTTGGTTCTTCATATTTCCTGTGTTCCTTCGCTGATTTCTTCCCATGTCAATTAGTTGTTTCTTTTCTTTAGGTTTTTGTTTGGGTATTCACACGCCTTGTTTAGTTTCTGAGCCGGTAGGTGGTGTCTGTGGGTGAGATTCGACCA
The DNA here is from genome assembly GCF_040939455.1 of Microcebus murinus. Lineage (NCBI taxonomy): Eukaryota > Metazoa > Chordata > Mammalia > Primates > Cheirogaleidae > Microcebus > Microcebus murinus. Next base: position 11,018,091 of record NC_134118.1, read on the forward strand.
CTCCCTGTATAATGAGTCAGTAGGTGTCTTGAAAAGGGTGTGCAGGATGCTCTCCCTGTCAGTAGGTGGCGCTTGCTTGGAGGAACAGGTTACGCTGTTGTTTTATGTCCTGTTATCAGCTCTTGTTCCTATAGAGAGAACTCTAGTGCCTCAGGTGGTGGGTGGGGCCCTGGGACTTCCAGGTGTGTCCTTTCTCCCCTTCAGTGAGGGCTACTCTAGGAAAGTCTGGGCGGAGCTGGGTTGGGTAAGCCTGCCCTCAGTCACCACCAATGTCGTTAGCAGGGGTCAAAATTCTGTTCTCTGCTTCCAGGCAAAGCTTAGGGAGGGGCTGGAATGGCCCCGCTCAGTCAGAGAGTCTGCATGTGGGGGTGTGGCTGTCTGAGACCCGCAGTATGGGGCGGGCCTGGCTTCTTTCCACCCTCCCCAACTCCGCAGCTACTCCTGGGCCTCCTCCAGCAGGCCAGACCACACACCACCAGGCCTCCCCTGGCTGTGCTGCCAGTGGGGAGGTTCCTTGTGCAGGAATGCCACCTGGCTGGGCGCACGACCTCCCTTTGGGGGGAGGGTTGCCCTCTAGGACGCTGATCTGACCCTGAAGGCAAACACACCTCAGTAGGCTGTTCACAAATATCCCTTCTGTGCCCCAGGCAATGCGAGGCCTGGGTGCACGGGATCTGTTCTGCAGGTCTGACCTCTGGGTCCCAGAGTTCAAACTATATCCCCACCAGGGAGAGCAGTGCCAGTCCCAATTCACCCACAGGGAGCCCACGCTGTGTCTATGTCTCTCAACCTCAGGGTCTGCCCCGCTCTCCTGGGATCACCGTGCCAGCAGCACCTGGGAGGGCTGGCAGGTAGGGAGCTCACAGTCTGAGTTCCCCTTAGTCAGCTGTAGGGCTCCAAAAGGGAAGGTCCTCTTCCCTGTAGGTGCCTCCGGCTGGCTGGTGGCTGTATTGTCTCTCTGGGCAGCTGCAGGTAGGGTCGAGGGAAGGGAGGAGGAAGCAATATGGCATCTGCCGGGCGGCTTGGGTCTGTGCACACGGAGGTGCCGGGAGGGAGTTGGGAGCCTGGTGCCGCGTCCGCTACTGGCTTACCTAAGCTCACTGGCAGCAGCCGTCGCTGGGCTGGTGTCCGCAGGTCTCTCCACTTGCTGGGGTGCCCACCAGCAGTCCGGGATGCAGGGGAGGGGAAACAGCTGATCCACCTACACTTGCCACTGGTCTCCGGGCTGCTCCGGGTGTCCCAGCTTCTAGTTCTCCTCCGTGACCTCCTCCTGTGGAGTCTCCCATGGTCTCAGGTACTCCTCCTTCCGACCCTCTTCCGATGTAGGCTGGTCTTCTTGCTTCTTCTAATTTCTGGTAGAATGTGTCTTTTCTGCAGACACACTCTGTCTGGCGGTGTTTCTCATCCGCCATCTTCTCTGGATCACAAATGCAGTTTTAAAAATAAACACACGGCAAGCATTGCAGAGCTCACTGCTCTGCTCCTGGGGGGTGGCAAGATGCGGGTGGTCCGACTGAGGCACAAAAGCATATCTTGCCCTGCCACGAGATCTGGGCTCCTTTGTTAGCCACAGGGTTCTTCACCAAGGGTACTTGTGTCCTAAAAAGCTATTATTTCTAGGAAAGGACTCCTAAATCTCAACACTACCACCTTCTTAGAAAAATTATTCTCTCTTCAAAGAAGTTTTACAAAATACTGGCCTGGACATAGTTTCATTTAAACGTGTTTAGGACTTGACTGAAGCTACATCATGACCTAATAAAAAAGCTTCTCTTTTTGTTACTCCCCAGACCCCTCACTTCTTACCCTGAGAGCTTCACCGTTAGCTTAAGGCTGTGTTCCCTTTTCCCTTCTCTGAATTATCCAGGCTTTCTGCCTTTCTCTCTGCCCCTCACTCCCCTTGCGCGCTCTCTCCAGCCCATGGTACCATGTTGATGGGTGGCCCTCCTGTGTGAGCTCACTGATTCAACAGATGGTGCCTGTTTATATTCCAGTGGCGCTTCCTGGAAAACATGGCGCCTTAACTGGCCCTTCTAGACACCTTGTCCTGGCTTGTGTTAGATAACTTTGTAGTGGTCTTGACTTTGAGAATTTTAATCCCATTAAGAGTGGGATGAAATGACCTATCAAACCACAGAGGGGAGCGCTCTTGTTTGTCCTTCCTCAACCAAACTAAGCAGCAGCCAGGCACTGTCTTACCCGGGGTGTTTGCACTTAATGCCTTGCTTGCTTAACACTGAGGTTAGCAGCACATCAGGACCGCGAACTCACATAATTCCTTCCTACCTCCCAGTTTTACAGTGAAAGAAATCATAAGAAAAACTGGAAAACCATGCCAGTAAACATGGTAGACCTGAGCTAAAGGTACAAAACAGTCAGATTCATTTCAGTATTGCCTCTTAGAGTTTAATCTAAGAATGGCAGCTACAACACAGTGTGAAAAGATATTCAAATCTCAAATGGAAAAATCAAACCCTTCGTCAGAACACATGTGATACTGACCTCTCAATTTGGTGTGAGGAGGGCATGGAAGACGGAAGCATCAGAGTTCTCTGTGAAATGATTTATTGTGTTGTCATTTGTGATTTTTCAGATAACAAATGTTTAACAAATTTTTTAAATTTTCACCAATTTTTAAGCAGTCAAATGTCTGACTAAAAAGGTTTGGGATCCTAGAAATGGGTTACTATTTTAGGGAGTTGTGTTATCAACCATAATTTTCCCAATGAAAAATGAAGCTTCTTGATTCTAAAAACCACATTTTCACTTTTAAAAAGAAATCTATTGTAGGACCCCATATGTCCATGAAGCCAGAGTTTTATAGCTTCACAATTCCAAATACATTATTTAGATGTAACCACAGTGTGATATTACAAAATCACAAACACTGTGGGTGTTGCCCATTGAATTTGAACCAAGAATTTCTCTTGGTCATCTTACTTGGTGTTCCTATCCAAATGTGAAATATTGGAAATACCAGCAGTGTCAGAACTACAAACTGCAAATATCGGCTCTTAAGCTACTGAAAATTCTAGTAAGTGTCAATATAATACTACCCTAGAATTTTGGGGACTGAGAATTTCAAAAGTCTCAGAGACCACTGAATCTTTTAAAGATAAATTCAAATTTTACCCATAAAGTGAGTGGATGAATTGCTTTATTTTGAATTTGATAATAAAATATAATAAAATCCTAATGTCTGGTTGTAATGTCTTTCAGAATATACCTGGAACACAAAAGCTGGTCAGGGGCAGTTTTCAGGACCTACTTACCATCCTACAGCAAAGAACCTAAATATCATGAACCGAGCACAGCCAGTTCCCTCAGTGCATGGGAGGACAGACTGGGTGGCCAAGTACGGGGGCCACCGGTAGGACTCCTCGGTGTGAAGTCCTGCAGCATTGCTCCATAGAGCGCGTGCAAGTTCACTGGCCCTGGGAAATGTCTACAGATGTCTATTTCTACTGAGTTCTGGAAGAAATATGCAATAGTGGGTACTTGGAAGACCAAAAATCATCTCCTATTTCTTTCTGAGAAATGAAATGCATTTTCTTGGCATCATTGTTCACAGTGCTGATATATGAGTAGGGCTTTACAAAGTATTGAATAAACTATTTGCCAAAGTATCAGGTATTTGATCTATAAATTAATAGATAGTAAGTACAGAAGAAACTTTTTTTAAAAAGTCTCCAGAAAGTGTTTACAGTGATATAGTTTTCATTTGTTGTATATTTGCCTAAATGATTTTACATGTCGTCCGAGTTTGCAGTGATTGGCCTGAGAAGTTTGTTTTTTGTTGTGTTTTTTCACGGCAACTAGGCCGACCTCTGTGGGCTGTCTGCTGTGGTTCTTAATTGGCAAAGGCTCTGCTCTGCCACTTCGGCAGTGACAGAAAGACTGCAATCATCATTTGTTGTCTACTTTGAAGCTGTGGGAGCAATGGTAATGCCGATCTTGAGCTGGATGTCTTTCTTAGAAATGAATTTATCTTTAACATAGAGAATATCCAAATTATGCCACCTGATTTATGTGGAGAAAGAGTCTGTCTGTTCTTGTCCAACACAACTGCACTGTATTCATGGTGACTATCAAACACAAAGGCTTGATGGCTTCCATATTAACCAAGTCAGGGTTTTCTCCTCTTCACATCAAGTTGGTTCTTAAAACTGCATTTAATGTTTGTTCATCAGACTTCCAAAATATGTTGTTTGTGTTTGTAAAGGACACAAAGATGAAACGTGCCAGCTGCTCCCTCCAAGCCAACTCGTGCTGCTGCAGGTCACTGGCTCGGCTCTGACCTTCACATTTGCTCCAGAGCAAATGCGTTCAGCTGCTATAGCGGTGGTTTCACATATATTTTTTTCCTTAGTTTTATTTCTAAATTGGTATTTGAAATAGATGTTTTGAACTCAGGACTATTCTATTTAAACCTGCCACTTTATGGACTGGATACTAGTACTGTCTATTCTTTTTAAAGAATAATAATGTCATCGACTACTGGGATTTTATGTATTCCATGACTTTGTAACAAATGCTAATGTAATTGGTGGCATCATCTTGTGGACATTACCTAAAGGCAAATTATAAAATAATAATAATATGGTATTTTTGTATAGAAGATTCAGCTATTCAGATTTCAGATGTTGAAAAATGTTAAAATCTAAAGAGTATTTATCCTAGTGGTAACAGGTATATGTATTTGTACAGTTTAATGTCTCAAAGCTAAAAATGTCTCTTGTGTTGCTGGGAAATGTTTAAACTCTGAATAGATATTAAAATAAATACAGTTAACTAGTGTGTTTTCTTTACATTTTTAAACTTTCTACCCTGAAGTCTAGGTTTTGTTGTTGTTTTAATTAGTAGACTTTTTAAAAAGTAATTTTAGGCTTATGGAAATATTGATCAGAAAAATACAGAGTTTTCTTACACCCCTTCATCTCTCCCTCCCCAATTTTCCCTATTATTAACATCTTGCATTAGTGTGGTACATTTGTTAAAACCGATGAACCAGTAATATTTAGTAAAATATTAAGTCCATATTTCACATTAGGGTTCACTCTTTGTGTTATGCTTTCTATGGGTTCTGACAAAATATATGATATGTATCCACCATCATGGTATCACACAGAAGTTTCACTGCCCTGGGAATCTTCTGTGCTCCCCCTATTCACCCTTCCCTCCCCTAAGCCCTGGCAACTACTCATCTTTTTACTATCTTCATAGTTTTTCTTTTTGCAGAATGTCATATAGTTGGAATCGCATGCAGAATTTTCAGACTGGTGTCTTTCAGCAATATGCAATTAAAGTTCCTCCATGTCTTATCTTGGCTTGTTAGTTCATTTATGTTTATTGCTGAATAATATTTCATGATATGGATATTCCACAGTTTGTTTTTCATTCACTTATAGAAGAAAGAACATCTTGATTCCTTCCAAGTTTGGGTAATTATGAATAAAGCTGCTATAAACATTTATGTGCATGTTTTTTCATGGACATCAGTTTTCACCTTATTTGGAGAAATATCAAGAAGCATGATTGCTGGATTTAATGGTAAGGGTATATTTTGTTTTGTGAGAAACTACCAAACTGTCTTCCAAAGTGACTGTCCATTTTGCATTCCCTCAGCAGTGAATGAGAGATCCAGTTGCTCCACTTCCTGGCAGTGTTTGGTGTTGCCGGTGTTTTGGACTTTGGTCACTCCAATAGGTGTGTAGTGTTATCTCACTGTTGTTTTAATTTGCAACTCCCTGACATGTTGATCATCTTTTCATATGCTTATTTGCCATCTGTATATCTTTTTTAGTGAGGTGTCTGATCAGATCTTTTGCCCCTTTTTAATTGTTCATTTTCTGATTGTTGAGTTTTAAGAGTTCTTTGTTTATTTTGGATAACAGTCCTTTATCAGGTATGTCTTTTGCAAATATTTTCTCCCAGTCTGTGGCTTGTCTTTTTATTCTCTTGATAGTGTGCTTCAAAGAGCAGGTTTTAGTTTTAATTAAGTCTAACTTCACACTTTTTTCTTTCATGAATTGTCCTTTTGATATTGTACATAAAAAATTACCACCAAATCTAGGGTCACCTATGATTTTCTCCGATGGCATCTTCTAGGAGTTTTATAAGTTTTGCATTTTACATTTAGATTTGTGATCTGTTTTAAGTTAGTTTTTGTGAAAGGCATAAGTTCTGTGTCTTGATTTTTTTTTTCATGTCAATGTCCAGTTGTTCCAGCACCATTTGTTTTACTTTCTCCATTGAATTGCCTTTCGGCTTTGTTTAAAGATGACTGTATTTAGGTGGGTCCATTTCTGGGTCCTCTATTCTGTTCCACTGATCTAGTTGTCTCTTCTTTCATTAATACTACACTGTCTTGTTTACTAGAACTTTATAAAAGTTTTGAAGTTGGGTACTGTCAGTCTTCTAATTTATTTCTTTCCTTCAATGTTGTATTGACTATTATGGATCCCTTACCCCTCCATATAAACTGCAGAATCAGCTTGTCGATATCCACAAAATAACTTGGATTTTGATTGGGATTTCGTTGAATCTAGATCAAGCTGGGGACAATTGACATCTTGACAGTTATGTCTTGACATTGTGTCTTTCCATCTGTGAATGTAGAATATATCTCCCTATTTATTTACATTTTTTGTTTTGTTTTTGTTTTTTGAGACAAGAGTCTAGCTCTGTTGCCCTGGGTAGAGTACAGTGGTGGCATCATAGCTTTATGCAACCTCAAACTCCTGGGTTCAAGTGATCCTCCTACCTCAGCCTCTCAAGTAGCTGGGAGTATAGGCATGCACTATGACACCCAGCTAATTGTTTCTATCTTTAGTAGAGACAGGGTCTCAGTCTTGCTCAGGCTCATCTCAAATTCCTGAGCTCAAGCAATCCTCTTGTCTGGGCCTCCCAGAATGCTAGAATTATAGGCGTGAGCCACCACACCCAGTCAGTATCGTATTTTTAATTTCTAATTTCAACTGTTCATTGCTGGTGTATAAAAAAGCAATTTACTTTTGTATGTTAACCTTATATACCAATATCTGCTATAATCACTTATTAGTTCAGGAGTTTCTTTGTTGATTCTTTCAGATTTTCTATAATCATGTCATCTGCAAGCAAAACATTTTATTTCTTCCTTCCTAATCAGTATAGTATACCTTTTACTCCCTTTTACTGTCTTTCTGCATTAGCTATGACTTCCAGTATAATGAATAGGAATGGTGAGTAGATAGCCTTACCTTGTTTCTGATTTTAGTGGGGAAAACATCTAGTTTCTCCCCATTAAGTACGATGTTAGCCGTAGGTTCTTTATAGTTATGTTATCAAATTGAGAAAGTTCACCTCTACTGCTAGTTTGCTGGGTGTTTTGATTTTTGTCATATTCTTTTTTTGCACCTCTTGATGTGATCATATGATTTTTCTTCTTTAGCCTGGTGATGTGATGGTTACATTAATTGATTTTCAAATGTTGAACCAGCCTTGCATACCTGGGATTAATCCCCTTGGTTGTGGTGTATGGTTTGGTTTGCTAATATTTTGTTGAGGATTTTTCATCTGTGTTTGTGTGTTTGGACACACACACACGTATTCAGAGAGAGAAAAAGAGAGAGGATGTGCCTAATGTTAACAATTGGTGAGTTGGTGAACTAGGTTAAGGGTATACAGATGCTCATGAATAATGTTGAAACTTTTCTATAGATTTGAAAATTTTCCAATTAAAATGTTAAAACAATGTAAATATATAAAGCAAGGATTTATCATAAACACAGAAATACATGATATTTCATGTATACTCATGGTATACTCATTGGTATACTCATGATCAGAGTGGGAGGTTTTTCTTGGAAAACAGATCTAGAGACCTAAAGTAAGTAAATGACAGTTAACTAATTTAATCAAATAGATAGCATATAGAACTTTAACCAATACAGAAAATCTTCACATTCCTCTCAAACACATGTACATTTCAAAAATTTAACCCTATATTAGGCCACAAAGAAAATCTCAAACTCAAATGTAGAAATATGTAGGCTATATTCTCTTCCTACAGTGTAGTAAAACTAGAACATAACAATAAAAGGGCATGCTCCCAAAATCCATCCACTTAAAAACTCAAAAATATAGTTCCAAACACTTAATCAAAATTGAAATGAAAAACTCTTTAGAAATGGACAATGATATAACTCTATATTAAAGCTGGTAATATTCAGCCAAAACAGATCTCAAGGAAAACAATTACATACCTGGTCCATTTGTGAAAAAAACAAGGAGCACTGAAAATATTCTGAATTTGAGGACTTAAGCTTAAGAAACTAGACAAATATAAGTTAAAAAGTAAAATGGAGATTAAAGACAAAAGTATAAAATAATGAAATAAAAAAAGCAGATTTTATTCCAGTGGCAAAAACCTTACCTTACCCAGATGTGGTCTCTAATACCACTGTCCAATAAAAGGTACAAGGGCTCCTTGGAGAAATGGCTGAGATTCTAGGACTGGGGCAGAAAAATATATAAGATGAGCCTGGAGCATCTTGTAGTGGAAGTTTTAAAAACAAAACCAAAAACCCCCACACAAACCAGCCAAAAAAGCCTACATTGATGGGCTATGTCAAAAGGACACAGAAGCTAACTGAAAGAGTTTTTCCAATGGCCAAAGATGCACCATTTTGAGCAAGGAACTTAATATGTACTGTATTGTAACTCAAAAAATAAATATCCAGGAGTCCATGCTGAAATGAATGAGGGAGAGGAGACAAATCTCCCATGCTTCAGAATTCCAAATAATTTACGTAGGTACGCTGCCCTCAAGGAGGTGGAGCATAGCTCCCCAGTCTTACGTGTGGAATGTGCACAATGACTCCCATCTAAAGAGTACAGTATGGAAAGGGGGGAAAGGAGTAACTTCACACACAGTAGAGAAACCTGACAAACACCACGTCAGCCAGATGATCAAGGTCAGCATCAACATTAATACTACGTTGATATCTGTAACCTTGATAGGATGTGATGAGAATGCTACCTGATCTCTGGTTTTCCTAAAAACCTGTCACCACAGTCTAACCAGGAGAAATATACTAAATTCCAATAGAAGGTAGAATGTTGCATTCTACAAAATACCTGATCAGTACTCCTCACTAAATATAAAACTGTGCTAAAAAAAACAGTATCTTTAAAAAGATTTGATTGATCTAATCAGCAAATATTTACTAAAGTGCCTACTATGTACTAAGTATAGTGTAAATGGTAGTAACAAAAGAGCTGTTTTCCCTGCCCTATATTCTAGAGGCAGACATTAAATAAAAATACACAAAAACTTGTATATTTGCAAACTGTAAATTTGCAAACTGTAAATTTGTGCTATTAAGAAAATGAACAGGATGTTAGAGAGAGACTAAAGGAGATATAAATGTAGTAGTGAGACCACTGAGTAGTTTTAAGTCTAAGAGTCTATACTTGAAATATGCATCTGCCTACCAGGCAGAGAATGAATACAGGGCTGAATGATAAAAACAGGGAGTCCTATTAGATTATTTAAATAACCAGGTAAAAGACGGTTGGACAGCTGAGTATTAGCAATGGTATGGGACAGAATTAATGACGGCCATTGGTAGAAAGCTATTGGTTTTGGTATTGACCTTGTTGCTTTATGGATCTTTATTAGTTCCAACAGGTTTTTAGTTGATTGTCTTAGATTTTCTAGATAGATAATTCTATCAGCTATTAAAAGTGTTTAATTTCTTTCCTTTTCTATTAATTTATATCTCTCATTTATTTCTTATTTGTCTAATATCTCTAGAACTATGATGAATCTTGCCAATGATAGCAAACAACCTGTTACTTCTAACTTTAGCATAAAGCCACAGTACCAAATAAAGAGTAGCTAATAAAAACCTAAGGCAAATAAATGTGCTTGAGTGAGCTGATGGAAGCATTTACATTAGTGCCAGAAATTCATTTTGTTCAGATTGATACCTAATTAGAAATACATGAAAAAAGTCCCCATTCATAAGAAAACTATAAAGTACCCCACAATAATCTTACTAAAAATGTAAAGAACTATATGAACAAAGCTCTAAAATATTTTAAAACATTAACAAAAAAACCCTGAATTAAATAAAAGGACATTGGATTGACGAGTAAGTATTTTAAAGCTTTCAATTTCCCACCCCAGTTTATCTATAATTCATGCAATCATAAGATACCAGGTAAATTAAAAGACTAATTTTAGATTTATCTGGAAAAGCAACTGTGTCAAGAAGAATCTGAAAAGTAACAATGACAGACTTGGTCTACCAAATATCAAAATATAATACAAAGCAACAGTGATTAATATAATTTGGTACAGGAACAGAAGATAAATAAATCCATGAAAGAGACTAGAAAACCCCCAGAATCAATCCCAAATATAGAAATTCAGTACATGGTAAATGTAGCACTTCAAAGCAACAAGGAATAGATGCACTATTCAATAGGTAATATTGAGGTAATAGCTATTTTTAAGAGAAAATAATTTAATCAGATCCCTAATTTGCACCATCACACAAAAAATGAATTCTAAAGCAGTGTTAAAAATGGAAATGTTCTCAACGCACACACACAAAAAATGTTGGCAAGGTGCTGCATGTTAATTAGCTTGATTGAATCTTCCTACGATGTATGCAAATTAAAACATCACATTGTACCCCGTAAATATGCACACTTACTATTTGTTAATAAATTTAAAAAGTAGAAACCTAAAAAAACTACAAAAGTATTGAAAGAAAATAAGAGAATTTCATTTTATAATCCTGAAATGTGAAATGCTTTCCTAAGGGAGACACTTGGAATCTGAAAGCCATAAAGAAAACATACAAATATGATTCCATAAATATGTTTAATTTCTGCAAAACAAAAACAAAACCCATAAACAAAATCAAAAGATAATAATCAGAGGAAAATATCTTCAATATATATGATAAAGAACATTTTTACTATAGTCTCCAATGTTTTCAATAAGAAAATCAAAAACCAAAAACATGGACAAAAGATATAAAAGGGCAGCACTCAGAAAGAGAGAAATACAGCTGATCAAAATAGGAAAAGATGCTTAATAACAAAACTAAATAATTAGGACCATTAGGTAACATTTTTGGTGTAGATCAGGGGCTGGCACGGTTGGTTAGTGAACCAAATCTAGCCCATTACTTACGTTTGTGCAGACAGCAAGCTAGGAATGGTTTTTACATTTCTAAATAGTTGAAAAAAATTAAGGTGATATTTTGTGGTATATGGTAATTATATGAAATTCAAATTTCAGGGTCCATAAATAGTTTTGTTGGAACACAGCCACACTTGTTTATGTACTGTCTATGGCTGCCTCTGCTCTATGACACCAGAGTTGAGCAGCTGGGACAGAGACTATGTCCTGCAAAGCCTAATATTTACTGTCTGGCCCTTTACAGAAAAAGTTTGCAGACTCCTAGCTTAATGTGTCAAAGATGAAAAAATCTGATTATACAATATTAGCAAAGGCAGAAAAACAAAATCTCTGATTAGTATCGGCGGAAGTATGAATTGGTGCAACCTTTCATAGGCAATCACAATTTGAAATGCTCATATCCTTTGACTCAGCTTTTAGGAATGTAACCTAAAGACTCATCTGGACATGTACACGACCAGCATTTACTGATGTTCCTTGGCCCAGCATTCTAGCATTCTTTGTAATAGAAATATGTCTTGCGTAAAGCCTTTTGCTATCAGTAGGGAAATGGTAAACTAAATAGCAAACATCCATACCATTATAAAGCCATTAAAAAGAATTAAGTCTCCATGTCCAGATAAGGAAAGTGTCCGTGTGTGTGTGCACGCAAGCTAGGACCACTTTGAAGGAGCTTAAGCAAATACATAAAATAAGGGCCTGAATTATGCTCTAAACTCAGCCAATACCAGTTAGGGGTAGAGGTGTGTAGCAAATATCCTTTCCTTTTTAAAGAGGTAAAGAAAACTAAAGTAAGGGGTACCAGACTGAGTTAATTCTTAATGCTGAAAAAAAAAAAAAAAAAGTGAAGTGAAAAGGTACCAGTGTCCAGTTAATGTATCCAATGTAGAGAACAAACTAGGTGATTTAAACTCTAGAAAAGTCAGTTTCACATTAGTTAACAAAAAAATTCTGTACACAGTCCTAATCTTAGAAATCTTCACTGATCATTTTTAAAACAATCCTCAATGCAATGTATAATCAAATAGTAGCTTTCCATGGTCCTTAAATTATTCAAAGGGGGTAATTCCTAAATATAATATTAAGAAAATATGTTCATTTTTCTGTATCTTTTTGTTATCCACATCTCAATGTTCTAGACAGTGCTAGCAATGAAGACACCATAGAAAATATTATTTATAGTAAACTTTTTCATTCATATTTCATTTAACATAATTTCAAAGTAGGTCTGTGCTCTAACATGAGAAAAAGAACAGATATCCTAAATCTCATAAGAGATTTTTTTCATACTGTTCCTCTGAGCAGGACATGAGGTTTCAGAGCCCCCAGTGTTAACACCTAAGATTTTACCCCTTGAGATTTTACTTATAGATACAGACAGAAGACGTAACGAAAGAATCAAACTGTGTGAGTGTATTATTAAGTTCCTCTGTTATATATTTGCCACTTCTGTAGGGTTGTAATGGTAATGACTGAATTTTTTTCTCCCCACCAAGTTCAGTGTCTTTTTTTTTTAAGTAGAATGTCACAGTATGCAGAAATGCTGCATTTTTTTCTCTTAATACACTGAAAAGAGTGGAAGTTTAGAGATTTTTAATTCTTCTTGAGTCCAAGGTACAACTTGACTACTACTAATGAGGTCTGTTCAACATACTAATTCCAACTTTGGCAACCATCAGCAAATTGTTTAAAAGAAACACAAACAAAAAATGTCAGGAAAAGGACAGAACAGGCAACTTTTTTTAAGGGACTAGGACTCTGCAAAAGTCCCTCACAACTGCATTGAGAGGGAGGTTCCAAGGCAGAGTAGTCAGATAAAGCTTCCATCTCTGGAGGAACCAAAGAAAAAACATGCCAAGGGGTGGGGAGTCTTATACTGAGGTGTTAAAATAGCACCTGTGAGCTGCAGTTCCAAATCCAACTGCCAGTAATTTGAAGAGATGAAGAAACTGCAGGCGAGAGAGATCAAGGCCTCCCCAAGGTCACAGAGCTAATTAATGGCAGATCTCCAGCATCCCAGTTTATTGCTTTTGACCTTGGTCTACACTGACTCTTGTGCTTCAAGTATAAAATATTATGCTTGACAGCATTGTAACTATGATCAAGGTCAAGTGCATAATCTTTTACTGAAACAGATTTGTAAAATTTCCCCTGCTTCCAGGATGCCTTTATTATACTTAAGGACAGACTTCTAAAAAAAACAAATTGGCTTAGGCTTTATAATCAGAGTTAATTAGAAAACAGGAGTCCATCAAAATTCCCTTTTAGCAAAATGTCCAATAACAACACCCATACAACTAAGAAACATGGAACCCACCTGCAAGTGACACAAAGAACAGCAGTCTTGGCTTTCAACTAAAGCCTGCCACTGCAGGGAGGAGCCAGGATGGACCAGAGAACAAATATGAGAACAAAGCCATTTCCCCAGTGAATGCATATATTTATGCCGCTTTGACATTAAATTAGCTGTTTTTGCAGCCCTTCCTATTTGTGTATAAATTATATAATGTTAATTGATGCATTTTATGCTAGCATATTTACTGAAACAAGCAAATTTTTGAATGTATAAAGCATCTTGGGCAATAAACTGAACTCTAGACGGATTGAGAGTAACAGAATGGAAAGTACCTGGCACCTGCAATTAAACCTGCAGGCATAAATTTTCCAGAGTGGTAAAATATCATTCCCATAATGCCAGCCAAGGTCCCAGACGTAGCTGATGAACTAGACAAAAGAGAAGGGTCAAAAGTCATTCTATCTTCTATGCAGGGAAACCAAAAGCAGGAAAAGTCCCCCTATTTCTGCAGGCCCAGACCTCACCCTATACTTATTCCTCCCTCTCCAGGTAAGGGAGCTTCCTGGCGGCTGCCCACATCCTACCGGTCTAAGTATAAAGATTGGCCAAATATGGCTCTTCACAGCCCAGGCCCAACCTGCTCTCCTAGCCTCATCTCTCACTACTCTTCTACAAAACCCACACTTCAGCCATCAGTATCTTAGTTTTCTCAGAAATGCCATAAGGGTTGTTCACACCTTGCAGATATGACTTCCTCTACCCCACACACTCTTCCCACTGGATATCTATCAAAGCACCTACTGTATGTCCAGCACTACACTAGGTGCTGGAGAATAAAAAGATGTTTTGGTCATCAAAAACAGCCTCTGCCCTTTTACAGTGTTTCATGTCTGATGGGACAGATTTTAAAGAATCACACAAAATTAAAACAAAGTATGTGCTATAGGTACAATTAATGCTACACAAAAAAAACACAGTAAGTAGGATCAACCTATCCAGGAGATCAAGCAAGGCTTAGTGAAGGAAGAAGACTGGGCTGAGCTCTGGAATTATACGAGGAGTTAATGAGCTGAAAGGGGAAAAGCCGGTTCCAGGCAGAGGGAACAGTACCTGCGAGCCTCTCTAGTGAGAGGGAGCATGGCACATTGAAGGAAGTAAAAGGCCAGTGTGGCACAGATATCAAGATACAGTTAGTGAGGAAGAGGGGCCAGACCACACAGGGTCTTGAAGGCCGTATCAGAGATCCAGTATTCATCCTAAGAGCAATGAGAACCTAGTAAAGGGTATTAAGCACAGATATATGTGAACAGAGTTGTACTGTAAAAATACAATTCTAGCTGTCCCATGAAGAACAAACTGCAGGGAACCTAGACAGCACTACGGATGCCAATCGAGAAACTTCCTCGGGAACGCAGGCAGGAGAGGGATAACTGGGCCTAGGATGGTGGCTGTGAAGATGGAGAAGAGGACAGCTCAGGATACGTGCTGGGGGCAGCATTGCCAGGACCTGCTGATGAACTGGAAAGGCTGAGGGAAGAAAGCGACCAAGACCTGAGTGCGTGGAGAACAGAAGAGGGGATGTGTGTGAGATCCTGGGGTCAGGGCTAGGCAGACGCCTTGACATCTGAAAGATCTCAAGCGGGCAACTGTATACATGAGAGTACAGCGTGTAGGGGAGATAACTTTGAGCCATGTGTGTATTGGTGGTAATTAAAGGCATGGGCTTCAATGACATTACCAAGTGAGAGTGAAAGATGAAATGAGTCAGGCCCAAAGAATTTCAATATTTAATGGCCAGAAAGGAAGAAGAGTCAACAAAAGAGAATGAGAAGATGGAAAACCAGGAGAATGATCAGTCAGCTGTGCCGAGGACAGCTAACAGGCCAAGTACAAGGAGGACTGAGAGATATACACTGGATTCTGTACACCCCAGGCCACTGGCGTCCTCCAGGAGAGCGGAGAGCCACTTCCACAGCCATGAAGAACAGGAAAGGAGACAGACACGGACACGGCACATATGAGAAGAGAGGGAAACAGAGACAGGAGCACAAATGGTTTTTAAGACACGTGATATTTTAGAAATGCTGAAGCAGACAGTCTTCACTGGGCAACCTCAAAAACTGATTTTACTGGGTAAATAAATTCATCAGGTATGAGAACTCTTCCGTATTACGTACATAAAACATAAACAGAAACCAGCACAATCCCCTCCCCTATTTTAAAACTTCCTGGGACTTGGCAGAAGCAGTAAAACTGTCATTAAGTATGAAGAACCTGACACATCCCACCAAACCAGGGCCTTCTGGTAAAGAATATACTGGATACTTATCTGCCCTAAGGCGACAGCAGACATACCTAGGAAAACCCAAATGTTCCTCAAATCCTGAGACAGCT
Organism: Microcebus murinus; assembly: GCF_040939455.1. Lineage (NCBI taxonomy): Eukaryota > Metazoa > Chordata > Mammalia > Primates > Cheirogaleidae > Microcebus > Microcebus murinus. The sequence goes on from NC_134118.1 coordinate 11,033,978, forward strand.
AGCTGATAAGCACCCAGGCCTGCTAAACCCCCAAAGAGCCCGGCAGCCAGGGACGGCACACTACCTAAAAGGAATCAAACACATGCCTGTGCTATAACGTCAGACACTGATTTCATTAACAGAATCCACCAGACTCCCCTTCTCTACAGAGGAAAATAGCAGAGAGAACTCCTCTCCATACAGCTCATAACCAAGGTGTAATCAAGCAGGAAAATATTTTAGAGAGCTTGCTATCTTAAAAGAGAAGTCAGGGTCTTCCCACCCCATTCCTCTCCCTTCTAATAGGCAGGGACTGCCATCCAAGGAAAGACGGAGACCTTCTCTCCTTAGATGGCATTGTCTTCCTTCTAACCAGGCAAGGGCTGGAGTTGTGTACAGGCAGGACCTCAAGCAAATCACAAAAGGAGAGGGAAATAGGGTCAGTCAATTAAAAAAAAATATTTGGAGAATAAGAATTCTGGTGTGTTGATGTGGTGATGCAGGCAAGGATGGGGTGGAGGGTGGGGGTAGAAACAAACACATTCACCGACAGCCCCACCTAGTCTAATGAGGAGACTTCTAAACATGAGTGGGTGAAGACCAGAGGTTTCCTCTACTCAAAGAGCTTAGAGATGGCACTTTGGGGTTAACAATAGTGACACTCTCCAACCACCCCTGTCTATCTTTGGATAAAGAGGCAAATAAGTGATTGGACAAGAAGTCTGGCTCAGCTCAGCCAGATAACCAAAGGGCAAGTGCAGGAGCTGCAAAACTGACAGTGAAGCCTGCACTCGAGCTCAGGGGCCTAAAGCAGATTTGCTCAAACAAGACTCATATTCAGGGACCCTTGCACTTCACTGAAACAACGTGAAGAAGTTAAGAAGCTAAGTAACTTCAAAACCATACCTGCTGGCAGAGCGCAGTGGCTCACACCTGTAATCCTAGCACTCTGGGAGACCAAAGTGGGAGAATCGTTTGAGCTCAGGCATTCAAGACCAGCCTGAGCAAGAATAAGACCCCTTCTCTACTAAAAATAAAAAGAAATTAGCTGGACAACCAAAAATATATAGAAAAAATTAGCCAGGCATGGTGGCACATGCCTGTAGTCCCAGCTACTCGGGAGGCTGAGGCAGAAAGATCGCTTGAGCCCAGGAGTTTGAGGTTGCTGTGAGCTAGACTGCGGTCACAGCACTCTAGCCTGGGCAACAGAGTGAGACGATCTCAAAAAACAAACAACAAAAAAAAGTACCTGCTTTTGCCTAGCAAATGATCCCACCAGAAGCAACCAGTGCTGCATAGCCAAAGCCAAACCAATGCAAAGGCACTCTGAAAACACAAGAGTGAGAAGTCAGTGCAAATCACATTTTGAAAACAAACCACATAATTGTAGGATGGGATTAAAAGGTCATCATTCCAGACCCAGCCTATCACTGTACAAATGCAAATAAAGCCTACAGAGGTTGGATGACTTGAAGAGGGTCACACAACTCGTCAGTGGCCGAGCTGGGGCTCAAGTCCAGTTCCCTGGCCCGCATGTTCAGGGATCCTCCACCCCCAGGCTGTCCCTGGCAGCCTACTCCTTGGGCTCTTGTCAGCTGAGGAAAAGAACTCTGGTGTCGAGAAGCTCCTGGCTATTCCATTCCCATTTACTGTGCACTTACAGAGGGCCGGTGTCCTTCTGCATTGTTCTCTTCTCACTCTGTCCAGGAAGGAGAGACTACACCAGGCCTGCACCTGCAGAGGATGGGCTGGACCACAGCTGGTTCAAAGCACAGCTCTACAGCAGTCGGAAAGAAGGGGGTCCAAGTTCCAGCTGTCACCCTCAGTAGCTAAGAAGCAAAGGGCAAGATACTCAACCTCTTTAAGCCTCAGTGTCCCTCACTGTGTCACAAAGATAACAATGGTACCACTGTTCCTGGCTGTTGTGAGCCTTCAGTGGGGGTAAGTGGTAAAAGTGCTTGGCACACAGTAAATACTGAACAGATACCATTTTCATAACAACCTCCATTCTAATAACACAGGCCCAAAGGAAACTAAGCAACATCCACTGACCCGCTCTGTCCTAGTAATGTGTTAACCATTTCATCAGTTGCCAAGTTATTATCAACTGGAAAGCAAGTGCTCCTATACTCTTAATTCAACTATTTTAACGTCTCTTTTGAGAGGAGGAGTGGTGCTGCTTTCGGCTCCTGCCCCAAGAATCAAATTATTTCAATACTCAACGTTTGTAAAACTTTTGGAAACTTCTGCATCCAACTCACAGTTCTTGTTAGACTGAGGAGGAGTGAGGAGGATAAAATACATGGAAATCAGAGTCATCATTACATGTGACATTGCACCCCTGGAAAAGTAACTCCTATTTTCTTAAAGAAAAGTAGCTTGTATGCAGTGAGCCTAAGAAGATGGAAAGCAATACAGGCTACTTTTGTGCTGTTTAAAGACTTAAGTTTCCATGAAAGGGGTCATGAATTCGAAGAGGCATTGAGTGTCGAGACTTTTAAAGAGGAGCAGCGCAATCTCCCTGAAGCTAACCAATAATACGCAACATCGGCGAGCACTTGCCTCGGGGGCTCAGGGGGTCCCCAGGATTCACAACCCATCTGAATGGAAGCACAAAATGCGCCACGAGTGAAGCACCTACAGCGCGGCCTAAAGCCCCCGCTTGCGTCAGGGGCACCAAAAGCAGGCGGCAGTGGGGCCTCTGAATAATTCCTAAAAGTCGAAACACTTATAAAATAATAATAAACCTCCAGTACGCGAACTGGGCTCCCGACAGTCTGCGCAGGACGCAAAGGGCACGCGAGCGGCCTGGCAAGGAAGCGCGGACCCACCGGAAATTGCGCGGCGCGCACTCGGCGTCCCGGGGCGGGGCGGGGCACCGGCCGGGGGCGGGGCTGGGAACGACGAGTCATAGCGCGCGCCCAGCACCCAGGAGGCGGGGCACCGGCCGGGGGCGGGGCTTGGGATGAAGAGTCATAGCGTACCCAGCACCCAGGGGGCGGAGCACGGGGCGGGGCACGGGGCGGGGCATCGCGGCACGCGGCGCCTACCCAGGAGCAGGGCGGAGCTTTGGACGAGGAGTCCTGAGCCTCCCCTGAGTCCCCGGCCTGGCACAGGCAGGGGCCGACCAGCACCAGTCCCAGTTCAAAGCCCGCGGGACCAAAAGCTGGAAACCCAGAGTTGGAATCGGGTCTTGCTCAAGGCCCCTGAGCTGGGCCAGGCAGGAGCTGCAGGCTACCGAAGCTGGAGGAGGGCATCTGAAACTGGATTCTGAAAGACCCCAATGATAGAAGGACAGGTTACCTGGTGTAAACCAGATGCGGGCCATCTGGTAGAATTGTCACAGGAAGGGACTACCTTCTACCCTGCAGAGAATGTGGTGGCCTCAGAATCATGTGGCTCACTTCGCAGTATGCGTTTGTTATAGGGAGTGAGGTTACTCAGAAGCATCTTAAAGGGGGAGAGAGACCAAAATAAATATAATTTCCACCAACCTCTGTGGATCCTGAGTGTCCACAGCATGACATTAACTGCATTCCCACTACAGAGCTGCTTCTCTTCCGTATTTTCTGAACCACCATTCACTCAGTTGCTCTACACTAAAATTTGGCGTCATTCTTCTCCCTCTCCTTCATCCCCAACTTCTCAACAGTCAACATGGACAAGTCTCACAAATATAATCTTCAGTGAATAAAGCAAATTGCAGGGCATACACATTCTAAAAGAAAAACTTTCCACTTGCAGTAGCACTTACCTTCCAGGATAGCAAAACTGAAGCCTGGGCTTATAACCCACCAAAGCTGATAATGACTAAGAACTCAGAGCAATTCCAGTATGCCAGACCCTCACCAATTAAATGGAAGATTTTCCCAAACAATAAACAAGGGGACTTGTGTTACTCAGCTGGGAATGGATTTATGGACTCATTCCTCCCTATGCAGGAGTAAGCTCAAACCTTAGTTATATCCACCATGATGTTCCACCTCCCTTTCTACTTGAATAAACTGAACCTCAGAAAACTAAATTACCTACAGTCCCTCTCACTGGTAGAGCTACTATTTGAAGTAAGATCAAACTTCAAAGCCTCCCTCCACCGTTAACACTACAGTATACTGCCTCTTGTAGTGTCATTTCTCAACCAAAACATAGCTCTTCTGTGCATGTACAGTCCACCAAAACATGTCATAAATTGGTTTATGCTCCATTTCAGTTAGTCCCAGAGTAAGTCAATTATTGATTTGTGTTTCTAGTTTGCATTAACATCGTTAGGAGATAACTCAGCTGTTAACTAGAAGCTCACTGGATTACTGGAACCTATAAAGTTTTTGGCAATGGTAAAAAGAAAAGACAGAGAGAGAGAGAGTGGGGCCAAACAATGTAGCTTTATTGAGCACTCCCGACGAGGTTCAGGGGCCCCAAGAGAGGGGGGCCGAGAAGTCATGTCTGTTTGGAGGGGATGCTGGCCTTTATATTGTTTAGGGTGGACTAGGGACTAGGGACTTTTGGTGGGAAGAGCTGGGGATTTTCCACTGTGACCTTTGGTGGTCATTGAGAAATAGGAGGGGCTGGCAGTATTTGCAGAATCCAGGAACCAAAAACTTTATCTCAGTGGACATCAGGTGTTGTTTTCAGTGGGGCCTGGCAGTTGTCCTTGGCAGGTCTGGTCTGGTGAGCCTTTTCTTTTTGATCTAGGGAGGGGAGTCGGGCTGCCACCAGCCTTACAGAACCCTGAGCCACAAAAGTGTCAAAGGGATGTGACCAAGATTATGTGAGGGAATGTTAAGTTTTTAGCTTTTGGTCACTGGAGCCTAATAATGATTTTGGATTTTTTTCCCCATAAAGAAGCCTTGAGTCACAAGTGTGTCTGCTGCACACACATGTGTACACACACACACAGCAGTAGAGATCATCTGCCACAATAGAAGAGCTCATAAAGAAAGGAACTGTGCTTCAATTTAAGCCATATTTTATCATTTTTGGTGACTTGAATGTGTTGACTTTACAAATTAACAGGTCCCTGAACAAAAACTTCAAAAACAAATCCCAAGTCACAGTGTTTCAATGTAATTCGTGTCCACCAAATATCCACCATACCAATTCTTACATCTTTGGGACTATTTTAGAGCTTTGCTTGAAAAGCAAAATCATCCATTCAATAAGCTTTTCTCCAAGAAATAAATGAAATTATGAAAACAATCATCTATTTTTTCAACCTACCTTTGCTGGTTGGCAAGTAAAATGGTGCAGCCACTGTGGAAAAGTTTGGCTGTTCCTCAAAAGGCTAAACAGAACTACTGTGTGAGCCAGTAATTCCAATCCAAGAAAATTGAAAAGAAACTCAAACACTTATTTGTAAGCCAATGTTCATTATTCATAATAGACAACATTATTCACATTAGACAAAAAGTAAAAACAACCCAAGTTTCAGTCAACAAATAGACAAAATGTGGTATCTAGTAATATATACAATGGAATATTATTCAGCCATAAATAGGGATGAAAGTCTGACACATGCTACATGGATAAACCTTGAAAATATTAAGTGAAATAGGCCAGACAAAAAGGACAAATATTATATGATTCCATTTATATGTTCCAGAATGGGCAAATCCACAGAGATAAAAAGTAGAATAGAGGTTACCAGAGACTGGGTGGAGAGGGAGAGGGAGTTATTACTTAATGGGTAGAGTTTCTGTCTGGGCTGATGAAAAAGTGGTCATTGTTATACAACAGTGGTAATTGATGCCACTGAATTGTACACTTAAAAATGGTTACAATGGCAAATTTTGTTATATATATAACTACAATTCAAAAAAAGAGAAAAACTGTCAAGGTCATATAAAAGAAGGAAAGACTGAGAAAATACCACAGATCAAAGAGAAAGGAAACGTGACAACTAAATGCAACATGGTAACCTGGGTTGGATCCTAGGACAGAAAAAGACATTAATGGAATAACTGATGAAACCAGAATAGACTGTCATTGAGTTAATAGTCATGTATCAATATTAATTTCTTAGCTGTGACAATCATACCATGGTTATG